>NC_047101.1:36765211-39166547 GCF_902459505.1 Geotrypetes seraphini
CAGGAATTTTTGTGCGAGGGTTTGGTACAAGGGGGGGGGGGAGGGAAGGATAGGAGGGGGGGATTGATATAGGTGCACAATTGTAAGTATCCTGTTGTGTTTTGTTACGGATGGTTTTTTTTTTTTTCTTGCACATTGAAATTAATAAATATATTTAAACATAATGAGGAAAGAGATGGTTGATCGGAAGACCTGAGAGAAGCAAGTTGCAGGGACTGTCTATTAAATGCATATGCACAGTGCTGCGAATGCTTTCAGCATAATACGAGTAGTAGTAGCAGTAGTTGACTCTTAAAATGCTATTGTTTTTTTCTTCATTGCTTTGACTAGATATTTAGTACAGTGGTATCTTGGTTTACAAGCATTAATTCGTTCCAGAAGCATGCTCGTAAACCAAATTACTCGTATATCAAAGCGAGTTTCCCCATAGAAAGTAAGGGAAACTCGCTTGATTCGTTCCCCCCCCCCCCCCGAGGCCAGTGGCACTGCTCTACCCCCCCCCCCGTGAACCGGCATTGCTCCCCCCCGCTCACAAAGGCCCCCCCCCGCGTGATCCGCCACCCCCCGCGATCTGGAATCCTCCCCCACTGGCATCACCCCCCCCCCCCGCCGCGTATTCTCCCCGTACCCATCACCCACCCGAACGCATCACTTACCCCCCATTGGCACCCGGCACCAAGGCACAGGACATGCCGGTGCCGGTGCCCAAAGATCTCTCATCCTTTTTGCTGGGCCTTGAGCATCTGCGCATGCTCAAGGCCTTAGTTCCTACCTCTCTCCGATCTTGAGAATCTCGGAGAGAGCAGGAACTAAGGCCTTGAGCATGCGCAGATGCTCAAGGCCAGCAAAAAGGATGAGAGATCTTCGGGCACCGGCACCGGCATGTCCTGTGCCTTGGTGCCGGTGCCGGATGCCAGATGGGGGGGGTAAGTGATACGTTCGGGTGGGTGATGGGTACAGAGGATATCGGATCGCAACGGGGGGGCGACGCGAGCGGAGGGGTGCCGGATCGCGCAGGGGGTGCCGGATAGCAGGGGGGAGGTGCTCGTACATCGAGGTAAGCTCGGTTTGCGAGGCACCAATATTGCGAATGTTTTGCAAAACACTCGCAAACTGGTGCACTCCTAAACCGAGGTACCACTGTATTTCTCCTTTCTGTCTTTAAATTTGTTTTAATTGCTCTGTGGAGGCTGGGCATTCCTCTCTGTTATAGGTCTTCAATGGGTTATAGAGATTATTGTATTTTGGTTTATGGTGATTATTGATTTCGTTTTTTCCCTTTCTTTTTTCAATAGAAATTATTTCAGTAAAATGTATTAGGAGAAACAATGTTTAAGGAAGTGTATATTTCCATTAGATAACAGAGTGCTGAGCATGTCAAAGGAGCCAGCAAAGGAACACCCTTGCAAGCACAGGAATGTAGCCCTACTTTTCTAAGGGATCTTAACTGCATCTTCATTCCTGTAGAGGAGGTTAAACCACGGCAGACTCAGCCTGCTCCACTTAAAAATGGAGCTACCGGTATATATTTAACCTATGGGTATATATAGAATTTGCTGCACTTGGAGTATGGCTGGGTGAACAAAATTATTCTGTTAACGCTTGTCATTGTACCTCCCATTGCTCCCATAGGAACCTGAAAACCGCATTATAGTCCTGGTTTTTCTGCCAATCTGTTTCTTCCAGGATTAAATGGTATGATTCATTAAGGTCTTTTCAATTTGTCAGTTATACACGTTCCTTAAAAACCAAGGCAGGATGTGCCAGTGCAGATATGCTATTTTACACTAATTGAAAATTGATTAGGGATGGCCTGTGTTTGCCATGACATATTTATTTAAAAAAAATTATACACCATCTAAACCAGGGGTCTCAAAGTCCCTCCTTGAGGGCCGCAATCCAGTCGGGTTTTCAGGATTTCCCCAATGAATATGCTCTGAAAGCAGTGCATACACATAGATCTCATGCATATTCATTGGGGAAATCCTGAAAACCCGACTGGATTGCGGCCCTCAAGGAGGGACTTTGAGACCCCTGATCTAAACCTAGGCGGTTTCCAAAAAGCATGCAACATATAAAAGTTAATGCATCTTACAACTAAAACTAACTATCTCTTTTACAAAGCCGCACTAGTGGCTGCGCTAACGGCCCCAAAGCCCATAGAGGTTTAAAGGGCTTTGGGGCTGTTGCCGCGCGGCTTTGTAAAAGAGACCGTAAGTTGTCTTAACATCTACACGGTCTGTCAAACTGACAGTCCTTTTACATAAATACATCAACAAATAACTGTTTTCAATAGCTTTTTAAAGCTAGCTCATTTTGCGCAATGACATAATTGACTTGGCTAGGCATTCCAATAATTTTACCCCAGCTATAGATAACATAGAGGCTCTATTATCTGCATAATGTGCTTTTGACTCACTATTCACTACCAACCTCATCCCATCTTCTGCTCTTAAAGCTCTACCTGGACGATGTATCTTAAATATTTTCTCAAAACATACTAGCGCGGCGGTAGAAGTTGCAAGATTCGTGGCGGTATATAAGAATAAAGTTATTATTATTATTAATATAAAACTTGGTGAACTGTTGTTAACACTTTATACTGTAACCTTTGTAATATCGGAAGCCAGTGCTATTGTTTCAAAAGAGGTGTCATACTGTATGTGTCATCTGAGGAAAACCAGTAATTAACCTGGCAGCACTGTTCCCTCTAAGCTGAGCAGGTGTCCTCCAGCTGCATTGCTACCACTAGGGGGTGGAATATTTTCAGTCGCTAAGGACAGGTATGTTCCCTGGAGTCCTGCAGAACTTGCCTGTCCCTCACAATTGAAAAATGTGACAGTGAAACAGCACCCTCTATTGGTGAGACTGTGGGTGGAGGACTCCTGCTCAGCTTAGAGGGAACACTGCCTGGCAGTAGAATTCATTAAAAGCTACAAGGCCCTACATCTTGCTTTCGTTATCACAAGATACCGCACATTGCAGTAATCCAATTATGACAATACCAAGCTTTGGACAAATGTTCTAAAATCATGGAGTGCCAACATTGGTTTTAACCTGTACAAAAGATGTAATTGAACATAACCTGTCTGGATGGTCTTCATTATTTCATTTCCCATAGCCAAAGCAGAATCTAACTGAACCCCCTAACACCTTCAACTGAACACCTAGAACATGCACTCTGGCCAGATTGTTTGATGTAATTGAATATAACCTGCCTGGATGGTCTTCATTATTTGACTTCCCATAGCCAAAACAGAATCTAACTGAACCCATAACACCTTCATCTTTCTTTTCACCTTCAACAGAACATCTAGTAACATACACTCTGGCCAGATTGTTTGAATCATTATCATGTCCAACAATCATCACTTCAGTCTTGCTAACATTTAATTGCAGACCATTTCTCAGCATCCACAGCACAAACTTTTCCATACATAAATTCAACCTCATCTCAACCCCTTGATACTGCTTACCTACCAGAAAAAAAACAACAACAATATGTCATTCACATACAATCTATGCTGAACCCCTAACTGTTGGAAAACCCTACCTAATGTGGCCATAAAGATATTGGACAGCAATGCTGATAGGGCAGATCCTGGTGGAACACCTTTCTCTAATGAAACTGGTTCAGATATCACATTGCCTGATCTCACACAGAAGGTCTACCTATGTAGATATGTGGAAAACCATTTTAAAGCCACATCTCCAAGACCTAAACCTTCCAACTTTGACAATAACAAATCTAGATTCAACAAATCAAATGCTCCAGACACATCAAATGATACCATGCAAAACAACAATTTCTGATCTAATCCCTCTCAAGGTAGTAATTATCGAAGCTAACAACAATTCCACACGATTATTAACCTCAACATCTGACTTCAAAGCATTCCACAAAGAACTCAAAACGCTACTTTTCAAAAAGCATATTCAAAACACCTAATCTCCTCTTCCACATACACCGACCAGGTTACCCACTCCCTGACACCATATCCTCAACCGACCAAAAAAACAAACAAAAAACAAACAAACAAACTAATTCTTCCTACCGATTCATATTACCTACCAACGCCTGGAAAAAGATTTGAAATGTAATGTAATATAACTGCTCTCATCCAATGTTACCAAGTCTATACTCATTCTGTAACTATGTCTTACCCTAAATGTCACGTACCCTCCTGGAAATGTCCAGCTTCTTATGTAATCCGCTTTGAACCGCAAGGTACAAGCGGAATAGAAATCACTAATGTAATGTAATGTAATGTATGTTGAAAGCCAAATTGGCAAGAATCCAAACAACCAACATCCTTGATGTAACCATCCAGTTGCTGCAATACCAGTTTCTCTAATACCTTACTAAGGAAAGGAACAACAGAAATTGGATGATAACTTGTCAGTTGTTCCCCATCCAACACTGCCTTTTTCAAAATAGGTGTAACCATGGACTGTTTACATCCCTCTGGAAACATCCCATTCGCAAAAGACTTATTAACCATTTTAGTCACAAATTCTTTAGCTAGCTGATGCTTAATATATGTAAAGATCAAGTAGGAGTCACTGTTGTAGTCACTTTAATCACATCATCCTCGCTTACCAACACAAATAAACTCCAAGACATACCATCACAATCTCCCAGATTTAAATTTTCCTTCATCACAGTTTCGTCCACCTTCCCCAAGCTACTTATCTTAACCGACAAATGCTCAGGATAATCATCAGCACTAGGTTGTAGTCTACATTGTAGTCATGTGATCTGTTCTGCTTGTTTATAGCCTCTTAACTACTTGAATGTTTTGTGACTTTTATGTTTTTATATTTAAGACAACCGAGAAAAATATAAGACCCCTGAGTTAGGTTTTTTTATTTTGCTGAAAAACGGCCTGTGTAGGGTCATTTTTATTGCATACATTATTTGGTTTCTATCCTGTGAGTCACTTGTGACTGTATACTCCCTTTGTGGATTGTTTTTAAGATTATTGTTTTTAAGTTATTTAGATGCTTATCTAATATAATAAAGAGCTAGCCGCGCATGCGCACTCCTATTTGCGTGTTCTGTGCGCTGTAGGTCTGTGGCCTAAGGAGTGCGTATGCGCGCTAATACATCACCAGCCTATCGCCTCCACAAGCCGGACCGCAGCCAGACGACGTTCTCCGTTTCTCCTGCCGCCGCCGCCGATCTCCGTTTCTCCTTTGCCGCCCACCCCCTTCTTTTCCCGCGGGCCCGAATGGCGATTCCAGCAGCGTGTACATCAGTCTCCACACGCTGCTTCGGGCCCTTCTACTGCCCTGATTTGCTCTGCCGCGTCTCTGATGATGTCATCAGGGACGTGCCAGAGTAAATCAGGGCAGTAGAAGGGCCCGAAGCAGCGTGTGGAGACTGATGCAAGCGCTGCTGGAATCACCACCTTTGTAGTCCGGCCCGCGGGAAGGGAAAGGGGGGGGGTAGAGGAAACGCTAATGCTGCTGCACAGGGAACTGGTGGGGGGGGAGGGAAATGGAGGGGAAGGGAATGCTGCTTTGGACGGACAGACAGACAGAGAGAGGAAGGGAAACACAAAGAAAATAAGAAATACACAGGGGCAGGTGCTCAGGGAACTGGTGTGGGGGGAGGGAAATGGAGGGGGATGGAATGCTGCTTTGGACAGACAGAGAGAGGAAGGGAAACACAAAGAAAATAAGAAAGACACAGGGGCGGGTGCACAGGGAAAGGGTGTGGGGGGAGGGAAATGGAGGGGGATGGAATGCTGCTTTGGACAGACAGAGAGAGGAAGGGAAACACAAAGAAAATAAGAAAGACACAGGGGTAGGTGCACAGGGAACTGGTGTGGGGGGAGGGAAATGGAGGGGGATGGAATGCTGCTTTGGACAGACAGACAGAGGGAGGAAGGGAGACAGAAAGGAAAGAAGAAAGACACAGAGTCAGGGAGATACACAGAAAGACAGACAGGCAAAGGGGGCCAGGGACAGAGACAGACAGAAAGGACAGCGGGAGCCGCATCAGGAGGGGTGCGGGATGCGGCAAAGTGGGAACTTTTCCAATGGGTGCAACTGGGCAGCTGTCGGGAACCTCTGATCAGGGGCAGAGCAAGGTAAGAGTATCATAGGGATAAGAAGGAGGAGGGAGGATAAAAAAGGAAGGGATGCCTACTGCTGGACAGGGGGAGAAGGAAAGAGATGCTGATGGACAGGGGAGGTGAAGAAAAAGGAACGGAGGACTAATGTTGGACAGAGGGAGAAGGAAAGAGGTGCTGCTGGACAGGGGGGAGGTAAAACAAAGGGAGAAGGGCTGCTGCTGCATAAGGAGAGCAGTGAAGGGGTGGTGGTGGACACCGTGGAGGTAAAAGGAAGGGAAAATGGACAGGGGGAGCAGGCAAGGGGTAGTGATGGACAGCCAAGGAAAAAAAAAGGCAGAAAGAAAGAAAGCGGCTAAGGAGAGAGAGAGAAAAAAAGACAGACACACACACATATGTTCTAGCACCCGTTAATGTAACGGGCTTAAAGACTAGTTAAACTATAAACTGGTACATCTAATCTTGTGTTCCATGATCTTTTTGTTGTTTTGAGAGCTATTTCCAACATTTTCACCCCATTAATTAAATATTGCAAGTATGATATAGCTCTCTCGGTCTACTTTGAGCATGGTGTATTCTTTCTTGAAAAACTTATTTCGCTCAACTTAACATAAAGTTTTATATTCCAACAACTTTATGTAATAACTCTCATAATCATCCCTCTCATCTGATTTCCTCCACTGTCTCTCAGATTTTCTCAACTTTTGCCTTACAATACATGGGACATTAGATCTCCACGGCATGATATACAATTATCCTGCATTTCTACCAACCTCTCAGGTGCAATCACATCTAAAGCACCCTTCAATTATCCACCTTTCCTTTTTTTTTTTTAATATATGTTTATTAACAGTGGTAGAACACAAACAACCATGAGTCATATCTTCATTTATCGATTGATTATCGTCAATAGTCAACTATCATTTCATCCCCATTTTATTTATTTATTTTAAAAAATTATATTCTGTTTAATGCCTAAGCAGATTACAATAAAATATACATAACTTATTATATTACATTGTTGTCTTCTTTCCCGCCAATACCTTTCAATTCTAGGCGGTTTACAACAAAAATTGGCCTGGGCATTCCCAGGGAGATTACAAGGTTGATAGATATAGTATGTGTTGGGATCTGAAAAAGGTCGATACGGTTTGGCTAGATCATTTGACAAATTTCTTGAATAGTATAGTTTTCCGTTCTTTCCTGAATGTTTTGTAGTTGGGCATCGTGGTCAGCAGATTTGAGAGGTGGAGGTCTAGTCTCAGTTATAATCATGTGTTGTTACATGTCTTTACTGAACAAAAATGAGCAGAACAAATTGCATTTTTTTGGCTTTTTTTAAAGTTCCTTCAATGTTATACTTTTATAGTAAACAATCCAACTTCCAGCAAATAGTACACACAGATTTGAGTAGAAAGTTAGCAGCAACAAAATTGACTTTCAAATGATCTATCAACTCCTCATCCATATGCTTAATTATATAATTAAATATTTATGATATATTGCTGTAATGAGTTCCAAATAGCAAGAAATTTGTTGAGTTTCCCCACTAACTCTCTAAGACAGTGTTCTTCAACCTTTTCACACCCGTGGACTGGCAGAAAAAAAAGAATTATTTTGTGGACCGGCAAACTACTAGGACTAAAATTTAAAAACCCCATTTCCGCCCCATCTCCGCGACTCGGTCCCCACAAATCATCTGATCCCATCCACACAAGCCTCAGTTATGATTTTATATTGAATGTATTTTATTAAAGTATAAAAAGAAACAATATTCTGTACAATTGTCATTTTACAAATACAAATAATTCAGAGCAGGATCAACAAAACCCCTGTCTCCCCTCCCCTTCACATATATCCCCTCTACTATCAAGAAAACTGAACAAGCCAAATTATTACAGAATGCTACACAGAAATATCATGCTAACAGAATACTGCAGTCACACATGACAGGAATAGTTTTAGGGGAGTGCAACTAGGGCAACAGCCCCCTGGTCAGAGAGCACCCTAAGCCAGCTGGAAGCTAAAGAAGCACTGCCTGGGCTTTGCAGTCCCCAGTTATGTCTAACACCAGCTCTAGCAGGATATATATTTCAAATCTGATATATTCTAATCACAAAATAGAAATAAAATTATTTTTTTCTACCTTTTGTCGTCTCTAGTTTCTGCTTTCAATCTTCTTTTCACTCTCTTCCTCCCAGCGTCTGCCCTCTCTGTCTCTTCAATCCAGCATCTGCCCCTTCCATCCACTGTCTGTCCTCTTCCCCTTCCATATGGTATCTGTCTTCTTTCTATGCCCCTCTCCCCTTTCCATCCAGCTTGTGCCCCCTCTCTCCTTTTTACATGATTCATTCCAGCTTCACTGCTCTCTTCATTTTTATCTCTCCTACACCAGATCTATCATCGTTGTCCCTCTCTGCTTATTTTTCTGCTGACCCCTTCCTATTATCAATCTCTCTACTTTCTCATGCCTGTGTCTCCCCTTCCCCTCCTCTAATCTATCTGCCAGCTATTTCCTTCCTTTTTTCATTCTCCCTTCCCTCCTCCTCCTGTCCAGCAGTAATTCTCTTCCCTCCCCTCCCAGCAGCATCTCTCCTTCTCCCTCTCCAGTAGCAGCTGTCCCTTTTTTTTCCTAGCCCAGCAGCTTCCCAGATTCCTTTCCCTCCTCCCCTACCAGAAGCATCTCTCCTTCTCCCTCTCCAGTAGCAGCTGTCCCTTTTTTTCCTTGCCCAGCAGCTTCCCAGATTCCTTTCCCTCCTCCCCTCCCAGCAGCATTTCTCCTTCTCCCTCTCCAGTAGCAGCTGTCCCTTTTTTTCCCTTGCCCAGCAGCTTCCCAGATTCATTTCCCTCCTCTCCTCCCAGCATCATCTCTCCTTCTCCCTCTCCAGTAGCAGCTGTCCCTTTTTTTTCCTTGCCCAGCAGCTTCCCAGATTCATTTCCCTCCTCCCCTCCCAGCAGCATCTCTCCTTCTCCCTCTCCAGTAGCAGCTGTTCCTTTTTTCCCCTGCCCAGCAGCTTCCCAGACCAATGTTCCCTCTAAGGATTGATGAGGTGTGTGCAAAATAAAATATGCATGAGCGACAAGTTACATATTCCACAAATTTATGAGCAGTAGGATGCATTTTTAAACAAATGTAGTTTATCCTTGTACTCCTTATGTATTTTTAATCATCTATGGATATGTTTGTATGTTTATTGTTCAAATGGTTTTATTTATTTCCCAAAATTTACTTTTGTTATACACATTGAAAATATTTGATATTGCATTTAAATCAAAATCTCAATAAACTTGAAACTTGAAACGAGTGCCCATGAGATTGTGGGAGGGTTAAATACTCAAAACTTAGAAGAATAACAATTTACTTAAAGTTTTTGCTTCGCCAGCTTTCTGGTATCTTTACATAATGCAGTGGCGTACCTAGCATATGTAACACCCGGGGCCCATCATTTTTTGGCACCCCCCCATCTGTACGAAAAACATGATTTTTAGTAACAAGCCACATGTCACACATGAGTATCTAGGAAAAGGCAGCATCTTACATATTGCAGTGAACAGTACATCAATACACCCATTGTAAAACTAAACAAGCCAGACCAGCACAGATCAATCCTACACCGTCAATCCTAACAGAAAACTATGTCTTTCGAACACACAGAACACACCTTCGCCTATTATGGAATATGTAATCACAAACTAACCCCTCCCTCTTTTACAAAACTGTAGTGTAGATTTTAGCTACGGAGGTAACAGCTCCAATGCTCATAGAATTCTGAGCATCAGAGCTGCTACCACCACGGCTGGTGCTAAAAAACGCTTCACAGTTTTGTAAAAGGGGGGATAAAATAAAAATACATAGACAAAGGTTAAATTGAACCAGCAAGAAGCTGGACTCTGCATACAATGCTTCACAGAAACAGTGACACATGTCTCCTAAAGCAATAAATAAATAGAAATTTTTTTTTCTACCTTTGTCTTCTGTGCTTTCTGCTTTCCTCATCTTCTTGTAACTCTCTTCCTTCCGTCCACTGTCTGCCGTCTCTCTTCCCCTATATGGCATCTTCTCTCCTTCTATGCCCCTTCCAGAAACTGTATGCCTCCCCCTTTCATCTCTCCTTTCACCCCCATTGGTCTGGCATCTCTCTCCTCCCCTTCCCTCTCCCACACCTCTCCTCTGCAATCCCTTTCCCTTTTTTCCCTCATTTCCCTTTTCAATTTATTTTCTGCATCTGTCTAGATTATGTTCTTACTACCCTCTCATCAATGTCCTTTTTTACTGTCTACCTAAAGCTTGCCACCTCTTTCCCTCACCCCTCCAGTGTTTCCCTAACTCAATCCTTTTCTCCCCATCATGTGCCCTCCTTTTATTTATCCCCTCCTTCCATCATGTACCCTCTTTCTCCAACCCTTCCATCTAGTACCTTCTCCTCTCTCTGTCCACTTCCATCCAGCATCTGCTTCCCTCTTTCTCTCCTCCCATTTCCTTCTGGCATTTGCTCCCTTATCTCTCCCATCTGCACTTCCATCCAGCATAGGCTCCCTACTACCATCCAATGTCTGCCCTTTCTCCCTCCATCCACCCCTCTTCAATCAGCATCTTCCCCCTTTCTTTCCCTCCAATATCCTTCCCCCTTATGTCTCTCCCCTTTCTCTGTACATCAATTCCATCAGCACCACCCTTCCATACCACCCTGCCCCCTTTCTTTCCCTCCACCACTCTTCCATTCCAGCAGTCCTGCTCCTTTCTCTCCCTTCAAGCAGCAAGGTCCCGCGATGATTGTAGCTGCCTGCTGCCAATCCACCCCACTCCGACGTACTTGCTCTAGAGCGGACTCAGCAGCCACATGCTGGAAGGGCCCGCGATGACTTGTCTGCTGGCTCTGCTCTGGAAGAAGTAAGTTACATTGGAGGGGGTGGACCCGGCAGACACAGGGAGTTGCGGCAATGTCCCACAATGACTGTGTCTGCCGGGTCCACCCCCTCCGACGTAACTTACTTCATCCAGAGCAGAGCCAGCAGACGAGTCATCACGGGACCTTCCTGCACCTCAGTGCGGATGCTGACTCTGCTGAAGAGAAAGTAAGTCAGTGGTAACGTGACCATTTATTTTTTTAATCAAAAGGGGACATCTATTAATTGACTGTGTATCCTTTCTTTCTTTCTGCACTCAGGCCAAACAATTGTCCCATTCTATTCCCTCCCTCCTTCCTTCCCATGTCCTTAGTGCCCCCAGTGCCTCCTTCCCGTGTCCATAGTGCCCCCAGTGCCTCCTTCCTGTGTCCTTTGTGCCCCCAGTGCCTCCTTCTTATGTCCCCCCACTGCCTTCCAGATTTTGCCCACCCCCAAAGCCAGCCAGCTCTGCCACCTCTCCATTTTTTTCTCTCTGTCACCACCGCATCCCCTATGCTCTGGCATCTCTCTCTTCTCCTTTCTTTCCTTCACACCCCATAGTCTGGTATCTTCCCTTCCCTGATTCTCTGGCATCTCTCTCCTTTCCTTCCCTCCCCCTCCATGCTCTCACATCTCCCCCTCCTTTTCCCTTAGTCTGGCATACCTTCCTCCTTCCCTCCAAGCCCTGGCATCTCCTTTCATTCCCTCCCTCATCTTCCTTCTCCCTCCAGCTGGGTACCGCAACACTCTCCCCTGCAGCTCCGGACTTCCCCACACCTGCTCCCTCAAAATTGCCATGCTTCGGTTCCTCTTCTTCCTTCCTCCCATCCCCCCGCGGGACCCTGCGGCACCATCAACTCTTACTCCCTCTAACGCCGGCCCTGCAGCTCCGGACTCCCCCCGCCCGAATCGCTACTATTTTAAATGTTATAGCGGCGGCGCTGTATCCATCAGTGGAGACGTCTAACCTCGGCCTGACCCGGAACTCTTACTGCAGCAGCCGCCCGTCTAGGCAGGAACAGGAAGTGACTGTTGCAGTAAGAGTTCCGGGTCAGGCCGAGGTTAGACGTCTCCACTGATGGATACAGCGCCGCCGCTATAACATTTAAAATAATAGCGATCCGAAGGGGGGGGGGGGGCAGGGCCGGCGTTACACCAATGAGAACAAGGGGCGGACCGCCCCTCCCCCCCCCCCCACTTAATACGCCACTGATTACGGGGATCATGAAAGGAGCCGCCGCTGCTGCATCTTAGGCGATCAGGGCAGACCGCCACCGCCGCCGCTTCCTCTCACCTCCGCTCGAGTGAGCGACACCAGAAGAAGCATGAGCGACGCCACTGAAAATAGTGAGCGATCGCTCATGCGCTCACCTTAGAGGGAACACTCTGATAGACTCTGATAGTGGTTTTGTCCCCTCCCAGCAGCTCTTCTTACTTCCCAGCGCAGCGATTCACGAAGGCAGCCTCGGGTCCTTTGTTGGGTCGCGCCGCCTCTGAGGAAAGAGGAAGTTGCATCATCAGAGGCAGCCGCGACTCAGCAAAAGCCCCGAGGCTGCCTTCGTGAATGGCTGCGCTGGGAAGTAAAGGAGAGCTGCAGAGAGGGGAGAAAGCCACTGTCGGAGGCTCCCCAAGATCTCTCCGGCCCAGCGCACGCTTCACATGTTGATCTTGCCGGCCCTGCGCGGACCGGCAGGAAGTTGAAGTGAGTCAATCTTGCCGGCCCTGCGCGGACCGGCAAAAATTTCCTGCGGACCGACACCGACCCTCAAATGTCAACTGGGAATCATTGCGGCTTACATAAGATTAATAAGGTTAACAACAGATGTGTTTTTAGCACCTTCCTAAACTGAAGATAGGAGGAAGTCTGAAGTAAGAAGGTCGGGAGGCAATTCCAAATTTTGGGGCCTTGAAATTTGAAAGTGGATTTGAAGAGTGATTTCCTCTGAACTTGATGTTTCAGTATTCTGTAAAGGTTCTAGAACTATGTGAAACAAGAGCGGGGACAAGGGACAATCCTATCTAGTGCTCCTTTTCAAATGGAATCTATCAGTGATATCATTGTTTATTGTTTATTATTGAGGAGGAGAAGCCCGAGGCAGAGGCACCTGACTGGGAAATGAATGATTTGGAAACCACCGAGGAAGATAACATGGAACCAGATTCCAATTTACCAGACCTGCTACAGGAAGAAATTTATTTATTTTTTAAAAAATGTATTACTCTCAATCATCCAACAATTCGGAACGAGTTACAATCCAAAATCAATGTCACAAACAAGTGCAAAGCGAGCCTTCAAAAATCATGGTGACTAATTCATCATATACACCACTAGCTTGATAAAACAGTACTTATCTTTAGAGAGGCTCTTTTTTCTCTTATGAGCGCTTCGTTTTCAATACCAGTGACTGTTATGCTAAGGCCGTTGCTCATTTGGTTATCTTGAGTCCGACATGGCCTGCGTTTCACGAGGCCATTGCTGCTCCTGCTGCGTGGGACTCAAGATAGCCAAATAAGCAACAGCCTTAGAGTAACAGTCACTGGTGCTGAAAACGAAGCACTCGTAAGAGAAAAAAGAGTGTCTCTAAAGATAAGTACTGTTTTATCAAGCTAGTGGTGAATATGCCCCTAAATATTTAACTGACCTTTTCTCTTTCTCAACCAACAGATATAAGAGAAGCTCACTCGTGAATTTTGTTTCTCCGCTGGTTAGAGGATGTAAATTTAAAAAACATCATCAACATCTTTTCTCATATCAGGCAGCATTATGGGGGTAAAGATCTGGAACAATTACTTATGCTCACTAATACTTATGGGGAATTTAGGAGACACCTAAAAACATATCTGTTCCAGAAGTATTTAGGTAACTGATCTGTACAATCTTATTCCACAATAACTGATTTCTAGAGCTGTTAATCACTAGCTTTTAACTTTGTTAACTCTACTCAATTTGTAACACCTTTTAATCATTGTAAACCGCAACGGTCCTGTGTTATATAAACTGTTATTATTATTATGATGATGATGATGATGAATTAGTCACCACGATTTTTGAAGGCTTGCTTTGCACTAGAGTCTGCCGGTTCTATTAAAATGAACTATTAGGTTATCCAGCAATATGAATATAAACAGCTGGAGGTAAAACTATGAGATTAGAGAATCTGTTTTTTTAGAAAAAATTGAAAATAATTATTTATTCAAACAAATAAAAGAAAAGTTGAAAAAAAATAATAAAAAGATAAAAAAATTAGTGAGGAGGGGTTGTAAGCCTGTGACGTGAGCAGGAGCATGTGAAGTTTTTCACAATAAGAACCCAAATTGGGTACATTACTCCATATTCTGGGGCTTCCTAACCCTTTTGGAAGAAAAAAAACACCTTACAGTTTTATTTCCTGTAGTAGTGGTTTTTTGATATTTAGTTTATAGCACTTTTTGAACCACTGGATTTCGTCTGGTGGTGGTGTTATAGTCAAACTATGAAAAGACATAAAAACAAATGGATTGTGAGTGAAGCCTCTTGGTTCAAAGGTTTATTTTTGGTTTTTCAGTTAGGACTGTTCTCCCTGGAGAAGCGGAGACTTAGGGGAGACATGATAGAAACCTTCAAGATCCTGAAAGGCATAGAGAAAGTAGACGGGGACAGATTTTTCAAACTAAGGGGAACCACAAGTACAAGGGGGCACTCGGAGAAATTGAAAGGGGGAAGGTTTAGAACAAACGCTAGGAAGTTCTTTTTCACCCAGAGGGTGGTGGATACATGGAATGTGCTTCCAGAGGCTGTGGTAGACAGGAGCACTGTACAGGGCTTCAAGGAAGGCTTGGATAGGTTCCTAGAGGACAAAGGGATTGAGGGGTATAGATAGGTGTAGATATGGGTTGTAGGGATAGGAGTAGAAGTAAGTTACAGGAATAGGAGTAGAGATAGGTTATAGAGCTAGTCAGGGACCACTGCTCAGGCAATGGGCCGCCGCGCGAGCGGACCGCTGGGCGAGATGGACCTCTGGTCTGCCTCAGCAGAGCCAACTTATGTTCTTATGTTTTCTCTGCTTTTTGGGGCATGGATTTGTCACAAGTAACACGCAAGCTATTGAACTATATTTGGGGAAAAGTTGTTTTCTTTTTCTTTGAAGATTTGCGCTTTTATTTTTGAGCTTTTGAATCTGACCATTTTACTGAAGCTATATGCTGGGCTATGGACGTGTTAGTTGCCTGACATTTGAGTGGATGGCTGATTATCTGAGAGGTCAAGGCACACCTTCCCGCCTGCTGGGGAGCCTGGCCCCCATGCTAGGCAGTAGCCAGGGCTAGAACAATTGTGTAAGAAGCTAAAAGTGTGGTATTCATTTCTTTTGCCGAGGATTGTAGAAGCTGAAAGGAAAGTGCTTGTTTTTAGGCTGAAAGTAGCCAGAAGAAAAGTGTTTTTATTTTTTAAGTTTGGGAGAGACTTGTTGAAACCAAAGCTTGAAACTTTGGCTAAAGCCATTGGACTGTGTTTATGTTCATGTGTGGCCTTCCCTGTACTGCTAAAGGGGAGTGAACCTAAATTAGGTCTCCATTGGAGGAGGTGGGAGAATTAGCACACTGAGCTCAGGAGTGACAAGCCATATTCTGGTGTTTTGCTTTGATGGACAAAAGACTCTTTGCACTTTAAAGGTGCAGTGCTCGTGCATTAAGTTTATGTGTTGTTGTTCACCAATAAAGCTTTATTTCTTTTGAATTGAAATTGACTCCGTGTGCGTGGGAGGCACTGGGAACTTTGCTTACTCTGAACCAGCTGTCTAACCTGATGGGTCCTCCCCCCCCCCCCCCCCCAAGGTAGCTTGGGCCTGGGCGGGATCCTGGCACAGCAGTTATGTGGAGATGTTTTTATTTTTTAGATTATTGTGTTTTACATAGAAAAAGGGAATATAGATGTTGTGGTTCATGAGAATTTGATTACGTCCTTGTGTTATGCATGTTTATTTTGTAACCCACCTAGAATAGGTGGGATATAAATTTTTAAATAAATAAATAACGTTTATAGAGTCTTAACTGAGTATTGCCGTTGATGGAAAGCAATATCAGCAGACTGCTGTACCCAGATATTAAGAGGGGCATTTTCAAAAGGCAATCTAAGTCTGAGGTTGGACACTTTGGGCAAGATGTCCACAAACTCAGCAGAAAAAAATGTCTATTTTCAAAGCTGACAGATGTTTATCTTTTATTTTAGAAAATGACCTATGTATAAGTTTTGGTCCTTAGGTTGTCTATCTTTTTTGGTCTTTTACAAAATAAAAACGTCCACATGAAAAACACACAAAGGCAAGTTTTGTAGATGTACCCGACTACCTTGTCTGCCAGCTCAGCTGATGGAGATTCCCCCTGTCAGGATCAGCTGAGCAGCAGAGCCCTATACCCCTCCCTGGACATCCCCAATATCCCTGAAACCCCTGCATCCTCCCACATCCCCCAACATTGCTGGACCTCCACCCTCCCCAACATCCCTCCCACATCTCCCAACATTGTTGGACCCCCCCCTGACATTTCCCTGACATCCCCTCTGACATGGCAATTATGAGCCAATCAGGGTCTTAGGCCCCTCCACTGCATCCCAAGATGTCAGGGAGATGTTGGTGAATGTCAGGGGGAGGGATGTAGGGCTCCGCATTTGAGCTGATCCTGGCTTTGGGAATCCCCATCAGCTGAGCTGGCAGGAATTCCGACACTGGCTCAGCTGATGGAAATTCCTCTGCCTCGATCCGCTGATGGCAAGCCCTCAATGTGGTGGGAGGGGATCATGACCACTGGGTGAGTAAGGGGGGGATCATTCCCTAAACCCTTCAGTGGTCATCTTATCAGTTTGGTCACCTTTGGGTGCTTAGACCTGTTTTATCTTGGTCTAAGTCCTCATGTGTATGTTCCTCTTAGGATGTCCTGGACAATTTTAATTATTGCTTCAGGACATCCAGGTAGAAGCCCACCCAATTCCCATCTATAGCACTCCTCCCAACGCGTCCTTTTGAGCTCTGGATGTACAGCAGCTTAGAAGTGCTGCTGAATGTCCAGAACGTTTGTTTTGGTTATCGGCACTTGGGTATCCCTGTTATTAAGACGTCCAAATGTCGACATAGGCAGGTTTTTGAACATTTTAAAGTTTGGATTATGCCCCTCCTAATTGTTTGCTCCAAGGTGGTCTTCAATAACGTCCAGCAGCACCATCCACCTTGAATTGGACCTGAAGTTCCTATCTTCGGTACATCTAAAGAAGGGGACATAAGTTCTATACTAGAGAATGACATAGGAACTCACAATTTCCCCGTGACTTTTGTCTCTGTCACTGCCCCATTCCTGTAAGTAATGCCTTAATAATAATAATAATAATAATAATAACAGTTTATATACCGCAGGACCGTGAAGTTCTATGTGGTTTACAATGATTAAAAGGTATTACAGATCGAGTGGAATAAACAAAGTTCAGAGTTTATGAATAACAGTTCTAAAGATCATTTGTTGAGGACTAAGATTATATAGGTCAGTTACCTAAGTACTTCAGGAACAGGTATGTTTTAGGCGTTTCTTGAATTGCCTATAAGTAGTAGGCACGAGCAGTTCCAGGTCTTTACCCCATAATGCTGCTAGATGTGAGAAAAAATGTTGGTGATGACTTTAAAATTTACAACCTCTAACCGGTGGAGAAACAAAGTTCGGATATGAGGTTCTCCTGAATCTGTTGGCTGTGAAGGAGAAAAGGTCTGTTATGATTTTAAAGTGTTTGAAGCTTGTGCAGATGAGGATGGAGCTTGCAGGAATGGGGCAGGGACAGGAAAAGAACTCACAGGGATGGGACAGGAAAATGAGTTCCCGCAGGTACGGGAAAAAAAATGTGTCCTCGTGTCATTCTCTATTCTATACTACCAAATAGGAACTGTGGCTGTGATTAAGATGTATTAGTGGCATAATCTCTTTAAATATGTATCGGAAAATGAATGTTGGGATTCTCTCATTCTGCACATTAAAGTTTATAATGTAAGCATGATTTATTTAAAGCTCTTTCGTTTTAATTTGGCATATGTTTTGAAAGTAATAACATGAGATGATTAATGATTCTGGTGCCCTATATTGAGAACCCCAGGAAATTGGGTTTCATCCATGTCCTTTGTCTGGACAGGTAGAATATGTTTCATTCAGATGCACCCAGAGGTCTTACCCCAGAGGAATGGGTTTATTCAGCTGTGCTACAGGGCTTAGAGCTTTGAAGTGTGTCGGAGGAGGCAGTGTCGATAGCAAGTTCCACATTAGGTGAAAACGGTACCTGGTAACAACTAAAGGCAAGTGCCAGTGAGCCTTGTCTGTGTTGTTTTGCTGCGTGGTCCACAGATACGAATGTGCTTCACTTCACTGCATGGTGAGTAGAATGTCGCTCTGTGGGAGATTTGTACTCTCTCGAGTACATTATCTCCAAGTCATCAGTTTCCCTCGACCAGATTAATGAACCCTCTGTGAGCTTCCTGGGAATCTGCAGGTCAGAGAAGCTCACGCAGTCACAGAAACTAGTTTTCTTTCTGCTAAAATATTAAGACTTGGAAAATAAAGGTAAACACACGTTTATTTAGTGTAAATTAGTATTTCTGGCATAAAGATATGAATGATGCTATCACAGTTAGGGAGGCAAAATTTTATTATACTTGCATAGATGTAAAGTTCAAGAGTACTTTTACCCATGAACTCTGAACTAGTTTTCAAAATGAAAGTGTGTACATATTTTCACATTGAAAATCGCTGAATGAAAAGTCCATGCAGACATTAACTCCTTATTCTGTATATAGCATACCTGATTTTTAGTGCAATTCAGTCACTTAACAAGTCAATTAGTGATAATTGGGCATTAACAATCAATTACACTGGACAACAAATTTTTTTAAAAGTTTTACTTCCTTAAAACAAGCTGGCGATTATGATAGATCCCTTCAAAATAAACACAAATATAATTTCCCACTGACTGTATCATGTAGGAATTTTGAGAAAATATAACATGTTTTAATGCAGAAAGATTCTGGTATGCTGTGATAGTTCACTGCGGCTAAATGTGTTTTCCTGCTGATTTTCATTTGTACTCGGTGTCCGTAATGTCCTGGTGAAACACCTTTTGCCATGTTCATCGCTGATTGCACCAAGATTTGTGGGGAAGCAGATCAAGTGTGAATGTAGAAAGTGCAACTTCAGTGAGATGTTGCACTTCATGGTTTTTATGCTCTAAGAACTTTGTCAACCAGTTGAATATAGTTTGGTGCTCTAACTGCCAAGAAAATTGTCAACAAGATCCTTGAATGCTTTCCAGGTGATTTTCTATGGCCCGACTAGCAAATCTTCAACTCTCTCGTCATTGATGATGTGTCTGATCTGTGGACTGACAAAAATGCCTTCCTTAATGTTGGCATCAGTTATTAATTATTATTCACTTTAGCCTGATAGTATAACAAGAAATTGTAAAATTATACTTTTTTGTTAAAATGGTATATAATACGAAATTTTAAATGTGATTTTCATGATCAGCAGCCAAAAATCTGTAATATACACCCGAAAGTGAAGAAGAAGCATAGGCAAATGTATTTCTTGCATATCCATTGTGGTTATCATGAAAACCTGACTGGCAATGATTACTCCAGGACCGAGTTGGCGCTTAGGAGGATGCCATTTACAGAATTGAATCCTAAAGGTGCATATGTTCATCCTCACACAGTTTCCAAATAGCCAATTTCCAAGCACAAAACATTATTTTACCCACAGCATTTTTGCAAAATAAGAATAGGTAAACTTGTCACTGTTTGGTTACACATAAATCTATGGATTTTGTATAACGTGCACAGAGTGCAGATTTATTCTGAAAAACAACCAGAATGCAGTTTTCCTTTAAAATGCCATCGTATGGGATTCCGGAACTTGGAGGCTTGGTAGATGGCTGACTAGCAGTTGAGCTCCCTCCTCTGAGCATCATCTATTAAACATTTAAGCAACAATTCTTCTACTTAATTATAAAATCCTCTAAAATGACATCAACCAAGCAAAAGATGCAAGAGACTCCTGTCAAATCAACAGGAAAGATTAAAAGACTAAAGGGAGATCCACAGATCCCTAGTGGGAGTCCTTTGCCAATGGATGCACTGGATGTAATAGAAGTTATGGAAGAATTGAGAAACATCAATTTATCATTAATAGAAATAAGGAAGGAAATGAACCTCATGAACAACAAGCTGGATATAGTAAATAATAGAATGGACAAAATTGAAAAGGTAGAACAGATACAACTTGACAATAAAGAAGATCACATGTTACAAGAAATGCAAAAAAAAAAAAAAAATGACGGATCTGGAAAATAGATCTAGAAGACAGAATATAAGAATATTAGGATTAAAGGAAGGAGTTGAGGGGAAAAGTATGATATCTTTTTTGGAAGAAGCAATACCAAAAATTCTGCCTCTTAAATTTAAAATGCCAGTGGAAATTGAGAGAGCACACAGGACTGGAGTGAAAAAATTAATATATAAATTATTAGAATAGTTGCATAGACACATATATAGTCATGTGAAAAAATTAGGAATCTTTCCTTTATCTTTTCTTTTATTTTTCTTGTTGTATTAGTATCCTGCCCCCCCCCCTTTTTAGTGGGCTTAAAAAGGATTTATGTATGATGAAATTATGTACTTTGATTGTAGATTTCTCTTTTTTTGCTGTTATTAATGGATAATGTATTATTCAAATTATAATAAAAAACGTATTGAACAAAAAAAGAAAGAAAAAATTAGGATACCCCATGAGATATTCAATTCTTTAACAAATGTTCACATGTTGATATCAAATCTTTTTTTATTTATCTCTGGAAAAGAAAGTGATGTAATTGCAGGTAAACAACAAAAATTTTCCTTGATTTACTCATGAAACAAAAGCTATCCACAAAAATGTGTATTCTAACTGAGGAATAAATTAGGACTTGAGTACCTGATTGTAAAACCGCTTAGATAAAACCTTCATAGGCAGTATATAAACAACTAATAAACAATCAAAGACACCCCACACCCTAATAGCTAATGTTACCCCCTTTGGCTGAAATAACTGTGGTGAGACGCTTCTTGTAGCCATCTACAGTCTCTGACATCAGTCTGAGGAAAGTTTGGCCCACTCCTAAATGCAGAATTCTCTCAGCTGCAAGATGTTTGAGGGGTTTCTTGCATGTACAGCCCGTTTCAAATCACCCCACTGCATCTCAATGGGATTAAGATCAGGGCTTTGACTCGGCCACTCCAGGACTCTGTTTCTTAGTTTTCAGGATTTACTGGTATGTTTTGCAGGTCCAGTTCCACTTCAGTTTTCATTTCCCTACAGATGGTCTTACATGTTCTTCAAGGTAGAATTCATGGCGGATTATGTATTGTTAATAAGATTATATTGTGTGTATATATGAAAAATGACTGGAAAAAAATCGTATTACAATTACTACTATTATGGAGTGGTGTCTGGGGCGGAGCTTGCAGGCCCCCCAAACAAAAAAGCGTTCAGCTGCTTATGCCCACCTGTACACCATAACAATAGCCCTTATGCCTGCAGGTGTCATCTTAATGTAGGTACAGTAGGTTTTTGAGGGCTTACCATACAATATAAACAAAATGTGATGACATCTGTATCTGGAACTTTTAATGTGAAATTCACTGCAATAACCTCTGCTCTCTGTGTTAACATCTAAAGCTGTTGGGCTGAGAACTTTACAGCACCCCTTCTTAATACAGGCTAGAATGTACTGTCTTTTTTAATGTCTTTGGTAGTGGGAGGGGGTCGGTGACCATTGGGGGAGCAAATGGGGTCATGCCTTAATCCCTCCAGTTATCAACTGGTCAGTTTGGGCACCTTCTTAGTATTTAGACACTTTTAAAACAGGTCTAGCTCCAAACGTGTAAAAAAAAAAAAAAAAAGCCCAGATTATGCCTGACAAGCATCTAAGTCCTAATAATAATAATAATAATAATAACTTTATTCTTATATACCGCCAACAATCTTGCGACTTCTAGGCGGTTTACAATAAAAGAAACTGTAAATACAATAAAATAAAGAGAAACTTTACGTACAGCGAATTGAAGAGTATAGCAGTGAATATTTCGTACAACGAATTAAAGAGTATAGCAGTGTACATCTGATAACATTAATAATGTTAACGTCAGTTTGTGTGTTGCAAGGCCAGGAAGTGCCAAGTTGTTTACACAGAAGTAGAAATGTTCCGTAAGTTGAATAGAGTGTTCGTATTTAGTGATTAGGGGTTGGGGTTAACAGTTTGCAAGTTCAGGTATGTGGTGATGTTACGAGGGGGGTTGATGTTCCGGTTCGTTACCTAAGACCACTCTAAGCCCCCCCACCCCCCCCTCAACACACACACATAATATGCCCCCTTAAGATCTGGACACACTGGAGACAAAACAACCAGAAAGACATCTAGAAAGTCTGTTTTGAGAATGCCCACTTGGACGTTTTGACTAGTAGGATGTCAAGTGCTATCTTTTGGATGTCTATCATTTTTGAAAATGAGCCCAATATTGTATATACTGTTATAGAATTATTCGCAAACCCCTAAATTCTATATATGCTGCTCAAACTTGCATGCAGAAAAGTGGGCACGTGCATGTTCAATATAATTGAATAATGAACCAATTAGCACTGATAAGTGGCGGTCATAATCAATTCTGTTTCCCTTCCCTCCCCCAGAGGTCTGGCATCTTCCCTTTTTTTGTCTCCATTCACAGATCCACCTTTTCCCAACTACCCTCCTGGATTTTGTAACTGGTGTCTGTCAAAAACAACACCGGTTACAGAATCCACACCAAACCCTCCCCCTCCCCCCCCCCCCCCCCCCCACACACACACACAACATCGGGGCAGGAGGGAACCCAAGCTCCCATGCTCCGGGCACCTCCTGACGACATCGGGGCAAGAAGGAGCCCAAGCCCTCTTGCCCCGCGGCAGCTGCGGCACCCCCGACGATATCGGGGCAAGAGGGAGCCCAAGCCCTCTTGCCCTGGCGATCGTGCCTCCCCCCCCCCCACCGCCGAGTACGATCGGGCCAGGAGGGAGCCCAAGCCCTCCTGGCTCCGGCGACCCCCCGACTCGATATGGCCAGATGGGAGCCCAAGCCCTCCTGGCCCCGGAGACCACCCCCCTCCGACTCGATATGGCCAGGAGGGAGCCCAAGCCCTCTTGGCCCCGGCGACCCCCTACCCCCACCCCCCCCACTACAATACGGGCAGAAGGGATCCCAGGCCCTCCTGCCCTTGACATAACCCCCCAACGACCGCCCCGACCTCCCACCCCACCCCCCCCTTTTCCCGTACCTTCAACATTGGCCGGACAAAAGGGTGCCAAGCCCGCCCATCCGACAGGCCAGCCGACTCCGGAATGGGGCCGGATTGGCCCAGGAGGCTGAAACCCTGCTCACAGAT
The DNA here is from genome assembly GCF_902459505.1 of Geotrypetes seraphini. Lineage (NCBI taxonomy): Eukaryota > Metazoa > Chordata > Amphibia > Gymnophiona > Dermophiidae > Geotrypetes > Geotrypetes seraphini. Next base: position 36,788,631 of record NC_047101.1, read on the forward strand.
GGGGCCTGAGGCGCCTGGGACAATCAGAATAGGCATCTCTCCTGCCGCGATGCTTGTGGTGGAGGGGTAGGCAGGCTGCTAGCCCGTTGAACTGATCGAGCCAGCGGCCATCAGCTCAGCAGCCCCTTTTTCGGCACTTAGACCTGGTTTGACTTCGTCTAAGTTAAAAAGGTATAAGTGCCGACTAGGCAACCTGCCTATGGTTTTGGTTATACCTGTTGTACGCCTAGGTGTAGGTCGGCCCACCTCCCGCCCACTGCCCGCCCTTTCCTCTCCTCTAAACACGCCTCTTTTCTCTCTGTGCGTTTAGAGGCAGGGGAAAGGCCTAAGCTGGTTTTAGATACGTCTAAAAACCAGCTTTGGTTATGGGTACTTGGTCGATCAGGCTTTTTGATCGTCCAAGTAGCCATTTAGGACACTTTTTAGATGTTTGGTTTTTTTTTTTTGATTATGAACCCCAGAGCCTCTATGTTTTCACATTTTGTTGAGTTGCACTATGAATATGAATCCCAAGTGTACAATCTACTTAGAGTACCTGCAACACTCACTGGGAGAATATAACAACTAAGTACTCACCAAGGACAATGTGATACAAAGTAACAAAAACAATCAAATCCCTGATTATCAAACTGTTATATACAATGTATCCTTCTTCATAAGTGCTCAGAATAAAAGAGACCAGACTTTAGGCTCCAGCCCCAGCTGAAAAACTTCTCTTTTTCATTCATGGCACAGCACTTGTGTAGCAAACTTTGACTGGTATAAACTACAGCTACTAAACATATATATATTTTTTTCCAAAATTGAAAATGGGAGCCCGAGACCCCTGTGTCAATGGGCGGAATGTAACACGGGGCTGGTAGAGCCCTCGTGTCACCCATCGGCTGGGGGGGGAGGGGTGGATTAGTGGAAGTAGGGGGGAGGCGAGGAAGTAAGCAGGGAAGGATTGGGTGAGGGGCCTGTCAGGTAGGGAAATTTAAAAACGATTGGTCGAGGGGTGCAGGGGCAAAGTCTTAAAGTCGGGACCCTGGAGGACTCAGCTCCTTCTGAGATCCTCCAGGGCGGCTTTTCCCACCTGCCCACCCGTTGTGTGATGACATATGTTGGTAGCTCGGGGGGAGGGGGGGTTGGGCAGATCTCCCGAGCTACTGGATCATGGGCGTTGGGACAGCGGGGACCTGTGCCCGGTGGGTCAGGTGACCTGGAAAAGGGGCATGAGGGACATGCCACCCCTCTGAACCTTGCCGTGGTGGCTGGGTCGAGGGAATGAAACCAATCCATTTGGTAGTTCAGGAGGAAGTCTTTATATGATGTTAATAATGTTAATGAAGTTAAGATATGTTTTATGTTATGGTTAATAAACTGAGCTGCGGCTAATTTTACCAACCAGAAGACTGTAGTGTGTTTTTTGGTAAAGTTAAGGGGGGGAGGGTGATGATGGAAGGTGGTGGGTTGAATACTTAGGCGGACAGCAGGATCTATCCAGATCCTGCTCTTAAGGACTTATCAGAGCTGGCGCTAGGCTGCATTCGTGTGGGCTTTGATGCGTTTTGCGACAAGGCTGTTTCAGAAAACCCAACGCAGTCTTATGTGTTCACTGGTCTGTAAAAAACATAAATTTATCATTAATGCACAGCTTGTGAATCATCTGGGGCTGGAGCGTAAAGTCTGGTCTCTTTAAAAAAAACTTTTTTTTCTGAGCACTTAGGAAGAAGGATACATTGTATATAACAGTTTGATAATCAGGGATTTGATTGTTTTTGGTGCTTAGAGAACCTGACGGAAAAAAAAAAAAAAAAGACACCACCCTGAACTTCTCCAGGATAGGGTGGTGCATCAAATATCAATAAACATAAACATATTTGAGATGTGGTAAAATATACACTATGCAGTAGGCATCCGCCTACAGAGTAAGTCATTTAATGTACCTCTTGTCCATTTGACAGTTAATTTTAGTCTGTGGGCGGCACATTTCTCCTTTTGTGAGAAAATTATATACTGCCATTGCTACATATAAAGAGAACATAAGAGATATGTATAGAGACTACTGGACTGTGGAGCATTAGCTTATTCTATCGTTGTATTAAATTTTGCTCTAAATGAAAATAATTCTATCTTAAAAAAGGGAAAACAATGCAAGGAGAGCCTGGCTTTTACAGTGCTGGAAGTCCTACCACCTTGTGGATTACACTTCCCCCTCCCTATTCGCGGTTTCAACGTTTGCAGTTTTGATTATTTGCGGGTTTTTACCCAGGTCCCCCCCTGAGAATCGCTCGTTGGCATTAAAAAGAACCCGGCCCCGGAACTTGGAGGGAGGCAATTGTAGGTGGAGGGGGGTGATCGGAGATGGCAGGGGCGATCGAAGGCAGAGGGGATGATTGGAGATGGCAGGGGCGATCGGAGGCAGAGGGGGTGATCAGAGGCGGCAGAAGGGGGTGATCGGATCATGGACCTTACCTGGTGGTCTAGCGGTGACGGGGGCAGGAGTGATCTTCCTACACTCCTGCCCCCGTCACCGCTAGACCACAGGTAAGGTCTGGGGGCGGGTCAGAGCCGGCCCAAAAATTATTCACAAATTTTTCCTATTTGCGGGCCGGCTCTGCCCCTAACCTCCATGAATAGTGAGGGAGAAGTGTATTCACAAATGGGTCCTTTTACTAAGGTGCACTAACCGATGTACCGTGCGCTAATGAGTAGCCTGTGCGAAATGCTAACGCGTCCATAGAATATAATGGGCATGTTAGCATTTAGCATGCACTAAATTGATTAGCGCATGCTAAATCAGTTAACACGCCTTAGTAAAAGGACCCCAAAGTAATGTAATGAAAATTGGAGGGGGGGTGGGTGGAATACAGCATTTTTCTTTTTGTCTTGCTTTACACCCTCCTTGTAGTGCACAGATGAACTTGGGAGCGCATTACTAAGGAAAATCAGATCCACATAGTCCAGACTTAGCTCAGCCTGTCCCTAATGACATATTCATGTTACTTGTGTTCAAGATTTAAAATACTGCAGGTGTCGCATCCCCTCTAGATACAAGGGGCTGCTGAAAGGTTCTCAGCCCAACTAGCCAAGTTGGAGAAACCTCCATCGAGGGCTATATACTTAGGAGCAGACTCTATAAACGGGCATTCCGATTGTAGGCAGTGGTAGGTGTCTTACCACTGTCTAGCAGCCAATTGGGATGCACATTTTAAAAAAAGAGAAAAACTATAGGCGTTTGTCACGGTTGAGGGAGAGGCGTCGGGACACTTACGCTCGGCCAAGGCCTGGCATGGTTTCGCCCAGAAGTGGCCTTGGCTGAGCTTCAGCAGCGCTAGGCATCTCCCTAGGTCAGTGAATTGCAAACTGTGCCATGGCACACTAGTATGCCTCCTGAGTTTTCAGGTGCGCTGTGGCACACTGGGGAGGAGGAGAGGCGCTGACGGCCTACAGGACGTGCCTTTCGTGGCAAGAGGCACCTCCCGTAGGCAATCAGCCGGCGCCAGCACCTCTCCTTCTCTCTGACCCTCTTCCCTGCTGGGACCCCCCCCCTCCCCCCCACTTGTGTCTCGGGGTCTGTAGAAGGTCCTTCATGCATGTGTGGACGTCAACATGATGACATCATGCATGCACATGACATCATCACGGTGATGCCCGTGCACTTCTGGGTGTCTCGAGCTGCTGCCACTACCTTTAGTGTGCTACAGCTTGAGAAAGTTTGTGGGACACACGATATATGTCTGAAATGTAAATAGACGCAACCACTAAGCTGATCGTGGCAAGGGAATCTCCCTGCTGTGATCAGGGTTATTCCCTGCGAAGTCGGCCGACTGGAGGGATGCCCACTTCCTTCACCCCATCCAGAGCCCCCCCAAGGCTCCCCCAACCAGTAGACCCCTGGGCACCCCCCAGCCTTCCCAGTACCTTTTTGATGCTCAGTCTCACCATGTCCTCTTGCGATTTAACTCTGCACCTCATAGTCGGCTTTAATTGGACTTGACTGAAAGTTAGGCTCCTAACGCACACACACTTGATTCAATGAAAAGTAGGCACCTAGCCCAAAGTACCTATATTAAAAGTGGGCGTGGTCGGGGTAGGTCTTGGACATGTTTTAGAGTTAGGTGCTGCTTTGTGATTTAGGTGTTGTTAGGCTATTGGCACCTAACTTTAGGATAAGAAAGCCCTGGCATAAATTGAAAATGCCTACATGTTAGGTCATGGAGTGCTACCTGAGCACGCTTATAAGCGATGCTCAGCATGATTCTATAATGGGCACGTAAGTTTAATACACAGGTGTCAAAGTCCCTCCTCGAGGGCCGCAATCCAGTCGGGTTTTCAGGATTTCCCCAATGAAAATGCATGAGATCTATTTGCATGCACTGCTTTCATTGTATGCTAATAGATCTCATGCATATTCATTGGGGAAATCCTGAAAACCCGACTGGATTGCGGCCCTCGAGGAGGGACTTTGACACCCCTGGTTTAATAGAATCAGTGCCAATATTGGTACATAGCTTTAGGCCAGGGGTGCCAAAGTCCCTCCTCGAGGGCAGCAATCCAGTCAGGTTTTCAGGATTTCCCCAATGAATATGCATGAGCTCTATTAGCATACAATGAAAGCAGTGCATGCAAATAGATCTCATGCATATTCATTGGGGAAATCCTGAAAGCCCAACTGTATTGCGGCCCTCGAGGAGGGACTTTGACACCCCTGGTTTAATAGAATCAGTGCCAATATTGGTACATAGCTTTAGGCCAGGGGGTGCCAAAGTCCCTCTTCGAGGGCAGCAATCCAGTCAGGTTTTCAGGATTTCCCCAATGAATATGCATGAGCTGTATTAGCATACAATGAAAGCAGTGCATGCAAATAGATCTCATGCATATTCATTGGGGAAATCCTGAAAACCCGACTGGATTGCGGCCCTCGAGGAGGGACTTTGACACCCCTGGTTTAATAGAATCAGTGCCAATATTGGTACATAGCTTTAGGCCAGGGGGTGCCAAAGTCCCTCCTCGAGGGCAGCAATCCAGTCAGGTTTTCAGGATTTCCCCAATGAATATGCATGAGCTCTATTAGCATACAATGAAAGCAGTGCATGCAAATAGATCTCATGCATATTCATTGGGGAAATCCTGAAAACCCGACTGGATTGCGGCCCTCGAGGAGGGACTTTGACACCCCTGGTTTAATAGAATAAGTGCCAATATTGGTACATAGCTTTAGGCCAGGGGTGCCAAAGTCCCTCCTCGAGGGCAGCAATCCAGTCAGGTTTTCTGGATTTCCCCAATGAATATGCATGAGCTCTATTAGCATACAATGAAAGCAGTGCATGCAAATAGATCTCATGCATATTCATTGGGGAAATCCTGAAAGCCCAACTGTATTGCGGCCCTCGAGGAGGGACTTTGACACCCCTGGTTTAATAGAATCAGTGCCAATATTGGTACATAGCTTTAGGCCAGGGGTGCCAAAGTCCCTCCTCGAGGGCAGCAATCCAGTCAGGTTTTCAGGATTTCCCCAATGAATATGCATGAGCTCTATTAGCATACAATGAAAGCAGTGCATGCAAATAGATCTCATGCATATTCATTGGGGAAATCCTGAAAACCCGACTGGATTGCGGCCCTCGAGGAGGGACTTTGACACCCCTGGTTTAATAGAATCAGTGCCAATATTGGTACATAGCTTTAGGCCAGGGGTGCCAAAGTCCCTCCTCGAGGGCAGCAATCCAGTCAGGTTTTCTGGATTTCCCCAATGAATATGCATGAGCTCTATTAGCATACAATGAAAGCAGTGCATGCAAATAGATCTCATGCATATTCATTGGGGAAATCCTGAAAGCCCAACTGTATTGCGGCCCTCGAGGAGGGACTTTGACACCCCTGGTTTAATAGAATCAGTGCCAATATTGGTACATAGATTTAGGCCAGGGGTGCCAAAGTCCCTCCTCGAGGGCAGCAATCCAGTCAGGTTTTCAGGATTTCCCCAATGAATATGCATGAGCTCTATTAGCATACAATGAAAGCAGTGCATGCAAATAGATCTCATGCATATTCATTGGGGAAATCCTGAAAGCCCAACTGTATTGCGGCCCTCGAGGAGGGACTTTGACACCCCTGGTTTAATAGAATCAGTGCCAATATTGGTACATAGCTTTAGGCCAGGGGTGCCAAAGTCCCTCCTCGAGGGCAGCAATCCAGTCAGGTTTTCAGGATTTCCCCAATGAATATGCATGAGCTCTATTAGCATACAATGAAAGCAGTGCATGCAAATAGATCTCATGCATATTCATTGGGGAAATCCTGAAAACCCGACTGGATTGCGGCCCTCGAGGAGGGACTTTGACACCCCTGGTTTAATAGAATCAGTGCCAATATTGGTACATAGCTTTAGGCCAGGGGGTGCCAAAGTCCCTCTTCGAGGGCAGCAATCCAGTCAGGTTTTCAGGATTTCCCCAATGAATATGCATGAGCTGTATTAGCATACAATGAAAGCAGTGCATGCAAATAGATCTCATGCATATTCATTGGGGAAATCCTGAAAGCCCAACTGTATTGCGGCCCTCGAGGAGGGACTTTGACACCCCTGGTTTAATAGAATCAGTGCCAATATTGGTACATAGCTTTAGGCCAGGGGTGCCAAAGTCCCTCCTCGAGGGCAGCAATCCAGTCAGGTTTTCAGGATTTCCCCAATGAATATGCATGAGCTCTATTAGCATACAATGAAAGCAGTGCATGCAAATAGATCTCATGCATATTCATTGGGGAAATCCTGAAAGCCCAACTGTATTGCGGCCCTCGAGGAGGGACTTTGACACCCCTGGTTTAATAGAATCAGTGCCAATATTGGTACATAGCTTTAGGCCAGGGGGTGCCAAAGTCCCTCTTCGAGGGCAGCAATCCAGTCAGGTTTTCAGGATTTCCCCAATGAATATGCATGAGCTGTATTAGCATACAATGAAAGCAGTGCATGCAAATAGATCTCATGCATATTCATTGGGGAAATCCTGAAAACCCGACTGGATTGCGGCCCTCGAGGAGGGACTTTGACACCCCTGGTTTAATAGAATCAGTGCCAATATTGGTACATAGCTTTAGGCCAGGGGGTGCCAAAGTCCCTCCTCGAGGGCAGCAATCCAGTCAGGTTTTCAGGATTTCCCCAATGAATATGCATGAGCTCTATTAGCATACAATGAAAGCAGTGCATGCAAATAGATCTCATGCATATTCATTGGGGAAATCCTGAAAACCCGACTGTATTGCGGCCCTCGAGGAGGGACTTTGACACCCCTGGTTTAATAGAATCAGTGCCAATATTGGTACATAGCTTTAGGCCAGGGGTGCCAAAGTCCCTCCTCGAGGGCAGCAATCCAGTCAGGTTTTCAGGATTTCCCCAATGAATATGCATGAGCTCTATTAGCATACAATGAAAGCAGTGCATGCAAATAGATCTCATGCATATTCATTGGGGAAATCCTGAAAACCCGACTGGATTGCGGCCCTCGAGGAGGGACTTTGACACCCCTGGTTTAATAGAATCAGTGCCAATATTGGTACATAGCTTTAGGCCAGGGGTGCCAAAGTCCCTCCTCGAGGGCAGCAATCCAGTCAGGTTTTCAGGATTTCCCCAATGAATATGCATGAGCTCTATTAGCATACAATGAAAGCAGTGCATGCAAATAGATCTCATGCATATTCATTGGGGAAATCCTGAAAGCCCGACTGGATTGCGGCCCTCGAGGAGGGATTTTGACACCCCTGCTTTAGGCGGACTTTACAGAATTCAAGGCCTTGTGTTTTGCTCTTTGATCTGCTTTAGTACTTTCTGGGTATTGCTTCTTTCTTTTTATACAAATTACCCAGGCTCTATTACAATCTACCTGAGGTTTTCTAAATTGCCCTTTTTCTCTTTGATCTAATGTACTATATCTTATGCCAATGCCTAAAAGTGCTGGAGTGTTTGAAGGTGTTTTATCAATTTTCATTCTTTTTCCATTTCTCATTGAAACTTCCCGTTCAATTATTAGTGAGGTGAAGGTGATATGGGAACAAGGAGTACAGAAGTAGCAGAGTATATAAACAGTTGCTAGTATACTGTACATATTGGATGCAGCATCCTTGCAAAAAGTCAGTATGTTTTTTTGGGGGGGCTTCCTATCATTTCGGACTTTCCTCTCAATCATTTCATTGTTCTTCTGGTCTCTTTTCCGAAGCCCCACTCACCTCCTGGCGAGGTGGCGCTTTACACACTTGACTGTAAGAGGGCGTTGGCTTTTTATCTTCAACGCACTCAGTCTCCTCAGATGGTTCCTCAATTGTTTTTGTCCCTTGACCTTAATCGGTTAGGACGCCCAGTTTCCAAGCGCAACTTGTCCAACTGGTTGGCTGCTTGTATTTCCTTTTGCTACGCTCAGGCTGGTCTCGCGTTGCATGGTCGGGTTGCGGGACATAAGTCCGAGCGATGGCGGCTTCTGTAGCTTTCCTCAGGTCGACGCCTATCGAGGAGATTTGCAAGGCTGCCACTTGGTCTTCGGTTCATACTTTCACCTCCCACTACTGCCTGGATACTCTGTCCAGGAGCGACGGCCGGTTGGGCCAGTCGGTTTTGCGTAATCTGTTTTCTTGAATTGCCAACTTCCCTCCGTCCCTTTTTTGGTTAGCTTGGAGGTCACCCACATGTGAGAATATGCTGCCTGCTTGTCCTGGGATAAAGCACAGTTACTTACCGTAACAGGTGTTATCCAGGGACAGCAGGCAGATATTCTCCTATCTTTGTGGAAATGTAATTTTATTCTTTTCTTTGAATAGCAAGCATAAAAGTGTTTTGAAAAGTGGATGGTTAATAGTTTTTAATTTGTATGTTAGTTTATATTTTCTCCCTACTTGGAGAATTCTTTGCCAGAGCAAGTGGTTAATGTAGCTGGACTTAAAGAAAAGTTTGGGCAAATTTGTGAACGAAAAGTCAAGAAACTGTTATCAAGGTAGACCAGGGTGAAAGCCACTGTTCATCCTGAAGGGGTAAGAATTAAGAACATAAGAAGTTGCCTCCTCTGGGTCAGACCAGAGGTCCATCGTGCCCAGCAGTCCGCACCCGCGGCGGCCCATCAGGCCCATGACCTGTAATGTGATCCTTCTCTAAACCCTTTGATCCCTTTGATCCTTCTATCCATACGCTATCTAAAACCTATCTCTACCTCTATCTCTATCTGTATCCCTCAATCCCCCTATCGTTCAGGAATTTATCCACTCCTTCTTTGAACCCCCGTAGTGTACTCTGTCCTATCACAACCTCCGGAAGCGCATTCCAGGTGTCCACCACCCTCTGAGTGAAGAAAAACTTCCTAGCATTGGTTCTAAAATTGTCCCCTTTCAGCTTCTCTGAGTGCCCCCTTGTGCTTGTGGTTCTCAATAATCTGAAGAATCTGTCCCTTTCTACCTTCTCTATGCCTTGAAAGTCTCTATCATGTCTCCTCCGAGTCTCCTCTTTTCAAGCGAGAAGAGCCCCAGCCTTCCCAACCTGTCTGCGTATGAAAGGTTTTCCATACCTTTTATCATTTTTGTTGCTCTTCTCTGGACCCTCTCAAGTATCGCCATGTCCTTCTTGAGGTACGGGGACCAATACTGGACACAGTACTCCAGATGCGGGCGCACCATCGCACGATACAGCGGTATGATGACTTCCTTCATCCTGTTTGTAATGCCCTTCCTAATAATACCCATCATTCTGTTTGCTTTCTTGGAGGCCGCTGCACATTGCGCCGTTGATTTCATTGTAGTATCTACCAGCACACCCAAGTTTTTTTCAAGGTTACTATCCCCTAGCACCGACCCCCCCATTTTGTAGCTGAACATCGGGGGTTTTTTCCCTAATTCTGAACTCGCAGCATTTGCAAGGAGTAATTAACCTATGCCTTCTCAGTAGTAATTTATACTTAGGTACAGTCAGTATAAATAAATATTCTCAGAGCGCTAAATGTTCTGACACTGTTCTTATGAGCATCAGAGCAGCATTGAAGCATTTAGCACCCCGAGTCACGGTAGAACCAGGGCTTAGTAAAAGAGGGCCTATATGAGTTAAGACAAATGAGCATTGCAGTGGCTAAGTAGATTTGATGATTGGTATTGCTGGTCAGGGGCTTCAAATTTCTGTTAATTTAGAGGTCTTTCTACTAAGCTGCCGTAAGCACTAAAACGTGCCCAGCACAGGTTAAAAAGTGGTAATTATGGGATCGGCGCTCACTGCCCCGCATGCTAAAACATAGAGTGTATTTTTTTAGCGCTGGGGGCACGTCTGGGAATGGTTAGTGCAGCTACATCAGGTACTTTTTCCTTCACATTGGAAGGCTGGTGTAAAAAAAAAAAGGCAATTAGCATATGGTTAGCGTGTGAGCCCTTAGGCTCTCATTCTATATTCTGACTCCTAGGTGCCGTTAAAAGTAATTGTTAATCATCCACTAGGTGCTAGATTCACACCTGGAGCGCCTAAGCAGACTTAGGTGCACTCCCATGGAGGCCAGGGATTTCTTGGGCCAAATGAGTGTGCCTAAGTCACCACTTGCAAACTAAAGAGCACTGTTTCAATGGAAGAAAAGGCCTCGGGTATTATCACGGCAGAGCATAAAAGCTCAAACCTCCTCCGCCCACATCCGCCAAAAAACATCCGGAGAGAATGTGCTATTGCCACTACTCTAGCAGGACTGAGATTACTAGCAGCCTTTCATCGAATCTAATCTAATCTAAACCTTAGGTTTGTATACCGCATCATCTCTACATTCGTAAAGCTCGACACAGTTAACAAGAGTTAGGGTAGAAAGTAGAGAATGACACGGTGGCAAAATTCATCACCGTTCCCGTCCCCGCGGATAACCGCGGGAAATAATCTCATGCCATTTTGTAGTGTTTATTTCAACCTCAGTCCTTCTACACCAGTGTTCTTCACAGCAAAGCTTGAGGGTCAGTGGTTGTGGCCATTCGTACTCTGATTCTTATGTGATCCAAGGATAATGAAGCCATTGTGACATCACTGATGTGATTGGCTCTTAGGCACTGGTGGAATGAGGCATTATGACATCACAATATCTGCTCTGGATACCAGAGACTGTCATTCTGTAGTGTCTGTTTCAACCTCGGTCCTTCTACACCAGCATTCTTCAAAGCAAAGCTTGCGGGTCAGTGGTTGTGGCCATTCGTACTCTGATTCTTCCCTCTCTCCTTAAAGAATGACATGAACATGGTTTCCCGCGGTTATCCGTGGGGACAGGAACGGTAATGAATTCTGTCACCGTGTCATTCTCTAGTAGAAAGGAACTCCAGTGGAGGGAAGAGGCAAAATGAAGAGAAAATTTAGAGGACTAAAATTTAGAGGACTAGACATATTATGTAGGTAACAGTGATACAATAGCCAACGTTTCACGGTATACAACCGTTTCTTCAGGGCTTTATCCACTTTCACTCCCCCACATATATCTGTAAAAAAAGCATATATGATCACTTTATGTATCTCTAAACTGTACCTTAAACTGTTGATGAACATATCAACCGTGATACTCACTGCGTTGCGTGGCTTTCTTGCTCTTACCAGCGTCCTGTCACTGTAGTGGTTTCTCTAGCGGAATTTAAACAAGAGCTACGCCAGTTAGAGTTCTCCACATCAGTCACGTGAGGAACGTCGGCTATTCTTCGCTGATTGGCCAGCTCAGCTCTGGCACACGTGGATTGGTCTTCTTAGAAGCACGGGTCACTTACTATCATTCTCAAAAGCGATATGCAATACAGACCACACATTTAGCAGAAATAATACCAGTCTATACACATATTCAACCCTTTAGGCATTACAGAATCAAGCTCGTAAATCCAACGTTGCTCCTTTCTTTGAAGAAGTAACAGTCTATTCCCTCCCCGTTGATCTAATTCTATGTGTTCAAGTGCATAACAGCGGAGCTGAAAAAAATCATGATTATGGTCTAAACAGTGTTGTATCACTGTTACCTACATAATATGAAAGGCTGCTAGTAAGAACATAAGAACATAAGCAGTGCCTCTGCTGGGTCAGACCAGGGGTCCATCGTGCCCAGCAGTCCGCTCATGCGGCGGCCCAACAGGTCCAGGACCTGTGTAGCAATCCTTTATCTATACCCCTCTATCCCCTTTTCCTTCAGAAAATTGTCCAGTTCCTTCTTGAACCCCAGTGCCGAACTCTGTCCTATCACGCCCTCTGCTGGAGTAGTGGTAATAGCACAATCTCTCCGGAAGATTTTTGGCCGATGATGTGGGTGGAGGAGATTTGAGCTTTTATGCTCTGCCGTGATAATACCCGAGGCCTTTTCTTCCGTCGAAACAGTGCTCTTTAATTTGCAAGCGGAGCATTTTTCATTCATTTATTTATATCTATTTACCCACTTCCACGGTTTTAAATAGATGTGGCTAAGTCACACCACACCAAAAATCCGCCCCTCCCCACGCTTGGTAGGTGCCTCGGTGTAGACACCTACCTCAAAGTGATAGGCACCTAATGAGTTAGGTGCCTTCCAGCAATTTTGTTTTTAATGGTTTTTAAATTGCTTTAATAACGCTTTCAATTATCAGTGCCAATTAAGCCAATTAAGAAAATTAATATAGGCTCTTAGATCGGCTAGGCGCGCCAATCTAGATGCCTAACTTTAGATGCCATTTATAGAATATGGCCCTTACTGCTTTCAAAATAGGTGGCAGGGCTCATGCACTAATGGGGAAATTAGCACATGGCCAATAATAGGAAAAATAGAAAATGGGGCCATTTTACCTCTTTGCTAAAAGTAGCCTCAGCGTTCAGAGGGGAGAGGCCAGCACAGGCCATGTGTTTATGCTTCTTAGTGGTCATTCTAAATGAACACATTTAATATGTGTCATAGAGCAGCTGTTGCCAGTGGGGGTTGCGAAGGTGAAGTTGAGAGCACTGCAGTTACTTTTGAATTCTGCGGCAAGATTGATTATTGGTGCGTTGAGAATAGCTCATATAACACCGATTCTTAAACAACCCCATTGGTTACCGATTCAACATAGGGTGCAATACAAAGCATTGTCAATAGTGTATCGTGGCCTAGATTCACTAAGCCCACCAATCAACTTCCGACCACTTAGTGACCCCTTTACAACCTAATTTCCCTCCAACCTGATTCACTAACCTCTGTCCCAATCATCCTCCAATCCGTGCATGCAAATGAGGGGGAATGGCATTCAAATGTAGGCAGGAAGCGATTCACTAAAATATAAAAGCAACACCGACTGGGCTGGCCAATCCAAAAATAAGCAACTGCCGAGGACCTGTCGCTGAGGTCCTTTCCGATTGCCCTACCTTCTGCCACCCTGCTCTCTGCTCTCAGTCCTGATCTCCTGCCTGCCTTGATCTCCTACTCTCGCCCCAAATCTCTCCTGCTGCCCTGACTCGCCGCTTTGCTCTCGTCCCGAATCTATCCTGCCGCCCCGACTCTCCTGCCCTTCCCAGCAGTGCAAGCCCATGGTTTTAACCCGCAGGCTTAAAGCAGGTTAAAACCATGGGCTCGCGAAAAAGTTAAAACCAGTTTAAAAAATGTAAAATTTAGCTCTGCCGGCCGCAGAGGGCCAGCGCATGCGTAGACCATCTACAGATGGTCTGCACATGCGTTGGGATTGCTATAGAGTGATCCAGGCAGGCAGTTGGGGGGCGTGATTCCAACCACCCCCATTTGCATGAGGGCGATTCATGAATCAGCTGCCCGGACATGGATTCTATCGGATCCCTCATGGATCGGATCCGATCCGTGCCCTTAGTGAATCTAGCCTGATGTTTCTCCTCTTATATTGAAGGGATGTTTTCAAATCTATCGCCCACGAAGAAGTCAGATCTGAAACAAGCATGCAGTTAAATTCTAACAAGAGCAGGTCAATTATACATTTAAGGATTGGAGATGCTATGGTGTCGGTGGGGTGGGAGGTGAAGCTCTGGAGTACTCTGGCTGGAACCTTGCAGTTATGTACATACCTGTCTGTCAATGGATTTATGTGATGGGGTTTGACTGAGGTTGAGAAGCGATGCAAAGACTTGGTTTGTATACTCAGTTATTTTAAGTTATGTTGGATTTGCCTGTATAATTACTATGTCTCTATAGTCAAATTTTATGTAAGTTTCTCATGTGAACTGTGAAAGGTAGGGGAGGGTCATTGGGGTGGGCAGACTAGATGGGCCGTGGCCCTTATCTGCCATCTATTTCTATGTGTCTATGTTTCTATGCGGTATTTAAACTTATTAAATAAATAAATAATGAAGGTGGTTTTCAGAATAATTTGGTTAAAACACTATTTTAGCTTTAGAAATCAACTTTATGCTTGTTAGTCATCCTGAATGCAGCTAGAACTAAGGGCCCGTTTTATCAAGCTGCGCCAGAGGCTTTAAGTGAGAGCCAGCGAGGTAAATGCTATGACGCTCAAAGGATTGCTATGAGCGTCAGAGCACTTATCTTGCCGGCCCGCGCTAAAACCTCTAGCACAGCTTGATAAAAAGGGGGGGCAGGCATTCCTCAGTGCATGTACCGTTCCCCAAAAGGTGTTTGCTGGTTTTCCTGAAGTGTGGTTAGGAAAGAGAACAACGTGGATATTTTGGTTGAAACCTTACCCCCAGGTGATGTAGATGGAAGTATTTTTCCTTCAGTAAGTACAGGCACACTTTCACTTTGGAAGGCTGGTGTAAAGAAAGGCTATGAACTTTGCAGCAGCGTGGACAGTTGAAAAATTGTCTTCCAAATTCGTATTGGCATAAATCAAAATATTCTTAGAAAGTTTCAAGTTTATTATAGATTTCATTGATCGTTTATTCAAAATTCTAAGCGAGGTACTCATCAAAAAATTACAAATAAATGACAGACTAAATCTTACAAAACATATTAAGAACTAACCTTGCAAACACTCTAAAACAGTGGTCTCAAACTCAAACCCTTAGTGGGGCCACATTTTGGATTTGTAGGGACTTGGAGGGCCGCAGAAAAAATAGTTAATGACAATTTATAAACTATAAAGAGTTTTACCTCATGCAAAGTTGTCATTTCTTTAATAAGACATTAACTATTTTTTCTGCGGCCCTCACATTTAAAGTTTAATATCTTTCCTTTCTCAATACTGACACATTTCAATCACTATATTGAAAATAAAATCATTTTCCCTACCTTTGTTGTCTGGTGACTTTATTTTTCCAGGGTTTTGTTTTCTGGTGACTATGTTTCCAGGGTCTTTTTGTCCTTTGACTGGTTTTCTCTCCATCTTCACTTTCTGCCTTGCATCCATCTTTGGCATTAACTTAATATTCAATTTTTCTGCTTTCTTTTCAAAATCTACGTTTCCATGTCTTACCTACCCTTCTATCTCTCTCTTCTTCTGTCCCTATTTCCATGGTCTGACATCTCTTTCATTCCTTTCTCTCCCTCCCTCCTTCCTTCCTTTCCCCTGGTCTGGCATCTGTCTCCTTCCCTCCCCCAACTTTTTATTTCTTTCACCCTGTCCCCTTCTTTCTTTCTCTATCTATCCATGCCCCCATTCTTTCTATATGTCTGTCTTTCTCTCTCTCTCCGTGCTCCCTTTCTTTCTTTTTTCTTTCTCCATGCCCGCCCTTTCTTTCTGTCTTTCTCTCTTCATGCCCCTTTCTGTCTGTATCCCGTTTCCCTTCTTTCTTTCTGTCTCCCTGTCCCCCCTTTCTTTCTTTACTTCTCCCTGCCCTCACCCAAGCCACCACCGCAATCAGGTAACAGGCCGCCACCGCCACAATCAAGTAACAGGCCGCCACCGCCACAATCGGGAAACAGGCCAGCCCCGAGGTCTTAACTCTCCCTGCTTATCTTCCCCAGCGCGGGGCCGACCAATTCACGCCACCCGACGTCAATTCTAACATCGGGGAGGAACTTCCGGGCCAGCCAGGCAGCGATTGGCTGGCCCGGAACTTCCTCCCCGACGTTAGAATTGATGTCGGGTGGCGAGAACTGGTCAGCTCCGAGCTGGGGAAGATATGCAAGGAGAGCTAAGACCTTGGCGCTGGCCTGTTCCCCGATTGCAGTGGCTTGGGGGAGGGCAGTGGGAAGGGAAACAGATTGGGAACCCCTGCTTTAGGCGAGGACAGATTGCGGGCCACAAAATAGTCCCTGAGAGACCGCTGCTCTAAAACAAAAGGAAAGATTGGGAAGAGAAATACAAGTTGTTGATAGTAAATAAGACACTTAAGGGGAAAAACAATAGGAAGGGAGAGATCCATGTACTTCAGAGAAGTTATGAAGTAGAATTGAAATGAGGCTCCTAATCAGGCTTTCTAATTATCAAATGCATCCTTAAAAAGAAAGCTTTTTAATTTGCTCTTAAATCTGTCCAAGTTGCGTTCTTTCCTTAAATGGATAGGGAGTGAATTCCATGTTTGAGGGGCTGTGACTGAAAAATGAATTGCCGCTGTGAATTAATAATTTTAAGTGAGGGAATTATTAGTAGAAGTTCATCGTTTGACCTCAATAATCTAGTTGAGGTGTAGGGAATCAGTAATCTTAAATAATAAAATGCTAGCCCGCGCATGCGCAGTAGCAAAACGTGTTCCCTGATCCCTTTTCTGTCGGGATGTGGCCACACGAGTGCACATGCGCGCGTATTACCTCACAAAGGCGGCGAGCTCTGACACCAACAGCAGCGCCACTGCGATCGGAAAAGCACAGCACAGCCGGCGACTTCCCCCTCCCGCCCTCACTCACTGCCAAAACCACCACCTCCTCCTTCTCGCCGGCTCACCCGCTTTTAAATGAAGAGAACGCTGGCTTTGCTGTCTTCTGTCCACTGCGGGCCGCCCTCTCTGACTACTTCCTCTTTCTGCTAGGGTTGGCCGCAGTGGATAGAAGACGCCGAAGCCAGCGGCTGTAACCGCCGATCTCCGTTCCTCCGGGGGAGGGGGTCTGGGAGGAGAGGGATCGCGGCCACTCAGCGCCACCACCGAGGAGCCAAGCAACTTTCCGCTGCCCGGGACCCGACTCATTTGCCGCCCCTCCCCTCTTCCCTTACCGCGGGCCCAACTGGCGATTTAAGTAGCGTGTCAGCAGTCTTCACACGCTGCTTCGGGCCCTTCTACTGCCCTGATTTGCTCCGGACGTGCCAGAGTAAATCAGGGCAGTAGAAGGACCTGAAGCAGCATGTGAAGACTGCTGACACGCTGCTTAAATCGCCATGTGTAGTCGGGCCTGCAGGAAGGGAAAGGGGGTAGAGGAAACGCTAATGCAGGCACAGGGAACTGGTGTGGGGGGAGGGAAATGGAAGGGGGAGGGAATGCTGCTTTGGACAGACAGACAGAGGGAGGAAGGGAGACAGAAAGAAAAGAAGAAAGACACCTGCAGGTGCACAGGGAACTGGTGTGGGGGGAGAAAAATGGAGGGGGAGGGAATGCTACTTTGGGCAGACAGACAGAGGGAGGAAGGGAGAAAGAAAAGAAGACACAGGGGCAGGTGCACAGGAAACTGGTGTGGGGGAAGGGAAATGGAGGGGGAGAGAATGCTGCTTCTGACAGACAGACAGAGGGAGAAAGGGAGAAAGAAAAGAAGACAGGGGCAGGTGCACAGGGAACTGGTGTGGAGGGAGGGAAATGGAGGGGGAGGGAATGCTGCTTTGGACAGACAGACAGAGGGAGGAAGGGAGAAAGAAAAGAAGACACAGGGGCAGGTGCACAGGGAACTGGTGTGGGGGAAGGGAAATGGAGGGGAGGGAATGCTGCTTCGGACAGAAAGACAGAGGGAGGAAGGGAGACAGAAAGAAAAGAAAAAAGACACAGGGGCAGGGAGATATACAGAAAGACAAACAGACAAAGGGGGCCAGGGACAGAGACAGACAGAAAGAAAGACAGCGGGAGTCGTGTCAGGAGGGGTGCGGGATGCGGCAGAAGGAACTTTTCCAATGGGTGCAACTGGGCGACTCTCGGGAACCTCTGATCAGGGGCAGAGCAAGGTAAGTGTATCATAGGGATAAGAAGGAGGAGGGTGGGAGAAAAAGGAAGGGACGCCTACTGCTGGACAAGGGGAGAAGGAAAGAGGTGCTGATGGACAGGGGGGAGGTAAAACAAAGGGAGAAGGGCTGCTGCTGCATAAGGAGAGCAGTGAAGGGGTGGTGGTGGACACAGGGGAGGTAAAAGGAAGGGAGAATGGACAGGGGGAGCAGTCAAGGGGTGGTGATGGACAGCCAAGGAAAAAGAAAGACAGAAAGAAAGAAAGCGGCTAAGGAGAGAGAGAGAAAGAAATAAAGAGAGACACACACACATATATTCTAGAACCCGTTAATGTAACGGGCTATAAGACTCGTTTATGAATAAAAGCAGCAGTTTTGTATAGCAAAGATTTAAAAGTAAGAAGACTTAGTTTATACATTATACGGTGAGCGACTGGAAGCCAGTGCGCTTTCTTAAGGAGAGGTGTCACGTGATCAAATTTCTTAGTTCCTTATAATGGAGATCAGTTCTACATTGATGGCTGTTAGCCATCATGAGCATTATGGGAAAATAATTTTAAGTTGCCTAATAAGTACAAGTTATAAATAATAAATATAACATTATATTACTTTAAAGAAGTTAGCTATTTATTTGGTTATTAGTCTTTAAGCCCGTTACATTAACGGGTGCTAGAGATGTCTGTCTGTCTGTCTGGGTTTTTTTTCTTTGTCTCTCTCTCCTTGGATGCTGTCTGTCTGTCCCCCTGCCTACCTGTATTTCTTTGTTGCGCCATGCCTGCCTGTATCTCCGTGGCCCCCTTCTGTGTCCCCCTCTTCCCAGAGCAAAGCATGATAGTTTTGTGCCCCCCAGCAGCCCTCTTTCCCTCTCCCCTTGTTGTGCCATGCCTGTGTGCTCCGCGGCCCCCTTCTGTTCCCCCCCAATGATTGCTGTCTGCCCCAGCACACCCCTCCCCCCAAAGCAGCCCCCTTTCCCTCTCCCCTGGTTCTCTGTTCTACCATGCCTGCATGCTCTGTGGCCCCTTCCCCCCAAAGCAGCCCCCTTTCCCTCTCCCCTGGTCCCCTGTTCTATCATGCCTGCGTGCTCCTTGGCCCCCTTCCCCCCAAAGCAGCCCCCTTTCCCTCTCCCCTGGTCCCCTGTTCTACCATGCCTGCGTGCTCCGTGGCCCCCTTCCCCTCTCCCCCTGGTCCCCTGCTGTGCAATGCCTGCCTATTCTGTGGCCCCCTTCAGTTTCCACCCCCCCTCCCATTCTTACCCTCCCTCCATGCCTCCAACTGGAGCTGGTCCTCTCGGCGCAGATCGGCGTGCAGCAGGCACGGCGTCCTGCCTCGGTACTGCTTGCCGGCGGGAAGGTAGAGAGCGGCCTGCAAGGTTCGCTACAGCAGCTGGCGAACCTCAGCAGGCCGCTTTGAAGAGGAGCAGCAGTGGGAGGGAGTAGTTGCTGGCACACGCGCCTCCAGCTAGCGCAGGCGCCATGAGGATTGGCACAGAAGCACACCTCACGCCACCAGGACTCACGATCTTTCAACAGCGCATGCGCGCTCTAGGGTTTTATTATTATAGATGCTATACTGAAACACATACAAAAAAAGCCACTACAAAACATAGGCCCCCTTTTATCAAGCAGCATTTAGAGGGGTTTTTTTTATTGCCGGACGCAGCATAAAAGCTCCAACACTCATAGAATTCTTATGAGCGTCGGAGCTTTTACTGCAGTGACCAGCAATAAAAAAAAAACCCTAACGTGGCTTGATAAAAAGGGGGGGGGGACTATTGTAATTAATGCCTAGTTTAATAAAATCCACAATTACAAAACATAATAATTAATGCCTGGTCTAATACAAGCCAGAATCTTATGGGCTTTTCTTTGTTTTCGCCCCCACAGGATTACACTTTGACAATGTACTTTCAGCAAGCCTGGAGGGATAAAAGGCTTTCCTATTCAGTTATACCTTTAAATCTTACATTGGATAACAGAGTTGCTGATCAGCTCTGGGTTCCTGATACCTATTTCCTCAATGACAAGAAGTCTTTTGTTCATGGTGTCACTGTCAAGAACAGAATGATTCGCCTGCATCCCGATGGGACGGTACTTTACGGCCTCAGGTCAGTGTTTGTCTTTTTCTTCTCCACTTCTAACACTAAGGGGTCCTTTTACTAAGGCGCGCTAACCGATTTTAATGCGTGCTAAATGCTAAGGCGCCCACAGAATATAAAGGACCCCTAACAGCTTCCAACTGAACGTGGCAATGATGACGATGGTGTGGCATATGGTTTGCACTTCAGGGTTGTTATACACAATTCTAATCCACCAGACCACAGTTGCTACAATAATTAAATATTTAAATGTGAAAAAGAAGTGGGGTCCTTCCCCAATTGATTGACTTTTCTATTCTATGTTCACATTTTTAAAAGTTGATTACAAAATGTAAATCTCATGTAAGTTTCTGGTAAGATGCTTGGGAGCTTTGGCGGTCTTTTTGTGGTATAAAGCCAAATTGCAACTAATGTGCTATTATAGCTCAAACAACTTTTGCAAAATTGCACAAAAAAATCTGGGAGTGTGTGTGAGCATTAGAATTCTAGACAGTTTGTTTTCTAACCAAGGCCCAGATTCACTAAAGATAGCGACTCAATCGCTGTTGGCCGATTCTCTGGCCAATTTTCATACAGCGATTGATTCACTACCTGAGGTGCAAATCATTTGCATGCAAACTCACCGACTCAGTCGCCCGGTGAGTGTTTGAGTCGGTGCAGAATCCTGACAGTAGTGACAGGAGAAGCAGCCTCCTATCACTGCTGTCAGGGCTTCTGCCGTTGTTGCTGGCTTTTTTTTTTCATTGGGCAAATATTTTGCCTGTATTACACACAAAATACCTGTGCAATAAAAAAAAGAACCCTCCCTCGACAAAGTGCCCCCTCTCTCCCCCTAAACCCCCCAAAATGTCAGGAGGAATGCCCACTCCCTCCTGCCACCACACACTCCCCCAGACGCTCCCCCCATGCGAATATGGCA
Organism: Geotrypetes seraphini; assembly: GCF_902459505.1. NCBI lineage: Eukaryota > Metazoa > Chordata > Amphibia > Gymnophiona > Dermophiidae > Geotrypetes > Geotrypetes seraphini. Next base: position 36,809,594 of record NC_047101.1, read on the forward strand.
GGAGGGATGCCCACTCCCTCCTACCATTGGGTCCCCCCGGTCGGGTCGGGTTGAGTCCACCCCCCTGGTCAGGTCTCATCACTGTCTCCCTCCCCTTTCCCGTACCTTTAAGTTGGGTGCAGGAAGGGCGTTCAGTCCCTCTTGCTCCTCTGCCGGCCGCCTGTCAGCAATGAGGGCCTTACGCCTCACCCTGGTGCATCATGTGATAAGGCCCTGATTGGCTCATGTACCTCAGGTCCCTCCCAAGAGAGGAGCCCAAGGCGTCTGAGCCAATCAGCCTGTCCATCACATGATGCACCTTGGTGGGACTTAAGGCCCACATTGCACTGGAGAAGGCCAGAGGAGCAGGAAGGACTGAGCACCTCTCCTGCACCCAACTTCAAGGTATGGGGGAGGGAGGGAGCCTAGAGGGGGACGGGGTGTCCATTGGTAGGAGGGAGTGAGCATTCCTCCTGCTGTTTTTTTCAGGGGGGAGCAGGGAGGGAGTGATTGGAAGGCACCTTCAGGGCAGGAGGGAACGGTCATCTGCCATTTTATTTGGGGGGGTGGGGGGAGGGAGCGAGTGCCTTCGTGGCAGGAGAAAGTGAGCATCCCTCCTGCCATTTGTTTTAGGGTCACGGCGTTTGTCGGGGGAGGGAGCACACAATTGTTGGGGGTCATTGTGGGAGGGCTGTTTTTCATTTTTTTATGGGCAGATATTTTGCTTGTGTAATACATGCAAAATATCTGTGCCATTTAAAAAAATGAAAAAAAAAAAAAAACCCATGGCAGATCTGTCTGTAACACAGTTACCAGACAAAAAAACATGGATCACTTTTAAGTTATATCCAACCTACTATAAAATGGTATCATGAAAAGAGGGGGTTTCTTTGGATCATAAAGAAATTATTGAAAAAAAATTATTTATTACACACAAGGGTAACACTTATACATATGCCAACTTATCTTTAGAAGTTTCCTAGTGCTGGGCTCATGTTGAAGCAGAAAAAATATCACAAAAACGAAGCCAATGCCTAGTATTGAAAAGCGGTTAAACCATAACCGCAGCGTCTTCTTAAATGTCCATTCTATAGATAAGTTGGCATTATTTTTTAGGCTTCTGTCACGAAATATTATTGAAAATTGCACTCTATATTTTGCATAAGACTATAAGAAATGCACTTCCTAAAATTATATGCTTAGATTAGACAATTGCTCTATGGAGTTTTTCAGACCAAGGATGTGTCTCCCTGCTTCAAAATCTGTGTGTTATTGGTCTATGTGGGGTGATTGCTTTACTTAAACCCCTATTAGACACTGAGGTCTTTTCTCCATTTTCTGCCAAAATGCACATAGTGCTGTGGGAATTCTTGGATGTTTTTGGTGCTGAATGCAGTATACTGTTGATGACACCCTGCTCAGGACACCCTAATTTTAATGAGAACTTTCCCAAATACTAATGTATTCACTAGGAGATTGAAATATCATACAGAGGCAAAGGGCTCAGTACATAGAACCTCTTATAACATTTATGTTTTTATCCTGAATTGCTCAACTGCCATCTAATCATTTACGTCAAACCTCCGTCCCACCCTTACATATAAACTTTATTTATGTCTAACCAAAGTTATAAATTAATTTTCATGTCAAAGAACAAAGAGCAACAACCTCAAATCTGACAGAGAAAAAAATCCTTTTGTATGTGTAAGAAGAAATAGCAACACATTTATCTAAATGGCTGTTCACCGATTCCAACGTTGGTGAATGTTTCAATAAACACCTGACGCTCCACTTTATCTAGAGCGTTTCAGCCAAGACAGGCCTTCCGAGGGGGATAATATAGCTGTTGCTGAACTTCATGTTCCTGTTCTTGTTCTAAACACGCTCCTGCTGCAGTAAATCTTTGCCTCTATATGATATGTCAACCTCCTAGTGCTGTATAAGAACATAAGAACATAAGCAGTGCCTCCGCCGGGTCAGACCATAGGTCCATCCTGCCCAGCAGTCCGCTCCCGTGGCGGCCCAAACAGGTCACGACCTGTCTGAATCACCAGAAGGGGCTCCCTTGCCACCTTGGTTTCTCATTGAAGTCCTATCTTCCCATCGAAGTCCTAACCCTCCGGTCTTGCACATGCACGACCTGTTGGGTTTCTATACTTATTACCTGGTTAGCTTTCTATACTTGTGTTACATCCCAGCTCCTCCCTCAGTATCCCACGATCCCCTTATCCCTCAGGAATCCATCCAATCCCTGTTTGAATCCCTGTACCGTACTCTGCCTGATCACTTCCTCCGGTAGCACATTCCAGGTGTCCACGACCCTTTGGGTGAAAAAAACTTCCTTGCATTTATTTTGAACCTATCTCCTGTGTTCTTCAACCGCTGGTCCGTGGACCGGTGCCAGTTCTGCAGAAATTTCCTGCCGGTCCACTGAGCTGGCACATGCATCGGGGCCCAGACAGTGCTCTTCAGTCGCCGGTCCACAGTGCGATCGATGCGGTATTGTCTTCAGGCCGGCTCCCTCTTCCTCAGTGCTGCAGTGCACAAAGCAGTGGGCAGAGGCTCCTACGCACGTCCTGTGCCCGAACCGGAAGCCTTCTCTCTGATGTCGCAATGTCAGAGGGAAAGCTTCCAGATGAGGGTCAGGACATGCAAGGAGCCGCTGCCCACGGCTTTGTGCACTGCAGCACTGAGGAAGAGGAAGCCGGCCCGAAGATAACACCAGGGGGCAGGCCAGCATGGAGGGAGGGAGACAACAATTGTAGGGGGAATTATTTTATTTTTTAATGTAGTGATTGATTTACATATGCTGTCTGTTCAGGAAGAAATGTATTTGTTTCTTTTTCTCTGGGGTTGTACTGCATGCAGAGTCTTGCATCTTAGGGCTTGTCTGTATATATTAGTACTTTTAGTTTTTGGTCCCATATTTGCATGGGGTTATCTGTGTTCTGGTAGGAATTAATATTGAGAAGCATACAGTGTGCTTTGTATAGTTTAATTTTGTGGTTAACCGTTATGTGTTGTTATATTGTGTGTGTATATATATGAAAAATGAATGGAAAAAAATGGTGTTACAATTAGTACTATTATGGGGGCGGGGTCTGGGGCGGAGATTGGGTAGAGATGGGCGGGGTCTGGCCCACGACTTAGCCCAGTGTTCTTCAACTGCTGGTCCACAAAATAATTATTTTATTTCCTCCAGTCCATAGGTGTCAAAAGGTTGAAGAACACTGTCCTAGTGAATACATTAGTATTTGGGAAAGTTCTCTTTAAAATTAGGGTGACCATATTAACGGCTTTGAGCAGGATGCCATCTATACTGCATTAACATGTGTATAAGTGTTACACTTGTGTGTAATAATAATTTTTTTAAATATGTTCTTTGATCCAAAGAAACCCCCTCTTTCCATGGTAACACAGTTACCGACAGGTCTACAGCAGTCGTGTTTTAGGATCGTAAAACCCGATGAAAAACAGCCAATCAATCGTTTGACTGTTTTGCATGGGGTTTTCCAAATTTGCATGACCGGATCGGAAAATGGGCGATCGAAGGGAAAAACACGCGGTGGGCCATTTTGTGAATCGGGTCGGTTAGCAGTGATCGTCGCTAAACCTGTGAAAACAGGTTTAGCAAAGTTCGCTGACTTTAGTGCATCAGGGCCCAAGGCCTTTGAAATTAAAATGATGAAATATTTTTATACCTACTAGAAAGGACTCAACAAAGACGTTGGCTTCCTTTCATACTACAAAGAAATTGAAACTGCTTTGACACCTCTCTGTCTCCTACTTACCCATCCACACCTCCCTCTTCCTGTGAAACTGCTTTCATGTTTCCCTGATATATACTGACACTTGTTTATTTCTGAAGAAGGGGTTACCTTCGAAATCTCATCATAAAATGCATTGAGTTAGTCCAATAAAAAAAGCTATTATCTTATTTCCTTTGTTTTTGTTTTATTTCTAAATATTACCTAACCAAGGAACAATTTTGGTTCTATTTTAAACCCATTTTAAAGAGATCTCTACTACTGTAGCTGGAAACATCCATTCTGGGACAGATTCTATATATGGCCCTCAAAGTTATATGTGCAAATTTGGGTACACGCCAGATTTGGGCACGTGAGTCAATTAGCACTATTAATTGGGTCTTAATAACGGATGATTGGTGTTAATTGGCAAAAATATAGACTTACATGTGCATCTTGCTAAGTGCTATTTCATAAATCCTTTCGTGTGCAACTGAAAAGGGGCTGTGACCATGGGAGGGGCATGGGCGGATTAGGAGAGTTCGCTAGAGTGGCGTGCAGTATTATAGAATTGGGGGGACCTGTGCCTAATGCTTTTAAGCTGGTGTAAAGGCTTGCCCCAAAAAGTTGGATGTGGATCCTAAAGGTACGCGCTATGTTATGTCCAGAACATCTACGTTCCTTCTTGGATATGAAGATGTTGACATCAGGTCAATCCCCTAAACCAGCTTTAGATGTTCCCTGAGTGCTGGACATTAATAATAACCTGTTTAGTTAGATCTCTTTACCTAAGAGCCATATTTTCAGATTATTTTTTTCTCCTGGTGATTAATTCTACCTTTTCCCTTCCTACTCCCTCCATCTTCCCTTTTTGTTACGGGCTAATGAACAAAAACTAAATAAGTTGCTTTCAAATGTTTTTTCTTTTTGTATTATAATAATGTTATCTTGATTTGTTGCATTGTCTGTACAAGTAGATGCTTGTAAATTAAGTTATATATATATGTATATATATACTGTGTATATACACTTCTCCCTTCAAATCCACGGTTTCAGTATCTGCGGATTCGGTTATTTGCAATTTTTTGAGGGGGAAAGAAAAGAAACGCTTCATCTCGGACCTCCCCAGACCTTACCTGTGGTCTAGTGGGCTTTTGGGGCAGGAGCGATCTTCCTACGCTCCTGCCCCGTGCAGTTCACTCATACAAAATGGCTGTCCTGAGTTCCCATAGTCTCTAGAGACTACGACGGGAACTCCCCGCAGCCATTTTTGTATGAGTGATCTGCACAGGGCAGGAGCGTAGGAAGATTGCTCCTGCCCTGAAAGCCCGCTAGACCACCAGGTAAGGACCGGGATGCCGGGGGAAGAGCTAACCCAAATATTATTCGTGAATTTTCAATATTCGCGGGCCGGCTTGTTACATTTTTAAAAATTTAGAACTTAATTTACCCCACCTACAAGTAAGCAGCTTACAATCATATAAATAATACTTTACTTTTCGTACAAGCTGCCTGTGAATAAGCACCGAATGTGCAGATAATCTTACAGTCAATTATTTGTACTCCTCTCTCCTCCCATTTGTTTCTCTTCCCACTTGCCCTCTCAGTTTCTGTGTTAAGACTGCAAGAAAAAATTGTGCTGAATGAGCCTTTCCCATCCAATCGATTGTAATTCCTCTTTATTTTGCCAATATTTTTTAGATTGTACTGTTTGCTCTGCTTGATTCAGTTAAATGTGGCATAGCAAATCTTGAATAAAAGAATAAATAAGCAAACAAATAAACATTCTTAATAATAAAATTATCTACAGAAGAATCATTTACTGGGGGCACAGCTACCGTATATCAAACTTCTATTAATCATAAATAGGCAGGTTGTCAATGTGCTGGGCATTCCACAACTGTGGACCAACAATTGAAAATGAACTGTCAATTGTTGTGGCTTGACCTATCTGCCGTGAATCTGGAACTGTTACTCATCTTTCATTATTATTTTTTTTTCTTAATTATTTATTCAATTTTAATGGTGGTGGATGCCTGGAATGCGCTCCCAAGAGAGGTGGTGGAGAGTAAAACTGTGACTGAGTTCAAAGAAGCGTGGGATGAACACAGAAGATTTAGAATCAGAAAATAATATTAAATATTGAACTAGGCCAGTTACGGGGCAGACTTGCACGGTCTGCGTCTGTATATGGCCGTTTGGAGGAGGATGGGCAGGGGAGGGCTTCAATGGCTGGGAGGGTGTAGATGGGCTGGAGTACCGGTAAGTCTTAACAGAGATTTCGGCAGTTGGAACCCAAGCACAGTACCGGGAAAAGCTTTGGATTCTCGCCCAGAAATAGCTAAGAAGAAAAAAAAAAAAAAATTTAAATTGAATCAGGTTGGGCAGACTGGATGGACCATTCGGGTCTTTATCTGCCGTCATCTTCTATGTTACTATGTTACTATGTTACTTACAGCATATAAATGCATTAAGAAACAGAAATCACAACGCTATAACAACAAGAAATCAACAAAGTATTTTCCTTATGGAACCTGACAAGAAATATATTTCATAGCAACTTTCTCTATAAGTCCTCAACTAAGAAAGGGGAAGAGGATAAGGAAAAAGAGGCACATCTCAAAACATAAGAACATAAGAAGTTGCTTCCGCAGAGGCAGACCAGAGGTCCATCTTTTCCAGCGGTCCGCACCTGCGGCGGCCCATCAGGCCTAATTGCCTGAACAGTGCCCCTGACTAATTTTGCAACTGCCTCTAATCCTATCCCTATAACCTACCTCTACTCCTATCTGTACCCCTCTATCCCTTTGTCCTCCAGGTACCTATCCAAACCTTCTTTGAAGCCCTGTAGCGTGCTTCTGCTTATCACATCCTCCGGTAGCGCGTTCCATGTGTCCACCACCCTCTGGGTGAAAAAGAACTTCCTGGCGTTTGTTCTAAACCTTCCCCCTTTCAATTTCTCCGAGTGCCCCCTTGTACTTGTGGTTCCCCATAATTTGAAAAATCTGTCCCTGTCCACTCTTTCTATGCCCTTCATGATCTTGAAGGTTTCTATCATGTCCCCTCTAAGTCTCCGATTTTCCAGGGAGAAAAGCCCCAGCTTCTTCAGTCTGTCAGTATATGAGAGGTCCCCCATACCCTTTATTAGCTTAGTTGCTTATCTCATCTTTCATTATTAACCCGCAAAACTCTCCCAGAGGTGTAGTATTGAACAATTTGTCTGAAATAGTTTCGCACATCGCAATATAAAGTTTGAAAAGCTACACATCGAGGGGCATTTTTAATAGGGCGTCTTTCCCAAAATGTCCAAACTCAGACTTAGAGTTTGGATGATTTTGGAAAGATGCCCAGAAATCCAATAGAGAAAATGTCCATTTTCAAAACAGCAAGACGTCGATCTTTTATTTTTTTTTTAGGACCTCTCTAGATGTTTTGACCTTTGGGGCTCCTTTTACTAAGATGTGATAGCGTTTTTAGCATGCGCTGAAGATTAGTGCGTGCTACCCATGCGCTAAATGAAAAATACTAACGCAAGCTCTATGGAGGCGTTAGTATTTAGCACGCGCGCTAAAACTGTTAGCGCATCTTAGTACATCTATCGTTTTTGGCCATTTTTGAATACAATGATGCACAATAGCAAGCTATTGGGACATCCAAGCAGCCAGCATTCTTAGCAAACTGGCCATACATACATTTGAGGAGAGCAGAGGGGACTCCAGGGGGTACTGCAGTGAATGTCACATTTAAAAGTCCCAGGAACATGTTGTTATAACCTGCTTATATTGTATGGTGAGCCCACCAAACCCACCCAAAACTTACTGTACCCACCTGCACACTGCAACAATAGCTCTTATGGCTGCAGGTGCCATCTTTTTGTAGCTACAGTAGGTTTCGGGTGGATTTTGAATGGTTCCCTATTCAATATAAGCAGGTGATAGTGACTTGTGCACCTGGGACTTTTAAATGTGACGTCCACTGCAGTACCCCCTCAGAGTTCTCCTTTGCTCTGCTGTCTGTGTGACCATTTGAAGCTGTAATACAGGCTGCAACGTGCTGGGTTTTTTTTCCACATCTTTGGTTGGTGGTAGGGGGTCGGTGACTAACAGGGGAGTAAGGGGTGTGTGTGTGTGTCATGCCTTAATCTCTCCAGTGGACATCTGGTCCGTTTAGGCACCTTTTTGACCTTTGTTCCTTTTAAAACGGGTCTAGCTTCAAATGTCTAAATGATGCACTGGACGTTTTGTTAAGTTTTATTTTCCCTGCAGATCCTTCAAGTCCTAAACCTGTCCTAAGCCTGTCCAAAACAAATCTCTAACATGCCCCGGTAAGGCTTAGACAGACTGGAGACAAAACAACCAGAAAGACATCTGAAAAGTCAGTTTTGAAAATGCCCACTTGGACGTTTTGACTAGTAAGATGTCCAAATGGCAGTTTCTTTTGTAAGCCTATGTTTTTTGTTTTTTTTTAATGAGTCCCATAGTATTTTATACTGTATTCTGTAACTCACTGACAAACGGGTGCAATATCTTGGTATTTGTTTGAGCTTCCAATTATTCTTGCCTCTGCATTTTGTACCATTTGTAAGGCATGTAGCCTACGTTGTGAAATTCCTATGTACAAGGAATTACAGAAATCGAGTCTTATTATAACCAAACATTGTACCCCTATTCTAAAGTCAATGTTTAACACTGGCTTTAGTTTCATCATCAATCTGAGAAAACAAAAACATGATTGATGCTTGCCTGTCTTTTCAGATACAAATACAGATACTATCATCCTCCCATTTAACAGTCAAGACCCCTTACCCACAAACCATTTGAAAATAATAATGGAAACGGTAGAAAAATGGATGTCAAGTCATAAACTAAAACTGAACACGGAAAAAACCAAATTCCTCCTTCTAGAGAAGGAAAAAAACCCATCTTTCACTGAACTAGAATTAAATACAATCAAGTACCCAATGCAAAACACACTCAAAATCCTGGGAATACAACTTGACAGAAACTGCACAATGCAGACTCATATCCACAAAATCATCCAAAGAGCATTCTTCACTATGCGTAATCTGAGAAAAATAAGAAAATACTTCAACAAAGATCAATACAAGTTATTGGTACAATCCCTGGTACTAAGTATGTTAGATTATTGCAACAGCCTCTACTTGTCTTGCCCAAACTATATGTTAAGGCAACTGCAGTCGGTTCAGAACACGGCCCTCAGACTCATCTACTCCCTTGGCAAATATGACCACATCACCAACGCATACCTAGACTCACACTGGCTACCAATAAAAGCAAGATCCCAGTTCAAATTCTACTGTCTACTATACAAAGTAACACACGGAACAGCACCCATATACCTAAATAACAGACTACACCGTAACCTATCTCATAGATTAAGGAGAACTCGGAGCCTATTCATTCACCCCCCTCTCAACGGAACAAGACGAAAGAAAATATACGACAGCCTTTTAGCGACACAAGCAGCAAAGATTGATCCCACCATCAACAACCTACTGATAAATTCAACAGACATCAAAATATTCCGAAAAGAAATCAAAACTCATCTCTTCAAAAAACACTTTCCATCATCATAACCCCTCAACAACAATAGAAAATACTCCCATGACCACCACCATCACCACCATAGCAATACATCAGAACCCTGACTCTTATTAATTCTATTCATCACAACAACCTACCAGAATCCTGACTTTACTATATCTACTCATCACAACTACTTATCATAATCTACTATTAGCTTTCAAGTTCCTCCGAAAAACCCAGATTAACAATTGTATCCTGACACATTCTTGAATCTATGTACTGCACTGCTACTGGAAATGTCCAGTCTTATAAATTGTAATCCGCTTAGAACCGCAAGGCACAAGCGGAATATAAATCACTAATGTAATGTAATGTAATGTAAATAGATAAGGTAATTCAATCATGCATAAGGTGACCGTATGTCCCGTTTTCAACGGGACAGTCCTGTTTTCGGACCGACCGTCCTGTTGTCCTGACTCACCGCTTTGGGACACTGAAATGTTCCATTTTCAGGGACAGCGTCCAGAAGCTGTGCGCAGGGACACTGGGACAGTTGACTGCTTTCCTTCCCTGCCACGCTGATTCAAAGACTGGTAAGCCGCCGCTGCTTCTTTCCTTCTTCCCGACGTCAATTGCTGCCTGGCTGGCCCGAAACTTCCTCTCCGACATCAGAATTGACGTCGGGGAGAAGGCAAGAAGTGACAGTGGCAGACCAGGCTTTGAATCAGCGCGGCAGGGAGGGAAGGAGGGAGGCTGGCAGGCAGCGGCGGTACACGGGTGGGGGGGGTTGAATCAGGCACTGGAGGGAGGGAAGGAGGCAGGCTGGCTTCGGGGGAGGGGGTGGGACAAAGGCTGGAAGGCAAGACATAGGAAGGAGGCACTGGGATCACTAAGGACACCTGAAGGAGGCACTGGGGGCACTAAGGACACGGGAAGGAAGGAGGGAGGGAATAGAAAGGGACAATTGTTGGGCCTGAGTGCAGAAAGAAAGGATACATGGTCAGAAGGAAACGCAACCAGAGACTCATGAAATCACCAGACAGCAAAGGTAGGAAAAATGATTTTATTTTCAATTTTATTATCAAAATGTGTCAGTTTTGAGAATTTATATCTGTTGTCTATATTTTGCACTATATTTGTCTTTTTCTATAGTTGTTACTGAGGTGACATTTCATATTTTAAAGTCATCTGTCATGACCTCTTTGAAAAAACCCCGAATATAAATGATAATTAACATTTTCTCTGCACACAGTGCGCTTTGTGTTTTTTTAATTTTATGGTTACCATTATGAATTAATAAGATATTGTGTGTACATGAAAAATGAATGGAATAAATTGGGGGCGGGGCTGGGGTGAGGCTAGGGTGGAGCTAGGGTAGGGTTTGGGGAGGGACTGAAAATTAGTAGATGTCCCAGTTTGAGGAAAAAAATAAATGGTTACGTTATTCATTCTGTCAATACACTTGCTCACTTGTGTAGCACCATTGTACAGGGAAAAAAAATGTAAATCATGTGCGTACATTCGGTAACTGCTATTACTAATCTAGACATACACAGCACTGTACATCAAAATGCAAAAGAGACAGTCCCTTCTCAAAAGAATTTGCAATCTAGTCCTATATATATACTGAATAACAATGCAGATAGTGTTGCTCCCTATAGTACTTCCATTCAAGCTGGGTATCGTGCTGAACCTTTTCCACTCACTTTTACCTATATGGGGATTTTAGACCAAAGATGTTGCAATGCACACATACATAGCTGCAAACCCCCGATCAAAGCTCCTTGACCCACCTGGAACATAGCACCCTCACCTCTTAGAGCCCCCTTCTTGAGTCCCCTTTCCAGCCCTTCCTTCTACCACAAAGCCCCTCCCATATACCCTAACTCAACCTTCCCCCCACCCCCAGGACCCTCCAGACATTCATGGGACAAATCCGGAGGTCCTTGTACCTGGGGCAACGGAGGGTTAAGTGACTTACACAGAATCGCATGGAGTTAAAGTGGGAATCAAACCCTGTTCCCAGACCACTGCACCTAACCATTAGAAACATAGAAACATAGAAACATAGAAAGATGACGGCAGAAAAGGGCCATAGCCCATCAAGTCTGCCCACTCTATTGACCCACCCCATTAAGTCTGAATGCTAATGACCTAGTTCCTTAACTCGACCCTCGTAGGGATCCCACGTGGATATCCCATTTATTCTTGAAGTCGAGCACGCTGGTGGCCTTGATCACCTGCACCGGAAGTCTGTTCCAGTGATCTTCCACCCTTTCTGTGAAGAAATACTTCCTGGTGTCACCACTAAATTTTCCTCCTCTGAGTTTGAGCGGGTGCCCCCTTGTGACCGAGGGTCCCTTGGGAAAGAATATATCGTTTTCCACCTCGACACGACCCGTGACGTACTTAAATGTCTCAATCATGTCACCCCTTTCCCTGCGCTCCTCTAGGGTATAGAGCTGCAGTTTGCCCAGTCTTTCTTCGTATGAGAGACCCTTGAGCCCCGAGACCATCCTAGTGGCCATCCTCTGGACCGACTCAGCTCGAAGCACATTAGACTCCTCCTCAGGATATGACTGTCAGATATATACTGTATATAAATGTCTATCCACTCTCATCTCTAATTCTCCCTCCTACCAAACTTTCAGGAAGTCAATCAAAACTTATCTCTTTGACAAATATCTCTGACTCCCGCCCTCCTTGTAACTCTACTTGTACCTCCCACCTTCCTGCACCTCCCACCTACCTGCCTTCTCCCTACCTGCACCTCCCACCTACCTGCACCCGACTTCCTAAGCCACGCCGATTGACTTGTTTATAACCTCTCTATCTCCTTCTTGCCTGCTCCCGACTCGCTAATTATGTTGATTGATTGACTTATTTGTAAATTTCGCTGTAGATGTACAGTCTCTTGTCATGTAAACCGCTCTGAACTATTCTGGTACTGCGGTATACAAAAATAAAGTTGTTATTATTATTATTATTATTAAAATCTACTCATCTGTACCAAAGATGAAAGGATTGAACCAGTAGAGGACTTGTTCCACATGTTACAAAGGCAATCCAGAAATCCAAACAAAAGCGGCAAGATATACATTTGTGTCTTATGCATCAGGCTCTGCTGTTGGCTGATATGCTAAATCTACATTAAATATCATGACTACTTTTTTCATAATATTTATTTTTAAAACAGCATCAGGTGCAGCCTAATTTCGCGCATCTACAGCTTGTGTGCCAAATCAAGACATCTGATATTTGCTTGCCGTGAAGTAAAAAAGCAGAACTTTTCCCACTAATATAATGATCCGCACAGCTTGCCCAAGTGAAAAGGCTCATACTGAAAGAAGTAGAGCCTGTGTAGGATGTTTGTTTGTTGCCAATTTTGCTATAATCACAATTCTAACAGAAATTAAAGCGGTTTGCAGTTCTAAAAACAGAAAAGATAAAATAAGAAAGACAGGAGAAGCTGTAAAGTTTGTGAGCATCTCCCCCCCCCCCCCACCCCACTCCACTCCACCAATCCCCTAATGCCTTTCCAGAAAGTAGGTTCTCTAGGTTAAAGAGCGCTAGGAGGTTTAGCGTTTCCTCATAGGGAAATCAATCCATCCCTTTTATCTAATCAAGCTGGGACTCTATATTTTATATTCTTGTTCCAGTTCTGTACAAGTCCCTCCCTAAATATGGAGTTCTTTTAATAAGGCGTGCACTAAACGCTAACGCGTCCATGTGTAGCGACCCGACTGCTGTGTTTTGAACAAGTGGAATTCTTCTGAGTTTCAGATGGAGAATGGCATTGTAAACCAAATTATAGCCACCGATAGATATTCATAAAATAAAGCCAAGTACCAGAGACTCAATAAAGCAGGTTTCAAAGATACGGAGAAAAGACCTCAGTGGTTCCCAAGAACAAACTCGGGAAACTACTAAGACAGGCACATAGTTGTCATAGAAAAACACATCCTTGGTCTAAGAAAAACTCTGTTTCAAATTCAAAATTCAAAGTTCAATAAATAGTGTTTCACAAAAATAATTTCAAAATCACTTATTATATGGGATAAGAAACCAGCACTTATCTTGTCAATATCTTTGTATCCTCTGGTATAAGAAAGATCACCGCAGTTAAAACATTCAAAACATTCAGAAAAGAAATCAAAACCCTGCTTTTCAAAAAATTCATCCAAATATCTTAACCCCTCCTCTTTTACCTCCAGAAGATTCACCTACCTTCAGATAACCTTCCCCCAAATTACCCACCTTAACACCTTCCAATTAAACAAATACCATCAATAGATTGTAACCTACCCTCTCTAACTGCATTCCATATGTATTTTTCATACAGTTCTTCATTGTCAGTTTAATTTCCATCCTATAAGTTCACATAGAATTTTTCTTTTTTCAACCATCTTTATTTTCTCTTCTTTATTAATTTCCAGGTACTTTAGTTAGATTGTGAGCCTTCGGGACAGTAAGGGAATTTTTTAAGTACCTTCTTACTTCTCATTTATAATCTTAATGTATATTTTCTTCAAACCGCTTAGAACCTAACGGATGTAGCGGTATATAAGAAATAAATTACATTACATTACATTACATTAAAAATAGTCACCCAGTGCTATTCAACTGTGATCTTTCTTATACCAGAGGGTACAAAGATATTGACAAGATAAGTGCTGGTTTCCTATCCTATATAATAAGTGATTTTGAAATTATTTTTGTGAAACACTATTTATTGAACTTTGAATTTTGAATTTGAAACGGAGTTTTTCTTAGACCAAGGATGTGTTTTTCTATGACAATTATGTGTTTGTCATAGTAGTTTTCCGATTTTGTTCATGGGAAACACTGAGGTCTTTTCTCCGTAGTATCTTTGAAACCTGCTTTATTGAGTCTCTGGTACTTGGCTTTATTTTATGAATATCTATTGGTGGCTATAATTTATGATATTCAGCTTGTATATTTTTTCTTTTTGTCATTGTAAACCAAATTACAGTGGTTCAAGTGGCCTATGACAAGGTTATGAATTAAAGTAGTGATGGTACTTGTGTTGATAAAGTTTTAATTGATCTAAGTTGCCAAAGAGCATGCTAGCTAATTGGAGATCAAATATAAGCTCAGTATCTAAGATGACACCAGAAATCTAGAGGGAAGAGAAAATATGAATGGTAACCCACATAGCTTGTTGGGGTTTAATCTGAGATGGTTTGTTCTAAGCCAGGGGTCTCAAAGTCCCTTTGAGGGCCACAATCCAGTCGGGTTTTCAGGATTTCCGCAATGAATATGCATGAGGTCTATGTGCATGCACTGCTTTCAATGCATATTCATTGAGGAAATCCTGAAAAACCGACTGGATTGCGGCCCTCAAGGAGGGACTTTGAGATCACTGCTCTAAGCCATCTCACTACCTAAGAGAGACATGGATTAAGTAAGGCAAAATCCTTAGAAGCAAGATCAACATAGTACAGGATCTGGATACCATCTACGAAGAAATTAGGGTTGAGACCTTGAGAGTAGATCAATATAGCGAGAGGGTTGAGAAAAAGATACATTTTGATCAAAACCCCTTGGCGGTCAGTAAAGGATTACTACTATTAATTATTTCTATAATGCTACCAGCCATATGCAGCACTGTACAGAGTCACAAAGAAGTCAGCCCCTGCTCAAAAGAGTTTATAATCTAAATAGACAAGACAGACAAACAGGATGTCATGGATACAGTTAGGGGGCAGTGGGGAGTAGCGTTATGGATTGAAGGCTATATCAAAAAGGTGGGTTTTCAGTCTGCTTTTAAACAAGGGAAGGGAAGGGGCTTGGCGGAGAAACTTGGGTAATTTATTCCAGGCATAGGGTTCCATCTTATTTTCCCATGCCAATGAGCAGAAACCCCCTTTGATGCACTAAGTCTACTTCTTACTCCATCCCTCCTCCAAGTAAAATGCCCCTTCCATGGAAGAAACCTTCCCATTATCCTAACCCCTCAAAAAAGATATTTCTAGGGTCCCAAAATAATACTTCCCATCCTTATCCACTGCTGTGGAGTGTCTTAAAGTACTGTAAAACATGTCTTGGTGGTGTCCCTCAGAGTACAGCTCTGTGTTAGCAAGAATGCTTTCTAGTTCCACTTGTTGGGAAAGACATGGCAGCAATAATACGTAAGACAAACAAAATATGAGTGTTCTCTATAAAGTTATATAGTGACTAAAAATAAGACCATCAAATTAGGTCTGCTATGAAAAAAGAACACAAATCTCTAACATGCAGAAACTCCCGAGCCAAATGGAAAGTGAAAAAAAGCACATCCATCTAACCCTTCAATTAAATCATAGTGTGCCAGCAAAAATGCGTTCCAAAAATATGTACAAGAAAATGAGTCATCCCAAAAAACAGGTGGAAGGAAAAGTAGTTTTAAACTGCTGAATCAAAAAGAAGAGGCCAGGAATATTAAGTGGCCGCAATTAAAGAGTAGGAGTGATTTTAGCGTGAGTCTCCAGAAAAGTTTTCCTTTGTGAGTTGAAGGGCTTGAATAGGGAGGCTGGGAGGTGTTTTGGTTCATCTAGAGGGGCTTTTGACTTGGGGTGGAGAATAGGGTGGGGTGAGATGCTTTAGAAGGGGCTTTGATTTGTACCATTGGCTGGTGAGATCAAAGGGAAGTAGAAGCTGTAAAAAAGGAACATTTAACACTTGCTTCGAAGCTGCAGTAACTCTACCAGGGCTCAGCAACTAGGATGATATAAGCTCATGAGCTCATTGCCCTTTGTACGTAATCTGTTTGCACCTGAATCCTAATTTTAGCAAGCACGCCAGTGCCTGATTTAGTACAGGCTTTCAGTGGTGATGATTAGTGGTGAGTTTGCTAATGATCTTTTTATTTAAGGACCCACAAGGGCTGGAAAACTATTTCTACTCTTTTGAGATATCATATTTTGCATTGATGCTTAATGTTCATAATGCTGTATTTTTTCATGGGGAGAATATTTGTATCCTTCATCATTTATGATGTATATAGGCACTTTTAACCCACATGCACTATAGACAGTTTTCAAAATCCTACAACATATGTTGTTCCCATTGTTGAAAATTAGTAACCAGCCTTCTTGAAGTTCTTAAGTTTCCTTCTGAATATATTCCTCCTTTGAATACGATATGTTATTTTCCAATTTCTATTACCGTATTTTCACACATATAACGCCCGCGCTATACACGATTTTACAAATCAAGTATAACCATGCACGTTATATGCATGAGCGCGTTTTACAATTTGTTTTTTACATTGCTGGTTCCCCCCTCCCGACGTCCAATTCATCCCCAGCCCCCCCCCCGCACCGTTTGCGGTGGGGAAGCAGCCTACCGTGGGTTCGCATGCCAATGAGCCCTGCGCTGCTTCCTCTGCCGCGGTCCCGCCCCTTCTCTGACATCAGAGAAGGGGCGGGACCGTGGCAGAGGAAGCAGCCCAGAGAAGGGGCGGGACCGCGGCAGAGGAAGCAGCGCAGGGCTCACTGGCATGCGAACCCACGGTAGGTTGCTTCTCCACCGCAAACGGTGCGGGGGGGGGGCTGGGGGATGAATCGGACGTCGGGGGGGTGCGAGTGGTCCTTCAGGGTGAGGGGGCCAGCGGTCCTTCAGGGTGGGGGGGCCAGCGGTCCTTCGGGGTGGGGCATCAGGCTTTCAGGGTGGGACAGGACTTGAAGGGCAGGGAGGCGAGAGGAGAGTCGGGGCGGCAAGCAGCATGCGCGGTATACGCGTGTGCACGCTATATGTCAATTTATTTACATAAATGTTGTTTTCCCGCGCGCTATACCCGTGTGCGCGTTTTACACGGGTGCGCGTTATATGCGTGAAAATACGGTAGTAATTCTCAGGGTGAAGTAGTGAAAACTCGTGGTCAAGGAGCACAATTGGATTGGAATAATCTCTCTGCTATATTGGAGAAATCTATATCTGAAACCATAGAGAGCAACTGTGTTAGCTTGCTTTGTATTTGAACAAGATCTAAACTTGGGGCTCCTTTGACGAAGGAATAGCGACACGTCTGATAAAAGGGATGGAAAACCTTCCATATGCTGAGAGATTGGAGAAACTGGGTCTCTTTTCCCTGGAGAAGAGGAGACTTAGAGGGGATATGATAGAGACTTACAAGATCATGAAGGGCATAGAGAGAGTAGAGAGGGACAGATTCTTCACACTTTCAAAAAATAAAAGAACGAGAGGGCATCTGGAAAAGTTGAAAGGGGACAGATTCAAAACGAATGCCATGAAGGTCTTCTTTACCCAACGTGTGGTGGACACCTGGAATGCGCTTCCAGAGAATGTAATAGGGCAGAGTACGGTACTGGGATTTAAGAAAGGATTGGACGGTTTCCTGTTGGAAAAGAGGACAGAAGGGTATAAATAGAGGATTTCTGCACAGGTCCTGGACCTGTTGGGCCGCCGCGTGAGCGGACTGCTGGGCATGATGGACCTCAGGTCTGACCCAGCAGAGGCATTGCTTATGTTCTTATGTTCTTATGCTAAAACGTTGTGCGCGCTAGCTGCTACCGCCTCCTCTTGAGCACCTGCTAATCCAGTGCGTGCGCTAAAAACGCTAGCGCACTTTCGTGAAAGGAGCCCTTGGTTATGAAGCTATATTTTCATCATTCACAAGTTATCTTTCATGATCGGAGAATATGTCCCAAAGAACACTAAAGTAAGAAGAAAGTCTTTCCTGGCATTAAAACAATTGTCATTAAAACTTGCGATGACTTTTTTTGCTTGCCTATCTATGAGGAGTGTGTGGTGCAGTGGTTGGATCTACAGCCTCAGCACCCTGGGGTTGTGGGTTCAAACCCCGCGCTGCTCCTTGTGACCCTGGGCAAGTCACTCAGTCCTCCATAGCCCCAGGTACGTTAGATAGATTGTGAGCCCACCGGGACAGAGAGGGAAAAATGCTTGAGTACCTGATTGTAAAAACCGCTTAGATAACCTTGATAGGTGGTATATAAAATCCTAATAAAACTTGAAACTTGCAAATGTTTAGTGTAATTTAGGGAAACTAAATATATATTTTTTCATCCCAGAGCAATTAAAAGCTTTCATAGACTTAAAGAACGTACTATAATTGTAGAAAGGATTGGTAGATGGTAAAATGGAGGGATGGAAACGTCAAGCCTTTATTCAGTGAAATTTAATTTACTTTTCATTTTGGGTTCTCCTCGTCTTTCTTCTCACTCCTCCCGTGTTTGTAGTTTAAGAAAGAATGTATTAATTTTTCTATAATTTATTTTTCCATTAGGTAGGAATTTCACATCAATTACACTGATCCTTGAATTCTTTTAAATAGGATTAATGATTGGTGTGGAATTCCTAGTTTTAATACAAGGGGGGGGTTGCAGGGGGGACTGCCCCGGGTGCCATCTTGGTGGGGGCACTGGCACCTCTCCGTCTCTCACGCTACACTCACGCCCTCCTTTCCCTCCACCCCCCCCTCTTTAAAATCTTTGCCTGTGTGAGCCTGCTGCTCGCGCTGGCCTGGCTCCCTCTGAAATCACTTCCAGGTCGCAGGGCCAGGAAGTGACATCAGAGAGAAAGCCAATGCCAGTGTGAGCAGGAGAAACTGGTCATGCCGGCAAAAATTTAAAGAGGTACAAGGGTGGGAAGGGAAAGCTCAAGTGTGGAGCCAGAGAAGAGGGTGCATGCACTATTACCACGGGCGCCTCCTACCCTCGCTACGCCACTACATGCTAGACCTATAAAATAGTGCACAAATCTTATCACTGTAGTTAGTTATTCAATAGTTAAACTTCTGTTGTATGCAAACGTGGTGCATGAACCAATTTTTGTAAGAAGATTGCAAGCCACACTTTCCAGAGCTGCAGATTCTTATTTAATGGCCATAAGTGTGCTGTGTCCCTGTTGTAAGCTGAGTCAGGGAACCCAGTTATAATTGAATCCTTGCTGTGAATAAGACAGGTGTTTTGTATCATTTTGTTTGGGAGCCACAGACTGCCTGTTCTATTTTGAGCTTGATTCTCTTATAATAAATGCTATTTTGGATTCAAAAAATCTCGCCTACCTCATACTGAGAGTTCAGTTTGTTGGCTCTTTCATATGCCCCATAGAAACTTTGGCAGCCTAATGACATTTAGACCTAGTGATAAACTGATATGCATATTTAAAATGTTGGCAGAGCAATTGTGTTGTGCTGCCTTGTTTGTAATTTGCCTTGGGACTTCTGGAATGGCAAAGTTAGAAATCAAGATTCAAGAGCTCCTCTGAAGCTTGATCCAAGTGAGAGTATGTGGAAAGACCGTACTTGAGGAAGTTCCAGGTGGACACCAAGAATTGCCACTGAGAGGAAGATTCTCAAAACTCGTATGTAAAATCTGGCAAATCGATGAAGTAGCTGTACTGGGAGTAATTTTACTTTTATGGGTGATTCCTAGCATAATAGCATGCAAAATATATGCATGCTCTCTGTGTGTAGAATTGCTGGTAAAGGTGGGGTGGGGAGGAACGGTGCCTAGTGTTTGCTCAGAAAAGTAATCGCTAAATACAGCACCTCCCTCCTGTCAAAAGTGAAAACAAACAAAAACTTGCCCACAGCTGCTGCTCTCTCTACCAGAAACTCACCTTCCGTGATGGGCTCTGCAGAGAGGAACAGCTGAGATGCCCACTCTGTCACCCCCGGGCTTCCCCCGCCCCCAACAACCTCTTGTACATTAAATTGAAGGATGGCCAGTCCCTTCTACCACCGGGGATCCCCTGCCTCCTAACAACCCATTTTAAGCTGAAGGACAGCAGGAGGGATGCATACTCCCTCCTGCTGTCAGGATCCCCCAGACACCCCCCAACAACCACCAGACCCCCCCCCCTGTACTTTAAACTGAGGGATGGCTGTAGAGATGCCCACTTCCACCTTCCAAAGGGGTCCCCTCATCCCTCAATGACCCCACACACACACCCTGTTCCCCCCGATGATCCCTTGCATCCCCATAACTTGATGAATGCGAAGGCTGGCAGGAAGGATGCCTATTTCCTCCGGCAAATCTGCCTCTTCAAAATGGTGGGCCTTCCCCTTTCTGTGCATCCTGGGATGCATCGAGGAGAGGCCTAAGGCACCTGGGCCAATCAGAGCCTTAGGTCCCTCCCTGTGCATCCCAGAATGCACCAGGAAGAAGACATGCCATTATGAAGAGGTGGCCCTGCCAGCCAGAGACAGTAGGCATCCCTCCTGCCGTTCTTAAGTTTAAGAGTATGTATGTGTGTGTAGGGGAGAGGTTGGGAGGGTAACACAATGAGGTTATAGAATCACCCGGCAATGATAGAGAATCACCCGGAGTGCTTGTTTAAATATTAATGAGCCCATTTTAGGACCATTTTAATATTAGTGACCTCATTGTACTACATTTGCATGGCAGAGTTGGAGACTGCTAGGAAGCTCTAGAAAGATCACGATGAGCCGTTCTGATAATCAGCTGATAAAAAGGCTGCTAAAAAGGCTGAAACCAGTTTAGCGACCATAATTAAGGACACGGTGGATTTTGAGAATATTTTCCTGAGTACTGATAAGGCTGGGGGATTATCAACCATGGAGAAAAAGGCAGGCTAAAAATATATACCATCTTTAGACCAGCTATATATTGTGCATAGACTTGTAGGGGCTGATTCTGGAAGCGTCACTTGCCGCGTGTCAGACATGGTCAGGCACTGCTTCTAGAATCATGGTGAGCAGGGAACCTAGGCACCTAAAATGAAGACCATGGTTTAACAGGCCTATATTTCTGGCATTTAAGGTCCTGTCAGAATCGTGACCAGTGGCACATAGTTACCCCAAAGTCCAGTACTGCCCTAAACACGCCCACTTCTGGGCTTCAGCGACACTATACACTGCTAGACGCTGGGACCTAGGCACTGGTCCTAGAGGTTTCGTAGCGGTTGCTATTTTTTAACATAAGAACATAAGAATTGCCGCTGCTGGGTCAGACCAGTGGTCCATCGTGCCCAGCAGTCCACTCACGCGGCGGCCCTCTGGTCAAAGACCAGCACCCTAACCGAGACTAGCCCTACCTGCATACATTCCAGTTCAGCAGGAACTTGTCTAACTTTGTCTTGAATCCCTGGAGGGTGTTCTCCCTTATGACAGACTCCAGAAGAGCGTTCCAGTTTTCTACCACTCTCTGGGTGAAGAGGAACTTCATTATGTTGGTACGGAATCTGTCCCCTTTCAATTTTAGAGAGTGCCCTCTCGTTCTTCCTACCTTGGAGAGCATGAACAATCTGTCCTTAGCTACCAAGTCTATTCTATTCAGTACCTTGAATGTTTTGATCATGTCCTCTCTCAATCTCCTCTGTTCGAGGAAGAAGAGGCCCAGTTTCTCTAATCTTTCGCTGTACGACAACTCCTCCAGCCCTTTAACCATCTTAGTCTCTGTTCTCTGGACCCTTTCGAGTAGTGCCATGTCCTCCTTCATGCACGGCGACCAGTGCTGGACGCAGTACTCCAGGTGAGGGTGCACCATAGCCCGGTATAGCGGCATGATAACCTTCTCCGATCTGCTCATGATCCACTTCTTTATCATTCCTAACATTCTGTTCGCCCTTTTCGCTACCGCCGCACATTGTGTGGACAGCTTCATCATCTTGTCGATCAGAACTCCCAAGTCTCTTTCCTGGGAGGTCTCTCCAAGTACCGCCCTGGACATCCTGTATTCGTGCATGAGATTTTTGTTACCTACATGCATCACTTTACATTTATCTACGTTGAACCTCATCTGCCATGTTGATGCCCATTCCTCGAGCCTGATTATGTCACGTTGCAGATCATCGCAATCCCGCTGTGTTTTCACTACTCTGAATAACTTCGTATCGCCCACAAATTTAATCACCTCACTCGTCGTGCCAATGTCCAAATCGTTTATAAAGATGTTGAAGAGCACGGGTCCACTTAAAATCATTATACCATTTATATTAGGCACCGTTATGCGCTTGTTAGTGCTTAATGTAAGGCGACTTGTTTGTGAATCCAGGTCATAGTGTTACAACAAAATCCATCATCAGAGGCCCAAGATGAGTAGGCCTTCTTTTCTTTTTTCTATTATTTATTTATTTATAAGATTTCTTTAATTACATACCACAGAATATCTGTGATAAAACAGAAAATGAAATATTACAATGAGAATATCATTACGTGGAATTAATAAGAACATCTTTTAGCCCACAATATAAGTAAATATCCAAGATGAAAAGGAAATAATGTTAACAAAGGGAAAAAAAGGAACAAATTAGTCACTACATCTTCCACGGTCTCCCTAATAGCCAGCTCAGCATTTATACAGTGACTTTTAATTCCCCTTTAGCAGAGAAAAAAAAATGTAATAGCTGATGGGTCAAAGAAGGAATAAAACGTAGCCTCAAATTGTATCACACATTAACAAGGAAATGTCAATAGAAATTTTATGCCCAGAGCTAACGCTCTAGGCCTCAATGCCAAGAACTCTTGGTATCTCTTCTGTGTTTCTCTAGACAAATCAGAAAAAAAATGTGCATCTTTGATTCCAAGAATTACTCATCCATATATTGAAAATACAAACACAAAATATTATTTCTATCTGCTTCAAATGGAAAAGTTAACAACGAAGTAGTTCTTTGGATGACTATTTTGAGAAATGAGTTCAAAAATTCAGTCAGATTATATTGTTCCATCTGACCTCTATCGCTACTTTTATTCGATGATCCCAATACTAAACCAAAGATGGCACAGCTTCTGACAGTATCTTCAAAATCTCTCCAAAATACTTCCTCACCATATCAAGGTGAGAAATTAATGGAGATTTTGGAAAATTCACTTGATTCTCTAGGTATTCCATTTCCTTAAAAGAAACTAGGTTGTCTTTCACCAAACCAGTATTCACTACCTGAACCTCAGCCAACTTAGACTCCAAAGTAGAGAATGACACGATGGATGTTACCCGTGCCTAGCCGGCACCGCTTTAAGCGTGTGGTAAATATTAATATGTGCATGTTATCCTATGCACGCGTTAACAGTTAGCGCATGCGTTGATTTAATGCACCTTTGTAAAAGAGAGCCTAAAATTCACCAATTTACTGTTCTCTCAGAAAATCATCAAAAAAAGTATGAAACATGTTAGTGTGAAAATATATATAAATTATCACAAGGGCAAACAAAGTAAACAAAGGTTGCAGTACATCATTCTCACCTATTCTTTCTGTTTTGGTATTAGAACTACTGGCTCTTTGGCCAGGTGCAAGCTGGTGTGCTGAACCCAGTTTGAACAGACCTACTCTGGCCTCTGGGAAACACAAGGGGAGTCATTAGCCACTCTGGGAACTTAAATCAGGAGAAAAGGGGGGAAATGTTAGAAAGACATCTGTGGCAAAAATAAAAAGCAGAAGTTATGGGAGAATATGTCACAGCACAGTCTCAAAATAACAGTTAGAATGAATAGGAGCACAAACACTGTTTCCTTTTTATAATAAGGATGCCTAACAATTATAACTCTAAAAAGATTTACCTTATTTCTATGAGGAAAAGCACTGCAATAGGTTCCACATATTCATGTAACTTGCATATCCATTTTCCTGGTACCAAAGTTTCAAACAGCATGGGTGTTTTTTTCAGCCAACACACCTGGAACCAAATTTTATCATCACTAATTCTCAGACCTGCTAATGACCCTGTGCAATGGAGAGAGTTGTGGCAGATATCAGGGGGACAAAAAGTTAATGGAGAATCACCATAAGCAATAATGCAAAATGGGAGTCCAAAAGAAGAAATCAGTTCTGCCTGAGCTTTTATCTAATACAGACACCTAAGTAGCTAGCAATTTATTATTCTCACCTGGATTTGGTATCTGAGCTGCTAGCAAGGAGTTCCTTGCATAGGTGCAGCATATTCACCTGGAAAGATGAAAAGGTTAGAAAGACATCAAAATTGCAAATTACTATAGCTGCTAATGGTCCTGTGGAATGGAGAGATATAGGAAAGAAAAGATTAAAAGATAATCAAGAAAGGTAAGGTCTTGAAATCAGCATAAGCAATAACACAGAATAGGAGTCCTAAAAGAGAAAACACTGCTCTGATGGACCTTCTTATACTAAGCACGCCTATGTAGCATCTGACGTCATAGGCACCGTTAGGACTTCCTGTCAGAAAACTTTCAAATCTGATTGGGCGTGCTGTAGGTGTGGTTTGGGTAAACACACCTGTACTGACTTTTAATTATTTCTTTCACTTCTCAAAGCTTTGACAAGAAGCCATTTGTCATCTGCATAGTCTGTAGAGGCTCTGTTACCAAATTCTAAACAAAGTTCCTCTATAGCTCTATGCCTTAAGGCACTGCTTTTATCTTCCATACGTCAGGGGTTCAAGTCTTGAGTGTGGTTAGCAAATATTTTATATTCATTTTTCTACCAGAAAACCTTCAAACTCTTTGGCCATTCCTTTCCTTAAACATATTTGGGTGGGTTGAGCTTTAAAATGATCTGCAGCAATTCTCAGATGTCTAAAGCAGCCTGTTCTCTCATCCTAAACCCCCTCCCCCACCCCAACACACATTCCTCAGGCATGAAATCACACCCGCAATTCTAAAGCCAAGCTGAATTTACCAATAGTAATGTCTCTAGGATACATCTCAAAACATGTACCTTCCTTCAACACCTTTCCAAGCCTTCTGAAGTTTTAGTAAACTTATACCTATTGCCCTGTGCAGATATTGCATAAAAAGAAATACACTTCCCCCTCCCCATTCACGGTTTCCACACTCGCAATTTCACATAATTGCAATTTTTTTGGGGGAAACACCCCCCATATTTTTGCCTTCCCCCCAGCATCCCGGCCTTACCTGGTGGTCTAGTGGGTTATTGGGGCAGAAGCGATCTTCCTATGCTCCTGCCCCGTGCAGATCGCCATTAGGAAATGGCTGTGGGGAGTTTCCGTAGTCTCTCGAGAGACTACAGGAACTCCCCACAGCCATTTCCTAATGGCAATCTGCACGGGGCAGGAGCGTAGGAAGATCGCTCCTGCCCCAAAAAAACGCTAAACCACCAGGTAAGGCCGGGATGCCGGGGGAAGGCGGGAGGGAGGCGGGGGTGGGTCAGAGCCGGATATTCACAGTTTTTCGCCATTCGCGGTCTGGCTGTGCCCCTAGCCCCTGCGAATAACGAGGGAGAAGTGTACATTCCTATCACAATGGCTTGTAGTTGAGAGCACATGAATGTATCTGATACACCTGTGCCTGCAAACTGCAGAATGGTGATGAAAAACAGCAAAGTCCACCACTTATGAGAGCTGTTAGGATGCTGTTAAAATGAGTGAAGGTGAGGGTGGGATTTGAACCGGTGAACTGGAGAGGATAGACAAGATGCAACAAGGCACTTTAATTTGGTGAGCCACAAATGGCTTCTTTCAGTCATTGGAGAGATTTCTTACCATGAGAGCTTAGGATGCCCTAGCCATGGCAAGATCTAAATAAATGTGCCTGAAAATTGCACAATGCTGTTGAAAAACAGCAAAGTCCACCATATATACACTCCTGTGAGAGCTTAGGAAGCTGTTAGGACATTGTTAAAATGAGTGAAGGTGAGGGGTGGGATTTGAACCAGTGAACTTGAGAAGCTGGACATGGTGCAACAAGATGCATTGATGAGCCAGAAATGCTGTCTTTGTGGTGATTGTGATATCATTCCTAAGCAGATGATACATAGACACATCAGTAAGCTATGATATGACAGGGGAGTCAGAGAAACTGGAGCGGAAGGTGGTGTAGCTCAATGTGTTAACATCTATGCTGATCTTGAAGAGGTTGTGCGTTCAACACCCAGCACATCTTTTAATTGGGGCATTCTACTTGCAGGTGCACCTTGATGATCTCACAATGAGGTCAGCTTTGTGCACTTGCACAGCTCCATTTTGCAATGAGGAAAAATGCATGCTAAGGTCTGTATCTGGTTTTTCTATTTTTAAGCTTTGAGAAATGAAGTAATGTTTGCAATTTTGATATATTTTTCATGTTCTTTCTTTGCTTTCAAACAAGAGCTGATTGCAGCACAGTTTTTAAGAAAAAAAAGGGTTCATTTTAAGCAAGAAAACCAAAGGTGCTGTAATTAGTAAATCATCTTGCTGTTTGGGCAGAAAAGTACTATGTTTTGTATGCAATATGTTTTTATTGATGTGCCCTTTGATATGGTGACTTATTAAATCTATTAGGAGGGGGAAAAAGAGGAACAAACAGATTCCTGAAGTCTATGTAAAAATATCATTTCGTAAGCCCAATGCACATCTATGTTCCGCCCATAGAAACTCGCGTTCAACCCAAGCAGAAACCATTTCATTCGCCTACAATTTCCACGATGTTTAGACACGGTATACCGCCCAACTAGCGTCTATCTGATGCCTATCCTTAACCACGCCCTCGTTACACCCTCATTATGCCCACATCTACATACTTGGACATGACTTTTCCAAAAAAATCACATCTATATTCTGAGAACGCCTACCTGATGCCTAACTCCGACTAAGTCCCAATTAACGCTTGATAAGACACTTAAATCGGACGTCTAAACCACGCCTAAAGTTAGGCGCAGTTTGCAGACTCGGGGCCAAAATCTGCAAGGGTCCAAGTGAGGCTTGGCCTACCTGACTGTAGTAGTGGCAATTCACACTTACATGGTGGAGGTATATGCCGGGGGTGTCACTGCCTTTATCGGGGCCTCCTTAACCTAGCTGTGCCCCTAGGTTTTATACTTCTAGTTCCTGCTCATCTGGCTCCAAACCTCATGTGTCGCTTTCCCCTTGGGTAGGTGGTTCTAACATTGTGAGGGAGTATCCTTAAAAGAAGGTCAGCATCTTATAGACTCCTTTATACTCCCATTGATAGGCTTACCAGAAGACTGGATTTCCCCAGACATGTCCTCCTTTTGAGGACATGTCCGGGGGTCTGGACAGCTTTTCAAGACCCGGGACTTTGCATGGATACCCTCCTGCCCGATCAGAACAGGAAGCAGGGGGTAGGGCTAGGGCAGGATTGCGGGCAGGACTGGGGTTTAATGGGGCAGGGTGGGTGGAACTGGGCTGGCCTGGGACCGGGTCTAGGGGTCTGGATTTTCTGTTTGGAAAATCTGGTAACCCTACTCATTGATGACTTCCCTATGAGGAAAGGCTAAAGTGGCTCAGGGGAGATATGATAGAGGTCTATGAAATACTGAGTGGAGTGGAAAGGGTAGAAGTGAATCGCTTCTTAATTCTTTCCAAATATACTAGGACTAGGGGGCATGCGATAGAGCTACTAAGTAGTAGATTTATAACAAATCTTAGAAAATATTTCTTCACTCAGCATGCATTGCAATTAAACTCTGGAATTTGTTGCCAAAGAATGTGGTGAAATCAGTTAGCTAAGCAGGGTTTAAAATAAAGTGTGAATAATTTCCTAAAACAAAAGTCCATAAGCCATTACTGAGATGGCTTGGGGAAATCCACTGCTTGCTCTTGGGATAAGCAGCATAGAATCAAGTTTCAAGTTTATTTAATTTCTTTGATTACTTCGCATAATCCAAATCCAATGCAATTTACATAAGTTCAATATTAAAAACCGACAAACATAACATTCACTACTAATACAGTAATACATGTAAGGAGGGAGGTGGTTGACAGCGATTGACATAAATACAATTCTAAAAAAAATAAAACCAGGGGAGGGTCAAGACACAGAAGGTTGGGGAACAGGTACCCACTTAATTCTATTACATCGTCTTCCTGAAACTATTAGAGGTTAGAACAAATCTATTGGAAAGCATCCTTGAATAGCCAGCTCTTTAGGAGACTTTTAAACTTGCTCAGTGATTTTTCTTCTCTTATATTAAATGGAAGTGAATTCCAGATTTGAGGGGCTGTGGCAGAAAAGATCATATCTCTCCTAGAATATATAACTTTTAAGGAAGGCACTACTAGCAGAGCTTTATCTTCAGATCATGAGAATTTTATGGGAGAGTATGGTATTAGATATCTTTCTAAAAATGTGGGAGCTTTATTTATAAGTATTTTATGTGTGAGTAAAGCTATTTTGTAGATGATTCTGTGGTTTACTGGAAACCAGTGTTTTTCCTTTAGTAGCGGTGTAACATGATCACATTTTTTCTTTTTCGTAATTATTTTTATTGCAGTGTTTTGGAAGAATTTGTATTCTGCGTATTTCTTTTAAAGTAGACCCTTTGTATAGGGCATTGCAATAATCGATTTTTGCTATTACTAATGAGTGTATTAATGCATTTAATGCTGATTCATCCAGGAAAGCAGATAATGATCGAATCATTCTTAGCCTTTAGTCCTTGGGATCTTGCCAGGTACTTTTGACCTGGACTGACCACTGTTAGAAACAGGATACTAGGCTTGATGCATCTTCAGTCTGTCCCAGTATGGCAATTCGTATGTTCTTATCTTATATGTTATCTTATATCTTATCTTATCGTATGTTATCTTATCTTATCTTATATCTTATAAAATAGATTTTCCTGCCACAGATAATCAGTTCTTACGCACCTATTCCTTAATGTATGCTAGAATGCGTTCTGTGTTGGCAGATCTGTTTCTAAATTACTAGCAGAAATTGACCCCTACTTCAGTGGTTCCCAACCCTGTCCTGGAGGAACACCAGGCCAATTGGGTTTTCAGGCTAGCCCTAATGAATATGCATGAAGCAAAT
This sequence comes from Geotrypetes seraphini, assembly GCF_902459505.1. NCBI lineage: Eukaryota > Metazoa > Chordata > Amphibia > Gymnophiona > Dermophiidae > Geotrypetes > Geotrypetes seraphini. Next base: position 36,838,556 of record NC_047101.1, read on the forward strand.
TTGCATGCCTATCACTTAATACCTGAGGGGAGTATTGATTCGTCAGCTTTTTTAAAGTCTTCCCAGTAGAAATAAGTAATACTATTTTTGATGTTGTTTTGCCATCATTTTAGGAGCTGTATTTGTTGTTGTATTTAGACAAGTAGATGGGGTTAAGTGGACTTCTCATCAGTTAAGTATTTTTTCTAATCTAATTTAATAAGAAATTTATCTCCTGCACAAATTCTAGTTGGAGGTTCAAGGTGGTTTATACATAAAAGAAGTGCAGGTAATGAATGGGGAGCTACATCAAGTATAAACGATATGAAGATACAATAAAATGGAAAAAAAGTAGAAAATAAAATGTTCAGGACTTGTCAAACAGGTTTTCAGCTTCCTTCAAAATAATAAATAATTTGACTCAGTTCTGATATATCATTCCACATGAAAATAGCATGATAAAAAAAGAGAGAGTGGAGTTGACGGTTATATCAAAGCCCTTTTTGACAGTAGGAAATTGTCATAATAATGTATCATGAACTTGGGAAGAAGAGAACAGAGAATGTGACAGAAGTTGAATGAATAAAACCGGAGAGTCTTTATGTAATATATAAAACAATGCAGGTGATTTTAAAAGGAGCACAAGCTCTTATAGGAAGCCAGTGAAACCTGCCAAGATAATAATAATAATAATAACTTTATTTTGTATACCGCCATACCCAGAGAGTTCTAGGTGGTTTTTATATGAATAAATAAGTCTTTACTCTTTAATTCTCATCATGCTATTAGTCTCTTTTCCTCAATAATAAAGTGCAATTCTTATTTCCAATTCAATTCATTTTTTTCATTCTTAAAGTCCTAAACTTAGCTTTGGGTTGTTGCACTGTTCCCCACCCTCCTCCTTAATCCCTCAATAGTTGCTGTCTCTCTCTCTTTTTCCTGAAAAAGAAACCGGAAAGGAAATCCAGGTTCTATGTTATCTCAGGTATTATAGCCAAGCTAAACAAAGCAGTAAGCAGGTTACAGGTGTAGCCTAGTGGTTAATGCAATGGACTGTGAACTGATAGACTCAGGTTCAAGTCTAACTTCAACTATCTAATATAATAAAACGCTAGGCCGCGCATGCGCACTTCCTATGTGTGTGCTGGTTTTCCGTGATCTGTAGCGACACATAGGAAGTGCGCATGCGCGGCTTATGATCTGTCCTGCTCCCTCTTCAAAGACGCAGCGGTCGCCGCCTCTCCGCTCTCTCTCTTCCTCCCCCCCCCCCCCGAGCCGGATTTTGACCGCCCTTACGGGTTTTAAGTTGGGCACTGCTTCTCCTGCGGTGTGGCGGCCCGAGTCGGATGTCGACCGCGGCAGCCCGAGTCAAATGTCGGCCGCGGTGACTGCTGGCCGCGGCGGCTGTCAGCGGTTGCAGGCCACGGCAGCCAAACCCGGAAAACATAAGTAGGGCATGGAGTTAAGAAGCAATGTATGGGGGGAGGCAAATACTGCACAGGGAAGTGGGGTGGGAGGGAAATGCTGCAACACACGGAAATGGAGGGCAGAAAAGGGGTTGATGGACAGGGGAAGAGGTGCTGATGAACAGGGAGGGGGGGGCAGAAAAATAAAGACAGGCCTACTGCTGGACAGGGGGAGCAGGGGGAGGTAAAACAAAGGGAGAAGGGCTTCTGCTGGATAAGGTGAGCAGTGATGGGGTGGTGGAGGACACAGGGGAGGTAAAAGGAAGGGAGAATGGACAGGGGGAGCAGGCAAGGGGTGGTAGTGGACAGCCAAGGAAAAAAAAAATAAAAAAAAAACAGACAGAAATACAGAAAGCGACTAAGGAGAGAGAGAAAAAAATAAAAACAGACACACACATATATATTCTAGCACCCGTTAATGTAACGGGCTATAAGACTAGTATATATATATAATAATTCTGAGCCTTTCAGAAACAGAAAAAATACCTACTGTACTTAAATAAATAAGACACCTACAACTCTGAAGGCTGTTGAAATGATGTATATTCAGGTACAACATGTATTTTTCTCTGTCCTGGAAGAATCAGATTTTGATCCTTGGTTTACAAATCCAGCACACTAACCATTGGGCTACTCCTCTATTCAGCAGGGATACTTCTGTGGCCATATATTTGAAATGATTTGAGATGGTTCATGTCTATTTTTTTGTTATTCAAAAATTGGAAACTTCGCTTTGGAAAATAGTTATTCCTTTTGGATGATTTTAGTGCAAAAACGTCCATCTCACGGTCATAATTGAACAGGAAATGTAAACATTTTTTCCTGTTTGATTATGGCTAGGATGTGGACGGTTATTGTAAATATTATGAGCAGGACCTTTTTTGGGGGGGAGGGGGGATTTAAGCAAGTTTTTGAAAATGCCCCTCTAAACTTTCAGAAATGAAAGTTGCCCAAATTTACCCCTCCAAACTTTTATAGCCTTTTTCTCTGTTATTTGAAACCTCATTTTTGATACCTTTTTGCTCTGTGGGTCACAACTAAAGATAGGGAAACAAGCTCTGAAGCAATCCAGTGATCATTTCACCATCCCCCAAATTGTATTTATGCACATTGAGGGGCATTTTCAATACAGTGTCTAAGTCCGACTTTGCACGTATCCTGCAAAATGTCCAAATATCAGGGCAAGGAAACATCCATTTTCAAAACTGCTAGACGTCCAATTTTTTTTTTAATTTTTTTTTTTAATGACCTATTTAAATATCTTGGCCCATAAGGATTACATTTTTGGCCATTTTTGAATACAAAAATGTCCATATTCAAAATGTAATCCAGACCATTTGGACAACAGAGGGGTCAGCATAGTAATAGATTGGCCACAAAGACATCCCAACAGAGAAGTGGGCACCTTAGAGGGCACTGCTGTGAACTTCACGAAAAAAGGGGTCAGATATATATCTCACCATAACCCTCTTATCATTTATGGTGGGCCCCCCCCAAAAAAAAACCTACTATACCCACCCGTGTACCAACCCAGTAGACATTATCATAGCAGGAGGCACCTGTATGGGAGTATAGTAGGGTTTGGGTGGGTTTTGATGGGCTTATACTGAATACCATAGATGTTGTGGTTAGAGTGCCATATGGGCCTGGGTCCTTCTCTCTATGGTTCATTAGCCTACCTACAAAGCTACTTAAGACACCTATGTGTTGCTCTACTAGGTTTCCCCATACCAGATGCTGCTGTTTTAGAGCCTGGTATGTACCTTTTTGTTTTCATTTTTATATGGTAGAAGGAGGTCAGTGAGCACTGGGGGAACATGGAGGTGTCTTACCTTGATGCATGCAGTGGTCATCTAGTCAGTTTGGGCACCTTTGTGGCACCTAGACGCTTCTAAAACAGGTCTAGCTCTGAACATCTAAGTTCCATCCAGGACGTCTTGCAAAAATGCTTGAGTACCTGATTGTAAAAACCGCTTAGATAGCCTTGATAGGCGGTATATAAAATCCTAATAAACTTGAAACTTGATTATTGCTGCAAAACATCCAAGTCTAACCCGCCCTTATGCATACCTAAAACCTGCCCATAGCACGCCTCTACAACGCCCATCTCAAGATCTAGATGCACAGAGGCTGGGACACCTAATAAGACTACCAGAAAAGCAGTTTCAATTATCAACACTTGGATGTCCTAGCGATTAGGGCATCCCAGTGCCGATTTAAGATGCTTTTTGGACGTTTATAATTTTTGATTATGAGCCTCATTGCCTGAGTGCAGTACACATTTTAACTACTCCTTTTTGTTTATATGTAGTTAAAGCTTTCAAATCCTTTGGGGATTTGATAGGAACTGCTTATTTTCAACAAAAAGTTGATCAGGAAACAGAAAGTGCTCAACAGCTGCCAAACCTCAACAGGAACTGCTAATCTGTATGTGGCTACTGCCCAGCAGACATTACAGAGAAAACAATCTTGGTCTCTACATTTTAACAAAGGTAAAATGTCACTCCCCACTGTGCACAGAGGAGCAACAGAAAAATCAGAGAAATAATACGAAAGATCCTTCTGCTTTTTCTTTGGATAATGTGTTGCATAATACATAACGTTGGCAATAATTAAGGTGTTTATGTGGTCACTGTACATTTTAAAATTGTAACTTGCTCTATTATTTCTTGCACTGTTCAATACAATAATTTCCATGGTTATGAAACCTTTTTTTCTTAAAGCATTCTATCCTTTTGTATTCTAAAATAAAATGGCTGCTAAATCAAACATGAACAATAAACATTGCTCAACAATAGAAAGAATCTCAAGCATAAATACTATTGAGTGAGTAGTTAAGTACTCCTGTATTCACACTGCATTTATCTGAATATCATTAGAACATCATATAAATAGAATATACTTGCTGCAAGAGAACAACTATGGCCATTTTCAGCTAGCTACAAATACAAGAAGTAATGATTCTCCATCAAACTGGGGCCTATTGATGAGTGCTAGTCACTCAGTACTGTATGAAGATGAAAGTGAGGTTCTTCAGACTTTGACAAATCCAAAACTACACCTCACTCTATAAGAATATGAGGATACTAAAGAAAGAGCGCCTACTTGAGAAAGCCCTGTGTTAGCGAAACGGGTCCCGTCGGGGCATGCTAATAACTGCACTTTCAAAGAGAAAGAAGAATAAATGAATGGATTATCAGATGCCACTGGTTTGTCTTACTTCTGAAATTATTAGAAGATGACGGAGTACAGTAAATGTTAAAGACTTACAACATATTTGAGGTGGATGTTGTAGCTTATCTCATTTTGCCTATTGATGAGTGCCCAATAATTTGCAACTGTATAGAGGAAGACCATCATATTCTATTAAAATTGTAGTTTCCAAATATAATTTTTAGGTAGGCCAAGATCCTAAAATAGTCAAGCCTAAACAAAATAAAGCCTGGTCAAGGATCACCGGCTGCTTAAGGGCTAAAATTTGGCTCGCTTGAATAATTCATAAATGGTACCAGACACTTTCAACCACAGCAGCAATGTTATAAATCTGCATCTTCTTGACGTATTTAATTAGAGACAAAATTATAGTCCCAAGAACAAATGGAGGATGTATGGTGACTCCTTCTCTAGAGGTGTGGGCCTAAGGCCGAATATGCCTATACTTATCTATAAAACAATTTAATTTAATCTAATATGCAATGTATTTATTGCACAATATCAAATAGGTTCAAGGCGATTTATAGTATAGGAGATATAAAAACAATACATAAAACAAATAGACAGTAAAGTTCACAAATCTTAACAAAAGCTTAACTACAGTAGAATCTCATTTATCCAGCACCCATGGGGATTGTTGGATGCCGGATAACTAGTTTCTGGTTGCTTGAGAGTTACTGTAAAAATAAGTTAGATCTCCCTTCCCACCTCACTCTATCATCCCCCCACCCCCACTTGTAGATCCAGCATCTGTTCTTCCCTTTCTCTTCCACTTTCTCCTTCCCCCTTCTCCCCCCACTCCCTCCCTCCGTCTGTTCCTGAAGCAGCAGAGTATCTTGACAAACCCTTCTCACTCACTCACCTGCAGCTGTAGTGGCAGCAAGCAAGCAAAGGAAGGGTGGTGTTAATCCTTATTGAGGTGAAGAACAAGTGGATTATCTGTTCTGGTGAGCTGGCATTTAGAGCATGGTACATGATGCAGGAAAGCTTAAATAGGATTTCAGCATTTACAGGTAGCCAATGACGAATACAATAGTACACAGAGATGTGGTCATATTTTTTAAGCCAAAAATCAACCTAATTGCAGTGTTCTGAATCATTAGAAACTTATTCAATAAAGAAGAGGTTATGCCTGCGTAGAGGGAGTTGCAGTAGTCTAGTTGAGTTAGAACTAGCATTTGAACCAGAATTGCAAAATGATTATTGTAGAAGTAAGGTTTGATAAGTCTCAGTTGCTTTAAAAAGAAGAAAGTTTTTTTTCCAGAGATTGGAGATTTGGGGTCCAAAGGATAGTATAGAGTCTAGTAAGATACCAAGTACCTTGTAGTCTTTTCAACTTTTAGTGATGCACCAGAGGTTTAGAACAGGCTTGCAGGGACATATTGTATGACACAGTGGAATCAGAGAGGTTTGGATTTTGTATTTGCTTAACTTTGTGATATCTTCTTTTATTCAGAACCAATGCTAGGAAGTTCTTCTTCACCCAACGGGTAGTGGACACCAGGAATGCGCTTCCAGAGAGTGTGATAGGACAGGGTATGGTATTGGAGTTCAAGAAGGGATTGGACAACTCTCTGAAGGAAAAGGGGATAGAAGGGTATAGATAGAGGGTTACGTAACAGGTCTGGACCTGATAGGCCGCCACGTGAGCAACTGGGCATGATGGACCTCTGGTCTGACCCAGCAGAGGCACTGCTTATGTTCTTATGTTAAACTAGTGTTTAAGCCCATTACATTAACGGGTGCTAGAATAGATGTGTAAACTTTTAGCACAATGGGGCGCTGAGGCCTTTCTTTCTTTTTCCCCCTGTCCAGCAGCACCCCTTCCCTGTTCCCCCTGTCCAGCAGTAGCCCTTCTCCCTTCCTTTTACCTCCCCCCGTCCAGCAGGACACCTTCCCTGTTCCCCCTGTCCAGCAGTAGCCCTTCTCCCTTACTTTTACCTCACCCCTGTCCAGTAGTACACCTTCTCCCTCCCTGCTCCCCCTGTCCAGCATATGCTAGCCCGGACAGCCTTGGGGCTTTTGCTAGGCTGGCCCGCCTCGCATTATCAAAGTGGGCCGGCCTAGCAAATGCCCCACGGCTGCTTGATGAAACCACGGTTGCTGCTTCTGCTGGTCTGGGAGTGAGAAGAAGAGGCATCCCAGAAGCAGCAGCATAGTCAGAAGGCAGGAAGATAGCCAGCATCGGAGATCGGGGCAGGAAATTAGCTGAGACAGGCACTGCGCATGTACGGCATGACACCACGGAGCCACGGAACACGGAGATTGAAGTGTACATGCGCGCTAAGGGTTTTATTATAACGGATGAGCCATTTAGTGTAAATGAGGTGTAAAAATTAAAAGTTTTACCTCCCTGGGGTTGCTCTGAAGTTTTTGAGCAGCTTCCGATGTTTGGGGGGAATTTTCTGGTTTTTGTGGTGACTGCTGCGATTTTTAGGGCTACCCCAGTGGGTCCTGGAGGTAGATGTGACTGTTATATCAGTGCCCATTTGCGAGTGAAAGTCAATGGGGAGGAACAAGCAGGAAAGTGCCAATTTGCGATTGAGTATGTGCAAGAGTTCACACATGCTCAGTAAGCAAACTAACCTCCAGTAGGCCGCAAATGAAGCCTGGCCCTTGATTTTTAAGTATCTAGCTCAGACTTCCAGAGAAATCATATTTTTTTTCATTGAAAGTTTTGGGATGTTGATTTAAATGGTTCCAGCAGTTGGAGTCCCTGAAGAGCCTTTTTGATCTAAGTTAAGATGGTTTATGAACCATTTTCAAGTTGTGTGGGAGCCATTAACAAAATATTGCAATGATTGAATGATTCTTTTCCCTTGATTTACAGGTTCAATTACAAGGGGGGAGGGAGGATTATTTCATTAATGTATATTGTACATTGTATTTGATTATATAATAGGAAGGGTTGGGGAGGGTGGGGGTTAATAGCATTTTATGTATATCCTTGATGACTATTAAGTGATATATTTATGATCTATTTGTTATATTATATTGATGCACTTATTGTACATTTAAAAATTAATAAAGAATTAAAAAAATAAATAAATAAGGAAAATAAAAGAAGTACCGTTAGAATACATATTTAGATCCAAAGAAACATTTTAAAAAGAGGTTTCTATTTAATTTAATGTGGCTGATTGTGAAGTGGTGGAGTAAGAATCAGTGTATGCCTGTAAGGAGTTCTTGCCGGTACAGCACAGAGCAGCCTGAATACAGAAGAGGCTGCTGCTAGCCCCTCAAATCTCAGTCTTTCCTCAAGACACGACCTAGAAAGGGAATTAAAGTGAAATTTAGATTAGAACTCATATGAGGGAAAACTAATTTTGATTTAATTTTCTGTAGTTATAAATTATATACAGTGAGCTTTCATGAATGCCTGTGAGAAACACCAGTTTAGCTATACTGTACTGTATTTTAAGCTAGCAACTGGTGCTCAAAACAAGAAAGAATCTTGGAAGCCAGAAGCAATGAAAGATAGAATAAGGTCCCCAATGTAACCGAAGCAAGCTGCTAGAACAGATAAGTTAAATGCAACAAGTAAAGTGCACTTAATACAAGACAAAACAGCTAAAGTACTGATGTAATACAAAGAACTCTAATATACTTACCTAGAATAGAAAAACCGGATCAGCAGACTTATTACTATCGGTACCACTACTATGAATTATTTCTATAGCATTACCAGAAATACGCAGCACTGTACAGAGTCACAAAGAAGACAGTCCCTGCTCGAAAGAGCTTACAATCTAAACAGCCAAGACAGACAAACAAGATGTCATGGATACAGTTAAGGGGAACGGTTAATCAGCTAGCTGGGTTGGAGGCAGAGGAGTAGGGTTAAGGATTTGAGGCTATATAGAAAAAGTGGGTTTTCAGTCTTACCTGGAAAATATAGAACTTGGAAAAGAATCAAAATTCTTACAACACTTATTGCAAAGAATTAATTAAAGAACATTAAATTCATTGACAAATTTACTTATCTGATTTGGTGGATGGGTTTCTGTTGTTTCCAGGGGAATATTGCCTGTTCCTGCAGGGTTTAAAACAGCAGTCTTGTTTGGTGAAATTCATTTGAACTTGAAAATTCAACAGAAAGAGGGGCATTAAAAAAAAGTCTAAGTCCCCTTTTGGCCTAAATCAGTAGATGCTGAAGTTGGCAGCAGGGAAATGTTCAAATTGAGGTATTTTTTTTTTAGAATGGCCTGTCTGCACATTCAGCAATCTACTGGCCCAGACTGCCACTACATCTATCCCTATACCATATTCCCAATCAAAAAATCGCCCAAATCCCAAACACCTAAACACCCAATCCCAGATCTTTTAGGCGAAGGAGGGGCCAGTCCTTTGCCTAAAAGCTGGATTTTGTAACCGGTGTCTGTCAAAAACAACACCGGTTACAGAATCCACCTCCCACCCCCCCAATGATCTCAGCAGGAGAGATGCCCAATCTTTCCTGCCAGCATCCCCTCCAAAACCCCAATACCAGCAGGAGAGATGCCCATCCCCCTGAATTCCCCCGAACCGGCAGGAGAGAGCCCAAGCCCTCTGCCAGAAGATGAACCCCCACCCTCCCTCAAATACAGGCAGGAGGGATTCTAGGCCCTCCCTGGCATGCCCCCTGTGACCCCCCTTAACCCCTGATCGTCCGAACGGCACCCCTCACTACCTGTGCCTCCTAATCCCGGATACCCCCTAACCACCGACAACCCCCCAACTTACCTTAACGTTGGCTTGCCGGAAGGGTCCCAAGCCGGGCCGGCCAGCAGGCTCACCATCCTTGAAATGGAAGGCCTAGGGCCTGATTGGGCCAGGCGCCTAAGGCCCTGCGGCCAACCGGAATTGGCCCAGTTGCCTTAGGCCCCTCCTGTGCGGGCTTTATGCACATGTGGCCAACCTATCCCATGTGCCTAAGGAGGGGCCTAAGGCCACTGAGCCAATTCCTGTTGGCCCAGACGCTTAAGGTCCCTCCTATGGGCGTGGCCTTAGGCAACTGGCCCAATCAGGTGGCCTACCATTCAGCCGCGATCAGCTCAGTGGCCCCTATTCGGAACTTATACCTGTTTTGACTGGGCCAACTCCTTAGACTTTTGGTTATACTTGCAGTACGACTAAGTCTAGGTTGGCCCGCTTCCCGTCCTTTCTTCTCCTCTAAAAACGCCTCTTTTCACATCTAAAACCAGTTTTGATTATCGGTACTTGGACGATCTGTCTTTTTAATCATCCAAATAGAGATTTAGGCCACTTTTTGAATGTTTTATTTTATTATGAGCCCCAAAATGTTTTTTGTAAACTGTATATGGGAATGTGCAATTTTGGAAATAATTTATCGGATTTTAAAACTGTTTTTAAGGTTGTGAGCTCACATTTTAATCTAATCCTTTTTTAATCATCTAATATAATAAAAGCCTAAGCCGCACATGCGCACTCCCATCGCGTGTTCCATTTTCCATGCGCTGTAGGGCACCGCAGATAGGAGTGCGCATACGCGCGAAACACTCTCTCTCCTCCCCCGAGGTGGCTGTCGGACGCGGCGGCTGTCAGCCGTGCTGTTCTTCAGTCTGCCCTACTCCTTGCCTTAGTATATTTTTAAGTTGAAAGACAAGGCAGTGGCTCCTCTCAGGATCCCCACCTGCGTCGGAAGTCCGATGCAGTTGGCGTTCTTGAGAGGAGCTGCTGCCGCCGTGTCTTTCAACTTAAAAATATACTAAGGCAAGGAGCAGGGCAGACCGATCTTCAAAATGGCCGCAACTCCTGCACAGAACGCCGATCCAGGGGAGTAGGCCAGCCAGCCAGCCAGCCATTTGGCCAGGGGACAGAAGCAGCAGAAGAAGAGTGGCTGGATTAGAAAATGTTTTTTTTTGTTCCTGTTCATAGCCTCCCTGCCCCTTTTCCTGTCTGGAAGGAAGGGGCAGGAACAGATGGCCCCTGCTGCTCCAGAGTCTGAAAAGTAGTGGGACTGTGTTCCAGACTGTTCCCCCAGAAATTAAGCCCTGACTAGGAGTATTTAGGAGCAGCTTTTGAATGCTATGGTTTCTCCATTGCTCTCTATGGAACTGAGCCCATGTAATGGACAGGGGGGGGGCAGGAAAATGAAGGGAGGCCTACTGCTGGACAGGGGGAGCAGGAAGGAGGTGATAATGGACGGGGGGGGGGAGGTAAAACAAAGGGAGAAGGGCTGCTGCTGGATAAGGTGAGCAGTGATGGGGTGGTGGAGGGCACAGGGGAGGTAAAAGGAAGGGAGAATGGACGGGGAGCAGACAAGGGGTGGTTGTGGACAGCCAAGGAAAAAAAAAAAAAAAGAAAAGACAGAAATACAGAAAGCGACTAAGGAGAGAGAAAAAGAAATAAAGACAGACACACACACATATATTCTAGCACCCGTTAATGTAACGGGCTATAAGACTAGTTTTAAATAAAATTGTTAATCTTATTAAATTTAATCTTTGTTGATTTTATTCAATAATATTACAACCTTGAAAACATCAACATCAGGAGTGTTAGTTGATTAGAACAATTGCTTTTATATAAGCCGCTGTTTAAATTGACTTTCCCCTTTTCTTTAATGTGGTCTCCTTTACCAGATAGGCTATAGGGGAAACCTCTGATTACATATTGACCGGTATAGGGGCATTCACATTAGGTTATTTCATTTGTGTTGTCACATGTCTTCTTTCTTCTGAATTGTTTATTTATTCATTGTATACTGCTCTAATATCCTATTGAAGAGTGATATAGTATGCAACAAATAAACATAAGTACCATTTTGTGGCATCATCTGTTTATTTTAATTGATTCTCATTGCGATCCTGTGACTACTATCTCAGGTTCAGAAAGCTTTTAAAAGCATTTCTGTACCAAGACAGGGAGCCAACCCTGAAGTAACTGAAATGGTAATTTTAAAAAAACATTTCTAAACTGTCTAATGCAACTCCTGGGACATAATGATGAGCCAAAGATGACCTAAAGATGACCTACATAAGAACTGCCATACTGAAATAAACCGAAGGTCCATCAAACTCAGTATCCTGTTTCCAACAGTGGCCAACCCAGGTCCCAAGCACCTAGCTAGATCACAAGTAGCAAAACAGATTATTTGCTGCATATCCTAGGAATAGCCAGTGGATTGTCTATGGACTTCTCTTTTATCTAAACTCCGAGAAACTAAGCTAAAGTTTAACTTTAGGTCATCAACCTAAGAACATAAGAACTGCCATCTCTGGATCAGACCTTAGGTCCATCAAGTCCGGTGATCCGCTCACGCGGAGGCCCAGCTAGGTGTAACCTGGCGAAGAAAAAAAAAAAAATTAGTCACCCGTATCCTATGCTTCTTTCGAGGAGATGTGCTTCTAACTTGCCCTTAAAACCAAGAACGGTGGATTCCACAGCAACCTCCACCGGGAGAGCATTCCAGGTGTCCACCACTCGCTACATGAAGCAGAACTTCCTGGCATTTGTCTTGGGCTTGTCCCCCCTCAGCTTCGGTCCATGACCTCTTGTTCTGGTCACATTTGACATCGTAAATAACTTTTTATCCTGCTCTATCTTGTCGATTCCTTTTATTATCTTAAAAGTCTCAATCAGATCCCCTCGCAGTCTCCTTTTCTCAGGGGAGAATAGTCCCAGCTTTTTAAGTTGTTCTTTGTAGTTCAAGTTTTCCATACCTTTAACTAGCTTCGTTGCTCGCCTCTGCACCCTCTCCAGCAGTTTTATATCCTTCTTTAGGTAGGGAGACCAGTGTTGGACCCAGACCAGTGTTGGATACAGAAGCTTGACTCGGCTTACAACAAATTAAATAAGAACTGAAAGAAATAAAAATAGAGGTTTCAAAAGAGAATTAATTTTCAAACGTTTAGCAAATAAAGTTTTTAGAATTTACGAAAAGATTGGAAAGAACTGGGGCTCCTCAAAGTTAAGGGGAGTTCATTCCATAGTTGGGGAAGTTTAAAAACCAAAGATTGACTAAAGATCTTAACTCCTTTAATTCCTTCTCTGGAAGGAAGGGAGAGTTTGAATTGTTGGGTGCCTCTTGCATAGGAGAATCTGTAAACGTTCCATAATAAGGGAACAAGGGGAATAAAAATACCTGATTTCACCACATTCTCTGGCAACAAATTCCAGAATTTAATTACACATTCCAGTTTGTTTTAAATCTATTACTTAGTGGAGGGGGCACTGTTGAGCCCGACTAAGATGGTCATCTGATTGTTTAGCTCCAGCAACCCTTTACATTATTTTCATCTTCCGACTTACTTACTGCAACTGGAATTCACTTTGCTTTGCTTCATCAACTCTCTAATTGATGGCTTCAAATAAAACTGGCAAAAGGCACAAGCCTTAGCCTCAATCTTCTGCCAAATCTTCCATGGAAAAACCTGAGACTCCCTCCATGATGGATTTATGGGAAGCAATAAAATCTCTTCAAGATATCATGACTGACACGAAGGATGCCATGATGGAAATAAGAGATGAACTGGCTACAATACATGCTGACTTAACAACATTCAAAGCAAAAGTGTCAGATTTGGAAATTAAAACGGCAACAGCAGATATTAACTTCAAAGCCACGTGAAACATACCTTAGCCATTGAAAGGGAACTTGAGGATGCCAGCAACAGATCCCGAAGAAATAACCTACGTCTTCTTGGAGTGCTGGAGGGCAGAGAAGGTAATAATTAGATCACTTTCCTTGAAACCTTTATCCCGACTACTGAACCTGCAGCTCGCCAAGGACTTTGAAATTGAACGAGCGCATAGGACTCTATCTTCGTGCCAACCACGTGACAAGCGGTCTGGACCCATCATACTTAAAGTCCTCCAATATCCACAGGTTCTTGAAATCATCCAGAAAGCCCGCTCTCTTGCACCCCTTACTTATGAAAGCAACTCGATTCTGATGCTTTTGGATCTGCATAAAAACACGGTACGCTCCTGACAACAACTTTTGGCTTTCAGACCTCAGCTGAAGAAATTGGGTAAACACTTTTGTCTCTTCTACCCAGCTCGGATGCAGGTAACCTACCTGAACCAAACAAAAGATTTCACCGATCCCAAGCTTCTTTCCTCTTATATTGAAGAAAAGCTGCCGACACCGATTGACTCTGTGTGACTCCTTCACCTGTGAAAGCTAACTGCTTAATTGCTTGTCTTTTGATCTCCTATTCAAGCTTACTACACCCAGTCTAGATCTACAGATAGATCCGCTGTATCTTCTTACAGCGCTCTACTCTGCTGTTTACTATTCTTTTTTTCCCTGCCTAATATTGTTTATTTGCATTCATTGCTTGTGTACCTTAACTACTCAGTTGCTTAACTACTGCATAATATGTTTATCAAATGGAAGTTACTTGTTTCTACACTCTTAATCAAGTTGCTGGTTTGCTTACTGTCTACCGACTGGTTGGCCATTGTCTCTCCAGACACCCATCGTTAGCATGCGTGCTGCTCTTTTGTAGCGCGCCAGTATATTTTATTGCTGCCTATTATTATCATTATTGCACTTTACTGCCTCTTTGATTTCTTTTCTGCTAAATTCAATAAAATTGTTGAACTAAAAAAAAAAAAAATCTATTACTTAGTAGCTTCATTGCATGTCCTTTAGTCTTTGTATTTTTGGATAGAGTGAACAAGTGATTCACATCTACCCTTTCCACTCCACTCATTATTTTATAGACCTCTATCATATTACCTCGAACCATCTCTTCACCAAGCTGAGAGCCCCAGCCACTTTAGTCTTTTCTCATAGGGAAGTCATTCCATCCCTTTTATCATTTCTGTTGCCCTTCTCTGTACCTTTTCTAATTCCGCTATATCTTTTTTGAGATATGGCGACCAGAACTACACACAGTATTTGAGGTGCAGCCATACCATAGAGCTTTAGAAGGGCATGATAACATTTTCATCTTTGTTTTCCATTCCTTTCCTGATAATTTCTAACATACTATTTGCTTTCTTAGCAGCCACCACACATTGAGCTGAGAGTTTCAACGTATCCTCAACAGTGACCCCTAGATCCATTTCCTGGGTAGTGACTCCTAACACAGAACCCAGCATCACATAACTATAGATCGGGTTCCTCTTTCCCACATGCATCACTTTGCACTTTCTCACATTAAAAATCATCTTCCATTTTGACGCCAAGTCTTCCAATCTCTCAAAGTCCTTTTGTAATTTTTCACAATCTTCTTGTGATTTAACAACTTTTAACAACTTTGTGTCATCAGCAAATATAATTATCTCACTAGTTATTCCCATCTCTAGGTCATTGATAAATATGTTAAAAAGCAGCAGTACCAGCACAGATCCCTGGGGAACCCCACTGTTTACTATACTGTATGACCTCTCATATAATATAGTGATTGATTTTAACTCTCTCCATCTGCTTATATTTTTTTTTGCTTAAACACCACTATTTACCCTTCTCCATTGAGAATATTGATAATTTAAACCTACGCTCTGTTTTCTGTCTTTCAACAAGTTCTTAATCCATATAAAGGTATTTCCTCCTATCCCATGATTTTCAAATTTCCTCAGAAGTCTGTCATGAGGTACTTTGTCAAATGCCTTTTGAAAATCCTAATGCACAATATCAATCGGTTACCTTTATCCCACATGTTCATTCACCCCTTCAAAGAAATACAGGTGATTGGTGAGGCAAGATTTCCTTTGATTAAAACCATGTTGGCTTTCGTTCATTAATTCATGCTTACGTATATGCTCTGTCATTTTGTTCTCTACCTGCTTATACTTGTAACTATGTATTTGTAACTATGACCCAACTGTATTAATAGTTGTACTGATCTATCTGTACTAGCAACCCTATTGAATGCCCATGTCAAAATGTCCATCGTAACTGACCCAACCTCTTGTAATGTAATCTGACCTTGAACTGAATAGGTAAAGGTAGAATAGAAAACCTGATTAACCTAACATTCAGATTTTAATGAGTGTATTCTAAAGCCATGAGTCTGAGGAAATCCCATGTAAGAACATCTGATCCTGAGTGTGAAAAGGCCAATAAAGAGGAAATAAATTGAATGATTTGTGTGTCTCAGAACCTAGAGAAGGGATGTAAGTGGTGGAAAAGATTGGCGGGTGTTTAGATGATTGAGATAGTATTGTGAGATGCAATCCCTTGATATTCAAAGCTATTTCCCTGGCCAGAAACAGTTTGGCTGGCTAAGCGCCAATATTCAGCAGAAGATGGCCAGCTATTGCCACCAAATATTAGCACTTACTGGAAAATTCTATAAATGGTGCCTATATTGGTGTTCTAAGCCGATGTAGGTGCCTAATTTAATTGTTAATTGACAATTGGTACCTCATAATTTATATATAAATTGTATTTAATTGGATGTTAGATGACTAACTTGGTAGTCCAAGGTGACTATTGTAAAATAGGCATAATTAAGCATAGGCGTGTTTTGTATGTAGGTCCCATTTTCGGACATGAGCACCAGTAGGACAAGTAAACCCTGGCATGAATATGGTGTGCCTAAGTGTGATTCTATATAGTATATCTAACTTTTATAGAATCGTGCTTGACACCGCACTAGTCATCGCCCAATTTTTAGGCAGTGTATATAGAATTGGGCTCTTAATGACTAAAACTGAGTTGGTTATTTAGCTGCTAATTTTAAATGCTGATTGGCCAAGTTTAGTAGCTAAATCGAGCTGCACAAATAGCTGTTCTAAGTTTGGCTGCTATAACTTAGCTGGCCAGTGCTTAGAATTGACTTAGCCAACTAAGAGTAATCCAGCCAAAAGTAGACTAGATGTTGGTCACTGGAAAAAGCCAAACATTTAGGCCTGGATTCTTGAACTGGCGCCAATATCAGCAGCAGCCTTAAAAGCGGATGTTGATCGCTTGTAAATCACGCAGTGGTGACAGTTTCAGAATTGCACTAACACAAAAGATAGGCACCAAAATTGTAGGCCAGGGTTTTCTGGGCAACTATCTTCATGTGAATTGTGTCTATGTAAGCGCTTTAGGCCACCTAACGCCACTTCCAGTGTTGGCCACACCTACTTTGGCATTCAGCAGCCTAAAGCACCTATGTAAGCACAAGTGCAGGCACCAATTTTCTAGGTGCCAGTATGCACCTCAAATCTTGGTTAAAAACACCATTTGGAAGGGATTTTTAATGACCTTATGGGCGCCTACCAGCACCTAGAAAATCGGAGCCAATTTGAGAATCCAGACCCAAGTATCCAAGCTCAGCACTGACTGTGGGACTTAGCTGGCCAGCCTCCCTCCCAAGGTCTTAGTATTGGTCACAATATGTTTAGTGCTGATGCTAATTTATCCCACCCCCCTTTTACCAAGCCGCGTTAGGGTTTTTTTTATCGCCAGCTGCTGTGGTAAAAGCCCCAACACTCATAGAATTCTTATGAGCATCAGAGCTTTTACTGCAGCGGTCTAGGATAAAAATAGCCCTACTCAGCTTGATAAAAGAGGACCTTAGGTAACTATCAGTTTTTAAACAAATGCTGGTCACTGATGGCTGATTATTGACCCTTTAATACTTTTGGGTCCTTTTACAAAGGCACGGTGGTGGTTTAACGTGCAGAATACCACGCGTTAAACCACGAGGCGTTAGGATTTTAGGCTGCCGCGGGGGTTAGCGCGTGATGAAATGTCCGACGTGCTAACCTCAGTAGCGCGCCTTGATAAAAGGAGCCCTTTATGTGAGAATGTTAGACTAGTCATAGATAATTTTTCTTAAATTTAAACTTATAAACATGAATTTGTGTTGGACTGGAAGTTTAGGACATGCACAGGATTGTACGTCAAGACTTAAGAACATAAGAAATGCCTGCACCGGATCAGACCTGGGGTCCATTCAGTCCGGCGATCCGCACACGCGGAGGCTCAGCCAGGCACACCCTGGCGAATACACTGGTCACTCGTATCCCTCAATGTCTTCTGCAAGAAGATGTGCGTCCAGTTTTCCCTTAAATCCTAGAATGGTGGTTTCCTCCACTATCTCTTTCGGGAGAGAGTTCCAGGCGTTCACCACTCGCTGTGTGAAGCAGAACTTTCTGACGTTTGTCCTGGCCGTGTCCCCTCTCAGCTTCAGTCCATGACCTCTGGTCCGAGTCTGGGTCACATTTGCCAATGTGAATAACGCTGTTTCTTGCTCACCATCCTTTCCCCCTGCTGGTGAGTGAGCTTGCTCCATTATGTCGATCCCTTTTAGCAATTTAAAAGTCTCTATCAGATCTTCTTTTGCAGTGCGGAAGTGGAATATATTTAACTGTGCGAACTTCAAAATTGACTCTCAGTTCGGTTTCCTCCTGTTGATGCAACTATCATCTTGGAAAATCTTGCCATTACTTTCCTGCCGCAGTTTTGAGATACCGACGCGGTCCTATTTTATACTGTATCCCTTTGCATGACCTTCAGGATCTTTGGAATTTGTTCATTTTTATAACTGAGTCAAGGGTACTCTTCAATGCCAGCTATGTTCATCTGTATTCCATAATGCAGCTTCATTGCGTGGCATTATAAGCAGTGACCTTGAGCGAAGGGTACTCTGTGCTGTGTGCATCACATACATTCTCATGTTTAATTTATTTGATGCTCAGTGCAATCCTGCTGCAGTATTCTCCCTTGTCGGCTTTATCCCAGATATTTAGTCTAATCAGTTTGTTATTCCTCAGCAGTACACGACTTATGCAACGGACGGTGAGATGTAATAAAACACAAGAAAATGAATGATCTTGCATTAGGGTTCCTACTGTTAATCATCACCTCCTTTAGATCTTATCGGGTTGGTTTTGCTGTCTCAGAGGCAGAGGTGGCAGAGAGAGGGAGATACAGATTTATTGTAATAAAAGATTTACAAACCAGTCCTAGAAACCGAACTCTGACTGGTTTCTCAGAAGTCTGTTAAAATAAACATGCTGCATTAATTCATAGCAGACCCCTCCTGCAAAATTTGTCTTAGATTTCTATTAATCCATATCTGATTTCCTTGAAATTTCTAGGGGAAAATCCAGTGAATGTTCATAGTGCAGACTAGGGAGACTTGCAAGCATGTTTGTTCATTAGTATTCTAAAAGGTATTACTGAATAAATAAGCCTTTTCCATATTGGGGGGTGGGGGGGGCGCTTCTGGAACTAGAGGACATGATAAAAGACTACAACGAGATGAAAACCCCAGGAAAATTCAGAAAATATTTCTTCAGGCAATAGTTGTGGATGCCTGGAGTGTCCTCCTGAAACACCTGTGGATAAATACAGTGGATTCCTAATAGGCAAGAAGATGTAAACCAAAAATAGAGCACTTCAGCTGAAATCAGAGGCAATGGTGGTTATTTTAGAAGCTCTGTCTTGATTTGGATGTCTGAAAACTGGCATTTAGACATCTAAATCACAATTTTACAAAACAGGATATGGACGTCTAATACTGCAGTACGTCACTATGGCAAAGGAGTGTGGTCTGGGCATGTTTTGGGTGGGATTAGGGAGGGCCCAAAATATATGGGCGTCCAGCTTTGATCACAGATGAGGAAGGGACATCCAAGTCCAAAAAGATGGATGTTGGTATTCAGTGGCATGGTAAGGGTTAACGGTGCCCCTTCCCCAACCTCTTCCCTGCCCCCCTGCCGTGCCCTTCCCTTTCCCTGTACCTTTTTAACTTCTCTGGTGTGAGCAGCATGCCCCCGTTGGTGTCCGCCCACCCTTTGATGTCACTTCCATAGGTGCAGGTCTCGGAAGTGACATCAGAGAGAGCGCCGATGCCAACGCGGGCAGTAACCTCAAGATGGGGAAGTAAAGGAACAGTGGAAGGCAAGGGGTGCACGCACGTGGCAAGGAAATGAGCAGGGGGGGTGGACAGGAGTTGGGGTGCTGCACCCTTAGGATGACAGCACCTGGGGCGGACTGCCCCCTTCATCTCCTTACTATGCTACTGTTGGTACCATTAACCACTATTTTGACTTCCTCTCTTTTCGACTACTGGTTCAGTCTCTAATCTTAAGCATCTTAGATTACTGCAATATTATATACTTGGGATCTTTTAAGAAAACCACCAAACGATTGAGAGTCATTCAGAATGCTGCCATCCATCTCATTTATGGTCTCAAAAAATTGGATCATGTAAGCCCGTATTACAAAAAATTACACTGGCTGCCGGTGGAAGCAAGGGTCATTTTCAAGTTTGCCTGCCTCTGCTTCAAAACCATAACATGTTCATCCCCATTCTACCTGTTGCACCATCTCTGACTCCTTTCCTGTCTTCTTGTATCTTTGAAATGCTTCCGGATAAATTTTGACTAATCTTGACATGCTAATGTAATTTGAAAGTCTTTTTTGTAACATTACTGTCTGTATACAGTCTCTCCCTCTGTAAACCGCTCTGAACTTCTTGTGGTATTGCGGTATACAAAAATAAAGTTATTATTATTATTGGTATTGATAACAGGAAATAGTGAGTTAGATGTTCATTTTAAAATGGAAGACAAAGGAATTTGTTTTTTTTTTTTCTGAGATGGCTGACAGGCCTACATGGAAGCCTAGTTGTTTTTCTTAGAATGGCATCCATCTTTGATTGCTATTCTGTTGTGGGGGTTTTTGTTTCCAAATCACACAGTTAGATTTAGAACCCCATTCAGCGCACGTTCAAGAAGAACCAGAGATAGCAAACATGAACTGCATGTTGTAAGTCGACATGACTTTGTTCCGTGTATACGACCTGGTATCCTAAGGTTATAAAGCTCATGGTGACCCAGTTAAACTAATAAATTCTTTGGAAAGGGCTGATAGTCTGTCTGTGCTGGACCAATAAAGTACCCTAAGAATAGGGGGATTATAGAGGTAGAGCCAGCCTAGGCCAATGGCCTTAGGAGATTTAAAAGACCCTGTGTTAAGGGATGGGGGCATTTTTTTTCCTTCCCTTTTTTTGAGCAGGTTTCTGTGAAGCTGGGGTACCAATGTGAGAGACATTTCGGTAATATATTTTCTTTTTTCCTTCATTAACTTTATAGATTAAAGTTAAAAGATATTGTAACTGAGGAGCCGGTGTTATTTCTAAAATACATGACAATATAGAATATAGAATTTTAGGATTAGCTAGGAGAAGACAGCTAATTGATTTTTGTGTGAGCTGTAACACTTAGTTTGTCAATAATAATATTCTCTGCTTGTAATCCAGATATACAGTAACCAGTAACTTGAAAAATTGTACTGTGAATCTATTAATTCTTAATTATTACTTCTAAATAAATCATCGAAAACTTTCTGACTAGTGCTTCTGTGTGTTGTCATTCTTGGACCTCTGGGTATAGCATAGCTCAAGGTGAAAGTTCACTTTTGGATTAATAGCCCATACATTTCCATAGCATTGTCATGTCCAGGTTACATGAAATTGTTCTGCTTGAGCAGCTGTCCACTGGAGGGATTAAGACATAACACCTTCAGAATTCCCCGTCCTCTCTCTTGAAACCGGCAAAGGATACCAAGCTTTCTAACAGCTTCAGATATTATGAACATTAACAGAACAGCACTGTGGCAGGGTATACAGCCTGTCACAGGGGAAGAGAGAATCCTAGAGAGAAATCCCTCAGGAAGAACCAATGTCAAATAACAACATGGGTCTGAGGGTAGCCCCATAACATTCCTTGTAAAGTTAGTGTGAGTAATAGGCATCCTGTTGTGGGAAGTGGTAGCTGAACAGGGAAGGCTGTATGGGAGGTGGCAGGGGTAGGCTAACCTGCAAATCCCTGGTGAAATGACTGACTAGTGTCCAACAAATGAATTGAAAATATCATTTGCATACTGCTCTACATAAGACAGAGAACCTGAGGATAAAACTTTTCAGAAGGGATAAAGGCCCTGAAAGGGACCCTTGGGGGAGGACATTTGGGTGGCCCTGAATGATCTCGGTAAATTGAGGAACTCCTCACCATGACTGTACAGAGGGACCACAAATAGGACTCTACAGCTGGTAAGCCCTAGGACTTTGGAAATTGGTCTGTCTGCAGTTAAAGGAGAAATACACCCTGGATGGTGGACATGTGAGATTGCTGATAGAGGAAGCAGTGCTTGGACTTTTGTTTGAAGTTACTGATCCAGTCTGATTGTGGTCAGACATTGGGTCAATGGAGCATATAGATCTGAGGAATAGCTTTTCATGGTTAGTACAAAGAATTGGTAACCAAGAGATCAAATTCAAATCCCACTTCAGCTCTTTTTTAAAAAAAAAAATAAATTGTGATCACTCAAGGGGCAGAAAAATACTTTGAATTTTCACCAAGAACATTTTATGGTACAGGCAACTAATTTAGCACTGTGATTGATATTGTCTACAAGTTTGAGATATGTGCACTCAGGTCAGGATTCTGTAAATAGCACCAGTTTTTTTAGGTGCTAGTAGGCACCCAAACTCAGTAAAAAACACCATTGAAACAAAAAAATTGGTGGCAGAATCATGCCTCTGTAGGCACTTTAGGCCCCAAACACCACTGTGGGCATGGCTAATGCTAGAAGTGGCATTAGGTGGCTACCTCACTTTGTACTATACCGCCCTACAAGACAAACCAGAAACAGCAATCTATTTGCATACCCAAACATTACCGGTTGCAAATACAAAACCTTTCTGGATAGAACTTTTATGTACCAAGCAAGCAAACAAACAACACTGGTTAGACAACTACATTAATGGAGTAAGACTGACCTATGACGCCTTTAGAAAAGCCATAAAAACTGCCTTATTCGACAGAAATATCACCTAAAAAGTATCTCCACAAGCCTCTAATTCAATTTACAAACTTTCAAACATGTCCACTCCTGCGTATAAGACAATAATTTATTCTGCATGCTGTATTTCTCTTAACTCTGCATATTGTAACTCGCTGACTGTCCAGCCCTCTTCAATGTAAACCGCCTAGAAGTCTCACGTCTATGGCGGTATAGAAGAATAAAGTTATTATTATTATTAAAGCGCCTATGGAAGGCCAGATTCACATCATAGGTAGGCGCTGGAAATGTAGGTTAGGAAAACCCAGGTCTACACTTTGGCACCTACCTTTGTTGGAGATGTGATTCCGGACCTGGCCTGATTGGTTACAGAATCTGTGCCTTATTGTTTGTGTGACTTTGTTCACCACAATATCTAATGCAAAGTCTTAAATGATTCTTTCATTCTTCTTATATAGAAATCATATTATTATTAGGAGGAAAAAAATTCAAGAGCTCAGTAAACCATCAAAGTTTGTTTACAATGTGAAGCAAACCATCACTAGTCATAAAAAAACTCCAATGTTTGTCACCTCAAATTCAATTTATTTTTTTCATACATGTTCTATTTGCTTTAAAACCCAGAAATTGGTTCCAAACAGCAAAATGTTTATAAATGACAGCTTAAGCGAACAGGCTTACACTCGACAGAGCGTCCCCATTTTACTGTTTTGATTCATTAGAAGCTGCCTTCTTCAGTTGTCTTATGTGCATTACATTCTGCTTCAATTTGGGGATATTCAGTATCGGTACAAACTTTGGGGGGGATTTTTTTTTTTCTCTATTTTAATTAGAATCTTACTCTGTTATTTATTATTTTTTGTATTTTTACTTTCCTATTGATGATGGGGTTCTTTTCTTTTGTGTTTAGTACTATGTAAACCGCTATGATGATGTATTGAACAGCGGTCTATAAATACTAATAAACATAAACATTGTAAAGAAAACTGACATTTCAGGTTTTTTTCATGTCCTTTACATTTTCTATGTCCTTTTCAAATGAATTCACATCCCTAACTTGAATATCCCTAAATTTAATATCCAATTTGCAAGTTCTTCCGGAATTAATCCAGCTACCTCTCCTCCCTTGTAACCAAAAAAACAAAACAAACCAAAACTGTTGTAACTTCACTGGAAATGTCCAGTTAGCTCTTTTGTAATCCGCCTTGACCTGCAAGGTATAGGCGGAATAGAAGTCCCTAATGTAATGTAATGTAATAATGTTGCTTGTATTCAACCTCATAAGGAGTATTATATACTTATACTGCCTGAAAACACTGGGCCACACAACTGTGGTATGATGCTCTCAGGACACACCTGAAAAAAGCTGGCCAATAATAATTGAACTGCCCTTTCCCCCAAAGCTTCCCATCACTCTCCCCCATCCACATACCATTTCTCCCTTTAACACATACCTCCAACCCATGGTAACCCTATGGTCTTCTTTTCCATCAACCTCCCTTGAAGCCCACCTTCCCCAAAAGCCTTTCAACCCTCCTGTAGACATCCTCTGGCCTACCTTGAAAACTCCCTGGGATCTCTAGTCTTCCTTGTCCTTACTGGTGCTGGGTTAAAAAACAAACAAAACAAAACTGGCAACCCTAGTATTCGCATTGAATTTCACTTGAATCCAAATAACTTCTGGTGGCCTGAAAAGTTCTAGATATTCAGTGCCAGGATTTGGATTAGGCCTAGCACCACTCTATTTGCAGTTTCATTGGTTGCCAGGCTTTTATAGAATTCATTTTAAAGCTTTAATTCTTACACACAGAGTATTTTACTTACAACAACCTAGTTATTTATATTCTGACAATTCCTTATTCACCAGCAAGAACTTTGAGATCTATTCAAGATAATAGATTAGTCCTTCCATCGGCAAAATGGGAATCTACAAGCTCTTAATTTTATTGCTCCATTTTTATGGAATTACTTACCACGAGTTCTAAGGCTGGAAGCAAAAATTAAGGCCTTTTAAAACCATGTTGAAAACGTATTTATTTCATGAAGCATTTGGAGAAGATCCAGTTTTGTCTGAGTTAATTCACATATACTAGAGGAAACGGGTCTTTCAGCGAATATCCTTTGATTTAACATTGGTGCAAGAGGTTTTTTGTAAATTGTATCTAGGTATGAAAGTAACAGTATGTTTGTTTTTAGATCTATATAAGTCTGTCCTGTTTTAAAAAGGAGTTCTTTTTTATATATTGTATATTTGTAAACCGCTTGGACCTGGCATAAGAACAAGCAGTATAACAAGTTTTAATAAAACATAAACCCATGGTGGCCAGTGCTTCAAAAAATTCTGACTACCACTGTTTGTGTATTGACCAGTTTGATTTGAACCTTTTGCTCAGCTTGAACCTTTTGAAAAATAGTGCAATTTATTGCCTGAAGATCAGCAATTTTTTTTCCCAATTCTTTATTATTTTAAAAACTTACAATAAGTGTAGCAATAAATACATTTTTTACTTCAATACCACACTTAATATTCTATTAATATCTATTTCAGAATTAATCCCCCCTCCTTCCTAAACAAACACAATGACTGACATATATAATTTCTATATTGACCCTCAATTCAATATATCTAAATTTATTATCCTATCAGACCCCCAACCTCCCCCCTCCCGGATATGAAAACAATGTTTTGACGTTACAATATTTTGCTAATGGCTCCCAAGTCTCCTGAAATTTCTTAAAATTCCCTTTCTGAATGGCTAATGATCTTTCCATTTTATACATATGACACAATGAATTCCACCAAAAACTATAGTTAAGCCTCTTCCAATTCTTCCAATTGCTCGTAATTTGTTGTATGGCGACTCCTGTCATTATTAATAAAAGCCTGTTGTTCTTAGATGATATTTGACTTTTAGCTCTCATTGATATGCCAAATAGCACAGTATCATAGGATAATGCCACAGGATTTTTCCAACAAACAATTTATTTGGTCCCATATTGATTTCCAAAAAGCCAAAATAAGTGGACAATAGAACAATAAATGATCTAAAGTCCCTACTTCGAGATGACAATGCCAACATTTATTTGACTTAGAGCTATCTAACTTTTGTAACCGAACAGGGGGCCATAATGCTCTATGTAACAGAAAAAAACAAGTTTGTCTTATAGATGCTGACATTGTACATCTCAACCTCCAAGTCCAGATTCTTAGCCATTGAGATGCAGAAATTTGGTGCTTAATCTCAATACTCCAAATGTCCCTAAGACCAGTTTATGGTTTCTTATTTATAAATCCAGCTAACAATTTATACCACTGTGTGGCCTGGTATCCCAGGAAGTCTACCTGAAAGCATAAGAATTCTAAACTATATTGATTATTTAAATTTTTCCATTCAGGGAACCCCACCTGAATGGCCTGCTTTGGTTGCAACCATCTATAACTTTGTGATTAATTAAGTCCAAATTTATGTTGCAACTGTGAAAAGTCAAGCAGCTTACCATTAGATATAACATCCTCTAAAGTACGTATTCCTGCTATCATCCAATGCTTAAATCCGCCAATTTGAATCTTGGAGTTTAGCCATATAGTTTGATTTGTTGATTTGTGAATTGGAATAGGTGTTAAATTATTGACATATTGTAAGGTTTTCCACGTATCTACTAGTATTCTGTTTTCTTTATATAATCTAGGCACTTTGATACTGAGAACATGGCATAATCGCAGAGGAAAAATGAGTCGCCATTCCAACCATAACCAATCTGGGATATTTTCAATGGGCTCTGGGAGGACCCAATACATACCTTGGCGCAAAATATAGGCTTGATGATACCTATAAAAATTGGGAAAATTTACCCCTCCCTCCGTAATTGGTTTTCGTAAAGATACTAAGGCAACTCTAGGAGTTTTGCCCAGCCAAATAAATTTTGTAAGAATACTATTTAACTTTTTATAGAAGGACCCCTGAAAAAAAACTGGTAACATTCCCATTTGATAACAAGCCACAGGCAATATCATCATTTTAATAGTTTGGACTCTCCCCCACCAAGAAAGATGGAAAGGATTCCATTGCTCACACATTTCTGTTACCTTCTGTAATAAACATTTTTCATTCACTTTCATTGTTTTATTCAAATGCCTAACTATTTTATTCCATCCTCTTTCCATAGAAAGGAGAATTTTTCAAATAATCCTTTTGTGCAATGAACATTAATAGGAAGAACTTCTGATTTGCTCCAATTTATTTTGTATCCTGAAAATTTTCCAAATTTCTCTATTACATCAAGTAAGCATGGAATGGTTGTTTCAGGATTCCTCAAATGAAGCAGTATATCATCTGCCTAAGCAGAAACCTTATATTCCTGATCTGAATAAGGAATACCTTGTATCTCCTTCGCCTGCTGAATAGCTGATAACAAGGGTTCTAATACAATATCAAAAAGGAAAGGAGACAGAGGACATCCCTGTCTAATTCCCCTCCGCAAACTAAAACTTTCAGAGAGATTATTATTAATATACAGTCTAGCCGAAGGGGAACTATACAAGGATTGAATCATTTGTATAAATCCTGAACCTATTCCAAACCAATCCATTGCTTGATACATGAAGGTCCATTCCACCCTATCAAAAGCTTTTTCTACATCTAAAGATACAGAGAAGGCTGGATCTTTCATGGCTTTTGTTAAATTTAACATATGAAAAGCCAGTCTGGTGTTGTTGGAGTAATGTCTCTGAGCTACAAATCCTGTTTGATGCATACCAATAATAAAAGGGAGAGCCTTAGCCAAGCGCAAGGCCAATGTCTTAGCTAGAGGTTTACCATCTACATTGATTAAAGAAATAGGCCTGTAATTTGAAACCAATGTGGGATCTTTATTTGGCTTCGGCAAGGCTATAGTAACAAATTCTGCCATAGTACCTGTAATATAACCATTATTTAGTTGGAACTGATATAAATTTAATAAATGAATTAAAAGGGTATTTTGAAACGTTTTATAAAACTCTACCGTGAAACCATCTCCACCTGGAGTGGATCCAGCTCTAACGGACTTCTACGCTGATTGCAATTCTTTTAATGATATAGGTGCCTCTAAGCTTCTTTTTACATGATCTGGAATTTTTGGACCACTAATTAATTTTAAAAACTCTGAACCGTCTTTTTTTTTATCTAAATAAGGCTCGGAAGAATACAAGTTTTATAAAAACTTAAGAATTGCTTTAAAATAGGTCCAATTTGAGAATGGGAATCACCCTTTTCATCTTTTATTGCAATAATTAGATAAGGAAATTGGGTCATTAGGGCATAGACAGGGGGTGGGTAAGCAGAGTGGGCAGACTTGATGGGCTGTAGCCCTTTTCTGCCGTCATCTTCTATGTTTCTATGTTTCTAATTTTTGTTCTTCTTTTCTTTGCTTTAAGATAATTTGCCAATAATCTTCCCGCCTTATTCGAGCTTCCATAATACATGGAACAAACAAATCTTTCCTTGCAAATTGTGAAGAAATCTCATTGTCAGCAATTTATTTTAGTAAAGTGTTTACAAGTACTTTTCAACCAAATGCAACAAGCATCTCTGGATGAGTTAAATCCGTCTGCTATATCCCTGGGCCTTGATACCTTGTCTTCTGAGAGTCATCTGAGAGTCTTCTGAGAAAGGAAGGCAAACCACAGCCCTGTATCCCAGCCTACAAAAATGACTGTGATCCTATAAGGGTGCAGTCATTTTAACAAGGTCAAAACTGAAAAGTTATCCAAATCCATGCTCATGCTTGGTTTGCCTTGCTAATTATGTTAGCCTTATATTTGAGGGCCTATTTTATCAAGTTGCGCTGGAGGTTTTTTTTAGCACGAGCCATCCCGCGAAATGCTCCAACACTTATAGAATTCCTCTGAGCGTCAGAGCACTTACCGCGCCAGCCTGCACGAAAAACCTCTAGCGTAGCTTGATAAAAGGTGTATGTGTATGTGTGGAGGGGGGGAGGGGGAGTTATTTCGATAATAACTTCACTTGCAAATCTATTTTACTGCATTCTACCTGCCCTACTTAAAACGCTTATCACACCATATTAAAGTAATATTAATGTGGTGCAAATGTGGGCATTTTTGGGAAGATTGCCAAGCAGTTAATCATTCATGGTTCCAATTTATCCTTTGAAGTCATCATAACACAGATTTTATTATTAATAAAGAAGAAATTATTGTCAGTATAGCATCCCTAAGCAATTAAAATTGATTGCATGGGTTTAAATCAAAGCAAGTGGTAGCAATATTGTCACAAGTGGCATAACTCATTGTTCACTGAGAATTTGGAGGAACATGATAGTTAAGATAAAGCCATAAAGCAGGTCTTGTGGTACTTTATTAACAGCTATTTCACTTTGCATAAGTCAGCCTTGGATGTACTGTAGATGGCATGCAGAACGCTGTTTATCCTGGCAATGGTCCTGGGTAGATTATCACTCCTCACCACTTAAATTATTCTTGTGAAATTCACTATCCACCTAATACAATGCGCTGTCGCACAAAATTCAAATATAATCCTATGACACAATATTTTTGAGATTAACTGGGATCTCAAGTGCTCACAGCCATAATATTGACGTATATTTCAAAATCAATGGCTGATACCGTGAGCTATCATTGAACCCTTATGTAATCTCTATACTTTTTATTGTGTCTACTTTATTCTTTTTCCTAAAATATAAATTATTGGTTTACTTTCCCATATAGTGTGAAACCACTTATCTTATTTTCTTTCTTAGTGTTTCTCTTGATGTTCGTTCACTTCAATATTTTATTCTCACTTCCTTCATTGGATATTGTATTTTACTTTCTTTCTTTCTTTCTACGGAAGATCTCCGTTTCGCACCCAAAGTTTTTATATGGGGCTTCGTCAGGAAAGCGATAACATTCAGTTCATGACATGAATTGAAGATTCTTTAAACCGGGGACTCACTGCAATTCTAAGAGACTTCTTCTTGGTCTCCATACCCAGCTGTTATCGCTTTCCTGACGAAGCCCCATATAAAAACTTTGGGTGCGAAACGGAGATCTTCCGTAGAAAGAAAGAAAGAAAGTAAAATACAATATCCAATGAAGGAAGTGAGAATAAAATATTGAAGTGAACGAACATCAAGAGAAACATTAAGAAAGAACATAAGATAAGTGGTTTCACACTATATGGGAAAGTAAACCAATAATTTATATTTTAGGAAAAAGAATAAAGTAGACACAATAAAAAGTATAGAGATTACATAAGGGTTCAATGATAGCTCACGGTATCAGCCATTGATTTTGAAATATACGTCAATATTATGGCTGTGAGCACTTGAGATCCCAGTTAATCTCAAAAATATTGTGTCATAGGATTATATTTGAATTTTGTGCGACAGCGCATTGTATTAGGTGGATAGATTATCACTCCAACAAACTTCAGAATCCTGTTACCAAACGACGGTAAGAGCTGGCGCATGCTTTCCACGCATTAAAAAAAAGTGTACTGCAGGATATGTGATGACATCTTGTGGTAAACTTGTTTGCTTTGCGCACTTACACTGTTCACTTTTTTTTCTCAAGCACAGCATGTTAGGGGATGGAGAGTGGACAAGAGAGCGTTAATCAGCGCACGAGGCACTGATTAGCGCAGTGGTAGTGCGGAGGCCCTTAGGGCAGGATTCTGCACACGTCGCCCTTATTGGTGGCTGTCTAATAAATGGCCACCAATCTCGTGGCAATCACGCAATGGCGCTGTTTACAAAATCTATATCCACATAGCACAACCTCAAGAGCATAGGATAACAAGTCCAAGTGTTACTCTTAAGGGAGAAAAGATCTCAGTGTCTAATAGGGAAAATCAAAGCAACCCATATAGACAGGCTAGTTGCAAATATCACTTGCAGCCAGCAGACACATCCTCTCAGTCAAAAACTCCCAAAAAGTTGAGGACACAATTTCACAGTGAATTTCAACAGTCTTAATTCTAAGTCTCAAAAAGTTTTCAAAAAAACACTTATCTGAAAATTGTTGTCTTCTCAATCAAATTTCAAACACAAGAACGTGATCCTGGAGCTTGAAAGCAGGAGAAAATCACTCCATAGGAGACAAACTCAGAGCATAGCAGCTACTAACAGGGTTCTCTGTTTCGCTGGTGCACTTCTTCAGGGATTTGAGCATCGATTCACCCGCTTTTTGAGACTTAGAATTAAGACTGTTGAAATTCACTGTGAAATTGTGTCCTCAACTTTTTGGGAGTTTTTGACTGAGAGGATGTGTCTGCTGGCTGCAAGTGATATTTGCAACTAGCCTGTCTATGTGGGTTGCTTTGATTTTCCCTATTAGACACTGAGGTCTTTTCTCCCTTAAGAGTAACACTTGGACTTGTTATCCTATACTCTTGAGGTTGTGCTATGTGGATATAGATTTATTTAACAGCCTCCCTTGGTTCTATTTATTATTTGCTGTTTACAAAATCACAGATTTCATCTAAGGTAGGCGCCAGAAATGTAGAAAAGTTTCTGCCATCTTGTCCCTCCTTCCTCCGCCCGACGCCGTGCAAGCAGGAGGACTCTGCTCTCTATTAGAGCCCCTGCCGCTCCAGCAACCGCGGATCGCCGAACGCAGACCGACTTTTGAGTCGGACTTTTTCTTCAGCCCTTGAGGGCCACCGAAAGCCTCCCCCACCCAGCGACTTCCTAGGCAGAGGAAGGAGGAAGTTTCTGCCATCTTGTCCCTCCTTCCTCCGCCCGACACCGTGCAAGCAGGAGGACTCTGCTCTCTATTAGAGCCCCTGCCGCTCCAGCAACCGCGGATCGCCGAACGCAGACCGACTTTTGAGTCGGACTTTTTCTTCAGCCCTTGAGGGCCACCGAAAGCCTCCCCCACCCAGCGACTTCCTAGGCAGAGGAAGGAGGAAGTTTCTGCCATCTTGTCCCTCCTTCCTCCGCCCGATGCCGTGCAAGCAGGAGGACTCTGCTCTCTATTAGAGCCCCTGCCGCTCCAGCAACCGCGGATCGCCGAACGCAGACCGACTTTTGAGTCGGACTTTTTCTTCAGCCCTTGAGGGCCACCGAAAGCCTCCCCCACCCAGCGACTTCCTAGGCAGAGGAAGGAGGAAGTTTCTGCCATCTTGTCCCTCCTTCCTCCGCCCGACGCCGTGCAAGCAGGAGGACTCTGCTCTCTATTAGAGCCCTTGCCTCTCCAGCCACCTCTCCAGCGAACTCTGAACACAACCCATACATCCACTCTCACAACCAACTCAAATAACTACTAAACCGCAGTCTTCACAAACATAAAAAAAAAAATAAAAAAAATGGCACTGCGTACACACAACCTCATTCTTGCCCTCATACTAATTGCCACATTTATAGCAAAATGGAAAACCACAGGCTACCAAATACAATCCATCCCTATCCTAACAACAACACACAGACCTGTTCAACATACCAGAAAACTGCATACCACTAGAACGCTAACTCCATGCCCACTATCCAGCCAAGCCAGCATCCCCACCATCTGGGGAAAAAGACCCCCACCAAAACCTAACTCAAACACACAAAAATACCAAACCTCACCAAGAACTATCATCAATACAACCACTACACCAACCACAAAATACACTACAATTGCTTGCGCTTATATGAACATCAGATCCGTCAGCCCAAAGGCAGAATTAATCAAAGATTGGCTGACCAAAGACAATCTAGGCTGTCTCTTCCTAACCGAAACATGGCTCACCTCTGAGTCAGATCCAAGCATCACAGAATTCTGCCCCAAAGGATATAAACTTGAAGTAGTATGTCGAGAAAACAGAAGAGGAGGAGGTCTAGCAATCATAACAAAAAACAATCTCAACATCGACGTACTAACCAAGCACTCCACCCCTTATCTTGATCTGCTAGCCTGCCAAATATCTGACAAATCACTCAATGGAAACCTGAACTGTCTTATTTGCTACATTACACCAGGTAAATGGAACACTTCAAAACAAGAACTTGAAGAATTCATCTTCCAGAACTCACTCTCCTCCACACATAACTTGATCCTCGGAGACTTAAATCTCCACTTAGAAGATCAATCATCCAAACAAACAACAGATATACTCTCATACCTCAACACTTTATCCTATCAAATTCTCAACCCAGAACCCACACACGAAAAAGGTCATCAACTCGATATAGCAGCTTATTCATCTCCAAATCAAAACACACAAAACATCTACATCTCAAACGGGTCCTGGCACCCTACTCTATGGTCAGACCATTTCAAATATTCATTCACCATCAATTGGGCTCAAAATAACAACAAACCCATCCCAAAGAAAACACTCATCAAATTCAGACCGAAAATCGAACCTCACACATTCTGGAACACAGTAGACCCCGAAATCGACCCCAACAACCCCAAAGAATTCATAAACAGTTGGCGGACCCTCAGTGAATCTACACTAAACGAACTAGCTCCAATAAAAAACAAAAACAAAATAGACAGACCATCTAATAAATGGTTCGACGACGAACTTCTACAACTAAAAAGAAAATGCAGACAATTAGAAAGGACATGGAAAAAACAAAAACACAATCACATCAAAGATGAATGGAAAATCCTAATCAAACAATACAATACCAAACTGAAGGAAAAACGAAAAAACTACTACTCCAAACTCATCAGCACCGAAAAACCAGACACAAGAATACTTTTTGACATCTTAAGAAATCTCACTGATACCAAACCATTTCTCGCCACCCAAGGAAACCAAACTCCCACAGCCACCCAATTAGCGGATCACTTCAAACACAAAATCATCACAACCAGATCCACATTCAACAATTCAAGAATCAACATAGAAGAAATACGAATCAATCCCAAAACAGATGAAGCAATCCCAGCAGACAGGATATGGACAAACTTCCCAAAGATACAATGGTCAGACTTGAACAGGCTTTACAAAAAATACAGCAAATCCTCATGTGACTTGAACAACTGTCCCTCATACTTACTAGCAACAGCTTCCACCAAATTCAAAGCTAGCCTCACACTATGGCTTCAAACAACACTAAGTGAAGGTCATTTCCCACCGGAATTAGGAGAAATCATAATTACACCTATCCTAAAAGATCCCAAAGGTCCTATAGATAATCCTGCAAACTATAGACCAATCGCTTCAATCCCACTATACATTAAAATAACAGAAGGCCTTGTCGCACAACACCTCTCCAACTACCTTGAAGACCATCACATACTACATCCATCACAATCTGGATTCAGATCCAACCATAGCACAGAAACTCTACTGGTATCACTATTAGACATTGCCCGACAACACCTCAGCAAAGGAAACAAGCTGCTTCTCATTCAACTCGATCTTTCTGCGGCATTCGACCTAGTCGACCATCACACACTACTCCAGATATTAGACGCAATAGGAATCTCAGGTAATGTTCACAAATGGTTCCAAAGCTTCCTCAAAACACGAACATACAAAGTCAAATCAAAAGAGCACATATCCGACCCATGGTCAAACCCATGTGGAGTACCACAAGGATCACCATTGTCACCCATATTATTTAACCTCTTCATAGCATCCCTAGGCATAACCCTAGACGCCCTAAACACAATATCATTCAGCTACGCAGATGATATAACTATCCTCCTCCCCTTTAATATTCAAGACCCCTTATCCACAAACCACCTGAAAATGATAATGGAAACGGTAGAAAAATGGATGTCAAGTCATAAACTAAAACTGAACTCGGAAAAAACTAAATTCCTACTACTGGAAAGGGAAAAAAAACCATCTCTCACAGAACTAGAAGTAAATACAATCAAGTACCCAATGCAAAGCACACTCAAGATCCTGGGAATTCTACTAGACAGAAACTGCACAATGCAGTCTCAAATCCACAAAATCATCCAAAGAGCATTCTTCACAATACGTAACCTAAGAAAAATAAGAAAATTCTTCAACAAAGATCAATATAAGATATTAGTACAATCCCTAGTACTGAGTATTGTAGATTACTGTAACAGCCTATACCTATCATGCCCAAATTACATGATAAAACAATTACAGACAGTTCAGAACACAGCCCTCAGAATCATCTACTCACTAGGCAAATATGACCACATCACCAAAGCATACCTAGACTCACACTGGCTACCAATAAAAGCAAGATCCCAGTTCAAATTCTACTGTCTACTATACAAAGTAATACATGGAACAGCACCCAGCTACCTAAACAACAGACTACACCGTAACCTCTCACACAGATTAAGGAGAACTCAGAGCCTATTCACTCACCCCCCTCTCAAAGGAACACGACGAAAGAAACTATATGACAGCCTTTTAGCGACACAGGCAGCAAAGATCGATACTACCATCACCAATCTACTGACCAAATCAATAGACATTAAAGCATTCCGAAAAGAAATCAAAACTCATCTCTTCAAAAAACACTTCCCATCATTATAACCTCACAAAAGTATTAGAAAATGCTCTCATGACTACCCTAACACCACCACCAGCAACACCTCGAATCCGGACAGTATTATCTCTATTCGTCTAAACAACAGAATCCGGACAATATTATCTCTATTCGTCTAAACAACCTATCACTATCTACTATCTACTACCAATTTATCCTGGAAAAGTCCAGAATAACAATTGTAACTTAACGCATTCTTGATTATATGTACTGCAATGCTACTGGAAATGTCCAGTCTTCTAACTTGTAATCCGCTTAGAACCGCAAGGCACAAGCGGAATAGAAATCACTAATGTAATGTAATGTAATGTAATGTAGACCAGCATTTTAAAGGCCTACGATTCCGGCACCTACTTTTGATGAGAATCGCATCTACAGACCTAAGGTAGTTTCCGGCATTAACCATG
Source organism: Geotrypetes seraphini (assembly GCF_902459505.1). Taxonomy (NCBI): domain Eukaryota; kingdom Metazoa; phylum Chordata; class Amphibia; order Gymnophiona; family Dermophiidae; genus Geotrypetes; species Geotrypetes seraphini. Next base: position 36,873,799 of record NC_047101.1, read on the forward strand.
CCTACTTCAACCTTAGGTATTCTAAGGCGCCGCTATAGAAGCGATGAAGGTGCTGTTTTTCTAGGCACTGGTAGGCGTCTACATTTTTCTTTTAAATTATATTTTAATCATTTTTAAATGGCTTTTACCACTTAAGCACCTCCAGAGGCTCAAATTAAAAACAAATTATGGCCCCCCCAGCTGCCATTTTTATTTAAAGTATTAAAGTATTTCTTTGATTTTTATTTTTTTTTTCTGTTCTGGTTGCTTGAGAGTTCTAGTTGCTTGAGTTCCGGTTAACAGAGAGTCTATTGTAATATACTAAATCTTATTTTAGGTTTTGCTGCCACGTTCTGCAGAGTCTTTTATAAAATACTTCCAGAACGTAAAATTAAGCTTCTGGAGCCAACAATAAAATTATTTTTTATTTTTTTGAGTCTTTGTAATATGTGATTAATAGGAGTTGATAACCACTAGTGCAATCCGTAATAAATTTGACAAGATATCTTTATTCAGTTAAGTTTCAGCTCATATATTCAGCAGCAGTCATTCGATTAGACTATATTAATGCTACTAATTTTATTGTAGATAAATAGAAGGAGAAAGCAATCTAAACCTCAGACAGTGGTGGAAATATACACATAAGAACATAAGAACATAAGAACATAAGCAGTGCCTCCGCCGGGTCAGACCATAGGTCCATCCTGCCCGGCAGTCCGCTCGCGCGGCGGCCCAAACAGGTCACGCCTGTCTGCATCACCAGAAGGGGCTCACTTGCCACCTTGTTTTCTCATTTAAGTCCTATCTTCCCATCGTAGTCCTAACCCTCCGGTCTTGCACATGTACGACCTATTGGGTTACTATACTTATTACCTGGTTAGCTTTCTATACCTGTGTTACATCCCAGCATCTCTCTCAGTATCCCACGATCCCTTTATCCCTCAGGAATCCGTCCAATCCCTGTTTGAATCCCTGTACCGTACTCTGCCTGATCACTTCTTCCGGTAGCGCATTCCATGTGTCCACGACCCTTTGGGTGAAAAAAAACTTCCTTGCATTTGTTTTGAACCTATCTCCCTTCAGTTTCTCCGAATGCCCCCTCGTACTTGTTGTCCCCTTCAGTCTGAAGAATCTGTCCCTATCCACCCTCTCTATGCCCCTCATGATCTTGAAGGTCTCTATCATATCTCCCCTGAGTCTCCTTTTTTCCAGAGAGAAGAGCCCCAGCCTATCTAATCTCTCGGTGTATGGGCAGTGTTCCAGCCCCTTTACCAGTTTCGTTGCTCTCCTTTGGACTCTCTCAAGTACCGCCATGTCCTTCTTGAGGTGCGGCGACCAATACTGAACGCAGTATTCCAGATGTGGACGCACCATCGCTCGATACAATGGCATGATGACTTCCCGCGTCCTGGTTGTTATGCCCCTCTTTATGATGCCCAGCATCCTGTTGGCTTTTTTCGAGGCTGCTGCGCATTGTGCAGATGGCTTCAGTGATGCATCCACCAGCACACCCAAGTCTCTCTCAAGTCTGCTGTCTCCCAACAATGCCCCCCCCAATTTGTAGTTGAACAACGGGTTCTTTTTCCCTATATGCATGACCTTGCATTTTTCCACGTTAAAGCGCATTTGCCATTTGTTTGCCCAGTCTTCCAGCTTGTCCAGGTCCCTTTGCAGGTCCTCACACTCCTCCCTGGACCTAACTCTACCGCACAGTTTGGTATCGTCTGCAAATTTTATAACCTCGCACTTTGCCTCCTTTTCCAGGTCATTGATAAATATGTTGAAGAGTAACGGCCCCAGCACCGATCCCTGTGGCACACCGCTCGTGACTCCCTGCCAGTCAGAATATTGGCCCTTCACTCCGACCCTTTGCAGTCTACCCGACAACCAGTGCTTGATCCATCTGTGCACATCCCCTCCCACCTCGTGGTTCCACAGCTTCCTAAGCAGCCTTTCGTGTGGCACCTTGTCGAAAGCCTTCTGAAAATCGAGGTAAATGATGTCTATAGGTTCCCCATTTTCCACCCGACTGCTTATTCCCTCGAAGAAGTACAGAAGGTTCGTTAAGCATGACCTTCCCTTACAGAATCCATGCTGGCTTGTTCTCAGTAGGCCATTTCTCTCGATGTGCTCGCAAATACTGTCCTTGATCATAGCTTCCACCATCTTCCCTGTAATTGAAGTCAGGCTCACCGGCCTGTAGTTCCCGGGGTCACCCCTCGATCCCTTCTTGAAGATAGGTGTGACATTCGCCAATTTCCAGTCCTCTGGTACCTCTCCAGTTTTCAAGGATAGGTTGCAAACATGCTGGATTGTGCCCGCTATTTCTTGTCTTAGTTCCTTCAGAACCCTTGGGTGGATCCCGTCCGGGCCCGGCGATTTGCCGCATTTTAACCTGTCTATCTGTTTGAGGACATCCTCCTTACTTACCTCTATGTGTTCCAATTTTTCAGCCTGTTCCCCGCTCATGAGTTCCTCTGAGTCCGGTATATTAGATGTGTCTTCTCTCGTGAAAACCGACGAGAAGAACGTGTTCAACCTCTCAGCTACCTGTTTATCCTCCTTAATCACTCCCTTCCTATCCCCATCGTCCAACGGCCCCACCTCCTCTCTCGCTGGTCGCTTCCCCTTTACGTAACTGAAGAATGCCTTGAAGTTTTTCGCCTCCCTGGCCAGCCCCTCTTCATATTTCCCTTTTGCTTTTCTAACCTCTCGGTGGCATTCCTTTTGGCATTTCCTGTGCGCCTGGTGATTTTCCTCCGTTGGGTCCTTTTTCCATCGCCGGAAGGATACTTTTTTGTCATTTATTGCCCTCTTTACTTCTGTTGAGATCCAAACCGGGTCCTTTGACCGCTTGTTCTTACCGCCTTTTCTGAAACTGGGGATGTACTTTCTTTGTGCTTCCTGCAGGGTGTCCCTGAATAGGGTCCAGGCGCTTCCTACAGTCTCCATCCTAAGGATGTTTCTGAGCTTCCTCCCCACCATTTCCCTCATAGCAACATAGTTCCCTTTCCTGAAATTGAGCGCAGTCGTTGCGGTCCTCCTTCCTGTGGGTGTCCCCCTTTCTAATGTGAATCTGATCGTGTTGTGGTCACTGTTGCCTAGTGGTCCTCCCACTTCTACCCCTCTTGCAGGCCCCCCTAATCCGTTTAGGATGAGGTCAAGAGTAGCACTCCCTCGCGTCGGTTCCCTGACTAGTTGCTCCATGAAGCAGTCCCTCACAGCTTCTACAAATCCTGTTTCCCTAGTGCAGTTGGAGTGACCCATACTCCAGTCAATCCCCGGGTAGTTGAAGTCCCCCATCACTGTTACACTTCCATTGTGCTTAACTCTCAACTGCTTAAGGAGGAAAAAACTTTTCCTGCTTAAGCAGTTGAGATGTAAGTGCAACATGTGCATTTCCACCACTGTCTAAGGTTTAGATCAGTGTCTCTCATAGAAACATAGAAAATGATGGCAGAAAAGGGCCACAGCCCATCAAGTCTGCCCACTCTAATGACCCACCCCCCTGACTTTACCCCCTTAGAGATCCCACGTGAATATCCCATTTAATTTTAAAATCTGACCCGCTGCTGGCCTCAATCACCTGTAGCGGGACTTCATTCCAATGATCGACCACCCTTTCGGTGAAGAAATACTTTCTGCAGTCACCACGAAATTTTCCTCCCCTGATCTTCAGCGGATGCACTCTTGTGGACCTCGATACGGCCCGTGATATATTTGAACGTCTCAATCATGTCTTCTCTCTCTTTGTTCCTCTCAAACTTTTATTAGCTTTGGCACACTAAACGGAGCAAATATTTTTCGTGGCAGATTATAATTGAAATTATAAAACTGCAAAACCAATAAAAAATTAAATTTGAGTTATTTAAAGTTCTTTAAGCTATGTATGAGTAATGGTAACAACAATGAAACTAAAGTAGATAGAATTGATAATACGATGGATGTGCTTGTTTTTGAATGCAAATTAACTCAAAATGTGGTTCAATAGTTGACAAGCAAACCCACATTTCATCATCCACCATCTGCAGTCATTCTCTTTTTTTTCGATTTAATTTCTGTCAGAGCTGAAAATCTAAGTTCTCAAAGATAAGAAGATCCAAACAGTAACAATCCCTAGATTGCTTTGCTGCTCAAGTTAGAATAACTACTGCATAAAAAAATAAAACTAAAATCACTTGCCATTTGGTCCTTGAAAACTATCACGTCCAAAAACAATGCTTGTCTGGGCGGTTGCATCCTTACGCATACAGATGCTCATAACATTGACAGACTCTTGCGTATGCAATCTACAGGTCATCTATTCTCATGTATACTTATGAAGGGAATTTATAAAATTAAAGTAAAATTCTGGAATCTCTTCGGGGCACACCTGGAACCTCTTCAGGGTATACCACTGTGCCTTGACATACAATTTGAGATACACTGGTTTAGATTGTTTTCTATGATTATTGTAGACCACTTAGGATCTGATTCTATAAATGGTGCCTAAAATATATGCGCTGAGGAATGTGGCGAATAGTGCGTACCAATCTTAAGTTAGGTGCTGTTTATAGAATCGCACCTAGCAGCGCCTTAAAGTAGATTTAGCCACCGATAGGCGTCTGAACCTTAGATGTGCCCTATTTATGGCAGGGTCTAAATATCAATAGGATCTGGCTATATTTATCTTATTTCCTCAATCCTCCTTATTTTCATAGGAAGCCTCAGTCCACCACTCCACCACTGTATTATCTTATAACTGCGGGAAGGATTACGTGGTGCCTCATCATTGGCTGTTTATTCCAATATTTAGGTGTCGTTTGTGCAAGTTTAATCCAGTAAGAATAAGTAGAGAATAAATATCTTATATATAAATATAAAGTGCTTCAGTACTTAGCTCCATTTCTGCCAAAACCTGGGGAGTCTGACCCGACATGTTTCGCTCACAAAGAGCTGTATCAAGAGTCTCCCGAGGTCGCTGCCGTCATCCGACTCCACTTCTCGTTAGGTGTATACTGGATTAAACTTGCACAAACGACACCTTCTAAATATTGGAATAGACAGCCAATGATGAGGCACCACGTAATCCTTCCCGCAGTTAAAAGATAATACAGCGGTGGAGTGGTGGGGCTGAGGCTTCCTATGAAAATAATATTAGGACCAGCTTTTGCATATAAATATTGCAGCTTATGTGCTCATTTTATATATGTGATATATGTTTTTTTGATTCTTGTTGATTTTATTGAATAAATTTCTGTACCCTGTACATTGCCCTGCAGTTTTGTTCTGTTTTTTTGCTTTGCATTTGTACTGCAGTTCTTGTTGGTTCTTTTTGTCTTATCTTTTGCCCCCACCTTGCTTGTTCTAACTCCTTCCCCACGCTTTCATTTTTATTGTAACCCACCTATTCTTTCCTTTCTTCATGTTTTCAAATTTGTTGGTTTGCTGGAATATTGTTTTGTATTTTTGTTCCCTTCCCCCTCTTATTTTTGCTTTTATTCTCTTTTTTTAAAACAACATTTTATTGTAAACCGCTTCTGTGTACCTTAGTTTTTATATTTGTGGTGTATCAAATAAATTGAATTTGACCTTCAACATTCAGCTATACCTAGTATAATAGTTGGGAGTATGTCACCCTGTATTCTCAGAATACAAAATTACTTCCCCCCCCTCCCTTTTACAAAACCACGAAAGAGGTTTATAGCGCCAACCGGCATGCTAAATGCTCTGCGCTGCTTCAAAATTCATAGAGTTCCTATGAGCGTCAGAGCAGCACAGAGCTAAAAACCTCTTATGTGGTTTTGTAAAAGAGGGGTTTTAATGTTAGAAAAAGAGGGGTTTTAATGTTAGAAAAACAAGAATTGCCACATCAGATGCTGTATATTTTGGCTCTCGTTGGTCTTTTTCTCATCTTCCTTGCTGCTTCCGCACCCTTCTACATGAAACAGTTGCAGAGATATAAAAAGAAGGCCAGGAACTGAGTCATTTTTTGTACAGAGTGTAGGGCTTAGCATCTGAGTAGCATGATTTCCTCTAAGGCAGTGGTCTCAAACTTGCGGCCCGGGGACCACATGCAGCCCGCCAGGTACTATTTTGAAGCCCTGGATATGTTTATCATAATCACAAAAGTAAAATAAAACAGTTTCTTGATAATCTGTCTCTTTAGCTAAAATGACAATATTATTATTAAGACTTAGCCAAGAGAAAAGATTTATAAACTATAAAGAGTTTTACCTCATGCAAAGTTGTCATCTAATATAATAAAATGATAGGCCGCGCATGCGCACTAAAAAAAACGTGTTCCCTGGTCCGTCGGGAAAATACGAGTGCGCATGCGCGCCTACAACGTCACCACAGCCTGCTCTCCGTCTCCACCTCGCGCCGCTGCAGGCCCCACACTCGCAACTCACACATCCGCTGCAGCCTAGCAACTCCGACCACAACCTTCCACCCTCAACCGCCTATGCCGGCTCAGGCTGGCGCGTTGAGGAGTCGGAATGCAGACCCGGAAGAGCGAAGGAAGCCTCACACTGAGCAACTGTATTTACACTGTGCAACGAGCCTCTGCCACGGTCCCGGGTTCCTCTCAGCCTACCCTTCTCGCGGTCTGGCCGGCTACCTTAGTCCTTTGCCGCCGCCGCCACCCCCTTCCCTTCCCTACCCGCGGTCGACAAAACTCTTGCCTCCAGCAGCCGCCACAGCACTGTAAACACGCTGCTTCGCGGCCTCTACTGCCTTCATTTGCTCTTCCGTTTCTCTGATGACGTCATCAGGGACATGGAAGAGCAAATCGGGGCAGTAGAGGCCGCGAAGCAACGTGTTTACAGTGCTGCAGCGGCTGCTGGAGGCAAGAGGTTTGTCGACCGCGGGAAAGGAAGGGGGTGGCGGCGGTGGCAAGGGACTAGGGGAGCTGGCCAGACCGCGAGAAGAGAAAATCACGTGGGCCACGAAGAGACAGGGAGGAACTGGGAAGAAGGAAGAGGGAAAGGGGCCTGCTTTGGGGTAAGGGTGTGCTTGGAGGCACACAGCTTTGCTTGGGGGGGAGACAGAAGGGGGGCCACGGAGAGACAGGGAGGAACTGGAGCTGGAGAGGGAAAGGGGCCTGCTTTGGGGAAGGGCTGTGCTTGGAGGCAGACAGCTTTGCTTGGGGGGGAGACAGAAGGGGGACCACAGAGAGAAAGGGAGGAACTGGAGCGGGAGAGGGAAAGGGGCCTGCTTTGGGGGAGGGGTGTGCTTGGAGGCAGACAGCTTTGCTTGGGGGGGAGACAGAAGGGGGGGGGCCATGGAGACACAGTCAGGGAGGAACTGGAGGGCCAGAGGGAAAGGGGTCTGCTTTGGGGGAGGGGTGTGCTGGGAGGTAGATAGCTTTGCTTGAGGGGGAGAAAAAATGGGGGCCACGGAGAGACAGGGAGGAATTGGAGGGGTAGAGGGAAAGGGGTCTGCTTTGGGGGGGAGGGGTGTGCTGGGAGGCAGACAGCTTTGCTTGGGAGGGGAGACAGAAGGGGGACCATGGAGACACTGTCAGGGAGGAATTGGCAGGGTAGAGGGAAAGGGAGCTGCTTCGGGGGGGAGGGGTGTGCTGGGAGGCAGATCATTTTGCTTAGGGGGGAAGACAGAAGGGGGGCTACGGAGAGACAGGGAGGAACTGGAGGGGGAGAGGGAAAGGGGGCTGCTTTCTAGCACCCGTTAATGTAACGGACTTAAAGACTAGTTTCTTTAATAAGACATTGACTATTTTTTCTGAGGCCCTCCAAGTACCTCCAAATCCAAAATGTGGTCCTGCAAAAGGTTTGAGTTTGAGACCACTGCTCTAAGGTATTTGTCAATGATAGAAACCCCTTACAACAAAATTGATGAGGAAGAGAAATAGTTTCTTTTCAAGTTAAATATTTCCACTCATCTCTTTCATCTTCAATCTTCTTCTAGTTATTCAAATAGATTTTTCATTCTGATAGATTTTTCATTTTTCATGCTGTCATTCATATTCAACTGTGCGAATGTGAGGGCAGCAGATGTAATACATCGAAAGGCATTAAATCAATTTGATGTGATTAATATATTATCCGTGTGTGTATATCTCCTGATGAAGCTCAGTTTTGAGCGAAACGGAGACGCTCCGTAGAGCCTGTGACCATCATTTCACTCGTGATAAAAGGGCCCACAAATTAAATAGTGGGCCAATAACATTGGGTGACCTATGAAGAAGGAATAAACAGCAGGAGAGTATGTGGAGGGGGGGGAATGAGGAGAGAAGGAGGAGATAAAGGGGGTATGGTAGGATGGGAGGAATGAGCAATGATTGTTGTTAGGGAAAGAATTAGCAGGTGATTGGTGAAAGGAAGTGTTTTGAATAGTGGAAGGTGGAGCGGGAATTTAGAGCTGTTGAGTTTTTGTTTGTCAGGGGAGAAGAGGGTGGTGAGGGGCTGGTGAGTGGGGCTTGTGAGTGAGAAGGACTGGAGTGCATTAAAATTGCAAATTTTGCCCGCCCACTTCATCCCGTTCAGAGGTTTGGGGGAGGGGGGAGTTGTTTTGAGGTAGTGTTAGTTGGTTGCACTTAGCTGCTATGAGTTGTTTTCTGTGGTGTTTGGGTGCTGGTGGTGGGGAAGGGGGGGTTTGTCGCAGTTTTATCGGAAATTGGGTAGTCCAGACGGTCAATGATTGATAGAAGGGATTGATAGAAGGGCAGATACTTGTGTGTGATACCGCCACAGGTATGGGTGAGGCCGGGCGGCAACGCAGGTCTCATGGGAGAGGGGGGCAAGGGTGGGATCAATGGGGAGAAAACATAAGATGAATCTGGGGGGGCTGTCAGCTAGGCCGTTACCGACTAGCTGACATGGGTTTGGGATTTGGTGAAGACCGCTCTGGGAAAGTGAAATGTATTTTATATTCATACTTTAATGTTTATTTAATGTTTATTGTTTATTAAATAAAGCTGCAGCCAGAATTATTTGTCCACTTTAAGAAACTTGCGGAGTATTGATTTACTAAAGTTAATTTTGGGTATGAGTGATGAATGTATGTGAATGCCAGTGTTATAGATTTCTAATCACCTGAACTGGAATGAGGAATTACTAACGCTTATATAAGCTAAGTACTTTCAACATTTATATATAAGAGAGTAAAAAATAAGTACTGTTAGTTGACAGGGAGATTGTTGAAACCGGTGATAGCTCGCATTAGGCAGTTACGTCTTAGACTAGTTCTAACAATCAAACTGCCGTGAGCGCTTGAGGTTTCTTCATCCAATCCCGTTTAATTTGCACTTCATTTATAAAATATTTCCAGTTGAATATGAATGACAGCATGTTCAATGAAAAATCTATCAAAATGAAAAATAAGAACATAAGAACTGCCATCTCCGGATCAGACCTTCGGTCCATCAAGTCCGGCGATCCGCACACGCGGAGGCCCCGCCAGGTGTACACCTGGCGTAATTTATAGTCCACCATATCTTTATATGCCTCTCTTAAGGAGATATGCATCTAGTTTGCTCTTGAAGCCTAGGACGGTCGATTCTGCAATAATCTCCTCTGGGAGGGCATTCCAGGCGTCAACCACTCTCTGAGTGAAGCAGAACCTCCTGACATTAGTCCTGAACCTGTCCCCCCTTAGCTTCATTACATGTCCTCTAGTCCGTGTCAAATTGGACAATGTAAATAATCTTCTCTGCTCTATTTTGTCGATTCCTTTCAGTATTTTGAAGGTCTCGATCATATCCCCACGCAGTCTCCTTTTCTCCTTTTCGCAGTCTCCTTTTTTCTATTTGAACAACTGGAAGAAGATTGAAGACGAAAGAGATGAGTGGAAATATTTAACTTGAAAATAAACTATTTCTCTTTCTCATCAATTTTGTTGTAAGGGGTTTTTGTCACTGACATAGAGTGAGTATGTGTTATAATACTCTAAGGTATTTGTGACACATATTTACTTATGTTTGTCATGGTGCTTTCCATTTCTTAGGTGCTTTAACCCATGCATCTTTTTATTTATTGATGTCTGGCTTTGCATCGCTGCTTTCCATATGTGAGAAAACAAATAGAGCAGATAGATTCTTTCCAACCAGCTGGTGTCAAAATTCTGTGCAGTATTTCACCAGATCTGTACATAATCCGTGCCGTATGAAATCTCTTTCATGCTGAGGCATATCTTTATCACTCAGAATTTATTATACATTGATTCTTCATGCTTTCACTTCCTCTTGAAAGTTGAAGACCTTTTTATTTATTTGAAAAATTAGGGCTTTCTAAATATTCCCCACAATTTGAATTTAATTTACCATGAATAGTAACACTACAATGTAGCAACATATTAAATGATGGCAGATAAAGACCAGTATAGTCCATCTAGTCTGCCCAGTAGACTTACATAAGAACATAAGAATAGTGTTTACTGGATCAGACTAGTGGTCCATCAAGCCCAGTAGCCCATCTTCATGGTGGCTAATCCAGGTCACTAGTATCTGGCAAAAACTCAAAAAGTAGCAACGTTTCTATTCAGAATCCTAAGGAATAGCAAGATTTTGGAATCCCAAAGAATAACAAAAGATTCCAAAACCCCAAACAGTAGCAACATTCCATGCTACCAATCCAGAGCAAGCAGTGGCTTTCCCATTTCTTTCTGAATAACAGACTATGGACTTTTCCTCCCGGGAATTGTCCAAACCTTTCTTAAGATCAGCTGTGCGGCAATTCATTCCAGAGCTTAACTATTCTCCGAGTAAAAACATATTTCTTTGTTTTGGTTTTAAAATTATTTCCCTGTAACTTCATCGAGTGTCCCCTAGACTTTGTAATTTTTGACGGAGTGAAATTGTACCCGTTCTACTCCACTTGAAATTTTATAGTCTTCAATCATATCTCCCCTCAGCTGTCTCTTTTTCAAGCTGAAGAGGCCTAACCTTTTTAGTCTTTCCTCATACAAGATGAGTTCCATCCCCTTTATCATCTTAGTCGCTCTGATTTGAACCTTTTCTAGTGCCGCTATATCTTTCTTGAAATATGGAGACCACAATTGAATACAATGCTCCAGGTGAGGTCATGCCAAGGAGTGAAACAGAGGCATTATAACATTCTTAGTCTTGTTAACCATCCCTTTTTTTAAATAATTCCTAGCATCTTGTTTGCTTTTTTGGCTGCCGCCACACATTGGGCGGAAGGTTTCATCGTATTGTCTACAATGACACCCAGATCTCTTTCTTGGGCGCAAACCCCCAAGGTGGACCCTAGCATCTGGTAACTGATTTGGGTTATTCTTCCCAATGTGCATTTGTCCACATTAAATTTCATCTGCCACTTGAATGCCCAGCTTTCCATTTTCCTAAGGTCTGTCTGTAATATTTTTTTTACAATCTGCATATGTTTTAACAACTTTGAACAGTTTAGTGTTGTCTGAAAATTTAATCAACTCCCTCGTTGTTCCAGTTTCTAGATCATATATAAATAAGTTAAATAGCACCGGTCCCAGTACAGATCCCTGTGGCACTCCACTGTTTACTCTCCTCCTTTGAGAAAATGACCATTTAACCCTACTCTCTGTTTTCTATCCAATAACCAATTCCTAATCCACAACTGACCTTTGCCACCTATCCCATGACTCTTTAATTTTCTCAGGAGCCTCTCATGAGGGACTTTGTCAAAAGCTTTCTGAAAATCTAGATACACTATATCAACCGGCTCACCTTCAAAGAAGTCAAGCAAATTGGTGAGGCAAGATCACCCTCGGCTTCATGTAGGTTACTTCTTTATGTCAAGGTTTATGGTTGTACCTGCTGTTCCATGCGGGGTATACTCTGCCATACCTTACTTTGAAGTACGAGTCATTTAAGGTTTGTTATGTAGGGATCCTTCGTATTTATACCACGCTTTTTAGTTGGGAATATTTCCAGCTGATGTCCTTTCAATTAATGCAAGAACATTTTTTAATGCACACATTAAAGGGATTTCCTATAAACTGGGCACTAACATTTATGGGGGAATTGTACATAAGGCACCTAATTTTAAGCACTACTTCTGGGCCAAAAAGTGCTCTAACAGATACAACATGCTGAAACAGGACAGAAGTGGCAGATCCATGCAAAAACACACTTACATGGCCAATTATAGAATAGCTCCTAAAAGGGGAATTCAACAAGGGGTGCTAACCAGTTTAGCACATGCTAAATGCTAAGATACCCATAGAAATATAATGGGTTTATTAGCATTTAGTGCATGCTAAATCAGCACATGCTGATTGATGTCTCTTGATGAATTTCCCACTATGTGTTTCCATGTAGATCTGCAAAGGAGGCATGAGAATGGGAGGGTCAGAGGCATTTCCTTAAGATGTGTGCAGTATAGTGCAGATCCCAACATGAGCGGTGGGATTTACACCTCGTTTCAGTTGATGTAGGTTCTTGAGCTCAAAGTTGAGCGCAGATCCCAGCGCTATGCTCTATTCTGTGAAGGGTGCCCATCGTGGAGTAACCTTTATAGAATACTGTTCAATGGTGATTTTTCTCTTTTGGCCCTCAAGGATCCATTTTATCTCATTTACTCTTTAACATCTTGCATCCATTTTTCAAAACTGTAATATGTCTTTCCACATATACGTCGATGATATTCTTCTATTTCATCATATAGATGCTGTCTTTCCAAATATCTCACTGTTGCAAAATTGTCTTGATAACATAGTTCATTGGCTATCTTCACATCAATTAATATTAAATTGTGTCAAAACTGTGGCCAGCTGGCTCGTGGGACATCTCCCATTTTCAACTAGTCCTATAACTCTTCTTGGGACTAAGAGCTCCTTTTACTATGATGCGCTAGCATTTTTAGCGCGCGCTAAAGATTAGCACGTGCTAACCACACGCTAAATGAAAAATACTAACGCAAGCTCTATGGAGCTGTATTGCCCACTTATTTATCTAGCAAGGGTATATAGAAGTCACCTCCACCAAAGCTCCAGAGTAATAAGATACTTTATTGAATATACATCAAATAATACCAAGCAATGCAAACAGACATCAGATAACATACAAGAAATGATCAGATAATATACAAGAAATGATCAATAAACAAAGTACTTCACCATGATTGGCACGCCCCCTTCCAATACTGATCGGGAATCTAATCGATCAAGGGAAGAGACTCAACCCATGGCACTCCCGAGGCTGCAGCAAGATTCAAAGTCCAGTCTTTGACTCTCAGTCTTTTATAGAACAGAAAGTGCTGAATACCAGGCTGTCTCTTTCTCACAGACACTGTTGCTTCTGCAGTAACCCTTATCTCCTAACTCTCACAGATGGAATGTGCTGCTCAAGCCCTCCATAATCCCATGAGAAACCTTCCTCGGCCCTTCTCCAGTAAAACATGGAACAGTACAAGAGATATGATAAACAACTTGCTCTCACGAATAGGCTGCCTAATTGTCATGGCACAGATGTAAGGCAAGGCTTGCAGCTAAAAAGCAAGCAGACTTGAAGATTCACACCTAATAGCCAAAATGACTACTTGCCATACCCTGGCTAGCCATGGGCATAACAGGAGGCATTAGCGTTTAGCACATGCCGCATTGTAGCGTGCTTAGCGAGTGCTAAAACTGCTAGCACACCTTAGTAAAAGGAGCCCTATGACTCTCTATATTCTCTGAGTTTCAATGTTTCTTTTTTCTTTCCTTTTTTTACCTCTTGCCCCACCCAATTGTGTTATCCATATATGTTGTCTCTTTGCTATAATTATTGTAGTTCATCCCCATTTCCATTTTGTGCCAGTTTGGGGTTTGTATGTCTGTTTGACGCATTTGGTGTATAATAGTCCTTCTAAGGACGTTAATAACGTTAATAATAACGTTAATAACGTTAATAATAATTTATTAACAGATGGCTTATCCCCTATAGTATAACACGATCACTTCGTTCAACTTCATTTAATCTTCTTTCCGTGCCTTCAATTAAAATGATAGGAACTAGAAGACACGACATGTTCTCAGTTATGGCCCCACATTCATGGAATCTTTTACCACAATACATTAGAGAATTAAAAGATCTAACACTGTTTAAAAAAACGTTAAAAACCTTTCTTTTTAAAGATGCGTATGGATCTTAGGACACTAAAAAATCGATTATTTTTTAACTACAACCTGGAATCTTTTTTTTGTTTGTTTTTTTTAAACAGCTATTATTACCCCTCTTCTTGTTCTTCCCTTTTATGTTTTTTCTTCTCTTCTATCAAAAATTGTAACTATTCCCCTTTTTAACCACACATGTCTTGTAAGTCTTACCCACAAAATTATTTTAAAGTTATGTCTACACTCAGTCTGTTAAGTTTGTTAAATTTTAACTAACAACAAATTTGTTTTTATGTCAACATTAACATTTATTTGTTTAATTTTATTAATTTATGTTATTATTATTGTACATCGCCTAGTAATTTAAATAGGCGATTCATCAAGATTAAATAAACTTGAAACTTGAATAGAAATCTGTTCCTTAATGTTCTTTAATCATTTTACATTATTCTAGACTATTTATATTTTGTTCCCCTTCCTTTTGTTTTGGTCCCTCTTCCCCTCTCTTTCTCTTTATACAAATTGTATTTCTGCCCTTCTCCATCTTGTATCGATAAGTTAATGTTTGTCAGTGCTTTTGATTGTTTGTAATTTGTTTTTAATGTACGTTCTTATTATACTTTGTTTTTATATTATGTAAAACCGCTTTGAATTTTAATAAGGCGGTATATCAAACCTATCTAAGTATTGTATTTTCCCCATTTTAGATTTGCAATATGCTTTGAAATATTTGACAATGCGTGTACATCAAATTTTAAATAAAAACTTGAAACTTGACTACTATTATCCCTGTTGTTCAGTTTCGTTATCTGGGACTCCAAGCTGACATTTACTTTGCTTGTTTCTGCTCCTTGTAAGACTGGATTTTTTATATTATGAAAATATTGTACCGTTCATCCGTTTTTCGATAAAATTTATTTTCACTTATTGCTCTTTGATTCCTCAAAAAAAATAAATAAAAAGTTGTTATGCTCTTAACACTTCTGGCAACATGAATCGAATATTGCAACATTGTACTCTCAGTACAAACAACTCCACTATGAAAAGCTGTGTTTTATAAGGTTTAAGAATCTTTGGATAGTGGAGTTGTTTGCACTGAGAGTCCAATGTTGCAATAATCGATGTTCAAATGCTCACGTCACATCTCTGTTAAAACAGTACCACAGGCTTCCAGTAGCCTATTGAATTCATTATGAAGTACTTCTTTTTTTATTTTATTTATTTATAAGTTTCAACTATCAATTCAAGATTAACTTGTACAGAAAGTGATTACAGCAAAAAAAAAAAAAAACAACCCCAATACATCTTCCAATTTTATATAAGGACCAAAAATATTGCTTAATCACTCAAGTCCACAAATAAGATCCATGATGTTCCACGTATCTTAAGTTATTAATTTTCTTCTTATTCCGTTTATATTACATCATGGAAGTACTTCTACTAGCCAGATTACTTGTCATCCCTCACCATACCTTATTCCTCTGCCTGAGTTCTTAGTTCTTTAAACAACTATAGGATGGTCTTGCCCAGTCCACAATTGGCGCAATTGGAATCAACGTTATTGTGCTTTCTTTTTCGCTACGCCCTTCCTTTTGGAATAAATTACTGTTTAAAATTGCTCGTGGAGGGATCAGTCAAATAATTCAAGGGCCTTTTGAAGATCCGGCTTTTTGAGCAGACGTTTCCCCTTTCCCCTTTTCCTATTTTGTAGGCATTAAGGGGCTGATTCTATAAAAGGTACCTAAATTGGCCAGTGCCTAAAAAAAAGGCGCTAGTCGCCAGGGCAGGATTAACCAATAGGCCAAGTAGGCACGTGCCTAGGGCCCGAAATGGTCAGGGGGGCCCGAAGGAGGGCATCAACATTGTTTTTTTTTCCAAACGGCGATGAACCCTTCCATCATCGATCGGCAACGTGGGCCACCCCCCCCCCCCCAATCGGCAATGCAGGCCCCCCCCCCCTCGACAGAAAGTAAGACAAGCAAGCAACGTGGGTAAGAAAGGCAACGGGAACTGTAATTGTGCAAGCGGTGCCGCTTGCCCAAAGCTTCCCTCTGACACAGCTTCCTGTTTCTGCCTGGGCGCATGGTGGGGTGGGGTGAGGCAGGGGGCCCAGTGTACTTGTGTGCCTAGGGGCCCTCAATGAATTAATCCTGCCCTACTAGTCTCATGTCAATCACACTTAGGCACTGTTTACAGAATCGCGCCTAGCAGCGCCTATGTAAAAACTTAGACACTTGAAATGTAGGTGAGGATTTTAAAGGGTTACATTTCAGGTGCCTAAGTTTTTGGAGAATCATGCATAGCGGCGCCTAAGTCATGCTCCGCCCACAGAAATGCCCACTTAGGTGTTAAGTGCCACTAAGCGCCATGTGATAAGCACCTGTGTTTTATAGAATCTGATAAGCACCTATCACACAATAATTTTTTTTAACCAATTATTGAGGCTGTTAAGGGTATTTTGCCAATTTAAGTTAGGCACCTAAATGGTGCCTGGCTTTAGGTGCCCTTTATAGAATCAGCCCCTATGGGCTCATATGCTAACTATATGCTAATGCGTTAATGCACGACGAAGTGGCTGGAGTAAATGATTTCTGCTGGGTGCACCTACTCTCCGCCCTCAAACATGCCCCAACGATAAAAAATAAAAATGATTTTTTAGCACATGCTAAGTGCATGCAAATGCCAAAACTACTTCAGGATCCCTTTGAGAGGAATTCATCAGTGGGTGCTACCACATTAGTGCACGATAACCGCATTAGCACACACTAAATGCGAAAGACACCCAAACGAATATAATGGGTGTGTTTGGCGTGCGCTAGTCCCCAGCATGCGCAAACCTAATTAGCATGCTAAAGCGATTAGTGCCTGTTGATGAATTCCCCCTCTTAGGCCAGGATTCACTAAACCTCCAAACCGTGCACAATCCGTTTCCGTTTGCATGCCGGCAGATGAATTCAGTAAAGGCCGGCATGCAAATGGGGATGATCGTGAACACGCCCCCTACCCATGGCCAGAGTGATCCCCACTCATGCGCACACCCTGACAGTAGTGACAGGAGAAGCAGCCTCCTGTTACTGCTGTCAGGGCTCAGCCCGATTTCTCCTGCCTGCCCTGCTCTACCCAGATCTATCTTGCCTGCTACTGGACTCTCCTTCTCTCTGCCGCCATTCCCTGCAGTGCAAGCCTGTAGTTTTAAAGCGGGCCTGCACTGCGGGGAACAGCAGGAGAGTCCGGAGAGCAGGGAAGAGAGATCTGGCACGGCCCAACAAACTGGCCCTGCCTGACACCCCCTCCCCCCCCAGCCCCAATCTCTCCTGCCTGCCCTGCTCTGTTCTGCCGTACCACCCCCCCTCCCCCGGAGAAAAAAGCAGGAGGGATGCCAACTCCCTCCTACCATCAGCATTAAAAAAAAATGCTGCATGCATGCAGCATGGTACTCACCTCCCTCCCCCCGACCGGCACAGCCCTGCCCCCATAAAAATGGCCAATCAGGGACTTCCTTAGACTCCTCCCTAAAGATGTCCCTGATTGGTTGAGGTGCCCCAGGCCCCTCCATAGTTTAAGTTTCAAGTTTATTAGGATTTTATATACCGCCTATCAAGGTTATCTAAGCGGTTTTTTTTTACAATCAGGTACTCAAGCATTTTCCCTCTCTGTCCCGGGGGGCTCACAATCTAGCTAACGTACCTGGGGCCATAGGGAGGAGCCTGAGGCGCCTCAGCCAATCAGTGCCTTAGGCCTCTCCCCGTGCATCAGATGATGTGCCGAGGCGGGGCCTAAGGCCGCTATTGGGTGGCAGCTGGCTGAAGAGCAGGAGCAGGAAGACTTTCCTCCTGCTCCCAAAGATTTTGGAGCGGCGTAGGAGCAGGAGGAGGGTCCGGGCACCCTTCCTGCTCCTGAAGATGTTGGGAGCCTCCAAGGAGCAGGAGGGACCAGACACCCATCCTGCTCCCAACTATTTTAAAGGTACTGGGGTGGGTGGGCTTGGCCCGACCACCTGGGCCGACCAGGGGTGGGCCAGGGGGTGGGAGGCCTCGGAGCAGGAGAGTCTGAGCATCCCTCCTGCTCCCAACTTTTTGGTGATACGAGTGGGCCGTGCCGGTTAGGGGAGGGCGACGGCCATGCCGGTCGGGGGAGGGGTGAGTGCCATGCTGCATGCATGCAGCATTTTTTTTTTTTTAAACGCTGATGGCAGGAGGGAGTTGGTATCCCTTCTGCTTTTTTTTCTCCGGGGGAGGGGGAAGCATGTTTGTTTGTGGGGGGCACATTTTTTTTGACAGGCCTGCCTGTCTGTTATTAATTTTTTTTATGGGGCAGATATTTTGCGTATGTAACACACGCAAAATATCTGCCATGGAAAAAAATGAATAAAAAAGACAGGCAGGCCTGTCAAAAAACCTGCAGAACTGTCGGTAACTCAGTTATCGACAGGTCTGCAGCAGTCGGGTTTGTCAATAGTGAAACCCGACTCAAAATAGCCAAGCAATTGTTAGTGAATCAATCGCTTGGCTATTTTACATGGGGTTTTACTAATTTGCACGGGAGGATTGGGATCGGATCGCTATAGGCCTTAGTGAATAGTGCAGGAGGGAAATATGGTTGCAAAGGATCGCAAACCGATTGGTACACGATCGGTTTGCTCAGTGAATCTAGCCCTTACTGTCACTTAACTTTAGAAAGCCACTGCCTTGAATTGCACTGCAACGAAGGTGGTTTATCAAGTTTGATCAACGTTATAAGCTAAGGCCATTGTGGCACTTTCTAGTTTGTGCTGGGGCCATTTGTTGCAATGCATTGCAATGTCTTTATAGTGTTGGGCTTGTAATATATTGGAGCTATTCTTGGCTGCTGAGGCTCTGACCTGTCAGATTTGTACAACAAAATAAAGTATTAAAAATAAACTCATAACCCATTAGCCAAACATGACCTTGGTTTGTGACTTATATGTATTAATTTATTTTTCTGGGAATAACGATGAGTGGATTGGTGTTATGTAGCGTTAAAAATAGTCATGGGCAATACACTAATTGAAATTTCAATTACATATTATAGAACTATATTAAAGATTAAGTGGTGCCTAAGATCCCTGAAAGACCATAACTGTTAATAATTATAGCAGCAGTTTTCGTGCTTTGCTTGCTTGATTTTTTTTTTTTTTTTTTTTTTTAAGTATCCTAATTGAGAGAAATGTTTGGGTTTGGCTTCTAAATGAGCCACCCTGAATGAAATGTTCCTTATCTGAGAATGTTAGGTGAAATGTTTCTGCCTCATTGACCAAGTATGTGATCTGCAGAGGAGGGGAATTTCCCTTTGCTCATCTGGTACGAGTGGGCTAACAGGATTATGACACTACTATCATACTCTACACTCTCGAGGAACGTAGGGAGAGGGGAGACATGATCGAAACATTTAAGTACCTCACGGGACGTGTCGAAGTGGAAGATGATATTTTCTTTCTCAAGGGACCCTCGGCCACGAGAGGGCACCCGCTCAAACTCAGGGGCGGAAAATTTCATGGCGACACCAGAAAGTATTTCTTCACAGAGAGAGTGGTTAATCATTGGAACAAGCTTCCAGTGCAGGTGATCGAGGCAGACAGCGTGCCAGACTTTAAGAATAAATGGGATACCCATGTGGGATCCCTACGAGGGTCAAGATAAGGAAATTGGGTCATTAGGGCATAGACAGGGGATGGGTAAGCAGAGTGGGCAGACTTGATGGGCTATAGCCCTTTTCTGCCGTCATCTTCTATGTTTCTATGTTTCTATATTTGCTCATCTGACCCTTCATATACTACCTAAGTTCTGGTTATTGCCCACCAGTCGCTGCTATATTAATGGTTTCCCCTATATCGATAGCACATTGAATATGTCGGTTGGGTGCATCTACTTATTATTAGCTTTTTTTGTCGTCAACTGAAGAGTGCAGCTAAGCTTTTAGGCCCAAATTCTCTAAATGATGCTGTAAGTTTAGCAACAATAAGTGCCCTAATGCCACCTAACAATCGTTTTAATTGGTGTTAATTCTCACGGTAATTGACCGTGTCATTAAAAACTGATTAAAATGTCATTTAAAAAAACGTAGGTGCCTCCAAACAAGGACGTCATAATTGTGTCTAAAGAGGTGCCTACGGTGTCTTTGTAAATTCCTTCTCCTCTCTCTTCCTATACTTTTATGCTTTGTAAACCGTGTCGAGCTCCACTTTCCATGGAGATGATGCGGTATATAAACTTAAGGCTTAGTTTAGTTTAGTCTAAGGTCATAGTAGGCGTGGTTTACACCAGAAATGACCTTAGACACTGCTAGGTGCCTCTGCAGATGTGATTCTCATTAATTATAGGCACCGGGAACGTTGGCCTTCAAAACCCTGGGCTATATTCCTGGCGCCTGTGTTTAGCAGTAGCCACAATTCTGTGAACGGTACCGTGGCATGATTGGCACGCGATCGACATTGTTCTTTAAGGAAGCCGCCAATGTAGGTGCCATGTGCAGAATCTGGCCCTTAATGCTAAGCACCTTCAGTTATTCCCGTGAGTGTACACAATCTGTCATTTTGTGGTCTTCCCTTTTTGGTAAAGATGTGCATTCAAAAAACCGCCAAACAAAAGCAAAAAAATAAACAAAAAGAAGTGGTTTCTTTTATTCTTTGTCATTTACATTTTTTTTTGGTCTCATTTGTTTCATTTTGTTTGGTGCCATCGACTCGTGTTCGAGTCCAAGCGACTTGATGATGATATCAAGTTTTGGTGGCATGTTTCATTTTAGTGGGCATTAAAATAAAGTGGCAGCAGCAATTCCTATGCGACAAATGCACTGAAGACCATCGGGATCGAATGAGCTTTGGTGCATTTGCTGCAGGGGAATCACTACCGCAGCATTGTAAAAGGAGCCCAACATGAACTGAGTCACTGTAGTGAATATTAAAATGTGTTAACCTGCACTAGAACTATATAATGTGTGTTAAAACCTGTAGGGGCCCTTTTACCAAACAGTGGTAAAAAGCCCTTAGCATGCCCTTAATGCTGGTTATATATTCCCATAGACTAGGGCTATTTTTCCTGCAGGGTAAAATGGCTCATTTCTGTATTTTAAATATTAAATGGCCACATATGACCATTAGTGCAAAAGAACCTACCGTTACCTATTTTGTAGGCGTCAAGCGCTCACATGTTAACCATGCGCTAATCAGTTATCGCAAACTATGTGCCAAGGCACACTAGTGTGCCACCCAAGATTCCAGGTGTGCCGCTAGATGTCGGGGAGGAGGAGAGGCACCAGTGCCAACTGACTGCCTATAGGATTGGCACGTCCTGTAAGCAGTCAGCCGATGCCAGCGTCTCTCCTCCTCTCCTTACCTCTTCCCTTCCAGCACTGAAGGGCCTTTGCACACGCACTGATGTCGACATAATGACGTCATGCATGTGCATGACATCATCACATCGATATCCACGCACTTCCAGATGCCATCGAGCCGTGTCCTCCACATTTAGAGTGCCGTGGCTTCACAGAGTTTGTGTAGCAGTGTAGCTGCGATAACTGATTAGCACAGAACATACCCACTCTCTATCCCCAGGCCAAACTTTTTGAACTAAAAAAAAAATATATATATATATAAATTTTACTTTTAGAACGTGGGTAGCATGCATCGATCCCAAAATTACTGTGGGACTCCTGAGCATACCTGCGGTAAGATACTTTTTTTTGCAGTAAGCATGCATTAATGCTTGCCACAGCTTACTAAATGGATCCCTTAATATTCATCAAATGGTTTAACATGCAGGAGATTTCATGGTGACATCAGGAAATACTTCTTCACCGAAAGAGTGGTTGATCGATGGAATGGTCTTCCACGTCAGGTAGTTGAGGTCAGTAACGCACTCGACTTCAAGGGACGATGGGATAAACATGAAGGTTCGCTCCGGGGAAATGCTTAAAAAGAGGGTTCTTGTTGAGGAAGGGTTCTTGGAGTGGGTTTGCTACTGGAATTTCTTAGAGGGAGGGTTCTTGTTGAGGGGGGGGGGGTTCTTCGAGTGGGCAGACTTGTTGGGCCGACGGCCCTTTTCTGCCGTCATACTCTATGTTTCTCTATGTTTAATAAGGAGTTTAATTAGCAAGCCACCTTAGTTAGCTATTTAGGGGCAAATTCTAAATATGTCACCTAAAAAATCAGTGCAGAAAAAAAAAGCACTATTCTATGATATGCACTCAAAGTTAGGTACAGTTTAGACAATAGCGCTTACACCCGGGAATTGCACTTAAGTTTAGGGATGGCCATTTGCACCACTAAAAATGTGGTGTGAGTGCTGGTGCCTTAACTTAGGCGCAGATACCCTTATTCTATAACTGCGCACCTAACTTAAAAGAATGCCCCCGATCTGCCAGGGACTCACCCATGACCCACCCATTCCTGCGCCTCCTGTTTTGACTCGCACATAATATTTAGGTATGGATCCTGCACCGAAATTTACATGCATAACTTGTAATTGGTTCCAACTGTGTGTTAAAATACCAGTTATTGGCACTAATTAGGTTGTTCGATTAAACTGTGCGAGCAAAATGGGTACACGCCCACATTTGTGCGTGCAATTTTCAGTGCTTTTTATAGAATCGGGGGGGGGGGGGTTAATGAGGATTTTAAGCATGGTATGAGTTCACACAGAGCTTTATAAACAGGAAATGAGCCATGTTAATAGCATGTAGGAAGTAATTTTACAAGAAGAGAAACTGTGGACTCGATGTTCCTTGGTCAGATGATTTATTAGAAATATAATCCACTCTCAATAACACTTTATTCCGTACAAGCAGGTGCACATATGCTAGTATGCCCGATTTTTGGTCTGAAAAATTTGGATCACGTAAGACATTATTATAAAAAATTGCATTGGTTACCAGTAGAAGCCATAATTATTTTCAAATTTGCCTTTTTATGCTATAAAACATTGACAGGCTCTGCTCCAAAATATATTTTAAATCATTTTGATCTTTCTGGAATTTCTAGTCGTACATGTAGAACCCACTTCTTTACCTTTCCAACCTTGAAAGGTTGTACTGTATTTATAAAAGATATCTTGATAGGACTTTTGTCCTTTTAAGCTGGTAAATGGAATAAAAGTTTAAGTGATCTTATTCCACATTTTTTTCTCTTATCAGACTTTCAGAAGGTCAGTAAAAACCTACTTGATAAATTTGCTTGACCACTTAATCTTGATGATGTTTTTATCAGAATATGTTTGATGTAACTTTGCTGTATATATAGTCTATTTTTGCTGTAAACCGCTTTGAACTGTTAAGGTATAGCGGTATATAAGAATAAAATTATTATTATTCTAAAGATTCGATATTCTACAGTGTCCTGTTTCTGCCCGGGCAGGATATAGCAAAGGGGAGGCTTCTGGGTTAGTGGCAGGCAGCATATGGGAATTGCTGCCAATGAGTCATTGAAGCAGGAAAGAGAGAGAGAGTTGTGAATTGGGTGGTGGGGGTGGGTGGTGAGGAAGGAAAGATGCTACACGTGGGAAGAGACACAGTAAAAGAATTGTTGGACATGGGATGGAAGGGAGAGATGCAACAAAAAGGGGTGGAGAGGGGTGAGAAAGGAAAAAGTATAGCATATGGAGTAGAGGGGGAAGGGGAGGGAGCATGAGAGGGGGAAATGTTGGAGGGGAGGGGAGGGATAGATAGTTCATGGCGAGAGAGAGAGAGAAATGGACATAAGAATGGAGGTAGGAGAGATGGGGGAGAGAGGGAGAAATGTCAGACATGGTGGTGGAGATGAGGAAAGGGGATATGCTGCACTGGGGAGAGATGTTTGATAGGGCATAAGGGAGGGGAAGATAGATGGTGGATAGTAAGAGAGAGGCAGAAATGTTGGACATGATAGTGGAAGGAAGGGAGAGAATGCTGCATGTGGGAGGGGGAAGAGAGATTTTGAATTCAGGGCACATGAGAGGGAGAGAGAGAGAGATGTTTGGGCATGGGGGTGGATGAGCGAGAAGGAGAGATACACAGGAGGTGAAGATGGGAGAAAAATCTAGGAGCAGAAAGGAGTGATGGAGAGATGCCAAGCATTGGGAGTGAGGGAAGAGAAAATGTCAGGGAGATGTCAGGCTACAAGGGAGGGGAGGAAGAGGGAGTAGTTCCTGGGTTAGAAGGGTGGAGGGAGGAAGATGAATGGTGGAACCCTATTGGATAGTCCAGGAGGGAGAGGAGAAGGGGGGCAAAGAAATGAATGAGAGAATAGTGATTACAGAGAGTAGATATATGGTAATGAGGAGTAGATTAAAGATGAAAAGGAATGGAGGGCTAAGGAAGGAGTGAGATGGGGAATGGGAGAGCTAGTGGGTGAAAGAAGAAGATGGAAATTTGATAGGTAGATTAAAGTAAAAAGTAGGAGAAGGGTGAAAGACAGAAAAGAGCTTTAAAGGAATGATCAATTTATCAGCGACAAGTGTAGTGAGGGAATAGACAGGAGAGAGGCGAAAAGACAAATGGACAGCAACCACTTGAAGAAGAGTTATCAGATGACAGACAGGACAGCAGAAAAGAGAAACTAGAACCGACATGATGGAAAAATAAAAATGTCCAGACAACAAAGGCAGAAAAAAAAAGTATTTTATTATGAATGTTTTAAATGGAATATGTTAGCTTTGTGAAATATTCATAGCAAATGTCTTTGTATTGTGTTCAGTAGAAAAGGAAATGCATTTTGTTTTTACTTGGGATACCCAGTTCAATTTTGTCTAAATATTTTATTTGTATTTGTGATCCTTTTTTCTATATTTGGAGAAGGTCTGTTGGTGTGATAGTAATGGGGAATTGGAGGATAGGCAGGGAGGTGAGGGGAATTGAGTAGAGAGCCCTCCTTTATTTTCTGACCTGAGCCCTAGCAGGTCTTACACTGGTCTTGATCCTTGATATATAACTGATGGGGATCCCCAAGCATCCTCAGCTGAGGACTTCCTCCAAAGATGGCTAGAACTCCCTTCTATCAAGCTCTGCAGTTGGCGACAGCATCCTTGAGCCACCAACAATTAAACATGCATCAGGTGCCGGCTTCAGTGGCTTAGGGACATCGCTGCTGCCTGACAAGCTTGGTAAAAGTGAATTCTGACCACGTAAGAACATAAGAATTGCCGTTGCTGGGACAGACCAGTGGTCCATCATGCCCAGCAGTCCGCTCACGCGGCGGCCCTCTGGTCAGAGAAAGTCTTCAGCTTACAGAGTTTGGAGATCCTCCTTAGCTAAAGTTTTTATATCTTGAGGTGGGGTTAGGAAGGGGTAGAGAAAATTTTGTATTCACCCACTTTGGGCTTGGGCCCACCCAAAATTGACTATATGGCTACATCACTGATCTAGGTATATCTTTATATAACAAGCTTATCCTATTGGACTGGATACTAAGGACTCATATCGTTAATGAGTAAACCTCAGCCCCACCACTCTACCGCTGTGTTATCTCATGACCGCGGGAAGAATTACGTGGCACTTCATCATTGGCTGCCCATATACGTTTTACTATTCGTTGCTCTTTTTTTTCCAATTTTAAATTCTTTCTTTATATAAAAAGGTAGTGTATGTACTTAGCTGATATCAGCCAATGCCTGGGAGTCTGACTCGACATGACATGTTTCGCACCGACTAGTGCTGTATCAAGGGTCTCCCTATATACAAAAAGAAAGGAAGCTATTAGCGTCGTTCCTATCTAGCCACCCCTCCTAAGTCATACCTCGTCACCTCCTGATTTCTTACACATTCGTGTACTCACCGAGGTCGCGCGTGTCATCCGACTTTAGTTTGTATAAAGAGAAAGATGGCGGAGGAGTCTAGCCCCGGAGTTTAAATACTATCTCATATCATTAACTATCAAGTACCTCCCCCTGTGTCTCATTGGTCCAACCTCTACCCAATGACTGAAATCCATTCAATCTCCCCATTCAATCCGTGTGGTTCCACAGTATCCAATGTAAAAATGTATCTCTGTTCGTTTTCATTCAGCTTTCTCTGATCTTTCCCACCGTCCCTCCCAATAACTCTATTTATGACCCGCCATTTGATCTCATCTACTGTATGATTATGTGTAATCAACTCTGGTAGACCATTGGATTACACATAATCATACAGTAGAGTCAGATGACACGCGTGACCTCGGTAGGTAAACGAATGTGTAAGAAATCAGGAGGTGACGAGATATGACTTAGGAGGGGGGGGGGGGGGCTAGATAGGAACGACACTAATAGCTTCCTTTCTTTTTGTATATAGGGAGACCCTTGATACAGCACTAGTCGGTGCGAAACATGTCATGTCGGGTCAGACTCACAGGCGTTGGCTGATATAAGCTAAGTACATACACTATCTTTTTATATAAAGAAAGAATTTAAAGTTGGAAAAAAAAGAGCAATGAATAGTAAAACGTATATGGGCAGCCAATGATGAAGTGCCACGTAATTCTTC
Source organism: Geotrypetes seraphini (assembly GCF_902459505.1). Classification (NCBI taxonomy): domain Eukaryota; kingdom Metazoa; phylum Chordata; class Amphibia; order Gymnophiona; family Dermophiidae; genus Geotrypetes; species Geotrypetes seraphini. The sequence goes on from NC_047101.1 coordinate 36,900,259, forward strand.
CCGCGGTCATGAGATAACACAGTGGTGGAGTGGTGGGGCTGAGGCTTACTCATTAACGATATGAGTCCTTAGTATCCAGTCCAATAGGATAAGCTTGTTATATGAATATTTAGGACTGGAATGAGATAGCTAGTAAGTAGATTGCCATATAATTTGGAGGACTAGGTATATCTTTAGCCATATTTACAAAGCCAGAATTTACCCAATTATGTCGTTCAGTATACTTGGCTAGTAAAGAATTTTTCCCTTCCCCACAGGATCTCTCTATCCCCATCCCATCCTTGAGAGCTCTGTCTCTGCCCCATTCCTGCAAGCTCTGTCCTCATCTGCACAAGCCTCGAACACTTTAAAATCATAAGTGTTCAAGGCTTGTACAGTTAAGGCAGAGCTTGCAGGAATGGGACAGAGACAGAACTTGTGGGGATGGGACGGAGATACAGAGATGCATAAATGGCCCATAACTGTGTTGCTGAATATCAGACTCACCACCTTACAACCCAGTTGGAACTGAAAATAACACACACTAAACTGTGATGTATTGACCAGTCAGTATTGTGTATCTCTTGGGATATCAACTGTACCTTATATCTCTTCACACAATCACAGGCCATTTATGAAAGGGCAAAAGAGGGGGATAAACGGAGGTGGCCAGCGAATCTCACTGCTACACAATCATCTGCAGTTGGCAAGGTGCCCTGGGTACAGACATCTTATACCCAGTTGGTTTGTGGTGCCATGTTCCCAGTCACAATCACCCAAATAACCAAATATATGCCTCCACTTTCCCTATCACTTGGTACAAAAAACAGGTAAATTCCATAGTCCAGGCAGCTCTCCTGCCCAAATGCCAGTGCTCTTTGTGGATGGGAGTCCTAAATCTAAAATGGCTCCCAAGAAGTGACAACCTAAATGTTCCAAGGAAGAGACTCTTGAGTTCTGGAAAATAATCCTGCACCGTGGAACAGAGCTTTATCAGAAACCCAGAGGGCCAATTTGCACAATACACTTCCAAAAGTAAGACTGAATCCTCTACGGCTTGACACCTGGGGTGCATGTAAGTTTCTGCCCACATAACCACGCCTAAGTTTTCAAATGTTGACCTTTAAACCTTTATGCATATAGATGTCATCACCTATTTTATAAAATAACTTCCATTATGCCATGTTAAACATCTAACTCAGAATTTCGGATCAGGTGTTAGGGAAGGGGGTGGTGATTGTGTCATGAGGTTAATGCGGTATCATTGACCTGGTTTGACTGCTAATGTGACAGATAATGTGGCATAATTAACTACACCTCCAGAGGAGCAGCTAATTGCTTTTCGTGGCAGCTGCATGACATTAACACATGGTAGAGATCGTTGCCCTTTGTAAGCGACGCAGCTGTCATCCCCAGTCTCCTGCTATTAGTGCAGAGATTTTGCAGCCACCATGGGTTAACTTTTACGTTAATGTGTGATAACTACAAACCTCAGCAAAGATTAATAAATTGGGGCCTAAGGGTACTGTAAAAAAATTAGCATTCAATAAATGAAAGAAATAGCATTCTATTATCCCTGGACCGGTGCTCCACCAAGAGTTGAGCTTAAATTGATAGATTTATAACTGCTACGCTGTAGAACGAAAATTCCTTTTCGAGCTGTACAGATTAATTAAAAACTATATTGAATAAGGATATAGAAAAATGTGTTTATGTATTTTATATTTGAACTGTCATTTACAGTACCACATGCAAGAATCAAAGAGCATAGTCCCGAGTTATGTTCGATCAGGGATCTCAAAGTCCCTCCTTGAGGGCCTCAATCCGGTTGGGTTTTCAAGATTTCCCCAATGAATATGCGCTGCTTTCAATCCTGGAAACCCGACTGGATTGCGGCCCTCAAGGAGGGACTTTGAGACCTCTGTGTTAGATGTTATACATCGAGACATGTGGAGGGGCATCTAAATCTGAGTTTAGGTGTTTTGCAGAACATGCGCATATGTCCAGTACCAAGCATGAATTCAACAATGGCTAAAGCACTCTTCAGACCTTCCCCAAATATACTATATTTAACACATAAAGTGGGAGGTCCCAGAACGTTTTCAAAATGAATAATATCTTATTTTCTCATGGACCTCAGTGGTACCCTCTGCATGCCACTAAACTTTTAGAACATGCAGAACAAATGGCACCCCTAATCGTCATTGGTCCCTTATACTTTTTATCATTTTTCATAAATAGTTATTTATAATTTATATTTTAAATATATATATCGGTACTTAGCTTTAGCTACGTGGGTGGGGGTAAGCACTCCGACGTAGACTACGTTTCGCCCCGCAGGGCTGTATCAAGGAAATCCCCCTGCAGAATGATATAAAAGTATATAGTATCAGCTTTCTACAGTAACTTTGGCACCATTAAAAACAGTTTATTACTTATTGAGTTACCTCAAGTAGACCAGCTCATGCTCCCCGCGTTAGAGTTTAAAGACAGGAAACATGGCTGCGGCGTTCACACTTATTAAATATCCTAGATCCCTTTCAGAACGTGATGACATCAATCTTAACATAGAAACGCCCCCATTTTTTTAAGCCTCATATTAAGGTGGTCCATTCTATTTCAGCATTCAAACCCGTGGGAATTATTGAGTTCAAAAAATAAATCCATTTTTGCTCCTTATAATCCGCGGACCAATAAAATATATCATGCTATCTCTAATACTTCCTGTCAGAGCTCAATGGTAGTTTACATGATTCAATGCCCGGGCCAACTCCTTTATATTGGGAGGACAAGTCGCAAGATTAGTGTTCGTTTGACTGAACACAAGTCCCGTATTAACACTGGTAATATCGAAGCGCCTCTAGTACAACACTGGAGGGACAATAATCATAAAATTACTGATTTAAAATGGAGGGTTATCGATCAGGTTCATGTAGGGTGGGAGGGTGGCGACTCTAAAAGTAAACTAAATTATAAGGATCAAAAATGGATTTACCAAGCATGGCCATTTTCAAAATTGCAAGGCGTCTATCTTGTTTTTTTGAAAATGGATGTGTATGTGCTCAGTGCATTTATTTTTTTGAACCATTAAAAAAAAAAAAAAAAAAAAAAAAACACGGCCAGAAGAAAAATGCATAGAACAAGACTTTGGGATGTAGGAACTGCCATCTCTGGATCAGACCTTCGGTCCATCAAGTCCAGCATTCTAAGTAGATTGGCCACACAGACATCCCTGCAGAGCAGTGGGGTACGCTAGGAGGCACTAAAGTGAACCTCATTAATATTGTATGGTGAGCCCTCCAAAACCAACTGTACCCAATTGTATACCACAATAATAGCCCTTATGTCTTCAGGTGACACCTACAGTATATGGGGATGGGGTTTGGAAGGCTCACATGTTCCACTACAAGGGCGGTGGTTAGAGCGGAGTATGGGCCTGAGTCCCTAACTCTGTGGTTGGCTACACCGCCCATTAGGCTACTCAGGAACCTGCCTGCTGCTTTACTAGGACTGGCCATAACATCTGAAGCTATCCTGCAGGCAGGTATGTACTATTTAATTCCCATCTTTGAGGGGTGGAAGGGGATCAGTGGGGACTGGGGGGGGGGGGGGCGGTCATGCTTATATCCCTCCATTGTTAATCTGATCAGTTTGGGTACCTTTTTGGCATTTATTAGTTGTTAAAACTGGTCTAGACCCAGATGTCAAATTGTGCCCTGGATGTATTTTTAATATTTGAAGGCAGAAAAACGTCTAGGCCATAAGCCTGTCCTTGTTCCGCCCACACCCTTGAGACTTAGACAAACTGCAGCTGAAAATAGCAAATTGGAAGGGTGTGATGATAATAATGCTCATCTACCCCTTTGTATTGTTTTTGGACGTCTTTCTTTGAAAATGGGCCCCATAATATATGTTACTTTGGTGAACGTTGGTGCTATGTGTTTCTAAGTCAGGGGTGGGCAACTCCAGTCCTCGAGGGCCGGAATCCAGTTGGGTTTTCAGGATTTCCCCAATGAATATGCATGAGATCTGTTTGTATGCACTGCTTTCAATGCATATTCATTGGGGAAATCCTGAAAACCTGACTGGATTCCGGCCCTCGAGGACCGGAGTTGCCCACCCCTGATCTAAGTGCTTTGTATATCAGAATTCCAACTTATCTATCCTCTATTATGGTCACATTGAATTTTGGCTATCCATATATAATTTGCTTATATTTGTTTGAGGAGAGAGCTGTTTCTTTGGATCTGTTTAGGACGGGGTGTCAAAGTCCCTCCTCGAGGGCCGTAATCCAGTCGGGTTTTCAGTATTCCCCCAAAGAATATGCATGAGATCTATTAGCATACAATGAAAGCAGTGCATGCAAATAGATCTCATGCATATTCATTGAGGAAATCCTGAAAACCCGACTGGATTGCGGCCCTCGAGGAGGGACTTTGACACCCCTGGTTTAGGACCTTTTTGAGACTTTGGGGAGTAGTGTTTGTCTCTGTAGGGTGCAGGTTGGCATCTGAGACTTTTTCCTCTTCATTTATCATTTTATTGGTCACTTTTTTCCCTCTGGGCACTTAATGCAGTGCCGCTGTATTAGTGCTTGTGTTACACATATGTACATGTTTAGTTTTTGATGACAAGCAGTGGCATAGTAAGGAGAGGGGGCGGTCCACCCCAGGCACCATCTTGGTAGGGGTGCCAGCACCCATCCTCCCCTCTGCCCTGCTCCTTCCCCAACCCCCTACTACCACACGTGCATGCCCCTTTGCTTCCCTCATACCTCTTTAGAGTTTGTGGCATGGGCAGCAGCCCCAACCTGCTGCTCGCGCCAGCATCTGCTTTTCCTCTGACGTCACTTCCTGGACCCACGCCTAGGAAGTGATGTCAGAGGAAGAGCCAACGCTGGCACGAACAGCAGGTTGGGGATGCTGCTTATGCTGGGAGCGTTAAAGAGGTACAGGGGAAGGGAAGGGGCACGTGCACAAAGCAGGAGGGGTCTGGGGCAGAGAAGAGGGTGAGGGAGGGATTCTTCCACCCTTATCATATCTGGGTTTTTCAGGTCCCCTGCCTAACTGACCCCAACTAGCTGGTAATACAGAGTTGTGTGGGGACAGAAATCGCATCTGTCCCCACCCGTTCCCGCAAGAATCCCCTCCGTCCCCGCAAGGAATCCCCTCCATCCCCGTGAGGAATCCCCTCCATCCCCGCAAGGAATCTCCTCCATCCCCACAAGGAATCCCCTCCGTCCCCGTGAGGAATCCCCTCCGTCCCCGCAAAGAATCCCCTCCATCACTGCAAGGAATCCCCTCCGTCCCTGCAAGAATCCCCTCAGTCCCTGCAAGGAATCCCCTCCGTCCCCACGAGGAATTCCCTTCGTCCCCGCGAGGAATCCCCTTCGTCCCCGCGAGGAATCCCCTCCATCCCCTTGAGGAATCCCCTCTATCCTTGTGAGGAATCCCCTCTGTTCCCGTGAGGAATTCCCTCCGTCCCCACAAGAAATCCCCACTGTCCCCGCAAGGAATCCCCTCTGTCCCCGCGAGGAATCCCCTCCGTCCCCACGAGGAATCTCTTCTGTCCCCGCGAGGAATCTCTTCTGTCCCCGCCTGTCCCCCCATAAAAGTAACCTGTCCACATAAAAAGCAGTAATTACTTCTGACAGTTTTGATTTTTTTTTTGTAAGTCTTAGTTTATTTAAACCAACAATAAAATACAATATAAACAAATAACAGTGAACAGAACTAAGAGATGCATTCATGATTGGAAAGAATTAGAATAGATAGGTCATGTGACTGTAGGGTCAACTATTTCTTGTTAAAAAGAAGAGTTGGATTTTTTTGGCAATATAAAGCTCATATCTGTAGAGTAAACAAATCTGGTGCCGCCATCTGGCATGGCATGGTTTTTAATGCAGTAATTAATAAAGAATCAAATAATACAGCATCAAAATCATTTAAAGCAGAATTGAGAGAAGCACTTTTCAGGACAATGGTTGCATAAGAAAAACTGAACTGGAAACCCCAAAACAAACTCAGCAAGTACTTCATTTTGTATTAAACACAATTGGTGGCATAACCATGAAAGAGGGCTGGGCCTCCCACTCTGAGCTTAGCCCTCAAAATGAACATCCCCCTTGCTGTAGCTGGTGGGACATTGGTTTTCCATCATCTTGGTCCCAGTTTCTGCTTTTGCCTATCTATAATAATAAAACCCTAAGCGCGCATGCGCACTCCTACTTGTGTTTTCCGTTTTCTGTGATCAGTAGGTCCCTGGCAGGTAGTAGTGCGGACCTCAAGGTGATGTTGTTCGGTCTGGCCTGCTCCCTGCTCCCTTAGTGCCTTACCGTAGTGTATTTTTAAGTTCAAAGACGTGACGGCAGCTCCTTTCACGATCCCCACCTGCGACGGAAGTCCAACGCAGGCGGGGATCGTGAGAGGAGCCGCCGCGGCAACTTTAAACTTACAAATAATTTTGCCAGAGTCGGCCAGACAGCAGGAGATGAAGGGCGAGGGTGTAGGGGATTCTTAGAGGGCTGGAGAAATGTAATGGGGGAAGTTAAGGCGAGACGGAGGGCAGGAGTCAAAGGGGAAAATCCAGGAAATCAGAAAGTTCAAGGTAGGAGGGAAAGAAGGAAGGAGAAGGTCCGGTTAGTTCCTCGACCTGGAGGAGAGAAGTAGGTAATAAGTGGCGTTGTATCGGGATTGGAAAGGGAAGGAGGAAGGCCTATTTTGAGAATTGTGGAGGTGACACTGCTAGCACCCGCTAATGTAACGGGCTAAAAAACTAGTCTTCTACTAATTCTCTTTCCAGTCCTCAGGAACCCCAGTTCCATCCCCTTGGGAGTCCCATGAGCCTGGAGGGATCCTGTAGACCTGGGGGGATCCCTGTAGGAGTCCCGTGGGATTCCCGCAATCTCTGTTCCTGTGCAGACCTCTAATACAAAGCTCCAAAAAGGTGACTTCCTCAGGCTGTGCTCTGCCAGCTTCCAAACAACAAAAATAACTTCTCAATTTCAAATCCAGGGTCCTGGAACCTGCCTGTACTGTTTGGATCAGGTTGCTCACAGTTCCACTGTGATTACTTAAATCAGAAGCAGTAACTTTTATCTCTTCTGTTCCCTTGATTTGTGAGGCAATACCACATTACTAGAAACAGTGCTCTTATTCCCACAGACTTCCCTAGGTGTCCATTTCTTTAAACATGCACACTTCATCAGGCTCTATTTCAATGTCATTTACCAACAGTTCTTCTGGCATTTCAATATCATAATCATCACCTTCAGAAGAATTATTAGAAGCCTCAGTCCAGATGTTTCCTACTTGATTTCTTTGGGGAGTATTGGTTTCTGTTCTCTGAATCCTTGGCTGCACAGATCTGCTTCTCTCCGAGGATTCAGGTATCCTGTGGGTTTGTGGCTGCCTCCATTGCCTAGAAGACCCATCCTTTTCGCATGCTCTGTTTGATTGCTTCTAGGTCCAAGTGAGCTTCTAGAGCTCTCTGCTACTGGACCTTGATAGCTTCTCTGTTGATTAGCCCTGCCTACAGCTGGCTGACTGCAGGAGCTAATCCAGTCTTAAGCTTTAACACCACCTGCCTAGTGCCTACTGGGACTTGTAGTTTTCTGTTCATAGCTGTTCCTAAGCTATTGCTAGGCAAGGATAAGTGGGTCATTGCAGTGCTGCCCTTCTTTTGGGATTTGTTGATCAGGTGTGTTTCTTTGCCCTGCTTGCTTCTGGGATCAGATTTAGGTTTAGTTTCAGGGCACTGCAGGGTTTCTTCTGTTATCACGGGGCTCTCTCTCTCTCTCTCTCTCTTTTTCTCTTTCTTTCTCTCTCTTTCTCTTTTTCTCTTTTTTTCTCTCTCTTTCTCTTTCTCTCTTTCTCTCTCTTTCTTTCTCTCTCTTTCTCTCTCTCTCTTTCTCTCTCTCTTTCTTTCTCTTTCTCTTTCTCTCTCTTTCTCTTTCTTTTTCTTTCTCTCTCTCTCTATTTCTCTTTCTCTCTCTCTTTCTCTTTCTCTTTCTCTTTATCTCTCTCTCTCTTTCTCTCTCTCTCTATATATATATTAATTTTTTTTGTCATTTTAGATTGTTCTATAATTATGTATTAGAAATGTATATTTTTATTCTTTCTGTTTACTACCGTATTTAAATGGAGTTCTTTTCATTACATTGATCAAATTATATTAACTGCTTTGATCCTTTTTTTTAGCTATTTAAGTGGTATATAAAATTTTTTATTAAAGATAAACTTATGTCACCTAAAAAATCTGCGCCAGCTGGTGCAGTGCTGAGCACAGTTCTATTAAAGTTAGGCATACTGTATAAAATCGCACTTAGGGCTCCTTTTACAAAGGCACGCTAGCGGTTTAACGCGCACTAAAACGCCAGACTTGCTAGCTGCTACCGCCTCCTCTCGAGCAGGCGGTAGTTTTTGGCCAGCGCGGGGGTTAGCGCGTGATGAAAAGTCGTGCGCATTAACCCCACTAGCGCGGCTTTGTAAAAGGAGCCCTTAGTGCGGCCTAGGCACCCTTAACTTTTCGTTGTACTGTATTTCTGCCTGGGGTTTCTAGGCCTAAACGCCTGAACCTAAGTCAAAATGTCATGTAATTTATTTCTTATATACCGCTAAACTCCGTTAGGATTCTAAGCGGTTTACATAAGAACATAAGACTTGCCTCTGTCGGGTCAGACCGGAGGTCCATCGTGCCCGGCAGTCCGCTCACGCGGCGGCCCCTCAGGTCCAGGACCTGATAGTGCTCCTACCCTAAAACTCACATATGCTTTTCGCTTTGGTCCTGTAGAGTAACCTTCTATCTATACCTTGCAATCCCCTTCAGTCCCTTTTTGAAACCCAGTATTGTACTCTGTCCTATTACCTCCTTTGGAAGCGTGTTCCAGGTGTCCACCACCCTCTGAGTGAAGAAAAACTTCCTTGCATTCGTTTTGAATCTGTCCCCTCTCAGTTTTTCTGAGTGACCTCTTGTTTTTGTTGTCCCCGCTAGACTGAAGAATCTGTCCCTCTCCACCCTCTCTATGCCTTTCATGATTTTATATGTCTGTATCATGTCTCCTCTCAGTCTCCGCTTTTCTAGAGTAAAAAGCCCCAGTTTGTCCAACCTTTCGGCATATGAAAGGTTCTCCATTCCCTTTATCATCCTAGTTGCTCTCCTCTGGACCCTCTCAAGTATCACCATGTCTTTCCTAAGGTACGGTGACCAGTATTGGACACAGTATTCCAGATGTGGTCGCACCATTGCTCGATACAATGGCAGGATGACCTCCTTCGTTCTGGTAGTGATACCTTTTTTGATAATGCCCAGCATTCTGTTCGCTTTCTTTGAGGCCGCTGCACATTGCGCTGCTGGCTTCATTGTTGTATCCACCAATACCCCCAGGTCTTTTTCTAGGGTGCCTTTCCCCATCTCCCTTCCTCCCATCGTATAGCTGTACAGAAAATAGACAATAGTGTGCATTAAAATTATAAGTAATATAGGTTTATAGAGAAATATACATTAAAGGATACAATAAAAATAAGATAAATAAATAAAGAATAGGTACTTAGGAATTCCCTTACTGTCCCGAAGGCTCACAATCTAACTGAAGTACCTGGAAAAATAACAATTAGTTGAGTAATAAAAGTAAGAAATAGAAATAGAAGAAAAAAATAAGAAAATAAACATTCTAACAAGACTACATTGATCTAAGGACTTTGAAAGGTAGAAAAGAAGAGAGATAGGAATAGCTGCAGAAAGGAGGAACCGTTGAGCAATAGAATTTTGGAGAAATTTAAATGTTAAAAGTAAAACAAAACAAGGGGCAAATCAATGAATGAAATTAACAATAAAACATAAACTGGAAAAAAAAAGTGAAAATATAAATCAGAACAGTTGGATTAAAGTCCAGATTGAGATGACTTCACTGCTAGGCCGCCAAATTTCACCAGGTATCATCCGATCCTTGCCAACACACCGGAAGCCCCAAAACAGGCACCTAATACAAAAACATGCTCATGATCAATCCTAACCACACCCACTTTTAGGTAGGTGCTTTGGATTAGGTGTATACTTTTTATAGCATTGCGCTTTCCAAGTTGTGCGCCTAACTTTCAATTAAGTCCAATTAATATCAATTGCGAGCTGTTAATTGCCAATTATCAGCACCAATTAAGTAATTTTAGGCAGACTGTATAGAATTTGAAGGAATGTTATATATTTTTTTATACTTTAAATACTGTCTTTAATAAAAACAATTAAAGCAGTTTGCAAGTTAATAAAATATCTAGAAAATTACCAACAAGCAACCGTGTGCTCAGTAGAGGGGAGGAGAAACAATAACTAGTAGAATACTCTAAGATACAGAAACATTTAGGCCCTCTTTTACTAAGCTGCGGCGAGGCTTCTACTGTGGCCCAGGGCTCTAAATGCTCCGACACTTCTCCAACGCTCATAGTAATTCTACGAGTGTTAGAGTTGCAATGGTATTAAACCAATTGAACTGTGTATACTAAATTTGACAAAAACGTCCTGTACTCAGTACCATCAAATTCAATGCAACTTTGCATCCACATTCCGTTACCTCTCATCACATCTAAGTATTTTGTGGATCCTCAGACCACCACTTGAGATCTGTTCTCATTAATATTTACCTTATATCAAGTCATTATTATATCACAAAGAATAATAATGCACGGTGGAAAAAAGGCAATGAATGCTAATAAGAAAAGTATCTGGGTCGATGAGGAATGATACCATTTTGAGTTATTTTACTCAAGTGATGATCTGAGGCTCCACGAGATACTTAGATGTGATGAGAGGTGACGGAAGTGTGGATATAAAGTTGCATTGAATTTAATGGTACTGAGAGCAGCAATGAAACATTTAGCGCTCCGGGCCAAGGTAGAAACCTCTACCACGGCATAGTAAAAGAGAACCTTATATATAAATCACCCACTCAAATATTTTTCATGCAAAAATGTTTTCAGATAACATATTAATACATTCCCTGTTCATTTCAAAATTGGACTATTGCAATTCTTTATATAATAACTTGCCCCGAAAAGATATACGACGTTTACAAATTATTCAGAACACTGCAATAAAAGTTATCACTAATTCAAAAAAGTTTGATCATGTTACACCCCTCCTAAAAAATGCCCACTGGCTGCCAGTTCCACATAGGATAACCTACAAACTAGCACTTTTAACATTTAAAATCTGGCAAACACAACAACCTATCTTTCTCGAGAAGTTATCCTGCCGCTGTATCGGGCAATGGTGCGTCCACATCTTGAGTACTGCGTCCAGTATTGGTCACCGTACCTTAAGAAGGATATGCTGTTACTTGAGAGAGTTCAGAGGAGAGCGACACGACTTATTAAGGGGATGGAAAGCCTTTCATACGCTGAGAGATTGGAAAAACTGGGACTCTTTTCCCTGGAAAAGAGAAGATTAAGAGGGGATACGATAGAGACTTACAAGATCATGAAGGGCATAGAGAGAGTAGAGATGGACAGATTCTTCAAACTTTCAGAAAATAAAAAAACAAGAGGGCATTCGGAAAATTTGAGAGGGGACAAATTCAAAACAAATTCTAGGAAGTTCTTCTTTACCCAACGTGTGGTGGACACCTGGAATGCGCTTCTAGAGGATGTAATAGGGCAGAGTACGGTACTAGGGTTTAAGAAAGGATTGGACAATTTCCTGCTGGAAAAGGGGATAGAGGGGTATAGATAGAAATTTACTGCACAGGTCCTGGACCTGTTGGGCCGCCGTGTGAGCGAACTGCTGGGCGCGATGGACCTCAGGTCTGACCCAGCGGAGGCATTTCTTATGTTCTTATGAGAGACTGCTGTTGCCTTATGCTCCTTCACGAACACTTAGATCAGTGGAACAAAATCTTTTAACAGTTCCATCACTGAAAATCATAAATACGAGAAAAGCGGAGAATTTCTCCACTACAGGCCCCACAAATTTGGAATTGACTTCCATGTTTTTTTAAGAGAAGAAAGCAGTTAGATAAATTCAAAATCATTTTTAAAACATTTCTATTTAATGATGCTTTCCCGAATTAGTTCTGAAAAGGTCGTTATTATCCATTAACAGGGACACATAGACTCTAAAATACCAGAAACTAGCCTTATAAGGCTAAAAACCCTTCCCTCTCTTAATGTGTTTACCTTGAATGTTTCTTTGCTTTTAAAAATTGTAGTTCTTTCCCTTTTTTCCTGGTGTTTCTTGTACGCAAGTATTGACATTAGTATTGTTTATATGTCTTCTTTGTAAATATCATTTTTAATATAAATCGCTTAGAAATTATATAAGCGGTTTTGGAAACTTGGAAAAGAACATTAAATAAGGATCCTGCATCCAGATCTCTCTGAGTCAATTGTTCAAATACAAGCAGTCTGGGAAAAAAACCCCATTTATTCATGACCTTCTTTTATTGAAGGCCAACTGCAGATGGAAAATACAATGATAATGAGCCCTTAGGAATGATATTTCTATTAAGCAAAGAGAAAAATAGATGATTAACCAAATATTCTCATGTTGGACCTCTGAACACAAATAAGATGCTAATTTAAATATAATTTATGTTGGAACAGGGAGCCAGTGTAGCTGAATCAAGAGGGCAGATACTCTCTCATGTCTATAAAATCTAAATATTAATCTAGCTGCAGTATTTTGGGGGAATTAGAATTTCTTAACTAGATATACAAGTAGAGTGCATTATAATAATCTATATCAAGTACAGTAGCTGGGATGAAGCTGATTCCGTGAGGATTCTAAAGTTGGTCCACGTTTAATTACTGTTTGATATACCACTGAGTCAGTAACCTTCTAAGCAATTTGGGATAAGGCGATGAGAAGAAAGAAAAAAGAAATGACATAATAGTAGAACAGAGAAGAAAATACAGATGGAAGTTGACATAGTGATGCTAAACTATCCCTGCCATCCACTCCAGGAGGTCATCGAAAAACGGGGCCAAGGCTGGGGGAAAAAAAAAGATAGTGCTCAAGGAGATTCAAATAGCACAAGGAACTGTTATTCAGGACTGTTTATTGTTACAAGGAAACAAGAACGTGTGGAGGGGCATAATCAAAAGACATATCTAAGTTGTCCAAAGTCGGACATGGAAAAAGGTCCATTTTTAAAAAATATGTCCAGCATATTTTTTTTCAAAAATCGTCCAACTGTGCATCCAGCCATCTGATCGTCCATCTTTATACCCCATTTTCACCCAAAAATTTGTCCAACTCAAAAATGCTTTAAAAAAAGACCTTTTGGGTGTGGGAGGGGCCAGAAAAGTGATGGACTGGACACCCAGACATGACAACATAGTGGGGCACCTTACAGGGCACTGCTGTAAACTTCACAAAAAGGGTGCCACAACTGCTCCCTTATAGTTCATGGTGAGCCCCACTAAACACCCCCAGAATCTACTAGACCCACCTATCTACCACCCTAATAGCCCTTATGGCTGCAGGAGCCACTTATATGGCAGTACAAAAGGGTTTGGGGTTTTTAGGGAGGTGCGCATGTTTCACCATGAATGCAGTGATTAGAGTGGCTTATGGGCCTGGGTCCTCCTCTTCATGGTTCACTAACCCACCCTCAAGACCACTTAAGCCACCTCTGTGCAGCTCAACTAGGCTTTCCTATGCCAGGTGCTGATGGAGGCAGATATGTAAAGTTGTTATTACATTTTTTAGGGAGGGGAGGGAGGTCAGTGATCACTGGGGCTGTGTGTGTGGGTCTGTACTTTGTCCCTGTCCCTCTGGTTACTTTGGATAACTTTTGTGGACTTAGACCTGGTTTTAGATGGCCTGAGTCACAACGTCCAAGTTCCATCTAGGTAGTGTTATAAAACCTTTGGTTATACATGCAGTACAACTAAGTCTAGGATGGCCAACATCCCGCCCAAATCCTTCCCTCACCACTCCTCCTAAAACGCCCCTTTTAGCTCTGCTCATTCAGCAGCACTGTGAAGGCCTAAGTCATTTTTAAATAAGTCTAAAACCCTGTTCGATTATTGGCGTGTGGACGGCTTTTGTTACTGATCATCCAAGTGCTGATTTAGGCCGATTTGTAGATGTTTTTCATATTTCAATTATGAGCCCCTTAGAGAACAACATGAGGAAGTTTTATTTGAGATTTATTAATTTCACCAAATTGATCTCCATGCCTGGAGACTTATTAAAGAAATATTTGGTAGACATCCTTAAAATCCTTTGAATGCAATTTCACTAGTTAGCAAGGCTTATAACTTGAAGACCAAAATTCAAGTCTCAACAGCACCTTAATGGAGACTTGATCCATGTTTCACCTGATAGGTTGAATGTTGCTAAATTATTGGACTTATACACTCCAAATTCATAAGGAGGAATGAGATACGCGATCCTCAGAGGGTCGAATTACCCAAAGGTTCAAATGGGTGATAACCCATAGAACCCGATCTTCATGGGATCCAAATGTATCTTGTTTACTAAATTTTTACGTTTTTCTTTTTCTTTTATCCTATAACGAATCATAAAAGATTTGTACTTAGCTATATTCAATTTTTAGCAGGGAGCGCCTCCACCAACATGTCCATGTTTCAGACGCTTTCCTCAGGGTCGAGGCTCCCAAGTTGTATCTATAAAAAACATTTGAATATCAAACATTACTCCTAAACTCACATTTATCCATTTTCATAATTAAAAAACTCTTGAATATATTGTAATATGTCCAATCAAGACTATTTTGAGCCACGAGCAACTTACTCATGCACACAGTAAATGGATAAATGTGAGTTTAGGAGTAATGTTTGATATTCAAATGTTTTTTATAGATACAACTTGGGAGCCTCGACCCTGAGGAAAGCGTCTGAAACATGGACATGTTGGTGGAGGCGCTCCCTGCTAAAAATTGAATATAGCTAAGTACAAATCTTTTATGATTCGTTATAGGATAAAAGAAAAAGAAAAACGTAAAAATATAGTAAACAAGATACATTTGGATCCCATGAAGATCGGGTTCTATGGGTTATCACCCATTTGAACCTTTGGGTAATTCGACCCTCTGAGGATCGCGTATCTCATTCCTCCTTATGAATTTGGAGTGTATTAGTATCATTATACTGGATATTTTTCTTTCTTTTGGCATAAGTAACATATTGATTCCAGTTTTTGTTTAGCCATTCATTTAAGGATGCTAAATTATTGGAAGCATCAATAGATTATGCGGACAGTCAGGTGACGCTACTTGTAACCTTTCTATTTGAGATAAATAGAAATCATGTTCTAACATTAGTCTTTCAGCATAGAGCTGAGCAGTTTTTGGTCAGAATGTGTGATGTTTTCCAGATATTTCAAGAGAGACACGGGAATATCATTCATTCCTGACTCTCAGAAATAGAGTTGTTCAAAATGGTCAAGCTTTTTTCTTACGATTTCCAATTAAATGTTTAATAAGAATAGATTCAGGGCTCCTTTTACAAAGCCGCGTTAGCGGTTTGACACGTGTAATAGCACGCGCTAAACTGCCGGCCTCGCTAGCCACTACCGCCTCCTCTTGAGCAGGCGGTAGTTTTTTGGCTAGTGCGGGGGTTAGCACGTGATCAAAAGTCACGTGCGCTAAAGCCGCTAACGCAGCTTCGTAAAAGGAGCCCTCAGTGTATGTTTGCTATGACCCTAAATAGCTCTTGTTATTTCTTGATTCTAAATTTCCTGTTCAAGCGTCAGCACCTGTCCATAATGTAGAACCATAATATTACAATGATAATAGAATATTATCTTAGGCCCCATTTATTTTGTTTAATTGTTTTATGGTAATTATCATATTTGCTCCTACTATTATTTCTCTCTCCTATATGCTGAGAGCTAAAGAGAGTTCATATTTTGGGTCTGATGTAAGATTCTGTGAAGAAATTATTTCTTTTTGACCACCTCTATTCTTGCCAAGTATTGTATTTACTTGTCTTTATGTTTTGAAACTATAATAAATATAAAATGAAAGAAAAAAAGCGGGCATAGGATCTGGTACTGGGAGAGCACACGAGGAAGACAATTAGGAGGGAACGAGTGAAATGTTACTCTATTAGAAGTTGTGAACTGTAGAACCAAGTAGAAGTTCCTTTGTTGTATGCTACTGAATTTTTGAAGTCCAATCACAAAATAATCCTCCATTTTACTAAGCCACAGTAGATGTTTCTTCTGCACCCTATTCAAAACCCTAAATGGAAATGGAGCAAGCTATCTGAACAACCACCTAATCAGGAAAAACACATCCAGACCAAGGAGAACTCAAGCACACTTTACCCAACCCCCAATCAAAGGCATGCAAAGTATAAAAAATATATGACGGTCTACTAGCCACCAGAGCAATAAAAATAGACCACCACCTCTTAAATCTGCTGACCACGACGCCCAACTACAAAACATTCAGGAAAGAACTGAAATCCCTACTATTCAAGAAATTTAACCAAACCGTATCGACCCTTCCCAGATCCCGACGCATACTATAGCTATCAACCTTGTAATTTCCCTGGGAATGCCCAGGCTAATTTCAACGGTCGGCTCGGGAGCCCGATCCAGTGGGGCACCCGACACTGTCTTCGCTCCTCCCCCATTCCAGCAGGGGAGAGCCGACGGAGGAGGGCTGCAGTCCGGCCATCGGACCAACAGTTGGTGCGGGGGCCCGTTCAAGCTGGACTTCAGTTTTGACTGTTTTGATTTTATTTTCACTTCTTTTTAGTTTATGATATATTTTTTAATCTCACTTATTGTTTTACCACTTATTTTGTTTTATTTTATCATTCAAATTTCATTTAAATTTCCCCAGAATTCTATTGCTTCAACGGTTCTCCCTCTGCATCTATTCTTATCTTCCCTCTTGTTAACCTTTCAAATTCCTTTAGATCATTGTAATCTTATTAGTATGTTTATTTTCTTATTTTTTCTCCTCTATCTCTATTTTCTTTCTTTATTACTCTTCCAATTGTCATTTTTCCTGGTACTTTAGTTAGATTGTGAGCCTTCGGGACAATAAGGGAATTTCTAAGTACCTAGCTTACTTATAATTTTAATGCACCAATATATTCATTGTAACCCATTCTGGGCTCTTTTGGGAGGACGGGCTAAAAAAATCGAATAAATAAATAAATAAATAAATAAAATAAATAATGGAATGCTCCGGTGCTCATAGAATTCTTATCAGCGTCATAGCATTTAGTGCTTCGGGCTGCAGTAGAAACCACTACCACAGCTTAGTAAAAGAAGGCCTAAATTTACCCCTCCCCCTTTTACAAAGCCGTGCTAGCTGCTGCTGCAGCGGTAGTTGCCCCAAAGCCCATAGGGATTTAAAGGGCTTCGGGGCTTTTGCTGTGCGGCTTTGTTAAAGAAAGGAGAAAATTCAGGCTTATAGTCTGTTTCAGGTTGTCACTTCAGTATCTCCTTGAATTAAAAGAAAAAGCTCTTAAGCATTCAAGTTAAAGTTTCTCCCAGACACAAAGCTGAGCTGAAGGTAAAGATCCAAGGCTTCAGCTGGGACTGATAAAAAGGGGTATACGTAACTGAAGGTTTAGAAATGTTTTCCGTTTGACTGCTTGGTCTGCCTTGCCCTTTGTCCTGGCTTTAGTTTTGATATACCACCTTATCATGTATTTCAAGGTGATTGTACAATTAAAAATTAGGGTAATAGAAATAGTATATCAAAACAATTGACAACAAACTTTCCACATTATGGTATTTCCCTGAGGATTGCATGTATTTCTTTTTATTATATGATTATTTTATCATGTATCTGCTTTTGCTTTGTCGTCATTTTAATATTGTGTATGTAAATTATGTAAACCGTTTAGTTTTAAACGGTATATACATTTTTACAACAAATAAATAAACTAAACATCTGGACAATTTTTAAAAAGACAAAACAAACAGGCACAAAAGGGAAAAGTTCTAGGGGTGCCCATATGCTGTCCACCTTTCCCTTCACCTCTAAGGGGCTTTATTTCTACATGCTTCTTCCCTGCCTCGTTTTGTACCTTCCAAATATTTTAATGTTTTTTAAAATTTTATTTCTTATAATGACTTTTTTTCTTTATTAAGTTTAAGCATCATCATTATACAAATAAGAATAAAGAAAGGATTTTGCAAACAAAGAAATGAAGAACATAAGAAGTTGCCTCCACTGGGTCAGACCAGAGGTCCATCGCACCCGGCAGTCCGCACCCGCAGCGGCCCATTAGGTCCATGACCTGTCAAGTGGTCCCTGCCTCATCCTGAAACCTACCACTACTTCTGTCCGTATCCCTCAATCCCCTTATCCTTCAGGAATTTATCCAAACCTTCTTTGAATCCCTGTAGTGTCTTCTGCCCCACCACAACCTCCGGGAGTGCGTTCCATGTGTCCACCACTTCCTGGCATTGGTTCTAAACCTGTCCCCTTTCAGTTTCTCCGAGTGCCCCCTTGTACTTGTTGTTCCCCACAGTCTGAAGAATCTGTCCCTGATTACCTTATCTATGCCTTTCAGGATCTTGAAAGTTTGTATCATGTCTCCTCTAAGTCTCCGCTTTTCCAGGGAGAACAGCCCCAGCTGTTTTAGCCTGTCGGCATACGAAAGGTTTTCCATACTTCTTATCATTTTTGTCGCTATATCCTCTAGCCCACATCATGGGAGCAGTAATCCTGATCATAGTTCAGAAAATAACAGAAAAATAATCATGATTTAGAATCAACTATCAATGGTGCATAAAATTATTTCTGAACTCCAATTCTATTTAAGTCAAATGAGGACTAATTACTAGATTCATCAAGCTGTAGAGAGTCCCAAAATATATATTCACAATCTTTAAATTTCAAAACAAGTTTATATCCTGAGTGGAGTGGAACGGGTACAAGTGGATCGATTTTTCACTCCGTCAAAAATTATAAAGACTAGGGGGACACTCGTTGAAGTTACAGGGAAATACTCTTAAAACCGATAGAAAGAAATTTTTTTTCACTCAGAGAATAGTTAAGCTCTGGAACGCGTTGTCAGAGGATGTGGTAAGAGCAGATGCCACATTAACATATGATCTACCCAAGGCAAATTAGTGAAGATGTCTATCACTAAAGCCCTCTTTTACCAAGGTTCGCTAACCAATTTGCGCATGCTAAACGCTAATGCATGCATGTTAGTCTATGGATGCATTAGCGTTTAGGGTGCGCTAATTGGTTAGCGCACCTTAGTAAAAGAGGAGGTAAATGAAGGAAATTGTCCTAATAAAACAACTATAGACCGTGCAGAACACTGCCCTCAGAATGATCTATTCCCTTGGAAAATTTAACCACATCACCAACGCCTTCCTAGACTAACACTGGCTTCCAATACAAGCCCGCATCCAATTCAAACTATACTGTATGTTATTCAAAACCTTAAACAGAAGGGCACCCACCCACCTAAACAACCGTCTAAACAGGAACTTCTCAACCAGACAGAGGAGAACCCAATCCCCTTTCTCCTTCCCCCCTTTTAAAGGAACTAAACGCAAAAAGATGTATGACAACTTACTTGCAACACATGCAGCTAAATTGGACCCCTCCATCACCAACCTACTGACAGCATCAACTGACCTCAAGGCTTTCCGCAAAGAAATCAAGACCCTACTATTCAAGAAATTCACCCAAATGTCCTAATCCCTTCCTTTCCCCCTCTCTCCCCCTCTTAGAACCCACTCATCAAAATTGCTTTAGACCTTACGCCTTAATTGTAATTTGTATTTCTCTTCCTGGAAATGTCCAGTTATCGTTCTGATGTAATCCGCTTAGAACTGAAAGATACAGGCGGAATATAAGCCAGTAATGTAATGTAATGTAATGTAATGTAAATAGTCTCAGAATACCAGAAAAGGGGATCAGATAGGCTTTCACCCCTAATTTTAGTGGTGATGTTTCTCTTTCATTGACCACTCCTTCATTTTTCTAACTACCCTTATGTAGTGTATTAAAAAAAATTATTTTATTTATCTCAAATTTTTCAAACTTTTCAAAATCAAACTTCGTGTAAAAATAATTTTTAAATAGTTTTGAAATATCGAGTTAATTTTTAAATCTTTAAATATTATATTCTAAGAAAAACTTGTTCACTTTTCTTGGTTTGGAGCCAACATTTAATCTATGTCGGAAAAACAACACTTATTTAAGGGCTCCTTTTTACAAAGGTGCGCTAGCGTTTTTAGCGCACGCACCGGATTTGCGCGTGCTACTCGAAAAACTACCGCCTGCTCAAGAGGAGGCAGTAGCAGCTAGCGTGTGCTATTCCGTGCGTTAAAGCCCTAACGCACCTTTGTAAAAGGAGCCCTAAGTGTCAAAGTGCTAAGCGCTAAGTTGTAAGCGCCAACAGGGAGAACAGTGATTCTAGTTCCACAATTTCATTACTATTGGAATTTATTAGAAGCAGTAGGTTAAAAAGAATTATTTCAGGATGTATGCGGCTTGAATTATCAGGCTTTCCCTGAAAAAACCTATTTAGGAGGTGTTAAGGGCTCACACATGAAGCATGTGTTAACCATATATTTATTTAAAAAAAATTATTTTCCACTTACAACCTAGGTGGATTACAATAAAACAAACACAGAATATTTCACTAACATGGATGTGTTATCTCATTCCCTACCATGCCCCCAGCAAAGAAATGAATCCGAAAAATAAATAACGTCTTGCATAGGGTTAACTACTGCAAAATGTTTTCATGTGTCTTGCAGTTAACATTAAGCTCCCATTAGGGCTTAATGCTCTACAGTATAGTAGACAAACCCCCTTATTACTAATAACTGAGGTTAACAGTAAAATGCCATCTTAACGGTAGCTCACATCAATAACTCTTCTCTCTCCCTTAAAGAGGGTGGAGATACTGTTATTGTCTGGGTTGTTTTAATTATTTCAAGTAACCTGCTAGTGAACCGTCATGTCATTTTTGCATTCAGATAATGTGGGTTGAGTTCAGCCAATTAATAAACAGCCAGCACATTCCCTTTGCTAATAGAGGTACGTTGTCTGCTAGTATTGTGCTGTTGATATTTGACTGTGACACTTGTTGTGCAGTATCCCCCTAATTCTATAAAAAGCGCTAAAATTGCATGTGCAGTTTTAGTCATTACCCAAATTGTGCACACAATTTAATTGAATGACAAACTAATTAGTGACGATAATAGGGTGTCAGGTCAAAAGCGCGCCGGGACAAAGGCGCGCCCAGACAATTGAGCGCAGCATGCGCCGCCGCGCCGCTCTAAATGACTGTTTTTAGCGCTCCAGACCGTTAAGTCGTCCATCTTTATACCCCATTTTCATCCAAAAATTCATCCAAGTCAAAAACGCCTAGGAAAAGACCTTTTGGACGTGGGCGGAGTCAGCAAAGTGATGGACTGGACACCCAAACATTGCACCAGAGTAGTAGGGTACTTTACAGAGCACTGCTGTGAACTTCACAAAAAGGGTGCCACATACACATCTCACCACAACAATCTTATAGGTTATGGTGAGCCCCCTAAATCACCCCCAGAACTAACTAGATCCACCTGTCTACCACCCCAATAGCCCTTATGGCTTCAGGTGCCACTTATATGGCAGTACATAAGAGTTTGGGGTTTTTTTGGGGGGTGCACATATATCCAATGATTAGAGTGGCTTATGGGCCTGGGTCCTCCTCTCCATGGTTCACTAACCCATCCTTAAGACCACTTAAGCCACCTCTGTGCAGCTCTACTAGGCTTTCCTATGCCAGGCGCTGATGTTCTGGAGGCAGATATGTAAAGTTGTTATTATGATCACTGGGGGAATGTGTAGGGGTCTGTACTTTGTCCATACAGTGGTTATCTGGTCACTTTGCATACCTTATTGTGACTTAGACCTGATTTTAGATGGCCTAAGTCATAATGTCCAAGTTCCGTCTAGGCAATATTGAAAAACTTTCGGTTATGCATGCAGTACGACTATGTTTAGGACAGCCCTTGTCCCGCCCAAATCCCGCCCTCACCTAAAATGCCCCTTTCAGTTCTGGGCGTACTGCAGCACTGCGAAGGCCTAAGCCATTTTTAGATACGTTTAAAACCCGGTTCGATTATCGGCACTTGGACAACTTGTCTCACTGATCGTCTAAGTGCCGATTTAAGCCGGTTTTTAGGCATATTTCCGTTTCGATTATGAGCCCCTTAGAATTTATGATTAGCGTTTCATCAAAATTTTATTAAACTTGAAACTTGATAATTGAACATTTAAGAATATGTCCAGGGCACCACTTAGACGTCTGGGGCTAGACCTGTTTTAACAACAAATAAGTGCCAAAAAGATGACCAAACTGATCAGGTGACCACATGACCCCCATGCACTCCCCCAGTGATCACTGATTCTCACTCACCAAAGATATGAATGAAACAGTATATATCTGCCTGTATGACAACTTCGGATATAGAAAGCAGGTTCCTGGAGAAGCCTAGTGAGCAGTGTAATAATAATAATAACAGCTTATATACCGCAATACTGTGAAGTTCTTTGTAATGAACCACAGAGACGAAGACTCAGGTCCATACTGTACTCTAACTACTACCCTTGTAGTGAAACATGCGATTGTTCCAAACCCCATGGTAATCCCACTATTCCCACATCTAGGTGTCACCTGCAGGCTTATGGGCTATTGCTTTGGTGTTCAGTTGGGTACAATGGCTTTTTTTTAATTGGTTTTGGAGGGTTCCCCATTTTTTAATGGTTTCAAATAGACAGATGCATAGAACACAAACACATCCATTTTGCAGTTTTGAAAATGGACTTGTTGGATACAAAATTTTTGTGCATGTTCTGCAGAACATCTAAACTCAGATTTAGATGTGATATTAAAAATGACCCTCCACATCTAATTGACAAGTCCAGTACACCTGCACTTTGCTACAGACAGGTATGACCAGTTGGGAGTTTGGATTGGCTCATTCATGAGGATTTGTTTTCAGTTTACTGCAATGCTTTATAAGAGCTTGGCTCATGCAGGGTTTGACCCAGCGAAATATGGTACACATTTCTTTTCATACTGGAAATGCTTCTTTTGCTACTGAGCAACATGTATCAGTGTCAGTTCTCAGTGCTTTGCCACTAGAGATTTGCATCTGGATTTGTGGGTATTCATTCATCTTTATGTCTCAAATATGCAGCAGACTCTTGATAGGAAATTCATGTAGGACCTGCCGCTTTGGGAATTTGCGTGCATTGTCTAAGACTTTGTGGCATGCTGTGGAATCAGCTTCTTCCATTACTTTTGCAAGTAAAGTGTTTTCATCCCCTTAGTTAATCTTTATTCATCTAAAAGGCAATGACTTATGTCAAGTAAAATGGGTTTATTCAATTAGATAAATGAAGAGATGTGTTTCTTGCTGCTAGATTAGCATAGTCGCATATTATTCCCAGACGGGTGTGGAGGGATTCTAGGAATCCAAAAGGGATAGACAGACAGGCCAATATCCAGGTTCATAATAACCTAATGGGGGTTGGTTGTTTCTCATGAGTCGTAGAGAGTTGGGTTCTATGATTTTGTTAAATTGTTTGCTCAGATGTTCTTAATGCAGGTGTGGCCAGATTATTGTCACTAAGGGCTAGATTCACTAAGCAAATTGATCGTGTACCGATTGGTTTGCAACCCAATTTCCCTCCGACCCGATTCACTAACCTCTCCTGTGATCCGCTTCTGATCCATGCATGCAAATTAGGGGAAACGGCATGCAAAGTAGGCAGGGATGCGATTCTACAAACAGAAGAAGGAAGACCGATGGGGCTTGCCGATCCGAAGTGAAGCGACAGCTGAGGACCAGTCGATTCACTTCTTACCTACTCTCCTGCCCTTTAAAACCATGGGCTGGCAGTGGGTTTTGCAGAATACATAAAAAAGGAATGGCCAATCAGGGACTTCCTTAGACTCTCCCTAATGAAATCCCTGATTGGCTGAGGAACCCTAGGTCCCTCACAAGGGAGGAGCCTGAGGCGCCTCAGCCAACCAGGGCCTTAGGCCCCTCCCCATGCATCAGATGATGCATCGAGACGTAACCTAAGGCCGTCATTGCTGCGCAGGAGGCTGGAGGAGCAGGTGGGTCCGAGCATCCCTCCTGCTCCCAACGATTTTAAAGGTACAGGGAGGGGGTGGGCCGAGCCCAGCCAGCCTAGCTTAAGCTACAGGGAGGAAGGTGGATTGGGCTGGGCTCGGCCAGGACAGGACAGGTTTGAGATGGCAGGAGGGAGTTGTCATCCCTCCTGCCTTGTGTTCTTCGTTGGAGCATCGGCACGGGGGGGCATCGGCGTGGGATGGGCATTTTTTAGGGGTTTGGGGAGGGAGGGGGCACTTCGTGGGGGGGGGGGCTTTTATATTTTTATTTTTAACCGAGCAGTTATTTTGCATGTGTAATACATGCAAAATATCTGCCCGATTAAAAAGAAAAATTTTTAAAAGCCGGCAGAAGCCCTGACAGCAGTGACAGGAGACTGCTTCTCCTGTCACTACTGTCAGGGTCTGCGCATGCTCCAGGATCACTCTGTAGTGTCAACGATCGTCCCCATTTACATGCAAGCCTTTTGTGAATTTGTCGGGAACGGATCGGAGACAGAATCGGGTTTAGTGAATCTAGCCCTAAGTTTGAGTGTCTGTGCCTATGTTATTTTCTCAGGGTTTTTTTTTATTTTTCATTCCTTCCTGAATAATTTCTAATATTATATTCAAGGTCTTTTTGTTTGTTTGTTTTACTGCCATGATGCACTGAGCCAAAGATTTCAATATATTGTCCACAATGTCTTCAAGATCTTTCCTGAGTATGAATACCAGTATTATGTACATACAGGGTGGATTAAATTTCCCAACATGTATGTGCTTTTCCCAACTTATTTTCATATTCCTGGTCTCAAAGTCTCTTAAGGCCTGATTCTACAAATGGTGCTCACATGTCAATCCTGCAACGGCACCATTTGTAGAATCACAGCTACCTCGAACATAGGAACCAGAAATGTAAGCCAGGATTTTCAAGGCCTACATTTCCCACTCCTATGTTTGACAGGAATCGCGTCTACAGAGGTGCCTAAGGACACCTGAGATAATTTCCGGCATTAGCCACGCCTACTTCAACCTTAGGTGTTCGATGGTACCACCATAAACGCAATCTAGGCACCGGTTTCATAGGCACCTTTAGGACCCTCCATTTTTTTAAAAGCAATTTTATAATTGCTTTTAAACGGCTTTGCTGCTTAAGTTAGACATCGGTAGGGCTAACATAAGATGCCATTTATAAATTATGCACTTGAATAATGGCTATGTTAGTTGTGTTATTCCAACCTTAATATCCGTCAATATACTGCAATGATTTAATGGTAAAGGGTCAGGCTCCCAGATGTTGGCCAATACAGAGATAAGTGCACATTATATATGATAAAATAGCTGAAGAAAAATAGAAAATGAATATTTAAATATTGTCACAACCCTACCCCTGAAGCCCGGCTTGTGCTAGGGAAGGCTGCGCCTATCCCTAAGCTTACCTTAAAAAGGGCTAACCAGAGTGACAGGCTGAGCTCAGACAAGCAGTTAAAACCCGAGTTCCCATTAAACCATCAGTTTACAGGACCCTGGGGAGGGGAAGATGAGAGTGGGAATAGCCTGGTGCAGCAGGAGGTGCCTTTGAAAAAAGAACAGCCTAAGAGGCAGGCTCACAGCACAGCCAAGGCACAATTAGAGCTAATCAGAAAGCCCAGCAGAAGCTACAGATTGTTCCTCCCCCTTGCAGGTTAGGGCGTGTCCAGCTCAGGGCTTTAGAGGCTCAGCTCAGGAGAAACAAGTCAGTCTACCCTGGGTCAGCCCAGGAAGGAGGCTCAAGGGACTGGGCTCCTGATCCCTCACAGAATCTGGATGTTGAGATGGCAGATGTTACCTCTGTCCCTGAGACCAACCAACCAGCCAGCCAGCCAGCCAGCCAGGATACCATTGAATTCATGGATACTTCCCTGGAATCTGAAGAAAGCTCCATGGATCAAAGCTAAGTTTGATTTCTTTGGGGTTTTTGGTGGCTGTTAAATTTGGTTTTCTTTTAAGGCTGTCTAGGAGCGCAAGGCAAGGGCAGGCAGTGTGAGCAGTGCTAGGTTCACAGCTGCAGGTGTGCCTTATTACCTATGACAGTGAAGAAAGAGGTTTTTTTTCTTGTTTGAACATTTGGACTTTTGGTTTTGTCTCTCTGTTTGAATGGGACTTTGTGGCTGCCCGGAAGAAAGGGGTAGCAGTGGGGAAGAATCCACACAAGATCCTCAGGGCGGGATTGTGGGGCCAGTTTTTTGGCAAGCTATAAATTAGTGGATTCAGCTACTCCCCTCCCCCACCAACTATCTGTTAAGTTGGCTGGGAAAGGCCGGCTAAAACCCAGGCCTAGGCAGTACAAGCTAACTGTGTTTAAAAACCCATTGTGAAGCTCCCGTATAAAGACTATATAATTTTGGTGGCTTTAGCTTGCCCTTTGTGGACTGTGAATCTAACAGGGCAAGGCTACCATAGAGTCATTGTTGAACTTACCTGCAAGAAAGGTGTGGGCTGGAATTTTTGTAAGCCCAGATTTTTGTTTATATTTGAGTGCAAAGCCTGCACTATAGCTGTTCGCTATCACAGCAATAAAGTTGAACTAAAATACTTTTGCAAACCTTTATTGGACCTGACATTTATTTTGTTTTATATTGATAAGAACCAGCAGGATCTTCAATTTCTTTTGAGGACACGTCTAAGTCGGTCGTTACTGAACCCTGGTCGGTGGCTGCCCGGAAAACCCGGCACCGGCAGGTTCACAATATATATAAAATACTAGAGATATTAGTATTGGACTATTGGTAAATGCACAAGAGCCAATGATGAAAGTCACCACGTAATTTCTTCCCGCGGTTCAGAATCCTAACAGCGGTGGAGTGGTGGGACTGAGACTTTTGCATTTAATGAACTATTACTCTATGGAAAAAATTTTGGTATGTAGTCCCATTTCTTACCATTAATTTATAAAATATGGGCTTAAGATTCTCCTCCAATTCTTCACAATCTCCTAGTGATTAAATAACTTTGAATAAATTATGTCATCTGAAAGATTAATCATCCCACTCATTGTTCCCTTTTCAGAGATTATTTAGATATGTATGTTAGAAAACATTGGTCCCACTACAGATCCATGGGACACTCTACTATTTTCCACTGAGAAAACTGACTGTTTAATCTCTGTTTTCTATCTTTTAACAAGTTTTCATTCTGCAGTAAGACATTATTTCCTATTCCATACTTTTTAATTTTCTCAGGATTCTCTTGTGGGGGACATTATCAAATGCCTTCTGTTTATTAACCTTTTCAAATTAAGCTTAACAGATTGCACAACAAGATTTCCCTCTGCTATACTCATGTTGGCTCTATCCCATTAAGCCTTGCTGATCAATACGTGTAGTCATTTTGCTTTCCAGAATGGTTTCTTTCATTTCCCCCTACACTGATGTAAAGCTCACTGCTCTATACTGTAGTTTCCTAGATCCCACCTGGAGCTTTGAATAAACATTGGTGTTGTCAATTTTCAAGTAATTTTGATTTTAATAAGTTAAAAATTGCTACTACTGTTTAAAATTTCAATTTCTGATTTCTATAATGTATACCATCTGGTCCAGGTGATTTGTATTCCTTAAGTTTTTCAATTTGCTATATTATATGTTCCTGGGTCACTATGACTTATCCTGCAAATTATCACCATTAAAAGCTGTTTTTAGCATTGACAACTTTTCAGTATCCTCAATAAAGATTAATGCAAAGAGTCAGTGTAGCTTTTCTACTATAACCCTTTCCTCCCTCAGTGCCCTCCAAACTCCTCTGTCATCTAAATGACTAACTGACTCCAAAACGGCCAACAAAAACCAAAAAATATATGTATATATACCAATAAAGATGAAAATCCAAACACAAGAAGATTGGTATAAAATAATGATAGAATCTCCTTGAATCTAGCCAACAACAAAGAGAAGCAGGTGTACCTCCGGTAACTAAAAAGTTAACTTAAATAAAGCTGAATAACTAGAAACAATCAGAGCACAAATCAGTACGGGCCCGATACCCTCGTG
Source organism: Geotrypetes seraphini (assembly GCF_902459505.1). Classification (NCBI taxonomy): domain Eukaryota; kingdom Metazoa; phylum Chordata; class Amphibia; order Gymnophiona; family Dermophiidae; genus Geotrypetes; species Geotrypetes seraphini. The sequence goes on from NC_047101.1 coordinate 36,928,328, forward strand.
ACAACCATTGGCCCGGGCAGGTATTTATGAAGTGACTAGCACTTAGAAATCAATCTAAATAAATCCTGCCCCGTACATCATTTTGTCCTCATGTGTTTAATGTAATCATAAATGTAAATAAATAGAAGGGTACACGAATACCTCTGGGCTAGTATCCAGAGAGAAAATATCACTTAAAAAAGACTCTCCCAAAAATACTAGAGGATCACAAAAAATCTCAAAATAATCAAATACTAATGCAATCCTCAATCTTATCCAAAAATTCCAAATAACAGAATCCACAAAAAGTGTGAGGTGAATATAAAACAATCAATAAAACAAGTCCAGGAAAAAAGTGAAACTGCCACAAACCAAAAAAGTCCAAAGCCACAAAGGCTTACCAGTGTGTAAACGAGTTATAAAAGTACTTAGCTGAAACAGCTGATACAAATCCAGAACGGAACACTGTCCGTTCCGTGTCGCTGTTCAATTCTGCTCGCTCGACAGGTCCTGTTTCAATGTCCTCATCAGTGAGGGAGCAACAAATTCAACAATTCGTGGAAGATGGCTGAAAATTCAATGAACCGTCCCCCTGTATAAGGGACGGAAAACCACCTGCAGCGGCACAATCACGCTGCACTAGCACAAGTGTGCTGTAAAAAGAGCCTCTTTTTAAAATGCTTAAGAAGCCCCGCCTTCAGCAACGCACGCAGACCAGTGGTGGTCTGTTTTTCTCCAGCGTCATTACATTTTTTCCGTCGTGGCTCCCCAATTGTGGAATTCCTTGCCAGTCTATTTAAGGGAGGAAAGAAACGTTGGTAGATTTAAGAGTCAGTTAAAATATTTTCTTTTTTTCAATTCTTTATTCATTTTCATATCTCATAACAAGTATACAATAATCATTCAATATTCATACAATTCACTTGTATACTTCATATAATATTAAATCTTATATTATCCCCCCTCCCCCCTTCCCTTCCATACATATCAACATTTTATTTGAATCTCACACATTATACCCTCCCAATCCCATATCATATTATTCTTCTATAAAAAAAAGTGTTTAATCATTCGAATATTCAATCAATGGCCCCCAAATTTTTTTAAACTTGTTATAATTTCCTTTTTGCATAGCAAGAATTCGTTCCATTTTATAAATATAACATACAGAATTCCACCAAAAAGTATAGTTAAGTCTTGTATAATCTTTCCAATTTCTAGTTATATTCTGAATGGCAACCCCTGTCATAATCATTAGTAATTTATTATTATTTGCTGAAATTTGACTCTTTGCTCTCATCATTGTTCCAAACAAAATTGTATCATATGACATAGCAACTGGATTTTCTAGAAAATAATTAATTTGAGACCAAATTGACTTCCAGAAGGCGTTAATACAAGGACAATAAAAAATTAGATGATCCAAAGTCCCTGCTTCTAGATTACAGTGCCAACATTTATTAGATCTAGAGCTATCAAACTTTTGTAAACGTACTGGGGTCAAAAGAGCTCTATGCAACAAAAAGAACCAAGTCTGTCTCATAGATGCCGACACTGTACATCTAATTCTCCAAGACCAAATTCGTGGCCATTGAGAAGCAGAAATTTGATAAAATATTTTCTTTTTAAAGATGCATTTGACTGCTAGACATCGTAAAAACACCAATACTAAAGCAAAATCCATCCTTTTTTAAAAAAACCCCAAACAAAACTCCCTCTCCATGTAATTTTCCTTGATTGTCTCATCTGCCTCCAATTATTGTATTTCTGTCCTATTTACCCTACTAGTCCCGTCTGTCTTGAAAGCCATGTATTTGTTATATGAGCCTTTTGTTCCCCTGTGTACTGTTATAAAATATTTTTAGAATTGTACATCACCCTGAATATACGATGGGGCAATTAAACAAATTTTAAATAAACTTGAAACTTAGGGCTTCTTTTGCGAAGGGGCGCTAGCGTTTTTAGCGCATGCACCGGATTAGCGCGCGCTATAGCGCGCACTAGCCAAAAAATTACCGCCTCTCAAGAGGGGGCGGTAGCGGCTAGCGCACGCGGCATTTTAGCGCACGCTATTCCGTGCGTTAAGGCCCTAACGCGCCTTCGTTAAAGGAGCCCTTAAACTTGAAAACTTGTTATTAGGGACATGTTTTCGGTTAAAAATGAAACAGGGAGAGGATCCAAAATGGCCGCAGACTGATCAAGCTGTGAGGCATGGCTCGGACTATCTATAGAATTTTTTTTGCAGCTACCAATTTACCTCCTTTGGAACGATGCTGAAACAGAGAGGGAAGAGCTCTGCTGGAGCCTCGCGGAGTTCCTCTTCGCTTGCTGGATGCAAGTCGCCTCGCTGCCAGCCTCAGAGACACTCCCGCTGGAGACGCCGTGAGTAAGCGGACCCCACAGCATTCTCCCTGGAATTGGATACTACACTGAGCCCCGACACTAGGGCTCTGCCTCCACGCCCTCGGAGCACCAGCTCACCGCCAACGGAGCAGCCTGAAAGGAATCAGCCGCTGCAAGTCCAGGAGGCTAGAGAGACCATAGAAGGCAGAGCTCAGCTGGATACCCTATCTTTGGTGGGTACTCCACAATTGGGCTCTGAAGTCGTGATCCAGCATGGGGGTGAGAAGATCCAAGGAAACAACATGGATGGAAAGCAAGAAAATGGAGGTGTTCCTTTGTCTACACTCTGCTTGCCTCCGGTTCAGAAACCCCAGGGGGTAGCTTTAGAATCTATTTGGGACCTTGTGGCTACTCTGCCTACATGAATTAATCCTCGTTTTCAGCATTTGGAAGATAAAATGAAAGTTCAAGGGACAGATATAAAGAGCTTGCAAACAGAAATGTTAGATTCCAAGACTTCTTTAATGAATATCAACCAAGAAATTAATATCTTTAAAAAGAATAACACAAATTATCGAAGAAAATTAGAGTCGCTAGAAAATTCATCACGAGCAAATAACATTAGGTTGATCGATTTCCCTGGGAGTGCTTTATATACTCCAAGGGAATTGCTGAAGAGATACTTTCTTGAAGTATTGGAAATTTCAGAGGAGTCACTTCCTCCTATATCCCAAGTGTATTACCTACCTGGAAAATTACAAACTCGGCAGCAAGTAATTGCTCCTGATATGAATGTAACTGCTTTACTTGAACTCTAAGAACATAAGAACATAAGAAGTGCCATTTCCGGAACAGACCCTAGGTCCATCAAGTCCGGCGATCCGCACACGCGGAGGCCCCGCCAGGTGTACCCTGGCATAGTATTAGTCCCCACATCATTCTAAGCTTCTCATAAGAGATGCGCATCTAGCTTCCCTTACCTATCAGACTGGTACTGAGGTCAGACTCACCGGTCTGTAGTTTCCTGGATCTCCCCTCAAACCTTTTTTGAAGATCGGCATAACATTTGCCACCTTCCAGTCTTCTGGAATCTTTCCCGATTTGATCGATAGATTGGCTATTAGTTGAAGCAGTTCAGCTATAGTCCCTTTCAGTTCCTTGATGACCCTCGGATGGATGCCATCCGGTCCCGAGGATTTATCGCTCTTAAGCCTATTGATCTGCCTGCATACCTCTTCTACACTGACCATCAACCCTGTCAGTTTCCCGTCTTCGTTTCCTGCTTATAGCCTGATGCTGTGTTCATCTCCTCTTCGATAAATACAGCATATAGCCTGATGCTGTATATATCTCCTCTTTGGTAAATACAGACGCAAAAAATGTGCTCAGTTTGTCGGCGATTGCTTTGTCCTCCTTTAACACTCCCTTTATTCCATGTTCATTCAGTGGTCCCACCGCTTTCTTCGCGGGTCGTTTCCCCTTAATATATCAATGGAACGGCTTGAAGTTTTTCATCTCCTTGGCTATTTTTTTTTTTTTTGATACTCTCTGATACAGAATCAGTTACACCTGCTACATTATTACTGACGGTGGTATGGCCCCAGATAAAAATTGGCTTCTGAAAAGTTTATTTAAACACATGCAAAAAGAATTTCTAGGCTTAAAAGTACAAATGTATCCAGATTTAGCTAGGGACACCCAAAGACGTTGAATAGAATTTCTTTTATTAAAACCTGGGGTTCTTGCGTTGGGGGTGACTTTTTTCCTACGTTGCCCATGTAAATGTGTGGTTCTTTATTCTTCACAAAAGTATGTCTTCTTTGAACCTTTCCAATTGACTACTTTCCTTTCATTGTCGCGATTGGAGAAGGACAAAGCTACTACTTCAACGCCCTAAATAGAGTTTATAAGAGGTGATTATTTCAACTAGATATCAGCCCGATCAGTCATGTTATTCTTAGTTATTTTATATTTTTCTTTGATTATACCGCTATCTACTTTTTGGATCTCATATATTGGGGACTAGAGCGATTATGGGGGAAAATTTTTCTTTTTAGTATATATTGCATCGTTTTGTCTATTGATTTGATCCTATATTGCTATCTGTACAAATTTATACTTGAAATGTAAATATGAAAATGATAAATAATTAAAAAAGAAATGAAACCGAGAATATTAACTAAATTCAGCATATTGTTTCATTTTTTTTTTTTTTTAACTAAATAAAAATGAACACAATTTAAAATTGTATGGGAATCAGTAGCAGTCAGCTCCAGGCCTCTGGTGCTGCTTCTGATGAAAATAATGACGATTTAATAAATAAACAGCACCCCCCACACACACACCCCATGTCTTCTCATATACTTCCCCATATGGGAATTCTTCAGGGTAAGGCATGATCCCAGTCTCTCCTGTCGTGCCAATTCTGCTTTTCAAATTGGCACTGGCCCCATGTTGGGCGCTTGCTATTTTGAATAATTGTCTTACAAATGCACCGTGATAATTCTTCAAAGTGATGCTGGCCTCAGGTCCTCAAGTGCCATTTTGAAAAACAGAACCGGTAGGACAGATCTGAGAAGGCAGAAATACCTGAGCCATGCCTGCCTCTGAGGAATCCGCAGGTTGAGTAAGAAACAAGAGGACGCTTTGGAAGGTATGCAGGGGGCTTGAGAACATGGAGGATGCAATGGGGTCTTGACACGCCCTGACCTTTGCTATTGTGGGGTCTGGATCTGACATTTTTTTCCTTTTATTTTCATAATTTTGTCTGTTTCATTTTTAAACACCACAGATGAAGCAAATAATCAAATGGTAAATCTAAAGCCAAACTAAACCAAAGCATTTTCATTCTATTCTCTTATCAAGAATAGAAATGGGGTCATTCAGCAGCTGCGTAGTAGTAATTTCAATTGATTTGAAGATGCAGTGGACTTAAAAAAAAAAACACAACCCTGTACAGTTCTCATAAACTGTTCCTCTTTCTTTGTTCCAGGAATTCTCCTTTAATTTGTACCATGCATGATACAGCTTTCTAGCAGCTAATAATGTTGTTGGTTTTGCTGCCCTCGGTAGCTGCTAATTTATCTGTCTTCTATGGGGGTTTGGAAACAGTAGCGTTATGGCTGGTGCAAAGCTTTTCACTGCCCTTGGCAAATATAAATTGACCGGAGTCAAGGACAGCAGCATAGCAACAGTCTGTCTGCCTTTAAGGGCCCCTTTTCTAAAGGGCATTATGCCTTAATGCATGAGTAAGGAGAGAGAAAATACTGCAAAACGTGTTAAAGAGTTATGTTGTAATTTCTCCTTTCCCATGTGCTAACCATGTATGTAGTATATGGTGCCCCAAAGCCAGTCAAGTGCTGAATATCTCTTAGCTGGTTCCACAAACCTGGAAATTCAATGCCAGTGTCCAGATCTGGCTTGGCTTTGAATTTTCAGGTTTAACGGTGACGGTAGTCAGCAAAAAACTGATTGTTGCTGACTGAATATTGGTCCCATAGGGTCCAAGGCAGTTGGAACCCAAGCACAGTACCAGGTAGAGCTTTGGATTCTTGTCCAGAAATAGCTAAGAAGAAAAAATTTTAAAAATTTAAATTGAATCAGGTTGGGCAGACTGAATGGACCATTCGGGTCTTTATCTGCCGTCATCTACTATGTTACTATGTTAGTAATCAGTTTGCAGAAAGGAAAGACAAGAAAAGAATGATGCTTCACATGCCCCACAGCCAGGCCAGACAGCCGCTAAGGCCCAGATTCTATAAATAGTGCTAGGATCGGCGGCCGCCCAGAAAAGCGGTGCCGATCGCATGTCAATCACGCAATGGTGCCATTTATAGAACTGCACCCACATCACAGATAGGCACCGGAAATGTAGGCCAGCGTTTTCAAAGCCTGCATTTCCAGTGCCTGTGACGAGAATCGTGACTATGGAGGCACCTACTGATGCCTAAGGGCAATTCCGGCGTTAACCAAGCCGATTTTACCCTTAGGTACCTCCACCAGTCATGGTTCCGGTGCCATATGTGGAGACGCTGTCTTTTTTAATGACGGTTTAAATGCTTTTAAATAACACAGTTGATTATTGCATTGATTAAAGTCAATTAAACCAATCAAGTTAGGCAGCAGAAGGGCGGCTACTGCCTTTTGTGGAATCCATCCTTATATGCCTGCTCAAAGAAATAAATTTGGGAAGGGTGGGATCCCTTAGAGCAGGGGTGTCTAATGTCGGTCCTCGAGGGCCGCAGTCCAGTCAGGTTTTCAGGATTTCCCCAATGAATATGCATTGAAAGCAGTGCATGCAAATAGATCTCATGCATATTCATTGGGGAAATCCTGAAAACCCGACTGGACTGCGGCCCTCGAGGACCGACATTGGACACCCCTGCCTTAGAGGGTTAAGCCTAGGGAACCTGTCACCAGGAGTGGGATCCCTAGGATAGTAGACTTCGGGGTGGGTCAGTAGAGTGGGCAGACCTGATGGGCTATGGTCCTTATCTGCCATCATCTTCTATGTTTCTATGGTGTTTTAAAGCTCAAGGACAAAAACATAAAATGCTGAGTCACAAAAGAATCACAATCAGTTTGCCTGGGGGATTAGAGCATTAAGGAGGAGAAAAACGCAGTGAGGCCAGCCCACAGATATTTCAAAGGATCTTGGGAAGCCAGTGATATTGAATGAAGAGCAGGGTGAGCTCATCTTACTTTTGTCTAGTATTCAAGCCTTGGGAATTCCTGTCTAGTAGTTGCCCACACCCTGGTTATGAACCAGCCAAAGGCATTGATAGAAAAAGCTGATAGAAGTAATCGGCTAAATTTGAGTGCCCACGGCAGTTTAGGTGGAGTTGTCAAGTTAGTTCCAGGAGGGAGACTTTGGCTAGTCCTTAGTTTAAACTTACACCTCAAAGCATCTAACCAAGAAGGTTTGGATAGGTACCCAGGGGACAAAGGGATTGAGGGGTACAGATAGGAGTAGAGGTAGGTTATAAGGATAGGATTAGAGGATTAGAGGTAAGTTACAAAATTAGTCTGGGACCACTGTTCAGGCGATAGGCCTGATGGGCCGCCGCGTGAGCAGACCGCTGGGCAAGATGGACCTCTGGTCTGTCCCAGCGGAGGCACCTTCTTATGTTCTTATGTTCTTAAGTAAATGGTGCTTTTTGAAATCTGAATAAATATTCAGTACTCAAATGCCATACGCCTTTGTTAATTCCAAAGCATTGTGGGACTTGTAGTCCCTAATTCTATCTATTGAATCAGTGTTCTAGGTCCCCTAATGAACCTGGATGAAATTGTTAGAAATCCAGGATTTGCTTGTAGCCTCCCTCCTGGAACTTGGTAATTTGGTAGATTTGCATTAGAGAGACTCTTTATGGACGGCTTTTCAAAACCCGGCACTTTGTCCGGGTTTTGAAAAGCTTCCAGCTCGGGACTGTGTCGGGAGGGTTCCTGCGCGGATGCAACGCGGTGATGTCACTTATGGAGTACTTGCAGTGGTTCCTGGTACACCCAGAGGAGTTTCTTACAAAAGAATCCAGGGTGGGATTTATTTGCTTCTTTCTTACTCTGCCCTGCCCCCATTCCCACCCCGTTCCACTCCATCCCCACTCAGCTCCGCCCATCAAACCTCTTCCAAGTTTCCAAGTTTATTATATAGTTTGATTAATCGCCTATTCAAAGTTCTAGGTGATGTACAAATTGTTAAAAATATCTAAAATATGGGTAACATATTACAGTGTTTTTCAACCTTTTTTGGGCAAAGGCACACTTGTTTCATGAAAAAAATCACGAGGCACACCACCATTAGAAAATGTTAAAAAATTTAACTCTCTGCCTATATTGACTATATATAAAGTAATTCTCTTGAATAGGAATCAAATAAACACAAAGAAAGTATTTTATAATTACTTTATTACAAAATAAAAATTATAAAAATTATAAAATACTTTATTCAGTGTGAAACCTGGGCCTGTTTGGCTGAACACAAAGCTGATATTCTGGCTGGAATCGAAGAAAGACACACACGTAGCTCTTCGTCAACAGCTCTCAGTCTCTCTCTGTATTTGGTTTTTATAGCATACAAAAATAGACAAATATACCCTCCATCCTTTTTATTAAACCACAATAGCAGTTTTTAGCGCAGGGAGCTGCGCTGAATGCCCAGCGCTGCTCTTGACGCTCATAGGCTCCCTGCGCTAAAAACCACTATTGCGGTTTAGTAAAAGGTGACCATATTGTAAAATATAGACAGCAGATATAAATTCAGAACTGTGCATAGTAAGTGAAGGGAAGTTTTCATCTCTGAGAATTTACCCAGTTAACTATTAAGTTATTTGGGCAAATTCCTTTGAAAACTGTGGTAATACTGCCTCCACTTTGCTAAATTTAAAATAAAATAATTTTTCCTACCTTGTCTGGTGATTTCTGGTTGCACTTTCTTCTTCTGACTGTGCATCCAATCTTTCTTCCCTTCTATCAGCCAGTATGCTTTCTCTCCTCCACACCTCATTCCCTCCCCCAACTTTTTCTTCCTCTCTCCCTGACCTTTCTTTCTTTCTTTCTTTTTTTCTGTTTCTCTTCTTTCCTTCTGTTTCCCTGCCTGCCCCCTTTCTTTCTTTCTCCCTGCCGTTCCCCAAGCCACTGCCACTGCCGCTGCCATCGGGGAACAGGACCCACCAATGGATAACAGGCCCCAAAGCCGACTCCGACGCATGCTCTCCCTGACGTCAATTCTGCAATCGGAGAGGAAGTTCCGCCCAGCCAGGCAGCGATTGGCTGGCCCGAACTTCCTCTCCGACTGCAGAATTAACGTCGGGGAGAAGAAGACTTATAGGCTCGATAGATTAGATCGCCAAGACAAAGTGAGTCCTGGGTGATCGACTCACTTTGCCTTGGCGAGCTACTGGCGCCCCTGCCTCGGGCCCCCTGTCAGCTCCGGGCCCGGCGGCCTTGCGGCACACCAGGCAACATCTCGCGGCACACTAGTGTGCCGCGGAACAGCGGTTGAAAAACACTGACATATTACACAAACTTACAATATATCATATTAAATTAAAAAAAGAAAAGGACATTCTTATACAGAGATTAAATCATTTGAGTTAAATAATTTATACATACTATATCGAGACAAAAGGAAAATTATTTAGTGGTTACAATCAATATTAAATTCAATATATTAAGGTAAAAACATTGGGAGGGGAGACAAAAATGATTAAAGAAGAAATATTAGAAAAAAAGAGTTAAGAGAATTATTTATTCACTAAAAGCATCTTTAAAGAGAAAACTTTTAAGTTTGGTCTTGAATTTATCTAAATTCTTTTCCTCTCCTCAAGTTCAGAGTCGCGTCTGGATGGCCTCCGAGCATGCGCAGATGGGATGCAGTGATGTCACATGCATGCACACGTGAGTGTGATGTCATCATGCTCGGAGGCCCTCCAGACACAGCCTTGAACTTGAAAACCTGGACAAACTGGCTGGTAACCCTATTTGTAACTGCCATAATCCTCAGGTCTGTGGTGTCTTCCACCGCTCCAAAGACTCCTAGATATCTATAATTGCTTCTTAGTGGCCGATTATCAGCGCCAATTGGCTTGTTAAACAATTAAGTAGCGTGCACAATTTGGTTGCACAACCAAATTTACATGTGCAACTTTAGTTGCCATATATAGAATCCGGGGGTTGGTGCCTGATAGAAGACAGCAAGTTATAGAATGAGGGGATTTGGTCCCTAATTGGCACTAAAGGGGAAACTCTGGCGCCTAAATTAATAAAAATCAATTTCAAAATTAGTGTTAATGGTCAGTGGCATAGCGAGGGTGAGAGACGCCCCTTCCCCGCCCTTGTCTCAGTCCCCCACTCCTTCCCCGATCCCGCCTGCCACGTGTCTCCCGCTCCTTCCCTGATCCCACCTGCCGCGCACGCCCCCTTTCTCTTCCCTTCCGTTCCCCCTTACCTCTAGTTCAAGTTGTTGCTCGCAGCGACCATCAACATGCTCCTCGTGACCCTGTCAGCTCTCCCTCTTACATCACTTCCAACATGCGGCCCCCAGAAGTGACATCAGTGGGGGAGCTGACGGGGTTGTGACGAGTACTTTGTTGACCGCTACAAACAACAACTTTAACTAGAGGTATGGGGGGAAGGAAGGGGGGGGCGTGTGTGTAGAAGGGAAGACTGGGAAGAGGTGGGGGTAGAAAGGTGGAGGGATGCTAGCGCCCCCACCAACCTGGCACCTGGGGAGGACCACCCCCATTGCCCCCCCCTTACCACGCCACTGATAATGGTGTCATTAGTGAGTTTTAACAAGCTCAGAAATGCCCAAAAATTAAGGTTAATTGGGTGGTAGGTACTTAAGTACCATGTAGGCATGATTAGGAGCAGATCGGGGGCATTTTTTTAAATTAGGCGCTGCTAGGTGTCATTGAGCACCTCAATGTAGGTGAGGTAAACCCTGTCCTACATTAGAGGTGCCTACAATGTAGTCAATGATTCTGCTAGCGACGTCTAGGAGCCTACAAATGTTGATGTCATTAACAGAATCTGGCCTTAGTGGGTCACGTGTAGACATTCCTAAAACAAAGCATTTTCCTGCATTCTGATTTTTTAAAATAGGTTTAACTTGCATGTGTTTTTTTCTTTGCCTCCTTACTATTTCTCTGCATTTGACTTCTATTGATCCAGCCTGCGATCCATATGCCGCTATTCTACCTTCACTGCCCTCCTTCCTGTCCTAGCCATCGGTGTAGCTGAAGAACATTATTCCTTAAAGGGTATGACGGCTGGAGTTCTTCCTCTACTCTTTGTAACGCCACTGTTCCAGGCCTCCTGTTGTGTACCAACAAGGTCACATTTACGCATTGCATAGCACCCCTGGAGAAAAGTTTGGGCAAACGATAAGAATGTACTTATATCAGTTTGCCATGCTGTCTCCAAATATCTGATACCCTTAACAATCAATGTAAGCAGGTGCTCTTTCTTGTTCAGCCTTTTGACCTCTCTTTGCTTTCCCATTATGATTTCTTTCAATAAGCTGCATGAGCCTTGAGGCTACATTATTCTCTGAAGCTTCAGTATGAAACGGAAAGTAATATGGTTGCTTTGCCTGAGCTGCTATTTGTGCACAGTCAAACTTGATAAACCTAATAAATTTGATAAATAATGTTTTTTCTCTCTCCCTAAATGGTTATTTCAGTATATGATGGCGATACCTGGGAATGGCATCCTCTCGGTGTATGGTATTGCAGGTGATCCAGTATGCTGATGCATGGTTGATTTTTGGTGGTCAACTGATTACTAGCAGGAGTCTAGTTGATTTAAATCCCAGTGTATGAAATTATCATTAAATACCAAAACACTGGTTTTGAATTAAATTGTCCATGAAATTCAATTCACATTATATTTTATAACATACATAAGAGCTCAAAAAAGTAAATTTGATCACGTCTCACCACTCCTTTCCAAGCTTCACTGGCTCCCGATAATTTCCAGAGTTCACTTCAAATGCATCTGCCTAACTTTCAAGATCCTCCACGGCATCCTCCCTCCTTTAATTCCACTTTCTTGGAATTCCTCAAATCTTAATACCACCAGATCTACCCCAAAATCGAAATTATCCTTCCCCTCATTAAAAGGCATTTCCCACCCAGGAAAACTGGGGACTTCCCTCTCCTTCAGATTCATCGAGCTCTGGAACAACCTTACCTCCCCTCTTCTAAACCTGAGTGCTCTTCAACCCTTCCGTAAACATCTGAAAACCTGGCTCTTCTCCAAAACCTAACACTCCCCCCTCTTCTGACATCCTAGCCCTCTAACATTCTTCTCCCCTCTGATCTTCATCAAGCCCTTCCATGGAGTTCCTTCTCATTACAATTCCTGTAAACCGTGCCGAGCTCCACAACTATGGAGATGGTGCGGTATACAAACCCAAGGTTTAGTTTAGTTTAGTTTAGCTCAGTGCCCAATCTCCTGCATTGGAGCCACAGCGAGATTAGTTAGGGACCATCATCGCACCCATGAGTCCCTTTTCTTTTTTAGTTCTTATTTTTACAAGGGAAACCAATGTCACATGCTCATTACTTAAAACTCTATTCGTATTGCTTATATAGGCACTTATCTTTGTTGGTTCCACCTCACGTGACCATTCCCAAATAAGGCTCCGCAGGATTCCACCATCTTGTGTTCTGTACTGTACAAATATATCCACTTGTGAATCTCCTGCGGAGCCATATTTGGAAGTAATTACATGATGCACAGAGCTGCGAGGTTGTAGCGGTAAACAAGAGCACTGTCATGCTATGTTATGTGGAACCAACAAAGATAAGTGCCTCTATAAGCAAGGTTTCAATTAATCAAAAACACAGCAACAAGATTAATTTGGGGAAAAAAGAAGTTCGAACACAGCTTCCCTTTGTTGAAAGCACTCCATTGGTTACCAGTTCACTTCAGATGCGCTAGTATAATTTTAAAAACTATACATGGGATCGTTACACCATTGGTAGCTATTTCATTGAATTCCTTACGACCTACAAGATCAAGACTGCCTCAAATGCTTAAACTCTCATTCCCTTCTGTTAAGGGTGTTAAAACCGTGGGATATATCTCTCGATCTTTTGCATATATTTTTGCAACTATTTGGAATGTACTCCCTTACGAAATTAGATCTCTTGTCTCACTTCATCTATTTAGGAAATCCCTGAAAACTTATCTTTTTCAACAATCCTTAGATGAATATAAAACTGATCTTATCTAGTATTATGGTGAGCAAATAGATTTGTTCTCCTTTTATAACAATAATGTAAACCAAATTGAGTCCCAATATTTGGGGCTGATTCGGTATATAAACTTAAGTTTCAAGTTTCAAGTTTTATTTCACATTTGATGAATCGCCTATTTCGAAATTCTAGGCGATGTACATAATAATATCATATAGAAACTTTAACCTAAATACAATAAAATCAGTTATGACTCACATGAAAGATAGGGAAGGAGGGTAAAGTTACAATGGGGAAGAAGAAAAAAAACAAAAAAACCAGGGAAGAACGAAAGGTAGGGTAAAAATTTTCGAAGCTTTTCTTGCATATTTGTTTGAATCAAATAAAAATTCGTTAGAGGCGTCCCTTAGTTAAGTTATAGATCGAAGGCGTCCTTAAATAAATGAGATTTTAAAAGCTTTTTAAATATTAGGATATCACTTTCTATTCTGATGTAATGGGGAAGGGAATTCCACCATTGTGGACCTGCAACAGTAAACATATCAGCTCGTCTCGTTCCAATGATTTTTAACGATGGCACAGTTAGTAAATTTTGATTAGAAGAGCGCAAAGGATTAGATTGGAGCATGTTTCCCTTATAAAAATAAGAACTAAATAAGAAAGGGATGTGATGTTGGTCCATAACTAATCTCGCTGTTTCTCCAATGCAGGAGACTGGGCACTGAGCACTTATGTATAAGTTATAAAATATAATATGAATTGAATTTCATGGACAATTCAATTCAAAACTAGTGTTTTGGTATTTAATAATTTTTGGTGGTGACAGATTTGAACCTATTATCCCATTTTCGCAACAGCTACATTTGTTGCCTGTGAAGTTACGTGTTATGTTTAAGGTGTTAGAGTTGACTTTCCAATCAATCAGTCGGGGTACACCTTTGGTATCTGTCACAAGGATTGACTATCTACCACCCTCAGCAGCCTTTGAGATCAGAATTAGCAGTGCATTTTTCCACGGATGGGACGCAATGTGAAAATATGCTATGACCAGGGCTAAAGCAATTTCAGTAGCAGGTGAAGCTTTGGAATGATCGTGAAGCTTTGGAATGATCTTTCTGATAACTTGCAACTGGTTGATTGTTTACAAAGGTTTAAGAAACTTTTGAAAATGTATTTATTCTCATGTATTTTTTTATGGTGATTGATATTCTGCAGCACACATGGGGATTATTGTGATGTTTTCTTTTATTATGTGATTGTATTTTATTTTAATTATGTGAAGTTTTGATCTTGATTTAGGTAAGTATTTTGGAACCCTCTTGGTATAAGTGGGAAATTCTGTACATAAAAACATAAGAAGCACCATCTCCGGAACAGACCCTAGGTCCATCAAGTCCGGCGATCCGCACACGCGGAGGCCCCGCCAGGTGTACATTGGCATAGTTTTGGTCCCCATATCGCTCCAAGCTTCTCGTAAAGAGAAGTGCATCTAGCCTACCCCTACCCATGTCACTTCATGCCACTCATAAGGAGATGTACATCTAACTTACCCTTAAATCCTAGAATGGTGGATTCCGTAATTACCTCTTCTGGGAGAGCATTCCAGGTGTCCACCACTCGTTGCATGAAGCAGAACTTCCTGATATTTGTCTTGAACTTGTCCCCCCTTAGCTTCAGCCCATGTCCTCTTGTCCGTGCCACATTGGACATTGTAAATAACGTTTTTTCCTGCTCTATTTTGTCGATTCCTTTCAGTATTTTGAATGTCTCGATCATATCCCCTTGTAGTCTCCTTTTCTCAAGGGAGAACAACCCCAGTCTCTTAAGTCTTTCCTCGTAATCCAGGTTCTCCATACCTTTCACCAGCTTTGTTGCTCGTCTCTGCACCCTCTCTAGCAGTATGATATCCTTCTTTAGGTATGGAGACCAATGCTGGATGCATGGCATCTAAAAAGATAGGCACTTATCTCTTGTCAATCACTTAGGCTCCTTTTGCAGAATCTCTCAGAATCCTATTCCGCTCTCTCAGAGATCCCACATGCCTATCCCACACCTTCTTGAATTCAGACACTGTCTCTGTCTCTTTTGGGAGACCTGTTCCATGCATCTGCCACCTTTTCTGTAAAAAAAAGTATTTCCTTAGATTACTCTTGAACCTATCAACTCTTAACCTCATCTTATGCCCTCTCATTTCAGAGCTTCCTTTCAAATGAAAGAGACTCAACTCATGTGCATTTACATCAAGTAGGTATTTAAACATCTCTATCAAATCTTCCTTCTCCCGCATTTCCTCCAAAGTATAAAGATTGAGATATTTAAATCTGTCCCCATACACCTTATGACGAAGACCACACACCATTTTAGTAGCCTTCCTCTGGACTGACTCCATCCTTTTTATATATTTTTTGAAGGTGCTGTCTCCAGAATTGTACACAATATTCTAAATGAGGTCTCACCATAGGCAAGTGATCTGGCCTTGTATCAATTTTATCTACAACTTGTACTCTTTCAGGGTTTGATTGTATGACCCCAATTGCATGCAGGGAATTATAGTTCTGAATTCCCTCAGCCATATCTAGAGTACATCTGCAAATTTGGAATGGGATCAACCACAAGCCAGAGCATCAACTCTGACACATTGTCAGGTGACAAACCTACTCCACTGCCTGTCTTGTCACAGTGCCATCCAGGTTTCTCAATTTGAACTTCAACCACCTGGAGAGTTAGTTATCAGACAGACCCAAAAGAGAAGGTTGTTTTCACATTAACTTTTCTTCTTACCTAGTTCATCTATTTAACTAGTAAAAATGGGGTTATTTCTTCTCCAAGTATATTTTCTCCAATACTCTAAAGCTAACAAACTTCTATAGCACTGTTTTATTGCTATTGTCAGATTGGAAACCTTAGCACAATATCTTAGGAAATTACCTTTCTATTTTGCTACTCAATTTGTTTTCTCATTAACGGATACATTTTTCAAAGTGACCTTAATTGTGTTTTTAGGATAGACAAAACTGGCATACAAAGTTCCTAAACACTATTACATGAAGAATTTCCACTGGGAATATTTACACATGTGCCAAGAAGAAGATGTTAAAGTATTTATTGATGTGCTATTTCACTCCTATGTGAGATTTCATATTGTACATTCAACTGTAAATACATTGAAAAAATGCAAAATTATGGTGCCCAATTCTATAACTGACTGCCTTTAATTAGTTGCCCAGAAGGTAAATAATAGGATGGAATCTAGGTGCCTAAGTTCCATTATAGAATGTTATCATAACCGGAAATCAACATGCCTTAAACTGGACAGGACTTTTCTAACACAAGAGTCCAAGTCAGTGCATTAAGCACATGTCACATGCATCTGTCTGTCCTTATACATCACATGCCATACATACCAAGTACTTATCTTCATATGCATTCAAGAGTGTATCCTTCATGGTCTATAATCTTTCCCTCTCTTCCATTCTTCTCTCCCTCATTTGTAATCCAGCATCTCATTATCCACTTCCTTCCCTCCTGTCTGTGGTCCTGCTATCCCCCTCTCTCAACCCCAACTTCCATCTACCTTAAAACTTGTCTTTACTTCTAGAGGTTACTGGCAGTTGCATTGATTAATTTATACAGGCTGTGGCTGGCCCCGGAAGCTTCTTCCTGCCTGTTTCACTACCCCTGATGCAGTTTCCCTTTTTCTGCATGGGCAGAACATGGACTCAGGACTGGTAGCAAGCAGCTGTCACTTCCAGTGAACTCTAGATATAAAGAGAGGTTTTATAGTAGATGGAAGTTTGAGAGAGGTGGGCTATGGTCAGGGGGAGGAAAATGAAGAGCAACATGCTGAACCTGGAAACAAAATGAAGGGAAAAAGAGATGCTTGAGAACAGGATGGAGGGAGAGAGATGCTAGACTCAGAGGTGGAAGGAAGAGAGACATTGCTGGACAATAGGAGGAAGGAAATGCAGAAAAAGGAAGGAGAAATATTGGAATTGGGGCAGAGGATATGGAAAGAGATGTGCTGAATATTGGGGATGGAGAGAAGAAGAAAAAAGAATTGTTGGACCTGGAGTGAAGGAGAGGGAGGGAAGAGAGAGGAAAAATGGTGGGATTTGGGTAAATAGGGGAGGGAGGAGAGAGATATGTTGAACAGTGGGAAGAGAGAGGGGGAAATTGGACCTGGGGCAAAAGCGAGAGATGCTGGACATTAGGAAGAAGGGAAGAGAGAGGAATAAATGTTAGATCCATGACAGGAGAGGGAGGGAGATACGCTGAAGAGTGGGAGGTTAAAGTGAGAGAGAGATGCTGGATGTGGCAGAAGAGCGGGAGAGATGCTAGACAATGGGAGATAGCAAGAGATAGATGTTGGACTTTGGGGACAGAAGGGAGAGACAGAAATGCTTGACAATGGAAGAGCAAGGAAAGATGTTGAAATGATGGGAGGAAGATGGCATGAGAAAGATATTAAAGCATGGGGGGAAAGGAGTAGAGATGCTAGACTACATAAGGAAGAGAGATGGGACAGGGCAATGGTGGGAGATTGAAAGGGAAGAATCAGGCTACAAGGATGGAGAGAGAGAAAAAAAAAGAGGAGATAGAGATGCTCGGTTGCAAGGGGGTGGGAGAGGAAGAAGAGATACTGGGAATGGTGGAACCAAGGGAAGAGGTCATGGGGAGAAGTTAAAAAGCAGATGATTGAGAGGAAGACGGTGAGTACAGAGGGTAGAAATTTGGTAATGAAGAGCAGATGAAAGACAGAAGGTAATGGGAGGCTGGGTAAGGAGTGAAATAGGAAATAGGAGAGTTAGGGTGTGGGAGAAGGAATATTGATGAAAAGTAAAAAGAAAGAAATGTAGGACTGGAGGATGAAAAAGCAGGTGAAATATGAGTGGACAAAGAGGCAGAAAAGAAAGAAACTGAGGGAAGAGCTATATATCTGACAGGTATAGTGAGGGAATAAACAAGACAGAAGAAGAGACAAGAAATGACAAATGGACAGTAGCCTCTAGAAAGAAAGTTGACAGAATACAGGCAGGAAAGTAGAAAAAAGAAAACTGGAACCAGTATGATGGAAATAAAATATCCAGATAACAGACATATAAAAAATGTTTTATTCTGAATTTATTAACTGAAATACGTTGGTTTGGAGAACTGTGCATCCCCAATATTTTTGTATTATGCTCATAAAAACATAAGAACATAAGAATTGCCACTGCTGGGTCAGACCAGTGGTCCATTGTGCCCAGCAGTCCACTCACACGACGGTCCCCAGGTCAAAGACCAGTGTTCTAAACGAGTCCTGCCTCACCTGCGTATGTTCCAGTTTAGCAGGAACTTGTCCAACTTTGTCTTGAATCCCTGGAGGGTGTTTTCCCCTATAACAGACTCCAGAAGAGTGTTCCAGTTTTCTACCACTCTTTGGGTGAAGAAGAACGTCCTTACTTTTGTACGGAATCTATCCCTTTTCAACTTAAGAGAGTGCCCTCTCGTTCTCCTTACCTTGGAGAGGGTGAACAACCTATCTTTATCTACTAAGTCTATTCCCTTCATTATCTTGAATGTTTCGATCATGTCCCCTCTCAGTCTCCTCTTTTCAAGGGAGAAGAGGCCCAGTTTCTCCAATCTCTCACTGTACAACAACTCCTCCAGCCCCTTAACCATTTTAGTTGCTCTTCTCTGGACCCTTTTGAGTAGTACCGTGTTCTTCTTCATATATGGCGACCAGTGCTGGACGCAGTACTCCAGGTGAGGGCACACCATGGCCTGGTACAGTGGCATGATAAACCTTCTCCGATCTGTTCGTGATCCCCTTCTTTATCATTCCTAGCATTCTGTTCACCCTTTTCACCGCCGCCGTGCATTGCGCGGACGGCTTCATCGACTTGTCTATCAGAACTCCCAAGTCTCTTTCCTGGGAGGTCTCTCCAAGTACCGCCCCGGACATCCTGTATTCGTGCATAAGATTTTTGTTACCGACATGCATCACTTTACACTTATCCACATTGAACCTCATTTGCCATGTCGCGGCCCATTTCTCGAGCTTGATTATGTCACGTTGCAGATCTTCGCAATCCCCCTGTGTCTTCACTACTCTGAATAACTTCGTATCGTCTGCAAATTTAATCACCTCACTCGTCGTACCAATTTCCAGGTCGTTTATAAATATGTTAAAGAGCACGGGTCCAAGCACCGAGCCTCTACTTTGCCTAAGATATACTGATGATATCTTCATGATCCAGACCCATGGACTTGAAGCCCTAAAGAAATTTCATCAAGAACTCAATAAACTCCACCCCACTATCAATCTGATCCTAGAACAGTCCTTACTACAGATTCACTTTTTGGATACTATGGTGTAAAAGGCCACCAAAAATTATCCACAAAAATTCAGTGCTCAGATGTAGTTAATTTAGCCAGTGAAATCAGTGTTTAAAAACATGCTGAGCGCCGCTGACACAATATCAGAGAGGGGGGCTAGAAAACAGAATCTGTAGCCCATTGTAGAATAGCATTGAGCAACAGTTTGTTTTGGTACCGATTTTTCAGCACCATTTACTGAATACAGTATATGCAACAGTAGCATGTGTTTTTATGCATATATACACCCTCTAGGCCACATATATCAAACACAAGGCCCACAAGGCAAATTTGGCCCGCCCGGCCATTTTATGTGACCCGCGGTGACTGTGCCGTATCCAAGCGCCTGACCATTCAGCCCTAGTCCCAGTGGTACTCTAAGCACCTGAATGCACTGCCCCAGTATGCATTTGCAGGCAGAAGGACCCAGTCCCAGTGTAAACGCTAGGGCACTCCACACAAGTGCCTGACCATGCTTGATGTTATTTCGAGAACATGATTAATGCACGAGGATGGCGTGTGAGATGGTGTCTCTTAATTAAAATATTTGGCCCGCGACTTAGCCCGTGTTTTAGATTTTGGCCCCTTATGTGACTGAGTTTGACACCCCTGCCCTAGGCAATGTTATAAGTCTCTTTATATATAAATTATGTGTTATGCATTACAAGAGATGATATAATTGCCGTCACTTCCTGTTCTGTCTGAGGAAGCCAAAAAAAAAAAAATACAGAATGTGCAAAGCGCTCCTGTTCTACCTCTCACTGAATAAAATAAATAATTGGCTTAACTGTAGGATTTCCTACAGGGAGATTGTTACAACATGAAAAAATGTTCTTTAGTGTGTTCTAACTTTTTTTACATCTTAAGTCAAGTCAGGCATCTATGGGTGTTTTTTAGGATTTTAGAATAATATTAGCTCTATATTTCTTAGGATATTTATTGTATGCTTGGATTATATGATTGTATTAATTTATTTGTTTATCTAATTCACTAACTTATTTCTTGCAATACCATTAATGTTTGAGGGGTTTTCTATTATTTTATTAATTTTCCACTTGCAAAGAATTTCAATATATGCTTTTGCACTTGCACTTTAACACAGGTAGTTTCTTGGGAGTTATTATATAGATTTTTAAGTGTAATCTTTCCCAGGGATGATTGCTTATACTTGATGATCTTAGCACTTTATTTCAGTGTGCTTTGCACAGTAAGGGCCTAATGATGTATGGGGCAGTGCTTATTGAGACTTCGGTCTGATGCTAGTCATCCATGAGTAGCGTGACCATATGGCTCCAGAAAAAAGAGGACGGATTGAGACATCCGGGTTTTACTTCCATTGAAAGCAATGGAAGTAAGGAGAACAGATTGAGACATCTTGGTTGCTTTCAATGGAAGTAAAACCCGGATGTCTCAGTCCGTCCCCTTTTTTCTGGAGCCATATGGTCACACTATCCATGAGTCACTGCCTGATCTCAATGCCTTTCGTTTGTATTCCAAGAGCTCATACTGAGGCCTCTCTAACATTACATTAGATTAAGTTACCTTTCTAAGAATATATATATTTTTTAAGATCATTTTTTCAAGTTGTAACAATCTCCCTGTAGGAAATCCTACAGTTAAGCCAATTATTTATTTTATTTGGCTACTGAATAGTCCAGAGGGTTAGTCTCTTTTGTGCTTCTACCTCTCACTGGCCAGTGAAGTAGAGAGAAGCTAGAACTGGAGCTGAAAGGGACTTTCTGCCTTGGTCTGTGCCCCTTCCCCATACCCACAAAGAAGAGAAGCATCAGCAAGGTGCATTTCCAACTTCTGGAAGGTGGAAGACAGAAGATTCAGGGGTGCTGTTATCAAGCCGCGCTAGCGGGGTTAGCGCGTCGGACATTTCATCACGTGCTAACCCCCGCGGCCGGCTAAAAAACTAACGTCTGCTCAATTCAGGTGTTAGCGGCTAGCGCGGTATTACGCACGTTAAACCCCTACCGCAGCTTGATAAAAGGACCCCTCGGAGAGGAAAGCTAAGATTATCACTGCTGGCAAAGAAGAGAGGCACAAGAAATTTGATCTAAATGTGTATATTACGAGTTCATTTTAGTAGGAAATATTAGTGAATTTAATCATGTAAAAATTACTTTAAAAAAAACAACATTACAACAGGACAAAAAACTAACTATAACAAGGAATAGAAGAGTCAGATCCCAGATGACACTATTGAAAGGCTTAATATGTTAAGAATGTAATAATAATAATAATAACAGTTTATATACTGCAGTACCGTTAAGTTCTATGCGGTTTACAAAAGATTAGTGAAGCACAAGGGGGCATTGGGAGAAATTGAAAGGGGACAGGTTTAGAACAAACACTAGGAAGTTCTTTTTCACTCAGAGGGTGGTGGATGCATGGAACGCGCTTCCAGAGGCTGTTGTAGACAAGAAAACATTAAATGGTTTCAAAGAAGGTTTGGATAGATTCCTAGACGAAAAAGGGATTGGGGGGTATAGATAGGTATAGACCATTGCTCAGGCAATGGGCCTGATGGGCCGCCGCGGGTGCGGACCGCTGAGCAGGATGGACCTATGGTCTGCCTCAGCGGAGGCAACTTCTTATGTTCTTATGTTCTTACAAGTTGAGTTGACGTACAAGTTGAATTAGCTTAAGGGATGTGGGAACAATAGGGAGAAAGGGCAGGAACACCCCTTGAATGAAAAACCTTCCATCAATCAGATCAATGACACTATGCAGCACAATTTTATTTTGCTTTTGTTCCTGGGTAATAAAGTGTTCCTTCTTAATTGCCTATGCTACAAAAGTATAGAAAATGGCTACCATTCCTTTCAAACTTTGCTTATGTAACTAGGGCACCTCCCACTTCACCTCAACAAGGATTAACACCCTTCAACTGATTGTCCCCCCCATCCAAGGGAGTGAAATATAAATGAGTCTTCAGCACCATCTTCATGTTTGCTGCTACCAGAACCTGGAATGACCTTCCATCACCCTTAAAAACAGAAATGAACTATCTTACCTTCAGAAAATGACTAAAAACTGACTTGTTTCATAAAGAGCTATCTGCTCAGAAACTCTTCGGAGTTTTTCTCTTTTGCTGTGCTTTATCTTTTCCTGATATGTATGAAAATATTTGTTTGTATACTTGTATACTTTGTGAGCCTATTAGGACAGAGAGGGAAATTACTTAAGGTACCTGATTAGACTTTTAGCCATTGTATAAGTCAAATTTTATATTGATTTGTAAACCACTTCAAAGCCAGTGTGGTGATTTAGCAGTATATAAACACTGCATTAAATTAAATTAAATATTTTGAAATTTAGCTTTTTGCAGAATATTCCAGATTGATTCTAAGCCAAGTAAACTTAGGAGCCCTTTTACTAAGGCTGCACACATCCGGCAGATGCACTTTAAAAACTGCCTTCTCAATATACTTCTCCTCGTACTCTTCGCTATGACCAGTCTGGTCTCTAGAATAAGCTCTGTTATTGTCTACTGTAACCTATTTGTTGTCATGACTAGTCTGTTTTCAAATGATTGTGAATGTCTACCTGTAACCCGTTCTGAGCTTCTGGGAGAACGGGATAGAAATTGAAATAAATAAATAAATATGTGGCCAATGATCAAGACCAGAGGGGAAAAGTACTCAATAGAAGCATCTGCTAAGATGTGTGAAGTCTACAAGGCATATTTTGACATGCCTGCTGGGGAGCACCTCACTTCCCATATGAATATTGTCCAAAAAACTGGAAAGTAAGACAATTTTGTTTCTCACTAGGATCGCAGGGGGAAATCCCTGATCTTGGTGAAATGTTTTGCTATAAAATGTCTTAGAATGTTTAATTTAAAAATTTTCAGTGTTATTTGAAAATATATCATGTATGAAATATGTTGCGAGAATCTCATACGCATTAGTCATAGGTGAAATGAATTTATTGTTTTCATTACCACAGTTTCACTTTGTTCTACAGGATGGTACAGAGGGGAAAAGAGAGCCATGAAGTTTGATATCCCAAGAATTTGGCGGGGAACCCACTGACCATTCAATCAACTGCTACTTCTGCATGGTGAACCCTTCCAAACATCGAACGGGCAAGCATGCATCTGCAATCACATAACCGGACATTCCTTCATCCATTGCCCTAGTATTACCCTGAGCTCCCCATACCCACTCCCCTAGAGAGAGAGCAGCAGTCTTCAGGAAAGAGCAGCAAATCCGAGCAAGAGGGTGACGTCGTAGATCCATTTTTCAATATCAGTGGAGCAGCTGATGAGAGAAACCCATACTACCCAAACCAAAAAGACCTCAACAATTTGATCAGAGGTCTAGGTCTCATCAAGTCCAATGTCAATCTTTTGACATCTAGGCTGAAGCAGTGGAACTTGTTAGTTGGAAGTGTGCAAGTCACAGATCAGAGGAAGAGTCATCAAGCTTTTTCACTTTCTTCATACATTAAGATGGGCTTTGCTTCCGCCACAGTTGGAATTACCTGTAACCCGAAAGAGTGGCATCTCTTCATTGACTGCTCATCCAGGATCATCAAAGCTGTGTTGCTCCATAACTGGAATCTGTCTCTTCCACTGGCTCATTCAGTGCACCTCAAAGAGAATTACAACAACACCAAGACCTTACTAGGCGCCTTGAAGTATGATGAGTATTGCTTGGATACTTCAGAATGGTAGCATTCCTAGTGGGTCTTCAAGGTGATTTTACCAAGTTTCCCTGCTATCTCTGCCTCTGGGACAGCAGGGACACAAAAGGTGCACTACCAAAGGCGGGACTGGCCACAGCGGCTCAAGTCCTCTGTGGGGAGAAACAATGTCAAATGGAAACCACCGGTGAGCCCCCAGAAGGTGCTGGTGCTACCACTGCACATCAAATTAGGCCTAATGAAATAATTTGTCAAAAATCTAGATAAGGAGTCGGCATCCTTCAAAGTACCTTCAAGACATCTTCCCTAATCTGTGTGAGGCAAAGTTCAAAGCTGGTATCTTCATCAGACCACAGATAAAGGAGATCCTGGAGTGCAAAGAATTTCCCAAGAAGCTAACTAGGAAGGAGAAAGTGGCTTGAAACAACTTTGTCACAATGGTTTGGGTCTTTCTGGGCAATCACAAGGTCAAATACTACGTGAAGTTGGTTGAGAATCTGTTGAAAAATTACAGTAAAATGACTGTAGGATGTCTCTCAAAGTCCATATTCTTGATGCTCATCTTGAGACATTCAAGGAGAACATGAGAGCATACTCGGAGAAGCAAGGTGATCGCGTCCTCCAGGATATACTAAACTTTGAACGCTGCTTCCAGGGATTATTTAATGAGAACATGATGGAAAACTACATCTGCGGTCTGATTTGTGAAAGAGACTTACAATATAATCACAAATCTTGAGAAACTACTCACTTCTAAGTTTTCTGTGGTCAATTTTGCATAACTTCAATATAAATACATTTTAATTGTGATTAATATGTTGTTTTTTTATGACTTTATAAGAATGTAAAGATGACAAATTTTGGGTTTTCACATTTTAAATAGGTAAATTGCAAAATTTGACTATCCTGATCAGAAAAGCAAAATTGTATGGAAATAACAGACATTTTCCATACTTTCTAGGTATGAGAAATTAGGAAATTACACTTACTGCCCAGGAAAAAAAAATCATGTTACATAGTTTGATGACTGATTTCTGTGGGGGTATAAAGCAACACTTAACTCTAAAAAGAACCCTACCCAAGATGAAGCAACGTGTATTGGAGATACTGGAAAGATTTAGGCAAAGTATAATCTGATCGGTATCCAAACACAACGTGACTTTTATAATTGTGAACAGTCAACATTTCTATTCTTCTGAGAAGGTGATCACCCTTAAATCTTCTTTTTCCCATCTCCCCCCCCCCCCCCTATACTATAGAAAGCTGTACTGTATTGTCTTTCCAGGTTGCAAACTTGACAGGTTTATCCTTTTTATTTAATATCTTCTGCCTGCTGCAGGAAGCTTTGTACTTTATTTTCCTGGCAGAAAACTGACAGGTTCGTGCTTCAGCAACAGCTGGAAAATATTTTTAGGTTTCACTCCTGATTGACATTAATTGATTTTGTTCTACCAACGCTCTTGGCAGCAGCTCCGAGAAGTATCTTTATCCGCCAAAGTTTAGAGTTTGGTGACCAAGTAAAAAGAATGTGATTAAATGTACAAAGGTTTACATAAGAACGTAAGAATAGCCGAACTGGGTCAAACCAACAGCCCTTCTAGCTCAGTGTCCTGTTTCTACAGTGGCCAATTTAGGTCACAATAACCTGGCAGAAACCCAAATAGTAGTAACATTCCAGCATCTCAAAGAGTAGCAAGATTCTGGAACCCCATCCAGTGTTAATAGAGATTTGTTTCAATTTTTCTGGCTCATCAACGTGAATACCAGTATCTTCCCCACATCTTCCTCAGTGAAGCCTGACGCAAACAATTCATTTAATCCACTATGGCCTTGTTCTTTGAGTGCCCAACTGATTCTTTTCCTGGCTTCTTGCTTTTAATATGCCTAAAAAAGTTTTTACCTTGTGTTTTTGCTTCCAATGCAATCTTCCTTTCAAGGTCTCCTTTTGTCTTCCTTATCAGTGCCTTTCAATTGATTTGCCATTTCATATGCTGTTTCTTATTATTTTCAGTCAGATCCTTCTTCTACTTTCTGAAGGATTCTCTTTCAGCTCTAATATCTTCTTTACTTGTCAACTACATTGGCTGCTGTTTGGTCTTCCTTCATCTTTTTTTAAAACATGGAATATACTGTATCTGATCTGGGCGTTCAGGATGGTATTTTTGAATAACATCCATGTATGCAGGTAGGGCTAATTTGTTAGGGCGCTGGTCTTTGACCAGAGGGCATGATGGACCCAGCAGCGGCAATTCTTATGTTCTTTTGTTCACATCTGTTCTAAATTTTTGACCTTAGCAGCTGCTCCTCCAAGTGTCTTTTTTTTTTTTTTTTACCATTCTTCTCATATTATCATAGTCTCTTTTTTTAAAGTTAAATGCTATTGTATTTCCTTTGTGAATTTATTCCAGGGATTATATAAAATCTGATCATGTTATAATCACTTTTATCAAGTGGCCCAGCACCATTCCCTTTTGCACCAATTCATGTGCTCCACTAAGAACTAGGTCTCGAATTGCTTCGCCTCTTGTTGGTTCTTGAATCAGCTGCTATTGGTTAGGCAGATGGTAGCACAATCCTATCTGTATCCTTTTCCCCTTTACACATGGAATTTCTACCCATAGGTATTGCTGTAGAATTTTTAGTCTATTCGATTCAAGGCCCTCCTTAACACCATGCCTCCACCAGTTTGATCCACCCTATCACTGCAATATAATTTGTACCCTGGTATGAGAGTGTCCCGTTGGTTATCTTCCTTGCACCAGGTCTCACAGTTGCCTATTATATCTATATATATATATATATTAGTGCAATATATTCTAACTCTCCCGTCCTGTTTCATAGGCTTCTGGCACTTGCATACACACATTTCAAACAATGTTTGCCATTCCTATTTATAATTTGCTTAGCAGTTGGCATGAATAATGTGCAATCTTTAAAACCAGTCTGCTCTGTATTTAAGGAAACCTGGTCTACTGTGGTCTGTATTGCAAACTTGCTTGTTGGGATGCTCTGTCTTCCCTATTATGGTGATATATTTAAAGATACCATGTTCCAAACCATGCTATTTTGAGTGTCTGTTGGCCTTTCTCCAGTTTCTAGTTTAAAAGCTGGCAGGAGGGAGTGGGCATTCCTCCTGTATTGTTTTTTTTTTTTTTTGGGGGGGGGGAGAAAAGGAGTTGGCCCGATGGCAGGAAGAAGTCGGCATCCCTCCTGCCATATTTTAGAGCGCTGTGGGGGGGAGCGCTGTTGGGGTTCAGGGAGGGGGAAGGGAGGGAGCACTTTGTCGGGGGAGGCTTTTTCTTGGAAGGGAGGCCTACTGCTGGATGGGGGAGCAGGAAAGAGGTGCTAGGGCAGTGGTCTCAAACATGCGGCCTGGGGGCCACATGCGGCCCGCCAGGTACTATTTTGAGGCCCTCGGTATGTTTATCATAATCACAAAAGTAAAATAAAACAGTTTCTTGATCATATGTCTCTTTAGCTATAAATCACAATATTATTATTAAGACATAGCCAAAAGGAAAGATTTATAAACTATAAAGAGTTTTACCTCATGCAAAATTGTCATTTCTTTAATAAGACATTAACTATTTATTTCTGAGGCCCTCCAAGTACCTACAAATCCAAAATATGGCCCTGCAAAGGGTTTGAGTTTGAGACCACTGTGCTAGGGGGAAAGAAAAAGGAAGGGAGGCCTACTGCTGGACAGGGGGACAGGAAAGAGTTGCTGCTGGACAGGGGGGAGATTAAAAAAAGGGAGAAGGGCTGCTGCTGGATAAAGGGAGCAGTGAAGGGGTGGTGGTGGACACAGGGAAGGTAAAAGGAAGGGAGAATGGGTGGACAGCCGAGGAAAAAGAAAGACAGAAAAAAAGACAGAAATACAGAAAGCGGCTAAGGAGAGAGAGAGAGAAAGAAATAAAGACAGACACACACACATATATTCTAGCACCCGTTAATGTAATGGGCTATAAGATTAGTGCTCTATAATGCTGTATAGAATTCAGTCGGGAGAAGGAACTTGTGTTTACTGAATGCTGATGGATATGTATAAGAAGTCTGTGGTTTCAGTATTTAAAACACCCATAGAATCTATGATTTGGTTAATTTATACTTATTACCTACTGCAGGCTAATTAAAGCAATATTTGAGAGAAGGAAGCTGAGCAAATTGATACTTTAGAATTGCACTTTTCAAAATGTCTAGGATATAATCAGTTCTTGTAAGATCCTGACAGAGAATAGTTACTTAAAATGATTTTCAGAGTTAAAGCCCTCTCCTTATCATGGAATTCTGTGAGATCTGATGTTACCAGATCTATCCAAAAGCTTAAATTATCTTTCCCCTCGTTAAAAGGCATAATCTATACTGGAAAATTAAGGAAATCTCTTTACTTTAAAATTACTAAGCTTTGGAATAATTTTCCTCTCCAGCTGCGTAACCTGAGCTCCTTCCAATTATTTCAAAAACATCTGAAAACGTGGCTATTCTCAAAAATGTAAATTCCGCTGCTCTCTATACAATCACTAATTCTTATTATATTTTCCTTTCTCTAAAACTCTTGTAAACCGTGCCGAGCTCTATCTCTATAGAGAAGATGCAGTATATAAGTGTGGAGGGGCATAATCAAAAGAAACGTCTAAGTCTGTTTTGGCCTAACTCACAAGTCGTCCAAAGTTGAACACGGGAAAAGCTCCATTTTCAAAAAATACATCCAGCATATTTTTTTTTCTGAAAAATGTCAAACTGATCATCCAGATTCGTCCATCTTTATACCCCATTTTCGACCAAAAATTCATCCAACTCAAAAACGCTTAGAAAAAGACCTATTGGGCATGGGAGGGGCCAGAAAAGTAAGGGACTAGACACCCAGACATGGCACCAGAGTAGAGGGGCATCTTACAGGGCAATTTGCCTAATCTGAAGGGGAAGCTTGTTCTATATTTTTACTCCTTGAAACCCAAAAGAAGGTTCTAACATTTGAATTATGGATTTGTGTATTTATTTATTGGGGATTATTAACCGCCCTTATGAAGAAATTCACCAAGCTGGCATACAGCAAGTACAATTCAATATAAAACTTACAGTTTTGTTAACAGCATAACAGCATAACAGTAATAAAAAGACCACATATAAACTTAAATACAGTGAATGAGGTAAACTCAAAATCAGCAAATTGAAACTTTAATAATAGGACTACCATGAAACAGTTTCAAAAGTATATTTATCAACGGCACTGAAATTCAAATTAGAGAGATGTCAGCATAATACTGTACTTACAAAACACCTAATAAACATACATCAGAATATTCAAATAACATAGGGGTCCTTTTAATAATAATAATAATAATTTTTATTCTTATATACCGCCATACCCGGCAAGTTCTAGGCGGTTTACATCAGTAAAATTAGGATCCACGTTGACAAGCAGATTTACAACAAATTATAAGATATATAACAAATTTTAACCGAACTTGGTAGAGGAGGAGGGGAGATTGGGGAAGATCGGGAATAGAATCTATCGTGGAGGAGGAGAAGTGCGGGGGGGGCGAAGTAGGGGGGGGCGAAGTGTAATGAAATCAGGGGGGGGAACCTTAGGGGTTTTGTTTGCTGAATAGGTAAGTTTTTTGAGTGATTTTCTGAAGCCGAGGTAAGTGGAGGCCTCTAGTATCATTTGGGCAAGCCATGAGTTCAGCTTGGCTGCTTGGAAGGCGAAGGTTTTGTCTAGGAATCTTTTGAGGTGACACAGTTTTAGCGAGGGGTAGGCGAACAGCTGAATTCTATGGGATTTCTTGTTTGTGCAATAGCGGTTAAAGCGGTTTATGTACCCCCCCCCCTCTTCTATTAAACCACGCTAGCGGTTTTTAGCGCAAAGAGCCATACTGAATGGCCTGCGCTGCTCCTGCCGCTCATTGAGTTCCTATGAGCGTTGGGAGCAACGCGGGCCATTAAGCGTGGCACCCCGTGCTAGAAACTGCTATCACGGTTTTGTAGAAGAGGGAGTAAGGCACGCTAGCTGTTATAGCATGCGCTAAATATTAGTGCGCGCTATAATGGCTAGCGTGCCTTAGTAAAAGGACCCCATAGTTATGATGCTAATGCTTTTCTACAATACAGCTTATCATATAGCCGAGGAGCCGAGTGAACATATTAGAAGAATTACATTTTCTAATGTACAGTCAAACCTCGGTTTACGAGTAACGCGGTTTGCGAGTGTTTTGCAAGACGAGCAAAACACTCAAGCAAATCGCGCCTCGCAAACCGAGCATTGACCCAATTTGCGAGCCCCTCCCCCCAAGAACCAGTACCCCCCCTTCTGCAAACGCCCCCCACCCCAAACCCCGATCTGGCACCGGCACGCAGCACCAACCCACAGGACGTGCTGGTGCCGGTGACTGAAGATCCTGCCTTTTGCCGCTGGGCTGGGCCTTGAGCATCTGCGCATGCTCAAGGCCTTCTGGCTCCCACTTTCGACGAGATTCTCGGGGAGAGAGGGAGCCAGAAGGTCTTGAATATGCGCAGATGCTCAAGGCCCAGCCCAGCGGCAAGAGGCAGGATCTTCAGGCACCAGTACTGGTACATCCTGTGGGTTGGTGCTGCGTGCCGGTGCCAGATCCGGGTAAGGGTTTGGGTTTCGGGCAGGCAGGCGATGCCAGTTCGCAGGTGGGAGGGGCATGCGGGCAGGGTGGGGGGCAATGCCGATTCTCGGAGGAAGGGGTGGGAGCATGCCAGTGGCCTTTTGGGGATGTGGTGCGTTGGAAGCGAGCAGTGCCGGTGGCCTTGTGGGGGAAGGGGGGGAGGAGGGAACCAATCAAGCGAGTTTCTTTTACTTCCTATGGGGAAACTCGCTTTGATATAAGAGCACTTTGGTTTACAAGCATACTTCTTGAACAAATTATGCTCGCAAACCAAGGTACCACTGTATATATATTTTTTGCAGATGGATAGCCTAATTCCAAATCACTGCATTCTGCGAGCAGAAACAAGTGACTTACGCCCTCCTTTACAAAGGTACAAAAGCGTTTTTAGCACCAGCAGCCGCGGTAACAGCTCTGATGCTCAAGCTGTTACCGCCAGGGCCGGCGCTAAAAACACTAGTGCGAGTTAGTAAAGGATGGGGTTAAGTCCATTTAAACATTTACATGCCATTTTAAATCAAGTTTATTAGTTTCAAGTTTATTAGAACTTTCTATCTCGCCTATTTGGGGAAACCTATGCTGCTTACATAGAGGAGGAAGTGATGAGAAAAAAGCATAGGGCTCCTTTCACAAAGGTGCGCTAAGCGTTTTAGCATGCGCTAACCATGTGCTAAACATTAACACGTGTATGTTAGTCTATGGAAGAGTTAGCGTGTATATTTAGCATAGTACACCTTAGTAAAACAGAGGGTTAGACATGATTGTGGGGGGAAGGAGGGAGGAGTTACAATGTTTTAAAGAAAAGTAGGGGGAAGGGGGGAATAAAGTAGGGAGGCTGTATTTGTCCTGGACATCCGTCTCGAGCTTAGTTTAAAGATTATGCATTTTTAAAGAGTAAAGTTTTCAAATCTGAGAGAGGTGTGAAGGCATAAAGTGACTGGGGCCCAGATGCACTAAAGCCAGCAATCATCGCCAAACCTGTTTTAACAGCTTTAGCAACAATCCCATTTGAAGACCCAATGCAGAAAATGGCTCACTGCCTGGTTTTCTGCACAGTCGCTCATTCCCCGATCCAATCATGCAAATAAGCTGATTAATATTAAAATGCCATGTAAACTGGTAGAGCGATTGATGCTCTAACATGGCTTCCCGATGCACAAAAGAAGTGATCACTTTTAGCGATCCAAAAAAAAAAGCAACTGGTCAAGACACACATATAATATCTGTCCCATTAAAAAAACAAAGCATACCTGCCGATGATGGCTCTCCCCGACGAACCGGCACATGAACTGCACCCCCCCACCCCCACCCCCAGCACCAGTGAAAATGACAGGAGGAATGCCCACTTCCTCCTGCCATGCTGAATCCATCCCCTGCGGAAGAAAATTGGCAGGAGGGATGTCCTTTCCCCCCTGAAAAAAGGCAGGAGGAATGCCCACTCCCTCACCCACGCCATCCCTCACCCACACCCTCTGTCTATGTCCAAAAGATTGACTTGGGATTTACTTTAGGTTTAGTTTAGTTTAGTTTATCTTCACGGCATCCTTCCTCCCCTCTTTCCACTATCTTGGCTCTCCTCGAGTCCTGACTCCACCAGATCCACTCAAAAATTCAAACTATCCTTCCCCTCCTTAAAAGGCATATCCCATACAGGAAAACTTGGAACATCCCTCCTCTTTAGGATCACCGAGCTGTGGAACAGCTTTACTGCCCATCTTCGGAGTTCGACCTCCCTCCAACACTTCAGAAAACATTTGAAAACCTGTTTTTTCTCCAAAATGTAACTACTCCCTCATTCTCCATTATTCTAAGTCCCCTCTTTCCTTCCTGTTTACCAAATCCCTTCCTCTTTCCAATGAAGTTCCCTTCTTTTTTAATTCCTGTAAACCGTGTCGAGCTCCACTTCTGTGGAGATGATGCGGTATATAAACTTAAAGTTTAGTTTAGTTTACACTTGCTTTCCAGGTTGACTGAATTTCAGAAAAGCGAGCAGTTCTCCCCTGGAGAAATTAGGAGAGATCACCCCCTTATTCCCTCTCCCCCCAGTGAAACTGGCAAAAGATATTGGACTCAACAGGTTTGAGAAAAAAATTAATGCTTATGTTTCTAAAATGAATGACATAAATTTTTATGTTCTACATAAATCTGCATGTTGTCATATATTCTGACTTTGATATCTCAGAAATTAATGGTTCTCAATTGAATGCCTCTGCCACACGTACTTGGCAAATAAACATCCACTTCTCCATGTATTTTAGAGAAGGCTCTGCACTGAGATGTTCTGGACGTCTTAGCTCTAATTTATACATGATTTCTAAACACCTCCTTCAGGTGACTTTTGCCTTCCGTTACCAAACAAGAAAATCCATACAAATGTTCAGACCTCCTTATGAAAGCTGTCTCCCCAGCAAACATTGTAATATTCTACAGTGTTTTCCATTGTAAAGGGAAATGTCAATGATGGCTAACGTGATCATACATCCCATTTTGAATGAGACCACCCCGCTTTTACCGTTTTAGCCTGTCTCATTGTCCCCAAGCAGCTTTGGGGCGCAGAAATGTCCCGTTTTCAGAAAGTGCATCCCGAAGCTGTGCCCAAAACGTCAATTGCGATCTGAAGGCAATGAGAGTCGATTGTGGAGCCCGGGATTTCTCCCTGCTTCCCCAACGTCAACGCAGCAACAGATCAGGTGCATGCAGCGACTGCACAAGCCTTCCCTCCCGACATCAGTTCTGATGGAGAGGAAGTTGCGGGCCAGCCAATCGCTGCCTGGCTGGCCCGGAACTTCCTCTCCGACATCAGAATTGACGTTGGGGGGGGGGGGGAGAGAGGCTTGTGCAGTCATTGCATGCACCTGGCCTGTTGCTGCGTTGGCGGCGGTGGCTTGGAGAAATCGGCGGTGGTGGTAGCTTTGGGGGCAGGGAGAGAGAAAGAAAGGGAGCAGGGAGAGAGAAAGAAAGACAGAAAGAAAGGAGGCAGGGAGAGAGAAAAAAAGAGACAGAAAGAAAGACATGAAAGAAAGGATGCAATCAGAAGGAAGTGCAACCAGAGACTCATGAAACAAAGGTAGGAAAAATGATTTTATTTTCAATTTAGTGATCAAAATGTTATATCTGCTGTCTATATTTTGCACTATATTTAACATGAGGGTCCAGGGGAAGGGGGGGAGTCCTGTCCCGTTTTGAGGAAAAAATAAACGGTCACGTTAGTGATGGCCACCCTCTGTCTCTGTTTATCCCTAAACGCTTTAGTTGCTTCAATAAAGAATCCACTGTAAATTATATAAAAACTCTCCCAGACATATTGCTGAGATGCCTCGGGTCTTTATAAATGAACACATTTAAGGAATTCTTTAATTAATTCTTGCCCTATGAAGTAACTCCGTTACTTTGAAGGATCCATCTCAAAAACCCATCACCTTGTTACTGTTCACACTGGAGATCAGAAAAAGAACCTGAGGCTATTATATTAGCTCTCTGGTAAAAAAAAATTTAAAAAAAAAACCCCGAAATACTTTTATCGTGAGAGATGATTTGGCATCTCTTCTCAAGCTGTTTTGGCACCAGCATTAAAGCAGAAGTCCCACCTAGACAGTCATCCAAACAAGCATTTTGGCCATCTGTGCTCCTCATTAGGTTGCTAATCATACACTTCCAGACAAAAATGAAGCTGTATGATTTTCTTATCACATTGTGAACTATACTATTCCCACACTGCAGAACTGAAAATCCCAGCTGGACCAAAGCCCAGATACTTGCTTTGGCTATTTGTCCATCCGGAGGTGTAATATGGAAAAGCATGACATTTGCAAATATTCACTCCTTGTAATCATTGCAAAATGCGATTCTGGACATTTTACTGCTAAAGCCTTATTTTGCTTTGCCACTTTGATGGAACTTTGATCACTGGATTTTTGCACCAGATTTGTTTGATCTTGCTTTAGTAAACAAAGAACCGAATACAAAACTCAGTCACGCTTGAACTTTTGATGTAGTAGTTATTTTGACTCAATTACTGCAGTTTATTCTCAGTAGCACTGGTCTGAGAGAACTGTGCTTCTTTCATCTCATGAGCTAAAGTACGGAGAAAAAGCTTGTACACCCTAGGTACAATTTTGAGAATTGCAAGTTTTCACCATAATACCCTTGTTTATTTGAAACCAATCTTTTCTTATTGCAATAAAGAAAGAGTCGCAAAGAATCATCAATGACTTTGGAAATACAATAATGTAAAAATGAGGAACAATAAGACTGTACCCAGGAACAGCTGACCTGCCAAGAACACACATAGAGCAAACCAGAAAATCATCCACAAAGTCACAAAGAACCTCTAACATCGAAAGATCTGCAGGCTTTTCTTGGTACTATGATGTGAAGATTCTTGTGTCAACCCATCAAATAATCTAATCTAATGCTTGGCGGAAGCACTAATAAAAGATAGCATCGAGGAGCATCTAGAGAGGCATAAACTTATGATAAGCCAACATAGCTTCTGCAAGGGAAGGTCGTGCCTGACGAACTTATTGCACTTCTTCGAAGGAATTAACAAACGGATGGATAAAGGGGACCCCATAGACATTGTATATGTAGACTTCCAAAAAGCCTTTGACAAGGTACCCCATGAACGCCTACTTCGGAAACTAAAGAACCATGGGGTGGAAGGAGACGTACACAGATGGATCAGGAATTGGTTGACAGGCAGGAAGCAGAGGGTAGGAGTGAAGGGCCACTACTCGAACTGGAGGAAGGTCACGAGTGGTGTTCCGCAGGGGTCAGTGTTTGGACCGCTGCTATTCAATGTATTTATAAGTGATTTAGATACAGGGACGAAGAGCAAAGTAATAAAATTTGCAGATGACACCAAGCTATTTAATGGGGCTAGGACTAAAGAGGACTGCGAAGATTTACAAAGGGACCTGAACAAACTAGGGGAGTGGGCGACGAGATGGCAGATGAAGTTCAATTTAGAAAAATGTAAAGTCCTACACGTAGGAAACAGACACCCGAGGTACAGCTACATGTTGGGAGGGCTGTTATTGAGTGAGAGTACCCAAGAAAGGGATTTGGGGGTAATAGTTGACTTGACAATGAAGCCGTCGGCACAATGCGAAGCGTCCGCTAAGAAAGAGAATAGAATGCTAGGAATAATCAAGAAGGCTATTACAAGCAGAACGAAAGAAGTGCGCCCGCATCTGGAGTACTCCGTCCAATATTGGTCGCCATACCTAAAGAAGGATATGGCGATACTCGAGAGGGTTCAGAAGAGAGCGACGCGTTTGATAAAAGGTATGGAAAACCTTTCATACGCTGAAAGATTAGAGAGACTGGGGCTTTTTTCGCTGGAGAAGCGAAGACTTAGAGGGGATATGATAGAGACTTACAAGATCACGAAGGGCATAGAGAAAGTGGAGAGGGACAGATTCTTCAAACATTCAACAACTACAAGAACGAAAGGGCATTTAGAAAAATTAAAAGGGGACAGATTCAGAACCAATGCTAGGAAGTTCTTCACCCAACGGGTGATGGACACCTGGAATGCGCTTCCAGAGGGCGTGATAGGACAGAGTACGGTATTGGAGTTCAAGAAGGAATTGGACAATTTTCTGAAGGAAAGGGGATAGAAGGGTATAGATAGAGGGCTACTATACAGGTCCTGGACCTGATAGGCTGCCGCGTGAGCGGACTGCTAGGCATGATTGACCTCTGGTCTAACCCAGCAGAGGCACAGCTTATGTTCTTATGTTCTTACTAGTGTTTAAGCCTGTTACATTAACGGGTACTAAAATATATGTCTGTCTGTCTTTCTTTCTGTGTCTCTCCCTGCCCCTGTCTCTTTCTTCCTTTCTTTCTCTCTCTCCCTCCCACTGTCTATCTTTCTTTCAATCTCTCTCCCTCCCACTGTCTTTCTTTCTTTCTATCTCTCTCCCTGGCCCTGTTTCTTTCTGTCTGTCTCTCTCTCTGGCCCCCTGTCTGTCTGTCTGTCTCTCTCCCTGCCCACTGTCTTTCTGTGTGTCTGTCTTTCGTTCTCGTGTGTTGCCTGCCTGTCTTTCTGTCTCTCTTCATGAACCCCTTCTGTCTCCCCCCCAAAGCAAACCAAGATTGCTCCCTGGCCTCCTTTCCTTCTACTCCCACTTCCCTGTGCAGCAGCAGCATCCTCCCCTTCCTTGTGCAGCAGCAGCAGCATTTCTCCCCCCCCCTTCCCTGTGCAGCAGGGTAGCAGCATTTCTCTTCCTCAAAGCCACTGTCGCGGCTCCTCTCACGATCCACGCCTGCGTCGGAAGCCTTCTCTCTGACGTGACGTCAGGGAGGCTTCCGACGCAGGTGCAGCTCGTGAGAGGAGCCGCAGCGGCAGCAACGGACTGAAGAATAACTTCAGTAAGGGAGCCGATCAGCCCTTGGGCCGTGGCCAGACCTGGAGGACCTGTAAGGCGGGAGGGGGGAGTCGCCGCCGTGGTCACTGCTGCCATAGTTAAGATGCCTCCGCATGCACAGTAGAAGGAGCCAGCGTACCACTGCTGGCTCCTTCTACTGCGCATGTTTGACATGGAAGCACACATCACGGTGGCAGGGATCACGGCGTTGTAAGTGTGCATGCGGGTTTAGGGTTTTTTTTTAATACAGGATGTTAAAGCACGACTCGGTTTACAATAATTAACTTAAAAAATAAACCATAAAGAATAAGACTAAATTTCTGAAGATTCATTTTTAAAGTGTTTAGCAAATAAAATAGTTTTTAAAGATTTACGAAAATGTTGGAGTGAACCGGAACTCCTTAAAAGGAGTGGAAGATCATTCCAGAGTTGAGAGAATCAGAGACTGGGTAAAAATCTTGACTCCTTTTATCGCTTTCTTGGAAGGAAGAGATAATTTAAATTGTTTTATAGGGTTAGAAACTGCTGCATAAAGGGCAAGATTCAAACCTTAAATTCCTTTGTTTGTCATCAATAACAGCTTTCTTAAACTTAAAGGCATCTCTACATTGTAAACAACTAATGTAAAAGCTAAAGTATGAGCGTGATCCAACCAGGGTACTCTTGTTATAAGAATTCAAGAATTTTATTATCTCCAGTGACTGTTCCTGGTGAATAGATTGTGGGTGGCCCCTTGTGGTGCAGCGGTTAAACCTCACCACCCTGGGAAAGTCACTTATTCCCCCCATTGCCCTTAGATACATTAGGGACAGACAGGGAAAAATGCTTGAGTGCCTAGATAAATTCATATAAACCATTCTGAACTCCCCTGGAAGAACAGTATAGAAAACTGAATGAATAGTGTGAAAAGTTTCAGCCTCTGATAAACAGAGCTGGTATTGTGATGTCATAATGCCTCATTCCACCAATGCCTAAGAGCCAACCTCATCAGTGATGTCACATGGCTTGATTGTCCTATACTTGGCTCACTTTTACTACATTTTGATTTCTAGAGAGGTGCAATGGTTAAAGATACAGCCTCAGCACCCAGAGGTTGTGGGTTCAAACCCACACTGCTCCTTCTGACCCTGGGCAAGTTACTTAATCTCTCCATTGCCCCAGTGCATTAGATAGATTGTGAGCCTGATGTGACAGGCAGGGAAAAATGCTTGAATACCTGGATAAATTAATATAAACTATTCTGAGCTGGGAGAACATTATAGAAAATTGAATAAATAAATAATTGCTGAAACCTTGCATACCTTTAACAAATGAGATGACCAGTTTACAATTAATCAAAAACTTGAAAAAATAAAAAATTGGCTCTCACAAAACAAATTAGCATTAAACATCACCAAAACCAAAGCCTTATTTTTCCCAACGAAGCAAGGATTAACACTGTCAGCGCCTTTTCTAATAAGTAACCTACCAATTAACATAGTATCATCACTAAAATTATTAGGAGTCACTATTGATGATAAATTCACGTATCATGAACATATCAGCAATGTGGTAAAATGCTGTTTTTTTCGCTTGCGCTTAATTCGTTCGATGTCTAAATTTCTGGAACCTAAATCTTTGAATATCTTAATACACTCTTTGGTCATGTCCAAATTAGACTATTGTAATTCACTCTTATTAAACATCACACAAAAGGAAAAAAAACGTCTACAAATAATACAAAATACTGCAGTTAAAATCATTCATAATGGCAAAAAATACGACCACGTAACACCTTTTTTAATAGACTCACACTGGCTCCCAATCAATCAACGAATAACCTATAAAATATCACTTCTAACTTTCAAAACTCTATCCAATAATGAACCTTTATTTATAGATCAACTGTTAATTCCATATAGCTCGTCCCGAGCATTAAGATCAACTGCTTTAGGAATACTTACTGTACCCTCCTTAAAGATCATCGGAACCAGACGTCACGACATATTCTCAGTCATGGCTCCCCTTACTTGGAATGCCCTTCCGTTATACATTAGAGAAATCAAAGACCTGAACTTATTTAAATCTAACCTAAAAACTTTCCTTTTTAAAACTTCTTTTAATATTTAAAACCTTTTCACTTATTATCATTTTTAATTTTTTAATCAGCAATTTTAAATAATCCCTCTTTCTTTTTATTCTTAACTTCTCTCGATATGACTTTCTAAACCCCCAACCCTAATGTTTTTTCCTCTATCATATTTTCACTTTCTTCTCCTCTGAGAAACGCAATATGTAACTTTAACCCACTTTACCCCTTCCCATTGTTTTTTCTAGTTTGTCTGTACTGTCTGTCTGAAGTTTTTATGTACTTCTTCTAAAGCTATGTACAGCATTTCTTTTTTAATTGTTGCTCGCTTAGTACAAAATAGGCGATTTATCAAATTCAATAAAACTTGAAACTTGAAACTTAAATGTAGATTGAAATCCTCCCGAATTGGCATACTTTCTATAGCTATATTTTCCACAAGCTCCAATTGCAGAGGGGCAGGAAGTCCAATAGAACAGAAACGCAAACCCATAACTCATTGCTACTATAATACCTTCTTCTCAAAGGGAGAAGCATGCAATAATATTGGGGTTAAAAAGCTCACATTTATAAAATATGAGTAAACCTCAGGTCAATGAATAAAGTTATAATGTGAGATAGGAAACACGAGGTTGTTGAATAAAACTATAATATGAGCCAGAGAACCCTATTCAAAATAACTATATCTGCAACCAAGACTCAGAACTCAACAACTCAGCAAAATTCAACTTGTGTTTATCTTGGAGCAAATTGTGAATGCAGCCCACTATTATTACAGATCAATTGTGCATTAATAGAGAGGAACTGAATTGAAACCTGTGTCAAGCATATATGGAGAAAGCTTTTTTTTATTTACTATAAACTACTTTGAATTCATTAGGATATGAATGGAATGTAAGAGTAAATATAGAAGCTTAAAATTAGTATCTGTTCAATAAAAGGCCATACTTAAATAAAAAAAAAGAAAAGAAAACCCTAAATAAAATAGGTCTTAGGAATACAGAAAAAAAAAAGTTCTCCCTCTAATGAGGGTCTGGGATTTGAACCCTAAACCTCTGCACCGGTAGTCAGGACTCTAACCCCTAAGCCAACTTCTCTCAACATGTGAGCAGTTATTTTTAAATCATTTTATAAATGCGCTCCGTTCTCCAACTTAAAGGTCATATAGTAAAGTCCAGTTTATAGTTATTCATATTTCAACACTAAAGCTGGATAAAATGGCATTGCCAACACTTCCACAATAAAAATCAATATACATTCTGATCCTGATAAGCATAAAAAATGACAACTTATCTGAGACATGTTCTAGTGTCCAAAAGAGGTTGCCTCATCTTCTTCTGTGTCTTTGTAACTTTAAAAATGTTCACAGGTTTAGAGCTGAAAAAAGTGTTGAAAATACAGAATACAGTTAATAACTAACTACCTTTGTGAAGGGCAATCCAAGGAGCACTAGGGAGTCCATTTGTGACACACTTCTTGACAGTGATGTGGACAAGCACATACAGGGCACTAGGGATAAATATATAAGGATGATGACTGACCTCTGAGAAGCAGCTAACCTTGGCTGACATACCAAGAAATATGGGTACATCTAATAAGTGCTGTAAAGCACCCAGGGAGGCATGCATCCCCCCAGGTTGACACCTAAGTCCAGGGTTATGAGACATCTGGAGTTTCCTGTACATGTCCTCCTTTTCGAGGACATGACTGGGAGTCCGGACAGCTTTTCAAAACCCAGCACTTTGCCCAGGTTTTGAAAAGCTTCCTCGAAATC
Organism: Geotrypetes seraphini; assembly: GCF_902459505.1. Classification (NCBI taxonomy): domain Eukaryota; kingdom Metazoa; phylum Chordata; class Amphibia; order Gymnophiona; family Dermophiidae; genus Geotrypetes; species Geotrypetes seraphini. The sequence continues at coordinate 36,969,211 of NC_047101.1, forward strand.
GCATCGAGCAGGTCACATCCACACATGCACGGATGCCCTCCTGCCCAATGAGAGCAGACAACGGGGGGCAGGGATGGAATGGGGCTAGGGTGGAATTGGGGGTGGGACTGTGGTGTAACAGGGCAGGGATGGGAGGAACTGGGCAGGCCTGAGGGTGGGTCTAGGGGTCTGGGTTTTACTAAAGTAAAATCTGGTAACCCTACACATATCCCCAACACTATTGAGATACGAGGGTCATTTCATAAATAATGCACCCTGTTTTTTTTTAAATTTACATGTTTTATTTTTTTTCAAGTATTTCTTTACAGTCCTTCAATATAGTCCCCCTGCTTTGCAATGACCGAGTTTCAACGTCCGGGAAGCTTCATTATTCCACCCAAGACACTGTTTTTGTTCAGTTGCCAAATGGCTTGGGTACTGGCTGAAGAAAGCTCTTCCAGAGATGCAAAACAACGTCCACGCATAGGTGGTTTCAACTTTGGAAAAAGGTCAAAGTCTGGTGGGCTCATTTGAGACTCTAGTGCTCAAATGTCTTTTATTAATATGACGTGACTCGATACGACCGTGTTTCGTCCCCAACAGGGCCTGCCTTAGGAGTCTGTTAGCAGGTTGGTGTATTGCCTACTGTCTTCATAACAGTATCCTGTATCATTATTTAAGACGTAACAATTGGCTCTGCGAGCGGGCGTAGTGATTTGTAAAAGAAAGGCTGGCCTCGTATCCAAGTGCTCAATTTCCTCCAAACGAGCAAAATTTACCACACTGTACTGAACAACAAATAACTTTACTAGAATACATGAGGCATGGATATCCATATCTACTACTGCTGCTATTATTTCTAGAGCGTTACCAGACATACTCAGTGCTGTACAGAGTCACAAAGGAGACAGTCCCTGCTCGAATGAGCTCACAATCTAATCATATCTGACGGTACAAACTTGGACATCCATATTCTGAGTCCTATGTTTGGCCTGATATTCAGCTGACAGTGAATATACCTGGAAATTCAATGCTGAACCATGTCTGGGCTCTGACATTGAATTTTTAGGTATATGGAGTCAGTAAAAATATAACCAGTTACGTATGATATTTGACACTTAATCTACTGTGAAGAATCGCATAAAGATAGTAGTCATATTTATGTTGGTATCTTAGCAGATTCGGTGCTGAAAATCAGCACTTAACCAACTAAGTGCCATCTCTTCTTCCAGAATGCCCCCAAAATAGTCAGTTTTATCTAATCTAATCTGGAATTTGAATCGCACTATGCCTACAGAGGTTCAAGTCAACTTACAGTACAGTTGGAGGTTTAAATATACATTACAATAGAAGAACAGACATTCATTATAGTGCAGGAAGTGCTAGAGATACATCAACCTTTGGGATTTTTAGAGGAGGAGATTGTTGGATCATGCAGTTAAAGAGGTGGACATGTAATGAATGGTCACTTGGACACACAAAGTCAGAGGCGTGAAGAAAGTACAAGAGGTTTATTACAGCATGCCGGACTCTAGTACAGTGAACAGCCTGCTTACTAGAGTGTTAGAATCAGGAAATGCATGGACTTTTATGCCCTTTTCACTAAACATATGCAAACTAATACATGCAAAAACTACAACTTCTCATTTGTTACTTCTATAACTTTTCTACAATTATTATTGGTCCTAAGCCAGCACTTATGATAGGTTCAGGGATACAACTTATAGTCCTATAGGAAACTAGCTCATTTCTCTGCTTATCTAAATCTTACAGTTCTAAATGTTATATGTACAGGAGGGTAGGGTACATCATGGCTCAAACTCTTATCTATTTAGCTTACAATGTGGTAAGGTAGGGACATACATTTTAGGCAGATGAGGTCAGTAGATTATACATTGTTTTCAGCTATGTAGGCCAGAGCAATATTTTAAACAACAGTTAACCATTTCATGACCCTACAGTACAACTCAGCGGAGCTGCTGAAGAACATTGAATGAACATTAAGGGGAGAATATACAGCAAGAGAGCTAAGAGGTTCAAAGAAAGATGTCATGAGGGCTAGAAGGGCATTTTCAGTGGCATTATCTGGTTCTGTGTCACTGAAAATGCCTGGTTAGAACCAGACAGGCAATTTAAAAGGCCAGGAGCCTCTCCTGGTCAGTTCAATTGTGTTGAATACTGGGCCTGTCCTTTAAAAAAAAATTCTACTCCAACTAAAATTTAACTATTCATATTCTTACAGATGCTCTTTCTATGTTCTATGTACAGTTAATTTATTGTATTCTAGTAAAGTTATTTGTTGTTCAGTACAGTGTAGTAAATTCTAGGGTGACTCTTTTGATACCAGTTATACCCATATTAACCAACACAGGTCCCAGATTCAATTTTCAAGTTTATTCATTCTGGATATCCCGCAAATTGTATAACAACTACCGTATTTTCACTCATATACCGCGTACCCGTGTAAAACGCGCACATGGGTATAGCGCGCGGGAAACTGTAATTTATGTAAATAAATTTTTATATACCGCGCACACCCATATACCGCGCATGCCGCCCCGACTCTCCCGTCGCCACCTGACTCTCCTTTCGCCTGCCCCGACTCTCCTCTGGCCACCCCGACTCTCCTTTCCCCTTGAAGTCCTGTCCCCACCGTGAAAGCCTGATGCCCCCCCAATGTCCGATTCGCCCCCCCGCAGGACCGCTCACACCCCCACCCCGAAGGACCGCTCGCACGCACTCGCACCCGCACCCCCACCCCGAAGGACCGCTCGCACCCCCACAGCCTCCCGATCCCCCCCCCCATCATGTAGAAGCTCCTACCGTTGTCCTGCTGCTTCCTCTGCCGGCGGTCCCGGCCCTTCTGTGAGCCCTGCGTCTGCGCTGCTTCCTCTTCCGGCGGTCCCGGTTTGTAAAATCGTGTATAACGCGCGCGTTATATGCGTGAAAATACGGTAAGTGGCTTACATAAAAATGATAGAAAAAACAAGTAAGATTAAAATTAAACCTAAAAGCAATACAAATTATAAAAACAGAGTGTGACACAAAGGGATGCAGGGTAGAAATACAATGTATAATAGAAAAGTGAGGGAAAGGGTAGCACAACAAGGTCTGGGGACGATCTATTGGTATTGCAGATTATAGGAACCAATGCTATGAATAAGCGTTGGAAAATAAAAAAAGTTTTAAGATATTTCTTGAAAGTAGTAACAAGAGAGGTCTGAAGCCTGAGATGACTTGGCCTAGAATGAAAAAAATTGAATTACGTATGGAGTCCAGGTACAGAAAAGCAGCAGCTCATTCCTACAAAGCCAAGTTCTTCACGCCTAAAGGTGTACCAGGGTCTGTGTCTTGCATGACACAAGCAGTTGCAGGATAAAAAGGAAGCCTGTGGCTATAGTGCTTTATCTGTGATAGCCCAAGGTGAGCTCTATTGAGATACAGATGATATTTCCCTGTCTGCAAAGAGCTTACAATTCCAGGACTTCATTTACTAATGAGTTAATACGCATTAACACTTATTAATCTGAGTAAATAGCCCCCCTTTGAGAACAGTAATGTTTGCAGGATATAAAATATTGCCTTTACATGTTTGTAAATGAGGCTGTAAGGACTGGATTCTGTAAACGGTGCCGTTATAGGCAGCTGCCTAGAAATGGCCACCGATCCGGTGTCAATCATGCCATTTACAGAATCGCGGCTTTCACCAAAGGTAGGCGCTGGAAATGTAGGCCCGGTCCCTATCTTTGACGAGAATTGTGTCCACAGAGGTGCCTTAGAACAGTGGTTCCCAACCCTGTCCTGAAGGATCACCAGGCCAATCGGGTTTTCAGGCTAGCCCTAACGAATATGCAAGAGAGAGATTTGCATATAATGAAAGTGACAGGCATGCAAATCTGCTCCATGTATATTCATTAGGGCTATCCTGAAAACCCGATTGGCCCGGTGGTCCTCCAGGACAGGGGTGGGAACCACTGCCTTAGAATACCTAAGGTTGTTTCCAGCGTTAACCACGACTACTCTGACCTTTGGTGTTCTAAGGTGCCTCCATAGACCCGATGAAGGCGCTGTTTTTTCAGGGACTGGGAGGCACCTACAGTTTTTTTTAAAATAATTTAAAAATTGTTTTTAAATGGCTTTACCAATTAAGTTAGGCACCGATAAGGCGTCTACCAGCATCGAATTTAAGGTGCCATTTACAGAATATGGCACTAAGTATCTACCCAAGTCTACAAAAAATGAAGTGATATGTCCAGAGTCCCGGGAATCATTAGCAAGGTTTGTACCCTGGCTTCCCTGGTTCTCATTCTGCTGCTCTGATCATTAGAATATTCTCCTACTCTTTTAAGATCTGATGCAGTGAAACACCTTTCTCTACTGCAAAATTAACATTAAAAAAAGAAAGAAAGAAATCTCACCAGTATGCTATAAGGAACGAGAATGCAAATTACCGCCACATTAAAAATTCCCTTATTAGGGCAGACTGACCCAGCCCAGGGCACCTCATGTGGGGTGAAAGGAGTGTTCAGAATTATAGAGGGAGGAGGCACTTGAATAACAGTGTTTTTTTTGTTATGTTGTGGAGAGAGGGGGTAAGAAACACTTGGAATACCAGGGATCTTTTGGAGTTGGGAGGGCCCACTTGGGAAGGGCACAGAAAGAAACTGGGAGGTCAGATCTGCGCAGTCAACTGATTCTTCTGCAAGACCTCCAGTTGGCACTAGTGCAGAACCATGTGTACATGCCTCTGATGCAGTCTACCTTGTTAGTGAACATTTTGAACTGCAGGGCTAATTTTTCCATTATGAAGCTGTGCTCTAATGCAAGCTTAATATATTGATCCCCCCCCCCCCCCCACTTTAGATTGTAAGCTTCCCTGGGACAGAGAAATACCTTCTGTATTTGGAAGATCTCATTTTGAGCTACCAGCCGTGAGATAAATTAAAAAAAAAAAAAAAAACCGTCCCGCTTAAAACAAGCAGGAAACACTCCCTATATTTCTACAATTACAAATTGCAATCTCAAAAAATCAAACTGAAGAGAACTTGGCAGATGAGCTGTTTCTTTCTAAACGATCTGCTAACTCTACAGATCATTCTGGCACTGTTAACAAAATTATGATGACTACCAACAGTCCAGAAGACTGGCTGAGTTTCTTACATAAATCAGAAAAGAAGGGCAATCTTCAAATGGACAGCAGCCTCTTAAATAAAACGAGTGACCTCTATAATCGAGCAGTAGATGTTCTGCCTGCAGAGAAATATAAACTAAATGAAAGCTCTGCTCAAATTCTGATCAGATTTGCTGAACTGAAAGCGCTTACAGATCCTGATGATATTCAATCTCAACTTCAGTCTGGGCCGGCACTGCGACGGGAACGTTTATGCTGAGCATGGAGCTCAGCAGCACGGAGGCTCAACACGTAGGCACACAGAGTCCCCTCCCCTGGATGATGCATACCTACGTGTGCCTACGTGCTGAGCTCACTGCCTACGTGCTGAGCCTAGGTGCCGAGCTCCATGCTCAGCATACACGTTCCCGTCGCGGCGCCGGACTCGGACTGAATTTGAAATTAGGTAGGCTTCCCTGTGGGAGTCTCGTGGGCCTGGGAGGGGTCCCCGTGGGAGTCCTATGGACCGGGAGATCCCCGCGCAATCCCCGTTCCCATGCAGACCTCTATTCTAAACTGATGTTACCTTTGCCTGCCCATCAGAAGCTGCAGGATTAATATGAACAGGCAGGATGAAAATTCACACACAAAAAAGGAGCACATTTCGTTCATCCACTTTCTGACTTGCTGAGTCAATCAAACTGCTGTCTGCAGGCAGATCAAGGAGTTATCAGACAAAGAGAGACAGAAAGATAAACTCTGTAATGTTCCCTTGAACTTGCAGTGACATGACTAAAGACTTAAATTCTAGAACCTTTTGTTAGAGGAAGCAGGGGGAGACTGGAGGATCCCAGATCCTCCCGCTGAGGAATGTTAGTACGGCTGCTGTTGTATGAGGAATGGGATAAACATGGGATGTGGTTGGGGGTATATAAAAATTATGTCAGGTTTTAAAAGGGAATTGTATAGTAGCACTACTTTCACTTTACCCCAAGGTTAACAATCAATATAACCCGAGTCAAAGGGAGACGTGAGCCTAAGTCAGCCCTTAATACCCTGGAATATTGGTAAACTTTTACCCCGATCCTCAGCGGCACCACTTGGAGCTCAAACCAATCTCATTGCTCCAAGCTTTACGTGTCAAATCGTCACTGGATCGTTTGTGTAATAGATTTTTACTTTTTTTCTTTTTTCTTTTTAACTATTGTGTACTTTGAAAATATTCACATTTTTAAAGATAATTTTTAAGCATGTTACTTAGCTTAATTCTGTGGTCTTTGGCAGGGGGTTAACACCGACATGTTTCGCATTCAAACTTTATCAAGGAACCCCTCAATATAAATGCCGCCAAACTCTGACCACTATATCAAGAGCTCTTGACGATCCAGTGACGATTTGACACGTAAAGCTTGGAGCAATGAGATTGGTTTGAGCTCCAAGTGGTGCCGCTGAGGATCGGGGTAAAAGTTTACCAATATTCCAGAGTATTAAGGGCTGACTTAGGCTCACGTCTCCCTTTGACTCAGGTTTTAAAAGGGAAACATAACGCATTATAATTAATATAAATAAATGTGCTTGCTATCTATGTTGCACATGTGTTTTCTAGTGAGCATGAGCAGGATAAAGTCAGCACTGCTGAAATGTGCAAAGGAGTTTCATTTAGAAATACACATTCTTTCTATGGTTTGCATCTGCAAAATATATGTGGTAGAAGGTGTGTGGTACTGGCTGCTGTAAAACTTTTAAGGGAAAGCACAGTAAGAATGTCACTATGAAAACTTGCTTGCATAACCCATAGGCCTGCAAACACTTCAGCATTTTAAAATGCGTCCATGACAGCCCACTGTGGGGTTCTGTTACTAAACTGTGGTGAGGCGTACTGAGGGACGTGCGCCATTTTGCATGCACACACAACTTGCAAAAAGTTTTTAAACATTTTCTTGGAAGGGGGTGGTGAGTGGGCTTGACAGCGGTAATCAGTTAGTATGTAAGGTATTGCCACACTTTAATTGATTAATGCAAGGTTAGCTTGGGGGCCCTGAGGCCCAGATCCTCCAACCTGCGCCGATTTGTTTGGCAATGGTTGGCACCCAAGCTCGGTAAAAAAAAAAAAAAAAAAAGACATTCAAACGCCATTTTTAACTGGGTTTTTGGCACTAGAGTCGTGCATCAATAGGTGCCCTAGGCTAACACCACTGTGGGCATGGCTAATGCCAGAAGCAGCATTAAGCAGCTTAAAGCACCTACGTAACTGTGATTGACAACAAAGATAGGCACAGGAAATGAAGGCCTGGAAAATGCGCCTATTGAGTAGACTCAAATCAATGCTCTCAGGATGAGATTTTTGTTTGCTAGTATTGATTGTAATTATTCAAAAATTGGACTATTGCAACGTTCTTTATTTGTGAATAACACCCTCATGATATAAAGCAGGGATGCCCACACTTTTTTGGCTTGCGAGCTACTTTAAAATGACCAAGTCAAAATGATCTACCAACAATAAAATTTAAAAAAACACAAAGCACACTGCACGCAAAGAAAATGTTAATTATAATTTATATTCGGGGGTTTTTCAAAGAGGTCAAGGCAGATGACTTTAAAATATGCAATGTCGCCTCAGTAACAACCATACAAAAATAGACAAATATACCCACCTCCCCTTTTACTAAACCCCAATAGCAGTTTTTAGTACAGAGAGCTGCACTAAATACCGCATGCTGCTCCTGAAGCTCATAGGCTCCCTGCGCTAAAAAACACTATTGTGGTTTAGCAAAAGGGGGCCATAGTGCAAAATATAGACAGCAGTTATAAATTCTCAAAATGAACACATTTTGATCACTAAATTGAAAATAAAATCATTTTTCCTACCTTTTGTTGCACTTCCTTTTGACTTGCATCCAATATTTCTTCCCTTCTTTCTGTCTCCTGCATGCTTCCTCTCCTCCAGACCTCATTCCATTCCCCAACCAACATCTCTCTCTGTCCCTTCATGAGTCCAACTTTTTCTTCCTCTCTCCTCACCTGCTCCCTGCCACCCGACATACTCCATTCCCTCCCCCAAATTTTTCTTCCTCTCTCCCTGCCCCCTCCCCTCTCTTTATTTCTTTCTTTCTCCTTTCCCCCTTTCTTTCTTTTTATCTGTCTTTCTTTCTCTCTCTCTCCCTCTCCCTGCCCCCATTTCTTTCTTTCTCTTTCCCTGTCCCCAAGCCACTGCCGCTGATTTCTCCATGCTTTCCCCGATGCCGCAAAAACCAGGCCCATGTAGCCACTGCACAAGTGCCGCACCCCCCACCCCCCACGTCAATTCTGAAATCGGAGAGGAAGTTCCGGGCTAGCCAGGCAGTGATTGGCTGTCCCAGAACTTCCTCTCCAACGTCCTCTCCAACGTCAGAATTGCCTTTGCGATCTACTGGTCAATTGACCTATATATATATTCAAATAAAGGGGTGTCAAAAATTTTAACATCAACAAACAAGTTTCTTCAGATAAAAATTAACAACAGACATCATTCTTAAATGTGAATATTTATTAAATGACCATCAAGTCACCAAGAGAGGTGTACTCATCTGCAATAGTGCAGTCAGCAGAAAACAAACATCTTATTTGAAGAAAAATATTCTCAACTAGCTGATTGCCCAGCATTGCACAGCTATAATGGCCCACAAATTAAATAGTGGGCCAATAACAGTGGCTGAACTATGAAGAGGGAATAAGCAGCAGGAGACTGTGGGGGTGGGGGAAAGGGGGGGTGGGGCAGAAGGAGGAGATAAAGGGGGTATGGTAGGATGGGAGGAATGAGCAATGGTTGTTAGGGAAATAATTAGCAGGTGATTGGTGAAAGGAAGTGTTTTGATTGGTGGAAGGTGGAGTGGGAATTTAGAGCTGTGAGGAGTAGAATGTTGAGTTTTTGTTTGTCAGGGGAGAAGAGGGAGTGAAGGGTTGGTGAGCAGGGCTAGTGAGTGAGGACGGGAGTGAATTAAAATTGTGAATTTTGCCCGCCCACCCATCCCGCCAAGAGGTGTTAGGGTATTGTAAGTTGGTTTGCACTAAGGTGCTAGGGTGCATGAGTTGTTTTTCAGTGGTGTTTGGGTAATGGTGGATGGGGGGAGGGGTTTTTTGTCACAGTTTTGTCTGAAATTGGGTAGTCCAGGCGGTCAATGATTGTTTTATGGTTTGTATACAGGGATTGATAGAAGGGCAGATACTTGTGTGTGATACCGCCACAGGTATGGGTGAGGCCGGGCGGCACCGCAGGTCTCATGGGAGAGGGGGGCAAGGGTGGGATCAATGGGGAGAAAACACAAGATGAATTTGGGAGCGCTGTCAGCTAACTCGTTACCGACTAGCTGACATGGGTTTGGGATTTGGTGAAGACCGCTCTGGGAAAGTGAAATGTATTTTATATTCATACTTTAATGTTTATTAAATGTTTATCGTTTATTAAATAAAGCTGCGGCCAGAATTATTTGTCCACTTTAAGAAGTTTGCGGAGTATTGATTTAATAAAGTTAATTTTGGGTATGAGTGATGAATGTAATGTGAATGCCAATGTTATTATTTATCCCAATCTTCTGGTATCGATAGACTTGTATTCAGTGATTACGCCTGGTAAAACGGGAAGTATTTGATTGTTTATTTCAAGTTTCAAGTTTATTTCATATTTGATAAAATCGCTTTTTTCAAAGATTACAAAGCGATGTACAATAAATAATTTTCCAAAAAGGGGAACAAACAATATAGAGATAGACAGATGTGCACTTCATGGGGAAATCAGGGAAGAACTACAATTTAATATATTACATTACATTACATTAGGGATTTCTATTCCACCATTACCTTGAAGTTCAAGGTGGATTACAAAAGAATTACCCAAGATGTAAAGAGGAAAGAGAACAAATAAGGATAGAACAATAGGGGTTATATTATATTAGATCAGTGCTTGCATACTTCAATTAAGAATGTCAACTCAGTTTATGGGACTCTCTAATCAGTTAAAAGCATCTCTATATAGGAAACTTTTTAGTTTTGATTTGAATTTCTCAAGGTTCTTCTCTTATCTCGTTTGGGGGGCGGTGACAGAGAAAAGTGTGTTACGTCTGGTATTTATGGTTCGTAGGGATGGAACAGTAAGTAGGTTTTTATCCTCAGATCGTAAAGAGCAGAAAGGAGAATATGGAATGATAACTCGATCTAGGAATAACGGTGTGTTTACTTGTAGAACTTTAAATGTAATGAGCGCCTACTTATAGGTTATTTGGTGGTTGATAGGAAGCCAATCTGTGTTCTTTAATAATGATGTTACATGGTCAAATTTTCTTTTACCTGTAATAATTTTTTATTGCGGTATTTTGTTTCAGTTGTAGTCTTATTGTTTCTTTTTGTATGATTCATTTTTAGCATCAAGAATGGCCCTCTGTATGGGGTCATATGTATATCAAGTTTGGTTGAAATCTCTCCATGCGTTTCAGAGTTATGCTGATTATTCATCTCAGCAAGGCCAAAAACACTATGGGGTAGACACTAAAATCTGTTGTTTTTGATAATTTTTACGTCACCCCCTTCCCACCCCCACATTGTTCCGAGATAGTAAGTGATATGCATACCAACTTTGGTTGAAATCTGTCTATGCATTTCGGAGTTATGCTGGAACATACATATATACACACATACATCCGATTTTATATATATATATATGTTATGATTATATATGAGATGTTGAAAGTTTTAGACAAGAAATTAGTTTTTTTTTTTATAAAAGAAGGCACTTCTCTCCCTCCCCACCTCCCTTTTGCTAAATGGAGCAAATGTTTTTCACGGCACATTATAATTGCAATTATATAATTGCAAAACCAACAAAAAATTAAATTTGAGAGTTATTTATTTAAAGTTCTTTAAACTATGGATGGGTAATTGTAACAATGGTGAAACTAAAGTAGATAAAATGGAATTGTTAATCAATGCGATGGATGTGCTTGTTTTTGAGTGCAAATTAACTCAAAATGTGGCTCTATAGTTGACAAGCAAACACACCATATTTAGGCATTCTCCTTTTTTTCGATTTAATTTCTGTCAGAGCTGAAAATCCAAGTCTGCAAAAATAAGAAGATCCAAACATTAACAAAGCCTTGATTGCCTTGTTGCTCAACTTAGGATAACTACTGCATAAAAATAAAAATAAAATGGCTTGCCGTTAGTTTTCAAGAACCAATCACATCAAAGGCTTGTCTGGGTGGTTGTAACATTGTTAGACTCTTGTGCATGTGATGTACATGTTATCTATTCTAGTGCATACTTATGAAAGGAATTTAAAAAAAATAAAGTAAAATTTTGGAATCTCTCATGACACACACGGAATCTCTTTGGGGCACATAGTTTGAGAGATACTGTCATCTAATATAATAAAACCCTAAGCCGCGCATGCGCACTCCCACCTGCGTGCTCCTGTTTTCTGTGAGCTGTAGGGCACCGCAGGTAGGAGTGCGCATGCGCGCGAATCTCCGTCTCTTTCTCTCTTCCCCCCGAGGCGGATGTCGGCCGTGGCGGCTGTCGGCAGCTGCAGACCGCGGCGGCTGTCGGCAGCTGCAGGCTGCAGCAGCTGTAGGCGGCTGCAGGCCGTGGCGGCTGCCAGCGACTGCAGGCCGCTGTGGCCGAACACGGAGCATGGAGCCACCAGCAGCGGGTGGCGGTCAGCCCGAGAAACCCCTGACCTACAGGCCGGGCCGAAGTTTAAAGTACTGATTGTAGGAGGGGCAGGAGAAGCTAAACTGAGGGAAAAAATGATGATGCACAGGGAAATGGAGGGAGAGGGAATGCTGCAGCTGCTGCACAGGGAAGTAGGGAAGGAGATAGGAAGAAAGACACATGGACAGGGGCAGGAAGAGAGACAGAAAGACAGACAGACAAAGGGGGCCAGGGAAGGAGAGAGACAGAAAGAAAGACAGCGGGAGGAAGAGAGACAGAGAGAAAAAGACAGGGGTAGGGAGAGAAACAGAAAGAAAGACAGACATATATTCTAGCACCAGCGGAAGAAAGGGAGACAGAAAGAAAAGAAGAAAGACACAAGGACAGGGAGAGACACAGAAAGACAGACAGCAAAGGGGGCCAGGAAGAGAGACAGACAGAAAGAAAGACAGCAGGACAGAGAGAGAGACAAAAATAAAGACAGACATATATTCTAGCACCCATTAATGTAATGGGCTAAAATACTAGTATTGCATAAAGTTGGAGCAGTGCTAAAATAATATGAGTTAGTGGTAAAATAACATATCTTAACAGTAGCCCATGTTGATAACTTCCCCTCTCAGTGCGAGAAGTAGAGCTGAGATTGTGACGTCATAATGCCTCATTCCACCAGTGCCTAAGAGCCAGTCTCATCAGTGATGTCACAATGGCTTGATTGTCCTATACTTGGCTCACTTTTATTACATAAAGCAGTGATTTTGATTTCTAGATACATTTCTTTTTCTTTAATTAGGAGAGGAAATTATCAATGTGGGCTACTGTTAAAATGTGCTATTTTACTGTTAACACCAGTTATTAGTAACTAGGGGGTCCTTTTACTAAGCTGTGCTAGTGGTTTTAGCGCACGCACTAGACGATAATGCCAATTATTGAGCTGGCGTTAGTTTTTCTGTGTAGCACAGGGGTTAGCGCGTCCTAAATATGGCATAAAAAATGAGATTGATGAACACAGAGGGTCTAGAATCAGAAAATAATAGTAAATATTGAAGAATTAAAGCCAGTACTGGGCAGACTTTCACGGTCTGTGTCTGTGTATGGGCTGGGGAGAGCTTCAATGGCTGGGAGGGTGTAGAATTCAGGGGTGTCCAACCTGCGGCCCCGTGAAGTATTTTGTGCAGTCCCGGTCAAGGGTGATGCATTGTTTTCCTCTGCTGCCCCCAGGTATTTACCATCTTGCCAGCTCCCTCCTCTGTTTTGCTGCAGCGTTTGCGCATTTCTGCGACCCCAGAAACATTTTTTTTTTTTGGCCAATGCGGCCCGGGGAAGCCAAAAGGTTGGACACCCCTGGCGTAGATGGACTGGAGTGAGCTTTGACGGAGACTTCAGTAGTTGGAACCTAAGCACGGTACCGGGCAGAGCTTTGCATTCTTGCCCAGAAATAGCTAAGAAGAATCAGGTTGAGCAGACTAGACGGACCATTTGGGTCTTTATCTGCCGTCATCTACTATGTTACTATGTATTTGGAAGCCTATTATTTCAAACTGGCGTTTGACCCTAGTTCTTAACACTTCGGTTTAGTTCTTCCTTTGCTTTCTTCTTCTCACATTTTTTTTTTCTTTTTCCCCATCCTCTTGTTTTTACCTTATTTGTTCTTACCTCTTGATATTGCAAACCTTTCCTGCCCTTGATTGTCATTTTGTGTCTAATATTGTTAATTGTACGGGATACTTTTCCCTGTTGTGTTTATTTTATTGTTATTTCCCTTTGATTTTTATCTATTGTTAACCGCTTTGATTTGACTTTTTTTTGCTAATAATGGCGGTATATCAAATAAAATAACTGTATAACGCCTCCCCTAAGTGAGAGGGGATAGTAAGTGACTGAAATTGTAAGCATAGATCTGGACATTTAAGTGATTTATGCTTGAAAATACTTTTGACATAAATACACGTTTTTAAACATTTTATAATGTTCCTTTCCACCAATAAAATCTTTTTTGTGAGAGATATATTATTTGCTGATGCAAAGTCCACCTGTTATTGTGCATTATCAGTGAAATTGTTGTATATTTCCCTCTCAGGGCTCCTTTTACTAAGGTACGCTAGCGTTTTTCGCACCCACTAACCCCGCGCTACGTGGCTAGAACCAACATCAGCTCAATGCTGGCATTGGCGTCTAGCCCGCGTGGCATGGTAGTGCATGCTATTCCACGCGTCGATGCCCTAACGCAGCTTGGTAAAAGGAGCCCTCCGTTTTTATGAACCGGACATAGTAAGTAACAGTAGCCCTTTTTCATCCTTTCTTTAGAATTACAACAACAGCTGCTTGTATGATGGATCTAAGACGATATCCACTAGATGAACAGAACTGTACTCTGGAGATTGAGAGCTGTGAGTACATTTTATGATGTTTTAGAACTGAACTTTTGAACAGCACAATCATTTTGAATATTAAGACTGAGCAACCACTTGCTCTTCTGCCTGTCTCCCTCAAGCATAGAGTTCTTATATGGATATATATATATATACCATAATTATGTCTGTATCAATTAACATGGCCAGTTGGGACACAAGCTCAGGAAACCCCTTGAGAGACTGTCTAAGAGGCAGCGTCCAAGACGAAGAAAGGAGCTGCTGTTTTTTCACACCCTGTATCTGCCGCTATGCTGACGATTTGTTGCATATATTATATGAACAAACAGGGAAAGTTAGGATCAGAGAATTAGGGCCGATGAGGGCTTTGCACGCGGCATGGCAAGGAAGATGGGGGTGCAAAAATCACTTCCCATCCCATCCAAATTTTTAGAGCCAAAATCACTTAACATATTAACAAATTAACATACTGCTTTTCAAAAAATTCATCCAAATATCTTAACCCCTCCTCTTTTACCTCCAGAAGATTCACCTACCTTCAGATAACCTTCCCCCAAATTACCCACCTTAACACCTTCCAATTAAACAAATACCATAAATAGATTGTAACCTACCCTCTCTAACTGAATTCCATATGTATTTTTCATACAGTTCTTCACTGTCAGTTTAATTTCCATCCTATAAATTCACATAGAATTTTTCTTTTTTCAACCATCTTTATTTTCTCTTCTTTATTAATTTCCAGGTACTTTAGTTAGATTGTGAGCCTTCGGGACAGTAAGGGAATTTTTTAAGTACCTTCTTACTTCTCATTTATAATCTTAATGTATATTTTCTTCAAACCGCTTAGAACCTAACGGATGTAGCGGTATATAAGAAATAAATTACATTACATTCATTCATTAATTATTTCAAAGCTTGATTATTGTAACTCTTTATTAATAAATGTCACCCAAAAAGAGAAAAAGCATCTTCAAATCGTTCAAAATACTGCCATCAAATTAATACACAACCGCAAAAAATTTGACCATGTTACTCCGCTCTTGATTGAGTCACATTGGCTTCCTGTTGCCCATCGTATTACTTTTAAAATTTTACTTTTAGTTTTTAAAACATTGTCTACAAATGAACCCCAATTCATTAATAAATTACTTATTCCCCATAGCACATCGCGTTCTTTAAGATCTACCAATCAAAAACTCTTAACAGTTCCATCACTAAAAGTCATTGGAACTCATCGTCCTGATATTTTTTCTGTAATAGCCCCACAATTATGGAACAGCTTGCCCCAGTATCTAAGAGAAGAAAATGATCTGAAACAGTTTAAAGGCATTTTGAAGAGTTTCCTTTTTAAAGATGCATTTAATTTATAAGCTTAATTAACGATTACTATTAAATTTTTTTCCTTTTTTAATTTTTTTTTATTCTCCCAATATCTACCCTACCTGTTGTTTTTACCATTTACGTTCTCTTTTATACATACGATTGTAGTTCTACCCTTTCTTCCCCCGTGTATCTGTTAGTTTGTATGACATTATTTATTATTTTGTACGATAGTGTGTCAAACCTATGTATTCTTTTATAATTAATCTGATGTATTTACCTTTTTTTTTATCTGTAAATCGCTTAGCAAATTAAATTAAGCGATTCAATAAGTCAAAAATAAACTTGAAACTTGTCTCTTCTGCTTAGCTGTGGCACAGTTGGTGGGGCAGAAGCACTTGGGGCTGTGTTTCATATTAAAGAATCAATTGGAAGTAAGGAAGAATACAAATTTGTTCAATAGACTAATTTGCATAAGATGGAGAACAAACTTATATCAAGTAGATTTAATTACCAGACCACAAACACCCAAGGCACTACTTTTTAATTTTTCATGCCCTTGCTGGGGTGTTGTGTTCATCATCGATCTTGGTAAAGTGACGTGTGCAAATTGATTTACCGTAT
This sequence comes from Geotrypetes seraphini, assembly GCF_902459505.1. Taxonomy (NCBI): domain Eukaryota; kingdom Metazoa; phylum Chordata; class Amphibia; order Gymnophiona; family Dermophiidae; genus Geotrypetes; species Geotrypetes seraphini. The sequence goes on from NC_047101.1 coordinate 36,985,300, forward strand.
TTGCCGGAGTATAAGACGACTGGGCGTATAAGACGACCCCCCAACTTTTACAGTTAAAATATAGAGTTTGTTATATACTCGCCGTATAAAACTACCCCTTCTTCCGCACAACAAATAAAACTTAAAAGAACATCAGAATTTATTTCAACAATTTTAATTAATTCACTAAAGCTGAATAGAACAATAAACCCATGGGAGCTGCCATGCTATTTGTTTTCTAAAGTGTTAACCAAACTGAAACTGTCAATGATAGAAGGAAGATAACACATAGAGGGAGAGAGCAAGTGCCGGGCAAGTCCCTAGCAAGTTTGCTGGCATGACAGTTTCCCTTTAAAAGCCTTCAAAAGCCTCCTGTTCGCCCCCGCAACTTCCTTAAGGGCTAGACTCCACACACGGCCGCATGTGCGAGAGACGTAGTCAAGAGAAAAGGGGTGGGGGCCAGAGCGCCGCTGCTTCCCGCTGCGCAGGATGAAGGAGCTGGCACCCTTGTCACACTGATGTCCCGCCATGGCCCCGCTGATGTCCCGGCAGGTTTACTAGTACCGTAAGCACCGTAAGGAGGGAAGGAAGGAGATGTTAAGGGCATGTAAACAGTACCCGGCGTATAAGACGACCCCCGACTTTGGGGAGGATTTTAAGGTACTGAAAAGTCGTCTTATACGCCGGCAAATACGGTATTTTAAATTTATATTTAACAGGCTCTATAGAAATAGAAATATAAAGTGCTTATGGTGCTATGAAAGGAAGGTACCTACCTTTCATGCCCAACGGCTGCCCAACCTTTTCACACTTGGTTTCATCAGGGTCAATTCCTCCTTATGTACATGTATCAATTTCTAAAAATGAGAACCAAAATCCCAACATGCCAATCTAATTAATTTATTATACATCATATTGATACTTAATCCAAAATGAATAAATGTTTTTATAAAAATTCATTAATGATATTGTTTCATAAGAACATAAGAAGTTGCTTCTGCTGGGTCAAACCAGGGGTCCATCGCGCCCAGCAGTCCGCTCCCGTGGTGGCCCATTAGATCCATGACCTGTAAGTGATCCTTTGTCTAAAACCCTTTAATCCCTTTTTTTTTTTTTTTTTCCAATCTATACCCTTTCATGATCCTATCTTTACCTCTATCTATATCCCTCAATCCCTGTATCCTAAGCCCTTACATGATATCTAATGCAATTACAACCTAAACATATCGGTCTGAAATCTTACTAGTGTACTGAACCTCCCTAAGTTTCTGAGATGATTTCACCACACAGAGGTTATAATTAAATGATGGCAAAATGTCTCAGCCTTAACTCACCAAAAACTTCAGAAATGCAACAATTAACTTGCCGGATTGTACTAAATGATAGCTAGAAAGGTAGATATTAATCATTCAATAGTCATTATTATTTTTTATAAAAAATTAGAACATGAGGTAATATTAATATAAAAAATAATGATAAAAAATGATATTACATTACATTACATTACATTAGGGATTTCTATTCCGCCATTACCTTGCGGTTCAAGGCGGATTACAAAAGGTTAATTTAAAAAAGACAGAATTACAATGATTAGCTAGAGAGGTAAGTTGTAGATCTTAAGAGCATTTAGAGGTCGTGTTGTTATTGCTGTTTCAGGAATTTCTTGAAAAGTGTGGTTTTTATTTCTTTTCTGAATGTCCTATAGTCTGGGGTGGTCATCAGAAGGTTGGAGATCTGGTTGTCCAGTCTTGCGGCTTGAGTGGCTAGGAGGCCGTCGTGTAGTTTTGTTCTTTTTACTTCTTTGATTGGGGGGGGTATGAATGGTGAGTGCGTTTTTCTGTGTCTGGTACTGGGTGCTTGGATGAGGCGGTTGTTCAGGTATGATGGGCTGTCTCCGTGTAGGGTTTTAAATAATATGCAGTAAAATTTGAAATGGATTCTTTCTTGGATTGGGAGCCAGTGTGAGTTGATGAAGGCTTCAGTGATGTGGTCATGTTTTTTCAATGAGTAGATGAGTCTCAAAGCTGTATTTTGGATTGTTTGGAGTTGTCTTATCGTAGTTGCAGGACATGGGAGGAAGAGTATGTTACAGTAGTCCAATATACCTAGTATTAGGGATTGTACTATAAGTTGGAATTGTGTTCTTTCAAAGAATTTTCGGACTTGTCTCAGGTTTCTCATGATTGCGAATGATTTTTGAATTGTTTTATTTATTTGCGGTTGCATTGTGCAACATCTGTCTATGGTCATGCCTAGTAGTTTTATGGTGGTTTGGATGGGATATTTGGTTGCGTTTATGTCTAGGTTGGTTGTGGTTTGGATTTTGTCATTTTCTAGGAGGATGAATTTGGTTTTGTCTTGGTTGAGTTTAAGTTTGTGATTTTTCATCCAGGTTGTGACTGCTTCAAGTGTTTGGTGAAGTTTGTCTGTCATGGTAGGTTTAGAATGATCGTATGGGACGAGGATGGTGATGTCATCCGCATAACTATAGGAGGTTATGCCTAGATTATCCAGATGCGTTCCTAGAGAAGCAGTGTAGAGATTGAAGAGGGTAGGGGATAGTGGAGATCCTTGTGGTACGCCGCAGGGGTTTGACCAGGATTCTGACTTTTCTTTGTTTGATTTTACACTGTAGGTTCTGAGTTTTAGGAATCCTTCAAACCAGGAGTATACTTTATCTGAGATGCCTATTGCATCTAAGATCTGTAGAAGGATGTTGTGGTCTACTAGGTCGAATGCCGCCGATAGGTCCAGTTGTATGAGTAGCATTTTTTTTCCCTGTACTAAGTTGTTGTCTGACGGTATCCATAAGGGAGCCTAGTAGTGTCTCTGTGCTGAAGTTTGTTCTGAAGCCTGATTGCATGGGGTGGAGTAGGTTATGGTCCTCTATGTAATTGGTGAGGAGTTTGGCTACTAGGCCTTCTATAATTTTGACATATAGCGGAATTGAGGCTATAGGTCTAAAGTTAGATGGGAGGTTTTGTGGTGCTTTTGGGTCTTTTTGGATTGGGGTGATGACAATTTCGCTGAGGTCAGCAGGGAATGTGCCTTCTGTGAGCGTGAATTGGATCCATTGTAGAGTTATGGTGCGGAATTTTACACTGGAGGTGGTAAGGAGATATGAGGGGCAATGGTTGAGGTCACAGGAGGCATGGCTGTATTTTTTGTAGAATTTGTTGAATTCTGACCATTGTATGTTAGGGAATTGAGTCCAAATTCTGTCTGCTGCGATTGCCTCTTTTCCTGTAGGGTGGATTGTGGTTGGATTTTGATGGGATGGGTTAAGGATGAGTGTGGCTCTGGTGTTGGTGATTTTGTTCTTGAAGTGTTCTGCTAAGAGGGTGGGTGATGGTGGAGGTGTGTTCGTGGTGGTAGTGTATGGTTTGGTGTCTGTTAATTCTTTCAGGATTTGGAATATTTTTTTGGAATCTTGGGTTTCCGTGCCTATGAGATTAGTGTAGTAGCTTTTCCTCTTATCTTTTAGTAGATTTTTGTATTGTTTGTTGATTTTTTTCCAGTCGGTTTTTGTTTGATCTTGGTTCTTTTTTCTCCATTTTCTTTCTAATCTTCTACACTGTCTTTTGAGTTGGAGTAATTAATTATCAAACCATTGGTCTGATTTCCTGCTGGTTCTGGTTTTGGTTTGTAGGGGTGCCAGATCATCAAGGATGTTGGTGGATACATTTTTCCAGTGGGAGATGAAGTTTTTTGGGTCGCAGTCTTGGATAGTTTCGTCTACCTTTGACCAGAAAATGGTTGGGTCGATATGTTTGCGTGAGGTATATGTAGTTTTTTTTGATTGAGGTGTGTGTTTGGTCTTGGTCCAATTGATGTTGAAGTTATAAATGTAGTGGTCTGACCATAGGGATGGGGACCATGTTCCGTTAGGAGTTTGGATTGCTGGATTGGATGGTTGGTGAGACATGAATGCAGCAATGTCCAGTTGATGACCTTTTTCATGAGTGGTTTGTGGGTTTAGGATCTGGAAGGATAAGGCATTGAGGAAGGATAGACAGTTATTTGCTGGTGTGGAGGTTGTGTCTTCTAGGTGTAGGTTTAGGTCTCCTAGGATGAGGTTATATTCAGCTGTTAGTGAGTTTTGGTAGATGAAGTTTTCAAATTCAGGTCTCACTGTGGTCCAGTTTCCTGGTGTTATGTAGCAGAGCAAGCAGTTTAGAGAGTTTTTTAGTGTTGGGTTTATGAGTTGACACGCTAGGAAATCCATTTGTGGAGTGGATGTTTTCTCAAGTATGTTTAGAGTTAGGGAGTTCTTGAATATTATTGCTAGTCCTCCTCCTCTTTTTTTCTCTCTGCAGGTTAATGTTATTTTGTATCCTGGCGGGCATACTTCTTTTATTCTAGGGTCTGTGTCTGAGGTTAACCAGGTTTCAGTGAGGAATAGGCAGTCAAGTTTTTCTGTTTTTATCCAATTTTTTATGTTTTCTGTTTTGGGTCCTAGTGCTCTGATGTTAACATAGGCACATGTAAGGGAGGTCGTGTCAGTCTGGGGAATGTGAGTTGTTTCCGGGTATATGAGTGTTGTGGGAGATGGATGAGATTTTGTTTTCGGAAGTGTTGATCTTCTTCTCCAGGTAACAGTGATGGAGTGTTGAGTGCTGGCGTGGTGGTTCGAGTTTCTTGATGTGAGTATTCTTCTGTTGGGAAGTTGGAAGTTGGTTGTACTGGAGGATGTGGTTGTGGTGGGTAAGTTGTTTGCTGCTGCTTTCCAACTAGAAATGAGGAGGATTATCAAAAGGGTGGCTAGTGTGTGTGTATGCAGGGAGAGCTTCATTTGGCCCCCCCCCCCAGATATCACCGTGAAAAACTAATAACCCTCCCGTGTCATTCTTTAGTGTCTGCCACAACCTCAGTCCTTCTACACAAGCATTCTTCAACGCAAGGCCTGAGGGCCACTTATACTCTGATTCTTCCCTCTCTCCTTAAAGTGATGGTTTCCCGTGGTTATCCGCGGGGATGGGAACGGTGATGAATTCTGTCACCGTGTCATTCTCTATCTCAAATGGCACAATTCTTTGTAATATCCGCTGACCCAAGGACATTTTCTGTCAGTCTATGTCTGGTGGTCTTTGTTGTGAAACTTACACAGCTTTTGGTTTTATTATGTAGATTCATATTTGTTTAAATATGAAGTACATGGAATTGTGAAAAGTACAAACTGTGTAATGTGCCCTTAGAGTAACGTGCTCTAAGTTATAATATCTGATTTTAGTTGTAGTTGTGGCTAGACAAAATTGTGGCAGAAATAGAACAGTGGCTCGTCAATTTGGTGAAATACTGCAATCAAAGCCCAATTGTGTTCCACTTTTGTTTCGCTGCTAAATTTGTGCGGAAGTGGCTAAAGTAAAAAGTGTTAAAGACGTGTACACTGAGTGGTGAAGATGTTCTGTTATTCATTTATTTATTAATTTTAAAAGGATGTGTTTTTCTTCTATATCAGTTGTTTTGGGTCACAGTAGGTATTGGGTTTGTGTGAGAACAAGGGAATAGACTCATAGGTAGTGTTGTTTAGTTCAAATTGCTTGTGACTTTCAATTTGTAAGTCATAAACATACTGCTCCAGTGAGTCAAGATCATTACGCATCAAAGTACGGCTTACTTATGATTTTATTGTATATTATGATTTAGATATTTTGAGACAAATTCTATAAAGGATGCCTAAAGTTAGTCGTCCACAATGTAGACGTCCAGAAACTTAGGCATCCAAATAGATTGAATAATAAGCAGAATTAATGACTTTAAGAAGCAATAATTAGAAGTTAGATGTCCAAAGGCTTTGTGCGATTCACAGAATAGGCACATTGGAAAAAGCTGCGCCTAACTGGATAGGTATGGGCATGGTTTTAATATGGACATCCATGGCGCTCCACATTCTTAAGCATTCTAAGATGTTTATATTCTCGCTTAAAATGTAGGCATTGCAAAACCAGGTCTACTTTTGGGCATGCGTTGGGCGTGAGTTAGGCATAAGTTAGGTGTGCCGGAGGCATACACATATAGGTGTGTGGATATTATGTTTTTGGGGGATAAAGAATACTCCTCTTTAATAATAATGAAAAAAAATATGTTTAATAATGCATTACAGTGCTCCCCCGCAAATTTGCAGTCTGCAATTCACTGTCCCGGTCATTCGCGATATTTTCCAACTGCGAATGACCGGGCAGGAGAGGGCAGCCAGAGAGGCAGCCGGAGCGCCGGTGAGTGAAGGAAATCACTCGTGGTATGCTCCGACCGCCTCTTCCTGTACTAAAGTCAAGCCTCACCAATCAGGAGCTGCTTTGATATTGGTGAGGCCCGACTTTAGTACAGGAAGAGGCGGTTGGAGCATACCACGAGTGATTTCCTGCACTCGTCAGCGCTCCGGCTGCCTTTCCTGTCTCCCTACTAAAAAACGTATTTGTGGTTTTTCAGCATTTGCGGGGGTTCCTGGAATGGAACCCTCATGAATATTGGGGGAGTACTGTACTCTATCAAAGCACATGAAATATATATATACTAGTCTTTAAACCCATTACATTAACCGGTGCTAGAATATATGTCTGTCTGTCTTTCTTTCTGTCTCTCTCCCTCCCGCTGTCTTTCTTTCTGTCTGTTTTTCTCCCTGGCCCCCTTTGGTTTCTTTCTATCTGTCTCTCTCCACAGCAGCATTCCCTCCTCCTCCATTTCCATGTGCCCCCCCCCCACCCCACTTCCCTGTGCAGCAGCAGCATTTTCCTCTCCCCACTTATCTGTGCAACAGCAGCATTTTCCTCCCTCCCCCAGTTATCTGTGCAACAGCAGCAGCAGTATTTCCCTCCCCCTCCACGTCCCTGAGCAGCATTAGCAGCATTTCCCCCTACCCTTCCCTTCCCGCAGTCTGGCCTGCTCCCTTAGTCCCTTGCTACCCCCCTTCCCTTCCCGTGGTCCCGTCAAACCTCCTGGCTCCACTGGAAGGGAAGGGAAGAGGGGGGATGGCAAGGATTAAGGGTAGCGGCCAGACTGCGTGAAGGGAGGGTTGGACGGGGGTTCACGTGTGCCGGTGAGGGGTACACTGGGGGGGGGGGGGCAACGACGACGATGATCTGCCTTACACATGCGCACTCTTGCCTGCCAGTGACCTACAGATCATGGAAAATGAAACACGCAGCTCAAGAGTGCGCATGCGCGCTTAGGGTTATATTATATTATATATATATTGCATACTAAACCTAATTCCCAAAGTTTAAGAAAATAAGAAGAAAAACCCTACTCACAGTGGCTGTGGCTCCGAACAAGTGGACATGTTTGACTCACAATCTTGACATCATTGTGATATCATCTGTATGCACCTAGATAGCAGATTGTCACTAAAAAAACTGGAGTATGTGCTGGGGTACCTGAATATCCTGAGGGTTTAAACTCACAACCTTGGGAAGATGGAAGAAGTGCTTTAAACCATTGAGCTACTGTGAATCAGTACTTTTGGATAAGTTACGTTCATTTGGAATTTCTGGAACTGTATTAAAATTGTCCCATTCATTCCTTAGTAATAGGAGATTTTTGTGTGTTAGGTGAGGGTAGACGTTCAAAATTTTTCCCTATGGACCATGGGGTACCTCAAGGCTCTTCTCGTTCAACATTGTTATTCAACCTGTTTATGGCTCCGATTGGTACATTGCTTTCAAATCTTGGAGCACAGTATCGATTATATGCGGATGATCTGCAGTTTATTTGTATAATTTCCAGTTGATTATGTGTTTTCATCTGTTGTCATCTTATATGGATGCAATTATGCCTTGGATGTCTATGAAATGCCTCCGTTTAAAACAAAACTCTTCTGGTTATCATTATCTGGAATTTTAGATGTTCCACCAGACCAGATTGTATATATGATGGACTAACAATTCCAGTACAGCAGGAGTTTTGTTTACAGTGAAATCATATTACCTGTAGCCATTAAGAGGGTTTGAATCCTATGGATGTTGAAACTGGAACCCTGTGAGGGAAACTGATGCTTTTAGTTGTTTGGAATAAAGGTGTAAACTTTGGGGATGGCAGTCGCCCTTCCCAGTTTAAGGAAGGTAGTTCTATATAATCCATTAAGCTGAATAAAGAGTTGGCAGTACGTACAAAGTCCAGAGGGGTGTCATTTATTGGAAATGAAGTTTATGAGCGAATAGTGGCTTAGGATAAAGAGTGGGCCATGTGATTGGAGCTCTATTTTTAAACCAATACTATTCCCAGACCGTGCTGGCTCCAGAATGAGCAGTATCCTCCAAGACAGAGGACCTGAGGACTAACACATGAGCAACCCCTGGTGGTGATACTAGGTAGAGTGACTCTGAACAAACAAAGTATATGAAAAAAAAAAGTTTTGGATATCTTTAATTATTATTTTAGTTTTATTTGTGTGTGTGTGTGTGTGTGTGTGTGTGTGTGTATGTATATATATATATATATATATATATATATATTTAGAGTTCATCAACATGTATAGAAATTCATTTGGAAGACATTTTCATGTTTCTTTGATTTTGAAATTTCCATGATTATTTAAACGTAGCATAACAACACTTCACTGTATAAGAGAGAGAAACAGTTTTAATATAATGTTTCTTTAAGCACTTTAAAGCTGGCTTCCAGATTCTCATGAATAATAATAATCCCAACTGTGAAGGCAGTCCTCAAATTTCCAGAGGGATAAACACATTTGTTTTTATTGGTGTTTTGCAATATTTTTATATCCTATTATGTTTATTATATTTTGATTATGCTGGGAGTCACTCTGAGTTCTCCTTTGAAGGAAAGTGAAATAGAAATATAAAAACCCTAATACTGAGCAGGAGGTCAATAAAACAATTTGAAACATGCAATCTTTACCTTTCAAATTGTTCACAGATTCAGTAGCAGTATACATATATTTATTTATTAACTGTATTTTCATGAAGAGATTCACCCAAAATGGTTTACAATACATTGAATAGTAATCAGGTACTCCTAAGTATTTTTCAAGTTTATGGTAAAAATATGATTTTAAAGAAATCACATATACATAATTCGTTACCAGACTTACTTCGGGGGTTTTGCTTTTGAAAGTCACAATAGGAAATAGGAAAGAGGGGAGGAAATACAATTTTGAAGAAAAAGTACAAAAAAGGGAAGTATATAAGGAGGGTAAGAAGAAAGGCTTGCTGGTGGAGGTGGGGTCAAATAAATCTTAATTTGAAAATGGCTGAAATCGTAAGATATTACATCTAGGTTGGACATTATATTTTCAGTTAAAGGCTTCTTTAAAAAGAAGGCACTTTAAACTACTCTTAAATTTCTGCAAATCTTGTTCGAGTCTTATATATAAAGGAAGAGAATTCCAAATCATTGGCGCAGTTACGGAAAAAATAGAAGCACGGCGTGTTACGATAATTTTCAAGGAAGGAACATTAAGGGTAGACTGTGAAGTAGATTGAAGAACTCTCGATGAGCTCTGTGGAATCAAAAGCCTAACTATAAATGCAGGAGCGTTGGTTTGTATAGTCTTAAAGACTAGAAGAGCTATCTGTCCTGGGAGGCTCATAACCTAACTGTGTTATCTGGGGTAATGGGGGGTTGGGTGACTTGCCCAGAGTCACAGGGATTGGGCTGAGATTGAGCTCACGACCCCAGGGTGATCAGGCAGCAGCTCTAACCACTAGGCCACTCCTCCCCTGAATGTACATATATATGGCACGTGGAGGGGCATTTTCGATAGGACGTCTAAGTCTGAGTTTGGACATTTTGGGAAAGACGTCCAGAAATCCAGTAGAGAAAATGTCTATTCTCAAAACAAGCAAGACGTCTATCTCTTTTTCTTTTTTTTGAATGACCCATGTAGACATTTTGGTCCTTAGTACGTCTATCTTTTTTGGCCATTCTCGAATATAAATGCGTCCACATGAAAAACGCACAAAGGTTTTCCCCTAGGCAGCCTGCATTCTTAGTAAACTGTTCAGACAGCTGAGCTCTTTTAAGATGTACTGTAGTGAATTTCACATTAAAAGTCCCAGGTACAGATACCAGTATATGGTGAGCACTCCAAAACCCGCCCAAAATACCCACAACAATAGCCCTTATGCTTGCAGATGTCATCTTAATGTAGGTGATAGGTTTTGGAGGGCTCACCATACAATATATGGTGGCATCTGTACCTGGAACTTTTAATGTGAAATTTGCTGCAGTACCTCTGTTCTCTGGGCTCAAATATCTGGGATAACATCTGAAGATGCTTGGGCTTGCCCTCCCCCCCTTCCCCGTAATATAGGCTAGAATGTACAGGGTCTTTTTTAAACATCTTTGGGTGGTGGGAGAGGATCTGTGACCAGTGGTCATTTGGTAGGTTTGGGCATCTTTTTAGCATTTAGATGCTTTTAAAACAGGTCTATCTCCAAACATCTAAAAAAAAAAAAGCCCAGGACCTTATGTTAAAGGTTTGATTATGCCTGATTAGCGTCCAAGTCCTAAGGCTACCTTGAGCTCCCCCCCAAAAAAAACCCAACAAACCTTTAACACACCCACTTTAAGATTTGGATGCACTGGAGACAAAACAACTAGAAAGTCTGTTTTACAAATTCCCACTTGGATGCTTTGACTAGTAAAGACGTCCAAGTGCTGTCTTTTGGATGTCTATCTTTTTGAAAATGAGCCCCGTAACTTATATAATAATAACAAATTTTTTTTTTTATATATATATATATATACCGCAGGACCGTGAAGTTCTATGCAGTTTACAATGATTAAAGATTTAGTGGAATCAACAAAGTATAGACTTGGTGATTGACAGTTCTAGAGATCATTTGTTGAGGACTAAGATTGTATAGGCTGGTTTCCTAAGTATTTCAGGAATAGATGTATTTTTAGACGTTTCCTGAATTCCCCATAGGTAGTAGGCACGAGTAATTGTTCTAGGTCTTTCCCCCACAGTCCTGCTTGATGTGAGAAAAGATGTTGGTGATGACTTTTAAATTTACAACCTCTCTCTATATACTATGGAATATCAGTGCATCTCCATCTAAACTACTTGTACACATAGAAATGCTGATGTAGAGTCTTTTCTAAAATTCATGCAGAAACTGGTTTCAACCCAGCTATAAAGTAAGAACATAAGAACATAAGCATTGCCTCTGCTGGGTCAGACCAGGGGTCTATCGTGCCCGGCAGTCCGCTCCCGCGGCGGCCCCCCAGGTCCATGACCTGGAAGTGTTCCCTACCTAACCTAAAATATCCATACCCTATTCGCTCAATGTCCTGTAAGGTAACTCTATCTGTACCCTGTTATCCCCTTCGCTTCCAGGAAGTCATCCAGTCCCTTTTTGAACCCCAGAATTGTACTCTGTCTTATCACCTCTCCAGGAAGCGCGTTCCAGGTGTCCACCACCCTCTGAGTGAAGAAGAACTTCCTTGCATTCGTTATTAATCTGTCTCCTCTCAGTTTTTCTGAATGACCTCTTGTTTTAGTTGTCCCTGCTAGTCTAAAGAATCTGTCCCTCTCCACCTTCTCTATGCCTTTCATGATTTTATAAGTTTCTATCATGTCCCCTCTCAGTCTCCGCTTCTCCAGGGTAAAGAGCCCCAGCCTGTCCAACCGTTCGGCATATGAAAGGTTCTCCATACCCTTTATCATCCTCGTTGCCCTCCTCTGGACCCTCTCGAGTATTGCCATGTCCTTCTTGAGGTATGGCGACCAGTATTGGACGCAGTATTCCAGATGTGGGCGCACCATTGCTCGATACAGTGGCAGGATAACTTCCTTCGTTCTGGTAGTGATACCTTTTTTGATAATGCCCAACATTCTGTTCGCTTTTTTTGAGTACAGATTAAAGAAGCTTCAGCACTTACTCAGTGAACTGTATACCATGCACCATGGGCTTAATGTGCCTATTAAACCTGGTTAGAAATGATATTAGTGGGACAGTACTACAATTACCTTGTTCCTACATGTAAATTTGAAAGTTCAATAGGCTTTAGTGAATGAACAGTAAATAGCTGGATATGCTTTCCTCTACCTGCTATTTATTGTAATATGAGTATGCAAATCCTAAAATTTAACACCAAAGGGCCAGTTAGCAGAAAGCATTTCATCCATCAAGATTGAAATCCCACACTCCTCCTCAGCAGTAGTAATACTTTTCCTTTAGAACATAGGAACATAAGCATTGATATACTAGGACAGACCATAAGAATATAAGAATTGCCGCTGCTGGGTCAGACCAGTGGTCCATCGTGCCCAGCAGTCCGCTCATGCAGCGGCCCCCAGGTCAAAGACCAGCGCTCTAAATGAGTCCAGCCTCACCTCCAGTTTAGCAGAAACTTGTCCAACTTTGTCTTGAATCCCTAGAGGATGTTTTCCCCTTTAACAGACTCCAGAATAGCGTTCCAGTTTTCTACCGCTCTCTGGGTGAAGAAGAACTTCCTTATGTTCGTATGGAACCTATCCCCTTTCAATTTTAGAGAGTGCCCTCTCGTTCTCCCTAACTTGGTGAAGGTGAACGATCTGTCTTTATCTGCTAAGTCTATTCCTTTCACTATTTTGATTGTTTCAATCATGTCCCCTCTCAATCTCTTCTTTTCAAGGGAGAAGAGGCCCAGTTTCTTCAATCTCTCACAGTATGGCAACTCCTCCAGCCCCTTAACCATTTTAGTCGCTCTTCTCTGGGCCCTTTTAAGTAGTACCGTGTCCTTCTTCATGTATGGCGATCAATGCTGGATGCAGAACTCCAGGTGAGGGCGCACCATGGCCCGGTATAGCGGCATGATAACCTTTTCCGATCTGTTTGTGATCCCCTTCTTAATCATTCCTAGCATTCTGTTTGCCCTTATCGCTGCCACCGCACATTGCGCGGACGGCTTCATCAACTTGTCGATCAGAACTCCCAAGTCTCTTTCCTGGGAGGTCTCTCCAAGTACTGCCCCGGACATCCTGTATTCCTGCATGAGATTTTTGTTACCGACATGCATCACTGTTCAATTATCCTCGTTGAACCTTATTTGCAATGTCGATGGCCATTTCTCGAGCTTGATTATGTCACGTTGCAGATCTTCGCAATCCCCCTGAGTCTTCACTACTCTGAATAACTTTGCATCGTCCGCAAATTTAATCACCTCACTCGTCGTAATAATAATAATTTTATTTCTTGTATACCAGATCATTTATAAAGATGTTGACGAGCATGGGTCCAAGTACCAAGCCCTGCGATACCCCACTGGTGACACTCTTGCAGTCCGAGTATTGTCCATTTACCCCCACTCTCTGTTTCCTATGCTCCAGACAGTTTTTAATCCACATGAGTATTTCACCCTCGATTCCATGGCTCGCAATTTTCTGAAGTAGTCGTTCATGTGGAACCTTGTCGAACGCCTTCTGAAAATCCAGATATACAATGTTGACCAGACCGTCCTTGTCTATCTGCTTGTTTACTCCCTCGAAGAAGTGCAGCAAGTTCGTCAAACAAGATCTGCCTTTGCTGAAACCGTGCTGGCTGGTCCTCATCAGACCACGTCCATCAAGGTAATCAATGATGCGGTCCTTTATCAGTGCCTCTACCATATTTCCTGGTACCGAGCATCTCTCCTCAAACCTTTTTTGAAGATCGGCGTAACATTTTCCACCTTTCAGTCTTCTGATCGACAGATTGGCTATTAGTTGAAGCAGTTCAGCTATAGTCCCTTTCAGCTCCTTGATGACCCTCGGATGGATGCCATCCAGTCCCGGAGATTTATCCATCAGACCCAGTATACTGTTTCAAACAGTGCCCAATCCAGGTCACAAATACTTAGAAGATCCCAAAATACTAAAATTAGATTTATGTTGCTATCCTAGAAATAAGCTGTGGATTTTCCCAAATCATCTTCATAATTCAGTCAGACCTTATAAAATTGGAAGACTGGGCGTCCAAGTGGCAGATGAAATTTAATGTGGATAAATGCAAAGTGGGAATCCTGAATCACAGTTACCGAATGCTAAGGGGTTAGCGCTCAAGAAAAGGATCTGAGTGTCATTGTAGACAATAAAGATGAAACCTTCTGCCCAATGTGTGGCGACGGCCAATAAAGCAAACAGGATTCTAGGAATTATTTTAAAAGGGATGGTTAACAAGACTAAGAATGTTATAATGCCCCTGTATTGCTTAATAGTGCAACCTCTTCTGCAGTATTGCGTTCAATTCTGGTCTCCTTATCTCAAGAAAGATATAGTGACACTAGAAAAGGTTCAAAGAAAAGCAACCAAGATGATAAAGGGGATGGAAATCCTCTCGTATGAGGAAAGACTAAAATAGTTAGAGCTCTTCAGCTTGGAAAAAAGACGGCTGAGGGGAGATATGATTGAGGTCTACAAAATCCCGAGTGGAGTAGAACGGGTATAAGTGGACCGATTTTTCACTTTGTCAAAAATTACAAAGACTAGGGGACACTTGAAGTAACAAGGAAATACTTTTAAAACCAATAGAAGGAAATTTTGTTTCACTCAGAGAATAGTTAAGCTCTGGTACATATTGCCAGAGGTTGTGGTAAGAACTTATAATGTAGCTAGTTTTAAGAAAGGTTTGGATAATTTCCTGGAGGAAAATTCCATAGTCTGTTATTGAGAAAGACATGGGGGAAGCCATTGCTTGCCCTGGATCGGTAGCATGGAATATTGCTACTCCTTGGGTTTTGGCCAGGTACTAGTGACCTGGATTGGCCACCATGAGAACGGGCTACTGGGCTTGATGGACCATTGGTCTGACCCAGGAAGGCTATTCTTATATTCTTATGTTTATGCTATCCTAGAAATAAGCTGTATATTTTCCCAAGTCATCTTCATAATTGTTTATGGACGTTTCTTTTAGGAAATGATCCAAACCTTTTTTAAACCCTGTTAAGCATACCACATTTACCACATTCTCTAATGGTGAATTCTGGATTTTAATTACATGTTGGTTTGTTTTAGTTGCAGTGGTGTAGCTAATGAGATTGGCACCCAGCATTGTGTTCCATGTGCTCCCCCCTGCTTTTCCCTGCTGCTTGAACGCTCCCCTGCATACCTCTTGAAATGTCTACCAGCACGAACAGCTTCTTCCACCTGCTGTTTGTGCCAGCCTCGGCTCCCTTCTGACGTCACGTCCTGCAGCATTGGGAAGGGAGAGGTACCATATCCCACAAAGAGAGAAATGCTGCACCCAATTGGGAAGGCTCCTTTGAAAGACAGAAATTCTTCAGATCTAGACTGATTCTAAAGCAGAAGGCAGGCAAAGCCCATACTAAGGGTGGAGCTTCAAGGCCACAAAACACATCTATAAGAAAGAATAATACAGAGTTAAGCACATTATGAAAGGATTTTGTTGGAATGGAGAAGAATAACTGAAGGCTTAGGTTGACAGACAAAATAGATGAGCCAACAAAAAGGCAGAGTAGACTCAGCTCTCCTGAAAGGCAGAGATTTTTCCAGCACCTCACTGATTTCAAGGCAGAAGGTAGGTGAAGCCCACATACAGGGCGGGGCTTCAGGTCCACTAGACACATCTATAAGAAAGCAGATTATTGAGATATTTGATGGACTCCTGATGAAGGCTTTCACCGAAACACAACTTGTGTTGAGTCCTATTTTGTGAATTGAATCCTGTTATCTTCTAAATAAAGAGCCAATTCAACAGACTGGACAGACACTGTCCCTTTTGAGTGCCTTTCTTGGTTCCCACTTCACCTTGACTGCTTGCCATACCCTCCATGCCAACTCCTCAGAGCAAATAATTCAACTCTTCTCCAATTTCCACTTCACTGCTACCAAGATCATTAGTACATACTGGTGGCCCATACTGGTGGCCCAATGCCAGTTATCGTTCTTAATGTGTCTAGAGCTAGCATATTTTCATGTGTGGGTCCTCCGGAGTGGAATAAGCTTCTGGGATATTTACGACAGCAATCAAGTTTGAGTAGTTTTAAGAAAATGTTGAAGAAACACCTCTTCTGCAAGATGAAATATGGGACTTGATTTATAGGTTTTTGATGCGAGGCGCTGGTAGCCCCTTTGTAATTTTAGGAGGCTTTACATTATCACTATTATGTTTTTTTCATGTTCGATTTGTTGTACTGTATGTGATTCTGTTTGTGTATGTACTCTATTGTGACCCGCCTTGGGAAAGGTGGGGTATAAATAAATAAATACAAATACTAAAAGTTTACATGATTTTAGATATAAATTTTACATGGTCCTTGAATCTAGCGTTATGCCTTTTCTAAGTTGTGCTCAAAAAGTGCAAAGCCAGATCTCTAGGCCTTACTCCCCCCCCCCCCCATGCCCCCTAAAAAAAAAAAAACCCACAAGAGGTTTATGTAGACTGTAAAATAATAGTATTTTTCAAAATACACAATAATTGTTGGTTGTACCTTGTATTTTCCTCTCCTGGGGCTCTGGTGGCTCATAGTGGGTAATTATTGTCAAAGATTCATTTCCCTATTTCAGAATTGCCATGATAATAGCAATGAAAACAGCTGTTCAAAATTATTTCTAATTTCACAGTGATTGCATTGAGTCTCCTAAGAAACATTTAATAACATGACGGAAATTTAAGCAAATGTTTTTTCTTAATGATATAAAACAACCATGTATCTTGTAACTATGGTATTACCTATAATAACAGCAATATCTTTAAGAGCTAAAGATGTCAAATGTACCAATAATTACACAGGAGGCAGGCCCATTACCTTAGGGCCAGTGCTGGGCACTACAGATGTACATTTGGTAGTAGCATTGTACCCATGGTTAGGGGGGAAAAAGGAGCGTGGAAAGAGATACTATGCTGGAAAGGGGGCAAGAGATGACAAACCTATGGGGGAGGAGGGAAGGGATGCTGGAATTTGGCTCAAAGCACCACTATCCCTTGAGCCAGCCCTGAGTGAAACCAACAGGGTTTAACTGGCATGAGGGAGTGGATCAGAAGGGGGCTGTCTTGATATTTTGGGGGAATGGGAGAGGTGGGGGATTGGCACACTTCAGGCCGGTACCCAAAAGTTTTGCAGGTGATGACATTCAAAGGTGGGAGGTGCCGAGGACGATGATGCCTCCCCAGCCCTTTTATCTATCCCCACTCCTTCCCCACCCCACCTTGTGTGCACACCCGTTCTCTTCCCCTCATAGCTCTTTAACTTTGCCGGCGTGAGCAGGATCTCCAACTCTGCCTCTGATGTCACTTCCTGGTCCTGCTGCTGGGAGGGGAAGAGGGAAAAGAGTCTGGGAAGCTGCTGGACAAGGAAAAAAAAGGGATAGCTGCTACTGGACCTGGAGGGAGAGAGAGAAGGAGAGATGCTGCTAGGAGGGGAGGAGGGAAAGGAGCCCGGGAAACTGCTGGACAAGGGAAAAAAAGGGACAGCTGCTACTCGACCTGGAGGGAAGGAGAATGGGAGATGTTGCTGGGAGGGGAGGAGGGGAAGGGAAGAGAGTTACTGCTGGACAGGGGGAGGAGTGAAGGGAGAAGGAAAAAAGGAAGGAAACAGCTGGCAGGGAGATTAGAGGAGAGGAAGGGGAGAGACATGAATGAGAAAATAGAGAGATTGATGATGGGAAGGGGGCCATCAGAGAAATAGAGAGGGACAAAGATGCTAGATCTGGTGTAAGAGAGATAAAAATGAAGAGAGCAGTGAAGCTGGAATGAATCATGTAAAAAGGAGAGAGGGGGGCATAGGCTGGCTGGAAAGGGGAGAGGGGCATAAAAAGAAGACAGATACCATATGGAAGGGGGAGAGGGCAGACAGTGGATGGAAGGGGCAGACGCTGGAAGGAAGAGAGTGAAAAGAAGATGAAAGCAGAAACCAGAAACAACAAAAGGTAAAAAAAATAATTTTACACTTCTCCCTCCAAATTCGCGGTTTCGATTATTCACATTTCTTAGCTTGCTGGCTCCTCCCCCCCTCCCCCAAATTACATCAGCTTGCATAGAGAACTTGCGTTTACAGAGAAAATTGCTAATTCCCAGCACTTTCTTCACCGTGTTTTGCCTCTGCTTCAGGAACAGGCCATGTGTCCCACCATGTTATTTGCGGTTTCACTATATTCACGATGGTTTTTAATAGAAAACAGCGAATAACATATAAGTTATTTGCGGTTTTTCTGTATTTGCGGTTCTGTTAATCCCCTATCACAGCGAATACAGAGGGAGAAGTGTATTTCTATTTTGTGATTAGAATATATCAGATTTGAAATATATATCCTGCTAGAGCTGGTGTTAGACATAACTGGGGACTGCAAAGCCCAGGCAGTGCTTCTTTAGCTTCCAGCTGGCTTAGGGCTCTCTCTGACCAGGGGGCAGTTGCCCTAGTTGTACTCCCCTAACACTATTCCTGCTATGTGTGACTGCGGTATTCTGTTAGCATGATATTTCTGTGTAGCATTCTGTAATAATTTGGCTTATTCAGTTTTCTTGATAGTAGAGGGGATATATGTGAAGAGGAGGAGAGACAGGGGTTTTGATGATCCTTGCTCTGTATTATTTGTATTTATAAAATGACAATTGTACAGAATATTGTTTCTTTTTATACTTTAATAAAATACATTCAATATAAAATCATAACTGAGGCGGATGGGATCAGATGGTTTGCGAGGACCGAGTTCGCGGAAACGGGGTTTTTAAATTTCAGTCCTAGTAGTTTGCCGGTCCATAAAATAATTATTTTATTTCCACCGGTCCATAGGATTAAAAAGGTTGAAGAACACTGTTCTAGAGCTCAGATTGTGATGTCATAATACCTCATTCCACCAATGCCTAAGCTCTGTCCTCATCTGCACAAGCCTCAAATACTTTAAAATCATAAGTGTTCGAGGCTTGTGCAGTTAAGGCTGAGCTTACAGGAATGGGACAGGAACCGTTACCGTTTCATTCTCTACTTTGGAGCCCCCTTCTAGATTTCTGCCCTGGGTCCTAGCATGTTTAATATGATCCTGGTGGTGCTTTCTCTTTGGGGTTGGGGAGTCATAAATTTGCAGTCTTATTTTTATTTCAATTGATCAAATATGCCCTGGTACTTATTAATCTTGTATCTTGTCATATGTTATAGCAAAAACGAGAGCTATTCATGGTATTTTGCATCCTTTAATGCTCTTATGATGGCAGTGATCATTTTTTATTGTAGCGCTGTACTTAAATTTATTATCAAATACGTTTATGAGCAATTTTTTGTCCAAATTGTCAGAGAAACTGCATTTCAAATCTGAATTTGCTTCTCATTGCCAAACTAATGAGTGTTAAATTCCCTCTTCCATAGTCATTACTGTACGCAATGTACAGCCAAAGAAGCAGAGCAAAAACAAATTAATTGTAATTAGTGACTAATCTGTAATATCCGCCATCTTCTGGGTTAGGATTTATAGTAAAAGACTGCAAGAATCTCCCCATTTATGGAGATCCTTCCATTAGTGCTTAACTGAGATGATGAACCCTGTATAAAAATGCTGGACACTGAACTAATTGCTTCCATTTTGGATAATATTATGCCTTAAAATCCTATGGTGAATACTGGTGAAGAGTCAAATGACTCCCTGAGGTTGTGTACAATTGGCTACTTTTTTGAGGTCTTGCCAGGTACTTGAGATCTGGATTGGCCTCTGTTGGAAACAGGATACTAGGCTTGATGTCCCAGTATGACAACCCTAATGTTCTAAAGTCTCGATTATCTGCCGTAAATGGGACCAACCCATTGTTGGATAAGTGAAAAGTCTGATAATATGGAAAACAGTGCCTAAACCTATTAAAAACATTGCAGAAAAATAGAGTAAAATTCACCATGCTCCAAAATCCCCTCAGTCCAAGCAGTGTTCCCAGGTCACAATGCTGCTGTTTTGCAGTAAAAGCAGGGTTTCAGGTCTGAAAAATAAAACTTAGCTCAGGTGTGAAATTGCCCTCTGTGCTATGCTTGAAAACAGAAAGAGAATCCATGAGCTTCTTGACATCACTGGAGGAGTCTGTCAAATATGCTGGATGCTCAGTTTTACAAAAAGCTTAAATAAAAATGCCCCTTAATGTACAGTAATATGTTATGTTATTATGAATTTGTATCTCCCCTGCATCTACCAGCAAAACAGGAAGTTGTCAGAGAGGGCAGGCCTCAGTGGAGAGAAGACATTGGGACCGGTGGCAGGGAATCTCCATTGCCGTCTGGCAACTTTTACCAAAAATTAAAGGTAGATGCGGGGGTGGGGGGAGACTAGAATGGGAAAAATGCTGACTGGGGGAGAAAGGTAAAATCATTAGATGCTGGGAAGGGAATTGGCAGAGAGGGCCGGCAACAAGATGCTGCTCCCTCAAGAATGCCACTTGAAGATAGATATTGGACTCAGGGGAGGGAGTGGGAGAAGGGAGAAAAGTTGGACTCAAGTGAGGAAAGAAGGGAAAGATAGACACACGGATGAGGTAAGAGAAAGAGGAAGAGATGTCAGATTTGGGAAATGGATAGGGAGGACAGAGGGGTGAGAAGGGAGACAGGGAGAGATGGCACAGGAGGTGGAAGAGAGATAGGGATAAATGGACTTCAGGGAGGACCGAGGAGACAGGAGAGGGAGAGATGGAAAAAGGTGTGAAAAGGGGACAGGGAGAGATGGATTTGGTGCAGAGGGGAAAATGAGGAGAGAGAGAGATGGAAAGTGGGTGGGGGAATGGGGAGAGACAAATAGACTTGGTGGAGGGGGAAATGGAGAGAGAGAGATATTGACTTGCTGGAGGGGGGAAATGAGGAGGGATGGACTTTGTGGAGGGGGAAATGGGAAGATGAACATGGTGGAGAGGGAAAATGGGGAAAAAGATATAGACTTGATGGGGGGAAATGGGGAGAGATTGACTTACTATAGGGGAGAAATGGGGAGAGAGAGATGGACATAGCGGAGGGGGAAAATGGGGAGAGAGAAAGATGGACTTGGTAGAGGGTAGAAAATGAAAAGAGAGAGATGGACTTGGTGAAGAGGAGGGAGGGAGAGAGGGGAACAAGAGGCTGGGGAAGGGGCAAGATGGGAAATGGGAGAGCTAGGGGATGCGAGAAGGAGATAAAGTTGATAGGTAGGTGAAAAGTAGAAAGGGAAAGGGTGAAATTTGAATGGACGAGGGGGTGGGGTGGGGGAACAAAGGAAAGAAAAAGCTAAAAAGGAAAAATCAGTATGTCAGAGACAGGTGGAGGGCCATAATCAAAAGAAACATCTAAGTCAGATTTGGACGTAGAGCACTAGTCTCCCAAAGTCAGCAGCGATAAAATGTCCATTCTCGAAAAGTATGTCTAAAATATTCTGTTTTTTGAAAATCATTTATCTGTTCATCCAGATGTTTGATCATCCAGACCGCCACTACTTCTCCCACATTCTCGACCAAAAATTTGTCCAAGTCTCAAACGCCCAGAACAAGACCTTTTAGATGTGGGAGGGGCCAACATTGTGATGGACTGGCCACCCAGACATGGCAACAGAGCAGTGGGGCACCTTACAGGGCACTGCTGTGAACTTCACAAAACACATTGCACCTGAACTCCCTTGCAGGTCATGGTGAGCCCCCCAACCCCTCCCAAAACCCATTATACCCACCTTTCTATAACACCAGTAGCCCTTAAGGCTGCAGGTGGCACATATATGGCAGTACAGTAGGGTTTGTTGTTTTTTAGTGGGCTCACATTTTCCACCATGAATGTAATGGTTAGAGTGGCTTATGGGCCTGGGTCCTCCTCTCTATGGTTCAGTAGCCTACCCCCAGACTACTTAAGCTTACCTCTGTGCAGCTCTACTAGGCTTTCCTATGCCAGGTGTTGATGTTCCGGATGGAGGTATGTACTTTTTTATTCTGAAATTTGTGGGGGTGCAATGGGGTCAATGAACACAGGGGTATGTGTGGGGGTCTTTGTCTGTGCAGTGGTTATCTGGTCACTTTGCATCGTCTAACTCCCAACGTATAAGTTTCGCCTAGACAGTCTCTTCAAACATTCGATTATCCCTGCAAGATGTCTAAGTCTAGGTCGGCCCACATCCCGCCCTAACCACTCCTCCAAAAAAATACCCCTTTCAGCTCTGGGTGCATAGCGGGATTCAGAAGCCTAAAATGTCCCTGGATATGTCCAAAAAGCCATTTTATCAGAACTTGGACGACCTGTCTTTTAGATCGTCCAAGTGCCGACTTGCACGGGTTTTTAGATGTATTTAAGTTTCGATTATGAGCCCCATACTGTATACTGAGGGAATAAGGCAGGAGAGTGGAGATTTGAAAAAGAGACAATAGCCACTGGAAACAGAAGAAAGACAGGAACATAAGAACATAAGCAATGCCGATATTTAGCAAGACTTAGCCGGTTGAGAACAGCTCCTGGACAGCTGAGGCTCATTTGGTAGCCATCTGCTGCATAATAAGCTCCTATAAAACTATAAAGTATTCCTACTTTTCCATTGAATCCTAATAATATTATAAACGAACCCACTCAGAAGCTACCTAATTATCTTATCATTAATACTAGGTGGAAATTGCTTCAGACTTAGAGCTTCTATAATAATAGATGTTTCATGCGCTCTGAATATCAATCCCTGGCTTTTTTTTCACCATCCCCCCGTATTAATATTGGAATATATTTTGTTATAAATGATTTTAGCAAGATTTATTTATAAAATGATAATTTCTTTAGTCACTTTTCAAGTACAGTATTTTCATCATACTCTTTATCTTCTTCATGCACACGTGGGTTTTATAGCACTGCAAATTATTCTCATGTTTGACTTTCGTAATAATATATCATTATATTGCGCTTTTGCTGAATATTCAGCACATTTCAAACATCCATATTCTAGTTCAAAAATTTTATTGAGTTTAACATACAAATACATAGAAAAAAAATTCTGATACAGCTATATCTTATATTTTCTCTTCTTCCTTCTTAGTTCATATATAAATTTCACAGTGCTCTATCGCCTATGGGGCTCATAATCGAAAGAGAAAAACGTCCAAAAACCGGCCTAAGTCGGCACTTGGACGACCATTTCTCAAAAACGTCCAAGCGCCGAGAATAAAACTGGGTTTTGGACGTATTTAAAAACGAGCTAGGCCTTCATAGTGCCGCTCAATGTCCAAAGCTAAATGGGACGTTTCGGGAGGCGTGTCGAGGGTGGGAGTTGGGCGGGACATGGGCCAGCTTAGTCGTACAGCATTTATAACTGAAAGTTTTACAACAGAGTCTAGACGGAACTTGGATGTTGATGTAAAACATGGTCTAAGTCACAAAAACCCACCTAAACTCACCACATAAGCACTGCAAACACATTACACAGACCCCCACACACTACCCCAGTGATCACCAACCCCCCCACCCCTATAAAAATTTTATTCACAACTTTAAATTTCAGCCTCCAGACCATCATCACCTGACCACCTGGCATAGGAAAGCTTAATCGTCCAGCCCAGAGGCAGCTTAAGTCATCTTGGGGGTGGGTTAGGGACCCATAGAGAGGAGGACCCATGCCCATAAGTCCCTTTAATCACTGCATTGATATTTAAACATGTGCATTCCCCAATACACCCCCAAAACCCTTTTGTACTGGTATATAAGTGGCTCCTGCAGCCATAAGGGCTATTGGGGTGGTAGATAAGTGGAGGTGGTTTGGGGGGCTCACCGTCACCTATAGCTGTAGTGAGGAGAAGCCATGGCACCCTTTTTGTGGAGTTCACAGCAGTGCCCTGTAAGGTACCCCACTATTTAGGTGGCATGTCTAGGTGTTCAATCCAACACTTTGCAGACCCCTTCCACGTCCAACAGGGCTTGTTCTAAGCGTTTTGGACTTGGACAGAAAGTTGGATGGAAATGTGGTATAAAGATGGACGATTTAGCGGCTTGGATGATCAGATTGACAGGACGTATAATTAGACGATTTTCGAAAGTAAAAGAAAGTTGGACGTCTCTTTCGAAAATGTGTCTTAGCCTCTTTTTAACTTTGGACGACTTGCGAGATGGACGTAAACGGACTTAGACGTCCCTTTCAATTATGTCCCTCAATGTCTTTTCTCACTTCTTCAAAATTGATGGGTACTTTCAAGCAGTGTTCCCGCTAAGCTGCGCTGGGGTGCGCTGGCGCTCAAAATATTACCTCGCAGCGCACAAGTTTCTCGTCACAGCGCACACAGTGTAGAGCACAGTTCTTCAACCGCCGGTCCGCAAACAAAATCTTGCCGGTCCGCGAAGGATTCGGTCCCCGCCGCAACGAAAGGCCGGCGTCAGCTGACTTGCAACTTCCTGTTGCAGTCGCTGTGCCGGGACTCCTGCCTTCGCCGGGACTCCTGCCTTCCACCGCGTTTGCCTCCTGCCTTGTCTCCGCACCTCCAGACCAGCAGCGGCAGCTGTGTATGCTTTTAACTTCGGCACAGAGCTGCCCCTAATCAATAGTTTAGCGCGGTTTCATAAGGCAGCCTCGGGGCCTTTGCTAGGCCGGCCCACATCGCATCATCGAAGCGGGCCGGCTATCAAAGGCCCCGAGGCTGCCTCATGAAACCGCGCTAAACTATTGATTAGGGGCAGCTCTGTGCCGAAGTTAAAAGCATACAGAGCTGCCGCTGCTGGTCTGAACTCTTGGGCCGCTGAAGGAGGGCAAAAAGCAGCTGTCCTGGAGGTTTCCCTTCCTCTCGCCTTTACAGGTTCCTTTTTTCCACCTTTTTTTTTTTTCCTTCAAACGGCAACGGGCCCCAGCATCGACATCAATCAAGTAAGTTCCACTGTCAATCAAGCGGTTCTGCTCGGCCAAAGCTTCCCCTGTGACATGAGCCACCCTCAGGGGAAAGAAAGTGACCCACAAAGGTGAGGGGAAGGGGGGCAGATGATGGAAGTTGGGGGGGGGGAGAGAGAGAGAGAGAGAGAAGGGGCAGATGATGGAATGGAGGAGATGAGAGAGAGAGAGAAGGGGACAGATGATGGAAGTGAGAAGAAGGGAGAGAGAGCAGAAGGCAGATGGATGTCAGTTGAGAAGGGAGAGCAGATGCTGAATGGAAGTGGGGAAAGAACACATACTGGATGGAAGGAGGAGATAAATAAAGGGGGAAGAAAATAGTAAGATAATGGAGGGGTGAGGGAAAGGGGTGACAAGCTGTGTGTAGACACAGTGAAAAGAGGGAAACGGGACTAAATAGTAAGAAAGAATTTAATTTAGATGGAGGCAGAAAATAGAGAAGGAAGACCAGAGAAGAAAAGGGAAGAGAGAGCAGAGAATGATCAGATCTGAGTGGAGGAAATGAGAAGAGAGATATGCTAAAAACCACAGGGGGGAGGGAAGGATAGAGATGCCAGACCATGAGGGGAACAGAAGGAAGATGATGGATGCTAGACCAAATTGGGGGGTGGGGGGGGGGCAGGAGGAGAGATGGCAGGGAAAGACAGACAGTGAATGGAAGGGGCAGATGCTGGACTGAAGAGACAGAGAAGGTTATCATGCTGCTGTACCGGGCCATGGTACGCCCTCACCTGGAGTACTGCGTCCAGCACTGGTACTTTAAGAAGGACACGGTACTACTCGAAAGGATCCAGAGAAGAGCAACTAAAATGGTTAAGGGGCTGGAGGAGTTGCCGTACAGCGAAAGATTAGAGAAACTGGGCCTCTTCTCCCTTGAGCAGAGGAGATTGAGAGGGGACATGATAGAAACATTCAAGGTACTGAAGGGAATAGACTTAGTAGCTAAGGCAGGGAGAACGAGAGGGCACTCTCTAAAGTTGAAAGGGGATAGATTCCATACAAACGTAAGGAAGTTCTGTGGTAGAAAGCAACATATTTATTTGGCTCATAACTTGCTGGCGCCCGATATTTTTAGCTCACAGTGAAAAAAGTTTGCTCACAACACCCGCCCGCTTAGAGGGAACACTGATGGGTAGTATAATATTATTCTATGAGATGCACTTTTCATAGTATTAAGAACATAATTATATTCTCCGTGCTTAATAACAGTAATTATCTTCGGTCTTTCAAAATGTTTGGCTTTCAATCTTTGGCCACTTTCGATCGTACACGCAGCACTCCTAATAGTTAAACCGCTTCTGTTTGTATCTTCTGCTGAATAATAAGCTCACTAGCCAGCCCAGCATTCCTTGTCACTTCCTTATTACTTCCTTGTCACGGGACCTGGAAGTAACGTCAGAGGGGAATGCCGGGGCCAGCGCAAGCATCAGGTTGGAACTGCTGCTTGTGTTGTCAAAGAACTAGAGGTAAGGCGCATGGTGGGGGAGAAGTGAGAAGGAGCAGAGCAGAGAGGAGGAGAGGTGCCAGCGCCCCCACCAAGATGGCTCCTGGAGTAGTCCACCCCCTCGCCTCCCCTTGCTACACCACTGCAGCCCAGTGACCAGACACCGCTGATTTTCATCAATTGGTCTGCTAAGGCAAATAGCCGAATAGACCGCCTAAAAGGCTGATCTGCTTTTGGCCGTTAGCCATAGCTAATCAGCTGAAAAACACCAGCTTGGCCAGCTAACTGTGAACTGCCAACTGTTGCCCTGTCTCCCGAGGTTGAGTATCGGGCCCAATATGTCTAATGGAGTAACACGCTACAGATAGTTCACAGAGGTTAGAACAGACATGGGCCACGCTGGTCCTCGAGGGCCAAAATCCAATTGGGTTTTCAAGATTTCCCCAATGAATATGCATGAGATCTATTTGCATGCACTGCTTTCAATGCATATTCATTGGGGAAATCCTGAAAACCCGACTGGATTCTGGCCCTCGAGGACCAGAGTTGCCCATGTCTGGGTTAGAAGTTGCTGTAGTTCTTTGTGAGCTTGCTCATTGTTCTGTTTTTTTGTTCAGATGAGAAATAGCTTATCTAAGCTTTGGAGGAATCGCAGAAATTCATAGGAGCACCACAAAAGAAAGTGTTATTTTAAGTTAGCCATCAAGAAGTTAACTTACTATAGCATCAAATTCATTCCAAGTTTATTGATATCTTTTGGTCCCGCTCCGAGGGTTATAACCATCTGGGCAGCTTACAATCTAAAATGGCTTCCATTACTACCAAATCACATTACATCAATGTGGAAGGTAAATAGTCAAAACACATTTATGATAGAAAAGAAGAGGTGGGGGAAACACAGTTAGGGTTTAAACTTTCCCTGTTTTGCAGAATACTCTCTGGAACTAGACAACTATCTATTACAATAGTCGTCAGTAAAAAGGAATGCTTTTTTTTTTTATTTATTTATAATTTTCAAATTAACAAATCAAGATACATCTTGTACAGAAAGTGATTACAACAAAAGAACAAATAAAAACATAATGAATTATATAGAAATCAAATATTTGTATAATCTCTCAAGTCCACCATTTGATCCATGATGTGAATTAAACGGAGTTTTAACAAAGAACGATATTATAAAAGATAAGTGGTACGTGGTTAACTGAAATTCCAGGCGCCTTATATCTCAAGCCCTCATTCTTTCCCCTTTTCCAGGGGAGACATGGAGAGAAGGGCTGTTAACTGATTTGGTTCAAAGAAAACATATTTTTGAGAATTATATTGAACTATACACTTGCAAGGATGTCGAAGATAAAAAGTTCCCCCAAGAGCCAAAACACCAGGTTTTAATAATAAAAACTCTTTTCTACGTCTTTGTGTATCTCTTGCCAAATCTGGGAACATCTGAATCTTTAAATCAAGAAACTTTTTCTCTTTATTTTTAAAGAATAATCTCAAAAGCCAATTCTTATCTAGCGTAATAGCCAGGGTAACAATCAATGTAGCAGGTATTGCTATTTCTTTATCAGATAGTTCAAGTAAAGCAGAGACATCAATTGGTCCCTGAGTTTTTTCTTGAAGATCCTGATTTTTATTAGGCAAATAATAGACCTGGGATGCTTTTAATTCAACTTTGAATATGGCGTTTCGACTTGCACATGCAGATTTGAGCATGCGCCCAGTTTCTTTCCATAGCTTAATTGATGAATGAGCCAATCAGCTCTGATAATTGGCTACTAACAAGCAATTACGGCACTAATTGGCAGTAATTAGAATTTACACACACATCTTTTGAGGTGAACTGTAAACCCTACCCTGTCTTGATTGTTTAGATTGTAAGCTCATTCAAGCAAGGACTGTCTCCTTTGTGACTCTGTACAGCGCTGTAGCACTCTAGAAATAATTAATAGCATTAGTAGTAATTCTACAAAGATGGGTGTGTAAATTCTAGTGTGCAGAAAAGAAAAGGGGTGTGGCCACGGACGGGACTTGAGCATTCTGAACATTTATGCACACTTGCTATTGAATATGCCTGGTACCTAAAGCCGACGCTCATAGGAATTCTATGAGCGTCGGAGCTTTTACCGCAGTGGTGTACGATAAAAAAAACTCCTTACCCAGCTTGATAAAAGGGTGCCTAAGTTAGGTGTGGGGTTTACGCCTGGTTTTAGTTGGTATAAACGGTTGCACCTAAATTTAATTTTGGGGCCTAGCATTAAAGTGCTATTCTACATACCATGCCTATCTTTAACCTTTTCCTATCGTAATAAATTTTACGTTACGCTGGTTCCAATCGTAATTATCGCTAGTGCCCGTTTCATTTTCTGCATCAAAGTCCGAATCATTTTCCAGCTCAGACTCCGAACTACTTGGTAATAAATAGATGGGACAAATGATAGGTAGAAGGTGTACTATATGTCCCATGCCATGGGACATACGATGGCAACGACATTTTTGGAATGTCCCATCATCCGGGACACACGATAGGAACATAAGAACATAAGCCATGCCTCTGCTGGGTCAGACCAGAGGTCCATCATGCCCAGCAGTCCGCTCACGCGGCGGCCCATCAGGTCCAGGACCTGTATAGTAACCCTCTATCTATACCCTTCTATCCCCTTTTCCTTCAGAAAATTGTCCAATCTCTTCTTGAACTCCAATACCATACAATGTCCTATTACGCCCTCTGCAAGCGCATTCCAGGTGTCCACCACCCGTTGGGTGAAGAAAAACTTCCTAGCATTGGTTCTAAATCTGTCCCCTTTTTTAATTTTCCTGAATGCCCTCTCGTTCTTGTAGTTGTCGAAAGTTTGAAGAATTTGTCCCTCTCCACTTTCTCTATGCCCTTCGTGATCTTGTAAGTCTCTATCATATCCCCTCTAAGTCTCCGCTTCTCCAGGAAAAATAGCCCCAGTTGGTTTATAGAATAGTGCTAAGTGGGGGAGTTTTGGGGCACGAATATAGAATTTCCCTCCCCCCAAAAAATATTTGCTTCCCATATTTAGGGTTACTACCAGAGCAAACTTAGGCAACATGAACGGCAGCCCCTCCACAGTGATATCTCTCCTGACGAAGCATCACACAAGTAGTCGGTAAAACAGCTGGTTGGGATTTTGTATCACAAACGAGCAATGTGTTGCTAGAGATTGATTAACCACCCAATGCAAAAGATAAATTGATAGTTATTATGATTTTGAAACTCTTTGGGGCAGTTGTGGGACCATGGGAGTGCCATGATGGTCCCAGTGGCGACCTCTGCTTGATTCACATTATCGACACGCTAAGGTTGTGGGTCTGAGCACATCACATTTCACCATTATAGTGAAATAGAATTAAGAAAAAAGTTTTTAGTATATTTTTGTAAGAAATTATTATGAATCCTGGGCTATAGAGTTGGTAGAAGAACGGTTGCAAAAATAGGGCTTGAATAGGAAGAGCTATAAACCCTTAGTCAGGTATCTTTATTATCATTACCAGTGAGGCATGTAATTAACTGAATGTACCACACATTCTGATATATAACAGTAAGAGTATTTCAATTACTTCAATTTAAATATCTGTTAATACAAGAAAATGACTAAATAATGACTTCAATAATGCTCCTTTGCTAAAGACTTTATGACGGGCATGCAATGGGAAAAAACCTACTCAAGGGCACTAGTGAAATGTGCATTTATGCTTTTCATATTAATGCCAAGATTACCGAATGAAGAACATATTAATTTTGAACAAGAGGAAAATGAATGTTTAGGAGATGGCCTAGTGCAGTAGGTAATTGTTCTCTCTGTTTCTTAATTTTGATCCCTAAATTTCTTCTGATTTCTTACATAAGAACATAAGAATAGCCATACTGGTCCATCTAGCCCAGTATCATGTTTCCAAAGTGGCCAATCTAGGTCACAAGTACCTGGCAGAAACCCAAATAGGAGCAACATTCCATACAGAATCCCTAAGAACAGCAAAATTCCGGAATCCCAGAGTAGCAACATTCCACGCTACCGATCCAGGTAAGCAGTGGCTTCTCCCATGCCGTCTTGTTAGCAGACTATGGACTTTTCCATCAGGGACTTGCCCAAACATTTTTTGTGTACCAAACCCATCTTTGTGTACGTTAACCGCTGTGTCCAGAGTGTCCAGCTCAATGAAGACCAGCAACTACTAGGCTATGGTGCTAGAAATCTTTATTCAGCCTTTCAACTTTAACCCCCTTCTTCTTCCTCCCAATCCGTCCATTCGTCAGTGGCAGACCTTGGCCATCAGCTAGAGACTACATCTAAGTCTGGGCTACTACACTGTGCAATCATCGGGACTCCTTCCCCCAAAACACCTGCAAATACTTCCTACTTAGCATCCCCTGGCTGGATTGACAAATCAAATCCTGATTTCCTGCAAAGGGTCTAAAGCTTTTCAGTGGACTGTGTCCTAGAGGTTTTTATGTGGTTTGCTAAGTTTTAATATTATTTTAATATTAATAAAGTCCATCTCAGGAACATCATTTCACCACATTGTTTTTTGTTTCTTCTTGGATTTGTCTGTGAAGATCATTGGGTCAATTCTCTTGTTTTCATCTGGAGTTTGCTTGACCCACTATGGCCTTTCAAGCTTGGGACCATATACTAAGTTTCCCTGAGGAACGTTTAAAGAACCTCTTACAAGACTTCCCACCGCTGGAAACTGAGGATTACGTACCTTCCCTTTTGTGGGTCCAGGGTCCAAAGCTTTTCAGCGGACTGCATCCTAGAGGTTTTTATGTGGTTTGCCAAGTTTTAATATTAATAAAGTCCATCTCAGGAACATCATTTCTCCACATTGTTTTTGGTTTCTTCCTGCATAATAGCAAATTACTACAACTTAATCATGTAACATGCCAATACAGTAAATCAAAAACTGTCAACAATCTATATCATGATTACGAGTTTACACCCAGCAGCGTCTACCACGAACTTTCAAGACTCAAAGTAGACAAAGCCATGGGACCTGACAATCTACATCCCAGGGTACTCAGAGAGCTGAGTGAAGTTCTGGCTGAACCACTATCCGTGCTCTTCAATCTTTCCATGCGCACGGGAAAAGTGCCCCTAGACTGGAAAACAGCTAACGTAATTCCACTCCACAAAAAGGGCTGCAGAACAGAGATAGAAAATTACAGACTGGTGAGTCTTACATCCATAGTATGCAAACTCATGGAAACACTGATCAAACAGAAACTCGACAAAATTCTAGACGAAGAAAATTTACGTGATCCACACCAACACGGATTTACCAGGGGAAGGTCCTGCCAATCTAATCTGATTGACTTCTTTGACTGGGTGACCAGTCATCTGGATGCCGGGGAGTCCCTGGACGTGATATATTTGGACTTCAGCAAAGCTTTTGATAGCGTCCCACACCGCAGGCTGTTGAACAAACTAAAATCGATGGGATTAGGGGATACATTCACTACATGGGTAATGGATTGGCTAGATGGTAGGCTTCAAAGGGTGATGGTAAACGGTACCCCCTCCAAAACGTCAGCAGTGACGAGTGGAGTACCTCAGGGCTCCGTCTTAGGGCCGATTCTATTCAATTTATTCATAGGAGATTTGACCCAAGGGCTTAGAGGAAAAGTATCACTGTTTGCCGACGCCGCCAAACTATGCAACATAGTAAGCAAAAGCAGTGTGCCTGACTTTATGACGCAGGACCTACGGCAGCTGGAGCAGTGGTCATCAACTTGGCAGCTAAGCTTCAATGCTAAAAAAGTAAAGTAATGCACCTAGGCAAAAAAAATCCACACAGAACTTACACACTAAATGGTGAAACCTTGTCCAGGACCACGGTGGAACGTGATTTAGGAGTGATCATTAACGATGATATGAAGGCTGCCAATCAGGTGGAGAAGGCTTCGTCCAAGGCAAGACAAATGATGGGCTGCATCCATAGGGGTTTTGTCAGCAGAAAACCTGAAGTCATAATGCCACTGTACAGATCCATGGTGAGACCTCATCTCGAGTATTGTGTTCAATTCTGGAGACCACACTACCGGAAAGATGTGTTGAGAATTGAGTCGGTTCAGCGAATGGCTACCAGGATGGTCTTGGGGCTCAGGGATCTCACGTATGAAGAAAGGCTAAAAAAACTGCGGATGTACTCACTAGAGGAGCAAAGAGAGAGGGGGGACATGATTGAGACCTTTAAGTATATCACGGGGCGTATAGAGCTGAAAGATGATATCTTCAGTCTTACAGGTAACCAGAGGACACTCGCTGAAAATCAGGGGAGGGAAATTTCAAGGTGATGCTAGGAAGTACTTCTTCACCGAAAGGGTGGTCGATCATTGGAACGAGCTGCCTCAGCAGGTGATTGAGGCCAACAGCGTGTCAGATTTTAAGAGAAAATGGGATATTCACGTGGGATCTATAGGGGAGTAAAAGCCAGGGAGTGGGTCATTGGTATGGGCAGACTCGATGGGCTATGGCCCTTTTCTGCCGTCAATTTCTATGTTTCTATGTTTCTATCTATATATCTAATATAATAAAATGCTAGGCCGTGCATGCGCACTCAAAAGTCGTGTTCCCTGATCCATCGCAGAAACACGAGTGCACATGCGCGCCCCTGGCTCTCACTGTGCACTATGCTCAAGCTGCCTCCACGGCTCCTCTCTCGAACCGCACCAGGATCAAGAGAGGAGCTGCGGCGGGGGCTTGAGCATAAGCGCCATTGTTGTCCCCCTACCTAGCCGCGAGGCTGCGGCGGCCTTCCTCACCCGGCTCTCACGGCTGGCGGCCAGCGAACCCTAATGCTGACATTGAATCCAAGTAAACAACCGGGACTGCCTAAAGAAACAAAGTTTCACGGTGCTTGGACCGCCAAACAATTTCTGCCGTTGCTGAAATTTGGCCCACCGTTCCTTCCCTTCCTCCATCAGGTACAGTTCAGCTCCGCCTATGTTAAAAGAAGCTGCTTTGAAATTGGAGCCCTGCCGCCACCGTAACACGTTCCCTCTGCCGCGGTCCCATATGTCAGAGAAGGGGCGGGACCAAGGCAGAGGGGAAAGTGCTATGGCAGTGGCAGGCCTTCGATTTCGACGCGGCTCCTTTTAACATTGGTGGATTCACTGCACCTGATGGAGGGAGGGAAGGAAAGGTGGTTGTGCGCTGTTGAGCCCCTCTTTGCCCTCAGACCCTCTCCTAACTGCTCCCTCCTGTTTCAGACCACTGGGGGGAGGTGCCTGTCTTCAGCTGCAGGGATGGAGGGAGGGAAGAAGAAAGAAGGGGCCCTGGCAAGCGAGTTATCAAAAGCCAACCATAGCCTGCGACCCCTATATGGTATGAATAATGACCAGACCATAAAAGGTAAGAAAAATAATTTTATTTTCTGTTTTGTGATTACAATATGTCAGATTTGAAATGTGTCTTGAGGGAGGCTGCCACCGCGGCTTTGGACAGAGGGGTACCATTTTCGTGGGAGCCAGCCTTCGGAGAGGCTTGGGACGCGGGGACGGATGCGGGAGGGGCTGCCGCTGCGAAGGGCTTTGGTGGGGGAGACAGCCAGACCGCGAGTGTGGGGCCGTTGTAAGCGCGGATTGGTCGAGCCGCCGCTGCCGAGGCTTTGAAATTGCTCTCCCACCGTCACTCCCTCCCGCCCCGGCTCTGCCTCTGCCCCTGCCCAGGTTCAAAAGCAGGAGAGGCGGTCATCTAGCACCCGTTAATCTAACGGGCTTAAACACTAGTATATATATATTGTGACAGTTCAGACCTTTTAGTCAGCCCTGACACACAAGAAAGGAGAGAAACAGTGCTTCCATGCTATAAATAAGAAGCAATCTTATAGTTGAAAGCAGTTTAAGCCACCCAGAGCTGCCTATCCCCAATTTGAGCCTAGGAGA
Organism: Geotrypetes seraphini; assembly: GCF_902459505.1. NCBI lineage: Eukaryota > Metazoa > Chordata > Amphibia > Gymnophiona > Dermophiidae > Geotrypetes > Geotrypetes seraphini. Next base: position 37,019,341 of record NC_047101.1, read on the forward strand.
GAGGAGGAAAATCTCCTGAGTGTCCACCAGGGGAGCCAGAGGGAGCTAAAGCCTGCTTCCCTCTCAGCCAAGTTTGGGTGTGGTTCTAACAAACTTAAGAGCAAACAAAACAGAACTGCAGATCTGTACAAGACGTAGGCAAAATTTATTGTGACAAAATAAATTATATGCAAACCCTTTTACCAATCAAAGGACCCGACACGGTCCGTGTTTCGGACAAACCTTCGTCAGGGGTCCATGGTAAAAAAAGGGGATAACAAAGAAAGTCACAAAAAATTGTAGAGTAGCAACAAAGTATAAGCGACGTCAAAATTTGCCACTGCAAAGATTCATCCTTGTCCCCTCACTATCCTTGCAGTGAAGCACATCTTTCATCACCGTCCCCTCGCCATCCCCACATTTTTCATTCCCATCTCCTCACCATCCCTACAGTCTTAATTTTCTTCCCCACATCTCCCCACTCAGAGCAGAAGGATAATTTTATGCAATTTTATGAGCCTAAGGCATTGTAAATAAACATTTTAAGCCAGACCCTCACCAAATACAAACAAGGGGTCACAAATTAGAAACCAAAATAAGTATACAAAATTGAACTGGGAGCCCCAAAAAGTTAAATTCAGCATGTAACGCTGGAGAAAAATAGAAATGCATTTCCTTTTCTGTTGAACACATGCTAACGCATTTCAGTCTATACATTCAAAATAAAATGTGGGGTTTTTATTTAACCTTTGTTTGGCGATTTATTTTTCTATCGTCAGTTCTAGTTTCTCTTTTTTCTGCTTTCCTGTTTTCTGCATTTCTTCCTCTATCTCCTCCACCCCCATGTGCAACATCTCCTTCTCTCACTGATCACCATCTCATTCTCCCTTGCTGCAAAGGGAGTGGGAAAAGAGAGAGTGGGGAATCCATGGTGCTTCTCTTCCAGCCCCTCTACTGCCAAGTCCAACATTTCTCATTCTCTCATCCCCTACCCTCTGTACAGCATCTTTTGCACCTCCCTACTAGTCCCATGCCAAACATTTCTCCCACTATCAACCGTCTCCAACACCATGCTGTATCTATGTCTCCTTTCCCTCCATCACCATGCCCAACATTCCTCCCTCTTGCATCTCTTTCCATATGTCCCACCCTTCCCTAGCCACCACAACATTCAATACCTCCCTCCTCTCCACCACCATGTACAATTCTTCCTCTTTCTTCCTTTCCCCATGTGAACCATCTCTCTTTCCCTCCCACTCCACGCACCTATGTTCCCTCTTCTCCCTTTCTCTTCCTTCCCCCACCAGCAGCATCTCTGTCCTTCCCTTCCTACCCCCACTCTGTGCAGCATCTTTCTTTCCCTGCCTTCCTAACTCCCCCAGCCCATGCAGCATCTTTTCCCTCCCTTCACTGCCTTGTCTCATTAGCTGCACTTATCTTCTTCACAGGCCGCCGGCAGCAGGTCCTGCATGCTGCCGGTGGCTGACCCAGAAGCCTTCTCTCTGACACATTTGCAAATTGCAGCAGAGGAAAAGCTTCTGGGTCAGCCATTGGCAGTATATAGGAACTGCTGCCGGTGGCCTGTAAAGAAGATGAGTGTGTTGCCCCCTCATCCTCCCCATTTCCATGGAAATGCTGCGGAAAGGCACTACCATGAAACATTCTACCATTCCCACAACAAAAGTGCTTCCCATTACCACGTCACTCTCTATTCTGCTTATTTCATTGATATTATGCTGACTTTGTGTTATACCGTATATACTCGAATATAAACTGATATTTTTGGGCCCAAAAATGGGGGCCTTGGTTTTTATTCGGGTCAGTACTGATCCGCCCACCTCCTGAACCTGTTGCAGGCCTCTGCCGGGCTTGTCATAAGACCTGGTGGTCCAGTGGTGGGCCTGGACAGGAAGGATCCCTCCTGCCTTCTGTCCCAGCTGACTCTTAAGAAGTTTTACCTCCTTTCCCCCTCCCTTGCAAACCTTTTGAATCCCTGATGGTCCAATGATGAACCTCGGCAGGAGTGACCTTCCTTCACTCCTGCCCATGCAGAGCCACTAGCAGATTGTTTGCCATGAGTTCTCACGGTCCTACGAGAACTTGCAGTAGCCAATCAGCTAGTGGCTCTGCACAGGCAGGAACGAAGGAAGTTCGCTCCTGCCGCAGTTCAGGGATATGAAAGGTATGCAGGGGATGGTGGAAAGAAATAAAACTTCTGAGAATCTGGGACAGGAGGCGGGAGGGAACTCTCCTGTCCCGGGTCACCACTGGACAACCAGGAGTTACAGCAGGCCCAGTGGAGGCCTGTAAGGCATCGGGAGGGAGGTTGACAGGGTACAGAACATTTCAGGGTGGGGAATGAGGGGGGACAGGGTGCAGAGCAGGGAGGGGAGCTAGGTGCAAAGCCTGGCAGGGCATTGCACTTGAACACACACACTTACACACACACATACGTACACACACACACACATACGTACACATACACTTACATACACACACACACACACGTACACATACACTAACACTTACACACATGTACACTTACACTTACACACCCGTACACTTACACACACGTACTCATACACTTACACACACGTACACTTACACTTACACACACGTACACTTACACACACGTATACTTACACATACACACTTACGCACACGTACACACTTTTACACTTACACACTTATACACACACACACACACTTGCATTTACACACACACACTTACACTTCTTGGGGGGGGGGGTAAAAAAAGTTACCTCGGTTTATTCCAAGTTTAATTATGTTATATTAAGTGATTTTACTATTGTTAAAAAAGGTCTGTATGCAGTCTTGGGTGACTTTCTTCATAATAGCAGTTAATAAATCCCAATAAATAAACACCTAGCCAGTAAAAAGTATGCAAAGACCATGAAAGGTTTCAGATATTAGATTATATATCAGAATTGTCATTTCTAAGTGATGTCGTACTACTTTGGCTTATAAGGAGCTTATATTCTATAGCAGCTGAAAAGGTTCCTTTTGGAAAAGCAGTAGAAAACACACAAAAAATTTTTAAGTATATAAATATTCTTTGATTTGCAGAAGGGGCTTAATTACAATGTTTATGCTGCAAAATGTCAGCAACGTGCAGGTTTCTGCTGACTACTGGGAACGGCTCCAAATGACTCTATAGATTTTCCACTTCTCAGTGACCAGCATGGCAAGCTGTGCGTCTGAGCACTCACATATGAAGCTGGCAAGAGACACTCAGTGTCACAGCTATTCAGCCTCTCAAGATGGACTCATCAGAACATCTTGTCTAATGTTGCTTGACGTGTATTTATTTACTGTTGTATCTATGATCATATGACCCAAATAGTCTTAATTTCAGCACTTTTAACGAAAGAATCCCTTCCTTTCAAATCGCTGAAATATATTTCCTAGTTGCTCAGAGATTGTCATTTTTGTTGTTTTTGCTCTGGAAGAGAAACCATTCCCTGTCGGATCACTGTAAATATCATCCATACATGTATATAGCTTAATTAAATCATCCTCGGCTGTCTCTTTCTTTATAAAAAATAACCCTAGCCTGGACAATCTGTCAGCAGACTTGAGCTCGTTCACCCCTTTTATTAACTTAATGGCTCTTTTTCTTCCTTCAAATACTCGGATATATTTTTGAAGGTCAGTGCCCCAAATTGAATTCTGTACTCCAAATGAGCCTTGCCAACAGCATCAGTCAGAGAATCACACATTTGTTATGAGCTTCTGTGCCATTGTGGACCCTGTTCTGGATAAAGCCATTGGATTTTGAAAATTAATTCACAGTTTATTATCAGCTATTAAACCTAGGTCTTTTACAATTCAATGTATTATGTAGCAAGGAGGTCTTTTTCAATTTATTTACACCAGGACCGGCCTAATCAAGCAATCAGTCTTGCACCCCCTCTAATTTATTTTTATTCCACTTGCCCCCATCCCATTCCAGCATATAAGCACTCCCCAGTAATGGCATGCTCCCCGTCACAGTCCTGCCTCTTCCTTTCCTTTCCTCTTGATTCCATCCCGTTGTCAGCATCTTGCCCTCTTTCTTCCTTCTCTATTTCTTATACCCTTGCCCTTTATTTCTAGGAATCCAACAAGTGTCCCTCTCTCTTCTTTATCTACCTTTCCAGTGCCTCAAGGGCATAGTATCTTTTTCCTTGCACGCCCACTGGGGAGCAAATAGCTCCCACTTAGCACCCTCAAATTTATTTATTTATTAACCACCATTTTCATGAAGAGATTCACCCAAAGCAGTTTACAAAACGCTGAATAGTAATCAGGTACGGCACTCTTAAGTTTTTTCCCCTATCTGTCCCAGAAGACTCCCATTGTAACTGTGTGGTACCTGGAGCAATGAAGTTTCAAGTTTCAAGTTTATTAGTTTTTAATATACCGACCATCAAGAAATATCTGGCCGGTTAACAATAAAATTTAAAAGGGTAAGAAAGATAGAAGATAAAATAATAGGCATTTAAAAATAAATAGAGTGAACATAGATAACATCGACTAGACAAACTTGAAAGTGAAGGGAAAAGGGAATGGAGGGGAAAAGTTACATATTTGAGAAGAAAAGGAGAAAGTGGGAATGGGATAAAACGTATAGGGTGGGGTCACTTTGTTAAAGCGGTTGGTTGCTTAAAAGAGAAATGGAAGTAAAAAAAAATATATATTTTTTTTTAGAAAAGGAAAACAGAAGGCAAGTCTAAACACAGCTGAATGCATCATGAAATAAAAAAGTCTTTAGGCTTATCTTGAATTTGTCTAGGTGTTGTTCATCGCGGAGTTGCTGTGGCAGAGAATTCCATAACGTTGGGGCAGCTACTGCGAAATTTATTTTCCGGGTGTAATAAAAGTCTTTTATGGAGGGAATAAAGAGAAGCTTTTGATCAGTTGACCTTAGAGTGCGTGGGGAACATTGGGGAATGAGAAGCTTATCAAGAAATGAGGGCTGGTGAGAGAGTTTTATTTTGAAGGAGAGTAAGATGATTTTATAGGTGATACGGTGAGTGATGGGGAGCCAATGGGCCTCTTTTAGAAGAGGAGTAACATGGTCAAATTTACCTATTTTGTAAATGAGTTTTATTGCTGTGTTTTGTATTAATTGTAGGCGTCGGATTTCTTTTGGGGGGAGACCGTTGAGAAGAGAGTTGCAATAATCTAAGTGGGAAATGACTAAGGAATGAATCAGGATATTAATTGAATCGGTCTCTAGAATTGAAATTAGTGACCGAATGATGCGGAGTTTGAAGAAACAGATTTTTGCGACCGAACTAATATGGTCGTGGAAAGTAAGATCCCTATCAATGATGACGCCTAATAGTTTTATTTTTGTTTCCATTTGTATTGGAGTGCATTTGATAGAAATTTTTCCCAATAAGGATTCGCAGGTTTTGATTGGAAGTAGAAGGCCATGGGATTTATCAATATTGAGAGAGTTTATTTGAGTAGAGCCAATCATTTATGGTGTCCAATTTATTGTTTATGTCTTTTATGTCTAAGATGTTTGAAATGTTGACTGGGTGAAGAAGTTGTATGTCATCTGCATAGGCAAAGATTGTGAATCCAATAGATTGTGCTAATGTAAGAAGAGGAGACAGAAAGATATTAAATAGTAAAGGGGATAGAATCGAACCTTGCGGGACACCATAGGTTTGTGATATAGATGAAGAAGTTTCATTCTTTACATGGACTTTAAAGCTACGTTCGTTAAAGTAAGATGTGAACCATGAAAGAGCTGGACCTGTAATACCGCAGTCTTTGAGTCTAGGGATGAAGGGATGAAGTGACTTGCCCAGAGTCACAAGATGCAGGCTGGGATCAAACTGACAACCTCAGGGTGCTGAGGCCACATTTCTAGAAAGGGGGTGGGGAACTGAGCAGAAAGAAATGCTGGAACAGGGGGTAGGGCAGGGGAGGAGAGAGTGAGGGAGAGAAACGCCAGACTGCTAGGTCAGGAATGTGTGAGAAGAAGAGAGGTGGTGAGCTGACAGTTTGTCGACCTTCTTGTTTTTCTGCTACTGAGCTATTCTTGTCAATGTTCCCCTACTCTGAAATACTAGTAATCAATGGGGGAGAATACCAGTACTGGGACGTGCTTATACCAGCTCTATGCTGGGAATCATGTTTTATGACCAATCACGTCCTTAATTTTCTGTGAATGTCTAATTTACTGCGAATGTCTTTTTCCCCCGTTGGGTCCTGCCATTGCTGTGGGGGATTTTTGGGGAAATGGGAAAGGTGGTGAGGATTATTACCGGGCTGGGGTAGTGGGCAAACCGCGGGCATGGCTCCGGCCACCCCCTCTGCCACCCTGATTAGGATTATTCTAACACTCGGAGGCATAATATCCACGTCTATTACAAGTCCAGCACTGTATTCGAGACCTGTCTATAGGAGAAGGGGTCCCACAGGCCCTTCCTGGTCTGCCGAGTGGTCCCTACACTGGAACCATGGGCGTTATGTGGCCAAATGGAATTACTACGGGGCCACTGAATTTGTGCCAGTTGTACAGCTTCATTTTGGGCAAGCTGCACTGCTTGTTTCATTTGTGAAAGTGCAAAGGGATTAGATTGGGCCTGGATTTGGTCAGCTAAAGCTTTCTTTTGCATCTGGAGCAGTTTGATAGTATTTCTAGGGGTCTGGAAGGCAAGGCCTTTAATTCCATCTTTAGAGCAAGGGTCTCCAATTTGCATCTCCCTTTTTTCCTCAAAGTCTCGGAAGAAAGAGTATATGTCAGGGCCGACCTTATATTTGAGAGAGGTGAGCTTAGACATATCCTTTTCATAGGGATATCTTGTCCGAAGGACTGTCCAGATGGAAGACCGTCAATTATTAAAACGGTCCCCGTCAAAATTCTTACCATCTATGGTGTAGTTGGCAATGCCAGCGTCGGCAAATATGTCAGTAGTGACTTTGCTGACACATTCTATCAGTAGAGAGCGCACATCTCCAAGGGTCAATTCCCATTGGGATGTGATGTGCTCAAATTTGGAAATCCAAGGGGATGCTTCATCAAGAAGTGGAGGAAGCTTGGCTTTAACAGAAAGTTTATCAGCAAAGCTCCAAAGGGCATAAGCAGCTTTAGTAATTCTGGAATTAGTGTGTTTAATAATAAGAGGAGCCTGGAGGGCTAGGAAGTCGGGGTAGGTTTACATAAGTCCAGAGGTTTAGGCATGGACAAGTCTAGCCGTTCAACATGAGAAAGGTGTGATGCAGGAGTTGGTAATTCCTGAGATACAGGAACTGAAGCCGAGGAGGTATCCCCTGCATCGGGAGATGGGGTTGTTGGGGCAGTGGGAGGAGGGTATATACATTGGGCACGCCAGAGTTTCCACATATTTAAATGTTCATTTTGTGAATTACCTTTTTTAGTATTAAGGATAGTAGTACGGAGGGAAACTAAATCACTAAATCAAAACAAATGCTAGGAAGTTTTTCTTCACCCAACGTGTGGTGGACACCTGGAATGCGCTTCCAGACGGCGTGATAGGACAGAGTACAGTATTGGGGTTCAAAAAGGGATTGGACAATTTTCTGTTAGAAAAATGGATAGAGGGGTATAGATAGAGGATTACTGCACAGGTCTTGGATCTGTTGGGCCGCCGCGTGAGCGGACTGCTGGGCACGATGGACCTCAGGTCTGACCCATTGGCGGCACTTCTTATGTTCTTATGTAACCTGTTCAGAGCTTCCGGGATAGAAATTGAAATAAACAAATAAATATTATTCTCCCAGTCTTATTTTACCTGATGATCTGCTATTGCCCTCCTTCAATTTCTAAGTTTGAATGGGAAACCCTCCTACTTTCTTAAGCCATTGCTACAATTCACTTTCTGAACCTTGGCAGTGGCGTAGTGAGGGTGAGAGGAGTCCCCCGGTGGTGCCCCTATCCTGCCCGCGCCCCCCTTCCTTTCCCCCATACCTCAAGTTGAAGTTGTTGCTTGCGGGCGGTCAACAACATGCTCCTTGCGATCCTGTCGGCTCTCCCTCTGACATCACTTCCTATGCGCGGCACCCGGAAGTGACATCAGCGGGAGAGCCGACGGGGCTGCGAAGAGCACGTTGTTGACCGTTGTGAACAGCAGCTTCAACTAGAGGCAAGGGGGAAGGGAAGGGGGCGCACACATGAAGGGGAGGAGTAGGAAGAGGCAGGGGTGGAGAGGAGGAGGTATGTCAGCGCCTCATCAACATGGCACCCAGAACAGACCCTGCTGATTGTTGGTGACTTCAACATTTATTTTGATCTTCTAACTTTTCCCCTCTTAGTTTCATTTCTCTACTTTCTCAGTGATATCAGTCTCTGTTAGAATGTTTCTTTTCCCACTCATATGAAGGGGCACACACTAGACTTAATTTTGACCAGTGACTCTGATATTCCTTCTTTCTCTAGCTTTTCTTTTTCCCCTCTGAGCTGGTCTGACCATTTTCTTATTACCTATTTTTTGTCATTTCTTCTTGCTTCCCAGTGTCTTTGTCCTTTCTTTTATTTAACTGGCCACATTTCATCCATTAGGATCCTGGAACTTACACTCCATTTATTTATTGCTTTTCCAGGCAATGTTCTCTTACTTTCTCTTGATGATGTGACCACTTGTTCATACTCATTTCTCTCATCCCAATTTCCATACTCTTGGGGCTGATCCCCTTTAGGGTCTGGAACTCCCACAAACATCTGTGACTTCATACTGGTCTTTACCTCCTCCATCACCAGGTTTGCAAAGCTGAGCATCCAAGGCATAAGAAGCTCTTGATCTTGCCTTAAGCCCTTTAAGTCAATCAGTAAGTTCTACTATCTTCAAATTAATAAGGATAAAAAATTGTACTACTTCCGCCTTATTGCTCAATCAATTTGCCCTACTGGAATACCTTTTCTGGATAGCCTTGCAACTATCTTCTCCCCCACCTTTGGGTCCCACTCCTTTGCTTCCATCTGCAGCTCATTTTGCAACTCATTTTTCATTGAAGATCTTTTGACTTTGTAATTCTTTTTCCTGCTCTGTTTTCTCTATTTCCTCTCAAGTTTAGGTTATGCCCTTCACCACATCCTGGTCCCAGACCTACCTCTTACTCTACTTGGCTGGTATTCTCTTTAACTTCGTTAACTCAACTGGCCCAAACCATGAATTCCATGCATCTTACCACCTGTGCTCTTGATCCTATTCCAAACAGAGGTTCCAAACCTGAAAACATATATAACCCAGTTAAAACTTTTTTATTATGTCACAATATCATCCTAGATGCTGTCTCTTGAGAGCATGAAGAGAAGATATGCATCTCTTGCAGATCTTTACAAGGAAATTTCTTGTTTTGACCTAGATTCCATGAAGTACAAGCCAACCCTGAGAAGATTGACCTGAGAATAATTTCAGAAGCCATTCCTGAGGTAGACCCAATAGCATTTCAAGAAGAGCCTGTATCTTTTGCATCTACTTGCATATACCTTTGCAAAGGACTCCAAGGCCAAAATGAAACTAAAATTTGCTCTGATTTTGAAGAAAATTACCAATCTCTTGAATCACATGTGAAGGAAGTGTTCTGTAAGAATTGTTTATCATGCACATTCAATTGACTTTGCTAGTACCGTATTTTCACGTAGATAACGCGCACCCGTGTAAAACGTGCACACGGGTATAGCGCGTGGAAAACAAAAATTTATGTACAGAAATTTTTATATACCGCGCACACCCGTATACCGCACATGCTGCCCAACTCTCCTTTCGCCCGCCCCGACTCTCCTCTGGAGACCCCGACTCTCTTTTCGCCCGCCCCGACTCTCCTTTCCCTTTGAAGTCCTGTCCCTACCCTGAAAGCCTGATGCCCCCCCCGACGTCCGATTCACCCCCCCTGCAGGACCGCTCGCACCCCCACCCCGAAGGACCGCTCGCACGCACCCGCACCCCCACCCTGAAGGACCGCTCGCACTCCCACCCCGAAGGACCGCTCGCACCCCCACCCGAAGGACCGCTCGCACCCCTACAGCCTCCCCCCCTCCTCCATGGAGAAGCTGTCTACCTTGTTTCCGGATGCCAGCGAGCCCAGCTGTTTCCTCTGCCGGCGGTCCCGCCCCTTCTCTGAGCCCTGCTGCGCTGCTTCCTCTTCCGGCAGTCCCGCCCTTTCTCTGATGTCAGAGAAAGGGCGGGACCACCTGAAGAGGAAGCAGCGCAGCACAGGGCTCTGAGAAGGGGCAGGACCGCCGGCAGAGGAAGCAGCTGGGCTGGCATCCGGAAACAAGGTAGACAGCTTCTCCATGGGAGAGGGGGGGCTATGGGGGTGCGAGCGGTCCTTCGGGGTGGGAGTACGAGCGCTCCTTCCGGGTGATGAATCGGGGGGGGAACTATGTAAAAAAAATTTTGTACAACGCGCTCACGCGTATAACGCGCAAGGTTATGCGCGGTTTGTAAAAACCACGTATAACGCGCGCGTTATATGCGTGAAAATACGGTATACAGTAGGCTGTGTTTGGCAGCCTATGAAAATATTTGATAACACTAATCCCCCCTTGGTTTTTAGTGCCGGCCATGACAGCTCTGACGCTTGTTGAATTCCTATGAGCGTCAGAGCTGTTACCGTCACAGCCGGCACTAAAAACTGCGCTACAGTTTTGTAAAAGAGGGGAGGGGGTAAGTGTCAGACAGTGTACTTGTGAACAATCTTTTTCTAAACTTGAGATTATAAAATCGAGACACAGATCAACGCTCACACAAAGCCATTTAGAGTCGCTGATTCTCATTGAAGTTGAAAAGGAAATAGGCCAGAAGCTACAAAAGGTCAAAGAGATCATCTTAAACAGAATTGCAAAAACTTCTAGTGAACTGAACTCACTTCTGCTGCCATAAATGACTGTTTAGCAGCTTCAGAGACTTTACAAATAAATGGCATGCTCATAGAATAAGCACATAGCAACAAAATACATTACAGGCAGTCCCGAGTTAAGAAAAAGTTCTGTTTTTTTCAAACCGTTCTTGGGTTGAATTTGTATGTAATTTGGCTCTTGTACAGTACACAATCTGTAAAAGCATTAAAGAAACAGTCCTCAAAACAAAGTACTGTAGTTTAAATAGAAACAAAAGGTTTACACTTACTTTTGCTCTTCATCTGTCCCACTGTTCTCTCTCCACCGCCACATCCAACATTTCTCCCTCTCATCCCCATGCATCTGTACCTCAATATTTCTTTCTCCTTCCCTATGCCCAACAATTCACCTCTATTTCCCTCTCACTCAGACACATATGCCCAACAATTATCCCTTTCTAGTCCCTCAGCATCTCTTTCCCTCACTCCCTCCATTGTCCCATCCTATCTCCCAAGTTCATGCTCCATGCTTTCTTCCATCCTGCTTCTCCCTTCCTGTGCCAACGCACCCCTTCTTCCTCCTTTCTTGTCCCAACATGCCCCTTGTCGTCTTTCCCTCCATTCTGCATCCCAAATTCATGCCTCCCTTGGGTGTTTACCTCCTCTGGCCGGCTCCATCCTGCCATTGCAGTGCTCTTTGCAAAAGTGGGGCCGCGGTTCCTGCACACGGCTGACCTGGCAGCCTGACCCTTTGTGCCTCCTGCGGGTGTTTAACTCCTCTGGCCAGTTCTTTCCTCCAGTGGCACTTCTCTTCGTGAAACCTTCCCTCTGACGTGAGGGAAGGCTTCCGGGTCAGGCGTGAGCCTCATGCTGGAACCAGTGGCTGCTGCTTCGCAAAGAGAAGTGCCACTGGAAGGAGAGAGCCAGACACAGGAGGTAAACACCTGCAGGAGACTCAAAGGGTCAGGCTGCCAGGTAAGCCTTGTGCAGGAACCGCGGCCTCGGCTTTGTAAAGAGAACTGTGATGGAAGGATGGAGCCGGCCAGAGGAGGAAAACGCCCATGGGAGGCAAGAATTTGGGATGCAGAACAGAGGGAAAGACAATGTTGGGACACAGAATGGAGAAGGAGGGTCGTTTTGGACAGGAAGGGAGGATAAAGGGGCGTATTGGCACAGGAAGGGAAAGGAAGGATCCCGGTTCGTAAGTAGAAGTTTTACGTAAGTTGGGAGTTCTTAAACCGGGGACTGCCTGTACTATAGATAATTATAATAATAATAATAATAACTTTATTTTTGTATACCGCATTACCATGGAAGTTCTATGCGGTTAACAGATGAAGAGACTGTACATTACAGCGAAGTTACACATTTTTTTTTTGGCATAGCTACATTTACATTTTCGGCGACGCTACATTTGCGGTGAAGTTATTTTTCAGGTCGGTTACTATTGCAGAGAAGTTACATTTGTTGTAAGTTGCATATATATAGCGGAGTTCATACAGTAGTGTTACATACAGCGGTGATATATACTGCGGCGTTCGATAAAGCCGAGCAGAGGCATTAAGTAAGGGGGGTAAAAAAGAAGGGGTGATTAGTTGGATAGGGTGATCCATTTTGTTAAGCCGTTAGGTGGCAGACAGAATTGGAAGAGTCGAGAGATGAGGTAAGTCAAGGTCCGAGGAGGAGGCAAGGAAGAGGGGGGAGAAGTTAGAGGAATTTATCAAAAAGGTAGGTTTTGATTGTCTTCCTGAACATTTGGTAGGGGGGGGATTGGAGATGAGTGCTGTGAGGCATTTGTTCCATTTGCCCGCTTGGAATGCGAGGGATCTGTAGAGAAATTTCTTGTAGAGGCAGCCTTTCAGGGAAGGAAAGGAGAACAGGTAAGTGTTTCATGTACGAGAGGGGCCAGCGATTTCAAGGTGCTCGGATAGGTAGATTGGGGAAGAGCCTGCTAGGGTTTTGAAGCAGAGGCAGGTGAATTTGAAGATGATCCTTGCCTCCACCGGCAGTCAGTGGAGTTTAGCGTAATAGGGGCTAACGTGGTCATATTTTTTGAGGCCGAAGATGAGGCGGACAGCAGCATTTTGAACTATTCTTAAGCGTTTGATGGTGTTTTATAGGATCCCAGGTATATGATGTTACAATAGTCCAGTATACTTAAGATTAGTGACTGGACCAGAAGACGGAAGGAGAGGTGGTCGAAATAGCGTTTAATGGTGCGAAGTTTCCAGAGGGAGTAGAAACATTTTTTGGCCTGGGCGCTGGTATGATCTTCGAAGGTCAAGCATCTGTCTAGGAGGACTCCAAGGATTTTTATGGTGGGGTTGATAGGATAGTCTAGGCCGTTCAATTTCAGGGAGGTGTTTGTAAGTTTATGGTTAGGACTTGCCAGGAAAATTTTGGTTTTTTCGGTGTTCAGTTTTAATTTGAATTGTGAGGTCCATAGTTCTAGTTTGGTGAGGACGGAGGAGGTGAGTTGTTCCGTCTGTTGTGTGAATGAAGTAAGGGGAATGATAATGGTGATGTCATCTGCGTATATGAATGATTTTAGGTTTAAGTCAGCGAGTGTCCGTGCCAGGGGGGCCAAGTAAATGTTAAAAAGGGAGGGGGATAGAGGGGAGCCTTGTGGGACTCCGCAGGGGTTGCGCCAGTGATGGGAGAAGGTTCCATTGCTGTGGACCTGGTAAGTACGGTTGGTTAGGAAGCTTGAGAACCAGTTTAGTACTTGGCCGGTAATGCCGATTGAGTCAAGGCAGTTGAGCAGGATATTGTGGTCGACCAGATCGAAGGCGCTGCTTAAGTCGAATTGGAGTACTAGGGCGCTTTTGCCCAGTGAGAACAGGTGGAGGAGGTAGTTGGTCAGAGCAGCTAGGACAGTTTCTGTGCTGTGGTTTGTGCAGAAGCCAGATTGGGAGTCGTGAAGTATATGGAACTTTTCTAAGTAGTTCATGAGGTCGTGGTTAATAAGGCCTTCCATGAGTTTTTGGAAAAGTGGGATGTTGGCGATGGGTCTGTAGTTGGCGGTGGAGGAGATAGGTTCCTTGTTGTTTTTGAGGAGGGGGGAGACAAGGATGTGGCCAAGTTCAGTCGGGAAGTGACCTGTTGTCAGGCATAGTGAGATCCAATTGAAGAGGTCGGCTTTGAATGAGGGGGGAGCGGATTTCATGATAGTGGGTGGGCAGTTGTCTAATAGGCAATTGGAGTTAGCGTATTTTGAGTAGAGATTGAGAAAGAGGTTCCAGTCTGGGCTTTTGAAGGAGCTCCAGGTCATGTCTGTAATTGAACCTATTGTGTCTGTTGCAGGAAGGTTGAATATTGGCTCAGGACTGGGGGCTATAAGAGACGATTTTAAGGTGTGAATTTTGTTGGCAAAATGGTCTGCTAGGGTTGTAGCAGGGGGTGGGAGGTCAGAGCAGGAGCGTTTGTGTGAATCTATGTCTAGGAGGGAGTTAACTATTCTAAAGAGCGCTTTACTATTTAGAGTAGGGGAATTAATTAGTTGGGAGTAATGTTTACTGCGTTTTTCGTTGATCAGTCTTTCGTATTCGTTGACTTTCAGTCGCCAGTTGAGTCTATCGTTGTCAGTCCCTGATTTACGCCATGTTCTTTCAAGTTTCCGTACTTCGCGTTTTATGGCTAAGAGATCCGCGTCAAACCAGTTGTTTGAGGGCCGAGGGGTTTTCTTGCGAAGTCTCAGGGGTGCGATGGTATTTAGGACTTGGTTGCTGAAGTTTTTCCAGTCTAGGTAGAAGTTGGGGTCTGGGTCGGAGTTAGAAATGCGGGTGTAATGTGACCAGAAATCTGCTGGATTAATTTTTTCTCTTGTCCAGGTTATTGTCTTTGTATGGTTAGGCTTGGGTTTCCTGTCTGGTGGTTTTTTGAGCCAGGCTAGTTCGAACTGACACAGGAGGTGGTTTGACCAAGGAGTGTTAGACCAATTTTGTTCAGTGAGGCTTATGTTAGGATTAGTGGGGGTGTTGGAAAGGAAAGTGATCAGGTCTAATTGGTGACCTTTATTGTGTGTTGTGGTTTGGGGGGGCTTGGTAAAGCCAATCGATGTAAGGAAGGAGAATAAGTCTACAACATTGGGGTTCTCTTCTTGCTCGAGGTGTAGGTTGATGTCTCCTGCTAAGAGGTAGTGGGTACCAGCTGCCGAGTTCGTGAGAAGGTATTCATAGTAGTCTTCTTTTGCTAGGTTCCATTTATTGGGGGGTATGTAGAATAGTGTGATGATAAGATTGTCAATGTAGTCAGTTTTGGAGATTTTGCAGGTGAGGATTTCCAGGTTATTAGTTGATTTGGAATCTAGGATTTGGAAGTGAAAGTGGTCACGGAGAATGATGGCCAGACCACCTCCCCTTTTTAGAGTTTCTTGAGAGGGGGATGATTTTGTAATGTGGTGGTAGAATATCCGCTATGATTACATCCTGGTCGGAAATGAGCCAAGTTTCGGTTAGAAGTACGATTTCTAGTTGGATTTCTTCCAGCCAATCTTTGAAGAGTTGGGCCTTATTTCTAATTGAGCGAATGTTCAGGTAGGCGCCAGGAAGTGTGGATTGTTCTGGGATGAGCGAAGGTTCCGTGCGATGTAGATTTTTTAGGGATCGTTTTCTTTTGTGTGTTGGTCTGGGTGGGTGGCGGGTAGTGTTGATCACAGGGATGGGGAAAGGACCTGTTTCTGAGACGTCATGAATGAGCCGGTGGGGGCGGATGAATTTGGTATAGATTGGTATAGGTTCGAAGGCTAAAGATTTTGTAATCCAGCCTCTTGTGCTAAGCAAGTAGAGGAGGAGGAGGGCAATGAGCTTGTGAGTGGGGATAGACATGTTGGGGTGGCAGTTAGGGTGACGAAAGAGGGAGGCTGGGATGGGAGAGGGGGGGGGGCAGGCTAGAGAAGCTAGGGAGGAAGGGAGAAAGTCGATTAAGGGGAGGTGGGCAGATGCGAAAGACACAAGGCAGATGAAAGGATCAGAGAATAGGTCTATGAACCAAAGTTCAAAATGAGGTTAGTAGCAGGTAAGATGAGAAGAACTATGAGCAGATCTGTACTAAGTGAGAACAATGTGTAGGTATAATAGAGAGACTATGAACAGGTCATAAGATGGAATTAAAGGTAAAAATCTGTAACAGGTATGAAATAGGAGTCGTGGGTAGATACAAAGAATAAGTCTATGAACTTGAGAGATGATGATCAGATCAGGGTGGCCGCAAGTGAGAGTCAAGGAATATAGTATGTGGCCCTCGCGAGTTAGTGACACTGAGTTAGGTGTCGGTCTTTGGCGGCTGAGCCCTTAAGAGGGCTGGAAAGGCAGGCCAGGTGCCGAAGTGGCTGCTGGGGGCGGGGCAAACCGCCGAACGCGATGCTCCTCCGGTGCAGTGAAGGGGGACGACTCGATCTCCCTTCCCCTTCACTGTGCTGGATCAAGAAAAGGCCCGGTCTGCAAAGCCCTTAAGAGGATCTCAAAACACTTCTGTAGTTTTGATGTGATGGAGGGTGAGGTGGCATTTGGGGGGGGGAGGGGGAATGATCCTTGTTGCTCAGGGGCCCAGATCACTGTCAGTCTGCCCCTATCCTGCTGCTTATCCCCACTGCAAGAAGCATGCTGTAAGGTATGTGCTATGAGATGTCGTTGAATGTTTTTATTACATTTCTCACCACTCAATCTATTGTTGTGACACTCACTATCCACCTATTGCAATGCGCTGTCGCACAAAACTCAAATGCACTCTTATGAAACAATTCTTTAAGATTAACCGGGATCTCAAGTGCTCACAGCCATAGTATTGAAGTATTTTTCAAAATCAATGGCCGATACCGTGAGCTATCATTGAACCCTTATGTAATCTCTTTTTTTCTTATACTTATATTATGTGCATTTTATTATTTTTTTCTCTTTCTTAGTGTTTCTCCTGATGTTTATTCACTTCAATATTTTGTTCACTTCAATATTTTGTTCTCACTTCCTTTACTTCAATGTTGTATTTCACTTTCTTTCTCTTTATTCTTTTTGCTCTACGGAAGATCTCCGTTTCGCACCCAAATTTTACCACGGGGCTTCGTCAGGAAAGCGATAACATTCACTCGCTTCTATTCATGACATAGTAGCTGGTCATGCAGACAAAGAAGAAGTCTCCCAGAATTGATTTGAGACTCCAGTCTGAAATAACTTCATGCTCTAGACTAGAGCAAAAAGAATAAAGAGAAAGAAAGTGAAATACAACATTGAAGTAAAGGAAGTGAGAACAAAATATTGAAGTGAACAAAATATTGAAGTGAATAAACATCAGGAGAAACACTAAGAAAGAGAAAAAAATAATAAAATGCACATAATATAAGTATAAGAAAAAAAGAGATTACATAAGGGTTCAATGATAGCTCACGGTATCGGCCATTGATTTTGAAAAATACTTCAATACTATGGCTGTGAGCACTTGAGATCCCGGTTAATCTTAAAGAATTGTTTCATAAGAGTGCATTTGAGTTTTGTGCGACAGTTTATTACATTTCTGACATTTTTATAGAGTAAAAGTAATAAGTAGCTGTTTAGGGATGAAAATGTGTTGCTCTGTGCGGCTGTGTTCTTTGTAAGATATTTTTTTTTGCATGCACCGTGATCTATGCAATGGCTTCAGCAAAGGCTTTATTCAGCAGAAGAACATTTCTGGGAATGGTGATGGCAAACTGATGGCATTTCTTTTTGCATTCTTTAAGCGCCAAGGTCCTAGAATATCTAGGTAAAAAGAATAGCCACTAACGACACATTCCCCTGGGAGCTACGAGGGATTTCAGTGCTAAGTTTTTATGTTTTCATGTGGTGGAAAGCAGTTTTGCTGAGTTCTCATGATGCCGCTTGCGACTGCAAAAATAGAACAGCTACTCGGTACAAAAAATGCAGTAGTGGAAAAGCTATTTTAAAACTGTGGTGCTTTCAATTTTATATTCAATGGGAATAAAAAAAAAAAAAACCCACCCTAATCTCAGGAAAGAAGATTTATAAAATAAGAGGCTTACTTGTGACAAAAGTTCTAATACTTCTGTTCCATAAACATCGGTTTATAAAACATAAATCTGATATAAAGGCCAACGGGGAGAAGAATAGCGGCAAGAAACAGCCACGTTAATGCCAGTTGTATTTGCTGTAGCTTTCTTAAACTCCAACGCTCATAGAATTCCTATGAACATGAAAGCATTTACCTCACCGGCCCATGGTAGAAACCTCTAGCACAGCTTTGTAAAAGGAGCCCTTAATTATGGAATTGACATGTAAATGTTAGTGCCCACCTTACAAAATTATCATCTACACCCCCCCCCACACACACACACAACCCCCCCCCCCCCCCACACACACACACACACACTTTATTTCTTGGCACCTCAATGTAAGTTCTATTTGCGCGCTTAAATGATAGAATGC
Organism: Geotrypetes seraphini; assembly: GCF_902459505.1. Taxonomy (NCBI): domain Eukaryota; kingdom Metazoa; phylum Chordata; class Amphibia; order Gymnophiona; family Dermophiidae; genus Geotrypetes; species Geotrypetes seraphini. The sequence goes on from NC_047101.1 coordinate 37,037,556, forward strand.
CAGCTCTTGCACAGGTACGTGCATGATTATGCGCGGATTCCAAAATATTTTAATTGATTTAATTAAGAACATAAGAATAGCCTTAACTGGGTCAGACCAATGGTCCATCAAGCCCAGTAGCCCGTTCTCATGGTGGCCAATGCAGGTCACTAGTACCTGGCCAAAACCCAAAGAGTAGCAACATTCCAGCATCTCAAAGAAGAGCAACATTCCGGAACCCCAATGAGAGCAACATTCCAGAGCTGAGATTGTGATGTCATAACGCCTCACGCCACAGTGCCTCAGAATCAACCTCATTAGTGATGTTACAATGGCTTGATTGTCCTATACTTGGCACACATAAGAGCATAAGAACAGCCATACCGGGTCAGACCAATGGTCCATCAAGCCCAGTAGCCCGTTCTCATGGTGGCCAATCCAGGTCACTAGTACCTGGCCAAAACCCAAGGAGTAGCAACATTCCATGCTACCAATACAGGGCAAGCAGTGGCTTCTCCCATGTCGTTCTCGATAACTGACTATGGACTTTTCCTCCAGGAAATTGTCCAAACCTTTTTTCTTAAAACCGGCTATGTTATCCACTCTTACCACATTACTGGCAACGCGTTCCAGAGATTAACTATTCTCTGAGTGAAAAAAATATTTCCTCCTACTTTTAAAGTATTTCCCTGTAGCTTCATCGAGTGTCCCCTAGTCTTTGTAATTTTGGATGGAGTGAAAAATCGATCCACATGTACCCGTTCTGTTCTACTCAGGATTTTGTAGGCTTCAATCATATCTCCCCTCAGCCGAGCTGAAGAGCCCTAACCTTTTTAGTCTTTCCTCATACGAGAGGAGTTCCATCCCCCGTATCATCTTGATCGCTCTTCTTTGAACCTTTTCTAGTGCCGCTATATCTTTCTTGAGATAAGGAGACCAGAATTGAATGCAATTGGCGTGATAATTGGGTTTCAGTCAATCAAAAACAGAAATTTAAATGACCAATTCAGAGTTCCACGTGGAACTAAGTGTGGCACCTACCTGCCTAGCGGTGCCTACCCTCGCCTACCTGAAAAATAGGCATGGTTAGAGCAGAGAATAGGCATAGTATGACAGTGGCGCTGGTAAAGTAGGCCAGGAAAACCCTGGCCTACATTGCCAGCACCTAACATTAGGATGCGTACCAGCGTCTGAGTCATTACGTGCAGTAAGATGTGATTCTATAACCCAGTGCATCACAAACTGTGTGCCGCAGCAGATTCCAGGTGTGCCGCGAGATGCCGGCAAGGAGGAGCGGCGCCAGTGCTGGCTGACTTCTTACAGAACGTGCCTGTCGGGGCGGTCAGCTGGTGTCTGCCACTCTCCTCCTCTTCTCCCCGCACCTCCCCTCCTCTAGGATCCCCTACCAGCAAAGTGACAGGGTTACAGCCGCAGGGCCTCCGCGTAGGCGCATGACATCATCAATCCAGATATCTTATACTTGTATTTCTATACCACAACATGTAATTTACTTAAATCGTTGTAATGTAATTCTCTCGGTAATGTCCTGATCTCTTTTAACTGTAATCCGCTTAGAACCGCAAGGCACATGCGGAATAGAAATCACAAATGTAATGTAATGTAACTTCAACGTCCGCACACAGCATCGGGTTTAGTGTGCCGTGGCGCTGAAAAGTTTTTGGGACACTGCTATAACAGGTGCCTAGCAGTTGATAAGCAATATGCCTAATGGCACCTAAAAGGGGCACTTATGCGCCACTTATAGAATCAGGCCCATGGTGCCTAGAGTTGTGCACTATTTCTGTGCTGATTTTTTGAGCACAAAAAACATTATAAACAGAGAAAAGGCCCCAAAACAGCCCCAAAACGGCACGTCTTTCCATATGGAATAGGGTTACCAGACAACCAGGAAAACCTGGATATGTCCTTTTTTTAGAGTACTGTCTGGGTGCCTGGAAGCATTTCCAAAACCTAAACTAAACCTTAAGTTTGTATACCGCATCATCTCCATAAAGATAGAGCTCGGCACGGTTTACAGGTAAATTCAATAAATGAAGGAAACATAGAAACATAGAGTATGACGGCAGAAAAGGGCCGGCGACCCAACAAGTCTGCCCACTCAAGAACCCTCCCTCCCTTGAGAATCCATCTTTTAAGCATAACTCTGTAGCAACCCCATCTGTTTGTCCCATCGTCTCTTGAAGTCGAGCACGCTACTGGCCTCGACCACCTGGCGTGGAAAACCGTTCTATCGATCAATCACCCTTTCGGTGAAGAAGTATTTCCTGGTGTCACCATGAAATCTTCCCCCCTTAAGTTTTAGCAGATGCCCTCTTGTCGCCATGGGACCCGTAAGAAAAAAGATTTATTCCTCCACTTCTGTGCGGCCCGTGATGTATTTGAATATTTCTATCATGTCCCCCCTATCTCTGCGCTCCTCGAGAGAATATAAGCGCAGTCTGTTCAGACGTTCTTCATATGGGAGATCTTTAAGTCATGAGACCATCCTAGTGGCCATTCTCTGGATCGACTCCATTCTCTTCACAGCCTTTTCATAATATGGCCTCCAAAACTGGAGGCCACATTATCAGAGACTGTTTCAACTTATGAACACAAGTTGTCGTCCGATTCACACAGCACCCATCTCTCTGCCATTTGAAGTCTAATATTTCTCTTTATAAGAACATAAGAACATAAGAACTGCCTTCTCCGGATCAGACCTTCGGTCCATCAAGTCCGGCGATCCGCACACGCGGAGGCCCTGCCAGGTGTACACCTGGCTTAATTTATAGTCCACCATATCCTTATATGCCTCTCTTAAGGAGATATGCATCTAGTTTGCTCTTGAAGCCTAGGACGGTCGATTCCGTCATAATCTCCTCTGGGAGGGCATTCCAGGCATTCCTTTGGGTTCCTTGAAACAGGCCCTCGAAACATGGCCCATGTCGGGACCTGCTAATTCACCTTAAAGTTAAGTGGAGGGGTTGTTTTCTCCTCTTATTGCCATTGAGAACAAAGTTATTAATCAGTAGAGCATGTAGTCTCACTTACTATCGGTTCATAGACACCGGCGCGAAAGACAAAAGCACGCGCCGACAATTAAGCGCAGCGCGCGCTGCCGCGCCGCTCTAAATTACAGTTTTTAGGGGCTCCGACAGGGGGTTTTGTTGGGGAACCCCCCCAGTTTACTTAATAGACATCGCGCCGGTGTTATGGGGGGTTTGGGGGGGTTGTAACCCTCCACATTTTACTGTAAACTGAACTTTTTCCCTAAAAACAGGGAAAAAGTGAAGTTTTCAGTAAAATGTGGGGGGTTACAACCCCCCCACCCCCCCCCCCACAATGCCCCCACAACGCGGCGCGATGTCTATTAAGTAAAGTGGGGGAGTTCCCCCCCCACGCCCCCCCCCCATCGGAGCACTAAAAACAGTAATTTAGAGCGGCGCGGCGGCACGCGCTGCACTCAATTGTCTGGGCGCGCCTTTGTCCCGGCGCGCTGTTGACCTGACACCCTTACTATCTTTCACTTTAAAGTCATACACAGTGATGGGACGGTGGATTCGACTATAGGAGCTATGGCTCTTGGTCGGATTACACAAATCCTGAGTGTACGTGAAAAATTGCATTATATTTTCTACATTTATATTCAAGCCTTAATATTTGATTCATATATTGAGAAGTCTTGTTCCTAGTTATCACTGTCTGCCCCTGACATGTCCCATCCCACCCAAAATTAAAAATAATTACCATGCACATGTATTTGATATACAGCCTGTCTATGGTTTACATATTGCATATCGATACGTTCTCTATCCCAACTAAGTTCACAATCAAAGCTCTAACCTGGGTCAACAAAGGATTAAGTGATCAGAGGAGACGGTTTGTGCGTCCCGGTTTAAAGTTGATCGGATTTTTGCACCCTGAGGCAGCAAGTTGGTGAAACGCTGGCCATCGTCGGTGTACCGATCAGAGATAAGTTGAATAATTTTCATCTATCAATTGCATAGACAGCCCTGCTTACAGTTTATTTAACAGGGAGTGTAATGGAGGTTTTCTGCCAATGAAGATTACCACCCTACCACCTTTTTCCACCATTGTGGTGGTGGGAGGGCATTTGCCTGAGGCTTTTTCCTCCGTTTTTTGAAACACACATCTCCTGGAACTAAAGCAGTACTGCTTACATTGATTTATGACATTCATATACTCTTGTGAAAGTGTAACAGATTAGAATATTATTGTATTTCACACATCCGAGTTTCTATTACTATTATTATTATTATTATTATTTCAACAAAGGATTAAGGCCAGGATTTTCAAAAACCCGCGTTAAAAAGTGACAGTCTGCTACCACAGCCGTTTTGATACCGAATCTAAAAACCCAAGACATTCTTTAAAAATCTCGCATGCAAATAAGATCGGCGGACAGCAGCAAAGGTTTCCCACATTTGCATGTGCCCATTGCTGCTCTTTGTCGCCAAAAGCCAACGCCGCTCTTTGAAAATGCCTCGGCGATTTTTAAGAATCCACCGGAGAGCTCATTTCAGTGTTAAGAGCCCATTTGCATGCCATTGTCGGAGACTGCTAGAAACCTTGCTAAAGACAGAGATATAATCTGTTTTGATAATCCACCGCTGAAATGCGTGCAGGCTAAACCGCTGGAAAACAGTTTAGCGACGGCGTTAAATGTTTTGAGAATCTTGCCCTTTAAGTGACTTGCTTGGAGTCAAAAGGAGCCAGTGTGAGCTGAACCCAGTTTCGCTGGTTCTCAGTCCACTGCTCTAATCGTTAGGCTACTCAGTCACTCTTGCATTAGTAAAAAGACCCTTATATATTTTGTATAATGTGTTATCTCTGGCAAGGGAGACTGGCACAGTGGTTAAAGCTACAACCTCTGTATCTTGGGCAAGTCACTTAATCCCCCCATTGCCCCAAGTAAATAAAATAGATTGTGAGCCCACTGGGACAGACATGGAAAATGCTTGAGGACCTGAATAAATTCATGAGCTCGCCTGGGAGAACAGTACAGAAAATTGAATAAATAGTGTGAAATTTCTGTCTCTGGTAATCAGAGCTGGTATTGTGATGTCATAATATATCATTCCACCAATGCCTAAGAGTCAGAGAAAGGGCGGGACCGCCGGAAGAGGAAGCAGCGTAGTCGCAGGGCTAAGAGAAGGGGCAGGACCGCCGGCAGAGGAAGCAGCAGGACAACGGTAGGCAGCTTCTACATGATGGGGGGGGGAGGCTGTGGGGGTGCAAGCGGTCCTTCGGGGTGGGGGTGCGAGTGCATATGCGAGCGTGAGCGGTCCTTCGGGGTGGGGGTGCGAGTGGTCCTGCGGGGGGAGGGGTGAATCGGACATCGGGGGGGGGGGGGGCATCAGGTTTTCAGGGTGGGGACAGGACTTCAAGGGGGAGAGGAGAGTCGGGGCGGGCTAAAGGAGAGTCGGGCTGGCCAGAGGAGAGTCGGGCTGGCCAGAGGAGAGTCGGGGCGGGCTAAAGGAGAGTCGGGTTGGCCAGAGGAGAGTCGGGGCGGGCGAAAGGAGAGTCGGGCAGCGACGGGAGAGTCGAGGCGGCATGTGCGGTATAGGGGTGTGCGCAGTATATAATTACATTTTCCCGCACGCTATACCCATGTGTGCGTTTTACACGGGTGCGCGGTTTATGAGTGAAAATACGGTACCTGAATAAATTCAACTAAACCATTCTGAGCTCCCCTGAAAGATCAGTATAGAAAAATACATAAGTAAGACACAAGCATTTATATCAGCTCAATGGCTTTCATAAGTGCTTCCCCTAACAACATACTTCTTGTTCTAATTTTCTATAAAGGGAAATAGGTGCCTTGACAGAATGTGCTTCTCTCAAGTGCCTTCACAGCAACTATATATAGATGCATGGTTTTAGAATTACTCCTTAATGCATATGTTTTATAACAGCTCATTTTCATAAGAGTAACCCAAATGCTTCAGAATAATGGCACATCTGTTTCCAGCAGTGGCCAATCTAGGTCACAAGCATGACGCAGAAACCCAATCCAGAATCCCAAAGAGCAGCAAGATTCCAGAATCCCAAAGAAGAGCAGCGTTGTATGCGACCAATCCCAGGGCAAGCAGGGCTATCCCATATCTGTCTTAATAGCAGACTATTTTAAAATGTATTTATTTCATAAAATATAAGTCTTTTCAACCAAAATATATTAAAGCAGTTTACTTTTCCTCTAGGAACTTGTACAAACCTTTTTTTAAACCCAGCTACGCTAACCGCTGTTACCACATCCTTCAGCAAAGAGCGAAACAATTATTTCCTGCTATTTGTTTTAAAGGTATTGCAAATGACATTGACTATTCTAAATTGCGCTAATGAAATGTTTTACACATGGAAAGCCTAATGCAATTCACTTCCAAACCCAGTCGGCAGTTGGTAGAGAAAAAGTAGAAAGTGTTCAGATAATCAAAATTGAACCGGAACAGACTGCAGACTGGTTCACACCTTGATTCAGAGAATTTCTGAACATCTGGACTTTTGAATTACATGTCCGTTATCCAGGTTGCAGAGTACTACGGGTGAACATTTGTATTAAAACTATCCAAATGTTTTCTCTTACATGAAGCTGAGCCAAACCTGTTTGTTAATTTTGTCCAAAATCAGAATCTGATTTGAACTGGGGAGAAGCTGACTCATCATTTGAATAAATATAAATTACTCGCTTGAATACGTGAGAATCTGGGAATTGGATTTCAGCCAGACCATAATATATTCACCCCTTCCCAGTTATCATCGTTTCATAGAAGTCCAGTATTGGATTTTACTACAAAGGGCAACATCACAAGCACTTTCCTATCAATTGAGAAATATGTAAGTGCACACACTGAACATAGTTGCATAAATTCAAAGGGGTTGAACTCAACCCATTTTGAGATATTTTATTTTATTTATTTACTAGTTGTTTAGCCCGTTACAATAATGGGTGCTAGCAGCCCTTCTCCCTTATTTTTACCTCCTCCCTGTCCAGCAACACCTCCCCCCCTTTCTCTGCTCCCCCCATATAGCAGTAGCCCTTCTCCTTTTATCTCCCCCTGTCCAGCAGCACCCCTCCCATTCCCTCCTCCCCCTGTCCAGCAGTAGCTCTTCTCCTTTATGTCCTGCTCCCCCCCCTGTCCAGCAGTAGCCCCAGGAAAAGAGTGAGGATCACAGGACCAAAGCTTTTACTCCAATCCTCTTGATGCCTGACATCCAAGTAGGGGAAATCCACTCTCCCCACCTCCTTGCTCCTGCTGCACTTCCTCCTCAGCTATACACACGCACACACACACTTACATACAGCTCTCCGTCTCCTCATGCCCCTCCTCCACCTTCCGCTTCTTCGGCGGGGGCCAGCGTTTTCTTTATTTTCTTTTGTTTTCTTTTCGCGTGTTGGACCTAACAGCCCGAGCCTCCAGCAGTCTAACTCTGAAGTTGAAAAAAACTTCGGCCCTTCTCCGTGCTCGGCCACGGCGGGCTACAGCTGCCGCGGCCTGCAGCCGCCAACAGCCGCGGCGGCCGACATCCGTCTTGACTTTTTTTTTTTTTTTTTAGTTGAAAGACGCGGCGGTGGCTCCTCTCATGATCCCCACCTGCGTCGGAAGTCCAACGCAGGCGGGGATCGTGAGAGTAGCCACCGCCGCGTCTTTCAAAGAACCGTAAGCCGCGCATGCGCACTTCCTATATGTCGCTACAGCTCACGGAAAACCGGCGCACACATAGGAAGTGCGCATGCGCGGCTTACCATTTTATTATATTAGATTTTTTATTTATAAATTTAATGGTTTACAATATCAAAAGATATCAAGGATAAAGGTTTCTTACACCAAATGTTAACAATATTTATACAACACAAATATTCCGTTTCAACCCCACAAATAATGGGGAGACATGCAACTTTCCAGCTAACAAAAATAAGGAAATCAAAGAATTGGTTCTGATTCATAATGAATCTAACCATTCAATACTATTGGGAATCTTACACCCACCAATTTCTCAGTAATGAATCATTAAAATAATAGGAAAAATCATTTCTGTTCTCGAGCTATTAGAAACTGTTGCAATTGAATAGGATCCCAAAATACTTATTCAATGTCTTATAATTTAACAATAATAAACAGATAGAGGAACCAGTTCAAAAGTTACTTTCCACTTTTAACGGTGCTCAGAATCCAAGATGGAATTAAAGAACTCAGAGTGGGGGATCAACCCCTACCAGAACTCTTATGGTATCTATCATTGCACCATAGTTGCTGTGAAAAGTTGTTTTGAATCACTGAGTAAAGTAAGTACTACTATGTAACTTGCACACTTTCAAGTAGCTTGTAGAATATTGATAATTCAAAGGTGAAATAACTTAGCTGAAGATTGCTGCTAGCGTTAGTTTGGCTGGGTCCTGACGCGTTTCGCCTTACTGGCTTCCTCAGAGAACCCGCAAACAATCTTGCATATGTTATGTATCCTGGTTTGAAAACAGTAATTTTTCTATTTCCTGTGACCTTTGAATTATCAATATTCTACAAGCTACTTGAAAGTGTGCAAGTTACATAGTAGTACTTACTTTACTCAGTGATTCAAAACAACTTTTCACAGCAACTATGGTGCAATGATAGATACCATAAGAGTTCTGGTAGGGGTTGATCCCCCACTCTGAGTTCTTTAATTCCATCTTGGATTCTGAGCACCGTTAAAAGTGGAAAGTAACTTTTGAACTGGTTCCTCTATCTGTTTATTAGTGTTCCCGTTTTTTGGAACTAGGTTTTTTGACCTAACCCAGTCGTTCATATTATAATTTAACAAGACATTTGCATGGAAATTTTAGATTAAAAAAATGCCTCAAGAGCTAGAACTCTTGTTCTTAATTTCAAAAATTCTTTCCTTCTTAGTTGCGTAGCTCTTGAGACATCAGGAAAAATTCTAACCAAATCTCCACAGAATTTTGTCAACCTATTTCATCTATCTCACTCATGCGTGTTATTACCATGGTGGACCTATTCTGAATCACATCCTGAGTATCTTCCAAAAATTCTGTCAGGTTTATTTCACTTGTTACCAGATGGTCCACCTCCTGGTCGGATTGTATTTTCTTTTGCGGAATATAATAACAATTATTGATTGGGAAATTCTCCGGATTGGGTAATCCCAGTATTTCTTTAAAATACTTCCTTAACAAAATTTCAGGAGATAATAAATAGTCACTGGGAAATTAACCAAGCGTTGACCCACTTCCCTCCTTCCCCTCCCTTGCCCTTTCTCCCCACTGTTCCCCACATCCCTTAAGTTAACTCAACTTGTACGTCAACTCAACTTGTACTCCACTAATCTTTTGTAAACCGCATAGAACTTAACGGTATTGCGGTATATAAACTGTTATTATTATTATTATTATTATACATATTTTCCAACATTTATATTTTAGAGTGTAACACTGTAGAATCCTTAACAGCTTGCAATGTATTACATTGAGTTTCAGCCACAGTTAGTCTTTTGTCTAAAGAATTTAAGTTAGAATCCACATTCTCAAAGTTTGAGAAGTTTAAGTTTCAGATATTTTATTGATACCCAAGAAGGATAATTATCAGGTGCAGTCAAGGCACGGCGTTGGCAAGGTCTCTGCCAGAAGTAGCCTTGGACATCCGTAGGCATGAGACAGACGCCTTAAATGGAGGCCTGTATAATGCTGGCTTACATTTAAGGCGTCTGTTCGCAAAAGTAGACGCGATGCTCTACAGGACGCCGATGCGTGATTGACATGGCTGCTTCTTAGGGCCCCTTTTACGAAGGTGCGCTAGGGTTTTTAGCGCCTACACAAAATTACCGCAGTAGCTGAAAATCTACCGCCGTGACTAGTGGGCTCGGGAATTTAACTTGCGCTATTGCGTGCGTTAAGGCCCTAGCACACCTTTGTAAAAAGGAGCCCTCAGGCGGCTGCCTAGATCAGCATCCTTTAGAGCAGTGTTTCTCAACTTGGTCCTGGAGTACCCACTTGCCAGTCAGGTTTTCGGGATATCCGCATCAAATTTGCATACACTGGCTTCATTATATGCAAATTTTTTTCATGCATATTCATTGTGGATATCTTAAAAAACCTGACTGGCAAGGGGGTGCTCCAGAACCGAGTTAGGAATCGCTGCTTTCGAGAATCAGGCCCTATATGAATAACATTGGGAACTTTGGGCCAGCCAAGTGACACTGTGCCTCCTTCGATATTTTTCTAATCACAGACCGCCCCCCACCTGGAGGAATTTCTTCAAACACAGGCCCATCTATGCAGAAGATCCCACCTTAATACAAAGCCGACCCCCCAGTCAGCAAATATCGCACATGCAAAATATCCGGCCAATTATTTTAAAAAATGGAAAAAAAGGCCCCCATCCCTAACAAAGTGCCACCTCCCTCCCCTCCTACCCCCCAAAAAATGCCTGCAGCTGCAAACAAATGGCAGGAGGGATGCCGACTCCCTCCTGCCGCCGGATGTGGGTGAATGCCCCAACCTCACAACCTCCTGCCATTTGTGGGTCACGAGGGGGAACGTGTTTGTCAGGGGGGACAGTGTTTTTTTGACAGGTCTGCCTGTTTTTTATTCATATTTTTTTTTTATGGGGCAGATATTTTGCTTGTGTAACACACACACCGGCTCGGTAATTCAGTGGTCAGATTTTAGAATAGTAAAACCCGATTCAAACTAGCCGAGCAATTGTTAGTGAATCAGTCGCTTGGCTATTTTGCATGGGGTTTTACTCATTTGCATGGGTGGATCAGATCAGGTAGGAGATTGATCGGGCAGCAGTTTAGAGAATCGGGTCGGGGAACAGGTTCAGTGAATCTAGCCCATACTCCCTTATTCATTATTAGAACCCCTGAGGAATATGGTGGATTGCAATTATTTTCATGCAACTTTTTACTGATATAATAAAGTGCCTGCATCAAAGTACATCTGTTCTGCATTTTCCTTTTCGTCCCTAGTGTTCTTTAGACCAGGGGTGCCCACGCTTTTTGGGCTTGCGAGCTACTTTTAAAATGACCAAGTCAAAATGATCTACCAACAATAAAATTTTTTAAAAAATACATAGCACACTACGCAGAGAAAATGTTAATTATCATTTATATTCTGGGGTTTTTTTTTCAAAGAGGTCAAGGCAGATGACTCTATGCAGTGTCACCTCAGTAACAACCATACAAAAATAGACAAATGTACACCCCTCCCTTTTTACTAAACCGCGATAGCAGTTTTTAGCACAGAGAAATGCGTTGAATGCCCCGTGCTGCTCTCAACGCTCATAGGCTCCCTGTGCTAAAAATTGCTATTGTGGTTTAGTAAAAGGGGGCCATAGTGCAAAATATAGACAGCAGATATAAATTCTCAAAACAGACAGATTTTGATCACTAAATTGAAAATAAAATCATTTTTACTACTTTTGTTATTTGGTGATTTCATGAGTCTTTGGTTGCACTTTCTTCTTCTGAGTGTGCATCCAATATTTCTTCCCTTCTTTCAGCCTGTATGCTTCCTCTCCTCAAGACCTCATTCCCTCCCCCAACTTTTTCTTCCTCTCTCCCTGCCCTTTCTTTCTCCCTGCCTCCCTTTCTTTTTGTCTCTCTTCATGCCTCCTTTCTTTCTTTCCTTCCATTTCCCTTCTTTCCTTCTGTCTCCCTGCCTGCCCCCATCGGGAAACAGGCCCCCCCAAGCTGCCGCCACCATTGGGGAACAGGCCCCAAAGCCACTGCTGCCCCAAGCTCTCCCTGCATCGGGCCAACCAGCCTTTCTCTCCCCGATGTTAATTCTGCCGTCGGAGAGGAAGTTCCGGGCCAGCCAGGCAGCGATTGGCTTGGCCGGAACTTCTTCTCCGATGGCAGAATTGACATCTGGGAGAGGAAGGCTGATCGACCCGGTAGATTATGAAGGCAGTGCGAGTCTATCATGGAGCCCGGAATGGGCTCCGCGATCGACTCATTTTGCCTTCGCGATCTACCGGTCAATCGTGATTGATGTATTGGGCACCCCTGCTTTAGACACTGAAACGTTATTTCTTTTTTCCAATTATAACATTTTTAATTTATAAGGATAATACACTGAAATCTAGTACGTTGTGCAAGAATCTCGGCGAGAGGGAGAACTAGATGGCCTTGAGCATGCGCAGATGCATGCTCAAGGCCCAGCAGAGGCAGGAACTCTTCAAGCGGCACCGGCACGTCCTGTGGGCGGCGTGCCGGTGCCAGACGGGGGGTAAGTTTGAAGGTGTTTGGGCAGGGGGGGTGCCGGTTTGCGTGGGGGGGCCTGTGTGAGCAGGGGGGGGGGAACAGCGCCGCTGGCCTCGGGGGAGGGGGGGAACGTATCAAGTGAGTTTCCCTTAGTTCCTATGGGGAAACTCGCTTTGGTATTTTGGTTTACGAACATGCTTCTGGAACGAATTATGCTCGTAAACCAAGGTTCCACTGTATATGTAATATAGTTTACCGGTTACAATTTACTATGGTTATCCTTACAGTGCAAGTTTTATCCTAATTGACACACACAGACAGTTTACAAGTTGGATTTGTCGTAGTGCAAGATTTTACAATACAAGTTTTCCCTATGTGACACATACTGGTTCTGGTACCAATAAACATTTCTTTGTAATTCATCGGTCAAGGGCATGAGTTCTGTCCCTTAAGAGTTTGAGGCTTGTGCAGATAAGGACAGAGCTTGTAGGGATGGGAAAGGGATAGAACTTGTGGGGACGGCGATGGAGAATGATCCCACGGGGACGGGACAAATTTGTCCCTGTGTCATTCTCTAGTACAAAGGAAACAGAGATTGAGAGTGAGCTGTGTAGTAGAGAATGACACGGTGGCTGTTACCCGCAGCTAGCCGCGGGTAATCCACCGAAACGGTGGGGGGGGGGAAAAAGTGGTCACTGCGGGTACGGGGACAAGGCCATCCACAGCCCCATGGAGCGGTGAATGACCTTGTCTCCGCAATTGAGGGAGGGAACGCACGCGGTCACCGATCGTGCGCATCCCTCCTTCCAACCTACCGGCCATATCTATCTCCCTCCCTCCCCCTTACCTTTGTGGCGCGTTAGTATAATTTATGCAAGCTGCCGGAGCCTGTCTGAAGTCGCGTGCATCTGTAGGCGGAAGCTTCTCCTCTGATGCAACCGGAAGTTGCTTGCACAAATTACACTAATTTGTAAAGGTAAAGGGGAGGGAGGGAGGGAGGGAGATTATCGGACCATGTGACGGATGCTAAAGGGCAGTGGAAAGGAACAGACGTTGAAGGGGGTTGGCAAGAGGGAAGGGAGGTGGTGGAAAGGATTGGTACAGGCACTGAAGGGAAATGTGGAAGACAGAGTGGGGAGAAGACACTAAAAAGAAATGGGGAACAGAGAGTGGGGAGAAGATGCTGGAGGGGAAGAAGACAGATGCCAGACAATGGGGGGATTGGAGAGAAGAAGAGAGGTGCCAGACCAATTGGGGCGGGGGGGGGGTAAAGGGAGAGGCACAGTAACAGAGCAAATGGAAGATGTAGATGGAAGGAATTGAAAGAATTGAATGAGAAGATGAGGAAAGCAGAAACCAGACAACAAAGGTAGAAAAAAAAAGTCTTTATTTTATTTTTTTTGCTTTAGGATAAAGTAGTATATTAGTTGTGTTGATAAAAATTTATAAGCAAAGCCCTGCCAGCTGAACATCTCTTTCTCCAGTTCAGCAGCCAGAACTTTGATTTATAAGGAAGGAATAAGCTAAATATTGCAGCACTGTCATTCTCTACTGTGTAGCATACTTTAAAAAAACAAACAAACAGACATCTAATATTAAATACATCTTCCTTAATTGACAATAAATGATTCCATGGAAAAGATTAAAGAATGCTCCACAGTATAACTCTAGGGAGGTCAGTTCTGAAGATAACAGAATAAACTCAGTATTAGCCTTCAGCTGATACCCTGTTTCCCCGATGGTAAGACACTGTCTTATTTTTTTTGGAAGGCCAAAATATGCTCTAGGGCTTATTTTCGGGGGGATGCCTTATTTTACATTTTTTTCTAAAAAGGGGGGGGCTGTCTTATTTGACGGCTGAAGAATCGGTCGGCCGAAAAATCGTACCGTGTATGGCCAGCTTTATCCATCCTACCATATATTGTACCATTTAATGTCCCCAATGTTCTCCATCAGGGAAACACAGTAAAGAGATTATTCTGTAGTGCAGCATCAGAGGGGACTTGGCAATGTGAAACCATTGTTTATATACCGTATGCATTTTAAACAGGCTTTATATACAGTAAGTGGTAGAATAGAAACATAGAAACATAGAAAGATGACGGCAGAAAAGGGCTATAGCCCATCAAGTCTGCCCACTCTACTGACCCACCCCATTAAGTCTGAGTACTAATGACCTAGTTCCTTAACTCGACCCTCGTAAGGATCCTACTAGGGCATCCCATTTATTCTTAAAGTCAATAACGCTGGTGGCCTTGATCACCTGCTCTGGAAGCTTGTTCCAGTGATCTACAACCCTTTCTGTGAAGAAATACTTCCTTATGTCACTATCGAATTTCCCTCCTCTGAGTTTGAATGGATGTCCCCTTGTGACCGAGGGTCCCCTGAGAAAGAAGATGTCTTCTTCCACCTCGACACGTCCCGTGATGTATTTAAATGTCTCAATCATGTCCCCCCTCTCCCTGCGCTCCTCTAGAGTGTAGAGCTGCAATTTGTTTAGTCTTTCTTCGTATGAGAGACCCTTGAGCCCCGAGATCATCCTAGTGGCCATCCGCTGAACCGACTCAACTCTAAGCACGTCTTTACGGTAATGTGGCCTCCAGAATTGCACACAGTATTCCAGATGAGGTCTCACCATGGTTCTGTACAGTGGCATTATGACTTCAGGTTTGCGGCTAACGAAGCTTCTATTGATACATCCCATAAGTTGCCTTGCTTTGGATGAGGCCTTCTCTACTTGTTTGGCGGCCTTCATGTCTGCACTGATGATTATTCCCAAGTCTCTTTCTTCTGAAGTCCTAGCTAGTGTTTCTCCATTTAAGGTGTAAGGTTTGCATGGATTTCTGCTACCGAGATGCATAACCTTACATTTCTTAGCGTTGAAGCCCAGCTGCCATGTCGAGGACCAGTTTTCCAACGTAAGCAGATCCTGCGTCATACTATCCTATACTCACAGCAAAAGAAACCTGTCTGCGTGTCTCACTTTTGGATGTTCTGGCCGTGAACAAACTCCTGCAGTCTCCGTTAGAGAGGGATGAGGGAAGCTGCCTGTGTTTCCTTGCGCGGAGTCACGTGCGCGCGCTGCAGTCCTGTCACTTCCTCCTCTTCACTTCATGACGAGGCGCGGCACGCAGCCATGGAGGCAAATACGGTAGACGGAGGGACCACACGGAGTCACCCACCGTACCACCCGATTCGGGTAAGCGCAGGTATCGGTGGGTGGCTTATTTGTGGGGGGGTGCCTTATTTTACATTTTTTTCTAAAAAGGGGGGGCTGTCTTATTTGATGGCCCTGCCTTATCATCGGGGAAACAGGGTAGTTCTTCTACTACTGTGGTTCTTAACCCTGTCCTGGGGGACCCCCCAGCCAGTCAGGTTTTCAGGATATCCCTAATGAATATGCATGAGAGAGATTTGCATATAGTAGAGGAGACAGACATGCAAATAGGCCTCATGCATATTCATTAGGGGTATCCTGAACACCCGACTGGCTGAGGGTCTTCTAGGACAGGGTTGAGAACCACTGTTCTACTACATCTGGTTAAAAAACCCCAAAGTCTGTCTCGTATCTTATAGTTGAAAATTCGGAGAGCAACACTGATGATTTTGCAACATGAGCCAGAGCTCGATGAGCAAAAGCAGGCAGCATGTCAAATGCCAGTTCAGAAAATTACAAGCTTTAACAAATGTCAGGGAAAGTCAAGAAACTGATTAATTCAGAAAAAGCTGTCACCAAGGCTGTAGTGGAAGATTGTTCTTGTAGCTTGGAAAAATAGTCTGATAATATGAAATAAAAATTATTTTCTAGGAAAAAAAGTAAAAAGCTATATGTTCCAACTAGCTTTTCAATGAGTTTTTTCATTGAGCACTTTTATTATTATAGGTTTTGTTTTGTTGTATTGTATTGCTGAATAAGAGTTTAATTAACTTACGTAAGTATGTTTTAAACCATTTGGACGTAATGTGATAAGTAGGTTATACGATATTTAATATGAACTTGAAATGAAGGAATCAATATTGAGCCGGTGGTGGCAGGGTAGGATTAATTCTTTGAGGAGATGGGACATGATATACATTTCCCCAAAACCTCATCACCCTACAAAGTATATGGGGGGTGAAGAAGGGAAAACGCTAGAATAGTAAACAATTCAAAATCACCCCTTCCTGGACACAGTGAAGGAGTTTGTTCAATACAGGATATATTCGAGTATCCAATCAGGCAGTAGAACACTCAACTGTCGGTGGCCTGGGTTCGAATCCCACTTTACACACTAACTTTCTTTGTGACAATGGCTCAAGTCCATGCATTTATTTCGGGGCCTTCAGGGCCAATTTTCAAAATAAGTTACCAGGCCGGAAATGGCCACTGCCAGTTAAATTGCTTTTTCATGGTTATCTGCTAATTTTCAACAGCACTTAACTGGTTATTGCAACCGAAAATTAACAGTTAGCGCCTAAGTGAAAACTGTCTATTTTAGGGGCATTCCAGGGACGGAGTCTATACTTGGCCAGTTAAGTGCCGATATTCAGCATGTATATAGCCAGAGTAACATCTTAATCGGACCGCATAAAAGTCAATCCTAGGTTTGGCCCTCTTTTCCTAAAATGTGATACAGGTTTCTACTGAGGCTCGGGTCTCTAAATGCTCTGACACTCATAGGAAATCTATGAGCATTTAACCTCTATCATGGCTTAGTAAAAAAAAATAGGGGGCGGGGGGGATTATGTGGTAACCCACAGTGAAGTACTGAATATCCTCTTAACTGGCTATGTATTAGCTGCCTCTGCAAAAACTGAATATTCAGAGCTGAAGCCCAGATATGGCCTGGTAATGAATATCCGGGAATAACACCAGCAGCAGTCAGCAAAGCTCTCACCACCACCAAGGGCTGGATTAATGAGTAAGCCCAGTAGGCACGTGCCTAGGCCTACCCCCCCCCCCCCCCCCCCTTTTGCTGGATCACCACTGTTCTAAAGGTAGTCCTTAGAAGGGCTTAGGAATTCATGTGAGGGGGCTTGGATTTTGTTGGGGGGAGGGTAGGAGTAGGCTTGACCAGGGGGAGGGGGGACTTCAGCTGGGGGAGGGTGGATGGGATCTTGAGGTTACTTGCTCTTCTGACCTAGGGCATTGGACCGCTGGATTAAAGCTACTTGCGAGGTGACTCGCAAGCAGCATTATTCCTAAGATCCTGCAGGTTTCTGAATCCCAAAAGAAATCAAGGTGTGGCAAAGGGCAATCTTTCACTGCATCTTGATGAATTCCCCCTATATTTTGAAATAATAATAAAGAGGTTAAATTTAAACTGAAAGTGGGTCTCTCTCTGTTTCATTATGTTGATGATAAGTAAGGGTGACAGTTCAGTCATGCTATATGGAAACCTCACCATACTAAATACGAGGGGACGCTGAAAAGTTCTCAGGACACTTGGTAAATAGTGTGTTTCAGGGAATAATTGTGAAAACAAACAACAGTGTCCTTAGGTTGGTTAGCCTGTGGAAGACATAAGAACTGCCATCTCCGGGTCAGACCTACAGTCCATCGAGTCCGGTGATCTGCACACGCGGAGGCCCAGTCAGGTGTACACCTGGTATAATTTTAGTCACCCAAATCCCTCTATGCCTCTCGTAAGGAGATGTGCATCTAATTTGCTTTTAAATCCTAGAACGGTGGATTCCGCAATAACCTCCTCTGGGAGAGCATTCCAGGTGTCCACTACTCGTTGCGTGAAGCAGAACTTCCTGATATTTGTCCCCTTAGCTTCAGTCCATGTCCTCTTGTCCTTGTCACGTTGGTGAATAATTTTTGTCGATTCATTTCAGTATTTTGAAAGTCTCAATCATATCCCCTCGCAGTCTCCTCTTCTCAAGGGAGAACAGTCCCAATTTCTTAAGTCGTTCCTCGTATTCCAAGTTCTCCATACCATTTATTAGCTTCATTGCTCGTCTCTGCACCCTCTCCAGCAGTTTTATATCCTTCTTTAGGTCGGGAGACCAATGTTGGACACAGTATTCCAAGTGTGGTCTGACCATTGCCCTATAAAGCAGCATTATAACTCTCTCCGATCTACTCGTGATTCCTTTCTTTATCATGTCTAACATTCTATTTGCTTTCTTTGCCGCCGCCGCACATTGTGCTGATGGTTTCAGGGTCCTATCTATCAGTACACCCAGGTCCTTTTCTTGTTCGCTCTTACCCAGAGTTGCACCTGACATTCTATACTCGTATTCCTTGTTCTTACTGCCTAAATGCATTACTTTGCACTTTTCCACGTTAAACTTCATCTGCCATTTCTCCGCCTGACACAAGGCGCTCAATCAATTTTAATGTCGACACAAGTTAAGGCAACCTCCACCTTCAATAGAGCTATAGATATGCACCAGACAACGGCTGTACAGTTGTTCTGGTAGTCCCCTAGTACCGAGGTTATTCCTCCTGTTTACATTTTCAAGGTCCTCTGTTTGTTCATTGAATACTATTAGTTGTTTCATTAATGTGCATCCAGTCACACCTCATTTTTCTCAATATGCTTGCCCACCTCAATCACATCAGCACACAGCTCAGAGACTAAAGCCACCAAATCAGCTCTAGTTGCTTAAGTCTCTGCTTTTATTTCTTGGAACCAGTCTAGAACCTCTTCAAAATTGGATTTGGTGAGATCAGTATTCTTGGGGGCTTGCTGTCCTGGTGATTTAGTGCTACTTGTGGCATTTAGCATCATTCTTTCCTGCATTCTGTGTAGCTGGTAAGCAAATATGTCTAGAACTGTGGTTTTCTTCTTAGTTGCCGTTCAGAATGCAAAAGGACAACCTCTTTTTCTAGATTGCTTCTCTTTCAGCTCGAAATTACTGCTGAGGTGTCTAGATAGACTTACCCCCTCTTTTACAAAGCCGCGCAGCAACAGCCCCTAAGCCCTTTAAATCTCTATGGGCTTCGGGGCGGTTACTGCGGCGGCCCGTGCTAAACGGCTTCGTAAAAGAGGCACTTAGATTTCCCAGATAGAATGAGGAGGTGTGAGTTTAAGCCCAATGACCCATTAACATCACATTCTTCTCTCTGCAACTTGGGCTAATAAATGGCAGATGAACTTCAATGTAGGGAAATGCAAGGTCATGCATATAGGGAAAAGGAACCCAATGTTCAGCTACCAAATGGGGGGATTAGTACTAGAGGGAAGTAACATTGAAAGAGACTTGGGTGTACTGGTGAACACAACAATGAAGTCAACGGCACAATGCTCAGCAGCCTCAAAGAAGGCAAACAGAATGTTGAGTATTATTAAGAAGGGTATTACAATCAGAATGAAGGAAGTCATCATGCCGTTGTACCACATGATGGTACGACCACATCTGGAGTACTGTGTCCAATATTGGTCGCCGTACCTAAAGAAGGACATGGAGATATTTGAGAGGGTTCAGAGAAGAGTGACAAAAATGATAAAAGGTATGGAAAACCTCTCATACGTAGAGAGGCTAGAAAGGCTGGGGCTCTTCACCCTGGAGAAGTGAAGACTCAGAGGAGACATGAAAGAGACTTACAAGATCATGAAGGGCATAGAGAAGGTGGAAAGGGACAGATTCTTCAGCCTATTGGGAACTACAAGAACAAGGGGGCACTCGGAGAAACTGAAAGGGGACAGGTTTAGAACCAATGCTAGGAAATTTTTCTTCACTCAGAGGGTGGTGGACACCTGGAATGCACTTCCGGAGGATGTGATAGGACAGAGCACATTAAGGGGATTCAAAGAGGGATTGGACAAGTTCCTGAAGGATACGGGGATTGAGGGATATAGATAGAGGTAGAGATAGGACCATGAAAGGGTATAGATAGAAGAAAAATGAGGGATTAAAGGGTTTTTAGACAAAGGATCACTTACAGGTCATGGACCTGATGGGCTGCCGCGGGAGCGGACTTCTGGGCGCGATGGACCCCTGGTCTGACCCAGCAGAGGCAGCTTCTTATGTTCTTATGCATTATTTAGCACAGCATGTAGCATGGTACCTCTGCAGTGTCCGCCCTGTGCATTAAATGCAAGGCAGAATGCAGGCACACCCTCTACATTTTACTGCAAAGATTTTGCACTTACTATGTGTTAAATTAATTTGTACCTAATGCATGGTAAGTGCAAAAACTTACTGCACTGTAGCAAAAGTTCCCCTAAATATTCTAGAATTAAAAAAAATATATATCACTTGTTCAGGTCACTGACGTGGAATCTGTGAATAACTGAAAGCACATGCCACAAAGATTGAAAAGAGAGAGGATTAGTTTTTATTAATGAATAATGATGGGTGCATAAAGGTTTTAATTATCTGCCATGTACTGTCAAATTCTTCCTGTTATCCTTTTACATTGTACTTTTGGAAAACATCATTCTTCATAGTCAGTTTTCCAGTAGCAGCAGCACAAAATGTTCTGGTACATTTTGAAACTATTTTCATCAATTATTGTACAATCTAATTTTTAAAAAAGTCAGTCTTCATGCCAGAGCCATGGGTGTGCATATCTAATCCCCAAATACCTGCAGCATTTGTCTTTTTCTCTTGTCATTTATCCATCTATCTTTCTTGTACTTAGTGAACAGTTTGCCAATCCTCTCCAATGAACATAACATTGTGCTTGTTAATCGCGTAACCATAAGTTCAACGCGGTTTACAAAAGATTATTAACAGTAAACATAGTACATAGAATAGAATAAGTTAATTAGTCAAATACTTGGAAAAAAGATAGGTCTTCAATTGTGTTCTAAAATGTTTGTAGGAATAAGCTGTAAGCAATAGTGGTCGAAATTCTTTATCATAAAGAGCTGCTTGAAACGCTAAAATATGATTGAGAAATGTCTTGCTTTTACAGCCCTGAACAGAAGGGAAATTAAACAAGGCATGAGTTTTTCTGCTATGTTTCTATGAAACTAGAGAGAATCTATTTACTAAACCGAACAGAAGGAAACGCTGTGCATTGTGAAATACATAAAACAAGCGGACAACAAAGTAGCTGTGGGAATTATCAGGAGATTTTAAAGGAATTAGGGGGTAGTTTAAGGTATTAGGGGGTAAATATTGAGTAGGATTACCAAATGTCCGGATTTCGAGGACATGTCCAGGGGTTCCGACGGCTTTTCAAAACCCGGCACTTTGTCCGGGGTTTGAAAAGCTTCTAGCAACGAGAGACGTCGGGACAGCATCTGGGCATGCGCGGATGCAACGCAGTGATGTCCCGCACATGATGTCATTGCATCACACCAGTGCATGCGCAGATGCCGTCCCGACGAGCAAACAGGTTGAGGGGGCGGGGCTGGGGGCGGAACGGGGCATGGCCGGACAGAATGGGGTGGGCCTGGGGGCAGGGCCATGAGTTCGTATTTTCATTTACGAAAATCTGACAACCCTAATATTGAGCCAGAGGTGGTTAGTGTTTTGCTGACTTGTGCCAGCGTTATTCCCAGATATTGGAATCCAGGTCATGTCCAGGCTTTGGCACTGAGTAGCTGGTTTATGTGGCGCCGGATAACTCGTAGATGGTTAAGTTGATATTCTGAACTTAAGTTTCTATGGGTTGCCAGATAAAGGCCTTCTTTTACTAAGCTGCAGTAGAGGTT
Source organism: Geotrypetes seraphini (assembly GCF_902459505.1). Classification (NCBI taxonomy): domain Eukaryota; kingdom Metazoa; phylum Chordata; class Amphibia; order Gymnophiona; family Dermophiidae; genus Geotrypetes; species Geotrypetes seraphini. The sequence goes on from NC_047101.1 coordinate 37,059,353, forward strand.
TCTACTGCGGCCGGAGCGGTAAATGCTCCGACGCTCATAGGAATTCTGTGAGCTCCAGAGCAGCGTCAGAGCATTTAGCGCTCTGGGCTAAGATAGAAACCTCTACTGTGGCTTACTACAAGGAGGGAGGAGGGAAGAGAGGACTGTGTTTTACTCATATGCAGTCCTAGTTATGCAGTTACCTTGGCCGATTAAAGGCTAAATATCGGCACTTAATTGGCTAACTGTTTATTACGCCCTGGAACGCCCCCATAATACACATTTTTCATGTAAGCATTAAGGCCCTGATTCTTTAAATGGCACCTACCAGTAGATCAGAACACCTGTTGAGTTAGGCGCCTAGCTTCATTTTTAAAAAAATCGGTGCAGTAATTGAAAGCACCATTAAAAAATGATTAAGAAATAAATTGCAACAGTTTAATTTTCAGACAGGCACCTAACTCTGTGGGCGTTGTGTAGGTATCTACACTAAGGCACCTACCTGTGCCTACCTGAAAAGTGGGCTTGGAAAGGGGTGTAGTTTGGATATGGATTGCCTTAGGCGCCGGTAAACATTGATGTTTGGCGCTGGTAAATTAGGCCTAGAAAAGCATTATGACGCCATCCAGTATTTAAATTGAGTTAGGCGTCGCTAGGCACGGTTCTACAAAAGGAGCCTAAATATGATTGACATTCAGTAGGCATCATTTTTCTAGGCACTTACCAATTTAGGTGCTGTAAAGAGAACCGGGCCCTAACTGCTCATTTTATCGGTGATAGCTAGTTAACTGCGACTGCAAATTAGTGGATAGCCCAGAACATGCAATTTGGATTAGCTCCGTTATATCTCTTCTCTCATTTTGAATTGTACTGTTCGACTAGGTCTACTCGTCGTACTGACTTATTCACTTTTCCTAATCCCAAAAATTGCCGTTATAAAAAGTATTTTGATCGATCTTTGGCTTATCAAGCAGGTAAACTTCAAGTATGATTAGACGATCAGATTCAACAATCTGCATCTTATTGCACCGTTAGAAAATTGGTTAAGACCTATTTGTTCAAAAAATTCATTAGTTGATTGATGACTATGTCATAGTTTCGCACTGTATTGTTCATTTTTGAAATATTGTACTGCCTTTCCGTGTGCTTTGTATCATCACTGGGATGTCCAGTTTTTTTTATTCTGTGAACCGCCTAGAACTTTTTGGGTGTTGGTGGTATAGAAAAATAAAGTTATTATTATTTAACTAGTCAGAAGCCATTACTCGCTGGTTAAAACATTTTGAATGTAGAACGTAGATCTTTAATTTACCTCAAAGGAGTCTGTACTAAAATACAATGCCAGTGCAAGCATTCAGAGACAGTTCTATAATCGAGATTCTCACATTTACACACTGCTTGCACACATACCGTAAATGTCTAAAATGCTAGCACTTACACTCGCAAGTGTACACAAAAGGCCCAATATTCAGATCATGGGCGACAGCTCAACTATCTCCCGTGGTTGGCGGTGAACCTGGAAATTCAATGCCAGGCTATGGCTGGTGACTGGCATAGAATTTCCAGGGTTATTATGTTTTTTAATCAATAAATTTTTATTGAAGTTTATATAGAAGATAATAACGCATCAATAACCACAATCCATAAACTATACAGACATCAGTCTAGTATTCACAAACTGCAAAACAAAATAAACATACTGTACATCAGAAACATCCCCTGCCCCCCTTCCTCTGTATCCCCTTCCCAGTACACTGTACACAGCAGATCACTGATAACAGAGCTAGCAAATCAATACACTCCAAAAACACCCCCTCTCTCCCCCCCCTATTTAACCCCCAGCTCTCTTTCCCCACACATTGTAGTCATCAGACATCAATCTTCTGTAGAATCAAAGTCCAATCTCTATCTTGGGTCTGAAACAGTCCACGTCGGTTAGCTGAAATACGTTCCTGGTACACCAGCAATTGTAAACGTGTTGACCACTCAGTCAGAGAAGGCGCCTCCACACCTTTCCAATGTAGTGCTATAAGACATTTTGCTGCCGCCATCCCCTGGTGAAGCAGCCGACTGTGCCACCTCACAGGCCTATCATTCAAGAGACCCAATAAACAACTTTGAGGTGCGAGTAGAACAACTCCCTCAATCCACCTAGAAAACTTATATGTCACTTGTCTCCAGAAGGGCTGTATCCGAGAGCAGGTCCACCAAATGTGGTCTCCTGGTTCTCCACATCTACAACAAACATCAGCCACAGAAGGATAAATTTTATGGAGATGTTCTGGTGTAAAGTACAATCTGAATAAAACCCTATATGCATTTTCTTGAACTAACACACATGTGGAGGCCTTCTGGACCTCAAAGCATATTGTCCGACATTGGGATCCAGGGTTATTTTATTTTTTAGGTTGCTAGCCTTATTTAGTACATAGAATTGTTAAGTTTGTTTCCTTTCTCTTCTTATTTTTTAAGTTTTTCTTAGTTGTGGGGGGAGGAATACCACCTTTGCTTATTTGATGGAATGCTTTTATTGTCTGTTATGTATTGGAGCTGTATTGTTCTCTTAATAAACTAATAAAGATTCAGTTTAACACAATAAGTATATAAGAATAGCCTTACTGGGTCAGATGGTCCATCTAGCCCAGTATCTCTTCTTCACAGTAGCCAATCCAGGTCGCAAGTACCTGGCCAAAACCCAAATGGTAGCAACATTCCATGCTACCAATCCAGAGCAAGCAGTGGCTTCCCCCATGTCTATCTCAATAGTAGACTATTCCCCCTTTTTTTAACGAAACTGCAATAGAAGTTTCTAGCACGGGGAGCTGCGCTGCATGGGCCATGCTGCTCCCGATGCTCATAGGGAGCTCCCTGCGCTAGAAACTGCTATCGCAGTTTCATTAAAGGAGGCCTTTTCCTCCAGGAACTTGTCCCAACTTTTTTTTTTTTTTTTAAACCAGCTACATTGACCGCTCTTACTGCTCTGACAATGTGTTCCAGAGCTTCACTATTCTCTGAGTAAAACAATATTTCCTCCTATTGGTTTTAGATTGCCAGAGAAGAGGCAGCATGGATTTAGCAAAGAGAAGTCATGTCTAATAATTCTTTAAAAACAGAAATAAGGATGAGCCAGCTGATATTAATATGCCTGGCTTTTAGGAAGTCATTTATCAAAGTCTCTCATTTTTATTTCTGGATGCAGAGTTGCCTCAAAAAACAAACAAAAAAAAGGTAAAACCACTGTCGGCTAGTTTGTGAACACTTTGAGAATAAAACACCAAATTGCTGAATCGGGGATAACATAAGAACATAAGCAGTGCCTCTGCCGGGTCAGACCAGAGGTCCATCCCGCCCAGCAGTCCGCCCCCGCGGCGGCCCAACAGGTCATGACAAAAGAAACAGGTGAAATATTGCTATGAATTATAGTAATCCCCCTTAGCAATAGTGCCAGGAAACACTCATCGATAAACACAAATCTAGTTTACCAGAAGGAGCCCTAATTCGCTATTCTCCTTTATCAAGTACCTTGAGTCTACTGCTAGGGAGTATAGGTGCCATTTTGAATGACATTGCTGACCTGGATGGCAGTAGACTTGTCGCCAGGACTCTCAAAAATGCCAATTATAACTCCTGGGTAGGTCTGGAGGGGGGTCAGGGGAGGTGGGACGGTAGGGCTATGTCAGGGGGATAGAGTTTTTATGTAGGAAGCATGGTTTTTATGAAAGAGGGAGGTTTAGGGGTTTAAGGGTATTGTGCGAAGGTTCGGGAAGGTTGTATTAGGGTAGGGTTAGGTTATCATATTTTAGGCTGCAAAACCCCGGACACATGGCCCCACCCTGTTCTGTCTCAGCCCTGGCCCCACAAGCCTCTTCATTTCTCGACGAGCTCCGGCTGTGTTTGGAGTGCCTGGAACATGCACAGAAGTGTGTGATGTCATCCGCTCATGCTCAGAGCCCTCCAGACGCAGCCGGAGCTCGTTGGGGGCTTTCCAAAGCTCGGAGAAACTGCCGGGTTTTGGAAAAGCCATCCGGGCACCTGGACAGTCCTCTAAAAAGAGGACATGTCTGGGTTTTCCCAGACGTCTGGTAACCCTATACAGTGGTACCTTGGATTACGAGCATAATCCGTTCCAGGAGCATGCTCGTAATCCAAAATGTTCGTTTATCAAAGCGAGTTTCCCCATAGGAAATAATGGAAACTCGCTTTGATGCGTTCCCCCCCCCCCCCGAGAACCGGCATTGCCCCCCTCGAAGGCCCCCCCCCCCCCCGCGATCAGGCACCCCCCTGCCTCGAACCGGCACCCCCCCCCACCATGATCTGACCCCCCCCCCCGACACAATTGGGCACCCCCCCCCCCGCCGCTTCTTACCCTCATCTGGGCACTCTTGAAAATCGGCTTCCTCCTCTGCTGGGCCTTGAGCATGCTCAGATGCTCAAGGCCCAGCAGAGGAGAAGGCCGATTTTCAGGAGTGCCCAGATGAGGATAAGAAGCGGCGGGGGGGTGCCCAATTGTGTCGGGGGGGGGGGGTCGGATCGTGGCAGGGGGGTGCCCAATCGTGGCGGGGGGGTCGGATCGTTGCGGGGGGGGGGGGGGGTGCCGGTTCGAGGCAGGGGGGGGGCCGGATCGCAGGGGGGGGGAGCCGGATTGCAGGGGGGGGGTGCTCGTAAATCGAGCCATGCTCGGTTTCCGAGGCACCGATTTTGCAAATGTTTTGCTCGTCTTGCAAAACACTCGCAAACCGGTGCACTCGTAAACCGAGGTACCACTGTATTAGGGATGTGTGTCGGGGGGATCAGAAGGGGCTATGATAGGACTGTCCTGAGCTGGAAGTGTGCTCCATGCAACACACTCCTAGAGCTCCTATCCCTCCCACTGTATTGCAGCCAAGCAAGGAAGGCAATGAATGAACATATTTACATTTTACTGTCCTTGTACAATCAATCATTCTTTCCAGACTGGACTATTGTAATTCCATCTATCTAAGTCTAACCAAGAAAAATCTTCAAAGACTTCAGCGGATCCAGAACACTGCGGCTAGGTTGATCTTCGCAAAAAGCAAATTCGATCATGTTTCCCCGCTTCTGTCAAAACTTCACTGGCTTCCGGTGATTTCTAGGATTCACTTTAAATGGACCTGCCTAATTTTCAAGATCCAACATGGCATTCTTCCTCCCCTAATCCCACTATCCTGGAATTCTTCAAGACCTGACACTACCAGATCCGCCCACATACTGAAACTATCTTTCCCCTCGTTAAAAGGCGTCATGTATGCAGGTAAATTAGGGAAATCCCTTTTCTTCAAATTCACTGAGCTTTGGAATATCCTCCCTGCCCCGCTGTGGAACCTAGGCTCATTCCAATTATTCCGAAAGCATCTGAATACCTGGCTTTTCTCCAAAACGTAAAGCTATCTAATAGAGAATGACACGGTGAAAAAATTGGTCCCCGTCACCGCCCCGTCCCCGTCTCACCATCCTCTGCACCGCCCCGTCACCGCCATTCCCTTCACCGCCCCGTCACCGCCACTGCCACCCCATTCACCGCCCCGTCACCGCCACTGCAACCCCATTCACCGCCCCGTCACCGTCACCGCTGCATATATAAAAGCCTCAAACGGGTACGATTTTAAATACTTTTCTTTATTTACGTATAAAGGAAACATTCTTTAAAACTTTAAAACTTAGTTAAATATTAGTTAATAATTATACAAAAACAAACACGACATGTACTTTTAATGCTTACAATGTTAGCCTACATGGTAAGTAGACGCGGCCGCTGTACCTAATCGCGGCAAATCGTGTACCTAATCGTGTACCAAATCGTGTACCTAATCGTGGTCACTATGCTAATCGTGATTAGCATAGTGACCGCGGCTATGGCTGCAAGTCTCCCCTCCCCCCAGCGATCACGGCAGGAGGGCACCCAACCCCTCCTGTAGACCCCCCCAACGGCCCTCCCGACAATCGCAGCAGAAGGGTACCCAACCCCTCCTGCCGGTCCTCCCAATGGCCTCCCCTAAGATCGCCGGCAGGAGGGTACCCAACCCCTCCTGCTGGACCCCCCCCCCAACGAACCCTCCCACCCCGGAACCCCCTTAGTCTTACTTTCCAAGTTGGACCGGACGGCTCCTCACACGTATGGCCAGCAGGCTTGCCTCCGTCCAAATGAGGCGGGCCCGCCCCTACCCTGCCCAACCCACAGGATCCTAGGGCCTGATTGGTCTAGGCACCTAAAGCCACTCCCGCTATAGGAGGGGCCTTAGGTGCTTGGGCCAATCAGGCCCTAGGATCCTGTGGGTTAGGCAGGGGAGGGGCGGGCCCGCCTCATTTGGACGGAGGCAGGCCTGCTGGCCAGACGAGCGAGGAGCTGTCCGGTCCAACTTGGAAAGTAAGACTAAGGGTGGTGTTTCGGGATGGCGGGGTTTGTTGGGGGAGGGTCCGGCAGGAGGGGTTGGGCACCCTCCTATTGGCGATATAGGGGGCCGTTGGGGGGCCGGCAGGAGGGGTTGGGCACCCTCCTACCAGTGATCATAGGGGGGCTGTTGGGGAGCTGGCAGGAGGGGTTGGATATCCTCCTGCTGCGATCGTCGGGAGGGCCGTTGGGGGGGGGGGGGTGGGGTAGGCAGGAGGGGATGGGTACCCTCCTGCCGGCGATCGTCGGGGGGGGCGGGTTCTATTGGCAGGAAGGGTTGATCTGACAAATGAGGAGCCAGTATATTGGGGGGCGGAGTCAATGCGGCAACGTGCAGGTGAAACACAGGTAAATAGCGGTTCCTAGAAGGGGGTACATTGGCCTGCGGGGACAAATCTTTTCACCGTTTTTGCGGGCGGTGAAAACTTTTGTCCCCGTGTCTGCGGCGATTTGGCTTTGGAGTCTCCATAACCCGCAGCCAAACCGCAGCCACGCCGCAGCTCCCTGCGGGGATCGCTCCCCGTGTCATTCTCTACTATCTATTTAAAATGTAAAGCTAGCTATCCTCTTCATAACCTCTGATTTCTTATAATGTCCTTTCCTCATTTATTGAATTACCTGTAAACCGTGCCGAGCTCTATCTTTATGGAGATGATGCGGTATACAAACTTAAGGTTTAGTTTAGTTTCTCTTCCTCTCTCTCTCTCTTTTTGTCTCTCTCTCTTCTTTTTTTTTTTCTCTCTCTCTCTTCCTCTCTTTTTTTTCTCTCTCTCTTCCTCTCTTTTTTTTCTCTCTCTATTCCTCTCTCTTCTTTTTTTCTCTCTTTCTCATTCTCATTAAAAGGCGTCATGTATGCAGGTAAATTAGGGAAATCCCTTTTCTTCAAATTCACTGAGCTTTGGAATAACCTCCCTGCCCAGCTGCCGAACCTAGGCTCATTCCAATTATTCCGAAAGCCTCTGAAAACCTGGCTTTTCTCCAAAACGTAAAGCTATCTATTTAAAATGTAAAGCTAGCTATCCTCTTCATAACCTCTGATTTCTTATAATGTCCTTTCCTCATTTATTGAATTACCTGTAAACTGTGCCGAGCTCTATCTTTATGGAGATGATGCGCTATACAAACTTAAGGTTTAGTTTAGTTTAGTTTTAGCTTTGAAGCCCCTGCCTCCCTTGCACCTTGTGTGGCCGCATTGCCTGCACATAGCTTGTTGCGGCCCTGGTGTGTGACAGTTGAGAAGGGATCAAAATGGCAGAAAAAGTGCCATCTCCCCCTCAGGTCAGCTAGTGTGTGTTATCAGATTCCTGTAGCAAAGCGGCCCTTACCACCAGCTCTTGAGATTGGGAATAAGTTCAGCTGCACTACAGGCTGTCGCCCTTGACCTCATCTTCACCCACGAGATTAAATTAATTAAATGAAGGAAAGAATCTCAGAATTGCCACTCCAAGTGAGTTGGATAACCTGGACATACTGAACTACCTGGTGGAGGACTACCTTGTGTATGTTGGACACTACAGCCATTTTAACACATATTTTCTCACAGTCTAAAGCAGCCTTTCTTTACAAGCTAACCAGATGGAACAGCTTGTACTTTGCTAATCTATGAACGCATGTATCCTTTTGAAATGCTACTCCTGCTGGCCTAGTTCTTGTCTTCCTAAGGAGGATACTTCTCCAAGGTTCGGTGGCCATTGTTCATTTGTACTGAGCTGTTATCAGTGCCGTATGACATATGCAAGGCACCCTGAGAAGCCATAAAACACCCATAACAAGTAACAACCCCTGAAGGATGAAGGGGGAGTAGGGAAGTGGGGGCCTGGTGCCTGTCTCTGAAGCAAGCCATGGGATCCAGGCATGGCCAGAATGCTGGAATGTTATCCTTGCATCTTTGTTTCAGTTTTCTGCATAAGACTGTCTACAAGGACACCATCCTGAAGACATACAGTGTTGTAGAACAAACAAATCAACCTCAGCAAGATGATAAGGAAGAAGTTAATGAAATGCCCTCTGTTTGTGGACTGCCCGGGCCCCTCTCGTGGGAGAGAGTGAGAGAGGCGTGGACTGAGAGGAGAAGTTAGGTATACATTATTTTATGTACCAATAGGGAATTACATAACCAGAATTCGGGGATGGACTTTTTGGAACAAAGGAAGAATTGCTCTGTATAAAAAACACGTGCTTTTTAGGTAAAGCCAGAGAGAGATTCACTTACTTATGCTACGGGGATCTGCTAGCCCCCTGCTAAGCATATGGGTGCAAGTTCTTCTCTCCATTGCATACTGACAATACATTTTTCTGATATGTCTCTGCTGCTGTAAAACTGTAAGTTTTTATACTAACAATAAACGAATATTGTCTGTTTTGGAAGATACAATGCCGTCTCGTAGTTATTCCAATGAGGTACACAAAGCAGCATTTACTTCACAAGGATCATAATGTTGTTATCCATCTAAGGAATTGTGGCATGGGTATCTTTCATCGAACTAAAACCTTCATATGTTAACAATAGCTGTGTGTAACACTTTTCTTCAAAATTTAATAGTTACTACTCAAAAAATCTTTTTTTTAATTACTTTTTTCTTTTTTCTTATCTAATGTTTGTATTTTTTTAAATAAATTATCTTTTTTACCAACATATATTAGTTGAGAGAAATAAATTGTGCAAATACATTATTAAGAACACTGTTAGTGGTTCAACTTGTAGATTTATGCAAATAACGTTGATTTTTCAACGAGTTACTGCAAAGAGTCTTTTTCTCATCATTGGGTCACAACCAATAATTATAATTGTAAACAAAAGCACTTATCTTTCGGCTGGAGTTAAATTGTTGAACAGCATTAGATAGATTGCCGCAATAGCCCCATATACTGAGATTCTTTCCTTCATTTAATTAATTTAATCTCCTGGTTGATTAACCTTTTGTGTATCTGATTATTTTTGGTTAATCTTTTTCATTTTTGTATTTTGACTCATCTTCACCCACCCATTCCCTCATTAGACAACTGTCGTGCATTCCATTTCATGATCTTTTTTTTTTTTTTTTTTTTACTTTGTTCTCAATTCTTAAAACATTTGACTTAACAAACCTTAATAGCGGAAAGGCACTGAAGCCTGGCTGGGCTTTGCTGATCCTTTTCTTATCTCTTCACTAAATCTCTTTAAGACTTTTCAAAGAAACTCTGACGCTGGAAATCCAGGCAACAATTTGCTTCCATACTCGAGCAAATATCATTTTGTGTGCTGAGAGAGGGTGGCTCATGAAAGATAGTTACAAATCAATTACTTTAATGCAAGATATCTGGCATTTTTATATGCCACATATTTAGAAGTGACCCGTGAAGTCTCAGAAACTCAGATGCTATATCTCTTCTGTGGATCTTTGAAAGGTATCACTAGTCTAAAATGTTTCAGGTTTCTACCGCTCTTGAATGAATTTATTCCAGAAAAAAGTGGAATGGAGATTTGTATAGCATATTTTTATAGTTTTTACAACTACATTCAAACAGTCTACATACAGGTATTTCAAGCATTTTTCCTATCTGTCCTGGTGGGCTCACACTCTATTTAATGTACCTAGGGCCACACTCTCCTCCAGTGCAGCACCAGAAGTGAGTCAAGTATAGAACAATGAAGCCATTGTGACATCACTGATGATGCTGGCTCTTAGGCTTTGGTGGAATGAGGTATTATGACATCACAACATGAGCTCTGGAATGTTGCTACCATTTGGGTTTCTGCCAGGCATTGTGAATCAGGGAAAGGGATTGGGACTTGTATACTGCCTTTTTGTAGCTTTACAACCATACTCAAAGTGTTATTTTCCCCCTATCTGTCCCAGTAGGCTCACAATCTATGTAATGTATCTGGGCCAGTGGAGGATTAAGTGAGTTGCCCAGGGTCACAAGGAGCAGCATAGGGTGCTGAGGCTTTAGCTCTAGTCTAACCACTAGGCTACACTCTCCTCTGCCGTGGAATCGAGGGTGAAATACGTGGATTAAAAACTGGCTGGAGCATAGGAAACAGAGAGTGGGGGTAAATGGGCAATACTCAGATTGGAAGAGCGTCACCAGTGGGGTGACCCGTGCTCTTCAACATCTTTATAAATGATCTGGACATTGGTATGACGAGTGAGGTGATTAAATTTGCGGATGATATGAAGTTATTCATAGTAGTGAAGATGCAGGGGGATTGCAAAGATCTACAAAGTGACATAATCAAGCTTGAGAAATGGGCTTCAACATGGCAAATAAGGTTCAACATAGATAAATGCAAAGTGATGCATGTCGGTAACAACAATCTCATGCATGAATATAGGATGTCTGGGGCGGTACTTGGGAGACCTCCCAGGAAAGAGACTTGGGAGTTCTGATCGATGAAGCCATCGGCACAGTGTGCTGCGGCGGCAAAAAGGGTGAACAGAATGCTAGGAATGATAAAGAAGGTTATCATGCCTATGTACTGGGCCATGGAGCGCCCTCACCTGGAGTACTGTGTCCAGCACTGGTCGCCATACATGAAGAAGGACACAGTACTACTTGAAAGGGTCCAGAGAAGAGTGACTAAGATGGTTAAGGGGTTGGAGGAGTTGCCTTAGAGTGAGAGATTGGAGAAACTGGGCCTCTTCTCCCTTGAAAAGAGGAGACTTGAGAGGGGACATGATCGAAACATTCAAAATACTGAAGGGAATAGACTTAGTAGATAAAGACAGACTGTTCAAACTCTCCAAGGTAGGGAGAACGAGAGGGCACTCTCTAAAGTTTAAAGGGGATAGATTCCGTACAAACTTAAGGAGGTTCTTCTTCATCTAGAGCAGTGTTCTTCAACCTTTTTACACCCGTGGACTGGCAGAAATAAAAGAATTATTTTGTGGACCGGCAAACTACTAGGACTAAAATTTAAAAACCCCGTTTACGCCCCATCTCCGCGAGCTCGGTCCCTGCAAACCATCTGATCCCATCTGCACAAGCCGCAATTATGATTTTATATTGAACATAAGAACATAAGAACATAAGCCGTGCTTCTGCTGGGTCAGACCAGAGGTCCATCATGCCCAGCAGTCCGCTCACGTGGTGGCCCATCAGGTCCAGGACCTGTATAGTAACCCTCTATCTATACCAGTGGTCTCAAACTCAAACCCTTTGCGAGGCCACATTTTGGATTTGTAGGTACTTGGAGGGCCGCAGAAAAAAATAGTCAATGTCTCACCAAAGAAACGACAACCCCGCACGAGGCCAAACTCTTTATAGTTTATAAAGCTTTCCTTTAACAGTTTTACCTCATGCAAAATTGTCATCTCTTCAACAAGACACCAATCACCTCCTCTGCTTATACTTATTAAAGTATAAAAAGAAACAATATTCTGAACAATTGTGATTTTATAAATACAAATATACAGAGTACGGACCAACAAAACCCCTGTCTCCCCTCCCCTTCACATATATCCCCTCTACTATCAAGAAAACTGAACAAGCCAAGTTATTATAGAATGCTACATAGAAATATCATGCTAACAGAATACTGCAGTCCCCAGTTATGTCTCTAGCAGGATATATAATTCAAATCTGATATATTCTAATGACAAAATAGAAATAAAATTATTTTTTTCTACATTTTGTTGTCTCTGGTTTCTGCTTTCATCTTCTTTTCACTCTTTTCCTTCCAGCATCTGCCCGTTCCATCCAATGTCTGCCCTCTCCCCCTTCCATATGTATCTGACTTCTTTCTATGCCTCTCTTCCTTGTCCATCCTCCTCTCTCCTTTTTACATCATTCATTCCAGCTTCACTGCCTTCTTCATTTTTATCTCTCCTACACCAGATCTAGCATCTTTATCCCTCTCTCATTTCTCTGCTGACCCCCTTTCCAGCATCAATGTCTCTCTACTTTCTAATTCCTCTCTCTCCCCTTTCCCTCATCTGATCTCTCCATTCCACCCTGACCCCCTTCCCCTCCTGTAATTTCCCTGCCAGCTGTTTCCTTCCTTTTTTCTTTCTCCCTTCTCTCCTTCCTTTTTTTCCTTCTCCCTTCCCTCCTCCCTCTATCCAACATTAACTCTCTTCCCATCCCTTTCCCTCCTCCCTCCCAGCAGCATCTCTCCTTCTTCTCCCTTCCCTCCTCCCTCTATCCAACAGTAACTCTCTTCCCATCTCTTTCCCTCCTCCCCTCCCAGCAGTATCTCTCCTTCTTCTCCCTTCCCTCCTCCCTCTATCCAACATTAACTCTCTTCCCAACATTAACTCTCTTCCCATACCTTTCCCTCCTCCCCTCCCAGCAGCATCTCTCCTTCTAACTCACTTCAAGTCCAGTAAAAGCTCTCCCTTTTCCAGACCTTCCCAGCCTCCTACAGTGGCTTCCTCCCCTTCCAGCAGCTCTCGGTACTTGCCTGCAGGAAGTTGCCGGTAAATCACTTCCCTGGCAAATTGGAGAGCTGGTGGGAGGGGAGACAGCCACTGTGAAGGCTCTCCAGGATCTTGTTCGTACACGCTGACCATCTCCCTCCACCTGCACCTGAATCTGCAGCTCTCTCCGGTCTAATCGCAACTTCCCTGCGGCCCTCTTCAGCAACTCGGCAGGGGTGGCGATCAAGACACGCTGCCGATGTCAGGACCTTCACTCTTTGAGTCCCGCCTATTTTGTTTCAACTTCCTGTTTCCGAACAGGCGAGACTCATAGAGGGAAGGCCCCGACGTTGGCAGCCTATCTTGATCGCCTGAGGCTGGGAGGAACATTAGTCGGGAGGAACCGCAGTCGGCAGGAAATTTAACTGCCGTCTTGATCTCGCCGGCCCTGTGCGGACCGGCAGAAATTTTCTGCGGACCAACACCGGTCCGCGGACCGGCGTTTGAAGAACTGTGATCTAGAGAGTGGTGGAGAGGTGGAATGCTCTTCCAGAGTCTGTTATAGGGGAAAACACCCTCCAGGGTTTCAAGACTAAGCTGGACACAAGTTCCTGCTAAACTGGGACGTACGCAGGTGAGGCTAGACTCATTTAGAGCACTGGTCTTTGGCCTGGGGGCTGCTGCGTGAGCGGACTGCTGGGCACGATGGACCACTGGTCTGACCCAGCAGCGGTAATTCTTATGTTCTTATTTACTGGCCTTATCTATTAAGCTGCTTTAGCTGTTAATGCAGAAGGTGTACTTTATAACAGTTAATGCACCTCTTTAACTGTTAGCACGCACCAATTTCCGTGTTAATAGCTAGTGTGAAATGGGATGGAAGAATGCACCTTATAGTTAATGTGGAGTTAGTTACTACATGTTAAGTGTTAATGACGCAGCCAGGAGCAAGACTAACATTGTTTGGCTGGCTGTTAATATATGGAACAGGGCAGAAGTGAGAAATGGTGCTGGATTTCCAAATGTGAAGAAAATTGCATTGTATTGTTGCTGATGCAATATAAATGCATGAAAAGACAATTGTCTCCTATGGCCTGATAATAGGAATATCTAAAGCTGCAGAGGATAAAACAGGCAGCCCTATCTAAATGAGATGTATTACTGTGGTGTATTCTATCTAATGAGATTTTGTGAACACATAAAGGCTTATTCAAAAAGGGCTTTTTTTTTCATTCTGTGTCTGTGGATACATTAAGGCCCTGATTCTGTATAGGACGCCCAGGAGAGGTGTCCTATACAGAATCGGTCCTACACTAAACCCCGATTCTGTAACCGGCGTCCATGGTACAGACGCCGGTTAGAGAATCGGGTTAAATTAGACACAGTCGCTACACTTATCGCTGCAAGGGATCTCTCCCTGCTGCAATAAGTATAGCGGCCGTGGCCGCTTGTCCCATCGCTGGCAGGAGGATGCCCAACTCCTCCTGTCGGAACCCCGGACCCCTCTCCCCCCCAAACTCGTAATCGCCGACAGGAGGATGCCCAACTCCTCCTGCCGGAAAACCCGACAACCCCCCGCCCCAACTAATCTCCCTCCCCCAACTAACCTTTAAATGTTGGTCGGCTGGACGGTTCTTGCTGCCGTCCAGCCGACAGGCCCGCCTCGTGGAAATAAGACGGGCCTGCCCCTTCCCGGCCCATCCCCGCTAAATCTAAAGCCTGATTGGCCCAGGCTCTAGAAGCCTGGACCAATCAGGCCTTAGGCATAGCGGGTCTGCCCATCCCCACTAATCCTAAGGCCTGATTGGCCCAGGTGCCTAGCCTGGGGAGCATATTTTTAAAAACATGCATCCCGATTGGCTGATTAGACAGCTGTAGGACGCCTACAGCTGCCTAAAATTGGGACGCACTTTGTAGAATCAGGGCCTAAGTATTTACTAAGACTTGTATTTTCTATACTGCTTTCCTTGGATACACAGACTAATCCAAAAGTTTACAAGGTACACAAATAATACAGAGCAGCAATAAATCCTAAAAATAATACAATAAAGATAGATATACAATATATAGATATATATAAATATACAGTATATATAAGGACCATTTTTAAAGTATGAATCATTTTGTTGTAAACTCATAATTTATTGCAACTCAAAAATTTTTTTTAATTACAGTAAATATCTCTTAAACTACTTTTCAATATAATCCCCGTTGATGTCCAAGCATTTTTGAGACCAGTAGACGAGCTTGACAATCCCCTCATTGAAAATTCTTCCTCCTGTACCTTGAACCAGTTATTGACAGTTTTGTGGACGCCATCATCAGTCTATATGTGTTTTCCGCCCAAGAATTCCTTTAATTTTGGGAAAAGATGAAAGTCCGATGGCGCCAGGTCCAGGCTCTATGGAGGATGGTCCAGTATCTCCCACCGAAATTTCTGCAACACTTCGGATGTGTTTCGAGCAACATGAGGACATACATTATCATGCAGGAGACACACTCCCTTTAGTGAGCACAAATCTTTTAGTGAAGATGTGACAGATAGGCGGCTGGATCTCACTTCATCATGCGCGTTTGTTCTCCCTTCGTTAAACAACCAACACCATTTCCGAACATTTGCCTCATTTATTACACCTTCCCCGTACGTTTCAATTAGCTGTCGATGAATTTCAGCTGGGCAAATGTTCTTTGCATTTAAAAAACGAATCACCGATCGCACCTCACAGTGAGAGGGATTAATGAAATACCTCTGTGAAATTACGTCTGACACAATGATTTGGGCCCTTAATATTTCTTTTCATGGATTATTGGATTGAACTTTTAATAAAGCCTGCATCTTGATCATCTTCTCCACCTGTCTTTGGTTTTATCAGATTTTTATTTCTGTGGAGTTCTTCGGGTCAACCTTTTGGTTTTGACACTGAAAAGCTTGGCAATGATAGCAGGGTTACAGACAAGTTTGGACATGTTCCCAACAATGTTCCAGTCCAAAGCGCCTACTTAGGTTGTTAATATACGCAAACGATTCTTACTTTAAAAATGGCACGGCTGACCTAGGTATTAGTTAAAGGTTATTGTTGCTTTATTTTTGGTTCTGTTAATCTCTGGTATATTGACTTTATATATTTTATCATGTTATTACTTATTTATACTGGTCAATATACCTTTGTATGTTGCAAAACTTTAATAAAGATTATTGAACTTTAAAAAAAGGCCCTCTTGTGTATTTAACGGGTGCTAGAATAGATGTGTCTGTCTGTCTGTGTTTCTTTATCTCTCTCTCCTTGGCTGCTGTCTGTGTCCTTCTGTCTCCCCCCCCTCCCGAGCAAAGCTGTCTGCCCCCAGCGCACACCTCCCCTCAAAGCAGCCTCCTTTCCCTCTCTTTCCATGGCCCCTTATGTCTTCCCCCCAGAGCAAAGCTGTTTGCCCCAAGCACACCCCTCCCCCCAAATCAGCCCCCTTTCCCTCTCCCTGTCTCTCCATGGCCCCTTCTTTTTTCCCCCCAGAGCAAAGCTGTCTGTCCCCAGCACACCTCCCCCCCAAAGCAGCCCCCTTTCCCTCTCCCAAGGGGATCAATTCTTACCCTCCCTCCATCCCGGCGTCTTCTGGCCTGCTCCTCTTCAAAGCAGCCTGCGATCGTGGTGGCCGGCTTTAGCGAACCTCGCAGGCCGCTCTCCAACCTCATTAGCACGTTCCGTCTGACGTGATCCCGTTCTTTAAAGCCGACCACGATCGCAGGCTGCTCTGAAGAGGAGGATCAGCGGCAGCGGTAGCGGTGAGCGAGGGCGGGAGGTGTGTTCCCTGCCGAGGACGCGGGCAGGGAGAAAGCTTGCCTGCGCTTCCTCACAGCAGCAGTTGGTGAGTGAGGGCGGGATGAGGGGAGTGGCCAGAATGTTCCCTGCCGCCGGGTTCTAAAATGGAACACGGCCACGGATCACACACCACAGTGGCAGGGATCATGCTGTTTTAACAGCGCATGCGCCGGTAAGCTTTTATTATATAGGATATATATAGGATATATATATATATATATATATATATATATATATATATATATATATATATATATATATATATATACATATACACACATGGGCCTCAGAGCAGGACTGAGCATCCTTCTTGCTCTCAACTTCTGAACAGGTACGGGGGTGGGAGGTTTGGGGATGAGGAGGGCTAGGAGGAGCATCGGGTGGCAGGAGGGAGTGGATATCCCTTCTACCAATTTTTTTTTAGGGGAGAGGATGGTTTGGGGGTGCAGGGGGCATCTGGTGGCAGGACACAATGGGCATCCCTCCTGTCAATTTTTGCTGGCATGGGGTGGGGCAGTTCATCAGGAGGGGTCATTGGCAAAGGCCATTATCGGCGGTGGGGGGGAGGGGGCAGCACGGCATTTGTTTTTAATGGGGTAGATATTGTGCACATGTAACACACACACAATATCTGTGCCATTAAAAAAAAGAAGCCCTAACATCTTTGGTACTTCCCCTGCCACTAAACTGTTACAACTTCCCCAAACCGTCAAACAGTCACTCTCATAGTAACTGATTAGAGGAGGATTACCAAGAACCTCTGTGCAAATAATTTGCATGGAGGTTTGTTGGAATATCAATCACTGTTTCAGTCGGCCAAACAATCAGCCAACAGTGATTCACACGGTCTTAATGACCATGTTTTGTGCATCTAGCCCTCAGTTTCCACTGATGAAAATTGGGGATTTGGTTGGCAGTTTAAGAGTACAACAGCTAACCTTGATACCTGTTTATAATAAATGTCTGCGTATATGTATCAGTCGTTGTCGAAAGTGTAATGATACAAGTCAGTAGCAGTCTACTTTTGAACACAACTCGCTGTTCAGGTTGATAACAGTGTGCTTTATAGAGTTACGCGGGGACAGAAATCCCACCCAGCCCCGCCTGTCCCCGTCAGGATCCTCTCTGTCCCCACCCGTCCCCGTCAGGATCCTCTCCGTCCCCACCCATCCCCATCAGGATCCTCTCCGTCCCCACCAGGATCCTCTTCATCCCCACCCATCCCCACCAGGATTCTCTCCGTCCCCACCCATCTCCGCAAGGAATTACCTCCATCCCCGCCCGTCCCCATAAAAAGCAGCAATTATTCCTGACAGGTTCATCAATTCCACAGTTTCTTTTGTGTTTGCGCTGCTGTTTTCCTTGTGGAATCTCTTTGGTGGAACCCTTTTTTTGTTTTCTGTTCAGGTAATTAACTTATAAACCCTCTCTTTTACTAAGGCTGACGTGTCCATTATATTATATGGACGAACGCTGCTTCCAAAGCCTTCCATCCCCGCGGGAGTCCTGTGGGCCAGAGGGGGGTCCCTGTGGGAGTCCCTTGGGCCAGAGGGGTGTCCCCATGGGAGTCCCGTGGGTTAGGGGGGATTCCCGCGATCCCCGTTCCCGTGCAGACCTCTAGTGCTGTGTCCAGAACTACTGTAGATTATTATCAACCTGCCAGAAAAGAACAGACTCCTGATGCAGGCCATAGAGCCGAAACACGTACCTATTGAGTCTTTTATTTACAAATAAAAGCATTCCAGCAATTTTGGTCACCTTCACTGTACCTTTTGTGTTATTTCATTCAGAGAAGGTGATTTCTCCTGTTTCGTTATGAAAATTGGGGACTTCCAGGTCCCCTGCTGTTGCTGATCGCTGAGCATACATCGGCAAATAGTGCTGTTAATTAGATTTTAAATAATCTAAACAGTCTTGGTAAAGTCCACGATGAACCATAACCAGCAGCTTAACATGGGTCACAATCCCATAGTATGCAAAATAAAAGGGGACGTGGTCATAAGAAGTGCATGGGAGAGCCAGGAACGCTCTGAAATGTTATGCACTGTGTTAAAGAATTTGACGGAAGTGCGCCCAGCTTGCGCAGCAAGACTTACACCAGGTTTCAGCTGATGTAAGTTCTCATGACCAAAGTCAGGCATGGGAATCGGCATTCTGAGCTATTCTATAAAGAGAATTCATCTCGGATTGAAAGGTCACTTGGACACACAAAGTCAGAGGCGTGAAGAAAGTACAAGAAATTTATTACGGTATACCGGACTCTAGTGCAGTTAATAGCCTGCCTACTAGAGTGTCAGAAACAGGAAATACACGGACTTTTGTGCCCTTTTTGCAAACTAATATATGCAAAAATTACAATTTTCATTTGTTACTTCTATAACTTTCTACAATTATTATTGGTCCTAAGCTCACACTAGCAGGTCACTTATCTAACTCTTACAGGTCTAAATGTTAAATGTACAGAAGACACACTAACCAAAATCCAGTGAGGTGGATTCTATTGACTGCGGGGTTTCAGATTGACCATATCAGCAGGTCTGTCAATTCGTCATTCATTTTTTTGTATCTTTTTTTTATATGCTTTTTATATAAGTATATATTTATGAACTTTCATTTTTGACGTTTTTTCATAATAAATTAGTGATAAGAACAATATTAAAGGTGACTTAGCTTATTTCTGTGAGTATATAAGTCATACTGGTTTGAAGTTTTTTTTCTCTCCGATGTTATACATAGAACACTCCCCTCTGCCAACGCGTTTCGCCAGTCTTTCTCAATGTACAGAAGGGCAGGGTACATCATGGCTCAAACTCTTATCTATTTAGCTTACAATGTGGTAAGGCAGAGACATACATTTTAGGCAGATGAAGTCAATAGATTGTACACTTTCTTCAGCAATGTAGGCCAGAGCAATATTTTAAACAACAGTTAACCATTTCATGACCCTACAGGATCATCTTTTATAGAACAGTGATGAGTGCTGATTTTTTTTTCTCAGTGCCTAATTTTCTGCGCCGTTTAGTCAATCCAGTCCTTGGCATCTAAATTTAGGCACTTTGTATAGAATTGCTTTTTTAATTTTTTGGCTTTTGTTCAATTTGAATATCTTCATAAAACTGAAATTATCCTGTCATCTCTATTATATGCAATACATTTGAATATATGCTATTAAAGCCTTTTAATCACTTCAATGTAATATTTAACAAAGACTATTAAAACACTTTTTCTGGCAATTAGAGTAATACCTGATTTCTATGAAATTTGCTTGTGTTGCATATTCTGAATCAAACTATAAATCTAATATACTGTATTACAGCTTGAAGATATTGATCTTTCACTCTCTCAGTGTCTCAGAAGGTCCTGACACTTTCACTTTCTGTTTCTAGATGGCTATACTACGGATGACATTGAGTTCTACTGGCGGGGGGGAGATCATGCAGTGACAGGCGTGGACAGAATTGAACTACCACAGTTCTCTATTGTGGACTACAAGCTCCTCTCCAAGAATGTGGTTTTCTCCACTGGTATGTGTTGGTAATATACGGTAAATTTATCATAAGGTGCTTGGACGACACATCTAATTGGTCAGATTATTGACTAGATTGATTGCAGGAACACCAAAATATGCCCACATTCTGCCTAGGCTTCAGAAACTGCACTGGTTGCCAGTAGCATTTAGAGTACAGTGCAAGGCTGCAATGATTTCTCATCAATTTTTGTATGGTACAATCCCAGAGAATTTTAAGAGTAAGATGATTACTTTACGTTCTGAAAATTCTGCTTTGTTAAAGGCTAATGTTAACCCAAAATATGTCGAAACTGGAGCAACATTATGGAATTCACAGTTGAGAAAAAGCGCTGATAGAGGAACTGTTAGGAAGCTCCTCAAAACACAATTTTTTATAGTGTCTGACTTGTCCTGTTTAAGGGATTACTGTGCATTTAATTTGAGATGTTTTGCACCTATCCTGTACTGTTTTAGCTATTATTTATGTGAACATTTGTAAACCGCCTAGGAATTAGACAGTATAGAAACTTTTAAAATAAATAATAAATAAATAGATCTAGAATACCTGATAAGCAAGTAAAAGAAAATTGATATGAAAATGTTGTATTATGCAGTTCATTGCTTTATGTTAATCTTCCTGTGGTCTTGAATAAACAAACCAAAACTGCAGATATGTACAACGATGTAGACAAATTTTATTGTGACAAGCAAACTATATATAAAACCTTTTTACCCAACAGGGGACCCAACACGGTCCGTGTTTCGGACAACCTTCATCAGGGGTCCTATTAGGTACAGATATAACATAAAACCCAATATTAAAAATACAATAATATAAACAGTTGTAATAATAATAAAAGTAAAAAAAATAAAAAAATAACAAATAGTAAGACTAAGACAACAAGATGATCAATTTGACCATATACTATAATATTAGAGAATTAAAAGAATGAGGACAAATATATGTTTTAAAAGGTGATAAGTACGCATGCAATATCCATAAAAATGCGTGCAGAAAAGACAGAATTCGATAATAAGTGACTGCTAGTATTAAATATGAACGGACTGTGACGGAACATAAGCCATAGTCTATGGTCAAATTGATCATCTTGTTGTCTTATTCTTACTATTTGTTATTTGTTATTTGTTATTTTTTTACTTTTATTATTATTACAACTGTTTATATTATTGTATTTTTAATATTGTGTTTTATGTTATATCTGTACCTAATAGGACCCCTGATGAAAGTTGTCCGAAACACGGACCGTGTTGGGTCCCCTGTTTGGTAAAAAGGTTTTATATATAGTTTGCTTGTCACAATAAAATTTGCCTACATCGTTGTACATATCTGCTGTTTTGGTTTGTTTGTTCCTGGCTGGTTTTTTTTTACTGCAGACAAGGTTGGACCTCCCTTCTTTTGGTTCTGTTGCTCTAAACTTCCTGTGGTCTTATCACAACTGGTTGTTTTTTTGTTTGGTTTCTTTAGGAATGTGCATTTGTTAGTGTGTTTTCAGTTCATTGGGACACCTTAAAAATGTAATCTATGAAAAATTAAACATAAGTCAATTTACTAATTTATATGTTTAAGTTGATGCACTAATAAAAAGTTCTAAAGTGTATTAATATTTTTTATAAAAACAAATGTGTGAAACAAATTGAAAGAAAATATTCAAACATTGGGACAACAGGCCAAAAATCCAAAATTGAATAATACTGTAGTATGAATTGCCATTTATGCAGCGATCTGAAAAAGAAAAGTAAACATCAGGAACATGTGTGGTACCTATGTTATTTGAATGTCCTGTTTTGTGTTTATCAGATGCTTCATAAGTATTTATTACTGTATATCTCTCTTATTTGAATTTCAGTGCTGTTAATAAGTTTTAGTTTTGTTATGTTATGTGCAATCTTACAGTATATCCTGCCAGATCCTCATTAATTTGAGTTTTAGGCAGGTTTCAGTGAACATGTTCTATCATGTTTAGATTATTGCAGCTTAGTTCTTTTGGATTTGCCGTTTACTGTACTTAGTGCATTGCAGGTTGTGCAGAACTCACTTATTAGAATTAAGGCCAGTACTGGGCAGACTTGCCTGGTCTGTGTCTGTGTGAGGCCTTTTGGTTGAGGATGGGCTGGGGAGGGCTTCAATGGCTGGGATGGTGTAAATAGGCTGGAGTGAGCTTTGATGGAGACTTCAGCAGTTGGAATCCAAGCACAGTACCGGGTAGAACTTTGGATTCTTGCCCAGAAATAGCTAAGAAGAAAAAAAATTTAAAAAAATTAAATTGAATCAGGTTGGGCAGACTGGATGGACCATTCAGGTCTTTATCTGCCATCATCGACTATGTTACTATGTCTGCACTTTGCTACATGTGATCATGACGTCAGAATAGCCCCATTTGATTAGATTACTGATTGATGTGAGTTAGCATATGCCGGTGGTCTTCACTAATTTTTAAGTCAGGGCCACTTGGCATTCAAATTAGCTGAAGGAGAGCTATCAACATCATTGACCAGTGAGTGTCTTCAAACTTTTCATTGGGGGTGAGCATTTCCAAATATCCTTCAAGCATGTAGCTCTTCTTCCCATCTACAGTATTTTCCCCATTCTGACCTAAGCTTGGATAGAGAAGTAGAGAGTCATGAGATAAAAACTAAGAATGGGCCGTCATTGGTCTAGGGGCCTTGTATTGAAGAACACTAGTGTATGCAGATGATTCCAGCAAGGGTTTGTTAATCAAGTTATGTCAGCGTCTCTGGAAAATGTATACTTTATCAGAGAGCAAGCTTGAGTACCTGAATAAACTCATGTAAACCGTTCTGAGCTCTCCTGGGAGAAAGGTATAGAAAATTGAATGAATAAATAAATAAATACATGAAGTTTTTGGTTTCCCACATCTTCAGTTGCACCTTTTACCTTTGTATTCTCTTTCTTTTTTAATTTTTTACATTGCATTATATTTCATTACATTTGTGACTTATATTCTGCCTTAATTTTGCAGTTCTAGGTGGATTACAAAGGAGGTAAATTGGACATTACCAGAAGAGTTACAGGAATAGAGATAAATTACAGTTCTGCGTTAATTTGTCCTGACAAATCTTCTGAATAGAAGGATTTTTATTTCCCTTCAGAGGGTTTTGTAATCAGATATTGTCATCAGTAAATTGGAGAGATGGTGGTCAAGTTCTGCTGCCTGAGTGGCTAGTAGGCCATCATACATTTGTTTGCGCAGTGTGCCTATGATTGGGGAGTGAGTATTTATTTATTTATTTATTCAATTTTTTTTAGCCTGTCCTCCAAAGGAGCCCAGAACGGGTTACAAAGTACATCCATAATAATCTAGACAGAGCAGAAATGATATAGTTTACATAAATTACAATATAGACAGACAATAAAACATATGCACTAAGTAGCATCTGGTGAGATTAGGTGGCTTAGGTGCGTTGACTGGGTGGCATTTCAGGCGCTTTAGGACTTTAAGGCGCTGGGTTAGTAAAGAGGAAGGTTCCTTCCTGAAGTTCCAGAGTCCATCTAGTGATCTGACAGATGGAGGGATTGTGCCAAAATTTGGGTATGAAATATGAGTAGGAGCGTTTGCGAGCGGTTTCAGTTTTGAGGGAGCGGCCAGAAGGTATGGTCAGTCGTTTTTCTCCTTGGGACCTCAGTGGTCGCTTTGGGAAGTAAATTTGTAGTTTAGTTTTCATGTAGTACGGAATCGTTTCATGGAAGGTTTTGAAAGCGAGGAGCAGGGCCTTGAAGGTGCAGCGTTTTTGAATGGGCAGCCAGTGCATGGAAGCTAATGCAGGGGTAACATGGTCGTGGATGCCTAGGTTTTTCAGAAGGTGGATTGCAGCGTTTTGCACCCTTTGGAGGTGGGAGAGAGTTTTGGTAGGCAGGCCCACTAGTAGAGTGTTACAATAGTCTAAGTGGGATAGAACAAAAGCGTAGAGTAGTTGTGCAAATTCAGGTTCTGAGAAGTAGGCACGCATGGTTTTTAGCTGGCGGAGGTAATAGAAGGAGGATGATACTAGTTTGGATACGTGATCTGTTATTGATAAATTAGAGTCAAGAGTTACTCCTAGGCTGCGGACGTTGTCTTTGGGTGTAAGGGTGTTTGTAGCCATAGATATAAAATGGGTTTTAGAATTTGGCATGTGCTAATTCCCTTAACGTGCACTAAAGGAGCATTAAGCCCTAACACTGCTTGATTAATTCCCCTTTAATTAGACATTTTCAGCTACACTAAGTGCCACTGAAAATGACTATTTAAGCCTGAACGAGCAATTCAACTAACCAGGATCCATTTCTGGCCACTTAAATCACTTTGAAAATCGACCCACACATATTTTGCCAAAACTTGTAAAGCAGTTTTTTAAATACCTTCTGATTTCTTTGCATGAAACTAAATATTTGTGATAGAGTTCATCTGATATTTTTCTACTTAGTCTATCCCCTTCATGATCAAAACATTCAAGATACTGAAGGGGATAGACTTAGTAGATAAGGACAGGTTGTTCACCCTCTCCAAGGTAGGGAGAACGAGAGGGCACTCTTTAAAGTTAAAAGGGGATAGATTCCGTACAAACGTAAGGAAGTTCTTCTTCACCCGGAGAGTGGTGGAAAACTGGAACGCTCTCCCGGAGGCTATCATAGGGGAAAACACCTTCTAGGGATTCAAGACAAAGTTAGACAAGTTGCTGCTGGACAAGAACGTGCGCTGGTAGGGCTAGTCTTGGTTAGGGTACTGGTCTTTGACCAGAGGGCCGCCGCGTGAGCGGACTGCTGGGCATGATGGACCACTGGTCTGATTCAGCAGCGGCAATTCTTATGTTCATCTTTATGCAGGACTTCCAAAACCTGCCTTGGTTAGTCTATAATCACTTAGGTTTTCAGGTTATCTTCAGTACTGTGCATGAGTTAAATTTCAATACTTTGGAAGCCTGTTATCTGCATATACATATCCCACTAGTACAAGTTTGGGAAGACTTCATCAAGACCTAAAGGGCAATTCTATAACTAGGCCCTCACGGTTACACCCGCCTTTCTATGCATAACTATATAGGAAAGCAGCATATATCCGCATAAATACCCTAAGGTTTATTCTATAACCCCCAAATTCTGTATATAATGCCTTACATGGTATGCACAAATTGGTTCACCCAGCCAATTTGCCAACACAGCTTTATTGTTTAACAAGCCTAATTGACGCCAGTAATTGGCAGTAATTGGAAATAATTAGAAGTTACGCGCATAACTTGGAAAGCACAAGTCTATGAAAAGGGAGTGTGGACAGGGGAGGGCATGGGTGGATTGGGGGCATTCCTAAAAGTTAGGATGTGCGCACAAGTTAGGTGTAGGTAATTAGGCCTGGTTTTCCGTGGCCTAAATTTGTGTGCCTAAAAGTTATGACATGCACTGGCATTCAGCGCAATTCTATACGCTTCCCCCTCCCCATTTGCAGTTTCGGCAATCGCGATTTCACATATTCGTGATTTTTTGGGGAGGGGGAAGAAAAGAAAAATAAACCCATAGTTTAGCCTTCACCCCAGCATCCCGGGCTCACCTGGTGCTCTAGCAGGCTTTTGGGGCAGGAGCGATCTTCCTACCCTACGCTCCTGCCCCGTGTAGATCGCCAATAGGAAATGTCTGTGGGGAGTTCCCGTCGTAGCCTCGAGAGACTACGGGAACTCACAGCAGCCATTTCCTATTGGCGATCTGCATGGGGCAGGAGCATAGGAAGATCGCTCCTGCCCCGAAAGCCCGCTAGACCAGTGTTCTTCAACCTTTTTACACCCGTGGACCGGCAGAAATAAAAGAATTATTTTGTGGACCAGCAAACTAATAGGACTAAAATTTAAAAACCTCGTTTACGCTCCATTTCCGCGAGCTCGGTCCCCACAAACCATCTGATCCCATCTGCACAAGCCGCAATTATGATTTTATATTGAATGTATTTTATTAAAGTATAAAAAGAAACAATATTCTGAACAATTGTGATTTTATAAATACAAATATACAGAACACGGACCAACAAAACCCCTGTCTCCCCTCCCCTTCACATATATCCTCTCTACTATCAAGAAAACTGATCAAGCCAAGTTCATAGAAATATCATGCTAACAGAATACTGCAGCCCCCAGTTATGTCTCTAGCAGGATATATATTTCAAATCTGATATATTCTAATCACAAAATAGAAATAAAATTATTTGTTTCTACCTTTTGTTGTCTCTGGTTTCTGCTTTCATCTTCTTTTCACTCTCTTCCTTCCAGCGTCTGCCCTCTCTGTCTCTTCAATCCAGCATCTGCCCCTTCCATCTACTGTCTGACCTCTCCCCCTTCCATATGGTATTTGTCTTCTTTCTATGCCCCTCTCCCCTTTCCATCCAGCCTATGCCCCTCTCTCCTTTTTACATGATTCACTCCAGCTTCACTGCTCTCTTCATTTTTATCTCTTCTACACCAGATCTAGCATCTTTGTCCCTCTCAATTTCTCTGCTGACCCTCCCTTCCCATCTCATTCCTATCTCTCCCCTTCCCCTCCTCTAATCTCCCTGCAAGCTGTTTCTTTCCTTTTTTCTTCTCCCTTCCCTCCTCCCCCTGTCCAGCAGCATCTCTCCTTCTCCCTCCCTCCAGGTCCAGTAGCAGCTGTCCCTTTTTCCCCCTTACCCAGCAGCTTCCCAGGCTCCTTTCCCTCCCCACTCCCAGCAGCATCTCTCCTTCTCCCTCTCTAGGTCCAGTAGCAGCTGTCCCTTTTTTTGTTCACCATGCCAGCAGTTTTCTCCCCTCCCAGCAACTCTCCTTACTTGCCAGCGCTGCGATTCAGTAAGGCAGTCTCGGGTCCTTTGTGGGGTCGCACCGCCTCTGAGGAAAGCAGAAGTTGCATCATCAGAGGCGGCTCGACTCAGAAAAAGCTCCAAGGCTTCCTTCCTGAATCGCTGCACTTGTAAGGAGAGCCGCTGGGAGGGAAGAAAGCACAGTCGGAGGCTCCCCATTATATCTCCGGCCTTAATAGACTCAATAACTGGTAAAATAATAATTGGGTGATAAGCACCTATCACGTGGTGCCTAACACCTAAGTGGACATTTCTATGGGTGGAACGTGACTTAGGCACTGCTTAAAAACCCAAGCCTACATTTCAGACTCCTAAGTTTTTACATAGGTGCCACTAGCCGTGATTCTGCAAACGGTGCCTAAGTGTGATCGACATGTAGCTGGAGCCATTTTTCTAGGCACCGGCCGATTTCGGCATTGTTTTATAGAATCGGCCCCTAAATGTTGTTCTAGTCAGCACTGATTTTTTGGGGGCGCTATATATAGAATCGGATTCCAAGAGAGCACATGCGTACTATAAGAGTCACAATGTGGAAATAGAAGGGGGTGTACATATGAGTAGACCATGGGTGAAACACATGCAGGGCTTATCGCAGCACTTAAACGGAGGCGATCGCTCAGAGAACTGCCTCTGTAATGTTTTATCATAATGATATACTGTCCCACTACCAACAAGTCGATGGAATTTGGTGTCAATGATGAAGATAGTAACTCATTTACAAAATAAAATAGCTATGGATATTTATATATTTTTTATGATTATTTTGTAGGATCCTATCCACGCTTGTCTCTCAGCTTTAAATTGAAAAGAAACATTGGCTACTTCATACTACAGACTTACATGCCTTCCATTTTGATCACTATCCTTTCCTGGGTTTCGTTCTGGATTAACTATGATGCTTCAGCTGCAAGAGTTGCTTTAGGTAAAAAATAAAAAAAAGTCTAAAATCTCATATAAGTTACTTATCATGACTAGGAGATCTCATATGCTTACATTTGATTTGATTTAATAATTTTATATACTACTTAATATTAAAAGTTTTAATTTGGTTTACAAGAAAAAATGAAAATGTTATAATTTAATGAATCATAAGAACATCATATGATATTACTCAAAATAACCACATTGGTGTTCTTTGCTTAGCTGTTAGGCTTTGATGCCATTTTATTCTGCCTTGAGTCGTTAAACAATAAGAATGTGTCTAATTTAGAATTAAAGTCTGATTATATTTCCACAAAACTCACTGACGGCATATTACAGTATAAAAGGTAATATGCCCAAGTCAGGAAGATTCATTAATAAAACAGAATGGAGGCAGTTTTGAAGACAGCTATTAAAATACTGCTGAGCCTGCACCATAAGTCTAAAAGAACCCGTTTGTCCCCTTGTGAGATGCTTATAAGGTTTGGTTGTTTGTTTGTTTTTTTTAAGTTTTGAAGGTTTCTGAATCATTTCTACTGTCGGTATGTAGGATTTAGTACTTATCAGCTAAAAAAATACCCCTCCCTTTTGCTAAACCGCAATAGCGGTTATTAGCATAGGGAGCCGCATTGAATGCGCCGGCCTGCTCCCGACGTTCATAGAGTTCATATGAGCGTCCTGAGCAGCCCGGCTCCCTGCGCTAATAACTGCTATCGTGATTTAGTAAAAAAAAGGGGGAAAGCTTTGGCATGTCAAAAGAACTTGGGACAAGAGATAATGAGTTAAATGTAACTCATCTGTTACATTAAGGGCTCCTTTTATCAAGGCGCGCTAAGGGGGTTAGCGCCTCGGATGTTTCATCACGCGCTAACCCCCGCGGCAAGCCCAAAAAAATAACGCCTCGTCAATGGAGGCGTTAGCGACTAGCGCGGCAGGCGGTTTAACGCGCATTAAGCCCCCTACCGCTCTTTGATAAAAGGACCCCTAAGTGGATGGGGACCAAGTGGCTGCAGCTACATTGTTGATGGCTTTGGTATTGAATTCTAATTGGGACTGACTTATGTATATTCTTTAGACACTGGCCCAGATTCTCTAAACAGCACCATTTGTTTTCTTGTTTATTGGCATCGGTTTTATGTTGTGGGCTTGATAATAGTTTATTGGTTTTATTAAGTATTTACCTTTATCAACTATGTTATTATTTTTGAATTGAATTGTGAACCAGTCTAAATTCTGTACAAGTTAATGTAAATTATTTGATCGACATGTACAATGTTTATAAAAATAAATTTAAATTAAAGAACCTAAGGGGCCCTTTTACTAAAATGTAATAAGATTTGGAGTTAACATGGCTTAATACTGGATTTTCCCACACATTAACTGCAAATCTAATGTTACCCTTTTTAGGACATTTTCATTTGTTGTTGTGTTTTGGTTTTTTTTTTGTTCAGATCATGAGGTAATACTGTCAGCGTCTGATACCTGCTAAGAGTTAACATTGGAGCACTTACGCTATTGGTGGCTGCCTAACAAGCAGCCGCCAATCACATGTCAGCCAATACATGGCGCCATATACAGAATCATGTCTCCAGGCAAGATAGGAACCAGAAATGTAGGCCTGGGTTTTCCGGGCCTTTATTTCTGGTGCCTGTCTATGCTGTGAATTGCACCTATAAAGGTACTTTCCAGCACCTAATGCCACTTCCTGCGTTAGCCCATGCCCATAGTGGCATTACGTGCTGGAAAGTACCAACGTAGGCACAATCCCAGAGCCTTTTATTTAGGAACCGGTAGGTATTTTTTTGCCATTTCTAACGGCATTTGTCAGTTAACTTAGGCACTGGTAGGGCAGCTACCGAAGCCTAAGTTTCAGTGCCGGCTATAGAATTTCCTCTTTACTGCCTAGTATTTAGGAGGCACTGAGGACCAAATTCTATAAACGGCGTCACGATTGTAGGTGGCGGAAGGCATCCTACTGCTGTCTAACCAGCCAATTGGGACGCATGTTTTCTGAAAAATCCAACCCGAGGCAGTCCGCCTACACTGTAGGCATCTATCATGGGTGCAAGGAGGCGCCTAGGGATGCTTAAATACCCCCAAGGCTTGGGCGTAGGTGTGGTTTCACCCAGAAATGGCGTTAGGCGAGCTTAAGTGGCCCTAGGCATCTCCTTAGGGCTGCAATAGGTGCCCGAAATGTAGGCCTACATTTCAAATAGACACGGCAAAGAAATCCTCCTGCCGCCGTGTCAGGGAACCCCCCAAGCCCCACTGCAAGTCAGCTGGCAGGAGGGATGCCTACTCCCTCCTGCCACCACTCCCGAAACCCCCACACACCGTCTGTGGCAGGAGGGATGCCCACTTCCTCCTGCCAGAACCCCCGAATCAACCTCCGGCAAGAAGGATGCGTTATCCCTTTTGCCACAAACCCCAAAGCAATCCTTGGCAGGAGGGATGGTCACTCCCTCATGCCAGTACCCCCCAAACACCCCCAACAGGAGGGATGCCCACTCCCTCCTGCTGGCACCCTCTTTATTTGGACCTGCCAAAGTGCATGATTCAAACGTTAGAATTGGCTCAAAATGCAGCAACTCATGTGATTCTTGGATTGTCCATGTTTGACCATATTACACCTATCTTGTGTGATCTCCACTGGCTGCCTATTGCTTATCGCATAGAATTTAAAGTGGGTTTGTTTAATTTTTAAGCTGTTGAAGGACAATGTTCAATTATACTTAGCTCTCTATTACAGATATATCACCCTTGTCGTGCTTTACGATCTGAAGATAAGATTAGCCTCGAGGTTCCATCTATTAAACAGATAAAGTTGGCAGGCACTCGGCATGCTTTGTTAACTGTTCAGAAAGTGATATTGTGGAATGCATTATCATTGGATATAAAGAATACTACCAGTTTACTTCAATTCAGGAAAATGGTTAAAACTTGGCTTTTTCAGAAATGTTTTCCATAATCGTTTGTGTTAAGGATTATTTAGGCAAATCCTTTTTATTTTGTTGTTTCTTTGGTGAATGACTGAGTCGGGGAGAATTTTATGGCTTTGATATAGTCGATGAAATGATTTGTTTTTGTGCCTGTTTGTTGTCTAAGATATTGTTTTGGTTATGTACATGTTTGATTGTAACTCGATGGTTGCGAGGAGTAATTTTTTTAAAAGAAAATAATAGTGGCGCCTAATTCCTAAACGGGCACTACATGCAAAACACGCCCATGATCCACCCCCTAACTACCGTATTTTCACGCATATAACGCGCGCGTTATACACGATTTTACAAACCGTGCATAACCATGCGCGTTATACGCATGAGCGCGTTTTACAACTTTTTTTTACATAGTTCCCCCCCCCCCCCCGACGTCCGATTCACCCCGCAGGACCGCTCTCACCCCCACCCCGAAGGACTGCTCGCACACACTTGCACCCGTACCCCCACCCGAAGGACCGCTCGCACACACTCGCACCTGCACCCCCACCCCGAAGGACCGCTCTTACCCCCACAGCCTCCCGACCCCCCCCATCATGTAGATGTCAGAGAAAGGACGGGACCGCCAGAAGAGGAAGCAGCGCAGACGCAGGGCTCATAGAAGGACCGGGACTGCCGGAAGAGGAAGCAGCAGGACAATGGTAGGAGCTTCTACATGATGGGGGGGGGGGGCGGGAGGCTGTGTGGGTGCGAGCGGTCCTTCGGGGTGGGGGTGCGGGTGCGAGTGCGTGCGAGCGGTCCTTCAGGGTGGGGGTGCGAGCGGTCCTGCGGGGGGGGGGTGAATCGGACATTGGGGGAGGCATCAGGCTTTCAGGGTGGGGACAAGACTTCAAGGGAGAGAGGAGAGTCGGGGCGGGCGAAAAGAGAGTCGGGCGGCGACGGGAGAGTCGGGGCGGCATGCGCGGTATACGGGTGTGCGCGGTATATAAAAATTTATTTACATAAATTACAGTTTCCCGCGCGCTATACTCGTGTGCGCGTTTTACACGGGTGCGTGGTATATGAGTGAAAATACGGTACACCTACTTTTTTTTCGGTGCCTTGGACTAGGCGCCTATCTCAAAGTGGTTGGCGCCAACCAAGTAAGGTATCTAACATCCAATTGAGTGTATGTCAATTGCGAGATCCTCATTGTCAATTATCAGCACCAATTAAGTCTTTTAAACAATTTAGGTGCCTACAGCATCTAGGTGAGCCAATGTAGGTGCCTAGCTATAGGTGGCTTTTATAGAATTCGCCAGTAATTATTCCTGTAAGTGCATTATCCAATTAGTGTGTGTTAACTATAGCACACCTACTACCTACCCGTGCCATGTTCCCACCCAGAAGAATTCTTAAAAACTGCTAACACTTGGTTTACCACATGCTAGTAGTAAAAATATCACAAAGCACTTTAATAACAATTTAATAAAAGGGCCCCTTAATATGTATAATATGGAAGTGGCGGCTGGATATAATCGAGGCACACAAATATCTTTCAGAAGTTAATGCATAAAAGACAAACTTTTAAATATAAAACATGTTATAAAATATGATGCTGAAAGAGTGGCTGAGGGTGGGGGCAAGTCACTTAATCTCCTCCATTGCCCCAGGCACGTTAGATAGATTGTGAACCCGCCATGACAGAGAGGGAAAACTGCTTGGGTACCTGAATAAATGCATGTAAATCATTCTCAGCTCCCCTGGGAGAACGGTATAGAAAATTGAATAAAATAAAAAATAAGAAACACCCCAACTGCCGTCTTAGTAGGGGTACCACCCAGCAGCAACATAGCAGCCCAGAATTTCTCCCCCCACCCCAGTCCGGTACCTCTTAAAGTCTTCTACCCACTGCTCACACTGGCCCTGATTACTACTACCATTAATTATTTCTATAGCACTAGCAGATGCATGCAGCACTGGCCTCCCTTCCTTCCTCTGATATAACTTCCTGTTTGAGGGACCAGGAAGTTACATCAAAGGGCAGACTTGAGCCGGCATAAGTAACGGGTAGGAGACCCTTCTCACTGTTAGTGAAGAATAAAAGACTTTAAGAAGTACTGGGGGAGGAGATGCCGGGCACCATCTTCCTTCTGCTCCAGGTACCAGCTTCCCTTGCTATGCCACTATATGTATTTTCAAAAAGAGTGGTGCGTGCTAGTGGTAGGACCAGTTCATTATTGAAAGGAAAGGAAGTTTGGCATAAGATCAGAGTATTAGTGTAGGATTACTAGTACTGGGGTAGCAGGAAAAATGGCCTTCTCTATCCCAGCCCAATCCTGTCCCAATATCATCTCATAAGGAGCCCCTGGTACCAGGGCAACAGACACCCTGTATACCCTGTCTTTGTGAAGAATAGTGGTTGGCCTGAGAGGGTAGTGAGCACTGTCCCCAAGGATATACCTAATAGTCACCTTCCCCTCGCTGAATGATTCTTTTCCCCAGGGAACACTTTCTGCCAGAAACCTGGTCTGCTCCCGTGTCGATCAAAGCCACGGTCCCCTGTCCCTCCACTGAGATTGGAATAGTATATGCCTCGTTTACACTATCCACAGACATACTTTTGTGACATAGGCAATTAAGAAAAAACACTTATTACCCAGGAACAAAAAAAATGTTGTCACAATGTGGAATGAGCCCCAAAGTGGAATTAGAAAAGGTACAGAGAGGGCAACAAAAATTATAAAGTGAATGGGATGACTTTCCTATAAAAAAAGGCTAAAGCAGCTAGGGCTCTTCAGCTTGGAAAAGAGATGGCTCATGGGGAGCTAGAGTGGAGTGGAATGGGAGACACAAATTGCTTATTTACTCTTTCCAAAATACTAGGACTAGGGGGCATGCAATGAAGCTACTAAGTAGTAGATTTAAAATAAACCAGATAATTTCTTCACTCAACATTCTTCATTAAACTCGGGAATTTTGTTGCCAGAGAATGTGGTGAAAGCAGTTAGTTTAGCAGGGTTTTAAAAAGTTTGGATAATTTCCTTTTTTAAAAAAAAGTCCACATCAGACATTATTAAGATGGACTTTGGAAAATCCACTTCTGATTCCTAGGATAAGCAGCATAAAACCTATCTTATTCTTTGGGATCTTGCTAGGTACTCGTGACCTGGGTTGAGCGCTGTAAGAAATCAGGATACTGAGCTTGATGGACCTTCAGTCTGTCCCAGTATGGCAGCACTTAAAGCTGATTACTAAATTGGTCCAATTGTGTGTTGAATAATATAAAACATATTTTCATGTTAATAAATGCAACAGATCAAAAGCTTTTCTTCATCTTGTATCATCTAGAAGCAAACTCATTTACATTATAGAAAAACATTTTCATCGGTGGTTTCAAGTGTCTCCATGATTTGTTTTGCAGTATAATTTACTGCAGTTATAATTGGTGCATGAACAAACATGTAATTTTTCTAATACTATTTAAAGGAGAGATACAGTAGGAGATAAATGAGAGGCATTGGTCTACAGTAGTTATATATCAGGTCTCTACTGTGATTATTATAGGTGAAGAGCTGAAAAGAAAATTAATCTTAGCATGTTTAATTGGCTGATTGTGTTCTTTCAGGAATTACAACTGTGCTAACTATGACTACCATCAACACCCATCTTCGAGAAACTCTCCCCAAAATTCCTTATGTGAAAGCCATTGACATGTATCTGATGGGGTGCTTTGTATTCGTTTTCATGGCACTGCTGGAGTATGCACTTGTCAACTACATCTTTTTTGGCAGGGGACCCCAGCGCCAAAAGAAAGCAGCCGAAAGAGCTGCCAGTGCCAACAATGAGAATATGCGACTGGATGTCAATAAGGTAATACAAGACTGAGGGATAGATTGCTCATAGGAATTTCCTTTTAGTTCCAAAGCAGTGAGAATATCATGTATTAATCTTGGCATCCCTTCAATTAAACTTCAATTAAACTGAAACTATCTTTCCCTTCTATAAAAGGTATATCCCGCGCAGGAAAACTTGGAACATCCCTCCCCTTTAGAACCATAGAACTCTGGAACAATCTTTCATCCCCGCTCAGAAATTCTAGCTCCTTCCAATCCTTCCGCAAACACTTGAAAACTTGGCTCTTTTCAAAAATCTAATCACCTCCCGTGCTTTAGTATCCTGTCCCCCTCTATCTCCTCAGTCCCTCTCCTATATCCGTCTTTGTAGTTCCTTTCCTTTCAAACTCTGTAAACCGTGCCGAGCTCTGCGCACGCGGAGATGGTGCGGTATACAAACCTAAGGTTTAGTTTAGTTTAGTTTAGTTTAGTTTAATTAAGCATCCAGAAAATGTATAAAAATAATATAGAGAGTAAACAAAGCTAACTACCACGAAAGAAAAACCGGAATGGTGAGATTAGGTTATGGTTCATTTTTTTTTTTTTTTTAATTGGCGATGCCTATTTATGAAAGAGCCTTTCATCAATAGAGCTCAAACGTGTGTTTGTGTGAATCAGTTTTGATTAAATTAATTGGTTACAAAAACTGTGACTTCCACATAGGGTAATGAAGATCTAAGAGGGTGGTGCTTCTTGCCTCCAAATTAAACCAGACTTCAGTCAAAAATATACAGTATGGTCAGGGAAATCTTCTCTCCAAAAAAACAGGGGATATAATCAAAAATCAAAAGTACATATTGTCCATTAATCCCTCATAAATTTAACTTATGTGTGAGACTCCATATTGGTTTTATATTAGTCTCTACCATATTCTCAGAGACAATGCGGTAATGCCTTTGATGAATTCGCCCCTAAACTGGCCAGTAATTGATGCTATATATTGATATTTTGTGCTAATTTGCTGTTGTGCCCATAAGACTTTTACCCAGTGGTATAAACAGGCCAGCTAATATTCAACCGACAGTGGTGAGCATCTTTTTAAATGCTGACTGTCATGTCTAAATTAGCCCTCGATATTGCCGGGACATGTGTGGACACTGGCGCTAAGGCCCTCATTCTATAACAGATGCCTACAATTAGACGCCTAAATCAGTACATCTAGCCGATCTACGTGCTTAACTCACCCCCTTCCCCTTTCACGAAGCAGCGTTAGACTTTTTTTTATCGTCAGCAGCGGTGGTATTAGCGTCACAGCTAATGCCACCATGGCACTGATTAAAAAAAAAGGTATTATTTTTTTCCTTTATGTTTTTGTTTTATTTCTACTTATGGCGCTGATAATTGAAAGCGCTATTAGAAAGCCGATTCAAAATGATATAAAAATAAGTGATTTGCCCACCTCGAGGTAGGTGTTTTCACTGATGTGCCTTCTGGCGCCTACACAGCAAGTAGACGTGGTTAGGGGTGGATTCGGGGCAGAGTGTGGGCATGGATTGCTTTAGGCACACTCATTTAGGCCAAGAAAACCCTGTAGTATGAATAAGGATTTAACTGGGCTATTTGAGCGTTTCTGTGCTTGATAGGTGAAGAGTCATACTCGGTAATATATGATTTTTGTTAGATGGGGTCATTTTGTTGTTTTTAATTTTTTTATTATTTGCCTTTATTTTATTAGATATTATTTAGGCTGTGTTTTGGTTTTGTTATGCGTTTACAGTGTATTTTATTATGTATGTTTATTTGTGATCTACAATACTAACAAATTAGGGAATGGAGGGAAACCACAAAAAATCCACTCCATTAAAGAAAACCGCTATGCACCAAGACAGTACTAACCAGCGAAAGAAAAAGCCTCAGACAATAGAAGAGGTGAACCCACACTCGACCACCCGAGCATCATAGGCAAAAAAAACTTATCTTTTTGGTTTTTTTTCAGTATGCTTAACATTGGCATTCACACTACTTTCAAGTTCAAGTTCAAGTTCACTTTATTTTTGATGAATCGCCTATTTAAAACATTCTAAGCGATGTACAATTAAAAAACAAATTATAAGAGAACATACAATCATATTAGTAATACATTAATAACAGCAAGATAAATATTTGTTAAAAAATTACATAAAACAGAAAAGATCTCTATACATAATGTTAAAAACAAACATGAAAAGAGGGAAAGGGGGGAAAAAGTTACAAATTTTTCTCTTGATGGAGGAAGAAACATATATTAGGGAAAAAAACAAAGGGAGGGGAAGAAAAAAGAAGAAAAGAGAAAAAAAAAATATATATATATATAAATTAATCGATAAAGGCATAAACGCTCAAACCAATAATACTTAGAAAAATTAATACTCAACAAATCTTCTTAGTGTGGATAAATAAATTCTGGCTGCAGCTTTATTTAACAAACAATGCAATAACATTAACCATGAATGTAAATCAATGAAACTTTCCCAAAGTGGTCTTCACAAAACCCAAACCCATGTCAGCTAGTCGGTAACGACCTAGCTGACATCCCCCACATATTCAAACTGTGTTTTCTCTTAACATTGATCCAACCCTTGCCCCACACCCCCCTGAGACCTACGGTGCAACCCGGCCTCACCAATACCTGTGACGGTATCACACACAAATAGCTGCCCTTCCATCAATCCCCTGTATCAATACCATAAACAATTGATTGACCACCTGGAAAACCAATTTTCTGCCAAAACTGCGACAATCCCACCCCCCAAAATTGCTGTACCAACACAACATCACACCAGACACCTATTCACAAAATGAATAGACTCTCTAAACGAAGGCACCTCACCCCTTACGGGACAAGGTGGGTGTGCAAAATTCTCAATTTACCTCACTGCCATCCCTCTCACTGCACTACCCATTCACCAGCACCCTAACCACCCTCTCCTCCCTTGAATCCCAATTACTAAAACTCCATTCTCACACAGTCTCAAACTCCCACCCAATTCCCAGCCAATCCCGATCCACCAACGTTCCACCAATCATTGTCCACTTTTTCCCTAGCAACCATCCATTCCCTCACTATCCAACCATATCACCTCACCACTCATCATCTTCTTCTTCCCCTCCCCCCAACCCATCTTCTCATATCTTCACTCTTCAGCAGTTCAGCCAATGTTACTGGCCCACTGCTTAATCCGTGGGCCACTTTTATTGCCACATTGATATTTCTTGCTGGCGACTTTTTTGTAAAGTTTTTACCTGCTAACTAGAGCAAAAGTTTTTTGCCTATGATGCTCAAGTGGTCTCCTATTGTCTAAAGCTTTTTCTTTTGCTGGTTAGTAATGTCTTGGTGCACAGTGGTTTACTTTAATGGAGTGAGTTTTTTGTTTATTTGTGACCCACATAGAATTGCTGGATATGTGGTTCAAACGACCCTAGTGATCATCCGATACCTATCACCCAAGGAAATGATACACCGGCAGACATGATCTGGAGCTCCTTTCAAGATTTAGACTATATAACAAATACTCTAAATCCTATTGCGTTCTGGACTCATGCCCCCCAAAAATCATGAAAGCGGCACCTTTAATATTTAAACTATCGTTGATGCAATATTTGGCTCATAACCTAAAAACTGGTAAGTTCCTCTCTAATAATGGTCACATAATAATAATCCCAATTCTAAAAAATTGAAAAGAATCTTCAGCTATAATATCCAACTACAGACCAGTAGCATCCATTCCGTTTATTGTAAAAATTATGGAGAAATTGGTACACACCCAACTGATGGATTATCTGGATCAGTTCTCTCTCCTACATGAAACTCAATCCGGTTTTAAACCGTTATTCAGTACTGAGACAGTAATTGCGGCTATTTTAGACAATCTGCACCTACTGTATAGTAAGGGCCTTAATGCCCTGGTTATGCAATTCGATATGAGTTCTGCCTTTGATCTAGTAGACCACGGGAAACTGCTGCAATGCCTAGACGCCATTGGTATCAGGGACGAGGTGCTGAATTGGTTCCATGGCTTCCTTATGTCCCGCACTTATCAAGTACGTTTTAATTATGAACTTTCAGATACCTGGAGCAATCCATCCGGTGTGCCACAAGGGTCTCCGCTATCTCCATTGCTCTTCAACGTCTACATGTCCTCATTAGGCACGCAGCTAAGCCAGTTAGGGACAAAACTATTTAGTTATGCAGATGATTTTACGATCATCATCCCATTCGTTAATTCTATCTAAATATATAACTGACCTTTTCGTCTTCTCAGCCAACAGACACAAGAGAAGCTCACATTTCAACTTCGTTTCCCCCCCAGTGAGAGGTTGTAAACTGAAAAAACACCATGAACATCTTCTCTCGCACCAAGCAGCATCATGGGGTAAAGACCTAGAACAATTGCTTTCGCCCACTACTTATGAGGAATTTAGGAAACGTCTGAAAACACACCTGTTCCTAAAGTATCTAGACAACTGATCCTCTCTTCTCTCTCCCCTCTATAGCGATTAACTTGTTCTATTGATCACTCTCTCCTCAAAAATGGATTTCCTGTCCTATTAACCCTCTTTCTTCCTCCCCTCTTAAAGTCAATCAATTTGTACCTTTGCTTAATCTTTGTAAATCGCATAGAACTTCACGGTATTGCGATATATAAGCTGTTATTATTATTATAGTCTGTTGTGCGCGAGACACCAGTGCGCCGACAATCCAGCACTGACAATTCGGCACAAGAAAGAAGCGCACCGCAGAAAAACTTAATTTTAAAGAGCTCTGAAGCAGGGTATGTACTGCATAGTGTTCGCGCTGCTGTTGGGGGGGGTTGGGGGGTTGGAACCCTGCATTAAAGAGAAAACAGAACTTTTTCTGATTTTTTTTGGAAAAGTTCTATTTTCTCTATAATGGGGGGGGGGTTTGCACCCCTCACCCCCCCTAATGGCAGCGCGAACACGATGCAGTAAAGTGGGGGGGTTCCCCTCCACACACCCCGTCGGAGCTCTTTAGAACAAAGTTTTCCCGTGGCGCGCTTCTTTCTTGCGCCGAATTGTCAGCGCTGGCTTGTCGGCGCGCTGGTGTCTGGTGCGTGATTATCCTGTCACCGGATATGCGGGATATAAATTTTTAAATAAACAAACACCTTCCGGCACCTAAGACCGCTTAAGCACAGCTAGGTGAAATTCTATAAGTGGCCTCTACTGATTGATTGACAACCGCGTCTAGCCACTAGTCACCGTTCATTGAATCGGGACCTGAATATCTGGGGCTAAACACCCCACGACTAGCTGCTTGAGCTTATACAGGACCTGGCTGAATATTGCCTGGGATCTGCATAAATTTCTATTTATTTTTTTTTTAAGTCCCATAATCCCCCTCCCACCCCCAATCCAGTTCCCCTTGTTTCCTTCCTCCTCCCCTAGATTACAATTAACAATACACTATGTTTTGCTACGTACTTAGAAGCTTAGAATCCCTGGCTGCCAATGTTTTCAGATTGCACAGCTCAGTCATCAAATGGCAAACTTTCAGTAAATCAATTTTCGTACACAAAAGGAAAATGAAAGCATTTTTATTGTAAAAAAAAAGATTGTTTATTTCAAACTGTGCAGCTACTTCAAAGAACAGTGCAGAAGTGTTCCGTCTTTGATTTCAGCCAACATTAAACTACTTTAATGGGAAGCATAAATCAGAATGAACACAACTGACACCTGTACTTTCAGTCAAAACAGCCTATTCAAATGAGAACTGGATACAAAAAACCCCATATTCAGTAGGTGACCTTTAAAGAAAGGATAAAGGCACTCTGAGATAATGGCACGTTGTATTGCAATATACAAAGAGATAACCCCAAATATAGCTCTTTAACAGTAGAACCCAGTGCCGGCACGCTGCTTAACTACGTCTCCACTGAAAGAAACCAAGTGGTCCTAAACGTGTCAATAGGCTGTTAGAGGAGCAGCTCCTTCACTCTGAAATAGCCATAGTTCAAAACTGTCTTTTATGAGGAGCCGCCGAAACATTCTCAGCCCAACCAAGAAGAGAATGATGTGGAGCCATGAAAGTTACAATTTATTTCACACTTTTCTTGATACTTTTCATTTCAATGATATGAAACAGAATGAAAGTGGCTAGAAAAGTGTGGAATAACTTGTAAGTTTCATGGCTCCACATCATTCTCTTCCTGGTTGGGCTGAGAACTTTTCAGTGGCTCCTTGTATTGTGATATCATCATGCCTCATTCCACCAATGCCTAAGAGCCAACCTCATCGGCGATGTCACAATGGCTTGGTTTCCCTATACTTGAGCCCATTTACTAGATGCATTTGCCTCTTTGAAATGAAAAGTGTGGAATAACTTGTAAGTTTCATGGCGCCACATCATTCTGTTCCTGGTTGGGCTGAGAACTTTTCAGTGGCTCCTTGTATTGTGATGTCATCATGCCTCATTCCACCAATGCCTAAGAGCCAACCTCATCGGCGATGTCACAATGACTTGGTTTCCCTATACTTGAGCCCATTTACTAGATGCATTTGCCTCTTTGAAATGAAAAGTGTGGAATAACTTGTAAGTTTCATGGCGCCACATCATTCTCTTCCTGGTTGGGCTGAGAACTTTTCAGTGGCTCCTTGTATTGTGATGTCATCATGCCTCATTCCACCAATGCCTAAGAGCCAACCTCATCGGCGATGTCACAATGACTTGGTTTCCCTATACTTGAGCCCATTTACTAGATGCATTTGCCTCTTTGAAATGAAAAGTGTGGAAAAACTTGTAAGTTTCATGGCGCCACATCATTCTCTTCCTGGTTGGGCTGAGAACTTTTCAGTGGCTCTTTGTATTGTGATGTCATCATGCCTCATTCCACCAATGCCTAAGAGCCAACCTCATCGGCGATGTCACAATGGCTTGGTTTCCCTATACTTGAGCCCATTTACTAGATGCATTTGCCTCTTTGAAATGAAAAGTGTGGAATAACTTGTAAGTTTCATGGCGCCACATCATTCTCTTCCTGGTTGGGCTGAGAACTTTTCAGTGGCTCCTTGTATTGTGATGT
Organism: Geotrypetes seraphini; assembly: GCF_902459505.1. Taxonomy (NCBI): domain Eukaryota; kingdom Metazoa; phylum Chordata; class Amphibia; order Gymnophiona; family Dermophiidae; genus Geotrypetes; species Geotrypetes seraphini. Next base: position 37,100,986 of record NC_047101.1, read on the forward strand.
CATCATGCCTCATTCCACCAATGCCTAAGAGCCAACCTCATCGGCGATGTCACAATGGCTTGGTTTCCCTATACTTGAGCCCATTTACTAGATGCATTTGCCTCTTTGAAATGAAAAGTGTGGAAAAACTTGTAAGTTTCATGGCGCCACATCATTCTCATCCTGGTTGGGCTGAGAACTTTTCAGTGGCTCCTTGTATTGTGATGTCATCATGCCTCATTCCACCAATGCCTAAGAGCCAACCTCATCGGCGATGTCACAATGGCTTGGTTTCCCTATACTTGAGCCCATTTACTAGATGCATTTGCCTCTTTGAAATGAAAAGTGTGGAAAAACTTGTAAGTTTCATGGCGCCACATCATTCTCTTCCTGGTTGGGCTGAGAACTTTTCAGTGGCTCCTTGTATTGTGATGTCATCATGCCTCATTCCACCAATGCCTAAGAGCCAACTTCATCGGCGATGTCACAATGGCTTGGTTTCCCTATACTTGAGCCCATTTACTAGATGCATTTGCCTCTTTGAAATGAAAAGTGTGGAATAACTTGTAAGTTTCATGGCGCCACATCATTCTCTTCCTGGTTGGGCTGAGAACTTTTCAGTGGCTCCTTGTATTGTGATGTCATCATGCCTCATTCCACCAATGCCTAAGAGCCAACCTCATCGGCGATGTCACAATGACTTGGTTTCCCTATACTTGAGCCCATTTACTAGATGCATTTGCCTCTTTGAAATGAAAAGTGTGGAATAACTTGTAAGTTTCATGGCGCCACATCATTCTCTTCCTGGTTGGGCTGAGAACTTTTCAGTGGCTCCTTGTATTGTGATGTCATCATGCCTCATTCCACCAATGCCTAAGAGCCAACCTCATCGGCGATGTCACAATGGCTTGGTTTCCCTATACTTGAGCCCATTTACTAGATGCATTTGCCTCTTTGAAATGAAAAGTGTGGAAAAACTTGTAAGTTTCATGGCGCCACATCATTCTCTTCCTGGTTGGGCTGAGAACTTTTCAGTGGCTCTTTGTATTGTGATGTCATCATGCCTCATTCCACCAATGCCTAAGAGCCAACCTCATCGGCGATGTCACAATGGCTTGGTTTCCCTATACTTGAGCCCATTTACTAGATGCATTTGCCTCTTTGAAATGAAAAGTGTGGAATAACTTGTAAGTTTCATGGCGCCACATCATTCTCTTCCTGGTTGGGCTGAGAACTTTTCAGTGGCTCCTTGTATTGTGATGTCATCATGCCTCATTCCACCAATGCCTAAGAGCCAACCTCATCGGCGATGTCACAATGGCTTGGTTTCCCTATACTTGAGCCCATTTACTAGATGCATTTGCCTCTTTGAAATGAAAAGTGTGGAATAACTTGTAAGTTTCATGGCGCCACATCATTCTCATCCTGGTTGGGCTGAGAACTTTTCAGTGGCTCCTTGTATTGTGATGTCATCATGCCTCATTCCACCAATGCCTAAGAGCCAACCTCATCGGCGATGTCACAATGGCTTGGTTTCCCTATACTTGAGCCCATTTACTAGATGCATTTGCCTCTTTGAAATGAAAAGTGTGGAAAAACTTGTAAGTTTCATGGCGCCACATCATTCTCTTCCTGGTTGGGCTGAGAACTTTTCAGTGGCTCCTTGTATTGTGATGTCATCATGCCTCATTCCACCAATGCCTAAGAGCCAACTTCATCGGCGATGTCACAATGGCTTGGTTTCCCTATACTTGAGCCCATTTACTAGATGCATTTGCCTCTTTGAAATGAAAAGTGTGGAATAACTTGTAAGTTTCATGGCGCCACATCATTCTCTTCCTGGTAGGGCTGAGAACTTTTCAGTGGCTCCTTGTATTGTGATGTCATCATGCCTCATTCCACCAATGCCTAAGAGCCAACCTCATCGGCGATGTCACAATGGCTTGGTTTCCCTATACTTGAGCCCATTTACTAGATGCATTTGCCTCTTTGAAATGAAAAGTGTGGAATAACTTGTAAGTTTCATGGCGCCACATCATTCTCTTCCTGGTTGGGCTGAGAACTTTTCAGTGGCTCCTTGTATTGTGACGTCATCATGCCTCATTCCACCAATGCCTAAGAGCCAACCTCATCGGCGATGTCACAATGGCTTGGTTTCCCTATACTTGAGCCCATTTACTAGATGCATTTGCCTCTTTGAAATGAAAAGTGTGGAATAACTTGTAAGTTTCATGGCGCCACATCATTCTCTTCCTGGTTGGGCTGAGAACTTTTCAGTGGCTCCTTGTATTGTGATGTCATCATGCCTCATTCCACCAATGCCTAAGAGCCAACCTCATCGGCGATGTCACAATGACTTGGTTTCCCTATACTTGAGCCCATTTACTAGATGCATTTGCCTCTTTGAAATGAAAAGTGTGGAATAACTTGTAAGTTTCATGGCGCCACATCATTCTCTTCCTGGTTGGGCTGAGAACTTTTCAGTGGCTCCTTGTATTGTGATGTCATCATGCCTCATTCCACCAATGCCTAAGAGCCAACCTCATCGGCGATGTCACAATGGCTTGGTTTCCCTATACTTGAGCCCATTTACTAGATGCATTTGCCTCTTTGAAATGAAAAGTGTGGAATAACTTGTAAGTTTCATGGCGCCACATCATTCTCTTCCTGGTTGGGCTGAGAACTTTTCAGTGGCTCCTTGTATTGTGACGTCATCATGCCTCATTCCACCAATGCCTAAGAGCCAACCTCATCGGCGATGTCACAATGGCTTGGTTTCCCTATACTTGAGCCCATTTACTAGATGCATTTGCCTCTTTGAAATGAAAAGTGTGGAATAACTTGTAAGTTTCATGGCGCCACATCATTCTCTTCCTGGTTGGGCTGAGAACTTTTCAGTGGCTCCTTGTATTGTGATGTCATCATGCCTCATTCCACCAATGCCTAAGAGCCAACCTCATCGGCGATGTCACAATGACTTGGTTTCCCTATACTTGAGCCCATTTACTAGATGCATTTGCCTCTTTGAAATGAAAAGTGTGGAATAACTTGTAAGTTTCATGGCGCCACATCATTCTCTTCCTGGTTGGGCTGAGAACTTTTCAGTGGCTCCTTGTATTGTGATGTCATCATGCCTCATTCCACCAATGCCTAAGAGCCAACCTCATCGGCGATGTCACAATGGCTTGGTTTCCCTATACTTGAGCCCATTTACTAGATGCATTTGCCTCTTTGAAATGAAAAGTGTGGAATAACTTGTAAGTTTCATGGCGCCACATCATTCTCTTCCTGGTTGGGCTGAGAACTTTTCAGTGGCTCCTTGTATTGTGACGTCATCATGCCTCATTCCACCAATGCCTAAGAGCCAACCTCATCGGCGATGTCACAATGGCTTGGTTTCCCTATACTTGAGCCCATTTACTAGATGCATTTGCCTCTTTGAAATGAAAAGTGTGGAATAACTTGTAAGTTTCATGGCGCCACATCATTCTCTTCCTGGTTGGGCTGAGAACTTTTCAGTGGCTCCTTGTATTGTGATGTCATCATGCCTCATTCCACCAATGCCTAAGAGCCAACCTCATCGGCGATGTCACAATGGCTTGGTTTCCCTATACTTGAGCCCATTTACTAGATGCATTTGCCTCTTTGAAATGAAAAGTGTGGAAAAACTTGTAAGTTTCATGGCGCCACATCATTCTCTTCCTGGTTGGGCTGAGAACTTTTCAGTGGCTCTTTGTATTGTGATGTCATCATGCCTCATTCCACCAATGCCTAAGAGCCAACCTCATCGGCGATGTCACAATGGCTTGGTTTCCCTATACTTGAGCCCATTTACTAGATGCATTTGCCTCTTTGAAATGAAAAGTGTGGAATAACTTGTAAGTTTCATGGCGCCACATCATTCTCTTCCTGGTTGGGCTGAGAACTTTTCAGTGGCTCCTTGTATTGTGATGTCATCATGCCTCATTCCACCAATGCCTAAGAGCCAACCTCATCGGCGATGTCACAATGGCTTGGTTTCCCTATACTTGAGCCCATTTACTAGATGCATTTGCCTCTTTGAAATGAAAAGTGTGGAATAACTTGTAAGTTTCATGGCGCCACATCATTCTCATCCTGGTTGGGCTGAGAACTTTTCAGTGGCTCCTTGTATTGTGATGTCATCATGCCTCATTCCACCAATGCCTAAGAGCCAACCTCATCGGCGATGTCACAATGGCTTGGTTTCCCTATACTTGAGCCCATTTACTAGATGCATTTGCCTCTTTGAAATGAAAAGTGTGGAAAAACTTGTAAGTTTCATGGCGCCACATCATTCTCTTCCTGGTTGGGCTGAGAACTTTTCAGTGGCTCCTTGTATTGTGATGTCATCATGCCTCATTCCACCAATGCCTAAGAGCCAACTTCATCGGCGATGTCACAATGGCTTGGTTTCCCTATACTTGAGCCCATTTACTAGATGCATTTGCCTCTTTGAAATGAAAAGTGTGGAATAACTTGTAAGTTTCATGGCGCCACATCATTCTCTTCCTGGTAGGGCTGAGAACTTTTCAGTGGCTCCTTGTATTGTGATGTCATCATGCCTCATTCCACCAATGCCTAAGAGCCAACCTCATCGGCGATGTCACAATGGCTTGGTTTCCCTATACTTGAGCCCATTTACTAGATGCATTTGCCTCTTTGAAATGAAAAGTGTGGAATAACTTGTAAGTTTCATGGCGCCACATCATTCTCTTCCTGGTTGGGCTGAGAACTTTTCAGTGGCTCCTTGTATTGTGACGTCATCATGCCTCATTCCACCAATGCCTAAGAGCCAACCTCATCGGCGATGTCACAATGGCTTGGTTTCCCTATACTTGAGCCCATTTACTAGATGCATTTGCCTCTTTGAAATGAAAAGTGTGGAATAACTTGTAAGTTTCATGGCGCCACATCATTCTCTTCCTGGTTGGGCTGAGAACTTTTCAGTGGCTCCTTGTATTGTGATATCATCATGCCTCATTCCACCAATGCCTAAGAGCCAACCTCATCGGCGATGTCACAATGACTTGGTTTCCCTATACTTGAGCCCATTTACTAGATGCATTTGCCTCTTTGAAATGAAAAGTGTGGAATAACTTGTAAGTTTCATGGCGCCACATCATTCTCTTCCTGGTTGGGCTGAGAACTTTTCAGTGGCTCCTTGTATTGTGATGTCATCATGCCTCATTCCACCAATGCCTAAGAGCCAACCTCATCGGCGATGTCACAATGGCTTGGTTTCCCTATACTTGAGCCCATTTACTAGATGCATTTGCCTCTTTGAAATGAAAAGTGTGGAATAACTTGTAAGTTTCATGGCGCCACATCATTCTCTTCCTGGTTGGGCTGAGAACTTTTCAGTGGCTCCTTGTATTGTGACGTCATCATGCCTCATTCCACCAATGCCTAAGAGCCAACCTCATCGGCGATGTCACAATGGCTTGGTTTCCCTATACTTGAGCCCATTTACTAGATGCATTTGCCTCTTTGAAATGAAAAGTGTGGAATAACTTGTAAGTTTCATGGCGCCACATCATTCTCTTCCTGGTTGGGCTGAGAACTTTTCAGTGGCTCCTTGTATTGTGATATCATCATGCCTCATTCCACCAATGCCTAAGAGCCAACCTCATCGGCGATGTCACAATGACTTGGTTTCCCTATACTTGAGCCCATTTACTAGATGCATTTGCCTCTTTGAAATGAAAAGTGTGGAATAACTTGTAAGTTTCATGGCGCCACATCATTCTCTTCCTGGTTGGGCTGAGAACTTTTCAGTGGCTCCTTGTATTGTGATGTCATCATGCCTCATTCCACCAATGCCTAAGAGCCAACCTCATCGGCGATGTCACAATGGCTTGGTTTCCCTATACTTGAGCCCATTTACTAGATGCATTTGCCTCTTTGAAATGAAAAGTGTGGAATAACTTGTAAGTTTCATGGCGCCACATCATTCTCTTCCTGGTTGGGCTGAGAACTTTTCAGTGGCTCCTTGTATTGTGACGTCATCATGCCTCATTCCACCAATGCCTAAGAGCCAACCTCATCGGCGATGTCACAATGGCTTGGTTTCCCTATACTTGAGCCCATTTACTAGATGCATTTGCCTCTTTGAAATGAAAAGTGTGGAATAACTTGTAAGTTTCATGGCGCCACATCATTCTCTTCCTGGTTGGGCTGAGAACTTTTCAGTGGCTCCTTGTATTGTGATGTCATCATGCCTCATTCCACCAATGCCTAAGAGCCAACCTCATCGGCGATGTCACAATGGCTTGGTTTCCCTATACTTGAGCCCATTTACTAGATGCATTTGCCTCTTTGAAATGAAAAGTGTGGAAAAACTTGTAAGTTTCATGGCGCCACATCATTCTCTTCTTAACTGGGCTGAGAATGTTTCAGGAGCCCCTCATACTTCAGGAAACATGTTATGTTATGTGCAATCTTATATCCCGCCAAATCCGAGTTCTAGGCAGGTTAAATGGAATCATACATACTACATAGGACTGCTTTTACTAAGCTGCGAAAGCATTTTTAGCGCATGCAGAATTTTAGCGTGTTACGTGGCTAGAACTAACGCCATCTCAATGCTGGCGTTAGGGTCTAGCGCGTGCTAAAACCACTATCGCATTTATTAATTCACATATAAAGGTAATTTACTAAGGTAAAAGGAGCCCATAGGGTTTTATATGCTACATAAACATAACGTAACAAATTATTTCTCTACCGTATCTGCCTTTCAGTTCTGTACATTCACAGCGATATACAATGCAGCCTATTTAAATACTTTCTCGAATAAGTAGGTCTTTAAAGATTTCCTAAAACTTGGGTATGACTCGGATCTTAGAAACAATGTGCCAAAGGGCTGCCTGATAAGGCAGAATTCGATTCAAAAATCTTGTATATTGACAACCCTTTACTGATGGAAATTCAAATAATCTGGAACCTCAACCGGAACACAATCTGCCTACAAACGGAGAACGATTGGGAAAATAATTTGGAACTAAATCATTCATTATTTTACAACATATGCAGCCAAACGTAAGGCTCTTTTTTCCAAGGTGCGCTAGCGTTTTTAGGGCGCGCCCAAAAATTACCGCCTGCTTTAAAGGAGGCGGTAGCGGCTAGCGCGCGCGGCAATTTAGCGCACGCTATTCTGCGCGTTAGGGCCCTAACGCGCCTTTGTAAAAGGAGCCCTTAAACAAAATTCTGGCCTCAATCTACAACCAATGTAAACATTGATAGTAGTCCGAAATAGTGACAGCTGTGCTTTGGATGATATGCAATGTAAGATGCCTCTATAACAGCAAAATCCACTAACGTAACATAAAAATGGACAGTACAGTGGAATCTCGGTTTGCGAGTAACCCGGTTTGCGAGTGTTTTGCAGGAAGTCTTCTCCGACTCTGGTGAAGTTCGATAGAGGAGCCGCAGCTGCGGCTTTGAACTAAAAAATGAACTTTGTCTGGCCTAGTGCCTGAACAGTGGTCCCTGATTAATTTTATAACTTACCTCTAATCCCATCCCTATAATCTACCACAGTGACACTAGGAAGTTCTTCTTCACCGAAAGGGTGGTTGATCGCTGGACTAGTCTTCCACTTCAGGTTATTGAGGCCAGTAGCGTGCCAGATTTTAAGGCCAGATGGGACAGACATGTGGGATCTATCTGCAAAGATAGATAGGGAGGGTCATTGGAGTGGGCAGACTTGATGGGCCGTGGCCCTTATCTGCCGTCTATTTCTATGTTTCTATGTTACTCTTATCTGTACCCCCTCAATCCCTTTGTCTTCCAAGTACCTATCCAAAGCTTCTTTGAACCCCTGTAGCGTGCTCCTGTTTATCACATCCTCCGGTAGCGCGTTCCATGTATCCACCACCCTCTGTGTGAAAAAGAACTTCCTGGCGTTTGTTCTAAACCTCTCCCCTTTCAATTTCTCTGAGTGCCCCCTTGTACTTATTGATCCCCTTAATTTGAAAAATCTGTCCCTGTCTATTTTTTCTATGCCCTTCATGATCTTGAAGGTTTCTATCATGTCTCCTCTAAGTCTCCGCTTTTCCAGGGAGAAAAACCCTAGCTTTTTCAGTCTGTCAGTATATGAGAGGTCCTCCATGCCCTTTATTAGCTTAGTTGCTCTTCTCTGGACCCTCTCAAGTACCTCCATGTCCTTCTTGAGGTACGGCGACCAGAACTGAACACAGTACTCCAGGTGCGGGCGCACCATAGCACGATACAGTGACAGGATGACTTCCTTTGTCCTGGTCATGATACCCTTCTTAATGATACCCAACATTCTGTTTGCTTTCCTTGAGGCCGTGGCACACTGCGCCGACGCCTTCAATGTTGTGTCTACCATCACTCCCAGCTCTCTTTCAAGGTCGCTCACCCCTAGCGCTGATCCCCCCATTTTGTAAGTGAACATCGGGTTTTTTTTCCCTATATGCATGACCTTGCATTTCCCTATGTTGAAACTCATTTGCCACTTTTTGGCCCATTTTTCCAGTGTTGTCAGATCTTTTTGGAGATCTTCGCAGTCCTCCATGCTATTGACCTTGCGATATAGTTTGGTGTCATCCGCAAATTTAATAACCTCACATTTTGTTCCTGCTTCCAGGTCGTTAATGAATATATTGAATAGGAGCGGTCCCAGCACCGACCCCTGTGGAACTCCGCTCGTGACCCATTGCCAGTCTGAGTAATGTCCCTTTACTCCAAATTTAAATATGACTCTTGTCTTGATTGGTAACCAATGTAATTTTTGATAAGGTGTAACATGAACTGTCATTCTAAATAGTAAACATTTGATTGTAATGTCTGAGACTCCTTTGGCCCTTACAGGGTCTTCTTGATGGCTCTTTTGTAAGGTTTTTCAATTGAATCACATGATTCAAGTGAGTTCTTGTTTCAGTTGTGAAGCCCTCGTGCAAGTTCTGTTTTATACCTAACCACGTGTTGGTCATTTGTTAAGTGGATTCTTTCAAGGACTCCTGATGCAGGCTTGTTAGTCGAAACACGGTCCGTGTTGGGTCCGTTTTTTAGTTTCCGCCCTTTATGGCTGTCATTAAAGTACTTTTTTCAGGGGTTTTTTTTTTGCTTTCTGAGCGCATTCCTCTTTCTATTTAGAAGGGACTGAGGGATTCCGCATTATGAATGTGCAGTTAGCATGGTGATAATGTCAGTGCACTAGCTGACTGGTGCATCCATACCCATTATCTGCCCCTGACACACCCCTCTCCCAAAAAAATACAAAAAATATGTTATGTTATATTTACCCCCTCTTCTACGAAACCGCGCTAGCGGTTTTAGCGCAGAGAGCCGTGCTGAATGGCCCGCACTGCTCCCGACGCTCATTAAGTTCCTATGAGTGTCTGGAGAAGCGCGGGCCATTCAGCGCGGCTCTCTGCGCTAAAAACTGCTAGCGCGGTTTCATAGAAGAGGGGGTTAGTCTTTATATCCAACCAAACCCTCCATATTGGAGTTCAAGGTGGGTAATAGTCAGTGTTGTCCTTTAAACAGGTATAATCCTATGGCACATAGACTTCTAAATCAGTGGATTGCAAATAGCAATTTCATTGATTAAGTGGTAATGAGATACAAAACATGCAAATACCCCAACGTGACTCGCAGTGATGCACACACATGCACGGCATGTTAGGGCCCTGAAATCATAGTAAAATAACCCCAGCTTTTTGCTGAAGGAGCTTGCAAGCAACATTATTCTTTTACCTCAAAATTCAGCAACCTGTGGTACCAGGGTCTGACAGGTTGTTAATTCTGGTGGTAAATCAAGGTGTGGAAAAATGTGAACTTGATGAATTCCCCTTAATTGTTAATACCTATTTCATAGAATTATCCTCTAAGAGAGCTTCTGATAAAGGGCTGCCTATGTGTCACCTGCTCTGTATGGTTAGACACAAGTACTTATACCATCTAGAACTGAAAAATATTGACAGGTAAGTTAACCATATCATATAGATTCTTATACCCCACCAAATTTCCACAATGATTCGATGCAATTTGCAATAAGATTACTGAACAATAAATATGAACAGCAATTTACAGGCTTAACGAGAGAAGAGATATGTCTTCAGTATTTTTCTGAATTGGTAATGTGAGTTCAATTGACCCAGGAGCTGTGGTAGACTGTGCAAAGGTAGATCCATACAACTTTTTCCGATGAACATGTGACGGGGGAGGGAAGGTCAGCTTAAAATGTAGTATCGATCTGTGGAAGGAATTTGTAACAAGATAGTTATAGAAACAAAAATTAAGGAAACTAATCTTTACAGAACAACCCTATAGTATTCTTCTTGAATGGGTAAGAGGATCCGATGGCTTTGTCAACGTTTGGAGAACTGAAATCCTATCGCCCAGTTTTGACTTTGTTGCCTCTTTCTTTCTTCCAGATGGATCCACATGAAAATATTTTGTTGAGCACTCTTGAAATTAAAAATGAAATGGCTGCTTCTGAGGCTGTTATGGGTCTTGGGGACCCCAGAAGCACAATGCTGGCTTATGACAGTTCAAGCATCCAGTACCGGAAAGCTGGATTACCCAGACATAGCTTTGGCCGGAATGCTCTGGAACGGCACGTGGCACAAAAGAAGGGCAGGCTACGGCGACGTGCCTCCCAGCTGAAAATTACCATTCCCGACTTGACTGATGTAAATGCCATAGATCGATGGTCCCGCATGATCTTCCCTGTTGTGTTTTCCTTTTTCAACATCGTTTATTGGCTTTATTATGTGAACTAAATAACGGGCAACCATAGAAGAAGCAAGAACTGGATTTAACTCTGTTTTGATTGGTTGTACAACCAGAAATGGGACTTAGAAAAAATTTTATTCAGGACACAAGTTACTTTGAAACACCTTAGTTGCTGGCCCAGCCTATAGTTTCTCTAAGGTTTGAGTTGCTTCTACTGTATGCATTGCTAAATGCTTATATTTATATTCTTCATTTTCTCAGTTTAACTAGTAACACATTCACATGTGATTTAGGTAAAAGTGTTGATTTATGGTTTGTTGATTCCTTTTGCCTGCACATAAATTTAAATATGATCTCAATTAGATTATTCTGTACAAATACATATTTTCAAAGACATTTATTAGTACTATGGGTTAGTAAGGATGTGCATATGGTACATTTTAATTTTGTGAATGATTCTGCATAAAAAAACAAAAAACAAAAAAAGCACCATTTCAAAAAACAAACAAAACCTTTTTGCAAAACCTTTTGACATAGGATTCAAAGGCAAATTTTTCATGCAGTCTAAACCAAGTAAAATTTTTCATAAAAATATTTAGAAGATCTAGTCTTTTTCTGTGAAACTAGTGGCAGATTTTCAGGAATTTTCATGAACAGTAATCAGAAGTCAGTGGGTCAGCATTAAGTAAGGTCCTTTGAGCTAGATGGGAAAAGTGAAGGCCAAAATACGATATTTTACCTAACAAGGGGAAGAATTCCAGTTTCACTCTTTTAGCTTTTTGGTGTAAAACGTTTTTGCACATGTCTGTGTGTCACTTCCTTGCGAAACTTGGACGTACTTGCACATCAGTGTTTCAGTAGGCAAAAGTGCTTTAAGATATATTGCATATTATATGTGTCTCATTTTTCATGCATAAACTTGAAAACTATCAGTGCCTACCATCTTCCAGTTTGCATGATAGTCAAATGTTCCTTAGGAGAAGCTCAAGTCATTTCTGTAACTTCCAAAGGACTACAGCATTCGACTTGTGGCAGAGTGCAATTATACAAAGCTTAAAATAGAAACTAAAGCAATTAATGAAATGGCAGTCATTCGAGGCAAAATTCACTACAATGTATTGTAGTTCAGCGTTGGCCATTAAAAAGCTGCAAATTCTCTCTAGTGATTTCATACTTCGAATGGAGCTACTTGCGAATTATCCATATAGATCCATAGAAATCTGCAATTTTTTTAATGGTATGAGTTGTATATAGGGGTTAGAACTCAGGTTAGAGAAAGGGTTATGGTCCCTAGCATGAATGTTGACTGTCACTGAATAATAAAGACAGCTATCTGGGGCCTCTTTAGTTTCAGAAGGAATGTGTGATTCATTCCTTGCTCTTAGCTCACCAATCAAATCACCAGGGTTCTAGGTGATACAATAGGCATTTGCCATGTCATCAGAAAAGTGTCTTCCAGTGTTTTTATGTGAACATGTCTGAAATATAGTATATAGACATACTATCAAATTCATGGTTGAAAAAAATATTCACTTTTGGATATTCACTCAGATTTAACAACTAAGCAGCAACATTTCCAAAAGCTGCAGGATGGGGCTGATTCAAGGCTCCTCTTCCACCAACTTATAGCCTTATCCAGTTTGAATAAAATGGATATAGCGCACTGTTTTAGTAGGTATACTAAGGCTTGTCTGTTATGTGTAGCTAAGCAAGTGCTTAGCAATGACTCAGCACCTTTTGAAAGAAATGGATATTTTATGAAAATGAGTACAAAATAAAACGATTTCCGGTATCACATTCTACCTTCCAAAGCAAATGTTTTGCACTTAATTAGTAGATTTCCACTTCATTTTTTTTGCATTACAACTTTTGAATTCAAGGATGAATTTCTTTATTATTTATTTCCTAAGACTTTTTTTTTTTTTTTCTTTTTCTACAGTTTTAAAAGTTTAAGAAATATGTGCCAAAAGGTGACATTCAGCACAGATGGTTATGCAGAAAAATCCTGTCCTTCCACACTTATCTTTCTGTTTCTTCTGGATGGCACTTTTTAATTAAGGATACGGGGAGCTTCAAGTGTTGTCACCTCTGAAGCCCTTTTTCTGCAGTCTTGCAAATAAGTGTAAGAAAAAGATGGTCCGAAAGTGAATTTTGTTATGCACTATAAAGGCAATAGTTTATTCTTCATTTACTATGAGGAATGGCATCAAATCTAGCGGTAGATCCAAGAATTATAGGAGCCCTGTTATTCTAGCTTAGCCCGCGCTAATAGAATTAATGCACACTTAAGGCTATATTCAATATATGGGGCCCAAAGATTGGTGCCCTAAAAAGCGCTATGCTATAATCTGTGCTTAAAATTTATGCACGGTTTCTAGAATATTAATTATGCCCAGGAGCTGCAACTAAATTGAGATACAGCCATTTGCGCCAAGGCAGATATGGCGCAAATGCATGTGTCGAAATTTAGGTGTAGATGACTGTTTTATAATTATGCATGTAACTAAAAGTAGCGGCCCCGATCTGTCCATGATGCATCCATTACTATGCCCCCTTTTTTGACTCGCGTGCAAAATTTAGATGCAGACCCCCAAGTCTAAATGTATGTACATAACATGTAATTGATTTTAATTAGTATCAGTAATTGCTTAAGCCAGTTATTGACGCTAATTACCTTGCTGTTCAATTAAATTGCGTGCGCAATTTTGGGTATGTGACCAAAATTGCGCGCAGAGATTTTTAGTTCTAGGTATAATATGAGCTTCTTGGCATTTAGGCCCCGATTCTAACAGCACCTAAAAATTAGATGAACACTGAGGAACGCAATGCATAGTGGCTATCTTCAGTTAGACGTCATTTATAGAATTGCGCCTAGCAGCCTAAAATGGACTTAGACGCCGGTACTTAGGTATAAATAGGGGGCGCCTAAGTCCGTTTTAGGCTTCTGCAAAAAAACCACACTCTTCCACGATCTGCCTTTAACCACGCCCACTTCCTGGAAGGTACTTCGGACTAAACTCCTACCCAAAATTAGTAAGTGCCTAGCAATTTAGGCACCAAACTAGCAATTTTAATTTAAGCCAATTATTGAGCCAATCAAGCTCGTTATCGGCACCAATTAAGCTAATGAAATAAGTTAGATGCCTACATCATATAGGCGCACCGATTTGGGTGCCTAAGTTCATGCATCTTTTATAGAATCTGGGCCTTCATGCAGTGACGTAGCGAGGGTGAGTGCCATGTGCGTGTGCGCCTCTTTCCCGTACCTTTTTAACTTTGGCACCAGCAGCCGCCAACTTACTGCCGTGGTCGGCTTCAACGCTCTCTTTTTGACATCACTTCCTAGGTGTGGGTCCTGAAAGTGACATCGGAGAGAGCGCCGAAGCCGACGTGGGCAGTAAGTTGGTGGCTGCTGGTGCCAAAATTAAAAAGGTAGGGGGAAGAAGAGGGAACGCAGAGAGGGGGAGGATTGCCGGTGCCCCGAGGAAGATGGCGCCCAAGGCGGACCACCCCCTTGCACTTCCCCTACCTTGCCACTGCCTTAATGTGTGCTAAGCTTTAGTAAAGGAGCCCCATAGAGATCTGCCAAATCTGTAAAACTGTCTGTGCTTCAAAGACTCATCATCTGTATAATCTCCAGCTACCATTTTCCCCCTTCTTGATTGTATAGCTGTAGGATACTCCCTTTTGGTGCTTAGATTCATACATTCTGTGACTGTTTCATTAAGGTTGGCATTTAAGATAGATGTTCAAAAAGATCCAATTTATAGTGGAATGAAATTTGGCCTTTTTCAGAAATGCAGTGACATTAAGTTGGTTTTTTTTCCACTAGGAAATGTATCTTTTTGAATATGAAAGACTATAAAGCTGTAGGTTTTGTGTCTGTTAACAGTTTTGCTTGGATTAATAATGAAGGAACAGGTTCTCAAAGAATTTATTGACCAAAGAATAAATCCATTTCTCATACAGCGATCCTGCATCTAGCAAAGTCATTAAGATTACCTCATAGCGCTGAAAATTGTGATTGCACAAAACTATAATAATGATCTACCGTAGTTCTTCATTTCATTGCTAAAACTTTTCTTTTTTTTTTTTTTTTAAGTTTCAAATATCTTTATTCCAATATGCAACAAAGCAATGGAAGGAGGAGCTTAGAACTGAATGACCTGGCCCTTTCTTTTCTTGTCACCTCCAAGCTCAAAATGCTTGCGTCTCTTAATAGCCAGCATCCTTTTAGACCTGCAGTTTGGCTTCACGCACTCGAGCCTCAAGACAATCTTTTTGGTGGTCTTAGCCTTCTTACGGAAAATAGGCTTCGTTTGACCACCATAGCCACTCTGCTTACGATCATATCTTCTCTTTCCCATGGCATAAAGAGAGTCCTTGCCCTTCTTGTACTGGGTCACTTTGTGAGGCTGATGCTTACAACATTTTTTGCAATAAGTCCTATGAGTTTTTGGGACGTTCACCATCTTGCCACCCGCAACAGACCAGAGAGAAAGAAAAAAGGCCGGACATTTCTAAGTAGCCAATGGTCTGAATCAAGTATAAGTCCAGCGTCATCTTTCTCCTCTTCAACCACCTCGGGCCCAGTATTTTGTACTCCGTACGGCTTATGATTATAAAACTGGACTATAAATGATGCAATTAATGTGCTTCTTTATGCCATTCATCTGTTTCTTATGGAGGCATAGCCAGTAGGAGTGCAGTGGCCCAAGAACTTGTGGAAACAGGTTTGATTTACATAGTAGCTCCTTGTGAGTCTGGGCAAGGGTGTCAAGTCAAAAGCGCGCCGGGACAAAGGCGCGCCCAGACAATTACTGTTTTTAGTGCTCCGACGGGAGGGCGTGGGGGTGGAACCCCCCCACTTTACTTAATAGACATCGCGCCCCGTTGTGGGGGTGTTGTGGAGGGTGTGGGGGGTTGTAACCCCCCACATTTTACTGAAAACTTAACTTTTTCCCTGTTTTTAGGGAAAAAGTTAAGTTTACAGTAAAATGTGGAGGGTTACAACCCCCCATAACGCCGGCGCGATGTCTAATAAGTAAATTGGGGGGGGTTCCCCAACAAAACCCCCTGTAATTTAGAGCGGCGTGGCGGCACGCGCTGCGCTCAATTGTCGGCGTGCGCTTTTGTCTTTCGCACCGTTCTCTATGAACCCTGGGCAAGCAACTTAAACATCCATTGCAACAGGTACAAAATGAGTACCTGTGTCTAATACAGTCCTTGGATATACTGTAAACTTCTTTGACTGTAATCACTGAAAGGTGGTATTTCAAATCCCAGCCCCTTTCTGTTTTTGGTTTTCTTTTTGTAGTTGTTGAATGGAGGTAGAACAATTACTTTCCTAATCACTGATGTCTTTTCACATTCACTAGTTAGGGGGTGTAAGATTGCCAGAACTTACTATAGTAAAATCAGAACCCCTAGACCCACCCCCCAGGCCCGCCCATTTCTACCCATCCCCGCCCGGTTACACCCAAGTCCTGCCCTAGCCCCGCCCCAGCCTCCCCACCACTTCATGTTCTCGTCAGGCAGGAGGAAATCCACGCATGCGTGCATTTCCTCCTGCCTGACGCAATTTACAGGAGACCTTTCAAAACCCGGATGAACTGTCAGGTTATGAACAGCCATCCAGACCCCCGGATATAGCCTCGAAAAGGAGAACGTCCAGGGAAATTCGGGCATCTGGTAGCCCTAGGGGTGTGCATTCTGTTCTTTCAAGCGCCTTAAAACAATTGGGGGGTCCTTTTACTACAGTAGTGTTTCTCAGCTCGGTCCTGGAGTACCCCCTAGCCAGTCAGATTTTCAGGATTTCCACAATGATTATGCATGAAAGAAATTTGCACATAATGGAAGCAGTGTATGCAAATCAAGTACAGCGGTACCTCGGTTTACGAGTGCACCGTTTTGCGAGTGTTTTGCAAGACGAGCAAAACATGTGCAAAATCGGTGCCTCGGAAACCGAGCATGGCTCGATTTACGAGCACCCCCCCCCCCCCGCGCGATCCGGCACCCCCCCTGCCTCGAACCAGCACCCCCCCGCCACGATTCGACCCCTCCCAACACGATTGGGCACTCCCCCGCCGCTTCTTACCCTCATGTGGGCACTCTTGAAGATTGGCCCTCGTCTGCTGGGCCTTGAGCATCTGAGCATGCTCAAGGCCCAGCAGACGAGGAGTCTGATCTTCTAGAGTACCCAGATGAGGGTAAGAAGTGGCGGGGGGGTGCCCAATTGTGTCGGGGGGGATGTCGGATCATGTCGGGGGGGGGTCGGATCATGTCGGGGGGTGCCCAATCGTGTCGGGGGGGGGTCGGTTCATGGCGGGGGGGTGCCAGATCGCAGGGTGGGGGGCCTTCGAGGGGAGCAATGCCGGTTCTCGGGGGGGGAACGCATCAAAACGAGTTTCCATTATTTCCTATGGGGAAACTCGCTTTGATAAACGAGCATTTTGGATTATGAGCATGCTCCTGGAATGGATTATACTCGTAATCCAAGGTACCACTGTATATGCATGTTCACTGTGCATATCATGAAAATCTGAATGGCAAGGGGGTACTCCAGGACCGAGCTGACAAACACTGTACTACAGCTTACTGGGTGCTAAGAGACATTAGTGTGTGTTAAGTGTCACATAGCCCATAAGTATAAAATAGGCTGCACACCATTTAGGAAAGGCTAAGCTTTAGTGAAAGAGCTCTTTGGTACACACAAGATCAATTGCTTACATAGAGATGTACAAATTGATGCATATGCAATCAATATTTATGCATTAAAATGTATTTAGCATTTTTATGGGCTGCGCCTCTGAAAACAAGGGGCCCTTTTACCAAACAGCAGTAAAAAGTAGCCTTAGTATGTTCTTACATGAATCATCCCTGCATGATAAGGACATTTGTAGCACAAGGGTAAGATGGCCGATTTTTCTACCTCCTGTCTTAATGACCATGTGCTAATTTTCCCATTAGCCTGAGCCCCTACCGCATCCTGTTTTGTAGACCGTAAGGTCCAGATTCTGTAAATAGTGCCTAAATCATCCGGCGCCTAGAAAAATGATGTCGGTCGCATGCCAGTCGTACTTTCAGAATCTTGCGTAGCAGCACCTATGGAAAAACTTAGGCGCCAGAAATGAGGGTTTTAAAAGGCCTACATGTCAGGTGCCTACGTTTTTGGAGAATCACGCTTACTGGCGTCTAAGTCACGCTCCGCCCATAAAAATTCCCACTTAGGTGTTAGGCGTCACTAAGTGCCATGCGATAGGCACCTACCTTTTATAGAATTGGGTAGGCACCTGTCACCAAATTATTTATTTTTCAATTATGGAAGCTGTTAAAGGGATTTTGTCAATTACCATATATACTCAAATATAAGCTGAGATTTTGGGGCCCAAAAATGGGGATCTCGTCTTATATTCGGGTCAGCACCCCCTCCCAGACTTGTTGCAGGCCTCCTCTTTGTGCTGAGCCACTTGCTTAATGGCTGCCACGAGTTGATCGCTGGACTAGTCTTCCACTTCAGGTTATTGAGGCCAGCAGCGTGCCAGATTTTAAGGCCAGATGGGACAGACATGTGGGATCTATCCGCAAAGATAGATAGGGAGGGTCATTGGGGTGGGCAGACTTGATGGGCCGTGGCCCTTATCTGCCGTCTATTTCTATGTTTCTAAGGCATCAAGATCGGGGCAGCAGAGAGCAGGGCGTCAATGGAGCTGGAGAGTCGGAAAGGACGTTTGCGAATGGACCCCAGCAGTCGCTTCTTGAGTTGATTGGCCAGCCCAGTCGGTTCGCAAAATTTGCTTTGTGAATCTAACCCTTAGTACAGGTTGTGCCCACTCCACCCCCGGTGTATAAAAATAAATGTAATTTTTCAGTGCATGGGTAGCACATGTTAATCCTAAAAGTACCAGAGGATGAATGTCTTTTTTTGCTGTGGTGAACACATGTAAAGATTTGCTGCAGCTTAGTTAAAAGACTCCCAAACATCCAAATCAGTTTACAACATTAAAAAGCACAACCTTTTACAAAATGGTAGAGCAGTTTTTAGCGCCAGCTGCGGTGGTACCAGCTCTGAGGCTCACAGGAACTCTGTGAGCGTTGGAGCAGTTGCCGCCATGGCCGGCACTAAAAACCATGTTACATTTTTGTAAAAAGGGGCGGGAGAGTTTATAATAAATCTAATGTGTACAAATATGGGATCTTTTCCAGATAAGCCCCGCCAAAAAGATAACCTCCGCCACCCAAAAAAGATGATAAAAAAGAGGCGCAATCTGTATAAAGTAAAGTGGGGGGGGTTCCCCCCCCCAATGCCCCCACCGTCGGAGCCCTTAAAAAAATGGTCGACAGTTTATCCTATTTTTTATAATGTTAAGTTTCATATCCTCTTTTTTATAATCTTTTTTGGGTGCTCCGATGGGGGGGCGTGGGGGGGAACCCCCCCCCACTTTATACACATCGCGCCACGTTGTGGGGGCGTTGTGCTGAGAACTTCACTGGTTAAGGTTGCGTGTGCTGGCAAAAGGTGGCGGGGCTTAACTTTCGGCGCGTGCCCTTTTTCCATTAGTGGCGGGGCTTATCTGGAAAAGATCCCGAAAATGTTATGAAAGGGAACATGTACAGTGAACCAAACATACCCAAAAGTCAAGAAAAAAAAATTCTGAAAATATAAGGAAAAGAGCTGAAAATTTGGGGCTAATGTGAATGGCAGCAGTATTTCCTTATCTCAATTGTGATTTCATACCATTAAAACTGACAGACATTCAAGGTAATCTCATGACTATAATTCTATCATTATCTAAAAGGCTATAGTTGGGTAACACTGGACTCTAAATTTACCTATTTATTCTCTCTCTGCTGGGTATACAAAAGCAAATGTTTTTGAATTCCTTGGGATAACTCTGGAATATATGTGCTAAACAGTGTTAGAACAGCTGGCAAAGTGTACTTCCTGCCAATTAAGAAGGCTCATGTTAAACTCTTATTTGATGGGTCATTTAAGGCAGTGTTTCTCAACTCGGTCCTGGAGTACTACTCTCTTGCCAGTCAGGTTTCCAGGCTTTCCACAGTGAATTTGCATAAACTCACGAGGTCAGCGGGGGGGTCGCGGGTCGGCGGGGGGGCAATCAGGGGCTCGGGGGGGCGGACGTTGTGGGGGGGATTGTGTAGAGGGCAGGAAGGCCTGGGATCCCTCCTGCCCGTATTTTAGTGGGGGGTGAGGGTTAGAGAGGGTTGCGGGCCAGGAGGGCTTGGGCTCCCTCCTGGCCCCAATGAATTAGGCCGGGGGGTGGGAGGTTGGGGATCGCGGGGCAGGAGGGCTTGGGCTCCCTCCTGCCCTGATGCATGCACTGCCTCTTTTATATGCACATTTCTTTCATGCATATTCATTGTGGGTATCCTGAAAACCTGACTGGCAAGGGGGTGCTCCAGGACCGAGTTGAGGAACACTGATTTAAGGCTCCTTCTACTAAGGCTGTTACGCACTTAACTTGCAAATTAGCGTGTGTTAGCCACTTCTGCACATGGTAGTTTAGAAGTTAGCATGTGCTAATTCTGCGTGCTGTGAGTGACTTTACATATAGCATGAAAGTTGTGTGGGCAAGTTACAAGATCAGTTTAGTTAGACCCGTAGCCCCCACCCTATACAAAACTGTAGCGTGGTTTTTAGCGCCGGCCATGGCGGTAACAGTTCTTGATGCTCGTAGGAATTCTATGACCATCGGCGCTGTTACCGCCGCAGCCAGCGCTAAAACCCCCACTACAGTATTATAAAAAGGGGGGTTAATATAATAACAAACTGATTGGTATTGAAAACAATAGTAGGCTTCGCTGGGCCTTAACGTGGTGCTAGTTGTATATGGCTTATGAAATATGCTTTCTATGTCATGTTTAATCTTCCCCCTAATTTTAAAAGCCCTGCTAGTGTTTTTAGCGCCGGCCATCGTGGTAAGAGCTCAGACGCTCATAGGATTCTCATAAGCGTCTGAGCTGTTAACAGCCGCAGCCGGTGCTAAAAATGTTTCCGCAGCTTTGTAAAGGAGGGAGATAGCCAGGTCAAAGGGGTCATGAAAAGAACGCCATTAAACTACCCTGTTTCCCCGATGATAAGGCAGGGCCATCAAATAAGACAGCCCCCCCTTTTTAGAAAAAAATGTAAAATAAGGCACCCCCCCCCCCGCAAATAAGCCACCCACCGATACCTGCGCTTACCCGAATCGGGTGGTACGGTGGGTGACTCCGTGTGGTCCCTCCATTTACCGTATTTGCCTCCATGGCTGCGTGCCGCGCCTCGTCATGAAGTGAAGAGGAGGAAGTGACAGGACTGCAGCGCGCGCACGTGACTCCGCGCAAGGAAACACAGGCAGCTTCCCTCATCCCTCCCTAACGGAGACTGCAGGAGTTTGTTCACGGCCAGAACATCCAAAAGTGAGACACGCAGACAGGTTTCTTTTGCTGTGAGCAATACCACTTACTGTATATAAAGCATACGGTATATAAACAATGGTTTCACATTGTCAAGTCCCCTCTGATGCTGCACTACAGAATAATCTCTTTACTGTGTTTCCCTGATGGAGAACATTGGGGACATTAAATGGTACAATATATGGTATGATGGATAAAGCTGGCCATGCACGGTACGATTTTTCGGCCGACCGATTCTTCAGCCGACCGTTTTCTTCCTCCAACGAACGCATTGCGAACGTACCTATCGCGAACGTAATAAAATTCTGTTTTTTTTCAACAATAACTGTGTACTGTAGTCTTCTTCATGGGTAAATAAGGCATCCCCCCGAAAATAAGCCCTAGAGCATATTTTGGCCTTCCAAAAAAAAAATAAGACAGTGTCTTACCATCGGGGAAACAGGGTATGAAAGCAAACAATCCCTCTAACCATCTAAAAGTCATGGGAAAGGGACAAGTGAAGAAGAAAGAAGGAAGTGCTCCATCCCACAAGCAACCAATCAGTAAACTGAATGATTAGAAGCCAATTCGTAGTAGTAAATTTTAAGATCGGACTTAAATTTAGAAAAAAAGAATGGTTCAGAACAATGATAAGATTGGGGGGTGGGGCGGGGGGGGGGTTAGTCCATATTTTGGAGACCAAAAAGAAAAATGTAGAATAACACAGTGCCCCAAAAATCCTTGTGAACTCATAAATTGCTTTTTAACTGCCGGTAGAACTAACTGGCACTAAATAGCAGTTACAAGCACAACTCTCTTAGCTGGTGTTCTAGAGCAGTGTTCTTCAACCACCGGTCCATGGACCAGTGCCGGTCCACAGAAATTTCCTGCCGGTCCATCAGGCCCAAAACAGTGTTCTTCAACCGCCGGTCCATGATGCGATCGATGTGGCGTTATCTTCGAGCCAGCTCCCTCTTCCTGATTCAGTGCACAAAGCCACGGGCAGTGGCTCCTACGGGCGTCCTGCGCCAGGACCGGAAGCCTTCTCTTTGACATCGCGACGTCAGAGGGAAGGCTTCCAGATGAGGCACGGGACGTGCAAGGTGCAATTAGTACTATTATGGGGGCGGGGTCTGGGGTGGAGATTGGGTAGAGATGGGCGGGGTCTGGCCCACGACTTAGCCCCATGTTCTTCAACCGCCGGTCCACAGAATAATTATTTTATTTCTGCCGGTCCATAAGTGTAAAAAGGTTGAAAAGCACTGTTCTAGAGCAGTGGTCTGAAACTCAAACCCTTTGCAGGGCCACATTTTGGATTTGTAGGTATTTGGAGGGCCTCAGAAAAAATAATTAATGTCTTATTAAAGAAATGACAATTTTGCATGAGGTAAAACTCTTTATAGTTTATAAATCTTTCCTTTTGGCTAAGTCTTAATAATAATATTGTCATTTATAGCTAAAGAGACGTATGATCAAGAAACTGTTTTATTTTACTTTTGTGATTATGATAAACATACCCAGGGCCTCAAAATAGTACCTGGCTGCATGTGGCCCCCGGGCCGCGAGTTTGAGACCACTGTTCTAGAGGGATCTTCAAAACATTTCTGCACTTTCATAAAATAATAATAATAATTTATTTTAAAATGGTTAAATGGTTGGGGCAGGAGACGTGGTAAGAGGGTGTGCCGTAGAACATCTTGTGATTAGTCAGGCAAAACAGGGTGATTATGTGGAAAAGGGTTTAATTTGTTTTTGAGATATTTAATAAATAGTGTTTAAAAAAAGTGCAGAAACGTTTTCAAGATCCCTTGTATGATACGTGTGCACAAATTCTATTGGGCACATCTGCTAGGGGGTGTGGTCATGGGAGGGGCATGGGTGGGTCAGGTCCGTTCCTAGCTACAGTTAAATATGAGCATTTACACCAGAATTTGATACGGCATAAGTGCTCACAACTAAAGTTAAGCACGTGCGGTAAATGCAGACTTACACCCATATTCTATAATGGCAATCATGCATAGTATGCTATGCCCTGCTGCCTAAATTTCAGGTGCCCTTTCTTGAATCTGCCACCTTATGTTAGGGTTTGGGAACTAGGTAAGACAGGGGTAATATATGTACATGGTGCAAAAAACATACCATATTAGCTGTCAAATGTGCTGTTAGAATGGGATCAATTAGTGCCTCTTCAAGAGGAGATGTTCTGCTCGCTAATTGAAAACATAAGCTTTGCCATACTAAGACCCAGTATCCTGTTTCCACCAGTGCCCAATCCAGGTCACATTCCAGAGCTGAGGTTGTGATGTCATAATGTCTCATTCCACCAATGCCTAAGAGCCAACCTCATCACTGATGTCACAATGGCTTGATTACCCTATACTTGGCTAACATAAGAGCTGCAATACTGGGACAGACTAAAGGTCCATCAAGCCCAGTATCCTGTTTCCAACAGTGCCCAGTCCAGATCACAAGTACCTGGCAAGATCCTAAAAAAATAAAACTGATTTTATGCTGCTTATCCTAGAAATAAGCAGTGGCTTATGGACTTATAAGAAATTATCCAAATCTTTTTTAAACCCTGTTAAGCTAACTGATTTCAGTACATTCTCTGGCAACCAATTCCAGAGTTTAATAACACTTTGAGTGAAGAAATATTTTCTCTGGTTTGTTTTAAATCTACCACTTAGTAGTTTAAATACCTGTCCTCTAGTCCTAGTAATTTTGGTAAGAGTATGAGTAAACAAGCAATTCACGTCTACCTGTTCCATGCCACTCAGTATTTTATAGACCTTTACCATATCTCCCCTGAGCTGTCTCTTCCTCAAGCGAAGGAACCCTAGCCACATTAGCCTTTCCTCACAGGAAAGTCATCCCATTCCCTTTATCATTTTTGTCTCCCTTCTCTGTACCTTTCCTAATTCCGCTATATCTTTTTTGAGATGCGGAGACCAGAATTGCACACAGTAGTCGAGGTATAGTCACAGCTTGAAATGATACAAACGCATTATATTGTTTAAATTTTTTTCAATTCTACTCCTTTCCAGATAGTTCCTAACAGTCTATTTGCTTTCTTGGCCACCGCTGCATGCTGAGCACAAGTAAATTTGATTTTCATTTATTAAAAGTTTCCAAATGTGCATAAAAAATTTGTATGAACAAGCGCTTTTAAACAAACTGAAAATTAGCCAAAGAGCTGGGGAAAGCCTGAAAATGATGTAATATAAACCCTCTTATACAATACCAAATGGTGTAAAAATGCTATGACTTGATGGTATCCGTCACCAAGAATATGTCTCTAAGTGTTCTATTAATTCTACTTTCACTTCAGATATTCATGACAATTGTTAATGGACTTCAGAACCACCCGCCTCCGACCGTTATTGATTAAATTCTAAACGGGGAGCTCTTGGGTGTGTATCTCCTCACTGGTCTCAACAATTTTTATATGTTTAATAAATTTTTTTTTTACTTTCTGTGCTTCAATAGTATTACTTAAGTATGTACTTATCAAGTAATACAGCAGTAGGACCCGACATGTTTAGCTTCCGCTTCGTCAGGGATCCATGCGTAACCGCTAACATCTAACCCGCTTTAAATTTAATGTGCAAGATTAATGTGCACATTAAATTTAAAGCAGGTTGGATGTTAGCGGTTACGCATGGATCCCTGACAAAGTGGAAGCGAAACATGTCTGGTCCTACCGCTGTATTACTTGATAAGATAAGTACATACTTAAGTAATACTATTGAAGCACAGAAAGTAAAAAAAAAATTTATTAAACATATAAAAATTGTTGGGACCAGTGAGGAGATACACACCCAAGAGCTCCCCGTTTAGAATTTAACCAATAACGGTCGGAGGCGGGTGGTTCTGAGGTCCATTAACAATTGTCATGAATATCTGAAGTGAAAGTAGAATCAATGGAACACTTAGAGACATATTCTTGGTGACGGATATTGAAGAGAGACAAGATTGAGTTTCAGTTCCAAGATTAAATACACAGCCTTTATTAGGTGATGACTTGATGGTACACATTTTGCCATGGGCATGCATTGGGTGGAGTTACCACATACACATGTAGATTATGAAATACCTTAATCTAATGCAGATATGTGCATAAAGTATGTACCTTCATTTCCTGCAGCTTTTAAGCAATTGTAAATGGCATTGGGGCTCATTTTCCAAGCACTTAGGCCCTGATTCTATAAACGGTGCCTAAATAACTCCTAGCCACCATTTATAGAATCACACCTAGTAGTGCCTAATCGGTGCTAAGTGGTAGGCACACTCCCATTTAGGTCAGGGTTTTCTTTGCCTAATGAGTGTGTCTAAGTTAGGCACCTACTGGTACTTAAGTCAAACTATGCCCCAAATCAATCACAAAACCACCTAGAATCTGTCCCAACCATACCTACTTGCTGGTAGGCACCTTGGAGTAGATGCCTATGTTGAAATGGTAGGTGTCTACCAGCTAATTATTTTTAATGGTGCTTTCAATTAATAGTGCTGATTGAACCAATTAAGAAAATTAAGTTAGGCCTAAAAAGTCAAACTACGCCCCAAATCAACCACAAGAACACCTAGAATCTGCCCCAACCATACCTACTTGCTAGTAGGCACCTTGGAGTAGACGCCTACCAGCTAATTATTTTTTACGGGTGCTTTCGATTAGTGGTGCTGATTGAACCAATTAAGAAAATTAAGTTAGGCCTAAAAAATCAAACTAGGCCTAAAAAAGTCAAACTACGCCCCAAATAAACCACAAAAACAACTTGAATCTGCTCCAACCATACCTACTTGCTAGTAGGCACCTTGGAGTAGACGCCTACCAGCTAATTATTTTTTAAGGGTGCTTTCGATTAATGGTGCTGATTGAACCAATTAAGAAAATTAAGTTAGGCCTAAATCGGCTAGGCATGCCAATCTAGGCGACTAACTTCAGGCATCGCTTATAGCAGTGTGTCGTAAACCCTTTATGCTGCCGGCACGCTAATCTCGGGGCTGAGGCTGGAGGGCGTTCGGAAATGGGCGGACGTCAACACGATGATGTTGCAGACATGATGACATCATGTCGGCGGATGTCCTCCAGCCCTGAGCCTCCTATTACTGCCAGTTTAGGGGGGAGGGTGCTGCAGAAGAAGAAGTGAGGAGAAGGAGAACAGGCACAGGCTGACTACAGGACGTGCTTCTCTCTGTGAGAGGCACGTCCTGTAAGCAGTCAGTTGGTGCCTGCACCTCTCCTCCTCGCCAGCATCTCTAGGCGCACCTGGAATCCTCTGGGGCACACAGTTTGTGATACATTGATTTATGGAATCAGGGCCCTAGACACAGAAAGTCCTGTAGGTTATTATGGTACTTTGTATGTCTAAGAACTCTGAAAGTGAGCCCCATTGCCTACATTCAAGGTATGTTCTGTGCCACTAACTAGCATAAATCCACAGTTCAGTGCCAAATTTAGGTGTGACCGCTTATGTCCATGGCTGGTGTAAATGGTGGTTCCCAAATGCAGCAGTTGGGGACGTAAATGCAACTATTTCATAAAGTGTGTATAAGAAAAGCTGGAACGCCGCAGATATGTTAATGCCCACTTTGGATTTGCAGACGAGAGAAGTTAGGCGCTCTTGGCCAGATTTTATAAGAGCATAAGAATAAGAAGCATAAGAAACATAAGAAAAGCCCTCACCGGATCAGACCGAGGTCCATCCAGTCCGGTGATCCGCACACACGGCGGCCCATTTAGGTACTCCTGATTGGAGACCCAGATATACCGTAGCCCTCAATATGATTTGCAAGAAGGTGTGCATCCAACTTGCGCTTGAATCCCAGAACAGTAATCTCTGTCACAACATCCTCCGGGAGAGCATTCCAAATTCCCAGCACGCGCTGTGTAAAAAAGAACTTCCTGACATTCGTCCTGAACCTGCTTCCACTTACTGGGTCAGGCCAATGGTCCATCAAGCCCAGTAGCCCGTTCTCACGGTGACCAATCCACGTCACTAGTACCTGGCCAAAATCCAAGGAGTAGCAACATTCCATTATCTCATAGTAAGGAAGATTCCAGAACCCCAAACAGTAGCAACATTCTATGCTACCCATACAGGGCAAGCAGTGGCTTCCCCCTTGTCTTTCTCAATATCAGACTAATGACTTTTCCTCCAGGAAATTGTCCAAACCTTTCTTAAAACCAGCTATGCTATCCACTCTTACCACATCCTCTGGCAATGCGTTCCAGAGCTTAACTATTCTCTGAGTGAAAAATAATTTCCTCCTATTGGTTTTAAAAGTATTTCCCTGTAATTTCATCGAGTGTCCCCTAGCAAGAAATTTTTGACAGAGTGAAAAATCGATGCATTTGTACCCTTTCTACTCCATTCAGGATTTTGTAGACGTCAAAACATATCTCTCCTCAGCCGTTTCACATGCAAATCTGTTCACCTTTATGATTTGCACATGCAACTTAATTATTCAGTTAATAAGTCATTCTGCACTGATAACTGACAATTAACAAGCAATTGACACTAATTAGAATTTATATGTACAACTTTCTAAGCACATTCTATAATATGCGCATAGATTTTAGCGTGTGGATCTCAAAAGGGGTGTGGCTTGATGAAGGGCATAGGCAGAGCTTGGGCATTCCTAAAAATTAGGCAAACTGCTATAAAATATACCGGATTCGCACACAATATAGCCTTGGTCTCATGAACTGGGAAGAAATCACTGCCTTTGCTGAATCACTTCATCAAGGCTGTTAATAAATTCCAATAAATGTGTAAATAAACACATATCCATGAATCTTATTTGAAACCAACTCTATTGGGAAGAAAAAGGCGGAATGATCAGGTTGTCCATATAGGGTATCTTTGATGCTGGATGGGAGTGGGAGCCAGATAGGAAAACTGAAGGTTTGAACTAGGGTAGCTTGGAAATGCTTTATTTCAAACTAGTCTTTAAGCCTGTTACATTAACGGGTGCTAGAATAGATGTGTGTGTCTGTCTTTCTTTCTCTCTCTGTCTCCTTGGCTGCTTTCTGTCTGTCTTTCTTTCTTTCTGTCTCTTTCCTCAGCTATCCACTACCACCCCTTGCCTGCTCCCCCTGTCCAGCAGCAGCCCTTCTCCCTTCATTTTACCTCCCCCCTGTCCAGCAGCACCACTTCACTGCTCCCCCCTGTCCAGTAGCAGCCCTTCTCCCTTCCTTTTACCTCCCGCCTGTCCAGCAGCACCTCTTCCCTGCTCTCCTTGTCCAGCAGTAGGCCTTCTCCCTTTTACCTCCCCCTTGTCCAGCAGCACCCCTTACCTGATCCGCCTGTCCAGTAGTACCCCTTCTCCTTTCCCTGCTCCCCCTGTCCAGCATCCGCTAGGCCAGCCCACCTCGCATTATCGAAGTGGGCCGACCTAGCAAATGCCCCGCGGCTGCTGCATTTGCTGGTCCGGGGGTGAGAAGAGGCGTCCCGGCAGCAGCAGCGAAGGAGTCAAACCGCCGCCACCGCTGAACTCGCTGCACGCACCGTAAGCCATCGTAAGCCGCCCCACGTGCCGGAAATCGAATTTGGAACGGAGTCAGATCTCACGGATGCAGGGATCACAGATTTTCTACTGCGCATGTGCGGTAAGGGCTTTATTATATTAGATATTATACAAATTGGAACCCACATGCTAATTCTGTACTATTATAATAGCAGAAATTGAAAATATACTTTAATATGGACTACAAGACCTCTTTGACAGGTCAAGATGCAGGAAATGATTTATAGCAGTAATCATCACACTGAAATTTAGAATGAGGTTTTTAATATTCACACCATTAACTTTGCATGACCTTGGGTAAATTATGTTATCTCTGGGCTTTGCATTAGCAAAATGTGATTTCTATTATTTTAATAATATAGTAATGTTCCTTTTCTCTCCCTTTCAGAAAACCAAAATGTGCTTTCAAGTTATCTACCTTTGCGTAACAACTGTCTTTTTACTCTTCTATTTCTAAACATGTATATTTCTAAAATGATTTTTTTTTAATTGCATATTTATGATTTTATATACAAATAAGCAATAAGAATGTATGGTAAATCAGTGACAAAAACATAAAGATACTTTTTAAGGAAGACATATCGAACAAACAGAAAAATTAAGACATAAGTAAAATCCATTACTTGAATGACTTCAAATGAATAGGGAGTAAAAGAAGAAAGAGAAAATACTTAAAAAAAAAAAAAAAAAAAAAAAAAGCACGCCACAGACCTACTGAGTTCATATAATTAATGCCAAACAGCCCAAGGTAACCTGGAAATTGAAATCCTCTTATCTGTCAAAAAAGTGGTACAATGAAAGAGGGTTAAAAAATATATATTTAGAAGACTGATAGGTAAAAGTACATTTTAAAAGAAGATTCAGGTAATAATAAGTGCCTAGCTGAAATACCCTAGGATGGAGCTACAAAAACCGTTTCTATGTTTCTCCAGAGAGATCTGGAAAAATCAATACTTTCCACTCTGAAAGAGTTTCTCCCTGTTCCTGAAATACAATTTAAGCAGTCTATCCCTATCAGATGTACAGTATGTTCAAAAGTCACCAATAATGTAAAACATGAAATTCCAGCCCAAACTACTAAGTCCATAAGAACATAAGCATTGACATACTGGGACAGACTGAAGGTCCATCAGGCCCAGTGTCCTGTTTCCATCAGTGCCCAATCCACAAGTACCTGGCAAGATCCCAAAAAAGTAAAACAGATTTTATGCTGCTTATCCTAGAAATAAGTAGTAGATTTTCCCCAGTCCTTCGTAATAATAATAATAATAATAACAATTATTATATACCGCAATTAATGGCTTATGGAATTTTCTGTGAGGAAATTATTCAAATCTTTTTTTTTTTTAAACTCTGCTAAGCAAACTGCTTTTTTTCACATTCTCTGGCAATGAATTCCAGAGTTTAATTGCATGTTGAATGAAGAAATATTTTCCCCAATTTGTTTTATATATACAACTAAGGGCCTCTTCTATCAAACTGTGCTAGCAGTTTGTAGCACGGGGAGCCATGCTGAATGGCCCGCGCTGCTCCCGACGTTTATAGAGTTCCTATGAGCATCGGGAGCAGCGCTGGCCATTCAGTGTGGCTCTCTGCACTAAAAACTGCTAGCGCAGTTTGATAGAAGAGGTCCTTAGCAGCTTCATTGTGTGCCCTCTAGTATTTTTGAACAGAGTAAACAAGCAACTTACTCGTACATCTACCCATTCTATTCCACTCAGGGCCTCTTTTAGGAAGCCATTTAGTGCGGGCCATTGCGGGAATGGCCCCGAAGCCCATAGAGATTTAAAGGGCTTCAGGGCTGTTGCCGCACGGCTTTGTAAAACAGGCCCTCAGTATTTTATAGACCTCTATCATGTCACCCTTTAGCCATCTCTTCTCCAAATAAGATGAATCCAAAGAGTCCATTACTAAATCTCTTATAGTAACCCTTTTTTGTCAAGTAGGTATTATAATATATCATTCATTGACAGATGCAAAATTTCTTTACCATATCTATTAAATATCTCCTTTGTTGAAATTCTGGGAAGATGTGCGAAGTTCAGAATCCTAAGATTTACATTTCTGATGACATTTTTTTGTATTTTCCACTTTAAAACAAATAGCAGGCTCATCTTTAAACAATGTAGGTTGAACTGATTGTTGTAATAATTGTTTTAAAAAATTGGCCTTAGTTGTTTGTAGCCAGCAAGCACAGAATCATGATCATTAGTTGCTTATGCTTCTAGTAATTAACTCTTTCTCACTGAGTTAATTTATATAATTATATTCTGCTCTACCAAACAGTACCAGACAGCAAAAAAGAATTATGAATCACAGAATTGATATCAAGTACATATTACTGAATTAGAACCGATCAAATATTTGTTTAAAAGCCAAGATTTTAAACCAAATAACATGTAATTTGTAATATCCCTAATAGAGGTCATGAGAAGATTCCAGTTTCATTACCTTCTAATGTTCTTTGCTCCGCCATTTTCAACATAGAAAGAGCTTTAGTTGGCTTAAACCATTTCTCAAAAGAAGAAAGAAAGTGGGGGAGGGAACAGTACACATCATCAACCTGTGACAGTGTTGAGTTGCTAATCATTTATTAAATACAAAACATATAAATATGTGAATATCAGTCCATATGACATATCTTCTTTGTGGATCCTTCCAGATTCACTTGTATCCGACATGGTCCGTGTTTCAGCTGTGATACCAAAGCCTGCATCAGGTGTGTGGGTAAACAATCCACTAGATCAGTGGTTCCCAAACCTGTCCTGGGGGACCCCCAGCCAGTCAGGTTTTCAAGATATCCCTAATGAATATGCATGAGAGAGATTTGCATACCTGTTACTTCCATTATATGCAAATCTCTCTTATGCATATTCATTAGGGATATCTTGAAAACCTGACTGGACAGGACAGGACAGGTTTGGGAATCACTGATCTAGTGGATTGTTTACCCACACCCCTGATGCAGGCTTTGGTATCACAGCTGAAACACGGACCATGTCGGATACAAGAGAGTCTGGAAGGATCCACAAAGAAGATATGTCATATGGACTGATATTCACATATTTATACAGTATATGTGTTGTATTTAATAAATGATTTGCAACTCAACACTGTCACAGGTTGATGTGTACAGTTCCCTCCCCTACTTTCTTTCTGCTTTTGGCCTTCAAGGTGGGGTTGTTGGGTTTGTTTTTATGTTTAAATAATTTCTCTTCATTTAATGAACTAAGACATCTGGAGGGAGTATAGATTATTACAAAATCTTTCAAATAGCTAGGGTAAGATCATAAGGAATCTTAAACACACAGATTCAAAAGTGTCCACCATATTGGATCCAAAGAGTTGACTGGCAGTTTAAGCAACAATGAAGCAAGCAAAACACAAGCTCCATTCCCCAGAGCAGAACTCTTAATACTCACAGTTCTCATAAGGTCCAGACTCTTGTTGAGGGTTGCTAATGTTGTAGGTCATTGTTTTGTAGCCTCCCACTCTGATAATTCTAGTCCACATTGCTGCTCAACAATGTCAAGCTTGCAGCCTGTGATTGCAGAGGTGGGGGTTCTCAAACCCATGTAACATAAGAATAGCCTTACCGGGTCAGACCAATGGTTCATCAAGCCCATTCTCATGGTGGTCAATCCAAGTCACTAGTACCTGGCCCAAACCCAAAGAATAGCAACATTCCAACATCGTAAAGAATAGCAAGATTCTAGAACCCTAATCAGGGCAACATTCCAGAGCTGAGATTGTGATGTCATAATGCCTCATTCCACAGTGCCTCAGAGCCAACCTCATCAGTGGCTTAATTGTCCTATACTTGGCTCACATAAGACCATAAGAATAGCCTTACTGGGTCAGACCAATGGTCCATCAAGCCCAGTAGCCCGTTGTCACAGTGGCCAATTTAGGTCACTAGTATCTGGACCAAAACCCAAAGAGTAGAACATTCCATGCTACCGATCCAGGGCAAGCAGTAGCTTCTCCCATGTCTTTCTTAATAACAGACTATGGACTTTTCCTCCAGGAAATTGCCCAAACTGTTCTTAAAACTAGCTACGCTATCCACTCTTACCACAACCTCTGGTGATGCGTTCCAGAGCTAAATGGACAATGAGACATGTGGGCCCTCTTCTGGACCACTCTTCTGCACTCCTGGGTGGGAAACATATTAATGAATTGGTCACACATAGGGCACAGCAGGAGGCAGAGAGGATTTGCGTGGCTATCCTTCTGTTTCCCACACTGAGGCATATCTCTAGGTCAGTGGTTCCCATCCCTGTCCTGGAGGACCACCAGCCAGTCGGGTTTTTGGGATAGCCTTAATGAATATGCATGACAGAGATTTACATATAGTGGAGGTGACAGGCATGCAATCTGCCCCATGCATATTCATTAGGGCTGTCCTGAAAACCTAACTGGCTGGTGGTCCTCCAGGACAGGGTTGATTACCACTGCTCTAGGTAATCAAGAAAAAGTAAGGAGCCACCTCACTAGCTAAATATTTGTGCATCTTGGAGTCACCATGAACTCCTAAAATGGCAATATTTTTAACCAACTCTGTATCCTGAAAGGAACCATGTAAATTCAAAATAATGTCAACATTCTTCAGTCTTCCTTTTATCACCACCATAAATGGTCATCGTTCATATTTACATAATCATTAATCATATGGATATATCTGTGATATACCCCCTTTTACAAAACTAGCATGATTTTTAGCGCCAGTTATTAGACCTCTACACCAAAGGAAATATTGGCAACCTAACAATGCCTAAAGAGATTTGTTGTCATTCCATTAGCTGAATATCCATATGCAATTTTGAATTAATGGGTATAATCATTGTTAAGGTAATTTCCTCTCCAATGCAAAACTGAGAAGAATGTAAATAAAATGTCTTTTTGGAAATTAATTTAAACCCATAGTAAGGCGAACCAAATCAAGCCCTGTCTGCTCTGTTGTCATCTGAATGATCATGCTGCATAAGCTATGGAGGTCAATTTTAGAAAGGATAAACAAATCAGAATTGAGATCTGCAGGTCAGCATGTGTCACATTTTGAGAGCATGTTAGAGCAAGATCTGCCGCTTAGAGTCTGGGTTTAGGAATGGGCATTGGTTATAGCAGTGGGAGCATCCATTTTAAAAGAATCAATGCCAAACGATCTAAAATTCATTATGTAAACCGAATCGAGCCCCTGGTACAGGAGATGACCCAGTATATAAACCTAAGGATTGGATTGGAATGGGGTCAACACAGTAACATAAAAGTGCATGTTGGTATTTTATACTAAACTAAACTAAAGTAAACCTTAGGTTTGTATACCACGCCATCTCCACAAGCGTAGAACTCGGCACGGTTTACAGGGTTAGGTTGAAAAGGAGCTACAATGAAGGGTTATAGGAAAGGAGGTAGGAAGATAAAGAGGGACAGGGAACCAAAGAGCGGGAGGTGTTAGATTTTTGAAAAGAGCCAAGTTTTCAGGTGTTTGCGGAAGGATTGGAGGGAGCTTGAAATTCTGAGCGGGGATGTGAAGTTGTTCCAGAGTTCTGTGGTTCTAAAGGGGAGGGATGTTCCTAGTTTTCCTACGCGGGATATACCTTTTGCAGAGGGGAATGATAGTTTCAGTTTTTGGGAGGATCTAGTGGAATTAGGGTTAGAGGAGTTCCAGAAGAGTGGGATAACGGGAGGGAGGATGCCATGTAGGATCTTGAAAGCTAAACAGGCACATTTAAAGAGGACTCTGGAGTGAACTGGGAGCCAGTGAAGTTTGGACAAGAGTGGGGAGACGTGGTCGAACTTGCCTTTAGCGAAAATAAGCTTGGCCGCGGCGTTCTGGATTAGCTGAAGTCTATGGAGTTTTTTTTTAAGTTAGGCTTAAATAGATGGAGTTGCAATAATCCAGTCTAGAGAGGATGGTGGATTGAACAAGGACGACGAAGTGAGAATGATGAAAGCACGATCTCACTTTCCTCAGCATATGAAGACTAAAGAAGCATTTTTTTACCAAGAAGTTGAGGTGGTCATTGAAGGAGAGAGAGGAGTCTATGATGATGCCAAGGACTTTGCTTGAAAACTCAAGCTGAAGAGTGGAGCCGGAATATAATGGGATGGAGGTGATATGTGCCAAAAATGCTCATGTATGTGTCAGCCATTTTACCACCAAAGCTGTGCTAGTGGCAAAAGCCTCAAAGCCCTTTAAATCTCTACGGGTTTCGAGGCAGTTACTTCAGTGGCAACCGCTAGTGCTGCTTTATAAAAGGGGGGGGGGGGGGAGGATTAATAACATGCAAATCTATATTTTCCAAAGTGAACTACTGTGATGCAAAATTGTAAACAGCAGCTGTGATGCGCAATTCTAGAACAAAGCTCATCAATTTTGAATTTACCGAAAAACAGACAAGTGGAAAAAATGGCTTTAGACAAGTGGCATAAATTCTGCCCAAGCGGTCACACAGTACAGAGAGGCCCAGTTGAGAAAGGGGCCCCGAAACCCTGCATTCCAGGGATGGAAGCAGAGTTCAGCAAATACTACTTACTTTAAAAAAAAAAAAAAAAAAAAATGTTCCTGCACCACTTTCTGAGAGCATTTTTAAAAAAATTTAAACTATTTAACCACTGCCGTCCCTCTGCCCCAGCAGTCAGAAAAATGCGTAAAGGCCTTATCTCCCACTGCTGAGTTGAAGTCTCATGATAACAATAAGAGAATCACGTGGCTTATCATGAAAGTTCACTCAGAAGTGAGAGGTGAGGTACTTAGCGCTTCTCCAGTTGCCAGGCAGTTTCAAGAAAGTTGTGGCGTGGCGACTTTCTTAAAAGTAAAATTGCCACGTTTTGGTTTTCAAATTCCTATGGGAAGGAGAAGACTGAAGGGGAGGCCTGAACAATATTTTGCTTGGGGAACTATCAACTGTTTCACAAGCTTGTTTTTGTAAAAAAAAAAAATATATATATATATATAGATATTTTTTAAGCTGTCTCATAGCTTATTTTTCTACAAACATTTGCTCTATAGCTAATACAGTACATATCTGTAAGAAACTTTATTGCAAAAAGGTCAGTGACTCACAGGAAATCCCATGGGTTTCAGTAAACCCCTGTATTTTAACCTGTTAATTCCCAAACCTGTCCTAGGAGACTCCTAGCCAGTCAGGTTTTCAGAATTTTGGCAATAAATACGCCCAGAATCAATCTGAAAGTAATGGAGACCATGCAAATCTATTTCATGAATATTCATTGCAGAAATTCTGAAAACCTGACTGGCTATGGGTCCCCAAAGATATGTTTGATAACTTGTTGGTTTAAATGTATTGTGCTGATTTAATGCCAAGTAAATCCCAGATAATATCTGGTAGGTCAAGTAGTTATCTCATATATGTAGAGGGGCATAATCGAAAGGAACGTCTAAGTCCGTTTTTGTCTAAGTCACAAGTCATCCAAAGTAAAAACAGCGTAGGACACATTTTCGAAAAATACATCCAAAACATATTTGTTTTTGAAAATCGTCTAGCTATACGTCCAGCCGTCTGATCGTCCAGATCGCTAAATCGTCCATCTGTATACCACATTTTCATCCAACTTTTCGTCCAAGTCCAAAGCGCCTAGAAACAGACCTTTTGGACATGGGAGGAGTCTGCAAAGTGATGGACAGGACACTCACACAGGGCACCTAAACAGTGGGCTACCTTACAGGACACTGCTGTGAACTTCACAAAAAGGGTACCACGTAATCATCTAACTACAGCTCTCCCAAACCACCTCCAGAATCTCCTAGACCCACCTATCTACCACTCCAATAGCCCTTATGGCTGCAGGAGCCACTTATAGGGCAGTATAAAAGGGTTGTTTTTTTTTTTTTTAGGGGAGTGCACATGCTTCACCATCAGTGCAGTCATTACAGTGGCTTATGGGCATGGGTCCCTAACCCACCCCCAATACCACATAAGATGCCTCTGTGCAGTACAACTAGGCTTTCCTATGCCAGGCTGCCAGGTGCTGATGTTCTGGAGGCAGAATGTAAAAGTTGTGATTACAATTTTTTTTGGAGGGGGGGGT
Organism: Geotrypetes seraphini; assembly: GCF_902459505.1. Classification (NCBI taxonomy): domain Eukaryota; kingdom Metazoa; phylum Chordata; class Amphibia; order Gymnophiona; family Dermophiidae; genus Geotrypetes; species Geotrypetes seraphini. The sequence continues at coordinate 37,137,664 of NC_047101.1, forward strand.
CGGTGATCACTGGGGTAATGTGTGGGGGTCTGTTTTATGTGTTTGCAGTGCTTATCTGGTCACTTTAGGTTGGTTTTTGTGACTTAGACCATGTTTTAAATGGTCTAAGTCACAACGTCCAAGTTTCGTCTATGCTGTGTTGTAAAACTTTCGGTTATACATGCAATACGACTAAGTCTAAGCCGGCCCACGTCCCGCCCAATTCCCACCCTCGACACTCCTCCTGAAACACCCCGTTTAGCTCTGGTCATTCAGCAGCCTAGATTGTTTTTAAATACATCCAAAACCCGGTTTTATTATCAGCACTTGGACGTATTTTGACAATGTTGGTCCAAGTGCCGACTTAGGCCGTGTTTTGGACATTTTTCACTTTCGATTATGAGCCCCGTATTGTATACAACAAAGTGTGGAGAAAATTGTGTGCTTCTAAACCATAAGTTCAATGCGGTTTACAAAAGATTAAGAATAGAAGTAACATAGGAAACACCGTAGAACTATTTAGCCACATATTGAGAAAAGGTAGGTTTTCAACTGGGTTCTGAAATGTTTATAAGAACAAGCTCTATGCAGCAACGATCGAAATTCTTTATCGTAGGAAGTTGCTTGAAATGCTAGTGTATGATCCAAAAATTTCTTGCTTTTACAACCTTGAACAGATGGAAAGATGAACAGGGCATGTAATCTTCTACTATACTTATAAGATGCAATAAGAAATGTGTCTGCCATATAGAGCGGAGCAGTACCATACACGACTTTGTAACAGAGGCAACTTAATTTAAACAAAATGCGAGCTTCCATCGGAAACCAATGCAACTCATGGTAGAACAGTGTCACGTGATCATACTTCTTCAGGCCATAGATCAGTCTGACCGCTGTATTCTGAATTAGTCTAAGTCTAGAAGCAACAAAAAGGGATCCAACCAAATCTGCAGTGAAATCACCAAACCAGGAAAAACAAACAAGCACTGCAGACTACGTACAAGATGCAGGCGAAATTTATTGTACTAAAGTTAAAATGCAGTGATCTAAAACCTTTTTAGCAATCAAGGGACCCAACATGGTCCGTGTTTCGGACAACATTTCTTCGTCAGGGGTCCTTGGTAAATAAGGTATTAAAATATACCGCAAAAAATGAAGGTAACAACAATACACTGAGAATCTCAAAAAAGCATCACTTTTGGCAGCCAATCTCAGCGTATTGAACACACAGGCACTTGTTGTTACCTTCATTTTTTGCGATATATTTTAATACCTTATTTACCATGGACCTCTGACGAAGAAGTGTTGTCTGAAACACGGACCGTGTTGGGTCCCTTGATTGCTAAAAAGGTTTTAGATCACTGCATTTTAATTTTGGTACAATAAATTTTGCCTGCATCTTGTACATAGTCTTTAGTCTAAGTCTAGAAGCAACAAAAAGGGATCCAACCAAATCTGCAGTGAAATCACCAAACCAGGAAAAACAAACAAACACTGCAGACTATGTACAAGATGCAGGCGAAATTTATTGTACCAAAGTTAAAATGCAGTGATCTAAAACCTTTTTAGCAATCAAGGGACCCAACACGGTCCGTGTTTCGGACAACATTTCTTCATCAGGGGTCCTTGGTAAATAAGGTATTAAAATATACCGCAAAAAATGAAGGTAACAACAATACACTGAGAATCTCAAAAAAGCATCACTTTTGGCAGCCAATCTCAGCGTATTGAACACACAGGCACTTGTTGTTACCTTCATTTTTTGCGATATATTTTAATACCTTATTTACCATGGACCCCTGACGAAGAAGTGTTGTCCGAAACACGGACCGTGTTGGGTCCCTTGATTGCTAAAAAGGTTTTAGATCACTGCATTTTAATTTTGGTACAATAAATTTTGCCTGCATCTTGTACATAGTCTTTAGTCTAAGTCTAGAAGCAACAAAAAGGGATCCAACCAAATCTGCAGTGAAATCACCAAACCAGGAAAAACAAACAAACACTGCAGACTATGTACAAGATGCAGGCGAAATTTATTGTACCAAAGTTAAAATGCAGTGATCTAAAACCTTTTTAGCAATCAAGGGACCCAACACGGTCCGTGTTTCGGACAACATTTCTTCGTCAGGGGTCCTTGGTAAATAAGGTATTAAAATATACCGCAAAAAATGAAGGTAACAACAATACACTGAGAATCTCAAAAAAGCATCACTTTTGGCAGCCAATCTCAGCGTATTGAACACACAGGCACTTGTTGTTACCTTCATTTTTTGCGATATATTTTAATACCTTATTTACCATGGACCTCTGACGAAGAAGTGTTGTCTGAAACACGGACCGTGTTGGGTCCCTTGATTGCTAAAAAGGTTTTAGATCACTGCATTTTAATTTTGGTACAATAAATTTTGCCTGCATCTTGTACATAGTCTTTAGTCTAAGTCTAGAAGCAACAAAAAGGGATCCAACCAAATCTGCAGTGAAATCACCAAACCAGGAAAAACAAACAAACACTGCAGACTATGTACAAGATGCAGGCGAAATTTATTGTACCAAAGTTAAAATGCAGTGATCTAAAACCTTTTTAGCAATCAAGGGACCCAACACGGTCCGTGTTTCGGACAACATTTCTTCATCAGGGGTCCTTGGTAAATAAGGTATTAAAATATACCGCAAAAAATGAAGGTAACAACAATACACTGAGAATCTCAAAAAAGCATCACTTTTGGCAGCCAATCTCAGCGTATTGAACACACAGGCACTTGTTGTTACCTTCATTTTTTGCGATATATTTTAATACCTTATTTACCATGGACCTCTGACGAAGAAGTGTTGTCCGAAACACGGACCGTGTTGGGTCCCTTGATTGCTAAAAAGGTTTTAGATCACTGCATTTTAATTTTGGTACAATAAATTTTGCCTGCATCTTGTACATAGTCTTTAGTCTAAGTCTAGAAGCAACAAAAAGGGATCCAACCAAATCTGCAGTGAAATCACCAAACCAGGAAAAACAAACAAACACTGCAGACTATGTACAAGATGCAGGCGAAATTTATTGTACCAAAGTTAAAATGCAGTGATCTAAAACCTTTTTAGCAATCAAGGGACCCAACACGGTCCGTGTTTCGGACAACATTTCTTCGTCAGGGGTCCTTGGTAAATAAGGTATTAAAATATACCGCAAAAAATGAAGGTAACAACAATACACTGAGAATCTCAAAAAAGCATCACTTTTGGCAGCCAATCTCAGCGTATTGAACACACAGGCACTTGTTGTTACCTTCATTTTTTGCGATATATTTTAATACCTTATTTACCATGGACCTCTGACGAAGAAGTGTTGTCTGAAACACGGACCGTGTTGGGTCCCTTGATTGCTAAAAAGGTTTTAGATCACTGCATTTTAACTTTGGTACAATAAATTTTGCCTGCATCTTGTACGTAGTCTTTAGTCTAAGTCTAGAAGCAACAAAAAGGGATCCAACCAAATCTGCAGTGAAATCACCAAACCAGGAAAAACAAACAAACACTGCAGACTATGTACAAGATGCAGGCGAAATTTATTGTACCAAAGTTAAAATGCAGTGATCTAAAACCTTTTTAGCAATCAAGGGACCCAACACGGTCCGTGTTTCGGACAACATTTCTTCATCAGGGGTCCTTGGTAAATAAGGTATTAAAATATACCGCAAAAAATGAAGGTAACAACAATACACTGAGAATCTCAAAAAAGCATCACTTTTGGCAGCCAATCTCAGCGTATTGAACACACAGGCACTTGTTGTTACCTTCATTTTTTGCGATATATTTTAATACCTTATTTACCATGGACCCCTGACGAAGAAGTGTTGTCCGAAACACGGACCGTGTTGGGTCCCTTGATTGCTAAAAAGGTTTTAGATCACTGCATTTTAATTTTGGTACAATAAATTTTGCCTGCATCTTGTACATAGTCTTTAGTCTAAGTCTAGAAGCAACAAAAAGGGATCCAACCAAATCTGCAGTGAAATCACCAAACCAGGAAAAACAAACAAACACTGCAGACTATGTACAAGATGCAGGCGAAATTTATTGTACCAAAGTTAAAATGCAGTGATCTAAAACCTTTTTAGCAATCAAGGGACCCAACACGGTCCGTGTTTCGGACAACATTTCTTCGTCAGGGGTCCTTGGTAAATAAGGTATTAAAATATACCGCAAAAAATGAAGGTAACAACAATACACTGAGAATCTCAAAAAAGCATCACTTTTGGCAGCCAATCTCAGCGTATTGAACACACAGGCACTTGTTGTTACCTTCATTTTTTGCGATATATTTTAATACCTTATTTACCATGGACCTCTGACGAAGAAGTGTTGTCTGAAACACGGACCGTGTTGGGTCCCTTGATTGCTAAAAAGGTTTTAGATCACTGCATTTTAACTTTGGTACAATAAATTTTGCCTGCATCTTGTACATAGTCTTTAGTCTAAGTCTAGAAGCAACAAAAAGGGATCCAACCAAATCTGCAGTGAAATCACCAAACCAGGAAAAACAAACAAACACTGCAGACTATGTACAAGATGCAGGCGAAATTTATTGTACCAAAGTTAAAATGCAGTGATCTAAAACCTTTTTAGCAATCAAGGGACCCAACACGGTCCGTGTTTCGGACAACATTTCTTCATCAGGGGTCCTTGGTAAATAAGGTATTAAAATATACCGCAAAAAATGAAGGTAACAACAATACACTGAGAATCTCAAAAAAGCATCACTTTTGGCAGCCAATCTCAGCGTATTGAACACACAGGCACTTGTTGTTACCTTCATTTTTTGCGATATATTTTAATACCTTATTTACCATGGACCCCTGACGAAGAAGTGTTGTCCGAAACACGGACCGTGTTGGGTCCCTTGATTGCTAAAAAGGTTTTAGATCACTGCATTTTAACTTTGGTACAATAAATTTTGCCTGCATCTTGTACATAGTCTTTAGTCTAAGTCTAGAAGCAACAAAAAGGGATCCAACCAAATCTGCAGTGAAATCACCAAACCAGGAAAAACAAACAAACACTGCAGACTATGTACAAGATGCAGGCGAAATTTATTGTACCAAAGTTAAAATGCAGTGATCTAAAACCTTTTTAGCAATCAAGGGACCCAACACGGTCCGTGTTTCGGACAACATTTCTTCGTCAGGGGTCCTTGGTAAATAAGGTATTAAAATATACCGCAAAAAATGAAGGTAACAACAATACACTGAGAATCTCAAAAAAGCATCACTTTTGGCAGCCAATCTCAGCGTATTGAACACACAGGCACTTGTTGTTACCTTCATTTTTTGCGATATATTTTAATACCTTATTTACCATGGACCTCTGACGAAGAAGTGTTGTCTGAAACACGGACCGTGTTGGGTCCCTTGATTGCTAAAAAGGTTTTAGATCACTGCATTTTAACTTTGGTACAATAAATTTTGCCTGCATCTTGTACGTAGTCTTTAGTCTAAGTCTAGAAGCAACAAAAAGGGATCCAACCAAATCTGCAGTGAAATCACCAAACCAGGAAAAACAAACAAACACTGCAGACTATGTACAAGATGCAGGCGAAATTTATTGTACCAAAGTTAAAATGCAGTGATCTAAAACCTTTTTAGCAATCAAGGGACCCAACACGGTCCGTGTTTCGGACAACATTTCTTCATCAGGGGTCCTTGGTAAATAAGGTATTAAAATATACCGCAAAAAATGAAGGTAACAACAATACACTGAGAATCTCAAAAAAGCATCACTTTTGGCAGCCAATCTCAGCGTATTGAACACACAGGCACTTGTTGTTACCTTCATTTTTTGCGATATATTTTAATACCTTATTTACCATGGACCCCTGACGAAGAAGTGTTGTCCGAAACACGGACCGTGTTGGGTCCCTTGATTGCTAAAAAGGTTTTAGATCACTGCATTTTAATTTTGGTACAATAAATTTTGCCTGTATCTTGTACATAGTCTTTAGTCTAAGTCTAGAAGCAACAAAAAGGGATCCAACCAAATCTGCAGTGAAATCACCAAACCAGGAAAAACAAACAAACACTGCAGACTATGTACAAGATGCAGGCGAAATTTATTGTACCAAAGTTAAAATGCAGTGATCTAAAACCTTTTTAGCAATCAAGGGACCCAACACGGTCCGTGTTTCGGACAACATTTCTTCGTCAGGGGTCCTTGGTAAATAAGGTATTAAAATATACCGCAAAAAATGAAGGTAACAACAATACACTGAGAATCTCAAAAAAGCATCACTTTTGGCAGCCAATCTCAGCGTATTGAACACACAGGCACTTGTTGTTACCTTCATTTTTTGCGATATATTTTAATACCTTATTTACCAAGGACCCCTGACGAAGAAATGTTGTCCGAAACACGGACCGTGTTGGGTCCCTTGATTGCTAAAAAGGTTTTAGATCACTGCATTTTAACTTTGGTACAATAAATTTTGCCTGCATCTTGTACGTAGTCTTTAGTCTAAGTCTAGAAGCAACAAAAAGGGATCCAACCAAATCTGCAGTGAAATCACCAAACCAGGAAAAACAAACAAACACTGCAGACTATGTACAAGATGCAGGCGAAATTTATTGTACCAAAGTTAAAATGCAGTGATCTAAAACCTTTTTAGCAATCAAGGGACCCAACACGGTCCGTGTTTCGGACAACATTTCTTCATCAGGGGTCCTTGGTAAATAAGGTATTAAAATATACCGCAAAAAATGAAGGTAACAACAATACACTGAGAATCTCAAAAAAGCATCACTTTTGGCAGCCAATCTCAGCGTATTGAACACACAGGCACTTGTTGTTACCTTCATTTTTTGCGATATATTTTAATACCTTATTTACCATGGACCCCTGACGAAGAAATGTTGTCCGAAACACGGACCGTGTTGGGTCCCTTGATTGCTAAAAAGGTTTTAGATCACTGCATTTTAACTTTGGTACAATAAATTTTGCCTGCATCTTGTACATAGTCTTTAGTCTAAGTCTAGAAGCAACAAAAAGGGATCCAACCAAATCTGCAGTGAAATCACCAAACCAGGAAAAACAAACAAACACTGCAGACTATGTACAAGATGCAGGCGAAATTTATTGTACCAAAATTAAAATGCAGTGATCTAAAACCTTTTTAGCAATCAAGGGACCCAACACGGTCCGTGTTTCGGACAACATTTCTTCGTCAGGGGTCCTTGGTAAATAAGGTATTAAAATATACCGCAAAAAATGAAGGTAACAACAATACACTGAGAATCTCAAAAAAGCATCACTTTTGGCAGCCAATCTCAGCGTATTGAACACACAGGCACTTGTTGTTACCTTCATTTTTTGCGATATATTTTAATACCTTATTTACCATGGACCCCTGACGAAGAAGTGTTGTCCGAAACACGGACCGTGTTGGGTCCCTTGATTGCCAAAAAGGTTTTAGATCGCTGCATTTTAACTTTGGTACAATAAATTTCGCCTGCATCTTGTACATAGTCTTTAGTCTAAGTCTAGCCATATCTTTCTTAGTACTTGTCAAATAAACAATGTTGCAGTAATCAAGAAGACTCAGCAACATACGAACAAACAAAACACTCCGAAATCTTCAGAAACCCATGGGTGATCAGAATGCACTCAAAGAAATGACATTATAGTCAAACCTTGGATTGCGAGTAATGTGGTTTGCAAGTGTTTTGCAAGACGAGCAAAACGTTTGATAAAATTTTAACTCGATCAACGAGCGTTGTCTTGCAATACGAGCACTTCGACACGTGCCACATCATCACAGTATGCACACACAATTTACTCGAAGTACAATATACCCTGATCCAATACATCCCGGCCTTGCCTTCACTGTTGCACAGTCCGTGAACCCCTACTCATTCTGCCAGTGTCCAATTCCATCCCATTTTGCTCAAAGTATACATAGTCCTATCCAATTCCCTGAGTTCCCACCTAATCTCAATATGCTGTGGGAGTGAAGTGACTGTTCTAAATGAGCGAGGCCTTGCAGTATATTTTTATATTAGTTTTGGATTATGGAACGAATCGTCCGAGTTTCCTATGGGGAAATTCGCTTTGGATTACGAGCATGCTTCTGGAACGAATTAAGAACATAAGAACATAAGAAGTTGCCTCCACTGGGTCAGACCAGAGGTCCATCTCGCCCAGCGGTCCGCTCCCGCAGCAGCCCATCAGGTCCGCGACCTGTGAAGTGGTTTCTGACCATTTCTATAACCTACCTCAAGTTCTATCTGTACCCCTCTATCCCCTTTTCCTTCAGGAACCTATCCAAACCCTCCTTGAACCTCTGTACAGATTTCTGGCCTATTACATCCTCCGGAAGCGCGTTCCATGTGTCCACCACCCTCTGGGTAAAAAAGAACTTCCTAGCATTTGTTCTAAACCTATCCCCCTTCAATTTCTCCGAGTGACCCCTAGTGTTTGTGGCTCCCCTCAGTTTGAAGAATCTGTCCCTATTCACTTTCTCTATGCCCTTTAGGATTTTGAAGGTTATAGAGAAAGTGAATAGGGACAGATTCTTCAAACTGAGGGGAGCCACAAACACTAGGGGTCACTCGGAGAAATTGAATTATGCTTGCAAACCAAGGTACTACTGTACTTCAAAAGTTACATATAGATCAAGAGAAATAAGAAGATTTTTCTAGTCTGTAATATGTAAATTTGGATCCATACTGCATTTAGTAAATGTCCTAAAGACTTTTCCTTGAACTAGTTTGTGGTCACCAGTTTTGCACAATCGTGGCACAGATGGATCTGAACAGTATTGGCTCCATCTTTGTTACTCAGGTCGCTACTGAGCCCTAGCCTAAATTTGTACATAAAGATCGGTGATAAACAGTAGATATTACTTTGCCCTAATGACATAATAAAACATCAGGAAAGGTTAGATGGGAATTTTAGGACAGCAACTAGGTAGCCATATAGATCTAGCAGTCAAATCTGTGGTATATGTGTTTTGGGTTCTAGAAGAATCCATGGTTAGTGGCCCCTTAATAATGACTTTCTCTGCAAAGCTAGACTGGAAAAGAAGGGGTTGTGAAATGGGAAAAAGATCCCAAATAACTCAAAATGAAGGCTCATGGTGCTGGTTCCATTTGAACTGAAGGCCTAAAAGAAAAGAAAGGGAAGGAGGCTTGTATACTGCTTTTTTATGGTTACAGATTAAAATTGATTTATATAGGTACTTATCCAGGGTCACAAGGAGCAGCACTGCGATTTGATCCCACAACCTCTAAGTGCAGAGGCAGCAGCTCTACCACTAGGCCACTCCAGGCCAAAAATAACGTAGCCATGCGAGAAATGCAGCTGTACTCTCAAAAGCAGTGTGTGAATATCGTAGCGGTTTTATTATTCCACTGCTGTGATGCTCAAACTCACGCTCGTAGTAGACCCCCCCCAATGGCATAGGCACTTGAATTACTTCCTTGCATAATGCACATGCCAAAAAACAGAGATGGCAACTTAAGGTGGCAAAATAATGGTCACAGATTTATTAATAGAAACAAACCAACATACCACTACAACCAAAAAGTGCATCACGCTACAACGACCTCAGAACTGGAGCCTACGCATAATACTTTTATCACAAACCCGAGTGATCAGCGTAGCAACTTAGCTCCCTGCTCCAATCATTGACCGCCTAGACCTAATCCTATACTCGTATAAACGTTAATAACTTAATCCTTTAATATTTCTTATAGAAAAATTTTTTTGTATAGTTTTAACTCTTTTTTTAAAAAAAACGCCTCAATATCTTTGCAATTTTGTCCACATTGAGTAGTGCATATACGCATATTAATACAATGTGGACAAAATTGCAAAGATATTGAGGCGTTTTTTTTTTTTTTTTAAAAAGAGTTAAAATTATACAAAAAAATTTTTCTGTAAGAAATATTAAAGGATTAAGTTATTAACGTTTATACGAGTATAGGATTAGGTCTAGGCGGTCAATGATTGGAGCAGGGAGCTAAGTTGCTACGCTGATCACTCAAGTTTGTGATAAAAGTATTATGCGTAGGCTCCAGTTCTGAGGCCGTTGTAGCGTGATGCACTTTTTGGTTGTAGTAGTATGTTAGTTTGTTTCTGTTTTTCAATTACTACCACTTGGGATACTTGTTTATAGAGTGTACACAGATTTATTAAGCAATGTCACATGCTGAGCAGATAATAACAACCGGTCCCTGATAAAATAAAACTATTCCCCAAACTGTCCCTCCCCAAATTACATCCAACTCACCCATCAAAACTGTTCATTGCTGTACACAACTTTTCAGGTAGAAGGTATCAAACTAGCTGAATAGAGCTCCCTCCCACCCCTGAGGCCCACAATGCCACTATGCCCTTCTTGATTCACTCAAGGCGGTGATGCCCCTGAGTACCAAACCATTTTATCAAAAATCATTTCATACCCAAAAGGCTCCATTGGGGAGCAATATTCATTACCTCATATCCCTGCCCCACCACAAGCTGCATCTGAACCTCTTTGCCCACCCCTACAAGCAATCAAAATTCCATCCACATTTTAGACTCATTCTTTGGAAGGGCAAGTGAGAAAAATTAAGAATCTGATCCTCGCACCTAACCTATACAAATGTTGAACCTTCCAAAAGCCTACCAAAAATCTCAGAAAAAGCCCTACTCCTTCTCATAGCACGATCCAATCTAATATTTTGTCCTCCACCTCTCCCGAAACCCACAGCCACACATCCAATCCTGTCCCTTCCTCCTATCACTCCCCCAGCTCACTTATGTCATAATAATAAAACAAATGGCTGTCAGTGGTCTTCAGCCATATTAAGATGTCCAAAGGTATCAATTTATGGAAGCCATATTGTATTTCCACCTTTTTCCTTTTAGAGATTTTTTACGCAACTGTGGAAGTAAAATACCTCCAGGAGGAGGTTAACTGAAGCCATGGACTCTGCTGAAATCACAATGCTTATTTTTCTCCATACAGTCCAGAAAAAAATCATTCCTAATTATTTTTTTGTAAGTTTGTAAAAATTATATCATTAAAATGTGCTTTGTGTTCATAGTCCAAACTTTGTATTGTGTACTAATATTAATAATGAAAGCTAGTTTTGTAGTTAAACACAAAAAAAAAAAAATTAAAACAAAACAGCCAGCAATTAAGGTGTTTTTCATCTTTGTGAACTCCATGGTCAAATTATGACTTGGCACAGAATTATGAAATCTTTGAGCTCAATTTATAAATATACTGTATATGACTGGTAATAACTATGATATGCATTTCCAAAACTGTAGAACCATGCAACATTCTTTTGTGTTGACATAAGCAATGTTATGTTCCCATTTATTTGCAAGATAATGCCTGGGGGGTAAAAAAAAAAAAAAAGAATTGTTCTAATTCCATTATCCCCTTGTTCTTTGTTTTCTTATGATGGAATATTGAAGAAAATACTTTTATAAAGTTTTTACATTCAATATAATGAAACTACACAGTCTGTCAGGGCCCAAAGCACAATATACTGGGGGGCATCTTAGTATTCAGGGGTAGATCCTGGAAGCAAAATATGCACTTAAGGTTATAAAGACAACTTATGTAATTCATTTTAAGCTGTTCTAGTTTTATTTTGGAAAATGAAATACAGAGAAGTAGAACATATCCAAGCATATTATACATTCATATTAAATGGAAAAGAATGAGCTAACAACAATCATTTCTTACAAATCAATCATTCTATAAATGTGTTTAGTTGAACAAAACAGTGTATTAAAACCTTATTGTGGCTGAGCACTTCTTTGTGAGATGTTCCAAACATGCATTTTAAGGAATTTTTGTACAGCTAAACAATAGGTTAGGTTGTACTTCCTGACATTTATGAAATAGACTATTAATTCTCAAGTTGCTTGCCTTTTTCTGTTGTTGGTTTTTTGTTTTTTTTTTAAAAAAACAAGACCATTCATTAAAAATGTAAGAATGAATGCAAACACCTAGCTTGCCAAGAGAAGAGCAAATCCATTCTTTTTAGAAAATGAACATGGGGTGAGGGTTGGGTTAATTTATTGTAATTGTGGCTCAAAATATTTTACTACATATGTATATAAAGCATATAATGTGAACAAAAGTAATTAAAGATACCTCTGTAAATACGATTGGATTTCTCAAAACTTTTCATCTTCTGATTCGTATTTTCTAAACAGGCAAACTGCTAATACTGTTTCATGGTTTCATGTCTGTCTGAGGTATACGTCAAAGAGTAGTCAAAAGATACTATAGGGTCCTTCTACTAAGCTGTGATAAAACAGTGGCCTTAGCATGCTTTTAAATGAGGTTTTTCCTGCCTTTAGGCCCAGATTCTGTATAGGACTCCCTTGTAGGAGGGGCCAACTGGAATCTTAGGCCCATCTTACTGTGCATTCTTGGATGTACTGGGTGTGGCCTAAGATTCCGATTGGCCAGGTCCCCTAGGCCCCTCCCAAGGGGTGGGGGGTTCCGGCAGGAGGGATTGGGCATTGCCATGATAAGCTCAGCGGCCGCGTCTGCTTACATTGTAGGCCACCATTTTGCCACCTAAGTCCGCCTATGGCTACTTCTGGGCCAAGCCTTGCCCTCTAGCCTTAGGTGAGCTTCGGCGAGCTTGCGTGCTACCCTCGGCTCCCGGAGGTGCCTCCAATGTAGGCAGCCGGCCTCGGCCTCGATTGGTAGGTTAGGCAGCAGTTGGTCGCCTACAATCGGGACACCGTTTACAGAATCCAGGCCTTAGTATGCAGCCTTTAAAAATAATAACATAAGCATGTATTGACACTTATTTTGAAGGTGGTAAGGGACTTGCGCAGTAATCCTGAGCTAAGCAGTTAGCTGTCTATGGTGTCCTGAATTGCGCACACAAATTGGCGTATATAATCAGTTTGCGCATGCAACTTAATTGTTTAACAAGCCAATCGGTGCTGATAATTGGCAATTAACACTATGTCATCACTATGGGCTCCTTTTATCAAGTCACGCTAGCGGTTTAACGCGCGTAATAGCGTGCGTTAAACCGCCGGCCGCGCTAGCCGCTACCGCCTCCTCTTGAACAGGCGGTAGTTTTTAGGCCAGCGCAGGGGCGAGCGCGTGATGAAAAGTCAGGTGCGTTAACCCCGCTAGCGCGGCTTGATAAAAGGAGACCCTATGAAACAAAATTTTATTTTTTTGTTGTTGTTCCTGGGTTATAAGTGTTTTTTTCTTAATTGCCTATGCCACCAAAAAAAGTATAGAGAATGGCTATCATTCCCCTTAACATTTGCTTCTGTGACCAGTGAAATTTACTTTTTTCTTTTTTTTTTGCAGAACATTCCAGATTGATTCTAAGCTGAGAAAATTTAGGGGCCCTTTTGACATCCAGGCTCAAGCAATGGAACTTGTTAGTAATATAGTTAATGACAGCACTTAAAGAACTTATTGGTCCGTCCAGTCTGCCCTTTAATTACATGCATTACAATTTCCTGATTCAATGAAAATGTCTCTTTTCTTTGGGGGGTTTTCTGGGTCACAGACCTTAGAAGCCCACCCGGTACTGTCCTTAGTTTCCAAATACTGGAGTTGCTGTTTAAGCTCACTCCAGCCTATCCAAGCTATCTCCTTTGCAGGATTCAGACAGTGAAAGTTTACCCATTAATAGTCTAATTATATATCCTCTCTGTTCATCTCGCGCTTTTTTGAAGTCTGTCATAGTTTTCTTCTCCACTATCACCCTTGGGGGGGGGGGGGGGGGGAGGGGAGATTCCAGGCATCCACCACCCTTTCCATAAAAAATAATTTCCTAACATTACTCTTAAGCCGACCACCCCCTAATCTCAATTTATGTCCTCTAGTTTTACCAATTTCCCTTCTCTGGAAAAGATTTAATCCTATATTAATCCTTAAATGTTTGTACGAGTATCATATCACCCCTGTCCCTCCTGTCCTCCAGAGTATACTGTACATGTTGAGGTCTTCTAGTCCTTTTCCATTGCAAATGCAAGCAGTGTCTCACTTCCGGCTCACCACACAATTGTTTCCCACGTACTCACCTTTATAGGACCCCCAGGGACCCCTGAAGAAGACTTTTTGTCGAAACGCGGACTGTGTTGGGTCCTGTATCCCTAGCGGACTAGGTCCTTTAAGGCTCTTATGTAGATGATTTACTTTTATGTGGATGATTTTAGTGTACCTTTGGAACTTTGATACTTTCAAATTAAGTCCATTTGGGAACATCGTCACTCCACAGAGGTTTTTTGGTTTTCTCTGGATTTTCTTCTTTGTGGATATTTTGGGGTCAATTCCTTTCGTTTTTTGCTTGAGGTCTTCTAGTCTCCTACTATTTTCACTGCTTTCATCTGGATCGCTTCAAGTCTTCTTATATGCTTGACCAGATACAGCATTCAAAACTGAACACAATACTCTAAGTGGGACCTCACCAATGACTTGTACAAATACATCAACACCTCTTTTCTTCTGCTGGTTATGCCGCTCTCTTTACGGCCTAGCATCCTTCTGGTTACAACCACCGCCTTGTCATACTGCTTCATCGTCTTCACATCCTCAGACACTATCACCCCAAGGTCCCTCTTCTTGTCTGCGCATATCAAAATCAACACATACACATTCCTCAGATTTCTACTCCCCAAATGCATCACTCCATACTCCTTTGCACTGAGTTTTACTTGCCAGTATTCATTTCTACTGTTCTCACGCTCTGGAATTCTCTCCAACTGGAGACACACTCTGAGCTCTCTTTTCTGAAATTCAGAGTATTTCTAAAGACCTGTTTCTTTCAAAAGGCATTCCAAGGGAATAATTAGTGTTGCAGAGGGATTTGCGACTATAATTGCATCTGAGTTGGTTTGTTTTTTCCTGTCCTCTCTTTGAATTTCTAGTTCCTTTTCCTTTTTTTTGATTTTTATAAACTGCCCTGATAGTTATGCAAACGACGGTATATAACCCTTATTAAACATTAAACATGGGGGCACTGGATTGAATAATTAGGTCTGACTAAACTGAAGCTAGTTGCCACAACTTATGTGGGTCCTGAGTGATATTCAGCTAGGAAGCTGCATGAGATACTTATAGAGGTGCGAGCTGAATATCAACTGGGATCCACATAAGTGTTTCTGATCAGGTTTCCCCAAATCTCTGATTCTGCTTCCCCCCTCCCCCAAATTTAATCCTTCCTCCCCTAGGTCAATGGCCCATCTCTAATCTGATCCTTCTCCCTCCCTCTCCATCTTCAACATCTTTTATCTTCTAACATGGGACCCCCATACCCTGGTAACCCCCCTCCATTATGGGCCTAACTTTAACATCCATGGTGGTCCAGGGATCCATGGAGCAAGAGTGATGCCCCTTCTCTCCTGCCCTTTGCAGCTCCATAGGCAACATAGCTGCTGCAATTGTTCCGGCCCTGAAGACCCCTACACCACCAAGGATGTTAAATGTAATCCCGGGAGAGGGTCTAGAGGGTGTGAGACTATGTTGGGGGTTAAAAGCCTTTGGGGGGGAGGGCGGAGGATCAGATTAGGAGATGAGCTCTTGGCCTAAAGGAGGGAGAATTAAATTTGAAGGGAGACCTTTGACTTTAGGGGGGAGGGAAAGCAGATTGGGGGGGGGAGGACTTTGCCTTTCAGAAGGAGGAGTGGAATTGAGAGGGACTTTTGACCTTGGGGGGAGGGGATGGAGAGAAATTAGCAGATGTATCATGTTTAGGGGGTATCTAGGGCTGAGGGGTCTCAGAGAGGGGGGTTGATCACATGGGAGGAGTTCGGGAGGGAGAAGTGACCTCTGCAAACCACTGACCACTACCTGAAAGCTATACAGATGCTAGCCAATATTCAGCGCTGATACCCACATAACTGATTCTCCAAAGTTAGGACAGCCTTTTATACCCTTGCGTTTGGTCATTTAGAAGAGTGGACACTGATACTGAATATTACTGACACCCACGTAATTTCTGCACAGGGTTGTAAAAATCTTGGAAGAAAAAATGTGCAACAATTATTGTAAATTGCATTCCTGCATTCTCCTTCCCTTTCTAATAACAACAGCCTGAATAAAACCCTTCCACCCCCATTGTTTTTTTATTTATTTATTCAATTTTCTAGACCGTTCTCCCAGGGGAACTCAGAATGGTTTACATGAATTTATTCAGGTACTCAAGTATTTTTCCCTGTTTGTCCTGGTGGGCTCACAATCTATCTAGCGTACCTGGGGCAATGGGGGGATTAAGTGACTTGCCCAGGGTCACAAGGAGCAGGTGGGTTTGAACCCACAACCTCAGGGTGCTGAGGCTGTAGCTTTAACCACTGCGCCACTCTAGCAATCAAAATGTAGTAAAAGTGAGCCAATAAAGGACAATCAAGCCATTGTGACATCACTGATGAGGTTGGCTCTTATTGGTGGAATGAGGCATTATGATGTCACAATAGTAGCTCTGGTTATCAGAGGCTGAAACTTTTCACACTATTTATTCAAGCAATTTTCTATAACATTCTCCCAGGGGAGCTCAGAATGGTTTACATGAATTTATTCAGGTACTCAAGCATTTTTCCCTGTCTGTCCTGGTGGGCTCACAATCTATCTAATGTACCAGGGCAATCGGGGGATTAAGTGACTTGCCCAGGGTCACAAGAAGCAACGTGGGTTTGAACCCACAACCCCAGGGTGCTGGGGCTGTAGCTTTAACCACTACGCCACACTCTCCCCCTTTACTGTAGTTCACCCATGTTAGTCCGTTCTGTCTTTGTATTTGTCAATATGTACTTTGTTGTGTATCCCCTGACTTTAAATATTTTGTATAATCGCTTAGTATTACGATAGGCGATATATCAAAAATATCATTAAACTTAAAACTTGAAATTCAAAGGTCCATTCATTTGGCTGGCATAATTTTTATTTCATATGCTGTATGTTCCCTTCCATAAGTTGCTAGAAATGTAAGTGCTGGTCATCATTCCAAAATTGTGGAAGCCAAATGACATGAATATTCTTTCACCTCTTCCTTTTACATCCAAAACATAAATATGACTTCTATCATCTACATTCTCAGACAGAACAGTGAGAGGAGACGCGTTCAAATCCACGAAGAAGTAAGGTTTGCGCTCACTTTTTTTGACTGATCCGTGTCTTCTTCAAGCCCACTACATATGTATATAAAGCATATAATGTGAACAAAAGTAATTAAAGATACCTCTGTAAATACGATTGGATTTCTCAAAACTTTTCATCTTCTGATTCGTATTTTCTAAACAGGCAAACTGCTAATACTGTTTCATGGTTTCATGTCTGTCTGAGGTATACGTCAAAGAGTAGTCAAAAGATACTATAGGGTCCTTCTACTAAGCTGTGATAAAACAGTGGCCTTAGCATGCTTTTAAATGAGGGTTTTTCCTGCCTTTAGGCCCAGATTCTGTATAGGACTCCCTTGTAGGAGGGGCCAACTGGAATCTTAGGCCCATCTTACTGTGCATTCTTGGATGTACTGGGTGTGGCCTAAGATTCCGATTGGCCAGGTCCCCTAGGCCCCTCCCAAGGGGTGGGGGGTTCCGGCAGGAGGGATTGGGCATTGCCATGATAAGCTCAGCAGCCCCGTCTGCTAAGATTTGCATCTGTAAAGATAACATATGTTATCTTTGCTGGTTGTTGTGATAGATGTCATCGCAAATCCTGGAGCAACACAACGCTGGAAGCTTAATATTTAGACATTTCTGTTTTCCTCAGAAAAGAAAGTCAATTAGAAAGCGCAAACACAACAAATGATTTTTAAAGAAACTGATTCATTCTCCCTGTGGACCTGATATGCTGAGTCAAGATGTCAGAAGGCACTGCTGAACAAGACAAGAAATACGGGTCACGGAGCTTGGAGCAGATCAACAAAAAGAAAAAAAGCTCGTACGCGTAACAGCTGATCAAAGAATGGAAAGATGACCCTGTAATTCACTGTCTGAACACTTAGGGCTTCTTTTATGAAGCCGCGTTAGCGGTTTAACGCCCGTAATAGCCCGCGCTAAACTGCCGGCCGCGCTAGCCGCTACTGCCTCCTCTTGAGCAGGCGGTAGTTTTTCGGCTAGCGCGGGGGTGAGCGCGTGATTAAAAAGTCACATGCGATAAAGCCGCTGATGCGTCGTCGTAAAAGGAGCCCTTTGAGATTGAGGACTGACCTGGAAATTGGAACGGCAGGCAAGGTGATTACATTTACAGATGACATGAAGCTATTCAAAGTTGTTAAAACGCGTGCAGACTGTGAAACGTTGCAGGCAGACCTTAGGAAATTGGAAGATTGGGCAACCAAATGGCAGATGAAATTTCAGGAGGACAAAATTACTCTGGCTCGGCCCAAAATTAGTACACTTGCCCACCCTCTTCACACTACCCACAGGCCCTGCTCTGCACCTTGAGTTCTCAAGCAAGGTCCTCGGCATCACTATTGACTCCTCCCTCTCCCTCAACGATCACCTGAACTCCTTGACAAAATCATGCTTTTTCAGCCTCCACATGCTGAGGAAAGTAAGATCCTATTTTCACCAAAGTCATTTCACCGTCCTTGTACAATCCATCATCCTATCCAAACTCGATTACTGTAATGCCATTTATTCATGCCTAACAAAAAAAAAAGCCTTCGCAGACTCCAGCTTATCCAGAACACTGCAGCCAAGCTGATTTTTGCTAAACGCAAATTTGATCGCATCTCCCCACTACTTGCCAATCTTCACTGGCTCCCAGTGCTCTCCAGAATCCACTTCAAATGCTCCTGCCTAGCTTTCAAGATCATTCACGGCATCCTTCCGCCCTTAATCCCTCTATCCTTCCTCGCCCTGACGCCTGCCACCACCAGATCAGCCCAAAGACATAAACTATCCTTCCCCTCTCTACACGGCGTATTCCACGCAGGCAAATTGGGAAGATCTCTCCTCTCCAAAATCACGAGCCTCTGGAACGATCTCACTGTCCCGCTGCGAAACCTGAGCACCCTTCAACTATTCCAAAAACAACTGAAAACCTGGCTATTCTCTAACATATAACATCTCTTCTCTTGCTTACATCCCCTCTGTTTATATGCCCTTGTAAATCTGTTTATATGCTCTTGTAAATTTTCCTTTTTAAGCTTTGTAAACCGTGTCGAGCTCCACTTCCGTGGAGATGATGCGGTATATAAACTTAAGGCTTAGTTTAGTTTAGTTTAGGACAAATGCAAAGCGATGCACTTTGGGAAGAATAATCGAAATCATAGTTATCAGATGCTAGGGTTCATCTTAGGAGTCGTCCCCCAAGAAATAGATCTAGTTGTAATTGTAGACAGTGTGCAGCCAAAAAAAGGTAAAAACAATGCTAGGAATTATTAGGAAAGAGATGGGAAAACAGGCCAAGAATATTCTAATGCCTCTGCACCACTCCATGCTATGACCACACCTTGAGTATTGCATTCAATTCTGGTCACCGAATCTCAAAAAAAGATATCATAGAATTAGAAAAGATCAATGAAAAGTGACCAAAGGGGATGGAACTCCTTTCACATGCAGAAAGGCTAAAGAGGTTTGGGCTCTTCGGCTTGGAAAAGAAATGGCTTGGGGGGGAGGGGAGGTATGATTGAGGTCTATAAAATCCAGAAGTTTGTAGAAAGAGTAAAAGTGAATCAATTTTTCACTCTATCAGAAATTACAAAGACTAGAGGGCATCTAATGAAGTTACATGGAAAACAAATAGGAGGAAATATTATTTTCACTCAATTAATAGCTATGCACTGGAACTTGTTGCTGGAAGATGTGTTAACGGTGGTTAGTGTTGCTGGGTTTAAAAATATTTTGGACAAGTCTGCTATTGAGACAGACACTGGGGCTTGGGAGGAAGACACTGCTTGCCCTAATAGCATAGAATGTTACCACTATTTGGGTTCCTTACCAGGTACTTGCGACCAGGATTGCCAACTATTACCTAGATGGACCATTGGTCTGACCCAATATGGCTATTCTTATATTCTGATGACTTAGAATGAAAAATCTTTGCAGATAAATTGAAATAATATTAAGAGAAGTCAATGGAAGTTTTGCTAGAATGGATCAGGCAGCCATAATTGTGTAACTTAATAGTTTAAATTGTACTGCATTTGGTTTAATAATTCAGATTATTTAGTTTGAAATATTTTATGATGATAATAGATACTCTGATATTCCATTGATCAAAATTACTGTACTTGGGCAGTTGAATATAAGGGAAAGAAGATGGGATTTGATATGCCACCTTTCAACAGTTATAAAGTGGTTTACATATTATATAGGTACTTATTTTGTACCTGGGGCTATGTAGGCTTAAGTGGCTTACTCAGGGTTACAAGGAGCTGCATTTGGGAATCAAAACCAATTTCTCTGGTTCTTAGGCTGCTGCAGTAACCATTCAGAACCTGGACAGTCCTCTAAAAAGAGGACATATCTGGGTTTTCCTGGTCATCCTGGCTATTGTGGGACAGGTGTCTCAGTGATCATTCCACCCCTGAAGAATTGCCTGGCATTTGAGTACCTTGAAACTGACTGACGTATGCGAACAAGTATTTGAGCCATATGCTCAGAGATGTGTAATCGTGCCAAAGACCGAAGTCCCTATAGCAGGACCCACCACCCATTCGTTGAATATGTAATAGATCGTAGGTGCTTATCTCAAAAAGTTGGTTTTTTGTTATTTATATTCAATGATATTTAAAAGAAAAAGCACTGATCTATATCCAAGTTCCTTATGCCTAAGTCCATCAACATATTGATTCACTCGTTGATCATTTCCAAAATTGATTACTGCAATTCCCTTTTTTTTTAACATACCACAAAAAGAAAAAAGAAGGTTACAAATTATCCAAAATACCGCAATCAAACTAATTTATAATGCAAAAAAATTTGACCACGTCACCCCTCTGCTGATAGACTCTAATTGGCTTCCTATTATCCATCGAATTTCGTTCAAAATACTACTGCTAGTTTTCAAATCTATGACCTATAATGAACCCCAGTTCATTACTAGAATGCTCATTCCATACAACGTTTCACGGACCCTCCGATCAGCTTCAAACAATCTATTAACAGTTCCATCCCTGAAAATAATTGGAACCAGAAGACAAGACATGTTTTCAATTATTGCCCCTCTTTTGTGGAACTCTATGCCCCAGTACATAAGAGACATAAAGGACCTCATTTCTTTTAAAAGAGCTTTAAAAACTTATCTTTTCAAGGATGCTTTTAATATATGACCCCCAGACTTAGAATTTTTTGTCCCTAGACCTGACATCCTACAATATTTTTTTTTCCCCTCTTTGAGTTATTTTCCCTTTAATGTATTTTTTCTTCTACAAACATATTGTAACTTCCCCCCCCAATCCTCACGACTCATGTATGTTAACCCAGTATGTTTTTATTTAAAGTCATTGTATTTGTCTCTCTATTTTATTTGAATTGTACATCGCTTAGATACTCAATAAGCGATTTATCAAGCACTAATAAAACTTGAAACTTGAAAATGACTTTGATGGTCCCGACGTGGACCACGTTTATGAATCTTTTTCAAGGAACCCAATAAGTGTTGGATTCAGTGCATTATATAGAGAAAGCAGGATGGTGAGCTTTGTGCAATAGTGTCACCCAAAGAATTCTGAAAACGGTCAGTAAAGCATTTGTCAATGTATCTTCTTTCCACTCTGAAATCGTCATTGCATTGGATTAGAGATCATTTGTTCTATGTTTTATCAATTCTTTTGATCTCTATCACATTATAAGTGAAAGTTTCCTGGCATTGTTTTGGTGGCATTTGAGTGCCAGCATTTTTTTTTGGTAGAAAAAACATGCTGGTTAGGATCCCTCTGTCCCATTTTATTTATTTTTTTTTTTTTAAGAAGTTAGTCATTCTAGTGGTTAAAAGAAAAGCTATTGCTCCTCGTTATTTAAATTTCACGTGAATCTCAGGTAGTCCATTTTCCCCACAACCCCTTCTAATTTCCCAGAGAGGATAAACCAACATGTTCCATTTTATAGAAAACAGTCCTATCAACGTTACGATTTATTATAGTTACACTATTATAAATTATCCAGAGACTCCCAGGACCTCTTCTGTACTTGCAATATCACAAGACTGCTGTCATGCATAATGCTGCAGAAAGCACACTAAATTTATGTGCACTAAAAACATAAAAAGATTTGTAGTACACGCTGACCCAGATTATCAATCAGGTATTATATATTTATTTTATGTATTTGTTCTCCCTTTTATGTCTATATTTTATTCTAGAAGTGTGCACAAGGCATATATTTTCTGTTTCTTTTTTTTTTTTTTGGAGGGGGGTTTCTCCAATTGTGGGACTATTTTTTAGGGGCCCTTTTACTAAGCTGTACTAAAAAGTGGCTTGCACTATTTTTACTGTGTGGATTACTCATATGCTGAGGCGACTTTTTTGTGCAACTCTAAAATGGGCACAATTTATCTTTCCCTATTAATGACCGTGCACTAAAGTGCTTGGCTATTAGCACGTGAACCCTGCTTTGTAGGCAAAGGGTCAGATTCTATAGAAGTTGTACTACTTGCAGACGCCTAGCAATGCTTAATTAACCCTCCCCCGCCCCACCACACACACACTTTTACAAAACCATAAAGTGGGTTTTAGCAGCGGCCGTGGCAGTAACAGCTCTAGCGCTCATAGGAATTCTATGAGTGTCGGAGCTTTTTACCACCACGGCCAGCGCTAAAAACCACGCTATGTTTTTGTAAAAGCGTAACATCTACGCACAACCCAAATTGTTTCAATTAGCTTAAATGGCATGGTAATTGAAATTAATTGATAAATGAAATTTAAAAAAATAAAAAAAAAATCAATTAATGCTGACAAACATTATATGCGTTAAGGACTTGACAAACAAGTCCTTAACGCATATAATGTTACAACATAGCAAGCAAGTAAACAAAAAACAACTTCTGGATTTACAACCACAATGTGAAAGCAAATTTTTTGATCGTGTTAGTGTATCCTCACTGTGTAGTTGTAAGCTATGTGAACCCAATAACCTGAGCGATTAAAGCTCGTCTGCTTTCTAAACGCTTAGGGACGGATTCTGTATAGGAAGCCCAGTCTCAGAAGCCACCTAAGCGGCCTTTGAGACTCACACACGGGCGTCCTATATAGAATGGTGTCTGTCCTCACAGACAGACACCTAAGCCCACCTAACTCCATGATTCTCTAACCAACGTCCATGTCACAGGTGCTGTTTAGAAACTCGGGTTGCCACTGAGCTGATCGCAGCAAGAGAATCTCCCTCCCACATTCAGTTTAGTGGCCGCGGCAGGGAACCCGACCCTCCATGAAGACTACCAGCAGGAGGGATACCCAGTCCATCCTGCTGGAAGCCCCAAAACTGCCCACCTTACCCCCAAATGTTCATGGCAGGAGAAGTGTCCAATTCCTCCTGCTGCCACCCCACTGACACATCCACCGGCAGGAGGGATGCCCAGTCCCTTCTGCCGGAACCCTAAGATCATTGGCAGGAAGAATGCCCAGTCGCTCCTTCCAGAACCCCCAACCCCCCTAAGATCATCAGCAGGAGGGATGCCCAGTCCCTCCTCCTGGCACCCCCCCCCCCCCCTCATCAAAGATCATCAGCATCCCTCCTGCCAATGATCTTTGGGTGGGGGTTTCCAGCAGGAGGGACTGCTTACTAGACCCTCTTCTCTACTTCAGCCAAGAGCTACAACCCTGGATAGTCCTGTTAAGCTTAGGTTTCCTGAGGAAGCTGAGACAGAGTGAGTTTAGCTATTAAGTAATGAGAGACTGGAAACTGAAACTTGAGAGTCTGAAGCTGAGTAACTGGAAGTAACCAAAGTGACCAGAAGTAACTGTTTGGCAAACAGTAGTGACCACAGTAGCCAGAAATAAGCAAACTGACCACTTGACAATAAGGTTTTAAAAGTTTAGGTTAGGTTCCTTTAAGGCAGGGGAACAAAATTATTTTTTCTTTTCGGCAGCCTAGAGTGAAATTACAATCTGGCATTTGCAAGTTTTAGAAAGCTTTGGGTTTTGCTCCTTTGATTTGGTAAAGGTAGGGAGTAAATTTCTCCCCTGCATCCATATTTGGCATTAGCATGACATTCAATTTTTCAATTTTTCTGCTTTCTTCTCAAAATCTACTTTTCCATGTCTTACTTTCCCTCCCCATTTTCATAGTCTGACATCTTTTTCCTTCCTCCCCACCCAGTAGTTTGTCATCTCTCTCCTTCCCTCTCAGTGATCTGACATCTCTCTCCTTCCTTTCCCCCTTCCCAGTCTGGCATCTCTCTCCTCTCCTTCCCTTAATTTGGCATCTCTCTTTACTACCACTACTATTATTATTTCTATAGTACTACCAGACTCCCCTCCTTCCCTTCCATTCCCTGGTCTGGTATCTCCCCCTTCCTTTAGTCATCTCTTCCCCCCCCCCCGTGTAACATTTCTTTCTCCCTTCCTCCTTTCTGTCCTCTGCAGTCCATCTCCATACCCTTCCTCCTTTCTGGACCCCCCCTCCCTGTCCAACATTTCTCCCTCCTTTCCACAAGTCCAACAGTTCTTTCTCTCTTCCTCCTGCATGTTCCTCCTTCCCTCCCCTAACCAACATCTCTCTCTCTCCATGAGTCCAACTTTTCACTCTTTGCCCTCTCCACCTTCCTCCGAGTATGATATTTCTCCTTCCCTTCTTTCTGTCCTCTCCATCCATCTCACCCTCTCAATTAGTCCAATACTTTCTGCCTCCTGCATGCTTTCTTTCTCTCTGTCCTTGCCTCTTCCCACCTTCCCACCCCCCAACCCAACATGCTTTCTCCCCATGCACCATCTCCCCCTCTCCTCCAGTTTGTAGCACCCTTCCTTTTCCTCCCCTTCTGCCAGGCCAGCAGCACCTCTTCTACCTTCCCTTTCCTTCCCCCCTGTCCAGCAGGCCTGCCCTGCAATTAGAATAAAATGCTCTGGGGCAGGCTTGCTCATTGATATGACAGCTGCCCGAAGATTTACCAGGAAGCCGTTGGGTGGGCAGACAGTTGGATTTCATCCTGGCAAGGGCTGCAGTGAGAGCCGTATCGGGTATATGCAGCCCGCGGGCCATATGTTGTGCAGGGCTGCTTTACTACATAGTGTGATTTGACTATACACTCATTCTGCACCATGATTAGCTTGCTACACACACTAACTAAATCAGTTCCTTACTTGTGTGTGTATATATATATATATATATATATATATATATATATATATATATATACATACACACAAGTATATATATATATATATATATATATATATTATAACATTTATATATATATTATTATTATATATTATATATTATTATATATATTATATATTATTATTTAGCATTGTAAACCATCTAGATACTAGATGATAGACGGTATATCAAGTAACAAATAAACTTGAAAACTTACTTATGACCCAAAAGGTTAAACATAACTTCTCCCCAAACAACTCCTTGCTCACAATCCTTGGCTACTATATTAATGCTAGATCCCTTATAAACAGAACAAGGACTGGCTAATGCAAAACCAACCAAGATTATTACTACATCTATGCAAAAAGAAATTAATAGGAGGAGGAGTAGCAATCTATAAAAACTCTTTTGAGGACACCATAACCAATGATAACCTCTCAGAATCACTGTAAATCATAGCATGTGAAATAACAGATCCCTCCCTAAAAGACAAACTAATCTGCGCCATCTGCTATTGCCCACCAGGGAAATGGATAGAAGCCAAAGACTACTTCAGTGTCTTCCTAATCAGTCTAATGCTGCAAGACACTTTTCTAGTTGCAGGAGACTTGAACATACACTTAGACAAAACAGAAGACAAAGGCACCTTAGAGTTTTTCTCTTTCCCGGCGACGAAAAGGGCAAATAGGATGCTAGAAGTGATTAAGAAGGGGATCACAAAGAGATCAGAGAAGGCTATCATGCTGCTGTATCGGGCCATGGTACGCCCTCACATGGAATACTGCATCCAGCACTGGTCGCTGTACATGAAGAAGGACACGGTACTACTCAAAAGGGTCCAGAGACTAAAATGGTTAAGGGGCTGGAGGAGTTGCCGTACAGCGAGAGATTACAGAAACTGGGCCTCTTCTCCCTTGAAAAGAGGAGACTGAAAGGGGACATGATCGAAACATTCAAGATAATGAAGGGAATAGACTTAGTAGATAAAGACAGGTTGTTCACCCTCTCCAAGGTAGGAACAATGAGAGGGCACTCTCTAAAGTTAAAAGGGGATAGATTCCGTACAAACGTAAGGAAGTTCTTCTTCACCCAGAGAGTGGTGGAAAACTGGAACGCTCTTCCGGAGGCTGTTATAGGGGAAAACACCCTCCAGGGATTCAAGACAAAGTTAGACAAGTTCCTGCTGAACCGGAACGTACGCAGGTAGGGCTGGTCTCAGTTAGGGCACTGGTCTATGACCTAGGGGATGCAATGGGAGCGGACTGCTGGGCATGAAGGACCACTGGTCTGACCCAGCAGTGGCAATTCTTATATTCTTAGAGATCCTATCCTTCCCTTCAAAAAAACACATAAAGGTCACCAAGCAAAAGAAAAAGGAAAAATAACCTAAGGATAACAGCAAAAAACTGGACACCCATAATATGGTCAGACCACTTTCTAGCACACTTCATCATCTACTGGCACAAACACCAAAATAAGAAAAAATAAAACTGAATTAGCAAAGAAACAAGAGGAAAAATAGACAATTAGGGGCATTTTCAAAACACAAAAATGCCCAAAAATAGACACTTGGATTTTTTTTTCTACAAAACATCCAAGTGCCGATAATCAAAACAAAGAACTTGGATGTTTTATGGAATGTTCACCCTCTACAATATCCAACTCAGAAAGGGGCATAGGCATGATTTGGGTGGGATTTGGGCAGGTTGTGGGCTGGGTTAGACTTGGATATTTTGCAGCAACGTCCTAGATAGAACTTAGACATTTTGAGCTAGACCTGTTTTAGAAGTACCTAAGTGTCAAAAAGGTACCCAAACTGACCAGATGACACACACACACTCTCCCAGTGGCCACTAATCCCCTCCCATCCCACAAAATATGAATAATACAACACATAGAACAGCAACATCTGGTATGGGAAAGGTTAGGAGAGCATCATACAGGTGTCTTAATTAGCCCGGTGGGTAGGCTAATGAGCCATAGAGAGGAGGATCCAGCTCCATAAGACACTCTAACTACTTCATTTATAAGGAAACATAGAAACATGATGGAAGATAAATGTAAAATGCTAGGGGATTGCTTCCTGGAGCAAATGGTAAAAGAGCCGACAAGAGGCGACGCCACCTTGGACTTGGTCCTAAATGGTCTCACGGGACCGATAACAGAAGTAGAAGTCATGGCTCCACTGGGAACGAGTGATCACAATGTAATCAACTTTAAACTGGACATCGGGAAAGGGAAACATGCCAAAACCTTAACCACCACCTTAAACTTTAAAAAGGGTAAATACGATTGCATGAGAGCCATGGTAACAAAACGACTCGAGAAGATGGTGGACAAACTTGAAACAGTAGATCAGGCATGGTGCCTATTGAAAAATACTATTGCAGAAGCGCAAGATCTCTACATTCCGAGGATTTCTAAAGATCGGAGAACTAAAGGCAAAGGAAAACCGGCATGGCTTACCATACAGGTGAAGGAAGCCATAAAAGAAAAGAAGGACTCTTTCAAAAAATGGAAATGCATAAAGACAACCGAAGCCTGGAACAAACATAAAGATGATCAGAAGAAATGTCACAAGGCGGTGAGGGATGCCAAACAGGATTATGAGGAAAAAATAGCCCAGGAGGCCAAAAACTTCAAGCCCTTCTTTAGATACGTGAAAGGGAAAAAACCTGCAAGAGAGGCAGTGGGACCCCTGGATGACCAGGGAAGAAAAGGGTACATCAAGGAAGATAAACAAATCGCAGACAAACTAAATTCCTTCTTTGCGTCCGTCTTTACGAAGGAGGACACCTCAACAATACCTGAAGCGGAGAAACTGTTTACAGGAGAAATAGAGGACAGCCTCACCACAGTTGAAGTGAACTTAGATCAGATATATTACCAGATCGACAAACTTAAAAGTGACAAATCCCCTGGACCGGATGAAATTCACCCGAGAGTCTTGAAGGAATTGAAGGTTGAAATCGGAGAGTTATTGCAAAAACTTGCAAACCTGTCAATCAGAACTGGTCAGATACCAGACGACTGGAAGAAAGCGAACGTCACGCCAATTTTCAAAAAAGGATCGAGAGGAGAACCGGGCAATTATAGACCTGTGAGTCTTACGTCTGTCCCAGGCAAGATGATTGAATCACTGATCAAGGATAGCATAGTTCAGCACTTGGACACACACGACTTGATGAAACCCAGTCAACATGGATTCAGGAAAGGGAAATCGTGTTTGACGAATTTACTCCAATTCTTTGAGACCGTGAACGAGCAAATTGATAGTGGAAAGCCGGTGGACATAATATACTTGGACTTCCAGAAAGCGTTTGACAAAGTTCCACACGAAAGACTTCTCAGGAAACTACAAAGCCATGGCATAGAGGGAGATATACAAAGATGGATAGGCAAATGGCTGGATAACAGGAAGCAGAGAGTGGGCATAAATGGGAAGTTCTCCGACTGGGAGATAGTGACTAGTGGTGTACCCCAGGGCTCGGTACTTGGACCGATCCTTTTTAATATTTATATCAATGACTTGGAAAACGGAACATCCAGTGAGATCATCAAGTTTGCAGATGACACAAAACTCTGCCGGGCAATCAGATCGCAGGAGGATAGTGAGGAACTCCAGAGCGATTTGTGTCGGTTAGAAAAATGGGCGGAGAAATGGCAGATGAAGTTCAACGTGGAGAAATGCAAGGTAATGCATTTAGGCAGTAAGAATAAGGAATACGAGTACAGAATGTCAGGTGCAAGTCTGGGAAAAAGTGTACAAGAAAGGGATCTGGGTGTACTGATAGATAGGACCCTGAAGCCGTCAGCACAATGCGCGGCAGCGGCAAAGAAGGCAAATAGAATGTTGGGCATGATAAAGAAAGGAATCTCGAGTAGATCGGAGAAAGTTATAATGCCGCTTTATAGGGCAATGGTCAGACCCCACTTGGAATACTGTGTCCAACATTGGTCTCCCTACCTAAAGAAGGATATAAAACTGCTGGAGAGGGTGCAGAGACGAGCAACCAAACTAGTGAAGGGTATGGAGAAACTGGTATATGAGGATCGACTTAAAACACTGGGATTGTTCTCCCTTGAGAAAAGGAGACTGCGTGGGGATATGATCGAAACCTTCAAAATACTGAAAGGAATCGACAAAATAGAGCAGAGAAGATTATTTACATTGTCCAATTTGACACGGACAAGAGGACATGAAATGAAGCTAAGGGGGGACAAGTTCAGGACTAATGTCAGAAAGTTCTGCTTCACACAGAGAGTGGTTGGCATCTGGAATACTCTCCCAGGGGAGATTATTGCAGAATCGACAGTCCTAGGCTTCAAAAGCAAACTAGATGCATATCTCCTTGAGAGAGGCATATAAAGTATGGTTGGCTATAAAATAAACCAGGTGTATACCTGGCAGGGCCTCCGCGTGTGCGGATCGCCGGACTTGATGGACCGAAGGTCTGATCCGGAGATGGCGCTTCTTATGTTCTTATGTTCTTATGTCCCATCTAGTCTTCCCATCCTCTAAGAGATTCTACATTTTTGGTGGAAAGTGTGAGGCCACAGAAACATCCAAGTTGAAAATGTCCAAATCTAGACCATTTGGATATGATAGGGACCAGCATTGTAATGAACTGGCCACATAGACATCCTAATAAAGCAGTGGAGCACCTTAGAGGGCAATGCTATGAATGTCAGATATATACTCTCCCCCCCCCCCCCCCCCAATTATAATTTATGGAGATCCCTCCAAACCTCTCCCCAAATCTATTATACCCACCTGTCTACCATCTCAATAGCCCTTATGGCTGCAGGTGGCACTTATATGTCAGTGTAGTAGGATTTTGGTGGGCTTTGGTGACCTCACACATTCCACCATAAATGTGGTGGTTAGAATGTCTTAAGAGCCTGGCCCTCCTCTCTACGACTCATTAGCCCATCCACAAAATACCTCCAGTAGAAAACACTTGTATCTCAGTTCTCTCAAAATAGTTACACATCGTAATAACTACACATTATAAAAAATGATGTAATACGTGCTCAGAAACCCAGAGACAGAGACTTAGATTTTCTTTTTCTACTGTCTCCGGCAGATAATGTAATCGTTGTACATGTCAAACTTTCTTTTTTTATGTGTGTAAAATTGTTTTGTTTTTTTTTTCTTTTTCTGTCTTTCTTTTTAATCATTAAAGATTGTTAACTTGAGGAATCACTTGATTAGTTACCCTGCCCTCCGGTAGTTGAATGTTGTGCAGGCAGCACATGTTCACATCTGGGAAAAGGGCAGAAGAAACATCTGAGGAAAGACATGTTTGTGAGGCACTCCTATGTGAGGATGAAATTTGTGTGGAAAAAAAGGAGTCAGATTTGAGTGAGTTGATAAGTAAAAATGCAATGAGAGGGCATAGGATGAAGATAAGAGGTGATAGGCTCCGGAGTAATCTAAGGAAATACTTTTTTACAGAAAGGGTGGTAGATGCTGGAACAGTCTCCCAGAAGAGGTGGTGGAGACAGAGACTGTATCTGAATTCAAGATGGCCTAGGAAGACGAGAGAAAGAGATAATGGTTACTGCAGATGGGCAGACTAGATGTGCCATTTGGCCTTTATCTGCCATCATGTTTCTATGTTTCATGCGGAGGAGTGTGTGGCACAGTGGTTGGATCTACAGCCTCAGCACCCTGGGGTTGTGGGTTCAAACCCCGTGCTGCTCCTTGTGACCCTGGGCAAGTCACTCAGTCCTCCATAGCCCCAGGTACGTTAGATAGATTGTGAGCCCACCAGGACAGAGAGGGAAAATCTTTGAGTACCTGATTGTAAAAACTGCTTAGATAACCTTGATAGGCGGTATATAAAATCCTAATAAACTTGAAAAAGTAACGTTTTTGAGTTCTGAGTTTTTGTGACATAAAATCTGACAATGTCCTTAACTGTCTGGATTTATGTGGTTAGGCCAAGATCTCATGAGGTTTTAAGTGCTGAAATGTTCTTTGTAGATGAAAGGATTTGAGTGATGAAAGATTTTAAACCAATTTTTGAAGACAATCCTCTTGGATGTGGAAAAGACATTTAAAGTCTGAAGCTGAATTCCTTAGGCCGAAGCACTGCTGCTGAACTGAGTTATTGGCATTAGCTGGACTGACTTTAAACTGCTTCTTGCTACTTAGAATTGTGATTCAATCGAGGTTGAAGAGAAAGAAAGGTTTGGCTCTAACTAAGCCAGTATTACTTGCTAGAGTGTGACAGTTTCTTAGCATTTCAAAAAAGCTTTGAGTATGAGAAAATGTTGATAGACTGTATGGAGTCTGTCTGTTAAAATAAAGGTTTGGTAATGTGGATTGAATTCCCTTCAAGAGAAAAGTATAACAGTTCAGAATAGGGACAGAGAGCAGATAGAGAAGTTCAAATTCTCTTTTTCTTGTATTTATTATACAGTACAAAAAGTTCTCTTGGAGAGAGGAACACAAAGACGGGGCTTATTTTCGGGAGTAGGGCTTAAATTAAGGCCTACCCCAAAAATCATGCTAGGGCTTATTTTCGGGGTAGGTCTTATTTTCATGGAAACACAGTAGGAACATCATTATTTCATAAGCAGCAGCCATAGTTCCAATTATTTATAATTCAAAGCGAATATGCCAAAATCAAACTGTAAGAATTTGCAGACTGACAGCTAAGCACCTTTTTATAGCATTGTGTACTTCAATGATGACAAAGAGACACCGCAGTATTTGGAGAGGCAGAGGTTATCCTGGCATCATGACTCATTTGATCAGTTGGAAAAGGTCTAGCTGAAGACATTTTAGAACAGTATTCATTTAAAGACAGCTGGGAATATCTTTCTGTAGGCAAGATAGAATGCCTTCTGACGAATCGTTCCATGTGGGTCTTAATGAGGTACCATACTTTCCTTCTATAGGTTTTATTTATCCAAGGGGCTCTCAAATTCTATTTTAAATCCCATCTGAGTCAACCTTTTCTTGGCATCATTTGCTACTTTCATGTAATGTTTATGAATATCAGCTCATATACTGTATAGAAACATAGAAACATAGAACATGACGGCAGAAAAGGGCCACGGCCCATCTAGTCTGCCCACACTAATGGCCCACCCCCCCTAACTACCTCCATGAAGAGATCCCACATGCCAATCCCATCTTTTCTTAAAATCTGGCACGCTGCTGGCCTCAATTATCTGTTGTGGAAGATTATTCCAGCGATCAACCACCCTTTCGGTGAAGAAATATTTTCTGGTGTCGCCATGAAATTTCCCACCCCTGATTTTCAACGGATGCCCTCTTGTTGCCGTGGGTCCTTTAAGGAAAAAGAGATCCTCTTCCACCTCGATACGGCCTGTGACATATTTGAACGTCTCGATCATGTCTCCCCTCTCTCTGCGTTCCTCAAGTGAGTACAGCTGCAGCTTACCCAGTCGTTCCAACTTCCAACTTACCTCGAGTGAGTACAGCTGTATATGCAGAGAATGCTCAGCTTTAATAGCTCACAGTGAGGCCCTTTGACTAAACTATGGTAAGAAGGTTAAAAAAGCTTATTGCAAAATTCACTCTGGCATCCCTCAGTAAATGTGTACCTTGCACATGTTATAAAATTAAATATTAATTTTCTGAAAGGGGACATGTCTGAGGGCAGAGAGAAGGTATGACAGTGCAAAGCATTTAGTGTATAGGACATTGCCACATGCTAACTGATTAGTGTGGGGCCCTTACCACCTACAAAATAGGAGCCAGTAGGGGCATATAAACTAATGGCATGTGTTACATTAGTCTCAAATTCCATTGTATAAATCATAGCTGTACAAAATATCACTCTTCAAGAAGCAAAACAGCTCAAAAGCCATCAGCTGTAAGTCAAGTGAAGGAGAAGGAAAGGCCTCAGAAATGATCGGAGTTCAACACTTAATAATAATAATAATACATTTTCATTTTATATACCGCCCTACCATAAGTTCTGAGCGGTTAACATAAAAGAACACTGGACATTCAATGATACATACAAATAATTTTAAACCCCATCAAATTACATGAGAATGAACGCTATGGGGCTCATAATCGAAAGAGAAAAACATCCAAAAACCGGCCTAAGTCGGCACTTGGACGAACATTGTCAAAATACGTCCAAGTGCTGATAATAAAAATGGGTTTTGGATGTATTTCTAAATGACCTAGGCCTTCATAGTGCCGCTGAATGACCATAGTTAAATGGGGCTTTTCAGGAGGAGTGTCGAGGGCGGGATTTGGGCGGGACATGGGCAGGCTTAGCACAGGATCGACGGAACTTTGACGTTGTGACTTAGACCATTTAAAACATGGTCTAAGTCACAAAAACCCACCTAAACTCACCAGATAAGCACTGCAAACACGCACTACCCCAGTGATCACTGACCCTTCCCCACCCCCATAAAAATATTAATCACAACTTGAAAATTGAGCCTCCAGAACATCATCACCTGGCAGCCTGGCATAGGAAAGCCTAGTCGTGCTGCACAGAGGCGTCTTAAGCCGTCTTGGGGGTGGGTTAGGGACCCATGGAGAGGAGGACCCATGCCCATAAGCCCCTGTAATCACTGCATTGATATTGAAACATGTACACTTCCTATACACCCCCAAAACCCTTTTTTTACTGGCATATAAGTGGCTCCTGCAGCATTAAGGGCTATTGGGGTGGTAGATAAATGAGTCTAGGGTATTCTGGAGGTGGTTTGGGGGCTCACTATGACCTATAAGGGAGCTGTAGAGAGGAGCACTTATAGGGCACAGCAGTGCCCTGTAAGGTACCCCACTATTTAGGTGCCATGTCTGGGTGTTCAGGCCATCACTTTGCAGATCCCTCCCACATCCAACAGGGCTTTTTCTAGCTGTTTTTGACAAAAAGTTGGATGAAAATGTGGTATAAAGATGGATGATTTAGCGACTTGGACAATCAGATCGACAGGACATTTACTTAGACGATTTTTGAAATGAAAAAAAAAATGTGGATGTATTTTTCAAAAATGTGTCCTAAGCTGTTTTTTACTTTGGATGACTTGTGACTTAGACGAAAACGGACTTAGACGTTCCTTTCGATTATGCCCCTCCACACATTCAGCAAAGCATACAAATAGTTAAAAAGTTCATCAAAATTTGCTTTTATCATATAATTTCGTTTTTAGTATCTTCCTAAAAGAATAATAAGAATTGACTAAACGAATAAGAGAGCTCAACCAAGCGTTCATTTCCCCTGCTTGGAAAGCAAACGTTCGGTCATGAAATCTCTTATATCGACAGATTGTAAAGATGTATACATAAACATAGATATAGACTTGAAACAGATACATCCAAATTTAAACAGAACTCTTGCCTCAAACGGCACCCGATGCAGCTTTTGATAAAAAGGACTCACATGATCGAACTTTCTTAGACCTCTTCCTTCAATCACAGGCGTAACAACCCACCTCCTTCTTCCCAACAGTACTTCTTAACTTCTATTATTCATTTTTTTATATTTAAATTTTATTATTTCTAAAACACTTTAGCATATAGAAAAATGCAAAACACTTCAATATAGAGAAATGCAAGGTCATGCATATAGGGAAAAAGAACCCGATGTTCAGCTACAAAATGGGGGGGTTGGCTCTGGGGGAAAGTAACCTCGAAAAGGACTTGGGAGTGTTGGCGGATACAACAATGAAACCAACGGCGCAATGCGCAGCAGCCTCAAAGAATGCGAACAGAATGTTGGGTACTATCAAGAAGGGTATTACAACAAGAACGAAAGAAGTCATCCTGCCGCTATATCGGGCAATGGTGCGCCCGCACCTGGAGTACTGTGTCTAGTATTAGTCACCGTACCTTAAGAAGGATATGGCAATACTTGAGAGGGTCCAGAGGAGAGTGACACGAATGATTAAGGGCATGGAAAACCTTTCATACACTGAAAGGCTGGAGAGACTGGGGCTCTTCTCCCTGGAAAAGTGGAGACTCAGAGGAGACATGATAGAGACCTACAAGATCATGAAGGGCATAGAGAGAGTAGAGAGGGACAGATTCTTCAAACTTTCAAAACATAAAAGAACAAGAGGGCATTCGGAAAAGTTGGAAGGGGACAAATTCAAAACACAGAACATAGGAAGTTTTTCTTTACCCAACGTGTGGTGGACATCTGGAATGTGCTTCCAGAGGGCGTAATAGGACAGAGTACGGTACTGGAGTTCAAGAAAGGATTGGACAATTTCATGCTTGAAAAAGGGATAGAGGGGTATAGATAGAGGGCTACTGCACAGGTCCTGGACCTGTTGGGCCGTCGCGTGAGCAGACTGCTGGGCACGATGGACCTCGGGTCTGACCCAGTGGAGGCATTGCTTATGTTCTTATTAACGCTTATTCAGAAACACATCCAATTTCTCCAAAGAGCTTATCTGCTAATGCGTTCACTTCCTGCGGTTTCTTTCTCCAGGTCAGGTAAACTCTTTGATCATCTCTTCTGGTTTCAGACAAAGTGAACTCCAGTATTTAACCACATCAGTCTACCCACAGGGGAGCACTTTCCCACAATCAACACAGTCTGCGTTTCGCGGCACACACTTTTAGCCACTGCCTCAGGATCTCACGTTCCAGAGCTCCTCTGTAAATATACGACTCTTCAGCTCTTGGAGAAAAGATTTTATCATATGGCGCTGCTCAAAAACAAATGGAGCCGCACTCCATTTTAGATGCCGTGTTTTTCTGCTGACCAATCTCTGTGTCATACGTATCTCCTTTCAATTGGCTCATGTAGAACAACATCATTTCTCATTCATAAAGCCTCTATTTCCTCCACACTACAGTGTATATTCAGTTCACATGTTCATGCCACTCAGTGCTTGCATTCAAGCCTAATGGTTCCACTGATCGGTTTTTAAAAAAAAAAAAATATATCTATATTAATTTTGAAGCCAAAAATAAGTGCATCATATTATACAATCATTTTACACTATAGTAGCACTTAAATTCAATCAAAATTGCATTCTATGACAAATACATTTATCACCCCCATCTACGTATTTTAAAAAATTGCACTCTAAATAAAAAAACACTATCTTCCACCCCCACCACCCCCTCCCTGGACGTGTATGATGAAAGAGCAAAATCAACCATCACTCTTTACAGAATTTTGTCAATGGCTCCCAAATATCCATAAACTTCTTAAAATGTCCCTGTTGTATGGCCACTGATCATTTTTGAAAAAATGTTTAGCACAAAATGAACAGTGATGGATTTACCGATCAGTAATGTGATGGTCTTTGATGTCCATTTTTATTGTGTTACATGTACACCACCAAGATGTTATAAATGTCAGAATGAATGAATAAATAAATAAAAGTAGGAAATGGCAGTCCCTGAGGGCCTCACGCCAGTAGGCTTGAGATGGATTTGCATACAAATGGCACTTTTGCACGCACACTGTCTCATGCATATTTATGTGTATTTATTTTTAAAAATTTAGGCCACTCTATTTGCCATTCTAGGTGGATAGCAAAACCATATACATAATTAAAATCATCATAACATGAGAAGATAAAATGTAAAATGAAGTAAAATCAAGACTGGTTTGTGCCCTTAGAGAATGACACGGTCCACGCGGGATCTCAATAGATCCCTGTCCCTGTCCCGTACCTGCAAGCTCTGCCCTAACAGCACAAGCCTCGAACACTTAAGCTTTTAGGGCCTGATTCTGTATAGGATGCCTAAGCAGCTTTTCAGAATCTCACACGGGCGTTCTATATAGGATCACGTCTGTCCTAATGGACAGACACCTAACCCCCATCTAACCACCCTGATTCTCTAACCAGCATCCATGTCACAAATGTCATTTAGAGAATCATGTTGCCGCTGAGCTGATCGTGGCAAGGGAATCTCCCTGCCACAATCAGCTGAGCAGGAACAGCAGGGAACCTCCCCCCCCTCCACACACACACACACACAAAGTCCACGGCAGGAGGGATGCCCACTTCCTCCTGCTGCAAAATGTGAAAAAATCCCCGGCAGGAGGGATGTCCACTCCCTCCTGCCACAAACAGTGAAACAATCCCCAGCAGGAGGGATGTCCATTCCCTCCAGATGGCACCCTCCCCCCCAACAACATTCCTGGCAGGATGGATACCCACTCCCTTCTGCAGGCACACCCCTCCTCTATAACATCCTCAGCAGAAGGGATAGCCACTCTCTCCTGCCGGTACCCCCTGAACCCAAAAAACCCCAATCTCTTTAGGCACCTGGCCCAACCAGAGCCATAGGCTTCCTTCCCAGTGCATTCTGGGATGCACTGGGAATGGTCTATGACCCCAATTGGCCAGATACCTAAAACTACACCCATGGCTGGTTGGAAAACGGTAGGATGCCTACCTCCACCTACACTCGGGACGCCATTTATAGAATATGGCCCTTAGTGTTCAAGGCTTGTGTTGAGGAGGACAGAGCTTGTAGGGATAAGGACAGAATTCGCGGAGATGAGATGGGGGTAGAGAGATCCTGTGTAATTCTCTAGGATTGGGGATTCTCCACCACTGCCCTAAAGCATTCTGTGAAGGAATAAACAGCAAACATGAGTTTTCATGGCTAATCTAGGCAGAAAAAGGGGCATCCACATTGGGACTCTTACAATTAGTGGAGCTATTGGGGGAGTAGTATTATAGATGCTGTCCCTTTAAGAGATGGCCTGAAAACATTGGACCACAACTTGGCAACACATTGCTCTCAGGTGGTAAAATAACCTCAGCTATTCATATTATAGAATTTACATACTAATAAGCTTGTTTTTTTACATGCATTTGCATGTTTTGCATATCAGTACTACATAATCAGCGGTGACCTAAATATTTTCACGTTAGGGCAAGACAAGCTGTGTTTGTGCCCTTTAAGTAAGTGGCAAATAATGTGACTTAAAGCCCTAGTGCAGTTTGATAACTCTCCCCCCACCCCCTTAGTAGCACATGAATGATATGTATGTGGCTTAGTGGTTAGAGCTACAGCATTAACATGCTGAGTTTGTGGGTTCAAACCCCACACTGCTCCCTGTGACCCTTGATAAGTCACTTAATCCTTCACTACTCCAGATGCATTAGATAGATCAGGGGTAGGGAACTCCGGTCCTCGAGAGCCGTATTCCAGTTGGGTTTTCAGGATTTCCCCAAGAAAGCAGGGCATGCAAATAGATCTCATGCATATTCATTGGGGAAATCCTGAAAACCCGACTGGAATACGGCTCTTGAGTTCCCTACCCCTGCTATAGCGCTACCAGATGCACGCAGCGCTGCACAGTCACAAAGAATAAGAAAACAGTCCCTGCTCGAGAGAGCTTACAATCTAAACAGGCAAGACAGACAAACAGAATGTCATGGATACCAGTTAAGGGATACGGTTAATCATCAGGCTGGGTTGGAGAGCAGAGGAGTAGGGTTAAGGACTGAAAGCTATATCAAGAAGGTGGGTTTTCAGTCTGCTTTTAAACAAGGGAAGGAGCTTGATGGACAAACTCAGGTCATTTATTCCAGGCATAGGGGGCAGCTGGATGAAAGGAGGCAGTGGAGGAGAAGGGTAGCGCTAAGAGTGACTTATCTGAGGAAGGGAGTTCTCTGGGAGGTGTATAAGGAGAGACAGATAGGGGAAATGCTTGAAGCACCTGTATGTAAACCACTTTAAGTGTGGTTTTAAAACTACAAAAAGTGGTGGTATATAAGTCCCAAACTCTTTCCCTGATATCATAATGCCTCATTCCACCAATAAAAGCCAACTGCATCAGTGATGTCACAATGGCTTCATTGTTCTCTACTTGGCTCACTTCTGCTATTGGATCGGAGGAGAGTGTGGTGCAGTGGTTAGCCTTAGTACCCTGAGGTTGCAGGTTCAAGCCCTGTGCTGCTCCTAGTGACTTTGGGCAAACCACTTAATCTTCCACTGCCCCAGAGAGGGAAAATGCTTGAAGTACCTGTATGGAAAATGCTTTGAGTTTGGTTGTATAAGTAAGCCTTTCTTTTTCCTTAAATGATCACATGGTCTGTTAATCCAATCTCACAGCAGCATTTCAGATATGCCTGCGGGATGGTATATGCTTGTACATATAATACAATGTATGCCGTGCTATGTTTTGCCATACAACGCTCGTCATGCTATGTCGTACCATACCATGTTTGTCATGTTATATTTTACCATGCTTTGAAGTTTCAAGTTTATTAAGTGTTTGATTAATCGCTTACTCAAATATCCAAGTGACGAACAAATCTTTCAATTTACAGATAATACAGGGGTTGTAAAAAACTGATGAACACTGAACAAAACATTTTAAATTAACGACTAAGAAAATAAACAGAAAAGGGAAAGGCAATAATAATGATAGAAAGAAGGACGATTATGGTAAAAAAAACAATAGGAGGGAAATAAAAGAAGCAGCCTTATGAAAATAAGGGAAAATAGGCGGGGACTCCTAAATATCATAAGCGTCTTTGAAAAGAAAGCTCTTAAGTTTACTTTTAAATTTATCTAAGTTCTTTTCTTCTCTGAGATAAATAGGGAGGGAGTTCCAAGTTTGAGGAGCTATAACAGAGAAGATAGAGTGCCGCCGTGTATTAGTAACTTTAAGTGAGGGCGTAACTAATAGATGTTGGTCAATAGATCTCAGTGATCTGATTGGGGTATAAGGGATCAGTAACTTGTAAATGAAGTTGCTATGTATGTAAACTTGTAACCTGTTCTGAACTGTCACGGGAGGACAGGATATAAATCCAAATACATAAAGGCAGTATCCAAGTGCCAATCCCTTTCCTTAATATTGAAGGGAATTCATTCATTATGTCAGAGTTTCCAGCTCCTAAGGGGGGAAAAAAAGTTAGCAATCTATTTGAAATGCCCCATAAGAAGCCCGAGGAGGACAATCGTTCTTCTCAAAGGTACTATTGCCACTGACATTTCTATTTGGACTCCATATCATCAAGCAAAGCTGTTTCAAACCCTTCTATCTGGGATATTCAGGAGATAGCCGGCTATTTCATAAGAACATAAGCAATGCCTCCGCTGGGTCAGACCTGAGGTCCATCGTGCCCAGCAGTCCGCTCACACAGCGGCCCAACAGGTCCAGGACCTGTGCAGTAATCTTCTATCTATACCTCTCTATCCCTTTTTCCAACAGGAAATTGTCCAATCCTTTCTTGAACCCCAGTACCGTACTCTGCCCTATTACGCTCTCTGGAAGCGCATTCCAGGTGTCCACCACACGTTAGGTAAAGAAGAACTTCCTAGCATTTATTTTGAATCTGTCCCCTTTCAACTTTTCCGAATGACCTCTTGTTCTTTTATTTTTAGAAAGTTTGAAGAATCTGTCCCTCTCTACTCTCTCTATGCCCTTCATGATCTTGTAAGTCTCTATCATATCCCCTCTAAGTCTCCTCTTCTCCAGGGAAAAGAGACCCAGTTTCTCCAATCTCTCAGCGTATGAGAGGTTTCCCATCCCTTTTATCAGACGTGTCACTCTCCTCTGAACCCTCTCGAGTAACGCCATATCCTTCTTAAGGTACGGTGACCAATATTGGACGCAGTATTCCAGATGCGGGCGCACCATCGCCTGATACAACAGCAGGATAACTTCTTTCGTTCTGATTGTAATACCCTTCTTTATTATACCTAGCATTCTATTCGCTCTCTTAGCGGCCGCTGCGCATTGTGTGGTCCACCATTACCCCCAAGTTCCTTTCTTGGATACTCTCATTCAATAACATCCCTCCCATCGTATAGTTGTACCTCGGGTTTCTGCTTCCCACATGCAATACTTTACATTTCTCAACGTTGAACTTTATCTGCCATCTCGTCGCCCATTCCTCTAGTTTGTTCAAGTCCCTTTGCAATTCTTTGCAGTCCTCTTTAATCCGAGCTCCACTAAATAGTTTGGTGTCGTCCGCAAATTTTATTATCTCACACTTCCTCCCTGTTTCTAGATCATTTCTATTTGGACTCCATATCATCAAGCAAAGCCGTTCCAAACCCTTCTATCTGGTTTTGTACAGAGAGAGCCGTCACGTTCTGCTACAGTCCATCATTTAAAAGTACGAAACCAGCTTGCTGGATAGGGCACTTTGGGGTTACACATTTAAGAAATTTGCATAGACAAGAAGATTTCTTCCTGGAATCTGTTAATCAAAAATATGTTAATGAAAGAAAGGGTTTTTTATTTTCCCGAAAGATTTTAGGACTACTGGCTTGTCTAATCAGAAGAATAATTACTTCCTCCTTGAACATTTAAAGGGCTCCACAGGGGAGCTGCCCTCTAGTACCAAGCCCTGTGGTTTCTGGAGCAAATGTAAAAAAAAAAAGGAACACAGATTTTAGCTGATATTAATTGATTTGATTGGGCACAAATTGCAACCCAAGAGGAATTTAAAGTTCAAGTTTGCAAAAAAAAAAAAAATGACTGAGAGCCTTGCTACAGATAAGAATAAGGTTTAGAAATAATATCCATAGAAAATATTATACTTCACTCAGTGTGACATTATTATTATTTTTTTTGGGGGGGGGGGGGGAAGCTATATTTTGATGTGGCCAGATAGAGGTTTCTTCTACAACTGCCTGGATGATTCTGTCAGTTTTCTGGGGGTTAAAATTGTTCAGACTTCTGCAGCTGGCCAGTTAGCTATGGCAAACAACATTTTAGTAACATAGGCACATAAATTTAATTTAAATTAAATTTAATTTAATTCTTATATACCGCTAATAACCGTGAGGTTTCTAAGCGGTTTACAAAAATGATGCATTAAAAGATACAATAAATAAAAATAAATAAGATAGATACTTGGAAATTCCCTAACTGTCCCAAAGGCTCACAATCTAACTAAAGTACCTGAAGAAACAATTTATGAAAAGTAAAGATAAAAATATAAAGACAGAGGTAGAGATAGAGATAGAAATGAATATTCCAACAAGATGGCGGCCAGTTAGGTCATCTTCTGTGCTGTGAATTGTATCTGCTACTCTGTGCTGGCTATACCTCTTCATGATTAAAAACTGGCATCACAAACAGTGCACTCGGCAATTCACCACCATGCCAACCCCGTTTGCTATAGGCCGTTATATAGGATGTAATCGGTGGCGTAGTAAAGGTGAGCGGCGCCCCTGCCCTACCCAGCGCGCACACCTTCTTCCCTTTCCCTGTACCTTTTTCACTTCTCCGGCGTGAGCAACACGCCCATGTCGGTAGCAGCTCACCCTTTGACGTCACTTCCTGGGTGCGGGTCCTGGAAGCGACATCACAGAGAGCGCCGATGCCAATGCGGGCAGCAACCTTGCGCTGGGGAAGTAAAAAAAGGTACAGGGGAAGGCAAGGGGTGCATGCGGCAAGGAGAGGAGTGGGGGGGGGAGAGAGGATAAGGGGTGCCGAGCCCTTAGCAAGAGGGTGCCCGGGGTGGACCGCCCCCCTTGCCCCCCTGAAAACCACAATATTATGCCAGTGGTCCTAAAGTAGTTTTACGACCACAGCATAGCCACATAGTTTATCAATACATGATTAATCTAATAATATTGCTAACGTTTTACCCACTGATTGTAATTGTAAGATGTCCCTTCTCAGTTGAGATACTGTGTACAGCACTCACAGTCATAACATGTGATATCAATATGATATAAAATACACATACTTGATCTTGATCTGTCTTGCTGCCTTTTTCGGGAAAGAATGGGATGTATCATCGTGGCTGTTTAAGAGCCACCAGTTTGACGCAGCCCTTTCATTGCGGGACTATCCAATGCGGCGCTTTCATTGCGGGACTATTTACATTACATTAGGGATTTCTATTCCGCCATTACCTTGCAGTTCAAGGCGGATTACAAAAGAATTATCCAAGATGTATTACAACAAGAACTTACAAAAAAAAAAAATAATAATTGGTCATTTTCAAAGAGAGTAAGAAATGGGTAAGGTTAATTGTTTGGGGTAGTT
This sequence comes from Geotrypetes seraphini, assembly GCF_902459505.1. NCBI lineage: Eukaryota > Metazoa > Chordata > Amphibia > Gymnophiona > Dermophiidae > Geotrypetes > Geotrypetes seraphini. Next base: position 37,180,812 of record NC_047101.1, read on the forward strand.
GGCTTTAGTGAGAGGTGGAGTTTGAAACTTCCGGTATTATTTCTTTTTTCAGAGTTTAGGGCAGCCTATGCTGGATTGAAGTAGAATGCTGGCTTTGGATCAAGGTGGAGTGCTAAGGAGTGCTGATTGGGGGGAGGGGCTTTCAATCAAGGTGGAATGCTGATTGGAGTGTGTCCCCCCCCCTCCCAATACGAGGTGGAGTACTGATCGGGAGTATGGGGGAGCTTTGGATTGATGTGATCGGGAGGGTATGGGGGGCTTTGGATCGAGGTGGAGTGCTGATCAGAGGTGGGGGGGGGGGGCTTTGGATCGAGGTGGAGTGCTGATCGTGGGTTTGGACTTGAGGTCCATCGTGCCCAGCAGTCCGCTCACGAGGCGGCCCAACAGGTCCAGGACCTGTACAGTAATCCTCTATTTATACCCTTCTATCCCCTTTTCCAGCAGGAAATTGTCCAATCCTTTCTTAAACCCCTGTACCGTACTCTGTCCTATTACGTCCTCTGGAAGCGCATTCCAGGTGTCCACCACACGTTAGGTAAAGAAGAACTTCCTAGCATTTATTTTGAATCTGTCCCCTTTCAACTTTTCCGAATGCCCTCTTGTTCTTTTATTTTTTGAAAGTTTGAAGAATCTGTCCCTCTCTACTCTCTCTATGCCCTTCATGATCTTGTAAGTCTCTATCATATCCCCTCTAAGTCTCCTCTTCTCCAGGGAAAAGAGACCCAGTTTCTCCAATCTCTCAGCGTATGAGAGGTTTTCCATCCCTTTTATCAGACGTGTCATTCTCCTCTGAACCCTCTCGAGTAATGCCATATCCTTCTTAAGGTACGGCGACCAATATTGGACGCAGTACTCCAGGTGTAGACGCACCATCGCCCGATACAACGGCAGGATAACTTCTTTCGTTATGGTAGTAATACCCTTCTTGATTATACCTAGCATTCTATTCGCTCTCTTAGCGGCCGCTGCGCACTGTGCCGTCGTCTTCATTGTCATGTCCACCATTACCCCCAAGTCCCTTTCTTGGGTACTCTCCTTCAATAACATCCCTCCCATCGTATAGTTGTACCTCGGGTTTCTGCTTCCCACGTGTAGTACTTTACATTTCTCAACGTTGAACTTTATCTGCCATCTCGTCGCCCATTCCCCTAGTTTGTTCAAGTCCCTTTGCAATTCTTCGCAGTCCTCTTTAGTCCGAGCTCCACTAAATAGTTTGGTGTTGTCCGCAAATTTTATTATCTCACACTTCGTCCCTGTTTCTAGATCATTTATGAATATATTAAATAGCAGCGGCCCGAGCACCGAGCTCTGACGAATATTAGTGTTTAGCCAGCTTAGTACTATTCAGTCAGCCAGGAACTATTCCTAGATGGCAGTTTAATAATAACTTTATTCTTTTATACCACCATAACCAAAAGTTCTAGGCGGTTTATACTAAAAAGAGCTGGACAATCAGCGAAATACAATAATACAGTAAAAAATACAAATATTTGTAAAATAGAATTTCAATAATAAAACTCACTAAGTAATAAACGTATCAAACAAGGTGGTCTTAATTAATTTCTGAAAACTGCAATAGGATAACATAGCTTGCTGAATACATTTACCTAACCAAAATTGTTGCCTACCAGCTTGAAATGCTAGGGTCTATCTAAGAAGGTCTTATATCTATACCCATTATTTAATGGCCCTGATTCTATAAAAAGTATCTTCCGTTACGTGCCTAGAGCCACATACCTAGCTGATCTGGGTTCCTAACTTATTTTTTAAATTGGTTCAATTGGTCCTTTTAATCGAAAGCGTCATTAAAAACCAATTTAAAAAAAATAATTTTCAAATAGGTGCTTAATCGCTAAGCACAAGGTAGGCATCTACACTGAGGTGCCTAACTGTGCCAACCGGCGCCTACCTGAAAAGTAGGCATGGTTAGAGGTGGTGTTTGGGCATGGATTGAGTTAAGTGCTGGCAGATGTCTACCTTAGGCACTGATATTTTAGGCCAAGAAAACCCTGACCTACTATATCTGAACCTAAGTTTCCGATACCCCCTATAAGAGATTTCTAGGCGGTATAGAATTGCAGCTTTATTTTATGTCCTCTAGTTCTGTATCTTTCCGGTGTTTGAATAAGATGTGTTTGTTCATTAATACTTTTCAGGTACAGGTAGTCCCCAGGTTAAGAGCGAGTTACATTTTTTAAGTTGTTCTTAAGTCGAATTTGTATTTAACTCAAATTCTGCAGATTTAAAGATTCTTGCTGCTTACCTCTGCTCCCAGCATGCACAACCACACACTGTTCTTAATGTGGCCATGCATCATTCCTGAAAGTACTGCAGGAGAAGCGTAGGAGTCTTTGCCACTGGAAATACTGTTCAGTGAAATCAAATGAAGCCACAACAGCATTCTTAAGTATGAGTTGTACTTAAGTCAGGCGTCTGTAACTCAGGGAGAAATAGAAGACAGCCTCACCACAGTTGAAGTGGACTTAGACCAGATATACTATCAGATCGACAAACTTAAAAGTGACAAATCCCCTGGACCGGATGGAATTCACCCGAGAGTCTTAAAGGAATTGAAGGTTGAAATCGGAGAGTTATTGCAAAAACTTGCAAACCTGACAATCAGAACTGGACAGATACCGGATGACTGGAGGATAGCGAACGTCACCCCAATTTTCAAAAAAGGATCGAGAGGGGAACCGGGCAACTATAGACCTGTGAGTCTTACGTCTGTCCCCGGCAAGATGGTTGAAGCACTGATCAAGGATAGCATGGTCCGGCACTTGGACGCACACGACTTGATGAAACCCAGTCAACACGGATTCAGGAAAGGGAAATCATGTTTGACGAATTTACTCCAATTTTTTGAGACCGTGAACGAGCAAATTGATAGTGGGAAGCCGGTGGACATAATATACTTGGACTTCCAGAAAGCGTTCGACAAAGTTCCACACGAAAGACTTCTCAGGAAACTACAAAGCCATGGCATAGAGGGGGATATACAAAGATGGATAGGCAAATGGCTGGAAAACCGAAAGCAGAGAGTGGGCATAAATGGGAAGTTCTCCGACTGGGAGAAAGTGACTAGTGGAGTACCCCAGGGCTCGGTACTTGGGCCGATCCTTTTTAATATTTATATCAATGATCTGGAGGAAGGAACATCCAGTGAGATCATCAAGTTTGCAGACGATACAAAACTATGCCGGGCGATCAGATCGCATGAGGATAGAGAGAAACTCCAGAGCGACTTGTGTCGGTTAGAAACATGGGCGGAGAAATGGCAGATGAAGTTCAATGTGGAGAAATGCAAGGTAATGCATTTAGGCAATAAGAATAAGGAATACGAGTATACAATGTCAGGTGCAACTCTGGGGAAGAGTGAACAAGAAAAGGACCTGGGTGTACTGATAGATAGGACCCTGAAGCCGTCGGCACAATGTGCGGCAGCGGCAAAGAAGGCAAATAGAATGTTGGGCATGATAAAGAAAGGAATCTCGAGTAGATCGGAGAAAGTTATAATGCCGCTTTATAGGGCAATGGTCAGACCACACTTGGAATACTGCGTCCAACATTGGTCTCCCTACCTAAAGAAGGATATAAAACTGCTGGAGAGGGTGCAGAGACGAGCAACAAAACTGGTGAAGGGTATGGAAAAACTGGAATACGAGGACAGACTTATAACACTAGGATTATTCTCCCTTGAGAAAAGGAGACTGCGTGGGGATATGATCGAGACCTTCAAAATACTGAAAGGAATCGACAAAATAGAGCAGAGAAGATTATTTACATTGTCCAATTTGACACGGACTAGAGGACATGTAATGAAGCTAAGGGGAGACAGGTTCAGGACTAATGTCAGGAAGTTCTGCTTCACTCAGAGAGTGGTTGACACCTGGAATGCCCTCCCAGATGAGATTATTGCGGAATCGACCGTCCTAGGCTTCAAGAGCAAACTAGATGCATATCTCCTTAAGAGAGGCATGTAAGGATATGGTGGACTATAAATTACAACAGGTGTACACCTGGCAGGGCCTCCGCGTGTGCGGATCGCCGGACTTGATGGACCGAAGGTCTGATCCGGAGATGGCATTTCTTATGTTCTTATGACTGTTTGTATTTAAATGTCTAAAATTTATCATACCCTGTCTCTGCATGTATGCAGGTTCTTGCCATCTTACATACTTATACGCATGGCATAGTTTTATAAGACCACCTTATTTGGTATATTACCCTCAGTTTACACCTCAGTGTATCTAGCCGCTGACATGTTTTGCCAGAGCTTTTTCAAGGCCTAATCACAATTTATGTAACATAAATTGAGATTACACCTTGAAAAAGCTCCAGTGACACATGTCGGCGGCTAGATAATCCTGAAGGTTGAGACCACAGTATAAGCTAAGTAAAATTAAATAATTAATGGTAGCTAAAACTATAAGATATTTAGCGATTCAATGATCTGCACAAAAAGCTATATGCACTTGCACTTTAAAGATCTGAAAGATTATTAAAAGTATAGTGAGTTTAAATTAAGAAAATAGAGCTTGTGAGGAACGGACGCGTCAAGCTTAAGGCTGTGAACTCAGTGAGCCTGGAGCGGTGTTCTGAGGCTCTATAAACAAATATATTTATTGCTTGAAAATCGGGTTACACTGAGGGTGATATACCGAATAAGGTGATCTATTGGAATTGTTCAAGCTATAAGATTATTTGTGTATGGATATCCAGTATAGTTTTATAAGAAGCATCTTTGGACAAGTTTAAGTAGACATTGAAAATTAGCATATTACCACACAGTAGTTCTAGAAATTTATAATAATCCAGGTGCTAAAAAAACTGCTGGCCTACAGCCACTGCTAAGTTCAATGTTTGATCTATTGGCAATATTTGAACTAATGCATAGGTGCCAACTTTGCAAAACTATTGGGGGTGTTAAACCGAATGGAAATTACCTTTCTCCTGACACAGTCAAGGAGTTTATTCAATATTGGGAGGTGCTCAAGTACACATAAAGCTGGCTCCTATGAGGTGATGATAGCTATAGTCCTTTCTTGACATTTTGTCTGACCATGATAATACAGGATAATTCTAAGACAAATACATTTGTTATAGCTGTAGTATTGAATATGAGGGGTTTCACGAGAGGGGCAGGCAGCCATATTTTGAAAATGAGTGCTGCTAGGGCAGCTACAACTGGGGACTGGTCTTGTGCCTGCAGGCATGCTCCAGTGCATTCTGGGAGAGATCATTGGGATAGGATGGAGCAACCATAGGGAGGCAGGTATTGAAAATCATTGGCCGTCACTAGGATAGCCCTCAGGGGCTTCTGGCACACTATGAGAATGGGTGACAGGCTAGATGGTGGAGGGAGCGTTTTAAAATTAGCCCAGGCCCTGAACTGAGGCCTTCTATTGTATGTTTCTGTAGTTAAGAATTACCATGGAATTCACTAACCTATGGTTAGTTAACATGCAATATAGTGCTGTTTTATCACATGTTAGTAAACCGGCTCTTAAAGCTTTCTGTGTAGGAGTGGAAAATAAATTGACTTGCCTCGAATCACACGGAACATCAACAAGATTTGAACCCTGGCTTCCTAGGTTATTAGCTTGGCGCTCCAATCACTCAGCTACTTGTATGCTCCATTTTATTCATTATTAGCATTCTAATTTGCCATCGTATATGTTATTTCTCATCATATCAGGGATAATGCTATATTTCTCAGATCACTGCATGGGCCTCTGTTATATAATTATACTGCAATCACAAGCATAATTTATTGTACCATGTAATGAAAAAGAAGTATAATCAATGACACTATCATAGTGTCTTCCGAAAGTCTATACAGAGTTAGGTATTTAAAAATTGACTATAGTAAAACGAGGCCCAAAATGCAGCTTCTGAGTCATGCAATATCTTGTCTTTGCATGATGTTAAACAGCAGGTTTTAAATTACTGTTGGAATCACTAATATGCAGAGTGATAATTAACAATGATGATGTGCAGTGACATACTACCTTTCCTCTAAATACTGTAGGAGCCTAATATGCCTTATAATTAAAATCCTTTAGTAATAGGCATACTATCACCTCTAGGGTGAAAAGTCTGGCTATCAATTTCATTGCAGCACCTCTGGCAGCTTTCATAGGGCAGAGGGGAAAGATGCTTGCTATTTGCAAATTTAAATTGGGGCATTCTCCATCGAGGGCTATATACTTAGTCCAGTGATTTTGCCATTTTTTTATTCCGTATTTTTCCAATAAGGACATAAGAATTGCCGCTGCTGGGTCAGACCAGTGGTCCATCATGCCAGCAGTCCGCTCACGCAGCGGCCCTCTGGTCAAAGACCAGCACCCTAACTGAGACCAGCCCTACCAGCGTACGTCCTTGTTCAGCAGGAACTTGTCTAAATGTCTTGAATCCCTGGAGGTATTTTCCCCTATAACAGACTCCGGAAGAGCGTTCCAGTTTTCTACCACTCTCTGGGTGAAGAAAAACTTCCTTACGTTCGTACAGAATCTATCCCCTTTCAATTTTAAAGAGTGCCCTCTCGTTCTCCCTACCTTGGAGAGGGTGAACAACCTGTCTTTATCTACTAATTCTATCCCCTTCAGTACCTTGAATGTTTCGATCATGTCCCCTCTCAATCTCCTCTTTTCAAGGGAGAAGAGGCCCAGTTTCTGGAAGAAAAGAAGTGGAACTAATACTGTTCCTTATAAGAGCCTTTTAAGTAAACTTATTGCCCTGAGGAGGGTCCGAAGGTGGTGAATTGGTTCAGAAATTGATTGACCAAGAGACAACAGAGGTTAGTGGTTAATGGAATTCATTCAGAAGAAAAAAGATAGGTAGTGGTGTGCCTCAGGGATTGGTTCTGGGACTGATTCTGTTCAGTCTTTGTATGTAATATGGGTAAAAAGATAGGAGGTGTATTTTTATAGATGACACAAATATTTTCAACAAAGTGGACACCCTGGAGGGAGAAGACAACATGAAAAGTGATCTGCAAAAATTAGAAGCATGGGCTAAAGCTACATAGTGCACAAACGACCAAAAGTGTTACCCAGACCTCTGACATACTCTGGATGTTGTATTAGGGTACTGAAGTGGAAGGCAATAGCTGTGAGTGTACATTGTGATTTTTTTTTTTTCCGCTGGGCATCATCAAACTAAACCTCCATCTTTATGGTCCTCTTGTAATACCATAAGGCTAGGAGAGGAATATTTTGTGTAGCATTTCATTTCAAGTATCAGTTTTGAACAGGTATTCTAATCTCACATTTCTGAGGAACCATCAGGGACCAGGCAGTTGCCTGCCTCGTGTCACTGAGATCATCACAACTGTAAGTGCTTCTTCTTAAGTTGTTCAGCTGACGACATTTACATTGTATGGAGACTGACGCTATAATAAGGGAGAAGAGAGGGGAGACTTTACAGTTTTCATAACAGAAATGATTAAATGTAAGTTGAAGGATGTCAGAGGAGTGTACATGATAGGAGTATGGAGCTTTACATAAAGGCTGTCTCTGCTTTAACTTGTCTGTAAGATAGAAGAATTTAAGTGAAGTTATTCTGGTTCCGAACACATCCAATAGTGTTGTCCTTCTCCCTGAGTGAAAGAAGAGTGCACAATGTAAGTGATAAAAGATAAGCCAAAACATAAATCATTTGCATATTAGCCTGACTGTATACGTATGAATATGTATCATCCAAAAATACTTATAACTTGGATTTTAACTTTGCTTCCACAATATCAAATCCATACTTGAAAGTTGTGCATTTATTTTGGTTCCGTACTGAAAAGTTTACCCTTTCCTAAACAATGAGGCCTTCTAGTCATTCTAATTTTGGTGTAACAAGACAGTAAAGAAAAAAGTAAATGGCGCTCAAAAAATCTGTGTACTGTGCTATTCTGTAACCGGTGTCCAAATTGCACACTGTTTATAGACAATTGGGTGTAATATGTTACTTAGGAATATATAACTGGTAATATATTAACTTTACAAATAATATATTATTTTTCATAATAACCTACCTAGATAAGTAACGGCTACCTAGCTGCAATTCACGGCAAGATAGGCGGCTGAAATCTAGGCCAGGAAAATCCTAAAGTCCTACCGGCTCAGCTAATCAGAGGGAAATAACCCTGCCATGATCAGCAGGAGGGATGCCCACTCCCTCCAGCCGGAACCCCCGAACCCCCCTTCAAGGTCCCCCGTCAGGAGGGATGCCCACTTCCTTCTGCTGGAACTCCTGAAGCAAACCCCTCCCAACCACGATAGGAAAGAGGGATTCCTACTCCTGCCTGCAGGCCCCCACTGAACCCATGACCTTCCACAACCACCGATACCTCAGAACCCCTACCTCAAAATACCCCAACTCTAACCCCCCCAAAACCATGACTCCCTCCAACTGCCAATACCCCTGAACTTCCCAATCTCCCCCCAAGCCCCAAACCCCCACCCTGACCCCCCTTCCCCCGTACTTTTTATAATAAAGTCAGTTGGAAGGATTCCTACACCCTCTGGCTGGCAGGCCTGCCTCTTCACAATGGCAGGCCTTCCCCTTCCCGGTGTATCCTGGGATGCAACAGGGAGTGGCCTAAGGCCTTGATTGGCCCAGGCACCTATGCCCCTCTAAGTGTATCCCAGGATTCACCAGGAAGGAGGTCTAAGGCCCTGATTGGCCAATCATTGCCTTGGGTCCCTCCCCGGTGCATCCCAGGATGCACTGGGAAGGGGATGGCCAACCGTTGTAAAGAGGCGGGCCTGCCAGCTGGAGGGTGTAGGCATCCCTTTGGTCAGCCTTACTAAAAAAAATACGGGAGGTTGGAGCTGGGGGGGGGTGTCAGGGTGGGAGGTTCAGGGGTATTGGCGATTGGAGTGGGTCATGTGTTTGAGGGGGCCTGCAGGCAGGATGGAGTGGGCATCCTTCTTTCTGGGGGATTTTGAGGAGTGTCAGGGGTTCCGGCAGGATGGAGTCAGCATTGCTCCTGCTGGTGAAATTTGAAGGGGAATTTAGGGGTTCTGGCAGGAGGGAGTGGGCATCTCTCCTTCCATAACCCTAAACCCCCCCTTCAATTCCCCCAGCATTCCTTACAATGTCAGGGGGTCCCCAGTTGCAGTCGCTCAGATGATCATGGCAGGGGTATTTCCCCTCGATCAGATGAGCTGGCAGGACTCCCCGAAACTACAGCTTCGGGGAGCACCTCCAGCTCAGCTTATTGGGAGGGGAAATACCCCAGCCAAGATCAGCTTATGGCTGCTGCGGCCTGACTTTAGGATCCTGCGGCAGCATAGATAGGCAGCTGAAATGTAACCAGGGTTTTCCAGGCCGCCTATTTTAGCCACCTATCTTTGCTGAATCAGGCACGGTTCTGTAACCAGCACTGTCGAGTGACTGACACACGATTGACAACTGCTTTAAAGGCGTCCACCGACATAGGCGCCGGTTACAGAATCCGTCCTGTAGTCCTTGCCCAGTAGAACAGCACTTAGATCCAATTTCCCTGTCAAACTTTGGGTGCAAGGATTTACACCAACTGAAATCTGTTGTAAATCCTGGCGTGGAACTTAGGAATGGATCCCTGATATTCACTAATACTTCACACATTTTTAGTGAACACCCATGACCTGTCCATGCCCCTCTCATGGCCACACCCCCTTCTGAATTTCACACTATTTGGTTTATGCAAAGATCTTTCTAAAATAGCACTTAGAAAGTTGCACGTGCAAATCCAAAATATTGCCGATGAACTCCATTATTAGCATCTAATTATTGGAGCCAATTATTTAATTTAGTTGCTCACGCATCTCAGGTTAGCGCACAATTTTGTGTGCAGTAATTTGCACGCCATTAATACAACCTGGAATTACTTTTCTTCATTAACAAGACAAGCATCCTACAATGATGTTAAAATATACAAGTATGGTAGAATTTTACCTTCAAATATGTTTCAGCTTCATTGCTGTGGAGATAATTTAGCTATTTCAAGTTGAAAGTTATCTATCCACCCTCCCTTCCTCCTTAATACAACGCTGTCTTTCAACAGTTTTTAAATAGTATGCAGTATACATTATCCTGCACTTTGCACCTTGTTTCTAGTTTATTAGCATTGAAAACTCAAGTCATTAGTGACCTACAACCCAACAATCATTATTTAAAATTCATCTATCTAAGCTGAAATTAGAAATCAAATTCTAGAATCAAGAGGCTGGATTCTTGAGTTCCCTATTAACCCACTGCATTTTCCAAATCCTTAAGAATATGATTATTTTGTTCACAGGAGCACACATTTCTGTTGAAAAATGCATAACTCTTATCAAAGTAACCCTGGCAACTAAGATTTAAAAAAATAAAAAACTTAAAGTCTGAGCTCATAAAATTCACATCTAAATCCAGTGAAAAGTTTTAGCTATATAGGGGCCCATAATCCAAAAACATAGATGTCCAAAAAGCATCCTAAATCAGCACTTGTCCTAATCTTCAGGGCGTCCAAGTGCCAATAATCAAAACTATATTTATGTATGTCTGGCGAGGTGTTCCAGCCTCTGTACGTTCAGCATGGTGGAGGCATGTTATAGGTGGGCTTTGGATAGTCTCAAGGGCGGGTTAGACATGGATGTCTTGCATTTTGCAACGTTTGAAACTAGACTAAACTAAACGAAAACTTAGCTTTGTATACCGGTTCTTCAGCCAGAAAGGAGCTTGACTCGGTTAACAGTAACTAAAAAAATACTTTAAAAAGAAACAATCAGAAAATATTAACATGACTAGTTTCCAAAATGTTTGGTAAATAGAACAGTTTTTAAAGATTTACGAAAAAGTTGAAAAGGACCAGGACCCCTTAAAATAAGAGGAAGTTCGTTCCATCGTTGAGAAAATTTGCAAACCAAGGATTGACTGAAATTCTTGACTCCTTTGACTCCTTTCACTGTTTTAGATGGGTCTAAGTACCACAAAGGTGCCCAAACTGAGCAGGTGAGCACTGCATGCATCAAGGTAAGATAGCCCCACACTCCCCCCGTGCTCACGGATCCCCTCACACCCACAACGATCAGAATACAAACGTATAAACCTGTCTCCAGAACATCAGCACTTGGTATAGGAAAGCCTAGTAGAGCTGCACACAGGTGTCTTAAGTAGCCTAGTGTGTGGGCTAGTGAGCCATAGAGAAGAGTAGCATATCCAGGGCCAGATTGAGATGAAAAGAGGCCCTAGGCTCTTCCACTTATGAGGCCCTTTCACCTCCCATTTTTAAGTTTGTAAATTACATGAGAGATAATAAAATACTAAAGACTCCTGAATTCCCACTATATATAAGAAAAAGTACAAGCAATACTCATTCCTAACTAGAGGTGCCTCAGTTAAGGAGCCCACGCAAGTCATAGACTCCGACCGCACAAGTCTGCGTGGATTTCCAGCTCCTTTGCTCCAATCATCGGCAGCCCTCTAGTCCCTAACTTCCACTAAAATTATGTTTTAAATTTTAATATATATAATTTTTGAAAAAGTTTTTTCTATTAAGTTTCATCCAAAAGTTTAATAGCACTTTATAAAATCTGCATTCTTAATTCTTATTATATTATCCATTTTAAGATTTCAATGCACTTCTTCTGTGAAAATGAGACTAAATTTGAACATTCAAATGTATATAATAGTATTTAAGGTTACTTAGCTTCAAGCTTAATATTCACAGCAAATTGCTTCAAAACATGCCAACGTGGCCAACGTTTCGTGGAAACTTATTAAATCCACTGCTTCAGGGCCAGTTAATCGAGCATGCTGTAAAAAAGTCAAATCACAATTAACTAAGAGAAATCAATAACATTTATATACTAGTCAGCTAAGAAAACAACACTTGCCTGCTGAAATATCTCTCTGCAATGAAAGTCTCAAATGTAGCAAAAAAATGGCGACAGCCTCTTTTTCAAGAGAGTTATTGGCGTCCTGACGTCACAAGTAGGATCAAATTACATTAAGATCACAAAGGCCATAAAAAAATGGGACGGGAAAAACTGACATAACTAAAGTTGTTAATAAAAATGTTGCCATTCTATATGCTTATTGAGGCCCCCGGGGCATAAAGATTGTAAACGAGTAATCCAACGTTGCTCGTGTTGAGCAAGCATACGACGAAAGTTCCCGCCCCTTTTAAGTGGTTTCACTATTTCTATGACCGTAACTTTTAAAGAGGAGAACTCATGTTTCTTATCAATACAGTGCTTTGCTAAAGGGGCATTTCTATTTAAATTCTTGATGTTACTTTTATGTTCGGTCAAACGAACATTCAATTTTCGTGAGGTTTGACCGACATAAAGAAGATCGCAGGGACATCTCAGAATATAAACAACCCCCTGGGTTTTGCAATCCGAATAATGCCGCAGCATATACTCCCTGTTATCTTTGGGATTTTTAAAAAAGTTATTACAATCCATAAGGGGACACATTTGACAGTTCCCACACATATAATGCCCTACATTTCCAGATGCTTGAGTATCTTCACGTTCTCTTAACATAGAAGGGCATAATATTTCTTTAAGATTCCTATGTCTTCGATAGGCTATCCTCAGGGAATAGTCTTTAAACGTCCCTGCTATAGTAAGAATAGCCCAATGTTTTCTTAAACTGTTAGCAATAAGGTAACTATTCTTGGAATAGGTAAGTATGCAAGTCATAATTTTTTCACTTGACTCAGGCCTCTCAACGGTTCTATCCAGTAGCAAATGTTCGCGGTGATTATAATATGCCCGCTTGTAGGCAACATTCACAATTTTAGGTGGGTAACCTCGTCGTATGAATTTATCTCTCAGACTGTTAGCCTGGGATCTAAATTCGCTGTCTGTCGTACAAATTCTCCGAATTCGCAGAAATTGGGAGAAAGGGAGACTCTTTTTAAGATGTCCAGGATGAGCACTAGAAAAATGCAATACAGAGTTGCAATCAGTAGGTTTAGTATAGACTGACATCACAAATTCATCTTGCAACTTTGTAATCGAAACATCAAGAAAAGAAATCCTACTAACACTGGAGGTCGATGTAAATTTAACTTTAGGATGGCAATTATTGATGTAGGTTAGAAAAACTTCCAATTCAGCAGGTCCTCCATTCCAGATGAGAAAAATATCGTCGATGTATCTAGTCCATAATTTCATCTGAGCAAAAAAACGGGATGAATAAATCCAACGTTGTTCGAAACAGTCCATAAAAAGATTAGCTATGGATGGGGCTACTGTAATACCCATCGCAATCCCAGAGGTTTGTTGAAAGAGTTCATTTTCAAACATAAAAAAGCTGTCTTGAAGTATTATAACAGCAAGTTGGTAAAGGAATTCAGTAGGTACTTTTGGATTTGATCTAGACTCTAAAGTAGTGCGAATAATTTCCAAAGCCTCAGTTTGAGGAATAATCGTATACAAGGAACATACATCAATAGTGACCATGATCGACTGAGGGTCAGGTTTAATAAATTCCATTTTTCTCAAAAAAGCAGAGGTATCCTGTAAATATGATGCAGTTTTCTTGACAAATTCTTGAAGAAATTTATCTAGATATATTGAAGAAGCCTCAAGGAGAGCTCCCCGATTCGAAACAATCGGTCTTCCAGGGGGAGCCTCCAAGGACTTATGTATTTTAGGGAGTAGATAAAAAATAGGAACAACTGGATAAGGGACATTCAAGAAGCAAAATTCTTTTTTCGTTAAATAGCCCTGTTCCAAAGCACATACAGTGAGTTTATTAATTTTCATCTGAAGCTCCTCTGTGGGATTTAAGCTGAGGATTTTATAATCATCACTGTAAAGTTGACGGTATGCTTCCTTCATGTAGTCACTTTTATTAAGAAGTACTACTTTACCCCCTTTATCTGCTCTTCTAATTACAAGTTCTGCATCAGAGGAAAGCGTTCCTATAGCATCTTTCTCATTTTTACTCATATTATATACTCGTGCATACTTAGTTTCTCTATTCACTCGATCAATATCTGCCTTAACCAGTTTATGGAATGTTTCTACAATGGGATCCACTGGTCCTGGAGGTATCCAACAAGATTTAGGATACACTAAAGACTTATTCTCATCCAAAATTTCTTCATCTTTTAAAGAGAAATAGGATTTTATTCTTAAAGCACGATAGAATTTCTCAATGTCAATATTATCTTGAAAATTATCCCCAGAAGACAAAGGGACAAAAGAAAGACCCTTAGAAAGTAACATGAGTTCATCATCAGAGAGAATGTGATCAGACAGATTAACAACTATAGCGTCACTCGAATGTTCCTTCATGGAAACCTCTGACCTCTTTGAGAACGGGTTTGCGGTCTTTGATACTGATGTTGACCCTGATTCTGATATTGGCCTTGATACTGTCCTTGGTTTGAATATGGGCCCTGGTATTGGCCCTGGTATTGATAATTTCGTTGTCCTCGGCCATTGCCCCTCCTTTGTCGACCTCTTCGTTGCTGTTGGGGTTTTGAACCTAAAAAATCCTCATCTGAACTGACACCCGTACTAGAGGAATCAGAGGATTGGTCAAAGGAAACTTTCTTCCCTTTTGATGAATGATGATTTAAAACATAATTTTAGTGGAAGTTAGGGACTAGAGGGCTGCCGATGATTGGAGCAAAGGAGCTGGAAATCCACGCAGACTTGTGCGGTCGGAGTCTATGACTTGCGTGGGCTCCTTAACTGAGGCACCTCTAGTTAGGAATGAGTATTGCTTGTACTTTTTCTTATATATAGTGGGAATTCAGGAGTCTTTATTATTGTTACTTTTCCACTACAGGATTTATGATATAGTGTAGATAATAAAATACATCATTACATTACATTACATATTTCTATTCCGCCATTACCTTTCGGTTCAAAGCGGATTACAAAAAGAGTTATGGAAGAAGGGTTACAACGTTAGATCAGAGAAGGTTTCCAAGAGAGGGAAAAGTAGGATCTGGGGTTAGGGAGGGGATGGTAAAAGGGGGGTTAAGCTTTATCATGGTATTAAGCTTTATTAAGGGATTTCTTGAAGAGTATAGTTTTTATTTCCTTTTTGAACATCTTGTAATCTGGGGTTGTTGTCAATAGGTTGGAGACTTGGCTGTCTATCTTCGCTGCCTGAGTGGCCAGTAGTCCGTTGTATACTTCTTTGATTGGGGGTAAGTGAATGGGGTGTGTGTTTTTCTATGCCTGGTAGAGGTGGTTTGGATGAGGCGGTCGTTTAGGTAGGTTGGGCTGTCTCCATTTATATTTTTAAATAGTATCCAGTAGAATTTAAATTGTATTCTTTCCTGGATTGGAAGCCAATGAGAATTGATGAATGCCTCAGTAATGTGATCATGTTTTTTCAATGAATAGACGAGTCTCAGAGCTGTATTCTGAATTGTCTGTAGTTGTTTAATCATTATTGCAGGGCAGGGGAGGTAGAGGATGTTGCAATAGTCTAGGATACTTAGGATTAGAGATTGTACTAGGAGCTGAAATTGTGTTTTTTTCGAAGATATATGTATATCAATATGTTAAATGAAACATGTTGTTATTGGTACTAACCTTTAGAAAAAATGTGACATGGATAATAAATAAAAAAAAGTCGAGAACACTTATTTGGACATTTATTCTCAGCACCATATATAGTATTTGTAACAATAACTAATCAAACATAACACACAACATTGCCCCTTCCTATGTCCATAGTGCCCCCAGTGCGTCCTTCCTCACCTCACCCCCCCTCTGATGCCCGCCTGCCTCCCATCCCCCTTCCATTGAACACCCCCCCCATGCCATCCTGTCTGCCTGCCTTCCATTAAACCCCTCCACCCCCCCTCCGATGCCAGTCTGGGCTGCCCTGTCCAGACGGATCCATGTTTTGCCTCTCTCCCCGCGGGGCTGGGCTTTGCCCAGCTGTTTCCAGACTGACGTCTTTCCCTCCCCGATCCTCTTCCCAGGGCGAGAAAAAGAAAAGGAGAAGCCGAGTCGGCGCCCCATTGCGGCCAGAGCTGGTTCCAATCCCGAAGCGTAGAATTTCTCCTTATTTTTGGTTCAGTGTTTTAGTGTTCACTGTTTTTAGAATAGTGTAATTTTAATTTTGCTAACAATTTGAATGTAGGCCCCTCTTGATCTTGAAGGCCTAGGCTGAAGACTAGTTAGCCTATAGGAAAATCCGGCCCTGAGCATGTCCCATAAGCCACTGTAATCACTACATTCATGGTGGAAAATGTGAGCCCCCTAACCCTACTCTATTGCCATATAAGTGCTACCTGCAGCCATAAGGGCTATTTGGGTTATAGACAGGTGAGTATAGTGGGTTTGAGGTGTGTTTTGTGGGGCTCACCATAATCTAGTCAAGAGTTCTGGTGAGATGTTTATCTAGCACCCTTTATGTGAAGTTCACAGCAGTGCCCTCAAAGGTGCCCCACTGCTCTGTTGCCATGTATGGGTGGCCAGTCCATTACAGGACTGGCCCCTACCATGTCAAAATGGTCTTGGTCTGGGCATTTGGGATTTGGATGAAATTTTGATTGAAAATGTGGTATAAAGATAGACATCCTGGCAGTCTGAGCATCCCAATGACTTGGACCTCCAAATAGAGAATTAAAAATATATATATATATTTCTAGATGTATAGTGGTTTGCCTTTCGAAAATAGGCTTTTTCTTACTGCTGACTCGAAGTCTAGCACCATACATCCAAACCAGACTTAGACGTATGTTTTGAAAATGCCCCTCGTACTGGACATGTCCGGGAAAATCCGGACATATGATAACACTAGGGAAGGGGGAAGAAAGTAGGGAGGGGTGGTGAAAGATAGAGGGGATGGCTCATATAAACAATTCTGAGATGCTTTTCCTGTCATTTTAAATCAGCACAGCCCTAATGCAAAGCCGTGGGATTGAAAAATATATATATACATGTATATTAATATATTTTGACGTTTGTGTTGTAGGGAAAATATATAATTTTTTCTAATCAAATATTATATTTTGTATATATTCTGTTTACACAATCTACATATGCCGCTTCTACCCTCAGTCTTTCTCTTGACATCAAAGTACAGTTGAATTTCTCTGAAAGGAACATATCAGTGGAGGTAGAAATGCAGAAAATGTGTCGTGGTTAGCAGGGAAATGGTTTCCCCGGCAACTGTACCCACCTGAAAACTCCTCTAACTTCTTCCCCCTGTGCAAGCATCAGTTTCGCAGTTTGGATAGTGTGAGCAATGCTAAGTACACATTGTAATTTCATGCCTGCATTTGTTGAAGTGGGAAGTGATAACTGACATTTGGCAAAAGAAAGGTTGATGCCGAGGCTGTATCACTGTAAGCATATACTGTGGACATGTAGCTTCAGAAAATGATATTTCTGATCACAGAGCAGGCACAGGAAGTTCTCCAAAGCTTTTTGTTCTTAATATAATCAGAGGGTTACAAAATTTAAAAAGATTACCTGGGGCCAATCCCAGACCATTTGTGGACCATTTCTAACATTGGTGGGTAGTTGTGGGACCCTTTCAAGGTCTGGGGAGGTTCTGAGGGTCCTTGGGGCTTCAGTTACAGCAGGCACAATTTGCCGTGGGGTTACGGAATGAGGGCTGGCAGTAGGAAGCAGCAGGAAAGTGCCCGGTCTGAGCCAAGGCTGCTAGAGCTCCAATGCATGTGCAATATTCCTTACATGTGTGATAAGTACCAAGAGCTTTGGTAGGCCACAAACAGAGCTGGGGACTAAATTTTTTTTAGCTTACCAGGTGGGCTGTCATGGGAAATAGCGAGCAGCCACTGACAACAGAGGAGGTCCATTCAGATTAAATTTATTAGTGGAGACCAACTAAGAAACCTCTGGGGAGTCAAGTCAGAGGTCTTTTGGGCCTCTGGTCTATTTATTTTTATTTGAATTGTAGTTATACTAAGAAGATCTTTGCAGCAGATAAATTTTTCAATTTATTTCTTTGGTTTGAGTTTTGAATTTTTTTGCTAAGAAGATAACCTATAGGTGCTAAGATGTTTCCATTGTGTTATCTTGCCCCCTCAGTGAATTGCCTGGGGTGGAGGGAGGGAGAGAGAGAAGGGGGCAGATGATGGGAGTGCAGGTGGCAACTTGTGCTGTCAGCATTAGGAGCATGTGGGAAAGCAGCAGCAGTGGTGAGGAGGTGACCACAAGATACCAAGGAAAAGGGGCCATATAGATAAATCGATTACACAAGTTAGTCTGAAGCTTGCCTTAGAAGAAAGAAATACTGTAGAATGCACTGGAATATAAAGAAATGCACTGAGAATTAAAAAAAAAAAAAAGATGAGATTGAACAAGAGGCCAAAAGGGTAATCTCCCTCAGAAACAAATGCTGCCTGAGCAGGGGAGGGCACTACATGAATATAACCAATTATACAAAAGCCCAAAACATACTAAGATAAGCCAAGGCTGCCTAAACTTACAAGGGCATAAAGTAGAAAATGACAAAAGGTGCTAATAAGGGGAAACAACACACCCAAGTGAAAAACTAGAAACCCCACTCTTAAGAACATAACATAAGAAACGCCTTCACCGGATCAGACCTAGGTCCATCTAGTCCGGCGATCCGCACACGCGGAGGCCCAGTTAGGTGCTCCCTGTTGGAGACCCGGATTTCCCGTATCCCCCGATATGATTTGCAAGAAGGTGTGCATCCAACTTGCACTTGAAACCCTGAACACCAGTCTCCGCCACAAGCTCCTCTGGGAGAGCATTCCAAGCGCTCACCACTCGCTGTGTGAAACAGAACTTCCTGACATTTGTCCTGAACCTGCTGCCACTCTTGTCCGTGTCACATCTGAAAATGTCAGTAATGCTTCTTCCTGGTCTATTATGTCAAATCCTTTTAATATTTTAAAAGTCTCTATCAAATCCCCTCTCAATCTTCTCTTTTCGAGGGTGAACAGTCCCAGTTTTCTGAGGCGTTCTTGGTAGCTCAAATCCTCCATACCTTTGACTAGTTTCGTGGAAGAGCAATATGAAGTTGAGAACAGAAATGCAAGAAAACCCATAACGGAACCCAAAGAACAATAAAACTTATAAAGAAAAATATAAAAATATATCATGCCACGTCATGGTAGGACGGCAATAGAGACTAAACAGAAAAACGGGGGGGGGGGGGGAGGAAGGGGGGGGGAAACAGAGAGGGAAAAACAAAGGCTGGCTAAAAAGACTTGCTAAAAGAAACCGGAAAACCAGATAGGTGTACAAAACTGAGACATGGAGTGCAGAAACACTTAAGCCAAAGTAGCCTGAAAGTCAACGCGCCCCCCCCCCCCCTCAAAGGAAAGTAATATCTGCAAGCAATGCGGGTAAGGTTGGCAACAGCAACTGTAATTTTACAAGCGGTGCTGCCCGGCCAAAGCTTCCCTCTGACGCGCCCAGGCGGAAACAGGAAGCTGCATCAGAGCAGAAGCTGTGGGCCGAGCACCACTTGAAAAATTACAGTTGCCATTGCTGATCTTTACCCGCTTTACATGCAGATATTACTTTTTGTCAAGGGGGGCCCACGTTGCCGATCGGGGGGCCACATTGCCAATCGGGGGTAGAGGCCGCGTTGCCAATCGATGTTGCGGTGGGGCCTGTCGCCGTTTGAAAAAAAAATAAAAATCTGGAGTGGGTCTGTTTACCTTTCTTCAGCGGGCCCCCCCTGACCATTTTGGGCCCTAGGCACGTGCCTACTGGGCCTATCCTTTAATCCTGCCCTGTGCTTAGGCACTGGTAGATGCGACTGTATAAATGACACCCACTGGAAGATTGACAAATCATAGTTAATGCTGATTAAGTGCTTGTTAACTCCAATAATTAAATCATTGGAGCCCATTAACTAATTATTTTGGACTTTGATTTGGGATGCGCATCCAATTTTGGGTGCCCTTTATAGAATCCGGGGGATAGTACGTGTGAAAAGAAAAAAGCTAAGAATTTCATTCTAAAAATTAATTTGTAAAAAATATTTATCTAAGACTTACCCGCCTCCTGTTTTTACAAAACCATAGCGTGGTTTTAGGCCGCAGCGGAGGCAGAAAATAGAATTCCTATGAGCGTTGGAGCTGTTACTGCTATGACCCGCGCTGAAAACCGAGCTACAATTTTATAAAAGGGGTGGGGGGTTAATTTGGTATATGAAGAGAAACTTCTTTGTCATTCAGAGAAATTTATTACTCATAAAAATTGGATTCAGTAATAGGTTCACAAGTTAAAATAGAGTTTTCGAGTTACTTGAACCTGTAATTTAAGTGTTTTAACAACTTTTAAATTAATATAATGACTTTTAAATCATAAGTCCCATCTTTTGCACTTTACATTCAGTGTCATTTTCATTATTGCACAGTTACATATTATAGGAGAATCCTGTAAAATCTTACACATTTTAAACATATTCTAGATCCTTTTTCTCTGGATGAGTTTATGCTTGTTCATATGTAGTTAGTGTCTTTTGTCTAACCCCACTCCTGGGAACTGATCTAGTTGGAGGTATCTCAGCCAGTGAAAACGCAGAAGTAGGTAACTGTAAGTCTGGGTTTCCTTCCTCAGCAGAATGGGGGGGGGGGTGACACAAATACATTAATTAGATTTGTCAGACAGGACCTACCTCTAGGAAAACCATACAGCCTTGTTTCTTGCAATCCATTGGATTCCAGAGACCTTACTGTTTTAGAAGTGTTTCCATTAATTTACTCACCATGGAGGTCAGATTAACAGGCCTGTACTTCTTAACTTCCTCTTTACTTCCTCCTTTATGGAGAAGGACTACTCCTGACTCCATAGAAGCATTAAAAAGGTCATAGAGTTCTCTAAGTATCCTCCGATGTATCCCATTTGACCACGTCACATTGTCTACCTTTAGTTTAGTTAGTTAGAAACATAGAAAATGACGGCAGAAAAGGGCCATAGCCCATCAAGTCTGCCCACTCTACAGACCCACCCCCCTGACTTTACTCCCCTAGAGATCCCATGTGAATGTCCCATTTTCTTTTAAAGTCCGACACGCTGTTGGCCCCAATCACCTGCAAAGGAAGTTCGTTCCAATGATCGACCACTCTTTCAGTGAAGAAGTACTTTCTGGAATCACCATGAAACTTCCCTCCCCTGATTTTCAGCGGATGCCCTCTGGTGGTCGAGGGTCCTATAAGACAGAAAACATCATCTTCTATCTCGATACGACCTATGATATACTTAAACTTCTCAATCATGTCTCCCCTCTCTCTTCGTTCCTCAAGTGAGTACAGCTGCAATTTATTTAGCCGCTCCTCATATGTGAGATCCTTGAGCCCCAAGACCATCCTGGTGGCCATTCGCTGGACCGACTCAACTCTCAGCACATCTTTCCGGTAGTGTGGTCTCCAGAATTGAACACAATACTCCAAATGAACCTCGCCTGCTGAAACTAATTCAAGGTCTACACGTCTACAAATCAGGTAGCCAGCCGCAGACCACCTTGTACAACTTCCTCCTACCCCCCCAACCCTTCCTTCTTCATCTCTTTTTTTATATATATACTGTATATTACAATTAGCTTTGCATTCAACAGACCACAAAATTCTTGTTTCTTCTGAAAATGGAATTTATTGTAAGGCCGTAGTACTAATATACGTACATAAAACTTGTAGTATGGCAGCAATGTTCCTAAACTGTGTATTACATAAATAACTTCTTAACCATCTATGAGTAGGGTTACCAGGTGTCTGGATTTCCCCAGACATGTCCTCTTTGAGGACATGTTCTGGGATCCAGATGGATTTTCAAAACCCGGCAGTTTGTCCGTGCTTTGAAAAGCTTCCCTCTAAATCATGTCGGGCAGGAGGAAATCCACATATGTGCGGATGCCATGCAATGACATCTCATCGCATCTGCCCAGGTGCGGGGTTTCCTCTCGCCTGACGAGAGCAGACAGCGGGGGCGAGGCTAGGGCGGGATTGGGGGTAGGACTGGGATATAACTGGGGGGATGGGTGGAATGGGGTGGGCCTGGGGGGTGTTTAGGGGTCCAGATTTTACTAAAGTAAAATCTGGTACCCCTACCCATGAGCCACCTCACTTTGATGGGTAGAGGACTATATCAACCTTCACGTCCATGCTGAACATTTTAGCCACTCACTGCTGTAGTATTTAGGCACCACTGTGAAAGTTTGTTGCCCTCAGTGCCTACGTCCTGTATCAAGTCGTTGCAGCAAGCTTACCCTGACTCTTCTGCTCTACCCTGACTCTACCCCATCTCCCAAGCTGTGGCTGTCTCCAAGTTCTTGCTTGCGTTACTTTGAGTTTGGGTATGCCCCTCCATGTAAGATGAGATAGCCACTGTTACAGACCTGAGCAAGCATCCCTGACTCTAGAGGGCATCTTGTAATATACTTTGAATGCCCCCTTATCAGTGGCATAGCAAAGAAGGGTGGCATCCAGGGCAGTGACACCCTGCATTGCCACACCGTACGCCCAAACTCTTCTCCACTGCACCGTGTGCCCCCACTCTACCCCGCCGCAAGGTGTACCTCCATTCTACCCCGCCTCACCATTCCCCCCCCCCCCCCGCTGTACCCGACTGCACTGTGTGACCCCCGTACCTCTTGAAATGTTCACCCCCCTTCCCTCCCCCTCGGTGTTTCTTATAACTCTTGCAATTGTGTCCAGATATCGAATGAGATAAGGGCTTAGCTCTGGTTTTCTTTCTACATCAAACTTAGAAAGCTGTGAAATGCTAAATATCTTGAGCTTAAGCTCGTTTTTTTCATAGTATTTGTGTTCCCTTTTCTCCTCCACAACATCAACATCAACCTGGTCTCATATAAGCAGGGAAAACTATATCAATGAACTCCTTGTTCCAAATGTTTTGCCAGGCAGATAACTCCACTAAGCACGTCCTTGCTGATACAGTACTAGGTTTCGTAGTCAGGTTTGAGGTTGGTGCTGGAACACTCAGTGCCCCTGGTGTATCCTAAGCACTTCAAACATTTTGCACATTCATGCTTTTGTTACAGACTTCTTTTGTTTAAATGACTCATTAGCACCCTGGATAACATCAGCTGGCAATAAGTCATCATTACTAATGCAATTTGCTGCACTGGCAACTTGCAGGTGTCCAGGCTAATTGCCTGCGGTACTGTTTGACTCCCTCTGCTCTCCTGTGTTTTGGGGGGAATGTATATAGGTACTTTTGGCCAAAGGTATTCTAGGACAAGTGCACAAATTCAAAATATTAACATTAATGCATGGAAATTGAAATTGCAACCACTGGGAGTTACTTTAATAGTCAGTGCAAAGCTGAACTTTACTTTCAAATCTGCTCACTCATAAAATTACACTGGCTGGTATTCAAAGCAGTTTAAATGGCCAGGAGAGACTCCTGGCCATTTAAATCACTTGCCCTGGGTTAACCATGAATATCCAGTGGCACTTGACTGGACAATACCTCTGAATATCTATGATTAGTGCCTGAATTGATACTGGCTAATTTGTGGGCTGTCCAGAGGTAAGGTCCTGCAAGAAAGACCACTTTATTTATGGAGGCTTTTTCTTGAAAGTTTTCTTTTGGTTTTAATTGATGTTAGTAATCCTGGAATGTAAATTATTTATTGTTATTTATGATTCTGCATGTACTTTGTGAACCGCTTAGATGTATAAGTTTTTAAATAAATAAATAAATAAAATATGGCTCCAGAAAAAGGAAGACAGACATCCAGGTTTTACTTCCACTGAAAGCAATGGAAGTAAGGAGGACAGATTGAGACATCCATCCTCCTTTTTCTGGAGCCATATGGTAAGCCTATCCAGGGGTAGAATTGGCACTTATTTGGGTAAGTGCCAATACTTAGCACTCATCTACATCAGATAACCACATAACTGGGCTGCATTAAAAGCTTTCCTATCTTTATGTGGTTAAGTGCTGAATATTGAACTTTACTGCATCATATTTCTGGAAATTCTTAACACCAAATATCCAAGGATAAACCTGGTGGAGGCTAAAAAAATAACACTGACTGCCATAGCTGAAAAATGTCAAGGCAGTTTTTAATAAACACGGAAAAGAGATTAAAAATCTAATCTAATACACAATTTATTAATCGCACTATACCAAAAAGGTTCAAGGTGATTTACATTCAAAGAAGCCATAAAGGGGCAAATTCTATAAACGGCATCCCAATTATAGTGGCAGTAGGCATCCTATCGCTGTCTAACCAGCCAATTGAGTCACACGTTAAAAAAAAAAACACCCCCGAGGCAGGCTGCCTACATTGTACGCATTTATGCAAGCCTAGGGAGGCACGCAGGGCTGCTTAATCTCGCTCAAGGCTAGGTGGGGGTGTGGTTTTGCCCGGAAGTGGCCTTAGAAGAGCTTAGGTGGTCCTGAGCATCTTCCTAGGACTGCAATAGGCACATGAAATGTAGGCCAGCATTTAGAACAGAAGAACAGAATAATTGCCGCTGCTGGGTCAGACCATTGGTCCATTGTGCCCAGCAGTCCGCTAATGCGGCGGCCCCAAGGTCAAAGACCAGTGCTCTAAATGAGTCCAGCCTCACCTGCGTACATTCCAGTTTAGCAGGAACTTGTCCAACTTTGTCTTGAATCCCTGGAGGCTGTTTTCCCCTATAACAGCCTCCGGAAGAGCGTTCCAGTTTTCCACCACTCTCTGGGTGAAGAAGAATTTTCTTACGTTTGTACAGAATCTATCCCCTTTCAACTTTAGAGAGTGCCCTCTCGTTCTCCATACCTTGGAGAGGGTGAACAATCTGTCTTTATCTACTAAGTCTATTCCCTTCAGTATCTTGAATGTTTCGATCATGTCTCCTCTTTTCAAGGGAGATGAGGCCCAGTTTCTCCAATCTCTCACTGTACGGCAACTCTTCCAGCCCCTTAACCATTTTAGTCGCTCTTTTCTGGACCCCAAGCAGTCCAGATTTTTAGATTTGTGCTATATCATAACTATTATGATTACTCATTTATATAACATTTATTAGATGTACACAGGGCTGTATAGAGATACAAGCTTAGCTTTTTTTATTTGCAGAACGCTTACTAATGAAAGAAATTAATCTTCCACATTTACTATATAAAGAACTACCGTACTTATCACCAAATTGGAAGCAGATAATTCTGTTTATTATGCATTCTTCTACTGCCCTCCTGGGCTTACAGTAGGCATTTGGTATAACATTTACCAAACAATTTCATATTTTATAATATTGGGAGACTTTAATTTGAAAGGGGGAAGGTTTAGAACAAACGCCAGGAAGTTCTTTTTCACCCAGAGGGTGGTGGATACATGGAACGCGCTACAGGAGGATGTGATAAGCAGAAGCACGCTACAAGGCTTCAAAGAAGGTTTGGATAGGTACCTGGAAGTCAAAGGGTTTGAGGGGTACAGATAGGAGTAGAGGTAGGTTATAGGGATAGGATTAGAGGCAGTTACAAAATTAGACAGGGACATTGTTCAGGCAATTAGGCTTGATGGGCCGCCGCGGGAGCGGACCACTGGGCACGATGGACCTCTGGTCTGCCTCAGCGGAGGCAACTTCTTATGTTCTTATGTACTAAAATGGTGCATGGTCTTCGTCATAAGGCGTCATAAGGGAACAGACTTAAAGGGAAAAGGCAGGAGAGAGGAGATATGATAGAGACGTTTAAATATCAACATAGTGTAAATGTACATGAGTCAAGTCTCTTTCATTTGAAAGGAAGCTCTAGAACAGCAGTCTCAAACACGCGGCCCATGGGCCGCATGTGGCTCTCCAGATTTTATTTGCGGCCCGTGGTCTGAACTGGATCATTATCTTACTTTTGGAGCAGCAGCGTATCTGGCTGGCTCGTTCCGTTCAAAGCCGCGGGTTGGCGGCTCCTTGCGCTATCCACGGAAGAGCCAGCCAGACACGCTACTGTTCCAGTGGCGTACCAAGCGGGGGGTGGCGATCCACTGTTCTCCCTAGAGTGCGGCTCGTCTAGAGCAGTGGTGCCCAACCTGCTTCTCTTCCCTTCTCAGGCCGGCACCGTGTTATTTGATCTCCCTGCTTCTCTTCGGGGCCGACCAACTCTCGCCGCCCGACGTCAATTCTGACGTCGAGAGGACGTTCTGGCTAGCCAATCGCTGCCCGGCTGCCCAGAACGTCCTTTCCGACGTTAGAATTGATGTCGGGCGGTGAGAGTTGGTCAGCCCGTGGAGAAGAGAAGGAGGGAGATCTCGGCCTGTTCCTGATAGCAGCAGCGGCAGCAGCCTATTCCCCGGCGGCGGTGGCATGGGGGAGGGCAGGAAGGAAGGAAGAAAGAAGGAAGGGGGGGATAGCGAGCCAGAAACAAAGCAAAAAATGGGACACGGAATCAGAGAAAGACAGACACAGAGAAAGAAAGAAAAAGTTGGGGGAGGGAATGAGGTCTGGAGGAGAGGAAGCATACAGGAGGCTGAAAGAAGGGAAGAAATATTGGATGCACAGTCAAAAGAATAAAGTGCAACCAGAGACTGATGAAATTACCAAACAAAGGTAGGAAAATGATTTTATTTTCAATTTAGTGATTGAAATGTGCCAGTTTTGAGAAAGAAAATATATTCAACTTTAAATGTGAGGGCTGCAGAAAAAATAGAGTACTTGGAGGGCTGCAGAAAAAATAGTTAATGTCAATTTTGCATGAGGTAAAACTCTTTATAGTTTATATATATTTCCTTTTAACTGTTAAAGGAAAGTTTTATAAACTATAAAGAGTTTAACCTCATGCAAAATTGTCATTTCTTTAATAAGACATTAACTATTTTTTCTGCGGCCCTCCAAGTACCTACAAATCCAAAATGTGGCCCCGCAAAAGGTTTAAGTTTGAGACCACTGCTCTAGAATGAGAGGGCCTAGGATGAAATTAAGAGGTGATAGGCTCAGGAGTAATCTAAGGAAATACGTTTTTACAGAAAGGGTGGTAGATGCATGGAATAGTCTCCCGGAAGAGGATGAAGATTGTAGAGACAAAGTCTGTGACTGAAGTCAGGATGGCGTGGGATAAGCACATGGGATTTCTCAGAGAGAGGAAGAGATAATGGTTACTGTGGATGGGCAGACTGGATGGGCCATTTGGCCTTTATCTGCCAACAAGTTTCTTTGTTTCTATAACATCATAACATCACATTTCTATACCGCAAAACCTTGCAGTTCTAAGCATTTAATAATTCAAAGAGAGTGACCAAGATGATAAAGTGGATGGAACTCCTCTGTATGAGGAAAGGCTAAAAAGCTCTAGCTCTTCAATTTGGAAAAGAGATAGCTGAGGGGAGATATGATTGAAGTCTACAAAATCCTGAGTGGAGTAGAATGGGTACAAGTGGATCCATTCTTCACTCCATCAAAAATTACAAAGACTAGGGGACACTCGATGAAGTTACAGGGAAATACTTTTAAAACCAATAGGAGGAAATTTTTTTCACTCAGAGAATAGTTAAGCTCTGGAACGCATTGCCAGAGGTTGTGGTAAGAGCGGATAGCGTAGCTGGTTTTAAGAAGGGTTCGGACAATTTCCTGGAGGAAAAGTCCATAGTCTGTTATTGAGAAAGACATGGAGGAATCCACTGCTTGCCCTGGATCTGTAGCATGAAATGTTGCTACTGTTTGGGGTTCTGGAATCTTTTGTTACTCTATGGGAATCTAGAACCTTGCTATTCTTTAGGATTCTGAATGGAATGTTACTACTTCTTGGGTTTTGGCCAGGTACTAGTGACCTGGATTGACCACCATGAGAACAGACGTCTAACTCAGTAGGCACCTACCACTTCAAGTTAGGCGTCTACACCACGGTGCCTATCAGCAAGTAGGCCTGCTTAAGAGCAGATTCAGGGCAGAATTTAGGCATGGGTTGACTTAAGCACCAGTAGGCACTTACCTTAGGCCAAGAAAACCCTGGTCTAGATGGCAGTGCACCTAAGGATTCAATGCCTAAGAATACTTAGGTGCCACTAGGGATGAATCTATCAATGGTGCCTAGCAGTTGATTGACAAACACGCCTAATGGCGCCTAGGAGTTAGATGACGTTTATAGAATCTGCCCTATGTTTCCATATTTTAACATTTGCTTGTCTTTTTTAATGTTCACATTTGCTGCAGTGCTTGGATTTTGGCTCAGTTGCTATGAAGTCAGTTATTCCTTACACAGAATATTCATCTGGGATGACCCCCGAGTGGTATGAGTCAAATTGGAATAATCCTAACTCTAGAGAAATCTTCTAGAGAACCCTCCAGCAAATGAATCCATAGAAGTCTCTACAATTTAAAAGAAACATTTCCTTTACACCACGGTGATCCCTGGTTATTGCTTACATCAGTTTTATTGTTATTATTCTGGTGTGTGTGTTTTTGTTAATGCTCTGAAGTCAGCAAATACATTTTAATTTATAAAATACATACTGTTCTCATTTGGAGAAGTTCTGAGAGCATTCATTTCACATTAGTAGACTATTAATAGTGAGGTAAAGCAAAGAAATTATTAAAATCTGAGCTTCTGAGTCTGCTAGAATGTTTCTAATGAATCACACGGTACTGTAAAAAATGTTTCAAGAGAATGAAGAGCCTGTTTAATTAAAAAAAATAAATTCACATTCTAAGTTTTCACTAACTTCTGACGAGCAAGTTGCAGGTAAGAAAAAAAATCTGCTAAAATAATTTTGCTGAAGTGATTTCAAGGTAATGTGTAATCAGAATAATTAATTTAAATGCAAATGAAATATTAGTTTCTAAAATGCAAATTGCAATAAAGAGTTCCTGGCAAAGCTTTATCATATATGAGTTAAATTAATCACATTACTTATTTTCATCCCTGAAGAAAGACAAACCTTGAAAGTCCAAGAAATTTTTTTTAAGAAACCCCCAAAGCCCAAACCCTGAGAATGCTCAAATACCCCATGAAATCAACCGAAATAGTATTCTCCTTTGAGATTAGATGAATATCAAATTCCTTTCAGCTGGAAAACTTTGACTTGCACCAGTAAAGATTGAAAAATGAGTAAGAAGATAGAAACTTTAAGAACATAAGAAGTTGCCACCACTGGGTCAGACCATTGGTCCATCGCGCCCAGCGGTCCGCTCCCATGGCGGCCCGTCAGGTCCATGACCTGTAATGTGGTTCCTGTCCATTTTTGTAACCTACCTCTTCTTTTATCTGTAACCCTCAATCCCCTTATCTTTTAGGAACTTGTCTAAACCTTCCTTGAAACCCTGCAATGTGCTCTGGGCTATCACAACCTCCAGAAGCGCGTTCCATGTGTCTACCACCCTCTGGGTAAAAAAGAACCTCCTAGCATTTGTTCTAAACTTGTCCCTCTGAATTTATCCGAGTGACTCCTTGTGTTAGTGGTTCCCCACAGTCTGAAAAATCTGTCCCTGTCCACTTTCTCTATGCCCCTCAGGATTTTGAAGGTTTCTATCATGTCTCCTCTAAGTCTCTGCTTTTCCAGGGAGAAGAGCCCCAGCATCTTCAACCTGTCAGCATACGAAAAGTTTTCCATACCTTTCCATATCTAGAGAGATTTTTTTTTTTCCCTTTTACAAATGTTTTACTACTTATTTATGGAGTTTGCTACTATTGACAATCTAAAATAACAAGAGTTTTTAAAATATATATTCTTAAAAGGCTCCTTTTACAAAGGTGCGCTAGGGCTTTAACGCGCGGAATAGCGCACGCTAAATTGCCCCCCCCCCACGCTAGTTGCTACCGCCTCCTTTTGAGCAGGCGGTAGATTTTCAGCTACCGCGCGCTATAGCTATAATCCAGTGCGTGTGCTAAAACCGCTAGCACACCTTCGTAAAAGGAGGCCAAAGTGTTGTAGAATCCATCTTAGTATCAATGTTTAATGTCTTTTAGAATAATCTAATTTCCAGCCACTTAACTAGCATTGCATGTCTATTTTTCTTAATGTGCAAAATAGATGATTCTCTCAGTGTCCACAGAGCACCAGCCACTTTAAATGGTTGAAAATTCAATTTCTCTAATAGACTATTTTTAGATGTTGGATAGCGTTCTCTATTTCAAGTTCAAGTTTCAAGTTTATTAGAAATTTGATGAATCGCTTATACATGAATTACTAAGCGAATTACATTAAAATCCAAACTATGCATACATTAGAATACAAGATATGCATACAACATATAAATTTAAAAAAAAAATAACAACTCAGAGAAGGGGTTAGACCAACAGACATAACTGATTGTGGAGGAATGAAGGGATAAAGTTACAATATTAATAATATTAAAAAAGGGGGAAACAATAAGGGAAAAAAACATTAAGATAGGTATCTTTTTTATTTTTTATTTTTGATAAAGGGTCTACTGCACTGTGACTATTCCATTCAGAGGGTAAAAGCATCTTTAAACAGGAAGGTTTTTAGATTAATTTTAAAACGGCTAATATCTTTTTCATCTCTTATATATTGGGGTAGAGAATTCCAGACTTGGGGGGCTACTATTGAAAATATATCATGTCGTCTAGTGCCGATCACTTTTAAAGAAGGGACTACCAGGAGACCTTGGGTCGAAGAACGAAGGGGGCGAGAAGAGTTATATGGAATAAGTATCCTGTTTATAAATTGCGGTTCGTTTGTGGATAAAGTTTTAAATGCTAAAAGTAGAATTTTAAAGGTAATGCGATGCCAATAATAAAAGAGTTGACCTGAACTCCCAAGGCTAGGAGCTCTCTGAGGCTTTTTCCTTCCTTGTACAGTAAATGTTGATTGTAGCTGCTTGCTTACTTTATGACAGAGAACAGTGGTTTGATGTTTGTGTATCCTATCTGACTGCCATGGCACTATCCAGTTAGTACTGGGTCAGTCCACAGGTGAAGCTGAGAGTCACATAGGCACTGCCAGTATTCAGCAATGGTACCTGAATAACCGAGGATAACAGAAAACACCACCCTGAGCTTACTGGGTAAGCTGTTGAATAACAGCACCTGAAATACTGCGTCCAGCATTGGTCGCCGTACATTAAGGACATAGTACTACTCGAAAGGGTCCAGAGAAGAGCGATTAAAATGTTTAAGGGGCTGGAGGAGTTCCTGTACAGTTAGAGGTTGGAGAAACTGGGCCTCTTCTCCCTTGAAAAGAGGAGACTGAGAGGGGATATGGTCGAAACATTCAAGATAATGAAGGGAATAGACTTAGCAGATAAAGATAGATTGTTCACCCTCTCCAAGTTAGGGAGAACGAGAGGGCACTCTCTAAAGTTGAAAGGGGATAGATTCCGTACAAACGTAAAGAAGTTCTTCTTCACCCAGAGAGTGGTGGAAAACTGGAACGCTCTTCCGGAGGCTGTTATAGGGGGAAAACACCCTCCAGGGATTCAAGACGAAGTTAGACAAGTTCCTGCTGAACTGGAACATACGCAGGTAGGGCTGGTTTCAGTTAGGGCACTGGTCTTTGGCCTAAGGGCCGCCGCGGGAGCGGACTGCTGGGCTCGATGGACCACTGGTCTGACCCAGCAGTAGCAATTCTTTTGTTCTTATATTATGGGACTTATTTGCTAATCAGGGGAAATCTTTGTGTCCCCAAATTCAATGCCTGGAGGAAAGAACTAAAAAGCAAGAAGAAGAACTGAAAGAGATAAAAGTTGAAATAGGTTCTTCAAAACTTCATCTTGATAAATATGAGAAAGATTTAAGTGAGAAACGTCAGCCATAGATTCCCTACAAACGTAAGGAAGTTCTTCTTCACCCAGAAAGTGGTGGAAAACTGGAACGCTCTTCTGGAGGCTGTTATAGGGGTAAACACCCTCCAGGGATTCAAGACAAAGTTAGACAAGTTCCTGCTGAACCAGAACAAGTGCAGGTAGGGCTGGTCTCAGTTAGGGTACTGGTCTTTGACCTAAGGGCCACTGTGGGAGTGAACTATTGGGCATGATGAACCACTGATCTGACCCAGCAGCGGCAATTCTTATATTCTTATGTTTATTTATTCAGTTTTCTATATCATTCTCCCTGGGGAGCTCAGAACGGATTACATTAACATTCCAGTACTCAAGCATTTTTCCCTGTCTGTCCCAGTGGGCTCATGATCTATCTAATGTACTGGGGGCAATGGGGAGATTAACCCCCTCTTTTACTGAGACACGCTAGCTGATTTAGTTGTTACTTTTCCCTTAATTGTTACAGTTCATTTTTCAGGGAGGGGGAGTTAAGTATAACATCTTATATAAAGTAATTTTATTACTTGTTATGAAGGGGTGGGAAGGGAGGGAGATAAGATTTTATGATTGGTATTATTGCTGAATATTAAGTGATATTCTCAATGTGCAAATGTGTTTATGTATTATCACACTTATTGTACGTATAAAAATGAATAAAGATTTACAAAAAAAAGGATGAACAATTTTCAAGGTGATTGAACCAGGCAGTCTGGTTTCATATATGCAGTTTTAAGTGCTGAATATTATCCTTAACTGGATAAGTGATAGCTGGCTGTATATTCCCAGATATTTAATGCCAGTGCCTGGTTAATATCCCCAACAATAACTAGGTTGATATATCAATATTCTAAGAGACTTAATCGGAATACCTCAGCCCCACCACTCCACCGCAATAATAATTTCTAAAGCGGGAGATTTACGTGGTGCTTCATCATTGGTAAATCGTCTCGAATCGCCGTGATTGTATTCATTTAGATATTTTTTATTTTATTTTAGTTTTTCACTTTAATTATTTACTTATCAATAAATAGAAAGTTATAAAAGTGTATAAGATTGTATACTTAACATCTACACCCTGGGGTCGGACTCCCAGGTTTAGCTGTGTGTAGATGTTAAGTATACAATCTTATACACTTTTATAACTTTCTATTTATTGATAAGTAAATAATTAAAGTGAAAAACTAAAATAAAATAAAAAATATCTAAATGAATACAATCACGGCGATTCGAGATGATTTACCAATGATGAAGCACCACGTAAATCTCCCGCTTTAGAAATTATTATTGCGGTGGAGTGGTGGGGCTGAGGTATTTCGATTAAGTCTCTTAGAATATTGATATATCAACCTAGTTATTGTTGGTTTATACGATCTAGCTGAGTGGGTTGTTATACAACTACATAAATTACTGGTTCCAGATTAAAGCTTATGGTTAATATCCCCAGCATAACACCGCTGGTGGCCAAAAAAATCCCTGACCGCTGCTGGCTGAATATTTACCCCTATATTTTTTTTAATGAGAAAACATATAATTACCTGGTTACTCATAAATACTATTTTCTAAGCCAAGCCTGCTGCAGAAGTACAAACCCATCATTTTTACAAACTCTCTTCAGATACTGCACTTGTACCAGAGAGCAGCAAAACCAGTTATTTTATAGCACTAGCATGGAAAGAAATAAGTTATGGAGTTGTATATTGTCAGCTATACCCAGGTTAACTCTCATCAGGCCTCTCAGAATCTGGATATCCAATGCAGGTACTCAAAATGAGGACAGGACTGAATATGAAGGTCTAATTCACCCAGTGGGAACCAGGTTTTAAAGAAACACTTATTAGCACTGGCTGAAGATCAGCCCTATATTTACTGTTAGCGTGGATTCATGTACCATTTCCTATGTAGGAGTTTCAGGTTTCAAGTTTATTTAAAATTTTATTTTAATGCTTATCGGCATTTCTAAGCGTTGCACATGAAAAAAATGGGACTCGCAGAACTGACACCAGCCATTCAGAAAGCAGCATGGGGCCAGGCAGGAGCATGGAAAGCTTGCTCCTGACCTCCGCGCTCCTGATCTGTGCGCCGCTGCCACAAAATAGGACGACAGCCGTCTAGCGAGGGAGGGATACATGCTGGACCACCAGGATGTTTTAAAAAGGTACGATGGTGGCGGGGGGCGGGGAGGTTTAAAAAGGTACGATGGGGGAGGGGGGGTTAAAACAGTGCGGGGGGTAAAAATTTGTATTACAGAATGACACGATGACAAAATTCATCACCGTTCCCATCCCCGCGGATAACTGCGGGAAATAATCCCATGTCATTTTGTAGTGTCTATTTCAACCTCAGTCCTTCTACACCAGCATTCTTCAAAGCAAAGCTTTCGGGTCAGTGGTTGTGGCCATTCATACTCTGATTCTTATTTGAGCCAAGGATAATGAAGCCATTGTGACATCACTGATGTGATTGGCTCTTAGGCACTGGTGGAATGAGGCATTATGACATCACAATATCTGCTCTGGACACCAGAGACTGTCATTCTTTAGTGTCTATTTCAACCTCGGTCCTTCTACAGCAGCATTCTTCAAAGCAAAGTTTGCGGGTCAGTGGTTATGGCCATTCATACTCTGATTCTTATGTGAGCCAAGGATAATGAAGCCATTGTGACATCACTGATGTGATTGGCTCTTAGACACTGGTGGAAAGAGGCATTATGACATCACAATCTCTGCTCTGGAATGTTGCTGCTCAATCTCAGCATTCTTCAAAGCAAAGCTTGAGGGTCAGTGGTTCTGCCCAATTATACTCTGATTCTTCCCTCTCTCCTTAAACAATGACATGAAGATGGTTTTCTGCGGTTATCCGTGGGGACGGGAACGGTGATGAGTTTTGTCACCGTGTCATTCTCTAATTTGTTTCTTTGCTAGATAAGATGCACCGACATTTCCATCCACTTTTGTGTGGAAGAAAAGTGCGCCTTATGGAGCGAAAAATATGGTAGTTTTTTATCGCGAGTTATTCCTAGAATTTTAATAGAATTAACCATTTGTAGTGGAATTTTGTTAAGTTGGATGGGAGATGATAAAGAGAGATCATCTTTCCATGGAATGAGCATGGTTTTTGTTTTAGGTATGTTTAGTGCCAGGATATTGTCCCTGAGCCAGTTGTTAATTTGTACAACAGTGAGTGAATGGTAAAATACCAACAAGTGTTAACTGGAATGTGAGGTTCACATTCATTTCTCCACCCTCTGATCCACCTATTTCCTTCCTCATAACAGGCTATGCAGTTAGGGGTAGATTCAAGAAAGGTCACCTGATAGAAAATGCTAAGCCAGTGGTTCTTAACCTTGTTGGAGGTACTGAACCCCACCAGTTTCATATGCGTGTTCAACGAACCCTTCTTTATTGGAAAAATAAAATATGATTTTTACAATTTCAAAACATAGGTATACAGTGAGGGAAAAAATAATATCAATTTTGAAAACAAAAAAATTCTCCTATATTTCGAATAATAATAACATAATAATGAAATTTACTCCAAATCAGTGTGACTTCTGCTGTTGCCTCTCAGAGACCAGTTCAGAAATGTGCGGCTTCACCTTGGCAAGTGCCACTCTCATGTCATTTTCGCAACAAAGTCTGTTCCTTTTCTTCATTTTTATGATTGAACGTGACCGAAGCGCTATATGAGTCGGAGGTGTGTTTTGACCTCCGCCGAACCCGCGAGACTGACTCACCGAACCCCTGGGGTTCATAGAAACATAGAAAAAAGCAGCAGAAAAGGGCTATAGCCCACCAAGTCTGCCCATTCCAAGTATCCCCTCCCCTGAATTTACTCCCTTAAAGATACCACATGAGTATCCCATTTTCTCTTAAAATCCATCATGCTGCTGGCCTTTATCACCTGGAGTAGGAGTCTGTTCCAATGATCCACCACTCTTTCGGTGAAGAAGTACTTCCTGGAGTCGCCATGAAACTTCCCTCCCCTGATTTTCAGGTCGAACCCAGGTTAAGAACCACTATGCTAAGCACAAATTCTATAACAGTAATTATGTGTGCAATTGTTATTATAGAATACGTTTTTCCAAGTTTTTCAAGTTTGTTTAAAAATTTTCTATCCTGACCTAAGAGTAACCTTCAGGGCGGCTTGCAATTTAAAACATATTAAAAATTCACAATATACAAAATAATTCACACATAATACAAAAGCAATAACAGCATAAGTGTCCATTACATGTGTAACTTTAAACTTGAGCACTTACACCAGGTCAATGGTTGGCCTAATTGTGATGCCTAACTAATGTCGGGTAACAAAACGATAAAGGGAGGTTAGGGCTCTTCAGCTTTGAAAAGAGATGGCTGAGGGGGGAGATTCTACAAAATCCTGAGTGGTGTAGAATGGTTAAAAGTGGATCGATTGAAAAATGATGAAGTTACAGGGAAATGCTTTTAAAACCGATCGGAGGAAATAGTTTTTCACTGAACTCATTGCCGGAGGAGGTAAGAGTGGTTAGTGTAGCCGGGTTTAAAAAAGTTTTGAGCAAGTTCGAGGAGGAAAATTCCATAGTCTGCTATTGAGATATACATGGGGGAAGCCACTGCTTGTCCTGGGATCAGTAGCATGGAATCTTAGTACTCTTGGGGATTCCGGAATCTTGCTGCTCTTTGGAGTTCTGGAATGTTGCCTCTATGAGCTCCTTGGATTTGGGTTTCTGCCAGGTACTTGTGACTTGAATTGGCCACTGTTGGCAAAAGGATACTGGGACCCAGTATGGCTATTCTTATATTCCCCTGAGCTGACTTGCCCATGTCCATATCCCCTAGAACAGTGTTCTTCAACCACCGGTCCATGGACCAGTGCCGGTCCACAGAAATTTTCTGCCGGTCCACAGGGCCAGCATGTGCATTAGGCCCAACACAGTGTTCTTCAACCGCCAGTCCACGGTGCGATCGATGCGGCGTTATCTTCGAGCCAGCTCCCTCTTCCTCACTGATTCAGTGCACAAAGCCAGGGGCAGTGGCTCCTACGGGCATCCTGCGCCTGAACCGGAAGCCTTCTCTCTGACGTTGCAATGTCAGAGGGAAGGCTCCCAGATGAGGCATGGGACATGCAAGGTGCAATTAGTACTATTATGGGGGCGGGGTCTGGGGTGGAGATTGGGTAGAGATGGGCGGGGTCTGGCCCACGACTTAGCCCAGTGTTCCTCAACCGCCGGTCCACGGACCGATGCTGGTCCACAGAATAATTATTTTACTTCTGCCGGTCCATAGGTGTAAAAAGGTTGAAAAACACTGCCCTAGAACAGGGCTGCCCAAGTCCGGTCCTCAATATCTACTGGCAGACCAGGTTTTCTGGATATCCATAATGAATATGCTTGAGAGAGATTTGCCTGCACTGCCTTCTTGGTATGCAAATCTCTCTCATGCATGTTCATTATGGATAGCCAGAAAACCTGGCCCGCCAGTAGATCTCGAGGACCGGACTTGGGCAGCCCTGCCCTAGAAGTTGTGCGAGATAGATTTTGTGTGTGCAACTTCTAAAATACAGACTAATGGCAGCTGTCCACGTAACCGGTTATTGGTGCCAATTAGCATATTTTTCTTCCTCTATTAAATTAATTTATGAGCACAGCTGACTATAATTTGTGCACTAAGTGTAAGTTTGGGCATCCAACTTTATAGAATTAGAGGATTAGTATATGAATTACCATGTGCTTTCATGACGATATGTTAACAGCATGAATTAATTCATAGGCTAACTCCTTATCACAATTCAGTAGAACAAGTGAAAGTAGTGGCATAATGCGGGTGAAATTGGCATAGTGAGGGTGAGAGGCGCCTGGGTCGGAGGTGCCCCTGCCCCGCCCTCATCTCCGCCACCACTCCTTCCCTGATCCCCCCTGCCGCGTGTGCGCCCCCTTCCCTTTCCCCCTACCTCTAGTTGTTCACCCCCGGCTCTCCCTCTGTTGTTACTTGGAAGTGATGTCAGCAGTAGAGCTGACATGGTCATGAGGAACACGTTGAAGTTGTATGCTCTAAAATTACTTTCCATTGAATAAGGGTTCTAGCACACAATGAAAGAACAGGTGGTATAGTGGCAAACATCCCTAAGAACACACCTTCACTGAGGTTGCAGTTTAGCCATCGTACAGCAGGTGGCGCTAACCTGCCATGTCAGAGGCTCAGTCAGAGGGGTGGGACTCAGTCTGGAAGGTTGTTAAATGCTCTGGAGCAGAGTGGGTCATGGATATTCCAAGGCAAGAGGTCTCCAGGAGCGAGACCCCAAGTACAGAGGTCTCCTGGAGGAGGACCAAGAGTGAAGGAATCCTCCTAAGGCTGGGCCCATGTACCTGTGAAGGAGACCTAGGGAAGCAAGGAGTGACCAAATTTCCAAAGGTTGCACTCAAGGTAAAGAGTAACCACCCAAAGGGTTACAAGAGAATGACTAGAAAATTGCCAAGGTAACAGTGCAGTTCTTTATTTGTGAAGACTCAGACCGTAACCAGAGCCAGGTTTAGATTTATGTATAAGTGAATTGGACTATGTTGAAGAGAGTCACTCTTAATGTGACTGTTGCTATGCTAAGCCTTGAGTCTGTGACAGAAACAGATTGCCATTTGTATGTTTGTTCAGCAGTATCATTTCCTTTTGATTTACACTGCATCCTGATTGGATCTGTTAGGGATCTCAGACTGTAATGGACTCGTATTTTAGATTATTTGCCTGTGTTTCCCGTCCTCTTGTTTTTACCGTCATCCCATCTTTTTCTATTTAAATATTGTACTTCTGCCAAGTTGCCTCTCGTGTCGGTGTGTCATTGTTTGTCAGTGTGTCTGACTGTTAGTGTTATTGTGGTGAAATTTGTTTTTAATGTATGTTTTTATAATTTCTTGTTTTTTTATATATACTATGTAAAACCGCTTTGATATTTGATAAGACGGTATATCAATTTTTATTTTTTTTTTGTAATTCTCTATTCATTTTCAAAACTTATACAAAGCGCAAACAAAGTATACAATCAGAAGAAAACCATATAAACAGCACTTATCTTCAAACAGATAATAAATAAAATACTTTACTCCCCCCTCCACCTCCCAAATTTTAAATAAGCCTGAAACCTGTCCACTAGCCATGCTACCAGTATTACACACACAAACACAGGAAATAAAACAGGTGATCAAATGTTAGCAGATTTCTGTGCCAGTGCATAGCAATGACTAGTGTATGAAATTATTTGAATGTAGCAAAAAGCACCAGAAATTAGCTTACTTTCTTCATTTCTTCAGAATAAGTACAGGTTTAACTTCAATTTAGATCAATAAAAAGTAAATTGAAGAAAATTAATCTGATATGGTAGCGAAGGGGGCTGAAATGGTAGTTCGGTTTGTTTGTTTTTTACTATCATTTTAAGATTAGTAATTAGAGGGTTAAGTTGAACTCACGCATTTAACCATTGAATTACAAGACTGCAAGAGACTGGTTTGATGAGACTGAGTTTAGGCACATTTGGGTTGGCGGAGGTCAGGTCACTTCTCTGTACATTATACATGAACATTTAGAGTGGTTGTTGCTAACCTATGTTAAGGAAATAACATATAATACTCGTATTTGCCTTTTAACAAGTGTTAAATGGCAAAATTTGTAGGTCAAGCATGCGTTAGCAAAAAGAATAATGCAGATTTCATTCAATTCCTCAAGCTGCATTATTTTTCTTGTCCAGGAGCAATGGGCCATAATACTTGGGAACTTTCTTTGCCCCATTGCCCCAGGTACATTAGGTAGATTGTGAACTCACCGGGACAGATGGGGGAAAAAACTGAAATTGATGAACTCCTGGATGCAGGAATTTAAACTTAAACTCAATTCTGATAAGACAAAGTTTTTTGTTGCGTCACCTTACAAAATTTCTCATGAGCCCTCTATTAGTATAAACCCAACATTGTATGCACTTCATTCAACAATTAAAAATGTTAGGAATTGTTCTGGATCAGTATCTGACCATGATAAAACAGATAGATACGGTGGTACATAAAGGTTATTATACTTTATGGAAATTGCAAACTATCCAACCATATGTTGAGTTTTCTGCTTTTAGACCTTTGCTTCAATCTTTGTTATTGAGTCTTCTTGACTACTGAAACATTGTTTATTTGACAATCACTAAGAAAGACTTGACCAGAATACAGCACTAAGAAAGACATGATTCAGAATACAGCAGTCAGACTGATTTATGGCCTGAAGAAGTATGACCATGTTACGCCGTTTTATTGTGCATTACATTGGTTGCTGATGGAGGCTCGTGTTCTGTTTAAGTTGGATTGTTTTTGTTCTAAGGTTTTGTATGGCACTGCTCCACTCTACCTGGTTAATAGATTTTCTATAGCATCGTACAAACATAGGGCTGTAAAAGCAAGAAATTTCTTGATCATACTTTGGCATTTCAGGTAGCTTCCAATGACAAAGAATTCCAATCGTTGTTGCTTACTGCTTATTCCTACAAACATTTAAGAACTCAGCTGAAAACTTATCTTTTTTTCAAAATACTTGGTTAAATAATTTATTCTGTTCTTAATTATATTGTTCATTGTTTATAGTCTTTTGTAAACCGTTTTGAACTTATGGTTATGCGGTTAATAAGCACGATGTTATGTTATGTTATAGAGAACCTCCATTAATAGGCAGTATATAAATGTTCTGCTAATCAGGTAAGGCTAGTCTGAGTTAGGGCACTGGTCTTTGACCTAAGGGCCGCTGCGTGAGCGGACTGCTGGGCACGATGGACCACTGGTCTGACCCAGCAGCAGCAATTTTTATGTTCTTATGTTCTAGGTCTTCTATTCCGACTTTACTTATTCAGTTCAAGGTTGGATTACATTACAAGAGGTTGAGTCAGATACTCAGGAAGTTACAATGGACAGTTTGACACAGGCATTCAATAGAACTGCTAGTACAGGTAGATCAGTACTGTTATTAATACATTTAGGTCATATTTGTAAATACATAGTTATAAGTTTAAGTAGGTCATCTTTGGCTCATCGTTATGTTCCAGGAGTTGTGTTGCACAATTTAGAAATGTGCTTTCAGTTACTTCCAGCTTGGCTCCCAGTCATGGTACAGAAATGCTTTTAAAAGTTTTCTGAACCTGAGATATTGGTCACAGTTGTACTTGTCCCAGTATTTTTCTAACTGATATTGCATGCATAAGGTAGTTTGCCTTGTAGACTTTATATTGTTGCATTCTGGCAATTATAAGTGGAAAAGATTTCTGGTGGAATATCTGTTGGAGGTTCTCAGGAAAAGGGTAATCTGGGACATTCCTTGTCAGGATCTTAAAGGCAGTGGTTCCTAATTTAAACTTGATCTTTGCGCTTATGGGCAGCCAATGTAGGGCTGTGGGTGTTCCAATTTCCATAGTCTGTATATGAGTCTTAATGCTGCATTTTGAACTAGTTGTAAGAGATGATAGCAATGTTTTAGAGCAAAAAAAAACAAACTAGTGTTATATTACAGTAGTCTAGTCGAGATAGGATTAGGGATTGTACTAAAATTTCAGAAAGCTTCTATTTTGAAGTATTTTCTGATAGATCTTATTATTGATTGTATGTGGCTCTTCATGTATAGGTGATTATCAACTTCTTCTCCTAATGGAGTTCTAATGGAAAGTCTGTATTGTCTACAGTAATCCTTAGACTCTAGCATGGATCAGGTGAGTGTCCTAGCCAAAGGAATTTGGTTTTGTTCTTATTTAGTCTGAAGCGGTGAGTTGAAGTCCATATTTGTATGATATGGACACATTTTTTGATAATGGCGACAGCCGTTACAGGTAGCGTGATCGCTATGTCGTCTGCATAGGTGAAATGTTTTATTCATATGAGATACAGGTTATCTTCCGAGGATTGCATTAGAAGGTCGAACGCTAATGGTGAAAGTGGGGATTCTTGGGGAACCCCACTGGGAGAGTGCCAGCTATTAGAAAGTACACCATCCTTATGTACAGCATAGTGCTGACTGGTTAGGAAGCCTTGGAACCAGGAGAGGACTGGGACGCTAAATCCAAAATCACTGACTATCTTGGACATTTGATCGAAGTCTACT
This sequence comes from Geotrypetes seraphini, assembly GCF_902459505.1. Classification (NCBI taxonomy): domain Eukaryota; kingdom Metazoa; phylum Chordata; class Amphibia; order Gymnophiona; family Dermophiidae; genus Geotrypetes; species Geotrypetes seraphini. The sequence continues at coordinate 37,222,521 of NC_047101.1, forward strand.
AGGTCGAATGCACTGCTTAGGTCAAATTAGATTATGATTGCACTGTGACCTTTGCCTAGTAGTTCTTTGCTGTATGTTACTAGTACTGCAACCACTGTCTCAGTGCTGTGATTTTTCTTGAATCCTGAGTGCGAAGGGAGAAGGATATTGAAGTGTTGTAAATAGCATTTGAGTTGTCATGTGACATGTTCTTCCATCATTTTGACAAATAGGGGGATGGAAGCTACTGGCTGATAATTGGTCATATCAGAGGAGCTGAGTTTTGGGTTCTTGGGAATGGGCGTTAAGATAATTCCTCCTCCTGATATGGGGAAAAGGCCAGTTTTTAGGTGACAGTTGAGCCATTGGGTTATTTTTCCTATGGTTGTTGGGGTGGCTACTTTGATCAGGTAAGGTGGGCAGATGTCGAGGCTGCAGTATGCTTTGGTGTATTTTAGGAGAAATCGTTTTGAATTTAATCTCTTCAAAATCATTCCAAAATCTGTCTGTTGGTATTTCCATCGGTGGTTTTCTTGCCGTGGATCTAGCTAGACTGGTGGAGGATAGCTAGGTTCGTGTGGATTTAATCGTTTAAAATAGTTAGCTAGCTGTGAGACTGTTGGAATAGAGGGGTGGTCATCATTTTGGACTTGGACGGAAAGTTGGACGGAAATGTGGTATAAAGATAGACGATTTAGTGGCTTGGACGATCAGATCGGCAGGACGTATAATTAGATGATTTTCGAAAGTTAAAAAAAGTTGGACGTATCTTTCGAAAATGTGTCTTAGGCTCTTTTTAACTTTGGACGACTTGCGAGATGGACATAAACGGACTTAGATGTCCCTTTCGATTATGCCCCTCAATATTCATAACAATCAAAATATCAATAATAAAAATTAACTAATCAATACAGACTAAAAATTTTATTAAAAATAAATAAATGAATAAGTACAGACTGCAGGCCCGAACTCATTTCTTCAATTTAAAAAAAGCCAATTGAAAAAAAAAGTGCTTTTAAATGTCTTTTAAAATTTATATACGTTTTTTCTTTCCTCAATTCTATAGGCAAACTGTTCCATAGTCGTGGAACTAAATAGAAGAATGCACAATCTCTAGTTGAGGCAAGAGGGGCCTTCGAAATATGGGGAACTGCTACCCTATCATTATTCAAAGATCATAAAAGACGCCAAGTCCCTCTTCTATTAAATTGCGCTAGCTAGAGAGCCACCCTGAATGGCCTGCGCTGCTCCCAACGCTCATAGGAACTCTATGAGCGTCGGGAGCAGCACAGGCCATTCAGCGCAGTTTAATAGAAGAGGCCCCAAGTTTATACTGTATGTTAAGGATTTGCTTTTGAACTTATGATAAACTGTCAATAAAGTATACGTAACTGAAGGTTGGCTTTGACATCTCCTGTGCCTCTTCTTTTTTTGTTGTCTGTTTTCCCCGAGGCTTGGTACCTTCTTTTTTGGATTTTTGTTTTTTTTCTACATTTCTGCAGCAGACAAGAAAAGCTATGAATGATGGATGGAAAGACAGATGCAAAGCTCTTCTAAAAGGAAGAGTACGAAAGAACTATCTATTTATCCATGTGTTGTGCAAACTGCTGTGCATTCAAAGAATTGGCAAGTTGGCATTTTTCCAATTTAAATAGCACATTAAGAAAGATTAAAGAGGTCGGTCGGAGGCTTGGCAATGATATTAACTATGAAGAAAGTGTCTTCTGCTGGCATAAATTAATCCTAAGAGAGTCTTCTCTGAGTGATTCTTTTTCCAGAAATATGTGACATGTTTATACAAGTTTTTTTTTCTCCCTGTGTTAAAAAGTTTTAATCTTTAATTTTTCACTTTGATAGCTCTTGGTTTAGAATCATTTTCATTGAACCATGTGTCTTGGTTTCAACATCTTCATACTTATAGCTGGGCAAAGGACTGAAACTTTCAGACAGACCTGTTAGCTAGAAAATGGCTTTAGAAATTGCTTTCAATAGCACATGTTTTACCAGCTCAACTATTTTTTTTTAAAATTCTTTATTTATCATTTTAAGATTTTTAACAAAATCACGTTTTGTACAGAAAGATTGTCAGATCAAACACAAAATAATAAGAAATAAATTTAGAAGATATTAAAAAATTCTAATCATCCAATCTCAAGTCCTCAATAATGTGATCCAAGATATAAATGAGTGAACTTTAAGGAAATCAATTAATAAATTCTGTACAAGAAAAAGGTATCGAATGACTGGGTTAAGAAGTATATTCTATTAATCAAGTCCAATTGTTGTTACTATTATATTGTTGTTGTTGTTCCTTCTTTTTCCAAACGTTTCAGCGTCAAAAAAGCTGTAAGTTGAGCTGGTTCAAAAACCACATATTTATTATCTCGATACCTTATTATACCTTTACATGGGAAGCGTAAAAAGAAAATGCCACCCAGCTGTATAACTCCTGCTTTCATCTGAAGAAATTGACGCCTACGGTTCTGGGTTTCTCTACTAACATCTGGAAACATTTGAATTTTCAAACCCAGAAATTCTTTATTCTTGTTCTTAAAGAGCATTTTTAGAATCCAATCCTTATCTGGCAACAACGCCACAGATAGTAAAAGAGTTGCTGGTTTAGCCAAATCTTTATCTGATGTTTCCAGGATTGCTGTCAAATCTTGTTGAAGGTCTTGTGTTTCCTGTTTCTTATCCTCACCCAGCTCAACTATTTACCTCCAGGCCACCATTTTTCATTTCATTATGTGGCCTCTCTAAGAACATAAGAATAGCCTTACTGGGTCAATCTAGCCCGGTATCCTGTCTTCGCGGAGGCCACTCTAAGGGCTCCTTTTACAAAGCCGCACTGGATTAGCACGCTATAGCGTGCGCTAGCCGGAAATCTACCGCCTGCTCAAAAGGAGGTGGTAGCGGCTAGCACACGCAGCAATTTAGCACGCTGCTTTTTCGCGTGTTAAGGCCCTAGCGTGGCTCTGTAAAAGGAGCCCTAAGTCACAAGTACCTGGCCAAAACACAAATAGTAGCAACATTCCATGCTACCATCCCATGTCTGTCTCATCAGCAGACTATGGACTTTTCATCTAGGAACTTGTCCAAACCTTTTTTTAAAACCAGCTACATTAACTGCTCTTACCACAACCTCTGGCAAAGTGTTCCAGAGCTTATCTATTCTCTGAGTGAAAAAATATTTCCTCCTATTGGTTTTAAAAGTATTACTCTGTAACTTTGAGTGTCCCCTAGTCTTTGTAAATCTTGATGCAGTAAAAAAAATCAATCCACTTGTACCCGTTCTACACCATTCAGAATTTTGTAGACTGCAATCATATCTCCCCTTAGCTGTCTCCGTTCCAAGCTGAAGAGCTCTAACTTCTTTAGTCTTTATTCATATGAGAGGAGTTCCATCCCCTTTATCATCTTGGTCACTCTTCTTTGAACTTTATCTAGTGCCACTATATCTTTTTTGAGATAAGAAGACCAGAACTTAATGCAATACTCAAGGTGAGGTGAGGTTGTACCATTACTCAAGGTACCATACTCAAGGTGAGGTGAGGTTGTACCATTGAGTGATACAGAGGCATTATAACATTCTTAGTCTTATTTACCATCCCTTTTCTAATAATTCCTAACATCCTGTTTAACTTCTTGGCTGCCACCACACATTGGGCGGAAGGCTTCAGTGTATTGTCTCTGATGACACCTAGATCCTTTTTTTAAGCACTGCCCCCCACGGTGGTCCCTAGCATCCGATAACTATGATTTGGATTATTCTTCCCAATGCGCATCACTTTGCATTTGTCCACATTAAATTTAATCTTGTTTAGATTTTACCTCTGGGGGGTTTGGTGGCAGTTGGAAGGCTATATCAGTACTTCCCAAATTTTTATCTAATGTGTTCCCATTGTAATACTTAAAAATTCAAAAGATCCTAGCTCAGTGGTTCCAAAACCTGGTCCTGGAGGCACTCCAGCCAGTCAGGTTTTTAGGATATCCACAATGAATATTCATGAGAGAAATTTGCATGCAGCAGAGGCAGTGCATGCAAATGTCTCTCATGAATATATATGTTGATATGGAAACCATTTAATTTTAAACAGTATGTACATTTTAAAAATAAATAAATATAAGGGCAAAAGTTTCCAAATTTATTTTCACCTCACTAGAAAGGTAGAAATAAACAATGACTCTGCCCTCCTGAAAAGTGGCTAGAAGCTGAACTACAGTTCTCAGACATCATCTCAAGAACCACGGTACAATATGACTCCACTTTCATCATAGGAGACCTCAATCTCCACCTAGACTCAACCTCAAACTCTCAAACCATGAAATTCCTCTAGCTCTTAAATGTTTCAACAACTCACAAACGAAAAGGGCCATCAGTTAGATCTACTCGCCTTCTCCATCTCAGCAAAAAGCACAAGCTACTAGAATGTAATTCCCTATCCAAAGTAGCTTGTTTAGACCACCTACTCCTAGAATTCACCATATTCTGGAAAGAGACATCAATAACCAAACCAAGCCTCCCCTCCCCTCCCTCTGAGTAGCTGCATATTATAGAAATAAAGTAGCCCCTGGATCACACTGGAATTACTATCCATCCCCATCCCTGACCAAGACTTCCAGGACCATTGGAAAATGATCAAAGAACAAACTAGCCCCACTCAAACGCTGAAAAAGAATCCAAAGATCATCAGAGAAGTGGTTTGACTCAGCACATACAGTATGTCCCTAAAAGAGTTTGCCAACAAGCCAAGCACTAAGTGGCGCCAGAAAATCCTAGAATACAAATCACTACTGATGCAAAAGAAGAAAGCGTACCACTCTAAACAGATCAACAGAGAAGATAATCTTAAAATCAACAAACTGTTCTCAATATTAGATAATCTAACAAGCACAAACAAGATCCGCATGTTTTACATGGTCTAAGTCACAACGTCCAAGTTCCGTCTAGGCTCTGTGGTTAAACTTTCGGTTATACATGCTGTACAACTAAGTCTAAGCCGGCCCACGTCCCGCTCAATTCCCGCCCTCGACACACCTCCCAAAACGCCCGTTTAGCTTTGGACATTCAGCAGCACTATGAAGGCCTAGGTCGTTTAGAAATACATTCAAAACCCGGTTTTATTATCGGCGCTTGGACGTTTTTGAGAAATCTTCATCCAAGTGCTGACTTAGGCCGGTTTTTTGATGTTTTCCTCTTTCGATTATGAGCCCCATTATGTATTTCCTTTTCTATTTTGAATGGAGTTCTTTTCAAAATTGTTTTGTATTACATATTGTAAACCGCTTGGATCCTTTTTGGCTATATATGCGGTATATAAAGTTTTTATAAACATATGTGACCGTATCTATATTGTATGTCAAGGACTTGTTTTTGAACTTATGATAAAACAAGAATAAAGTATACGTAACTGAACATTGGCTTGACATCTCCTGTGCCTCTTTTTTTTTGCTGACTTAGTCAAAAAATGAAGGACATGGAATGAAAAAAATGAAATACCAAAAGGTATCCAAATAGGGAGTGAAAAATTCAATATATATCAAGAAAAACACATCCCTCGAATATAATTAATATTCACTTAAAAATAAAAGCTGTGCAAATGATAGGATTCGCTCAGAGATACGGAGGGGGTACTAGGAGGAAGAAATCCCCCAACCACCTCACCACCCAATCATTGCATAGTCCTCCACACTTTTTAGCTTCCATAAATTTAAAGAAAAAAACATGCAGGAAAGAAATGTTGGACTGGTGGAGGGAAAGGAGGGAGAAATGCTGGATTGGGAGGGGGGCCAGAAAGGAGGAAGGATGTTGGACTGCAGGGGGCAGAAAGGAGGAAGGGAGTGAGAAATGTTACGCTGGGAGGGAGGAGAGATGACTCAAAGAAGGGAGAGATGTCAGATTCCGGAGAAGGGGGATGGAAGGATGGAGAGAGAGATGTCAGACCACGCAAAAGGGAAGGAGAGCAAGATGGCAGACCACGGGAGAGGAGAGAGATGCCAGGTTGTGGGAAGAAGAGAAAGATGGCAGCTTCTTTTGCTGAGTTGTTATAGTGACTTATACAAGGGCCTCCCAGTGAGACTGATACAGTGACTACTGGTGCTACAGAAGATGGCTGCTACCCGTGTCTTATTTATTGTATTATATAATATTGTTTGTTTGTGTTGTGTTTTCTTCAAAAATTTTCAAAAAAATCTTATTGGAAAATAAAATGGAGGAAAAACAATCTGAATTTCCAAGACAAGTTAAAGGCATGCTTATCCCCATAGTGTGATTATTGAGAGATAAGAAATAAGAATTGCCGCTGCTGTGTCAGACCAGTGGTCCATCCTGCCCAGCAATCCGCTCACGCGGCGGCCCCCAGGTCAAAAACCAGTGCTCTAAATGAGTCCAGCCTCTCCTGCGTACATCCCAGTTTAGCTGAAACTTTTCCAATTTTGTCTTGAAACCCTGGAGGGTGTTTCCCCTATAACGGACTCCAGAAGAGTGTTCAAGTTTTCCACCACTCTCTGGGTGAAGAACTTCCTTACGTTTGTACGGAATCTATCCCCTTCTAACTTTAGAGAGTTCTTGGAGAGTATGAACAATCTGTCTTTATCTGCTAAGTCTATTCCCTTCAGTATTTTGAATGTCCAACTTTGTCTTCCCCTATAACAGACTTCGGAAGAGCGTTCCAGTTTTCCACCACTCTCTGGGTGAAGAAGAACTTCCTTACGTGGGTAATCACCTGATATGATAGTTGTATAGCCCTGATTCTATAAAAGATGTCTATAGTTAGGCTCCTAGATCAGCTCGCCTAGCCAATCTAGGTGCCTAACTTAATTTTTGTTTAATTGGCTTAATCAGTGCTGATAATTGAAAGTGCCACTAAAAACCCAAAAATAATTAAATAAATTAAGTTGCTGATCGGCACCTAACTCTGTAGACGCATACCACATCGATGTAGGCGTCTACACCGAGGCTCCTACTGGCAAGTGGGCGGATTCGGGGCAGAGTTTGGGCATGAATTGACTTAGGTGCCAGTAGGCATCTACCTTAGGCGCACTCATTTAAATTAAAAAAAAACCCTAACCTAAATAGAGCGCCTACGGCGTGATTCTATAAATGGTGCTTAGCAGTTGACTGACAACCGCGCTTAGGAGATAGACGCCATTTATAGAATCAGGTCCTTCGTGCCTTTCACTGGCCTTTGTCTTTTTAGGTGTGTCTCAATTTATTGAACGTTGATTTTTACATTGCCTTGGCTGGGCTTTTTAAAACTGGCGAGGTAGTTTAGAAATGTTTTAAATAAATACATTTCTCAAATAAACAACCTCACCATTTGGGGGCTATAGTCAAGAAGACTCCTCCCCTTGTTATCTCCAAGAATGCTTCTGCCCAGTAGCATAGTAAGGGTGAGTGGCACCTCTTCCCTTTCCCCAAACCTTTTTAACTTCTCCGGCATGAGCAGCATGCCCACATCAGTGTTGACTCGCCCTTCGACGCCACTTCCTAGGCGTGCGTCCCAGAAGTGACTACGCCACTGCTTCTGCCTGACCTGAGATTGCAAGGAGCTCTTTCTGTGCAAATCACAGAGAGCATCTTGGAACATGAATCAAACTCCTTGTCACGTGGATAACTTGGTCTTAATCTGTTTAGTGCTTTGTATAAGAATAATCTTTGAGAAAGAAAAAATATTTGCAAAAGATGCTTTGACTGACAGAAGAGCAGAAATAGTGCACAGTATCACAAATAATGCACAGTGGGCACAGTAGGAGAACGTGGCACAGTGGTTAAAGATACAGCCTCAGGCCTCTGAGGCTGGAAGTGACATCAGAGAGAGCGCCAAGGCCGGCGTGAGCAATATGTTCTGAAGTTAAAAAGGTACAGGGAAGGGGCGCGTGCATGTGCTTGCATGGCAGGGGGAGGGAGAGGAAGAGGAGTGCCAGCGCCCCAAGGATGACTGCGCCCAGGACGGACTGCCCCCCTCGCACCCCCCTTTACCACGCCACTGCTCGATTGTCCTTTACTTGGCTCACTTTTACTACATTTTGATTTCTAGAGTGGCGCAGTGGTTAAAGTTACAGCCTTGGCACACTGAGGTTGTGGGTTCAAACCCACGCTGTTCCTTGTGACCCTGGGCAAATCACTTAATCCACCCATAGCTCCAGCAACATTAGATGTAATGTGAGCCCACCTCATATAAACCGTTCTGATCCCACCCAGGAGGAGCAGTACAGAAAACAGAATAAACTAATGTTAATAATGTACCTTGTAGGAAGTTTACTTATGGGGTTAATGTGGCGCAGTGGTTAAAGCTACAGCCTCAGCACCCTGGGGTTGTGGGTTCAAACCCATGCTGCTCCTTGTGACCCTGGGCAAGTCACTTAATCCCCCCATTGCCCCAGGTACATTAGACAGATTGTGAGCCCACCAGGACAGACAGAGAAAAATGCTTGAGTACCTGAATAAAATCATATAAACATAAGAACATAAGAAGTTGCCTCCGCTGAGGCAGACCATAGGTCCATCCTGCCCAGCGGTTCGCTCCCGCGGCGGCCCATCAGGCCCATTGCCTGAGTAGTGGTCTATACCTATCTATACCCTTCAATCCCTTTTTCTTCTAGGAATCTATCCAAACCTTCTTTGAAACCATTTAATGTTTTCTTGTCTACAACAGTCTCTGGAAGCGCGTTCCATGTATCCACCACCCTCTGAGTGAAAAAGAACTTCCTAGCGTTTGTTCTAAACCTGTCCCCTTTCAATTTCTCCGAGTGCCCCCTTGTACTTGTGGTGCCCCATAATTTGAAAAATCTGTCCCTGTCTACTTTTTCTATGCCCTTCAGGATCTTGAAGGTTTCTATCATGTCTCCGCTTTTCCAGGGAGAAAAGTCCCAACTGCTTCAATCTGTCGGTATATGGGAGATTTTCCATTCCCTTTATCAGTTTAGTTGCTCTTCTCTGTACTCCCTCAAGTACTGCCATGTCCTTCTTGAAGTACGGCGACCAGTACTGGACACAGTACTCCAGATGCGGCCGTACCATTGCACGATACAGCGGCATGATGACTTCCTTCGTCCTGGTCGTAATACCCTTCTTAATGATACCCAACATTCTGTTTGCTTTCTTTGAGGCTGTGGCGCACTGCGCCGATGCCTTCAGTGTTGCGTCTACCATCACTCCCAGGTCTCTCTCCAGGTTACTGACCCCTAGTGGTGTTCCCCCCATTTTGTACGTGAACATCGGGTTCTTTTTCCCCACGTGCATGACCTTGCATTTCCCTATGTTGAAGCTCATTTGCCATTTTTCGGCCCACTTTTCCAGCTGCGTTAGATCCTTTTGGAGATCTTCGCAGTCTTCCCTGGTTTGAGCCCTGCTGTATAGTTTGGTGTCATCTGCAAATTTAATGACCTCACACTTGGTTCCCACCTCTAGGTCGTTTATGTAGATATTGAACAGGAGCGGTCCTAGCACCGACCCCTGCAGAACTCCACTCGTGACCCCTTTCCAGTCTGAGTAATGGCCCTTTATGCCAACCCTCTGCTTCCTGTTTGCCAGCCAGTTTTTGATCCATCGGTGGACCTCCCCTTGCACCCCGTGGTTCCATATCTTCTTAAGCAGTCTCTCGTGTGGTACCTTGTCAAAGGCTTTTTGGAAGTCTAGGTAAATGATGTCTATGGATTCCCCTTTATCCACCTGGCTGTTCACCCCCTCAAAGAAGTACAATAAGTTTGTAAGGCATGACCTGCCCTTGCAGAAGCCATGTTGACTCGGTTTTAGCTGCCCATTTTTTTCGGTGTGTTCACAGATGCTGTCTTTAATCAGTGCCTCCATCATCTTTCCCGGGACTGAGGTCAGGCTCACTGGCCTGTAGTTTCCTGGGTCGCCCCTTGAGCCCTTCTTGAAGATGGGCGTAACATTTGCTATTTTCCAATCCTCCGGGATCTCTCCGGTTTTTAAGGTTAGGTTGTATATCTGTCGAAGTGGCTCTGCTATTTCGTTTTTTAGTTCCTTGAATACCCTTGGGTGAATGCCGTCCGGACCTGGCGATTTGTCGCTCTTTAGTCTGTCTATCTGCCTGAGTACATCTTCTTGGCTTACCTCGAAATTGACCAGCTTATCATCTTGGTCTCCTATTGCGATCTCCTCGGGTTCCGGAATGTTGGTTGTATTCTCCATCGTGAAGACTGACGTGAAGAACTCATTTAACCTGTCAGCTATTTCTTTCTCTTCTTTTACTACTCCCTTTCTGTCTCCATCATCCAATGGTCCCACTTCTTCTCTTGCCGGTTGCTTCCCCTTGACGTATCTGAAGAACGACTTGAAGTTTGTTGCTTCCTCTGCCAGTCTCTCTTCGTATTCTCTTTTTGCTTTTCTAACCACTCGGTGACACTCCTTCTGGTGTTCTTTGTGCACCTTTTGGTTCTCCTCTGTTTGGTCTTTTTTCCATTTTCTGAACGATGCTTTCTTGTCGTTTATCGCCTTCTTCACTGCATTTGTTATCCACACTGGGTTTTTTGTTCTTTTTTTTTTTGCACCCTTTCCTGAACTTGGGGATGCACCGGTTTTGCGCTTCGTGCACAGTTCCTTTGAGTAAGGTCCAGGCTTTTTCTATGGATTCCATCTTCCCTATGTTGCCTTTGAGTTTCTTTCCCACCATTTCCCTCATGGCATCATAATTTCCTTTTTTGAAATTGAGTGCCGTCGTTGTGGTTCTTTTCCCCTTTGATGATCCAATTTCTAGCCTGCACTGGATCGTGTTGTGATTGCTGTTTCCTAGCGGGGCTAATACTGCCACCTCCTTTGCTGGCCCCCCTAGTCCGTTGAAGATTAGGTCAAGAGTGGCGTCACCCCGTGTTGGTTCCGTGACCAGTTGCTCCAGCTTCCTCGGGAGACCAATATAGAAAATTGAACAAAAAAAATTTGACATTTTAACATGTGAAGAGACATTTGCCACATTTTTATTTATTTAAAAAAATGATATCCCACTATATCTAGATATTCTAAGCGGGTTAGAAATGAACAGTCACAGAATTTACAATGCCAAAACATACTGTACAAGACAAAAACTAAACCTTCAAACACTCCTGTCACCACATCAGGATAATTCTAGAAGTCTAGTGTCTACTGCTTAATTAACGAAACAATTTTCTCTTGTGCTTTTGCTTTTAACTCTTTCTAGTAGATCCACTTAGAGGTGAAATTGCCGTCTTTCTCACAGTTTTGGAACATTCTCCATGGAGACTGACGTCCCCCCCTCCTCCTCCAAGATTCTTTTTTTCAATCATCTTTTTTTTTTAGCTATCCTGAGTGATATAAAGTGACAATAAATTGCACATCTTGAAGATAGTCATTTTCTGCAAAAGTGTGAAAGCTTGGATAATAACCCATCTGTTCAACCAGTTCTTTTCATTTTCATCTCGTATCAGTTCATTTCAAGTTCACATGTATAGGACAGTTTAGTAAAAATCCAGAGAGGAATCTTCCTGTCAAGAACAAGAAGTTGTTGGGTTTTTTTTTTAAGGATAGGGGGTAGGGTGAGAGGGTCTATTTTATAGTAATATACAGTAGTAGATGGCAGTAGACAAAGGTCGAAATCGCTCATCCAATCCACTCTGTCACTGTGCAAATTACTGCTTTTCGCCATGGATTGTTAGATGTGAAGAAAGTTGTTTCATCGCCGCTGTGTACCACAGCACTCATCATTGAGTTTCTATCCTCTTGCTAAGTGTTTTTTGTTCTATTATTGTTTCGTCTGTCTTCACACATTCACCACCCTTTCTGGGAAGAAATATTTCCTGAGGTTGCACCTGAAACAACTTCCTCGAAATGTCTTAACATGTCCACTAGTTCTACAGCTTCTTCTCCTATGGAAAAGGTTAATTAATGTATTGATATCTTTCAAATATCTAAAATCCTGCATCATATATCTGCCCCCCCCCCTCCCCTCCCCTGCACTCCTTTGGATTTCTAGTTCAATAAAAAACAATGAAGTCTAAATAGGGCCTCCTCTATCAAACTGCGCTAGCAGTTTTTAGCGCAGAGAGCCATGCTGAATGGCCGTGCTGCTCCCGAAGCTCATAGGAACTCTATGAGCGTCGGGAGCAGCGCGGCTCCCCGCACTAGAAACAGCGCCGTTTAATAGAAGAGGCTCTTAGGCTAGCAGTTTGTAGTGTGGGGAGCTGTACTGAATGGCCTGCGCTGCTCCCAATGCTCATAGGAACTCTATGAGTGTCGGGAGCAGTGCGGCATAGTTTGATAGAAGAGGCCCTATATGTTTTGACTATCCAAAAATTATTTTTCCCCCTGTTTTATACCCATTTAAAAACTCAGTCCAGTCACTGCAATGATATTCCGTAAAGGAGGCCATTCACTAGGAACCATGGAAGGTAATTTTATAAGGGGGTGAATCACGTTGCATTGCTTACTTTCTACAGTTTTCTGTGAAGAGCATCACGTTTATCAAATTCCTTATGTGTGAGGCAGCACAACACCAAATGATGAAAGAGTTCTATCAGCTGGCATGCTTTCCATCTGTTCTGAGTCCTATTGGTTGCAGTTATGTAGCCCAAAGACCACCTGCAGACAGGGCAGGATTAACCAATAGGCCAAGTATGCACGTGCCTAGGGCCTGAAATGGTCAGGGGGGCCCGATGAAGGAGGACATCAACATTGTTTTTTCCAAACAGCGATGGGCCCCTCCAGCATCGATTGGCAATGCGGGCCCCCCCTTCGACGGAAAGTAAGACAATCAAGCAACGTGGGTAAGAAAGGCAACAGGAACTGTAATTGTGCAAGCGGTGCTGCTTGCCTAAAGCTTCCCTCTGACGCAGCTTCCTGTTTCCGCCTGGGCGCATGGTGGGGTGGGGCAGGGGGCCCAGTATACTTGTGTGCCTAGGGGCCCTCGACGAATTAATCCTGCCCTGCCTGCAGAGACTGAGGCTACTTTTAGGAATGTATGTCCTACCATTCACTGGAGATGCAGTTCATCTGCAATACCTCTCATGTGATCACAAATCTGTTTGCAGCTACCCAGGATCCTTTGCTACAATGCTTACTTCCTGTCCCATCAGGCATCCACAAATGTTTATAGACTGGCCAGATCCCTGGGTAATGGCAGTTAGATAAGCTGTCTACATTTTTTATAGTATAGGATATACTTCAATACGGTAAATTTTATTTTAGATTTCAATGCGCAACCTTATGTTTTTAAACATATGAAGTATTCAGTACCATTCCAACTGCTTGTGAGCCGCTGCTAGTTGTTACTGGGGACCATCATGACACTTCCAAGTCCCCTTACCCTCCACATAAACAGTGAACTTATCTGCTTAGATGCAGGCACTACGGCACCCCAGCCAAACTTCTTAGATCTTGTATAATTTTTCAGCGCCTCTGCAGGTGGACAAATCCGTATGAGGCACCCCGTGTTGCTTGTGTGATAAACATGCTGCTTTAAACCCCTCTACCCAGCCAGAGTTTTGCATTTGTATTTATTTATTGATATCCCGCCTTTCCCAAGGTGGGTCACAATACAGTACCATATTTTTCGCTCCATAAGACGCACCCTAGATTTAGAGTAGGAAAACAAGAAAAAAAAACATTCTGAACCAAATTGTGTACTAACATATACCAGGCTCTGCACCCAGCCCCCTCACTCCCTGCCAGGCTCTGCATCCAACCCTACACTCCTTGCCAGGCTCTGCACCCTGTCCCCCCTCTCCTACTAATTGTAATGCAATTTTTTCCTTTCATTTTTCATATACACACAGCAGATATATATTCTCAAAACTGACACATTTCGATCACTAAATTGAAAATAAAATAATTTTTCCTACCTTTGTTGTCTGGTGATTTAATTAGTTTCTGGTTGGATTTCCTTTTGACTGTGCATCCAACATTTCTTTCACAATCCAGCCCCAGCCCCTTTGGGTCCAGGTCTCTATCTCTTGTCCCTCTGCTTACCTTCCCCAGATCTAGTGTCAGTTCTCCTTTGTACCTACCACCACTTTTGTTCCAGGTTTCCCTGTCTCTTGCTCCTCTGTTATGATCTTCCATCTCTCTGTTCTTCCTCAGGGTCTCTCCCCTCTGTCTTTTCAGTCTGTACCTCCCATAGTCCAGCATCTGCCTCCTGTCTTTCCCCTTTGGTCCAGGCCTCTCCCTGTCTTTCTTCTGCTTTCAACCCCCCTCCTCCCATGTCCAGCATTTCTTCTCTTTTCTTCCAGGTCTTTCTCTGCCTCTCTCTCTCTCTCTCTCTCTCTTTTCTTCCTCTCTCCCTGGTACAGAATCTTTCCACCTCTTTGCAGTCTCTTTCTCTCTCTTCCCTCTATACACCCCCAAGTCTAACATCTGCCCCCCTCTCTTCTGCCTCCCCTTTGTTTCAGGTTTCTCTCTCTCTCTCTCTCTTCCTTCTGCTAACATTTTGAGTCTTCCCCTCTCTCCCCCCTCCAGTCCAGGTTCTGCCCTGTCTTCAAGTCTGTTTTTCTGCTCCTCCTCAAGGTGCTTTGCTCTGTCACTCTTCCCCCCACCCCCAATGTCTAGATCCAGCGTCCTGTCGGAGCCCTCGCAATGGGCGGGGCCTTACCTTTTGGTAAAGTTTCTATGTAACTTGAAGGAGTACGTGAGACATTTTCAAACCATTCCTGAAGGGCTGCTAGGACTTGTGGATTTTGCATGACCTGATCTGCCAGTTTTCCTGTTTTTTCACCACTTTCTAATAAGTTTGAAGCAGTATTTTCTGCCCTATTGTTTGCTGCCATCCTTGGAATCCACCTTCAAACTTATCTCTCAGTTCGCCCGTGATTGAGCCCGTACTTTTCCCCTTCTCCTGCAACCTGCCACCTCTGACGCAACGTCTTTCCCTTCAGCTGTAATTACTTTGCCAGAAACAGGAAGTGGCATCTGAAGTGACGGGATGCGGCCGAGGGGAGGTGGTAGGACACTGGAGATTGTTTTCCGCGCTGTGACCGCCGCTAAACTAATTATGGCAGCCTGCAGAGCAAACCTAGCAGACTGCCATTGGCCTCCGAAGTACGTTGCCTTTGCCGCGGTCCCACCCCTCCTCTGACATCAGGGCAAGGACCACGGCGGAGGCAACGTGCTTCAGAAGCCAAAGGCAGCCTGCTAAGTTCATTGTGCAGGCTGCCGTAATTAGGTCAGCGGCGGTCACAGCGTGTAAGACGACCTCTCTCACTGGGTCAGGAAGCAGCTTGGAGGTAAGGCCCCGCGAGGGCAGGACGCTGGATCTGGATACCGCGGGTGGGAGTAAGAGTAGGTTTCGGGCACTCACCGATGCTAGAGCGCGGGCATTTAAAACAGTACGTCGGGGTGAGATGGGGTGTTTAAAAAAAAAAAAAAATAAAAGTACCTTCGCTGCATAAGACACACGGACATTTCCACCCACTTTTGGGTAGAAAAAAAGTGTCTTATGGAGTGAAAAATCTGGTACATACACTGACAGAATCACATACAGTACAACAAATCGAACATGAATAAAACATAATAGTGATAATGTAAAGCCTCCTAAAATTACTTAGAGGGGACATGATAGAAACCTTCAAAATCATGAAGGGTGTAGAAAAAGTAGATAGGGACAGATTTTTCAAATTATGGGGAACTACAAGTACAAGGGGGCACTCGGAGAAATTGAAAGGGGGTAGGTTTAGAACAAACGCCAGGAAGTTCTTTTTCACACAGAGGGTGGTGGATACATGGAACGCGCTACCAGAAGAAGTGATAAGCAGGAGCACGCTACAGGGCTTCAAAGAAGGTTTGGATAGGTACCTAGAGGACAAAGGGATTGAGGGGTACAGATAGGAGTAGAGGTAGGTTATAAGGATAGGATTAGAGGATTAGAGGTAAGTTACAAAATTAGTCTGGGACCACTGTTCAGGCGATAGGCCTGATGGGCGGACCGCTGGGCAGGATGGACCTCTGGTCTGTCCCAGCGGAGGCACCTTCTTATGTTCTTATGTTACCAGCACCTCACATCAAAAGACTATAAATCAAGAACTATATTTCATCTTACAGAAGAGGTATTTCTTCAACATTTTCTAAAAACTACTCAAACATGATTGCTGTTGTAAATATCCCAGAAGCTTATTCCCCTCCCATGGACCCACACACGAGTTTCACTGAAAGTGTCATCAGGAGAGGGAGGTAACTTTTTTTAATATAATTTATTCTGCATATCCTATAATTCTATGTGGTTTACAAATTATTCAGGTACTCAAGCATTTTCCCCTAACTGTCCCGGCGGGCTCCCACTCTATCTAATGTACCTGGGGCAATGGGGATTAAAAGTGACTTACCCAGGGTCACAAGGGGCAGTGCAGGATTTGAACCCACAACCTCAGGATGCTGAGGGCGTAGCTGTAACCACTGTACCACACCCTCCCACAGTTCCCATGCATAAAATTCTCCACAATGTCCTGTCCCACTTTAACTTGGATGCAGTCCTATGCTGTAAAAAAATATAGAGATTCTGAGTGAGTGTATAGGATTTATTGAAACTAGACTGTTTGGAAGAGTTAGATGAGCTCAACACACCCACCCACACCCTTAAAATTTCTAACCCACAGGTTGATCCATCAAGGCGCAAGGACACGCTTGGAAACTGGAATAGCCACCACTTAGTATAAAACAACCTAACAGCGAATTTTCGCTAATATCTCTTGTCTTCACTTCCATTCTGATGACTCTCAGGACTTGGTTAATGACTCCTATTGACTCCCAGAGGGATGCTGAGGAAGGGTACAATCAGGGCAGGATTAATTCTTCGAATTATTCAGGAGTTCAAAGAAGCGTGGGATGAACACAGAAGATTTAGAATCAGAAAATAAGATTAAATATTGAACTAGGCCAGTTACTGGGCAGACTTGCACGGTCTGTGTCTGTGTATGGCCGTTTGGTGGAGGATGGGCAAGGGAGGGCTTCAATGGCTGGGAGGGTGTAGATGGGCTGGAGTAAGTCTTAACAGAGATTTCGGCAGTTGGAATCCAAGCACAGTACCGGGTAAAGCTTTGGATTCTCGCCCAGAAATAGCTAAGAAGAAAAAAAAAAAAAAAAAAAAAAATTTAAATTGAATCAGGTTGGGCAGACTGGATGGACCATTCGGGTCGTTATCTGCCGTCATCTACTATGTTACTATGTTCGAGGGCCCCTAGGCACACAAGTACACGGGCCCCCCTTGCCCCATCCCACCCCCATTTATCTTTCTTATTTACTTCTTTATTTCCACTTGTATTTCTTTTTTTTTTTTAATTCAAAACAAACAAAAATTAGCAAACCGGTGCACAGTTTTTCTTCTATGCCCACCCCAAACATCTCTCAACAAATTCCCCTTCCTTCCCTTTCCACCTACTTACCCAGGTCTTTAACTCTGAACCCTTTCCTTACGTATATAAAAAAGTGTTCAAATATATTATAAAGCAGTAATACTATTTGAAATATGTCTATTCTAATAACCAAGAATCAAACAATACAGCATCAAAATCATTTAAAGCAGAACTGAGAGAGGCACTTTTCAGGACAATGGTTGCATAAGAAAAATGTGCCAAAACTGAACTGGAAACCCCCAAATCAATCTCAGCAAGTACCTCATTTTGTATTAAACACAATTGGTGGCATAACCATGAGAGGGGGCTGGGCCTCCCATTTTGAGCTTAGTTAGCCCCCCTCAAAATGAACATCTCCCTTGCTGTAGCTGATGGGACATTTTGTTTTTCCATCATCTTGGTCCCAGTTTCTGCTTTTGTCTATAAGAACATAACAGCATAAGAAGTTGCCCCCGCTGAGTCAGACCAGAGGTCCATCTTGCTCAGCGGTCCGCTCCCGCGGCAGCCCATCAGGCCTAGTGCCTGAACAGTGATCCCTGATTAATTTTATAACTTACCTCTAATCCCATCCCTATAATCTACCTCTACTCTTATCTGTACCCCTCAATCCCTTTGTCTTCCAAGTACCTATCCAAAGCTTCTTTGAACCCCTGTAGCGTGCTCCTGTTTATCACATCCTCCGGTAGCGCGTTCCATGTATCCACCACCCTCTGTGTGAAAAAGAACTTCCTAGCGTTTGTTCTAAACTTCTCCCCTTTCAATTTCTCTGAGTGCCCCCTTGTACTTGTTGATCCCCTTAATTTGAAAAATCTGTCCCGGTCTATTTTTTTCAAATCTACTAATTCTCTTTCCAGGTCTCGGTAACCTCGGTTCCATCCTGGGAGACCCGTAGACCGGGGGGGAATCCCCATGGGTGTCCCGTAGACCTGGGGGGGATCCCCGTTGGAGTCCTGTAGATCTGGGGGGGATCCCTGCATAGTTCCCGTGGGACCTGTGGGATTCCTGCAATCCCTGTTCCCATGCAGACCGCTAGTGGGGAATAGCAGGAGGATGAACTGCTAGATGACAATCTTTGTGCCAGCAGGCGGGAAAGAGGCCAGAGTGCAGTTAAGGCTCTGGGGCTCTATGGCAGTGTTTCTCAACTTAGTCCTGGAGTACCCCCTCGCCAGTCAGATTTTAATTGTCAAATGCAAACGTTATTTTTGTGGAAAGATGTATTTTTATTGTACACCGCTCAGAAGTCCAATTGAGCGGTATAAGAAATTTTAAATAAACTTGAAATTTGTTTTCAGGATATCCACAATGAATGTGCATGAAAGAAATTTGCATATAATGGAGCCAGTGTATGCAAATCAAGTTTATGCATATTCATTGTGGGTATCCTGAAAACCTGACTGTCAAGGAAAACCTGACTCCAGGACTGAGTTGAGAAACACTGCTCTATGGCAATGACTCTGAGAGGGGCCATATCCTCATCCTCAGAAGCTTACACATTCCTAGGATCTTGCCAGAGTCCAAAGACTTCATACTCTGACCTATAACTCTGACAATGTCCTGCTCCTCCAGTTCAGGGCTGGCAATGTTTTCTGCTGTATTGTGCTTTGTGTCATTCCCGCTGACTGGTCACCATTAAGCTCATCATTCTCCAGCTCTTCCTCAGCCTTTCCCACTTTTTCATCTCTGGCATCTCTTCCCCATCGCACAGGGGTTATCAGAAACTACTTCATAAGAACATAAGAAGCGCCATCTCCGGATCAGACCTTCGGTCCATCAAGTCCGGCGATCCGCACACGCGGAGGCCCTGCTAGGTATACACCTGGCTTATTTTATAGCCAACCATATCTTTATATGCCTCTCTCAAGGAGATATGCATCTAGTTTGCTTTTGAAGCCTAGGACTGTCGATTCCGCAATAATCTCCCCTGGGAGAGTATTCCAGATGTCAACCACTCTCTGTGTGAAGCAGAACTTCCTGATATTAGTCCTGAACTTGCCCCCCCTTAGCTTCATTTCATGTCCTATTGTCCGTGTCAAATTGGACAATGTAAATAATCTTCTCTGCTCTATTTTGTCGATTCCTTTCAGTATTTTGAAGGTCTCGATCATATCCCCACGCAGTCTCCTTTTCTCAAGGGAGAACAATCCCAGTGTTTTAAGTCGATCCTCATATTCCAGTTTCTCCATACCCTTCACTAGTTTAGTCGCTCGTCTCTGCACCCTCTCCAGCAGTTTTATATCCTTCTTTAGGTAGGGAGACCAATGTTGGACGCAGTATTCCAAGTGGGGTCTGACCATTGCCCTATAAAGCGGCATTATAACTTTCTCCGATCTACTCAAGATTCCTTTCTTTATCATGGCCAACATTCTATTTGCCTTATTTGCCGCTGCCGCGCATTGTGCCGACGGCTTCAGGGTCCTATCTATCAGTACACCCAGATCCCTTTCTTGTTCACTTTTTCCCAGAGTTGCACCTGACATTCTGTACTCGTATTCTTCCATGGCATTGTCTGCAGGATCCTAGGGCCTGATTGGCCCAAGCGCCTAAGGCCCCTCCTATAGCGGCCTGTAAACTTGTAAACCGTGCCGATCTCTATCTTTATGGAGATGATGCGGTATACAAACTTAAGGTTTAGTTTAGGAGGGGTTGGGCACCCTCCTGCTGTGAACGTCGGGGGTTGGGGAGACTGGCGGCCGTAGCCGTGGCCACTATACTAATCGCAGCAGGGAGATCCTTTGCCGTGATAAAGTATAGCGGCCAGCTAAATCGGCTAAAGGCTTAGTAAAAGAGGAGGATAGTTTTTTAACTCTGAAAAGAGAACCAAAACCTGGTCTTGATGGATCTTCGGTCTGTCCCAATATGGTAATTCTTATGACCTGTTCTGTGAGAATCTGAAAGCCAGAACAATTATTATATAAAGAAATGAATGCACCTGCAAAGTCTGCTGAATCTTGGTATGATACAACTACAGACTGCCAGAAACTTTCCCTATTAGAGCAGGGAACAGTGAAAAAGATAGAGAGGATGTGATAGAAAGGGTTTTCTGCTTATCTTTTGATTTTCTTATGCTAGATATTTCACAGTCATTAGCGAATGGAATAGACAGGAACACTGAGGGAAAATCTTTTTTTTCCCTTATACTTAAGATTAAAGCTAGAACAGGTACAAGAAGGCCAAGCTTAAAGAAAGAAATATTTCAGAGCCAAGACAGATGGGAAAAAATGAATGTAAACAAAAAAGCCACAATAAAGATTAGTTGGAAAACGACAGAATCTGCATGGACATTTAGGCCCAAATTCTTGGTAATGCACCCGCTGCCTACTTAATTGGTTTAAACAGCACACTAATTGGTTGTGCTGATTAAAAACCAATTAAACCAGAGGTGTCCAACCTGCGGCCCAAGGGCCGCATGTGGCCCCGTGAAGTATTTTGTGCAGCCCCGGTCAAGGGCGATGGAGTGTTTTCCTCTGCTGCCCCCGGGTGTTTATCGTCTTGCCAGCTCCCTCCTCTGTCATGCTGCAGCATTTGCACGTTTGTGTGGCCCCAGAAACATTTTTTTCAGCCAATATGGCCCAGGGAAGCCAAAAGGTTGGACATCCCTGAATTAAACCATGATTTTTTTTATTTTTTTTAAAATAGAGGCACCCAAGGGTGCCTCCTAAAAGGCCACCAATATCCTGTCCATGTAGGTGCTTTACAATGCCCAACACTATTGTAGGTAATGGTTAATGCCAGTAGTGGTGTTAAGCGTCGTTAACACCTACATTCCATTCTCATGGAAGATAGGTGCTGGAAATATAGGCCTTTAAAAGCCTGGTTGGATCCTGTAACCCATTAGATTCAAGGAAGTACACTATCCTTTCTTTCAGCAAAACTTCCATTATTTTTTCAACAACTGAAATGAGGCTCACCGGTGAAAAGGATTTAGGTCCCAATTCCTGCCCCATACTTTCTCTGTCTCTGTCATTTGGAAGTCAGGTACCTGGGGACATATCTTAAAGACCAGAAGTCATCTTCCAAAACATGTCCAAATTTTATTATGAACTTCACATTCCTTTTATATTATTCTACACGAATCAGTGTTGTCAGCATGTGTCAGCATATGACGTAAACACAAACCATATATGGACACAGGTCACATGAAACTTTAAAGACATCAGCATTTTTTCTATCTGGAGACTGAAGTCCACAGAGGGTCAGAAAAAGCCTTAACCAGCAGAGCTTCTAATCTAAATCTGTCTGTAAATGCGGCTTAACAAAACAATTGAATTCACTTCACAACATCTCTGTTTAAACATACATGTCCTTGTAGTATTTTCATAGAAGGAAAGACAAACAGGGCCTGGTTTTCTTACAGCTTGAAAACATGGCCTAAGGATTTGATACGTGTCCCTTCAACCGGCCTGTAGTTTCCTGCTTCATCCCTGTGACCACTTTTATGAATAGGGACCACATCCGCTCTCCTCCAATCCCCAGGAATCACTCCCGTCTCCAGAGATTTGTTGAACAAGTCTTTAATAGGACTCGCCAGAACCTCTCAGAGCTCCCTTAGTATCCTGGGATGGATCCCGTCCGGTTCCATCGCTTTGTCCACCTTCAGGAAGGTGCCCAACCCCTCCTGCCGGACCCCCCCCCAATGAAACCCCCATCCCAGACCCCCCCCCCCTCGGGCTTACCTTGGCTGGACGGGTCTTTGCATCATCCGGCCAGCAGGCCCGCCTCTGTCCAAATGTTACTATGTTTTTCCTGCCGGCGATCTTCAGGGGGACCAGGGAGGGCGGTTGGAGCATTTTGTTTGGGGGGGTTGTTGGGGAGGGTCCAGCAGGAGGGTTTGAGCACCCTCCTGCTTCGATCGTTGGGGGAGGGGTGTGGAGGGGAGACTGGTGGCCATAGCTGCGGCCGCTTTACTAATCGCGGCAGGGAGATCCCTTGCCGCGATAAAGTATAGCAGCTGCATCTAAACAAACCCGATTCTGTAACCGGCATCTGCAACATGGACATCAGTTACAGAATCAGGTTTACTTTGGGCGGGTTTTGTTCCGATTCTGTATAGGACGCCCCGGATGGGCGTCCTATACAGAATCTGGGCCATATTGCTTTAGAATACTGTATGTATTACAATTGTTATATTTAAATAAATAAAAAATTATTTTTTTCTTTTTAAAGTTCTTCCATGATTTCCATGATAAAAACCTGGTGTTTAGCAACTCACACCTGCTGTCTTACAGAAATACCTCATGCATCTTGAGTTCCTCAGCCCCTTCTCCTCACTGTCACCTGTGACATGGCTATCTAGTGTAAAAAAGTGTAGCCCACACTTTTTTGGCTTGCGCGCTACTTTTAAAATGACCAAATCAAAATGATCTACCAACAATAAAATTTTTTTTAAAACCACAAAGCACATTGTACGCAGAAAAAATGTTATTTATCATTTATATTCGGGGGTTTTTTCAAAGAGGTCAAGGAGATGACTTTAAATAATGCAATGTTACCTCAGTAACAACTATACAAAAATAGACAAATATACCCCCTCCCCTTTTACTAAACCGCAATAGCGGTTTTTATCACAGGGAGCTGTGATGAATGCCCTGCGCTGCTCTTGATGCTCACAGATTCCTTGTGCTAAAAAATGATATCACGGTTTAGTATAAGGGGGCCATAGTGCTAAATATAGTGAGCAATTATAAATTCGGACACATTTTGATCATTAAAATTTAAAATAAAATCATTTTTCCTACCTTTGCTGTCTGGTGATTTC
Organism: Geotrypetes seraphini; assembly: GCF_902459505.1. Classification (NCBI taxonomy): domain Eukaryota; kingdom Metazoa; phylum Chordata; class Amphibia; order Gymnophiona; family Dermophiidae; genus Geotrypetes; species Geotrypetes seraphini. The sequence goes on from NC_047101.1 coordinate 37,245,568, forward strand.
ATGAGTCTCTGGTTGCACTTCCTTTTTCTGACTGTAAATACACTATTTCTTTCTTTATGCCTCCTGCATGTTTCCTTTCTTCTAGACCTCATTCCATTCCCCAAACATCTCTCTCTGTCCCTCCATGAGTCCAACATTTTCTTCCTCTCTCCCTGCCCTCCCCTTTCTTTCTCTCTCTCTTTGCCCCCTTTCTTTTTTTCTCTCTCCCTGCCCCCCAAGCCAACGCCACCAATTTCTCCATGCTTCCCTGATGCCAGGCCAGGCGTGTACAAGCACCGGGCCCACAAGCCTTCCCGCTGACGTCAATTCTGATGTCTGAGAGGAAGTTCTAGGCCAGCCAAGCAGCGATTGGCTGGCCCGGAACTTCCTCTTCAACGTCAGCATTGACGTGGGGGTGGGGTGGGGGGAGGCTATGGGTCTAGCTTGTATGCACCTGGTCTGACGTCAGGGAAGCAGGGAGAACAGAACACAAAGGCAACGAGAGTCTATCATGGAGCCTGGGATGGGCTCCGCGATTGACATGCATTGCCTTTGCGATCGACCTTTTGGATACCCCTAGTGTAGCCAATCCAGAGGCATAGGAAGGGGGGATGGGGTAGATTGCCCCGGGCACTGACTGGGCGGGGGTGCTGGTACCTCTTGTCCTCTCCACCCAACCACCTCTTGAGATCTTCTCCAGCTGTTAGCAGCATCTCCTCCCTGCTGCTTGTACTGGCCTCGCTCTCATTCTGAAGTCACTTCCTGGTTGTGGGATCAGGAAGTGACATCAGAGAGAGAGTCAAGGCTGGGACAAGTAGCAGGGAGGAAGTGTTGCTCACTGCCGCTCAAGATTTCAAGAGGTATGTGGGCAGGGGGGCATACGCAGCACGGAAAAGTGCAGAGGGTGCATCCTACCCTCACTAAGCTACTGAGCCAATTAGAGAAGAACTCTCATAACCTCTTAGAAAATCTACACTTCCCAATTGTAATACAAATTTAAAATATGTAACAACATCATTTCAACTTCAAACTTCATTCATACATGCTAAACTCTAAACTTTTATTCATTAATTTCTTTAAAATTTTGCGACAGCATTATTTTAGGGCTACATTCACATAGCACACATTTTGCACCTCTCAACACCTCTACTAGCTCTTTAAATTAGTTTCAAACATTCAAATATTATTTTATATTGTTTACTAGGAGCTGGTCTCTGTGCCAATATCTTTTAAGTCTGGGGCACCTGCCCAAAAAGTCAGGCATTTTGTGGGTTCTTTTTAGCCACCCCTTGCTTCCCAGCAATCTCTATACTCCAAGCAAGGGCTTTCCCGTGCATGTGTGATCACTATTAACAGTGATTCACGCCAAAATTTGTATCCCATACCAAAGGATCCTTCCGGATCATAGCTGGCAGTTCCAGTTTTAAAAAATCTTACAGAAATAAAAAGAATCTTATAGAAACAAAAAGAATACAAGTGCTACCATGTTCTAGTTAGTCCAATAAAAAAGGAATCACTTGGACTCTTTTTGTTTTATTTCTGTATACTTTACAGTGAACCCTCGATTTAATGGACAGCTCGGGGGGGGGGGGAAGGGGTGTCTGTTATATGCAAGTGTACGGAACATCTGAATCAACTAAAACATGAAAAGGGAAAATAAAACAGGGGTTATCTTTAAATAGATCTTTTGCAAAGCATACTTTGATTGTAATTCCCCAGGGACAAAGGAAATACCTACTAATCTTCAACATAACTTGCCTTGAGCTATTACTAATAAGACATCAGCTAAATTCCTATAGCAAAATTGTAATTTTTCTCGAGACGTGGAAGGGAGGGGGGGGGGAATTACCATCCAACTTTAAATCTCAATCAAGTATTCACCGTCTCCAAAGAGATTTTCATTTGTTAAACAATTTTGATTTTCTAGAAATCAGAAAAGTTGCCCTCGCTCTTCATAAAAGGCCCTAGATTTCAGAGCGTTCCATAACTGGTAGGGGTTCAGCTTTGGGGTGCTGAGGATCATGAGAGCAGATGTTCTTAATGACAGTGGGAGGCAAGGGAGGGGAGCTCAGCCCCTCTTCTGTGTACACACGACACTCTGTGAGGAAATCGGAATGCATTTTCCATACTTCCATATGCGCGTTAAGGGAAATAAAATCACACATCATCACCGACAGCCTCAGGGCAATGGGTCCTAGGGCACCAGTGACAAGAGAAAACTCTTGTGAGCCGCTGCGGGCTGCACAAAGAAAAAATAGGCAACCAAAAGGAAACACCACAGCACCAGGTAAGTATGTTTCTTATAGCTAGGACCTAGTTTATTCACCAAAAAAACCCATTTAAACCAGCTTTCTTGCAAAAGAGTTTAAACAGTTCAAAAGCCAAAAAAACAATAGAGTCAAAATGTGCCAAAGTACTCAAAATATGATCCTTCTACTAGTGCAAACTGCAATCAAAAAGAAATGTATTTTCAAACAGTCTCTGGGTTTCTGCCGTCCAATAAAGTTCTTTAAAATTCTTTAGCTCGAGTCTCTCAATACTGGAAACCCAAAATAAACCCCAAACCCACAGTTCTGGCTTCTCAAAGCTGTCACAGCTTCTCCAGCTTATCTTTAAAGGAAATATTTGAATTCTCCAAAACAGTTTCTTGGGCTGATGTCAGCTAACTCAGCCTGCACTAGTGCTAAGGCACTAGGCCCCAGCATATGACTTGCTGGCCAGGGAGTATGCTCTGTGTGGTCTCAATATGCAAAATTTATGCCCTCAAACTCACCACAGAAAAACACAAAGCAGTCCCCACTTCCTCGGACTAACTGCCCTTCCCCCACAACACGCACAACCAACATACAGAGAGGTATAATACATATATGCACAGTATCGGTTTAAACTGGCACACTCTCACAAAGGAGCCTCACACATGCAGCCTACGCGTGTCACAATCCTTCGATTGCACACATTCTGTCTGCCAGACTGAATCAAAGGGGAAAGAGAAAACCCCCCCAGGAAAAAGTTCTTTTAAAGTTCTTTCAGGTGCTACCAAGCACCACACCTTTCTCATGGTTACTCAGCAATAAGCATTCAGTAAGCTTATTCAAAAATATACAGTACAAACAATTAGGCAGTTTAGTTCACTTGCCTTTAGTGCAGCAGACTTCCATTGGCAGGGCCCCATTAAGTAGTTCAGGATATGGCTCCAGTTCCATGGCTTGAAAATCCTGGTGCACTAGATGTGGTTGCTCTGAACCAGCCTCTACCAGCTCCATGCATTCAGGCTGTTCACTGCCATCCAGAACTCTCAGCCTTGAGCATTCCTGCCTTCCTTGCTGCTCCTTCTTTTCCCTCTGCCTCTCTACCTGTTCTGCTCTCTGGAGTAAAAGCCTGCAGCCACACCCCAAATCCTCAGGTGTAAAGGCTTTCCTGCTGGTTCTAGGTACAGCCTGTACATGACTGTTGGGAACTAGGCTAAAGCTGTGTGTGTGTTGTGGAACAAGTTAATCTGCTCTCCTGCTCCCTCTAGAGGCCAAAGAAGAAAAGTCCTCAAAATGGTCAGTATGACCTTTAAAGTGAGCTGTTTCTAGTGCATCTGCTTCTGGTTTGTGCACTCTCTGGGGACAGACCTAGCAGGCATAGGCTGAATACCACAACACGCACAACCAACACAGAGAGGTATAATACATATATGCACAGTATCGGTCTAAACTGGCACACTTTCACAAAGGAGCCTCACACACATGCAGCCTACATGTGTCACAATCCTTCGATCGCACACATTCTGTCCACCAGGCTGAATCAAAGCCGAGTCCAAGCCGCTTCTAGACAGAAGTTAAAGAGCTGATCCCTGCCCTGCCTAGCACAGTGGACTGGGGGTCCCCGTTTCTTGGCTGTCTGCAAGGGCCATTCATTGAAACACCAATGCATGAGGTCCGTTAAATCCAAAGTTCGGATAAACGAGGTCGGAAAATTGAGGGTATTATCTTTAAGAGTTCACTAACATGGATACCATACCATTTCTCTAAAAAAAACTTTTTAAATTGCCTATCCGGGGCTTATTATATGCTCTAGGACTTTCCCAGAGCTACTGGGCGTCTTCTAATGCTCTCTGCGCAATAATTTAATGCAGAATTTATATACCGTTAAATCATCAAAGCAGTTTACAAGAAAACAAATAAAAATTAAACTTATACAATAGCCAAAAATCTAATCAGGTACTTTAAGTAATTTCCCTCTCTGTCCCAATGGATTCACAGTCTAACTGCAATACCTTTGAAAAGGAATGAATAAACAATTATCATTATATATAACAGACGTAGATGAAGGAAGACAGGGGGAATAATAATACAATAAAAACATAACAGGAGAGAAATACTCCAAGAAGCAAAGTTACTGAATAGATAGGTATTTAACAAATAGATAAGTTTTAAGTAGCTTTCTAAAAGTGAGGTAATTAAGTGCTGTTCTTAAGGGTGCTGGAAGGTCATTCCAAGTTCTGGTTGCTGCAAATGTGAAGAGCCTGTTGAATATTAGTTTTGTATTTCACTCCCTTAGGTAAGGGGATAATCAGTTGTAGGGTGTTGTTAATTCTCGAGGAGGTGGAAAACATATTGACTATCTTTTCTTGCAAGCTGACATTTAGAGCATGGTGCACAATGTAGAAAAGCTTAAACAGGATTATAACAATGCTTTCCTGTAGGCTCCAGGTCTCAAACACAGTCTGGGGCTTTCCTAGAACTGCTTTACTGGGCTCCCTGAACTCTTCTGGCAGTCCAAAATGACCGCAGATATGCCAGACGTGCGGCTCCCACACCAGGGACACCAACAACAATGGGCCCACTCCAAAAGTCTCTTAGGATCTGCCTAGAGACTAGGAGCCACCAGGTACAATTTTAAAAAAAGTTTAACCTCTGGTTACATGTAATCAACCCACTCAATTACATGCCTTGCATACATGAACCTAACTTTTCATAGCTCCGTTCATACAAAAGTCTCGTTTTTCTCATTTCCTACAGAGGCATCAGCTACACATCATACAGGACCATTTTCGATAGGACATTTTTGATAGGTCTAAGTCTAAGTTTGGAAGTTTTTGGAAAGACATCCACAAATTCAGTAGAGAAAATGTCCATTTTCAAAACAGCAAGATGTCTATCTTCTTCCTTTTTTTTTTTAATGACTTATCTAGACTATTTTTGGCCCTTGGTATGTCTATTTGTTGGAGGGGCTCTTTTTGAATACAAAGATGTCAAAATAAAAAAATGCACAAACAGAAACTATTGGGACATCCGAACAGCCAGCATTCTTAGCAAACTGGCCACACAGATATCTGAGCAGAGCAGAGGGGCACATTTAAAAGTCCCAGGTACACAAGTCACTATAACCTGCTTGTATTGTATGGTGAACCTTCCTAAACTTACTGTACCCACCTGTACACCGCAACAATAGCCCTTATGCCTGAAGGTATCATCTTTATGTAGGTACAGTAGGTTTTGTGGGGGTGGGGGTGGGAGGGCTCACTAAACAATATAAGCAGGTTATAGTGATCACACACATTATGTTTGATAGTCATGTAAAATACTTCACTAGCCCTTTAAAAGTATTTCAATACCGGGATTTTTTTTTTTCCTTTTCCATAAAAGAATGGGATGGTGTCCTGAGAAGCATTTATTTGTATTGTTTTACAAGTAAAACGAATTTGCTAATGTTAACACCTACTAGAAGATTGTCTCATTAACGTATTAACACTAGAGAGGGAATTTTTGAAGGCTGCAGAAGGAACGAGACAAGTTCTCATTCAAAAAGAAGTGACTTTATTTCTAGACTTGAAACGAGCCATGTCTTGGCTACTGCCTGCGTCAGGGATCTGCACACATAAACATATAAAAATCAAATGAATAACAGATTTACTCAGTCCTTTTATATATAGTTTACAAGTATTAATTTAAAAAACATAAAGAGAGAGAGAGTGGCTTTGGGTTTCTTCCTTAAATTCCCATGCAAATGCTTGATTTCTTATGAAAATGATAAATACATTTTTGTAGATCCAACTTGGAGAATTTTTTTAAAGCTAAATCATTACCTGAGAAAATTTCAGTAACTGTACCTACGATTGAAGAAAATAAGTAACATTTAAAAATGAGAGCCAATAGTAGCCTGTGGCACTCTAATGACTTTGTTTCCTTTTCTTTGTTGAGTTAAGCACATCAGAAAACCCTAATGATGTGGACTAGATCAGTAACTATTTTATTTTATGTATTTTCTTTGGTTAAAATTTCTTATTATGATATACCTGACAATTTTGTTATGTATATAATAAAACTAAAATAAAGAATGAAAAGAAACATAAAGAATATATTGCACATACCAGAATAAAATCAATCAGAATTAATACACACCACTGAATTATTTGTGGAAGTGAAAGTCAAACAAAGGTATGGTCGAAACACGAATAAATATTGTCACATCATTAAAAGAATAAAATCACATAAATATAAATAAATAAATAAATATATATATATATATATATATATATATATATATATATATAGACCTGTCTCCAACCTACCCTTCATCTCCAAGGTCCTGGAAAAAACAGTGTTAAACCAATTACACTCCTTCATCGACGAACAAAGAGCCATATCCACCTTCCAATCAGGATTCAGAAAATTCCACAGTACTGAAACCGTCCTTTTCGACATCATCGACAGCTGCTGGAAACTCATGGATAAGAGTAATGATGTCCTTCTTGTGGCATTCGATACTATTGACCATCCTCTTCTCATTGCGTGGCTCTCTGAAATTGGAATCTGAGACAGCATGTTACAATGGTTCACCTCTTTCCTGAATAATAGATCCCAAAGTGTACTGCTGAACGATACCCTATCAAAACCAAAACTGATCAAATACGGTGTTCCACAGGGGGCTCTACTATCCCTCCTATTATTCAATCTCTACATTAGACTGACATTATCCTGGGAAGCCACCTCCCTAATGACAAAGGATCATTTGCGCAGCCTGGAAATGATTCTAGATGGCCATTTATCTCTCTCTCTCTCTGCACATATCTCACAGGTAGTCTCCACTTCTTTCTATTATCTTCGCCAGCTATGGAAAATCAAACCTTACCTCTCAATCCCAGACCTTGCCCAGCTCCTCTATGCCTATGTACTCTCACAGATAGACTACTGCAACTCCCTGTTTAATGGCATCACCATGAAACACTTGAAATGCCTCCAGTGAGTTCAGAACTCAGCTATCCACCTCCTGTATGATCTCAGCCTTCGTGACCTCGTCATACCAGCACTGAAAGCCGTCCACTGTCTACCCATCAAAAAGTGATGTGCTTTCAAGGCCCTTGTACTGGCACATAAAATCTTCCACTACAAGACGCCTGCCTACGTCTCTGTCAAACATAGACAGTACACCCCCAAACGTTCCCTCCTTTATGAAATGAAGAATCGACTCAGCATCCCCCCAGAAAGATCTTTCCAGATAGAAATTGCATGCAAGTGCTCCTACAGCCACTTTATCCCTGTCTATGGAACCAACTGCCCATACAAACCCAAAGACTAGACTCAATGATGGCTTTGCAAAAGGAAGTGAAGACTCTCCTTTTTGGCCAATGATGACTTCAACAAATGGACTCCTCTCCGTAAAATGACTCCACAAATTAGACTCTAGCCCTTTTTGCCTCCTTCTGTGTACTTCCCAAATGTATCTGTCATGTCTGTGGACTTATTTTATGACCATCCTTTTCTAACCTGTTCTGAGCTTTATGGGAGGACAGGATAAAAATTGAAATACATATACATGGCCTACAAATACAAATTCATTCCTTCATGGATGATATCCAACTATATCTACTGCTAGGAGAAACCCACGATGCCCAGATCACGAAACTCCTAAAATGCCTCTCAGAAATCAAAAACTGGATGTCCGTCAACAAATTACAACTAAAGGCCTCCAAAGTGGAACTCCTTTGGATCTGCAAATAACACTGCAACCGTGTCTGTTCCTTGCTATGCTTGGACTCAACTACCATAACTACAAAGGTCTAAGCACGCAGTCTAGGAATGCTCCTTGACTCCAGCACTAAATATCGAGTTAGCCAACTATGTTTTTAGTGGCCCAAAATATTTTACATTTCAGTAAAATGTGGGGGGTTACAACCCCCCAAACTCCCCACAACACCCCCACAACGCGGCACGATGTCTATTAAGTAAAGTGGGGGGGGGGGTTCCCCCCCACACACCCCCGTCGGAGCCCTAAAAACAGTAATTTTGAGCAGCGCGCGCCTCCTCGCTGCAGTCAATTGTCTGGGCGCGCCTTTGTCCTGGCACGCTTTTGACCTGACACCGATATGAAGTACCCGGGATATTGTGAAGCACCAGAAAAATAATATCAGGCAGAGAGATTTCTGTATTGTTCAGAGCATCGTATCCAGTAATACTACATGATATCACCGGCACTGAGAGAGAATGTTCCATTCCTGCTGTAGGCGTAGTGGGTTACAATGTTCTGTCATGTAAGCTGAGATGCATTGCTCCTTGTGGGCTGACTACAGTATTTAACCGGAGTCTGTCACATTCGTTATGACATGGTTTATTTTACTGCTATAAATTGAGCTAGAATTGAAACTCCAGCAAACAGCAAATACTGTGCTTTCCATGTGATATATCCAAATGCATCTTACCTATAATGGACCATGGAAGGAAGAATTTATAGCAGCAGTGATGGACTTCAGGAATCGATAAAATCCACTTTCAAGACAGTTTGTTCTGCCTGTAATCAGAAGAGGTGAAAAAGTAAATAATAATTAGGTCGTTGTATTCTTGTGCCATGAAAGCATTTTTAGCATTAATTTCGTTTTTAGTTTTCCAGATACTATATTGCAATTTGTCGATTATAATATGGCAGCGTACAATCTAAAAATAACAGAAACATAACAAAGTACTTTATAAAGAAAGAGATTACAGGTAGGAAAAATAAGAGACAACATGAAAAATGGAGGAAAATCATGGCATAACTCATGTAGCTTGGTATAATTCTCCACCATCTTTGCATGATTGTTATATATAATGCAGGTCTCTTGAGGCATTAAAGTGTTTCAGTGCCTCAGAATTAGTAAAATGGGAATAGACTGAATTAATGCTAAGGGCTTGATTCATCAAGGGGTTTCTAACAGAGAGAGAAAAGAACATACTAGATGAATCAGACCTCAAATGACCACTTCTCCTGTAATGTATGCTCCAATTCATGCTAATACTCTTCTTAAATCAGCTATTGAAAATCAAAACGGACTAATCAGTGCAGAGCAAATGTTCTAAGTCACTCAAAGGACTGAGCAGAGAACACATAATGGATTGGGAAAGGAGGGTAGGGTGGGAGATGAAATGGGGTGGCGTAGTAAGTGGGGGGGGGGGGCGGTCTGCCCCAGGCACCATCTTGGTGAGAGCAACAGCATCCCTACTCCCCTCTGCCCCCTTCCCCTGTTGCTTGTGTACCTTCACTTTCCCTCCCACCGTACCTCTGTTGCTTCGCTGGCCTGAGCAACAACTCCAACCTGCTGCTCATGCCAGTGTCGACTCTCCCTCTGACATCACTTCCGGGTCCTGTGCCTAGGAAGTGACATCAGAGGAAGAGCCACCACCGATGCAGGCAGCGAGTTGGTGATTCTGCTCACGCCGGGTAAGTTAAAAGAAGTACGGGCTGGGAAGGGGTGTGTGCTCATGGTAGGGGGGGAAGGGAAGGAGTGGGGGATGGAGAAGATGGTGGGGAGGGGAGGGCCACTGTCCCGAGTACCTCTCACCCTGGCTACACCACTGGGTGTGTTAGAAGATTTGTGGGAGAGAAGACTCTGATTGGTGAAAGGGAGGTATGGGTGGCACCAATTTGAGCCTTGTGGAGAAGAGGATGTTAGCGTGTTGTTGTTTTTTTTTTGGTGAAAGGACAATTTTATTTTTTGCTGAGTCAAGTTTTTTTTTGAGTGAGGCAAGTTTTGTTGCTTACCTTCAGTGTTGCGGCTTTTGCACCTTATAGGCATTCTGTCATCATAAATTCTAGGGGATTTGGCAGGTTTGGTGGTACCATGAACCTTGCGTGGGAATTGGGATGAGATATTTCAATTGACAATTGAAGGTTAGTTTGTGACCGTCTAGCCTTACACAGGTTACAGCATATATGCTATGTTTGGAGATATGAATTAAATTGTTAATTGTAAGGAAACAGTTGGGATAATAAAGGTGCAGCCGGTTAGTTTTTGCCACATGCCTAGATGTCTGAGAGATGAATTTATTTCTTTGAATTTTATCTGGGTGAATGGTGTGTGACGAGTGCCAATGCCAGAGGTGTGTACTTGGGCTTGTTTTGGATGAAAAATAATAAAGGGTTGTATAGTCAAAGAAGCTGTAGGGGGTAAAAACAAAACAAAAACCCAACTTAAATGCTCCACTTCATAGGCGTCAGAACAGGAGAGGCCACAGGGGCCATGGCCTCCCCAAAACCTGGTGCCCGCCCGCCCTCCCGACTCCCAGGGTTTAACTTAACATGCTCGGGCAGCCGCCGACACGCAGCTTCAAGGAGCAGGCCTGCCTCCGGAAGTAGAATGTGCTGCACGGCGGCTGAACGATCATTTAAAATTGAAGCTGCTGCACGATTTCGCCGGGGCTAAGGTGGTGTGCCTTCCCTCCCCCAAACAAGACATTACATTAGTGATTTCTATTCCGCCCCTACCTTGCGGTTCGAGACGCATTCCACTGCCCCTGCTCCACTTTAACTGGTGGGAAGACTTTCTCAAGTTTGCAAAATCTTGAGTGATCCCAAATAGAAGATGAAATTCATATTATTTGCAGACATTAGTTTGCAAATCCCTCGTCTTCCACATATGCACGTTAACCTTCAAATGCTATACAGAGCGCTCCAAATTGTATGCACTTTTCATGCACAATTTAATTGAATAGTGAGCCAACTGAAACCTGATATAAATCCCTTTGCATAAATTAAGCATGGATCTGCCATATTCTATAACACTCTAGTAACACAACGCAACCGCTCTCCACTCTAACGTATTAATATATTCCAACCGAGCACTTGTCAGAGATGAAAGAAAAAGCCTCAGTTCTCATGTGAGCATACACTTTAAGATCTACCAGTCTAAGCATCATCGGCATAAAAAAATTCCATCTTATCAAGCATAGAAAAAGGGGTGGAACAACACAGAAAAATCTATGACTTGGGCACTGGTCCTTCCCGTTACAGCCAACGCTTCATAGTAATAGACCACTTCTTCAGGGCTTCTGGACCTCCGTAGTTGCTGGACAGATCAATAATGTCATGAATTTCTAAATGTATCAGACTACTGTAGTATAACAAACCTAAATATCTATAATTTTGTGCCATATTCACAGTTCTGTCATTCTACCATCTCTCCTTGCTCAAAGCTCTAATATGACGTCTCAGCATCTTAAGCTTTAGCTCGTTGACAGAACAGAGTACAAAATATACACACTGTATTTAAAAAGTTATCTTTGGTTTACTCAAATTCTCTTAGTTAACAGCAGTGTTGTAAAATGCATGAGCGAAGTAGAGGACATTCAAAAACTTTCAAAAAAAAGGGTACAAAAATATATATTTCAAAAAAATTATTACAAAATCGCGATAGCAGTTTTTTAGTACAGACCAGTGCTCGCGCCAGCCTGACTGCCTTCTGAAATTACTTCCTGGTCACGGGGCCAGGAAGTGACATCGAGGAAAAGCAAACGCTGACAGGAGCAGCTTCTTGAGAAGCTGCTTGCACTGACGAAGATGTGTTATTTATTTAGTTGGGTTTTATATCCTGTCCTCCCAGGAGAGCTCAGAATGGGTTACAAGTTTTCATACATATTAAAGTGTATTTATAGAAGGTGATGGCAAACATGGCATGGCAGGACATTGTCTAACAGAGATGGCAAAACATAGTTACACTTCTCCCTCCATATTCGCTGTGATAGGGAATCAATTGAACCGCAAATACTGTTATTTGTGGTTTTCTATTAAAAACCATCGAATAGGGTGAAACCGCGAATAACATGGTGAGAGACCTGGCCTTTTTCAAGTTTCAAGTTTCAAGTTTATTAGGATTTTATATACCGCCTATCAAGGTTATCTAAGCGGTTTTACAATCAGGTACTCAAGCATTTTCCCTCTCTGTCCCGGTGGGCTCACAATCTAGCTAATGTACCTGGGGCTATGGAGGACTGAGTGACTTGCCCAGGGTCACAAGGAGTAGCGCGGGGTTTGAACCCACAACCCCAGGGTGCTGAGGCTGTAGATCCAACCACTGCGCCACACACACTCCTTTTTCTGAAGGAGAGGCAAAACACGGTGAACAAAGTGCTGGGAATCGGCGATTTTCTCTGCAAACGTTTAGAATCAGTGATTTCTCTATGCAAGCTGATGTAATTTTGGGGGAGGAGCCAGCAAGCTAAAAACCGTGAATAATCGAAACCGCGAATACGGAGGGAGAAGTGTATATATACAAGGCAAGCATACTGTAGACTTAAGCAGCACTGTACACATTTTTCTCAGTCTCTAGTGAGCTCACAATTTAAGTATTTGTAAATGGCTTGCCCAGGGTCACAAGGAGCTGCAGTTTTAAAGAGGTATGGGGGAAGGGCAAGCGCAAGAGTGGCGTAGGGGGCAGGAAAGGAGCAGGGGGCAGAGATGAGGGTGTGGGGGTGAAACTTACACTTGCTACACCACTGAGTCTGGGACATACATTCAGACACACATACTGTACACATTAAGCACTACAGGCACTCACTTACTAGAGATGTAGGGTTACCAGCCATCTGGATTTTCCTGGACATGTTCTCCTTTTGAGGACATGTCCGGGGATCCAGACGGCTCTTCAAAACCCGGCACTTTGTCCAGATTTTGAAAAGCTGTGTCGGGCAGGGAGGAAGTTCGCGCATGTGCGTACGCTACATGATGACATCATGCACACATGTTTGTGATGTCATCACGTAGTGTCTGCACATGTGTGGACTTTCTCCCTGCCTGACAAGATAGGCAGCGGGGGCGGGCTTAGAGAGGGCCTGGGGGCAGGGCTAGGGGGTCGGATTTTCCAAAAGGAAAATCTGGCAACCCTACAGAGATGTAGTGACGTAGTAAGGGAGGCGCGGGGGGGGGGGGGTGCTGTCCGCCCCGGGGCATGGTGGCACCTCTCCTCCTCTCTGCTCCTCCCCTCCTGCTCCTCTCTTTGCCGCATGCGCCCCTTGCCTTCCTCTGTACCTTTTGGGTGCTCTCTGACATCACTTCTAGGACCCACGCCTAGGAAGGGACATCAAAGGGGAGCCGACAGCGACGTGGGCAGCTGGAGAAGTTTAAAAGGGAAGGGAAGGGGACGCGCAGGCAGCAGAGGGGGGCTGGGCGCTGCTCACCCTTCCTATGCCACTGCAGAGAAGGCAAAAGATAGATAGGACAGCAAGGTTGCAAATGGAGAGTTTGAGGAGAATCTTGTAGCTGGGAAGGGGGAGACCTAGAGGTTTTGAATGAGGAAGCTACAAGGGTAGTGAGGTGGGAGGGATTTATAAGGAGCATGGAAGTGAAAAGTAGTCAAAGCCACAGTTATAGGGACTCAGATGACAATCAATTGAAACACAGCAACATAGTAAATGACGGCAGATAAAGACCTGAATGGTCCATCCAGTCTGCACAACCATAAATGATCTATAAATCAAAATCATTTAATTTAAATGGCCCCTTTTTTTTTTTTTTTTTTAGATATTTCTGGGCCAGTATCCCAGAGCCCTGCCCGGTACTGTACTTAGGTTCTATCTACTGGAGTCTCTATCAAAGCTCACTCTAGCCCATCTTAATCATTCCAGCCCTCTCCAGCCAGCCCTCAACTGAATGTCCATATACTGGACACAGACCGTGCAAGCCTGCCCAGTTCTGGCCTTAGTTCCTTCAGTGTATACCCATTATTCCCACATTATACCCACATTCCCAGTTCTTCTCCAGAAGCCACTAATGGCAAACAGCAGGTCTACAAGTCAAGTGAGGTTGGTGTTTGTACTTGACTTATAGCAGGTACGAATGCCAACATTTAGATGTTGTGCCCTTGACATCCACTACCCATGCCTCTTTACAGAATGTGAGAATCTCTGCATCGCCAGTACATGTGTGTGTGGATTACAGCTGTCCCAAAATTGTTATTTCCATGTGGATGCCGTTTCTGTGTGTAAATGCTGGCCTTTTTCCTTTCCTCTTGGAAATCATGCACAGTGCTAACATAACAGTCTAGTCAGTGTTTCTCAACTCGGTCACGGAGCACCCCCTTGCCAGTCAGATTTTCAGGATATCCACAATGAGTATGCATGAAAGAAATATAATGGAGGCAGTGTCTGCCAATCAAATCTATGCATATTCATTGTGGATATCCTGAAAACCTATCTGGCAAGGGGGTTCTCCTGGACCGAGTTGAAAACACTGGTCTAGGTGCATTGTGGGTGGAGGAGAAGAAAGTCCCAACTTTGCTTGTGATAAGGGAAGAGGAAACTGCCAGATTGAAACCCAAAAATGTATAGCTTTTCATCTAGAAAAAATAACAGTCTGGGTGAGTTTTTGAGGAAATACACTGAGCAGAAAGAAAAATCATTTGCATTGCCCTGGAGCACTTCATGAAGGTTACGAATGGCTCCCATAGCAGGAAACAGATCCCGTAAGGATGCGTGAACACTAGAAAGGAAAAAAAAAAAAAAGAAACCCAAAATGCACAAACATCAATCGTCGGAACATGAATACATCAAGCCCTTCCTTTGGTAGTTTTGTGGCTGCTGCAGTGAACTCCAGGGTCTATAATAAACAAATATTGATTTTGTTTCTCCCTTTGCACAAATAGCAGCAAACTATTGTTCCTTCAAATCAGAGGTTAGCCAGTTGTCTGCAGAATATTGTACTGTTTGATCTGAAGCAAGAGTAGCATAGTAAGGCTAAAATCCTGCTGCTCTGAATATGGTTTTATCCCTCCATTGATAAAATTTGCCTGAGGAAACGAGATGCTAAACCTACTGCTGGAATATCCCCCGACAGTGAGACATGAGAAAACTCAAGCAAATCATGCCTTTTTGAGCTGTAGCTCAAGGCCTGTTACTTTCAGGTGCACTTCCATAAGAAGAATGAGACAGAATATAAAATATGTGCCACCCTGTACCCTCACTTCTGCATCTCTATGTCCATTGAGGATGCTGTCTCTCTTTTCAAATTTTATTCATGAAAATCAAAATCTTCAAAGGGAAGAACAATCAATAACTTAAGAACATAAGAATTTCCATACTGGTACAGACCAAAGATCCATCAAGCCCAGTATCCTGTGGCCAACAGTGGCCAACCCAGGTACCGAGTACCTGGCAGGAACTCATAGAGTAGCAACATTCCAGAGCTCAGACTGTGATGTCATAAAGCCTGATTCCACCAATGCCTAAGAGCTAGCCTCATCGGTGATGTCACAAATCCTTGATTGTCCTATACTTGGCTCACAAAAGAACATAAGAATTACTGTATTGGAATTGGAACAGACTGAAGGTCAATCAAGCCCAGTATCCTGTTTCCAACAGTGGCCAACCCAGGTCCCAAGTACCTAGCTATAACCCAAGTAGTAAAACAGATTTTATGCTGCTTATACTAGGAATAAGTA
This sequence comes from Geotrypetes seraphini, assembly GCF_902459505.1. NCBI lineage: Eukaryota > Metazoa > Chordata > Amphibia > Gymnophiona > Dermophiidae > Geotrypetes > Geotrypetes seraphini. The sequence continues at coordinate 37,261,217 of NC_047101.1, forward strand.
ATGGATTTCCCCAAGCCATCTCAATAATAGCCTATGGACTTCTCTTTTAGGAAATTATCCAGGCCTTTTTTAAACCCCACATTCTCTGGCAACGAATTCCAGAATTTAATTACGTTGTGTGAAGAAATATTTTCTCTGGTTTGTTTTAAATCTACTACTTAGTAGCTTCATTGTCTGTCCCCTAGTCCAGTGTTTTTCAACCTTTTTTGGGCAAAGGCACACTTGTTTCATGAAAAAAATCACGAGGCACACCACCATTAGAAAATGTTAAAAAATTTAACTCTGTGCCTATATTGACTATATATAAAGTAATTCTCTTGAATAGGAATCAAATAAACACAAAGAAAGTATTTTATAATTACTTTATTATGAAATATTAAGTAAACAGAATAGTGAAAAATGATAAAATACTTTATTCAGTGCGAAACCTGGGCCTGTTTGGCTGAACACAAAGCTGATATTCTGGCTGGAATCGAAGAAAGACACACACATAGCTCTTCGTCAACAGCTCTCAGTCTCTCTCTGTATTTGGTTTTTATAGCATACAAAAATAGACAAATATACCCTCCATCCTTTTTATTAAACCACAATAGCAGTTTTTAGCGCAGGGAGCTGCGCTGAATGCCCAGCGCTGCTCTTGACGCTCATAGGCTCCCTGCGCTAAAAACCACTATTGCGGTTTAGTAAAAGGTGACCATATTGTAAAATATAGACAGCAGATATAAATTCAGAACTGTGCATAGTAAGTGAAGGGAAGTTTTCATCTCTGGGAATTTACCCAGTTAACTATTAAGTTATTTGGGCAAATTCCTTTGAAAACTGTGGTAATACTGCCTCCACTTTGCTAACTTTAAAATAAAATCATTTTTCCTACCTTGTCTGGTGATTTCTGGTTGCACTTTCTTCTTCTGACTGTGCATCCAATCTTTCTTCCCTTCTATCAGCCTGTATGCTTTCTCTCCTCCACACCTCATTCCCTCCCCCAACTTTTTCTTCCTCTCTCCCTGACCTTTCTTTCTTTTTTTCTGTTTCTCTTCTTTCCTTCTGTTTCCCTGCCTGCCCACTTTCTTTCTTTCTCCCTGCCGTTCCCCAAGCCACTGCCACTGCCGCTGCCATCGGGGAACAGGACCCACCAATGGATAACAGGCCCCAAAGCCGACGCTGACGCATGCTCTCCCTGACGTCAATTCTGCAATCGGAGAGGAAGTTCCGCCCAGTCAGGCAGCGATTGGCTGGCCCGAACTTCCTCTCCGACTGCAGAATTGACGTCGGGGAGAAGAAGACTTATCGGCTCGATAGATTAGATCGCCAAGACAAAGTGAGTCCTGGGTGATCGACTCACTTTGCCTTGGCGAGCTACTGGCGCCCCTGCCTCGGGCCCCCTGTCAGCTCCGGGCCCCTGAATGCAGGACTGGTAGTACTGCCCTGATGGCGGCCCTGCGGCACACCAGGCAACATCTCGCGGCACACTAGTGTGCCGCGGAACAGCGGTTGAAAAACACTGCCCTAGTCCTAGTATTTTTGGAAAGAGTGAACAAATGTTTCACATCTACCCTTTCTCTCCATTCAGTATTTTATAGACCTCAATCATATCACCCCTGAGCCGTCTCTTCTCCAAGCTGAAGAACCCAAGCCACTTTAGCCTCTCCTCATAGGGAAGTCATCCCAAACCTTTTATAATTTTTGTTGCCCTTCTCTGTACCTTTTTGAATTTCGCTATATCTTTTTTGAGATACAGCGACCAGAACTGCACACAGTATTCAAGTTGTGGCCGTACCGCTTCTATTGTTTCTCACATCATATTAAAAATTTAGCCAAAAAGGATAATTGAAAAATATGAATAGGACTGATGATGAATACACCACCCCAGGAAGGACATGAAATAAATTTGAGTAATGTCCCGGGTGGATGAGGTCCTTTATTAGGTTAATTTGGTACCAATTACTCTTTATGCTGTTTGGGGATTTTGTTTTGTTTTTTAATTCTTTATTGATTTTCAAACTACAAATGCACAATAAATGATTCACAATTTTGTACATTATATAATAAGTACAACAAAACTTACAAATATTACTGCACAAAGAAATTCCCCCCCCCCCTCCCCCAGCTAATAAACAAATATATCAAAACCTTCATGAAACTATTCATAAAATCCCTGGATCAATTCCAATTTTAGTCCCTCCCCCCCCCCCCCCAGGATGTGTATGTTTACTTGTCTATAAAATAAAATTAATTATTTCTCTTTACTGTATTTAGCCAATGGCTCCCAAACATCCATAAAATCCTTAAATCGTCTCTGTTGTACGGCCATGCAACGCTCCATTTTATATGTATAACACAGGGATTCCCACCAGAATGTATAGTTTAACCTATCCCAGTTTTTCCAATTACTTAAAATAAGCTGCATGGCAACCCCTGTCATTACTAATAGAAGTTTGTTATTTCTCATTGATAATTGGCTTTTAGCTCTCATAAGAGTACCAAATAAAATGGTATCATAAGATAAAGCCACTGGATTCTCTAACATATTATTTACTTGGTCCCAAATAGACCTCCAAAACTGCAGTATCAAGGGACAATAGTAAAGTAAATGATCCAAAGTCCCAGCTTCAAGATGACAATGCCAACATCTATTAGACTTGGAACTATCTAATTTATGTAAACGAACAGGGGTCCAGAAAGCTCTATGTAATAAGAAAAACCAAGTTTGTCTCATAGATGCTGACACCGTACATCTCATCCTCCAAGTCCAAATTTGTGGCCATTGAGACGCAGTAATCTGATGCTTAATCTCAATGCTCCAAATGTCACGAAGACATGCTGTTTGTATTGACCATCGGAGTCTTAGGCCATTCCCAGTGCATCCCAGGATCCTCTGGGAAGGAGGCCTAGGATTTTGGTTGGCCCAGGTGCCTAAGGCCCCTCCTATGGGATGGGCCTTAGGTATCTGAACCAATCAGGGCCTTAGGATCCTCCCAAGTACATCCCAGAATGCACCAGGAAGGGGAATGCCCACCATTTTGCAGTGTCCAATACCAGTGTGTTAATTATTAATTCTAACACCAACCCTCTTCAATGGTAACAAGATTTAACAAAACTAGGTTGGTATGTTCAAAGGTGAATGGTTTTTTTGAAATACCTCAGCCCTACCACTCCACCGCTATGTTTACTTCAAAACAGCGGGAGATTTACGTGGTAACTCATCATAGGTATTGGTTTTCTAAATGCTGTGGCAATTTTACGATATTATTATCATTTTTGTAAACTAAAGTAATATAGTATATGTACTTAGCTTTTACACACAGCTGGACCTGGGAGTCTGACCTGACATGTTTCACACAAACAGTGCTGTTTCAAGGGTCTCCCTATGTGAAAGCAAAAAGAACAATCCTTAGGGAACCGGCAGTAAATTCTTTCCCTACATACCTCCCCCCCATATGAATTGATTAAAGATCATTTAGTCAAACGCTTACCGAGGCCGCCGTTGTCATCTGACTCACAAGTACAACTTCTGTGAAAGATGGCGCCGGCATTCTCAGGCTGCTTTTAAATTCAAGCCCGGTGGTGACCACTCCCCCCCGGAAATCCCATTGGGTCATTCATCCACCAATCAACGTAACCCAGTCAATCTCTCCATTCAGTTCCCCTGGTTCTACTGTACCTAGAGTGAAAATCAGCCTTTGTTCTGCCTCATTCAGCCTCCGTAAATCCTTCCCACCATCCCTCCCCGTAATCCTTTTGATCACTCGCCATCTGATCTGATCAACCCCATGGTTATATCTCCACCAGTGGGAAACTAAAGGTGCCTGAATAACATTATTAACAATACGTGATTTATGTTCAGTAAGTCTAGTTCTAATCTTACGATTAGTCCTGCCTATATACACCAATTCACATGGGCATATGATCGCATATATTACGTCCTGTGAAGCGCAGTCAGTAACCGCATTAGAGTAAAGACTCACTGATCTTGCCGGAACCCTCCATGATTCACCACTAATGGTGGAGGGGCACCACTGGCATTTGCCACATGGGCTATGATAACCTCTCCCCCTCTCTTCCCTCTTACCATACTTCAAGGGATCACATCTCTGTCCTAAAGTCTTACCCCTGGAGAACGCTATCCGGGGGAAATCATCAAAAATTGAGTGAAGTTGTACTATATGCCAGTGTTCTCTCAAATAACCCACCATTTGTTTAGTTGCCTTTGAATACGGGAGTACACATGTCAGTGGCTCGTTAACATCCTTGTCTGAGCGCCCCGGCTCACCTAAGAGTAAATCCCTCTGGGCAAACTTAGCTCTCAAATACGCTTGGCGAATGGATTTTTTCGGATATCCTCTCATCCGGAACCTATCTGCTAATAGGCCTGCCTGCTTTTTATACTCGCTCAACGAAGAGCAAAGTCTACGAGCCCGTAGAAATTGGGCCACAGGGAGGTTAAACTTAAGTTTAAAAGGATGGAAACTATCAAAATGTAGGATAGTATTACGCATAACTGGCTTACGGTATACAGAAGTCTGCAGTTCTCCTTCCTGGACCTGAATATTTATGTCCAAAAACACCATTTGGATACGGTGATGTGTCATGGTGAATCTAATATTAGCGTCAACCGTATTCAAATGGTGTATAAAACTGTCAAGCCGTTCGCTCGTGTCCCGCCAAATGAAAAAAACATCATCAAGGAACCGGCACCAGAATGCCACCTGCGGAAACCATTGGGACGAGTATACATTTTCCTCTTCAAACTTAGCCATAAAGAGGGCCGCCACCGAGGGGGCCAGCGTGGCCCCCATGGCAACCCCTTGGATCTGTTGATAGAAAACCCCTTGATGCTGAAAATAATTATTGCGAATAACCCATTTAGCTAATTGCAAAAGGAAGTCAGTTGCTATATGTTGGGGGGAACTGCGGTGGCACAGAGACTCTGATATAACATTAAGTGCCTCTGTCTGGGGGATCTGAGTGTAAAGAGAAGTGACATCCAAGGTCACCATCCACTTCCCCTCCATATTGATTTCAGTTGTTATAAGTTTGTGGAGAAAATCAGAAGAGTCCCGAATGTAAGATCGTATCTTAGGGACCTCATTCCTTAAAAAATAGTCAACGAACTTAGAGAGAGGTTCCAGGATTGAACCACGGGTGTTAACTATAGGTCGCCCAGGTGCATTACTCAGAGTTTTATGTATCTTGGGTACAAAAGATATTCTGGGGACAGATGGAAATTTCTCATAAAGAAACCTATATTCTCTATGAGTGATCATGCCCTTCTCCAAATGTATATTTAGAAATTCCAATATAATCTTCCCCAGCTCTTCTGTGGGGTCGTTATCCAATTTCATATACGCTTGAGTATTGGCAAGTTGGCGATAGGCTTCAGCCTCATAATCTTGTCTGTTTAATATCACCGTGGCGCCCCCCTTATCGGCCTTAATTATAATAATTTTGTCTTCTTTTAGCAGCTCCTGCAATCCCTGTTGCTGGAGATGAGTGATATTATATGGACCCCTATCAACCCAATGTTGTTGAAGAAGATACAACGCTTTGCTGACCAGTTCTCGAAATGTCTGAATTAAAGGGTCCATAGGCCCGGGGGGGATCCAATTTGATTTTATTTTACAGATCTCAATTGTTTTTTCATCCGGATCATTTATAATAGGTTGAACGTCTATCACCCCTTGGTCACCAGAATTCTCACTTAACTTCTGAAAGAATACCTTGAGCTGCATTTTACGAACAAATGTATGTAAGGCCACATGGAGTCTAAAAAAGTCCGGGGAATGTGTGGGAACAAATCCCAATCCCATCTCCAAAACTTGCTGTTGACTCCTAGACAATGAAAGAGCAGATAAATTGATCACTGACGACTCGTGGCCCAAGTCTTGGGAACCGACTGTGTGGTGTTGCCTCTGCCCCGCTGTTGTCGAGTCCTTCCTCTCCCACATATTTCTTTCTTGGCGGTGTCCCCTGGCTTCTCACTGCTCGTATCTACTTGTCATCTCTGAGTCGCCTGAAGAACTATCAAAGGACACCTTTTGACGCTGGGGAATAACGGGGTTCAGGCGTTGCCAAGAATATACTCGATCACTAATGTAGTCCCTTTCATCCCTCTTCCATTTTCTAATTTTTGTTTGCTTTACTTCATCCCGGAACTGCTGAATAGAGATTTTAATTCACCAAGTTTCTTATCAAATTCTTCCCTATTGAGCCCTTGTTGTAACTCGTTCTCCAATGAAGTAGCCTTCATACATAATTCCTTTTCAGTACCCTCCGTTGTCTCCACAAATAAGATCATAAGATCCCTGGAGCATCTATTAAGAATTGCGGTCCATTTTTCAGCAAAAGTTTTATCCGTGGAGACCATTTTTGGTTCTTTTAGAATCCTGAGCCCTCTCGGGATCATAGCTCTCTTAAGGTACTGTACGAGAGTGCTACTATGTAGCTCAGCCCTTACCGCTCTCCTCATAAGGTTCTCTAGTTCAGACCACGTGGTCTCCGTGGGGGTTGTGCTGTCATCATCCAGTAATGCTGGCTTCTGTAAGATTTTTTGAAGGTGTTCCTCATTATATCCATCAAATGTTGTTGGTTCAATCATATTGGTAAAGTACTGGTGAAATATTCACTATTAGCTTTAGTCCAATACCAGTGTGTTACCAGTGTGATGAAGTAAACATAGCGGTGGAGTGGTGGGGCTGAGGTATTTCAAAAAAACCATTCACCTTTGAACATACCAACCTAGTTTTGTTAAATCTTGTCACCATTTTGCAGTGGGCATCCCACTTGCCAGCCATCAGACAAAGGTATGGGGCATTCAGGGGGTGCATGGGGATCTTGGGGGTGTTAGGGGGATGTTCAGGGTATGTCAGGGGGATCTTGGGGTATCAGCGAGTGTCAGGGGTGGAGTCGAGGAGTGTCAGGATGAAGTCGGGGAGTGTGGGGTGGAGTATGTTTGGGGGGCTTGGGGGAATGATGGGGCCAGCGGCAGGAGGGAATGGACATCCCTCTTGCCAGGGGATGTCTATGTGTGTGTGTGTGGGGGGGGGGGGGGTTGGCAGCAGGAGGAATTGGGCACACCTCCTGCCATGGACATTCAGGGGTGGGGACTTCAGGGGTTCTGGCAGGAAGGGACATCCCTCCTGCCGGTTGACTTTGCCGGGGGGTGGGGGGGGAGGGGATGGGTTCCCTGATGCGGCCGCTAAACTTATTGCAGTTTGGAGAGTCCTTTGCCACGATCAGATCAGTGGCCGCATGTATTTGAAATGTAGAACAGCATTTTGCTATCCTACATTTCAGGATCCTATTGTAGCCCTAGGGAGATGCCTAGGGCTGCTTAAGCTCACCTAAGGTCACTTAAGCTCACCTAAGGTCACTTCTGGGCGGAACCACACACATACCTAGCCTTTGATGAGCTTAAGCAGCCCTACACACCTCCCTAGACTCGCAAAAATGCCTACAATGTAGGCTGCCTGGCTTGGGGGTTTTGTTGGGTTTTTTTTAAACATGCATCTCAATTGGCTGGTTAGAAAGCAATAGGATGCCTATCGCTGCATACAATCAGGACACCATTTATAGAATTTGCCCCTAACTGTCTTAGGCCCCCTTTAATCAAGCCGCATTAGGAATTTTTATTGCCGGCCGCTGTGGTTAAAGCTCCGATGTTCATAGAAATTCTATGAGTGCCAGAGCTTTTACCGCAGTGGCCAGCAATAAAAAATCTTAACGCGGCTTGATAACAGGAAGCCATGGCATACTTTGATGACTTCCCCCCTTAATATTATTAACAGTGGTGTAGTGTGAGTCCTTTTTTATCCCTGATGTAGATACCAAAACAGAGAACCTTGTCACAACTGAGCCAACATTAAACCTTTTTTTGCAATATTTTATAGAAAAGTTTGCATTAGAAGATATTTTTATACGTGATGTTTGATTTATTTTTTTGATCATGCAAAGTTTTTACTCTAATAATTTGTACTTGGAGAGCACATTTGAAACACTGCATAGTATTTTTTATATATATTTAGCTGGTGTTCCTATGATGTTTATAGTCAAATAGTGCTGTTATTGAGGTGAATTATCCACCACAAGGACATAGAAAAATGATGGCAGATAAAGGCCAAATGGCCCATCTAGTCTGCCAATCTGCAGTAACCATTATCTCTTTCTCTCTCTGAGAGATCTCACATGCCTATCCCATGCCTTCTTGAATTCAGACACAGTCTCTGTCTCCACCACTTCTTCCGGGAGACTGTCTCACACATGTACCACCTTTTCTGTAATAAAGTATTTCCTTTGATTATTCCGGAACCTCTTAACTTCATCCTATTCCTTTCAATTGAAACAGACTCGACTTATGCACATTTATGCCATGTAGGTATTTAAACATCTCTATCATATCTCCCCTCTCCCACCTTTCCTCTAAAGTATACATATTGAGATATTTAAGTCTGTCCCCATACATCTCATGATGAAGACCACATACCATTTTAGTATCCTTCCTCTGGACTGACTCCATCTTTTTTTATATCTTTTTAAAGGTGCGGTCTCCAGAATTGTACACAATATTCTAAATGAGGTCTCACCAGAGTCTTATACAGGTACCTCCTTTTTCCTACTGGCCATACCTGTTCCTTTGTACCCCAGCATCCTTCTAGCTTTCACTGTCACCTTTTCAACCTGTTTGGCAACCTTAAGATCATCACATACAATCACACCTAAGTTCCGCTCTCTGTTGTGCACAAAAGTTCTTCACCCTCTAAACTGTACCGTTCCTTTGGGTTTTTGCAGTCCAAATGCATGACCTTGCATTTCTTAGCATTAAGGCCTAGATTATGTAACCAACACCCAAGTCAGTGGTCACCAATCGCCTGTCAATCAGTCCAGGGCGCTTCAAGATAGGCAGGGCTACATTTCAGCCACTTATCTTTGCCACTAGACTACAGCAACCGAACGTGGCAGGGGTATTCCCCCCTCCCCCATCAGCTGAGTGGCAGGGATTCCCCAAAGTTGCGATTCTGTAACTGACGCCCAAGTTCTGGGTGCCGGTTACAGATTTGCGGCTTCAGGGAGTCCCTGCCACTCAGTTGATATTGGAGGGGGAAATTCCTCCACTGCAATCAGCTGAGAGCAGTCACGGCAAGGAACCCCCATACCCAGCCTCATACCCAGCCTCAAGTTAGAGAGTGGAGTCATCAGAATTTCCTTTAGTACTCAAGCCCACTCCAGCCTTGATCCTGATTTGTCTTTGACATTTACAGGACCCACAATGTAGAAGTCTGTCTGGACTTAATTCCAATTGCTAGAGTTGCCTCAAAGCTTGTTCTAGCCACGTGGTCCCACCCCTGTTTTCCTCAAAGTCTTCAAGTATCATCTCGTATGTCTTATGGCACAAGCCTTATATCATTTTTGTCACCTTCCTCTAAACAGCTTCAAGCCTTTTGACATCCATAGTGAGATATGGTCTCCAAAATTGAACACAATACTCCAAATTGGGCCTCACTGACAACATGTACAGGGATATTAACACCTCCTTTCATCTGTTGGATATGCCTCTCTCTATGCAGCCCAACATCCTTCTGGTATCTTTTCACTTTGAGATGAAACGGAAATGTTTAACAGATGTTCTATTTTATTTCATTTCCAAATCAAAAACTAATCTTTTTTTTCACTTTCATTTCAATTTTGAAGTGTCAGCCCGAGCCCAAACCCAAGGCCTCTGCTACCACCCCAAAATATCTGGCCTGCCACCCATCACTTATTTCCCCTTACCCCTTTCATAGCTTGAAAGGGAGACTTCTATCCATTCCAGTGTTTATTCCAGAATGGCACTGCTGACCCAGGTTGTGACATTTTTTATATGGCAAACATTAAAAATAGTGCCAGTCAGGTCAGGGAAGGTGTTCTGTTTTAAGACACAGGCCTAGACTTGATATTTTTATTATTTTTGTTTTTTTCTTTCTTTTTCTGTCTTTCACCTTTTTTTTATTTAAAATAAGCTAAATGTAGCAAAAGAAAAATAACAAAAATCTAAACAAAAGGGGATCTGCACACCTCAAGGCAATTAAGTTAACATATCTAGTTCACTAATACTTCTCAAGATGAAAGCCTGCATGTCCACCCTCCACCACATTAGAGGAAGCTATTATCTAAGGAAGCTCTGAGTCGCTTGGCTCAAAGGAAAATATGTCTATTACTACAAAATTTTATCACTTTCATGGATAACTTAAAAAGAATTCTGCATCAATAGAAAACCTCTGCTGATGCACCAAGATAATGGGCTTCTTCTCAGCCTAAGTAGCTTCACAGAGGTCTGGAAAAATCCAATGTTTATGATTCAGTATATAGCCCACCGCTATACTGGGTAACAAAAGCTTCAATCCTGCTCTGATCCAGAGACAAAGTATATCTAAGGTGACCATACATCACATTTTGAACGGGACTGTCCCCTTTTTAGAACCCCTGTCCCGTTGTCCCCACGCACAGCTTCAGGACTGAGGTGACATTGCATATTTTAAAGTCATCTACCTTGACATCTTTGAAAACCCAAGCAGCAATGAAGGAGAAGACGGGACGTGAGGTAAAAGATAATATCACATCACAAACAAGTCCTCAATCGTCAAGGATAAATCTTTCAAAACTTCTATTAAAATTTTCTTCTTGTTCAAAAATCCAGACAGACAACTTGGGTAATTTCTTAATCTGTATCTTTATTGCATGCCCCAATGTAAAAGCCCGACGGGACCCGTTTCGCCTGGAAAGGCTTTTTCAAGGGTTCCAAGGGGGGTACTCTTTAGAAGTCCTCTCAATCCCAGGGCAGGAGCGGCCAAGTTGTCTGTCTGGATTTCTGAACAAGAAGAAAATTTTAATAGAAGTTTTGAAAGATTTATCCTTGACGATTGAGGACTTGTTTGTGATGTGATATTATCTTTGAAAACCCCCCAAATATAAATGATAATTAACATTTTCTCTGCCTATAGTGTGCTTTGTGAGTTTTTTTTTAATTTTATGGTTACCGTTATGAATTAATAGGATATGTGTACATGAAATGAATGGAAGAAATTGGGGGCAGGGCTAGGGCGGGATTTGTGGACAGGACTGACAATTATTAGATGTCCCGTTTTGATGAAAAAAATAAATGATCACGTTAAGTATACCTGAAGTCTAGTTCTTAAACAGGGCCCATTTTAAATATGCTGATACCCAGGGAAGAAATTTAGAAGTGGGCCACTGCAACTCACTAGCAGGCTATGGGGCTAATTTTCAAAAGATAAAACCATCCAAAAACTGGCATAAAAGGGCACATGGGTGTTTTTCTTGCCATACCCTTCCAATTCACTATTTTCAAAACCTATTTTCTAGATGGATATCTATGCTATTCATCTGCAGTTTGTCTAAATCTCAAGGAGGCAGGTTTATGATTTGGACATTTTTTTACTCCAAGACAAAAGCACCACACAAGCCAAGAAAGCGAGCTGATTACTTAAGCGAAAGAAAAGCCTCAGACAAACGGAGAGGTGGAGCCACACTCTTCCACCCAAGCATCATAGGCAAAAAACTTTCGCTGCTTCACAGTTAGGATCTGAGTACTGAAGCCTGGATTTGGTGCTAAGGCCCTGAAGCAGTGGTTACCAGCCACGAAACGATCGTCGGCCTGGCCTGTTTGTGTTCAGTGGTTTTTACCCTTAATCATTCTCGGCTGTTTTTTGCTCCCACCTGCTAACTTTAAACTTGTTTACTCTTGCCTATGATGCTTTAGGGTGGAAGAGTGTGGGTCCACCTCTCCGTTTGTCTGAGGCTTTTCTTTCACTTAAGTAATAAGCTAGCTCTCTTGGCTTGTGTGGTGCTTTTGTCTTGGAGTGAGATTTTTGAATTTTTCTATTACACTTCCCTCCATTCCTCCCTGTTTTTTTTTGTAGTTGGACATTTTTTTGCCATAATCAAACATTTTTTAATTTATCCAGGGCACAAGTTAGATGTTTGGATCTAGACCTGTTTTAATAATGAATAAATGCCAAAAAGGAGCCCAAACTGACCAGTTGACCATCAGAGAGATATAAGAATGACCCTTCCGCACACTCCCTCAGTGGTCACTGCTCCTCTCTCACCCCCCAAGGATGTGAATGAAGCAGTACATACTTGCCTGTATGACAGTTTCAGATGTTTTGGCTAGTTCTAGTACAGCAGCAAGCAGGCTCCTGAAGTAGGGTTACCAGATGTGTGGATTTCACCGGACATGGCCTCCTTTTGAAGTGCCACCGTCCGGGGGTCCGGACGGTGACACTTTATCCGTGTTTTGAAAAGCTTCTAAGAAATCACTGTCGGGCAGGAGGCCATCGAGTTGCATCCACGAGTGTGCGGATGCCCTCCTGCCTGACGAGAGCAGGCAGTGGGGGTGGGGTGGAGGTGGGGCTAGGGTGAGACCGGGGGCAGGACTGGGGCATAATAGTGCAGGGATGGGTGGAACTGGGCAAGCCTGGGAGTGGGTCTAGGGGTCTGGATTTTCCAAACAGAAAATCTGGTAACCCTATCCTGGAGTAATCTGATGGGCGCTATAGTTAACAATAGAGATGGGGACTTATGGTGGACTCTATGAACATAAGAACTGCCATCTCCGGATCAGACCTATGGTCCATCGAATCCAGTGATCCGCACAAGTGGAGGCCCACTCAGGTGTACACCTGATGTAGTTTTAGTCACCCATATCCCTCTATGCCTCTCGTAAGGAGATGTGCATCTAATTTGCCTTTGAATCCTAGCACAGTGGATTCCGCAATAACCTCCTCTGGGAGAGCATTCCAGGTGTCCACCACTCGCTGCATGAAGTAGAACTTCCTGACATTTGTCCTGGACTTGTCCCCCCTTAGCTTCAGTCCATGTCCTCTTGTCCGTGTCACGTTGGACATTGTAAATAATTTTTTTCCCTGCTCTATTTTGTCGATGCCTTTCAGTATTTTGAAAGTCTCAATCATATCCCCTCGCAGTCTCCTCTTCTCAAGGGAGAACAGCCCCAGTTTCTTAAGTTATTCATCATATTCCAAGTTCTCCATACCTTTTATTAGCTTTGTTGCTCATCTCTGCACCCTCTCCAGCAGTTTTATATCCTTCTTTAGGTTGGGAGACCAATGTTGGACACAATATTCCAAGTGTGGTCTGACCATTGCCCTTTAAAGCGGCATTATAACTTTCTCCGATCTACTCGTGATTCCTTTCTTTATCACGCCTAACATTCTATTTGCTCTCTTTGCCGCCGCCGCACATTGTGCTGACAGCTTCAGGGTCCTATCTACCAGTACATCCAGGTCCTTTTCTTGTTCACTCTTACCCAGAGTTGCACCTGACATTCTATACTTGTATTCCTTGTTCTTACTGCCTAAATGCATCATTTTGCACTTTTCCACATTAAACTTCATCTGCCATTTCTCCGCCCATTTCTCTAACTGACACAAGTCACTCTGGAGTACCTCGCTATCCTTCTGCGATCTGATTGCCTGGCATAGCTTTGTGTCCTCAGCAAACTTGATGATACCACTGGATGTTCCTTCTTCCAGGTCATTTATGAAAATATTAAATATGATGGGCCCAAGTACCGAGCCCTGGGGCACACCGCTAGTCACTTTTTCCCATTCTGAGACCTTCCCATTTATGCCCACTCTCTGCTTTCTGTTCTCCAGCCATTTGTCTATCCATCTTAGTATATCTCCCTCTATTCCATGGTTTTGTAGTTTCCTGAGAAGTCTTTCATGTGGGACTTTGTCGAACGCTTTTTGGAAGTCCAAGTATATTATGTCCACCGGTTCTCCATTATCAATTTGTTTGTTCATGGTTTCAAAAAATTGAAGTAAATTCGTCAAACATGATTTCCCTTCCCTGAAGCCATTTTGACTGGCTCTCATCAGGTCGTGTGTGTCCAAGTGCCGGACTATGCTACCTTTAATCAGTGCTTCAACCATCTTTCCAGGGTACAGTTGTAAGACTCACAGGTCTATAGTTGCCCGGTTCTCCTCTTGATCCTTTTTTGAAAATTGGCGTGACGTTCACTATCTTCCAATCGTCAGGTATTTGACCAGTTCTAATTGACAGGTTCCAAACTCAGCAAATCCTACATGTGTGATGTCGCCTGCAGGCATAAGGGCTATTGGTGTGGTGTATAGTTAAGTCCTGTAGGTTTGGGGTGGGTTTTGGAGGGCTCACCATATACTATAAGGGGGTTATGGTGAGATGTGTACCTGGGAGCTTTTATGTGAAGCTCACTACTGTGCCACCTATGGTACCTTCCCTGTCCCTCCTCTATGGTATACATAGTCAAGTCTCCCAGTCTCTTTTCGTACATCTTTTGGTGCAAATTTCAATACCATTTTTATTACCTTCCTCTGGACTGCTTCAAGTCTTTTTCCATCCTTCTGAAGATATAGCTACCAAAACTGAATGCAATACTCTGAGTGGGGCCTCACCAATGACTTGTACAGGGGCAACTAACACCTCTCTTCTGCTTGTTATGCCTCTCTTTTTACAGCCTAACATTCTTCTGGCTACAGCTATTGACTTGTTGCACTGTTTTGTTGCCTTTCAGATCCTCGGACACTATCACCCCAAGGTCTCTCTCCCTGTCTGCACATACCCTTTCAACTTCTAGCACATATGGCTCCCTTGGATTTCTGCTCCCCAAGTTCATCACTCAGTTTAATTAAAGAGGGCCTTAATTATGCAGGAGGAAAATATCTCAGATATATTCAGCCCTTATATTTTCATTTGCAGTCTTCCTAAGGGCTTTCCTTATAAATCATTGGTCTGAAAAACTCTCTTCAAATTCATTTTGATATTCTGCTCAATTTTTGTGCAAAAATCTGTGACAATGTTCTTTCTTTATATTTTAATTAAGATTTTATGCCAAGTGCATTATCTTGTGCTCAGTATCCAAGAAATGTCTCTGTGCTATATACTTCTCTATGAAACACGTCAACAATTTGAAAAGCTTCCTAATTACCTATCTTATTAATGCAGCAGTCCTTAAATTAGGGCTAAACAAAGTTCTCTGAAGAAACACAATGAAGGCTCACATTCTGTCAATATAGCTGCTGTAGAGCGGGGGTTCTCATCACAATCCTCAGGCGCACCTAGCCAGTCAGGTTTTCAGGATATCCACAATGAATATGCATGCACTACTGTATTGTATGCAAATGAATCTCATGCATATTCATTGTGGATATCCTGAAAACTTGAGGTATGTCTACTAATGTGCACTAACAAATGAGCTTAGTGCATGTTATCGTAGGATATTTCTACACGATAAGCCCAATTCTAATAAGCCTAGGAAATCAAGAAATTTCTAATATTTATTTTTCAGGTCACAAACTAATGTTTGCATTATCACATTGTGATCATGTGATCGGTCCGAGCAGTCATTACTCGTCACACATCTATCCCCAGGCACTGTTAAAACAAAATCAACAAACACAACCCAGTTAAAACACATTGCCCTTCCTGGTCATCTCCAAGTCCTCCCTGCCCCTCATTGGCCCTCTGGGTCTTCTGAAAGCTTCCGGTACCATTACCGGTCTCTCTGCCGGTTGCAAAAAGGGCAAACAGAATGCTTGGAATGATAAAGAAGGGGATCACGAACAGATCAGAGAAGGTTATCATGCTGCCGTGCCGCGTGTTGCAGCAGCGGGATCTTCATTCCTTTTGTCCTGGTCTGAGAGCGCAGGTCGGGGAGGCGGTGGCTTTTTGTGCATGCACAGCAGATGCCTTCGTGCAGCATGGTCAGCAGACTTGCCGTGTGGTGCCCGCCTCCAGCTCTCCAGTGGCCTTTGACCCAGATTTGCTCATCAGCCACTGCACCAGGTTCATGCGAGCTCCCCGTTGGAGGATGGCTGCACTGGTGTTTTTGCCTGGGTGGTTCACGAGGCATTGGCAGTGAGCCACCATTTTAACTCTGTGCTTTGGGGGACGCTGGTCCTTCACGGACCGGCGGTAGATTTTTGCAGACCAGCACCAGTCCACGGACCGGCAGTTGAAGAACACTGCCCTAGACCAGTGGTCTCAAACTCAAATCCTTTGCAGGGCCCCATTTTGGATTTATAGGTACTTGGAGGGTCGCAGAAAAAATAGTTAATGTCTATTAAAGAAATGACAGTTTTGCATGAGGTAAAACTCTTTATAGTTTATAAATCTTCCCCCCCCCAAAGGCTTGCATGTTCCCCCTTCTTTGCAGCATCCTCCAGCTTCCCCCCCCCCAGCCTCCCGGTCTTAGTTTCAGCTAATTACCGCAGCCTGCAGAGAGGATCGACCTCTGCAGCATGTTCCCTCTGCCGCGGTCCCGGGGCAGGATCATGGCAGAGAGAATGTGCTGCTGAGGATGATGGCAGCCTGCAAGGATCGCTACAGCACCGGCAATTCTCTCTGCAGGCTGCGATAATTATCTGAAGGTAAAAGTAGAAGGCCAGGGGGGAAGCCGGAGAACACTACAAAGAGTGGGCAACACTAGTACAGGCTGCAAAATAGTACCTGGTGGGCCGCCAGTTTGAGACCACTGCCCTAGAGGGACTGCACACAGGACACAGCAACAACTGTCCTCTGCATTCTGCCAATCTAATAGGACCAGAACTATTGTAAGATGGCCCCACCAAATCTAATTGCAGCCCATTTACTAAGCAAAATGTCATAATTCAATGTATCAAAAGTAGCAGTGGTGCTTAATGCTGCTAATATGGATTTCTGGCCTTGATCAAAACCTAGTCAAATAACATCAACCATTGATAACAAGGATGTTCCAGTTCTTTAAAGCCCCTTGAAACCGTGTTAGTGATAATTTAAAATACAATTAAAGCCTATAAAATGCAAGAGTTGATGTAACACAGCCTTCTGTGTTAATTTAGTCAGGAAAGACAGTAAAAAATTGACTGAATCAGTTATATCCGCTTCTCCTTTCATAGAGATATGTCAGTCAACAGCATGCTAAAGCTAGGCTGGAATATTTCCTGATTGAAAGGAGGCATTCACCAAGTCTGTGCAAAAAGGAGCAAAATCTGCTTCCCTCGCGTTCGGAATTGAAGGCAACACATGCTGAGGGCTAAATTTAGAATGTACTGAATCCAAAGACCTTAACAATATCAGATGGAGTCAACTGAGAAAATTGCGACCAGAATGATGCAAAAAATGATGCAATAGATAAGGGCTCAAGATTCAAAACACAAGGACATATCCATGAGGTTTCTCATGCAAACATCTGCAAATTGATTAGCAGTGTTAAAAAGGGATAGATTCCGTACAAACATAAGGAAGTTCTTCACCCAGAGAGTGGTAGAAAACTGGAACGCTCTTCCGGAGGCTGTTATAGGGGAAAACACCCTTCAGGGATTCATGACAAAGTTAGACAAGTTCCTGCTGAACTAGAACGTACGCAGGTAAGTCTAGTCTCAGTTAGAGCACTGGTCTTTGACCTAAGGGCCGCCGCGTGAGTGGACTGCTGGGCACAATGGACCACAGGTCTAACCCAGCAGTGGCAATTCTTATGTTCTTATGTTATTTCGAGCCTTTGCTTTAAATGTAGAAATAAATTTTGCAATAGGATTAAGATTTTCCTCCCGAGATAAGACTCCCTTGCAGTATCAACTTGAGTTTTCTATGATTTCTACAAGATTTTAACAGCCCAGTAATTGACCTCTAATCCTGACTTTTTCTAACACTCACCTGCAGTGCAGAACTAAACCATATTTGTCTATAATTTTTTGGGGTGGAGTTACCTAATCTACTCTTTGAGTTAATGATTCTTCGAATTTATCAACTGAAACTTCTAAACAATCTATTTCAAGCTTCTGTATCAAAGGAAACCAAAAACAGGAGCATGATTACTTCTGCCCTAGTTCACCGCTGGACCACTAGGGAGTTTAAAGGTACTGTTGATGCTAATCGAGAAGGCAGGAGGGAGGAGAAAAGTGTGAGAGTCGGTCAAAACAGGAGGCAAGAGGGATTCCTTCTGTTGTGGCCCACCAGGTCTTAAGGCAGACCCAGTAGGCCTGCAACAGGTCCACAAAGGGAGCAGATGGCCCCCAAATCTCGGTTTATGTTCGAGTATATACAGTACAATACTTTCCTTGTCCCTAGGAAGCTCATAATCTAAGGTTTCATACCTAGAACACTGGCAGGTTATATGATGTGCTCAGATTTACAAGGACCTGCAGTGGGAACTAAACCCAAATCCCCTGGTTCTCGGGCTACTGCACAAATCAATAGGCTATTTCTTCCAATTCAAAAGTTGACTTATTTTTTATCTATAAAGGCATCTATGTATTATATAGTAGTATAGCTCTTAGTGCTCAATATTTCTCATTTTAGTCCCTTTCTTTTGGTGTACTATACTGAATTGTTCCCTTGGTAGACATTAAGCATAACAAAGAAAGTAAAGTCAAAATAAGCTTCTTAATGTGCGTGTCCCACTGCTTGAATCTAAACATCAAAAGCTCAACATTGGACTTGATGAGACCAAGATCTCTGATCAAATTGTTTTTGGTTTGGATAGTATGGGTTTCTCTCACCAACTGTACCACTGATATTGTAAACTGGATCTACAATGTCTCCCTCACTCTCTGACTTGTTGCTCTCTCTTTCTCTCTCTCTCCCTCTAGGGGAGTGGATATGGGGAGCTCAGGGCAATGTGGCACTGAGATGATGGATGAAGGAATGTTTGGATATGTGATTGCAGATTCATGCTTGCCAGATCGACATTTGGAAGGATGCACCATGCACAATTGCTTGAGTGGTCAGTGGATTCCCGCCAGCTTCATGGCTCTCTTCCCCTTTCTACCATCCTGTAGAAGAACAAAATGATTAGATTAGATTGTGGTAATGAAAATGATACATTTATTTCACCTATGACTAATGGGTTTGGGATTCTTCCAACATATTTTATATATGATATATTTTTAAAATTTTAAAATTTAAATATTTTTTCAAATTAAACACTCTATGAAATTTTATAGCAGAAAATCAAAACTGGCTGGAGCATAGGAAACAGAGAGTGGGGATAAATGGGCAATTCACGGACTGGAAGAGCGTCACCAGTGGGGTGCCTCGGGGCTCGGTGCTTGGACTTGTTCTCTTCAACCTCTTTACCGGTATAAATGATCTGGAAATTGGTACGATGAGCAAGGTGATTAAATTTGCGGACGATACTAAGCTATTCAAAGTAGTGAAGATGCAGGAGGATTGCGATGATCTGCAACGTGACATAAACACGCTCGAGAAATGGGCCGCGACATGGCAAATGAGGTTCAACGTGGATAAGTGTAAGGTGATGCATGCCGGTAACAAAAATCTTATACACGAATACAGGATGTCCGGGGCTGTACTTGGAGAGACCTCCCAGGAAAGAGACTAGGGAGTTCTGATCGACATATCAATGAAGCCGTCTATGCAATGTGCGGCGGCAGCGAAAAGGATGAACAGAATGCTAGGAATGATTAAAAAGGGATCACGAACAGATCGGAGAGGATTATCATGCTGCTGTACCGGACCATGGTGCGCCGTCACATGGAATACTGTGTCCAGCACTGGTCGCCATACATGAAGAAGGACACGGTACTACTCGAAAGGGTCCAGAGAAGAGCGACTAAAATGGTTAAGGGGCTGGAGGAGTTGCCGTACAATGAGAGATTGAAGAAACTGGGCATTTTCTCCCTTGAAAAGAGGAGACTGAGAGGGGACTTGATCGAAACGTTCAAAATACTGAAGGGAATAGACTTAGTAGATAAAGACAGGTTGTTCACCCTTTCCAAGGTAGGGAGAACGAGAGGGCACTCTCTAAAGTTGAAAGGGGATAGATTCCGTACAAACGTAAGGAAGTTCTTCTTCACCCAGAGAGTGGTAGAGAACTGTAATGCTCTTCTGGAATCTGTTATAGGGAAAAACACCCTCCAGGGATTCAAGACAAAGTTGGACAAGTTCTTGCAAAACTGAAATATACGCAGGTGAGGCTGGACTCATTTAGAGCACTGGTCTTTGATCTGAGGGCCACTGTGTGAGCGGACTACTGGTCTGACCCAGCAGCGGCAATTCTTATGTTCTTATGTTCTTACCTTCCAGAGTCTTTTTGGCAATGCTCACATGCGAAGTGAGTTGCCCAAGGTTTGTCTTGATCCCCAACAGGCATGCCGAAATATGCCTTGTAGGCATCACACATCTTAGCAGATGTTTCTATGCAGTAATTTTTCCCTTATCTTGATAAATTGGCCGCACACAAAGCAAAATGCATCTGCCTGATGTTTGCATCTTAGTAAAAGGGCCCCTAAGTTTACGCAGCTTGGAATCAATCTGGAATGTTCTGCAAAAAAAAGTAAATTTCAAAATATATACGTCCTGGTCACAAAAGCAAAGTTTGATGGGAAGGAAACCCATATTCTATACTTTTGTGGTATAGTCAATTACGAAAGAACACTTATTACCCAGGAACAAAAAATGTTACATAGTGTTATCATATTCCTTTGTTAATGTGTGGTATCTCTGGCATTGAGCCCAACCTTTTAAGACACCTGATGATATCATTGGGGTAAATATCTATTCAATGTCAGCCTTCAAGTTTTCAAGTTTCAAGTTTATTAAATTGTTTGATTAAACGCTTTTCCAATTTCAAAGCGTTTTACAAAATTAAAAACAGAGTTTAAAAACAAAACTAACTTATACATAATGTTATACTACACAAACTAGGGTAACATCCTTTGGACAAAAGAAAACTGGAAACAGTGGGAAAATAGGGAAGAAATACAATTTTTGTTTAAAGAGAACATATAAGGAAAACACATTAGGGAGGTAGGGAATATAAAAAGGCCTAAAAAATGTCATTATAGAAGTATAAAGGTATATATTTAAGGGAAAAGAAGTTAACTGATATTATTGCTCAGGAATTAACTGATATAATTAAGAAAGAGAACTATCAGTTAAATGCTTCTTTAAAAAGAAGACATTTTAAGTTCTTTTTAAAAGTTTGCAAATCTTGTTCTAATCTTAAATACAAAGGGAGAGAATTCCATAACATTGGGGCAGTAACAGAGAAAATTGAAGCACGGCGGGTTCCAATAATTTTCAGTGAAGGAACATTAAGGGTAGATTGAGAGGCTGATCTGAGAACTCTGGATGAACTGTAAGGAATCAGGAGCCTATCTATAAAAGCAGGAGTATTGGTTTTTAATGTGTTATGAACTAGAAGAGCTAATTTATAATTAATCCTGTAAGATATAGGCAGCCAATGAGCATTTTGTAATAGAGGTGTGACATGATCAAACTTTTTGGAACCTGTAATAATCTTTATTGCAATATTTTGAATGAGTTGAAGACGTCTTATATCCTTTTGGTAAGCTAACTGGTAGGAAGGTATCAGGCCCAATCAATTAAGACCGCAACTAATCTGATGTGTTATGGGATCCAGAATCAACAGTATTCCAGGCATCCCACAGATAGAATTGAAAAGCACAGAGGGAACTTCAGACAGGTAAGAAGCACAGATGTGGATGCCTTGATAATCTCAATAGGCAAACTCAGGGCAGGTGTTGAAAATATTCTGCTTTCACTTCATTATCATACAAACGATTTTTAAAAATGAATGATATCTTTAATATTGGAAGTAACAGATGAAACAGAAAGCTTAAAAAGATCTGTCTAGATGCAATGCTGCTCTAGTAAAAAAACATTTGCTGGCATTATTGGATTCCTAGGAGGCTTTGTTAATGACATATTTTTGGAAGAACATATATCGCAGGTATCTGTGGAGGTTTTACATTCAAAAATTGATGTTCTTGTTCAGTAAGAAAACCTGCTGCCATTGCATTTTAATTTACTGTCTCTTCCTTCTGTTGTAACGACTTAGTAGAATCTGTTAAACTCTTTATAACAGTTGTCATCTGACAATTGTACATTGATTTTGCTAACATAATCACCCTTATTTTGAATGAGTACCACTCCTCCTTTATCTGCTTTTTTTAAATTACAGTATCATCCCTACCTTGTAATTTGTACAAAGCCTGTCTTTATGCTTAAATGTGTTTTATATTTTAAAAAAAATGTTATGTTCTAAAGGTGAATCTCATGTACAATTAAGGGATCTTTTTACTAAAAGCAGCAAAGTATTACACTTATTGTAAATTAGATGCAAAATTAATATGGAGTAAATGCAAAGCCTAGGTGGTAACTATTGGGGACATTTCCAGCATATTTCCATACTACGAGGTAAGTACAGTTGTAAATGTGCCAGATTCACTTACCATCTCTTATTTAGGAGGTGCTAAGTGCATTCAAGCTAACTATTGTATATCTTTAGTGGTGCATAGCAAAGTACCATAACCAACTGCAATGTGCAGTCCATGTCCATTTCCAATCTGTTCTGCCCCCATTTCATGGGGGTAGTTTCTCAGTTCTTGTATAAAACAAGTAAAGATTGTTCTAAATTGTGTAAACAGTGTGTGGACTCAAATTCCCAGAGGGCTTAGCAGTTCCCAGAGGTATTGGCTGCTTGCTGGCGTATGCCTTGGTCTTCAGCTCTGTGAAGAAAGCTCATCTCAACTACACCACATGCTGTAGAGAGAGTTTGTCTCCCCAATTTCTTTGCATACTTTAGGTTTGCTGGCCTCCTAACTTGAGTCTGTTAGTAGGAATTCTGCTTGTGACAGAAGCTAAAGTATATATTACATCTGCAAAAAGAATATGCAAAACATTCCTCTCTCTCACTATGCATAGGAGGTGCCATTTGAGTGTATGGCCTTTGTGAAGAAGCACAATTATAAGATTTATATGATTGTTTTAAACCAGTGGTCTCAAACTTGTGGCCCGTGGGCCACATGCGGCCCGCCAGGTCCTATTTTGAGGCCCTCGGTATGTTTATCATAATCACGAAAGTAAAATAAAATAGTTTCTTCATCATATGTCTATTTAGCTATACATTACAATATTATTATTAAGACTTAGCCAAAAGGAAAGATTTATAAGGTATAAAGAGTTTTACCTCATGCAAAATTGTCATTTCTTTACTAAGACATTAACTATTTTTGTCTGAGGCTCTCCAAGTACCTCCCAATCCAAAATGTGGCCCTGCAAAGGGTTTGAGTTTGAGACCACTGGCTAAACTGTAACCATTTGTAATATATATAATGTGTATTAATAATCAAAGGAAAAAAGACCTCAAAATACCCCTAATCTGTGATCAATGCAGCCACAATATATTCGGGGTGGGTATCATCACTGGTCAAAAACCTTTGAATTTATTTTATATTTTTAAATTACAAATTTTTATTATATTTTTATCATTTATTTTTATATAAGAAAAGTTTTTCTCAATTATTTTCTCCTTAATTTGAAAATTTTTTTCTTTCACTTTCATTCCTTTTACTGATTAAAATGAGCATTAATATAACCAGCATCTTTTGAAAAAGTATTCACATCATTTTTTGTATTGTGATATAGAATACTAAAAAAGCACTTATCTTATGGGTTCATAAGATAAGTGCTTTTTTAGTATTCTATATCACAATACAAAAAATGATGTGAATACTTTTTCAAAAGATGCTGGTTATATTAATGCTCATTTTAATCAGTAAAAGGAATGAAAGTGAAAGAAAAAAATTTTCAAATTAAGGAGAAAATAATTGAGAAAAACTTTTCTTATATAAAAATAAATGATAAAAATATAATAAAAATTTGTAATTTAAAAATATAAAATAAATTCAAAGGTTTTTGACCAGTGATGATACCCACCCCGAATATATTGTGGCTGCATTGATCACAGATTAGGGGTATTTTGAGGTCTTTTTTCCTTTGATTATTAATACACATTATATATATTACAAGTGTTCCTACAAAATTCTTGTTGGTTTCAACTTTATTTGGTCACTTAAAATTGAATTTTCCAACATATTTTTCAATTTAAACTGTAACCATGACATCCTGTTTGTCTTTGGGAAGCAGAGATTGTGATGTCATAATGCCTCATTCCACCAATAAGAGCCAACCTCCTCAGTGATGTCACAATGGCTTGATTGTCCTGTTCTTCCCTCTGCCCTCCAACCCAGCCAGCTGATTAACTGTTCTTAACCCAGTGGTCTCAAACTCGTGGCCTGCCAGGTACTATTTTGAGGCCCTCGGTATGTTTATCATAATCACCAAAGTAAAATAAAACAGTTTCTTGATCATACGTCTCTTTAGCTATAAATGACAATATTATTATTAAGACTTAGCCAAAAAGAAAAATTTATAAACTATAAAGAGTTTTACCTCATGCAAAATTGTCATTTCTTTAATAAGACATGAACTATTTTTTTCTGCGGCCCTCCCAAGTACCTACAAATCCAAAATGTGGCCCTGCAAAGGGTTTGAGTTGGAGACCACTGTTTTAAACTGATATTAAAAAATGACCTTTTTCAAGAACATGGAGTCCAGGCTTAGTATATTTAGGCTATAAGCCCAAAGAGTTATACTGCTTGACTATCGTTCTGGATATCGACAGGTCAGCACAGAGAAGACTGCGGAGATAATATTCGTGAAGTCAGAGTTTATTCAGTCAATAAAATGATGCAGCGGCACATAACTACATTAAAATCTACAATTACTTTGAAAGTTGGGGGACCCAACACGGTCCGTGTATCGACTTAAATTGTATTCTTCAGGGGTCCAGAGATGTTAAATTTCAAAGAGAATTATTAATGTTGATACACTACAAGCAGAAAAACCCTAATATTGTGAATATCAAAAGATTCGGGCCTTAGCGTTGCCATGCCGAAAGAGAAACGATTAACACTAAGGCCAATCACAGAGCGGTGCAGGACCAGGCGGGAAGCGCAAAGGTCACACTCCTGCATTGTGCATTGCTCTGCAGAGAAAGGCAGCCATCCAGCAGGAGACCCCTTTGACACCCCCTTTTTGGAGGTGGAAAAAGTGCATCTTATAGTCCAAAAAATATGGTAGTTGCAGTGAAAAAAAAATATATAACTTTAACAGTGACATTCTCATATGAGAAATCTTTCAGAATTGATTCACAGAAGAGCTAGTCATTCACTTTGTTTCTGAAGTGGAAGTATTTCGGAGTTAGTACTAACTGTTCTGAAAGAGCATTTCAGAGAGTGGTGATTTTTGTAGCATTTTCAGTTGCCTTTTGTAATTTATCTGGTAAGCTATTTACTGTATGCCCATGTAAAAGAGTAAGAGGTTTTCTTCCACTAATACTACCATTCCACCTCCATACAACAGGGGCTGCTAGCCCAAGACTGAGCGGACTACATGTCTCAGATCACACTGGGCTTTATAGCTCAGTGCTGAGCCACCTTAACAAGGTAAGCCTGCTAAGTCGGGGGCAGGTTTCAGTAGGAAGGTGTTTATCTGCCACAGAGGAGAATCATTAGGGAGAGGTCCAAGAATGAGAGGAGGCTTCCAAATCTAGAGGCTGATACAAGCCTCAAGAAACACTCTCCAGGAGAGTTCCCTAGCCGTGGGTTAAGAGGGGAACCCTGGGAAGTTAAGTCTGGAAAGGACTGTTTGAAGGAGCTGACATTGATGTTGTCCACCAATATATCCTAATTTACCAACTTTCTGAGATAGGCATTGATTCCACAGTCTTAGATTGGTTCTCAAAATTTTTACGATCCTGCTCTTACACTGTTAACATGAATGGAACCATGTCTTCTCCTTGGAGACCGCTATGTGGTGTTCCCCAGGAATCACCCCTGTCCACTATTCTTTTCAACATTTATATGTCTTCTTTGAAATTCTTCAATCTATCTCCCTTTGAAACTCTATTTACATATGCAGATTTCATCCTTGTCCTTCTCGAGATAGATTCGAATCTCACTAACCTCACTGAAAATATAACAGCTTGCATAACGAAACTCCAATCCTGGGCCCTCTCTGTACAAATGAAGCTGAATGAGTCCAAAACAAAATTACTCTGGCTTGGCCCAAAATTAGATCGCTTGGCCCAAAATTAGATCGCTCGGCCCAAAATTAGATCGCTCACAGGAAATGGCTGCCCGAAACCCTGCAAGACCACCAGGTAAGGATTACTGAGCTTAACATAGCCAGGGGGAAGCAGGGGTTAGGGGCAGAACCAGTCCTAATATTAGTCGCGGTTTTTTAATAATCGCGGACCGGCTCTGCCCCTAACCACCGTGAATACGGAGGGAGAAGTGTACCTGCATCACAGGATAAATCTGTAGAATGTTCCTTCAACTGTGTTTCACTAATTTTCCATTTCTTGAACATGGTAACATTGTATATTTAAGTTTACCTGATATACTGACACATTCTTTGCAAATGGTTCAAAATACAGAGGCAAGCAGTCAGGCTGAAATTCTTCTGCCTCAAAAAATGCTTTCTACTGCAATGACTTCAGAAGTGAGAAAAGAATAAGCTATCAATTTGAAACAGGGTTGCACTTTACACATAAGAATAGCCTTACTGGCTCAGACCAGTGGTCCATCAAGCCCAGTAGCCCGTTCTCATGGTGGCCAATACAGGTCACTAGTACCTGGCCAAAACCCAAGGAGTAGCAATATTCCATGCTACCGATCCAGGGCAAGCAGTGGCTTCCCCCATGTCTTTCTCAATAACAGACTACGGACTTAACCTCCAGGAACTTGTCCAAACCTTTCTTAAAACCAGCTACGCTATCCGCTCTTACCACATCCTCTGGCAACCCACAGACACATCACATCATTGCTTAGCAGAAAAGAGCATGGGGGAAATCTTGCCAGAGTTCACCTCGATGCTGATGGAACACAAACCACCAAATATGTTTACTTCAGTAGCTAGCAAAAAGGAGAATGCTGATATCACACACAGGCTTATCTCAATAAAATATTGAATGCGGTATTTATTTATTTGGATTTATATCCTGTCCTCCCAGAAGAACTCAGAATGGGTTACAAGATTACATGCATAATAAGACATAAAAAGGTATACATAATAAAACATAACTGCTTTCGTAATAAGATAGAACAGATTATAGTAATGTAGAGCATGATAGTACATTTTAGGTCATGACACGATAGGACAATACATAGGAGAGCATGAAAGTGCTCAAAAAGCATGGCAATACTTTTAAAACCAATAGGAGGAAATATTTTTTTCACTCAGAATAGTTAAACTCTTGAACATAAGAAGATTTACCACTGCTGGGTCAGACCAGTGGTCCATCATGACCAGCAGTCTGCTCACACGGCGGCCCTTAGGTCAAAGATCAGTGCCCTATTTGAGTCTAGCCTTACTTGCGTATGTTCTGTTCCAATAGGAACTTATCCAACCTTGTCTTGAATCCCTGAACGGTGCTTTCCCCTATAACAGCCTCCAGGAGAGTGTTCCAGACCTTCACCACTCTCTGGGTGAAAAAGAACTTCCTTACGTTTGTACAGAATCTTTTCCCTTCTAACTTTAGCGAGTGCCCTCTCGTTCTCTCCAGAGGTTGTGGTAAGAGCGGATAGCATAGTTGGTTTTAAGAAAGGTTTGGACAATTTCCTGGAGGAAAAGTCCATAGTCTGCTATTGAGAAAGACATGGGGGAAGCCACTGCTTGCCCTGGATTGGTAGCATGGAATGTTGCTACTGTTTGGTGTTCCATTATCTTTTTTTTTTTTTTTTTGGGGGGGGGGATTACTGAATCTTGCTATTCTTTAGGATTCTGAATGGAATGTTGCTACTCTTAGGGTTATGGCCAGGTACTAGTGACCTGGATTGGCCACCATGAGGATTGGCCATGAGGGCTACTGGACTTGATGGACCATTGGTTTGACCCAGTAAGGCTATTCTTATGTTCCTACTTAATAGGATATGACAGGCAAGACCTCATGCAGCATGGGGTGGTGATGTTATGAGTTTGGTATGACATTATGCTAGTTCCTGAGGAAGGGGTTTTTTACTCCCGAAACTGAGTCCCGTTGGACAAACTTTGTTTCCCGCTGGCTGGTTTTCTTATGGAAAAGCTAAGTACCTCCAGATAGACGGTTACTTTCATTTGTTTGCTGCTTTTTGCCCCCTGGACGAGTGGTAGAGACAGCCTTTAATGACTCTATGAGTGAGTTATATTCTTTATTGTTTTTCACCGTTAACACTTAATTGTGTATTGGTTTCTCACTAAATTCACACAAAGGGAACCCGGGGATGTTTCACAGTTAACACCCTGCCTGGGTGTATATTTGTGACAGCTGGAGCTTTAGGGGTTTTGTCCCCATTGCAGGCTGTGTGACTGAGGGTTCCCTTTCACTATTATCAATTTAATTATATTGTCTTTTTATTTGATAGTGAGCGGTTTGGGCTGACTCTCCCCCCTCACCCTTTTGTTTTTGTTGGGGCGTAGGGAGATTTTCTTTTTTTGTTATTGTTCTCTCTCCCTCTTTAAGGGTTTGTTTTGCTTTTCAACTTATAGAGCTTGACAGTACTTTATAGTGCCCGACAGTATGAAGCGTGGTAATGCAGCACATAACAGAGTCTGGCAGTGCATTAGGATGCATGACAGTACATGGTATGGCAGACAATACATACAGGAACATGGCAGGAATATGGCAGTGCATGCATGGCAGTACAATACATACCTGTGAAACATGAGTATTTTCTGGCACAAACATAAAATATTTTTTATGTTGTAAAGAGAGCCCAATCATATAAGTTAAACTGTAGCCAGTCACCAGTTGATATGTTCCCCAAAAGTTATAACACAATTTAAATGTGAGATTATCAAGCTGCATTCACAACAGCAAGGCCTTACCACTTTGCTGGCAGAGGACACGAGAGGTGCCACTGCCAATACAAAACCATCTCTGAAAAGGCTCTAGTAATGACCCGACGAGCAATAGGCAAGTAAATCTGACAGAATCTATAGTGAATAACTGAGTCATGATATACGCATTGGAGAAGGGCAAACATTGATATTTAAAGGGTCATCGCGTCTCATCTCAAACACATAAATAATAAAGTTTTAGTTGGTATGCCATGCTTGGTTTTTCAAAGTTTTTGACAGAGGTTTGCTCCAATGGCTCTTAATAAAGTTAAATTGTCATAGGTGCAGATAAAAGGTACTTTTCTGGATCAACAACTCTGTGAAAGATCGGAAAAAGAGTAGAAATAAATGGGCATCTTTCACTCTGAAGAAAAATGATCCTTGATGTGACCGGTGCTGCTCAATGCACCCTTAGACAATCCACACCACTTTATCTGACTCCAAAAGCCTTCAGGTTGCCTTCATTTGCATGTATCAACATGCAAATTTATCCCTGTTTATAGAAATATTATTCATGTATAACGTGGTAAGATGTTCTTACTATTTTGAATATGCACACATGCTTATGTTTACTGCATACGTTTAGTAATAAATCCCCTCCTCTATTATCTTCCAAATAAGACTCAAGACCAACAACAACAACAGAAATTGGGACCTGATTTAATGAACATATCTAATATTTTGGAAATGTCTGATGACTGATGTGCTGAGACTGGAGTCGGTGCAAAGAATGGCCACCCGGATGGTCTCGGGACTCAAAGATCTACCATACGAAAAACGGCTTGACAAATTACAGCTATACTCGCTCGAGGAGCGCAGAGAGAGGGGGGACATGATCGAGACGTTCAAGTATCTTACGGGCCGCATCGAGGCGGAGGAAGATATCTTCTTTTTCAAGGGTCCCACGACAACAAGAGGGCATCCGTTGAAAATCAGGGGCGGGAAACTACGAGGTGACACCAGGAAATTCTTTTTCACTGAAAGAGTGGTTGATCGCTGGAATAGTCTTCCACTACAGGTGATTGAGGCCAGCAGCGTGCCTGATTTTAAGGCCAAATGGGATCGGCACATGGGATCTCTTCACAGGGCAAAGGTAGGGGAGGGACATTAAGGTGGGCAGACTAGATGGGCCGTGGGCCCTTATCTGCCGTCTATTTCTATGTTTCTATGATAGAGAATTAGTGACCCCAGCCACTTTACTTTTGACAGTAAAACTGGTTGCTGAGACTTTTCTTTAAAAATAAACAAAAATCATTTTTAGGTTGTAAAATTCAGATGTTCCCAGATTTGGCTAGGGATACGCAGAGAAGGAGACGAGAATTTTTGTTAAAGAAACCTGGTGTTATATCTCTGGGGGCGACCTTTTACTTGCGACATCCATGTAAATGTGTTAATTATCATTCTCATAAATATGTTTTCTTTGAGCCATCTCAGCTGACAACCTTTCTCTTAACTGCATCTCTGGAGAAAGAAAGTGCTTAGTTTAAGTAAGAGTGCTTTAACCTCATTTGACTAGTTATTGCTTGGTTTAAATATAATTACTTTGATTCGCCTTCTTGGATCTGATTGAGGACTTGAGTAGAAATTTATGCTTATATTTGATATTCTTTCATATATGTTTTCATTTGTATGAATTTCTTGCTGAATTTCCTTTCTGTACAAGTTGTATGCTTGAT
The DNA here is from genome assembly GCF_902459505.1 of Geotrypetes seraphini. Taxonomy (NCBI): domain Eukaryota; kingdom Metazoa; phylum Chordata; class Amphibia; order Gymnophiona; family Dermophiidae; genus Geotrypetes; species Geotrypetes seraphini. The sequence continues at coordinate 37,291,630 of NC_047101.1, forward strand.
TATATTGAAAAAATTCAATAAATATTAAATAAAAAAAATAAAAAATAAACCCCCCCTCCTTTACAATGCAGTGTTAGCGTTTTTAGCGCCAGCCACGGTGGTAACAGCTCGGTTGCTCATAGGGATTCTATGAGCGTCAGAGCTGTTACTGCAGTGGCCGACGCTAGAAACGCTTGCGTGGCTTTGCAAAGGAGGGGGACATTTTGGATGAAATAGATAAAATGATGTACTCACAAGCCCTACGCTTCTCACCACCACCACCATTAGGCTTTTTACATAAAATTCTCTGATGCAGAAATTTGCCTGCAACCTTGACACACACACACACACACACACACCTTCATTTGCTCACTCAGCACCATTAAATCGGGCAGGATTAATTCTTTGAGGGCCCCCTAGGCACACAAGTACACTGGGCTCCCTGGCTCTGTCCCACCCCTTATTTTCTGTTTATAACATTTTTTATCAATACAACAATACTATTTTATTCTAAAGCAACAAAAAAAATCTTTTTTCTACCTTTCGTCGTTTCTGCTTTAATCATCTTGTCTTCACTCTCTTCTTTCTAGACAGCATCTGTCTTCTCTCTCTCTTCCATGCAGCATCAGCCCCTTCCATCCACTGTCTGCCCTCTATCCCTTCCATATAGTATCTGCCTTCTTTCTATGCCCCTCTCCCCTTTTTACCTGATTCATCCCAGCTTTACTGCTCTCTTTGTTTTTATCTCTCCTACACCAGATCTAGCATCTCTCCTTATTTCTTTGCTGACCTCCTTCCTAGCATTAATCTCTCTCTACTTTCTCATTCTTCTAATATCTTTCCCCTTCCCCTCATCTGATCTCTCCATTCCACCCCTGCCCCTTCCCCTCCTCTAATCTTCCTACCAGCTGTTTCCTTCCTTTTTTCCTCCTCCTCCAAGCACCACTCCCCTGCATTAAAGTCCCATATGCCAAAAGACACAACCCTGTCCTAACCAACCTGAATCTTCTCGCTTTCCCTGTTGTAATTGCATAGCTTTGAACATGTCTTTCCTTTTCAGAACCTTCTTGGATTATATCCCCTGGGAGCCCTCCATCTTATTTTCTCTTTCACACCGGCGTCTTCCATCTAGCAAAACTACACTGCAGCCACGTGTAGCAAACCTCTTTCTCTTTCCGGGGTGCCTAGTCACGGGTTGCAGCCGTCAGTGGGGGAATGGAGCCGTCTTCAGAAGGGGGAATGGAGAGGAAAGTCAGAAATATTGCAATCTCGGGGAGAATCGTGAGCATTCACCAAATTTTCTTTCTCTTTCGGAGACTATCATGACTGAGACACCTGCCGCCTGCCAGCCCCTGAACTCTTTTCTCTGCCATGTCCAACCCATGCAGAAACAAGAAAGTGCATCACAGGACTTGGGACACGGCAGAGAGAGAAGTTCAGGAGGAGACGGCAAACAGTTGGTGTTTCAGTCACTGACGCTGCCAGCAACAAATAAGAGGTTTGGAAGACCGGGGAGGAGGGGGAAGGGACTAGAACGGAAACGCAGCCGGGAGGAGAGGAAGACTGAAGACAAGCCAGACTTCAGAAGGGGGCGGGGGCTGGATGCATAATTTATGCTGAGCTCAAAGTGGGTGGACGATTCAATTTTTTAAAACCCGGACAGACAACTACAGATTCCCTTAACGCCGGCCCTACTTACCTCCCTGCTGCTGCTACTGCTACTAATCGCCACCCAGAAGCTTTCTTCCCTACGTCAATTCTGACATCAGAGAGGACGTTCCGGGCCAGCCAATCGCTGCCTGGCTGGCCTGGAACGTCCTCTCCGACGTCAGAATTGACGTCAGGAAGAAAGCTTCAGGGCGGCGATTAGCTGCAGCAGGGATATAAGGACAGCAGCGGCGGACCAGGGGGGGTTAAATCGGGCCTGGAGGGAGGCATTTTTTTTTTTTTTGTGCAGCAAGGAGGGTCAGGAAGCGATCACCTGTCCTGTTGTCCCCGCGCACAGCTTTGGGATGCTGTCCCTGAAAATGGGATATTTTGGCGTCCCGAAGCTGTGTGTGGGGACAACGGGACAGGGGATCCAAAAACGGGACTATCCCGTTCAAAACAGGACGTATGGTCACCTTACCCATGCCTCACTTTCATCACTATTTCCCTACTTTTTCCCAAGCCCCACTTCTGTTATAGTACTCATGGGCTCTGCCAAGGTTATCAGCCCCCTTTGGTATCATGAAAGGAGCTACCATATTCTGACCAGAGTTCTAATTTCCCACATACATGAAGTTCCTGTAATACTTGACCTACATATGAAATAAACTATAGTGAAAAACAGAGGAAACTACTGTGGGTTATGCCTGATGGATCTTTTATGAGAACTGAAAAAAAATAAAAAGATAAGAGGGAGGGCAGGTGGAGGAAAATAGAAGAAATTGTAAATAAACTTATTTTATTTCTCAGAACCAGACCTCGGAGCTCTAAAAAAACATTGAAAATTAAACAGATGTTCCCATCTGTATCTGAGAAATTTACATCTGAATTTGGTACTCAGTTAGAGGGTGACAAGAAGAATGCTAAAGTTTCCTTTTTTTGTCTTAACCTTTTGTGCAAATGGTCAATTACCATATATAATCAAATATAAACTGAGATTTGGGGCCAAAAAATGGCCAATAATGGGGGTCTCAGTTTATATTTGAGTCTACCTAACCTCTCTCCCTCAAAGTTGTGTCCCTTATTCTCTATTGCTTCCTTCAGCACCCCCCCATCCCCTGAACTGGCCGTTCATCCACCATCAGCCCACCCCAAACTGGAGGTTTCCCCAACGTCAGCGCACTCTCCCTCTCTCCCTCTTCCCCACACCCAAACAGACACAACCCATCCCCTCCCAGATCAAGTGGCAGTACCCCCAGGCCTAGCATGCTTCCCTGGTGGGCCTGGGAGCACAATGGGGCAAGAGCAATTTTCACTCGATCCTGCATGTTCTCTCTCAGTGGTGAAAATGGATGCCGAGAGCGGGAGTCTCACAAGATTGTAATGGAAGCTTCGCAAGACTACTGCTGGAAATCTTGGCAGCCATTTTTACCATCGAGAGATCCTGGGCAGCAGCAAGTAGAGAATCACTCTTACCCCAGAGTGCTGCTAGACCACCATGGAAGCACAATAGGCCTGGAGGTCCTGCAGCTAGAGTTGCGCCTCTTCAGTGTGGGGGGGGATAAGGGAGAGGTGCGCTGATGGTTCATTGGGAGAGGGCCCACTGACAGCCAGGAAACTCTATCAGTGAATTGTGGTGGAGTGGGGTGGGGATGAAGGAGAAAGTGGGACACCATCAGAAAGGAGGGTGGTAAGAATGTCTGACACCAGAGGCGATGTAAGGGGAAGAATGATAGAATATAAACCCTCGGTTTATATTCAAATTAAGAACATAAGAACCTCAGAATAGCCTTACTGGATCAGCCCAGTATCCCATCTTCATGCAGGCCAATCTAAACCCAAATAGTAGCAGCATTCCATGCCACCAATCCAGGCCAAGCAGTGGCTTCTCCTATATCTGTCTCAACAGCAGTTTATGGATTTTTCCTCCAGGAACTTTTCTAAACCTTTTTTAAAACCAGCTACCTAAAAAGGGGGGGGGGGGGGTAAAATGGTATATTGGTTTATATTAGGATAGGTTTATATTCAAGTATATATGGTATATCTGTTTTCAAAGGGATCTAGGGACCTAACCCTGGTGTTACTGTAGCAGAATATGAACTTTTCCTCCAGACAATTGCTGGGTCCCTATTCAAAGGATCATAAAAAGCAACATCCTACAGTTGTCTCAATACCTGCTGTTCATACAGAATTTTGTGCCATAAAACAATATCCCTAACTTTGTCTGCAGGTTTTATGGCAAGGGAGTTCTCTGAGATAATGTCAGCATAACATTCACCTTTTGTTGGATGTTTAATGTTAGCTGCATTTAGAGAAATTTCATTCAAAACCAATTTTTCATATGCTAAGGTATAAGAATCAACCAGGCAAGGCGAAATCCATGAAAGATTCTATTAGTTAATCTGTCTCATTTTTAATTCATCCTGATCTCTCTCTAAAAAAAAAAAAAAATTATCAATTGAATTGATAGTTGTTAGTATTTGTTACTAAGTCCGCCTTATCCCTCTTGGATCTAATTTTGAGGACTTGAGCTGAATTTAAGCTAAAAAAATTTTTTTATTTTATTTTACTTGATTACCATGTATTTTACTTTTGAGTATTATTTTCCTGCTTTTCTTCAACTTTCTGTACAAGTGGATACTTGATTTATAACATGTAAAAATTTGATAAAAAAAAAAAACAGCTAACTTCAACCAATAATACATTTTACAACTGTTTTTTGAATTAAAATTCATCATTCCCTTTGAGTGGGGATAATCAATAGTCCCTTGTTCAACAAAGAAACTTTGGGTATTGATTGTGGGCATGTAGATAAATCAAATACTATTGTTCTGTCTGATTTATTGAGCATCCCATAATATTCAGCCAGTGGTAGTCACCGTTTTCTTAAATCTTAAGCCCAGTATCATCGGCAGTGGCCACCTTAAAAATGGTCACCGATCCTGTGTCAACCATGAGATGATGCCATTTATAGAATCACAACTTTGGGAAAGGTAGACCAGAGTTTTCAAGGCCTACTGTCCGGTTCTACCTTTCAGGTGAATCACCCCTATGGAGGCATTTTATGATGCTTAAGACCACTTCTGGCATTAGCCATGCCTACAGTGGTGTTAGACATCATAAGGCATCTCTGTAGGCGTGATGCAGGTGACATTTTTTTAAAGGGCCAGTAGATGCCTACACTTTCTGTTTTAAGTCACTTTTAATTTTTGTTAAATTATTTTTTTCAATTTAAATTAGGCGCCAATAGAGCACCTACCAGTGCCTAAATTAAGGCGTCATTTATAGAATATGGGCCTTAAGACTGGATTGTATAAACGACACCATCGGCAGCCGCCGCCTTAAAAAGGGCCATTAATCATGTGTCAATCATGCAACGACGCTGTGAATAGAATCGTGGCTTTAGGAAAGGTAAGCACCAGAAATGTAGGCCAGAGTTTTCAAGGCCCACCTTTCCGGCACATGCCTTTCACATGAATCACACCTACAAAGACACTTTATGATGCCTAATGCCACTTCTGGCATTAGCCACAGCTACAACTGGCTTTAGGCGTTGTAAAGCACTTCTATAGGCGCAATGCAGATGCTGTTTTTTAAGGTGCTGGTAGGCACCTACATTTTCTGTTTTAAGTCACTTTTAATTGATTTAAGAAGCATTTTCTTTTTTTTTTTTTTTAATTCTTTATTCAGTTTTACAACTTACAACAAGTATAACTGGAAATAACATTTAAACTTACGAACATCGCTTGAATTTCTGTTACAATCATTTTAAATTAATTAAATTTATCCCCCCCCCCACCCTTACCATATCATGTGTAATCACGTATATCATATAATATATTCTTTTCTACTAATCCAAACAATTAATATAAGATCAGAACCCCCACCACCTTCTAATTTGCAATTGTATAACTAAGGGAAAAATGTTATTTACTCATTACAATAATCTGTTAATGGTCCCCAAACATCCTTGAATTTATTAAAATGTCCTTTCTGTATGGCTAATATTTTTTCCATCTTATATATATGACACAAAGAGTTCCACTAGAAATTAAAGTTTAATCTATTCCAATTCTTCCAATTAAATGTAATTTGTTGAATGGTGACTCCAGTCATAATTAGCAAGAGCTTATTATTTTTTGAGGATATTTGACTCTTTGCCCTCATTGACATGCCAAATAAAATAGTATCATATGATAGGGCCACTGGATTCTCCAAATAAACTATTTATTTGGCCCCATATTGATTTCCAGAAATCCAAAATAACTGGACAATAGAATAATAGATGATCTAGAGTCCCAGCTGCGAGATTGCAGTGCCAACATCTATCAGACTTAGAGCTATCTAATTTATGTAAACGACAGGGGTCCAAAATGCTCTATGCAACAGAAAAAACCAAGTTTGTCTCATAGATGTAGACACTGTACATCTCATCCTCCAAGACCAAATTCGTGGCCATTGAGACACTGTAATTTGATGCATGATCTCAATGCTCTAAATGTCTCGAAGACCATTTTTTGGTTTTTTTAATTTATAAATCCAGATATTAATTTGTACCACTGTGCGGCCTGGTGTCCCAGGAAGTTCACCTGAAAGCATAAGAACTTTAAACTATGTTGATTAGTGAGATTTTTCCATTCAGGGAACCCCGCCTGAATAGCCTGCTTCAGTTGCAACCATCTTGTGAATTATTAAGACCATATTTATGTTGCAACTGTGAAAACTCAAGCAGTTTACCATTAGAAATAACATCTTCTAATACACGTATTCCTGCCATCATCCAATGCTTCCAGATGACTTTATATCCGCCAATTTGAATCTTGGAGTTAAGCCATATAGTTTGATTTGTTGATTTATTAATTGAATTAGGTGTTAAATTGTTCACATATCTTATTGTTTTCCATGTGTCTAAAAGTAATCTATTTTCTTTATATAGTCTAGGCATTTTGATACTAAGTACATGGCATAATCGCAGAGGAATCATGAGGTGCCATTCCAACCAAAACTAATCTAGGATATTATCAACAGGCTCTGGGAGGATCCAATACATACCTTGGCGCATAATATAGGATTGATGATACTTATAGAAGTTGGGAAAATTTACCCCTCCCTCTGTAATCGGTTTTTGTAGAGATACTAAAGCAATTCTAGCCTTTTTACCTAGCCAAATAAATTTTGTTAGAATACAATTTAACTTTTTATAAAAAGACTCCTGAAAAAAAAAAAAACGGTAACATACCCATTTGATAACGAACCATAGGCAAAATCATCATTTTAATAGTTTGGACTCTCCCCCACCAAGACAGATGTAAAGGATTCCATTGCTCACACATTTCTGTTATCTTCTGTAATAAAAAATTTTCATTCACTTTCATTGTTTCTTCCAATGTGTTTTTTATCCAAATGCCTAAATATTTTATTCCATCCTCTTTCCATAGAAAGGGGAATGTTTCAAATAAACCTTTTGTACAATGGACATTAAGTGGAAGAACTTCTGATTTACTCCAATTTATCTTGTATCCTGAAAATTCTCCAAATTTCTCTATCAATTCTAATAAGCTTGGAATGGTTGTTTCTGGATTTCTCAAATGAAGCAGTATATCATCTACATAAGCGGAAACTTTATATTCCCGATCTGAATAAGGAATACCTTGTATCTCCTTCGCTTTTGAATAGCTAATAACACGGGTTCTAATACAATATCAAAAAGCAAAGGAGACAAAGGACAGCCTTGTCTAACCCTCCTCTGCAGACTAAAATGCTCCGAGAAATTGTTATTAATATATAATCTAGCAGCAGGGGAGCTATACAATGTTTGGATCATTTGTATAAATCCAGAACCTATACCAAACCATTCCATTGCTTGATACAGGAAGGTCCATTCTACTTGATCAAAAGCCTTTTCTGCATCTAAGGACACAGAAAAGACCGGATCATTCATGGCTTTTGATAAATTTAAAATATGTAATGCTTTTTTTTTTTTTTTTTAATTCTTTATTCATTTTACAAATTACATTAAGTGTATATATATATATATATTCAATCACATTAACAACAAGTATATCACTTATAGTCTTTCATTTGTACAATACATAAATTCTTATCCCCCTCATCCCACCCACCCTACCATATATTCCATTATCATATAAATACATGTTAATAAATTATCCCCCACCCTACCTAATTAAACTGATAAATTTAAGGGAAATATTTTCAACTAATCCGTACAATATTTTGTTAATGGTTTCCACACATCCTGAAATTTCTTGAAATAACCCCTTTGTAATGCAATAAATCTTTCCATTTTATAGATATGGCATAAAGAGTTCCACCAAAAGTTGTAATTTAATCTCTTCCAATCCTTCCAATTATATATAATTTGCTGAATGGCAACACCAGTCATTATAAGTAATAATTTATTGTTGTTCACAGAAATCTGACTCTTTGTTCTCATTTCCATACCAAATATCACAGTATCATAGGATAATGCCACTGGGTTATCTAATAAATTATTAATTTGGTCCCAAATTGATTTCCAAAAATTCATAATAAATGGGCAATGAAACAATAAATGATCTAAAGTTCCTACTTCTAGATGGCAGTGCCAACATCTATTAGGCAAAGAACTATCCAATTTTTGCAACCTAACAGGGGTCCACAACGCTCTATGCAACAAAAAAACCCAAGTTTGTCTCATAGATGCCGACACCGTACATCTCATCCTCCAAGACCAAATTCGTGGCCATTGAGATGCAGTAATTTCATGCTTGATCTCAATACTCCAAATATCTCTTAGACCAGTTTTTAATTTCTTTTTAGTAAATCCAGTTAATATTTTATACCATTGGACGGCCTGGTGACCCAAGAAGTCTGTCTGGAAACAAAGAAACTCCATACTATAATGATTATTAAGGTTTTTCCATTCAGGGAACCCCGCCTGAATGGCATGCTTCAGTTGCAACCATCTAAAATTTTCTGAATTATTAAGACCAAATTTATGTTGCAACTGTGAAAATTCAAGCATGGTAACATTATAAATAATGTCATCCAATATACGTATTCCTGCAATCATCCAGTGCTTCCAGACTAGCCTTTCTCCACCAATTTGGATCTTGGAGTTTACCCATATAGACTGTTTGGTAGATTTATAAATTGGAATATTTGTTAAACTACTTACATACCTCAATGTTTTCCATGTATCAGCTAGTATGATATTATCTTTACTATAACTAGGCATTTTGATACTGAGCACATGGCACAGACGTAACGGAGACATTAGTTGCCATTCTAACCACAACCAGTCAGGGAGTTTTTCCATGAGTTCTGGAAGGACCCAATACATACCTTGGCACAAAATATAGGCTTGATGATACCTATAAAAATTGGGAAAATTTACCCCTCCCTCTGAAATTGATCTTTGTAAGGATACCAAAGCCACTCTAGGAGTTTTACCCAGCCAAATAAATTTTAAAAGAATGCTATTTAATTTTCTATAAAAGGACCCTTGAAAATATACCGGCAACATACCCATCTGATAACATACCACAGGCAAAATCATCATTTTGATAGTTTGGACTCTCCCCCACCATGAAAGGTGTAAAGGATTCCATTGCTCACACTTTGGCTATGCGCTTGGCAAAGGCTCTCCCTTTTATTATTGGTATGCATCAAACAGGATTCGTTGCTCAAAGACATTCTTCTAACAACACTAGGCTTGCATTGCATATGTTGAATTTGTCTAAAGCCTTAAATAATCCAGTTTTTTCTGTATCTCTTGATGCAGAGAAGGCTTTTGATCGTGTTGAATGGACCTTTATGTATCAAGCGATGGAATGGTTTGGTATTAGCTCAGGATTTATTCAAATGGTTCAAACTTTGTATAGCTCTCCTGTTGCTAAATTGTATATTAATAATAATTTTTCAGAAGTTTTTAAGTTGCAAAGGGGAGTTAGACAAGGCTGTCCTCTGTCTCCTCTGCTTTTTGACATTGTATTGGAACCCTTGTTGTTAGCCATTCAGCAAGCAGAGGAGGTTCAGGGTATTCCTCATAAAGATCGGGAATATAAGATTTCGGCTTATGCGGATGATATATTGCTCTACTTGAGAAATCCGGAGACAACCATTCCTTGCTTACTCGAAGATATGTAATGCTAATCTGGTGTTATTAGAAGAATGTCTCTGAGCAACAAACCCTGTCTGGTGCATATCAACAATAAAAGGCAGAGCCTTTGCCAAGCGCATAGCCAAAGTCTTAGCCAAAACTCTTCCATCTACATTGATTAAAGAAATAGGTCTGTAGTTTGAAACCAATGTGGGATCTTTATTTGGTTTCGGTAAAACTATAGTTAATGATTCTGCCATAGTACCTGTAATGCAACCTTTAGTTAGTTGATTCTGATATAAATTTAATAAATATGGTAATAGGGTAATTTGGAATGATTTATAAAACTCTACCGTAAAACCATCTCCACCTGGAGCGGATCCAACTCTAAGGGACTTCAATGCTGTTTGCAATTCATTTATTGACATTGGCTTTTCTAAACTTTCTTTAATATGCTCAGGAATTTTTGGTCCCTTAATTAATTTTAAAAATTCTAAACCATCCTTTTCTTTATCTAAATAAGGCTCAGAAGAATACAGATCTTTATAAAAATTTAAAAATTGTTTTAAAATTGATCCAATTTGAGAATGAGTAATCCCTCTTTCATCTTTTACCGCCACTGCTTTTGTTTTTTTGCTTTTAGATAGTTTGCCAATAATCTTCCCACCTTATTTGAATTCCCATAATACAATGCCTGTTGAAAAAAATAAATATTTTCTTATCAATTTAGAAGAAATCTAATTATATTTCCCTTTAGCTTTCAAGAGATCCTGAAATTTAGAATATTCCCATTTATCAATTAATTTTGATTCCAATATCTTAATTTCTTGTTCTAACCTGGAAAATTGGCTTTTAATTTGGTTTTTAATATATGCCGAAAAAGAAATAATTTGACCTCTCATGGTTGCCTTAAAAGCATCCCATAACATTTCCACTGAGATATCTTCTGTATTATTAATTTGAAAATAATCATTTATTTTTAACTGAATTTCCTCAATAAAATTTGGTTCTACAAGCAATATATTATCGAATCTCCATACAGATCTACTATCCTCCTGGTCAATTATTTTAATTTTAATCCACACCCCACCATGATCAGACAAAATAATTGGATCAATGGAGGCTTGTGTTACTTGCTGAACTATAATGCATTTGAAACAAATATATAATCTATTCTTGAAAATGATTTGTGAACATGGGAGCAAAACAAAAATTCCCGATCATTAAAATGAAATATCCACCATATATCTTTCAAATCACAATTTTGTACCAAATTATCTAATCCTAATGATTTCATAATTCTGCTTGGTTTTTTGTCCATTAAAGGATCCATAACAGCATTAAAAACCCCTGCTACAACTAAATTAGACCATAAGAAACTAAATTTGAATAAACAGAGACAGATTTTTTCACTGAACATGGTGGAACCGTATGGACTGAATGGGGAGATAGAGTGGATGTCTGTGATTGGCTAAAGGTCTGGCCAATGATCCTCCAGGGGCTGGATCTTGAGGTGCAAGCCGCTGCCATCTTACTCTGGACACTAATTGAGTCGGATGACACGCGCGACCTCGGTAAGCATTGTTTGTAACTTTAAAACTATGAAGATTGAATATTTCATGAGGGGGGACGGTTAGGAGAAATTTACACTAACGGTTCTTCTTTTGCACTGATTGTTTTATAGGGAGACCCTTGACACAGCGCCTGTTTGGTGCGAAACATGTTGGGTTAAACTCCCTGGCACAGCTGATTGTACTTAGCTTGTGCATAGCTGATTACAGCTATGCACAAGCTAAGTACACTTATTCATTAAAGCTTTAAAAGTTTTTTCCATAAATACGCATATAAAAAAAAGAAAAAAAGAAAAAAGATTTAGTAACTGAATTAAATTGGTTATGAGCGGCCAATAATGAAGCGCCACATAATTCTCTCCGCAGTCGAAAGATAGTACAGCGGTGGAGTGGTGGGGCTGAGGTGTACTCATAGTCTACTGAAGTTATTGTAACATACTATATACCGGTTTCTGTTTACTGTTACATGACAACTAAATTAGAAGCAGCCAGTGGTAATAACAATTGTTGTAGAGATTTTAAAAATTCAATCTGGTTCAAATTAGGTGCGTATACATTGAATAGCGCCATGGTAGTATTTCCCATGCTCATGTCTACATGTATCCATCTTCCTGCAGGATCAGCGGCAATCAACTTAAACATAGAATTACATTTTTTATTTATTAATATTGCTACACCTCCTTTTTTTTCCACAGCTGAGGCATAAAAACAATCTTCTTCTAGCTTTTTGGACTCTAAAGCTGATAGATGAGTCTCTTGAATATAACATATATCTATATTTTGCTGTTTTAAAAACAAAAGTGTTTTCTTCCTTTTTAAGCTCCATTAAGATATTTATTCCTATGACACATGAACTTCAACAAATACTTCATCTTTTTATAATTTTCCTGTGTAATATACTCTTTCCCCTTAATTTACTATATGAAACATCCCCCCTTTCCCTTGATTCCTTAAATATTATATTTCTAAGATTCCAAAATCCCTTCCCTGCTCCCACCCATAACCCTTCCCTCCTTATATTACGACAGCTTGAAGACATAAGATCAGACCAGCAAACCCAGCCCCCCCAAGCGTCTTACTTCACTATTTTTCTTGTACAATAAAATTTGATCAACCTATGTGTTTAAAACCCCTTAATTTCACCTTTAATTATGTCCCAAGCCCATTACATAAAAATCTACTTTAGTTCAATTCAATAAGAAATGTATAATTTAAAATTTCATTAAATTAACAATATCAAACTGATTGTCAAAATACATTAGAATTTTCTTTACCATTCCCCTTAACAATATTAAATTAATATTTAAAACCATAAGTGCATTAAAATATTTCAATGCATCAAATCCTATAAAAAAAAACATAAAACCCACTAGGGTTCAGAATAATTTGTAATTAAAAGCATGTTTCAGACTACCTGCAAACATAGCATATCATCCAGTCATTTTAAAGGTGAATAATTACATGAATTGGTACAATATGCCTGGCATTAATGGTTACATTTTAGTATGGTAAGGGAGGGAGAAGAGTGGTAGCATTTTGATTTTGACTATTTCTAGCAAAACAGATATAAGTAAATAGCAACTTTTTGTCCTTAACAGCAAGAATCTGCAAACAACGAACAGCATGCTCCTATTTTCATTTTCCTCTGTTGGGAGAGAAGTTGGTATCTGTAAAGACCGGCGTAGTTTGGTAGAAGCAGGAAGGGCAGCAGCACAAAAGCCAAGACACGTCCACTAAAATGACATTCATCTTATTCAAAGCACAGTTCCAGCATTCTGCGCTGGCTGTTATTTCTGTAGCATAATTGGCTGGCGTAAGTATACGAGATGTGTACTGTGGGCAAATATAAATAATGCAGATGAACTCTAAAATGAAACGGTGCTTGCAACAGCAGAAAGAAAACCTAGGTGCAATCCTGGGATGCAGCTGGTCTGCATGCATCTATTCAGCATATGATATACAGGGAAAAAAAAACACATTTTCAAAATAGCTCTGGAAGCACATATTTCATATTTAGAAATACATGATCAAATCATCCCACCAATCCTGCCAAAAGGAACAAATAGTAGCTGCCACCATCTGAAAACACTTGAGATCATTTTATGAATCCCAACATGTACGATGGAAGTCGTAGGAAGTCTTTAAATAGGAGCCTTATGGTACAAGAAAATGAAATCCATCGAGAGGTGAGCACCTAACATTTCATGGGCTGTTTTACTTAACTAGATGAAAAATTTATGCTGCAAAATCAGCCCTTGCTGTAGAGGTGATTGAGTTGTGCAGAAGGGACTCGCATTGGAGAGGTCAGATTTCCTTTGTGCTTGCTTCATTGGTTAGCTAATGTAAAATAAAAACAATAAAGTCAGGAGAGTCAACTTAGTTCCTATGAAGTGCAAAAATGTGCCATTAGTATAGTTTTTTTGTTATTTTTTATTTTTTCATAGATGTAAGGATCTTGACACTGTCTCGTATGCCACTCCTCATCCGTTCCATCTCTTTCTGACCAGTTTAGAGCACGCCATATATCCAGGAAAAAGGCAGCCCCAGGGTCCATACACTAACAGAGATCTCGGCCCAGTACAGAAGTTCAACTCTTAGCTGCTTAGGCCCCCTTCCGGTTTAGTAGGTCGGCGGCAATGGAGCACGCCGTGGCATTGGATTTATTCCAGGCCGAGCAGCAAAACCAGGGAGGAGGCAGCTTTGTAAGATCTCTTACTTACAAGTATTTCAGCATAAATAAGCCATGCAGGAGGCAATCACAAAATGAACGGCAGCGTCTGAGCACAATACTAAGCACCAATAACAAAGTCTCACTTTTGCACGTCATCCATTACGCTGCAGTGTGTTCTTTGGGGTTTGCCTTAATCTCCTTCACCAATCTTTCCTCAATCTTTCCATCACCATCTATCTTTGCCTTTAATCTCCATGGAGACCTCAGAATCTGAAATTCTATAATTCCACCTTTGGATTTGTCAGATGTCAGAATATTCCTGAATATATTAATTACATCAGCAAGTATTTTTTTCAATTTTAGAATCTTCTCCTATTTTGAATCAGATCTAATTCCAACAGTTGTAAATCAGTTTTAAAAACCAGTTGTTAGATCCATCTTAATATTAAAATAAATATTAATAGGTATTATCATCTATTTCTATAATTCTGAAATTCTTATATTTTTCAAGTCTAGATTTATGTTGTACCATTATTTTATTCTTTATTCCATTGGTGTTTCTTGAGAAGATAGGAATTCCTTAAGTTTTTCTGGGTCTTCAAATAAATGAAATTTATCTTTATATGTAATTCTCATTTGTGCTGGATAGAATAATCCATATCTTGCTCACAGTTCTTTTAATGGTTTTCTAAGATGTAAAAATTTCTGTCTTATTTGAACAGTTTCTTTGGCCAAATCTGGAGTGAAGAGCAATTAGAGTCTTTATATACTATATTTTTCTGCTTCTCTGGCTACTTTTAAAATATCAAGAACATGTTGGAATCTCATTAATTTAAATATTACTGTTCTTGGCTTACCTTGATTGTGGGATTTTTTTGCTCCAGTTCTATGAGCTTTTTCAATTTCTATTGGTGTTTTTGATTGAAGTGGAAGAATTTTTGGTATAATTTCTTCTAGAAAAGAAATCATGTTTTTCCCCTCAATTCCTTCTTTTAAATCTATTCTTAAATTCTGTTTTCTGGAGCGATTTTCAAGATCTGTCAGCTTCTTTTTCATTTCTTTTAACATTTTATGATCTTCTTTATTTTCTTGTTGTATCTGTTCTATTTTTCCTACTCTGTTCTTCATTTTGTCAATTCTGTTAATTATTATATCAAATTTGCTGTTCATATGGTTCATTTCTTTCCTCTTCTCAATCAGGGATAAATTGATGTTTTCCAATTTTTCCATAACTTCTATAATATCTAGTGCATCCATACATAGTGAACTTCCATTAGATGTCTGTGGGTCTTCCTTTATTCTTTTGTTCTTTCCCAAAGATTTTACTGGATTTTCTTGTATCTTTTGTTTGTTGGAAGTCATCTTAGTAGATATTTCCAAAAAGGGTGAAGATTATTTTTTTTTCTATATTTGATGCTCAAAGGAGGGAGCTCAGCTATTAACCAGCCATTCACTCAGCCTTCAAGTTCTGGAATCCTTAAGAAGCCTTTTCAACTTAAGTTGGACACCGGTAGGATGCCTACCAGTGCTTAACTTAAGGCATCATTTATAGACTACGGGCCTTATTGTTTCTGGCTAGATTAGCTTCCAGTTGTCAATGCAAAGGCCATATATAGGCACTACCACTAACTACTGGGGGATAAATTTGGTAGAAATGCCTGCCAGAGCCTATGTAGGTCCTGTCTGATATTCAGCCAGGACCCACATAGCTATGTTTACCTATAAAGTTATCCATCCCCTTCCCAGTCTTCAAAATAGCCCCCTCCCTCCTCCCAGCCTGTGAGAATCAAAGGCCCTCCCCTTCTCCTGAACAAGTCTTTCTACCTCCAATCCCTTCCCCAAAGTCTAGGTAGGCCTCCCAGCCTGTGAGGATCATTGGGGGCAGGGGTGAAAGCCACTTGCTCCTGCCCCTTACATCTGGCCTTTGTATGCCCATTAACGAAAATTAGTATGTGAGCACGTACTGCCACCTATTTTGTAGATGGTTTTAATCCTGTTCTAATCAGCATATGGCAATGCTAATTTGCTAACTTATTAGCACAAAAACGCTCCCTCTCCACCCCCACACATGCCCCCTCAGCCCCCCCCCCAAAAAAAAAAAATTAGTGCATACACTTGAAACTTACTGCAGGACCCTCAGCATGCCCATGGTAAGCCCTTTTGAATGAAGGGAGAACTTTTGAGCAAATAGATAAAGTGGTTCTTACTATTTTTATATATCATATCATGTACAGGCTGATGAAAATGCTATGTTACATTTCTTAATTTATATTCTGCCTTTAACCAAGGTGGAAAACACAATTTACATACATGGATGAAAATATTGATATCGGTTCAAACCAATGACTATATTTCATGCTTTCTGTGCTGTATTGTGTTATATATAAAGGTCCATTTAAACTTTTAAATTATCATATGATAACAATTATTTCATAACTTGTTCAGAGCTCATTGCCGAGACTGATATTTATACCCTTAATGAGGCTTGTGGTTGGAGCTCTAGAATTGTAAATTTGTACAAGAGCATGAAATTTATCACATTAGCCACCCTTGTGACAGTTCCAAAAAACCTCATTTTCATTGCTGTTACTAATAATATGGATTTCCCCTTTGGGAGGAAAACACACTATAAAAGGCTTTAGAAATAAAAATGTATAAATGAATAATATCACATACAGTTCTGAGACAAGATATAAGAGAACAGTCTTAATTATATGAGTATCTGTATGAGTGAGGAACCTCAAACACCCATATTTTGCTGGTGTTTTTATGAACATCATCATTGGTTCCACTTTACTCATAAACACCGCTTAATGTTAAACAAACTTCTTTAAATTAATGAAAAATGAAACTTTTTGAGAAAATGTACTTATTTTCACCCGATGGGCGCTCTGCCGTTTCACTTTAATAAGCTTCGTCAGAGGTTACTGATTGAGTTGAAAGTCTCTTTTTTTTTAATTTATTGAGCAAATTACGAAGAATAACTTCTTGTAATAATAATAATAACTTTATTTTTCTATACCGCCATAATCTTGCGACTTCTAGGCGGTTCACAGTGAAGAGCTGTACAATCAGCGATTACAACATACAGATGGAGAAGAGGTCACAGAGCGGCCTGTGATTACAGAGTATGATCAAGACAATCAGCAACATACAAAAATGAAATTTATAATAAACAATCAGAAAATAACTAATTTGCTTAATCAATTTTTAAAGTCCCATAATAAGGATCCAAGGTGGTAATTTGAGTGAAAAGTAAAAACTAAATAAGTATAGCAAATTTTACCAATTAGGCGGTTTTGCTGTTAGTGGTTCACAGGAGCATTCTAATTAACTAACTAAGTTGTTACTATCTCCCCTTCAAAACGTTTCATGGAGAGAAAACCCGTCAGCTGTGAAGGTTCAAAAAATACATAATTAGATTTGCATTTAACTATACACTTACATGGATATCGTAATAAGAATAAAGCCCCCATCGCAGTGACCCCTGGTTTAAGGAGCAAGAACTGTTTTTCTGTGTCTCTGGGTTTCTTTTTGTCACATCAGGAAATATCTGAACTCTCTGTCCCATACACTCTTTGGGCCAGATTCTATAAATGGTGTCATTTGTAGATCTATTATAGTTTTGAATTTGTTGTTATATCAATTGCACATCCAGAGGGGATGGGTTGGGTGGGGGTTTGCACAATTAAATATTTGCATATTTGGAAGCGTATGAATTTACTTTATCAATAACGGGGAAATATGTTGATCTCATTATATATTGTAAAGACTTTAGGTGATGTATAAAGTGTAAAATGTATTCTTTTCCTTGTATTCACTTAATGAAAGTATTAAAAATGAATAAAGATTATTAAAAATAAATAAATAAATAAATGGCGCTCATAATGGTTACTGTGGATGGGCAGACTAGATGGGCCATTTGGTCTTTATCTGCCATCATGTTTTTATATTTCTGTGTTTCTATATATTGTTTCTTTGTCAAATATTAATAATCCTCTAAATATTTTGTGATTCACACTAAACTTACATAAACTTTTGGCCAAAGCACAAGTTGATGTATCCCACTAATTATAAGAGAGAACTTTGAACGATCTCAAGTGCTCACAGCTACCAGCCTGATGTATATTTCAGGCTAATAACCACACGGTGAGCTATCATTGATCTTATTTTGTTCTCTTTTTTTAATTTTTCTCAATTTTTTGAGCATTTATGTATTTTTTTAATCTTATTCATTTACTGGTCTTCATGTCTTATTCTTTTTTACTGATCTTCATTAAGTTTATAGCAGTATTTCTTTTTGAAAATAAACCCTAAGAAGTGCTTAGCTTCATAACTATAGGGTACTTAGCTTCAAAACGACGACGGAAGATCTCCGTTTCGCTCATGCATTTAAAGGAGCTTCGTCAGGACACCGCCAGCAAACATACTCTCTTAATACTGATGGCTGCAAAGACAAACTTTCGGCTGCAAAGATAAACTTTCAGAAAGCAACCTGAAGCCTAGGAAATTCCAAAATCGTCTGCCTAACGATATTCACACCGGCAAAAAAACCTTCCCAGAATTGATCCTGTCACCCTTCTCCTCCAACAGCGTTTATCTAATTCCCCCTACCCTGATCCACCCCGCCCCCACATCTACCTTTAATTCGATGCAAAAGTTGTTGCCGAGCGGTGGTAGCGAATGCGATTCACAGAGCTACCCTGCCACTAGTCTAAGTGTCTTCTCTCCATTACGACTGCCCCAGCGTAAATAGGAAGTTGTCACTGAGGGCGGGCCAAGGGTTGCCAAATTTTACAATTGTAAAATCTGGACACCCTAGGCCTGCCCCCAGGCCTGCCCATCTCCAACCCCGTCCTGCCCTAGCTCCGCCCCTCTCCCCCCCCCCCCCCGCAAACTGTGTGCCTCCTATGATTTCAGGTATGCCGCAGTACACTGTGGAAGACAGGATCCAGCTGACTGCCTACAGGACGTGCCTCTCATGGCAAGAGGCACGTCCTGTAGGCAATCAGCCGGCACCTCTCCTTCTCTCCGGCTCTCTTCCACCCCATGTTTCTAATTTTAAAGCTATGTTTTAGATTGGATGTTCCTATTTTTGACATGATATTGCCGTGGTTAAATAAAATGTTTAAACTTAAAAAGCTGTGTCATCGAAATCAAATCGAAAAATCGATTCAACAGGGCGAATCGAATCAAAATATTTGTCCCTGAATCGGGCAGCACTGCTGTATAGCAACCCAGCAACATCCAGGTATAAAAAGCTTGCAGCAGTCAGCTATTTCATCTCACTCCAGTGCTTTCTAGCCGTGTTGCAGATATAACGTGGGTGTCTGTTCACAACCTCGAGGTAGCAGAAATCTCATAGATTTTACACTTCATTTGCTACTCTTCCTGAACTTTTTGAGAAGTTCAGATTACTTCCCAAAGGCAATGCTGTAATTATACATAGATGACACTTTGTCAGCAGCTGTATTTGTATTCAGTGGCATTATAGAAGCCCTCGTCTTCATTTGGTCTGATTAAGGAAGGGTAATTTTTAGAAAGGCAGTTTGCCAGGATAAATCAATATTTACCCACATTAATAGCTTTGAAAGCTGACCTTTCAAATGTGAAGAATTTCTCAGAGCTAGTGGCTTAAGGAAGCAATATTTATAGTCGCTGATATCACATATGCATTGTGATATAGGCACGTGTTACCCACATTTTCTTAGTAGGAGTATGTTTAAGGTGCTTTAAATCAGTGGTTCCCAACCCTATCCTGGAGGACCACCAGGTCAGACGGGTTTTCAGGAGAGCCCTAATGAATATGCATGAGATAGATATGCATATAATGGAGGTGCCAGGCATGCAAATAATAATAATAATAACAGCTTATATACCGCAATACCGTGAAGTTCTATGCGGTTTACAAAAGATTAAGCAAAGGTACAAATTGACTGACTTCAAGAGGGGAAGAAGAAAGAGAAGTAATTAGACAGGAAATTCATTGTTGAGGAGAAAAGTGATCAAAAGGACAGTAGGTCGCTATTGAGAGGAAAGAGATAAGTGGATCAGTTGTCAAGATGTTTTAGGAACAGGTTTCCTAAATTCCTCATAAGTAGAGGGCGAAAGTAATTGTTCTAGGTCTTTACCCCATGATGCTGCTTGGTGTGAGAGAAGGAATTCATGGTGTTTTTTCAGTTTGCAACCTCTCACTGGGGGGGAAACGAAGTTTGGAATGTGAACTTCTCTTGTGTCTGTTGGTTGAGGAGAAAAGGTCAGTAATGTATTTGGGGGCAAGTCCGTGTAATGCTTTAAAGCAAATCTGCTCCATGCATATTCATTAGGGCTATCCTGAAAATCCGACTGGCCTAGTGGTCCTCCAGGTCAAAAGTACGCCGGGACAAAGGCGCGCCCAGACAATTGAGCGCAGCGCGGAGGCGCGCGCTGCTCAAAATTACTGTTTTTAGGGCTCCGACGGGGTGTGTGTGGGGGGGGGAACCCCCCACTTTACTTAATAGACATTGCGCTACATTGTGGGGGCATTGTGGGGGGTTTGGGGGGTTGTAACCCCCCACATTTTACTGAAAACTTCACTTTTTCCCTGTTTTTAGGGAAAAAGTTAACTTTACAGTAAAATGTGGAGGGTTACAACCCCCCAAACCCCCCATAACGCCTGCGCGATGTCTATTAAGTAAAGTGGGGGGGTTCCCCAACAAAACCCCCCGTCGGATCCCCTAAAAACAGTAATTTTGAGCGGCGCGTGCCTCTGCACTGCGCTCAATTGTCCGGGCGCGCCTTTGTCTTTCGCGCCGTTGTCTATGAACCGCTTTAAATAACATATCTTGCTTTGCCTCTTTAGTCTCCATAACAACTTTGTTTCAGGCATTACTACTCGGGAATTAATGAAATCTGACCCTTCAGTCATGGAAAATAAAAATAGCTTTTGCCTATTACATGCTACTATGCAATTACTAAGTCCTTTACTCAGTGTGGTGCCCAGCTACATATCAGCCAAATTTCCACACGTCCCAAACAGACCACTCCGCTCCGAAGAGGAAGCAAGTCTGCAGATATCTCCCTGTCATGCCCTCCAACTCCAGAGCACCAGATGCTTGATCCTACTTCCATTTCTTACCAAACTACTAGAATCAACTGCCTCCCCCATATCAGATCACTCAAAGGGCTTCTGAGCTTTAGGAGAGCAATAAAAACTTGCCTCTTCCCATAAATCCCTGCTTAGTATCCTTAAAGTAGAACCCCCAAGTATACACCTGAACCACTTAAGAACATAAGAATTGTCATACTGGGATAGACCGAAGATCCATCAAGCCCAGTATTCTTCCAACAGTGGCTAACCCAGGTCCAAGTACCTAACTAGATCCCAAGTAGTAAAACAGATTCTATGCTGCTTATCCTAGGACAGGGATGTCCAATGTCGGTCCTCGAGGGCCGCAGTCCAGTCGGATTTTCAGGATTTCCCCAATGAATATACATGAGGTCTATTTGCATGCACTGCTTTCATTGTATGCTAATAGATCTCATGCATATTCATTGGGGAAATCCTGAAAACCCGACTGGATTGCGGCCCTCGAGGACCGACATTGGACACCCCTGTCCTAGGAATAAGCAGTGGATTTCCCCAAGCCAGCTCAATAATGGCCTATGGAGTTCTCTTTTAGGAAATTATCCAACCCTTTTTTAAACCCCGCTAAGCTAACTGATTTCACCACATTCTCTGGAAATGAATTCAAGAGTTTAATTACACATTGTGTGACGAAGTATTTTCTCTGGTTTGTTTTAAATCTACTATTACTAGCTTCATCACATGTCCACTAGGCCTAGTATTTTTGGAAAGAGTGAACAAGTGAGTCACATCTATCCTTTCCACTCCACTCATTATTTTATAGACCTCCTATCATATCAGCCCTGATATGATAGAGCTGTGAGCGGACTGCTGGGCACGATGGACCTCAGGTCTGACCCAGCGGAGGCATTTCATATGTTCTTAAATCTGTGAACCTGCTCGTTGATCTCTGGAGATGCTTCCTTTATACCTCTCTAGGGTTACCAGACGCCTGCATTTACCCTGACATGTCCTGTTTTTAGAGGGCATGTCCGGATGGCTTTACAAAACCCAGCCCCCGAGCAGGCTGAGGGGGTGGGGCTAGGGGTGAGGCTGGGGCATGGTGTGAGCATAACAGGGCAGAGCTGAGTGGAACTGGGCAGGCCTGGGGAGGCGGGTCTATGGGTTTGAATTTTTCATACGTAAAATTTGGTGACCCTATACCTCTCGAGCAGTGTGCTTATCTCTAGAGATAAGATGTACCTGTCCACTTCCTGACCTTGTAACTCCAAGAATAACTACATCAGCGAAGATTGCACTTCCAGGAACTTTGCTCCTCCCTTCCTTGAGGAACTTGGAAAGCTATGGCTCTTGAGTGGCTGGGGTTATCACTTACAAACTGCAATGTAAAACATCAAAATTCTGCCTTTCCAAAATCAGGATTTTGATGTTTTTAACAGATGGATTTTTTTTTTTAGCAGGTAAGAGATGCTGGTCATTGCCAGCGAAGATTTGAATAGGTACATAGGGGGTGCATAGCACGGTGATGCGAGGTGCCACTCAGCAAATTCCCTCGCAATGCCGCTGGATACATCACAAAGTATGAAAGAAACTACAATAAGTTCTAACGACTTCATTGTCTGACATGTTCAGTGCTTCTTTAGAACTGGGGATAGTTCCAGAAAACAGGAGTTGAATGGATGTGGTTGCTTTACTCAAAGTAGAAGGAGGAGGCTGGGAATTGCAGGCCAATAAGTTATGAGTTGTGAAAGCAAGTTTCTTTCTGATTGTTCATTTTATCCCATAACTTAACCTCATGCCTCCTACAATCTATATGAAAATATATTTTTATCGGTAACATGCAGTGGTGTGCTGGTAATGTTTAGCAGCCTCTCTCTTCAAGTGTACACGTAGGCACGAGAAGTTCCAGCACAATGGTCAGAGCTGAAAAGAAGCAGTCTATTATTTTGGCTGGGGAGGGAGGGGCTCGGTATCCCCACCAGCAAAGGCAAAAGGAAGTTCGTGAGGGGGTCTGAGCTGAAACTTGAAAGGGTCCAGGTCCCCTATAGCTACTAAAATTCCTAAAAATCTTAATAACTCTTGAGAACCAGCTCCAGCACATCACTGAACATGCGTACAAACTTTATCCTCATATAAATTACATTTTATATCCCGTCCTCCCCAGAGAGCTCAGAACGGGTTACAAGGTAACGTATATAATATTTGGACAAACGAGTTACATAATGAACCATTTGAATCCAGAGTCCTATTCAAGTTCGCATGCCTCTGCTACAAAATAGAATTTGGTATATCCCCAAGTTACCTCAACCCACACTTCAATCTAAACTACAACAACAAGAACTCCCGCAGAATTCATCTGTTCGCCTTCCCCTCCCTAAAACTATGTCATTTCAAAAGGTTCCTTGACAAAACCTTCTCCTTCCAGGCGCCTAAACTGAACCCATGGCTAGCCCAAATTGTGCTCGATGCCCCCACCTACCTTGACTTCAGAAAAAAACTCAAAACACCCTTATTCCACGGACAGAACCTTTAATACACCCTCCTCTACTCCTTCACCTCCCATCAATGCACGTGAATCTCCACCTACTCCTTCTTATTGCACTCTCCAGTGCAATATATTTCCAGTATATTGACCTGTATTCCCGTATATGACCTTCCTATCGTACATTCTTGTATATTCCTGTTAACTTCATGACCTGTACTTTCCTAAACTGATAACTTCAATGACTTCATTGTTTGTAACCTTGATTAACTGATGTGAACCGCCTAGAACTCCCTGGGTATGGCGGTATACAAAATAAAGTTGTTATTATTATTATAATTAATCAAATGGATTACAGTGACAATTGTATAGTACAGTTTAAGTTCCTACATTTACATTCATATCCTAAATTAACATTCACAGATGACATGGTTTGATCATTCTAGATTAACATTACAGTTACATAATAATCAGTTGACAGGTGCCTGACATTTATATAATACAGTTTGTTCATCCTAAAATAACATTTACAGATAATATGGTTTGTTCATTCCAAATTTACATTTACAGAGAGAAACTGGGTCTTTTTGAAGAATAAAACACCAGTTTACTTTCGGAAAAGAGCTTCTTCATTATTGCCATCAAATATACTTTAATGTGGTAAAAACAAGCAAACCAAAAAACTGCCATTAATGTGAATGCTGAAAGTCCATTTGGTATAAAATGATTAAGCAACCTGTTTCTGCAGATACTTCTCTGATTTGCAAAGTCAATGTCACTTAGAAATGACCCAGTTTCACATCACATGGTTCTTTTATACTAAGCTAAAATGAGCCCGTTCTGCTGGAAATAATCTGGCTGTCATGATCTGACTTATTATAGAGATTTTCAGTTTTACTGAAATGGAATAATAGCTGTCAGTCAAAGTGTAGGGATACCATGCACTGACTTACATTCTTGCAGAAACCACATGAACTCCTGAATTCTAATTAATTCATAATTATACACTGATCAGTGCAACCAGAGAACAAGTAAACTCGTTTGGCTTAATTTTTCTATCCACTCAAAGCTTCATTTTAATGTATTTCTTCCAAGAGCTGAATTTATTAACAATATTTAGGGGGAAATTCATCAAGGTGGGATAAAAGATCATTTTTTCACTTTACCCTGATGTACTGCTGTTTTCAATAACCTGCAGGATCTCGGTACCACATGTCGATGAATCGTGACTCAAAAGAATAATGCTGCTTCCAAGCTACCTTGCAAGCAACATTATTCGCAAGGTCTGAGAGCAGTGGACAATAAAGCCATGGCCTGATGATCCCAGGCCAGCAGAGCAGAGTACCCGCTGGCTTCCGGGCCCCTCTGAGAAGCCCACCCCCGATCCCCACAGAGGATGACCTGCTCACACCCAATAAATACAAGTTCCAGGCTCCCCCTCCCTCTACCACCCCTACTTCCTTTCTATCATTTATTGTCCAGAGAGGTTTTGAGGTATCGGGGAGGGGGGGGGAGGGGGGAGGCTTTAGGGATACAGAGGGTTCTTCAGGCAGAAGTCATGCTCAGTCACTCTCACCCAGTCTGGTGCTGGTTTCAGAATGCATCCTGGTGATGACTACCACTAAGGTCACATCTCTGAAGATTTCTGGGCTCCCAAAGACCCCTAGACCCTGAAGATCCACCTGGACATCCCTTGGACTACCAATGATAGCAAGGTAGCCCTTTTGGGGTAAGCGCTACCTTAAAGGTGGGGGGGATGACTTGTGCCAAGTGTTAAAGAGGCCTTAGGGGTACCCATAAACCAAAGGGGACAATGCAGTCCTAGCAAAGGAGCATCAGACCACGAGTTGGTGTTATTTTATTGTGCTTCTCTGCAAGTTATGTTAGGGCATTTGCATAGTATTTAGATTCAAACATGTATTTGCATTTCATTGCTACCAAACCCATGCCAAATTAAATATTGCCACAATATGTTTGGACAAGCATCGTTAAGGCCATTTAAGCCATGTTAAGGCCTAATGCTGCTTGATGAATTCACTCCTAAGAGGATTAGAGCAAAAGGGAGGATTTTAAGTGATGATGATCTCTGATACTGCTATACTAATACAGATTAATGTATAGTTTATGTACTTAAGTGTATGTTTTAGTATGATTTTACTTTTGCTTTAATTGTTTATGAGAGTTGGGAGGTTCGACGTTCGCCTAGAAAAACTCGTCTTTTTATGGAGGTTTGGGATCCTTATATTCAAAATTTTTCACCAAGAACAAGAAGTTTAATTCTCAATGATTTACGATGAAGCTAAGGTTATCAAATTACATTCCAGATATTTATTTTATTTCTTTATTTTTGTCAACTTTCATCCGGGATGGGGGATTTCATTTGGAGGGAAGGGTAGGGGGGAAGGGGATGGAATCAAGGGGGATGTAGAAAGGAATGAATTAGTTCCATATGGAAGTTTAATTGGAGGAATGATATAAATATGTATGAATTATTATTATGATTCTTATTGTAATGAATATATTTTTGTATTATCTTATTGTATTTCTTACTGGATTCTTTCAATAAAATTGTTATAAATTAATTGTTTATGAATGTGCATGTTGTTCTCCACCTTGGCTAGTGATCACTGGATGATCTGTTTAACATTAAGACAGGTGTGGTGAAGGTTCATTCAAAAGTGAAGGTTTTACAGAAGGGAAAATTAATTGGATGGGAATATATGAAAGAAGTAGGGGAGCAATGGGCAAAACTGAGAGGAACTATTTTAAGGACAACAACCCTTTTTGTAAGGAAAATACATTAAAGTAAGGGGGAAAAGTCTGCTTTGGTTTTTAAAAGTAATAGCTTAAAAGTAACAAAAAGATGTTAGCCTTGACAAACTACAAGAGATTGCAGAAAGAGGAAGATAGGTAAAAATATCTGGAAAAGCTAAGAGAAGCTGGGAAAGTAGTCAGGAAAACAAAGATGCAAATGGAAGAAAAAAATAGCCAATATGTTAAAATGGAGACATGAAGTACAAAAGTGGAATTGTAAGACTCAAAGATGAAGGGAAGGAACACATAGAAGCTGATAAGAATAAGGCAGGGGGTTCAAATCCCATGCTGCTCCTTATGATCCTAGGCAAGTCACTTAATCCCCCATTGCCCCAGGTACATTAGATAGAGTGTGAGTCTACCAGGACAGATAGGGAAAAATGCTTGAGTACCTGAATGTAAGCCTTAGGCTATAAGTGGAATATAAATACATTAAATAAATACATTTATGTTCTGTGTTCACAGATGAAAGG
Organism: Geotrypetes seraphini; assembly: GCF_902459505.1. Lineage (NCBI taxonomy): Eukaryota > Metazoa > Chordata > Amphibia > Gymnophiona > Dermophiidae > Geotrypetes > Geotrypetes seraphini. The sequence continues at coordinate 37,318,434 of NC_047101.1, forward strand.
CCAAAAGTAGGACTGCAGAACACAAACACAGTGTGTGGTAAACCCTGAGTGATTTTGTTTGGACTGTGTTTGTGAGGACCTGGCTAATCTAAAGGTGGAGAAAGTGATGGAGTCAGATGGCATACATCTGAGGGTACTATAAGAACAAAGGGAGGTTCTGGCTGACCTTTATAATGCCTCTTTAGTCAGAAGTAGTCATGAAGGACTAGATAAGGGTGAATGTTGTCCTCTATGAAATCAGAAGAAGGAGGTTTGGAACCACAGGCTGGTAAGTCTGACCTCTGTGGCAAGTAAATGAATGGAAGCACTTTTAAAACAGAGAATATTGAGGTAGCGAGGAGCCTGTCTTGCCCACTTAAATCTCTTTGAATATCAGCCAGCATGTGGCCTTCTCAATTCAAGTTTCAAGTTTCAAGTTTTATTTCACATTTGATGAATCGCCTATTTCAGAATTCTAGGCGATGTACATAATATAATAAAGAAACTTTAACCTAATTACAATAAAATCAATTGTGACTGACATGAGAGATAGGGAAGGAGGGTAAAGTTACAATGGGGAAGAGGAAAAAAAACAAAAAAAACCAGGGAAAAACGAAAGGTAGGGTAAAAATTTTTCAAAGCATTTCTTGCATATTTGTTTGAGCCAAATCAACAATTTAGAGGAAAAAATTAGTTAAAGACGTCCATAAGTTTGATTATAGATCAAAGGCGTCCTTAAATAAATGAGATTTTAAAAGCTTTTTGAATACTAGGATATCACTTTCTATTCTAATATAATGGGGAAGGGAATTCCACCATTGTGGACCTGCAACAGTAAACATGTCAGCTCTTCTCGTTCCAATGATTTTTAAAGAAGGCACAGTTAATAAATTTTGATTAGATGAGCGCAAAGATCTTTGGGGTTTGTATGGGATAAGTGATTTTAAAATAAATTGTGGTTCACTAAATGTGAGGGACTTAAAGATTAGGAACATCAGTTTGTAGAGGATCCTATGGTTAACTGGTAACCAATGCGCGTCTATTAATAATGGGGAGACGTGATCGAATTTTTTTGCATTATAGATTAATTTTATGGCCGTGTTCTGAATGATTTGAAGTCTTCTTTTTTCTTTTTGGCTGATATTTAAAAATAGGGCATTACAGTAGTCGATTTTGGCTATGATGAATGAATGGATTAAAATAACCCAATCCTTTATTTGAAAGTTAAGGTATTCATATTGTCATGCCCCATAAGCTTCAACCTTTATAGTTGAAAAGAAATAATTTGGCAGGGCTCATGTAAGTGGGCATTGGTACCACACTTTAGATTCCATTGGACTACCAGTTGTATACGAGGTAGGGTTAGGGGACCTATGGGGTGAGAGGGGGTGGGGCTGCGGGCTTGGTCAGCCTTTCTGCTCATTGGAGGCTTGAGGGATCGTGGGGGAAGGATGGTGGAACAAGAGAAGCAGAGGGCACTGACCTGCAACCTTTTTGCGGATCCTGGCTGATATTCAGCTGTGACCTGCAAAGGATCTGCTGATCAGCACAACTTTAATTATCCATGAATATTCAATGCTAATTCTGCCTGCAGCTGTCGGCGTTTAAAAATACTCTGCCCACCATTGGATAAATATTGACCAGAAAACATATGTCTGTGTTATTCTCTACTTTAAAAGCCTTATAAAATAAATTGGAAGTATAAAACAGAAAAAAAACCTTCATAAAAATACTAAGGACTGCCAAAAAATAGATCACAAGAGATCAACTATTATTTATTTGAAAAAAATAGCCCAAGCTTTAAATTAGTAGCAACCATAAAATGAAACGGTAGTATAAAGATGCTGGAGGGTAAATATAAATCATATGTATTGATTTCTTTATGAGATACAAATACTAGCTTAAAAAATAATTTACAGAAAAAGACCTCCAGTGAATGCCAAAATACCTGGCTACGTTATTCTCAGTTTAAACAAGGACTAAGGGGTCCTATTGCTAAGGCACGCTAGCCGGTTTAGCGTGCGCTAAACGCTAACGCGTCCATAGACTATAATAGATGCACTTGCATTTAGCCTGCACTATTTAAGTTAACTATGGGGTCCTTTTATAGTTAACTATGGGGTCCTTTTATCAAGCCGCGCTAACGGGGTTAGCGTGTCGGACATTTCATCACGCACTAAGCCCCCGCGGCTGGCTAAAAAACTAATGCCTGCTCAATGCAGCCATTAGCGGTTAGCGCGGCAGGCGGTTTAACGCGTGGTATTACGCGCATTAAACCCCTACCGCAGCTTGATAAAAGGACCCCTAAGGCAGCACTTCATAAAAATGCAACAACTGACTAATTATTGCTTGTAGGAAAATAACCATTGCTCTCCCCGAGACCCCAGTTTTGGGGTCTTTTACCCTAGGGCCTACATGTTCTCCTGCATAGGCTCACAGGCATGGAATGAGATCCCTAAATATATATGTGAGCAGGGAAATCTGTATAATTTTAAGACATTATTAAAGATGTTCCTCTTTTGTAAGATGAAATATGAGAATTAAGTTTTTATGATAACTGTTAACGCTGGTCGCTGATGGGTTCTGATTGTTTGATTTGTTCTAATAATGGAAGACCCGATGGAGTCAATTTTTCTTGTAGATTGTGGTTCCTAGAGCAGGCGATTACCAATTTCTAATTTCTGAAACACTCATGTCCCTCTAATACAGTGTCCTGCAAACTTTTTCGAGCCGCGAATATCACCGTGATGACATCATATATTAAGCATCAAGGATGGGATTTTGGTTGGGATGCTGAAAATTAGGCAGTGGAAGGCATCCTACCACCATCTAACTTAATTGTTTTAATTGGTGCTAAACAATGTGGTAATTAACTGCTTCATTTAAAACAAATTAAAAAGTAATTACAAAAAAGAAAGTGCCGCCGTGAATCCCATTGGCTCCTTCCATTGCTTTCAGTAGAAGTAAAACCTAGACGTCCCAATCCGTCCTACTTTTTCTGGATCTTTATGGTAACCCTAGTGACAGCTAGTTGTCATGACTGCCCATAGCGCTGCTGCAAATGTCACCATCTCAAGAAGAGGGCATAGGTGCGGTAGAGCTATCGGCAGTCTGATAGCTCAGTTATCCCAGGCTGCTGCCCCCATCCAGTCTCACCTATTATGAACCCCCTTTCAACCCCTTCCGCCATCTCAAAGCTACCAACTTAGCTCAGATTTGGAATGACAGAATAATGCTCTAAGGAAATGGAATGGGACATGACATCCTGCCTTTATATGGTGATAATCAAGTTTCTAGTTTAATAAATTCTTTGATTAGAGCGCAAAATCTCATTTCAATGCGATTTACATCAGATAAAAATATAAAATAATAAAATCCACAAATATCACATATACTGCTAATTAACATTAAAACATTAGGGAAGAGGGCAGCTTAAATTACAATATTAAAACAAATAAAACCAAAAATAAAATCGGGTATAGGTTTAGAACACACAGGATGGGAGACAAATACCCTCATATTACAGTGAACCTCCTTGTCCTATCCTAAAATATAGTAAGACCGATCTAGTAAAAAGCGTCTTTAAAAAGCCAGCTCTATAGAAGACTTTAAAATTTGTTCAATAGTTTTTCTTCTCTTAGATTAAGTGGAAGTAAGTTCCAGGTGTGGGGGGCTGAAACAGAAAAAATTCATGTCTCTCCTAGAGTATAGAACTTTTAAAGAAGGGTCGGTTAATAGGGCTTTGTCTTCTGATCTTAAAGATTTTAATGGGGAGTATGGTATTAAATATCTTTCTAGAAATGTTGGGGATTTATTTATGAGTATTTTATGAGTAAGTAGAGCTATCTTATAGATGATTCTATGGATTACTGGTAGCCAGTGTTTTTCCTTTAAAAGTGGTGTTACATGATCAAATTTTTTCTTTTTCATAATTATTTTTATTGCGGTATTTTGAATGATCTGGATTCTACGTATTTCTTTTAAAGAGGCTCCTTTATATAGGGCATTACAATAATCAATTTTTGATATTACCAATGAATGTATTAAAATATTTAGCGCTGATTCATCGATAAAAGCTGATCCTATTATTTTTGGGTTCTTTATGGGGTAATTCGATAGTGGGTTGTCCTAGGGGAATAATTTTTGGTAAAGCATCAGCTTGTGGGGTTTTTGGCCAACTAACATGTCTTTTATTTCAGAAAGCCTGTATGATTGGGCCTAAATGTATTATGCAATTTGGGTTGCAGAAAGAATCTCCAAGTTTTTGGCATTGGAGGAATCAATTACATCGCTTATTTTTATTTGAGAGTTGGGAGGTTCGAGGTTCGCCTAAAAAAACTCGTCTTTTCATGGACGTTTGGGATCCTTATATTCAGAATCTTTCACCAAAAATACGAAGTTTGGTTATCAATGATTTATTATGAAAATTAGGTTGAATAATTACATTCCAGTTATTTATTTTAATTCTTTATTTTTGTCAACTTTCATCCAGGGTGAGGGATTTCATTTAGGGGAAGATAGTGGGTAGGGGATGGAATTAAGGGGGGTGTAGATAAGATTGAATTAATTCATATGGAAATTAAATTTGAAAGAATGATTTAAATTTGTATGAAATATTATTGTAATTCTTATTGTATTGAATGTATTTTTGTATTATCCTATTGTACTGATTATTTGATTCTTTCAATAAAAATTGTTATACATAAAACTGATAGTGATCTAATATTACATAATACATACAGGTACTTATTTTGTCCCTGGAGCAATGGAGGGTTAGGTGTAGGATTACCAGACCACCCAGACATGTCATCCTTTTGAGGACATATCCGGGGATCCGGATGGCTTTTCAAAACCCAGCACTTTTGTCTGGGTTTTGAAAATCCTTCACAAATTGCATGCACGGATTTCTTCCCTGCCCGACAAGAGAGTGGGGGTGGCTAGGGTGGGTCTGGGGGAAGGATTAAGGCATTACAGGGCAGGGATGGGTAGAACTGGCCGGGCTTGAGGACGGGTTTAGGGCTACAGATTTTCCGATTGGAAAATCTGGCAACCCAAGTTAGGCGACTTGCCCAAGGTCACATGGAGCTGCAGTGGAAATCAAACCCAGCTACCCCCAGGCTACTCAACTAACCACTAGGCCACTCCTCTACTAGAGTGATAGCTAAGTATGACAATCAGATAGCCAAATGTAAAGATTGTGTGTCCCAGTACTGACAAGTTTGACAACCGTTAACTGTTAAATGTTCTGAGATCCCTGCTAATATACAGTAAGGGGTAAATTCTCTATAATACGTCTAACTTAGGCGTGCTTTAGACGTCCAAAAAACGTAAGTGTCAATCAAACGGTACTTAGGCGTCAGGTAGACGTCTTTACAGACGCTGAGCGCAGGATAGACGCAGGTTTCTGAAACGTCATCTAGACGTCTCCAAATGGCCGTACTTAGACGCCAGATAGACGTCTGTACGATGTTTTTTTTAATTATACTGATTTTTTATACTCTTTACTGATTTATTATCAGTCATTCAGACGCGCCTATGCCTTCCATAGACGTCTATCGTACGTCTATCTTTTTTGGACGTCTATCTGCCATCTAGCTGCGTCTAAGTCCCAATTAACGCTTATTAAGACCCTTAACGCCGTAATTATTCAATTACTGTGGACGTCTAAAGCACGCCTAAGTTTAGACGTATTATAGAGAATTTACCCCTAAGTGCTGACCAGATCCACTATCATGCTGTCTTTGTGTGTTAAATTATAGGCCACAATTTGGGATTTTGTTGCTGCTGCTTGTTTTATGCTGTTTTGTTCAGTCGCAGTATTGAAATAATTCAATAAAGATGAATGAAAAACTCTGTGAAATGAAATGGATCCGTTGCAGAGCTGTTTGCCTGAGATTTGCCTGAGATTCTTCAGCTACATGTTTGAATCAAATTTTTGAGCATATGTGAGGGCCTCGCTTAAAGAAAAAAAAATAGATTTTACTCTCCTTGAGCTTACAGAGGCTTGCATATCTGGCGTGGTCCCCCCCCCCCCCTTGGTTGGAATTAAGCCAAAAACAGAGGCAGTGCTGTTTGCTATGGGACTTGAGCACAGCCAGCAGGCAGCTAAAGGCAAAACCTGGAGTGGATTATTTTATATGCTAAATGAGAGTCAATGTTCAACTGCAGTATTGGATACAAGCAAAAGAAAGGTGGTTTACACAGTCTTCTTATAATTATCCATTCAGCCTAATATGTTTCAGAACAATTAAATCTTTGTTGCTAAGCCTGCCAACATATGTAGAATAATACAACCTTGATTTAAAAAAATATATAGTAGAGTAGAGAGCCCTCGCAGCTCTGGGATATGGCTGAGTTAGTTTGGAGCTGAGACAGAACCAAGGTAGAGATTAGAGGTTGTAAAGCTGGGCTACAGCAATCCATAGGATTTAGCCTCCAAATCCCAGGAACTCCTGAGAGCAAGAAGATTTCAACAGAAAGCTAAAAGGAGAAGAAGCCTTCTCTAGGTCCAGAACCTAGCCCAGACATGGGCAACTCCGATCCTCGAGGGCTGGAATCCAATCGGGTTATCAGGACTTCCCCAATGAATATGCATGAGATCTATTTGCATGCACTGCTTTCAATGCATATTCATTGGGGAAGTCCTGAAAACCCGACTGGAATACCTGGGAGATGGAACGGACAGAGCAAGGCAAGGAGTGGGGATAGAGCATGCAGTTGAAAGGAAAGAACAGACTAAGACAAATGGGAATGGATACAAGGGAAAAGACTGGTGTGAGAAGATAGTGAGGGAGAGAAAGAGTGGTCAGGAGGCAAGGAACGGGGAAAGAGACGCTGTAGGGCAGGGTGGAGACAGAGTGCTGTTAGATGATAGGGAGAAATACTGATCATGATGGACTGGGGAGGGAAAAAGAGTGTTGAGCGTAGTTAGGAGAGGGTGGGTGGGGGGAATGTACAATAGCCACGATAGGGAGCAGGAAAGGAATATAATTAGCATTTTCAACCTTAAATATTTTCTAGCAAAATTTTATTGGCTATAAACTAGTATGGTATATGAATAAAATTGTAGCAAAAGTAGGTCAAACTTTACTGCAGACAGATGTTTTGCGAACGATGATGAGATCTGTACATAAAATCTGGAAACTTGCAATTTCTTTTTTTTTCTAGCACTTAATTACTGCATAATCAACGCTTATTAACAAAGAAGCAATAAGTAAAGTCTTGGATTTATGATTTAGAGTCAGCTGAGCATCAGCTGTTACTCAAGTCCACCATTCTTCCTTTGAAAAAGACTACAAATTGCATTGGATGGGGATGAATGGTTAAGGGGGAGATGAAAGACCCCATCCAAATGAAGCTATTTAGCTGCTGTAAGGGGAAAGAGTTAGGCTGACTGCCCAACTGGTCATTCTTCTTTATAAAACATTGCCTCTAGTAAGTTAAAGTCTTCTTACATTTCCTCTCTGGGGCATTAATTGTTCATCCCATCTAGACGTTGGCTGCTTGGGCCAGTGGCATAGCCAGACAGCCTGAACCCAAAGTGGGTGGGCCTCTCTCTTTCCCTCCCTAGCCTGTGCAACAGCCTCTCTCCCTCCCTTGGCTGCTTGATGGATGGATAGCTATGCCCCTGGCTTATGCTCAGTGAATTTCAATCTTGCTTGTGTTACTAAAATCTGTTGCTTTATCCAGGGTGTATCCTATCTGCCTGGAACACCTTCAGTCATAGGCACCCCGTATAAGAGGCTTGTGCTAACTTCCCTCACCCTGCACAAATCCACGGTGGCAAGAAGAGGAAAGGAAACAAAAAAAAAAACTCTGTGCTTATTATGTGGACCTTTTAAAACCCTGGCCTACATTGTTGTTGCTGTTAGGTGCCATCGACTCATGCTCAAGTCCTAGCAAACTGATTAACTATGGATCTAAAAAGAAATCGGTTTTGTGCTAGTCTGGAAAGGTCTACATTACAGGTGCAAAGGTTTTAGTTACCTGATTGACATGTCGTAAGGGGCAAATTCTATAAACAGCGTTCCGATTGTAGGTGGCGGCAGGCATCCTACCTCTTTCTAGCCAGCCAATCGGGATTCACGTTTAAGGAAAAAAAGTCCCTAGGAGGGTTGCCTACATTGTAGGTGTTTTCACGAACCTAGGGAGGCGCATAGGGCCGCCTAAGCTTACCTAAGGCTAGGTGTGGGCACGGTTTCACCCGGAAGTGCCCTTAGGCGAGCTAAGGCAGCCCTAGGGCCTGAAATGTAGGCGGCCCTAGGCGTCTGAAACGTAGGCCAGCAAAATACTGGTCTACATATCAGATAGACGCGGCTGCTGATCCAATCGCAGCAAGGAAATCTCCCTGTTGGGATCAGATTAGCGGCCATGGCAGGGAACCCTTCCTCCCCCCCCCCCCCCAATAAAGACTACCAGCAGGAGGGATGCCCAGTCCCTGCCGGAACCCCTGAAGCCGCCCCCACCCTGAATATCCACAGCAGGAGTGCCTAATTCCTCCTGCAGAGCTCCAGGGAACCTTCCAACTTTAGTGATTAAATATATAAAATTGAAACACCACCTCTCACTGGTAGCAATGTCTGGAGGGATTCTATGCAGCTTAGAGGGAACAGTACATGGTAATATAGATTGTGCAGGACAACTTAAGAAGGCAAGCTGGAATATACTGTAAGCATTGCATAATTATGCTAAGAGACAAGATCCAGACCGCCCTTTTTTTTTTTTTTAAGTTCGATCATTTTTATTGAAGTTTTTGTTAAACATAACAAAACAGATAACAAAAGACAACAGGTCTGTCATTGCAGTATAACAATCAGTGATCAATGGATCGCACAGATGAGAAATACAATGGCTATAAAAATCAGAAAAAGACATAATGAACATCGTATTACCGTGTCATATCAGAGAACAAAAATAAGTAAAAAACCACTGTGAGATATACAGATATAGCACTATGCTGATGAACAATAGTCCAGGACAGGAGACCACACTCTGTGATATGTGTGGTTACAGTTAGTTTTATCTGCAGCTATCTTTTCATATTTGGAAAACAGACACACCATATTCCACCAAGCGTTATAGTGCAACAAGGTAAAATCCTTCCATTGGGACAAAATAGTTTTAATTGCAATAAGGAGTAAACATTTAAGCAGTCTAGTTTCATATTTATCTAATTGATGCTTTTTTAAAACACTAGCACCATATATAATAATATCAAATGATATGGCATCATTTATATGCAAGATCTGACTAATAGTAGACCATACATCAGACCAATATTGTGACAGGTGAGTACAACTAAAAATCATGTGTTCTAACGTTCCTATGTCAGACAAACAAGACCAACATTTATTTGAAACAGAAGACCCTAGTTTAGATAGTTTGAGTGGTGTCCTGTACGCTCGGTGGTATAGAAATAGAACAGAGTGCCAAATGGATGTGGATTTCAATGCTTTAAAAGACGTAAGCCATATTTCACTCCATTCAGATCGGTCTACAGGGGTTGAAGCATCTTGAGCCCAAATATCATAGAGCACTACAGTGCCTACTGTCAAAATTTTAGAAAGCTACCTCATGAGCTTGCTTTCCACCTACTAGACTAGTTTTACCAGATTTTTGCTTAAAAAAAAGAGGACATGTGGCCCTGCACTGTTCCACCCCCTCAGCCTAGCCCAATTCAGCCCATAGCCCTGCCTCATTCTGCGCCCAACCTCGGCCCCCCACAAACCTCATCTCTTCGGGGCCGAATCCGCACATGCGTAGATGCTCTCCAGATGCAGCTCCAATCTCTTTTCAAAACCTAGGCAAAATGCAGGTTTTGAAAAGCTTTCCAGACACCTGTACAGTCTTCTATAGAGAGGACTTATCCGGGTAAATCTGGACATCTTGTAACCCTATACTAGACCCCCCCCCCCTTTTTACCTGTTATCTTCAGTGTCTGTATGGGGCACAAGAGATCTCCAATCTTTTCTGCTAAGCCAGAAGTCACTAGGTAACATTTTAGAACACTGGTCTCCAACTCAAACCTTTTGCAGGGCCACATTTTGGCTTTGTAGGTACTTGGAGGGCCTCAGAAAAAATAGTTAACGTCTTATTAAAGAAATGACAATTTTGCATGAGGTAAAACTCTTTACAGTTTATAAATCTTTCCTTTTAGTTAAGTCTTAATAATAATATTGTAATTTATAGCTAAAGAGAGATATTATCAAGAAACTGTTTTATTTTACTTTTGTGATTAAGATATACATACCGAGGGCCTCAAAACAGTACCTGGTGGGCCGCAAGTTTGAGACCACTATTTTAGAATAAACACCAGTAGGGTAGGGAGATCACTGTCCCCTCTTGGCTGAGCAAGAGTCTTCCAACTGCATTGCTATCAGTGGGGGTGGGGGAAGTGCTTCAATGCTGTGTTTTCAATTGCTAGGGGCAGGCTGGTTCCCTGAAGTCCTGCAGAACTTGCCTATCCCTCACTACTGAAACTGTGTGATAGTGAAACAGCACCCCCAACTGGCAGGAATGTAAGTGGAGGACTTCCACTCAGCTTAGAAGAGTGCTGAAGTCTTGCCCTTTGAAGAGTAGGTAAACAGGACGAGTGGGGATGAGTCAGAGAGTGGGAGAGTAACATCAAGAACATTTAAAGAAGGAAAGAGTAGAAATGTAATCAAAATACAAAAAAAGTCCACTCTCTTCTGGTGTCAGAAAGGTAGTTTAGGACCAAACATATAACAATTTAAACAGGTGGAGAAAAAAAGGCCTCAGTTCAAGACAGAAATGGCTAGGGAAACACTAAACCTGCAAGTACTTACAAATGTACAAGCACAAGTGGTCCCATAAAAGTCACAGGGATCTGAACTGTTCCTAACACAGCCATTTTGAAGAACAGCACAAGATAAGTGGTGATTTTTCTGTGCTGTTGCACGTTATTAATGTCTGTGTGGATCTATTCAGGATTATATGAAAGACTCTGCAGCTCCTGATTTCCGGTGAGGAGAGGATCATTATACTGACATAATGGATTGCAAGTGGAGTTTTTTGTGACCTGCGACTGTTATGGGATCACTTGTACTTATACGTTTGTAAGTTCTTTCTGGTTTAGTGTCTCCCTAGCCATTTCTGGCTTGAACTGAGGCCTTTTTCTCCACTTGTTTAAATTGTTATACATTTGGTCCTATACTACCTTCCTGATACCAGAAGAGAGTGGACCTTTTTTTGTATTTAGAGCAGGGGTCTCCAAAGTCTCTCCTCAAGGGCCGAATCCAGTCAGGTTTTCGGGATTTCCCCAATGAATATGCACCGAAAGCAGTACATGCACATAGATCTCATGCATATTCATTGGGGAAATCCCGAAAACCTGACTGGATTCGGCCCTCGAGGAGGGACTTTGGAGACCCCTGATTTAGAGTAACATATCAAGCCCGTGAACATTTTTATTTGGTGGTGCAGGTGTTCATTCGAAAGCAGGTTGGCAATTACTGTATATGTGCTGAAACATTTTTAATGCATGCTATTGAGAATAGCACACCCTAAACTTAAACATAGAGGGGTCCTTTTACTAAGGCGCGCTAGCCATTTCAGGGCATGCTAAATATTAGCACGCGCTAAACACTAACGTTATAAAATTCCTTAACGCGGATCGATCAGGGGATAGAGGATTACTACATAGGTCCTGGACCTGTTGGGCTGCCGCGTGAGCGGGCTGCTGGGCACGATGGACCCCCAGGTCTTACCCAGCGGAGGCATTGCTTATGTTCTTATGGGAGAGGAGGAGATAGTGGATGCTGCGGATGGACCATTTGGCCTTTATCTGCCATCATGTTTCTAGGTTTCTATAACTATAAAGCTCTATGACATCACAATGCAGTTGCACAGAGCCTTAGCCTATAGGAAGAAGAGATGCAAATGTTAAGAGCCTTAGCCAATGCGCTTCCAGAGAGCGTAATAGGACAGAGTACGGTACTGGGGTTCAAGAAAGGATTGGACAACTTTCTGCTGGAAAAGGGGATAGAGGGGTATAGATAGAGGATTACTACATAGGTCCTGGACCTGTTGGGCCGCCGCGTGAGCGGGCTGCTGGGCACGATGGCCCCCCAGGTCTGACCCAGCGGAGGCATTGCTTATGTTCCTATGTTGTGTGAAGGTCAACCACGGTCCTGTTGCATGCCAAACAAAAATTCACCAGAATCTGACTAGTGATCGTTTAAACGGCGCTACAAAAATCATGCTTAAAAATGCACGCATTTGGCCATCTCGTTTAATTCAAAACTGATACCACCAAATTTTCAGATATTTAGTAAAATAACAAGTTTTGAAATCTTGCTGCCAAACTTTCCTTTATTTTATGAAAGAGGCTTCACCATTGGCTGGCACCACCCGGTTGCTTCCTGCATCGAAAGGATACCTGACCAATCGGAATGCTGAAACATTTTAACTTTAAAGTCATGACTTAATGGACAACCTTTCTAAATGCCAGGTACAACTATAAAGAAACAAACAAATGTATGCATAGCTCTAAAAATAACTATGATTGTGGAGTGCTTTGTGTTATAGGTCAAAATAGCAAAAAAAAAAAAAAAAACCCACAAAAATTAGCAAAGCATAAATATGTTGCTTCTTAATAGTAAATTGTGTAACAGCGTATCTCAATAATGATGAGAGAGTATAGAATCTGATACTTCGAGAGTGGTCCAACTTTGACTACCTCCTAACCCCCTTCACAATATTTTTAGTCACCCAGATCCTCAGAAATGCTCCAAGATACTCAAGTGTGTTTCATAGTATCTGGCTTTATGCATTTAATCTTCACTGGGTCTCTTATAACGGTTTATAATGTTTTCTTTTAGTGTAATTAAACATAGAAACATAGAAGATGACGGCAGAAAAGGGCTACAGCCCATCAAGTCTGCCCACTCTGCTTACCCACCCCCTGTCTATGCCCTAATGACCCAATTTCCTTATCTTGACCCTCGTAGGGATCCCACATGGGTATCCCATTTATTCTTAAAGTCTGGCACGCTGTCTGCCTCGATCACCTGCACTGGAAGCTTGTTCCAATGATCAACCACTCTCTCTGTGAAGAAATACTTTCTGGTGTCTGCAGCAGCCACTCTCTCCTCCTCTCCCTATTGGCTAAGGCTCTTAACATTTGCATCTCCTCTTCCTATAGGCTAAGGCTCTTTACACCTGCATTGTGATGTCATAGAACTTTCTGATTATAGAAACATGATGGCAGATAAAGGCCAAATGACCCATCATAGAAACATAGAAGATGATGGCAGAAAAGGGCTACAGCCCATCAAGTCTGCCCACTCTGCTTACCCACCCCCTGTCTATGCCCTAATGACCCAATTTCCTTATCTTGACCCTCGTAGGGATCCCACATGGGTATCCCATTTATTCTTAAAGTCTGGCACGCTGTCTGCACTGGAAGCTTGTTCCAATGATCAACCACTCTCTCTGTGAAGAAATACTTTCTGGTGTCGCCATGAAATTTTCCGCCCCTGAGTTTGAGCGGGTGCCCTCTTGTGGCCGAGGGTCCCTTGAGAAAGAAAATATCATCTTCCACTTCGACACGTCCCGTGAGGTACTTAAATGTTTCGATCATGTCTCCCCTCTCCCTACGTTCCTCGAGAGTGTAGAGCTGCAATTTGTTCAGTCTCTCTTCGTACGAGAGACCCTTTCAAAACAATAAATAATTTATAATAAATATATTTTGTGCTAGTAATTTTTGTAATACTTAGCTTAAAGTGGTCGAGTTCTAAGGGATACAAAAGCCAACATGTTTCACCCCGAGGGTTTCTTCAGGGCTACTATCCCTTTGTGAAGCTAATCTTCCACATCGCGACCACCGAGTTCCTGTTATCAAGATCACTTTATGCTAAGAATTACAAAATTACTAGCACAAAATATATTTATTATAAATTATTTATTATTTTGAAAGACATAATTACATTCAAAGAAAACATTATAAACCATTATAAGAGACCCGATGAAGATTAAATGCATAAAGCCAGATACTATGAAACACACTTAAGTATCTTGGTATTTTTGAGGGTGTGGGTGACTAAAAATATTGTGAGGGGGGTTAGGAGACTTCTTAATAGTAAAGCGTGGGTGGGGGTACATTGTTTTCTTCCAAATATTTGCCTCTGGTGAGTTGTAAGGCAAAAAGACTGAAAGTCCAATAGGCTTTCCTGAACTTTTAGACTCCAAAGAACCTAAGTTCCATACTGGAGTTTAGATAGCTTACTTGGAATGAGTGCATTGGTGCAAGTCCTGTGACTTTTATGACCGTGATTATCAGTCAACCATTGGAACTACTGAATTCTGCTTTGTAGGATGCAACATGCCAGTAAAGTTAAGCAGATTTTCAGTTTAGCTTTAGCATTTAAAGTGGCTAAATGGAACCCCCCAAAAAACAAGCATTGAGTTTAAAAGAGCAATGGCTACCTAAACAACCGTTTTCACTACTACCTCTCACCCAGAAGAAGGAGAACACAGAACCTTTTCACCTACCCACCTCTCAACGGTACTCGTCGTAAGAAACTTTACGACAACCTTCTGGGGACACAGGCAGCTAAAATTGACTCTGACATCTCAAAACTTCTGACCAAAACAACAGACATAAAAGAGTTCCGTAAAGAAATAAAAACACTACTGTTCAAAAAATATCTCCCATCACTCTAACCACCATCCAATGAGTTCCCAATCAACGCCTTTGGAAACACCCACCTATAGTATCTCTTTGTCTGTGATCTAGAATTACTGTAACTCTTTTACACCCCACCTGACTTAACTTGTTTCAGTTGATATGTATTATCTTCTGTGATATGTATTATCCTCTGTGATATGTATTATCTTCTGTGATATGTATTATCTTCTGTGATATATATTATCCTCTGTGATATGTATTATCTTCTGTGATATGTATTATCTTCCGTGAAATTGAAGTATCATAATTCTTTACGGTTCCTGTAACTTACTCTTATCCTGTAATGTAATTCTACTGGAAATGCCCAGATATCTTCTATATTGTAATCCGCCTAGAACCGCAAGGCACAGGCGGAATAGAAATCCCTAATGTAATGTAATGTAATGGATTCATAATCAAAAAATAAAGATGTCCAAAAACAGATATAAGTTGGCACTTGGACATCCTAATCACCAGGGCATCAAAGTGCCGATTTTCGAAGCTGACTTTCTGGACATCTATCAAGGCATTTTGCCTGAGTGTGTCCAGAGGTCAAGGGGCATTTTAGGAGGCATGTTATAGGCGAGTTGGACTTAAACATCTTACAGTGATAATCAAACCTTTTCTTGGATGTCCTAGACAGAATTTAGACACTTTGAGCTAGGCCTGTATTAGAAGTGTCTAAATTTATGTATTTATTTATCTAATTTTCTATACCATTCTCCCAAGGGAGCCTAGAACGGTTTACATTAATTTATTCAGGTACTCAAGCATTTTCCCTGTCTGTCCTGGTGGGCTAACAATCTATCTAATGTACCTGGGGCAAGGGGGGGGTTAAGTGACTTACCCAGGGTCACAAGGAGCAGCGTGGGTTTGAACCCACAACCCCAGGGTGATGAGGCTGTAGCTTTAACCACTGTGCCACACACTCCCACAATGGTACTCAAACTTACCAGATGTCCACTGGAGGGATTAAGTAATGACCCTCTACACACTCACTCAGTGGTCACTAACCTCCTCCCACCCCACAACGATCTAAAAGAAACAGTACATCCCTGTTTCTAGAACAGCAGCACTTGGTATGGGAAAGCCTAGTAGAGCAGCGCAAAGGTGTCTTAAGTAGCCTGGCGGATGGGCTAGTGAGCCATAGAGAGAAGGACCCAAGTCCATAAGCCACTCTAACCACACATTTATGGTGAAAAGTGTGAGGCCACCAAAACCCTACTCTACTGCCATATAGGTGCATCTGTAGGCATAAGGGCTATTGGTTTTGGTAGACAGGTGGGTATAGCAGGTTTTGGGGGAGTTTTAGGGGGCTCACCAAAAATTATAAGGGGGTTATGGTGAGCTGTATATCGGGCACCATTTATGTGACGTTCTCAGCAGTGCTTTCTAAGGTGTCCCACAGCTTTGTTGGGATATCTATGTGGCCAGTCCTAAGGGCCGCCACGTGAGCAGACTGCTGGACCCGATGGACCACTGGTCTGACCAAGGAGTGGCAATTCGTATGTGTCCATAGACTATGACGTTTAGCGTGCGCTTAAATGGCTAGCCCGCCTTACTAAAAGGACCCCAGAATTTAAAACTGAAAAACAAAAGAACTTTCCCACCAATAAAGCAAAACAAATTGTGTTTCATCCAGTTAAGTGTGTAGTGGTGAAAATCTGCCAAAACTTTAATGGACTGAGGAAGACAAAGCTATAAAAATTTCCCTAGGTAAATATCTATTTAACCAGGTAAATTGTTTTGAAAATTGTCCTTCTCCTATACCTGGTTGCTGATTAACTAAGCTTATTTACCCAGAGACTCTAATAGAAAAAAAAAAGCCTTAATAAACCAGGCCCGTAGTCAATAAAGAAAATAAGGGAATGGCTTTTACCGTTTCACTCAATTTTTAATTAATGCTAAATGCATTCATTATTAGTTAGCAAGTAGGCCTGGAACATTTCGTATTGATTTGGAGGCGCTGGAAAATTTCCTCGGCTACACTCGGATGTTTCAGTGATAGAAATATATATATTTTTGGCCCTTGAACCAAATTTCATAGGACTAATGTGGTGCAGTGGTTAAAGCTCCTTTTATATGGAGAGATATGATTATTATACTGTGATATTGATTTAAACCAATATGTGCTATAA
The DNA here is from genome assembly GCF_902459505.1 of Geotrypetes seraphini. NCBI lineage: Eukaryota > Metazoa > Chordata > Amphibia > Gymnophiona > Dermophiidae > Geotrypetes > Geotrypetes seraphini. The sequence continues at coordinate 37,335,237 of NC_047101.1, forward strand.
TCACAGTGACTTGTTTAATTCTTAATTAAATATAGTGAATATCTCAGAACCAACACCCGTGACTGGTGAATTCACCAAACTGGGGTTCATTGGGGGACCATCATTGAAATTCACTGTCCCCTCACCATCCTATTCCATATTATTAAAATTTCAAAATGTGTTAACTTATCTGTGAATCGGATGGTTAGATCTTGATATTGTTCCCCAGCGGTGAAGAAATTAAGTTGTGTTAATAACGTGTTAAAAACCACTGTAATAACTCCTCCAAAAATTATCCGTGTCCCCCCGACTCGAGTTTCGATGGATATCGTCTTCAGGGAAGGACTTTTATATCGGCTCCCTGCTACCACAGCCCCAAGCTACCACAGGGAGCCGATATAAGAGTCCTTCCCTGAAGACGATATCCATCGAAACTCGAGTCGGGGGGCACGGATAATTTTTGGAGGAGTTATTACAGTGGTTTTTAACACGTTATTAACACAACTTAATTTCTTCACCGCTGGGGAACAATATCAAGATCTAACCATCCGATTCACAGATAAGTTAACACATTTTGAAATTTTAATAATATGGAATAGGATGGTGAGGGGACAGTGAATTTCAATGATGGTCCCCCAATGAACCCCAGTTTGGTGAATTCACCAGTCACGGGTGTTGGTTCTGAGATATTCACTATATTTAATTAAGAATTAAACAAGTCACTGTGATTATAGCACGCAGTGGTTAAAGCTACAGCCTCAGCACTCTGGGGTTGTGGGTTCAAACCCACGCTGCTCCTTGTGACCCTGGGCAAGTCACTTAATCCCCACATTGCCCCAGGTACATTAGATAGATTGTGAGCCCACCAGAAAAGGGAAAATGCTCAAGTACCTTGTAAACCAAGTGTCATGTAAACCATTCTAAGCTCTCTTGGGAGAACAGTATAGAAAATTGAATAAATACCGTGTTTTTTGCTACATAAAACACACTTTTTTCCCCCCAAAAGTGGGTGAAAATAAGGGTGCGTTTTATGGAGCGAATACCCAACTCCCCCCTCCTCTCCACACACACACACCTCTCGCTCCAACAGCCTAACTCTTTCCCGGGTTCCACTTTCTGATTTCTGGGTGGCAACACTACCTCGTGCTCACTGAACAGCTCCTGCACCACGCCGAGGAGGTTCAGCAGCCATTCCTCACCACCTGCCATTCTCCCTCTGGGATGCTCTCACTGCCACTTCTGCCTCTGCTGCTTGAGTGAGTTGCTCCATGGGCCATTCCATTGGATAGGACCCATCCCCGTTGTGCGGTCCCATTGGCTGCGTCCATCGAGAACTGGCGTCGGATTGGCTGTTTGGTTCACTGCACGTGGAGATGTGCAAGAGCGGCTTAGACATGGCGGACAAAAGAGCAAAATGCTTCTCCACCACCAACATGCTCTTCTCCTCCACCACCGACTTCAGCTTCAGCATTCCCTTCATCCCCGTGAGCCAGCCGGCTGAGTCTGCTCTGCTGCCTGCGGGTAAGAGAGGCTGATCCACTACTACTAATCCCTTCTATGGTACTGTACACTTAACCTTCAATTGATGGTCCTTAGGAAATCAGCTAATAGTTTAGAAGAAGATGACTTTACTCGGGCCTGTATTGTATCACCTTTTCAAGGGTAGAAGGTTTGAGAGACTTGTACAGTAGCTACTTGGAAATCCATATCAGGTTATGGCTTATAGTTTTCATGCACTTCAGGGCAGTGGATGCTTCAAGTGGTCTGAAACGTGAGCAGACTGCGCTGAAAGATATGCTAGCTGAAACGGGCCCCAGGCTGTCAAATAGAGAATTGCCACCAGGCATTACTTTCAGGCATTTTCTCTTTAGGAAAGCAGTAGCATTTTCAGCAGTTTCTGATACCAGAAAGAACTTGCGCCTGCCTTGTTGCCACTGCCAGAGGAGTCGGCCGGAGGGAAGGGCAAAAGCACAGGATATAGTGCTGGACGGCAGCAGTTTTAAAAAAGTACCAAGGGGGGGGGGGGCCCTGCCTGCCTGCCTTGGGATGGGGGGCCATGCCTGTTTCTGCCTGTCACTAGGCCACTAGGCCTGCTTGCCCTGTGCCCTGTCCCAGCCTACCACTAGACCATCAGAGGGGGGACAGGGTACAGAGCCTGGCAAGGAGTGTGGGGTTGGGTGTTTTTTTTCTTGTTTTCCTCCTCTAAATCTAGGGTGCGTCTTATGGTCCAGTATGTCTTATAGAGCAAAAAATGTTGGTTGTGTCTTCCCTCGTGAAAACTGAAGTGAAGAACTCATTTAGCCTGTCAGCTATCTCCTTTTCCTCTTTTACCACTCCCTTTCTGTCTCCATCATCCAAGGGTCCCACTTCCTCCCTTGGGGTCCTTCTTCGTGTCCTTCTTCATGTATGGCGACCAGTGCTGGACGCAGTACTCCAGGTGAGGGCACACCATGGCCCGGTACAGTGACATGATAAACCTTCTCTGATCTGTTCGTGATCCCCTTCTTTATCATTCCTAGCATTCTGTTCACCCTTTTTGCCGCTACTGCGCATCGTGTGGACAGCTTCATCGACTTGTCGATCAGAACTCCCAAGTCCCTCGAGAGGACTGGAGTGAGAAAGCTAGCCAAGAACCCATTCAGGAAAACACTAGAGAGATGGTATTCTTTCATGATTGACCTTTTAAGTCAGATCCAGTTGAGTGCCACTGTATTGTGCATTTCATCCATTATGTCTTTTAAGACTCCTGAGGCAGGCCTGAGGGCCGAAACATGCACATATCGAGTCATTGAGTTGTGAATGTGTCATTTAGATGTTTTGAACAATAAAGATCTTCATATCATCAGATGGATTGGAGGACACTTTTTTTCATGTGCACATCTCATTTTACATTTATCCACGTTGAACCTCATCTGCCTTGTTGATGTCCATTCCTCGAGCCTGATTATGTCACGTTGTAGATCTTCGCAATCCCCCTGCATCTTCACTACTCTGAATAACTTTGTATCGTCTGCAAATTTTATCACCTCACTCATCATACCTATGTCCAGATCATTTATAAAGATGTTGAAGAGCACCAAGCCCTGCAGCACCCCACTGGTGATGCTCTTCCAATCCGAGTATTGTCCATTTACCCCCACGTTGTTACCTACGCTCCAGCCAGTTTTTAATCCACGTGAGTATTTCACCCTCGATTCCATGGCTCGCAATTTTCTGAAGTAGTTGTTCATGTGGAACCTTGTCAAATGCCTTCTGAAAGTCAAGATATACAATGTCGACCGTGTCTCCCTTGTCTATCTGCCTGTTTACTCCCTCAAAGAAGTGCAGCAGATTTGTTAAACAAGATCTGCCTTTGCTGAAACCGTGCTGACTGGTCCTCATCAGCCCGTGTCCGTCAAGATGATCAATGATGCATGGTTTGTGAACATTTTTCTATATTTGTAGTCATTTTTTTTTGTATAAGATCCTTTAGTCTCTTGTACCTTCACAATCTTTCAAAACGTGTTCCTGTTTGAGATTACTCTTAGGATGGGCTTCGTGAGCACAGTGTTCTAGTTTGTTCCGCTAATGAGACTGAGTGATCAAAAACTGAAAGAGGAAACTAGCAAGAAATTGTGGTAGGTTGATATATTTATGTTCTAAAGAGCAATTAAATGATTTGAACAAGATTTATGGCAGTGCTGCTTTCAGAGGCAATAAAGATTACTAGCCCATTTTCATACATGGAAATAAATGACTTTTTCTTAAAATAAGCTGTTTACAAAAAGATGAAATTGTCAAAGTTACACTACTGCACTGTTATCATCACAGTAACACATACTGATATTTAATTGCTGAGTGACACTTAATTAGTACAGAGGGGGCGAACAGAACATTCAGTGCATCTCCTCTAAAAATGATTCTGATTAGTTAAGGCATAATTTTGATTACATATTTTGTCTAAGTTTCCAAAATTGAGGAAAAAAGCAAATTTAGCCAAGGAGTATAATAGGAAGAGGTTGGCAACCTGCATCCTAGTTACTGTTTCCCACCGCCAGCCCTTACCCCCCTCCCTCTCCCTCCCCCCCCCCCCCGTCTTCCTCCTTGTTTTTCTGGGCCTTGACAATGAAGCAAGACCTTCCCAGCCTTAGTTAAAACTTTCCTTCCTTCCTCTAAGCCAGTACCATCTACTTTCAGCATATCATTTGAAGCCAGCAGCTTTCATGCGTATTGGGGGCTCATTTTCAAACGGAGTTCTATGTCTGCAAAACTTATTTAGCGAGTTTCAGCCCTTGTATGAGCAGTAATGGAATGAAAATCTTTCTAAATGGCCAAAACTATCTGTGTAATAAAGCAGTGAAGGAAGGAAAGAAGGAGGACAGACCACAAAATGATCTTGCTTTTATTGGGCTTCTGCCAGGTGCTTGTGAACTGGATTGGCCATTGTGGAAACAGGATACTGGGCCAGATAGACCATTGGTTTCACCCAGGGCAGGATTAATTCATCGAGGGCCCCTAGGCACACAAGTACACTGGGCCCCCCTGCCCCGCCCCACCCCACCATGCGCCCAGGCGGAAACAGGAGGCTGCGACAGAGGGAAGCTTTGGGCAAGCAGCATCGCTTGCACAATTATGGTTCCCATTGCCTTTCTTACCCGCGTTGCATACTTGTCTTACTTTCCGTCGATGGGGGGCCGCGTTGCCGATCGGGGTGGGGCCCGCTTTGCCGATCGGGGGGGCCCGCATTGCCGATCGATGCTGGAGGGGCCCATCGCCATTTAGAAAAAAACAATGTTGATGCCCTCCTTCATCGGGCCACCCTAACTATTTCTGGCCCTAGGCACATGCCTACTTGGCCTATTGGTTAATCCTGCCCTGGTTTCACCCAGTATAGCTATTGTCAGCAGCAGTGGTGTAGTAGGGAGGGGGGCAAGGGAGGTGGTCTGCCCCGCCCCACCCCCTCTTCCCACTCCTCCCCATGCAGCACGTGCTTCTTCCCTCCCCTATATCTTTTTTAATTCAGCATGAGCAGCTACCAACTTGCTGCCCTCATTGGCTTTGGCACTCTCTCTGACATCACGTCCGGAACCCCCATCTAGGAAGTGACGCCATAGAGAGCGCTGATGCCGACACAGGCTACTTGCGCCAAAGTTAAAAAGGTACGGGGGAGGGGTGCGCATGTACGGCAGGGGAGACGGGTAAGAGGGCGGGAGAGGGGCACCCCTCCCAGGCGCCGATCACCCTCGCAATGACACATGTCAGCAACTGCCTTGAAAGGGGCTGCCAATCGCGTGTCAATCATGCGACGGCAACATATAGATAACCGCGCCTCTGGCAAAGGTAAGAGCCGGAAATGTAGGCAAGGGATTTCCAGGTCCCACATTTAGGGCACTTACCTTTGACATGAATTGCACCCCAATAGGTGCATTACAGAGCCTAGCGCCACTTCTGGTTTTAGCCACGCATACAGTGGCGTTAGGTACCATAAAGCACCAACGGAGGTGCGATGCTGGTGCCGGTTTTTTAGGCACCTTGAAAATCAGTTTCAAACGGCATTTAAACAATATTTTTGTGAGTGCCCTGGGCCACAGTAGAAACTCTACCACAGCTTAGCAAAAGAGGGCCATAGGACATCCTTGAAGGAATGAAAGATGAAAGTCATGAGTAGCATCAATAAGTAAAGTCAAAATGGCATTTCTTTAGAAATACTTTTTTATTTTAGAGGTATAGAATTCATGTTTCTGGGGTGTCAGGTCAAAAGCGTGCCGGGACAAAGGCGCGCGCAGACAATTGAGCGCAGCTTGGAGGTGCGCGCCGCAGAAAATTACAGTTTTTACGGCTCCGACAGGGGGGCATGGGGGGAACCCCCCCCCACTTTACTTAATAGAGATCGCGTCGCGTTGTGGGGGGTGGGGGGTTGTAATCCCCCACATTTTACTGAAAACTTCACTTTTTCCCTGTTTTTAGGGAAAAAGTTAAGTTTACAGTAAAATGTGGAGGGTTTCAACCCCCCAAACCCCCCACAATGCCGGCACGATCTCTATTAAGTAAACTGGGGGGGCTCCCCAACAAAAACCCCCGTCGGAGCCCCTAAAAACTGTAATTTTCTTCGGCGCACGCCTCCGTCTTGCGCTCAGTTGTCGGCACGCGCCTTTGTCTTTCGCGGGGTTGTCTATGAACCGTTTCTGGGGGTCATGGTTCACCTGGTGCAATGACTGTATCCGTTTAGTTGTGTTCAAACACTACTGCCATAGAATGTCATACAGCTCATCTTTAGGTTTCTTTAACCTTGAGAAGACCCGACAGGCCCTCCATGACAGTTTTCTCTTCAACCTACATATGTGGGCAACACATACAACTCTAGGGCTTGGGATGTTCTAGAAATACTGTCAGTGACAGAAAAAGACACGCCATATTTGTTTACCTTTCTTTTCCAAAGGAGTTTTGAAACTGATTCAAAACCAGCTTAATCCAATAAAAGGATGTCGTCTTATATATTTTTATTGTTTGGTAAACATTAATTTGTCTGTTCTAATAGACCGACACAGCAACCACATTATTTGACTTATTCTGGCAGCTCCATATGCTGAGGAAAGTGAGATCCTGCTTTCACCAACAACATTTTGCCGCCCTTGTACAATCTATCATCCTCTCCAGACTAGACTACTGTAACTCCATCTAGTCAAGTCTAACCATAAAAAATCTCCAAAGACTTCAGCGAATTCAGAACACTGCGGCCAAGCTGATCTTCGCAAAAAGCAAATTTGATCATATTCTACCATTTCTGTTCAAACTTCACTGGCTTCCGGTAATTTCCAGGGTTTATTTTAAATGCGCCTGCCTAGATTTCAAGATCTTACACGGCATCCTCTCTTCCCTAATTCCACTATCTTGGAACTCCTTGAGTTCCGATACCACCAGGTCCACCCAAAAATTTAAACTATCCTTCTTCTCGCTAAAAGGTATCCTCTATGCGGGAAGATTAGGGAAATCTCTCTTCTTCAGAATCACAGGGCTTTGGAATAACCTTTCTGCCCCACTAAGAAATCTGGGATCCTTCCAATTATTCTGAAAGCATCTACAAACTACACTATTCACAAAAATGTAAGGCTCTCTTCCCTCCTATACTCAACCTCCAACCCCATTATGCTGTTCCTTCCTTATATTAAGCTTTTGTAAACCGTGCCGAGCTCTATAATTATGGAGAGGATCGGTATATAAACTTAAGGTTTAGTTTAGTTTAGTATAGTTGGAAATAGTGTATGTTTGGTTTGGCAAATAGAATAAACAGAACAATACAGTACACTTGGCAGGAGAAATTCATGTGATGACCCTTTTGATTGTTCATTTCTAATGGATTCAAGCATTTCAAAAAGGTTTAAAGACTGAAGATATTTCTTTGATGGCATTTCTATAAAGTTGTGACACAATATAGACCCACCGCAAAGGGGTTGCGCATAGCATCAATTCTGTAACGATGTTAGGGCATAGTGTTCTATTTACAAAGCTGCACTAGCGATTCCCACGCTGCAAATGCAGCAAAGCTAATTCAGTTCCTTTGGGCTTCGTTGCATTTGCTGCTTGGGAATCGCTAGTGCAGCTTTGTAAAAGGAGCCTATAGTGGCTTTGGTGCACTGATAAAACCTCACCATCCAATCATTGCTGTACCTTTAGATAGACGATAAGTTACTACTGTGCAAGGCCTCAAAAAATAAAGGTCACTTATCTGTTAGATAGTGTTCGTTAGCCTTGGGAGGTAGATAATTATTGTAGCTATGGAGCACTGTAAAGGAAGGAAGAATGACACCCCTTTTTGAAATATACCAAATAGGTTTGCTGAAGACTCTCTAGCCATAACCTGCAGGATATTGCAACACATGCGTTAAGGCCTTGCTCGGGTGAAGGCTCGATGGTTTGACTTGCAAGCTGATATTGATTCAGCCATGTGCCACCATAGACTGGAGTGGATAACATTTCTTAGATACAGGGTAGACATGTCGGAACAAGTTTCTCAGTGCAAAGTGCAGGCTGATGACATTACAAAGGGACAGATTCTTCGAACTTTCGAAAAATAAGAGAACAAGAGGGCATTCGGAAAAGTTGAAAGGGGACAGATTCAAAACAAATGCTAGGAAGTTCTTCTTTACCCAACGTGTGGTGGACACCTGGAATGCGCTTCCAGAGGACGTTATAAGGCAGAGTACGGTACTGGGGTTCAAGAAAGGATTGGACAAATTCCTACTGGAAATGGGGATAGAGGGGTATAGATAGAAGATTACTGCACAGGTCCTGGACCTGTTGGGCCGCCGCGTGAGCGGACTGCTGGGCACGATGGACCTCGGGTCTGACCCAGCAGAGGCATTTCTTATGTTCTTATGTTCAAAGCCAGCATTGCAGATGGATACAAGCTAAAATAATAATAATAATAATTTTATTCTTGTATACCGCCATACCCAAAAAGTTCTAGGCGGTTCACATCCATTAATAAGGTCCACGGTGACACACGGATTTACAAAGTTTTAACAAAATTACAGGCAATGAAGAGGGGGCCATGGGGAACTCTTTAACTGAGATTTAGCAGAGGTAACGGTAAGACAGAAAGGAGGGTTGTAAGGTAAGCGATAACGAGAGAGAGACCGAGAGGGGAGGGGGGGAGGAGGGGGAGCGGAATGAACGGGGGGAGAGTGGGAAAGGGGAGAAGCAGGGGGCAAGGGGGATTAAAAGCCCTGTTCGCGGAAGAGGTGCGTTTTGAGAAGTTTTCTAAAACTAAGGTAAGAGGGGGCCTCGAGTATCATTTGGGCAAGCCAAGGGTTCAGCTTAGCCGCCTGGTCAGCGAAGGTTTTGTCGAGAAATCTTTTGAAATGACATAATTTTAGGGATGGGAAGACGAATATCTGGATTCTGCGGGATTTCTTGTTGGTGAGATTCAGAGTGAAATGGTGATTGAGGTAACTAGGTAATAGGCCAAAAACTGTTTTGTAGCAAAAGCAGGCGAATTTGAATAGGACTCTGGGTTCGAAAGGGAGCCAATGCAGTTGGTGGTAGAAAGGCGTGATGTGGTCCCATTTGTTCAGGCCGAATATGAGGCGGACGGCAGTCTCCTCATGGTTTTCTTCGTGGAGCTCAAATAAATGACATTGCAATAGTCTAGTACACTGAGAACGGAGGACTGTACCAAAAGGCGGAAAGAGGAGTCGTCAAAGTATTTTTTTATGGTGCGCAGTTTCCAGAGCACTGAGAAGCATTTCTTGACAGTAAGATCGGTGTGATTTTCTAGCGATAGATGTTTGTCTAGAGTGACTCCCAGTATTTTTAATGTTTGTTCGAGGGGGAAGACCAGACCTTTCACCTGGATTGTGGAGTCTTTGATTTTTTCATTGGGGGAGGATAGGAAGAATTTTGTTTTGTCCGGGTTTAGTTTTAATCTGTAGGCTAGCATCCAGAGTTCTATCTGATTAAGTATGCTTGTGATGTAAGCTAGAAGTTCTGGGGAGAGGGTGGTGAGTGGGAAGACTATTGTGATGTCATCTGCGTAGATGAAGAATTTGAGTTTGAGGTTATGCAGGAGGTTACCCAGGGAGGCGAGGTAGATATTAAATAGTGTGAGTGACAGGGGGGAGCCCTGCGGCACCCCGCAGGAGTTAACCCAGCTAGATGAGGAAGAGTCATTTTTGAGTACTCTGTAGGATCTGTTTTGTAGGAATCCGCGAAACCATTTGAGGACCTGGTCGGAGATGCCAATGTGGGTCAGGCATTCTAGGAGAATGTTGTGGTCTACTAGGTGATCACTGGATTTGATGGCAGTGGGAGGAGCTAACTCTCACATGTCCTATTGTAAATCCTCTCCGTGAGGTCCTCTTGACATGGAAGCTGGTTGTGGAGTGCCTGCATGGAAATGCATTCAAAAAAATTTATTCAAAAAAATTTTTGACCGCTTATTCAGATTTCTAAGCGGTTTACAATATAAAATTATACCACCAGCAGCACAAAATATGTACAGGGGTAGGGAACTCCGATCCTCAAGAGCCGTATTCCAGTTGGGTTTTCAGGATTTCCCCAATGAATATGCATGAGATCTATTTGCATGCACTGCTTTCAATGCATATTCACTGGGGAAATCCTGAAAACCCGACTGGAATACGGCTCTCGAGGACCAGAGTTCCCTACCCCTGATAACAGGTCTGGGAAAGGAAGAGAACATTTTTTTCCCCATGTCCAGCTTTCTAAAATCTCTGTTCTTTCTGGACATGGAAGATTTGAATGTGCAATTATATAAAGCAACTAGTGTGTATTTTATTCTTTTCCTTTCCTGCTGAGGGTATGACTCATACTTACAAAAATATAGCAAAACAGCTTCAGAGGCTCAACAAGCATAGAGAGCAGAAAACTGTCCAAATGAACTCTGCTTTTCTGGAGCACAGAAAACTTTCATTTGGCTGGTGTTTGCCAGAAATAAAGAGTATAACTGTGGAAAGTTGCAATTTTTTTTAGTTTAGAGAACCTTTTCTTTCATACAATTATGCTTTCCTGGCTGGGGGGGGTGTGTGTGTGATTTTTTTTATAAACTTCTTAGATAAGGTTGAAAGTTTTTTTGGAGTACGCCGGTTTTTTTTCCTACAAAAAAGTGCCAAAACCATAAAAAGGTGCTACCCATCGCTTTTCCCCTTATATGCAGTGGACATAGTAAGGGGGCAGGAGTGCCGACATCTCTGCTCGCAGAAACAAGGAGGTCCCTTAAATGCATTCTTCCCTAATACCTCTTAAAGTCTTCTTTTCTTTACCAGCAATGAGCAGGGTCTCCTCCCTGTTGTTGACACCATCCCTAAGCCCTCCCTCTATTTTAACTTCCTGTACGTGAAATCAGGAAGTAACATCAGATGACAGGCTTGAGCCAGCATGAGAAGTTAGTAGCAGACCCACTCCCCCTATCACTAGGGTGGGGAGATGCTGGGTGCCAGGTTCCCTCTGCCCTGGGCACCAGCTTCCCTCATTATGCTACTGCTTATATGTCCTTTCGGCATTTTATATGATAAATATTTGAATAATCAAGTTGTGGTTTAATGATTACAATCTTTTAATTATTTATTATTCTGTGTGCAAGCTGTTATCATAATTATTATTATTATTATGGAACCTCTCAGATTGTCTTTCTGTTGGCTGTCTTACTATGTGATCTCCCCTGGACCCTTTGGGAAAGGGAGGCATAACAGTATAAAGACTAGATTAAATTAAATTAGATTAGGTTTGATTAGATGGGTGTTTAATGCAATTGATTTAAAGTCATATGGAGACAAAAAAAATAATGAATCCTCATTTTAGTTTGACTGTGAATTAAAAAAAAACCCAAATTGAAATGTTGTATCTGAAGCTCCACATGGATAAGAATATTAAAATTCAGCATGCCAAGCACAAAAAGGCTATATCAACTAATTCAGTTTTGAAAGCTAATAGCTGCTACCTGAAAATTCTGATTAACATTATTCCCAGAGGGCGTGAGGTTGCATTGGAAATGCTGTGATGGAAGGCAGGAAAGAGCAGTGGAGATGACAAAGAGATGTAAAAATAAAAGAATTTGCAGATGAAATGAGTGGTGTCCTGAATAGAAAGCCTTTTATCTATTTATATAAGAACAAAGACTTGCTACAATTATTATCATAGACATTTTTAATATTCATAATAACTATTTGAAAGGTCTGAGATGTGGTGATGCCATTGAGATTTTGATTTGCCATCGCCGTGATTTTAATTTCATCACCTATCCTTCCAAGTTGGAGACTAAACTAAACTAAACCTTAAGTTTATATACCGCACATCCTCTCCATAATTAAAGAGCTCGGCACGGTTTACAAGAGCTTTAATATAGGAAGGAATAACATAATGGGTTTGCCCAAGGCAAGTTCCATACAGGAGTAGAGGAATGATCAAGTTTCAAGTTTATTAAATTTTACTATACCGGCCATCAACAAGTATCTAGCCGGTTTACAAGTTAAAATAAGATAAAAGATAAAATTAATACAATATATAAGATAATTAAAAAGAAAAAGGGATTGTGAACATTTAGACTTTAACTAGACATACTGGAAAGTGATAATAATAATAATAATAATAACTTTATTCTTGTATACCGCATTACCATGGAAGTTCTATGCGGTTAACAGATGAAGAGACTGTACATTTACAGCGAAGTTACAATTTCGTTAATGTTACATTAACATTTTAGACAATGCATTTTCAGTCAGGTTACATTTACATTTTAGACGATAAATTTACGGAGAAGCTAATTTTTTGCAGATAGGTTATATATTCGGAATAGTTATGTTTGCTATAAGTTACAAACAGCAGTGTTACAAATAGAAGTGTTACATACGGCGGTAAAGAGTCTGGGGGAGAGTTGAGGTCAGAGGAGGAGGAGGGAGGGGAGCGGAACATTCAGACGAATTTGTCAAAAAGGTAGGTTTTAGTTAACTTCCTGAAAGTTTGATAGGGGGGGGGGGGAATTGGAGATGAGAGTGGAGAGGCATTTGTTCCATTTGCCCGCTTGGAATGCTAGGGATCGGTCGAGGAATTTTTTGTAGTGGCAGCCCTTCGGGGAGGGAAAGGAAAACAGGTAGGTATTTCGAGTACGAGAGGGGCCTGCAATTTCAAGGTGCTCAGATAGGTAAATTGGTGAAGAGCCTGCTAAGGTTTTGAAGCAGAGGCAGGCGAATTTAAAGATGATTCTTGCCTCCACCGGCAGCCAGTGGAGTTTGGTGTAATAGGGGCTGACGTGGTCATATTTTTTGAGGCCGAAAATGAGGCGGACAGCGGCATTATGTACTATTCTTAGACGTTTGATGGTGTTTTTATAGGCTCCCAGGTATATGATATTACAGTAGTCCAGTATGCTTAGGATTAATGATTGGACCAGTAAACGGAAGGAGAGGTGGTCGAAGTGGTGTTTGATAGTGCGAAGTTTCCAGTTGGCAGGGAATAAAGAAATGGAAAGAAACAAAATTACATTGTTCAAAAAAAAAATAAAAATAATTAAAAAAAAAAAAAGGAAATGGAAAAGGGAAGGATGAAACATAAGGAATGGGATCGCTTCCTAAAAGCGGTTGAAGTATTGAAGAATAGATTATATTTGGGAGCAGGAAAACGCGTCTTGGAATAGGAAAGTTTTTAATTTAGCCTTAAATTTATCAATTGATATCTTGTGGCGAATATGGGATGGCCATAGGGTAGGAGCGACCACAGAAAAGTTAGTCTTTCTCGTATAGAAGAAATCTTTGATTGTGGGGACAGTTAGCAGGTTTTGATTGGCTGATCTAAGGGTCCGTGATGAGCAGTAGGGGATTAGAAGTTTATCTAGAAAAGAAGGTTGGCGGGAAAATCTGATTTTGAAGACTTGCATAATTGTTTTATATGTGATACGGTGGGTTATAGGTAGTCAATGAGCTTCTTTCAAGAGAGGTGTAACATGGTCAAATTTTCCTAATTTGTAAATAAGTTTTATGGCTGTATTTTGTATAAGTTGGAGTCGCCGTAGTTAGATCAGAGTGCGGAGAACCAGGCAAAGCTAAGGTTCAGATCTTGCTTTTTCCACTGACTCTCCTTATGAACTTCTGGAAGCCTCTCCTCAACTGTGTCAGCTACAACTTAGATTGTGAGATTCTGAGCCCAAAAACATCAAGATGAGGTAGGTTCATTCTGTCTCCTTTGCAGTAAATGGAAAGCTTGCTTCCTCCCTCACCGTCTTCCTTCTCTGTTTGGTTTATTATTAATTTTATTTATTTATTTTTAGTACTTATATACCACTTATATTTTATTTCAAATACTTATTAACCACATTCCCAATATTCTAAACTCACCCTGTCTCTATAGGGCCAGATAAAACTTGGCTGGTTAAGTATGATATGTAGCACTTAGAGGTCCTTTAACTAAGCTGTGGAAGAAACTGACCTTAGTGCACCCTTATGCAGGCCTTTCCCATTATGAATGGGCCGAGCGGTCATTACCTGTCACTTCACTACCATCAAGCACATGTTTTCTGGGGTTTTTTTTCATTCTTCCACCAGGTTCTTCTCCACACTTCACTGACACACTTCTTAAAACATGACCAGACTTCTTCATACCCTTCGTTAGTGTTTCTGGCTACCAAAGATCATTCCAGCCTTTGCCGATCCCTCTGGTCACTACTGGTCATCCCTGGATATTCAGGTAGACAGTCCCTCTGGTCACCATTGGTCACTCATACTGGGACCATTACTTGTAACTCTTATTGCTGGCCTCCTGGGTCCCCACCGCTCCGGGGTCCCCACCGGTCTCAACCAGTCACTCTGATTCCTCTGCTGGTCACCACCGGTCTGCCCTACTAGTCACTCCACCAGCCACTGTCAATCAGGATTCCACCAGTAGGCTGGTCCCTCCATTGACCTTCCAGTCACCAGTCACTCCCTGAAGATGGTCCCTCAGGCATTCCCACTGAGGACTCCCCCGGTCACTCAGTCTTTACTCCCTGAGGACTCTCCCAGTCCCTCAGTCTCTTCTTCTGGACACATTTCCTCCCAGTCCCTCAGACTCTCTTCCTGAAGACCCTCCCAGTCACTCGGTCTCTCCCCACCAGGCCCTCTGCCAGTTGTCAAGCTTGACCCTCTCTTTGGTCACTCCAAGCTCTACTGGACAAGCCAGTCTAGGTCAGGCTTATTGAGGGTTAGGCCAAACCCAGCATTCCTCCCTCGAGGGTTGCCTGGGCTCTCGAAGGATCTCTTGTTTTCCCCAGCTCTCTGTGCTGGAACATTACCACTGCTGAGGCTTCCCTGTCATACCCATGCACTAAGGCCATTTTTACCACAGCTGTAAAATGGACAATTTTCTATTTTTCCCATTAATGGCTATGCATTAATGTAACCATTAGTGTGTGGCCATTTTTTTAAAAAATTGCCATGTGAGATGCCCCACTTGGAGTATTGTGTTCAGTTTTGGAGACCGTATCTGGCGAAGGACGTAAGAAGACTTGAAGCAGTCCAGAGGAGGGTGACAAAAATGATAGGAGGCTTGCGCCAGAAGACTTATGAGGAGAGACTGGAAGCCCTGAATATGCATACCCTAGAGGAAAGGAGGGACAGGGGAGATATGATTCAGACGTTCAAATACTTGAAGGGTATTAACGTAGAACAAAATCTTTTTCAGAGAAAGGAAAATGGTAAAACCAGAGGACATAATTTGAGGTTGAGGGGTGGTAGATTCAGGGGCAATGTTAGGAAATTCTACTTTACGGAGAGGGTAGTGGATGCCTGGAATGCGCTCCCGAGAGAGGTAGTGGAGAGTAAAACTGTGACTGAGTTCAAAGAAGCGTGGGATGAACACAGAAGATTTAGAATCAGAAAATAATATTAAATATTGAACTAGGCCAGTTACTGGGCAGACTTGCACGGTCTGTGTCTGTATATGGCCATTTGGTGGAGGATGGGCAGGGGAGGGCTTCAATGGCTGGGAAGGTGTAGATGGGCTGGAGTAAGTCTTAACAGAGATTTCGGCAGTTGGAACCCAAGCACAGTACCGGGTAAAGCTTTGGATTCTTGCCCAGAAATAGCTAAGAAGAAAAAAAAAAAAAAAAAAATTTAAATTGAATCAGGTTGGGCAGACTGGATGGACCATTCGGGTCTTTATTTGCCGTCATCTACTATGTTACTATGATTTTCCTTCAGGAAAATCCAGACTCATGGCCACTCCCCAGGACCACCCAGTTCCACCTCTTTCCCACCCTGTTTTGCCCCCAGCCCCGCTCACAGACGGCATCTATGCATGGGTGGACATGATGCAATTATGTCGCCGTGTTGCGTCCGCACATGCGCAGAAGCCCCTTCCCGATGAGATTATGTCGGGAAGCTTTTCAAAACTCGGATAAAGTGCCAGGTTTTAAAAAGCCATCCAGACCTCCAAAGGAGGACATGTCTGGGGAAATCCGGACGTTTAGTAATCCTACATGTGAGCATTTACCGCTGCTCATTTTGTAGACAGTAAAATCCTGTTTGAATAAAATTGCACCTGAAAAATAGGCATTGAGGCTGTCAATTCTCAGTTAGGTGTCTTTCATAGAATCTCGCCTAGATAAGGAAAGACTGAAGAGGTTAGGGCTCTTCAGCTTGGAAAAGAGACAGCTGAGGGGACATAGGATTGAAGTCTACAAAATCCTGAGTGGAGTAGAACAGGTACAAGTTGTGACAAACCCAGCCCCTGTGCTGGTTTTGCACCTAGAGCTGCCAAGAAGATCCTGTGCAGAAGAGCTGACCAGATCAGCTCTGCTGAGACAATTGAGACTGACCTCCCTTGTCCATGTTGTAAGAACAGTAGTAATCTGGGTCAGGTTGTTTTTGAGCAGGCAGATATACAGCTAAAGCCAAGGTGGCTGTGCCTATAAGAATAAGGCACAGCAGACAGGGGAAGCCTGAGCTGAGGCAGCCTGCAGTGGAACCAAAGTCCATCCCCCTCTACAGGCTGAAGGGGAGTGACTTTGGTCTGGTTAAAGGCAGGCTGAAGGAAGCAGTGAGGGGAGTGGATAGTGAGGTGGCAGAAGCACTCCAGCAGGCTGAAGCAAGGCAGGAGCCTTGGAGAGAGCAGGCAGACGCTGAGGTCTTAGATTGGCCCATGCAGGAAGTAGAAGAAAGTTTCCCTACTTCCAACTTTCATGCCCCAGAGGTTTTTGAAAAAATGGAAATCCAGGAAGCCTGTCCTACCTCAGAGAGTCAAGCAGAGCTGATGGAATTTGGCTGAAGCAGTGAGTAGCTGTGAGGCAGCTGGTGATTTTTCCCTAGCTAAGTATGCTTTGGGTTTCGGGTTTCTTGATTTTTGAGTTGGACATTATTTCTGACTAAGAAGTAGTTACTTAACTGGATTTTTACAATCTGCTGACTTTATGTTTAGTTTGGGCCAAAAGACATTGAGACAGAGTGAATGTTTTTGTATGCTGAAAAACTCACTGTGTTTGCCGTGGTGGAGAGTAATCACAGAACATTGCAACAGTGACTAGGGAGCCTTAAGCAAAGCTTATATGCATTGTGCTGTGAATACCAGTTTCCTGCCTATAAATAGCTGTCACAGAAAAGAAGTTTTGTGTCTGGAAAGCAAGCGTAATTTGAAGGCCAAGCCAGTGTGAATGATCCCAGGCAAGACAAATTGTATGTGTTTTTTTTGTTTTGTTTTTCTTTTTTCTTTTCAAAATATGTTTGGTTATAACTCTCTGCAATCAGGACTGAGGTCTATACCTTTATGCAAGGGGTTGAATGCTGGTGAATCGCTACTGTAGTGCTTGACTGGAGCTGGATTTGAAGCTCGTAGCATTCTCTGTACTGTTTGCCAGAAGCATATGTTTTCTTTTGACTTTATTTTGAAAAACAGATTTTTGTGAAAAGCTGAATGTGTTTTTTCTTTAAGCTATACCTTTTGACCACTGGGGTCAGAATAAAGCCATTCCTGACTTTGAGAAGTTCTGTCTGAGTTTTGTATGTCTGATGGTTAAAGCCAGAACTTACCTTTGCTCCCAGGCCTAGGCAGTTATCTAGGGCCAAGCAGAAGTCCTGAAGGTACCCCTGGTAGTAGAGGACATGTCAGATCACAGCTGTTGTCACTTTTCAACTCCACTCTGAGGAGTTTGTGACAAAGTGGATCGATTTATCACTACGTCAAAAATTACAAAGACTAGGGGACACTCAATGAAGTTACAGAGAAATATTTTTAAAACCAATATTTTTTTCTTTCAGAGAATAGTTAAGCTCTGGAATGCATTGCTAGAGGTTGTGGTAAGAATGGGTAACACAGCTGGTTTTAAGAAAGGTTTGGATAAGTTCCAGGAGGAAAAGTCCATAGTCTGTTATTGAGAAAGACATGGGGGAAGCCACTGCTTGCCCTGGATGGGTAGCATAGAATGTTGCTACTCCTTGGATTTTGGCCAGGTACTAGTGACCTGGATTGGCCACCGTGAGAACGGGCTACTGGGCTTGATGGACCATTGGTCTGACCCAGTAAGGCTATTCTTATGGCATCAAAATAATAGGTGCCCCCTCTTTACACCAGGGTTATGACCTAAATACCAATGTCTAGGTCCAATTTACATATCTACAGGAAAAACACACCCAAGATCCACCAACAATCTGTCCTTAGCCACGCCCACTTTCTGAGGTCTACTGATTTAGGCACCTAACTAGCAATTAACTTTAAGCCAATTATTGAGCCAATTAATCTTATCAGCACTGATTAAGCTAATTAAATAATTGTTAGACACTTTGGGCAGGATTCGCTAAACCTCCAAACCGTGCACGATCCATTTCCTATTGCATGCCAGCCAACTGATTCAATAAAGGCCTAAATGCAAATGGGGACGATCGTTAGCACGCCCACCTACACTCCCCCTACCCACGGCCAGAGCGATCCCCGTTCATGCGCACACACTGACAGTAGTGACGGGAGAAGCAGCCTCTTGTCACTGCTGTCAGGGCTCAGCCCAGCCCAGATCTCTCTTGCCTGCTCCCGGACTCTCCTGCTCTCTGCCGCCGTTCCCTGCGGTGCAAGGCAGTGGTTTTAAAGCGGGCTTGCCCTGCGGGGAATGGTGGCAAAGAGCAGGAGAGTCCGGGAGCAGGCAAAAGAGATCTGCCCGACACCCCCCCAGGCCGCGATCTCTCTTGCCTGCCCTGCTCTGCTTTGCGGTGTCCCTCCTCCCCCCCCCGGAGAAAAAAGTAGGAGGGATGCCAACTCCCTCCTGCCATCAGTGTTAAAACGGAAAAAAAAGCAGCGCGGCACTTCCCCCCCAACTGATACGGCCCACCCCCTGATGCAGAACGGCCCACCCCCGACACCAAAGTTGGGAGGAGGAGTGCTCAGTCCCTCCTGCTCCTAGGCCTCCCCCCCTGGCCCACCCATGGTCGACCCAGGCGGTCGGGCCCAGCCTACCTACCCTGGTACCTTTACAATTGATGGGAGCAGGAGGGGTGCCCGGTCCCTCCTGCTCCTTCGAGGCCTGAAACATAAGAAAAATAATGGAAAAACTCACTGCAATGGAGTTAAGAGCCGGTATTAAGAGGGGCGAACAGGGCATCTCCCCTGGGCCCCACAGCCCCAGGGGCCCCCATGGGCTGGGATGTACTGCCCTTCTCCCCACCCCATTCTGAAGCGCCCCCCCATCACCTTATAAAATGCAAAGGGGTCGCCGGTACAGCAGCGATCCTATACCGCTGCTCGCAGCTTCCCCAGTGCCGGTTCTCCACTCCAGTCTGCCCCTGTCGGATGCAAATTCCTGTTTCTGTCTGGAGAAGCCGCAAGCAGCACCGGAGACCCACTGCTGCGCCAATGACCCCTTTGCATCTTAAAAGATGAGGGTGGCTTCAGAACAGGTTTCAGGTCTATTTAAAATGTGATAATATTGCTTATAATATTTCTAAGCGATGTACATTAGAGAAACAAGGATACAATATTACAAATTAGAAACCTAAAATCAAACGAGGGCTAACATGATACAATGTGGGAAATAGAATTGGGCTAGCAAAGAAAAAAACTGGATCCTGTAGTTTCGAAGGAATAATTTTATATATATATACGGTATATATATATATATATATTTATTTATTTTATTTTATTTTATTTTTTTAAAGAATGAGGAGCTTAGAGTAGAGATTTAGTCAAGGTGGAGAGAAGGGACAGATGCTGGATGGGAGGGTATGTGGTGGACCCTGCAGTGGGGAGGAAGGAAAGAAGAGGAGGGGAAAGATGCTGGATGGGAGAGCATTTGGTGGGTGAATAAATCAAGGGAGAGAGCAGGGAGGAGAAAACTTAGGGGGCCACCTCCTTGGTTCGTGAGCTTGACTCCAGCATGTCTAACCGGCCCTGACTGCAGTCATTAGTTACTGGGGTTTTGTTGGTTTTGGCTGGTAGCTGTACAGTGGTTTTCTGCGCTCTGCAGGATTTTGGATTTTATTTGAGCTGACAGGTTGATGACAGTTCCGAATCAGAACGGGAACTCAGTTCCTCCCTGGTTCTTCTAGCTGTGCACTGTTGCTATGGCCACAACGTGAGATGGAGAAGACTTAAGCAAATAGTAAAGTAATTACATGTCACGGCATCTATTGTAACAAGTGACACAGGTTTTCGCAGTATTTGGGAGAGCAAGTCGGCCCCATATAAATTAATTAGCTTTTCTGCCTGGCATGCCCTATCAAAACAATAATTAAACAGACAATAAATTGGTTTTGGTTGAAACAGAATTAAGTCATTTCTTAAAACAACAACAAATCAGACTCAGTTAACTGTTGCTTGATACATGCAGAAGGACCACAGTAAGATACGTAAGTACGAAGGAAATCCTGCTTCTCCATTGCTGGGCCTGATTTGTGGAATGCCCTTTCATGAATTTTGAGATTCTCTGGAAATTTATGCGGTTCAGGAAATGATTGAAAACTCATCTTTTTGCCACAAGTGTTGTTCTTGACATGAGAGGATTAGATTAATTGCAGGTGATGCATCTTGATAATTCCCTCATCATTCTAAAGACATGATGTATTAAGCACATAAGAACATAAGCATCGCCTCTGCCGAGTCAGACCATAGGTCCATCATGCCCAGCAGTCCGCTCCCGCGGCGGCCCCCCAGGTCAATGACCTATAGTGATCTATTACTCAAGAGCATTTTGTCTTGTATAGTAACCCTCTAATTGTACCCCTGGATTCCCTTAACCTTCAGGAACTCGTCCAATCCCTTTTTGAAACCCAAAACCGTACTCTGCTCAACTACCCCCTCTGGAAGCGCATTCCAGGTGTCCACCACCCTCTGGGTGAAGAAGAACTTCCTAGCATTTGTTCTAAATCTATCTCCCCTCAATTTTTTTGAGTGCCCTCTAGTTTATGTTGCCCCCGCCAGTCTGAAGAATCTGTCTCTCTCTACCTTCGCTATACCCTTCATGATCTTATAAGTTTCTATCATATCCCCTCTAAGTCTCCGCTTTTCCAGGGAAAAGAGCCCCAGCTTCTCCAACCTCTCAGCTTACGAGAGGTTTTCCATGCCCTTTATCATTTTTGTTGCTCTTCTCTGGACCCTCTTGAGTATCGCCATATCTTTCTTTAGGCGATACTCGAGAGGGTCCAGAGAAGAGCAACAAAAATGATAAAGGGCATGGAAAACCTCTCGTATGCTGAGAGGCTGGAGTATTCTTCTTTGCCTTCTATCCCCCTCCTTTACAGATGCATACCCCCCCTCTTCTGCGAAACCGTGCTAGCGTTTTTTTTTTTAGCGCAGAGAGCCGCGCTGAATGGCCCATGCTGCTCCTGACGCTCATAGGAACTCAATGAGCATCAGCAGCAGCGCGTGGCTCTCTGCGCTAAAAACCACTAGCGCGGTGTCGTAGAAGAGGGGGTTAGCGCAGATTTTAGCATCGGCAGTGGCAGTAACTGCTCCGAGAAGTTACCACCACTGCAGGTGTTAAAACCCTTGCTATGCGTTCGTAAAAGAGGGGGTATGTTTTTATTGTTTAAGATTGTTGTAGAAATGTGTTGTATTCCACACAGTGTATGTTTACTAAACTAACTAAACCTTAAGTTTATATACCGCGTCATCTCCGCACCCATCCAAAATTTTTACCAAAGGTTGTGTCTGATTTCCACCTCAATCAGTCCATTGTCCTTCCTGTGTTCTTTCCGAAGCCCCACTCCCATCCTGGCGAGACGGCGCTTCACACGCTTGACTGTAAGAGGGCGTTAGCATATTACCTCCAACGCACCAGGTCTCATAGGAAGGTTCCTCAATTGTTTTTGTCCTTTGATCCTAATCGTTTAGGGCATCCTGTTTCCAAGCGCACCTTGTCCAACTGGTTGGCTGCTTGTATTTCATTTTGCTATGCTCAAGCTGGTCTTCCGCCCCCGGGTCGAGTCACGGGGCATAAGGTCAGAGCGATGGCAGCCTCTGTGGCTTTTCTCCGTGCTACACCTGTGGAGGACATACGCAAGGCTGCCACTTGGTCTTCGGTTCATACGTTCACCTCCCACTATTGCCTGGACACTTTGTCCAGAAGCGACGGCCGGTTTGGCCAGTCGGTGTTACGTAACCTGTTTTCCTAAAATTGCCATCCTCCCACCTGCCCTTTTTTGGTTGGCTTGGAGGTCACCCACATGTGAGAATATCATGCCTGCTTGTCCTGGGATAAAGCACAGTTACTTACCGTAACAGGTGTTATCCAGGGACAGCAGGCATATATTCTCACAACCCGCCCGCCTCCCCGGGGATGGCTTCTTTGCTAGTGATGGAACTGAGGACCACGAGGTGGAACGCGCCCTCTAGTGGGCGAGGAAGCAGACACATGCGTGGTGCAGTGTGCAAACTTGAAACTTCAATCAAGTTTGCTTGAAAAGCTGTCCGCGCTGGGGCTCCGTAGATGACGTCACCCACATGTGAGAATATATGCCTGCTGTCCCTGGATAACACCTGTTACGGTAAGTAACTGTGCTGTATGTTTTTATTGTTTAAGATTGTTGTAGAAATGTGTTGTATTCCACACAGTGTATGTTTACTAAACTAAACTAACTAAACCTTAAGTTTATATACCGCGTCATCTCCACGGAAGTGGAGCTCGACACGGTTTACAGGAATTAAAAACAAAGAAAGGAACTCCAATGGAAGGAAGGAGGGCTTGGTAAACAGGAAGGAGAGAGGGGGAGGGAGGGGGTAGTTACATTTTGGAGAAAAGCCAGGTTTTCAGATGTTTTCTGAAGTGTTGGAGGGAGTTCGAACTCCGAAGATGGACAGTAAAGCTGTTCCACAGCTCGGTGATCCTGAAGAGAAGGGATGTTCCAAGTTTTCCTGTATGGGAAATGCCATTTAGAGAAGGGAAGGATAGTTTGAATTTCTGAGTGGATCTGGTGGAGTGAGTACTCGAGAGCCAAGATAGAGGAAAGAGGGGTGGAAGGATGCCGTGAAGAGATTTGAAGGTAAGACAGGCGCTTTGATTTAAAACGGATTATAAATGTTTTAAATTAAATAAATAAATAAATAAAATGTTCTCTCTGTAACTTGGCTTTGACCTTTCATGTTATTACAAACTACGTTTCAGAAATCAGAAGAAAGGGAGCCTTAGTTGTCTTGAACCATAAAGACACTATTTTTATGAAGACATTTCATTCTACCTTAATTCTAGATTGCAACAGATTATAAAGTAATATATTATAGGGCTACTAAGGGGGATTCACGATGATTTTGCCAGGTTAGATAGATTAAACTTCTTCGAGTGTTCATTTTTCAGCACAAGTTGTCAGTTTGATAAATGCATCAGTGTGATGAGTTCTTTCTGGTTCTGACTGGCAATAATGAGGCTATGTAAGATTTTCATAGAGCGCTCTATGTGCTCTGAAATAAATGGGTTATATAATACTTGAAAGAAGAACTGCTGCAAAAGAAATATAAACAATTTAGGGATATGCATTTGTTTTAAACTAATTGAAGAATAGCCATGTTATGTTTTTTCCTTTTTCTCAACAAATAGAAACATAGAAACATAGAAGATGACGGCAGAAAAGGGCTACAGCCCATCAAGTCTGCCCCCTCTGCTTACCCACCCCCTGTCTATGCCCTAATGACCCAATTTCCTTATCTTGACCCTCGTAGGGATCCCACATGGGTATCCCATTTCTTCTTAAAGTCTGGCACGCTGTCTGCCTCGATCACCTGCACTGGAAGCTTGTTCCAATGATCAACCACTCTCTCTGTGAAGAAATACTTTCTGGTGTCTGCAGCAGCCACTCTCTCCTCCTCTCCCTATTGGCTAAGGCTCTTAACATTTGCATCTCCTCTTCCTATAGGCTAAGGCTCTTTACACCTGCATTGTGATGTCATAGAACTTTCTGATTATAGAAACATAGAAACATGATGGCAGATAAAGGCCAAATGACCCATCATAGAAACATAGAAGATGACGGCAGAAAAGGGCTACAGCCCATCAAGTCTGCCCACTCTGCTTACCCACCCTCTGTCTAAGCTCTAATGCCCCAATTTCCTTATCTTGACCCTCGTAGGGATCCCACATGGGTATCCCATTTATTCTTAAAGTCTGGCACGCTGTCTGCCTCGATCACCTGCACTGGAAGCTTGTTCCAATGATCAACCACTCTCTCTGTGAAGAAATACTTTCTGGTGTCGCCATGAAATTTTCCGCCCCTGAGTTTGAGCGGGTGCCCTCTTGTGGCCGAGGGTCCCTTGAGAAAGAAAATATCATCTTCCACTTCGACATGTCCCGTGAGGTACTTAAATGTTTCGATCATGTCTCCCCTCTCCCTACGTTCCTCGAGAGTGTACAGCTGCAATTTGTTCAGTCTCTCTTCATACGAGAGACCCTTGAGCCCCGAGATCATCCTGGTGGCCGTCTGTTGAACCGATTCAATTCTGCGCACATCTTTACTGTAATGTGGCCTCCAGAATTGTACACAGTACTCCAGATGAGGTCTCACCATGGCCCTGTACAACGGCATTATGACTTCAGGCTTTCGGCTGACGAAACTTCTATTGGGATTAACCCAATATCTGCCTTGCCTTAGATGAAGCCTTCTCCACTTGATTGGCAGTTTTCATGTTTGCACTGATGATTATTCCTAAATCTCGTTCCGCTGAAGTCCTAGTTAAAGTTTCTCCACTCAAGAAGTACGTCCTGCATGGATTTCCGCTTCCGAGGTGCATGACCTTACATTTCTTAGCATTGAAGCCTAGCTGCCAGGTTGAGAAAGAAAAATATGCGAAAGAAAAAAAAAAAAGCAACAGAATTTGTTTTATTTTAATTCATTTTACTTTGAGAAAAGCATGTGCTATCGACAACTAGGACATGCTAATAGCAAACAGCCCACAAGACAAAATAGAAGTGTGCAAGGGATCAGGGCAGCTGTTTTTGAGACCTGGAGTCCAAAGAATAAGGGCGAGAGGGCATTGCGTCTAACTCTCATTAGACACCATGGACCTTGGTAAGGTTAGAGAAAGGGATCAAGGAAGGGGAGGGGCTTTGGGACAATGGGTGTTTTTCTGCCATAGAGGGTTTGGGTGATGATCTTTATGCCAGGGAGGTCAGGGAGGGGCATTTCTTGCCAGAAGAGTCAGATGCAGTGGCATAACGATGGTGACAGGCACCCGGGACGGGGGGGGAGGGGGGGTGGCACCCTTCCCCTGTAAGCATGCACCACTTCCCTTCCCCCGCACCTCTGTAACGTTCCAGGCACAGCATCCTCCAACCTGCTGTTGTGCCTGTGCGGGTCCAGGAAGTGACATCAGAAGAAGAGCCGACACAGTCGCGACAGCAGGTTGGAAGTTGCTGCTCGTGCCAGGAACGTTACAGAGGTGCGGGGATAGGAAATGGCATACACGGAAGTGGGAGGGGGCGGGGAAGGAGTGAGGAGGTGGAGAGGAGGATGGGTGCCGTGCCCCTATGAAGACGGCGCCCGGGGCAGACTGCCCCCTGCCTTTAATACCCCACAAGTCAGATGCTTTAGTGGTGTGGGTGGGGAATGTGGATACTTTTGGAGAGGGGGGAGAATTCTTCACTTGGGACATTAGAGGGAATAGGGTGTCTTAGAAAAGGTTGGGGAGGGGGGTCAGAGGGAACATACAATACCTCAGCCTTTACACTTGCCCATCCAGCAGGCACATACATGTGCATTGGGGCAGCTGTAAATACCATCATTTATAATTTTTCACATAGATGTGAACTCCCTTTTGTAAGAAAGGGAACCCTCATTCGTGTGTTAGGCCTGAACAAACCTCTCTGTGCCCCTACCATGTCTCCTGCCAAAGTAAACATGGTGAGCATCGCCACATGCTAACGGTCCCCATTCTGAAATTGTATTTATGTATGTAGTCCAATCTTGACCTGGGGTGTGTTAACATAATAGATAATGGCAGATACAGACTTGTAGGGCCTGATTCTCAAAAAAAAGCATCCCAATTTTAGGCAGCGGTAGGGTTCCTACTGCCATCTAATGGACAAATTGGGACCTTTTTTTTAAAAAAAAAAATCGATGCGGCAAACAACGCCTACAATGTAGGCATCTGACAAATGCCTACAGATTCCTAAGACTGGTGTAGGCATGTCTTATGCCGGAAGTGGCTTTAGGTGTCCGTAGGAGTGCCTAGGTGCTTCTGTAAGCATGAGTCAGATGCCTGAAATGTAGGCCTATAAAACACTGGCCCATATTTAAGGTGTCTGTACAAAAACTAGACGCGATTCTGGACATGGTGTCTGCTGGTGACTGACATGTGCTAGGTGTCCGTTTTGCAGGCGCCTACTACGGCAGGTGCTGTTTCCAGAATCAGGCTTGTACTGTTCATCTAGTCTGACCTAGTTTCCAAGTTTATTTATAATTTGATAGATCGACCATCAACAAGTATCTGGTCAGTTTACAAAGCTAAAATGTACAATTTAAAATAATTAAGGGAAAATTTTTTTTTAATTAATTTATTTAAAAAAAAGGGGGGGGGGGGAAGTAGACTAGACAAAGACAACTGGGTAATGGGGGAATTGATACATAAGGTAATAGCGGAGGGAAAATTTCATAAATACATCTAGATTGAAATAAAAATGGAGGAATGAGGGGGAAGGGAAAAAAACAAATAGGGAGATGTCTAGCTTGTGTTTTGAAAGGCATCCTGAAATAGAAAGGTCTTAAGTTTAGACTTAAATTTGTCAAGGGAATTTTCGAGATGGAGGTGTGATGGCATAGCATTCCAGAGGGTAGGTGCAGCAGCGGAGAAGTTGGTATTATGAGTGTAGAAAAGATATTTGATTGATGGAATGGTTTAAAGCAGTGGTCTCAAACTCAAACCCTTTGCAGGGCCACATTTTGGATTTGTAGGTACTTGGAGAACCTCAGAAAAAATAGGTGGAGGGGCATAATAAAAAAAAAAACTGCCTAAGGCCCTAAACGTTGAAAGTAGAAGCAGGGAAAATGTTCATTCTAAAAAATAAAAAAAAACATCCAAAATGAGTTTTTTAAAATATAGAATGGCCTACCTCTACGTTCAGCATTTTAAACCCCCACCCTCCCTGACACGATCGGGGCAGGAGGGAGCCCAAGCCCTCCTGCCCTGGTGAAACCATGAACCCCCCAGCAACAATCGGGGAAGGAGGGATCCCAGGCCCTCCTGCCCTTGATGCACCCCCCCCCTCAATCGTCCACCCCAAACCCCCGATCGGCCCCCACTGAAGCCCGAGACCTGCTGACCCCCAAGCTCCCTCCCGTACCTTAACAACTTTGGTCCCAACGTTGGTCCCAAGCCCGTCCGTCCGGCAGGCCCGCCATCCTCAGAATGGTGGGCCTTAGGGCCTGATTGGCCCAGTCGCCTCAAGCCCTGCCAACAGGTGGGGCCTTAGGCTCCTGGGCCAACCGGAGGCCCAGTTGCCTTCGGACCTTCCTCTGGGTGAGGCCTTAGACAGTTGGGCTCACCCAGCTCAAGGTGTGAGGAGATGCATAGGGGATGAGTTGTTTGTCTAATAAAGATGGACAATGGGTCGACTTGATTTTGAATATGAGCAGAAGAATTTTATATGTGATGTGATGGGAGACCAGTAGCCAGTCTGACTCACGGAGAAGCGGGGTTACGTGATCATATTTCTTTGCATTGTGAATGAGTTTGGCAGCTGTATTTTGGGTAAGTTGTAACCGGTGAATTTCTCTTTGAGTAATCCCATGATAGAGGGAGTTACAATAATCGATGTGTGACATGATCAAGGAGTGAATAAGAATTTTGATGGAAGAAGGTTCTAGGAGAGAGGTAACAGAATGGATTAGATGGAGTTTGTAAAAACATTTTTGAATTACTGAACTAATTTGATCATGGTAGGTAAGATGGTTATCAAGAATAATTCCTAATAGTTTAACTTTGGATTCGATATTGATTTGATGGGATTCAATGCAAATTGGGCTGGTTGAAGGCATGTCCTGAGATTCCACAGTGTTTGAGTCGATGAAAAAGAAGATCGTGATAAATAGTATCAAATGCTGACAAGCGATCAAGGAATATGAGAAGGATGGCTTTTTGGTGATCTAAATTATAGTAAATAGTAGTGGTAAGTCCAAGAACGGACAGTTCTGTTGAATGATTGATGCGGTAACCTGTTTGATTAGGGTGTAGTGCATTGGTTTTTTCGAGAAAATAAGAGAGCTGATTGAACACTATTTTTTTTCAGTGAGATTGGCAATGGGATGGTAGTTTTCGCATTTGGTTGGATCTGAGTCTTGATTTTATAGTTTAGGAAAACTAAAGCAGATTTCCAGAAGTTCAATGCTGGTATAATATCGAGTAACAGGCATTGAAGTTCCAGTTTAGATTTGGCCGGCTGAGACATAAGCAGCTGAGCCAATATTCTTCAGCTAGCTGGCTACGTCCTAGTGGCCAAAGATAGATCTGCTTTTTAGGCAGGTCTATCTAGCCAATGAATTTCACATGTGAACCACTGAATATTAGTTGTGACTGGCTATGCGCTAAACAGGATATTCAGCAGGAGACAGCCGGTGATCTCCCACTGAATACCAGCAGATAGTTGGCTATGTATTATTTAGTTGGTAAAGCACCATATTTGTCTATCATTCCCTCTGAAGTCCTCTACCTAGGCTCCAGAAAAAGGAGGATGGATTGAGACATCCGGGTTTTACTTCTATTGAAAGAAGTGGAAGTAAGGAGGACAGATAGAGACATCTGGGCTTTATTTCTATTGAAACCATAGGCCATTTTTTAGATGACTTGGGGGAAATCCACTGCTGATTCCTAGAATAAGCAGCATAAAATCTGTTTTACTACTTGGGATCTAGCTAAGTACTGTTAACCTGGGTTGGCCATTGTTGGAAACAGGATACTGGGCTTGATGGACCTTCGGTCTGTCCCAGTATAGCAATTCTTATGTTCTTATGTAAGCAATGCATTATTTCATAGCTGGTAATAATATACATTATTTTTTTTCACACTGTCAGATAATAGCACTTGTTTTCATGCAGCTCTCCTCCCTGGGAATTAGGCATCAGCGGTGTCATTCTATCATTTTTAACTATGAGTATTTATCTATAGCTAAACAATTAAATAGGTGGGAAAATAAATAATCTAAGACAGGGGTGTCTAACCTTTTGGCTTCCCTGGGCCGCATTGACTGAAAAAAATGTTTTTGGGGCCGCGCAAATGCTGCAGCAGGACAGAGGAGACAGCCAGCAGCCCAGCCCAGGGGCAGCAGAGGAAACACTGCATCGCCATTGACCGGGGCCGCACAAAATGCTTCACAGGGCCGCATGCGGCCCTCGGGCCGCAGGTTGGACACCCCTGATCTAAGATATGTTTAAAGGAAAACTAATGGTAAACTTCCTTTTAGTGATCTTAACTTTACATAAAAATCTTCAGAGTTAAAATCTTCATTACAAACTTTCATCTATAAAATATTTATATTTTTATCACCTGTTCTACTGGGAGTCTTAAGACTGTCAAAAAATAGCTGGCATTGTATTGCTTTGAAGGATTCACTTTATAGAAGGATTTAGTGCAACAAATTAGAGAAGTGTATGAATGTCATATTTGGACATCCTGTGGAGAGGACTGATAAAAATGTTCTTGTGAACAGAAATTCCTTCTAAGAGGAATAATTTCCACATAGCAAATATAGGTAGAACCATGCTGAGCTATTGAAAAGATGTTCTTTATACTGAATGTTTTTAGAACAAGAATCAGTTCAACAAGAAAGAACCTGTTGGTATTTTTAAAAATCATGGTCTTCTGGAAGAAACAGCTAAATGTGCTAGAAATCATCTTCAGGACTAATTGATGGCAACTCTTCTTGGATTTGTTTGGAACAGTTTTTTGTTTTGTTTTGTTACATCAAAAAGCTGTAGAACTTAGATTATGATTTATATACCCTTTCCAATATAGAAAAACCTACAAGCTGGTTACACTGGATTAGGTTTTAATTATTTGAGAATTTATATTGATATGATAGGTCTATTCATAGTTGAGAAACATTAGTTTCACTAAATTGTACATACATACATAGAAACATGGAAACACAATGGCAGATAAAGGCTAAATAGCCCATCCAGTCTGCCCATCTGTAGCATCCACTATCTCCTCCTCTCCCTATAAGATCCCATGTGCGGACTTCCGGTGACATCACTGTATAGCATAGTTGGGTAATTGCTTCAACCTGTGCTCATTTGGTGTCATAGGTGACTTCTCCAGCTATACTTTCTCCAGCTATGTTTGTGTGCGGGAACACTTTGTGACTGCTCTCCCTTGATAGTGGGTAAAAAAAAATCATGGCCAGTTCTGCAGCATTTTACATTTAGAACTTGTAGTGCACTGGATCTCGAGGTGGGCAAGATGGTGGCGGAACCACATGATAAATTGTGCTGCTACAGAACATGAGCAGGGCACGAGTTTGGGATCTGAGCATACCTTAGCCAGCAAAGATGATCTTAATTACTGGATGTTGGATTTGAAAGCATCCTTATCAAAGATGAAAGGTGAGCTCAAATCTGATCTAGATGGATGACATGGGTCAGAGACTTAATGATTTTGAAGAAAAGGTTATCACTGATGACCAGGAGATTGTGGGTTTGCAAAAACAGTGCAACCAATAAGAACTTACCTGTGAGGACTTGCTGCTCAAAATAGAGGATGGGGAAAATAGAGCATGGAAAAACAACATATGAGTGAGAAGGTTGCCAGAAAATACTTCTGAACGAGATGTGGCTTTATTGATGCAAACAGTATACCACCAGATTCTTCAAGTAGCAGGCCCGGAGACTGAATTGCAGCCCATTGACCTTGAGAAGTTTCATAGAGTACTAGTCCCCCTACAGCCTGGGAGACCCCATAATATTATTGCTTGCTTTCTCCATTTTCCGTTGAAGGAGAAAATTCTACAAGCAGCCCAGAAGGTTGGGCATGTGAATTCTGAGGGTGCTAAAGTTGAGCAGTTTGCTGATATTTCATCCATAAATTTACATCACAGGAGGGAGTGCCAGGATATCATTTGGTGTCTCATTATAAGTGTCATTACCCTTTAGGCTTTCCTTTGCGGTGGACAAGTTGCATTGGGTCTCATCAGCAAAAGAGGCACAACAAATTCTTATATATTTTTGCCAGTCATCATTCTTCTATAGTGAAGGATGTAGTACAAGATAAGGAAGGATGCTACCTTCTTTTGAAGCTGTTGTTGGGTGGACAATTATTTAATCTCTTGAATGTTTATGCCCCTAATATTGAACAGGGTACTTTTTTCATAGACTCAGTGTACTCTTGAGAAATAAGGCAGAAGTTGATTGTGGGAGGGGACTTTAACATCACACTTCAAGTGGAGCAAAATAATTCCTCTCACATTATGACTTATGATAGGGTGAATTGGAAACAATTTTTCAGATTTATGGAAGCTTGGGATCTAGTTGACATTTGGCTGTTGGGGAAAGATGTTCTCTCTATTGAGAGGAAGTCCTTCAAGGTGCCTAGAATATGGTCTGACCATGCCCCTATTAGTTTCTCTTTACATCTATTATAGAGGAAACATGGGCAGAAGTATTGGCGTCCACCGTGTCATTCTCTAGCCCATACTGAGGGAACTCAGTTTATTTATTAAATACCCTTGTGAAACTCCTCCTTATTCTTCCATCCCCTAAAGGAATAAAATACAAACGCATATTCAGCACACTTATCACCTATCTTAGCGCAAAAACCTGGAGCAACCTCCCAATAGCTATCAAACCGAACCCGACTATCTTGAATGTTGTGAAAAAACTGAAGACTATTCTCTTTGGGGAAATACACTTCATTGACAATCAATAGCCTACTAAACTGAGATTTCAATATCTTCAATGTAAAATGTATTGCTAATTCTACTCTCTACTTCTCCCTAGAAGTCCGTCCTCCCTCTCCTCTCCCTGTTTCTTCTCCTCTTCTCCCTTTACTTCTCTGTCTGTACTCAAATTGTATGTCGTCTTAAACCTATTTAGGCATAGAGTAACTCACAAATTGTAGATTAGATTAGATTAGAACACTGCAAAAGGCTTAGCTAAAATCTAAATACACCACATCTAGCGCACTCCTTCTCTGGTCACCCAATTAAAGAAATTGATCAGATTTGTCTGACAAGACCTGCCTCTAGTGAATCCATGCTGCCTCGAGTTCCATCACTATTCTAAAGGACTATTTAAACTAAATAATTAATTTATGGAGCATGTATGGTTGGGCAGACAGGATGGACCTGCGGGTCTTTATCTACCGTCATTTACTATGTTACTAGTTACCACAGAAGTCAGACTTACAGGCCTGTAGTTCCCTACTTCTTCCTTACTTTCTCTTTTGTAGAGAGGGACCATATCCGCCCTTCTCCAATCCTCCTGTACCACTCCCTACTCTAGAGAAGCCTTGAAAAGGTCAGGCAGTGGAGCCACCAGAACCTCTCTAAGTTCCTTCAGTATCCACAGATGTACACCTTCAAGCCCCATCGGTTTGTCCATCTTTATCTAGGTCCTCATGCACAGAATCCTCTGAAAATCGATCAGGGTCCATTACACCCCCATCCTTATTTGCATTTGTCTTCTGCGGCTCTGTTCCAGTCGTTTCAGCTGTGAACACAGAACAGAAATATTTGTTAAGCAATTTAGCCTTATCTTTATTGGCTTCTACCTATTTCTCCCCTTCACCTATGGGTCTCATAATGCCACTTTTGTTCTTTTTCTTTACTCTTTCCAAAAATACTAGGACTAGGGGGCTTGTGATGAAGCTTCTAAGTAGCAGATTTAAAACATTCTGGAGAAAATATTTCTTTCCACAAAGTGTAATTAAACTCTGGAATTTGTTGGAGGGGAATGTGTTGAAATCAGTTAATTTAGAAGGGTTTAAAAAAGGTTTGGATAATTTCCTAAAAGAGAAGTCCATATGCCATTATTGAGATATCTTAGGGAAATCCACTGCTTATTCTAGGATAAGCAGCATAAAATATGTTTTACTTCTTGGGATCTATCTAGATACTTGAGACCTGGGTTGGCCACTGTTGGAAACAGGATGCTGGGCTTGATGGACCTTTGGTCTGCCTCAGTATGGTAATTCTTATGTTGTTATATTCTTATGTACCATGTCGGTTATTTTTTTTCCCATTTGCATCTTAAGTACATAAGTACATAAGTAATGCTTCTGCTGGGTCAGACCAGAGGTCCATCATGCCCAGCAGTCCGCTCACGCAGCAGCCCATCAGGTCCAGGACCTGTATAGTAATCCTCTATCTATACCCTTCTATCCCCTTTTCCTTCTGGAAATCATCCAATCCCTTCTTGAACCCCAAAACCGTACTCTGTCCTATCACGCCTTCTGGAAACGCATTTCAGGTGTCCACCACCCTCTGGGTGAAGAAAAACGTCCTAGCATTGGTTTTGAATCTTTTTATTTTTAATTTTTCCGAATGCCCTCTCGTTCTTGTAGTCTTTGAACGTTTGACGAATCTGTCCCGCTCCACTTTCTCTATGCCCTTCATGATCTTGTAAGTCTCTGTCATGTCCCCTCTAAGTCTCCGCTTCTCCAGGGAAAAGAGCCACAGTTTCTCCAATCTTTCAGCATATGAAAGGTTTTCCATACCCTTTATCAAGCGTGTCACTCTCTTCTGAACCCTTTTTGAGTATCGCCATATCCTTCTTTAGGTACGGCGACCAATAATGGACGCAGTACTCCAGATGCGGGCGCACCATCGCCCGATACAATGACAGGATAACTTATTTCGTTCTGGTTGTAATACCCTTCTTGATTATACCTAGCATTCCATTCGCTTTCCTAGCAGCTGCTGCACACTGTGCCGACGGCTTCATTGTCTTGTCCACTATTACCCCCAAGTCCCTTTCTTGGGCACTCTCACTCAATGACAGCCCTCCCATCGTGTAGCTGTACCTTGGGTTTCTGTTTCCTACGTGCAAGACTTTACATTTCTCTACATTAAACTTCATGTGCCATTTCGTCGCCCACTCCCCTAATTTATTCAGGTCCCTTTATAAATCTTCGCATACTTCTATAGTCCTAGCCCCATTAAATAGTTTGGTGTCGTCTGTAAATTTTATTACTTCGCACTTCGTCCCTGTTTCTAGATCATTTATAAATACATTAAATAGCAGCGGTCCAAGTACCGACCCCTGCGGAACACCACTCGTGACCCTCCTCCAGTCCGAGTAGTGGCCCTTCACTCCTACCCTCTGCTTCCTACCCGCCAACCAATTCCTGATCCATCTGTGTACGTCTCCTTCCACCCCATGGTTCTTCAGTTTCCGAAGTAGGTGTTCATGGGGTACCTTGTCAAAGGCTTTTTGGAAATCTAAGTATACGATGTCTATGGGGTCCCCTTTGTCCATCCGTTTGTTAATTCCTTCAAAGAAGTGCAATAAGTTTGTCAGGCACGATCTTCCCTTGCAGAAGCCATGTTGGCTTGTTATCATAAGTTTATTCCTTACTAGATGCTCCTTGATGCTATCTTTTATCAGTGCTTCCGCCATTTTCCCTGGGACCGAGGTCAGACTTACCGGTCTGTAGTTCCCCGGGTCACCTCTCGATCCCTTTTTAAAGATGGGCGTAACATTGGCTATCTTCCAATCCACCGGGATCACGCCTGTTTTCAGGGATAGATTACAGACTTGCTTTCCTGACTAATCAACCAGCCTCTCTGGTTGATACTGGACAGATACCGGATGACTGGAGGATAGCGAACGTCACCCCAATTTTCAAAAAAGGATCGACTTTTTTGAACTATAGACCTGTGAGTCTTACGTCTGTCCCCGGCAAGATGGTTGAAGCACTGATCAAGGATAGCATGGTCCGGCACTTGGACGCACACGACTTGATGAAACCCAGTCAACATGGATTCAGGAAAGGGAAATCATGTTTGACGAATTTACTCCAATTTTTTGAGACCGTGAACGAGCAAATTGATAGTGGGAAGCCGGTGGACATAATATACTTGGACTTCCAGAAAGCGTTCGACAAAGTTCCACACGAAAGACTTCTCAGGAAACTACAAAGCCATGGCATAGAGGGGGATATACAAAGATGGATAGGCAAATGGCTGGAAAACCGAAAGCAGAGAGTGGGCATAAATGGGAAGTTCTCCGACTGGGAGAAAGTGACTAGTGGTGTACCCCAGGGCTCGGTACTTGGGCCGATCCTTTTTAATATTTATATCAATGACCTGGAGGAAGGAACATCCAGTGAGATCATCAAGTTTGCAGACGATACAAAACTATGCCGGGCGATCAGATCGCAGGAGGATAGAGAGAAACTCCAGAGCGACTTGTGTCGGTTAGAAACATGGGCGGAGAAATGGCAGATGAAGTTCAATGTGGAGAAATGCAAGGTAATGCATTTAGGCAATAAGAATAAGGAATACGAGTATACAATGTCAGGTGCAACTCTGGGGAAGAGTGAACAAGAAAAGGACCTGGGTGTAATGATAGATAGGACCCTGAAGCCGTCGGCACAATGCGCGGCAGCGGCAAAGAAGGCAAATAGAATGTTGGGCATGATAAAGAAAGGAATCTCGAGTAGATCGGAGAAAGTTATAATGCCGCTTTATAGGGCAATGGTCAGACCACACTTGGAATACTGCGTCCAACATTGGTCTCCTTACCTAAAAAAGGATATAAAACTGCTGGAGAGGGTGCAGAGACGAGCAACAAAACTGGTGAAGGGTATGGAGAAACTGGAATACGAGGACAGACTTATAACACTAGGATTGTTCTCCCTTGAGAAAAGGAGACTGCGTGGGGATATGATCGAGACCTTCAAAATACTGAAAGGAATCGACAAAATAGAGCAGAGAAGATTATTTACATTGTCCAATTTGACACGGACTAGAGGACATGAAATGAAGCTAAGGGGGGACAGGTTCAGGACTAATGTCAGGAAGTTCTGCTTCACTCAGAGAGTGGTTGACACCTGGAATGCCCTCCCAGATGAGATTATTGCGGAATCGACCGTCCTAGGCTTCAAGAGCAAACTAGATGCATATCTCCTTAAGAGAGGCATGTAAGGATATGGTGGACTATAAATTACGCCAGGTGTACACCTGGCGGGGCCTCCGCGTGTGCGGATCGCCGGACTTGATGGACCGAAGGTCTGATCCGGAGATGGCATTTCTTATGTTCTTATGTTCTTATGTTCTTATGTTCTTATGTTCTTATGTTCTCTTAACATTTCCAGATATTTTTGCTTCTCTTCCTCTTTCTATGATCTTTTGTAGTGCATGAAAGCTAACTTCTTTTTCCTTACCTTCCTAGCTGCTACTTTTGAGAATCAAAGCGGCCTTCTTTTCCTCTTACTTTTACTTATGTTCCTTACAAATTGGTTTGTTGCTCTTACAATAGCTCCATTCAGCTGACATGGAATTATGAGTCCAAATTGCTTCTAAAATGTAATCTCTGAAAATAAATTTGAAACTTTCTCTAATATTAGAGCATTGAACTAGCAAAGAAGAGCTGAATCAATTTCTTTTGGGGTTATAGTACAGCCCGAGTAAGGAAAGAACACTACAACAATAAAATCTGATGAGACCTTTATTAATACTGCTGTACAAATTACATGGACATCAAGAAAATGTAAGGTCAAACGCCAAGTGACTTCAACCATCAGAAAAGTGTAATTGCAGGACAGCATGGACTGTTATTTAATGGAAAATAGATATTTGTCCCTAAAATGTTTTTTGACATTTTCTTGCTGAATTCTGAAATGAATAGGTCATACCGTCAAAGAATAAAAAAGGCAATGCTGAAAAATGGTTAAAAAAATAACATTTGTTTTATTTCCGGAGAATTTTTATTGTTTTAATTCTTTGTGTAATGTTATTTGCACCAAGTACTCATAAGGAAAACTCACCCCCTGTAGCGCATTTTTTAGCGCCAGCTGTGGTGGTAACAGCTCCGACACTCATAGGAATTCTATGAGTGTCTGAGCTGTTACTGCTGCGACCAGCACGGTTTTGTAAAATGGGGATCACTGTTTTATGTTTTTACACAATATATTATTGAATTGTAGGATTAAAAAAATATATATATAAAAATAAATCAAAACTTAAAGGAAATACAGTAAAGTGATATGAAATGTGAATACCGTATATACTCAAATATAAGTCAATCCGAATATAAGTCAAGACCCCCATTTCCCCCCACCCAAAAGGAGGAAAAATGGTTGACTTGAATATAAGTTGGGTGGCTTAATATTCAAGTGCCCTGCCTTGTCAGACTCTGCACCCAGTCTAGAGGTCTGCACGGGAACGGGGATCGCGGGGATCCCGCGGGTCCCGCGGGGATCCCGCGGGTTCCCCCCCTGGCCCACGGGACTCCCACGGGGACGCCCCCTGGCCCACGGGACTCCCACGGGGATGCCCCCCTGACCCACGGGACTCCCACGGGGACGCCCCCTTGCCCACGGGACTCCCACGGGGATGAAAACAACCTACCTAAATTCTGGCGATGCAAGCATGCACTTACAAGTCTGGCGTCGGGTCGGGAAATAGCCATGTTGAGCAGTGAGCTCAGCACGTACACAGATGAAAGCCTTGCTTGCTGATTGGTCCGGCGGCCCCGCCCCACCGTGCCGCCGGACCAATCAGCAAGCAAGGCTTTCATCTGTGTACGTGCTGAGCTCACTGCTCAGCATGGCTATTTCCCGACGCGGGCATTAGGCTGTTTTTTGTCATTTCGGGTGGGGGATGGCAGCGGCAGCGGCAGCGGCAGCAGCAGCCTGAAAAAGAAATCATCCTGGCCGGGTTCGGTGTCATGCTCCGGAGCTTCTACAGCCTTCCTATCTCCCTCTCCCTTCTACCTGCGGCTCTCTTCGGCAACAACGATCGACACAAGCTTCTGGCGTCGGGGCCTACCCTCTGCGAGTCCCGCTTGTTTCAACTTCCTTTTTCCACAAAGGTGGGACTCGTAGAGGGAAGGCCTCGATGTCGGCAGCTTGTCTTGATCACCGCTGCTGACGAGTTGCTTAAGAGAGCCGCGGAGCAGGGGGGTGTTGCCAGGTGCAGGTAGAAGGGAGAGGGCCAGATGCAGGACTCGTGGGTGAGGGAGGAGAAGAGAGAGAGGGGAGGGAAACAAAAGGAAATATTTCATACTGGGCTGGGCCGGAGTGGAGGTGAAAGATTGGAGTGGAAAGATTCTGGCTACCGGGTGCATTAACAAAGGAAAAGGGGGGAAAGCTGAAAATGGAGATAGTGACACAAAGAAGAGAAAGGGTAAGCAGGACCTTCTGAATAAGGATAGAGATACAGAGGGGACATGAAGAGGAGGTGAAATAGAGACATAGAAGTAATGCTGAAAAAGTGTGTGGGGGGGGGGGGGAGATAAAGACATTGAAAGGGCAAATGGTGAATATGGGGTAAAGACAAGGACAGAGACAAATGAAGATTCTGAAAAAGTGGTGAGATACGGATATAGGTGAGATGGACACAAAGAAGGGTGATGCTGGAAAATAGGTGGAATGGTAATTCTGACAGACACAGAAGGGAAATGCTGGATCAAGGAGAGATGGGGCTCAGGCTGGATGGAATGAGGAGAAATGCCTTGTTGGCCCGGAACTTCCTCTCCTACGTCAGAATTGACGTCAGGGAGCGGAATGCTGGTCAGCGCGACGCTTCTGCAGGGAAAGCTTGGGACAGCGGTGGCTTGGGGACTATTCCCCGATGGCGGTGGCAGCAAACCGAGTGGCTTGGGGGAGGGCACGGAGAAAGAAAGAAAGGGGGCAGACAGAGAGACAGAAAGAAGGGGGAACAGAGAGACAGAAAGAAGGGGGAACAGGGAGACAGAAAGAAAAAGTTGGGGGAGAGAATGAGGTCTGGAGGAGAGGAAACATACAGGAGGCTGAAAGAAAGGAAGAAAGATTGGATGCACAGTCAGAAGAAGAAAGTGCAACCAGAGACTCATGAAATCACCAAACAGCAAAGATAGGAAAAATGATTTTATTTTCAATTTAGTGATCAAAATGTGTCTGTTTTGAGAATTTATATCTGCTGTCTATATTTTGCACTATGGCTCCCTTTTACTAAACCGCAATATTGTTTTTTAGCGCAGGGAGCCTATGAGCATTGAGAGCAGCGCGAGGCATTCAGCGTAACTCCCTGTGCTAAAACCTACTATTGTGGTTTAGTAAAAAGGGAGGGGGTGTATTTGTCTATTTTTG
This sequence comes from Geotrypetes seraphini, assembly GCF_902459505.1. Classification (NCBI taxonomy): domain Eukaryota; kingdom Metazoa; phylum Chordata; class Amphibia; order Gymnophiona; family Dermophiidae; genus Geotrypetes; species Geotrypetes seraphini. The sequence goes on from NC_047101.1 coordinate 37,374,363, forward strand.
TATTTTGTTACCGAGGTGACATTGCATAGAGTCATCTGCCTTGGGAAATGTATATGGCAGATATCTTTGTTTTGTGTTCAAAAGAAAAGGAAATGCATTTCTGGTTTTATTTCTACAGTGTTGAAGTACTTGTTGGCCCTTGCTGTGACTGGTGGGGATCCCCAAGCACCGCCAGCAGAGGACCTCCTCTAGAGATGGTCAGAACTCCCCTCCACCAAGCGCAGCAGTCGCTGGCAGCATCCATGAGCCACTGAGGTGCCAGCATCTGTGACTCAGGGACGCTACTGCTGCCTGCCAAGCTTGGCAAAAGGGACCCCAGGCCAACTGCAAAGGAAGTCCTCAGCTGACAGTTTGTGGGTTCTCATCAGCTGAGTATTTATATTTTATATTTACATTAGAGGTTCTGGTAGAAACCCATTTACAAAGTATGTATTCTTCCCAATTAATATTTCCAAATTAATAGTCTCTTTGCTTATTTGTAAATGGGTCTCTACCAGAGCCTTTAATTCAGTAGCATAATTAAATAAAATAACTATTTCTGAAGTTTATAGGGAAGGATGGTGACGGAGGGGATTCCTCGCGGGGACGGGTGGGGACGGAGGGGATTCCTCGCGGGGACGGGTGGGGACGGAGGGGATTCCTCGCGGGGACGGGTGGGGACGGAGGGATTCCTCACGGGGACGGGTGGGGACGGAGGGATTCCTCACGGGGACGGGTGGGGATGGGTGGGATTTTGGCGGGGACGGGTGGGGACGGGTGGGATTTCTGTCCCCGCGCAACTCTCTAACCCAGTCCTCTTCCCTCCCTTCTCTGTCAGGCACTGTATCCAGCCCCCTTCCTGCCAGGAACTGCATCCAGCCACCTTCCCTCCCTGTCAGGCCCTGTACCCAGCCCCTTTCCCTCCCAACTCCTTTCATTCTTTGCACTCAGCCCCCTTCCTTCCTTCCCTCCCTCTCCTTTCAGGCTCTGCACCCAGCCCGCCTGCCTGCCTGCCTCCCTCCCCTGTCAGACTCTGCACCCAGCCCCCCTCCCTGCCCTGTCCTCGTAATTCCTTTGCCGATCCTTGGTGGTCCAGAGGTGCAGCGGGCAGGAGCGAGCTTTCCGCACTCCAGCTCCACTGCTAACCTGGTCGGTGATGGCTGCCACGAGATTGGGTTTCTTAGCTGCTGAGCGGCACTGAGCAGGAGCGCGCTTCCTGACTGGCTCCCGCAAATTTAAGATGAAATGTCAAGGAGAATATAGAGAAGGTAGAGAGGGACAGATTCTTCAGACTAGCGGGGGCAACAAAAACAAGAGGGCATTCAAAAAAATTGAAAGGAGACAGATTCAGAACAAATGCTAGGAAGTTCTTCTTCACTCAGAGAGTGGTGGACACCTGGAAAGCGCTTCCAGAGGAGGTGGTAGGGCAGAGTTCGATTATGGGTTTCAAAATAGGATTGGATGATTTCCTGAAGGAAAAGGGGATTGAAGGGTACAGATAGAGGGTTACTATACAGGATATTAAATGATTAGGGAATACAATGTTTTAGGTAAAAGATCACTTATAGGTCTGCGGGAGCGGACTCCTGGGCATGATGGACCCATGGTCTGACTCGGCAGAGGCGATGCTTATGTTCTTATGTTCTTATCCAGATTAACAAGTGTTTGACAAATGGCTATACCAAAAGTCAAGCCACTTCTAAAATAGGTGCAAAACTGTACATGTATGATTGAAACATTTAAATATTGAGGCAGGTCTCTTGCAACTAAATGGAAGCTCTGGAACGAGAGGGTATAAGATGAAGTTGAAAGGGGATAGACTCAAAAGTAATCTAAGGAAATACTTCTTTATGGAAAGGGTGGTAGATGTGTGGAATGAACTTCCGTTGGAGGTGATGGAAACGAGGACTGTGTCTGAGTTCAAGAAAGCATAGGACAAGCATGTGAGCATGTGTGATCTCATAGAAACATAGAACATAGAAAGATGACGGCAGAAAAGGGCTACAGCCCATCAAGTCTGCCCACTCTATTGACCCACCCCATTAAGTCTGAATGCTAATGACCTAGTTCCTTAACTCGACCCTCGTAGGGATCCCACGTGGATGTCCCATTTATTCTTAAAGTCGAGCACGCTGGTGGCCTTTATCACCTGCACCGGAAGTCTGTTCCAGTGATCTACCACCCTTTCTGTGAAGAAATACTTCCTGGTGTCACCACTAAATTTCCCTCCTCTGAGTTTGAGCGGGTGTCCCCTTGTGACCGAGGGTCCCTTGGGAAAGAATATATCGTTTTCCACCTCGACACGACCCGTGACGTATTTAAATGTCTCAATCATGTCACCCCTTTCCCTGCGCTCCTCTAGGGTATAGAGCAGCAGTTTGCCCAGTCTTTCTTCGTATGAGAGACCCTTGAGCCCCGCGACCATCCTAGTGGCCATCCGCTGGACCTACTCAGCTCGAAGCACATCTTTCCGGTAATGTGGCCTCCAGAATTGCACACAGTATTCCAGATGGGGTCTCACCATGGTTCTGTAGAGTGGCATTATGACTTCAGGTTTACGGCTGACAAAGCTTCTATTGATACATCCCATCATTTGCCTTGCCTTTGATGGATGGCCAGATTGGATGGGCCATAAGGCCTTTATCTGCCATCATTTTCCATGTTTTTCTGTTAGAATGCATTAATTGCTTTATTAACAACTAATGCCACTTAGTAAATAGGATATGCTCAGTGTTAGATATTTACAAAAGGCAGGTGGTTTAGGTAGGAGACCAGGGAAGCATAAAACGTGCACATTCATATGATACAATGAAGGTGCTCAGTGTACAAATTATATATATAAATAGTGATGTATAAATACTAGTGATGTATAAATACAAAAGATTCCTTGACAAAACTCTCTCATTCCAAGCTGGCAGATGGAATGATTGCCTGACCACCCTCATTTCATATGCTCCATCCTACCTATCCTTCAGGAAATCTCTCAAATCATACCCCTTTTAAGCAGGCGGTAGTTTTTGGGCTAGCGCGTGGGTTAGCGCATGATGAAACTTGCTACCGCGCCTCTGTAAAAGGAGCCCTTAGACATCCTTTTGAAAATGCTCCTCTTTATTATTAGATTCACTAGTACCAATAGCATATAGGACACCCTCTTCTTCATTCTGTTCAGTTTTACAGAAATAACAATTAACAATTGAAATAATATCTGCAATATAAGATTTCTTTTTTTTTTTTAATAAAATTTTGGCAGTCAAGGGGGGAAAATTTGAGAATCTTAGATTCTTCACCATGAGTTTGTGTTCTAAAGCCTCTAAATTACAATGTAATATGAGATTATCCTTTATTCCAAATACTCCTGCTACCCGATGTGTACTAACTTAAGTTTCAATTGATGATACTCATATTCAGTACTAACAGCCTTGGTCCAAATCTGTTAGCTTATCCATAGTCTGTTTAGAAAAGTCAACAAATTGGGGGGTAACAATGCTTTCAAAATGCCCTCAATTCTTGTTATTACTGTACTGTCCAAATACTGTATCTCCCAATGATACTTCCTGCATAGGTTCCTCACAGTTTCAATTCATCCAAAGTTGAGACAATAGGAAGAGGGACTTTGACCAGCCCTGAAGAGTTAGAGCAGTGGTTTTCAACCCTATCCTAGGGGACCCCCCCAACCAGTTGGGTTTTCAGGATATCCCTACTGAATATGCATGAGAGAGATTTGCATATAATGGAGGAGACAGGTATGCAAATACATCTATGCATATTCATTAGGGATATCTCGAAAACCTAACTGGCTGGTGGTCCCCCAAGATAGGGTTGAGAACCACTGAGCTAGAGGAAAGAATAGTGTCTCCAATATTTTGGGCTATTTATTTATTTTGATTTATATTCCATCCTCCAAGAAAGCTCCAAGCGGGAAAAAAGAGAACATACATAATCGGGTTTCCAGGATTTCCCCAATGAATATGCATGAGATCTATGTCCATGCACTACTTTCAATGCATATTCATTGGGGAAATCCTGAAAACCCGACTGGATTGCGGCCCTCAAGGAGAGACTTTGAGATCCCTGGTCTATAGCATGTAAAGGGAGATCTGAAACTTTCTGGGCAGCTACCTGCCTTCCTCTCCTCACCCACATATTTTGCCTTTATAAAGCATGAGTATTTCAATGTCTTTCCTGCCTCTCCTATTTAAAATGACTTTCATATTCTTTTAAACTCATAGAAAACCTCAGAGAATATGTTTATTTCTTAATTCAGATTGTTAAGCCCAGGAGGTTTGAATGTTCAAGGTTTATAATGACACATGGTGTGTGTCTTTCCGAGTGGCACGTTTCAACATGCTGAGTACTCGAACTGTCACATTGGTGTCATGTCTCTACTAAGACAATTTGCTACTTGCTATAAGTGATAGGTGGTAGTGTTAGTTTTTTTTTTTCTTACATTTCTTTTGGTTCTTGAAATTAGTTCAGGTTACAGCTCTCTCACGTATAAACAAAGAACTACTTAGGAGTAACAAAACCAATCATATGTTTGTCAGCCTATGAGGTCATTCAATGAGAGTAATCTTCATAAAGATGCCCCGTTGAAACAAAACGAAAAACTGTATGCATTGCAACCAGTGCTTTAAAAAAAAAAAAAAAAAAGTACCTGGGAGCAGTCCTGGACACATTCGCGGGTCTGGCATTTGATCTGGTGATCACACTAGATCTGTGAAGGTGGGGTCCAGGAAGAGCAGAGAAAGGAATGCCCAGCCTTGTTTCTTAGCTGCAGAAGGCTTGTATCTAGTGGAGGAGGTGGCGGGCAAGGTCCCAGCTCTGCCAGAGCTCGGGGCCGTGTTTGGAGGCATCTGCGCATACGTGTGACTTCATCACGTATGTGCATGATAAAATCATGATACACACATACATGAATGCAAGAAACCACATCAGCAACCGGGGGGAAGCCTGGGAATTAAGTTATGGGCTTGGTCCTCAAAATTGAATAAATTAAATATTTTTAAAGATTGGTCAGGGGCGAGAAGGCCCAAAGGAATAGCCAATATGTGACTCATGGCTAAGTCACAATGGGTGTGTTTGCGCTGTCCTGCGTGCACGAAATGCACTTTATTTTTTATATGCAGCCCTAGAGAATGCAGGGAATTGTAGGCTCCTTAGAATAGTTTAATTTATTTACTAATAAAATGTTTCCTGGGGGGGGGGGGGGTGTCACGTAATGGCTGGTACCTAGGCGGATGTCTGAGCACAGAGCTCCGCTCTAACTCCTCCATGAAACCCTCTTATCTCAGTTCATAGCCAGTGGAAACTTTACGGAGAGGGTGGTGGATGCCTGGAATGCACTCCCAAGAGAGGTGGTGGAGAGGAAAATGGTGACTGAGTTCAAAGAAGCGTGGGATGAACACAGAGGATCTAGAATCAGAAAATAATAATAAATATTGAACTAAGGCCAGTACTGGGCAGACTTGCATGGTCTGTGTGTCTGTATATGACCGTTTGGGGGAGGATGGGCTGGACAGGGCTTCAATGGCTGGGAGGGTATAGATGGGCTGGAGTAGGTTTTGACGGAGATTTTGGCAGTTGGAACCCAAGCACAGTACCGGGTAGAGCTTTGGATTCTTGCCCAGAAATAGCTAAGAAGAAAAATTTAAATTGAATCAGGTTGGGCAGACAGGATGGACCATTCGGGTCTTTATCTGCCATCATCTACTATGTTACTATGTTTTGATTTCATATATGGCAATGGTACATGAATATAAGGTTTCAGAACTGTATTTCTTAGCTCAGAGAAAGTACCAAATGCTTTGAAAAATGGGAATTGTATTAGATTTCAGAAATTTGCTGATCCTGTAAAGCTTCAATTCTCTGATTCAGTTTCTAATTTCTCTGCCGCTATATTATTTTGTTGAAAGCTTCAACCAGCAAAACAGAAAGTCTATTAAAATATAACTCTAGGTAAACTAAACCAATTACTTGAGGGGTACCTCATGGGACAGGACCAGGGGTTAGCAAATTCACAAGGTCTAATATGTAATAGAAAATAAATCCTTCTTCTCATAGCATTCTAATAACGATGTCTGGCAGGCAGGTAGCTTGTGACAGCTTAAAGGAGGCATTTTCGACAGGACATCTAAATCGCAGTTTGGACGTTTGGGGAAAAACATCCAGAAAGCCAATAGAGAAAATGTCTATTCTCAAAACAGCAAGACATCTATCCTTTTTGGCCATTCTCAAATAGAAAGATGTCCACATGAAAAATGCATAAAAGCAAGTTGGGGTTTTTTTGGAAGCTAATATGCTTAGCAAACTGTCATAGACAGCTGAGCATTCTTCAGCACATTAGAAGGATTACTGTGGTGAATGTCATATTAAAAGTCCCAGGTGGAGATGTCACTTTAACCCTCCAAAACCCATCCAAAACTTACGGCCTCTTTTACAAAGCCTCGCTAGTGGCTGCCCTGCGCTAACGGCCCCGAAGCCCATAGAGATTTAAAGGGCTTCGGGGCTGTTGCCGTGTGGCTTTGTAAAAGAGGAAGCTACTGTACCCACCTGTATACCACAAGAATAGCTCTTATGTCTGCAGGTGTCATCTTTTTTTTTTAATTATTATTATTATTTATGTATTAAGTTTTTCAAATTACATGTCAAGTATTCACTTGTACAGAAAGTGGGTTAATCATTTTAATGTAGGTACAGCAGGTGTCGGAGGGCTCACCACACAATAGAAGCAAGTTAAAGTGACATCTGTACCCGAAACTTTTAATGTGAAATTCACTGCAGTAACGTCTGTGTTAACTTCTGAAGCTGCTTGGGCTGAGAACTTTTCAGCACCCCGTCGTAATACTGGCTAGAATGTACTGTTTTTTTAAAAACATCTTTGGGTGGTGAGAGGGGGGTCGGTGACCACTGGGGAAATAAGGGGGGAGGGGTCATTCCTTAATCCCTTCAGTGGTTATCTGGTCAGTTTGGGTACCTTTTTTAGCATTTAGATGCTGTTAAAATATGTCTAGCTCCAACCATCTAAAAAAAAGCCCAGGACCTTTTATTAAAGGTTTGATTATGCCTGACGAGTGTCTAAGTCTTAAGCCTGCCCTAAGACCACCCAGAACACACCTCTAAGATTTGGACACACTGGAGACAAAACAGCCTAATTCAAAAAGAGATACCTAACTCGAAAACATGCCCATGATCTGCCCCAAACCACTCCCACTTTTAGGTAGACATTTTGGACTAGGCGCCTACTTTTTATGGCATCATGATTTTCAAGTTAGATGCCTACTTTTCAATTAATTTCAGTTATGAAGTTTTAAGGCCCAAATTCTGTAACCGGCGCCCCAGCACCTATTTTGGCGGCGACCTATCTAAATTCATTAGCAAGCTCAATTAAGCTTTTTAATCAGCACTAATTGAAACTTAGACGCCTATCAAGATAATGCAATTCTGCAATAAGGCATCTCTAAAAATTTAGGCAGCCTTCAAAAAATTAGGCGCTAGGCACATTAGGCGTGGGCGTGGCTACATGTTAAGCGCCTTATTGCAGAATCGCTGCTCTTAAACGGGCTTAAGCACTCACATAGGCGCCAAACTTTTAGCTGTCCCTAGAGTGCCTCCAAAATAGGTGCTGCTCAGCATGATTCATTAAACAGCACCCAATTTTACTTGAATTGCGCTGAACATTGCCTACGTTGCCACCTAACTTTTGGGCGCTTCTTATAGAACTTGCCCTTAAGTGCCTACAGTCTGGCTGCCCTGGGTAGGCCTGCTCTTGCTATCGGAAGCTAAGCAGAGTCAGGCCTGGCTAACACATGGATGGGAGATCGCCTGGGACTACCAGGTACTGTAGCCTGAAAGGGCCCTTTGTTGGGCAGCAGCAGCAGCAACATAGTGGAGCACAGAAGAAGGTAATGGCAAACCACTCCTGTACTCTGCTATGAAACATCACAGGGTAGAGTCCACACTGTGCATGTTGTCAGGGGTTGGTAGCCAACTCAGCAGCATAATCCAAGTGCCAAGTATTGATGCTTATTAAGCTAGGTGCCTACACCTTAGGCATTCTGCATAGAATTTGCCAGTAAGTGCTTCAGTCTGAGATAAAAAATAGACATGGTACTTCCTGTCCTTTTGTAAGGATAAGAAATTGTTTTTGCAGGCTCACACAATACAAGAGCTCGATCTTAGGCTAGGCTAGAAAATTACGATGTTCACCTCACTTCCTTTTGGATGCTGCTTTCAAAAGAGCTGACCATGAGGAGAAAACAGAAGAATAACCTGTGAAAAAAGGCTTTTCTTGTTTCAAGGAGCATTTCAACATAAATAACTTGGAATGGACTGTGTTGAAATGCTACCTGGCAAGTGTGTCAGCACAGCTATTGGACTCGTATTGCTCTGCTCGTAGGATTACTTTAAAGCAGTGGTTCTCCTCCAGTATGCCAGGACATACTGGTCTGCGCCCAAGAGGTAGGAGCTGCGTCCCAAAACATTTGATGTAGACAATAAGGTTGTATAGGATTGCCAGATTTTCCCGAAGAAAAATCCAGATCCCCCCTGGCCACGCCCACAGGCCTGCCCAGTTCCACCCGTTCCGCCTGTGTCATGCCCTGCTCCGCCTCCCCGCCCCGCCCCCACATGGCATCCGTGCATGTGTGGACGCAACACTATGATGTCAAAGCGCAAGAGACACATCCTGTAGGCGTCAGTGCCTCTCCTCCTCCCCAGTGTATTGCGACACACCTGAAATCTCAGGAGGCACGCTAGTGTGCTACGGCACACAGTTTGCAATACATTGGCCTACTGGTTACTGTAGTAGCATCAGAACCTGGGGACTTGGGTTTGAGTTCCATTGCAGCTCTTTGTGACTCTAGGCAAATCACCCAACCCTTTGTTGCCCCAAGCATAGGCAGCGGAATGCTGTTTTATTGGGGGGAGGGAGGCAAGCTCCACCCTAGCCAGAAGAATCCTGCGGTACAGAATCTCTCCATCTCCCGACTCCCCCACCTACCTCCTCCCAACGCTGCACTTTTTAAATCTTCAGGTAACTGGCACGCAGCATCAATGAGCAGGTCTGTCCCTCAGAAGTAGAATGAAGGGTTCTGGGGTAGGCCTGCTCGTTGATGCTGCGCAGTGGCTGTCTGAAGATTTAAAAGTACAGCGCCAGGAAGGGGAGGGTGGGAACCAAATAGTGACTGCCAATCTTTGGGGGAGCCAATGGCCCCTAAGGCCTTCCCCATTCTGATGCCCAAGACCACAGGTACAAAATAAGTACCTGCATATAATATCTAGACCACTTTGACTGTAACCACAGGCTATCAAATCCCATCCCCTTTTTGTTATTGTAGCAAAATCAAAACTACAAATCAAGGCCTGCAGTAGGCCACAGCCAGAACTGAGTCAGCCTGTGAGGTGAGGGAGCAAATTCTATGAACACGGGGTCTCTCTATTTGGAGACATTATGCAGGCTACAGGCATGGTTTATCCATGAGGAAAAAAAGCCAGATTGGGCTCTAAGCTGAGAAATGGAAAACAACTGTTTAGGAAGTTAAGATTTCCCTCCACCTGTAAATTGTCACAAATTGCAAAATTACTTTTAAGAGGCATTTAAAATTCTTAACACCGCAATCATGGTGATTATATCAGATTACAGTTTCAATTGCCTAAAACCAGTTTAAGATGCCATATGAAGATGCAGATATAGGTTATTTGGAGATAATTATCAACATCATCTACTGTTCTGCCATGTAGTGCATTTGAATTTTCTTCGTGGAGAATAAAAGAAACCTCTAAATTACTGTGTGTGAGAATTACAAAAATGCTTTTGAATATGCTTGTTTTCCTACCTTTGTGGTGTTGCTGCATTTTAAAAGAATCTTTTACTGAGACGTTTCAGCTTCAGTCAAATGGGGAGAACTGGTGTTTCTCAACAGAGTAGACATCCCTGTGCTGGGTCATTATGATTCATGGAAAGGGAATCGTCAGGGTTGATGATGGGAAGTAGGAACGAACAGTCATTAGCAGTGGGGAGAGTGTGGTACAGTAGTTAAAGCAACAGCCTCAGCACCCTGAGATTGTGGGTTCAAACCCACACTGCTCCTTGGGACCCTGGGCAAGTCACTTAATCCCCCCCATTGCCCCAGGTACATTAGATAGATTGTGAGCCCACCGGGCCAGGCAGGGAAAAATGCCTGAGCTCCCCTGGGAGAACGGTATAGAAAATGGAAAACTCTAATCCTGGGCCTTCTCTGTACAAATGAAGCTGAATGAGTCCAAAACAAAACTACTCTGGCTTGGCCCAAAATTAGATCAGTTACCCACACTACCTTCTGGTCCCACACTGCAGATCGAATTCTCAAGCAAAGTTTTGGGCATCATTATTGACTCTACACTTTCCTTTAATGATCATCTCAACTCTCTGGTAAAAAAAATAAAAAAAAAAAAAGTTTTTTTAGTCTTCACATGTTGAGGAAAGTGAGATCCTGCTTCCGCCAACAACATTTTGCTGTCCTTGTACAATCAATCGTTCTTTCCAGACTGGACTATTGTAACTCCATCTATCTAAGTCTAACCAAGAAAAATCTTCAAAGACTTCAGCGGATCCAGAACACTGTGGCTAGGTTGATCTTCTCAAAAAGCAAATTCGACCAAAATTTCACTGGTTTCTGGTGATTTCTAGGATTCACTTTAAATGTACCTGCCTCATATTCAAGATCCTACATGGCATTTTTCCTCCCCTAATTCCACTATCCTGGAATTCTTCGAGACCTGACACTACCAGATCCGCCCACAAACTCAAACTATCTTTCCCCTCGTTAAAAGGCATCATGTATGCAGGTAAATTAGGGAAATCCCTTTTCTTCAAATTCACTAAGCTTTGGGATAACCTCCCTGCTCTGCTGCAGAACCTAGGCTCATTCCAATTATTCCGAAAGCATCTGAAAACCTGGCTTTTCTCCAAAACATAAAGCTATCTCTTTAAAATGTAAAGCTAGCTATCCTCTTCATAACCTCTAATTTCTTATTATGTCCTTCCCTCATTTATTGAATTACCTGTAAACCATGCCGAGCTCTATCTTTATGCAGATGATGCGGTATACAAACTTAAGGTTTAGTTTAAACTAGCTGATGCCCCGGCGTTGCACGGGTATTTAATTATAGCAATAACACAGTAAATGGATTGAAATAAAGATACTTTATAGTGGTGAATGAAATTATTTTTTTTACAGCTTTATAAAAAGTACAATAATCAAATTATAATGTGAAATATTTGACAAAATGAATACAATACAACTAACACAAAACTTGATTATAAACAACAATTTTAGTTTCACCTCCAGGAGCAAGAACATATAAATTCTTGGGTGAACCCACCCTTGATCAAGCAACATAGAGTTGTCCATGGGAAAAACAGGGGGATCTTAAATCCACTCCACAGTATGTAATAGTCTGTCCCTGTGATTTGTTGATTGTGATAGAGAATGCAAGTCTCACTGGAATTTGCAGTCTCTTAAACAGAAAAGGAAGATCTGTAGGAATAAGTGGCATCCAAAAGTTTCAGTATTGATTTAAACAACTCAATATGTGGAAACTCAGGTTGAAAAGAAACTCCATGCAGTTTGTTCCCGGTTCAGAATGGAACCTGTGTTCCTAGTTCAGGATATGTGAGTACTCATGAAATGTAATAACATTATGAACTGGGGTGCATGAAGGAAACAGTTACAAACACAGTTAGAACATACAAACTCTATATGTATGGTGTCCGTGGTAGAATAGAAATGATGTCCCTAGTGGTTATAGTGTCATAGAAAGTGTTTTATAGTTGGAATTACAGTGAGAATGGCAGCTTTTTACATTTTTTCCATTTACATGAATGGGTGAAATCTGATTTTATGTTTGTAGCTCCGCCCACGTGTGCAGATGGGCCGCGAGACCCCCAGAACATATCATCCCAGGTAGTGAGGGATCAGCATACCAAGTTTCGTTCAAATCGGTCAAGCCGTTTTTGCGTGATCGCGGCACATACACACACACATACATACCTCCGATTTTATATATATAGATAAATAAATATATGCAAAATCAGTTTAACATGAATTAACTTTCAAATGATCATGTGTAAAGTTGTTTTTCTAATCAATTTGACCATATAGCAATTGAAGTCTTACTCAATCAGACTTATTACTTAAAGGTAAAGAGAGCTTCCAAAGTACAGTCAAACCTCGGTTTGCGAGTAACGCGGTTTGCAAGTGTTTTGCAAGACAAGCAAAACATTCTTGCAAATCTTGCCTGCAAGTGATCACTGCCGGGCCTTGAGCATCTGCGTATGCTCTAGGCCTTCTGGCTCCTGCTCTCTTTGAGATTCTTGGGAATCTGGCCCGAGAATCTCATTAGAATCTTGAAGAGAGTGGGAGCCAGAAGGCCTTGAGCATGTGCTCAAGGCCCAGCAGAGATCACCGGCAGGCGGCAGGCGACAGGCTCCTTCAGCACCCACATGTCCTGTGGTTTGGTGCTGCGTGCCGGTGCCCGATCGTGGTAAGAGTTTGGGCTGGTGGGCCGGGGGGGGGGGGCAATGCTGGTTCTCGGGGGTGGGGTGGAAGCATGCCAGTGGCCTCGAGGGGGGGGGGTCTTTGGGGGATGTGGTGGGGTAGGATGTAAGCGCGCCCAGTGGCCCGGGGTGTCTTTTTGGGATATGGTGGGGTGGGATGTAAGTGCGTCAGTGGCCTCGGGAAGGAGGGTCTTTTGGGGATGTGGAATGAATCGTCTGAGCTTCCATTGTTTTTTATGGGGAAATGCGCTTTGATATACAAGTACTTTGGTTTACGAGCATGCTTCTGGAACGAATTATGCTCGCAAACCAAGATTCTTCATCATCTTTTGAAGCTTACGTCAATAATCTGTTTAAAAAAGTCTTTTTTTTTTTTTATTTAGACAACGAAGGACTATGGAACTTAAGCTCCTGGTTCAGAGTTCAGTTCTGTCCCAATTAGATTATTGTAGTGTTATATATTTGGGTATCTCAGCAAATATTAATAAATATTCTTCTATGTTTACAAAATACAGCAGCTTGAATGATTTATAGGCAAGACAAGTTCAGTCAAGTGTCACCGTTATTTAGATAGCTGCGGGCTCATTTTTAAAAGCAGTGGTAGTGATTTTCCCACAGCAAAAGCACTGAAGCCCATTCAGCTCCTATAGGCTTCAGTACATTTGTCATGGGAGAATTGCTACAGTGGCTTTGTAAAAGAGGTCTTATATTGGCTATCAGATTCAAAACGAATGCTAGGAAGTTCGTCTTTACCCAACGTGTGGTGGACACCTGGAATGCGCTTCCAGAGGACGTAATAGGGCAGAGTACGGTACTAGGGTTTAAGAAAGGATTGGACAATTTCCTGCTGGAAAAGGGGATAGAGGGGTATAGATAGAGGATTACTGTGCGGGTCCTGGACCTGTTGGGCCGCCGCGTGAGCGGACTACTGGGCACGATGGACCTCAGGTCTGACCCAGCGGAGGCATTGCTTATGTTCTTATGGGAGAGGACGAGATAGTGGATGCTGCGGATGGACCATTTGGCCTTTATCTGCCATCATGTTTCTAGGTTTCTATAACCATAAAGCTCTATGACATCACAATGCAGGTGCAAAGAGCCTTAGCCTATAGGAAGAGGAGATGCAAATGTTAAGATCCTTAGCCAATAGGGAGAGGAGGAGATAGTGGATGCTCTGGATGGGCCATTTGGCCTTTATCTGTCATCAGGTTTCTCTGTTGTTACTAAAGTTCTATGACATCACAATGCAGGTGCAAAGAGCCTTAGCCTATAGGAAGAGGAGATGCAAATGTTAAAAGCCTTAGCCAATGCGCTTCAAGAGAGCATAATAGGGCAGAGTACGGTACTGGGGTTTAAGAAAGGATTGAACAATTTCCTGTTGGAAAAGGGGATAGAGGGGTAGAGATAGAGGATTACTGCACAGGTCCTGGACCTGTTGGGCCACCGCGTGAGCGGACTGCTGGGCACGATGGACCTCGGGTCTGACCCAGCGGAGGCATTGCTTATGTTATGTTCTTATGATTAAACCACAGAGCATAAGGTGAAATTACTGTATCATCTCTGACACAGACTCTTTCTATCCAAGTTATTCTTATTTGACATTTTGAGAATAATCAACATTTTGCACCAGAAGCTGAGCATCCAGGAACTTTTGTTCCACTTTTTGTGTCTTTGGATGTGTCTTTGAATAATATTTAAAACTTATTGCTTTATTTTTAAAATCTTTTTTTTTTTTTTTTTATTATTATATTTTTAAAAAATCTTTCATGTTTAACATCGTTAGAGGTTAAGAACTTAAGAACATAAGAATAGCCATACTGGATCAGACCAATGGTCCATTTATCCCAGTAGCCCGTTTTCATGGTGGCCAATCCAGGTCACTAGTACCTGGCCATACCCCAAAGAGTAGCAACATTCCAGAATCTCAAGATTCCAGAATCCCAGAGTAACAAGATTCTAGAATCCCAAAGAGTAGCAACATTCCATGATACCGATCCAGGGCAAGCAGTGGCTTCCCCCATGTCTTTCTCAATAACAGATTATGGATTTTTCCTCCAGGAAATTGTTCAAACCTTTCTTGAAACCAGCTACGCTATCCGCTCTTACCACAACCTCTGGCAATGCGTTCCAGAGCTTAACTATTCTCGGAGCGAAAAAAATATTTCCTCCTATTGGTTTTAAAAGCATTTCCCCGTAACTTCATCGAGTGTCCCCTAGTCTTTGTCATTTTTGACGGAGTGAAAAATCGATCCACTTGTACCCGTTCTACTCCACTCAGGATTCCGTAGACTTCCATCCTATCTCTCCTCAGCCGTCTCTTTTCCAGGCTGAAGAGCCCCAACCTTTTTAGTCTTTCCTCATACGAGAGGAGTTCCACCCCTTTATCATCTTGGTCGCTCTTTTTTGAACCTTTTCTAGTACGCGTTAGCGGCTTTAGCGCGCACACCTTTTTAGCGCGTGGTAGCCGAAAAACTACCGCCTGCTCAAGAGGAGGCAGTAGCAGCTAGCGCGGCTTCTTAAAAGGAGCCCTAAATCTTGAGATTAGGAGACCAGAATTGAATGCAATACTCCAGGTGAGGTCGCACCATGGAGTGAAACAGAGGCATTATAGCATTCTTCGTCTTGTTAACCATCCACATTGGGTGGAAGGTTTCATCGTATTGTTTACGACACCCAGATCCTTTTCTTGGGCACTAACCCCCAAGGTGGGTCCTAGCATCCGGTAACTGTGATTTGCGTCCTTCGTCCCAATGTGCATCACTTTGCATTTTGTCCACATTAAATTTTATCTGCCGCTTGGACTGGGCATCTAAGTGGCAGATGAAATTTAAAGTGGACAAATGTCTTCCAATTTCCTAAGATCCGCCTGCAATTTTGCACATTCCGCATGCGTTTTAACAACTTTGAACAGTTTAGTATCATCTGCAAATTTAATTACCTCTCTCATAGTTCCAACTTTGAAATAATTTATAAATAAGTTAAATAGCACCGGTCCCAGTACAGATCCCTGTGGCACACCACTATTTACCCTCCTCCATTGAGAAAAATGGCCATTTAACACTACCCTCTGTTTTCTGTCCGATAATCAATTCTTAATCCAAAACTGAACTTTGCCACCTATCCCATGACTTTAATTTTCTCAGGAGCCTCTCATGAGAAACTATGTCAAAAGCTTTCTGAAAATCTAGATACAGTACATCAACCAGCTCACCTTTATCCACATGTTTATTCACACCGTCAAAGAAGTCAAGCAAACTGGTTAGGTAAGACTTCCCTTTGCTGAACTCCTGCTGACTCTGTCCCATTAAATCATGTTTGTCTATATATTCCACTATTTTATTTTTTACAATTGTTTCCACTATTTTGCCCAGCACTTAATTCAGTCTTATTGGTCTGTAGTTTCCATGATCACCCCAGAACCCTTTTTGAAAATCAGTATAACTTTGGCCACCTTCCGATGTCCAATGTTCAGGTACTACAGACAATTTTAGCACCAGGTTACAGAGCACTAACAGCAGTTCAACAATTTCATGTTTGAGTTCTTTCAGTACCCTGGGATGTATACCATCCAATCCAGGTGATTTATCATTCTTTAACTTATTTATCAATTTAGCTTAGTACGTCTTCCAGGTTTACAGAGATTTCTTTCAGTTCCTTTGCATTATCACTATTGAAAACCATTTCCAGTTCAGGTAACTCTCATATCTTCTTCCCTAAAGACCGAAGCAAATAATTACCGTATTTTCACCCATATATCGCGCACCCGTGTAAAACGCGCACACGGGTATAGCGCGCGGGGAACACAAATTTATGTAAAAAAAATGTAATATAGCGCGCACACGCATATACCGCGCATGCTAAAACCTCCTCCCGCCTACTCCGAACCGGCATCCTCCCCCCCCCCCGCTCGCTTACCCGCGTTTTACAACTTTTTTTTTCAATCCAATCTGGCATCCTCCCCCCCCCCCGCTCGCTTACCCGCGTTTTACAACTTTTTTTTTTCAATCCAATCCGGCATCCTCCCCCCCCGCTCGCTTACCCGCGTTTTACAACTTTTTTTTTTTCAATCCGATCCGGCAACCCCCCTCCCCCGTGATCCTATATCCCCCCCCCAGCACCGCAAAACATCTCTTACCCGATTGGGCACCAGCACCAATGCACAGGACGTGCCAGTGCCAGTGCCCGAAGATCCTCCCTCGTTGGTTTGGTTTGGGCTGGGCTGAGCGGTGCGGTGCGGGAGAGATCCTCCTTCTTCCTGCACCGGGCTGGATTAGGCTTTGAGCATTTGCGCATGCTCAAAGCCTTCTGGTCTCGCTCTCTCTGAGATAATCTCAGGGGGGTGACGCAAGCAGGGGGGAGGATGCCGGTTCGCAGGGGGGTTGCCGATCGGAATTGAAAAAAAAAGTTGTAAAATGCGCTCATACGAATGCGCACGGTTATGCACGGTTTGTAAAATCGTGTATAACGCGCGCGTTATATGCGTGAAAATATGGTAATTTTGTCTCTCTGCTATGGCCTTATCCTCCCTGAAAGCCCCTTTTGGTTCTTGATCATCCAATGGTCCCACGGATTCCTTCACAGGTTTTATGCTTCTGATGTGGTGCCTAACTCCCCAACAGCCCCAAAGCCCTTTAAATCTCTATGGGCTTCAGGGCCGTTACCGTGCAGCTTGGTAGAAGAGGGGGTAAGTGTGATTGACACGTGTCCGGCACCATTTTTATAAGCACCATTTATGGTGTCAGGTCAAAAGCACGCCGGGACAAAGGCGCGCGCAGACAATTGAGCGCAGCGCGGAGGCGCGCGCCGAAGAAAATTACTGTTTTTAGGGGCTCCGACGGGGGGGCGTGGGGGGGACCCCCCACACTTTACTTAATATAGATCTCGCCGCATTGTGGGGGCATTGGGGGGCGTTGGGGGGTTGTAACCCCCCACATTTTACTGAAAACTTCACTTTTTCCCTGTTTTTAGGGAAAAAGTTAAGTTTCCAGTAAAATGTGGGGGGTTACAACCCCCCAAACCCCCCACAACACCGCTGCGATCTGCATTAAGTAAAGTGGGGGGGGGCTCCCCAACAAAACCCCCCGTTGGAGCCCCTAAAAACAGTAATTTCCTTCGGCGTGCGCCTCCGTCTTGCGCTCAGTTGTCGGCGCGCGCCTTTGTCTTCCGCGATTACGTCTATGAACCCCATTTCTAGAATCAATCCCTAAATGTAGAGAAGCACATAAGAATAAAATGGGCTTCTTAGCATTTCACCGGTGCTAATTATTAGGAGCCCTTTGCATAATGTTTAATGGGTGCATGTAGGAAGGAGAAATGTTTCTCTGCTTTATGCGCAGCATGAATAATTGAAGCCCGAAGAGAATTTCATTTCGGCAGAAGTACATGGTTTTGCGATGCTTTATGTTCAGCAAAAGAAGGAATGAAGCCCTTTAGGAATAATAATAATAAAAGAAACATTGATGACTCCATTGGTCAACGGGCCCCCTTTTTACTTTTTTTCTGTTTATTCCTTCAAGACCTGGTCAAAATGATTTATTAGCCAATCTCCATATTGTACTCTTTTTTGCCTCACTTTTATTTCACTGGTGTAACTGACCATAATTCTCCTCAGTCTTTCTAATAACAATGAAAGTCTGTTACTATGATTTCCTCTACAGACCATTTAATATTCATTATACCTGGATAATATACATGATTTATGTTCTGTCGGTTGAATAAAGAGCCTCTGTTCAAGAAACTCCAGTTCTTTAATCTCTCTGTTCTAACAGGGGCACCTGAAGATGAAATCTTTAGTATGTTTGAAGGTGTGTAACAACTTGCGACCAATTACACGGCTGATGAAATTTCCTTCTATGTGTGTGTGAATTTGTAACTTATACGCTATGATTCACTGAGGCTTGCGGGAAGGCAGTGATGGTTTCATCTTTGTGACTCCTTTTTCGCTATCACAGATTGGATACGGAATTGCAGAGTGAAAAAGCCATGACCAATCGATGCAGTTTGCTTCCTTTGACCTGGAAGGACGGCACTCATATTCCAAGCTGGAGGTGTTTGATTTAGGACATTTTCACTTATGATGGAAGGCTCACAGTTTCTCCTGAACTTTAGAGAGCCAAAGTTAGTGTAATTTCCCAGGAGAAGGCAACTGTAAATGTTTAAAATTTCTGTTTTTGCTGTTGTACAATTCTGTAATTCTTAGGTATGAAATGTTATGGCAGTGGATGCAATATCCTTTTTATTACATTAGCAACAAATCAATAATAAAGAAAAAGGTCAGGTAAGAGAAAATATTATATATTGTGAAACAGCAGATGCTTCCTAGCAGAAAATAAAAGAATATAATTAGGTCCAGTTAAATCAATTTCATAAGTAGAAGCTCTGATTCCTCTAATTCCCATCATGAGCACCATGTTCTGACTCCCCTTTTGTCTTGTGTGTCTGTACGCTCTTCTGCGAAAGGGACCGTCTCTTGCGTGTACAGTGTTCGGCGCTGTGTGTGTCTGGTAGCACTACGGAAGTACCGTATTTTCTCGCATATAACGTGCGCGTTATACGTGGTTTTTACGTACCGCGCATACCCTTGCGTGTTATACGCGTGAGCGCGTTGTACAAAATTTTTTTTACATAGTTCCCCCCCCGACATCTGATTCACCCCCCCCTCCCCCCCGCAGGACACGATCGGGGCAAGAAGGAGCTCAAGCCCTCTTGCCCCAGCCAACCGCGGCACCCCTGACACGATCGGGGCAAGAGGGAGCTCAAGCCCTCTTGCCCCCCCGACTTCCCAACTCCCCGACAATATCGAGCCAGGAGGGAGCCCAAGTCCTCCTGGCCCCGGCGCCCCCCCCCCCCCGCTAGTTGTTCGGGCCAGGAGGGAGCCCAAACCCTCCTGGCCACGGCGACCCCCTACCCCCACCCCGCGACCCCCCTGGCCGACCCCCACGACACCCCCATCCCCCCTTCCCCGTACCTTAGTGTAGTTGGCCGGACAGACGGGAGCTAAACTCGCCTGTCCGGCAGGCAGCCAACGACGGAATGAGGCCGGATTGGCCCATCCGTCCCAAAGCTCCGCCTAATGGTGGGGCCTAAGGCGCCTGGGCCAATCAGAATAGGCCCAGGAGCCTAGGTCCCACCTGGGGGCAGGGCCTGAGGCACATGGACCCAACCCGACCATGTTCCCAAGGCCCCGCCCCCAGGAGGGACCTAAGGCTCCCGGGCCTATTCTGATTGGCCCAGGCGCCTTAGGCCCCACCATTAGGCGGAGCTTTGGGACGGATGGGCCAATCCGGCCTCATTCCGTCGTTGGCTGCCTGCCGGACAGACGAGTTTGGCTCCCGTCTGTCCAGCCAACTACACTAAGGTACGGGGAAGGTGGGATGGGGGTGTCTTGGGGGTCGGCCAGGGGGGTCGCGGAGTGGGGGTAGGGGGTCGCCGTGGCCAGGAGGGTTTGGGCTCCCTCCTGGCCCTAACAACTAGCGGGGGGGGGGGTGCCAGGGCCAGGAGGACTTGGGCTCCCTCCTAGCCCGAGCAACTAGCGGGGGGGGGGGGGGTCGCCAGGGCCAGGAGGACTTGGGCTCCCTCCTGGCCCGATATTGTCGGGGAGTTGGGGAGTCGGCGGGGCAAGAGGGCTTGGGCTCCCTTTTGCCCCGATCGTGTCGGGAACTCGGGGGTGCAAGAGGGCTTGAGCTCCCTCTTGCTCTGATCGTGTCCTGCGGGGGGGGGGGTGTGAATCGGATGTCGGGGGGGGGCATCAGGCTTTCAGGGTGGGGACAGGACTTCAAGGGGGAGAGGAGAGTCGGGGCGGGCGAAAGGAGAGTCGGGGTGGCCAGAGGAGAGTCGGGGCGGGCGAAAGGAGAGTCGGGCAGCATGCGCGGTATACGGGTGTGCGCGGTATATAAAAATTTCAGTACATAAATTTGTGTTTTTTGCGCGCTATACCCGTGTGCGCGTTTTACATGGGCGCGCGTTATCTACGTGAAAATACGGTAATAAATTGTTGCTGTTATTGAACTGCTGTGAAAGGTATCCACACAAATTCTTTTTAAATAATGCATTGTTGTATTTGCAATCTACGGCGGCAGTAACATTATTTAATATAGAGATGTCTAAGGTTTTAAAGAATAGAACCAGACAGAACATTTGAAATTCGCATTCCCTGAGCTCCACAGAACCCCCCCCCACCCCCGAAATAGATTGATTAATCTACCTATCTATCATGTCAAGTTTATTAGGATTTTATATACCGCCTATCAAGGTTATCAAAGCGGTTTTTACAATCAGGTACTCAAGCATTTTCCCTCTCTGTCCTGGTGGGCTCACAATCTATCTAACGTACCTGGGGCTATGGAGGATTAAGTGACTTGCCCAGGGTCACAAGGAGCAGCGCGGGGTTTGAACCCACAACCCCAGGGTGCTGAGGCTGTAGATCCAACCACTGCGCCACACACTCCTCCAGTTCTGATCGGAAGACGACTTAACTCCTTCACCATTACCTGCCCCATGTCCTTCTCACATTTCCCTATAGATCACTTTATTCTGGTCAAATCCAAATTTAACTTGGGGGGGAATACCAAATAGTATAAATGAAATCCCAGCACATAAATTATTTCAGCCCAAATGCACGTTATCTCAGAGCTGGGCATGTTGAGTGGACCATCTCTCCGAAGCAGTGTCACCGAAATATGGACCATGTTGACTGCTGACTATGTTAAACTTTAAAAATAAGTTTAGTTAAAGTTAAGTGTGTGATTACCGTATATACTCGAATATAAGTCGATCTGAATATAAATCAAGACCCCCCATTCCCCCCCCCCCACCAAAAGGAGGAAAAATGGTTGACGTGACTATAAGATGGGGGCTTAATATTCAAGTGCCATGCCCTGCCAGGATCTGCATCCAGTGTCCCCTCACTCACGCCCTACCCTGCCAGGCTCTGCACCCAGCCCCCCTCACTATCTGCCAGGTTCTGCACCCAGTCCCCTTCCCTCCCTGCCCTGCAAGGCTCTGAACCCAGCCCCTTCTCTCCCAGCCCTACCAGGCTATGCAGCCAGCCCCCCTCCCTGCCAGGCTCTGAACCCAGCCCCCCTCACTACTTGACAGGTTCTGCATCCAGTCCCCCCCTCCTCCCTGCTAGGCTCTGCACCTTGTCCCATCTTCCTGCCCTGTACCCTCTTCCCCCTCTAATGGTAGACCGGGACAGGAGGGATCCCTCCCGTCCCTGTCAATACTAACAATTTTTTTACCTCCCTCTTCTCGCATTCCTGGTGGTCCAGCGATGTACGGGCAGGAGCAAACTTTCTGCATTCCTGCCCTGCACTGTGCCCCTCCTTCTCACCCTCCAATCTCGTGGCCAGCAGTACACCGTCACGCAGGAGAAAGCTTCTCAAGCTCCTGACCATCACTGCACCGCTCGCTGAACAGTTGCCACCAGTTCTCGCGAGTCTCGCAAGTCCCGCAAAAAGTGGTGGCAGCCATTCAGCAAGTGGTGCAGAGTAGGGCGGGAGCTCGAGAAGCTGGCTCTTGCGTGCAGGTGTGCCACTGGCTACGAGATTGGAGGGCGAGAAGGAGGGGCGCAAAAGGAGGGGCACAGCGCAGAACAGGAGCGTGGAAAGTTTGCTTCTGCCCGTACACTGCTGACCACTAGGGATGTAAGAAAAGGTACGCGGGGGAAGGGGGTAAAAAAATTGTTAGTATCAGCTGGGACGGGAGAGATCCCTGGGCCATCCTCCATTCCATGCACACTCCAGCGCATTAAGAGGAGAAATTGCATAGAAGCGCATTGGGCTGCTTCCTGCTCTGCTGTCGACCCAGGCCTGACTGTTCCTTTGAGCCACGTGGGCCTCCATACAGCTGAGCGGTTTAAAGGAACCATCAGGGACCGAGGCAGCAGAGCAGGAACCAGTCTGACCTGCAGCGGTACAGCTCCTGTTCTTGTTGCGTTGGAGTGATATGTGCGAAACGAGGAAGGCAGGCAGCCGGAAAGCAGACTACACAGAATTATGTAAGGACGAGGAAGAATTATGTGCAAATTCTGCATTGTACATTAGCACAGAATTCCCCCAGGAGTAAAGCTAATAGCAAATAAGGATGTACATTCATCTCAAATGATTTCTGAAGTCATTTCATATCCTTTCTAACCCCAAATTACAGAATAAACCCCCCAAATTGCATGTCATTTAATTTTACACTTTTTCAGTGTTGATAATTGTCTGGCAAGAGCCAGCCTCTAACGATCTGTGCTTAGGATGCAACTATCACCAGAAAGAGCTATTCTGCCAGCTGGTAGGCTGGCTCTAGCCAGCTCATTCTATCCTTTGAAATCAGTGTTGCAGGTACAATAGTGAAATTGTCAGAAATCCTGGAAACTGATTTAAAGAATTACTCCAAACATGTTTCTTGTGACAGGTTTCTAAGTTCAGGGCAAAGTATTCTGGAAACCTTATTAAAAAAATGCTTCCTGCTTAAATTCTTGGACTTATAAGCCAAGTACTTGTGTGAAATTCCCAGCTGCTATTATATTATCAGGGACATTTAACTTACCTTCTACCATGTGGTCTACAAGTGGCTTCCTCAATATGGCATCTGTGATCTCTTGCAGAAGCTTCGCAGTACTTCGATATTATTGCGAGGTTACTGCAAGAGGTTGCAGCAGCTATTTTCGGGATGCTGCTGCTAGGGGCAGGAGTGAGGGTGGTTTGCCCTTGCCCCCATCACCCCATTAGACCACCAGGAATTGAAGTATGTGGTGGTGGGAGAGTTACTGCAGGAATTGGGAGGGAGGTATTCAGTGGCGTACCAAGGGGGGGGAGCGGTCCGACCCGGGTGCACAGCCAGCCGGATCCAGAACCTCCCGCGCTGCTCCAAACGGTACCTCAGCGCAGCTGCCGTACTTAGAGTAGCCGCGCTTAAGTGAACGAAGGTCCCGTGATGACTGTGTCGTCTACCGCCTCTGTTCCAGAAGAGGTAAGTGACGTTGGGGGGGGGGGGGGTGGACCAACAGCAGCAGTCATCACGGGATCTTGCTGCAACTAACTGCGTCTGCTGGCCCAGCCCCCTCCGACGTCACTTACCTCTAACATCCGGAGCAGAAGCAGTCATCACGGGACCTTTGGGATTGAGAAAGAAAGGAGCATAGTAGGGTGGTGAAAGGAGGTCAGGGTGTTATGGAAGGATGTGAAGGGTGAGAAAGGGGGGTCAGAGTGGTATGGAATCATGGTGAAGGGTGAGAAAGGGGGTCAGGGTGGTATGGAACGGTGTGGAGGATGACAAAGGGGGGTCAGGGTGGTATGGAACCGTGGTGGAGGGAGAGAAAGGGGCAGATGCTGATGGAATTGCAGGGAAAGAGACATAAGGGGGAAGGATACTGCATGGAATTGGGTTGGAGGGAGAGGAAGGGGGCAGATGCTGATGGAAATGGGGGGGGGGGAGAGGAGAGAGTGAAATGCCAGACCATGTGGGTGTGGGATAGGGAAGGGAAGAAGAGGAGAGGAGAGATGCCAGACCATTGGAGGAGGAAAGGGAGGAAGATGGATGCCGGATTAATAGGGTTGAAGGGAGAAATGGAAAGGGGATGCATAAAGTTTCTAGAAAGGGAATAGAAAGAGAGAAGATCTCATATAGAAGGGGCAGAGAAAGGGTAGACAGTGGATGAAAGGAAGAGAGTGATAAAAAGATGAGGAAAGCAGAAACCAGAGAAGACAAGGTAGAAAAAAATTCTATTTATTTATTTATTTTTTGCTTTAGGTGAGATGCATCGCTGTTTCTGTGATGTTGCATTGTATGCAGAGTCCAGCTTCTTGGTGCTTCAGTTTAACCTTTGTCTACGTATTTTTATTCTATCTCCCCATTTAAAAAACTGTAGAGCGTTTTTTAGCTTTGGCATCTGAGCAGTTACCACCGTGGCTAAAAACCACACTACAGTTTTGTAAAAGGGGGAGGAGTTAGTTTGTGATTACATACTAGGCAAAGGTGTTTTCTGTGTTCTGTGTATTCAAAAAGACATGGTTTTCTGTTAGGATTGACTGTGTAGGATTGATCTGTACTAGTCTGGCTTGTTTAGTTTTACAGTGGGTGTATTGATGTTCTACTGCTCACTGCAGTATGTAAGATGCTGCCTTTTCCTAAGTACACTCTTGTGTGACGTGTGGATTGTTACTAACAATCATGTTTTTCATACAGATTGGGGGGTGGGGGGGTCAAAAAATGATGGGCCCCGGGTGTCACATATGCTAGGTACATTCATTGGCATTATACAGTACAGCATAAGACATGAACATAAATTGAAGGTTTTTTTGCCAGTGAGGTGATCGTTCAACTGCCTCTTTAAGCCGTTTTGGTGAGGTGGGAGGGCCTTTTCTGAGGCTTTTTCCTTCATGTTGAAATGATCTGGTCTATGCTGTATTTGTTTTCATTTACTTTATTGGACTTTACCACACTCCTTTTGAAAGTGTTTATCCTACTATACATTGAGTTTTCATGACATCTGGGTTTTTCTAGCTATAATACATATGCTAGGTATGCCACTGGAGGTACTTAAGGTTATGGGATGGGGGAAGAAAAGAGGAGACCATTTTGGTGACGCTCAATGGGCCTTGGGAGGTCTTATAAAAGGGTTTTAAAAGTTGTGGGTCCTTGTCAGTATTCAATACTGTAATTAGGTGCCATTGACTCATGCTGGAGTCCTAGCGACTTGATGACTTGCGGATCTAAAAAGAAATCAGTTTTGCGCTAGTTCGTAAAGGTCCTCCAGCGTCATCCCCATGGTTGTTTTCAGTGTGTCCAGCCATCTGATTGCAGGTCACCCTCTTCACCTGATTTCCTTCGATCTTCCCAAACATGATATCCTTCTCCAGTGATCTCTTTCTTCTGATGGTGTTACTAAAATAAGACAGTCCTAACTTCATCATTCAATACTAGGACCTGCATTAGTAAGCAGGTAAATTTAGGACAAGTTTTGAGCTGTCCTAAATTCACCTGTGTAGCTGTGTGGGATCTGGCACTTAATATTACCAGCAGCCACATACTTGCCAGCTCCTTCCCAATGCCGCAACCAGAACAGCCCCAGACCTTCCCAATTTGGGGGGGGCTAGTCAGAGCCAATATTCAGTGGCCCTGACTCATTAAATGTTTCTGAATATCCAAAGCTGGGTTGTGTGACATTAGATTCAATTACAATCATTTGTGTACTATTGAAGGTAGATCTGAAACCTTTACTATAATAATGTCATGTAGACACATATATTGCATTTACAGAAAGGGTCAGATTCTATAAACGACATTTGTAGAATCAGGCCTAGGGCACTTAAATCAATTTAGGTGCCGGTAGGCATCATGATGTTAGGTGCCAGGTTTTTCTTGGCCTAAAATGCTGGCACCTAACATTCGGGCCTACTAGTGCCATGCCTGAAATCCATGCCCAAATCATACCCAAATCCATGCCCAATCCATGCCCTAACTGCTGGTAGTGATCATGACAGGACTCTAGGTGCCGGCAATGCAGGCCTGTGAAACCCTGGCCTACATTTCCTGTGCCTAGGGTATTGTCAAGCCATGATTCTGGAAGCAGCACCTGCTGGTGATTAGCATGTGGCAGGTACCTGTTTTGTAGGCACCCACCGCTTACTAGTGGCATAGTAAGGGGGTGGGGGGCAGATCGCCCTAGGTGTGGTCTTCCTAAGAGCATGGCACTCCTCCTCCTCTCCACCCCACCCACCCCCGCTCCTGTCTATGTCGCACGCATGTGCCCCTTGGCTTCCCCTGTACCTTTTTTTACTTCCCCAGTGCGAGGTTGCTGCTTGCGTTGGCACGAGCGCTCTCTCTGACGTCATTTCAGGGATCCACGATTAAGAAGTGACGTCAAAGGACAAGCCGATGCCGACATGGGCATGCTGCTCATGCCGGAAAAGTTGAAAAAGGTACAGGGAAAGGGAAGGGACATGCACACGTGACAGGGGGGTGGGGAAGAGGGCATGGGAGGGGCGCCACTGCCGCTTACAGATGCCGCAACAATTGGAAGACAGGGCATTCCTGTCAAACAAGCAGTATACTTTCTCATACCAGATGGAAGCTAGAACAATCTAAATAATTCTGATAGTTATGGCTAATTCAGTTTGGCTTTATTGAGCTGTTATGGAGATGGACAGCCAATGTTATGATCATTAAATTAATTGAACGATTGTAGAACTTCCCAGACAACACCCAAAAACTCTGTTTCATAAAGGCTGTTTCAATTACAGAAATGTTCTGTTGCAGACCACAGCAGTTACCCACTATGAATGAAAACCTTTTGGAGAAGAATCCTAATTAAGTGCAAACTACTTCGAACATGATGGAGCTTTAAACAATACACAGGCTTAAATAAAGCAACTTGGCCCCTAACGCTAGCATGTGAGTCGACCAGTAGATTCCGGCAGGGACATGAGTATCTAGGGATTGCTTCTGTTTTATGCCATCTGCACTAGAGAATGAAAAATTTGTCCCCGTCCCCGCGAACTCGGTCCCTATATACAGGAGTGTGTCTTTAGCAGTGAGGGGCTTGAAAGTTTGAACTATCCATGGGGGTCTTTACTGAGGGAAGCAGAGGCCAGGGAAGTGGCTCAGAAAGGGGGGGCAGTCCGCCCTGGGTGCGTTCTTCGTCGGGGCGCTAGCATCCCTCCTCCTCTCTGCCCCCCCCCCCCTCCCATTCCTCCCTCTGCTGCAGTGATGAACTTGCTGCCGGTGTCAGCTTCTGTGCTTTCTCGGACACCACTTCCAGAGAGAGCACCGAAGCTGATACGAACAGCAAGTTCGTCGCTGCTCGCACCGAAGTTAAAAAGGTACGGGGAAGGGGCATTGGGGTGGGAAAGAGGGCAGTAGAGAGGTTCCACCGCCCCTGGCGCTGGTCACCCTTGCTACGCCACTAGGAAAGGGATTTGAGGGAATCCCTTGACCACACAACTGACAGCACCAGTTCAAAACACGCTGCATTATTTAAATTACATAATGAGGTATTTTGAATGCTTTCCATTTTTATTTTAAAATTTCTATACTGCACTGTCTACCCTTCTAGATGGATCACAATCAATTTTGTTATTATGTAGCTTGTAGTACCTTAAACGAAGCTGCACTGCAGTAAAATAGCACACAATTTTGCTGTTTAATGCATATTGCGGGGCAAAAATCATGTGTCATTAGATTGTAAGCTCTTCTGAGCAGGGACTGAGTCTTGAATGTTCTAATGTACAGCGCTACATACATCCAGCAGTGCTATAGAAATGATAAGTAGTAGCCATTCCCTTAATGCAGCCTTTGTCAGGTCAGGTTTTCAAGCAAGGTCCTTGGCATCATTATCAATTCTTCTCTCTCCCTCAATGCCCACCTCAACTCCTTGGCTAAATCATGCTTTTTCAGCCTCCACATGCTGAGGAAAGTAAGATCCTATTTTCGCCAACAACATTTTGCCGTCCTTGTCCAATCCATCATCCTCTCCAAATTAGACTACTGCAATGCCATCTACTTAAGCCTATCAAAAAAAAGTCTTCAAAGACTCCAGCTAATCCAGAATACTGCAGCCAAGTTTATCTTTGCAAAACACAAGTCTGACCATGTCTCCCCACTCCTAGCCAAACTTCACTGGCTCCCAGTGATTTCCAGAATCCATTTCAAATGCTCCTGCCTGGCTTTTAAGATCATTCACGGCATCCTTCCTCCCTTAATCCCACTATCTTATAACTCCTCGAGTCCTCTACCAGACCCGCCCAAAGGTATAAACTATCCTTCCCCTCTCTACACGGTATTCGCTATGCAGGCAAACTTGGAAAATCCCTTCTCTTCAGAATCACAGGTCTTTGGAATGACCTTACTACCCCGCTGCGGAACCTGGGCTCGCTCCAATTATTCCGCAAGCAACTGAAAACATGGCTTTTCTCTAAAATGTAATTCTATCTCCCCTTACTCTTCTCTTTTATATACAAGTTCATGTAAACCTTTTTTTCCTTCTCTTCCTATATTTTAAGTTCTTGTAAACCGTGCTGAGCTCCACATCCGTGGAGATGATGTGGTATATAAACTTAAGGTTTAGTTTAGTTTAGTTTAGGTTTTCAGAATTTCCTAAATAAATATGCATGAGATCTGTTTGCATACAATAGAAGCAGTGCATGCAAATAGATTTCATGCAAATTCATTGGGGAAATCCTGAAAACGCGACTGGATTGCAGCCCTTGAGGACCGATATTGGACAACCCTGCCTTAATGCATGTTAATAGCTTCCTCTTGAATCTTCCTGAATGTTCACCTTCCATCTAGGTGAAGAAACATTTTTTAAATTTGATTTTGTTGGGCCAAGTTTGATATTACAATTCTCTTACTGCAATCATGTGAGTGAAATTTCAGCTTTGTGTCCACAATAAACTTACAAAAATCCATCAGTATTCTTGATCCAAGCCAGGATCCTCCAAAAATCTAAAGAAATAGCATGAGACATCTGCATCACAGAAGACTGATCTCCAATATTCATGCTTGAGAGCAGCACCAACCAGAAATATTCTTCCACAGTATGTGCTGCCAAGTCCAATCTACTATGTATTGCACTCCGAGAGATCCACTTCTAGCACATCAATCCCAGCTTTACATAAGAATTGCCATACTGGGATATACCAAACATAAGAATTGCCGCTGCTGGGTCAGACCAGTGGTCCATCCTGTCCAGCAGTCCGCTCACGCGGCAGCCCTCAGGTCAAAGACCAGTGCTCTAAATGAGTCCAGCCACACTAACTTCTAACTAGAGAATGACATCACTGTCCCTGTCTCCGTGGATAACCGCGGGAGACCATTTACATGTCATTCTTTAAGGAGAGAGGGAAGAATCAGAATATGATTGGGCACAACTACTGACCCTCAGGCCTTTTATTGAAAAATGCTGGTGTGGAAGGACTGAGGTTGAGATAAAGAATGACATGGGATGATTAAAACACAAGGTCCATCAAGCCCTGAATTCTGTTTCCAAAAGTGGCCAATCCAGATCACAAGTGCCTGGCAAGATCCCAAGGGAATCCCCCCCAGATTTTATGCTGTTTATCCTAGGAATAAGAAATGGATTTTCCCAAATCCATCTTAATAATGGATTATGGATTTCTCTTTCAAGAAATTATCCAAGCAGGGTTTAAAAAATGTTTGGATAATTTCACCACATTTTCCGGCAACGCATTCCAGAATTTAATTACACATTGAGTGACAAAATATTTTCCCTTTTTTCTCTGCTCCATAGCACACCTGCTTCACCTCAGCATATTTCCTTCCTCATTTACAAGTAGTGTCAGTCAAGAATAACCACTGTGTATAATTGGAAGAAATTCTCCAGAATTACCGCACTCAGAGAATTCATATAGACTTTTCCTTTCTAGATTTTACTTTGATATCCCGACAGGCCCTGTTTTGCGCATCTGCTGCATCAGGGGAAAGTCTATATGAATTCCCTGAGTGCGGTAGATCTGCACCTGATTTCAACTGTAAACTGCGGAGATTTTGCTTAATACCAGAAGAAAATAAGATAAGTGCTCTGTTGAAATATATTGGAGATATATTTTAATTGTGATTATGATTATTCTAAAGTTATACAACGGATTTTTTTTCTTTGAGACCAAGGATGTATTTCTCTGTGGCAACTAAGTACTTGCCATAGAAAGTTTCCCAGATATTTCTCTGAGAAACACTGAGGTCTTTTTCTCCGGTATAAGAGGCAAGGCACATATAGTTTCTGTTATTAAGAAAATACAAGAATATCATCTTTGTGGGGTAATTTGTATATCATTTTTACTTGTGTCTCTACATTTGTTTCTGAGAATGAAGCAACTTGCTGATGGTTAGAAGTACAGAATGGCACAGTGACAAAATTAATCACCATTCCTGTCCCCGCAGATAACGGCAGGAAACCATCCCTTAACATTCTTTAGTGTCTGTCTCAACCTCAGTCCTTCTATACCAACATTCTTCAATGCAAGGCTTGAGGGTCAGTGGTTGTGCCCATTCATACTCTGATTCTTATTTGAGCCATTTATAGGATAATGAAGCTATTGTGACATCGCTGATGAGGCTGTCTCATAGGCATTGGTGGAATGAGGCATTATGTTGGTACTCTAGGTTTCTGCCAGGTACTTGGAAACACTGTTGGAAACAGGATACTAGGCTTGATGGACCTTGTGTTCTAACCATCCCATGTCATTCTTTATCTCAACCTCAGTCCTTCTATACCAGCATTCTTCAATGCAAGGCCTGAGGGTCAATGGTTGTGCCCAATCATATTCTGATTCTTCCCTCTCTCCTTAAAGAATGACATGTAAATGGTTTCCCGCAGTTATCCGCAGGGGCAGAGACGGTGACATCATTCTCTAGTTAGAAAGAGAAACCATTAGACACATGGTATTTGAATCCCACCTTCTCTGGTTCTTATCCACAGCTGAGGCTGGACTCATTTAGAGCACTGGTCTTTGACCTAAGGGCTGCCACGTGAGCGGACTGCTGGGCAAGACCCAGCAGTGGCAGTTCTAATGTTCACATTTCTATCAGTGCACATTTTGATCCTTTTCCTATGCTGACACCCTATAATGAACCTTCAGTCAATTAAACATTTTG
The DNA here is from genome assembly GCF_902459505.1 of Geotrypetes seraphini. Lineage (NCBI taxonomy): Eukaryota > Metazoa > Chordata > Amphibia > Gymnophiona > Dermophiidae > Geotrypetes > Geotrypetes seraphini. The sequence continues at coordinate 37,405,480 of NC_047101.1, forward strand.
TCTAAACAAGGAGAGCTGCTGACGGGAGGAAATTTTCGACAAGATTAAACTTTCATTGTTTTAAAAGCTTCCTCCTAGCTTGACTTTAAGAACATAAGAACATAAGAACATAAGAAGCGCCATCTCCGGATCAGACCTTCGGTCCATCAAGTCCGGCGATCCGCACACGCGGAGGCCCTGCTAGGTATACACCTGGCTTATTTTATAGCCAACCATATCTTTATATGCCTCTCTCAAGGAGATATGCATCTAGTTTGCTTTTGAAGCCTAGGACTGTCGATTCCGCAATAATCTCACCTGGGAGAGTATTCCAGATGTCAACCACTCTCTGTGTGAAGCAGAACTTCCTGATATTAGTCCTGAACTTGCCCCCCCTTAGCTTCATTTCATGTCCTCTTGTCCGTGTCAAATTGGACAATGTAAATAATCTTCTCTGCTCTATTTTGTCGATTCCTTTCAGTATTTTGAAGGTCTCGATCATATCCCCATGCAGTCTCCTTTTCTCAAGGGAGAACAATCCCAGTGTTTTAAGTCGATCCTCATATTCCAGTTTCTCCATACCCTTCACTAGTTTAGTTGCTCGTCTCTGCACCCTCTCCAGCAGTTTTATATCCTTCTTTAAGTAGGGAGACCAATGTTGGACGCAGTATTCCAAGTGGGGTCTGACCATTGCCCTATAAAGCGGCATTATAACTTTCTCCGATCTACTCGAGATTCCTTTCTTTATCATGCCCAACATTCTATTTGCCTTATTTGCCGCTGCCGCGCATTGTGCCGACGGCTTCGGGGTCCTATCTATCAGTACACCCAGATCCCTTTCTTGTTCACTTTTTCCCAGAGTTGCACCTGACATTCTGTACTCGTATTCCTTATTTTTACTGCCTAAATGCATTACCTTGCATTTCTCCACGTTGAACTTCATCTGCCATTTCTCCGCCCATTTTTCTAACCGACACAAATCGCTCTGGAGTTCCTCACTGTCCTCCTGCGATCTGATTGCCCGGCAGAGTTTTGTGTCGTCTGCAAACTTGATGATCTCACTGGATGTTCCGTTTTCCAGGTCATTGATATAAATATTAAAAAGGATCGGCCCAAGTACCGAGCCTTGGGGTACACCACTAGTCACTTTCTCCCAGTCGGAGAACTTCCCATTTATGCCCACTCTCTGCTTCCTGTTTTCCAGCCATTTGCCTATCCATCTTTGTATATCTCCCTCTATGCCATGGCTTTGTAGTTTCCTAAGAAGTCTTTTGTGTGGAACTTTGTCAAATGCTTTCTGGAAGTCCAAGTATATTATGTCCACCGGCTTTCCACTATCAATTTGCTCGTTCACGGTCTCAAAGAATTGGAGTAAATTCGTCAAACACGATTTCCCTTTCCTGAATCCATGTTGACTGGGTTTCATCAAGTCATGTGTGTCCAAGTGCTGAACTATGCTATCCTTGATCAGTGATTCAATCATCTTGCCGGGGACAGATGTAAGACTCACAGGTCTATAGTTGCCCGGTTCTCCTCTCGATCCTTTTTTGAAAATTGGCGTGACGTTCGCTTTCCTCCAGTCATCTGGTATCTGACCAGTTCTGATTGACAGGTTTGCAAGTTTTTGCAGTAACTCTCCGATTTCGACCTTCAATTCCTTCAAGACTCTCGGGTGAATTTCATCCGGTCCAGGGGATTTGTCACTTTTAAGTTTGTCGATCTGGTAGTATATCTGATCTAAGTTCACTTCAACTGTGGTGAGGCTGTCCTTTATTTCTCCTGTAAACAGTTTCTCCACTTCAGGTATTGTTGAGGTGTCCTCCTTCGTAAAGACAGACGCAAAGAAGGAATTTAGTTTGTCTGCGATTTGTTTATCTTCCTTGATGTACCCTATTTCTTGTTGTCATTTTTTAAACTATCTTCCCCACCCCCCTTTTTAAATTGTTGGTATTTCTTAATATAGTTAACATTTTATTAATGCAGAATCTTTAGAAGGTTTTAATCCGATGTATGCATTTGTATTGTATTTATTGCATGATGTATGTGTACTGCGATTGAGTGTTGCAAACCGCCTAGCACTCTTAGGTATGGCGGTCTATAAAAATAAATTATTATTATACACATTATAGAAAACTTCTGAAGACCTTCTCCAGATGTCATCCGATCCTTGTCAGCAAACCGGAAGCCCCAAATCCAGTGTCTCCGGTCATCAACTCATCTGAGACATTCACACTCTCCTCCTGCATGCCAAATTCGCTGAATCTGTCTCCTTTCAGGACAGGCACCGCTCGCGTCTCTCTGACCATTTACAGCGCCAACCATGGCCTCCCCCTCGCGGTCGCTCCTCTTCATGGCTGAAGCTAGCGGCTGCAGCGCCTTCTCTGAGTCGACGCTGCTCAGCAGAACCAGGCTGGCGTTAGGGCCGGGCGCCTCTGGGAATTGAACTCATAACCTGAGGGTGTTGAGGCAGCTGTTCTAACCACTTGCCCACTAAAGTCTAATCGGTTGTTATTGCTGTCCACTGAGCATACAATTTAATGTAACAGCTCATTATTCATTGACAGTAGCAAACCTTTTCTAGGGGAAAACAAATAAATTAATGAGCGGTAAGTTAATATTTGCAAGTGCTCGGATGTGCCTCTTTATTTAAACTCCTCACTGCTTATATTTTATGTGCATCTGTGATAAAGAAGTTGTGAATTATGCTTACTTTGGAGAAAGTAAACTCCATAGGGACCCTCTCGGTAACTATATTGCATATTTTAAAATTCCAATCTGACACAGCCTCTCTCACAGTTAACGATTTAGCAATCTGTAGACTGCAACTAAAGTGGAAAGTTATAATTATGTTGCTCTTGAGGTGTCCCAGTGCCATTTGTTTTCTTTCGTGAGGGTTCTACAGTAAGTGGAAAAAGTACTGCTCCTGGTTTGGAGCGACAAAATCAAGTCACGTTCCTGCATATCTGAACCAAGTTGTTGAGCGTGGAAATGATCAATGGGAAGCGAAGGTACCGTATCAATCAATTTGTTTCCCTTAATTTCAAAGAAGAGAAAATCCTCTGATCGATAATATCGACCAAAATGCTTCTGACATTTTTGAGTGTTCCTGTTGCATCTTCCTTCCTCTCTCCCTTCACCGGTTCTTCGCTGTTGGCAGTGAGCTGCATGTGTCAAATGATCCTTCATCAGGCTGGAAAGAGGAGAAAATGGACTCTGTTTATCGGAACTTGTTTGCCTTGCTCAATGCTTGATAGCTTGTAAGTGTGGAGGTCCCTGTACCCCGTTATAATCTATAACTTATATTTCACTGAATATAAGTGGGGTTCTGAGGCTTATTTTTTTCTCCCGCTTATTTATTTATTTTTTTAAATTCTTTATTTAACGTCATGAAGCCAAATTCAGTGCTAAAAGTCCGATTCCTCTGAATAGCTTGTAATATGATGCACAAACTTATTGAGATCTAATTACATTTAGTTTGGGTAGAAGAGTGTATTTAGACTCTTTGTAATTGAACATGTACCGTACAAAAAAAATTGCCACTGTTTATTATTCTATGTATTCACTACAAATGATTTGTTTTTAATGAATAGAGTTCCTGAAGTTTGGAAGATAATATCATTCTGATTAAAGCTAAATGGTTTATTAGAACTTGAGAGACAATGAATTTGGACTTTTAAATCATATGACTGGGCTGATGCATTTTCAACATAAACTAATTTCCAGAATTACTCAAGTCACCATTTTGCTCTCCTGGGAAGGTGGTGGAGAAAAAAATGGTGACAGAGAACATAAGAACTGCCATCTCTGCATCAAATCCATGGTCCATCGAGTCCGGCGATCCACACACGCGGAGGCCCAGTCAGGTGTACACCTGATGTAGCTTTAGTCACCCATATCCCTCTATGCCTCTCGTAAGGAGATGTGCATCTAATTTGCCTTTGAATCCTAGCACAGTGGATTCCGTAAAAACCTCCTCTGGGAGAGCATACCAGGTGTCCACCGCTCGCTGCGTGAAGCAGAACTTCCTGACATTTGTCCTGGACTTGTCCCACCTTAGCTTCAATCCATGTCCTCTTGTCTGTTTCACGTTGGACAATGTAAATAATTTATTTTCCTGCTCTATTTTGTCGATGCCTTTCAGTATTTTGAAAGTCTCAATCATGTCCCCTCGCAGTCTCCTCTTCTCAAGGGAGAACAGTCCCAGTTTCTTGAGTCGTTCCTCATATTCCAAGTTCTCAAACAAATGTGGGATGAACACAGATAATCTCTAATCAGAAAATAATGGGTATACTTTCAAGGAACTAAGGCCAGTACTGGGCAGACTTGCACGGTCTGTGTTCCATATATGAACATCCAGTTGAGGATGGGCTGGGGAGGGTTTAGATGGGCTGGAGGGAGCTTTGATGGAGACTCCAGTAGATGGAACCTAATCACACTACTGGGCAGGGCTCTGGGTTTCTGGCCCAGAAATATCTAAGAAAAAGGACCAATTATACTAAATTAATTTATGGCGCATATATGGTTGGACAGACTGGATGGACCACTCGGGTCTTTATCTGCTGTCATTTACTATGCTAGTAATAAGGAAAGCATTGACAAAGGTGCCACCAGCCGTCCGGATTTACCCAGACATGTCCGGATGGCTTTTTAAAACTCTACTCTTTGTCTGGGTTTTGAAAAGCTTCCAGCTCGGGACTGCATCGGGAGGGTATCTATGGATGCAACGTGGTGATGTCACACGTATGCATGCATGCATGTGATGTCATCACTTCACACCTGCGCATGCGCAGATGCCCTTCCGAGGTGGATCTGAGCATGAGAACAGGTTGAGGGGGCGGGGCGGGGGCAGAACGGGGTGTGACTTGGGTGGAATGGGGCGGGATGGGGCGGGGTGAAACTGGCCAGGCCTGGGGCAGGGCCATAGTTCCGGATTTTACAATAGTAAAATCTGGTAACCCTACAAGGACCCCTGTACATTTCTTTCTTGTCATATGTGTTAATAATTTCTTTTGACTCTTTCCTAAGCATTTATGTATGAATCAGTATTTATTTATTCCGTTTTTTAGTCCGTCCTCCCAAAGGAGCCCAGAGCGGGTTACAAAGTACATCCATAATAATCCATACAATAGAGAGATGGCATAATTTACATAAATTACAATATAGACTTGATAATAAAACATATGCACAGAAACCCCTTAAAAGGAAAGTCATTTTCCAAAGTGTGAACACTGAAGTTTAAATGAAATTTTTGTGTCACATCAGTATAGCAAATCTTAGTCAAATTATAAAGTGCTTTAAAATGAACAGATTAGAAGACTCCATCCAACCAAAGCAGCAAGAAACACAGAGGCAGTAAGGATGGCTAAATATAATGGAAATATCTTTTACTTAATACACATTCAAATGCATGTGATAATGAATAAGATAGCGGTGCCCCATTTTAGATTGTAGAAGTAGGAAATGGTAGGTCGGAGCATTTCAAGTTTCACCCGAATCTGCTGAGGTAGAGCCTGTTCTAGAATATAGGAGAAATGGATGTTTATGCACAAGCCCCAAAATTCTGTATATGGCCTGATTTTCAAGTATTTTCAGTCAGTTGTAAACTTCCTTGTTAATAAATATTTTAATGTGTATTAAGACCTTTTAATTTAAACAATTTTTATTGATGATAAAGCCATTACAAGTAAAGAACATAACCATCGCACTCAAATGGTATACTGTATAACATAAAAATATCAAACAATATATAACTGAATATCATCATCAAATTTTTCAATAATAAACATATCAACCCTCACCCCCATCTTCCCCCCTTTTTTATATCCCCCCTTTTATTCCTATCAACTCTCCTTTAAACCTCAGTCCCTTTTTTTAAACAAAAAAAACCATATTACTTTGTTTGATTGTGAGATTCGTCACAATGGCTGAAATAGGATCTCAAAACAGTAATTTGGAGGAAAACAGGCTTGCAAAAAAAAAAAACAAAAAAAAAAACTAACCTCGGGAGGAAGGCTAGTGAATCAGGTCGCAAAGTGCTTGGGACACGATCGGTGGGCTTAGTGAATCTAGCTCTTAGTCTCACCAGGCTCTTTTGATAAGAGCCCTGCTGGGAAGTCAGACACTTGCCAATAGAACTCAGCGTGGAGAGTGACAACTACGTTGATTCGACCCTTTCACAACAATAATTATCAATTACATTTTTGAAAAAAGTGAACCCTCAGCGTGAGGAAGTAAGCGGTAGGGAAGGGCAAAAAGCCTAAACTCCAAGTGCTTAACTCAATAGGTTTTTCCAATGTGAAAAACTCACAACTCAGCCTGCACACCATCACAGGGGCCACATCGTGTACTAGTGTAAATTTTAACTAATGTGTGCACAAATAAATAAATTTGTATCAACGTAGTGAAATTCAACCACTCGTTCAACAATTCTCATTTAAAGATATAAATTGTAAAGCGCCAAACAGCCACTTAGCTTTGTTGTCCATATAGTTTTCAAATGAATCTGGGGGGGGCCAGCAAAATGAATGAACCCCCTAATAGGCTCGACCAGGCTTGGTTTCAGGGACAAATGCCCCTTCTTCAGGAGCTCACAGTAATAACTTTGAAGCTGTTTGAATTATGGCGGCAGTGACGCAAAGTTTCCCGAGAGGAGAGAGGACGTCAGATAAGGCGATGGTCAGAAAAAAGTCACAGAAGTGTACCATACTGTGTTTAAACTCACGAGCCTCGGAGCCCTTTCAGGTCTGCAAGTGGAAGCACCGCACTACACCGCCTTATTGGGCAGACTGGATGCACCGTGCAAGTCATTCTTCTATTCTGCACTTCTTTGAGGGAGTAAATAGGCAGATAGACAAGGGCGACCCAGTTGACATTGTATATTTGGATTTTCAGAAGGCGTTTGACAAGGTTCCACATGAACGACTACTTCGGAAAATTGCAAGCCATGGAATTGAGGGTGAAATACTCACATGGATTAAAAACTGGCTGGAGCATAGGAAACAGAGAATGGGGATAAATGGGCATTACTCGGACTGGAAGAGCATCACCACTGGGGTGCCGCAGGGCTCGGTGCTTGGACCCGTGCTCTTCAACATCTTTATAAACGATCTGGACATTGGTACGACGAGTGAGGTGATTAAATTTGAGGACAATACGAAGTTATTCAGAGTAGTGAAGACACAGGGGGATTGCGAAGATCTGCAACGTGACATAATCAAGCTCGAGAAATGGGCATCGGCATGGCAAATGAGGTTCAATGTGGATAAGTGTGAAGTGATGCATGTCGGTAACAAAAATCTCATGCACAAATACAGGATGTCTGGGGCGGTACTTGGGAGTTCTGATCGACAAGTCGATGAAGCCATCCGCGCTATGTGCGGTGGCGGCGAAAAAGGTGAACAGAATGCTAGGAATGATAAAGAAGGGGATTATGAACAGATCAGAGAAGGTTATCATGCAGCTGTACCGGGCCATGGTACGCCCTCACCTGGAGTACTGCATCCAGCACTGGTTGTCGTGCATGAAGAAGGACACAGTACTACTCGAAAGGGTCCAGAGAAGAGCGACTAAAATGGTTAAGGGGCTGGAGGAGTTGCTGTACAGTGAGAGATTGAAAAAACTGGGCCTCTTCTCCCTTGAAAAGAGACTGAGAGGGGACTTGATCGAAACGTTCAAAATACTGAAGGGAATAAACTTAGTAGATAAAGACAGACTGTTCACCCTCTCCAAGGTAGGGAGAACGAGAGGGCACTCTCTAACGTTGGAAGGGGATAGATTTTGTACAAACGTAAGAAAATTCTTCTTCACCCAGAGAGTGGTGGAAAACTGGAACGCTCTTCCGGAGGCTGTTATAGGGGAAAACAGCCTCCAGGGATTCAAGACAAAGTTGGACAAGTTCCTGCTAAACTGGAATGTACGCAGGTGAGGCTGGACTCATTTAGAGCACTAGTCTTTGACCTAAAGGCCGCCCTGTGAGTGAACTGGTGGGCAAGATGGACCACTTGTCTGACCCAGCAGTGCTAATTCTTATGTTCTTATGTCATCTACTGTGTTCCTGTATCCGTATCATTTAATTTCTGTTGCATATCCTGGAATTCCTCAAATCCATTCTCCACCAGATCCACGCAAAAATTAAAACTATCCTTCCCCTCCTCAAAGGGTATCTCCCTCGTCGGTAAACTCGGGTCCTCCCTCCACTTCAGAATCGCTCAGCTCTGGAATAGTCTCCCTTCCCCTCTCCGCAACTTGAGCCCCCTTCTACCATTCCGTAAGCTTCTGAAGACTTGGCTCTTCTCCAAAACGTAACCCGTCCCCTCCCTATTATTATCACACCTAACCTCTCTCTTACTTACTTTTATAAACCCACTGGAGTTCCGTTGCTTCCTATCCATGTAAACCATGTCGAGCTCCACCTGTGGAGATGATGCGGTATATAAACCCAAGATTTAGATTAGATTAGATTAGATTAGGTTAATAATTATTGAAGAAAAAATAATCCCCTTGTTAATAAAGCAAGTAATTTGAACGCTTCCATAGAAAAACTAAAATAACTTTGCGATCTAATGCAAAGAACTGATACATTACAGGAAGATCATAATAATTTACAGCTATTCATTTCCCCAGATATTAAACTGACATTTATGTTCCAGAAATATATCTTTTCATGCAACTCAAGCACACACAGATGACAAAGAAACACATTAACTGCTTTCTACTGCTGACAATATTTCTACTGTCCTGTACTTCACTATTACCTCTCCCGTGACCTCCTAGAATTTTTTTTTTCCACGTAATGAAATATAATTGGTCAGTGAAAAACTAAATACATAAATTTGATGGGTGGAGAGGTGGTCCTGGGGTCAATCACAAGACAGAGGAGATGGGCTCGTTGAGAAATCCACAAGGATTCAAAAGGGAGGTCTGAAACATTAAGTATTACAAGTATTTCTACCTAATTACTGAGGGTAGAAAGTAATTTGTATATCTCAGGAAAAGAATAGGTGACCAGAGATGGAATCTGAAGACAATGGGCTAGATTCACCAAGCAAACCGATTGTGTACCGATCGGTTTGCGAGCCCTTTGTGACCCGATTTCCCTCCGACCCAATTCACTAACCAGTGTACCGATATGATCCCGATCCGTGCATTCAAATGAGGGGAATCGGCATGCAAAGCAGGAAGGACGTGATTCACTAAATTTTCTTCTGGCACACCGACTGGCTGACCAATCAAAAAACTAGTGACTGGTCTTGTGCTAAAACCCTGCTCTCTGCCCTGATTCTCCTGCCTTTTGCCGCCCCTATGCTCTCCTGCTCTGCCTCCCTTCCCTGCAGCGCAAGCCCATGATTTTGATCCTCTTTAAACCCGCGGGTTAAAACCACGGGCTTGCACTGCGGGAAAGGGCAGGAGAGTTGGGGCAGAGAGCAGAGGAGCGGGGCGGCAGAAGGCAGGGCAATCGTAAAGGACCTGAGCGACTGGTCCTCAGCACTCATTTATATTTGATCGGTCAGCCCAGTCAGTGTCCTTTATTTTTTTTACTGAATCACTGCCTGCCTACATTTGCATGCCGTTCCCCCTCATTTGCATGCATGGATCAGAATCGGATCAGCACAGAGGTAGTGAATCGGGTTGGAGGAAAATCAGGTCGCAAACCGATCGGTACACAATCGGATTGCTTAGTGAATCTAGCCTTACTGACATCAGTTTTACTGTGAGCTAAGAGCAGGGGGTTCATGTCTGTATCTTCAGAACAGCAGAGTTAGTAAGGTGTGGATGTATAATGCAAGTGACATGCTTAGAACTTGTGGAGGGAACAGATAGTAATGGAAATATGAACTCTTCTGAATGGTTTCTGGCATATAAGATATATTCTTTTCTGCCCTTGCCCACAAAACAAAGGACATCTAAGTTATATTTAGGTATTTTTTTTTATTATACTTGCTAAATTAGCCTCCTCAACTAGATGGCAAGAAGTAGAGTACTTACTAACAGTGTAGGGTCAACTCCATGATAAGAACCATGAAGTCCTATAATTTTGCGGCTCATTAATGAGACTGGTCTTGTATGCGGCAGAAGAACCAATGCTAGTATGTTCTCGACTTCCTGCCAGCATTAGGGGCTGAGCTGCCAAGAGAAGCTACTACTACTTATCATTTCTATAGAGCAGCTAGACGTACGCAGCGCAGTGCAATGGAACATTCAAGACACAGTCCCTGCTCAGAAGAATTTACAATCGACTCAACAAACATGACAGGTTTGGGTTGGGGAGTCATAAGAACATAAGAACATAAGAAGTTGCCTCCGCTGGGGCAGACCAGAGGTCCATCTCGCCCAGCGGTCCGCTCCCGCGGAGGCCCATCAGGCCCATTCCTGAACAGTGGTCTCTGACTAATTTTATAAATTTCCTCTAATCATATCTCTATAACCTTACCTCTACTCTTATCTGTACCCCTCTATCCTTTTGTCCTCCAGGTACCTGTCCAGACCTTCTTTGAAGCCCTGTAGCGTGCTTCTGCTTATCACATCCTCCGGTAGCACGTTCCATGTATCCACCACCCTCTGGGTGAAAAAGAATTTCCTGGCGTTTGTTCTAAACCTCTCTCCTTTCAATTTTTCTGAGTATCCCCTTGTACTTGTGGTTCCCCATAGTTTGAAAAATCTGTCCCTGTCCATTTTTTCTATGCCCTTCATGATCTTGAAGGTTTCTATCATGTATCCTCTAAGTCGTCGCTTTTCCAGCGAGAAAAGCCTCAGCTTTTTCAGTCTGTCAGTATATGAGAGGTCCTCCATACCCTTTATTAGCTTAGTTGCTCTTCTCTGGACTCTCTCAAGTACCGCCATGTCCTTCTTGAGGTGCGGCGACCAGTACTAGACACAGTACTCCAGGTGCGGGCGCACCATTGCACGATACAGTGGCAGGATGACTTACTTCGTCCTGGTCGTGATACCTTTCTTAATGATACCCAACATTTTGTTTGCTTTCCTTGAGGCTGTGGCGCACTGCGCCGACGCCTTCAATGTTGTGTCTACCATCACTCCCAGGTCTCTTTCAAGGGTGCTCACCCCTAGTGGTGATCCCCCCATCTTGTAAGTGAACATTGGGTTCTTTTTCCCAACATGCATGACCTTGCATTTCCCTATGTTAAAGCTCATTTGCCACTTTTTGGCCCACTCTTCCAGCGTTGTCTGTCTTCCAGCGTTGTCAGTCTTCCAGCGTTGTCAGCGTTGTCTGTCCATCTGTGATAGGACCCCCCAGGAGGGTAGGAACCAGAAGGGAAACCATCTAAATAACCTGTCTAGAAAAGGTTCAAAGAAGAGCGATCAAGATGGTAAAGGGGATGGAACTCCTCTCCTAGAAGGAAAGATTAAAAATGGTTAGGGCTCTTCAGCTTGGAAAAGAGACGGCTAAGGGGAGATAGGACTGAAATCTACAAAATCCTGAGTGGAGTAGAACGGGTACAAGTGGATCGATTTTTCACTCCGTCAAAAATTACAAAGACTAGGGGACACTTGAAGTTACAGGGAAATACTTTTAAAACCAATAGGAGAAAATATTTCAATTAATATAAGGGAAGAAAAATTACTTAGTAAGTTTAAAAGTCTCCTGAAAAGCTGGCTTTTTAAGGATGCGTTTAATTGAGTTATTTAAATTTTATAAATTCAGAATACTTTCTAGTGGACTAATAATGCTGCTAAGTGAAAATTGAGCGGGTAACCTTTTCCCCATCCTATGTCCTTTTATTTGTTTATAAATTGTATTTAATCTTTTTTTTTTTTCCAACTTTCTGTGTTTAGTTGGTCGAAAGTTGTATTAACTGTCTGGTTTGATCTATGTGTTTTTCTTTTTTACCCAATTTTATCCTTATTTGTAAATCGCATTGGATGATGATTTTGGTGATCAAATCAAATTTTTAAATAAACTTGAAATAAAATAAACTTGATAAACTTCACTCAGAGAATAGTTAAGCTCTGGAACGCGTTGCCAGAGGATGTGGTAAGAGCGGATAGCGTAACTGGTTTTAAGAAAGGGTTGGACATGTTCATGGAGGAAAAGTCCATAGTCTGTTATTGAGAAAGACATGGGGGAAGCCACCTCTTGCCCTGGATCGGTAGCATGGAACCTTGGGTTTTGGCCAGGTTAGTGACCTGAATTGGCCACGGAGAATGGGCTACTGGGCTTGATGAACCATTGGTCTGACCCAATAAGGCTATTTTCATGTTCTTATGTCTGCTGCCTTTTGGTCACCCTTGGAATCCTGGTGATATTAAAGTGCCCTTCTTCCTGGTCTACTGCTAGTAGGTAGATTGTAATGGGTGAGGGGAGGGTTTGGAAGCCCTAGAGTGAAGGGTCACCTAGAATGCCTGGTATTCTTGTCTCAGCCCTGATTCATTTGGACTTTAGGTTTCAGGTTTTTATTCATATTTGATGGATCGCTTATTCGATTTACTAAGCGATTAACAATTTCATAAAAGCGGGTTTCAATGAATAAATAAGACACAAACAATTTTAAGACGTACATGGAATGTGAGGATAAAGGGGTAAAGTTACATGTTTATGGCTTAGAGAGAGAGAGAAAAAAGGGATGAAACAATAGGTCAGGGTAAGAAATTCGAGCCCTAATATTTGTATCTAAAAGGGGGTTAAGAGTTAAATATAAAAACTAAATGTTAAATGCGTCTTTAAAAAGACGGCTTTTTAAAAGTTTCTTAAATTGACTGAGGTCTTTTTCTTCTCTAATGTAATGGGGTAGGGCGTTCCACAATTGGGGAGCCATTACAGAGAGCATATTATGCCTTCTAGTGCCTATGATTTTTAGTGAAGGGACTGTAAGGAGCTTTTCGGTCGTCGAACGAAGAGAGCAACAAGTGTTATGAGGAATAAGCAATCGATTGATAAATTGTGGTTCTTTGAAAATTAAGGTCTTGAAAGTTAAGAGTAATATTTTGAAAGTAATACGATGGCTAATTGGGAGCCAATGGGATTTAATCAGTAGGGGAGTGACATGATCGTAATTTTTACCATTGTGAATGAGTTTGACCGCTGTGTTTTGTATGATTTGAAGGCGTCTTTTCTCTTTCTGTGTTAAATGTTAAAGGTCAGAACAACGGGTTAGGAGCTGAAACTGGCATGTCTAGGTTCTAATTTTGTTTCTGTCACAGACTGTGTCACCATGGACAGTCACTTTACTATCTACTTGCTTGATTTCCTTAATGACAATTGGGTGATAACACTGTTCTTTTTTCATTCTCTCCTTCTACAGCTGTCATACAGTGTTGTGTCCAGACTCAACTATGTGTTCCTGGCTATGATTATATATTATTTTGAACCAGCAGTAAACATTGCTGCTCCCTCTCCAAGCATACTAGCCTTCCCCTCTCTACGCGGCATCCACTATGCAGGCAAACTGGGAAAATCCCTTCTCTCCAAAATCACAGGTCTTTGGAACGACCTCACCATCCCGTTGCGGAACCTGGACTCCCTTCAATTATTCCGCAAAGAACTGAAAACCTGGCTTTTCATCAAATTGTAACTCTATCCTCCCCCCCTTTTTTCTCCTCCCTTCTTCACATAAGTTCATGTAATCCTTTTTCTTCTTCTCTACCTACTATTTTAAGTTCTTGTAAACCGTGTCGAGCTCCATACTCATGGAGATGATGTGGTATATAAACTTAAGGTTTAGATTAGATTAGATTAGATTCTCTTGAATTTCTCACTTTCTCACAGTCCTATATGTCCATTTATGCAGTTTTGAAATTGTGTGTGACTTTGCAGTTGAATAATTCTGTCTGATAAAACAGTGGCTCTTTTTTTCTGGAAAAAGGTAAAGATAAAAGATTCTCCTGCAAATGACTTATTGGGGGCCACCACTTGTGACAGTTTCTTGGCAGACCATTAAAGGGGTAATTTGTCATTATCGTACCTGGTCTTTTTCAGGATATGTGACACTAAAACATAGAACTCACTCACACCTAGAAAAAGAAAAAAGCAACTTTTCAATTTAAGCTATTTTCTCTGTAGCCCAATGTTTCTAGATTCACTTGTCTTGCTGCCTTCTCATCCCTTTCAGTGGCGTAGTAAGGAGGGTGCAGACCACCCTGGGCGCCAAGTCACTAGGGGTGCTGGCACCTCTCCGCCCCACCCTGCCACACCATGCCACCCTCACGCCATCCTTCCCCCACCCCATGCTTCTGTATTATCTTCGCTAGCACGAGCAACTTCTGCCTGTGTCAGCTTGGTTCCCCTCTGAATCACTTCCAGGTCACAGGACCAGGAAGTGACATCAAAGGGAAATCCAACGCTGGTGCAAGCAGCATGCTTACAGAAGCCACTCGCGCTGGTGAAGATTAAGAGATACGAGGAGGGGGGTAGGGAGATTGCAAATGTGGAATGGGGGGCAGGAAGCAGCGGGATGGGGGGCATAGAAGGAGTGGGGGTGGGGGGCACCCTTACTAAGCCAGAGATCCCTTTTGAAACCTATTCTGGCTGCTGTGAAGTGAATAAACACTTTTAATAGATGATAAAACTTCTTTTCCATGCTGCCCCAGCATTTTCAACTGAATTCCATCTAAGGAGATGTTCTACTTTTCTGTAACATTAAATCTTCACGAGTTGGGTACATTTTTTTTTTCCTGGTGTCATGTAGAATTAATATGATATAGTTCTGTCATTCTGTTCACTAGAACATGAATTAGAATAGGTGGTTGGTGTACGGTCACAGTTACCATTATTGTGTCAACATGAGAAGCCTCAATAATTCACGCATGAACTGCCGAGTCTGTTATGGCTTTGTTTCTCAACTTGGTCCTGGAGTACCTCCATGCCAGTCAGGTTTTCAGGATATCCTCAAGGAATATGCATGAAATAAATGTGCACATAACGGAGGCAGTGCATGCAAATCAAGTTTATGTATTTATTTTGATTTCTATCCCGTTCTCCCAGAAGCTCAGAACGGGTTACAGGTAGACATTCACAATCATTTGAAAACAGACTAGTCATGACGACAAATAGGTTACAGTAGACAATAACGGAGCTTATTCTAGAGACCAGACTGATCATAGTGAAGAGTACGAAGAGAAGTATATTGAGGAGGCAGTTTTTAATGGCCCGATTGGCGGAAGAGGAAGGTCTTTACTGCTCTGCAGAAGGTCATTAGTGAGCGACCTGATCTTATTCCTTGTGGATATCCTGAAAACTTGACAAGCAAGAGGGTACTCCAGGACCGAATTGAGAAACACTGTGTTATGGCATTAGAAATGGTCAGCTTATGAGTGGAGAATTAGCCCGTGGTAGTCATAGGATGCCCACTGACAGCAGTATCATGAGACTACTGCTAAGGGTCATCAGCCCTATTTTTCACCCAGCACAGTACCAGGGCAGGAGCAAAGAGGAACCACTCCCACCCTGGGCCATTGGTCAACCATTGCAATCTCCAGGTAGATCCCAGGGGGGCATTAGCCTCTGGAGGGGAGAGGGTTGTGTCTGGGGATGGGGTTCAGTATCTGGGGGATAGGTACTTTTTTTCCCAGGGAGAAAGGATTGAAGACTTTGGGGACATCAGATGGAGGAAGATATAGGGGGCCACTGTGACAGTTCTTTTTTTATTTATCCTATATAATAAAATGCTAGCCGTGCATGCGCACTCATACCTGCGTGATCTGTGATCCCTGATCCATAGGTCCGTGGCTAACGCTCCCTCTCTCGCAGACCGCAAGGTGATGTGCGATCTTGCCGGCTCTGGCTCCCTTATTTTAAAGTTCACAGCGGCGGCAGTGGGTCCTCTCCCGGCTCCCTTACACTTAGAGCGCCTCCTGCCCCCACCCCCCCTCTCCGGGACAAACCGAGAAATGGAGCCAGGCCGGCCTCTGCGACAGACCAGAGGAGTCTGAGTCCTTTGCCGCCCCCCCCTTCCCTTCCCGCGGGCCTGACTACGAACCTGGCGATTCAAGCAGCTTGTGCAGCAGTCTTCCCACGCTGCTTCGGGCTCTTCTACTGCCCTGATTTGCTCTGCTGCATCTCTGATGATGTCATCAGGGACGTGCCAGAGTAAATCAGGGCAGTAGAAGGTCCCGAAGCAGCGTGTGAAGACTGCTCCACATGCTGCTGGAATCACCAGGTTCGTAGTCGGGCCCATGAGAAGTGAAGGGGGGAGGCGGCAAGGACTCTCTATCCGAGTAAAGAACAAACTCCGGGGAGAACGGCAGAGACCGGGTCTCTACTAACTCCTGTGGAGAGGGGGAGCAGGAAGAGGTGCTGATGGACAGGGGGGGTAAAATGAAGGAAGGCCTACTGCTAGACAGGGGGAGCAGGAAGAGGTGCTGATGGAAAGGGGTGGAAAAAAAGGAAAGGAGGCCTACTGCTGGACAGGGGGAGCAGGAAGAGGTGCTGCTGGACAGGGGGGGGAAAAGGAAGGGAGGCCTACTGCTGAACAGGGGGAGCAGGAAGAGATGCTGATGGACAGGGGGGGGAAGGAAGGGAAGCCTACTGCTGGACAGGGGGAGCAGGAAGAGGTGCTGATGGACGGGGGGGAAATGAAGGGAGGCCTACTGTTGGACAGAGGGAGCAGGAAGAGGTGCTGATGGACAGGGGGGAGGTAAAACAAAGGAAGAAGGGCTGCTGCTGGGTAAGGGGAGCAGTGAAGGGGTGGTGGCGGACACAGGGGAGGTAAAAAGAAGGGAGAATGGACAGGGGGAACATGCAAGGGGTGGTGGTGGACAGCCAAAAGAAAGAAAGACAAAAATACAGAAAGCGGCTAAGGAGACAGAGAGAGAAAGAAATAAAGACAGATACAAACAAATATTCTAGCACCTGTTAATGTAACGGGCTATAAAGCTAGTGTATATATATATATATATATATATATATATATATATATCTACTATAATAAAACCCTAAGCACGCATGCGCACTGTTACCTGCGTGTTCCGTTTTCCGTGAGCTGTAGGTCTTCGGCAGGTAGGAGTGCGCATACGCGCTTAGGGTTCTGTTTTCTGTGCTGTTGTTCGGTCTGGCCCGCTCTCTGCTCGCCTTGCCGTAGTGTATTTTTAAGTTGAAAGACGCGGCGGTGGCTCCTCTCACGATCCCCGCCTGTGTTGGACTTCCGACGCAGGTAGTGATCATGAGAGGAGCCGCCGTCGCATCTTTCAACTAAAAAATACACTCCGGCAAGGCACGCAGGGAGCAGAGAGCAGGCCAGACCAAAGCTTCAAAAATCCCAAGGCTTTACAAAGGTGAGCAAATCCACTGTCCGACAGAGGGCTCCGTTTTGAAGCTTGACGGAGTTATTTTTCAGTTTAAAAGTGCCGCTGCGGCTCCTCTCACGAGCCGCACCTGCGTCAGGGAAGACTTCAGATGCAGGCGGGGATCGTTAAAGGAACAGCCGCGGTACCTTTAAACTTAAAAATAACTCCGGCAAGGGAGCCGGCCAGACCGCGGGAAGAGTAGGAGGGATGGAGAAATCCTGCTGCTGCACAGGGAAATGGAGGGGGAGGGAATGCTGTGGCTGCTGCACAGGGAAATGGTGGGAGAGGGCATGCTGCGGCTGCTGCAGAGGAAAGTAGGGAGGGAGACAAAAAGAAAGGAAGAAAGACACAGGGGCAGGGAGAGAGACAGAAAGACAGACAGACAAAGGGGGCCAGGGAGTGAGACAGACAGAAAGAAAGACAGCGGGAGGGAGAGAGACAGAAAGAAAAAGACAGGGTTAGGGAGAGAGACAGAAAGACAGACAGACAAAGGGGGCCAGGGAGTGAGACAGACAGAAAGAAAGACAGCGGGAGGGAGAGAGACAGAAAGAAAAAGACAGGGTTAGGGAGAGAGACAGAAAGAAAGACAGACATATATTCTAGCACCCGTTAATGTAACGGGCTTAAAGACTAGTTTATGTATATATATATAATTTATTTTTTTTTTTACATCTAGTAGTGCTATAGAAATGATAAATAATAGTAGCAGTTGTATTTTGGAGTGGGCTCACACCATGTTTTATTTAGTTATTCAATTTTCTATATCTTTCTCCCAGGGGAGCTCAGAATTGTTTATATGAATTTATTCAGGTCCTCAAGCATTTTTCCATGTCCGTCCTAGTGGGCTCACAATCTATCTCATGTACCTGGGGCAATGAGGGGGATTAAGTGACTTGCCCAAGGACACAAGGAACAGTGTGGGTTTGAACCCACAACCTCAGGGTGCTGAGGCTGTAGCTTTAACTATTGCACCACACTCTCCCCTGTTACCTGCAGTGACAGCGCAAATATTCCTGCGCTATTTGCCACTCCACGTAACACAGTGTCCTTATGGTAAGTGGTTCCCCCCCCACCCCCCACTGCATTTACCACACAGGATTTGCTCCCTACTATGTTAGGCATGATAAAGAAAGGAATCACGAGTAGATCGGAGAAAGTCATAATGCCGCTTTATAGAGCAATGGTCAGACCACACTTGGAATACTGTGTCCAACATTGGTCTCCCAACCTAAAGAAGGATATAAAACTGCTGGAGAGGGTGCAGAGACGAGCAACGAAGCTGATAAGAGGTATGGAGAACTTGGAATATGAGGAACGACTCAAGAAACTGGGACTGTTCTCCCTTGAGAAGAGAAGGCTGCGAGGGGACATGATCGAGATGTTCAAAATGCTGAAAGGCATCGATAAAATAGAGCAGGAAAATAAATTATTTACATTGTCCAACGCGACACGGACAAGAGGACATGGTTTGAAGCTAAGGGGGGACAAGTCCAGGACAAATGTCAGGAAGTTCTGCTTTACGCAGCGAGTGGTAGACGCCTGGAATGCTCTCCCAAAGGAGATTATTAAGGAATCCACTGTGCTGGGATTCAAAGGCAAATTAGATGCACATCTCCTTACGAGAGGCATAGAGGGATATGGGTGACTAAAACTACATCAGGTGTATACCTGACTGGGCCTCCGCGTGTGCGGATCGCCGGACTCGATGGACCATGGGTCTGATCCGGAGATGGCAGTTCTTATGTTCTTACTAGATTTTGCAATTAAACTCCATTACATTGCATTATATTACATTACATACATTCTTATATACCGCAAGTACCCTGATGGGTTTTATGCGGACTACAAATCAAGAAATCCAGTATGCCCTGGAGAATTACAATCAAACATAGCAATAAAATCAATGTTCCATAAAAGGTCATAAAATAAAGCAGCCTATCAAGCAGTCAAGTATCGTTTGAAGAAATACATTCTCCCAAACTTTCCTGAAATGGGAGTAATTCTGAAACAATCTAAGTTCAGTTGGAGGATCTGTCCTTGGTACATAAAAGAAGTCAAACTACACTTGCATCTCATCTTTAGGACTAAGAAAATGTTCTTTTCTTAAAAAAATATCTTTATTCATTTTGAAGCCAAAAATAAGTGCAACATATTATACAATCATATTACACTATGGGCTCCTTTTACGAAGCCGCATTAGCAGTTTAACGTGCGTACTAGCGTGGGCTAAACTACCGGCCGTGCTAGACACTAACGCCAGCATTGAGCTGGCGTTAGTTCTAGCCACGTAGCGCAGGCTTAGCGCGTGCTAAAAAGCAGCCTGCACTAAAACCGCTAACGCGGCTTCGTAAAAGGAGCCCTATAATGCACCTAAATTCAATCAAAATTGTAATCTGTGACAAATACATATATCATCCCTCATCTTCATATTCAAAAATTGCACTAAAATTAAAAATATTTTCCAACCCACCCTGGACATGCATGATCAAAGAGCAAAATCAACTCTTTGCAAAATTTTGTCAATGGCTCCCAAATATCAGAAACTTCTTGTAATGTCCCTGTTGTATAGCCATAATACGTTCCATTTTAAAGACGTGACACAGAGACTCCCAGATAGGTATAGTTAATTGATCCCAGTTTTTCCAATTCCTAAGAAAATTTTCTAATGTAGCATCAGGAATATCATAATTAGACGTCAATAAGTGAAGTAGCTCATATATATGAGTTAGGAGGGTGCTAAACCATAGAGTATTTTATATACCATGATGCAAATTGATAAGCTGATAAGGGGTGCAGGGGATGCTCACAGGGACCAGTCCCCAAGGAACCAATCACAGGGAACAGAATGTATGTGCAATGGTATTATATGTAGGACTCTGGACTATGTTCCCCAGATCTAAGCTCTAACCCTGCAAAGCCCAGTCCTAATAAGCAATGATACAGACTGTGTATTATAAAAAGAGCAGCTTTTTTTTTTTTTTTTTTACAGTATAGTCCAGGGGTAGGCAATTACGGTCCTCGAGAATTGGAGCCAGGTCAGGTTTTCAGGATATCCACAATGAATATGTATGAGATGGATTTGCATGCACTGCCTCCTTGAGATGCAAATCTATCTCATGCATATTTATTGTGAATATCCTGAAAACCTGACCTGGATCCGGCTCTCGAGGACCGGAATTGACTACTCCTGGTATAGTCTAATGTAAATACATGAGCAAACCAGAATTATATAGAAGTTATACAGCTTGGGAGAATGAAAGGCACATATTCTGATCTCCCAAGTAATTAGAGGAAACACACACTAGCCCTCACTAAGCCTAAAGATAGGCTGCAAATATTACCCCCAAAGTAATAACTGAGATGATTTACTATTTAGCAGCAAGGTCTACTAAACAGGTGAGTGGACGGTGGGAGGCAGGCAATTCATTAGATCCAGATGAACACTGTAAATACGTCCTCCAAGTTTGATGTCATACCAGCTAGTTGAAGTCCTGATGTGCAGCCTTGCCTATATAGTATGGAGAAAGCTCTGTCCCTCCCACTATTTCACAATGCAATGTTCTGGAAGGTTCAGGAAAGTCTCTGACCTTAGCCCTAGAAAGGTGAGGTCATCTTTGCAGGGCATTGCATAATTATGACTCAGATGATCTGCCACAGTGTTGGAAATATGAGATGGTTTTACAAGGTCTCATACATATTACATCAGCTCGGTATCTCAGTCCCAGCTAATCACATGTAGGTGAAAGGTGCCCTCTAATGCAATAGGTACTTGACAAGGCAGCTAGCTGAGCAATAGGCAAGCAGATATCCATGCTCTTCCACAGCATTCCCTGTGTGATAAGCTGCAGGAGACTGGTAAGAACAGCAAAAAAAAGAGTATGAAGAGAGACTTGCCAAGGAGGTACGGAATTTTATACCATTCTTTCGATATGTGAAAGGAAAACAACCGGCGAGGGAGGAGATGGGACCCCTGGATGAGGGAGACAGGAAGGGAGTGGTAAAGGAGGAAAAGGAGGTGGCAGACAGATTAAACACGTTCTTCTCGTCGGTCTTCACAAAAGAGGACACATCCCAAGTGCCGGAACCGGAAAAAATCTTCAAGGGGGATCAAGAGGAGAAATTATCGTCAATGGAGGTAAGCCTCAAAGATGTACTCAAACAGATAGACAGACTAAAAACTGACAAATCTCCGGGCCCAGACAGAATCCACCCGAGAATACTGAAAGAGCTCAGCGACGAAATAGCAAAGTTACTACAGCAGATTTGCAACCTATCCTTGAAAACAGGGGTAATCCCGGAGGACTGGAGGATAGTGAATGTTACACCTATCTTCAAAAAAATGATCCAGAGGCGACCCGGGGAAGTACAGACCAGTGAGCTTAACCTCAGTTCCGGGAAAGATGGCCGAATCATTAATCAAGGATAGTATCAATGAGCATATAGAAAGAAATAATCTGATGAGAACCAGCCAGCATGGTTTCTGTAAAGGAAAATCATGCCAAACGAACCTACTGCACTTCTTTGAAGGGATAAACGAACAATTGGACAAAGGTGACCCCCATAGACATCATATATCTGGACTTCCAAAAAGCCTTCGACAAGGTACCCCTTGAGCGCCTACTAAGGAAACTGTGGAACCACAGAGTATTGAAGGAGACAGAGTATTGAAGGAAGACTATTGCCTAGGACTTGAAGCAGCATACTTCAACACACAGGTCAGTTCTAATCCTTTTGATTCTGGAATGTGGGAAGATTTTAGGAGTGAAACTTCTGAGAATGAAGAGTCTTTAGACCCTGAAGAAGTCATGGACTTTAGTGTGGGAAATACTGAAACTGACCTATGTGACATGGAAACTGATTGTGTTTGAACTTAGGTTATGCTAGGCTTTTGCCAAATAGCAAACTTAGAAGTTGAAACAGTTTGCTAGCTTGCTAAAGAAGTAAAGGGGCTGGCTGCCTCAGGAAACTCAAGTTTACTTTAGAGCCTTAAGGCCATGTGAAGGTTTTGGTAAGTTTCTTTTGAAACCTGAGTTTTTCTAGGCTGTGGCAGTTCACACTGCACAGCCCTGGCAGTGGTTTTTTTTGACATTTTTTTCCCTTTTTTGGTTTCTTTTGACTGGATTGTGGGTCTTGTTGGGGAGGAACCACAACGAATGGTCGCTATGGGAGGAGGTCTCTTCTGCCCTGGGCTCTGCTGTCAGAAGAGCTCAGAAGCAGGATCCAGTCTGACGCTGCCAGTGATCATTTTGAATAGAAACTGTGTGAATGCATTTTTGAACCAGCTGAATACAGTGCTGGGGTTGTAGGCATTCCCTGCTGTAAGAAGTTTTGAGTGGACCAGGAGGGACACAGGCCCAAGGGAGGCCATTTTGGAATATATTTTTGAAAGCCAAGTTTCCCTTTTGAATCATAGATGGGGTTTTTTCTGAAAATTGGAGTTCCTGAAGGAATAAAGTACTTTAAGTTTGAATCCATCCAGGTGTTATTTTATTACTTGATCCACGACTCCAATTGGGAACTGATTAGCTGCTCGGTCAGCACCATGTGTTCTGGGCTCTCTCGGCCATACCCACCTGGGCATGGCCTGGTGACTCACAGTGATAATATACACAGCACTGTACACATTATAAGTAGGTACTTTCAGTGCCCTAGTGAGCTCATAATCTGTATTTGCACTGAATAGATTTTACTAGTATAGAATCTGGACCTGTGCCCCTGCCCCACCAAAGCCCTGCACTGTTCCACCTCAGCCCCACCTCTCAATCTGTTCTTGTGTTCGGAGACGCATCAGAAGGGCTTCTGCGCAGGTGTGAAGTGATGACATCACTCACGTCCGCGTGTGCGCTTGGCATCACCACATTGCATCGGCAGATGCCCTCCCGATATGGTCCCGAGCGGGAAGCTTTTCAAAACCCGGACAAAGCTGTCCGGACGCCCGGACATTTCCTCTAAAAAGAGGACATGTCCAAGTATATCTGGGAATCCTACACCTGGGGCAATGAAGTGACTTGCTCAGAGTCACAGAGATATGGTGGGAATGGAACCCAGTTCCCTAGGATCAAAGTCTGCTGCACTAACCAAGTAGAAAAAAAAAAAAAAAGCAGCTATTTAATAGCCACACTAGAAATAAGCTGATCATGCAGGAAAGACATAAGAACATAAGAAGCTGCCTCTGCTGGGTCAGACCAGGGGTCCATCGTGCCCAGCAGTCCACTCCCGCGGCAGCCCTTTGTCTAAAACCCTTTAATCCCAATTTTTCTTCTATCTAGACCCTTTCATGGTTCTATCTCTACCTCTATCTATATCCCTCAATCCCCGTATCCTTCAGGAACTTGTCCAATCCCTCTTTGAATCCCCTTAATGTACTCTGTCCTATCATATCCTCTGGAAGCGCATTCCAGGTGTCCACCACCCTCTGAGTGAAGAAAAACTTCCTAGCATTGGTTCTAAACCTGTCCCCTTTCAGTTTCTCCGAGTGCCCCCTTGTTCTTGTAGTTCCCAATAGACTGAAGAATCTGACCCTTTCTACCTTCTCTATGCCCTTCATGATCTTGTAAGTTTCTATCATGTCTCCTCTGAGTCTTCACCAGGGTGAAGAGCCCCAGCCTTTCAAGCCTCTCTGCGTATGAAAGGTTTTCCATACCTTTTATCATTTTTGTCGCTCTTCTCTGAATCCTCTCAAGTATCTCCATGTCCTTCTTCAGACCAACTTTGTAAAAGGGCTCCATAGTAAATACTTTAAAAGGGGGATATTGGGGGATAGACAAAGTTTTGTTTTTTTCCATTGTGAGACACGGGCATAGAATTCAATTGAATTTTAAAACTGCTTACCATGGGAGAGACAGCAGAGCTCAACAAAGTATTCTTTACAATGACAGATTCTAACAGTGCAACAGAAAAATGGATCTAAGATCCTCTTGAATTGGATTATATATGTCCTGTGCTACTGTGAAGAAAATTTACTGCTTTTCATCGGACATAGCTCTCTAGTAAATTAATTTTAAGTTCAGAAACTTTACTTTTTTTGAATCGGTTTACTTGAATTTAACATTTTCTGCTCTTCCATTTTTAAATACTTTCATCTTTTATCCTGGTGCTGCAAATCTAGGAGGATAATTTCATAACAGGGTGGGAAAAGGCACGGAGATTCATGTCTTGTGCCTGCTTTACAAAGGCAAAAAATATGTCCACTGGCTTAGGAGAAAGAATAAATATCCACAAAAGCAATCGCCAAAACCCCACTCTATAAAAATACTTAAATAGATTGAAGATGGAGCAGCGAAAATGGGAAACACTTCAAAACTTGAAATCACCAAATATATCATCATCAGTCCAATGTACCAGGAACACATAAAATCTATATCTTTCAGCAAAAGAGCTCTAACTCTTCCCTATTCATACAGTGGAGCCTGACTGAGATGAGGTGCGTAAGTCTCAACCAACAATTTACTCTGCCTCCGCCAGTCTCAGGGAGGCTTGTGTGTGGGGGTGGCGGAATAAGCTCCTCACCACCACCATAATATATTCAGTGTATCGCATACTTTAGCTTATTTTCCACCTGCTCTTCTGGCTTGTGATGTTAGACTGGCATATTTCAGACAAACATGAAAAGTTGTACAACACAGCCACTTATTTTCTTAGCACTGCAGAGCTAAATGTCAACATTGTGATACCCCCTCCCCTCCTTTTTTATCAGTTACACTGGCTTCCAGTCAGCTTTTAATATTCAAAGCTTTCCATTTTGGCTAAACTTCATCTGGGACTTTTCAAATGTTCATAGATCACCAAATCTTCCCAGCATTTCAAAACATATTCATAGTACTAACTCAGTGGTTCCCAAACCTGTCCTGTGGGACCCCCCAGCCAGTCAGCTTTTCAAGATATCCCTAATGAATATGCATGAGAGAGATTTGCATACCTGTCACTTCCATTATATGCCAATCTCTCTCATGCATATTCATTAGGGATATCTTGAAAACCTGACTGGCTGGGGGTCCCCCAGGACAGGTTTGGGAACCACTGTACTAACTTATAAACCACTGAATATTTTTCTAAAGTGTGTAGAATCCTCAGAGGGCTTACTTTCCTTTTTTGTGTGTATTTTTAAAAATCTTTTTCTTCATATATAGTGCAAAAGCTTTCCATGACAGTACCCCAGATTACGTGTACTCTTTGATACCAAGGGTACCATCTTGAGTTCTAAGATGCTTCCACCTCCCGCAAGAAACCATTGGGAATCCAAAAGAAGTCGTGAACTTTTCTTCTTGGCCCCTTATTTAGGGAACACTTTACTGTATCATTTCTCCATTCCAAAACATGGTATAAACAATTTCCGTCATATTGAAAAACCCACATATTTACCCTTGCATTTGATGCCTATTAGTGTTGGTGAATGCTTAGCAGTAGTGATCATGATAATTAGCATAATCACTAATAATAAAACCCTAAGCGCACATGCGCACTCCTACCTGCATGATCCGTGCTCTAACTCCGTGGCTTCGCATGCGCAGTAGGAGTCAGCGGTGGTTTCTTCTGTGCATTCGGAGGCACCTTAAGCAGGGACGAATGGAGGCGACTACCCCCTCTTGCCTGGTGTCAAACTCGCGGCCCGCTGTCTGGCCGGCTCCCTTACCCTTGCCAAAGTTATTTTTAAGTTCAAAGCCACCTCCGCGGCTCCTCTCACGAGCTGCACCTGCGTCGGAAGCCTCTCTGACATCATGTCAGAGAGAAAGCTTCCGACACAGGCGAAGATCATGAGAGGAGCCGCCGCGGCAGCTTTAAACTCAAAAATAAATGCTGCTGTACAGGGAAATGCTGCTGCACAGGGAAATGGAGGGGGAGGGAATGCTGCTGCTGCTGCTGCTGCTGCTGCTACACAGGGAAATGGAGGGGGAGGGAATGCTGCTGCTGCTGCTGCTACACAGGGAAATGGAGGGGGAGGGAATGCTGCTGCTGCACAGGGAAGGGTGGGAGGGAAATGCTGCTGCTGCTGCACAGGGAAGTGGGGGGGGGAGGGAAAGGGGGCCAGGGAGCGAACTTGCTTTGCTTTGGGGGGAGGCGTGTGCTGGGGGGCAGAGAGCAATCTTGGTTTGCTTTTTTGGGGGGGAGACAGAAGGGGGCCATGGAGAGAGACAGAAAGACAAGCAGGCAGACAGACAGGGAGCCAAGAAAAGTGACAGACAGAAAGAAAGACAGCAGGAGGGAGAGAGACAGAAAGAGACACGGGCAGGGAGAGACAGAAACACAGACAGATAAAGGGGGCCAGGGAGACAGACAGACAGAAAGAAAGACAGACAGCAGGAGGGAGAGAGACAGAAAGAGACGGGGTCAGGAAGAGAGACAGCAAGAAAGAAAGACAGACAGACATATATTCTAGCACCCATTAATGTAATGGGCTTAAACACTAGTACATTATAATGTGTAACTTTTTTTTATTGTGAACCATTTAGTTGTAAGTGCAAGGAAGTTTTTTTTCACCCAAAGGGTCGTGGACACTTGGAATGCGCTACCGGAGGAAGTGATCAGGCAGAGTACAGTACAAGGATTCAAACAGGGATTGGACGGATTCCTGAGGGATAAAGGGATCGTGGGATACTGAGAGAGGTGCTGGGATGTATCACAGGTATAGAAAGCTAACCAGGTAATAAGTATAGAAACCCAACCAGGTCATGCATGTGCAAGACCGGAGGGTTAGGACTTCGATGGGAAGATAGGACTTCAATGGGAAACCAAGGTGGCAAGGGGACCCTTCTGGAGATTCAGACAGGTCGTGACCTGTTTGGGCCGCCGCGGGAGCGGACTGCTGGGCAGGATGGACCTATGGTCTGACCCGGCGGAGGCACTGCTTATGTTCTTATGCTTATTAGTGATTTAAATAAATAACGAAAACTTGGGCTTTCTTGCACATCCTGGTTGGCTTGAATGATGGAGTACCTTTTCTACCTGTGAGTTAATTGATTTTATATTGCAAATCACTGGGGTCCTTTTACTAAGGTGCGCTGACCGATTTAGAGCGTGCTAAAGATTAGCAGGCACTAAATGCTAAAGCGCCCATAGAATATAATGGGTGCCTTAGCATTTAGCACGTGTTAATCTTTAGTGCACATTTAATCAGTTAACACACGCTAAATCGGTTAGTGCGCCTTAGTAAAAAGACCCCCTGTGAATTGTATGTTCCAAATTTCCACATAAACACTGAACTCTGTGCCTGAAAGACTTTCTTGCTTTGCCTCATTCATCTACCGCACTTCCTTAACAAACTCCTAATCCCTTTTTGCCCCTCTCGGACTCTTAGATCAAAATTTATTATCCATCCCCTCTATTAAGGAATTCTATTATATCAGGAAATCCAATTTCTCTGTAGTCGATCCAACGTTATGAAATGCCCTGCCATCCCAACTTCGCCAGGAAAAATTTATCGATAAATTCAAGACTAAATTAAAAATGTTCTTATTTCAAGATGCATTCTACAGCTCTTGAACCTTTCATCATTAAGTTGGCCAACCGCTTTTAAGAAGCGATCCCATCCCAATGTTTTATCCCTTTCCCTCCCTTCTCTCCAACACTAAAATTTTTTTTTTCACCGCTAACAATGTAACTCTCCTCCCCTCCCCTTTTTTTAACCCCACTTTCATGTTTGTTACTGTACTATGTCTTCAATGTTCACTTCCCCTCCTTTTTATAAGTATTACTCTTCTTCTTATTTTATCATATTATTGTAGACTGGCTAGATACCTGTTGATGGTCGGTATATTAAAAATCAATAAACTTGAACTCTGAAAGCATGCAGTAACGTCAAGCCAATATATTTTGCATATCCAGCCTCAGACTGGAGCCTCAGAAGTTGAGGGGATATTCAGATGACATCAAAGCTTGTGGTCTCCCATATCTGTAACCAATGGGCATGGACCAATTGCACATCAAGATACTATCATGATCTGAAGGACATCTCTGGTAAGTTTTAGTATAATAGATGCTTCTGCAAAAGGCACAGGGTAGCACTCATACAGACTACCAAGAATGCATTTCCAGAGGTTCTGGTAAGAGCGGATAGCGTAGCTGGTTTTAGAAAGGTTTAAACAATTTCCAGGAGGAAAAGTCCCTGTGTGCAATTCTGGAGGCCGCATTACCGTAAGGATGTGCTGAGACTGGAGTCAGTCCAGAGAATGGCCACCCGGATGGTCTTGGGACTCAAGGATCTCCCGTACGAGGAACAGCTGGATAAGTTGCAGCTGTACTCACTCGAGGAACGCAGAGAGGGGTGACATGATCGAGACATTCAAGTATCTCACGGGCCGCATCTAGGTGGAAGAAGATATCTTCTTTTTCAAGGGTCCCGCGGCAACAAGGGGGCATCCATGGAAAATCAGGGGCGGGAAACTGCACGGGGACACCAGGAAATTCTTTTTCACTGAAAGGGTGGTTGATCACTGGAATAGTCTTCCACTTTAGGTTATTGAGGCCAGCAGCGTGCCTGATTTTAAGGCCAAATGGGATAGACATGTGGGATCTATTCACAGAGAAAGGTAGGGGAGGGTCATTGGGGTGGGCAGACTAGATGGGCCGTGGCCCTTATCTGCCGTCTATTTCTATGTTTCTATGTTTAGTCTGTTATTGAGACAGATATGGGGAAGCGCTGTTTGCCCTGGATCGGTATCATAGAATGTTGCTACTATTTGGGATTCTAGAATCTTATTACTCTCTGGGATTCTGGAATTTTGCTATTCTTTCAGATTCTGTAAGGTATGTTGCTACTCTTTGGGTTTAAAACTAGACAAAATAGTCAACCAGAATTTATCAATAACCTTCTTATTTCCTAGTTCTTCTAAGACTCTAAGATCTTCTAAAAATCTTTTATCTGTTCCATCTCTGAAGTTTATCAACGCAATGAGGTCTACCATTTTCTCTGTCAGCGCTCCATCTCTTTGGAATAATATTCAATTCTTCACCATTTTAAGACAAATTTAAAAACATTTCTTTTTCTTGATGCTTTTGAGACCTAAATGCCCTTTTTAGGGCTACATAGTTTTATTCTACTTTTAGACACCCTCCCTTTTGTTCTTTCCCTATATGCTCTCTTTTTTACTTGATAAATTGTAGTTCTACCCTTCTTCCCTTTTTTTGTTTCTGTTTGTTTTTAAATCTTTTTAATAATGATTATTGTTTTAAAGGATGTATAGTTACCCCATATATGTTTTTTAACATAATGTTCATCGCCTAGAAGGCTGATTGGGTGGTTTATAAAATTTTTGAATAAACTTAATACTATATCACTACACCACCAAGAACATCAGAAGATTCTTGCCACCAACCCACATGGCTAGCTGTCTACCAACAGACTGAACACTCTGGGCAAGGGGTTTTCAAGATATCTACAATGAATATACATAAAATAGATGTGCATACCAAGGTTTCAGTATATGCAATTAACCTTATGAATATTTGTGTTTTCCATAATTGTAGTGCCATTATTTGCATGTTTATGCCCTACTCTGACTCTTGACGGGTTGAGTATTGCCTATTACCCTTAAATTTCTCCCTACTCATGTGCCTCAAACCTCCTCTATATTTTTATCTCATACTTTCAACACAGACAGACATTGACCTTAACACTTCTCACAAGTCATTCTATACATTCTGCTTACTTGACCCTTTGCAACACCATTAATAAAGACAGCAATTTCTAAGACAAAAAGGGGAATGTCAGAACCACATGTATCTCCACAATTTAGCACCACCTCGCGCAACTGAAGAACAGCAAAAAGAAGATTTTGTTGATCAAATTGCTCCTTCACCTCCTTCCACATCTGGAAAATGCCACCCCTAAGCAATTGAAAACATAAGAATAGCCTCACTGGGTCAGACCAACGGTCCATCAAGCCCAGTAGCCCGTTCGCATGGTGGTCAATCCAGGTCACTAATACCTGGCCAAAACCCAAGGTGTAGCAATAGTCCATGCTACCGATACAGGGCAAGCGGTGGCATTCCCCCGTGTCTTTCTCAATAACTCTATGGACTTTTCCTCCATAGTCTGCTATTGAGAAAGACACGGGGAAAACCACTACTTGCCCTGTATCAATAGCATGGAAGCCTAAATTATGCATATATTAAACGTGCTGATAAAATAGAAAACTTATCTGCCTGATGGTTTCTCAAAGTTACTACCCCGACCACCAGACTACTCCAGACACATGCCTGCTGCTCTACTAGGATTTCCCATCATATCTGCAGCTGTCATAGAGGCTGGTATGTACTGTTTCTTTCACATCTTTGGGGGGATGGAGGGGGATCAGTGACCACTGGGAAAGTGTGGAGGGGTCATGCTTTCAAGCAACCAGTGGTCATCTGGTCAGATTAGGTAACTTTTTGGCCATTTTGCGCTTTAAAAACAGGTCTAACTCCGAATGTCCAAATAATGCCCTGGACATCGTCAAAAGTTTCATTATCCCTGCAGGACCTCCAAGTCCTAAGGCCACCCTAATCCTACCCAAAACATTCCAATAACATGCACCATTAAGATTTAGACATAATGAACATAAGATTTGCCACTGCTGGGTCAGACCAGTGGTCCATCAGGCCCAGCAGTCTGCTCACGAAGTGGCCCTTAGGTCAAAGACCAGTGCCCTATTTGAGTCTAGCCTTACCTGCGTATGTTCTGGTCCAGCAGGAACTTATCTAACCTTTTCTTGAATCCCTGAAGGGTGCTTTCCCCTATAACAGCCTGTGAAAGAGCGTTCCAGTTTTCTACCTCTCTGGGTGAAGAACTTCCTTACGTTTGTACGGAATCTATCCCCTTTTAACTTTAGCGAGTGACCTCTCGTTCACTTCACCTTGGAGAGGATGAACAATCTCTTTCTCTACTAAGTCAATTTCCTTCAAAATCTTGAATGTTTCAATCATGTCCCCTCTCAGTCTCCTCTTTTCAAGGGAGAAGAGGCCCAGTTTCTCTAGCCTCTCATTGTACAGCTACTCCTCCAGTACCTTAACCATTTTTGTCACTCTTCTCTGGACCCTTTCGAGTAGTACTATGTCCTTTTTCATGTACGGCGACCAGTGTTGGACGCAGTATTCCAGGTGGGGGTGTACCATGGCCTGGTACAGTGGCATGATAACATCAGATCTGTTTGATCCCCTTCTTAATCATTCCTAGCATTCTGTTTGCCCTTTATGCCGCCACCGCACATTGCATGGACGGTTTCATTGACTTGTCTAAAAGTACCCCCAAGTCCCTTTCCTGGGGGCTCTCTCTGAGTATAGCACCGGACATCCTGTATTCATGCATATGATTTTTGTTACTGACATGCATCACCTTGCACTTATCCACGTTGAATGGAGGGAAAATGACCTGTATGATAAATAAAGCGTCATTTTTGAAAATTGGTACTTTGGACTTTTTAGTGATTAAAATGTCCAAGTGCCGGTTTATGATATTTTTTGGACATCTTTCTGTTTTGAAAATGAGCCCCATAACTAATGCATTATCTAAAATACAATAATAACAATAAAATCAAGTTAGACATCTCTTTAATAATTCTGTTTTAAGACTCTTATAGAAATTGTCAGAACAGAAAGTAAATCTAACTGGTAAAGGAAGACTATTCCATACAGATACAGCTTTGTAAGGAAAAGTGGAAGCAAGTGAACCCTTGCATTTTATTCCTCTTATAGAAGGGAACATCAGAGTAAAAGTTTTTGTAGCCTCGATGCCCTTTTTCTGGATGAAATTTAAATAAATTCTATCACATTTCCGAAGCCCCGCCTTGTAATATTTTAAATAAACATGCTCCACACTTGTATAGGAAGCCAATGTGCAGTAATCAATGATGGCTTCACATATTCAAACTGTAATTTCTTGAAAATCAAGTCGTATTGCCATATTTAGCAAAAACTGCAACCTTATCAACATCAAATGACATTCCAGAATAAAGAGAATTGGCATAATCCAGCTGTGACAGTACCAAAGCTTGTATTACACTTATAAAATAAGAATCATAAAAATAATGACGAATAGTTTGAAGTTGTTTCATTCTAGAAAAACCCATTTCTTATACAACTGATTCACTTGCATTTCAAAGGAAAGACTGGAATCCACTACAGATCCAAGGACTATATCCAAAGATTCTTCTCCATTCAATATAATAAAGGGGAGAACAAAATAAGTGTTTCCTAAACAAAGGATCTTGACCTTACTCGTATTTTAGCACAGGGTCCCATTATATCCAATAAGACCTTGTGCTAAAATAGCCCATCTTAACAGTAGCACACATTGATGAATTCTTCCCCACCCCCTCCCTTAATGTCTTGCCATCTAAAGCAGTCACAAAGTACATATTTCAGTAATTTGTGTATTTTTGCATAATTTTCTAGAAATTCCAGGTAGGTAAATAACATATTATACAAAATTTAAAGCTAGTTTGTCGATTTCCTATATGAAATTGTATCATTTTTTAAACTATTGCTTTTTAAAATTATTGTATCTCCAAAACTGGCACAATCTACTGGAGATGACTCATCTTGAACACATCCTGAAAAATGTGCATAAGCAAGTATCAAATATGATAAAATTCTATCCCCAAAAACCAGAATGGATACAGGCCTTCCATCTTCAACCTTAATTGTCCCCACTTCAAAGAAAAGATATTGGTGCATTGGGACTGCTCTTTCATCTCTTGAGTAAGGTTAGTGAGATTTACCCCTATGAAATATATATATATATATTTTTTCATTTTGCACTATTCACTGGACCCTGCAAAGAGTAAAGATTTTTACAGGAAGACCAAAAGTCTTCAGCTATATCCCACAAGGACTCTATGACCCTGTTGCTTTCTCTATCCCCTTAATCAAGAAACATGTTCTATCCTCAGTTGCCATACCAACCAACCTTCAGATCTATTTCTCAAAGTACTGAGCTTTTTAGCTAGCTTCACAAAGTACTCCATTCTCTCGACAGTGTGCATTAAGGAAGCCAAGCAAATCACACAGTTCTTGAACAATCCAGAATAGTTGATCCTTTTGTGCTCCAATTATATCTTTAGAGCATCATTCCCTAAAAATCTGATTTGGTCCTATCTTCTTATAAGATGGAATGAGGCTTAATTTAGAAGCACTGTTCATGTTTTATACTTTCATAAACTGGCAAGTAAACATCCAAAACTGAAGAACGAGCATCTGGCAAAGAGGTGTGTTTTGGGTGGGATTTGGGCAGAATGAAAAATTCCCCATTGTGAAAGGGGATGGAATGTCCATGTAGAAAAGGGAGTTAGATCTGCCACCTAGAACATCCAGGTGGCCCTTCAGAGAAAAAGCAGCAACAGTTTGTACTTAACCTAACTTAAATTGTTTTGCTCTTAACACAGGGTAAGTACAAATCAAGCGTTGTACATTTATTTATTCAATTTTCTATACTATTCTCCCAGGGGAGCTCAGAACGGTTTATATGAATTGTTTCAGGTACTCAAGCGTTTTCCCTGTCTGTCCAGGTGGGCTTACAATCTATCTAATGTACCGGGGGCAATGAGGGGTTTAACACTTGATTTTTTTTTTCACTCCTTTGTTTTTTGATTTTCTCCAAAAGAAATAAGTACCAGTGTTCCCTTCCCTTCCTTTTTGTTTATTCCTTATCTCTTTTTTCTTTCCTGTATAACTTGTAGTTCCAACCCAGCTTCCTTTCTGTTTCATGTTTGCCTGTTAAATTGTCAGCCAATTAGTACGCCATTTGATGTTTTACTTAAACTCTTAATTATTTGGTTATTGGCATTTTTTAATTTTTTAATACGTTTATACTTTGTTTTTATGTTTTTAATAATATATTAATTTGTATCTCGCTTAGAATTTAGATAAGCGACTCAACCAAAGTTTAATAAAAATTTGAAACTTGAAAAACTTAAGTGTCTTTTTTTATATATAGGGAAATACTTTTTTATTTTTTTGTAACAACATTTTATTGAAATTTTTCAAATACAAAAATGTACAAATAAAACAGTAGAATAATACAATAGAATATGCTGCATACTCAAGTCATATGTAATAGTCATATAAGGTTATCATTTAAATCCTTACAAAACTCATCTAGAGGGGCCCAAATTTCAGTAAAACTGGCAATATTATTTTGCTTGAACGCTATTTCTTCAATTTCCTGATGGCACAGAGGTGATTCCACCATTCATGAAAGTTAAGCATAGAATTCTTTCCAATTACAGATATTATGAATAGCTAATACAATCATAAAATCAAACATTTTTAAATTATTTGTGTATGTATGTGTATATATAAGCTTATATACCGTAGATGCGCTGTCACACAAATATATGCACACATCCATAGGTATTCTAGAGAAAAACAGGGGTCTCAAGTGCTCACAACCAGAAGCCTGAGATATACTTCAAAGCTAATGACTGATACAGTGAGCTATCATCGGTCCCGTTTATGTTCTCTATACCAAAGGTTAGTGGTTATTAGTATTTTCTTCTACTTCTATTTCATTGTATTTTCATTCTTATTTGTTTTTTACTTGTTTTTTACCCTTTTCAGTATATATAAATCAGTTCTTTTGCCAAACTATTCCAAAATTACTTAGTTTTTCTCTCCCTCTTTTTGGCTACGGAAGATCTCCGTTTCGCACCCATACATTAACAAGGGGCTTCGTCAGGAAAGCGCCAAAGGCCACTGCAGAAAAAGCAAAACAACTTTTATCTTAATTTATATACCGTTAAAAGGTTAGACTCAATGTTAACATTGTCACGTATAATTATAACTACTTGTGAATGACAAGGCTACAAGGCATAACTCATGGGGACTCTATCGTATCTTAAAGTCTTCTCCGTATTATTTATGTTACTGTTTCATTTTTAGTTTTTAGTTCTTTGTAAGTCATATCATTACATAATTCTATAGTTTTTATTTTATATTTTACTTCATTATATTCTATTTTGTATTTTATTTCATTTTATTCGAGCGAACCACCAGATACCAATTACTACCCTAATTTAGGGCAGAGCTAACTAGAAACAGCATAAGCGCAATCTGTGGAGGTGGAAAAGACTTACAGGCTCACTACATGTTTAATAGTCGACTACCGGTATTTAGAAAGCAGCAAGGCCTTGCACAATACAAAGTGGAGAATAGGGAAGAGTTTCATTAGAAAAAAAAAAAGATGGGACAAGAAAGATGATTAGGTGAGAAAGGAGAAACAAGATATATAATTTTTAAAAAACTACCAACAGAGAAGAGACACCGCAGAGTAAAACTTTTCCTTAAACTTCCGGCTGGGAAGATGGTCTTACCCCTTCTCTTAGGGTCTCCTTTCCTCTCCTTGCTGCTCACTTGACTGTGGGCGAGGTGCTCACACTCATCCTGGTAGTGCTGGCTGGCACCTAGCCTCGATCACAGACGCTGCCTGGTCAGGACTTGTGGGTCCTGGTACTCCTTGTGGATGGTGTAGGATGGTGGTGGTTCTCTGGGATCCACAGTGGTCCAAGACCATGCCCAGGGGTTCAGCAGGAGGTGGAGTACACTCAGAGCCAAGAAGCAGCAGTCGGACAAAAGCCCAGGAGGACAAACCCCAGAGCTTTTCTTTTCACGTGCTCTCAGCAAGGGCAGACACTGCCGGCTCTGCTCTGAAACAAGTGGGGTAGACCGGCAGCTGCGCTGAGGTCAAGAAGGTCCCACAATGACTGTCTGCCAGTCTAACCCCCTCTGACGTCACACACCTTCCTGACCCCAGTGCGGCTGCCGGTCCACCCCACTTGTTCTGGAGCAGAGCCGACCGCGTTGCCGCTGATGTTGGGGGGGGGGGAGCATTGTCATCATCGTCAATGCCATGAGGGGGCATTGCCGTTGCCTTTTGTGGGGGGGGGGCTCACATTGCCGTTAAAAAAAAAATAAATAAAAATTGAAAAAGTGAGTCCTGTTTGCCCTCCTTCAGCAGGCCCCCTGACAACCTCGGGCCCTAGGCGCATGCCTACTGGACCTACCCTTTAATCCGGCCCTGCCTGTTTGCTGAAAAACTCCTGGGGATCATCTTGGCTACAGATGAAGGGGGACCTGCCTTCGTGATTGACAGATGCTTAGGGCCGGTGGTCTGTTGAAATATCCTTTTACTGAAACACTAATGGAGAACAACTGTTCCAAAGTAATATAAATATAGTCTTGTATAATATAGAGTATTAACTAAATATCTACAGGAGATCAATGCTTGAAACCTAGTGTCAACTTTTCACTTAATACACTGAACACCGGTTTTGAGTTAAATAGACCACTAAAGTCAAATTACATATATTTTTTTTTTCCAATATTGTGTATTAAATACATGTGATTAGATGCTCAGTGCCCAATCTCCTGCATTGGAGCCACAATGGGATTATATGGGGACCATCATTGCGCTCATAAGTCCCTCTTTTCATGCAAGTCTAACAAGAGCCACTCTGCCATGTTCCTTTCTTTTAGGATGCCAAATGATGGCACTTATCTTTAGTTGGTATTGGCTCTAGTGGATGTTCCCATGTGACTCCGCAGGATTTCACCACCTTGTTTGTGATATGTGTACGTGATTACTGAGCAGATGACCACTGCATGCCTCAAGATAAGACACCCTACACTCCCCTAGTGCTCACTGACCCCTCCCCCTTCCACTACACAAAAATGAGAACAAAAAGGTACATACCTGTCTCTAAAACAGCAGCATCTGGTATGGGAAGGCTTAGTAGAGCCTGGTGGGTGGACAAGTGAACCATAGAGAGGAGGACCCAGGTCCATAAGCCACTCTAACCACAACATCTATGGTAGAACACTTGAGCTCACCCAAACCCTACTATACTGCCACAAGTGCTATAGAGGTGGTACAAAGGAGGTTATATGGTGAGCTATATATATCTGGCACCCTTTATATGAAGTTCACAGCAGTGCCCTCAAAGGTGTCTCATTGCTCTGTCGGAATGTTTGTGGCCAATCCTATTACTATGCTGGCCCCACTCATGTCCAAATGGTCAGGATTAGGACATTTTCAACCAGGATGTATTTTTGATCGAAAATGGGGTATAAGGGTAGACGTCCCAGTGGCCAAGACGTCTAAATAGATGATTTTCATGGCAGTTTTCCATTTGAAAATGTCCCTTTTTGTACCTCAACTTTAGACATTCAGCTGGAAACATCCAAGTTGGACATTTGACTTTTTTTTAAAAAAATGTCCCTCCATGTCCTTATGTGTAACCAAAGAAACATGTTTCAAGGGACACCTATGTGTTTGTGTAAATTCTGCAGTAAGGTCATTACATCATGTCAAAGATTATGAACTATGGATTTATTTTTTTCCTTCTGGGAAGGTGGCTCGTTTCATATTTTCTTTAAAAAATGACTTGAGTACATAAAACTTTTAGCAATTTTGAAGAAAGCTCTACAGTGGGCGGGTTTATTATTTTTTAGCTATTGTTCCTCAGTTGTGATTAGCCTTCACAATGAAAGTTTTAAAATATGCCTCCAACCTGCACAAGCTGCCAACTTTGCTTTGTTTCTGCATTGAAATCTGATGCTAATGACAGCCTGCTGTAGCGTACCTAGAGCTAGCAGCCCACCTTCGGGAATTTTTAGAAATTTCACAATATGAGAGCAAAACAAGAAATAGTTGAAGAAAGTAAAAAATGATGCAAACTAATGAGGAGAGAGAAGACTAGCAATGTGAAATGGCATTCTAATAGGTCGTGATACCTTTCAAAAGGAGGTTGTAGTGCACTGGAATGTGGTGTGAATGATGGAATTCGTTTTTAATCCGTCTGCAAACCAAAACTAATTGACACATTGCTTTCATTAGGCATTTAACATGTTTTTTTTTTAAAAACTGGAACTATGGGGTCCTCGCCCTCTTGTTTTACCCTTCCCTTTCTTCCCTTCCTTTTTATTAAGAACATAAGAAGTTGCCTCCGCTGAGTCAGACCAGAGGTCCATCTCGCCCAGCGGTCCGCTCCCGCGGTAGCCCACCAGGTCCATGACCTGTGAAGTGGTTTTTGTCCACTTTTATAACCTACCTCTAGTTCTATCTGTACCCCTCAATCCCCCTATCCTCTAGGAACCTATCCAAACCTTCCTTGAACCCCTGTAAAGTGCTCTGGCCTATCACCTCCTCCGGAAGCGTGTTCCATGTGTCCACCACCCTTTGGGTAAAAAAGAACTTCCTAGCATTTGTTCTAAACCTGTCCCCTTTCAATTTCTCCGAGTGACCCCTAGTGATTGTGGGTCCCCACAGTTTGAAGAATCTGTCCTTATTCACTTTCTCTATGCCCTTTAGGATTTTGAAGGTCATTTATATAATGTAACTAGCTGATGCCCCGGCGTTGCACGGGTATTTAATTATAGCAATAACACTGTAAATGGATTCAAATAAAGATACTTTATAGTGGTGAATGAAATTATTTTTTTACAGCTTAATAAAAAGTACAATATTCAAATTATAATGTGAAATATTTGACAAAATGAATACAATACAACTAACGCAAAACGTGATTATAAACAACATTTTTAGTTTCACCTCCTGGAGCAAGAACATATAAATTCTTGGGTGAACCCACCCTTGAGCAAGCAACATAGAGTTGTGGGCCACGAGACCCCCAGAACATATCACCCCAGGTAGTGAGGGATCTGCATACCAAGTTTCGTTCAAATCGGTCAAGCCGTTTTTGAATAACTGTGAGAATGGCAGCTTTTTACATTTTTTCCATTGACATGAATGGGTGAAATCTGATTTTCTGTTTGTAGCTCCGCCCACGTGTGCAGGTGGGCCGCGAGACCCCCAGAACATATCACCCCAAGTAGTGAGGGATCTGCATACCAAGTTTCGTTCAAATCGGTCAAGCCGTTTTTGAATAACTGTGAGAATGGCAGCTTTTTACATTTTTTCCATTGACATGAATGGGTGAAATCTGAATTTATGTTTGTAGCTCCGCCCACGTGTGCAGGTGGGCCGCGAGACCCCCAGAACATATCATCCCAGGTAGTGAGGGATCTGCATACCAAGTTTCGTTCAAATCGGTCAAGCCGTTTTTGAATTACTGTGAGAATGGCAGCTTTTTACATTTTTTCCATTGACATGAATGGGTGAAATCTGATTATCTGTTTGTAGCTCCGCCCACATGTGCAGGTGGGCCACGAGACCCCCAGAACATATCACCCCAGGTAGTGAGGGATCTGCATACCAAGTTTCGTTCAAATCGGTCAAGCCGTTTTTGAATTACAGTGAGAATGGCAGCTTTTTACATTTTTTCCATTGACATGAATGGGTGAAATCTGATTTTCTGTTTGTAGCTCCGCCCACGTGTGCAGGTGGGCCGCGAGACCCCCAGAACATATCATCCCAGGTAGTGAGGGATCTGCATACCAAGTTTCGTTCAAATCAGTCAAGCCGTTTTTGAATAACTCTGAGAATGGCAGCTTTTTACATTTTTTCCATTGACATGAATGGGTGAAATCTGATTTTCTGTTTGTAGCTCCACCCACGTGTGCAGGTGGGCCGCGAGACCCCCAGAACATATCACCCCAGGTAGTGAGGGATCTGCATACCAAGTTTCGTTCAAATCGGTCAAGCCGTTTTTGAATTACTGTGAGAATGGCAGCTTTTTACATTTTTTCCATTGACATGAATGGGTGAAATCTGATTTTCTGTTTGTAGCTCCGTCCACGTGTGCAGGTGGGCCGCGAGACCCCCAGAACATATCACCCCAGGTAGTGAGGGATCTGCATACCAAGTTTCGTTCAAATCGGTCAAGCCGTTTTTGAATTACAGTGAGAATGGCAGCTTTTTACATTTTTTCCATTGACATGAATGGGTGAAATCTGATTTTCTGTTTGTAGCTCCGCCGACGTGTGCAGGTGGGCCGCGAGACCCCCAGAACATATCACCCCAGGTAGTGAGGGATCTGCATACCAAGTTTCGTTCAAATCGGTCAAGCCGTTTTTGAATTACAGTGAGAATGGCAGCTTTTTACATTTTTTCCATTGACATGAATGGGTGAAATCTGATTTTCTGTTTGTAGCTCCGCCCACGTGTGCAGGTGGGCCGCGAGACCCCCAGAACATATCACCCCAGGTAGTGAGGGATCTGCATACCAAGTTTCGTTCAAATCGGTCAAGCCGTTTTTGAATTACAGTGAGAATGTCAGCTTTTTACATTTTTTCCATTGACATGAATGGGTGAAATCTGATTATCTGTTTGTAGCTCCGCCCACATGTGCAGGTGGGCCACGAGACCCCCAGAACATATCACCCCAAGTAGTGAGGGATCTGCATACCAAGTTTCGTTCAAATCGGTCAAGCCGTTTTTGAATAACTGTGAGAATGGCAGCTT
The DNA here is from genome assembly GCF_902459505.1 of Geotrypetes seraphini. Taxonomy (NCBI): domain Eukaryota; kingdom Metazoa; phylum Chordata; class Amphibia; order Gymnophiona; family Dermophiidae; genus Geotrypetes; species Geotrypetes seraphini. Next base: position 37,446,026 of record NC_047101.1, read on the forward strand.
TTTACATTTTTTCCATTGACATGAATGGGTGAAATCTGAATTTATGTTTGTAGCTCCGCCCACGTGTGCAGGTGGGCCGCGAGACCCCCAGAACATATCATCCCAGGTAGTGAGGGATCTGCATACCAAGTTTCGTTCAAATCGGTCAAGCCGTTTTTGAATTACAGTGAGAATGGCAGCTTTTTCATTGACATGAATGGGTGAAATCTGATTTTCTGTTTGTAGCTCCGCCCACGTGTGCAGGTGGGCCGCGAGACCCCCAGAACATATCACCCCAGGTAGTGAGGGATCTGCATCCCAAGTTTCGTTCAAATCGGTCAAGCCGTTTTTGAATTACTGTGAGAATGGCAGCTTTTTACATTTTTTCCATTGACATGAATGGGTGAAATCTGATTTTATGTTTGTAGCTCCGCCCACGTGTGCAGGTGGGCCGCGAGACCCCCAGAACATATCACCCCAGGTAGTGAGGGATCTGCATACCAAGTTTCGTTCAAATCGGTCAAGCCGTTTTTGAATTACAGTGAGAATGGCAGCTTTTTACATTTTTTCCATTGACATGAATGGGTGAAATCTGATTTTCTGTTTGTAGCTCCGCCCACGTGTGCAGGTGGGCCGCGAGACCCCCAGAACATATCACCCCAGGTAGTGAGGGATCTGCATACCAAGTTTCGTTCAAATCGGTCAAGCCGTTTTTGAATAACTGTGAGAATGGCAGCTTTTTACATTTTTTCCATTGACATGAATGGGTGAAATCTGAATTTATGTTTGTAGCTCCGCCCACGTGTGCAGGTGGGCCGCGAGACCCCCAGAACATATCATCCCAGGTAGTGAGGGATCTGCATACCAAGTTTTGTTCAAATCGGTCAAGCCGTTTTTGAATTACAGTGAGAATGGCAGCTTTTTCATTGACATGAATGGGTGAAATCTGATTTTCTGTTTGTAGCTCCGCCCACGTGTGCAGGTGGGCCGCGAGACCCCCAGAACATATCACCCCAGGTAGTGAGGGATCTGCATCCCAAGTTTCGTTCAAATCGGTCAAGCCGTTTTTGAATTACAGTGAGAATGGCAGCTTTTTCATTGACATGAATGGGTGAAATCTGATTTTCTGTTTGTAGCTCCGCCCACGTGTGCAGGTGGGCCGCGAGACCCCCAGAACATATCACCCCAGGTAGTGAGGGATCTGCATCCCAAGTTTCGTTCAAATCGGTCAAGCCGTTTTTGAATTACTGTGAGAATGGCAGCTTTTTACATTTTTTCCATTGACATGAATGGGTGAAATCTGATTTTATGTTTGTAGCTCCGCCCACGTGTGCAGGTGGGCCGCGAGACCCCCAGAACATATCACCCCAGGTAGTGAGGGATCTGCATACCAAGTTTCGTTCAAATCGGTCAAGCCGTTTTTGAATTACAGTGAGAATGGCAGCTTTTTACATTTTTTCCATTGACATGAATGGGTGAAATCTGATTTTCTGTTTGTAGCTCCGCCCACGTGTGCAGGTGGGCCGCGAGACCCCCAGAACATATCACCCCAGGTAGTGAGGGATCTGCATACCAAGTTTCGTTCAAATCGGTCAAGCCGTTTTTGAATTACAGTGAGAATGTCAGCTTTTTACATTTTTTCCATTGACATGAATGGGTGAAATCTGATTATCTGTTTGTAGCTCCGCCCACATGTGCAGGTGGGCCGCGAGACCCCCAGAACATATCACCCCAGGTAGTGAGGGATCTGCATACCAAGTTTCGTTCAAATCGGTCAAGCCGTTTTTGAATTACTGTGAGAATGGCAGCTTTTTACATATTTTCCATTGACATGAATGGGTGAAATCTGATTTTCTGTTTGTAGCTCTGCCCACGTGTGCAGGTGGGCCGCGAGACCCCCAGAACATATCACCCCAGGTAGTGAGGGATCTGCATACCAAGTTTCGTTCAAATCAGTCAAGCCGTTTTTGAATAACTCTGAGAATGGCAGCTTTTTACATTTTTTTCCATTGACATGAATGGGTGAAATCTGATTTTCTGTTTGTAGCTCCACCCACGTGTGCAGGTGGGCCGCGAGACCCCCAGAACATATCACCCCAGGTAGTGAGGGATCTGCATACCAAGTTTCGTTCAAATCGGTCAAGCCGTTTTTGAATAACTGTGAGAATGGCAGCTTTTTACATTTTTTCCATTGACATGAATGGGTGAAATCTGAATTTATGTTTGTAGCTCCGCCCACGTGTGCAGGTGGGCCGCGAGACCCCCAGAACATATCATCCCAGGTAGTGAGGGATCTGCATACCAAGTTTTGTTCAAATCGGTCAAGCCGTTTTTGAATTACAGTGAGAATGGCAGCTTTTTCATTGACATGAATGGGTGAAATCTGATTTTCTGTTTGTAGCTCCGCCCACGTGTGCAGGTGGGCCGCGAGACCCCCAGAACATATCACCCCAGGTAGTGAGGGATCTGCATCCCAAGTTTCGTTCAAATCGGTCAAGCCGTTTTTGAATTACAGTGAGAATGGCAGCTTTTTCATTGACATGAATGGGTGAAATCTGATTTTCTGTTTGTAGCTCCGCCCACGTGTGCAGGTGGGCCGCGAGACCCCCAGAACATATCACCCCAGGTAGTGAGGGATCTGCATCCCAAGTTTCGTTCAAATCGGTCAAGCCGTTTTTGAATTACTGTGAGAATGGCAGCTTTTTACATATTTTCCATTGACATGAATGGGTGAAATCTGATTTTCTGTTTGTAGCTCTGCCCACGTGTGCAGGTGGGCCGCGAGACCCCCAGAACATATCACCCCAGGTAGTGAGGGATCTGCATACCAAGTTTCGTTCAAATCAGTCAAGCCGTTTTTGAATAACTCTGAGAATGGCAGCTTTTTACATTTTTTCCATTGACATGAATGGGTGAAATCTGATTTTCTGTTTGTAGCTCCACCCACGTGTGCAGGTGGGCCGCGAGACCCCCAGAACATATCACCCCAGGTAGTGAGGGATCTGCATACCAAGTTTCGTTCAAATCGGTCAAGCCGTTTTTGAATTACTGTGAGAATGGCAGCTTTTTACATATTTTCCATTGACATGAATGGGTGAAATCTGATTTTCTGTTTGTAGCTCTGCCCACGTGTGCAGGTGGGCCGCGAGACCCCCAGAACATATCACCCCAGGTAGTGAGGGATCTGCATACCAAGTTTCGTTCAAATCGGTCAAGCCGTTTTTGAATTACAGTGAGAATGGCAGCTTTTTACATTTTTTCCATTGACATGAATGGGTGAAATCTGATTTTCTGTTTGTAGCTCCGCCGACGTGTGCAGGTGGGCCGCGAGACCCCCAGAACATATCACCCCAGGTAGTGAGGGATCTGCATACCAAGTTTCGTTCAAATCGGTCAAGCCGTTTTTGAATAACTCTGAGAATGGCAGCTTTTTACATTTTTTCCATTGACATGAATGGGTGAAATCTGATTTTCTGTTTGTAGCTCCACCCACGTGTGCAGGTGGGCCGCGAGACCCCCAGAACATATCACCCCAGGTAGTGAGGGATCTGCATACCAAGTTTCGTTCAAATCGGTCAAGCCGTTTTTGAATAACTGTGAGAATGGCAGCTTTTTACATTTTTTCCATTGACATGAATGGGTGAAATCTGAATTTATGTTTGTAGCTCCGCCCACGTGTGCAGGTGGGCCGCGAGACCCCCAGAACATATCATCCCAGGTAGTGAGGGATCTGCATACCAAGTTTTGTTCAAATCGGTCAAGCCGTTTTTGAATTACAGTGAGAATGGCAGCTTTTTCATTGACATGAATGGGTGAAATCTGATTTTCTGTTTGTAGCTCCGCCCACGTGTGCAGGTTGGCCGCGAGACCCCCAGAACATATCACCCCAGGTAGTGAGGGATCTGCATCCCAAGTTTCGTTCAAATCGGTCAAGCCGTTTTTGAATTACAGTGAGAATGGCAGCTTTTTCATTGACATGAATGGGTGAAATCTGATTTTCTGTTTGTAGCTCCGCCCACGTGTGCAGGTGGGCCGCGAGACCCCCAGAACATATCACCCCAGGTAGTGAGGGATCTGCATCCCAAGTTTCGTTCAAATCGGTCAAGCCGTTTTTGAATTACTGTGAGAATGGCAGCTTTTTACATTTTTTCCATTGACATGAATGGGTGAAATCTGATTTTATGTTTGTAGCTCCGCCCACGTGTGCAGGTGGGCCGCGAGACCCCCAGAACATATCACCCCAGGTAGTGAGGGATCTGCATACCAAGTTTCGTTCAAATCGGTCAAGCCGTTTTTGAATTACAGTGAGAATGGCAGCTTTTTACATTTTTTTCCATTGACATGAATGGGTGAAATCTGATTTTCTGTTTGTAGCTCCGCCCACGTGTGCAGGTGGGCCGCGAGACCCCCAGAACATATCACCCCAGGTAGTGAGGGATCTGCATACCAAGTTTCGTTCAAATCGGTCAAGCCGTTTTTGAATTACAGTGAGAATGTCAGCTTTTTACATTTTTTCCATTGACATGAATGGGTGAAATCTGATTATCTGTTTGTAGCTCCGCCCACATGTGCAGGTGGGCCGCGAGACCCCCAGAACATATCACCCCAGGTAGTGAGGGATCTGCATACCAAGTTTCGTTCAAATCGGTCAAGCCGTTTTTGAATTACTGTGAGAATGGCAGCTTTTTACATATTTTCCATTGACATGAATGGGTGAAATCTGATTTTCTGTTTGTAGCTCTGCCCACGTGTGCAGGTGGGCCGCGAGACCCCCAGAACATATCACCCCAGGTAGTGAGGGATCTGCATACCAAGTTTCGTTCAAATCAGTCAAGCCGTTTTTGAATAACTCTGAGAATGGCAGCTTTTTACATTTTTTCCATTGACATGAATGGGTGAAATCTGATTTTCTGTTTGTAGCTCCACCCACGTGTGCAGGTGGGCCGCGAGACCCCCAGAACATATCACCCCAGGTAGTGAGGGATCTGCATACCAAGTTTCGTTCAAATCGGTCAAGCCGTTTTTGAATAACTGTGAGAATGGCAGCTTTTTACATTTTTTCCATTGACATGAATGGGTGAAATCTGAATTTATGTTTGTAGCTCCGCCCACGTGTGCAGGTGGGCCGCGAGACCCCCAGAACATATCATCCCAGGTAGTGAGGGATCTGCATACCAAGTTTTGTTCAAATCGGTCAAGCCGTTTTTGAATTACAGTGAGAATGGCAGCTTTTTCATTGACATGAATGGGTGAAATCTGATTTTCTGTTTGTAGCTCCGCCCACGTGTGCAGGTGGGCCGCGAGACCCCCAGAACATATCACCCCAGGTAGTGAGGGATCTGCATCCCAAGTTTCGTTCAAATCGGTCAAGCCGTTTTTGAATTACAGTGAGAATGGCAGCTTTTTCATTGACATGAATGGGTGAAATCTGATTTTCTGTTTGTAGCTCCGCCCACGTGTGCAGGTGGGCCGCGAGACCCCCAGAACATATCACCCCAGGTAGTGAGGGATCTGCATCCCAAGTTTCGTTCAAATCGGTCAAGCCGTTTTTGAATTACTGTGAGAATGGCAGCTTTTTACATATTTTCCATTGACATGAATGGGTGAAATCTGATTTTCTGTTTGTAGCTCTGCCCACGTGTGCAGGTGGGCCGCGAGACCCCCAGAACATATCACCCCAGGTAGTGAGGGATCTGCATACCAAGTTTCGTTCAAATCAGTCAAGCCGTTTTTGAATAACTCTGAGAATGGCAGCTTTTTACATTTTTTCCATTGACATGAATGGGTGAAATCTGATTTTCTGTTTGTAGCTCCACCCACGTGTGCAGGTGGGCCGCGAGACCCCCAGAACATATCACCCCAGGTAGTGAGGGATCTGCATACCAAGTTTCGTTCAAATCGGTCAAGCCGTTTTTGAATTACTGTGAGAATGGCAGCTTTTTACATATTTTCCATTGACATGAATGGGTGAAATCTGATTTTCTGTTTGTAGCTCTGCCCACGTGTGCAGGTGGGCCGCGAGACCCCCAGAACATATCACCCCAGGTAGTGAGGGATCTGCATACCAAGTTTCGTTCAAATCGGTCAAGCCGTTTTTGAATTACAGTGAGAATGGCAGCTTTTTACATTTTTTCCATTGACATGAATGGGTGAAATCTGATTTTCTGTTTGTAGCTCCGCCGACGTGTGCAGGTGGGCCGCGAGACCCCCAGAACATATCACCCCAGGTAGTGAGGGATCTGCATACCAAGTTTCGTTCAAATCGGTCAAGCCGTTTTTGAATAACTCTGAGAATGGCAGCTTTTTACATTTTTTCCATTGACATGAATGGGTGAAATCTGATTTTCTGTTTGTAGCTCCGCCCACGTGTGCAGGTGGGCCGCGAGACCCCCAGAACATATCACCCCAGGTAGTGAGGGATCTGCATACCAAGTTTCGTTCAAATCGGTCAAGCCGTTTTTGAATAACTGTGAGAATGGCAGCTTTTTACATTTTTTCCATTGACATGAATGGGTGAAATCTGAATTTATGTTTGTAGCTCCGCCCACGTGTGCAGGTGGGCCGCGAGACCCCCAGAACATATCATCCCAGGTAGTGAGGGATCTGCATACCAAGTTTTGTTCAAATCGGTCAAGCCAGTTTTGAATTACAGTGAGAATGGCAGGTTTTTACATTTTTTCCATTGACATGAATGGGTGAAATTCGATTTTATGTTTGTAGCTCCGCCCATGTGTGCAGGTGGGCCGCGAGACCCCCAGAACATATCACCCCAGGTAGTGAGGGATCTGCATCCCAAGTTTCGTTCAAATCGGTCAAGCCGTTTTTGAATTACTGTGAGAATGGCAGCTTTTTACATATTTTCCATTGACATGAATGGGTGAAATCTGATTTTCTGTTTGTAGCTCTGCCCACGTGTGCAGGTGGGCCGCGAGACCCCCAGAACATATCACCCCAGGTAGTGAGGGATCTGCATACCAAGTTTCGTTCAAATCGGTCAAGCCGTTTTTGAATTACAGGGAGAATGGCAGCTTTTTACATTTTTTCCATTGACATGAATGGGTGAAATCTGATTTTCTGTTTGTAGCTCCACCCACGTGTGCAGGTGGGCCGCGAGACCCCCAGAACATATCACCCCAGGTAGTGAGGGATCTGCATACCAAGTTTCGTTCAAATCGGTCAAGCCGTTTTTGAATTACAGTGAGAATGGCAGCTTTTTACATTTTTTCCATTGACATGAATGGGTGAAATCTGATTTTCTGTTTGTAGCTCCGCCCACGTGTGCAGGTGGGCCGCGAGACCCCCAGAACATATCACCCCAGGTAGTGAGGGATCTGCATACCAAGTTTCGTTCAAATCGGTCAAGCCGTTTTTGCGTGATCGCGGCACATACACACACACATACATACATACACACATACATACCTCCGATTTTATATATATAGAAGATTAAACAACCTCCCTTTTCCCCCTCCCTCCTCTCATCGCCCACTTGTCTCATAAGAACATAAGAACATAAGAAGTTGCCTCCACTGGGTCAGACCAGAGGTCCATCCCGCCCAGCGGTCCGCTCCCGCGGTGGCCCATCAGGTCTGCGACCTGTGAAGTGGTTTCTGACCACTTCTATAACCTACCTCAAGTTCTATTTATACCCCTCTATCCCCTTATCCTCCAGGAACCTATCCAAACCTACCTTGAACCCCTGTACAGAGTTCTGGCTTATCACCTCCTCCGAAAGCTTGTTCCATGTGTCCACCACCCTCTGGGTAAAAAAGAACTTCCTAGCATTTGTTCTAAACCTGTCCCTTTTCAACTTCTCCGAGTGATCCCTAGTGCTTGTGGCTCCACACAGTTTGAAGAATCTGTCCTTATTTACTTTCTCTATGCCCTTCAGGATTTTGAAGGTTTCCATCATGTCCCCTCTAAGTCTCCTCTTCTCCAGGGAGAACAGACCCCCCAGCATCTCCAACCTGTCAGCGTATGAAAAATTTTCCATACCTTTTATCAGTTTAGTCGCCCTCCTCTGCACTCCCTCGAGTACCGCCATGTCCCTCTTGAGGTACGGCGACCAGTATTGAACACAATACTCCAGGTGCGGGCGCACCATTGCGCAATACAGCAGCATGATGACTTCCTTCGTCCTGGTTGTGATACCCTTTTTGATGATGCCCAGCATTCTGTTTGCTTTCTTTGCGGCTGTCGCACACTGCGCCGATGGTTTCAGTGATGTGTCGACCATCACCCCCAGGTCCCTTTCAAGGTTACTCACCCCTAGCAGTGTTCCCCCCATTTTGTAGCTGAACATTTGGTTCTTTTTCCCTACATGCATGACTTTGCATTTCTCTACGTTAAAACTTATTTGCCACTTTTTTGCCCAGTCTTCCAGTCTCGTTAGGTCCCTTTGCAGGGCTTCACAGTCTTCCGTGTTTCTAACCCTGCTGCAGAGTTTGGTGTCATCAGCAAATTTGATAACCTCACATTTTGACCCCGTCTCCAGATCGTTAATAAATATATTGAACAATAGAGGTCCCAGCACCGACCCCTGTGGAACTCCGCTCGTGACCCATTGCCAGTCTGAGTATTGGCCCTTTACTCCAACCCTCTGTTTTCTGCCTGCCAACCAGTGTTTGATCCATCGGTAGATATCCCCTTGCACCCCGTGGTTCCACAGCTTTTTAAGTAGCCGCTCGTGGGGTACCTTGTCGAAGGCTTTTTGGAAGTCAAGGTAAATAATGTCTATGGATTCCCCCTTATCCATCTGGCTGTTTATTCCCTCAAAGAAGTACAGCAAGTTCATGAGGCACGACCTTCCCTTGCAGAAGCCATGCTGGCTCGCCTTCAGTTGTCCATTGTTTTCTATGTGTTCGCAGATTGTGTCCTTTACCATTGCTTCCATCATCTTTCCCGGAACCGAGGTCAAGCTCACAGGCCTGTAGTTTCCCGGGTCACCCCTTGATCCCTTTTTAAAGATGGGCGTGACATTTGCTATTTTCTAGTCCTCTGGGATCTCCCCAGTTTTTAGGGAGAGGTTACATATTTGGTGAAGTGTCTCTGCTATTTCGTTTCTCAGTTCTTTTAGTACCCTTGGGTGGATACCGTCCGGGCCCGGTGATTTGTCGCTCTTCAGTCTGTCTATCTGTCTGAGGACATCCCCTTTGCTTACCTCTAGTTGTACCAGCCTTTCGTCGTGTTCTCCGTTTATAATCACCTCGGGTTCTGGGATATTGGATGTGTCCTCTCTGGTGAAGACTGACGAGAAGAATTTGTTTAACCTTTCAGCTATCTCTTTTTCCTCCTTTATCGCTCCTTTCCTGTCTGCGTCGTCCAGTGGTCCCACTTCCTCTCTGGCTGGTTGTTTCCCTTTCACATACCTGAAGAAGGGTTTGAAGTTTCTTGCTTCTCCTGCCAGTCTTTCCTCATATTCTCTCTTTGCTTTCCTGACCTCTCGATGGCATTCTTTCTGGTGTCTTTTGTGCTCTTCCTGGTTTTCCTTTGTTGGTTCCTTTTTCCATTTCTTGAAGGATGATTTCTTGTCGCTTATCGCCTTTTTAACTGCAGATGTTATCCATGCTGGGTTTCTAGTTCGATTTTTTTTGCACCCTTTTCTGAACCTTGGGACGTACAGGTCTTGTGCCTCGAGCACTGTGCCTTTAAGCAGTGTCCAGGCTTCCTTTACGGTCTTCACCTTTCCTGAGCTGTTGCTGAGCTTTTTTCCTACCATTTTCCTCATGTCCTTGTAGTTTCCTTTTCTGAAGTTGAGTGCTGTCGTAGTGGTTCTTTTCACCTTTGATGTTCCCATGTTTAATTTGTACTGGATCATGTTGTGATTGCTGTTCCCTAACGGTGCTAGTAACACCACTTCCTTTGCGGGTCCCTCTAGCCCGTTGAGGATTAGGTCTAGAGTGGCATCCCCTCGCGTTGGCTCCGTGACCAGCTGCTCCATGAAACAGTCCCTTATCGCCTCTAGGAATTTAGTTTCTCTTGTGCAATTTGAGTGCCCAATGTCCCAGTCTATTCCCGGATAGTTGAAATCCCCCATAACCACCACCCTTCCACTATTGCACACCTGCCTCAGTTCGGCCTCCAGGTCCAGGTCGTTTGCTTCTGGCTGTCCTGGTGGGCGATAGTACAGTCCCAATTTGATGTCAGCTCCTTCCCCTCCTGTCAGCTTAACCCATAGTGACTCCAGACTGTCTGCCCTTATTGTTGTTTCTGTTCTGGCTGAAGGAATGCAGTCCTTTATATACAGTGCTATTCCTCCCCCCTTCTTGTGTGCCCTGTCCCTCCTGTAGAGTTTGTACCCTGGCAGGGCCACATCCCATTTGTTGTCTTCTGACCACCATGTCTCTGTGATTCCTATTATGCCTAGGTCCTTATTTCTGGCTATAACTTCTAGCTCCCCCATTTTAGTCCTTAGGCTCCTAGCATTTGTATATAGGCAATTTAAGTCCCGGTTAGTTACCTTTTTTTTGGATCTACTCTTGGTTTGATGCTCCTGCTGGTCTCCTCACGGGCTGCCTCCTGTGGTGTGTCTATCCCGTCCTCCGCCCGCTTCTTTGATCTTTGATAGCCCTCTGGTTCCGGCTGTGTCCTCCATGTCTTGCTCTTTAGCTCTAATTGCCTCTCGGGTCCCTGTACTGCATCTTTGGGTTTATGACCATAAAGTGTACATTTTGTCTCTAGTCCACTATCTCCATTTCCTGTTTCAGTATCCTTGCTCGATACTGTGGTCCGATGTGTCGAGGTCAGATTGACTCTCGGCTTTCCCCTTGTTATCAGTTTAAAGTCATGTCTATGCAGGTCTGGATGTTACGTGCCAGCATCCTCGTCCCAGCCGTGCTCAAATGCAGTCCGTCTCTCCTGTAGAGCTTGTTTTTCCCCAGGAAGGTTGACCAGTTCCGTACAAAGAGGAAACCCTCCTCATCACACCATCGCCTCAGCCATCCATTTGTTGCTTGCAGCTCGGTCTGCCTCCTCGCATCTGTCCTTGGTACTGACAGGATCTCTGAAAAGGCTATCTTCCCTGTCCTCAGCTTCAGCTTCCTCCCCAGGATCTTAAACTGCTCGGTCAGTGTAGTCATGTTGAAATTCCTTCTGCTGACGTCATTGGTTCCGACGTGGATTATCACTGCTGTTTCCTCTGTCTCAGCTCCCTCCATAATTCTCTCGATTCTGTCGGAGATGTCCTTTGTCCTCGCCCCTGGGAGACATGTCACTAGGCGATCCGCTCTGCCTCCTGCTATGTGACTGTCCACCTCTCTCAGGATTGAGTCACCCACCACGATAGCAGATTTTCCTCTCCTCAGCTTCCTCCTGGGTCTCAGGTCTGTGTCAATGATTGGGTCCTCCAATCCTTCCTTCTCCTGATTTGTTCCTCCGCTAGGTTCCTCTCCCTCGGCTCCTGGTGGGTCCTGGTGGGTCTCGGTGGCTCCTGGCGGGTCCTGTCCTCCATCCTGGTGGGTCCCGGTGGCTCCTGGCGGGTCCTGTCCTCCATCCGTTCGTTCCCTTCTGAAGAGCAGGTTATCTCATTTATGTCTTTGTCTTGTCATTAACTTCCCCATTTTTTTTCTAGCTACTTATACAATTTTAGATATCTTATATATATATATTTTATTATTGTAAACCAGTGGTTCCCAAACCCTGTCCTGGGGGACCCCCAGCCAGTCGGGTTTTCAAGATATCCCTAATGAATATGCATGAGAGAGATTTGCATACCTGTCACTTCCATTATATGCAAATCTTTCTCATGCATATTCATTAGGGATATCTTGAAAACCCAACTGGCTGGGGGTCCCCCAGGACAGGGTTTGGGAACCACTGTTGTAAATTGACCAGATACTTGTGAGGGTCGGTATATCAAATTACAAATAACTTGAAGCTGTTTTAGCATGCCTTAGTAAAAGGACCCCTATATGTTTTGGTGGACCTCAGTTTGCCTGCATAAGCGCTTTGAACTATATGCAGCGTAAAAACTGTGGTTTCCCATTGACACATATTTGCAAATTATCCAGTTAAAACCCTAATATAATATACCTATCCTTAATGTGTACTGAAATGACTCATTTATATGACCTGAAGAGAATTTCTAAAGTTTTAGCTATTGAGATATTCTTGACTGATATGTTTCAATGTTTTAGGACCTTATATTGTTTAAAATTTCAGTAAAGAAACTGAACTAAAAAATATATATATTTCAACGTACCGATCTGCTAAGGAGCAATTTAGGGGATTGTTTACTAAAGAGCAGTAGGCAATTACCAGATGAATTTCGACATATTACCATAACGATGTTCAAAAAGCCGCATTTTCAGCAGTCTCAAAGTGTGACCCACATAACAAAGTTGACAGGGACTCACTAATAGATTAAACTACATTTGAGGAATTGTATGTAGTGAAGAATCTAAAATTCACAGTCCATCTGCCAGGAATACTGCACATACTTCTTGTATAATATCACAGGCTGCACATTTACCCCAGCAAAAATGTCCCCCTTGTCCTTCTCTCGCATCCTACAGAAAGAGACCCTCAGGTTGCCACTTCTGCTATAAGAAATCACACAATCGGTGTCCTGAAAACACTGCTCCACTTGTATCATCTTCCAATATTCTTTAATCTTTTTAGCTAATGCATTTGCAACCATAGAAAACCTCATGATGCAAGGGGTCATGGATTGATCCAGACCTTTTAACTCTAGACCCTAATAATTGTTCAGGAGATTTGCATAACGCTCTCTTTCTTTTTGCTTTAGACACAACCAAAAGGAGAATATCCCCTCTTTACGAACCTGGTTTTCAGTTCTCTGCCTGTATAGAAAAATCAGTGGGAGAATCACAGATCCTATGATATTGTATAAACTGAGATACAGGCAGACTGTTCTTCAGTTGAGCTGGATGCATACTAGAATAATCGTGTTGGATATTAAGTAACCCTGGCTAATGGATAGAGCAAGCTTTTAAAGCTAAGTTTTCTTTATCTAATATAATAAAACCCTAAGCACGCATGCGCACTGTTACCTGCATGTTCTGTTTTCTGTGAGCTGTAGGTCTCCGGCAGGTAGGAGTAAGCATGCGCGCTTAGGGTTGTTTTCCGTGCTGTTTGGTCTGGCCTGTTCCCTGCTCGCCTTACTGTATTAAGTTGAAAGACGCGGTGGTGGCTCTTCTCACGATCCCCGCCTGGAGGGGGATGGAATGCTGCGGCTGCTGCACAGGGAAGTGGGGAGGGGATGCTGCTTCGGCTTTTGCACAGGGAAGTGGGGGGAGGGAATAAAATGCTGCTGCACAGGGAAATGGAGGGAAAGGGAATGCTGCGGCTGCTGCACAGGGAAGTAGGGAGGGAGACGGAAAGAAAGGAAAAAAGACACAGGGGCAGGGAGAGAGACAGACAAAGGGGGCCAGGGAGTGAGACAGACAGAAAGACAGCGGGAGGGAGACAGAAAGAAAAAGACAGGGGTAGGGAGAGACAGAAAGAAAGACAGACATATATTCTAGCACCCGTTAATATAACGGGCTTAAAGACTAGTATATAATATTTACCGTATACTCAAATATAAGCTATAAGATGAGATACCCTCTGCGGACCCCCCCCCCAAAAAAAAAAGGAGGAAAAAAGGTTGACTCGAATATAAGATGGAGGGTTAATATTCATGTTCCCTGCCAGGATCTGTGCCATGCCCCCCTCCCTCACTCCCTCCTCTGCCTGGCTCTCCACCCTGTCCCCCCTCCCTCCCTGCCGGGCTCTGCATTCAGCCCCTCTCCCTGCCCTATACCCTGTCCCTCCTCTCTCCTTATGTCCTAAAGGCCTCCACCGGACCTGCCATATGACCTGGTGGGCCAGAACAGGAGGGATCGTTCCTGTCCTGGCCGAATTCTGTCAATTTTTTTTTTTAACCTGAAACCTCCCCCCCCCACCCTTCCCACCTCCCCCTACGTACCTTTTTGAATCCTTGGTGGTCCAGCGGTGTACTGGGCAGGAATGAGCTTTCCACGCTCCTATCCCTTGTTGGGCCCCTCCCTGAATGTCTGCCTCAAATTCTCGCTTAGCTGCGCTCTGAATGACTGTGAGAACTCGAGTCCCAAGAGAACTTGGGGGCAGCAATTCAATGAGCGGCTCTCTCATGCCCGGTACACTGCTGGATCTGCAACAAGTCTGGGAGAGGGCGGGTGGGCGATGGCCCAAATATAAGCCGAGACCCCCCCCCCCCCCATTTTTGGGCCATTTGTTTGGCCCCAAAATCTCAGTTTATATTCGAGTATATACATTAAATAACTTTATTTATAAGTTGCAGTATAATGAGGAGAAAAGTATTTAAAGTACAAAACAGCGAAGAAAAGACCGATGACGATCAGACACGTAAAGATTTAAGACAATGATAGCTTTTGAGTCTTAAGTGGTATCGCTGAGGTCTATGAAAACCAATGAAGTACATGAAAAGTTCTGTAAATTTCCCAGTGAATGAATGTGAATGAAGCGAGTGTTTTGTAAATAAGCTGGGCTGAATAAATTTGCCGACGGGTTGTGGATCAATAAAATGGCACCATAAGCCAACGTGCTTGAATTGAGAAACTGTATATACCCATCGCTGTTTAAACTGAAGCGTGAACAGATTTCCAATAAAGGGCGCTAAAGATGTCCCTATAGTTATTCCAGAAACCTGTTGAATTCTTCTTCGTAGCCAGAGTTGCAAGTTCTATCCTACATTTTGTAGGGACAAGGTGTGGTTGTACTCTGGTCTCTAACGTCTCCCTCACTACAACTAAAGCCCCCAAGCTCCTAAACCCGGACAAACTGTCGGGTTTTGAAAATCCGTCCAAACACCTGGATAGTCCTCTAATAAGAGGACATGTCTGGGTTTTCCCGGACATCTGCTTACCCTAACTTTGGGGATGTTGCTACCGATATGACCAGCACTGGGAAAAAAAAAAATCAAAGGCAGGTCTGGACAGAGGCATAAATGCAATGCTCTAGTGTCCATCAAAATTTGGCACTGGATGCTGTTGCCTATGTGGCCAATGCCTAAATCTGGGCTTGCAGCCACTCGTGTCCTAACCACAAATTGAAATCCATGAAATACTACAGCTATGAAAATTGACTATCTGAACTTTCTCCAAAGCAGCTGCAAGGGGTTGTACGTGGAACTCAGTTTCTATTTATGTTTCATAAACTGGCTAGAATTCTCTAGAGAAAAAGAATCTGTTCACATTGTTCTCTTGTCGTTAACTTAGAATCCACAATACCATTCAAAGGAAGCTGCCTTCATTCATTTCAAACTGAAGAGCCATGCCACCACCATTTGCTATAATGGTTTGCCCTTTATACCTTGTAATATTAATTTGCTCATGGTTTTTGCTGCAAGCTTATTTTATTTATCATAAAATTTGGCACACGATTTAGTCCTAATTCCTGGCAGCCTGCCAATTTATAGAGAGAATGTGTGGTTCAGTGATTTGTGAGACAAGTATAGACTGGGTAGAATAGTCTGCTTAAAAAAAATCAATTCACTCTTTTTGCTTCTTTTTTTTTTTGCAATATAAAAACAAGATCTTTATTATTGTGGGGTACAAGATGTTAGACATACAGAAACTGATATCATCTTGTCCCACTCATAAGAGTCCTCTTTACATAAGTCTGCTGGTACTCAGGCACCGAAGGTCTGGTTTGTATGTGTCCTTTCATGAAGATCCAATACCCATCATCACGGATTAGCTCTCTCCTTCTGAAGTCTTGAGTTGTAGGCACTGTTCCAGGCCTGCCATGTACCTAATCCATGCACATAGCTATGCATTTCTGCTCGGAGTTATCCAGTGAGCCTCCAGGCTTCCCAATGCACTTCCCGAAACACTTGTCCATCATTCTTCTGGGAGGGCTGTTGCCTTTAGTTCCAAAGTACAGACTTGAAGCTCTAACCCAGAAGGAAATTCATTCTGCAACAGCTCTTGGTCATTAGCCACCGCTATTTGTACCTTCACCTGCTCCTTTTGCTTCTTTCTAACTCAGAAACAGAATACAATTTTCATGCCAAATTTTCCTCTACTTTAAATGAAAAGATCTGTACTGTATAAGGACAGTAATATATATATATATATATATTTATTTTTTTATTTTTTTTATTTATTTATTTATTTATTTAGATTTTTATCCCGTCCTCCCAATAGCTCAGAACGGTTTACAAATGAACATACACAGTGCGGAGTAACTAGACATATAAGTAGTACAACAGGTTTAGTGGTTGGATTTATAGTTTTTAGAGAGAATTGAATACAGGGAGATTAAGCAGAGAGAGAGAAGGGGGAAATACAGTAGTTTAATTTAAGGAAAGTTATAAGCATATAGATGCAATTTTTTAGTGGATAGAGTAAGAGAGGGTCATACTGGAATTTCGGGAAGGAGATAGGAGAGTGGAGGGTGGGGCTTAAGGGGGGGAGAGACAGAGGAGATCTTTAATTGAAGAGGAGGGTCTTTACCGATTTACGGAATGCTAATAATGAGTTCTGTTGTCTAAGTTGGGGGGGAAGTTGGTTCCAGAGGTGTGGAATGAAGTGGCTGTAGGATCGTTTGTGGGCAGTTTCTGTGAGCAGGGATCTTCCGGGGGGGACGCATAGGCGTGTCTCTGACTTTGAGCGGAGGGTGCGAGTGGGGTTGTAGATGGGAAGTTTGGATTTTATGTAGGAGGGGGTGGTGGAGTAGATTCTCTTGTGGGCAATTGTTAGGGCTTTGAAAGTACAGCGTTGGCTAATTGGGAGCCAGTGTTCAGCATGGAGTGCCGGGGAGATGGAATCGCGGTAGTTGAGGTTGTGTAGGAGGCGGATGGCTGCATTTTGGACCCGTTGGAGGCGTCTGATATTATTTTTGGTTAGTCCGTTAAATAGCAAGTTACAATAATCCATTCTGGAGAGGACATATGCGTATAGGAGTTGGGCGAGGTCTGGTTTGGAGATGTAGGGTTTGATCTATATATATATATATATTTTTTTTTTTAAAAGCCTCAGCTAAAAAGCATTCTTGTCATGTACTAAGCACAGCTTGAATTCTGAAATTGATGGCCCAATATCGGTGGCATATCTGTTTTGATAGCCAACCAGGACAAAGCGCCACCTCCTGCAGGTAGTAGGGGGAGTATGGAATGGTCATGGGGCTGCAGTTGGAATTTGTGCAGCCATTGGCTCTAGAAGTCCCCTGCCCTGGAACAGGAAGTTGACACCAGAGAGGGCAGAACTGGTGGATTGCAGCCCTGCAACGGCTTCAAGCATCCCCCGAATCCCTGTACCCTAGACAGACTGGCCCCAGCACTCCACCCTTGGTATGCTAGAGCCAGTATTACCATAGATCAGTGATCATCACTGCAAGGCTTAGGGGGCCAGCAGTGGCCCTAATTTACTTTATGTGTAGCTCTGACTCTTTCCCTAGTACACAATCTCCCTCCACTTTTTCTTCTCGGACTTGCTGCTAGTCTATTCACAGAGCATCACAAAATTTTGGGACGATAAACTAAAAAAGCACACAAAAGTATAGTCATGGAAAAGAGCCTGAAAAAAACAGGCAAAGAATCTTAAACTGCACCCTTTACATACCAGAAAACCAATGAAATGTAGCCAAAACTGGTATAATATGGTCAAGTACTTTCAAGTTCATCATATGAGCTATTGAAGCTATCACATTTGGTATTTAGGAAGGCCACAGTAAAGGCTATTGCTTAGTCTTATTCTATGAATAACTGTATGATACAGCTTTGAGTAAGTCTGAGCTAAATGCAGCCCAAAGCCTCACTCACAAGAGCGTGGACGCACAATGCAGTTCAAACTTGCTGGAAGAAAACAACAATTGTTTGAAAGGTAACACCACAAACAAGCCTCCAGAGAATGTATAGGGAGAGATTTAAAAAAAAAAAAACTGGTTAGGAGGAAGGTACAAAGACCTGGAATAACCTTCCAAAGATCATCAGAGCAGAGCCTAGCTATATCATATTTCATAAGAAACTAAAAACTCTCCTCTTTGAGAACATAGTAAACTCTATGGACACTTAGCAACTACGACCAAGCTCTCTAAGCTGCATAACTTCTCACCCTACAGATTCTGCCTTATAATCTCCACACAGCTGAATCATTCCATCTAACTCTTCCTAACCAATTGGTTTGCAATTCAAACTTCTATACAGCATCTAATGTCCTCACTATGTTTTCCTGCTATGACTGATTCATCTTCTCACTTCTCTAGTATCTACCACATACTTTCTGCTTACCTTATGTTTACTGTTGTTCCTTCCATTAATTATGTAAATCTCTTAGGCTAATTAAGGCCCTCTTTTACTAAGCCATGGTAGAGGTTTCTACCATGGCCTGAAATGCTAAATGCTCTGATGCTCATACAAGGGGCCGCTGAAATGTTCTCGGTCCAACCAACAAAGCTGGGCCAGTGTCCATTGAGGGCTATACACTTAGCCCTGTGGTGTTCCACTTTTTTCATTCCGTTGGAAAAATATGGAACAAAAAAAGTGGAAAATCACTGTAGAGCTGCTATAAATGCTAATACCTCAATTGAAATAAAACGTATGTACAACCAATATAAAAGTGTATGTGTTCCCTCAGATTTGCCAACACTTGAAGTGGATTGTGGACCAGCGAGGGTTTCTCGTATTAATTTGGAGCATGTTCTGAGGAGAGAATATCTGTGCTGTACATGTTAGTTTCAGATAAAATATGTGTGACCCTGAGACAGGCTCTATAACCGAAACATGACCCGAGTTGGGTCAAGTTCCTTGTATTGATTGTACAAAAACTCCACTGGCTTGTTGCTTTTCATCATCCCTCCTGTTCTGTGTTTCTGTGATTGGTCTCTGGTGGATTTACTCATTCTGTTTCTACTCTTTATAAAACAGGCCATTAATCTAGGCACCTCATTTTGAAGTTATCTCCCAAAAATAAAATAGGATGTAGAAGCATAGGGCTCCTTTTACTAAGGTGTGCTAGTGTTTTTAGCGCACGCACAAGATTAGCGTGTGCTATAGTGCGCACTAGCCGAAAAATTACCACCTGCTTAAAAGGAGGTGGTAGTGGTTAGCGCAAGCGGCATTTTAGCGCGCTATTCCACGCATTAAGGCCCTAACACACCTTTGTAAAAGGAGCCCATAGAAACTTGATGACAAAAGGCCAAATGGCCCATTCATTCTGTCCATTCATAGTAACCATTATCTCTTCCTCTCTCTAAGACAGACATGTCAAACTCTGGCCCATGGGGTGTTCAAAATTGGACCGCCAGCACAAATCACTGCCGCTGCTGCTCTTCATTCGCATCTGCCCTCACCTGGTCTCCTCATCAAAGCAGCCGGCTATAGCGAACCTCGCAGGCCGCTCTCCACCTCGGTAGTACGTCAGAGGAGAGGCGGGATCGCATCAGAGGGAATGTACTACCGAGGTGGAGAGTGGCCTGCGAGGTTCACTACAGCCAGCTGGCGATCCTCAGCAGGCTGCTTTGAAGCGGAAACCAAGTGACGGCAGACACGAATGAAGAGCAGCAGCCGCGGCAGCGGTTCGTGCCGGTGGGCCAGAAGAGACCAGGAAACCAGGATGGAGGGAGGGTAGGAACGGCAGGCCTATTCTGAAGGTGAGACTGGGAAGAAAAAGGGGGGAGGGGAATATACAGGCCTTCGAGACAGGGGTGGGCCCTGGTATAGAATTACCCAGAGGGAGAGAAGAAGGGGGTCCAGATGTGCATATGCCGGACTGAGTGGAAGGTGGGGTGGGGAAGAAATAAAACAGAGAGAGAGAAAGGGAAGAAACAGAAAGAAAGAAAGAAGTTGGACACAAGAGATGGTGTGGAGGGGGGATAGAGATACTGGATAAGAGGGTAGTTGGGAAGAGAAATGGAGAGATGGTGGACCCTGGGGTGGTGGGGAAGCAGGGAGAGATGCTAGATGAAAGGGTAGTTAAGAAAAGGACAGATGGTGGATCTGGGGATGGTGGGGTCCATCGCTGCAGCTACGGATATGGACACAAAAAAAAGGAAAGATGCCAGACCTCCGGGGGAGGGAAGGGAAACGGAAGGGGAGGACAGAGAGAGAAGATGGATGATTAGCACAGAGAAAGAAGAAAACGACAAATGGGCAGGAGACCCTGGCAAGCGAGTTATCAGAAGACAACTAGAGCTTGGGACCAACAAAAGGTAAAAAAAATAATTTTATTTTCTGTTTTGTGATTACAATATTTATTTTGTTTACACCACAGAGCTGGTGTGGGGTTGGAGACGTTGTAACCCTATACTTCTACTAAGACTAAGCTTTAGTCACTTAGGGGCCCTTTTATTAAGGTACGCGTTTAGCGCACGCTAAATCAGTTAGCGTACCTTTAATTAAATTACTCCTAATTATCTTAATTAAAAATTCATCCCATGGCTTAGCCTTTTTTTCAGATTTCGGCCCCTTATGTGATTGAGTTTGACACCCCTGCTCAAAGAGATCCCACTTGGCTATCCCAGGCTTTCTTGAAATTAGACAGTTTGTCTCCACCACCTCTACCCGGAGACTGTTCCACGCATCTACCACCCTTTCTGTAAACTATTTTAAAATTCTTAACTTCATCCTATGCTCTCTCACTCCAGAGCTTCCTTTCAAATGAAAGACTCAACTCATGCACATTTACACCACGTAGGTATTTAAATGTGATGTGATCTGTTTTGTTTTTTGCTGCACTTTGGTAGTCCATCATTCTTGGTAGTCCTTTGCCCCGTATCCTCTCAAAAAAGCATGGACTTTTAAAAACAAAAATTCAGTTAATCTATTCTTTTAATTTTATTCTGGTTTCTCAAAGAATTGGGGAAATATTTGAACATTTACAGTTGTTTAAATAAGCTAGCTGTTTCTCAGTCATAACAAGTTGAATTAAAACTTATAATTCGTGGAAACATGACAGATATGTTGTGGTATTTCAATCTCTCCTAATCCAGCAATCAAACTTGAGAGACCATAACATAACACAGAGAGGAGAACATAAAAAGTGAGATTGTTTTGGGTACCTGGAGAGCAGCACAGAAGTTAAAAATGTACCAACAAAAATGATTTCAGTCGTGCCCTCCTTGGCTCACTGCCTATCGTAGATCTGAGTCAATATGTTAAACTGTTTTGTATTTATTCTTTTTGATTTGAGCTAATGGAGCAAGATAATTTCAGAACCTATCAGTTATTCTCCAATTTCACTTAGCTGCCAGTTCTTCTATTAGACAAGAAAAACCTTCTGCACTCTGGGTTCTCTTAGTTGGGCCTTGTGCCAGATAAGCAGTCACTGGGAGTAGGGATGAGCCATTAATTAATGGATGGGATTTATGGGAAATGGAAGGAGATTATACTGGGAAGATAACACTGCAGAGAGCACAGATATAACATGATTCACAGGACTATCACAGCTTGGTTTTTTTTCTTGAATAAATCAATCAATGGGAGAAATGCTTTTGGATTTTGAAACAAAAAAATAAGACCTATATTATCTACAGTATAGGCATCAACCTATTTAGAAAGGTTAAAGCCAAATTTTAGTTTGACAACAATAAAGAACATGAACTGAAAAAAAAATGAACCTAATCTTATACCAGGACCAGGACCCTCAAGTTAGAGAATGACACAGGGACCATTTACCGGGGTACACCGTGGTCACCCCAGTAAATCCGCAGGAATGGAGACATTTGCAACTTGTTTACCGCAGGAATGGGTACAAGATCTTTTCAAGTTTTATTTTAGTTTGATGAATTGCTTATTTAATTTTACTAAGCGAGGTACAAAATTGTATGTCTAAATATATGTTTATATTTTTATCAATTTAAAATTTAAAATAATGGGTTAGACAAACAGACTTACAGACCGATTAATACATCATGAAAAGTCTTGCTCCTGTGGTAAAAAAAATTGTGCCAGTTTCAGACTTGGCATCTCCTCTTGCACCTATTTTACCTTCAGGAGCCAGCCATGCCACGATGAAGACAGAAGTAACCTAAAACCAAAGCCTGAGACCAATGTGATTTGAAGAATAAAATTACCAGACAACAAAAGGTAGAAAAAAAAAATTATTTTATATTTTGTGATTAGAATATTTCAGATTTGAAATATGTATCCTGCTAGAGCTGGTATTAGACATAACTGGGTACCGCTGGCTGTGCTTCTTTAACTTCCCGCTGGCTTAGGGCTCTCTCTCTGACCAGGGGGCAGTTGCCCTAGTTGCACTCCCCTAATACTAGTCCTGCCATGTGTAACTGAAGTATTCTGTTAGCTTGACTTTTCTATATAGCTTTCTGTAGTAATTTGGTTTGTTCAGTTTTCACAATAGTGGAGGGGATATTTGTGAAAGGAAGGGGAGACAAGGGTTTTGTTGATCCTTACTCTGTATTATTTGTGTTTATAAAATGACAATTGTACAGAATATTGTCTTTTTTTATACTTTAATAAAATAAGTTCAGTATAAAATCATTAACTATTCGAGGCTTGTGTGGATGGGATCTGATAGTTCGCAGAGCGGGGACAGGGATTGAGCTCACGGGGGCAGGGCAGAGACAGGGACTGAGCTTGCGGGGACGGGACAGGGACGAGCTCACGGGGACGGGGCAGGAACAGTGATAAATTTTTTCCCTGTGAAAGAAACCTAATACCACGAGTACCTTCCTTCTCTTCCTCTTCCTAACTCACTGATACTACCCGAGCTACTCTTTGGAAATGACCTATGATCTTACTTTGTAACCCTCCTTCTATAACTCTTTTGTAATCCGCCTTGAACCGCAAGGTAATGGCGGAATAGAAATCTCTAATATAATGTAATGTAATTCTCTACCTCTTGTGAACAGTCCAAAAAGACACCTATTTTAAGCCTGCGAATAATTGTGTCCAGTTCTGGTCACCATATCTCAATATAGTGGAATTAGAAAAGGTTCAAAGATGAGTGACCAAAATGATGAAGAGGATGGAACTCCTCTTGGATGAGTAAAGACTACATTTATTTTTCAATACTGTTCTTCCAGGAGAGCTTAGAACAATTTACATGAGTTTATTCAGGTACTCAAGCATTTTGCCCTGTCTGTCCTGGGGGGGGCTCACAATCTATCTAATGAACCTGGGGCAATGGAGGGAATTAAGTGACTTGCCCAGAGTCAGAAGGAGCAGTGTGGGTTTGAACCCACAACCCCAGGGTACTGAGGCTGCAGTTTGAACCCCCAGTCAACAGGTCTTTCTCCCTCACATGATGAAACACCCGTTCGCTTCCCTATTCTTACCCTCTCAACCAAAACATTAAAAAAAAATAATAATTTTTAGCATATGGGTAACATGCGCACATTTGAAACTTATCATGGGGTGCCTCAGGTACCCCACAGTAGGTGCTTTTAAAGGACCTCTTGCTGGTTATAGTAGTGAGTACAACAGAAGACACTTTATTTTTTACTCGCTCCAAATTCAGTTTAGGTATCTGAAGGCACACAGCTTTAAAAGTATGGAACGTGGAAGAAATAGGGTCAGAGAGCACTCAACTTTAAAATAGGTGAAAGAAGTTTTGAATTGGCTAGCGAGTTGAAGGCTGGAACTAGTCCTCTAACAGATCATTATCATTATTTTCCAGGTAGTTCTTCAAGCGTTCCTTAAACCAGTAATCCTGACAGCCTGTCTGCCCACCATGGAGACAGCACAGCGATTGCCGAGTACTTCAAAGATGTCTGTGGTTGTTGCAGGGATAAATCTGTTCAAGGGAACTCGGATTAATCTTCCTCTCCCACAAGACTCTCTGTAGGTGTGTGTGTGCATGTATATAACAGTATATGTGTTGTAAAAAGACAAAGAATCGCAGCCAGATGAGTAGTCCTATGGGGCAAAGACCTAGACCAACTGCTTTCGCCCACTCCATACGGGGAATTCAGGAAACGCCTAAAAACATACCTGTTCCAGAAATACCTAAACAATTGACCCGCTCTCCCTCTCCCTCCCCCCTCCCTATTCCACCTGAACTTACAGCACTGTTATAAATATAATCTGTTATCTTCATCTTATCGTAACTTTACGTTGCTATTTATCCTGTCGGACATTACCTACTAAAATGTACATATTACATTTTCGCTCAGCAAATTGTATTTCTATACTGTTGCCTCCTGAGGTCTCTGATCTCTGTTATTCCTCTGAATATCTACTTATTGTATTTCGCTGAATGTCCAGCACTCTTGATTGTAAACCGCCTAGAAGTCGCAAGATTGTGGCGGTATAGAAGAATAAAGTTATTATTATAATTATTATTTATCGTAAAACTCTTTTTTCCCTTGACCTGTATTATTACTTCTCTGCCACTTACTTCGCATGTCAAAGCCAGCTATCCAGTAGCCGCTAACCACAAATATTCACCCCCTTGAGGTTGGGGAGGGGGGGGGGTGGATTTGCAAAATTTTTTAAGGATTTGCAATTGGGGAAGCTGCAGTGTTTTAAACTGAATCATGGATTCAACAAATGATGAGCGGTGGAGTGCCTCAGGGATTGGTACTGAAGCTGACTCTTCAATACACTTGTGAGTGACATTGTTGAAGGTTTATTTATTATTTATTCATATACCACTTATAACCTAAGTGGTGTACATTCAGGTACTCATGCATTTTTCCTTATCTGTCCTGGTGGGCTCACACTCTATCTAACATACCTGGGCCAATGGAGGATTTAGTGACTTGCCCAAGGTCACAAGGAGCAGCATGGGATCTGAACCCACAACCTCAGGGTGCTGAGGCTATGGCTCAAACCTTTATGTGGATGACATGAAGGTTTGCAACAGAGTACACATTCAGAGGGATTTATACAGATTTTGTAAGTTATGTTTGTCCTTGCTACATTTAGAGGTGATGTAGACAAAGACTTTGTCTGAACTCAACAAAGCATAGGATAGGCACGTGGGATCTCTTAGGGAGAGGAGGAGATAGTGGATGTTGTGGATAGGTAGACTGGATGGGCCATTTGGCCCTTATCTGCCTTCATGTTTCTATGTTTCTATAGCCATAAAGCTCTGTGACCTCACCATATAAGTGTTAAGAGCCGTGGAGAGGAATAATAAAAAAGAAAAGTGTAAGTCCCCTTTTGACCTAATTCAGATGCTGAACTTGGCAGCAGGGAAATGTCCATTCTCAAAAAAAAAACGTCCAAATGCACCTAAGGCCCCACCCACAGGAGTGGCCTAAGGCAACTAAGAACATAAGAAATGCCTCCGCTGGGTCAGACCTGAGGTCCATCGCGCCCAGCAGTCCGCTCACGCGGCGGCCCAACAGGTCCAGGACCTGTGCAGTAAACCTCTATCTATATCCCTCTATCCCCTTTTCCAGCAGGAATTTGTCCAATCCTTTCTTAAACCCCAGTACCGTACTCTGTCCTATTACGCCCTCTGGAAGCGCATTCCAGGTGTCCACCACACGTTATGTAAAGAAGAACTTCCTAGCATTTGTTTTGAATCTGTCCCCTTTCAACTTTTCCGAATGCCCTCTTGTTTTTTTATTTTCTGAAAGTTTGAAGAATCTGTCCCTCTCTACTCTCTCTATGCCCTTCATGATCTTGTAAGTCTCTATCATATCCCCTCTAAGTCTCCTCTTCTCCAGGGAAAAGAGTCCCAGTTTCTCCAATCTTTTCTATCTCTCCCTTTCTCTCTCTCTTTCTTTCTATCTCTCTCTCTCTCTCTCTCTCTATTTCTCTCTGTCTCCCTTCCTTTCTCTCTCTTTTTCTGTCCCTCTCTACTCTCTCTATGCCCTTCATGATCTTGTAAGTCTCTATCATATTCCCTCTTAATCTTCTCTTTTCCAGGGAAAAGAGTCCCAGTTTTTCCAATCTCTCAGCTTATGAAAGGCTTTCCATCCCCTAGGCAAATTCCAGTTGGCCCAGGCGCATAAGGCCCCTCCTATGGGCGGCGCCCTAGGCCAGCCATTCCGAAGATGGCTGGCCTGCTGGCCGGCCTTGAGACCCGTCCATCCGGCCAACGTTCAGGTAAGTTAGGGGGGTATCCAGAGTTAGCGGGACCTGGGTATTGGGGAGCATTCGGGGGGCTGTTCAGTGGTTCAGGGACATTTGGGGGTTCATGAGGGGGGTGCGCCGTGGGCACGAGGGCCTGGTATCCTTCTTGCCTGTATTTGAGGGAGGTGGGGAGTGCACCATGGGCAGGAGGGCCTGGGATCCCTCCTGCCTGTATTTGAGAGTGTGGAGGGTGCACCGTGGGCAGGAGGGCTTGGGATCCCTTCTGCCCGTATTCAAGGGGGTGGGTGGTTCTGGGGTGCCATCTTCGGCAGGAGAGATTGGCCATCTCTCCTGCCAGAATTCACGACAGATCGGGGGAATCGCGATCACGGCAGGAGGTGGGCAAGATTCCGGGGCTGATGAGCTGATCGCGGCTGCTGTAATCAGCTAAGCAGCCCATATTCGGAACTTTATATCTGTTTTGACTTGGTCCAAGTCAAAACGTATAAGTTCCGATTGGGCTACCTTGTTAAACTTTTGATTATACTTGTTGTACGACTAAGTCTAAGTCGGCCCACCTCCCACCCTTTCCCCTCCTCCAAAAATGCCTCTTTTCACTCTAGGTATTCAGAGACAGAGGAAAGGCCTAAGCTGGTTTTAGATACGTCTAAAACCAGCTTTGATTATTGGTACTTAGACGATCTGTCTTTTTGATCGTCCAAGTACCGATTTAGGCCACTTTTTGGATGCTTTCTTTTTTTATTATTATGAGCCCCTTAGCCTCTAATCATAAGGTTCTATGACCTCACAATGCAGGTGTAAAGAGCCGTGGAGGTGCATAATCGCAAGTCGTTCAAAGTAAAAAAACAGCTTACGACACATTTTCGAAAGATACGTCCAACTTTTTTTTACTTTCGAAATTCGTCTAATTATACATCCTGCCGATCTGATTGTCCAAGACTCTAAATCATCTATCTTTATACCACATTTTCGTCCAACTTTCCGTCCAAGTCCAAAACGCCTAGAACAAGCCCTCTTGGATGTGGGAGGGGTCTGCAAAGTGATGGATTGCACACCCAGACATGTCACCTAAATAGTGGGGTACCTTTAAAGGGCATTGCTGTGAACTTCACAAAAAGGGTGCCATGTCTTCTCCTCTCTACAGCTCCCTTATAGGTTATGGTGAGCCCCCCAAACCACCTCCAGAATACCCTAGACCCACTTATCTACCACCCCAATAGCCTTTATGGCTGCAGGAGCCACTTATATGCCAGTACAAAGGGGTTATGGGGGTATATAGGGGATTGCACATGTTTAAGTATCAGTGCAGTGATTACAGGGGCTTATGGGCATGGGTCCTCCTCTCCATGAGTCCCTAACCCACCCCCAAGACGACTTAAGCTGCCTCTGGGCTGGACGACTAGGCTTTCCTATGCCAGGTGGCCAGGTGATGATGGTCTGGAGGCTGAATTTTAAAGTTATGACTAAAATTTTTATGGGGGTGGGGGGGTTGGTGATCACTGGGGTAGTGTGTGGGGGTCTATTTTATGTGTTTGCAATGCTTATCTGGTGACTTTAGGTGGGTTTTTGTGACTTAGACCATGTTTTACATGGTCTAAGTCACAACATCTAAGTTCCCTCTAGGTTCTGTTGTAAAACTTTCGGTTATACATGCTGTAAGATTAAGTCTAAGCAGGTCCACGTCCCGCCCAACTCCTGCCCTCGACACGCCTCCCGAAACGCCCCGTTTAGCTTTGGTCGTTCAGCAGCACTATGAAGGCCTAGGTTGTTTAGAAATACGTCCAAAACCCATTTTTATTATCGGCACTTGGACGTTTTTGAGAAATGTTCGTCCAAGTGGCAACTTACTTGGTTTTTGGACGTTTTTCTCTTTCGATTATGAGCCCCTTAGCCTATAGGGAGAGGAGGAGATAGTGGATGCTGCAGACTAGATGGGTCATTTGGTCTTTTTCTTCCATCATGTTACTATGTATTAAACATTATAAATTAAAACTAATATTGATTCTACAACACGTCAAAGATATATTTTTAAAACTTAACTTAATATGGATTTTCAAAAGTAGCAAATTCCATAAATGAGACACCTGAGTAACACACTTAAGACATTATTTGCAGTTACTCTGTTAAGTGGGCAGGATTGAAATAAACACATTTACAGGATTTGAAAAGAATTTGAGCCTACTGTTTGAGGGCCGCAGTGTAGGACTTCAGAGGCGGCATGTTGGAAACTACTGCAATAATGCTATAAAACTTAAATGGTTGCTAGACTTAAAGAAGGCATAAATAGATGTAACCTAAAAGGAGCAACAGGAATAACCCTAAACTAAGGCTACAATAGTTACCAGCACAGTTTGGCAAACAGTGACCTAAACTTGTAGCTGAGGTGATGAAGAAGGAAGACACTTGTCCAGGGCCCCAAGGAGCATCTGTGAGCTTTGTACCTGGCTTCTCTGGTTCACAACCAGATGCTCCATTCATTGGGATTCTAATCCACTCTTCTAAGCAACTCTATTTTCTGATGCATGTCTCTTAAAATCCATAACTTTTGACCTATAAACCATGCGTAACGGTTAAGGAAAACAGCTTCCAAAAATCTTCTCGGATGATGACTGAAAGCGTAGCTCTCTTCATCCTTTTCCTGTAGACTCTTCCAATTGGTTGGTGGTTAGACTGAGACCGTCTGCAGAGAGGCTGAACCCAATGGGGCTCATTTTCAAAGTACTTAGACTTACTAGGTTAGACTTAAGACTTACTAGGTTACTATGGAACTTTGAAAGTCTACGGGCTTTGAAAATACACCACTATATCACCTGAATCTGACATTTCAGACCCTTCTTATAACAGAAGGAAAGGGAAAAAAGACCCCACTAATGAGAGAAAACCTAAAGTACATTGTAATAGCAATGTAACCAAATTAAGTCAGTCATATATGGGTAACTTAAGCTTTGCTGCTTATAAAAGCAAGATTTTTGTGGGTCAATATAGGGTCTTGTATTAGATGTATATGTACAATAGCATAGTGAGGGGGCAGACTGTTCTGGGCACTGTCTTCGCAGGGGCGCTGTCACTTCTCTTCCTTTCTTCCCTCTCCCACCCCCCCCCCCAAACGTACCTCTTGAAATGTTTGCTGGTCCAGGAAGTGACATCCAAAGAGAGTCGAGGCTGGTGCGGGCTAAAGATGGAAGATGCTTGCTGCTCATGCTGGTGAACATTTGGTACACAGGGAGTGGTAGAGTGCATGGCACAGCGATGATGGGTGCTATCGCCTCAGGCACCAACCTCCCTCACTTCACCACTGTACAAGCATATCTTACATTTTCAAAAGGTATGTATATAGACTCCATTTTGTTAACATTTCTAATTTATACCAATGTTCTCTTTTAAAATGTATTCATGTATATTTACCCACATAAACTAGTTTTCAAACAGTATTATGAGGATAACTACGAGGACCGCTCCTGTTCAATATATTTATTAACGACTTGGAGACAGGAACGAACTGTGAGGTCATTAAATTTGCGGACGACACCAAACTCTACAGCAGGGTTAGAACCAAGGAAGACTGTGAAAACCTGCAAAGGGACTTAAACGAGACTGGAAGACTGGGCAAGAAAATGGCAAATGAGTTTTAACACTGAGAAATGCAAAGTCATGCATGTAGGGAAAAAGTACCCGATGTTCAACTATAAAATGGGGGGATCGTTGCTGGGGGTGAGCAAACTTGAAAGAGACACAAACATTGTGATGGTGGACACAACATTGAAAGCATCAGCACAGTGTGCGACAGCCTCGAAGAAAGCAAACAGAATGTTGGGTATCATCAAAAAGGGTATCACGACCAGGACGAAGGAAGTCATTTTGCCGCTGTATCGGGCGATGGTGCACCCACATCTGGAGTACTGTGTCCAGTACTGGTCGCCGTACCTCAAAAAGGACATGGCGGTGCTTGAGGGAGTCCAGAGAAGAGCGACAAACTTGATAAAGGGTATGGAAAACTTCTCATATGCTGAAAGATTGGAAATGCTGGGGCTATTCTCCCTGGAAAAGCGGAGACTTAGGGGAGACATGATAGAAACCTTCAAAATCATGAAGGGCATAGAGAAGGTAGACAGGGACAAATTCTTCAGGCTGTGGGGAGCCACAAGTACAAGGGGGCACTCGGAGAAATTGAAAAAGGACAGGTTTAGAACAAATGCTAGGAAGTTCTTTTTCACTCAGAGGGTGGTGGACACATGGAACACGCTCCCGGAGGCTGTGATAGGCCAGAGCACGCTACAGGGGTTCAAGGAGGGTCTAGATAGGTTCCTAAAAGAAAAGGGGATTGAGGGGTACAGATAGAAGTAGAGGTAGGTTATAGGATTAGACAGAAACCACTTCACAGGTTATAGACCTGATGGGCCGCTGCAGGAGCGGACCACTGGGCGCGATGGACCTCTGGTCTGACCCAGTGGAGGCAACTTCTTATGTTCTTATGTTGCATGAGCTTACCAATAGGTCCATCTTTTCCCATGATAGCCAGGAAAACCTACTACTACTTCTATGAATTATTTCTATAGCGCTACCAGACATACACAGCACTGTATAGAATCACAAAGAAGACAGTCCCTGCAGGATGTCATGGATACAGTTAAAGGGAATGGTGAATCTGCTGGCTGGGTTGGAGGGCAGAGGGGAATACAGGACAATCACTTGTGACATCACTGATGATGTTGGCTCTTATTGGTGGAATGAGGCATTATGACATCACAATCTCAGCTCTGCTGCCCAAAGACTGAAACTCTTCACACTACTACTTCTATGAATTATTTCTATAGCGCTAGCAGACATACACAGCAGTGTATAGAGTCACAAAGAAGACAGTCCCTGCTCGAAAGAGCTTACAATCTAAATAGACAAGGCATCTAATATAATAATAATTTTATTTTTATATACCGCCTAACCTGCAGTTCATAGCGGTTTATACAATAGGTACTCAGCACACAATATAATAACATCATGCATAATAAAATTCTAAATAACTAATACAAGCATTAAAACTAATGAATAAGGAAAACACAATATAAACTAAAAATAAGTATAGATAAAAAGATTAAAAAGTACATTATAACTGCATGATAATATAAAAATCAATAATGTATATTATATTGTTTAAATAAGTGGGTTTTAAGATCTTTTCGAAATTGATAGTAAGTAAGAAATGGAGAAACAAGAAGATTCAAACATGAATTCATTAATCCTGCTTGGAATGCTAAGCTCCTATCTAAAAAATTTTTGTAACTACATGCATTTGCTGAAGGAAAATAAAACCAACTAGATCTGCTGACTGGGTTGGTGGGCAGTGGGGAGTAGGGTTAAGGATTGAAGGCTATATCGGAAAGGTGGGTTTTTCAGTCTGCTTTTAACAAGGGAAGGGGCTTGGCAGACAAACTCAGGTAATTTATTCCAGGCATAGATGAAAGGAACGAAGTCTGGAATTGGCAGTGGAGGAGAAGGGTAAAATTATCTGAGGAACAGAGTTCTCTGGGAGGTGTATAAGGAGAGAGGAGAGATATTGAGGGGCAGCAGAATGACTTGTAGGTCAGCAATAGGAGCTTGAACTGTATGTGAAGGCGGAGAGGGAGCCAATGAAGCGATTTAAAGAGAGGGGTGACATGAGTGTAGCAAGGTTGGTAGAAGATGAGTCGTGCAGCAGAGTTTTGCACACTGCGGAAGACCAGTTCAAAGTAGATTGCAGTAATCCAAGCGTGAGGTTACGAGAGTGTAGACGAGGGTCCGAGTAGTGTGCTCGAAAAAGAAGGGGGTGAATTTTGGGGATGTTGTAGAGATAGAAGTAACAGGCCTGCTGAACATGAACTTTAAAGCCTTACCTGTCATATATTTTCACTCTAGCTAACCTCCAGATCAGGTCAGGTTTGGAGTCATGACGACGACCGATTTAATTCCGCTCCTTTGAACACAGCTGAGTTTGGGTTTTAACTGCTCCTCCATGCATTCACTAGTGGCAGCTAAAATTCTACACATATCTTTAGACTAAAAAAAGACACATTTTATCTGTGCAATTTGCCAGCTATCATAAAAGCATCTTCTTCCCCTAGTGAAGTCTGAAATGATTAACATCTTTATTTTCACCTTCATTCCCTCATCATCTGGACTTCGCTATCTCTCTTGAGCTTTAACCACTCTTCTTTCATTTTATAAAGCCAGCAAAGCAATATGATTTTTCTCTGAATTCCTCATTACTATTCAGGGATAGCAACAGAGCTCCTGAAAGATTGTTTGTACTTTGAAAGCAAAGGGGGGGGGGGGGGGGGGGGAAGGAGCCTAAACTAGTGTGCTTTAGCAGTGAAGTGCCAGCCCTAAGCATCTCTGACACCTTTCTGAGTCTGAAAACATGCAAGATTCCTCCCAGGCCCAGCATGAGTGTAGTCTCTGCAGATATGCAATACAGAGTAGATACAGAAAGCACTGCTGCTCTGTGGTAAATCATTGGGAGTAGAGAAAGGCACGGTGACAAAATTCATCACCGTTCCGGTCCCCGCGGATAACCGCGGGAAACCATCTTCATGTCATTCTTTAAGGAGAGAGGGAAGAATCAGAGTATAATTGGGCACAACCACTGACCCGCAAGCTGTGCTTTGAAGAATGCTGGTGTAGAAGGACTGAGGTTGAAATAGACACTACAGAATGACAGTCTCTGGTATCCAGAGCAGATATTGTGATGTCATAATGCCTCATTCCACCAGTGCCTAAGAGCCAATCACATCAGTGATGTCACAATGGCTTCATTATCCTTGGCTCACATAAGAATCAGAGTATGAATGGCCACAACCACTGACCCGCAAGCTTTGCTCTGAAGAATGCTGGTGTAGAAGGACTGAGGTTGAGATAGACACTGAAGAATGACAGTCTCTGGTATCCAGAGCAGATATTGTGATGTCATAATGCCTCATTCCACCAGTGCCTAAGAACCAATCACATCAGTGATGTCACAATGGCTTCATTATCCTTGGCTCTCATAAGAATCAGAGTATGAATGGCCACAACCACTGACCCGCAAGCTTTGCTTTGAAGAATGCTGGCTTAGAGGTTGAAATGGACACTAGAAAATGACATGGGATTATTTCCCGCGGTTATCCGCGGGGACGGGAACGGTGATGAATTTTGTCACCGTGTCATTCTCTAATTGGGAGGTCTGCTGATAGACACTGATGCTTCTTTGGAATGTTATACAGCAGGAGATCATTGGATAGGATTACCAGACCTCCATATTTCCCCAGACATGTTCTTCTTTTCAAAATCCGGCAGCACTTTATCCGTGTTTTGAAAAGCTTCCCATTAAAATCGCATCGGGAAGAGGCATCCGCGCAGATGCAGACGCAACACGGTGATGTCACGTGCACGTATGCATGGATGCCATCTGGGGGCAGAATGGGGCATGACAAGTGGAACTGGGCAAGCCTGGGGGTGTGGCCATGGGTCCGGATTTTCCTTTCAGAAAATCTGGTAACCCTGTCATTGGACCACTCAGATGAGTGAGTCTGACAGTGCAACAGTCACACTATGTTAATCAAAGATAAGAATTAATTCCATCAGAATTTGGAAATACAGTCAAACCTTGGTTTGTGAGTATAATTCGTTCCAGAAGCATGCTTGTAATCCAAAGCACTTGTATATCTAAGCGAATTTCCCCATAGGAAATAATTGGAACTCAGACGATTCATTCCACAACTCAAAAACTTTAATACAAAATACTATACGTACTTGTATTGCAAGACCTCGCTCATTTAGAACAGTCACTACCGCAGAGAGAAGAACCATCGGCTCAGTTGTGATGATGTGACGCATGTATACTGTATGTACTCGTATTGCAAGACTTTGCTTGTTTAGAACAGTCACTACACTCTTGCAGCGTCAGAGAGAGAAGAACCATCGGCTCAGTTGTGATGATATGGCGCGTGTATACTGTATGCATTCGTATTGCAAGACTTTGCTCGTTTAGAAGAGTCACTACACTCTTGCAGTGTCAGAGAGAGAAGAACCATCGGCTCAGTTGTGATGATGTGGCGCGTGTATACTGTATGCACTCGTATTGCAAGACCTCACTCGTTTAGAACAATCACTACACTCTTGCAGTGTCAGAGAGAGAAGAACCATCGGCTCAGTTGTGATAATGTGGCGTGTGTATACTGTATGCACTCGTATTGCAATACCTCGCTCATTTAGAAGAGTCACTATACTCTTGCAGCATCAGAGAGAGAACGATCGGCTCAGTTGTGATGATGTGGCATGTGTATACTGTATGTACTTGTATTGCAAGACCTCGCTCGTTTAGAACAGTCACTACACTCTTGCAGCGTCAGAGAGAGAAGAACCATCGGCTCAGTTGTGATGATGTGGCGCGTGTATACTGTATGCATTCATATTGCAAGACTTTTCTTGTTTAGAACAGTCACTATACTCTTGCAGCGTCAGAGAGAGAAGAATGATCGGCTCAGTTGTGATGATGTGGCGCGTGTATACTGTATGTACTCGTATTGCAAGACCTCGCTCGTTTAGAACAGTCACTACACTCCCGCAGCGTCGGAGAGAAAAGAACCATTGGCTCGGTTGTGATGTGTGTGTATACTGTATATACTTATATTGCAAGACATTGCTTATACATCAAGTTAAAATTTAATAAATTGCTTTGCTTGTCTTGCAAAACACTTGCAAACCAAGTTACTTGCAATCCAAGGTTTTGCTGTAATTATCTGAATTTTGAGATTTATAAATTTCCCAAGATCTCTATTAACATCAGTTATGAATATGGTCAAAAAGTGTTTCCAAGAAGCTCTTCAAGATAATAAAGAAATGTTATCACCTATGACTAGAGCCATCTTATGTTGATGTTAAATCTGTTGGTGAAATGATGAATCATTGGCCTTGACAGGCTTTTTGGAAAACTCCCACGCTGCAATTGCTAGTAGGCCAGCAAAGCCACCTTGACTGTAACCTTTGCACTAGGGCCTGATAGAAACTGGATTCTACGCTTATATTTATGCTACGATTTTCTTTTTGTGATATGAAAGCAATGATTTTTTTTTTTCCAGATTTATCTAAAATGACAGAGGCTAGGAAAAATACTGTTTTACCTAAGGGTCAGTAAGTGCTTGCTGTGAGTACAACATTTTTTTCTTTTATTATTTTATATATATATATTTATGTTCTGTATTATCTTAATGAGGCATTATGACATCACAGCCTGAGCTCTAGAATGTTGCTGCTTATGATTTTAAAGTGTTTGAGGCTCGTATACAATGTTACAATAATCTAAGGAGTGTAACACCATTGCTTGCAATTCTTTCTGAGGTCACTGGAAACCAAAGGAAGGCTAAGACCTGTAGAGGGAAATAGAGAATGCAGTTAGAGGAGGCAGAGGAAAATAACAACACCAATCCCTCCCCTTTCCAAACACTGTCAGGTACAGGAAGCAATTCCTTACTCCAAAGGACTTGCAGTTTATGGCCCCTTTTTTCTAAAGTATGCTATAGTAATAACACACATTATTCGTTTCTTGATGTGCATAATTTGTCGCTAAAGCAGCTTAATGAAGGATTTTTTTTTCCCCTGCAACATGAGTTAAATAACAATGAGCTACAAAGCATGCAAATCTATGCAAACTTTCTTATGCACAATGAATAATGGATCTTATTATAAATTTTACAAGCTACATTATTCATTGAAGTTAAAAACGCTTGAAGAGGCTGAAACTTTCTTTTGGGAGCACTGGCCCAATGACGCATGAGCTGCCGTTCCCAGAAATGCTGTCAAAAGGGCTACCAAAAAAAAAAAAATTCACCTAGTTTTACTTTACTCCTTTTAAAATGACAAGATCATCATCTCCTATTTCCTGGCTTCTAGCAAGGCCCTCCCTGGTGGGTAATGGAGGGTAGGAACAATCTCTAATTGTTTGTGCTCCAGTGTTTCCCGCTCTAACCATGGCAGCCTCAGACCCTAGCAGTTGCCTTTCAGGGCTGTTGCTAAGGACAAATAAGAACTTTCCAACTCACTATTCTAACCACTAGGCTACTCACCTAATTATTTTCCTCTGTTTACCTCCCATGCAAATTTGAGAATTACACAGGGACAAATGTTTCCCGTCCCTGCAGGAACTCATTTTCCCATCCCATGCCTGTGAGTTGTTTTCCTATCCCTGCCCCATTCCTGCAAGATCTGTCCTCACCTGCACAAGCCTCAAACTCTTTAAAATCCTAAGTAGCAACATTCTAGAGCTCAGGCTGTGATGTCATAATGCCTCATTCCACCAATGCCTAAGCTCCGTCCTCATCTGCACAAGCCTCAAACACTTTAAATCCATAAGCAGCAACATTCTAGAGCTCAGACTGTGATGTCATAATGCCTCATTCCACCAATGCCTAAGCTCCGTCCTCATCTGCACAAGCCTAAACACTTTAAAACCATAAGCAGCAACATTCTAGAGCTCAGATTGTGATGTCATAATGCCTCATTCCACCAATGCCTAAGCTCCGTCCTCATCTGCACAAAATCATAAGTAACAACATTCTAGAGTTCAGATTGTGATGTCATAATGCCTCATTCCACCAATGCCTAAGCTCCGTCCTCATCTGCACAAGCCTCAAACACTTTAAATCCATAAGCAGCAACATTCTAGAGCTCAGACTGTGATGTCATAATGCCTCATTCCACCAATGCCTAAGCTCCGTCCTCATCTGCACAAGCCTAAACACTTTAAAACCATAAGCAGCAACATTCTAGAGCTCAGATTGTGATGTCATAATGCCTCATTCCACCAATGCCTAAGCTCCGTCCTCATCTGCACAAAATCATAAGTAACAACATTCTAGAGTTCAGATTGTGATGTCATAATGCCTCATTCCACCAATGCCTAAGCTCCGTCCTCATCTGCACAAGCCTCAAACACTTTGAAATCCTAAGCAGCAACATTCTAGAGCTCAGGCTGTGATGTGATAATGCCTCATTATGATTACAGATAGACATAGAGATAGGTACTGGAAAGGCAGGGACACTTAGCAGGTCATGGACCTGATGGGCCGCCGCGGGTGCGGGCTGCTGGGCGCGATGGAACTCTGGTCTGACCCGGTGGAGGCAACTCTTATGTTCTTATGATGGTTTGAAAACTTTGGTTAAAAAAAAAGCAAATTAAAAGATGTAGTCTCAGTCGAAGGTTATACAGTTAGGGCTTCTTTTACAAAGGTGCGTTAGGGCCTTAACGCGCGGAATAGCGCACACTAGCCGCTACCACCTCCTTTTGAGCAGGCGGTAGTTTTTCGGGTAGCACGCGCTAAAAATGCTAGCGCACCTTTGTAAAAGGAGCCCTTAGTCCAGCGAATTTCTTGCTTTTTCGTAAGCTATTTTTCCTAAGATACAACCCCCCCTTCCCCCCCCCAAAAAAAACTGGACATTCGCTGAACTAACCCCCCTCTTCTCCTACACTGCACTAGCGGTTTTAGCATGGGGAGCTGATGCTCATAGAGTTCTTATGAGCGTCGGGAGCAGCGCGGGTCATTCAGTGCGGTTCCCGGCACTAAAACCGCTAACGTGGTTTAGTAGAAGAGGCCCAAAGTGTATAGCCATCAATGGAGACTACGTTGTTTAATTTACTTATTACCAAACTTTTCAAACCATCCTCGTATTTAGGCTTGCCAGCGCACAGTTTGTGGGCATTGCAAACAGTGCAAAATTCAGTGGTTTGACTGGCTGGCTCCTACGGAGCATGTGACCTCATTCTTGCAAGAGTTGTGCTGGCTTTCATGTTAAATGATTATGTAGGAATTTTAACTCTTATATGATGAATGTAATGTTTGTGCAATGCCTAGACGCCATTGGTATCAGGGACGAGGTGCTGAATTGGTTCCATGGCTTCCTTATCAAGTACGTTTTAATTATGAACTTTCAGATACCTGGAGCAATCCATCCGGTGTGCCACAAGGGTCTCCGCTATCTCCATTGCTCTTCAACGTCTACATGTCCTCACTAGGCACGCAGCTAACCCAGTTAGGGATAAAACTCTTTAGTTATGCAGATGATTTTACGATCATCATCCCATTCGTTAATTCTATCTCTGAAACTATTCCTAAAGCTTCAGAAGCCATAAACGTGATGGCGCACTGGATGACAACCTTTAGGCTCAAACTTAATTCAGAAAAGACAACTTTCTTCGTTGCTTCGCCACGTCTGCTTGACACCAAATCACCACTATGTATCAATAATCTTAATTACCCTATCCAACCTACCCTAAAGATACTAGGTGTAACTTTGGATCAGTGCCTAACCATGAGAGACCAGGTGGACTCCTTGATCAGAAAGGGATTTTTCACTCTCTGGAAACTCAGATCCATTAAAGCTTATTTCGATACAGCGGCATTCAGAACCCTAGTCCAATCCCTCGTACTGAGTCTACTTGACTACTGT
The DNA here is from genome assembly GCF_902459505.1 of Geotrypetes seraphini. Lineage (NCBI taxonomy): Eukaryota > Metazoa > Chordata > Amphibia > Gymnophiona > Dermophiidae > Geotrypetes > Geotrypetes seraphini. The sequence goes on from NC_047101.1 coordinate 37,484,406, forward strand.
AACATCGCCTATTTAGCAATTTCCCAAAAGAACATGCAGCGTTTACAATTGATGCAAAATGCAGTGGTCAAACTGATCTTTGGGCTGAGGAAGTTTGACCACGTGACACCCTACTACCGGCAGCTGCATTGGCTGCCAATGGAGGCACGCGTAAAGTTTCAATTTGCCTGCTTCTGCTTCAAAGCACTACACGGACTTGCCCCTAAATATATAACTGACCTTTTCGTCTTCGCAGCCAACAGACACAAGAGAAGCTCACATTCCAACTTCGTTTCCCCCCCAGTGAGAGGTTGTAAACTGAAAAAACACCATGAACATCTTCTCTCGCACCAAGCAGCATCATGGGGTAAAGACCTAGAACAATTGCTTTCGCCCACTACTTATGAGGAATTTAGGAAACGTCTGAAAACACACCTGTTCCTAAAGTATCTAGACAACTGATCCTCTCTTCTCTCTCCCCTCTATAGCGATTAACTTGTTCTATTGATCACTCTCTCCTCAAAAATGGATTTCCTGTCCTATTAACCCTCTTTCTTCCTCCCCTCTTAAAGTCAATCAATTTGTACCTTTGCTTAATCTTTGTAAACCGCATAGAACGTCACGGTATTGCGGTATATAAGCTGTTATTATTATTATTATTATTATTAATTGCGTGTGTGATGACATGCTCCACTTTGTGAAAGGCGGATTTAAATAAAAAAGCAGAAACCAGGTCAGGCTCAAGCTGCTGTTGCGTGTACATTTCAGACTTTATCATGAGGTTTCTTATTATCTGCAGACATGTTTGAATGTGTATCTGACAACAATGCACACTTGCACCATTGAGGTACATACAAACAGAAAATTTGCCATACTGGGACAGACCATAGGTCCATCAAGCCTACTATCTTGTTTCCAACAGTGGCCAACCCAGGTCACAAGTTCCTGGCAGGAAACCAAATAGTAGCAGCATTCCACAGCTGAGATTGTGATGTCATAAAGCCTCATTCCACCAATGCCTAAGAGCCAAACTCATCAATGATGTCACGATGCCTTGATGCCTACACTAACTCGCATAAGACCAAAGGTCCATCAAGCCCAGTATCCTGTTTTCAACAGTGGCCAACCCAGGTCACAAGTTCCTGGCAGGAAACCAAATAGTAGCAGCATTCCACAGCTGAGATTGTGATGTCATAAAGCCTCATTCCACCAATGCCTAAGAGCCAAACTCATCAATGATGTCACAATGCCTTGATGCCTACACTAACTCGCATAAGACCAAAGGTCCATCAAGCCCAGTATCCTGTTTTCAACAGTGGCCAACCCAGGTCACAAGTTCCTGGCAGGAAACCAAATAGTAGCAGCATTCCACAGCTGAGATTGTGATGTCATAAAGCCTCATTCCACCAATGCCTAAGAGCCAAACTCATCAATGATGTCACAATGCCTTGATGCCTACACTAACTCGCATAAGACCAAAGGTCCATCAAGCCCAGTATCCTGTTTTCAACAGTGGCCAACCCAGGTCACAAGTTCCTGGCAGGAAACCAAATAGTAGCAGCATTCCACAGCTGAGATTGTGATGTCATAAAGCCTCATTCCACCAATGCCTAAGAGACAAACTCATCAATGATGTCACAATGCCTTGATGCCTACACTAACTCGCATAAGACCAAAGGTCCATCAAGCCCAGTATCCTGTTTTCAACAGTGGCCAACCCAGGTCACAAGTACCTGACAAGATCCCAAAGACTAAAACATATTATGTACTGGTTATCCAAGGAATAAGCAGTGGTTTTCTCCACTTCCATCTTAATAATGCCTTACAGATTTAACAGGACAAAGACTGGCACTTTTTCGGTTGCAGATCCCAAAGAACAGTTTACCAATTGAACTGAGGCAACAGAGAAGTGTACTTAATTTTAAATTCATGCTGAATGATTAACTACTTGCTCAGATTTATAACTTGCCATAAGATGGGTTGTTGCCCCTGCTTTTTGAACTGTTACAGTATATTTTGTAATTGTTTGATAGATTGTGATAGATGCGTTTTAATTATGTATGTCATTGTGTTTCTGCCTTGGATAAAGGCAGGTTATAAATAAAATTTCAATATAATACAATACATATATGACTATATATGACTATATATAGGGTGGGCAGACTAGATGGGCCGTGGCCCTTATCTGCCGTCTATTTCTATGTTTCTATGATTGGTAAGTTTAGTGAATCTGGCCCTACATCACCATGGGTAAAACTGCAATAAATTACTTCTTTTGCCTCATTAACAATCTATATAACAAAACATAAGAACATAAGAAGTTGCCTCCACTGGGTCAGACCAGAGGTCCATCGCGCCCAGCGGTCCGCTCCCGCGGCGGCCCATCAGGTCTGTGACCTGTGTAGTGGTTTCTGACTATTTCCATAACCTACCTCTAGTTCTATCTGTACCCCTCAATCCTCTAGGAACCTATCCAAACCTTCCTTAAACCCCTGTAATGTGCTCTGGCCTAGGTGTGGTGAGTGGGCAAGAAGGATGAGCCCTCAACGCAAACATACCACCTCCCCACACAACCAAAAGTTTTAGGAATCTGCTAACACTTTTTTGGGAAACATTTCCATCTGAGAGCAACGCAGTCAGGCGTACGGAGAGACGCATTTTATTTGCACTTCAGAAAGTATCCTGGGGCTGTAATACCACTTCACCAGTCCTTGCCTATTAGTCATTTCCTACTTTATCAGTTTTGTGATGCATCATTTCATTCAGTGCTTTTTGCCATTACATTTATTAATCTATGGTGGGTAATCTGGTGTGATGAAAAATAGACTCTGTTACATTATGCAATCAATTTTATTTTGTGGAAGAAAGCATTAGAGATAGCCACTAATGCTCCTAAACAAGGCATTGCATATCAAGATCTGAGAAAGTGCTAATTAAAAAATCACTAGAACAATATGAAGTTCTCCCTACTGACACTCTTAAACATTTATCATAAGGGACATCAGTTAATTGCTCCTAGAAAACTCTGTATTCAGGTGGGATTGGGACTTATATACTATTGCCTTTTTTGTAGCTTTACAGCCACATTCAAACAGTCGACATACAGGTACTTCAAGCATTTTTCCTATCTGTCCTGGTGGGCTCACACTCTATTTAATGTACCTAGGGCCACACTCTCCTCCAGTGCAGCACCAGAAGTGAGTCAAGTATAGAACAATGAAGCCATTGTGACATCACTGATGATGCTGGCTCTTAGGCTTTGGTGGAATGAGGTATTATGACATCACAACATGAGCTCTGGAATGTTGCTACCATTTGGGTTTCTGCCAGGCATTGTGACATCAGGGAAAGGGATTGGGACTCGTATACTGCCTTTTTGTAGCTTTACAACCACACTCAAAATCGGTTTACATACAGGTACTTGAAGCATTTTCCCTATCTGTCCTGGTGCACTCAAAATCTTTCTAATGTATCTGGGGCAGTGGAGGATTAACCCTTTCAGGACCAAGGGACATATTTGTCCCATAACTTTAAAATCCTATCAATTTTGATTGGGATAGTCTACAGTTCTAAATTTGATATGTACGGATTCCATATGATACTGCCTTTATGTAAACAAACTGGTTCCGACATTCATTCATTAGCGTCGTTGCCAGATTGACGAGAAGATTCACTTGCCACACTGTCCGTAAGCCAGAAGTTTGATTTTTTTTAAAAAAAATAATGATATTTCACAAAAAAAATCAATTTTTTGGCATCTGCAAGCCCTTTTTACCATAAAAATGTCGTCAAAACCACAAAAATTGGCCTACGATCCTTATGGTCCTGAAAGGGTTAAGGGCTAGATTCACTAAGCCCACCGATCAAGTTTCAACCATTTAGTGACCCCTTTGTGACCCGATTTCCCTCAGACCCGATTCACTAACCTCTGTCATGATCACCCTCCGATCTGCGCATGCAAATGAGGGGGGAACGGCATTCAAATGCAGGCAGGCAGTGATTCACTAAAAAAAAAAAAAAAATGAGGGACACCGACTGGGCTGACCGATCCAAAAATAAGCAACTGCTGAGGACCAGTCGCTCAGGTCCTTTCCGACTGCCCTGCCTTCTGCCGCCCTGATCTCTGCCCCGGTCTCCTGCTCTCTGCCGCAACCTGCTCTCTGCCTCCCCGACTTTGGAGTTATGAGTAAATGCCACACAGCACTGCCCTGCTTCTGCCCTGGCCTTCCCCCCCTCGGTCAAGCCATGGTTTTAACACACGGGTTAAAACCACTGGCTCGCTATAAAAAGTTAAAAGTTTAAAAAGTAAAGGTTAATAAAAAATTTTTAAAAAGTAAAGTTAAAAAAAAAAAGGCCGCTGCTCTTTAAGCATGCGCAATCCGAGCAGTTGGTTGGGGGGGGGGGTGATTCCAATTGCCCTCATTTGCATGAGGGCGATTCGTGAATCAGCCCCCCAGCCACGGATCCGATCCATGGCGCTAGTGAATCTAGCCCTAAGTGACTTGCCCATGGTTTGAAACCACAAGCTCAGGATGCTCCACTCTTCCTCCCAAAGACTAAAAATTCCACAAGCCCTAGTGGGAGAATGGAAAATCTTTGCATTGGTGTTTGGTGGATAATATGAGAAAATATATGGCTAATTTTTATTTATAAAGTAATATATAAAGAGAAAGTGATGCCTTTAATATTGGACTAACAATGCATTTTTCATTAGCGTTCTTCTTCAAGTCAGAAAGAAGCATATGCTGACAAATATCAGAATACTGTATTTTTCACTCTATTAGACACACTTTTTTCCCCCAAAAAGTGCGTGGAAATTAGGGTGCATCTTATGGAGCGAATATCCACAGCGCACCCCCCCCCCCCCCGTTACCTTATTCTAATGCAGCCACTCTCCCTCACTGGGCACGGCGCACAAGGCAGGCCCTGGCTATTTTCCACCTCCCTGATGCCCTCCGCGCGTATCTTTTTTTTTTTTTTTTTTACTTCTGGACACGGCGCCTCACTGAGAGCGTTGCACCAGGCTGGCTGACTGATTCCCGCCACTTCCTTCGACTGCCAGCTGACTCCTCTTTTGTTCTCTCGCGTAGCGGCACACCAGGTTGCCTGCCTGGTCCTGCGCTGCTTCCCGAAAAATACGGCATACTGTATAAGAGAAACATAAAAGCATTCCAATGGCAGTCTCACAGGAAGAGGGAAGGGGTTGGAAAGGGAAAGCTGGGAGGGTGAGAGACAGGAGGAGATGGACGGCTGAGAAGAAGCTGATAAACCAGAACACAATCCACGAATGTAAAACCTTTGAAATCAAAATGATCAAATCTTTTGACAGCAACCAGAGACTTAACAAAGATCTTGGATTATTATTGCATTACAAACCATATAATTATGCTTCTTTGTTACCCTCTTATTATCCATCCATCTCTCCCAGTTTCTCACCATATCCACCCCTTCCCTCTTCCTATGAGACTGTCAGTGGAATGAACATAAGAACATAAGAAGTTGCCACCACTGGGTCAGACCATTGGTCCATCGCGCCCAGCGGTCCGCTCCCGCGGCGGCCCATCAGGTCCATGACCTGTAATGTGGTTCCTGTCCATTTCTGTAACCTACCTCTTCTTTTATCTGTAACCCTCAATCTCCTTATCTTTTAGGAACTTATCTAAACCTTCCTTGAAACCCTGCAATGTGCTCTGGGCTATCACAACCTCCGGCAGCGCGTTCCATGTGTCCACCACCCTCTGCTAATTCAGTCTGTTCTGATATTTGCTTATTTTTGATCTGGTGTTAATACATTTTCGATTAGCTTTCTAAGGTTAAGTTAGTCCAATAGAAAAGGTATCACCTTATTTCATTTTTGTTTTATTTTATTTCTATATACAGTATTACCTTTAAAAGTGGAGTAACTTGGCCACCACACCGTTTTACTTAAAAAATAAAAATAAAAAAAAAGGAACAAAGAAATCCCATTTCAAAAAATGTTTACCAGGAAAAAATCATATATCATATAAAATCTGCTGAAAAACATGCACACACATTTCATATATGTGTATACAACTTATAATGAGGAAATACAATGGTAAAAATCTAATCCATGTGCAGTGTCACTAACAGACAGGGGGCGCTAGGGTGTGGCAGACCGTACTGGAATGGATAGTGTGCAAAGTATTTTTGAGTACGTTGTAGATTTTTCTACATGAAGACACCTACTTTCCATATGATTCTGGGTAAATCTAGTTAGTAATGCACTTGTGGTAGACAGGGCCATTGCCCAATTAAGAGCCTATGAAAAGTTAGGTGCAAAAATACGAAAATATGAATATGGTTTGCAGCCAAGGCCAGAAAAACACTAGGATTAATAGTAAGAATGGTCAGAATAATATTCAGTATTTATGTGAACTGCTGGGTTATTAAGCAAGATCATAAGGGAAATTAGGCATATGTATATATAACCTAAAACTAGTTATCCCAGCAGCATATAAACTAATCAGAAAAATATATATATAATAATACTGCTTTATACTGGAACATACATATCAAAACACAGAGCCCAGCATAGTTCAAGAACTCAGGCCTCAGAAACGGAGCCTACGCTCAGTCGTGAATCACAGACTGGAAGGATCCGCGTAGTCAAACAGCCCCTGCTCCAATCATTGGCCAATAAGTACGGCTTATTCGAAAAAATTTTTAAACATTTTTTTAGCAATTTAAAACTCTAGCTTCAACTAAAACACTAGAGAAATGTCTTGCATATGTAGTAGCCAGGATTTGAAAAAAAGGGACTTATCTCAAAGTTCAGCTTATTTTATCTGCCATTCGTGTCTTATTTTGCCGACGCGGCCACGTTTCGCGGGAATTTTAACATCCGCTGCGTCAGGGCCATCAAGACACTCAAAATCACAGGCTCACTAGAAAGTAAAGACACAAAAAGTTAAAACATTCACACTATCATACCATAACTAAACACACTAACACTTAAATACTCACAAACATTCCACCAGTCACAAATTTTCAAACCAAATCAAGATGGCGACAACCCCAACTATATAGCGTCCAAATGACGTCATGACGCCGTAGCACGCCCACATCTTCCAATTCCTGCAGTATAACCTGCTCTAATAGAAATGTTGCCATTCATAAGATCTATTCAAGCCTTTTGGCCACAATGTATCCAGCCTGTTAATCCAGCGCTGTTCTCTTTGAGCCAAGTATCTCCTAAAGTCCCCCCCTCTCCTACCCGGGGTAACCACCTCCAGTATTAAAGCCCGTAGGGATCCAAAATCATGATCTTTATCGACACAATGTCTTGCTAGAGGAGCCCCGAGTATCTTATTCTTAATATTACTTTTGTGCTCAGTTAAACGTGTGGTAAATTTTCTGGACGTCTGCCCCACATAAACTAACCTACAAGGGCATAATACAACATAGACCACTCCACAGGTCTTACAATCAGATGTGTGTCTTAAGGTGTACTCCTTATTATCATTCGGATTACAAAACATATCCGTACACAGCATAAGGCCACACATCTGACACATCCCACAAGCTCTGTGACCCATCCATACAGTATCACACTCAACATTAGAGGGCAAAGAGGGGCACAAAATTTCTTTCAAATTTCTGGTCCTCCGAAAGGCTATCCTCAAATCATAGTCCTTAAAAGTACCAGAAGTTTTCAGGATCGCCCAATGTTTTTTCAGAGATCGTACCATCTGATGACATTGACTCGAATAGGTTACGACACATGTCATAACCTGCTCCCTCATTTGCACACCTCTCGGAGCAAACAAAGCTTCCCTATTACAGTACAATGCTCTCTTATAAGCTACAGATACCACTCTAGCAGGGTAACCCCGAGCTAGGAACCTCTGTTTAAGGACCTCAGCCTGACGCTTAAAGTCTGATTTTGAGGAGCAAATCCTGCGTATCCGCAAGAACTGCGAATAGGGAAGACTTTTTTTTAAAGAACTGGAATGGGCACTAGAATAGTGAAGGGTAGAGTTGCTATCAGTAGGCTTGGTAAATACTGTGGTATAGAAGTCACCGTCCCTAATCTCCACCAACACATCCAAAAAAGAAATCTGATGCATACTGTACGTATGAGTAAAACGTACATTAGGATGACAGGTGTCAAGAAAAGTAAAGAATTGTTCCAATTCAGTCTGACCCCCATTCCAGATTAAAAAGATGTCATCAATGTATCTAGTCCAGAAGGCCACATATTTAAACAACACACAGCCATACACCCAGTCACGTTCAAACCTGTCCATAAACAAGTTCGCAACAGCAGGAGCCATCGTAATCCCCATCGCAATTCCTGATTTCTGATGAAAAAGCTGACTCTCAAACATAAAGAAACTCTCACATAACACTATTTCAGCTAAAGAGCAGATAAATTTCGTTGGAACTACCACATCCACTCTCTTATCTAAAGTGTCCTGAATAATTTGCAGAGCTTCAGTTTGGGGTATAATGGTATAAAGAGAACAGACGTCTATAGTAACTAGAATCGAGTCAGCAGTAGGTTTCATCGATTCCAGTTTTCTAAGAAACTGGGTAGTGTCTTGAGTAAAGGCAGTGGTTTGACACACAAATTTTTGAAGAAACTTATCTATATATATAGATGTAGCTTCAAGTAGAGCACCGCGATTTGATACAATAGGTCTACCAGGGGGGGAAGTGGAGGACTTATGAATTTTTGGGAGTAAATAAAAAATGGGAATCTTCGGGTGACGTACATTCAAAAACTTAAATTCTTTTTTGGTCAAATAACCCTCATCTAGTGCTTTCTTGGTTAAAGCATTGATTTTATGTTGCAAATGTTCAGTCGGATCATATGAGAGAATATCATAATCAGAACTATACAGTTGTTTATATGCCTCATTCAAGTAAAAATCTTTACTCAGGAGAACAATCGTTCCGCCCTTATCCGCTTTTCTTATAATCAACTTTTCATCGGAAGTTAAGGATTTAATCGCACTTTTCTCAGCCTTGCTGATATTGTGATAAGATCGTCCAGCAGCATTAGAATTGTTTTTCAAAATGTCAGTTTCAACCAATTTATGAAATGCCAGAATCAACGGATCAACAGGACCCGGAGGGACCCAAGTTGACTTTGGGGTCACCACGGAATTAATATCTGAATCCACAGAAGCTGAGAAAAGTGCGATTAAATCCTTAACTTCCGATGAAAAGTTGATTATAAGAAAAGCGGATAAGGGCGGAACGATTGTTCTCCTGAGTAAAGATTTTTACTTGAATGAGGCATATAAACAACTGTATAGTTCTGATTATGATATTCTCTCATATGATCCGACTGAACATTTGCAACATAAAATCAATGCTTTAACCAAGAAAGCACTAGATGAGGGTTATTTGACCAAAAAAGAATTTAAGTTTTTGAATGTACGTCACCCGAAGATTCCCATTTTTTATTTACTCCCAAAAATTCATAAGTCCTCCACTTCCCCCCCTGGTAGACCTATTGTATCAAATCGCGGTGCTCTACTTGAAGCTACATCTATATATATAGATAAGTTTCTTCAAAAATTTGTGTGTCAAACCACTGCCTTTACTCAAGACACTACCCAGTTTCTTAGAAAACTGGAATCGATGAAACCTACTGCTGACTCGATTCTAGTTACTATAGACGTCTGTTCTCTTTATACCATTATACCCCAAACTGAAGCTCTGCAAATTATTCAGGACACTTTAGATAAGAGAGTGGATGTGGTAGTTCCAACGAAATTTATCTGCTCTTTAGCTGAAATAGTGTTATGTGAGAGTTTCTTTATGTTTGAGAGTCAGCTTTTTCATCAGAAATCAGGAATTGCGATGGGGATTACGATGGCTCCTGCTGTTGCGAACTTGTTTATGGACAGGTTTGAACGTGACTGGGTGTATGGCTGTGTGTTGTTTAAATATGTGGCCTTCTGGACTAGATACATTGATGACATCTTTTTAATCTGGAATGGGGGTCAGACTGAATTGGAACAATTCTTTACTTTTCTTGACACCTGTCATCCTAATGTACGTTTTACTCATACGTACAGTATGCATCAGATTTCTTTTTTGGATGTGTTGGTGGAGATTAGGGACGGTGACTTCTATACCACAGTATTTACCAAGCCTACTGATAGCAACTCTACCCTTCACTATTCTAGTGCCCATTCCAGTTCTTTAAAAAAAAGTCTTCCCTATTCGCAGTTCTTGCGGATACGCAGGATTTGCTCCTCAAAATCAGACTTTAAGCGTCAGGCTGAGGTCCTTAAACAGAGGTTCCTAGCTCGGGGTTACCCTGCTAGAGTGGTATCTGTAGCTTATAAGAGAGCATTGTACTGTAATAGGGAAGCTTTGTTTGCTCCGAGAGGTGTGCAAATGAGGGAGCAGGTTATGACATGTGTCGTAACCTATTCGAGTCAATGTCATCAGATGGTACGATCTCTGAAAAAACATTGGGCGATCCTGAAAACTTCTGGTACTTTTAAGGACTATGATTTGAGGATAGCCTTTCGGAGGACCAGAAATTTGAAAGAAATTTTGTGCCCCTCTTTGCCCTCTAATGTTGAGTGTGATACTGTATGGATGGGTCACAGAGCTTGTGGGATGTGTCAGATGTGTGGCCTTATGCTGTGTACGGATATGTTTTGTAATCCGAATGATAATAAGGAGTACACCTTAAGACACACATCTGATTGTAAGACCTGTGGAGTGGTCTATGTTGTATTATGCCCTTGTAGGTTAGTTTATGTGGGGCAGACGTCCAGAAAATTTACCACACGTTTAACTGAGCACAAAAGTAATATTAAGAATAAGATACTCGGGGCTCCTCTAGCAAGACATTGTGTCGATAAAGATCATGATTTTGGATCCCTACGGGCTTTAATACTGGAGGTGGTTACCCCGGGTAGGAGAGGGGGGGACTTTAGGAGATACTTGGCTCAAAGAGAACAGCGCTGGATTAACAGGCTGGATACATTGTGGCCAAAAGGCTTGAATAGATCTTATGAATGGCAACATTTCTATTAGAGCAGGTTATACTGCAGGAATTGGAAGATGTGGGCGTGCTACGGCGTCATGACGTCATTTGGACGCTATATAGTTGGGGTTGTCGCCATCTTGATTTGGTTTGAAAATTTGTGACTGGTGGAATGTTTGTGAGTATTTAAGTGTTAGTGTGTTTAGTTATGGTATGATAGTGTGAATGTTTTAACTTTTTGTGTCTTTACTTTCTAGTGAGCCTGTGATTTTGAGTGTCTTGATGGCCCTGACGCAGCGGATGTTAAAATTCCCGCGAAACGTGGCCGCGTCGGCAAAATAAGACACGAATGGCAGATAAAATAAGCTGAACTTTGAGATAAGTCCCTTTTTTTCAAATCCTGGCTACTACATATGCAAGACATTTCTCTAGTGTTTTAGTTGAAGCTAGAGTTTTAAATTGCTAAAAAAATGTTTAAAAATTTTTTCGAATAAGCCGTACTTATTGGCCAATGATTGGAGCAGGGGCTGTTTGACTACGCGGATCCTTCCAGTCTGTGATTCACGACTGAGCGTAGGCTCCGTTTCTGAGGCCTGAGTTCTTGAACTATGCTGGGCTCTGTGTTTTGATATGTATGTTCCAGTATAAAGCAGTATTATTATATATATATTTTTCTGATATGTATATATAACACATTTATAGAGGCATTAATCTTTCTCTATCTCTCCCTGTGTTCAGTATTCTTTGTTTCTTTGTCTGTTTTCACACTTGAAGCCTCAGGCTTTAATTAATGCCAGACCCCTCAGTCTGGTTAGTGGTAATGGTAAGACAGAGAGATAGGATAGCACATTTCTGAGCAAGACAATGTGTATCTAAAGATATGTACTTCATAATCATATATAATAATAATAATAAAGCTTTATTTATATCCCGTCATACCTGTTCAGTTCAAGATGGTATACAATAATGGAAAAGTACAAAGTTGATAATGAACCTTTTCGGTTCTAGACGGTATACAATAGTGGATACAGTAATGGATGGTTACAAAATGGGATTGTGGGGGTAATTAAAAATATAAGTATAAGTAAGGAGGTAGGGGGAATAGGGAAAGAGAGAGAGAGAGAGGTGTTCATTGTGGCTATCCAGAAAACCTGGCCTGCCAGTAGATCTCGAGAACTGGACTTGGGCAGCCCTGTACTACAGGAACACTTCAGAGCTCCGCTGCCATCCTGTCACCTGCTGACCTGCACCTTCATCCTGAGGAAAAGAAAACTTGCTTTACTACCAGGTTCTACGAGGTTCCGCTTAAAAGTTCTCTGCCCAGCCAACAAAGCTGAGGCAGTCTCTGTTGAGGGCTATAGTAACATAGTAACATAGTAGATGACGGCAGATGGACCCAAATGGTCCATCCAGTCTGCCCAACTTGATTCAATTTAAATTTTTTTTTTTTAATTTTTTCTTCTTAGCTATTTCTGGGCAAGAATCCAAAGCTTTACCCTGTATTGTGCTTGGGTTCCAACTGCCGAAATCTCTGTTACTCCAGCCCATGTACACCCTCCCAGCCATTGAAGCCCTCCCCTGCCCATCCTCCACCAAACGGCCATACACAGACACAGACCGTGCAAGTCTGCCCCGTAACTGGCCTAGTTCAATATTTAATATTATTTTCTGATTCTAAATCTTCTGTGTTCATCCCACGCTTCTTTGAACTCAGTCACAGTTTTACTCTCCACCACCTCTCTCGGGAGCGCATTCCAGGCATCCACCACCCTGTCCGTAAAGTAGAATTTCCTTACATTGCTCTTGAGTCTCCCACCCCTCAACATCAAATTATGCCCTCCGGTTTTACCATTTTCCTTTCTCTGGAAAAGATTTTGTTCTACATTAATATCTTTCAAGTATTTGAACGTCCGAATCATATCCCCCTGTCCCTCCTTTTCTCTAAGGTATACATATTCAGGTCTCTTCCCATACGTCTTTAGTCGCAAACCTCCTATCATTTTCGGCACCCTCCTCTGGACCGCTTCAAGCCTTTTTGTGTCCTTCGCCAGATACAGTCTCCAAAACTGAACACAGTGGGGCCTCACCAACAACCTGTACAGGGGCATCAGCCCCTTCGTTCTTTTACTGGTTACGCCTCTCTTTATACAGCTCAGCATCCTTCTGGCAGCAGCTTGTCGCACTGTTTTTTCACCTTCAGATCTTCAGACACTATCACCCCAAGGTCCCTCTCCCCGTCCGTGCATATCAGCCTCTCACTTCCCAGAAAATACGGTTCCTTCCGATTATTAATCCCCAAATGGATTACTCTGCATTATTCTATTTGCTTTCTTAGCTGCCGATGCACATTGAGATGAGGGTTTCAACGTATCCTCAACAATGACACCTAGATCCTTTTCCTGGGTGGTGACTCCTGACGTGGAACCCTGCATCAGGTTCCTCTTTCCTACCTGCAGCTCTCACTATATACAAAATTTTGGATGTGTAAACCTTCTACATTTTGTTTACACGATATTTCAACTATCTAGAAAAACAAATTTAATACATATAAAAATGTCACATTTTTTAAAAAATTGAAATACAGTAGACCCACCCTTTTAAAATGTTTCTGAAAAAGTTGTCTTCTTTCTGAGTACATGAGCTTGTGCTTGCAAAAGCCGTGTTCAGCATCAGCAGAGCTTGTCAGACTCTTAATTGAAATTAATGCCGTCTCTGCCAGTTGTGGAAGATGAGCAAGCAGTTGCTGGCTTCTCAAATAAATCCAGGCTTTTGTCAGTTGGCGTATGGTTGGACACATATACAGATGCCAAGGATCACCTGCAAAAATGGAGCACGCAGAATAGTGCTTGGAATATATTTCAACCTGGATAGTTTTTACCTAACAATGTTCAAGAAAAGAAAGAAACAGGAATTAATATTCCAAAAGTCAGTTGCCATATATTGTAGCAATGAAAAAAAATATTTATTAGCTTATCTGTAAGTTCAATATTCAGTGAGTATACATCACAGGCGGTCAGTGACTATACTGTTTGGGGAGGCTGAGGGGGGCAAGACAAAGGAGGGTGGGGTAGCACCTATGTTAGCAGTAAAGGTAGGGTTAAGTTTCAAGTTTATTAGGTTTTTATATACCGCCTATCAAGGTTATCTAAGCGGTTTTACTCAAGCCTTTTCCTTATCTGTCCCAGTGGGCTCACAATCTATCTAACGTACCTGGGGCTTTGGAGGATTAAGTGACTTGCCCAGGGTCACAGGGAGCAGCATGGGGTTTGAACCCACAACCCCAGGGTGCTGAGGCTGTAGCTCCAACCACTGCGCCACACACTAAGCAAAACCCCAGACGTATGACCCTGCCCTGTTCTGCCTCTAGCCCCACCCCCATTCTGCCCCAACCTCACCCAGTTCAGCCTCCAGCTCCACCCCATTCCACTCCTAGTCCCTCCCACACACAGCCTCCTCTCTTCCCTAAGGTCCAGCTGCATCTGGAGGGCCTGGAGCATGTGCGGTTGTGTGTGACGTCATCTGCGCAAGCTCAGAGGCCCTCCAGATAAAGCTGGAGCTCATCGAGGCTTTCCAAAAACCAGCCAAATGCCAGGTTTTGGAAAGTCCTCTAAAAAGAGGACATGTCCAGGTTTTCCTGGACTTCTGGTGATCCTAAATAAAGGAACAGTAGGTGCTCTCTCATTTTATCTACCAGCTGACTCCACCCCCACCCCCCTTCCCTCCATACTTCTGTTACTGATGGCATCATGTACTGAAAGAATTCCAGGGAAATATGTACAAAAAAATCAAAATAATAAATACCAAAATGAACTATTATGGCTTTGGCGGTATACAAGAATAAATTATTATTATTATTACATCATATTATTCCCAGTCAGTTCTAGTTCTCCACTCAAGCATATTCCTGTTAGCCATGTGATCAGCGATGACAAGGTTCCACATGAACAACTACTTCAGAAAATTGCAAGCCATGGAATTGAGGGTGAAATATTCACATGGATTAAAAACTGGCTGGAGCATAGGAAACAGAGAGTGGTGGTAAATGGACAATACTCAGATTGGAAGAGCGTCACCAGAGGGGTGACCCATGCTCTTCAATATCTTTATAAACGATCTGGACATTGGTACGACGAGTGAGGTGATTAAATTTGCGGACGATATGAAGTTATTCAGAGTAGTGAAGACACAGGGGGATTGCGAAGATCTGCAACGTGACATAATCACATGGCAAATGAGGTTCAATGTGGATAAGTGCAAAGTGATGCATGTCGGTAACAAAAATCTCATGCACGAATACAGGATGTCCGGGGTGGTACTTGGAGACACCTCCCAGGAAAAAGACTTGGGAGTTCTGATTGACAAGTTGATGAAGCAGTCCGTGTAATGCACTGTGGTGGCGAAAAGGGTGAACAGAATGCTACGAATGATAAAGAAGTGGATCACGAACAGATCTGAAAAGGTTATCATGCCGCTATATCGGGCCATGGTGCGCCCTCACCTGGAGTACAGCGTCCATGTTATGTTCTGTTCTGATGTATAGAGGAAGAGAGTTCCAAATTGAAGGAGCAGTGACTGAAAAGATAGAACCCCGATGGGTGCCAATCATCACTTTAGGCCACATTTTGAAAAGCACACTGAAGCAAATAAATCTTCAAGGGAAGAAAGTTTAAATGAAATGATTCATCTGCAGCTTTTCAAATTGAGAGGAGTGGGAGTGAGGATTTCCAACTTTCAGGATTCCTGGAACAATGTAGCAGAGAACATTCATCATAGGCTATTTTCGTGGCAAGTAAATCAAAGCGTCTAGCAAGTGAAAGTGAAATCTCAGAGAGAGACTTCCAGAGTCTTGCAGAGAGCTTAAAAGGATGAAGGCATAGAGCCAGCTGCTCTAGGTCAGCAGTAGGGACAGATAAGTGAAGAACCACTGTATTAATTAAGGACCAGATTCTATAAATGTCACCCTACTTAGATGCTGCTAGGTGCCGAAATTGAGGCCGCCTAGCAACACCTGTCTAAATCCTGCACCTAAGCTAAATTAGGAACATAAGAACAGCCTTACTAATTTTTTAAAAAAATTTATCCAATTTTACCAATCAAGTATCCACTTGTACAAAAAGTTGAAGAAAAGCAAACAATTAAAGCACAACCATTCAGATACAATATTTATCAAGAAAAATAAGATATATAGCTTAACTTCAGCTCAAGTCCTCCAATTAGATCCAAGATTAAATATAGCGAGTCATATTAACAAATATTTGAATCAAATGTAAAGGAAAATAAGGCCCCCTAACTGAGAGAGGATATCGGTTAATATTCAAACTGCACTTATGTTTTCCCTTTGTCCATTCGAGCTCCTGACAGGAAAGCTGTCAGTTGGAAGGGCTCAAAGAAGATAAAAAAAGAAGTCTTACTAGATCCTAGCAATGCAAGCTGCAAAACTAGAACCCTCCATCTCCAAATTGTTAACCACAACATCTAGAAACATAGAAAAATGACGGCAGAAAAGGGCCACGGCCCATCCAATCTGCCCACACCAAAGACCCACCCCCTATCTACCTCCATGAAGAGATCCCACATGCCAATCCCATCTTTTCTTAAAATCTGGCACGCTGCTGGCCTCAATTACCTGCTGTGGAAGATTATTCCAACGGTCAACCACCCTTTCGGTGAAGAAATATTTTCTGGTATCGCCATGAAATTTCCCACCCTTGATTTTCCACGAATGCCTCCTTGTCGCTGAGGGTCCTTTAAGAAAAAAGAGATCTTCTTCCCCCTCGATACGGCCCGTGACATATTTGAACGTCTCGATCATGTCTCCCCTCTCTCTGCGTTCTTCGAGAGAGTATAGCTGACCTCAAACCTTTCCGTAAAGAAATCAAAACACTTCTATTCAAAAAGTATATTCAACCTACTTAATCTCCCTCTCCTCCTATCCCCTCTATAATTTTCCCAAGTATAGCCCACTCCCTGATACCATATCTTCAACGCCCCAAATAATGTAATGGAATGGAATGGAATCTGAATCCTCAATTTGTCACCTGTATCAGAAATTTTCCAATGTAATGCATCCTCCTGGAAATGTCCAGCTCTCTTCCAATGTAATCCACTTTGAACCGCAAGGTACAAGCGGAATAGAAATCACTAATGTAATGTAATGTAATCAGACCAATAGTTCATCTAGCCCAGTGTTCTTCAACCACTGGTCCATAGACCAGTGCCGGTCCACAGAAATTTCCTGCCAGTCCACAGGGCCAGCACGTGCATCAGGCCCAAAACAGTGTTCTTCAACCGCCGGTCCACGGTGCGATTGATGCGTCGTTATCTTCGAGCCAGCTCCCTCTTCCTAACTGATTCAGTGCACAAAGCCATGGGCAGTGGCTCTTACGGGCATCCTGCGCTTGAACCTGAAGTCTTCTCTCTGACGTTGCAACGTCAGAGGGAAGGCTTCCAGATGAGGTATGGGACATGCAAGGTGCAATTAGTACTATTATGGAGGGCGGGGTCTGGGGTGGAAATTGGGTAAAGATGGGCGGGGTCTGGCCCACGACTTAGCCCAGTGTTCTTCAACCACCGGTCCATGGACCGATGCCGGTCCACAGAATAATTTTTTTATTTCTGCCGGTCCTTAGGTGTAAAAAGGTTGAAAAACACTGATCTAGCCCAGTATGCCGTCTTCACAGAGGCCAATCCAAGTTACAAGTACCTGACAAAAACCCAATAGTAGCAGCATTTCATGCCACCAATCCAGGGCAAGCGGTGGCTTCTCCCTTATCTCTCTCAACAGCAATTTATGGACTTTTCCTTCTGGGATTTGTCCAAACCTTTTTTTTTTTAAACCAGCTACATTATCCGCTCGTACCACATCTTCTGGCAACGCATTCCAGAGCTTAACGATTCTCTGAGTGAAAAAAATATTTCCTCCTATTGGTTTTGAAAGTATTTCCCTGTAACCGCATCGAGTGTTCCCTAGTCTTTGTAAATCTTGATGCAGTAAAAAAAAAAAAAATTGATCCACTTGTACCAGTTCTATACTAATCGGGATTTTTGTAGACTTCAATCATATCTCCCCTCTTTAGTCTTTCCTCAAACGAGAGGAGTTCCAACCCCTTAATCACCTTTTCTACTACTACTAATAATAATAACAGTTTATATACCGCAATACCGTTAAGTTCTTTGCGGTTTACAATAGATTAAGCGAGGTACAAATTGATTGAATTTAAGAGGGGGGAAGAGGAGAGTTAATAGGACCGGAAATGCGTTGTTGAGGAGAAAGAGATTAATAGGACAGAGGAATCACTATGGAGGAGAAAGAAGATGAGTGGGTCAGTTGTCTAGATACTTTAGGAACAGGTGAGTTTTTAGACGTGTTCTGAATTCCTCATAAGTAGTGGGCAAAAGCAGTTGATCTAGGTCTTTACCCCACAATGCTGCTTGATGTGAAAGAAGGTGTACATGGTGTTTTTTCAGTTTACAACCTCTAACTGGGGGGGAAACGAAGTAGGAATGAGAGCTTCTCTTGTGCCTATTGGCAGAGAAGGAGCAAAGGTCAGTTATGTATTTAGGGGCAAGTCCGTTTAGCGCTTTAAAGCAGAAGCAGGCGAATTTAAACTTTATGCGTGCTTCCATCGGTAGCCAATGTAACTGCCGGTAGTAGGGTGATACATGACCAAATTTCTTTTTTTGCAATAAAGAGACCAGAACCGAACACAATCAATTAGCTTAAATGGCATGGTAATTGACCATTTCATTGAAGTTAATGGAATAATTAGTAAAAATAATAATAATAATAATTAAAAGTTAGGTGTGGAATTCTGCACATGCCTAAGTGAAGGCACTTTCTGATGCCTACCTGAAAAGTAGGCATGGTTAGAGGCAGAAAATAGGCATCATTAAACTAGGTTTCACTAGGCATCCAAGATAGGTACTGATAAATTAGGCACCGCTAGGCATGATTCTATAAACGGTGCCTAGAAGTTGGTTGACAACTGTGCTGAGCGATGCCCAGAATGCCTAGATGCCTAGAATGCAGGCACCATTTGCAAAGTCCAGCCCTAATTGACTTTCTCTCAATATGGAAATGCACTGGATTTTAGGAGACACTGTGTCTGAAGATAAAGGGCAAGAGTGGCACACATGAAGGCCATGTGCCTGAAGTGCACGAGTCAGATTATGCTTGCTGAATTTGTCCTCGTTTGAGTAAAAAGATGTTTCACACTTCATTGCTTTTTATTGTGATTTATTATGATTGCATTTCGCCTTCAGTGTTTTCTAAATTGGAAAAGTGATTGGTAAATAAAATTGGATAGGAATGTATTGGAATTCCTTGGAACGACCCCAGTCTGTGAGCTGCCTGTGAAGTTGTTTCTGCGCTACCAGTTAGTTTAAGGCAATTTGATGTACTGCCTACAAAAGCCATATCGAGGTAGTTTACAAACCACTAGAATTATAGAAAGGAGTTTAGTGAAGTTTATTCCTCTCATGTTATGGGCAAAATTAACCTTGAGAACACTGGCACCTAAATAATATCCTCAAGAGCTAAAGGAATTATTTTTTTTTCAATTTATACTTTATTGCCATTTATTCAAAAGACAATCCTCCAAAACCTTGTGAGACACACTGAAATCCTAGAAACTTGGCTACAACACAAGTCCATATACAACCGAACAGATTGTCTTGAGAGGTTATTGGCGTCTCAACCGCTCACTGAAATCCTAGAAACCTGGCTATAACACAAGTCCATATACAACCGAACAGGTTGTCTTGAGAGGTTATTGGCGTCTCAAGCGCTCACTGAAATCCTAGAAACCTGGCTATAACACAAGTCCATATACAACCGAACAGATTGTCTTGAGAGGTTATTGGCGTCTCAAGCGCTCACTGAAATCCTAGAAACCTGGCTACAACACAAGTCCATATACAACCGAACAGATTGTCTTGAGAGGTTATTAGCGTCTGAAGTGCTCACTGAAATCCTAGAAACCTGGCTACAACACAAGTCCATATACAACCGAACAGGTTGTCTTGAGAGGTTATTGGCATCTCAAGTGTTCACTGAAATCCTAGAAACCTGGCTGCAACACAAGTCCATATACAACCGAACAGATTGTCTTGAGAGGTTATTGGCGTCTCAAGCGCTCACTGAAATCCTAGAAACCTGGCTACAACACAAGTCCATATACAACCGAACAGATTGTCTTGAGAGGTTATTAGCGTCTGAAGTGCTCACTGAAATCCTAGAAACCTGGCTACAACACAAGTCCATATACAACCGAACAGGTTGTCTTGAGAGGTTATTGGCATCTCAAGTGTTCACTGAAATCCTAGAAACCTGGCTGCAACACAAGTCCATATACAACCAAACAGGTTGTCTTGAGAGGTTATTGGCGTCTCAAGCGCTCACTGAAATCCTAGAAACTTGGCTATAACACAAGTCCATATACAACCGAACAGGTTGACTTGAGAGGTTATTGGGGTCTCAAGCGCTCACTGAAATCCTAGAAACCTGGCTACAACACAAGTCCATATACAACCGAACAGGTTGTCTTGAGAGGTTATTGGGGTATCAAGTGCTCACTGAAATCCTAGAAACCTGGCTACAACACAAGTCCATATACAACTGAACAGGTTGTCTTGAGAGGTTTTGGGGTCTCAAGTGCTCATTGAAATCCTAGAAACCTGGCTACAACACAAGTCCATATACAACCGAACAGATTGTCTTGAGAGGTTATTGGTGTCTCAAGTGCTCACTGAAATCCTAGAAACCTGGCTGCAATACAAGTCCATATACAACCGAACAGGTTGTCTTGAGAGGTTATTGGCATCTCAAGCGCTCACTGAAATCCTAGAAACTTGGCTATAACACAAGTCCATATACAACCGAACAGGTTGTCTTGAGAGGTTATTGGGGTCTCAAGCGCTCACTGAAATCCTAGAAACCTGGCTACAACACAAGTCCATATACAACTGAACAGGTTGTCTTGAGAGGTTATTGGGATCTTAAGCGCTCACTGAAATCCTAGAAACCTGGCTACAACACAAGTCCATATACAACCGAACAGATTGTCTTGAGAGGTTATTAGCGTCTCAAGCACTCACTGAAATCCTAGAAACCTGGCTACAACACAAGTCCATATACAACTGAACAGGTTGTCTTGAGAGGTTATTGGGGTCTCAAGTGCTCACTGAAATCCTAGAAACCTGGCTACAACACAAGTCCATATACAACCGAACAGGCTGTCTTGAGAGGTTATTGGCGTCTCAAGTGCTCACTGAAATCCTAGAAACCTGGCTGCAACACAAGTCCATATACAACCAAACAGGTTGTCTTGAGAGGTTATTGGCGTCTCAAGCGCTCACTGAAATCCTAGAAACTTGGCTATAACATAAGTCCATATACAACCGAACAGGTTGTCTTGAGAGGTTATTGGGGTCTCAAGCGCTCACTGAAATCTTAGAAATCTGGCTGCAACACAAGTCCATATACAACCGAACAGGTTGTCTTGAGAGGTTATTGGTGTCTTAAGCGCTCACTGAAATCCTAGAAACTTGGCTAAAACACAAGTCCATATACAACCGAACAGGTTGTCTTGAGAGGTTATTGGGGTCTCAAGCGCTCACTGAAATCCTAGAAACCTGGCTACAACACAAGCCCATATACAACCGAACAGGTTGTCTTGAGAGGTTATTGGGGTCTCAAGTGCTCACTGAAATCCTAGAAACCTGGCTACAACACAAGTCCATATACAACCGAACAGGTTGTCTTGAGAGGTTATTGGGGTCTCAAGTGCTCACTGAAATCCTAGAAACCTGGCTACAACACAAGTCCATATACAACCGAACAGGTTGTCTTGAGAGGTTATTGGCGTCTCAAGTGCTCACTGAAATCCTAGAAACCTGGCTACAACACAAGTCCATATACTACCGAACAGATTGTCTTGAGAGGTTATTAGCGTCTCAAGCGCTCACTGAAATCCTAGAATCCTGGCTACAACACAAGTCCATATACAACCGAACAGGTTGTCTTGAGAGGTTATTGGCGTCTCAAGTGCTCACTGAAATCCTAGAAACCTGGCTGCAACACAAGTCCATTTACAACTGAACAGGTTGTCTTGAGAGGTTATTGGCGTCTCAAGCACTCACTGAAATCCTAGAAACTTGGCTATAACACAAGTCTATATACAACCGAACAGGTTGTCTTGAGAGGTTATTGGGGTCTCAAGCGCTCACTGAAATCCTAGAAACCTGGCTACAACACAAGTCCATATACAACCGTACAGATTGTCTTGAGAGGTTATTAGCGTCTCAAGCGCTCACTGAAATCCTAGAAACCTGGCTACAACACAAGTCCATATACAACCGAACAGGTTGTCTTGAGAGGTTATTGGGGTCTCAAGTGCTCACTGAAATCCTAGAAACCTGGCTACAACACAAGTCCATATACAACCGAACAGGTTGTCTTGAGAGGTTATTGGGGTCTCAAGTGCTCACAGCTATATGCCCGTCAATCACGTCAAGGCAAATAACTACCAAGTGAGCTATCTTCGGTCCCTTACACTCTCATTTCTTACAATTTTCATGATTTAAGTAATTTTGGTAATTTTAATCATTTTAATTTTGTTATTCAATTACTCTCCCATTATAGTTATAATTATAAGGTACTTAGCTCCGGTGTGGATTCTTAACCCGGGCCAATTAGGGCAGTTGTTCAGTGCCTCTGAAATTGGTAGGCACTTTAAATCAAGTTTGCCATTTTGGCTTTGCAGTGCCGTGGAAATAAACAGTGTTGGTATTCGGCACTTTTCCTGATGAAGCTCTTTCATGATTGATGGGAGCGAAATGGAGATCTTCCGTCATTCTTTTTGCCCTAATTGGCACTGCTCCAAATTCTTTGTGCTTCAACAGTGTGACTTCACTAAACATGGTGCCTATGGTGACCCGGAAGCTTTTCCTCTGCAGAGAGAAAGCTTTCAGGTTGCCAAAGGCAGCATGTTCATTTCATTCCCACTGCTGATGGCACAAAGCAGCGTTGGGCGAACAAGCACAGGATTCAGCAGGAGAGGGGGGAGGGAAGAGAACTCTTGATAGGTGTGCGAGCTGCTGTAGGGTTACTAAATGGCCAGTTTCCCTGGACAAAAATTGTAAAATTGAAAGGCTGACAGGATCCTCAAAAAGAACACATGTCTGGGGGAACCCAGACATCTGGCAACCCTATCCCAGTGTAGGGTCATGAAATGGTTAACTGTTGTTTAAAATATTGCTCTGGTCTACATAGCTGAAGAAAGTTTACAATCTATTGACTTCATCTGCCTAAAATGTATGTCCCTACCTTACCACATTGTAAGCTGAATAGATAAGAGTTTGAGCCTTGATGTGCCCTGCCCTTCTGTACATGTAGCATTTAGACCTGTAAGATTTAGATAAGCAGAGAAATGAGCTAGTTTCCTATAGGACTATAAGTTGTACCCCTGAACCTATCATAAGTGCTGGCTTAGGACCAATAATAATTGTAGAAAGTTATAGAAGTAACAAATGAAAATTGTAGTTTTTGCATATATTAGTTTGCAAAAAGGGCATAAAAGTCCGTGTATTTCCTGTTTCTGACACTCTAGTAGGCAGGCTATTAACTGCACTAGAGTCCCGGCATGCTGTGAATAAAATTTCTTGTACTTTCTTCACGCCTCTGACTTTGTGTGTCCAAGTGACCTTTCATTTGGCTTCCGAACAGGGACTTGAAGGTCTCTTGACCACTGGTTACTCGATTGGTCACTTGTTTCTGGTCCTACAGCTGATGTGTCTGCTTAGCCGGCTGCCTTCCTTTTGGGGGGTTGGCAGACCTCAGGACGTTGGACCACTTCAACTGACTTATCTAGTCTCAGTTTAAAGTACAAGAATCTGTATCAGTTTAATTCTGTCCTGGAGTGGCCACCATCTGGTAAGTGGGGATTGATCATCCCTATCCTGTCTCTCGTCTCCTGCCTAGTAAGCCACGTGATCTGTCGCTGAAAAGTTGTGGGGAAGGATTCTAGGAACTGTTATTTTCTGGTTGAGTAACTGAACTGAAATCTGTAGTGTTTTGTGTGTTTGAGAGTGTCTGAGACGTCCTTGAGGACGAAGCGAGTGTGGACCTGTTAGTACTGCGTTTCCCTAGTCCGGAGATGGGTGGGGCCAGGAATTCAGGGAAGCGTTTTTGTCCTCCATTGCACAATGGGGGGATGTCTGTCTACCTGTGGGGATCCCTTGATATGTTAGCTAATTTTAATAAGGGATTTGTCTCTGATTACACTTAACAAATCAACCCTTATTTGTCTGTGCCAGTTAGAATGGCCGATATTTGGTGTGGGCTGGCCCCCTCTGGCTCCCTGGAAGAGGATATAACCCGTCAAGTTTTTATGCATTCGTTTGCTGTCGGTTCCTCTTCCAGTCAGCCTATTTTGCATTCCAATGGGAAAACCCTTCACCGTCCTTGCTTCAGACCTTGCCAATTTCTTCCCTTCATCTGATTCCCAAGTCCTGCAGTATCCCGGGTTTTTTATGAGTTCTGTCTGTCCAAATGTATTAGTGAAGTTTAAACTGTCAGTTGTTTAAAGCAGGAGAGGGGAGTACCCCTCCTCCTCCTTTTGTGATAAGGGCCATGAAGTGTTTAGCACTTCAAATGCGGTTTCTCCTGAAACAGATAAGTGGTTTTGCATTTGAAGTTTTTGGCTATGTTATAAAATTTTATGCATATTCAGAAATGTATGTAAATGAAAAATATGATTTCTGGAACTTATATTCCATGCTAAAAAGAAGTTCTTTGTCCAAATTTAGAAGTTAAATTTAAGAATTCTGAAAAGGACTACATCTGTAATTTGATCTCTTTGATCTTTAAGCAACTCTCTCTCCTTTGTGAAATTCTGTAGGAAGGGGGAGTAAGTCTCTACTGAGACCCATGTTGATTGTAAAAAGAAAAAAATGAACAATGTTTAAACTTGTGAGTACAGTAAAACCTTGGTTTGGGAGCATAATTTGTTCCAGAAGCATGCTTGTAGTCCAGGGCACTCGTGTACAAAATATACATACTTGTATTGCAAGCCCTTGCTCGTTTGGAACAGTCACTGTATTTCTGCAGCGTCATATAGAGAGGAACCATTGGCTCAGTTGTGAAAATGTGATGCTTCCATACTGTATGTATGTGTATTGCAAGACATTGCTGGTATAGCAAGTTAAAATTTAATCATTGCTTGTCTTATAGAACACTTGCAAACCAAGTTATTTGCAATCCAAAGTTTTACTGTATATTCCAATCTTTGTTTTGTATTTCTTTTTATAAATCATGTAAGCTTAGTATAAAAATGTAACTTTTAGGAATAAGAAAGTAATTTTTAGGAATGCTTTTATATGGAAGTAAATATTTTTGCCAGTCAGCTGATAGTGAAGGGACTGCTGCTTTAGAGAGCGCTTGTGTCAGACTACCCTGCTTAGTGGGTGGATCCAGAACTGCATTTAGCTTAATTTTATAAGTCAGCTCTTTGGGGTAGGAACCTGATATAGAATAGGGATTTAGAACAATTCTTATGTGTTAGTAGACATCTTAAGTTCAATTATTTTGTACCTTCTCTAATCTTTTGTAAACCACATAGCACTTCACGGTATTGCGGTATATAAACTGTTATTATTATTATTTATCTGAGTCTTTCAGATAGTGGGTCTGCCTTTTCAATTTTCCTGTGGCCATATTTCCACTGATTCCAAGTATGCCTTCCTTGTGTCACCTACCTTGGCTTTCAAATCTCCCAAGGTACCAGGTCCCTTCCTACACCCGTGTCCAGGCTGTCTGTAGTCTCCCTGTCCCTGATAACTGCAAGGCTCTGAGCACCTTTCTCAGTATTGCAGGATACTGTCCCATCTGGATCCCTGATTTCTCTACTATTGCTCGTCCTCTGTATGATTCTACCAAAGGCGCTGACTCAGCCCCTTTTGTCTGGACCCAACTTCATGAGCGATCTTTTCGCTGCCTCCAAAAACTTCTGACTCAGGCCCCTGCCCTCTGGCACTTCTGCCCAAGAAGCTGAGCTGTATGCCCTCACTTCTGCCCTACGCCACTCTGCCTCTCAGTCTTGCAATATATATACCGACTCCAAATATGCTTTCTTTACCTTGCATTCCCATAGGGCCATCTGGAAATATCGAGGTTTCATTACAGCCTCCGGCCGCCTGATCCATCATGCTCCCCTCATTCTTGACCTTCTTGAGGTCGTACAACTACCCTCACGTGTTTCTGTTATGCACTGCCATGCTTACAGACGTGTGACGGACCTTGTCTCTCGTGGCAATGCCCTTGCCGACCGCACAGTCCGAGCTGCCAGTTTCTGCCCCCTCCTTCGGCTCCTCTGTATACCATCATTCCTTTCCTGGATTCCCTTACACCCCAGTACACTTCTCAGGAACAGACTTGGGCATGCACTATTTTGGGCCAGTCTGTCCTAAAGGGGGGTGGATACAAAATACGCCAATTCAAGTGCCAATCCAAGTGCCAATCCAGACCCACACACTGATACTTCAAACGCAAGCACAGCACCCTCATAGTTATTACTTAACACCTGGCCCTCACGATTGTCACAAGATGCTATGATCTGGCACTCTGGAGAACCAGCTATGAAAATGACTCTCAAGAGACATTTCTTTATCAATCACCTTGATCAGCTAGTCCGGAATATGGTCCGACAGTGTGTTGTCGGTTCTAGAATAAAATTCCAAATCAGATGACTGCCACCTCTTGGATACCAACCTATTGGAACATATCCGATGCAGGTTCTGTCTGTAGATTTTACCCACGCCCATTTCCCGTTCCCTCAGTCACTTCCTAGTCTTCACAGACACCCTGACTAGATGGGTCAAAGCCTTCCTTACTTGCACTGAACGCGCCAGAGACGTAACCAAACACCTCCTGAATATTTCCGTGCTTTGGTCTCCCTGTTTCTATAAGCAGTGACAATGGCCCTGCTTTCATTGCCGATGTTGTCCAACAAATTGCTCAGGCCCTCCAAATTGAATAGAAATTATATGCTGCTTACTATCCTGAGAGCTCTGGTCAGGTCGAAAGAATGAACAGAACTCTTAAGACCCTTCTCACGAAATGAATTGAAGAAACTAATCTGTCCTGGCCTGTCCTGCTGCCTTCTGTTCTTTTTCAGATTAGATGCATCCCATCTAAACCCACTAAATTGTCCCCATTTGAGCTCATATTTGGCCGCCCACCGCCCATTATGAATCCAGATCCTGGTTCCTTTGCTACTCTGGGATCAGATATCCTCCAGAGTCAGGTCCAATCTTTAGCTAAAGCCCTTCAAGAGCTCCATAAATGGGTCCTGGAAAGGGCCCCATTACCGATAGCTACACAAGTCCATGGGTATGTCCCTGGAAATACAGTATGGCTAAAACTTGGAAGTCAGACTCCCTGAAACCTAGGTGGATAGGTCCTTTTACTGTCCTAATTTCTTCTCTTACAGTTGTCAAGGTGTCCGGACATGAAACTTGGTTCCACTACAAAACGGATCTTCAGCTGAAGCTTTCTAAGACCTCAAAAGTTCTGAATATTTACCACTGTACTTAGCAGGTGTTCTGAATATAATTCTTTATAAGTGTTTGAGTTTAATTGACTGCCTGTGGTTCACCACTGCCTTTAGCAAGTGTCTTGAGTATAACTGTTTGAAGTTTTCTAAGTTGTGCCTGAAAGAAAAATGAGCTTCCTATATTAGTATATCTATATATATAAAATCGGAGGTATGTATGTGTGTATTTATGTGTGTGTGTATGTGCCGCGATCACGCAAAAACGGCTTGACCGATTTGAACGAAACTTGGTATGCTGATCCCTCACTACCTGGGATGATATGTTCTGGGGGTCTCGCGGCCCACCTGCACACGTGGGCGGAGCTACAAACAGAAAATCAGATTTCACCCATTCATGTCAATGGAAAAAATGTAAAAAGCTGCCATTCTCACTGTAATTCAAAAACGGCTTGACCAATTTGAACGAGACTTGGTATGCAGATCCCTCACTACCTGGGGTGATATGTTCTGGGGGTCTCCCCTCATTCCTGCATAATAGTGCTGCCCGATTCAGAGAAAAATATTTCGATTCGATCCAATTCACCCTGTTGAATCGATTTTTCGATTCGATTCACTTCACTGTTAATGACACAGCTTTTTAAGTTTAAACATTTTATTTAACCAAGGCAATATCATATCAAAAATTCCCAGCTTCCATCCCCAGCCCCCCAGACTCACCAGCCCCCCTTCCGATTCCCAACTTCCATCCCCAGCCCCCCTGCCGATTCTGAGCTTCCATCCCCAGCCCCCCTGCCGATTTCAGCTTCCATCCCCAGCCCCCAAGACTTACCAGCCCCCCTTCCAATTCTGAGCACCCCCTGCCGATTCTCAGCCCCACCTGCTGATTCTGAGTACCCCCTGCCGATTCTCAGCCCCCCTGCCAATTCTGAGCACCCCCTGCCGATTCTCTGCCCCCCATGCCGATTCTGAGCACCCCCTGCTGATTCTGAGCACCCCCTGCTGATTCTCTGCCCCCCCCTGCCAATTCTGAGCACCCCCTGCCGGTTCAGTTACTTACTCGACTGGATGTGGAATCGCGGGGAAGAGAGGACAAATGCGGAGACAACCCAAAAATACCCTTTGCTTCCAACTAGTCTGCTGCATGAGGTCTGCTCGCTCCCCCTCGACGCTCTCACGTCCTTTCGTTTCTTCTGATGTAACTTCCGGTTTTGCAAAACCGGAAGTTACATTAGATGGGAACGAGTCCAGCGGCCAGCAGTGAAAAAAGAATGAACTTTAATCGGGATGAATCGGTAAGTCCAGTTTTTTACAAAAACGAACCGATTCGAATCAATTCACCTGATTCGAATCGGTGAACCGATTTGAATCGTGAATCGGGCAGCACTACTGCATAAGCCTCAAATACCTTAAAATTATAAGTGTTTGAGGCTTGTGAGGTTAAGGCAGAGCTTACAGGAATGGGGCAGGGACAGTGACAAAACTCACAGAGACAGTCCGGGAAAATTGAGTTCCTGCGGGGACAGGGACAAAGTTGTCCCCATGACATTCTCTAGTAGAAACCCCTGCCACAGCTTAGTAAAAAGGGGGGTAAATTTGTTAGTGGAGTGAATCAACCTATCTCATTTTTTTTCTGATAATAGTTTAAGGTATGTTCTGCCTGGGTAGCGTAGGTCTGTCAACTCTACAGAGAGTCACTGGGTTTTGAACCCTTGTGGCACTGGTTTGTAACCTGCTGTTTTAACCATTAGATTACTCCTCCATCCTTACAGCTGAGTTAATACAGTGAAATATAAGTTCAGCACAAGCAGCTGAGACATATATTGGAAGATATTTTCAATAAGAATGCTTTAGATATTATAAGAACACAAAAATAGAACCCAAAAAAATGTATAGGGAGGAAAAATATATAACTACTGCAAAACCTCCCCAACCCCAAGAAAACCAACTGACAAGGGGGAGAGACAAGAAAAAACCTCAATCTACGTTAATCAGCAAATTACACATAGTGTGAAACAGGAGAACCCTCAGTAACACAGCCACCCACTAAGGGAAAGGCTGTCACCGGCTAACACTCAGAAAGAGTGTAAACTGTGAAACATCCCCGGGTTCTTCCTGTATGTGAGAATAAATCAAGTGCACCCCCAAAAAGTGCTACGTGTGAAAAAAGATTCTAGAAATCAAAAAAACACACTATGAGGTTAAGAAATTCTTGTCTCTACTCCTTGCCAGGGGGGCCAAACAAGGAAGGAAAGTGTCCAAATCTGTCCAAATCAGAACCAAGCCAGTCAATAAGTGGAAGTACTTAGCTTCTTTAAACTGTAGAACAGCCAGCCGATGTGTGACATCATCCGTCCAACGGGACTCCGTTTCGGGGGTGCACACCCCCTTCCTCAGGAACAACTGGACTGTAATAAGACTGGTGATTCCTCCGGCGTGGCTTGGAAAGTAAGGCAGAAAATGGCACCTAACAGAGGAAAACGCCTCCAGATTTAAACTGCAGCCACCAATATTATTGGGTGAAAAAGTCAGATGACCAATTTCTTGAGGGAAGAAGTGGAAATTCCCTGAATGCCAAAAAGAGTAAAAAATGACAACGTATCAACAAAGTAAGTCCCACACAAGATACAAATGGGATTGTACTATGTGTGTGGAGAAGAATTAAGCAAAAAACAGATCGCAAAAACGGGGGGGGGCTAGTATGTAAGTTGCCATTCTATGTAGTCGTTGTGTCCTTTAGGAGTCAGGGTCTGTAATTCAAAAATCCAGTATTGTTCTCTTCTCTGTAACCACTTAGTTTTGTTACCCAAATAGTCAGCAAACAGACATTCGATAATGAACCAGCGTAGGTCACGGAAAGTATGGCCATGCTGGATACAATGAGGGACCATAGGAGAATTCAATGATTGAGTATTGATTCGTGACCGATGTTCTATCAATCGGGTTCTGACAGTTCTCTGTGTGCGACCCACATAAATCATGGTGCAGGGGCAGATGATAACATAAATAGCCCACATGGATTTACAAGTAGTGTCTGACTTTAGAGTGTATAATCTGCCAGTGTGAGGATGTTGCCACTGATTGCCCTGAATGGTGGTGTGACAAATGTCACAAGTGTCACTGCATCTGGAATGGCGGCCTTCCCGCATAGTAAAGCCCCTGTTCTTGCTGTACCTAGAATGAACCAGGTAATCTCCTAAGTTCTTAGCCCGGGAATACGCTATACGGGGAAAATCTTGGAAGACCGGGTGAAGCTGAAGAATAGGCCAATGTTTCCGGATGCTCAGGGCCACCCGGGCAGCATGATTAGAAAAAGTCAATACGCATGTGGTGCCCTCCGCTTCTTGAGTAGGAGTCGCCGAGAGGAGGAGTTCCCTATTAGCGAAAAGGGCCCTAGTGTAAGCGTTCTGTAGAACATTATGAGGGTACCCTCTCTCCTTAAATCTGGCGTAAAGTTTCCTCGCTTGAAAACGAAACTCTTTGATGTCAGAACAAATCCTACGAACACGGAGGAACTGGCTGACCGGTAAGGACTGTTTTAGTTTTGTAGGATGACAACTAGTGTAACTGAGGTAGTTGTTGACTTCAACAGATTTTCTGTACACTGTGGTGGTCAGAATGTGTTCTGACTTAGTGACCCATACATCCAAAAAAGATATATGGGATAAATTGGACTCCATAGTGAATCTCAGATTGGAGTCCAATGAGTTTAACCAGTCAACGAAATGAGTTAATAGTTCTATAGGTCCTGTCCAGATGCAAAAAACATCGTCTATGAACCTGTACCATACTTTGATGTATGTATACCAGGCTGAGGAATATAAATAACGTTCCTCGAACCGGGAAACATACAGGTTGGCAATGCTGGGGGCAGCGGCTGTGCCCATTGCAACCCCGTGTGTCTGGAGGAAAAATTGCTGGTCAAACTAATTTGTGTAATTTGCTGAATAACGTAGATTGAGGTTTTTTCTTGTCTCTCCCCCTTGTCAGTTGGTTTTCTTGGGGTTGGGGAGGTTTTGCAGTAGTTAGATATTATAAAACACACCTGTTAAAAGAAAATGTGAAAATATGAATTGAGATTTACGTTTGTGTAAACGAGGAACACAACCTTTAGGGAGCAAAAGAGGATGTGACTAAAGTGAAATTTGCTAGGAAGAAATAATTATTGCTAAAAACGGACCTAGAAAAATGGAAAAGATTTGTGGCATGCCCAAGTCAGCCCTACAAAGACCCGATCAGCCAAGTGAGAAAACCCTGACATTAAATGGGAAAAACAGAGCAAGACACAGCGCCATCTGTTCTACCTGGTAAAATGTGATGGACTGCCAAAACTTTGTCAGGTGAAAAAGCTGCGGAAGGATTTCCGGAGTCATTGACTAGATGTGAGCTTGAAGATCAGCCCCATAGAGGTTTGAAGATAGGCTGCCAAGGTTATTTATAAAATGCTAGGAAACAGGTAGGAGAAAACCGATTTAAAGGTGCAGGAGTTAGAATGTTGGCATGGAAAAGTACAAGATGTATTTGGTATTCTGGATGAGATGACATAACAGATTTAATATAAGGAACTGTGAGTAAAACGGAGACGTTATCTCTCTTGGTGAGCCAAGGTTTCCAAGTCTTTGACTTCCCTCAGGAGGCAGGATTTCCAGCATAACACATTTGCATATTGTATGAGCTTAATCTAAACTCCATGTGGGAGATCTAAGCTGCATTTTATGCAAGGAAGTTGCCTTTGTTTTTCTAATCTTGTGTAAAAATCTACTGTTAGTCTATTAATGCATAAAATATTACCTAACATTATGAATATGCTAATAGATCTTGCTCAGTGGAAGGTGATGATAGGGAGCAACTCTAGTTTGCAAATAAGTGGCTAAGTTGAAGCTGGTGATGCAGCATTAGCTATCTTGGAGGAATGATTCTGGCAAGCTCTGAGTTGTGGCATCAGATCAGCTTGATAAGAGTAGCTCTGCGTGGATTACGAGTATTTACCTAGGTTCTTAGAAACTCGGCTCCTAGACTCAGTATACTCCTGTAACAAATTAGTCTTGCAATGCCCTGGGAAGATTGTTTATTCACGTACCACTGTGATGTATGACTCATGCAATCATGGCTTAATCTTCATAGTAGAACAGAATTATAGGTTATTAGGGGTATGTTGGCTTCCCAATAGCCCATTTAAGTAAACAACCTTAGAAAACAATATAGACTGGGCCTCCGCGTGTGCGGATCGCCGGACTTGATGGACCATGGGTCTGATCCGGAGATGGCAGTTCTTATGTTCTTATGAATGTAGGGCTAGCTTTGCTAAAAGATATTACTGCATTAGCAGTACTATCATGCATCAAAGGGCCTCATTTCTACGATGAGACTTAGGGGTCCTTTTACAAAGGCGCGGTTTAATGAGCGGAATACCGCATGTTAAACCGCCTGCCGCGCTAGTACCTAACACCTCCATCGACGAGGCGTTAGGATTTTAAGCTGCCGCGGGGGTTAGCGCGTGATGAAATGTCCGCCGCGCTAACCCCCGTAGCGCGCCTTGATAAAAGGAGCCCTTAGCAACAATTAACACATATTAATAATGTGACTTAAGGCGAGGGGTTATTTCTTTAGGAGCAACTTTCCTTCTAGCGCAGGGGTGCCCACACTTTTTTGACTCGCGAGCTACTTTTACAATGACCAAGTCAAAATGATCTACCAACAATAAAATTTTAAAAAAACACAACGCACACTGTACGCCTAGAATTGATAATTATCATTCCTATTCCAGGGTTTTTTCAAAGAGGTCAAAGCAGATGACTCTATGCACTGTCACCTCAGTAACAACCATACAAAAATAGACAAATACCCACCCCCCTCCCTTTTTACTAAACCACAATCGCAGTTTTTAGCGCAGGGAGCTGCGCTGAGCCAGAGCTGGAGCTTGATGGCCAAACATGAGCACTTCCTTGTAGAAGTGCTCCCAAACTGGTGGATGTCCAGTAGTGAGCCTTGATGCAAGACTTCCCTCAAGAATCTCGTTGGCTCAAGCTTGCCACCGCTCACTGCGGCCATGCAGAGGAGCGCAGGAGAGACCGGGGAGCGTAACTGTGCAACTCCGGAGCCAGACTATCCTGCATTAAACTGCTTCAGCCCAGCAGGTACCAACATCAAGGGCTCATTTTACTAAGCTGCGATAGCGGGTTTTAGCGCCTGCAGAATTGCCATGCCCGCTAGGCGCTAACGCCAGCGTTGAGCTGGTGTTAGTTCTAACCGCGTAGCGTGGGTTTAGCTCACGCGGCAATTCAGCGCACGCTAAAAATGCTATCGCAGTTAGTAAAATGAGCCCTAAATATGTAAGTTAAAAAAAAGAGCAGAGGGGGAGAAAATTGCTGCACAGGGCATCTTAATAATAATAATAATAATAATAACTTTATTTTTGTATACCGCAATACCACAAATCAGTTCAGAGCGGTTTACAGGTTAAGAGACTGTACATTTACAGCGAAGTTACAGCATATCAGAAAAACAGTTCAAATCAATTTATGCATTGCAGGTGCAGAGAATAGTTAACAATTATTTGGTATAAACTAGTGAACAGTTACAAAATGATCCAATAATTGTTGCATGGGGGGTGCAACCGGGGAGGGTAAGGGTAAAGGAGGGAGGCGAGGTTGGGATTATTGGTTTGGTAGGGGGGCGGGGGTTAGAGGAATTTATCAAAGAGGTATGTTTTGAGAGATTTCCTGAACGATTGATAAGTAGGGGCAAGAGAGATGAGAGTGGACAAGCAGTCATTCCATTTCTTCTTTCTGTTCATCAAATTCTGCCATAAATCTACTTCTTTGGGATAGCATTTTGTTGATATGACAACCCCACCCAGCTGGGGAGAGGGAGGGAGGAGGGCTTTTATGCCTGTTCTGGCAGATGTCTGACTTTGTTTTGAATTTTCTGTAAAACTCAATTAAAAACTAAAATCAAAACTGTCAGAAGTAATGGCTGCTTTTTATGGGGACAGGTCATTTTTAGGGGGGGATGGAGGGGATTCCTCACGGGGACTGGTAGGGATGGAGGAGATTCTGGTGGGAACGGGGGGGGGATGGGCAGAATCCTGGCGGATACGGATAGGGACGAGCAGGATTCTGGCGGGGACGGGTGGGATTTCTGTAACCCTACATAGCCTCACCTTTCTACTATTTCAGTGTTGTCTATGGTACAATAGTTAGTTATATTAAACATTCCAGACTTCTTAGGATTCTAGAGATAACAGAAGGCTATAGGGAAGACGGTGTCAGGTCAAAAGCGCGCCGGGACAAAGGCGCGCCCAGACAATTGAGCGCTCCACACCGCTCTGAATTACTGTTTTTAGCGCTCCGACGGGAGGGCGTGGGGGGAACCCCCCCACTTTACTTAATACACATCACGCCGCGTTGTGGGGGCGTGGGGGGTTGTAACCCCCCACATTTTACTGAAAACTTCACTTTTTCCCTGTTTTTAGGGAAAAAGTTCAGTTTACAGTAAAATGTGGAGGGTTACAACCCCCCAAACCCCCCATAACGCCAGCGCGATGTCTATTAAGTAAACTGGGGGGGGTTCCCCAACAAAAACCCCCGTCGGAGCCCCTAAAAACTGTCATTTAGAGCGGCACGGCGGCGCGCGCTGCACTCAATTGTGGGCGCATGCTTTTGTGTTTTGCGCCGTTGTCTATGAACCGGGAAGACAAGCATTGCACAACAAGTATGAACTCAACAACCTGATCCCAGCCTTTCCTTTCGTTTCTGCCTAAGCACCTCTCAGGTGATCCGAATCAAGCCTAACTTTCATCCTGGGATTTGATGTCAGTATGAAATCTCTACCTGCAGGCTTGTCTGCTCACCTGGCAGGTCCTACGTCAAAGCTTCTCCTTTCGCTTGTGCTCCATTCCTCTTCCTGCTGGTTGATATACTCAGCACTCAGGTGGACAATGAGAGAAGGCAGGCAGAACTACCAATCCCTGCATGCAGTGGGAATCAGGCCAGCACTGAAACAAGTAGGACCAGCAGATAGATAACCAGAAGGAGGCTCAGTAGTCTGTGTGATGAGGCGGGAAACAGACAGTCCTAAACACTGAATATGTGGTGACCCGTCAATTGAGCAAAGCACAAAAGCACATAAAACTTCTGAATGGATAAAAATTGTTATGCATGCATGTTAACCAAATTTTACATCTATTAGTTTCTGAAATGAAACAAAACATGCTGAAAAAATCAGCCCAAAAATGAAAAAAATGATATAAACACGAACCAGAAATGCCTTTCTTGTACATTCCTAAATGAAATGTACACACATATGAGGAGGTACTGAAAAGTTCACAGCCCAAGTAACCAACTTCCTAAATTCTGAGCTGAAAAGAGTTTTATCTTATTTCGTTAAGTGCCAATTTCCAGAAACGAAATTCAATATTTTAACATTGTTTCCGATCATTGATTGAACCATCCGACGTAGAATTTTGGGTACAATTCTGGAGAGTGCACCTTCAAAAAGATATAAACAGGACAGCTACCAAAATGGCTGCTGGTTTGGGGACAGCCTTAAAGATCTCAATACATATACAATGAAGGAAAAGGGGGAGCTATTATAGAGACATTTTTAAAAACCTGCATGGCATAAATGCGCATGAGACGATTCTCTTTCAATTGAAAGGAAACTCTAGGGGTCACTCGGAGAAATTGAAAGGGGACAGGTTTAGAACAAATGCTAGGAAGTTCTTTTTTACCCAGAGGGTGGTGGACACATGGAACGCGCTTCCGGAGGATGTGATAGGCCAGAACTCTGTACAGGGGTTCAAGGAGGGTTTGGATAGGTTCCTGGAGGATAAGGGGATAGAGGGGTACAGATAGAACTTGAGGTAGTTTATAGAAGTGGCCAGAAACCACTTCACAGGTCGCGGACCTGATGGGCCGCCGCGGGAGCGGACCGCTGGGCAAGATGGACCTCTGGTCTGACCCAGTGGAGGCAACTTCTTATGTTCTTATGAATGAGGGGGGAATAGGATGAAAGTGAAAGGGATAACCTCAGAAATTACTTTTTCATGGAAAGGATGGTGAATGCGTGGAACAGCCATCCAGTGGAGGTGGTGGAGACAAAGAGTGTATCTGAATTCAAGAAAGCTCGGGTCAAGTATGTTGGATCTCGAAGGGAGAGGATGGGAAA
Organism: Geotrypetes seraphini; assembly: GCF_902459505.1. NCBI lineage: Eukaryota > Metazoa > Chordata > Amphibia > Gymnophiona > Dermophiidae > Geotrypetes > Geotrypetes seraphini. Next base: position 37,521,075 of record NC_047101.1, read on the forward strand.
GTAGACTAGATAAGCCATAGATAGCTTCATTCTTCTCTGTTTCTGTCCACAGGTCATATAATCTTTGTTTTACTCTGAAATTACTACTACTGATATCTTATAGCGCTGCCAGATGTATGCGTATAAAAGACAAGCCCTGCACAACAAGGCTTGCAATCTAATCAGAACAGATAAACAGGACGAATAGAGGTTAGGGAGTTTCTCACAGAGGGAATGATAAAACAGAAATTGGTTGAAAAGCATTTCTCACATCCTCCTATTTGCGTGCTATTAATACTAAATCTGTGATTCCATCTGGAATCAGGAGAGAAGAGTGAAATGGCTCCCCTATTGTCAGTAGACTTCAATTAACTACCCATCAGGCAGCAGTGGTTTCACTAATCCCTCAAGGTTGCTTCCACTGCCACACATCAGAATGCGTCTGTCTCTTTCTCCTTGCTACATAGGTGGAACTGGTTCATGCTGCTTGCATTGGGTCAGCCCCTGAATATTTTCTATTCCTGTTGTAATCTAACAAGCCAGGTATATAATGCACACAAAAATTCAGGGTAATTGTATTGTGGGAATAAGTTATATTATTCAATTAAATTATTTCTAGGTGCAATATCTAATATAATAAAATGGTAAGCCGCGCATGAGCACGTCCTAAGTGTGTGCCGCTTTTCCGTGAGCTGTAGCGACACATAGGAAGTGCGCATGCGCGGCTTACGATTCTTTGAAAGACGCGGCGGTGGCTACTCTCACGATCCCCGCCTGCGTCGGACTTCCGACGCAGGTGGGGATCATGAGAGGAGCCACCGCCGCGTCTTTCAACTAAAAAAAAAACAAAAAACAAGGCGGATGTCGGCCCGATGGTTGGAGTTCACCGCTGAGTCCGGTGAGGAGTGCTTCCCTCAACAGGAACCGTCGGGTCTAATTCAAATACTCCCGGCAGGTCGGGAGGGGGCGGAGCAGGCTCGCACGCCTGGCGGGGACCGGACAGGAACTAGACTCCCTGCAGGAGTCAGCCTGATGGCTGGAGATCACCGGACTGGACAGGGGGGGAGCAGGTAAGGGGGTGCTGCAGTACAGGAGGAGCAGGGAAGAGGTGATTCTGGACAGGGGGGGAGGTAACAGGAAGGGAGGCCTACTGCTGGATAGGGGAAGCAGGGAAGAGGTGCTGCTAGACGGGGGGGGGGGGGGGGAGAGGTAAAAGTAAGGGAGAAGGGCTGCTAGCACCCGTTAATGTAACGGGCTAAACAACTAGTATATATATATATATTAGCATATACTTCACATCAAGAGGTAGCCATCCTTTCATTTTAGACACAGATCTTCATCATTATTTAAAATAGAGAAACCTGAATGTTGAGGAAAAGTGTATTCCTTTCAGGAGAGCTTTTTAGAACTCTTTTTACCACATAAAATACGGTTGATACACATTTCCAGAGTTGCCAATGATCTTAGCCCTCCAGGGATAATTATATTTCTTTTAATCTGACACGGGTGCCCTTTTATCACTTCCTTGCCAGAAATATTGAATTTCAAAAATACAAAGACTCTCCTGGCTATTGCTGAGTTTTTCTGAAATTCAGAGCCCTGCTATTGCTCAATTTCATTTCTTCTTACAAGCATGGGAAGCAGTGAAGCATGAACTGGAAAAGAAGCATACTAACTGTGATACTGACTTTGGAAAGAAAAAAAAAAATAAGCTTGCATTGTTTGAAGTCAACCCGATACAAAATAAAGAAATGGATAGAATTAGTGATCAGAATTTATAATGTTCTTATCTCCTCAGTCTATAACTTGGTGCCTAATGTTAGACACTAAGGCCCTGATTCTCCAAAGTGCGTCCCAATTTTAGGCAGCTGTAGGCGTCCTATAGTATCTAATCAGCAAATCGGGATGCACGTTTTAAAAAAAATGTTCCCCAGGCAGGCCGCCTATATTGAAGGCGCCTCCAGGAGCCTAGGGAGACCCGCAAGACGCCTAAGCTCGCCTAAGGCCTTAGGCTTCGGCGGGAAGGGGCGGGCCCACCTCATTTCGACGAGGCGGGCCTGCCGGCTGGACGGGCAAGACCCGTCTGCCCAAAAGAAAAGGTTAGTTTGGTGGGGGGGAGGTTTGGGGGATGTTAGCGCGGAGGGGGGGGAGGGTGCGTCTTCGGGCAGGAGGGATTGGGCACCCTCCTGCCAGCGATCGATATTGTTGGGGGGGGGGCATCTTCTGGCAGGAGGGTTTGGGCACCCTCCTGCCAGATCAGTAGTGTTGGGGTGGGAGGGAGATCGGTAATGTTGGGGGGGGGGCGGTCGGTAGTGTCGGAGGGGGTGGTCGGTAGTGTCGGGGGCAAGCATCTTTAGGCATGAGGTTTAGGGCATCCTCCTGCCTGCAATCGGACAGGGGGCTGCGGCCCGCTATACTTATCGCAGCAGAGAGATCCCTTGCCGCGATAAGTGTAGCGGGCCGTGTCTAATCTAGCCCGATTCTCTAACCAGCGTCTGTAACATGGACGCCGGTTACAGAATCGGGGTTTAGTGTAGGCCCGATTCTGAATAGGACACCTCTCCCGGGTGTCCTATACAGAATCAGGGCCTAAGGGCTACATTCTGTATATCGACTAAAAAAATTTGATGCGGTAAAAAATCCATTGAGAGCTATTCTGTAAACAGCTCTTAAAGTTAGGCGTGGTTTATAGAATTGCACTTATGGCCAAAACTGCATCTGACTTTAAGCGCATCTATTTGCATGAACTGAAACGCGATGCGAATTCACATGTCTAAATCAGGTGCGGATCTCCCTTTTTCTATGACTACATGTGTAAAACCAAGGGATGCCTCTGATCCACCCATGTACAGTCCCATTGTCATCTTCTTTTCTACAGCTTCGTCAGCTCCGCTCAATTCGGTCATAGTTAAATTGGAATTCTTTGCGAATCATCCTACACTCACTGGTCACTTCTCGCTTGGATTATTGCAATTCATTACTAGTTGAACTTTCACAGTATCAACTGCGTTGACTCCAACTAGTACAAAACACTGCATTTCAGCTTCGCTACCGTCGCTCAAGATTCGACCATATTACACCGCTTCTCAAAACTGAGCACACGCTTCCCATCTCCTTCAGGATTCTTTATAAATATAACCTACTTACTTTATGGTTCTCCTCTATTTTTATTTTCTCATCTGATTCTATACTCTCCTAGAAGGGAGCTGCGTTCCTCCAATCAATCTTTACTGACCATCCCATCAATTAGGCAGCTTTTTCTAGACATTTAGAGAGATTCTAGTTTCTCTGTAATGGCCCCAAAGCTCTGGAACTCCCTTCCGCTATATCTGTGCAAAAATCTCTTAAATCATTTAAATCACATTTGAAAGCCTATTATTTTAAACTGGCATTTGACCCTATTTTTAACACTTCAGTTTAGTTCTTCCTTTGCTTTCTTCTTGCATTTTTGCCCCATCATCCTGTTTTTACCTTATTTGTTCTTACCTCTTGATATTATAAACCTTTCCTGCCATTGATTGTCATTTTAGCCCCAATTCTATAAAGGGCGCCTAAGTCATGCCTAATCGATAAGTGATACTTAGGCGTCCAAAGGCCATAGACACCACTTTGTAGACGCAGCCACAATTTCATGGACGCCCATGTTTAAAACTTGCGCCTAACTCAATAGGCGTGGGCATGGAATGGGCATGGTTTGGGAAATGACTGTTTGGGCATCCTTTGATTCATTTACATAACACTGAGTGACCTAGGACATCCATATGATACCTATATTGTAGGCGAATGAAAACCAGGTCTAGATCTGAGTTCTATGGATAGAACATAGGCACTCTTTGGACATTCTTAATGCAGTCAGGTGGAGACGAGAGCGCTGCTCAATGTACTTGTTGAGTTGTTTGCAGACTAGGGTTTCGATCAACTTCGTTAGAATAGGAATGCCTTCAATTGGTCTATAATTGGATGGTAGATCGAAGGCTACACCTTGAGTTTTGGGTATTGGGGTCAAGGCTATGCAACCCATTTGAAGTGGCAGGTGATTGGTGCAGAGGATGGAGCTGAGGAGAGTAGTCAGGCATTGAATAATTGTTGCAACTGCATTTGCTAGTAATTTTGAGGGGAGAGTGTCTAGGATATAGTGTTGTGTGGAGAGGTTTTTTAGTAGAGCGGTGATATCTTCTGTTGTAAGTGTGACGAATTTATTCCAGTTGTGATTAGCTGGACGGTGTTCGTTCTTCTTTTGTTTGTGGGAAGTGTTAGGTTTGGAGACAGATGACACTTGCTTAATGTCTTCTTGAACCTTTTTTATTTTGTCCAGGAAGAAATCTGCTAAGTCTTGAGTGCTAGGTTGGATAGGGTGTCATACAGGCCTAGGGTAGGCGGTGCATATAGGGAGCACATAATTTTGAAAAAATTCTTACTGTTTAGTGATTTGTGTTTTATTTTGGCAGTGAAGTATTGTTTCTTTGTTTCAGTTATGTGGAATTTGTAGGTGTTGATTGCTGTTTTCTTTAATGATTTGTAGTGAGAAGTTTGATTCTTTTTCCATTGTCATTCTAGCCTCCTGCATGATTGCTTTTCTGCTTTTAGAACTTCTGTGTATCAGGGCTGAGATTTTGTGGTTCATGATGTGTGACAATGAAAAGGGGCAGTGGCTTCAAGCATTTGTGTTATGATATTGTTCCAGTGGTTGATCATTTTAGTAGGGTGTCCCATGGTTTTTGTAAGGTGAGTAGTGATGATGGACCAGATTCGAATGGGGTCTGTTTAGCCCTGGAGGGGATTACTCCCTTGGGGGTATAACAGAATGTGTTCCCCATATAGAGACTAATGCAGAAGGAGAGTAAGTAGTGGTCCGACCAGGGAACTGGTTTCCATCTGATGTTGAAGGTAAAGTGTTGGGGATTATAGGCTATGAAGTCTAGTGCGTAATTTTTTCTGAGCTAGGATCTGGGTGATTGAGGGCGATGTGGCAGTCTTGTATGAAGGTTTTGAAGACTTTGGTTGTGGGGTTGTCAGGCATTTCAAGCAGTATGTTTATATCTCCTAGAAGTAGCAATCTTGTGAATTGGTAGGAGATGCTGGAGATGATTTCCTGCAGTTTCTTACTGGGTAGTGACCATGGTCCTGGTGGTCTGTAGATGCTCAGTAGACCTATAGAGCTGTAAGGATTGTTTGTTTCATCCTGTAGGACACAACACCATGTACTCGAGATCTTGTGGAATGGATGAGTCCAACAGTAATACGTGAAAGGAGATTTTGTAGATCAGAGCGAGACCGCTTCCTCTTTTGGCTTGTCTTGGGGCATGAAGAGTGTTGTATCTTTCAGGACAGAGATGGGAAAGTTCTGGAGTGTCCTTCTCTTTCAGCCAGGTTTCAGTAAAAAAATGTGACGCCAATATTGTTATCAGAGATGATGTCGTTCACTATTTGCAGTTTATTGACATAGAGATATGGTATAGGAGTAGGTGTGGTCTTGGAACTCCGACTGGATTTTGGAAGAGGGAATAGATTAGATAGGTTTCTTGTGCTATCGGGTCTGATATGTTGTTTGTGGAATGGTTGGAGATAGGATTATGGTGGGAGATGGTGTGAATCTGACATGTGGGTGGTACGTATTTTTTCTGCTTAGGTTTCCTAGTTGGGATTCAATGGGTGGGATGGTGGTGTTCCCCACCTCTCTTCCTCTCTGCCCCCCCTTGCTGTGCATGTGCGCCTCTTCCTTTGTACCTCTTTAATTTTTCCTGCGCGAGCAGCATTACAAACTTGCTGCCCATGTCAGTGTCACCTCTCTCTGACGTCACTTCTGGGCCCGTGACATCAGAGAGATAGCCGACATGACATGGGCAGCAAGTTCGTGCTGTTGCTCTTGCCTGGAAAAAATGTATGGGGGAAGGGGGGGGCATGTGCGGCAGGGGGGAGGGAAGGAGTGGGGGGGTGAGAAGAAGGTGGGGAGGGACACCACCTCCCCAGGCGCCACTTACCCTCTCTACGCTACTGGGTCCTGCAACAGAAAAAGAGGAATTTCTGGTGTAAACATATTTTATCTCATCTCTTTTTCATATATCTGATAACCTACAGTTATCTGATCTTAATGATCTACCAGGTGTATATAAGGCTAAACATTTAGTAAAAAAAACTCTGGTAATTTCCTTGTTGAACGATCTTAAGAATTGTACACGGAGATGTACTGGTAACTAGTGGATCGTCTTTAAAATTGGAGTGATATGTTCAAAGCAGGATTTCCCCATTAAAATTCAAGTTTAATTTATAATTAAGTTTTTTTTTTCAAGTTTTAATTTTATTTGATGTATCGCTTATTACAAACTAAGCGATTAACAAAGTATAACAATCATCGTTAAATTATATAATATTGAACACAAAAGGGGTAAAATAACAGTAAAATAATATTTCTTTAACTAATAAGAATTTGACACACAAAACAATATTGACAGACTATGACACATATGGAATAAACATAAGGAATTAAAGTTACAAAAATATTTTCCCTAGGAAGGGAGAAAGAGAGGTCTGAATGGGGAGGGAAAAAACAGTGGGACGGGATTGAAGGTGCTCTGTTCGAAATTGGCAATGAGATGAGTTTAGAGATCAAAAGATAATTTAAAAAGAAATGTTTTTAAATTGGTTTTGAATTGGTTTAAATTTTTATTTTTCCTGATATATAAAGGAAGAGAATTCCAAGTAAGAGGAGCCACTACAGAGAAAATATCGTGGCGTTTTGTCCCTACTATTTTTAAAGAGGGAACCATTAATAATTCTTGAGAATCGGAACGTAAAGAGCGATTTGAAGAATGGGGTATTAATAAACGGTCTATGAATTGTGGGCTGCTGAATTCTGTACAATTTGCAAAGCTTTCATTAATATAACTGGTAGGCCTAATTTGTGAAAGAAATGAGACACTTTCAATTTCTGATTGTCTTTCTTCCTTTTAATCATCCTTTGCAATATCCCTACCCTTTGGACAAACTTTGATGAGAAGACCTTTAGAGGTTTCTGCCCCATTTGTACTTTCTCTCTTTCCCTTCTATCCTTTCTCAATCCTATTATGCTGTTCTACATTCCTCTGGCCAGTGTCTAAACTAAACTAAAACTTAGATTTATAGACCGGGTCATCTTCATATAATAAAGCTCGACTCTGTTTACATCAATTAGAGATAATTCCTTTAAGAGAAGGAAAAGATAGTTCTAACAAGACCCATCCTTTGTTGGGACCACACGTCTAATGGGCCTGATCTAGGCTATAAAGATTCTTTCCTCCAGCTCTCTGAACTGAATGCTTAGCATGTGTATTCACCCCCGCCCTACAGCTATCTCGTTCTTGTCCTTTAGTAGGCCGCCATTCTCCTCCTGAAATTCCCACATTTCTGTTTCCTCTCTCATGCCCATGCTTTGACCTCTTCGTCTTGCATAATTTCCCTGTCCAAGCACATGCACAGTCCCTTGTCTCCTTGCATGTTCCATTATCTCAACAAAATCTTCAGCTTCATTCTTTTAAGGCCCTGAGGCCCAGGTTCTCGAACCGGCGTCGATAACGGCGGCTGCCTTAACAGCTGCCGTCGATAACGTGTCAATCACACATCGGTGCTGGCTTCATAATTGTGCTGACATGAAAGTTAGGCGCCAAAAATGTAGGCGAGGGTTTTCCGGGCCTACATTTCTGATGCTTATCTTTGCATGAATTGCACTTATAGCTGCCTAACGCTACTTCCGGCGTTGACCTTTTCTACTTTGGTGTTTGATGTTCCTAAAGCACCTACGTAGGCATGATTCCAGCGCCAATTTTCTAGGTGCCGGTATGCGCCTCAAATCTCAGTTAAAAATGCCTTTTGGATGGCATTTTTATGGAAGTATGGGTGCCTACTGACACCTAGAAAATCGGCACCTGTTTGAGAATCCGGTCCTTAATGTCACATAAGATGGATGCAAGAAAATATTTACTAACTTAACTCTACCACCCTGTACTTAGAAAACTGAATGCACAAATGATAGATAGCACACAAAGTAATGGAGAATGGTTAGAGCAGTAGGCAGATAATCGGGTAGCCAGGTTCAATTCCGGGAAGGGGTAAAACGCGGACCTCACGGACTTGACGGACCTCGCAGATCTAAACCCATACGGCCTTAAAAATCTGAGGTCCGTGTCCGTGGCGCTTGTAGTTTCTGTCGCTGACAGACCTTGATGAGATTTTAGCGCTGACGGATCCGTCTCAGGGAGGGAAAAGTGGTAGGATCCGTCAGCGCTAAAATCTCTTTGAGGTCTGTCAGAGCCAGAGACTAGTGCTGGAGCGGCAGAGCAGAAGCCAAGAGAGCGGGGAAAAGAAGTCTCCAAACTCCAGCACGAGTCTCTGGCTCTGACAGACCTCGAAGAGATTTTTAGCGCTGACGGATCCTAACACTTTTCCCTCCCTATGCTGAGACGGATCCGTCAGCGCTGAAATCTCGTCCAGGTCTGTCAGCGACAGAAACTACCAGCGCCACCGACACGGACCGACACGGACCTGAGATTTTTAAGGCCAGTCAGGTCCGTGTTTTATCCCTTCCCTTCAATTCCCACTACAGCCCCTTATGATTTTCTGCAAACCAATCAACCCTCCACTATCTCAAGTACAAACTTAGCCTACAAACCCTCTGGAAACAAGAAAATATCTACAGTAACTCACTTTCAAGCACTACTTTAAAAAAGGCATAATCTAAATCCTTTCCTTTTCCTAAAGGAATACAAAACATGAGTCATGCTGCAGCATAATCTGCTTTTTCTTCTCTTGCAGCTCATCTTGGTAATCTTACCTCCAGTTGCTTTCCCATTTTCCTTATCCTGCACTAAGAAAGCATTCTGGCCTTTGTTTTATAGTTTATAAGCACAGGGACTGAATAATGAGAGATAGAGGGCTGAGCACCTACTGTTAGTGTGTGTTTTCAATTTTCTATGCCAGTCAGGATACTGGTCAACAAAGACACTGATTTTTTTAAATTAGATTCCATGATAATCGTGTAGAAGTCGGAGAGGTCACAAGTGGATTTGAAAGCTTTAAAACAGTTACTGTCTTCAAGGAAACCAACAGGAATAAAACTTAAGCCAAAGTAAAATACAGTCTTTTATTCTCAAGGACATCAAATAGGAGACGATTCAACATAGTTATGCTTTTTGGCTCTGTAGTTGTGGTAGGAGTCAAACATCCTTCAAGAGAATCCAGACTAAATAGAACTTCCGGCAATGATAGAAACCTCTGAAGGCTCCAGATATAATGTGCAGAATCCAAATGTCGCGTTGTAGCTGTGTTGTTTGGTTTTACTATGCATAACTGACATTTTTTCACCTGCAGCACCATTTTAGAAGTCAAAGACGTGGGAATATTGACATGCGAGGGGAAAAAAGTGCAGAGCCTGTGACATATTTTACAATACTAGGACCATATGTGTAATCGCTTTGTAAGGTCAATGTATCTCTGCCCTCCCACCAAGATGTTTAAAAAGCATGAAAAACATATTGGAGATAAACCTTGGTCAGACAAATTGATGCCCTGGTAAACATAGAAATCCAGAACATTCTGAAAACATGCATATAATGCAGAAAATGTAACGTGTCCATGCCCTGACTATATCCATGTCCATATAACAATGGGTACCTAACTTAGATCATGTGCAACTCAAAAGAGAGCATGGTCATGGGAGGGGCATGGATGGGTCAGGAGTATTCACAAAAGATGTGTGCAGTATTACAGACTAGTGGAATTACAGCTGGCATATGTCCTCATGCCCAAAACTGAATGCTGAATTCAACACTGTGACAGGCATGGTGCCCGTCATTTTTGGATAGGCCACAGGGGGGAGCTATGGGTTTCTGAGTAGGACCAGGAAAGATTAGGTTCTCTGTTCAGTTAGGGGAACTACATCTCCCATCAGGCTGGTTTCCTCTGGAGCTTTAGGAAGGCGGAAGGAAATCCTGGGTTGGAATCCCATTGGGGAAGGGGACTTCCAATAGCCTTCAGTGAATGGGAAAACCCAGAACAAGGAGTCCTGGGTAAGTCAGGCATGTTCCAGAACCTTCCCAACCAATGAATAAAAGCAGTTTGGTTAGAAGAAAAGAGGTGGGTGGACTTGCATGAAACTGCCTGAAGAAAGGAAGGAAGTCTGCTTATATTGCTGGTGAGGATGTCCTGGGAGAAAGACAGTTCTGCAAGTCCTGAGAGAGGCTGGTCAATAATTGAGATTGCATGCACACCTCTTCCCCTGTACCTCTTTAACGTTCCCAGCGCGAGCAGCAACCCCAAGCTGCTGTTCACGCCAGCGTCGGCTCTTCCTCTGATGTCACTTCCTGGACCCGCATCTACATAGTAACATAGTAACATAGTAGATGACGGCAGATAAAGACCCGAATGGTCCATCCAGTCTGCCCAATCTGATTCAATTTAAATTATTTTTTATTTTTTTTTTTTTCTTCTTAGCTATTTCTGGGCGAGAATCCAAAGCTTTACCCGGTACTGTGCTTGGGTTCCAACTGCCGAAATCTCTGTTAAGACTTACTCCAGCCCATCTACACCCTCCCAGCCATTGAAGCCCTCCCCTGCCCATCCTCCTCCAAACGGCCATCTAGGAAGTGACTTCAGAGGAAAAGCCGACGCTGGTGTGAACAGCAGCTTGGGGGTTGCTGCTCGTGCTGGGAATGTTAAGGAGATATGGGTAAAGGGAAGGGGCACAAGCTGTGACAATTCCGACCCTCCAGTCAGCCCTGACACACAGGAGAAGCAAGGATCTGTGAGACCATGCCACCAAATAAAGCAGGCCTAAAGTTTCAAAAGCTGTCTATCCTCTAGCTCAGCCTAGGCAGTCCCCTTTTAGCAAGTAGGAGGAAAATCTCACTAACCACCAGGGGAGCCAGAGAGAGAGAGAAATCCTACTGCCACCTCAGCTAGGTTTGGGTGTGGTCCTAACAGACAAAAAGAGGGCAGTTGAGGAACAGTGCTTGAGAAGAGCTCTTAAGTCATAGCTACAGGCCCAGTAAGGAGACCCCACGGAATGGGTGAATGCTGGGGATTCTCGGACTTCTGACCTGGAACCAGAAGGAGAAAGCATGGACTGTACAGAGCCTGAGCCAGTGGAGGCTATGGAAGATAATTGCTGTAAAGTGGGCAAGTAGCCATTTTGTGGCATGTTCTTTTTTTCATTTTGCTTAAGGGAAAAGAACTCCAAAACCTCAACACAGTTTTGTTTTCTGGTGGAGCTTACCAGAGCCTTGATTGGAACTTTGGGAGAAAAGGACTTCAGGGTTGCTAATAGTATTGCTGTGTTTGTTTGTTTGTTTGTTTTTTGGGGAGGGGGGTTGCCACTAGCAAAGAACTTCTACTGTTGGAGAGGTTTTGTTTTCTGCTGTTTGTGTGCATGATTACCAACACTGCTGGGATAAGAATTGCTGTGGAGGAAGTAGGCTGGGTTGATATATGCTGTATCATCCGGGTGGGATATTTTGAGGGTCTTCTCTTCCCCTAACATTGCTAGGAGAGGGGATGAGGGAAGCTACTCAGCAGCTTATGCTCTAAGGAGCCGGCACACATCTGCCTCTAGTGAAAGAGGGCAGGTACTGGAAGTGTAGCAGTAATTGTTTTGCTTCACCAAGATTGGGTTTCTTTGTATTGGATGTCAGCAAGAACCTGGTGAAGAGAACTGTATACAATTTATAATAGTCCAGGAAGAAGTTGTGAAGAATCTTTACATTTTGGTGTGTTTTATTTATTTTTTTTTTTTGCTATACCTAGTTTGCCTAATTCATGTATGATTTTCTGGTTGAGATGTGCTAGGAAGGAGGACCCTGGGGGGGGGGGGGTTTACTTTGGGATGGGTTGTGTTGAGGTGGGGTTTATGTAGGGATGGGTTTTGTTTCTTAAAATGTTGAGCTTATGTATTCTTGCTTTATGTTATGTTTGATGCTTTTGTTGAGCTCAGTAAAATATATTTGAATATAATAGTCCAGGAAACTTGCAGGGCTGTGGCCCTGGCCAGCCTCAAAACCCTGAGGGGAAGTTTACACTGTATGTGGGGGGTATATTTTGGTTTTGAGAATTGTTTGCTTGCCCTGGATGGGGTTTGCTGGGCCTAACTGGGAACAAGTCAGCCCAATGAGAACTGAACTCTTAAAAGGCTAGCTTAAGCCTGACTAAAGGACTTACAAGAAAGTTTGCTGTTTGTTTTGAGAATATTATTCTTTTGGCTGGACATAATAATAAACCACACATTTCTTTTAGAAAGTATAGAGTGGTTTGAGGGTGGTTTTAATGTCATATGACTTTGCCAGAAGGGTCATTCACCTGTTATAGTGACATGCAGTGAACAGTCTCATCACCCTGTCCGCATCCGCGCTACTCAGCAATAGACGGGAGGGTGACAGCGTGTAGCAATAGAGGGCGGGGAAAGAGCAGGTAGGGGTGGGGCGGAGAAGGGGGCGGCACCCTAAATGTCTTCAATTCTTATCCAATAAATATAGACTTCTATTTAAGAGAGAGACTTGGGTGTGCTAGTGGATCCATCCATGAAACCATCCGCACAGTGTGCAGCAGCCTCGAAGAAAGCCAACAGGATGCTGGGCATCATCAAGAGGGGCATATCAACCAGGACGCGGGAATTCATCATGCCGCTGTATCGAGCGATGGTGCGCCCACATCTGGAATACTGCGTTCAATATTGGTCGCCGCACCTCAAGAAGGACATGGCAGTTCTTGAGAGAGTCCAAAGGAGGGCAACGAAACTGGTAAGAGGGCTGGAAAACTGCCCATATGCCGAGAGGCTGGATAAACTGGGGCTCTTCTCTCTGGAAAAGAGGAGGCTCAGGGGGGATATGATAGAGACCTTCAAAATACTTAGGGGCATAGAGAGGGTGGACAGGGACAGGTTCTTCAGACTAAAAGGGACGACAGGTACGAGGGGGCACTCAGAGAAACTGAAGGGAGATAGGTTCAAATCAAATGCAAGGAAGTTTTTCTTCACCCAAAGGATCGTGGACAAATGGAATGCGCTCCCGGAGGAAGTGATCTGGCAGAGTACAGTACAGGGATTCAAACAGGGATTGGACAGATTCCTGAGGGAAAAGGGGATTGTGGGGTACTGAGGGAGGTGCTGGGGTGTTGCATAAGTATAGACAGCTCACCAGGTCGTGCAGGTGCAAGGCCAGAGGGTTAGGACATTGATGGGAAGATAGGACTTCGATGACAAACCTAGGGGGCAAGGGGGCCCCTTCTGGTGATTAAGGCAGGTCATGACCTGTTGGGCCGCCGCGGGGGCGGACTGCTGGGCGGGATGGACCTCTGGTCTGACCCGGCAGAGGCACTGCTTATGTTCTTATGTTCTTAAGAGAGGAAAACAAACATGGAGGGGTACTTTCGATAGGACATCTAAGTCTGAGTTTGGATGTTTTGGGAAAGACATCCATAAATCCAGTAGAGAAAATGTCCATTTTCAAAATGTCCATGTCAAAATGACTAGCTCTAATGAAAATGCATGAGAGAGATTTGCATATAATGGAAGTGACAGGCATGCAAATCTGCTCCATGCATATTCATTAGGGCTAGCCTGAAAATCTGATTGGCCTGGTGGTCCTCCAGGGCAGGGTTGGGAATCGCTGCTCTAGAGTGTCCTTCTGCTTTGCACTGCTCTACTCGGCTATCTGCGTGACCATCTGAAGTTGTAAAACAGATTGGAATGTACTGGGGGGGGGGGTTTCCACAGTGGTTATCTGATCAGTTTGGGCACCTTTTGGACGCTTATTCATTTTTAAAACGTATTTAGCTCCAAACATCTAAATGATGCTCTGGACGTTTTGCTAAAGGTTTGATTATCCCTGCAGAATGTCCAAGTCCTAATCCCACCCTAAACCTGCCCAAGACACACCTCTAACATGCCCCCATAAGATTTAGACGCACTGGAGAAAGATGTCCAATTGCCAGTTTATGCCATCTTTTGGATGTGTATCGTTTTTGAAAATGAGCCCCATAGGTTCCATTCCAAGCCGATAAGGACAGGCATTTCTCCTATTTTCTCTGCATTTTCTAACATAATAATTTAACACTTTCTCTCAAATTCCACACCAGCTTTCTTTTTCTTTCATTCTTCCTGTACACGCCTCTTGGGTTAACACTTTATAAAGGAAAGGGCAGATTCTATAAATGGTGCCTATCTCCGAGGTGCCATTTTGGTGTAGGGTTGCTATATTTTACTATAGTAAAATCTGGATTCCTAGACCCGCCCCCAGGTCCACCCAGTTCCACCCATCCCTGCCCCGTTACGCCCCAGTACCGCCCCTAATCCCACCCTAGCCCCGCCCTGACCCCACTGCCTGCTCTCGTCGGACAGGGGAAATCTGCGCAAGGGCAGATGCCACACGATGACATCACACGCACGTGAACCTGATGTCATCGCATGGCATCCGTGCATGTGCGGATTTCTTCCTGCCTGATACAATTTAGAGAAGGCTTTTCAAAGTGCCGGGTTTTGAAAAGCCATCCGGACCCCCGGACATGTCCTCGAAAAGGAGGACATGTCCGGGGAAATCCGAACGAATGGTATTTGGTGTGGTTGTGATTTGGTGTGATTGTCAATTAACCACTAGGTGCCGTTTCCGGAATGACGCCTACCAGCGCCTTACTTGACTTAACTGCCAGCTTGTGTCATAATGTTAGGCTTCAATATATTAGTCTATATTTTTCCTATCATTAGGATGATAAATATAATCCTTTTATAGAATAATGCTTATGTTGTCAGATTTCATTTGATAACAGTAGCAGAATTGATGAGCCAAATGTTATTATAATGTGAAATCATTGTACTGAATTATTTTATTTTCAATCTTCTCCAAAAGTTGGCATGGCCATTTCCAAAACAGAAAACCCTCAAATCTAATGAAAGATATTAAACATTGTAACTTTATGACTGATATTTCCTTATAAGTCATATTTGATCAAAAAACCTCTGAAGGCCTGTGTTTAGTATTCCGAGAGGAGTCCTCTGACAGATTTTGAACGATTCTGCCTCATTTGCCTAACTGAATTGGACGTGTATCCCATTGGCCTTGAGTGATAAATGGATAAACATGCAGATTCTCAATTTCTCTCTTTTGAGCCATCACATTTTGAGAAATTTATTTTAATAGTGTGTTTGCTGATTAATATTCAGTGTATTATAAACTGCTTTGGGTGAATCTCTTCATGAAAAAACGCTTAATAAATCCAAATAAATTAGTGTTTTAATTGAACACCAATTTGCATTTACTTGGGCATTGGTAGGTACCGTGCTGAATTCTGCGTTCAACTTCAATTAGTATTCAACTTTTTAAAAATTATATTTTCAATTAAAACACCAATTTATTTTTATTTATTAAGCGGTTTTTAGCACAGGGCTGCGCGCTAAACGCTCTGCACTGCTCTATGATTGTCAGGAGCAGCGCAGAACATTCTGTGTGCCAGCCTATGCTAAAAATCCGCTTTTGCAGTTTTCTAAAAGGGGAGGGGGGGCGGTAACCACGTTTTTCATGAAGAGGTTCACCCAAAGCAGTTTACAATACACTATAAAAAGAAATTTCTCAAAATGTGATGGATGGGAATATTGATTTGCATTCTTATGTACAGATCAAAAGAGAGAAATTGAGAATCTGCATGTTTATCCATTTATCACTCAAGGCCAATGGGATACACGTCCAATTCAGTTAGGCAAATGTGGCATAAACGTTCAAAATCTGTCAGAGGGCTCCTCTCGGAATACTAAACACAGGTTTTCAGAGGTTTTTTGATCAAATATGACTTATAAGGAAATATCAGTCATAAAGTTACAATTTTTAATATCTTTCATTAGATTTGAGGGTTTTCTGTTTTGGAAATGGCCATGCCAACTTTTGGAGAAGATTGAAAATAAAATAATTCAGTACAATGATTTCACATTATAATAACATTTGGCTCATCAATTCTGCTACTGTTATCAAATGAAATCTGACAACATAAGCATTATTCTATAAAAGGATATTTATCATCCAAATGGTTTCTCAGCATATTGCGATTAAATTCAACTTCTGATATAAAAATGTTATATATGGGTTGACGCTAGGGAGCTCAAATAAGATGGAGGGATAACATGTCAACTCCTTTCTCACAGCCATTTTTCCTTAATTATTAACTGTCCTATACCAGTAAAAGCCTTCATAACATCCAAGAGAGATGCCGCAACATAAAACAGATAAAATTGAAGTTGCTTTTGGACTAAATCTTATCACTAAGCAACCCAAACAAAACCCTCCATCGCTCTCAAATAAACAACAGACTATTAATCCTGACGACAATATGGCTTAGGTAGCCAAACAATTTAGACAAATATCTGTGCTCCTATTGGAAAATAAAGCAGACATTAAAGAAATAAAGACTGAAATCTCTCATTTTACCGCAAAGATGGTTGCAGTAGACACCAGGTTTGGGACTCTGGAACAGAAATATAAGGCATTAGACAAAATCACTGCTCAGCAATGCATGGATCTCGAGGCTATAGGCCACCTTGAATCTCTCCTGGAAGATTATAGCAATTGCACCCGGAGAAATAATCTCCGCATCACAGGATTGTATGAGAAATCTGAAGGAGATCACCTAATCCAATTTTTTGAATCTCGGATACATAAAGTTTTGAATTTATCCTTTGACAGGCTATTTGAAATAGAGCGCATTCACCATGTGCTGGTGCGGGATCCCAGCGGTGATCCAACATCCATGTAGAATAGTGTTAAATATCTTTCGATATCCACAGATAAAAGCGATCTTGGCCAAAATGAAAGAATTACACAAAATCCACTGGAGAGGTCAAGTAATTTACATGTCTCCTGATTTCACTTAAGATACGGTGGAAAAGCGACATCAATTTTTAGTACTACGGCCTAGACTGAAAGCGTCAGCGGTCTGTTATGGCTTGTTAGCACCAGCCAGGATGAAAGTTGTATATCATAAAAGAAAAGCATCTCTTAATCTGAGTGACCTGGATGAATTTCTCATAGAACAAGAAACTCTTATACATATGGATGCTAGTAATACTGCAAATTAATTTGGATGGATGGATTATGCCATTGAGTTGGCTACTGACCCCTGGCAACACACACAGTGAGGAATCCACCCTGTGATGTTAATGGCAGACTACAGGAGTGGTTTGCCATTGCTTTCTCCTGTACAGTATGTGGCTCCACTATGTTGCTGCTTCCTCAGCCTATGGCACCTGCTATTCCCAAGTGGTCTCCCATCCAAGTACTTGCTAGGCCCAACCCTGCTTAGCTTCCGATGGTGAGTGGGCCTACCCAGGGCAGCAAGGCCCTAGGCTGCAAATTAATATAGTCTGTAACAGTTTAATTATGATTTCTTATGCTGAGGCATGAAAAGCTTTAATCTATGCTGTTGAACTGACATTTTTTTTAGTACTGGTCGCCGTACCTCAAGAAGGACATGGCAGTACTTGAGAGAGTCCAGAGAAGAGCAACTAAGCTAATAAAGGGTATGGGGGACATCTCATATACTGACAGACTGAAAAAGCTGGGGCTTTTCTCGCTGGAAAAGCGACGACTTAGAGGGGACATGATAGAAACCTTCAAGATCATGAAGGGCATAGAAAAAGTGGATAGGGACAGATTTTTCAAACTAAGGGGAACCACAGGTACAAGGGGGCACTCAGAGAAATTGAGAGGGGAGAGGTTTAGAACAAACGCCAGGAAGTTCTTTTTCACTCAGAGGGTGGTGGATACATGGAACGCGCTACCGGAGGATGTGATAAGCAGGAGCACGCTACAGGGCTTCAAAGAAAGTTTGGATAGGTACCTGGAGGACAAAGGGATAGAGGGGTACAGATAAGAGTAGAGGTAAGGTTATAGGGATAGGATTAGAGGTAAATTATAAAATTAGTCAGAGACCACCGCTCAGGCAGTGGGCCTGATGGGCCGCCGCGGGAGCGGACCGCTGGGCGAGATGGACCTCTGGTCTGCCCCAGCGGAGGCAACTTCTTATGTTCTTACTATTCTGGTGTCAGTTAATATTACATTTCATCTGATGTTTTTTTTCTCAGGCTTGAGGTCATGCCAAGGGATAGGGTCACTAGGACTTGAATGAGCGGGTCAGTAGAGTGACAGTATAATTATTGTACTTTAGGGGTCAGTAGACTTAAGAGGGTGGGTAAATGGTGTGGGCAGACTTGATGGGCTATGGCCCTTATCTGCCGTCATCTTTCTATGTTTCTATGAATAAGAACATAAGAATTGCCTTACTGGGTCAGACCAATGGTCCATCGAGCCCAGTAGCCTGTTCTCACGGTGGCCAATCCAAGTCCCTAGTACTTGGCCAAAACCCAAGAAGTAGCAACATTCCAGCATCTCAAAGAATAGCAAGATTCCGGAACCCCAATGAGAGCAACAGTCCAGAACTGAGATTATGATGTCATAATGCCTCATTCCACAGTGCCTCAGAGCCATCCTCAGCAGTGATGTTACAATGGCTTGATTGTCCTATACTTGACTCATGTAAGAACATAAGTTTAGCCCTACTGGGTCAGACCAATGGTCCATCAAGACCAGTAGCCTGTTCTCATGGTGGCCAATCCAGGTCACTAGTACCTGGCCAAAACGGTTCATAGACACCTATAACGGACACGGTCAGGCAGCGAAAGGAAGGCGGGCTGTTCGGAGGACATATATAATGGGGAAACATAACCATAGTAACGAAAAATGCATTCACGTGACTTATATTGAAAACGCAAAGAGTCAAGGGAATCATACTGAAAACGTGTTAACGTTATCACGTGTGAACGTGCTGTACATGCGCGTGTCCTTCGTTCTCCAAGCACCATCTAGGGGCGCGCTGAATGCGCTGAATTGTCATTGCGCTCAGTTATCTTGCGCTAAATTGTCTCGCGCTCAGTTGTCGCTGCGCTCAATTGTCTTGCGTGGAGATATAGTTGCACGCAATTGTTTTTAGCGCAATTGTCTGTGAGCGCCATTGTCATTGTGCTGAGTTGTCTGCATGTTTTTGTCTGCACGTGATTGTCTTGCGCGCTTTTGACCTGTCACTGGCCAAAACCAAAGGGATAGAAATATTCCATGCTACCGATCCAGGGCAAGCCATGGCTTCCCCCATGTCTTTCTCAATAACAGACTAAGATTTGAACCCTCAACCTCCTGTTACTAACCCAGCACTCAACCCTTGAGCCAGCCAGGCTTTCACATATGGTTGTGGGAATGGTTCATGACTTGTTTTCCTCATCTGGGCTTCTCGCCTCTAAGGGGGTACTTATTTCTAATCATTCACTAGGGATGTGGAGTTCAGTGGCATAGTAAGGGGGGGGCTAGGGGGGCAGTCCGCCCTGGGTGCCATCTTCCTAAGGGCACAACACTCTTCCTCCTCTCCGTCTGCCCCCTCATCTCCTTGCTGTGCGTGCGTGCCTCTTAGATAGGATTAGGAATAATCTAAGGAAATACTTTTTTACAGAAATGGAATAATCTCCTGGTAGAGGTGATAGAGACAAAGACTGTGTCTGAATTCAAGAAAGCGTGGGACAAACATGTAGGATCTGTTAGGAAGAGATAGATTGGTTGACTGGATGGGCCATTGGGCCTCTTTCTGCCGTCATGTTTCTATGTTTCTATACTAGGTGCCCAGTTCTAAAATAAAACTCCACCTGTGCAGCAGAATATTGACCTCTAAATATTTACAAAAATATATATATTTTTTATAAATAAGTCATGGCCACCTAAGATGTTATCCAATCTTCTGTGTCTCTGTGAATATATCTTAGACAGATGTTGTGAATATATCTTAGACAGATGGTATAATTCCAAGATGAAACTTAACTTTGTATACAAAAGGTAATAAGAGGGAGAAGAATGATATGATGTTATGTCCTCTCCATTGTGCATGTCAGGTAGTCGAGGCCAGAACCACGCTCGACTTCAAGGGACGATGGGACAAACAGGTAGGGTCGCTCCAGAGGAATGCTTAAAAGATGGATTCCGGGAGGAGGGAGGGTTCTTGAGTGGGCAGACTTGTTGGGCCGTCGGCCCTTTTCTGCCGTCATACTCTGTTTCTATGTATATTTATGAATTGTATTTATATTTGTAATTCAAGCGTCCTGATCCTGTCTGGCAGAACTCTTATTTCAGCTACTATAGGAACTGTTTTTATTTATTTGCAATGAATAGTTGGAAATTATTTAAGGGAGTCTTCCTTTGGATGCTGATTGCTTTAGCTAGCCATTTAGAAAGGCATGGATTTATGTTATGAGAATAGCATATGTAATAAAGACATTCAGTGGAATAAATTATGCACATGAGGCAAGAAGTTTCTAGTGATAAGGAAATTCTAAGCCAAGAGCTCATGTTATGAGGCAGAAATAGAATACACACTGCTATAACATCAGAAAATATTTCTGCAGAGAAATATTGGTGACTACATGCACTAGCCTCACAATGTAGGTAGTGGAGGCAAGGTTGGATATTTAATAAGCACGGATGGGTAGAGCGACCTTGGGGTGATAGTGTCTGAGGATCTGAAGGCGACAAAACAGAGTGATAAGGCAGCGACTAGCCAGGAGGATGCTAGGCTGTGTAAAAAGAGAAGTAAGCAGCAGAAGAAGAAAGGTGTTGATGCCCCTGTACATGTCATTGGTGTGTTCAGTTTTGGAGACCGTATCTGGCGAAGGATATAAGAAAGCTTGAAGCGGCCCAGAGGAAGGTGACAAAAATGGTAAAGGGTTTGTGCCAAGAGGCATATGAGAACATAAGAACATAAGCAGTGCCTCCGCCGGGTCAGACCACAGGTCCATCCTGCCCAGCAGTCCGCTCCCGCGGCGGCCCAAACAGGTCACGGACCTGTCAGAATCATCAGAAGGGGCTCCCTTGCCACCTTGGCTTCCCATTTAAGTCCTGCCTTCCTATCGAAGCCCTAGCCCTCCGGTCTTTCACATGCACGACCTGGTTGGTTTTTACTCATTACCTGGTTAACTTTCTATACTTGTGTTACATCCCAGCTCCTCCTTCAGTATCCATGATCCCTTTATCCCTCAGGAATCCGTCCAATCCCTGTTTGAATCCCTGGACCGTACTCTGCCTGATCACTTCCTCCGGTAATGCATTCCAAGTGTCCACGACCCTCTGGGTGAAAAAAAAACTTCCTTGCGTTTGTTTTGAACCTATCTCCCTTCAGTTTCTCAGAATGCCCCCTCGTATTAGCTGTCCCCTTCAGTCTGAAGAATCTGTCCCTATCCACCCTCTCTATGCCCCTCATGATCTTGAAGGTTTCTATCATATCTCCCCTGAGCCTCTTTTTCTCCAGAGAGAAGAGCCCCAGCCTATCCAGCCTCTCGGCGTATGGGCAGTGTTCCAGCCCTCTTACCATTCTCGTTGCTCTCCTTTGGACTCTTTCAAGTACCGCCATGTCCTTCTTGAGGTGCAGCGACCAATACTGAACGCAGTATTCCAGATGTGGGCGCACCATCGCTCGATACAGTGGCATGATGACTTCCTGTGTTCTGGTTGTTATGCCCTTCTTTATGATGCCCAGCATCCTGTTGGCTTTTTTCGAGGCTGCCGCACACTGTGCAGATGGCTTCAGTGATGCATCCACCAGCACACCCAAGTCTCTCTCGAGTCTGCTGTCTCCCAACAATACCCCCCCCAATTTGTAGCTGAACAACGGGTTCTTTTTCCCTATATGCATGACCTTGCATTTGTCCACGTTGAAGCGCATTTGCCATTTGTTTGCCCAGTCTTCCAGCTTGTCCAGGTCCCTTTGCAGGTCCTCACACTCCTCCCTGGTCCTAACTCTGCCGCACAGTTTGGTATCGTCTGCGAATTTTATAACCTCACACTTTACCTCCCTTTCCAGGTCATTGATGAATATATTAAAGAGTAACGGCCCCAGCACCGATCCCTGTGGCACACCGCTCGTGACTCCCCGCCAGTCAGAATATTGACCCTTTACTCCGACCCTCTGCAGTCTACCTGACAACCAGTGCTTGATCCATCTGTGCACATCCCCTCCCACCCCGTGGCTCCACAGCTTCTTAAGTAGCCTTTCATGTGGCACCTTGTCGAAAGCCTTTTGAAAATCGAGATAAATGATGTCTATGGGCTCCCCATTGTCCACCCGACTGCTTATTCCCTCAAAGAAGTACAGAAGGTTCGTTAGGCATGATCTTCCCTTGCAGAATCCGTGCTGGCTTGTTCTCAGTAGGCCATTCCTCTCGATGTGCTCGCAAATGCCGTCCTTGATCATAGCTTCCACCATCTTTCCCTATAATTGAAGTCAGGCTCACCGGCCTGTAGTTCCCGGGGTCACCCCTCGATCCCTTTTTGAAGATAGGTGTGACATTTGCCACTTTCCAGTCCTCTGGTACCTCACCAGTTTTCAAGGATAGGTTGCAAACATGTTGGATTGTGCCCGCTATTTCCTGTCTTAGTTCCTTCAGAACCCTTGGGTGGATCCCGTCCGGGCCCGGTGATTTGCCACATTTTAATCTGTCTATCTGTTTGAGGACATCCTCCTTACTTACCTCTATGTGCTCTAATTTTTCAGCCTGTTCCCCACTCATGAGCTCCTCTGAGTCCGGTATATTAGTTGTGTCTTCGCTCGTGAAAACCGACGAGAAGAACGTGTTCAACCTCTCAGCTACCTCTTTATCCTCCTTAATCACTCCCTTCCTGTCCCCATCGTCCAACGGCCCCACCTCCTCTCTCGCTGGTCGCTTTCCCTTAACGTAACTGAAGAATGCCTTGAAGTTTTTCGTCTCCCTGGCCAGCCCCTCTTCGTATTTCCCCTTTGCTGGAAGATCTGGATCGGTAGCATGGAATGTGCTACTATTCGGGATTTGGCCAGGTACTTGTGACCTGGATTGACCACCGTGAGAACGGGCTACTGGGCTTGATGGACCTTTGGTCTGACCCAGTAAAGCTGTTCTTATTCTGGAGGAGAGGAGGGGCAGGGGAGATATGATACAGATAGATAAATACTTGAAAAGCATTAATATGCAACCAAATCTTTTCCAGAAAAGGGAAAATGGTAAAACTGGAGGCCATAAATTGAGGTTGCTGGGAGATAGATGTAGGAGTAATGTTAGTAAATTCTTTTTCACAGAGAGGGTGGTGAATACCTGGAATGTCCTTCCGAGGGAGTTGTGGAAACGGAATTCAAAAATGAACACAGAGGATCTCTAATTAGAAATTAAATGGTATAAAGTGAAGAACTAAGGCCGATACTGGGCAGACTTGCACACTCTGTGACCCTTGTATGGCAATTCGGTGTAGGATGGACTAGGGAGTGCATCGATGGGAACTCCATCAACTTGGAACATGAGGAAGTTGCTGGGCAGAGTTTATGGTATATATATCCCCTAACGATGAGATGGTGGGATAGGCTAGATTAAGCTTCGATGGCAACTCCAGTAGTTGGAACCGAAGGAAGGTACCGGGTCTACGGCCCAGAAATTTCAAAGAAAAAGACAATTTAATTAAACCATAAATTTATAATATGTGCAACTAATGGTCAGACTGGATGGACAGTTCAGGTCTTTATCTGCTGACATTTACTATGTAAAAGTGCTAATGCCATTAGTACACATCATTATTAAAATTAGACCTCTGAAAATTAGGCCCGAGGTATACAAGACTCATTAATTCATACTAGAGTGATAATGTAATTGTGCTTTTTAAGTAAATGTAGCTCAAAATGTGAAATACCTGGCTGGACTCAAGGATCCTTAAGTGCTGGAAAGCAAAATCTAGAGTTTAAATAATGAAGAAAAAAATGCACAGAGTAGATGGGCTTTGCAGTCTCTGTCTACCATGATATGTTACGTTTCTCTGTTTGTGTTTAAATAGTGTACGTTGGTGATATTTATGTATCTAACACCTCACACTAATACTGTAAGCAGTAAAATATTATTTTTCTTTGTGTTTTCAACGAAACCTTCTAAGCTGCAGCAAAGGTGACAGAAAATGTACTGCAAAAGAGTAATGACTGCCAATTTTGACAGGGCATCAATCATTCTGTTTTCAAAACACCATTTGGTACATTTGGTGCCAACTTTGACATGCCAGAACATCTGCTCATTCCACTCCTATTATTCAGTGGCTCTAAAAATTGAGTTTGAACACGGTTTGCACACTACTTGCATGAGCTCTTATTCATTTGCTGATCTAATTATTAGGTGTCATGCATAACATATGGCTTGAAATTTGTCCTTTGTTTTTCTACAGACTCTAAATCAGGGGTGTCAAACTCAATCACACAAAGGGCCGAAATCTGAAAAAAACACTAAGTCGCGGGCCACATTTTTATTAAGATACTTGGGGATCCTTTTATTAAGGTACGCTAACCGATTTAGGATCCCTTAGTCTTAGTAGAAGTCTAGGGTTACAACCTCTCCAACCCTACGCCAGTTCTGTGATGTAAACAAAATAAATAAAAGAGACTTTTCTTCTCTCCTTTAGGTTCTAGTTCACAGCTGCTTCAAATACTTGAAGGGTATTAACGTAGAACAAAATCTTTTCCAGAGAAAGGAAAATGGTAAAACCAGAGGACATAATTTGAGGTTGAGGGGTGGTAGATTCAGGGGCAATGTTAGGAAATTCTACTTTACGGAGAGGGTGGTGGATGCCTGGAATGCGCTCCCGAGAGAGGTGGTGGAGAGTAAAACTGTGACTGAGTTCAAAGAAGCGTGGGATGAACACAGAAGATTTAGAATCAGAAAATAATATTAAAGATTGAACTAGGCCAGTTACTGGGCAGACTTGCACGGTCTGTGTCTGTGTATGGCTGTTTGGAGGAGGATGGGCTGGAGTAAGTCTTAACAGAGATTTTGGCAGTTGGAACCCAAGCACAGTACCGGGTAAAGCTTTGGATTCTCGCCCAGAAATAGCTAAGAAGAAGAAAAAAAAAAAAATTTAAATTGAATCAGGTTGGGCAGACTGGATGGACCATTCGGGTCTTTATCTGCCGTCATCTACTATGTATGCTGCTGTCTAACACCAGCTCTGGCAGGATACACATTTCAAATCTGACATATTGTAATCACAAAGCAGAAAATAAAATTATTTTTTCTACCTTTTTGTTGTCTGGTCATTATTCAATCATGTTGGTCCCAGGCTCTGTGCTCCAAGACAATGAACTAAGATAGTGATCAAACTTGAAAATACTGGATTGTAATATAAACGACTGGGTGAATTCAAGAAAGACAAAAATGTTCCTAAATAGCCATATCAAAAAACAAACTAGTAAAGGAACAGTACAGCTACTTCAAAAATCTTTTAACCTTAGGTGGTGCTCAGATTCCGAGATGGAAGTAAAGAACTCAATCTGGGGACTAAACCCCTAAAGAGACTCTTATGGTATCTATCATTGTACCGTATGGAAAAGATGTTTTAAAGTGCTTATTGAGAATTAACTCATAATGTTCACTAATCCATGAAATTGCAAAATATTGTCCAATCTTTGAGTAACTTCAATGTGGATAAACTTCAAAATGAGTAAACTTCAAAAAAGAAGACTTAGCTGAAGAATACAGAAAGCGTTGGTTTTGCTGGGTCCTGACGTGTTTCGCCGCCCTGGCTTCCTCAGAGAACCCGCTACTTGCAAACTTGTATTCAAAGCTTGTCCTGATTTGAATCAATGAATTTTCCGTTTCCTGTTAGTACCCAGATTGAGTTCTTTACTTCCATCTCGGAATCTGAGCACCACCTAAGGTTAAAAGATTTTTGAAGTAGCTGTACTGTTCCTTTACTAGTTTGTTTTTTAATACTGGATTGTAAGCATAAAAGGTTCCATGCAAAAATCCTGAGAGGAAAGTTTGCATTTTTGCATACAACTGCAATGGGAAGAATTAGTTTGTATCAATACTTCATTGTTAAAACTTAAGCTGAAAGGACAACCCTCCTCACCTGCCAAAGTCACCCGGGCCTTTTTCATTCCGGACTTTCTACTCTTCGGCTGGCATTTGAGAGCACAATCGCACTATCCAGCTAGTTCCTGAAGAAGAGGGGTGGTCTCCCCTCGAAACGGAGCCCTGTTGGACGGGTTGATTCTTAGCTGGTTCTTCTGTCCTCCAGATTTCACTGGAAGAAGCTAAGTATTTTTGCTTTTTGATTTTGTTAGTGTTTGAGCCAGCACGGGTGACTTTGGCTGCTCCTCACCCTAGGAAGAGGGATAGAGACACCCGAACCAATTTACAGCCTTATGATCTTTCACTCATTATTTCACTTTATTTTTTACTTTGAGCACATTTGTGCACTAGTAAATTTAGGTTGGAAACCCAGGGATGTTTCACAAGTAATACCCGTCCTGGGTTTTGATTGTGGCAGCTGGTGCTTTAGGAACTGAGGGTTCTCCATTCACACCACTAATTATTAGTTTTAGGCTGTTTGTCGGTTCGGTCCTTTTCCCTATTTTTGGGGTTAGAGGAAACTTTTTTTCGTGTTTGCCTATTGCAGTCTCCATTTTGGGTTTTTTGTATTGTTCATTCGAATGGTTTTAAATGTTAACAGAAGTGTTTTGTAAGTGATGCGATGAAGGCATGACAGGGCGGGGATGGGTGGAACGGAAAACCTGGTAACCCTAACTGCAAAGCATTCAGTCAGTTCCAGAACCAACAACACAAGTACTCCAGTCTCCCGAAACAACAGAAATGGGAGACAGGGATAGGCAACCAGAAAATTTTTATATTTTTCTGTTCCAAAGAGGGCACCCTCAATAAAAAAAAAAAAATGCTCATAAACACCCTCATTCTATAGCTTGGCATCTACTATTAGGTGTCAAATGCACACATACTATCGCTATTCAATGCTATTTAACTTGACATTAATGGCTCCTGGCATTGGCGTAGTAAAGGGGGATGGACCATTCTAGGTGCCATCTTCGCAGGGGTCGCCTCTCCTCCTCTCCACCCCCATGTACCTCATAAAATTCTGGCATGATCAGCATTTTTCACTTGCAGCTCGCGCCAGCATCGGCTCCTTCTCCTGGCCACAGAACTAGGAAGTGATGTCAGAAGGGAGCCAAGGCAGGCACAAGCAGCTGGTAGAACTGAGCTGAGCTGGTGGGCTTAAGATCTCTATAGTTATACAGTACTACTATTTATATTGACGGAAAGTTCTAGAAAGTTCTTGAAGTAACTCTAAGGGGCCCTTTTACTAAGGCCTATGGCCAAAATTAGCTTAGTAGGTGCCTACAACTGATTTTGATCACAGCAATTCAGAAATTACCATGGGTCATAAAAGCATGGTTTGTAGGTGTGTACAGAGCACCCGAAAAGCCGTTGCCACTAACCTTTTTGCAGGTGGTTAAGGCTCCTGTGCTAATTCAGCATTAAGAAGCACCATGCATTTGTACCACAGCATGTCAGTGCATTGTGGGAACTCCTCTCATATGAGGAAAGACTAAAAAGGTTAAGGCTTTTTAGCTTGGAAAAGAGACAGTTGGAACGATGAGTGAGGTGATTAAATTTGCAGATGACACAAAATTGTTCAAAGTTGTTAAAACGCATGCCGGATTGTGAAACATTGCAGGCAGTCCTTAGGAAATTGGAAGACTGGGCGTCTAAGTGGAAGATGAAATTTAATGTTGGACAAATGCAAAGTGATGCATATTGGAAAGAATAACCCAAATCAAAGTTACCGGATGCTAGGGTCCAGCTTGGGGGTTAGCGCCCACGAAAGGGATCTAGGTGTCATTGTAGATGAAACCTTCTGCCCAATGTGTGGTTGTGGCCAAAAAAGCCAACAAGATGCTAGGAATTATTTTTTAACAGATGGTTAACAAAACTAAAGATATTATAATGCCTCTGTATCACTCCATGGTGCGACCTCACCTGGAGTATTGCGTTCAATTCTGGTCTCCTTATCTCAAGATATAGTGGCGCTAGAAAAGATTCAAAGAAGAGCGACCAAGATGATAAAGGTGATTGAATTCCTCTTGTATGAGGAAAGACTAAAAAGGTTAGGGCTCTTCAGCTTGGAAAAGAGAAGGCTGAGGGGAGATATCATTGAAGTCTACAAAATCTTGACTGGAGTAGAACAGGTACAAGTGGATCGATTTTTTTACTCTGTCAAAAATTACAAAGACTAGGGGGACACTCGTTGAACATAGGAGCATAAGAACTGCCGCTGCTGGGTCAGACCAGTGGTCCATCGTGCCCAGCAATCCGCTCACGCGGCGGCCCTCTGGTCAAAGACCAGCGCCCTAATTGCATACGTTCTGGTTCAGCAGGAACTTGTCTAACTTTGTCTTGAATCCCTGGAGGGTGTTTTCCCCTATGACAGACTCCGGAAGAGCGTTCCAGTTTTCTACCACTCTCTGGGTGAAGAAGAATTTCCTTGCAAGGAAATAATTTTAAAACCAATAGGCGGAAACATTTTTTCACTCGGAGAATAGTTAAGCTCTGGAATGCATTGCCAGAAGTTGTGGTAAAAGCGGATAGTGTAGCTGGTTTTAATAAAGGTTTTGATAAACTCCTGGAGGAAAAGTCCATAGTCTGTTATTAAGACATGGGGGAAGCCTCTGCTTGCCCTGGATCGGTAGCATGGAATGTTGCTACTCTTTGGGGTTTGGCTAGGTACTAACCTGGATCGGCCACCATGAGTCCGGGATACTGGGCTTGATGAACCCAGTAAGGCTATTCTTATGTTCTTAAGAAGCAGGGATCCTCTGTACAGTTTTGCTTCAGTTTACACAGGATGGCTGCAGAGATTCAGATTCCTGGCATAGGGAATCTGCAGAAAACATCAGGAAGTGAAATCAAACTTTAAGAGCAAAGGTATTTAATTGGGTTGTTTCTCTAGTGCTTACTAAATTAAGAATACTAACTTTATTTTTGTATACCGCAAGTACCACAAACAGTTCAGAGTGGTTTACAGAGGAAGAGACTTTGCATAGACAGCGATGTTACAGAGAATAGTTTCGAATTGCATTGGTGTCAGGGTGCAATAAGTATTTCAGAGGTACAACAAGGTCAGAAGGAGTCGGAGAAATTTATCAAAGAGATAAGTTTTAATTGATTTCCTATAGGATTGGTAGGAGGGAGTGTTTGAGACGAGGGTGGTTAGGCATTTATTCCATTTGCTTGCTTGGAATGACAGTGTTCTTTCAAGGAATCTCTTGTAGATGCAGCCCTTTAGGGAGGGGAAGGCAAAGAGATAGGCGTTGCGTGTGCGAGTGGAGCTTGGGAATACAAAGTGGTGTGACATGTAGATTGGGGATGAGCCTGTTAGGGTTTTGAAGCAGAGGCAGACAAATTTGAAGATGACCCTTGCCTCCATCGGCAACCAGTGAAGTTTTCTGTAGAACGGGGCTTATATGATCTGACTTTTTTAGGCCATAGATGAGACGGACGGCAGCATTCTGGATGAGTCTCGGGTGCTTAGCGATCTTCTTAAAGGATCCCAGGTAAATGATATTGCGGTAATCTAGGGCAGTGGTTCCCAACCTTGTCCTGGAGGAACACCAGGCCAATTGGGTTTTCAGGCTAGCCCTAATGAATATGCATGAAGCAAATTTGCATGCCTATCACTTCCATCATATGCAAATCTCTCTCATGCATATTCATTAGGGCTAGCCTGAAAACCCGATTGGCCTGGTGTTCCTCCAGGACAGGGTTGGGAATCACTGATCTAGGGTGCTTAGGATTAGAGACTGGACTAGCAAGCGAAAGGAGAGGAAGTCGAAATAGTTTCAAGTTTTCATTTGTATTTAATAAACCGCTTATTTAAAAGGTTACAAATAAGTATCAGGTGCTGACGTACAAAATGACAGTGACATTGTGGTTAAACTAACGTGAATCGTGAGGGAAAAATAGGGAAAAGTTACAATGCTTGATAAAGTAAGAAAGAAAAACAATAAAGGAATGGACAAAAGGGAGGGGAAATTTAGTGCCAGATCTGCTCCATATGTTAAAAGAAGAAAAAAAAAAAGAAAAAATTATGGAATTGCAAGTGAAAGATCAAATGCATCATTAAAAAGATGTGTTTTTAAGGAATTTTTTAAAATACTGACAAGTCTTTTAGTTCTCTAAGTCACAGTTCTTCAACCGCCGGTCCGCAGGAAATTTTTGCCGGTCCGCGCAGGGCCGGCAAGATTGACTCACTTCAACTTCCTGCCGGTCCGCGCAGGGCCGGCAAGATCAGCATCGGAAGCGTGCGCTGGGCCGGAGAGATCTTGGGGAGCCTCCGACAGTGGCTTTCTCCCCTCTCTGCAGCTCTCCTTTACTTCCCAGCGCAGCCATTCACGAAGGCAGCCTCGGGGCTTTTGCTGAGTCGCGGCTGCCTCTGATGATGCAACTTCCTCTTTCCTCAGAGGCGGCGCGACACAACAAAGGACCCGAGGCTGCCTTCGTGAATCGCTGCGCTGGGAAGTAAGAAAAGCTGCTGGGAGGGGAGAAAACCACTATCAGTCTGGGAAGCTGCTGGGCAGGGGAAAAAAGGGACAGCTGCTACTGGAGAAGGAGAAGGAGAGATGCATCTGGGAGGGGAGGAGGGAAAGGAATCTGGGAAGCTGCTGGGCCAGGAAAAAAAAGGACAGCTGCTACTGGAGAGGGAGAAGAAGGAGAGATGCTTCTGGGAGGGGAGGAGGGAAAGGAATCTGGGAAGCTGCTGGGCAAGATAAAAAAAGGGACAGCTGCTACTGGAGAAGGAGAAGGAGAGATGCATCTGGGAGGGGAGGAGGGAAAGGAATCTGGGAAGCTGCTGGGCAAGATAAAAAAAGGGACAGCTGCTACTGGAGAAGGAGAAGGAGAGATGCATCTGGGAGGGGAGGAGGGAAAGGAATCTGGGAAGCTGCTGGGCCAGGAAAAAAAAGGGACAGCTGCTACTGGAGAGGGAGAAGAAGGAGAGATGCTTCTGGGAGGGGAGGAGGGAAAGGAATCTGGGAAGCTGCTGGGCAAGATAAAAAAAGGGACAGCTGCTACTGGACAGGGAGAAGAAGAAGGAGAGATGCATCTGGGAGGGGAGGAGGGAAAGGAATCTGGGAAGCTGCTGGGCAAGGAAAAAAAAGGGACAGCTGCTACTGGAGAGGGAGACGGAGAGATGCTGCTGGGAGGGGAGGAAGGGAAGAGAGTTACTGCTGGACAGGAGGAGGAGGGAAGGGAGAATGAAAAAAGGAAGGAAACAGCTGGCAGAGAGATTAGAGGAGGGGAAGGGGAGACACAGGCATGAGAAAGTAGAGAGATTGATGATAGGAAGGGGTCAGCAGAAAAATAAGCAGAGGGACAACGATGATAGATCTGGTGTAGGAGAGATAAAAATGAAGAGAGCAGTGAAGCTGGAATGAATCATGTAAATAGGAGAGAGGGGCACAAGCTGGATGGAAAGGGGAGAGGGACATAGAAAGAAGACAGATACCATATGGAAGGGGGAGAGGACAGATAGTGGATGGAAGGGGCAGATGCTGGATTGAAGAGACAGAGAGGGCATACGCTGGAAGGAAGAGAGTGAAAAAAAGATTGAAAGCAGAAACCAGAGACGACAAAAGGTAGAAAAAAATAATTTTATTTCTATTTTGTGATTAGAATATATCAGATTTGAAATATATATCCTGCTAGAGCTGGTGTTAGACATAACTGGGGACTGCAAAACCCAGGCAGTGCTTCTTTAGCTTTCAGCTGGCTTAGGGCGCTCTCTGACCAGGGGACAGTTGCCCTAGTTGCACTCCCCTAAAACTATTCCTGTCATGTGTTACTTCAGTATTCTGTTAGCATGATATTTCTGTGTAGCATTCTGTAATAATTTGGCTTGTTCAGTTTTCTTGATAGTAGAGGGGATATATGTGAAGGGGAGGGGAGACAGGGGTTTTGTTGATCCTTGCTCTGAATTATTTGTATTTATAAAATGACAATTCTACAGAATATTGTTTCTTTTTATACTTTAATAAAATACATTCAATATAAAATCATAACTGAGGCTTGTGTGGATGGGATCAGATGATTTGTGGGGACCGAGCTCGCGGAGATGGGGCGGAAACGGGATTTTTAAATTTTAGTCCTAGTAGTTTGCCGGTCCACAAAATAATTATTTTTTTTCTGCCGGTCTACGGGTGTAAAAAGGTTGAAGAACACTGCTCTAATGTATTGAGGTAGAAGGTTCCATAATTGGGGGGGGGGGCCATAACTGAGAACATGTCGTGCCTTCTGCTGCCTATGATTTTCAAAGAGGGAATGGACAGAAGATTATGCGAAGTTGAACGGAGAGATCGTGGGGAAGTCTATGGCATTAA
This sequence comes from Geotrypetes seraphini, assembly GCF_902459505.1. NCBI lineage: Eukaryota > Metazoa > Chordata > Amphibia > Gymnophiona > Dermophiidae > Geotrypetes > Geotrypetes seraphini. Next base: position 37,553,316 of record NC_047101.1, read on the forward strand.
CATCCTGGTCACAAATTCAGGCTCATTATAACATAAAGTTTTAAAAACTAAGAATAGTATTTTGTAGGCGATGCGGTGGCTAACCGGGAGTTTCCAGAGGGTGCCACCCTCTCAGCTCTTTTTTCTTCTTGTGAAGTATTTCAGATGAGGCTTTTCTAAACGAGAATGATGTTCTGTGTGCTTTTGCCATTTCATGGCATATACACCCAGTCACTCTCTGTGGTCTGCATAGTGATAAACATTGACTGGAGAGAATTACCGTATTTTCACGCATATAACGCGCGCATTATACACGATTTTACAAACCGTGCATAACCTTGCACGTTATACGCGTGAGCGCGTTGTATAACTTTTTTTTTTACATCGTTTCCCCCCCCCCCCCCCGACATCCGATTCACCCCGCAGGACCGCTCGCACCCCCACCCCGAAGGACCGCTTGCATGTACCCGCACCCCCACCCGAAGGACCGCTCACACGCACTCGCACCCGCACCCTGAAGGACCGCTCGCACCCCCACAGCCTCCCGACCCCCCCCCTGCCCCCATCATGTGGAAGCTCCTACCGGTGTCCTGCTGCTTCCTCTTGGCGGTCCCGGCCCTTCTGTGAGCCCTGCGCCTGCGCTGCTTCCTCTTCCGGCGGTCCCGCCCTTTCTCTGACGTCTAAATATAGTTTTAAGCAGTATAGTGTTATGATACAAGTGCCTTTGTTCCATTTACAGCACAATCTGTGAATGGAAAATGTAGAAGCAAATTTGCAGCATCACTATATTCCATGGGCTACTTTAAAGATTTCGAAATAGGTTTCCTTCTCCTGTTTTTATATATGTCCATGTTAAAATGCACACTCTGATTTGGGTACAAACCCATGATTCTTTTCAGAAGCTGGCAGTTAATGATAGAACAAATCATGTTGTGGGTAGGCAATACATTTCCCATTTATTTTGTCCTCGGACGAAATAGCAGATAAATATAGGCCACATTAACACTATTTGTGACTTAATGTAGAAACTCAGATTGCAAAGTGCTGTCTGCATCATAATTTTCAAAAGCCTAAAAGGGAACTCGCAGAAACTTTCCCCTTTGTAAATGAATGCACCTTGACTTGTTTAGCCGCTTCTGTGCGGATGCCCAGAGATGATGTCATTTTTCCTGTATCTGAAAACCTCACCTCTTCGTATAGGATCAGTTTTCCATCTACAGTTTGGGGTGGGTCAAAATGTTTAGTCCTCCCTTCAAGAGCACTTACTCCTGTTTTAAAGTAAAAAGCTAGCAAGAGCATCTGAGAGCCAACAGGAAGAAAGGAGATCCTCATTGCTGATCGACGAAAAGAAGCAAAAATCTTGCACTTTGCAGAGAGCACCTTCTTAAAAAAGAGTCTAGAACCTAAGCCCGCAAAGGCAGTGAAGAGGGACGCTTTTAACTTTAAGAATGGGATCAGGATTGCTGACTCAATGAATGCTGACATTGAAGGTTTCCTGCATGTAACCTTTCAGGAATCCACCCAGTTGCTTCTGGTCTGGTGTGAACAGAGGTGACAGAGTTTTCCAAGGAACCAAACGTTGGGCTCTGGTTGCCCCAACTTTCTCAGTAAGTTACAGATGGAATTGTTCCTGATTTTTTTGTGTTTGTTTTTTATGGCTACATAAATTGTCCTGTGGCACTAATCTTATATACTATTAAAGAAAGAGGCAATACTTAATCAAGCACTTTATATATATGCTGGCAGGTAAACCGCATATGTTTACACCTCATTCTGCAGACATTTCATAGAAAACCATTATCTCGATCCGCAGCGAGGCCACCTCCCACTCAGTGTTCACTCATAGAGGGCAGCTTTATGCCTCAAATCGTCACTGGATCGGTCACTTTTTTTATTAGGTTTTTTTTTGGGGGGGGGGGTTAGAAATTTTCTCGTTCTTTTTTTCTTTTTTATAAATTTCTTATTTTGCAATATTTCTCTATTTTTATAGCACTCAATTTTTATCACTTGTACTTAACTTGTACTTAGCTGCACATCTTCTTGAAAGACACATTGAGAGATATGAGTAACTAAGGTATTCGCCAGGGTAGGCCTGGCTGGGCCTCCGCGTGTGCGGATCGGCGGTCTAGATGGACCCAAGGTCTGATCCGGTGCAGGCATTTCTTATGTTCTTATGTATGGTTGTCATTCAAATGGGGGAGATAAACTGACATGTTTCACCCATGTGTTCCCAACGTTTTTTTCAAGGCTGTCACTCCCTCATAAATAATACTCCATTCTGAACAGACCACTACGCTCCACGTGCTTTCAGGCACATTTGAACAGAAAGTGATAGGACAAACATTTTTAACTACAGTTTTCGGATGGGGGGGAGGGGGAACTTGTCCAAAAAATTCTCAAGTGTTTCACAGACTTAGGTCTTAGGACAGGAGCAGAAAGATTGTTATCTCCAATGGTATTGTGTTATACAGAAGTGGGATTGTATTAGGGTTATCATATGGCTCCAGAAAAATAGAGGATGGATTAAGACATCTGGGTTTTACTTCCACAATGGAAGTAATACCTGGATGTTTCAATCCGTCCTCTTTTTTGTCTGGAGCCATATGATGACCCTATATGGTATTATGAGAAGTGCATGCAGAAGTGGTATTGTACAGGGTACCCACAAAAACACTCCTTGATTTTAAATGGTTAGTTAACCAAAATTTATGGGAATATTCTTTCACCTTTGAGGCTACAGTGTCATCAACTCATAAAGTTTCATATGGTATCTGTTGATTACATATACTCGATGTGCGCCCCCATCTGTTACTCAGCAGACATTGATGCGATAATCGAGATCGGACCAGACTCTCCGAAGCATATCTGGCGTGATCGCGTTTATAGCTTCAGTGATGCGTTTCTGCAGATCATCCATAGTGGCGGGTAGTGGAGGTACGTATACTCTGTCTTTCATGTACCCCCAAAGGAAAAAGGCACAAACGGTAATGTCTGGTGATCTTTGGGGCCACTTGAGGAACACCTGGTCATTTTGTCACGTTGCATTGCCTGAAGGTTGTAACTTCTGCACCAACTGCAGCTTATAAGGGTGAAAGTGCAAGATCTTTCCAATAAGTTTTGATTTTCTAACCATTTAAAATCAAGGAGTGTTTTTGTGGGCACCCCGTATTATGTAGAAATGCACATGGAAGCAGCATAGTAACATTGTAAATGGCGGCAGGTAGAGACCTGAATGGTCCTTCCAGTCTGCCCAGTAGTTACGTGCATTATAAATTCATGATTAAATGGTCTTTTATTTCTGGGTCATAGACTGGAATTCCCAAAGCCCTCCCCCAGCCTATCCCAAACCAAATAGCCATATACGGGGCACAGACCATGTAAATCTGCTCAGTCCTGGCCCCAGCTCTTCAATTTATACCCTTCACTTTCTGATTAGACATCCTCTGTGTTCGTCACACACCCTTTTGAATTCTGTCACCGTTTTGCTCTCCACCGCCTCTCTAGGGAGGGCATTTCAGGCATCCAACACCCTTTCCGTGAAAAAGAATTTCCTAACATTATTCTTAAGACTCCCACCCCACAATCTCAATTCATGATCTCTAGTTTTACTTCTCTGGAAAAGATTTGGCTCTGCATTAATATCTTTTAAGTATTTAAATGTCATTCCCTCTCTTAAAATTATCAATACAATCCATTTTTTTTTCCGTTACAGCTCCACAAACATGGAATTCCCTTCCAATTTACTTAAGAGAGGAAAAAAACTTGGAAAGATTTAAGAGCAAACTTAAGAGTTTTCTTTTTAAAGATGCATTCAATGAATAAATGTATTTATCTTCCCGAAATTTTTTGTTTTTTCTTTCCCTTTCCTATCGTTTTTAACCTTAATTGTTTTTCTTTATAATCAGATTGTATTTCTTTCCTAGCCTCTCCTCATGTTTTAATATGTTTGTATAAGTTGGTTTTTTTTATCATGTTTAATAGACTTAGTCTTTTTTGTTAGTTATGTCTGTTTCCCCTAACTCTGTAATTTTACTTATTTGTACATCGCCTAGAATTTTGAATAGGCGATTAATCAAATTTAATAATAAACTTGAAACTTGGATCATATCTCCCCTGTCCCTCCGGTCCTCTAGAGCAGTGTCCCGCAAACTTTCCCGAGCTGCCGCACGCTAAAGTTTGTTTTCTGTTTTTACGAATTTGTACACCGCCTAGAAGGCTGATTGGGCGGTATAAGAAATTTTAAATAAACTTGAAACTTGAGGCACTCGGAAGTGCACAGGCATCACTGTGATGATGTCACGTGCATGCATGATGTCATCACATCGACATCCGCACATGCGCGAAGGCCCTGCAGATGGGCCCTGAGACACCAGTGGGGGGGGGGGTGCCAGCAGGGAAGAAGGCTGGAGAGAAGGAGAGGCATTGGCATCGTTTGATTGCCTACAGGACGTGTCTCTTGCCGGAGAGGCACATCATAGGCGTCGGCGCCTCTCCTCGCTCTGCACCCTGTTCCATCCTCCTACCTCCTCTGGCTTGGTGGTCCAAAATTGTCACTTACTCACTTACTTTTATCCCTGGTGGTCCAGAAGTGCAGCAGGCAGGAGCGAGCTTGCTTTGCTCCTGCCCCATGGCTAACCCGGTCGGTCGTGGCTGGTTTCTTCTGTCGCTGAGTGGCAATAAGCATGAGCCTGCTTGGCGCTCAGTGGCTTCTTTGACTGGCTTCCACAAATTCTCGCAATTCATGAGAATTCACGGGAGCCAAAGATGCCGCTGAGCGCCGAGCAGGTGCGCCAAAGTGCACACCTGTTCATTGCCGCTCAGCAGCAGAAAAAAACCAGCTGCGACCTACCGGGTTAGCAGCAGGGCAGGAGCAAGGAAAACCCGCTCCTGCCCGCTGCACCTCTGGACCACCAGGGATAAAATAAATGAGTAAGTGGCAATTTTTGGGAAGCCATGGCCCCTTTGGGAAACCCCCCCCCCCATTCCTACACCTATGGACCAAGATATCAAATAAACTGTTGCAGACCAGAACAATCATCAGGCATAATATCTGAGTAGCAGAATGGCCTAGTGGTTAGAACAGTTGCCTGAACACCCTAAGGTTGTGAGCTCAATTCCCACTGCCCACTGACTTGCCTACTCCTTGTGGTCCTGGGCAAGTCACTTAACACTTCATTATGTATCTGTCTCAACTGCTTTGATTGTAACCACTTGCAGGAAAAGCAGTATACATGTCCCATCCCCTTTACACAACTAAATTCAGAGATACACGAGTGCATTGCTGTCTAGAAAGTTGGTGAATCCATAAAACACTCTGCAAAAACAAGTTTTATTATAAACTAAAGGATTATTGACAATTCCCTATACTTGCCAGTCACATTTATGCCTCATTGTTTTTGGCTGCATTGTGTATTGACCACAGACTGTCCCAGTCCCGGGCACATGCTGATTTATGGAGCTACAATCTCCTGGGTTATTTATGGAGGCTTATTCACAGGCATTATCATTACTGATTCTGGCAAAGAGGTATAGCCAGTAATGTTCAATTTCATTAGTAACTGGCATATCGTGCTCTGTTCCTCGGCCTTTATAATAACCGCCAGCCGGGGCACCGATGCAAAGTGTGATGGGAATTGGAATAGCTTTCTCATGGACGCAAGTCATAAAGAACTTTGGAAAGCCTTTTTATATTATGGCAAAGCACAATCTTTATTAAACTTTATATCTATTGATTTTCAAAAATAGCTACATGTTATATAAAGTATAGCAGGGCTGCCAAAATGCTATGTCATTGGTGTTGCGGAGAGAACATTCTATCCCCTGCTCCAAAAAAAAACAGATGCCATAGGGAAAGAGAATACTTGCAGGGCTATATTACCATCTGCCTGGCCAGAACAAACAAACAGATTATGAAATATTTAATAGAAATTGGGGAAGCTAACAAATCACCATAATAATGTATTATTTCAATTATCTCAGTTCACTTAGGGTAGGGTTACCAGGAATCTGAGAAAATCTGAGCGACCATGAAAGAGACCTGGGAGTGATGGTAGACACAACATTGAAGGCGTCGGCGCAGTGTGCCACGGCCTCAAGGAAAGCAAACAGAATGTTGGGTATCATTAAGAAGGGTATCACGACCAGGACAAAGGAAGACATCCTGCCACTGTATCGTGCTATGGTGCGCCCGCACCTGGAGTACTGTGTTCATTTCTGGTCACCGTACCTCAAGAAGGACATGGAGGTACTTGAGAGGGTCCAGAGAAGAGCAACTAAGCTAATAAAGGGCATGGAGGACCTCTCATATACTGACAGACTGAAAAAGCTAGGGCTTTTCTCCCTGGAAAAGCGGAGACTTAGAGGAGACATGATAGAAACCTTCAAGATCATGAAGGGTATAGAAAAATAGACAGGGACAGATTTTTCAAATTATGGGGAACCACAAGTACAAGGGGGCACTCAGAGAAATTGAAAGGTGAGAGGTTTAGAACAAACGCCAGGAAGTTCTTTTTCACACAGAGGGTGGTGGATACATGGAACGCGCTACCAAAGGATGTGATAAACAGGAGCACGCTACAGGGGTTCAAAGAAGCTTTGGATAGGTACTTGGAAGACAAAGGGATTGAAGGGTACAGATAAGAGTAGAGGTAGATTATAGGGATGGGATTAGAGGTAAGTTACAAAATTAATCAGGGACCACTGTTCAGGCACTAGGCCTGATGGGCCGCCGTGGGAGCGGACCGCTGAGCAAGATGGACCTCTGGTCTGACTCAGCGGGGGCAACTTCTTATGTTCTTAAAACCCGGACATGTCCTCTTTTGAGAGGACTGTCCAGGCTTCTGGATGGACTTTCCAAAACTCAGCATTTGTCTGGGTTTTGGAAAGCCCTGACGAGCTCTGGCCACATCTGGAGGGCCTCTGAGCGTGTGCGGATGATGTCATCTGGAAGAGAGAAGGCTTTGTGGGGGGTGGGGCTGGAGGCAGAACTGGGCGTGGCCAGGGTAGAACATGGTGGGGCTGGAGATAGAACGGGGTGAGGTCATGTGTCCGGTGTTTCCTGGAGAAAAATATGGTAATCTTAACTTAGGGCCCCTTTTATCAAGCTGCACTAGAGGTTTTTAGTGCGAGTCGGCGCAGTAAATACTTCAACGCTCACAGAATTCCTATGAGTGTCGGAGCACTTCTAGTGCAGCTTGATAAAAGGGGGGGAGGGGTTAATAAGGAAATAGGTGCTTTAAACCTGAAAAACCAACTACACACCACTATCTTCTAGTGTAAAATAGGGAAATCACCATATTCAATTTCACAAAAAACGTGGAGGGAAAAAGATTTCAGTCAAACGAGAGCCTTGTCATTACGCCCCATAGTGATAACCTTTGTCAGACTCATGTTAACAAAACAAAAATACTTTTGTTTTGCTTTCTGCTTTATCATCTGTGGAACCTTTTGGGTTTTGTGGTTGCTGATTTCATCAGACTCGCGTTAACCAAAGGTCAAAGAAACCTCAAGAAAACTGTATTCAAAAAATAATTGTGAGATCCCATAATTCACATTGGGTCAATATAAACAAGAAATTTAGTCCAGCAACAAGCAGTAATCCATTATACAAATCCTCACTAGTTTCCAGAGATTAGGGGCCCAATATTCAGCTTGCAGGAGGCAGCCTGACTACTTCTCGTAGGCTGCGGCGATCCTAGAAATTCCATGCCAGGACCCTATCAGCATTGAATTTCTAGTTTAATGTTTGCCGCCACAGACGGTTCAGCGGCTCACCAAGTAAGGCCTAACAGTCACAGATAGACCTGCTTTTAGGTGACTATATCTGGCCACATGCCTTAGCCAGCCAACTGCTGAATATCAGAGGTGGCTGTCTATTTTGTGCGATATAACCAGTCACCAGGCTAGCCGGTGATCCAGATATTCAGTAGGTGATAACTGGCTATCTGCTGCTGAATATCAGTGAATAGCCAGCCAAGCATATATAGCCGCTGGATAATGAGGAGGTACTAATTTTTGCAGTTAGCACCGGAGTTCTAACAATAGATGAGACTTCATTGCCCACTTTTTTGGAAGGGTTCAGCAGTGGTTTTTCGGTTCCCTGACACAGTATTGAAACGTGCACATCGGAACCAGCGAGTCTCCTAAAGCTAAGTTTTATTCTTTTTAGAGTTTCATACCCAAAATGATAAAGCTATAACCTGTTTGGTTTTGCGCATTCAACTAGAGAGATATATACCATTCTTCTGACACTGTATTGAACTATGCAATGATTGGGTGGTGAGGCGGTTTTATAGCCTTCATGTCTCTGAGCACAGTTCCTAAAAACAATAAAGAAGAACATTTTTACATTTTTTTCTGATTCAATACATATGGAGTGACTTTTTGTTTGTTTAAGCATATATAGCCAGCTGGGAGCTGTTCCCAGACAGCTAAGTAACACTGAATATCGGAGGGTATGTCCATAAAAATGATTTTAAAAAACCCACTTAGCTGGAAAAAGAAGCCCATCCTTGCGAGCTTGCTCTCACAAACTGATTCCGACAGGGCTTTCCTGTTTTGCCAATTGCTGATTCAGGGGATGACCAGAATACAGCTGCTATGGCAACAAAATGGCTGCCTGGGGGAAAAAGACGCCAGCATTTAAAATCTCCACATCATGACGTCAATGACACAGTGTTTCCTATTTTTCTTTAATCACACTACTCTTGATTTTACAAAAAAAGGACTACCATTTTGTGGCAGCATTTAGACCCTTTGGGCTTACCGTCTGCAACAAGAAAATCCATTTTTGTTCTTTCTGTCTTAAACACCGAGAAATGTTCCCTCAGCATTCATTTTAATTTCACTTGTTCCAACATCACACAACAGTAAGCTGAGAAATCATGTTCCTTTTCTGTACTGTTCACTTTACAGTACTTATGTTTTATAGTTTGCCCAAAAAATCATAAGAATATATTACATCCTCCAGGTGTGCAAGAGATTCCCTTTTAGAATGGTTAAGTAAATATGTGGACCAATTTCTTCAACCTTATTTGAATGAGATTACAAAGCAGTGATAGCAGCTGCCCCATGGCAAATGCTCGCGCCCATTAAATCCCTATGGGTGTCGGAGCGATTACCACAGTATAGAAAGTAACTCTGGTGGCTATACGTATAACCGGAATTAGTCCATAGAATTTATATCAAAAAACACCCGGTTAAATATAATCTTCACACACTCATAAATAGGTACTCATAAGGAAATACTTTGATACTCGATCCTCAGAGGGTTGATCTCCCGTTGGTTCCAGTGAACAGAGCCCGCCGAATCAGAATGATAGCACATCGAATGGAGCGATTTCTGCTGAGCAAAACAATATATTAAGGGAGCCTCGACCCTGAGGAAAGCGTGTGAAACATGGACATGTTGGTGGAGGCACTCCCCTCTTTAAAATAAAGCTTACAAGCTAAGTAAAAGTTTTATATTCACTATTTATATTAAAATTATTTATATTAAAATTATTGACTTAAAAAGGATAAAAGGAAAAAAGGAAAAAGATAAAAAAACGTTATATTTTGATCCAATGAGATCCTATGAAGATCGGGTTCGGTGGGCTCTGTTCACTGGAACCAACGGGAGATCAACTCTCTGAGGATAGAGTATCAAAGTATTTCCTTATGAGTACCTATTTATGAGTGTGTGAAGATTATATTTAACTGGGTGTTTTTTGATATAAATTCTATGGAGCGATTACCACAGCAGCAGCCACTACCGTGGCTTTGTAAAAGGAGCCCGAATTAAAGATAGTACACATTTTCTGAATTTTCAACATATAAGGAATTTTCAACATATAGGGAGATTTGGTTTTATTGGCTACATTAGCTCAGCTTCAGTTATTTGTACTGGAATTAAATACTGCTACTATTATCCATTGAGTTATGTCCGACCCTTGAATACTCTGTAGGCCAGTCCTCGCCATGCTTCCCTGTTTTCCATGGCTTCTTTCAAATGCTTGATGTTCATTCCTATGTCATTCTTGATGGTATACAGACCGTTGGGCTCCCTTGCTTCCTTTTACCACTCACCATTCTGAGTAGCACCCCATTTCTAGTGAGTTTTCCCTTATCACATGTCCAAAATAAGTCAGTTTCTGTCTGGTAATCTTGCCTTCCAGGGACAGCTCTGGGTTTATATGATCAAGAACATCTTTGTTGGTGATCCTAACTGTCCATGGGATGCGTAGAAGTCTTCTCTAGCACCACAGCTCGAAAGTGTCACCTTTTCTTCTATCTGCTTTCATGAATGTCCATGCCTTGCAACCACACGTTGCGATTGGGAATACAATGGTGACTGAGTCGTCCTTGCACTTCCATATTTGATCAATGCTCACCATAGCTGCATGTCCCAGGGCTAATTGACGCTTGATCTTTGCTGTCGAACTACCACTGTGATCAATGAGGGACCCAAGGAAAACAAAGCTGTCAGCCACTTATATTTCTTTATTGTTGATCTTTATGTGGATTGTCTTGTTAGCAGTAGTCATGAATTTGGTCTTCTTGATCTTCAGGTAAAGTCCTATCTTCCTGCTTTCTTCTTTCATCTTCAGGATCAACTTCTTGAGGTCTTCCTCACTATCTGCCTCTCCCATGGAGGGGAATATTGGAGGAGAGAAATTCTGCACTAAATTGGGGGGGGGGGGGGTAGGGGGGGAGAGGAAGGGAGAAGGAAGACCAGGGAAAGGGAGATCTGAAGTTGGAGGTTTTGGAAAAATGGATTAGTCCAATAAAATGGTATATTCTTATTTTCCATTTTTTGTTTTCTTTCTATTTGTTAATTTGTAAAGTAATGAATATTATTTGCTAGGTTGTGGTTTTTTTTTTCCAAATTTATATCTGCTATCTTTGTATATTGCACAGTATTAGAAAACATGTCAGTGTTTCTGTGGTATTGCATTTTATGCAGAGTCTGGCTTCTTAGTGGTTCAGTTTAACTTTTGTCTACATATTTCTATTTTTAGTTTGTGATTACTTATTCTACAGTATACTGGGCAAGGGTATATGAAAAGGACATGTTTTTCTGTTAGCATTGACTGTGCAGGATCGATCTGTATTAATCTGGCTTGTTTAGTTTTATAATGGCTGTATTGATCTTCTAGTGCTCACTGCACCGTTTAAGATGCTGCCTTTTCCCAGGTGCACCCTTGTTGTATGACTTATAGATTATTGCTAAAAACATTTTTTATATAGAGGAGGGGGTGTTAAAAAAATGATAGGCCCCTGGTGTCAAATATGCTAGGTATGCCACTGCCCAGAAGAACAAAGGGTTAAAATGAAGTTGTTTTATCATGTTGGCAAGACAAGGTAGATAGAGGGAGTTGCAATAGTCCAGTAGACCTAAGATTAGGGATTGGACAATTAGCCTGAATTGTGCTGGGTCGAAGAATTTTCTATGTAAAATAAGAAAATTCTTCAACCCAGCACAATTCAGGCTAATTGTCCAATCCCTAGTCTTAGGTCTACTGGACTATTGCAACTCCCTCTATCTACCTTGTCCTGCCAACATGATAAAACAACTTCAGACTATACAAAACACTGCCCTCAGATTGATCTACTCCCTGAGAAAATATGATCATATTACAACTGCCTTCCTAGACTCTCACTGGCTACCTATGCAAGCACGAATTCAATTCAAATTCTACTGTCTATTATTCAAAGCATTAAACGGCTCCGCCCCCCCTATCTAAACAACCACCTAAACCAGAGCCTCACCTCAAGGCAAAGAAGAACTCTGAACCCTTTTGCCTTCCCTCCACTCAAGGGCACTCAGCGCAAAAAGATGTTTGATAACTTTCTGGCGACGCAAGCAGCAAAACTTAACCACTCCACCTCCAACCTGTTGACGGCAACGGGCGACTTCAAAACTTTTCGAAAAGAAATCAAAACCCTACTTTTCAAAAAATTTATCCAGATATCTTAACCCAACCCTTCCCCCTCCTCCTAGATAAATTCTCCCCCAAAAACTCCACTTAAATAATCTCTTCCTCCCCAAAACACCAACCAAGTATTCAGATCCCTGAAATGTAACGTAATCTTATTTGTACTCTAACTGTAATCTATTTGTTATATCACACAGTAACGTACTGTCAATTTAATATCCAATTTGCAAGTTCTTTCAGAATTAATCCAGGTACCTCTCCTCCCTTGTAACCAAAAAACAAACAAACTGTTGTAACTTCACTGGAAATGTCCAGTAGCTCTTTTGTAATCCGCCTTGAACTGCAAGGTATAGGCGGAATAGAAGTCCCTAATGTAATGTAATGTAATGAATGGAATGCAATTTTGTTAGCAGAGTTAACAGAAAACATCACTGCTTTAAGAGCAAAAGAATAGCCTTAATGGGTCAGAACAATGGTCCATCTAGCCCAGTATCCTGTCTTCATGGAGACCAAATCCATGTCACAAGTGCCTGGCAAAAACCCAGATAGTAGCAGCATTCCATGCTACCGACCCATGTCTATGGACTTTTCCTCCAGGAACTTGTCCAAACCTTTTTGAAAACCAGTTCGAACCAATTTAAATTTTTAAAAATCTCTACAGCCATTGTTGCTACCACTGGCTGTTTCTAATTTAGTTATGGCTGGGGATTTTAATACTGTTATAGATCCTGGATAAAAAGAATTGTAGAATTCCAAGTGATATATTTAAGTTAAAATGGTTGATACCTTTTGATGCACTTGATGTAAGTTATAAAAATGAACAAAGAATTACAAAAAAAAAAAAGCTGACTGAAACCCCCCCCCCCCAAAAAAAAAAAAAAAACACCCCAAACAAAAACAGTTTTCCATGAATCTGGTACACATATATATTGTTCATTTCTAATTCATTAACTTTTTGTAAGAAGAAACACTGTGTACATGGCCGAGTTCCACTGTGTGTAATGGGTGTTATTTCTATAAACTGGCAGTGGTTTACTCGTGTTTGTTTTTGAGACATATGTTTTACCTTCAGGTTCTCTTGACACCAAATTGTTAGAGCAATGATTATGATTACAGAGTGGGTGTCGCTTTGTTTAAAAGTATTATTTTAAACTTTTGAAGTGAAAATTAAATCAAAGATTAGGTGTCAAGGATTGTTCCATTGCTAATTTCAAAGTTGCTATTTATCAGTAATGAAGTGCCAGAAACTGCTAACACTTGCACCAAGTGGATCTATATTTTAAATACATTTGCAATATATGGTTTTAGGGAACTAAGATAGAATAATGGATTACACTTCTTCCTCCGTATTCGCTGTGATGGGGGATTAATAGACCCGCGAATACAGAAAAACTGTGAATAACTTTTTCATATGTTATTCGCTGTTTTCTATTAAAGCCCATCGTGAATATGGTGAAACCGCAAATAACATGGTGGGAGACCTGGCCTGTTCCTGAAGGAGAGGCAAAACACGGTGAAGAAAGTGCTGGGAATCAGCGATTTTCTCAGTAAACGCTTGGAATCAGCAATTTCGCTATGCAAGCTGACATAATATGGAGGGAGGAGCCAGCAAGCTAAAATCCTCGAATAATCAAAACCGCGATTGCTGAAACCGCGAATACGGAGGGAGACGTGTATTGTCTTTAGAGGTTTGCCCTCAAATTTTCACTTTGGTGTCGAGTGATAGAGGTTATTTTTGAGCTTGGTTTATTTTATATTGAATATCCTTTGACCCTCACTTTTCTTATATGAAAGGATGCACCCTAGTGGTAGTACTGCTAGCTCACTACGAGAGATTATCTGTGCTGTTTTGTACTTGGCACTGTCTCAAGGTAGGAGCAGAAAGAGATCACTCCAACTCTGGGCCATTAAGCCACCATAGAGACCCCATGGGGGCCAGAGAGTGGGAAAAGGTCAGCCTCTGTGGGAAACATAGGCATAGGAGGGGGGACGTGTGACAGGGGTATTGCCCGCCCCTCTCCAAAAAAACCCAAGCTGCCTCTATCACAGGCGCCCAACGCTTGGAAATCATACAGGGCTGGCTGGATTAATTTTCTTCAGTTGCTAAAAAAAACATACAAAAATGAAGGAAAAAGCACAATTTGGTTCAGAATATTTATTTCTTGGTTTTTCCTCCTCTAAATCTAGGGTGAGTCTTATGGTCAGGTGTGTCTTATGGCACGAAAAATACGGTATAAACAGACTGAAAACAAACTGAAAAATGTTCCCAGTTGTTTTCTTAAAATAACTCTGAAGTATATAGCAATAATATAAGATTGAAAATAATGATGAAAAGATAAGATATAAATACAAATAAATCACCTCAGTAATATATATCAAAACACTCCTGAGACTCGGGGTTGTTGTTGTTTTTCTTTTTTGTCTCTGGCCATCCAGGCTTCAGCTGTAACCTTTGGCGTAATTAACTTTTCAACTGTCTGTGGCCAAATTTGAAATCCTAACATCACATAACATTTTCTTTTCATTGCTAGCTGGTGCATGTGTCCTTCTGTTTGCTGCCATCAAACAGGCCCTGCTGTCTGTCACCCATCACCAATTAGCTGGAGGAAATATTCCAATTTTTAATGAGTAATAATTGTGTCACACTTATGTAAAGTGTTCCTGGATTCCTGGGCATGAGACATTGTTCAAGTTCACTTTGATAATTGGGACATTCAGGTTCCTGATTGACTGCCAGATTAATTCTTTTGTTGGGTTCATTTTGAAATCTCAGCATCTGCTTTGTCTCCAGGACCAGTTTGGAGATCTCTTGCTAAACTCCTCCAGTTTTCTAATCTCATGGCTCATCAGGCCATCAGTCTCTGAGGCTCCCTAATACACTTCCAGTACTGAGTATGCATCGGTAGCTGGAGAGAGACAGAACAAGGCGTTCTGGTCACTTTTAGGAAAACATACTGCCGTGACTAGGGTTATCAGATGTCCAGGAAAACCCAGACATGTGTTTTTAGAGGAATGTCCAGGTGCCTGGAAAGACTTTCCAAAACCCAGCAGTTTGTCCAAGTTTTGGAAAGTCCTGAGCTCCAATTGCATCTGGAGGACCTCTGAGCATGCTCGGATGACGTCACACATGTCTTGTGGCCGTCAGAGTAATCCCGGATAGGATTTTAAGGCTCTGAGTACGGCTACACATGAAAATGACCATTTACGTGTGACCCGACATGGAGTCATCCTGTAGGACTGGATTTCAAAAAAACTCCAAAATAAAGTTCCAACACTCAGACAGGTTAAATAAACAGTTCACTTTACTTAATGTCTTTGGAACAGGTAAGTAATGTCACTCAGCATTCTGATATTTTTTCCTTCAGATTATATACAGCAATTATCAGAGAAAAAGAAAATCAAACAATTGCCAAAAAGGAGCAAAGAAACAAAAGTCAGCTTGTTTAGCTATCAGCTTTACTTTGCCACAGTTTTCTAGGTCTTGTCTCATACAAAGACCTTGGCTCCCAAGAGCTTACTTAGACTGCAGGAAAGCAGTTGCTTTATTCAGTCCAAACAAAAATTATAATCCAACATTCAGGTATCCTTCATTCTTAGTCCATAGCACAAAAATAAAGGAAAAAAAACAGCCTCTGGCAATCACAAATTATGGCTGCCAGGAAAAAGAGAGAGTCACAGGATTTGCACAATTACTGGCCTGAAAAACAGACTACAAATTCCCTCCCAGGTGGCAGCAAATCCTCTCCCACACTCTCTCTCTCTAAGCTATCACAGCAAAAACTTCATTCAAACAGCAAAACACAGCCCACAAACAGTTTGCAAACACCTTCACTGTTTGTGGCTCAGCATTAAGTTCACCTGCATGGGTTCAGGTTCATTCTCCTCACAAGTCCAAGCCTCTGGGATTTCCATGAGCTCTTCAGATTGAGATAGTTCACCAGGCTGTTCAAACTGCTCAACTTCCATAGGCTGGCACTCGTTGTCCCTGTCTGGCTGGACAGGATCCTTAGGAAGGCAAGGACCTAGCTTCCTTCCTAGCCGGCTTGCTTTTCTACTGGGAGAGACAGGGTTATATAGTTTGGGGACACGCCCTGCTGTGTCAGCCCTGGCAGTGTTCCAAGGGCCTCTTGGGCTCCCCCGGTGGTCAGTGCTATTATTTAGCTCATCCATAACCTGATCCTTCCCAATTCCTCCTCGGGATTTCTTTTTCACTTCTTTCTTTTCTGAGCAGACTGGGACCTGAGCTTGGTGTATATCTGCCTGGTCACAGTCTGTACATGCTCAGAGGCCTTGTGGACACATCCCGGGGGCCAGGAATGAAGAGACAAAGCTTTGTGGGGGCGGGACTAGGAGCAGAATGGGGCAGGGCTGTGCATCTGGGATTTTACTTCACAAAATATAGTAACTCTAAGCTGTGAGGCCAACAAAACAAAAACAAATTCAGATCTAAAATTACCAACAAAATGGTGCTATTTGCTGTGGACACCACTGCCATTCCTCTGCAACAATTTATTTTTAGAAAAGGAAACAAAGGGGAGGGAGCCTAAATATCAAAAGCTACGCGTCAGGAGAGCAGGAAGTTTGCAGAGGATGAGAGCTCAGCAAAATGCCCAATTTATTCAACTGACCTGAAAGGCATGTTGGACACTTCTGTATATACAGGAAAGCGTTTTCATGTTTTATATTGAACATTCATAGCTGCCATGTTTGTATTTATGTTTTTGGCCACAGGCTATTGTATATATTGAAGAAAACCCATACATGTCCTCCTTTTGGAGGAATTTCCAAAACCCGGCAGTTTGTCCGGGTTTTGGGAAGTCCCTGAGCTCGGGGCTGCATCTTGAGGGTCTCTGCACATGCGTGGACAATAACGTGATGACATCACACATATGCGCGCGTGCATATAATGTTATCATGTTGACGTCCATACGTGTGGAGTCTCTCCTGACGCAACCCCGAGCTTGGGGAAGGAGACATAAGATTTGTGTGGGGGTGGGGCTGTGGGCAGAACAGGATGGGACAGGAGTGGAATGGGGCGGGGCCATGTGTCCTCTTTTCCAAAAGAGGAAATCTGGTAACTCTATAACCAGTTTATGGTCCAATAACTCAGATACAGTTTGTCAGCTAATATTATTTGCCTTTGCTGTCAAGATGCCCTCCCCTGCGCTTTAGTTTTACACTTCTCCATCAATATTCATGGGGGCTAGGGGAATAGCCGGCCAGCGAATACTGAAAATTCGCAAATAACATTTGGTAACTACTAAAAAACCTTATCCTTCAAAAAATCGTCTAATTGAAGAGGGGCAAAGAAAATATATTATTTCCCTTCCTAGATCAAACACTTATTACATTACATTAGTGATTTCTATTCTGCCATAAACTAAAACAAGAATTACATTCAAAATTTGAAGGAATAGAATAAGTGATGACATAAAATTTTTAAGGTAATAAAAACGTTGGAAAAAGAGTTACCAACGGGAAGTAGAGGTCTTTAGGAGATAAGAATAGGGTGAATTATGGGGTTTTAGATAACGTTTGGTAGATAGAAGAATATTAGAGAGTACTAAGGGTATAGAGAGTGTTGGATGTTGGGTTGGGAACCATAAAGGAACCATAAAAAAAGATCCCCCTATTGTCAATACCCTTGTTTTCAATTATAGAAATAATTTCCTCCTGGCCTGAGTGGGCAGAGCCACATCTGGAAACATTTCACTCCTTTGACCAGAAAATAAATATTAATTTTTTCTTAAAATAAGATTTTAACACCATAATTTTATCAACCTCTGTGGTGAATGTAACTAGCAGCGTAGCTCTAGAGGCAATTTGATCTGTAGAAGATTCAAGAAATTCAGTTACATTAAAATTGCTTCCCTCCAGTGAGTCAAGAGCTCCCTCCTGTTCACTCACCACACAAGATTTTTGAGGCAAATTCGAAGACTGAGAAATTTTCAGTGTATTTAGAAAGCAGTATATCTACTAAACACATTAAACTTGTTAATGGAAAATTCAATAATCTAAGATTCTTAGCTCTCAGTGAATTCTCTAGCTTCTCTAAACCATAACAGACTGAAAAGTTATCCTTCACTGCAGTAGAACTAGTGTGGTAATTTGAGGTTCCACTTTCTGGAGCCTTTGATCAATATGAAGAATATCTATTGCCATATCCTCCATTTTGGCAACTGAATCTTGAGAGAATTGGCATAACTTAGATACAGTATCGCCCATCCTATACTCAATTCTGGTCACTACTAGAGAATGACACGGTGACAAAATTCATCACCGTTCCCGTCCCCGCGGATAACCGTGGGAAACCATCTTCATGTCATTCTTTAAGGAGAGAGGGAAGAATCAGAATATGAATGGCCACAACCACTGACCCACAAGCTTTGCTTTGAAGAATGCTGGTATAGAAGGACTGAGGTTGAAACAGACACTACAGAATGACAGTCTCTGGTATCCAGAGCAGATATTGTGATGTCATAATGCCTCATTCCACCAGTGCCTAAGAGCCAATCACATCAGTGATGTCACAATGGCTTCATTATCCTTGGCTCACATAAGAATCAGAGTATGAATGGCCACAACCACTGACCCGCAAGCTTTGCTTTGAAGAATGCTGGTGTAGAAGGACCGAGGTTGAAATAGACACTAGAAAATGACATGGGATTATTTCCCGCGGTTATCCGCGGGGACGGGAACGGTGATGAATTTTGTCACCGTGTCATTCTCTAGTCACTACTGTCCAAATATCCTTAACAGTAACATCCTGTTGAAGATGTTATGCATCTAATACTTCATCCTTAGGCTACACCACCGACTTAGGGAAATAGACTTAGTAATAATAATAATAATAATTTTATTCTTATATACTGCCAAAGCCATGATAGTTCGAGGCGGTTTACAACAATAGGTACTGGACAATCAGCGAAATGGTCACAATATAAAGTCATCAAATACAAGCTTACAGAATGGAAGAAGTGAAAATCTATAAAATTCTTAGGTTACAAATCAATTAAACAAATTCGTTTTTAATGATTTTCTAAAACTGAAGTAATGTTACCCAGCCAATCGTTCCATTTACCTGCCTGGAAGGCGAGAGTTCTGTCCAGTAGATAAAGACAGGTTGTTCACCCTCTCCAAGGCAGAGAGAATGAGAGGGCACTTTCTAAAGTTAAAAGGGGATAGATTCCATACAAACATAAGGAAGTTCTTCTTCACCCAGAGAGTGGTAGAAAACTGGAACGCTCTTCCGGAGGCTATTATAGGGGAAAACACCCTCCAGGGATTCAAGACAAAGTTAGACAAGTTCCTGCTGAACCGGAACGTACACAGGTAAGGCTAGTCTCAGTTAGGGCACTGGTCTTTGACCTAAGGTCCGCCACAGGAGCAGACTGCTGGGCACGATGGACCACTGATCTGACCCAGCAGCGGCAATTCTTATGTTCTTAAATTAATCAGTAGACCAATAGAGGAGGTAGCACTAACTGACTTGAACAGCCTTCCTCTCAGGTTCAGAGATTCTGGAGAGTAAAGTTTCAAGATTGGAGGTGTTGGGGAAAAGAGGAGGAGTCCTATCAGGAGAACTGAGGGGAGCACACTCTTCCGGAGATCCCAGCTGTCCTTGTACAGACTGCCTTTGTCCCAGCTGTCCTTCTACAGACTGCCTTTGTGGAACTACATATTTGTCCATGGGGCCTTGTAGTGGAGTACTAGTACCTGCTGGCCCTTTATAGTCTTGGAAGCCTCTTTCCTTTTCCCCATAATGAAAGGATCATAAAAACCGAATACACTTGGAGTTAGCTGATCTTTATGAAATGAGAGTTAAAGGTCCCACTTCTTTCTCTGATCCTTCAAGGCTTCAAGGGGCTCCCAAGGGGCCTGACATGCCCCTTTGGCCATGCCCTGTGGCTGCATTGCAGGTACTGGCGGATTTTTATAGAACCCGGGCGCTCTGATGATGTCAGTTCCACGGTACTGGAACTCTCCATCTCCACTCCATTCCTCCACAAGCTTGAAAAGACTCTCCAGATCTCCAAGTGCACCTAGCTTTTATAGAATCACACTTAGCACTGTACTAGTCAACACCAATTTTTTATTTTAGGCAGCATATATCAAACAGTCCCTATGTGCTTTCTTTTGAGGAAAACCCATACTAACTGCTGTGGCAGCACACAAGAACCATGTGCTAGTGAAACCATGACTCTTTACCCAGGCTTTTAATAGAAGAAGTAACTAACTTGCTAGTCACACACACACAAGGAGTAACACTTGGCTGCACCTACTAAAGCAGGATATGTTTATCCACTCCTACCCTAGCTGAAAATTTTCAAGCACCATTCTGACCTTATGTATCTCCTTATTTTCTTACTCCTGTTAATCTGTCTTATCTATCTATATGTTCCATCTTTGTTTACACTCTTTGCTGTCTACTAAAATGTTTTATTGTGCAGTAGACTCTCATGGGGATTGATAGATACCGGATAAATGTAGTTTCTGGTTGCTTGAGAGTTACTATTAAAAATTGGCCTAACTAATACTATACCCCATACTATGTCATACCATAAACTGTTCCAGACAAACTACCAGATATGTGGTAGGCAAAGCATGGGTGTACTCAGGTGTGGTGTGCCAAGTTTACACTTAAATTATCACCAGAAATTGATTTTATTGTTATTTTTATTTAAAGTATTATAGTATTTCTTTGATTTTTTATTTTTATTTTTTGCTGGTTGCTTGAGAGTTCTAGTTGCTTAAATTCCAGTTAACAGAGAATCTACTGTATATTGTATTGAGGTAATGCAGCATGCTATGTTATACTTTGTAATTTGAATATTTGTACTGCAGTAATTATCTATTGCTTACAGTATGTTTGACTTATTCTTGCTGTATACTGCCTTGAGTGAATTCCTTCAAAAAGGTGGTAAGTAAATCCTAATAGACAAAATAAATATTTCTATATATTGCCTTAAAAGTTGACTACAGAAAACACCACCACCCAACAAAAATGACCCTTTTCTCTCTTTCACAAAAGATTTGCCCAAATGCAGTAAAATTTTTTCTAAAATTGAAAGTGATTTGCATGCAAGTGAGGAGACAACACATCGCTTTCAATTTTAGAAAACAACTTGAAAACGTTTCTTTTTAGAGACACTTTTAATCTTTAAAGACGTACCTTACACCCCTTCCTCCTGTTCTATCCATTTTCTAACTTTTTACCTTTTAATAATGAAAAATATTAATTTTGTAATTTCCTCCCTTTTTCCCTTATGTATCAAGGTCTATCTGTCTGTCTGTCAGTCCGTCTAACCCATTTTAATGCTGTACATAAGAACATAAGAAGTTGCCCCCGCTGAGTCAGACCAGCGGTCCGCTCCCGTGGCGGTCCATCAGGCCTAGTGCCTGAACAGTGGTCCCTGATTAATTTTGTAACTTACCTCTAATCCCATCCCTATAATCTACCTCTACTCTTACCTGTACCCCTCAATCCCTTTGTCTTCCAAGTACCTATCCAACATTAAATTATATGTTGATTTTATATTTTACTGTTATTCGCTTAGTATATAATAAGCGATTCATCAAATCTCAATAAAACTTGAAACTTGAAGCTTTTTACTGCATTTGGACAAATCTTTTGTGAAAGAGAGAAAGGGGTTATTTTTCTGGATCACATATTGTGAAATAAAGTACATTTTCAGCCCAGTTCTGGAGGCAGTTTCACCTTTGTTGGGTGGTGTTCTTTGCTCTTGTACATTTGGACTCCCTTTCTGTGTGCTTAAAAGTGGACTAACATGGCTACCACCCCATTTCACTCACCAGCTCAAAGAAACCGTTTTATATGAGAACGTTTAAAGCCAACGCCATTGCGGCTTTTCTAGTAGAAGCTTTTTCTAATGTGAATTCCTGGATTGACAAGTAGGCCAGTAAGTAGAGGAAACAAACCAAATAATTTGATTTCAATCAAAACATGAAATTTTTAACACTATTCCTTGAGGCATCAGTAGCTCTGTAAAGCGAGGTTTAGTTCAAGAGTCTCCAGAATCCAGTGCTGGTATATTTAGTAAATGAAGCTGGCAATGAAACCTGTGAAAATAACAGTTCTCATTTTGAATTTCACAGCTCATTACAATATGTACACAGTGAATGGAAAGTGTGATCTCTCTTATTGGCATCTGCTACAGATAAATATTTTCTGTATTGCAGATGTCGTCACATTTTAGAACAGTTGATTTGCCCAAGCATTATTTTAAGAAATTGTTAAAGCATTTAGATTTTTAGAGGAGATGGTTGTCCTGGTGATAGAAGTCTACTGCGCTTCTGGGGGAAAGAGATACACTGACCAGGAAATGGCAAGCTGCAAAAAAAACGAAGGGGGGGATTGAGGAGGAACAGAGCTTTAAATGAAACAACCCCCCCCCCCCCCCATTATCTATAAATGTTACCAGAAGGGAACAAACTGGGCCAAGCAAAAACAATAACAGGCTTTGGCCTAGTTGTAGAACGATTTGACTTTAAGGGCACAGATCGGATCCAATTCGAGTGGGCAGACATGTTGGGCCAATGGCCCTTTTCTGCCGTCATATTCTATGTTTCTATTATTCTCTTTCTTCTCCCCCAACCAGCGTTACCTTCTCTCTCTTGTTTCTTCCCATCCAGCATTAACTCATCTCTCCCCATTCAGCATAATTCCATTTCTTTTTGTTTTAATCATCCCATCATTCTCTCTCTATGTCTCTTCTTCTCTATCCAGGATTACTCAATCTATCTTTTTCTATCTCTTCTCCTTCATCCAGAATTGTCTTATCTCTTCCTCTTTTCCCCATCCCATCTATCCAGCATTTCTCCTTTCTCTCTTGCCCCACTCACCCTGTTGCTGTTTTCCCAGATCAGGCGGTATCAGTGCTACAAGCAAAGGTGTGCGAGCCCTTTTTCCCACCCTTCTGATGCAGGAAGTTTACATCAGAGGGTCATGAACAACTGAGCTAGCAGTGGAGGATGCAGGAAAATGGTCCCACATGCCTTTGCCTTTAGCAAGGATACCACTGACCCAGGAAAACCGCAACAGGGTGAGCGGGCAGGAGGGGGGGGGGGGGCTATGCCCATGATACAGTCTTAAGGGTGATTATTCATGATAATCCAGATTTTTTTAAATTCAGATGAAAACCTCTCAAATATTCTGATTTAGAGCCCCTTTTACAAAGCCGCAGTGGTGCTTTGCCTGTGGCAAATGCACCAAAGCCCATTTCATTCCTATGGGTGCTGGTGCATTTGCCGCAGGAGAATCGCTCCCGCAGCTTTCTAAACAGAGGCCCTTAGAGAGCTGATTTAAAGAGGAAACCAAATGGAACCCTTCAAGAAGAATGAAAGTGTCCCAAGATTGAATTTACATGGACAGTATCATCATTTAAAGACACTAATGCGTTAAGATAAGACCTAGAACTTTATATCGTGGCATCAGGTACAAGACGGGTTTGTGATGCAACTTGGGATTTTTTCTTAGGTCATGTCCCAAGTGCAAAGCTCCATCATCTGTTGTAGTCTTTACCACTTCATTTGTTGGATTTTTATTTTATTTAAGAGTAATCTTTTTGCTTGGTTGGTGTGTGCATTTTCTGTAACCTCCAAGTCAAACTGCAGTCATATTAACTAGAGATTTAAAACAAATTGTCTTCCAGCTCAGTCAATATTTTTATTCAGCATTCATTGCATTAGATCTACAAATGAATGACTTCCTTAAGAGGACTTGGATCTGAATTTTAATGTGGTGCCAACTGATTGCACAGCAGGATACGGTTTCAAAATTAATTCTCACTGTGCGCATTTCCCCACTTTGTAATCTTTCCTTCTAATTTCTCTATTGATTTAAATTTAATTGTTATTCCAGAAGTCACGGACTCTATCCTGCGACCTTCTAATGACTTGTCCCTGCATGATGGATTGAATTATTAACTCTTTGTTGCCTTCAAGGTCACTTTTCTTTGCATGAACAATGCCGACACAGCTGTTTCATGTACTGCACTTTGTTTCTGTTCCTTCAAAATTGGGCCATGTGCAGTAAGATATTCTTTTCCTCTGCTTAAATAATCCAACTTGGAAAATAAGAAAAGAGAAAAGCAGTTTGATACAATTTGGGGTGATTGTTTTATGTATAAATATGGCTGCTGGTGCTTTCTTTCAGTTAGAGAATGACACGGGAAGTTTCTTAAACTTCTGTAAATCGACAAGAGCTCTTGGTGGTCCAGACAACTTATTCCATAGTGTTACTATTATGAAAGAGATAGCAGAGGACCTAATACTCTCATAGTGCGCTGCTGAGAAACCTGTAAGCAATAATTGTACTGCCCCCTCAGATCGCAGTGCTCTGAGTGCCATAGCTTAAGAACATAAGCAATGCCTCTGCTGGGTCAGACCTGAGGTCCATCGTGCCCAGCAGTCCGCTCACGCGGTGGCCCAACAGGTCCAGGACCTGTGCAGTAATCCTCTATCTATACCCCTCTATCCCCTTTTCCAACAGGAAATTGTCCAATCCTTTCTTAAACCCCAGTACCGTACTCTGCCCTATTACATCCTCTGGAAGCGCATTCCAGGTGTCCACCACCCGCTGAGTAAAGAAAAACTTCCTAGCATTTGTTTTGAATCTATCCCCTTCCAATTTTTCCGAATGCCCTCTTGTTCTTATATGTTTTGAAAATTTGAAGAATCTATCTCTCTCTACTTTCTCTATGCCCTTCATGATCTTGTAGGTCTCCTCTGAGTCTCCGCTTTTCCAGGGAGAAGAGCTCCAGCTTCTCCAATCTTTCAGTGTATGAAAGGTTTTCCATGCCCTTAATCATTCGTGTCGCTCTCCTCTGGACCCTCTCAAGTATTGCCATATCCTTCTTAAGGTACGGTGACCAATACTGAACACAGTACTCCAGGTGCGGGCGCACCATTGCCCGATACAACGGCAGGATGACTTCTTTTGTTCTGGTCGTAATACCATTTTTAATAATACCTAACATTCTGTTTGCCTTCTTCGCGGCTGCTGCGCATTGCGCCGTTGACTTCATTGTTGTATCCACCAGTACACCCAAATCTCTTTCAAGGTTACTTCCCTCTAATACTAATCCCCCCATTTGGTAGCTGAACATCGGGTTCTTTCTCCCTATATGCATAACCTTGCATTTCCCTACATTGAATTTCATCTGCCATTTATTCGCCCACTCCTCCAGTTTGCTTAGGTCCCTTTGTAGGTCCTCACACTCTTCCGTAGTTCTAACCCTTCTACAGAGTTTAGTGTCATCCGCAAATTTTATAACTTCACATTTCAGCCCTGTTTCCAGGTCATTAATAAATACATTGAACAGCAGCGGTCCAAGTACAGACCCCTGCGGAACTCTGCTCGTGACTTTCCTCCAGCCCGAGTAGTGACCCTTCACTCCAACCCTCTGTCTCCTGCCTGCCAACCAGTGTTTGACCCATCTGTGTACGTCCCCTTCCACCCCGTGGTTCCACAGCTTCCTAAGTAACCGCTCATGGGGTACCTTGTCAAAGGCCTTTTGGAAGTCAAGGTAAATGATGTCTACAGGTTCCCCTTTGTCCAACTGGCTGTTTACCCCCTCAAAGAAGTGCAGTAAGTTTGTTTGGCACGATCTTCCCTTGCAGAAGCCATGTTGGCTCGCTTTCATCAGCCCATTTTTTTTGATGTGCTCACAGATGCTGTCCTTTATCAGTGCTTCTACCATCTTGCCTGGAACCGATGTCAAACTTACTGGCCTATAGTTTCCCGGGTCTCCTCTTGACCCCTTTTTAAAGATAGGTGTAACATTTGCTATCTTCCAGTCCTCCGGAATCTCTCCAGTTTTCAAGGATAGGTTGCAAATTCGTTGGAGTATTTCCGCTATCTCATTTCTTAGTTCTTTTAGTACCCTAGGGTGGATTCCGTCCGGGCCTGGTGATTTGTCGCTTTTCAATCTATCTATCTGTTGGAGGACATCCTCATGGCTCACCTCTATTGCTGACAGTTTTTCTTCTTGATCACCATGGAAGATCACGTCGGGTTCCGGTACACTGGATGTGTCCTCGCTTGTGAAGACTGACGAGAAGAATTTGTTTAACCTGTCAGCTACCTCTTTTTGCTCCTTTATCACTCCCTTTTTATCTCCATCATCCAACGGTCCTACTTCCTCCCTCGCCGGTTTCTTCCCCTTAACATATCTGAAGAATGATTTGAAGTTTTATGCCTCCCTGGCCAGTCTCTCTTCGTATTCTCTTTTCGCTCTCCTAACCACTTGATGACATTCTCTTTGGCATTTCCTGTGTTCATTCCAGTTTTCCCCAGTTTGGTCCTTTTTCCATTTCCGGAATGATTTTTTCTTGTCTCCTATCGCTTTCTTCACCTCATTGTTTATCCATGCGGGGTCTTTTGTTCGGTTTTTTTTGCACCCTTTTCTAAATCTGGGGATGTACATATGTTGTGCTTCTTGCACTGTGCCCTTGAATAGAGACCATGCTTGCTCTACAGTTTCTGTTTTCCTTGAGCTGTTTCTAAGTTTTTTTCTTACCATTGCTCTCATAGCATCATAGTTCCTTTCTTGAAGTTGAACGTTGTCACTGTGGTTCTTTTCCCTTTTGTTGTACTTACTCCTAATTTGTACTGGATCATGTTGTGATCACTGTTTCCTAGTGGCCCTACTACTTCTACTTCTTTTGCAGGTCCCCCTATTCCGTTGAGGATTAGGTCAAGAGTGGCATATCCTCTTCTTGGTTCCTTGACAAGCTGATCCATAAAGCAGTCCCTCACAGCCTCTAAGAATTCTGTTTCCCTCGCACAGTTTGAGTTTCCAATATTCCAGTTTATCCCGGGGTAGTTAAAATCTCCCATTACTGTCACATTCCTGTTGTTGCCTTCCCGCCTCAATTCTGCTGCCAGATCTTTGTCGTTTGCTTCCGTTTGTCCAGGTGGACGATAGTATAGACCCAATCTTATGTCAAGGCCACCTTTTCCTGGTAATTTGACCCATAATGACTCCAGTCCTTCCGCCTTTGGTTCTATATCCACTCCGGACGAGGGAATGGTGTCTTTTATGTATAGTGCTATTCCTCCACCCTTCTTGTTGGTCCTGTCTCTTCTATAGAGTTTGTACCCTGGCAGCACTACGTCCCATTGGTTATCCTCGTTCCACCATGTTTCCGTGATTCCAATGATGTCTAGGTTTTCTTTTATGGCTATGGCTTCTAATTCTCCCATTTTGGACTTTAGGCTCCTTGCATTAGCGTACAAGCAATTTAAGTCCTGGTCTTTTCTTTTCTCTGCTGGTTTTACATGTGTTTTGCTCCCCATACCATCCCCTATTTGGGCTGCCAGTCCCTCATTTCTGTTCCCTTCTTCCTCATTTTTTGGTGTATCTTTTTCGTCTGCAACCTGATTTCCTGATCTCTCCTGTTCCTCTAATTTTATCTGTTTGTCCTTTTTGTTGGTCAACAGCTTCTGTTGTTCGTCTCTTGCCTGTTCCCAGCATTTTTCCCGCTCAGTATCTTCTTTGGATACTCTTGTCCGAACCGTCGACATCAGGTCAACTATCGGCTTTCCCCTTCAT
The DNA here is from genome assembly GCF_902459505.1 of Geotrypetes seraphini. Lineage (NCBI taxonomy): Eukaryota > Metazoa > Chordata > Amphibia > Gymnophiona > Dermophiidae > Geotrypetes > Geotrypetes seraphini. The sequence goes on from NC_047101.1 coordinate 37,580,785, forward strand.
CTCAGTTTAAAGCCTGCTCAATTCCTCTCTTGACGTTGTTTGCTAGCAGTCTCGTTCCTGCCTTGCTCAGGTGTAGTCCGTCCCTCCTGAAGAGCTTGTTCTTCCCCCAAAAAGTTGTCCAGTTCCTTACAAAAAGGAATCCTTCTTTGCACCATCTCCTCAACCATGCGTTTATTGCTTGTAGCTCGGTCTGCCTCTTCACGTCTGCCCTCGGTACTGGCAGAATCTCTGAGAATGCTATCTTCTGTGTCCTCAGCTTCAGTTTCCTTCCTAGGATCTTGAACTGTTCAATTAGCGTAGTCCTGCTGTAATTTCTCCTGTTGACATTTGTTCCCACATGGATTATCATTGCTGTCTCTTCTGTTTCTGTGCCGTCCAGGATCCTCTCGATTCTGTCGGTGATGTCCTTCGTTCTTGCTCCTGGGAGACAGGTCACTAGCCGATCCTCTCTCCCTCCTGCTACGTGACTGTCCACTTCTCTCATGATTGAGTCTCCCACGACGACTGCAGATTTCCCCTTCTTCAGCTTCCTCACTGGTCTCAAGTCTGTATCCTCAAGTATCAAGTCTGTGGTTCAGTCCTTCTCTTTCGGGGTGCCCGCCAGTCTTCGTCCTCTCTGCTTGCACGACTCTTCATGTGATCCTTCATCCTCGGCGTCCGTTGGCCCCTGTCTTCCATCTGTTGGCCCATGTCCTCCATCTTGTGTAGCTGTAGCTTCCTCGCTCCAGCGCTGCTGATGATCCTGCTCTTTTACCTGCCTGTAGGCCTCCTCGATGAATCTTTCGAGCTCCCTTACTTGCTCCTCGATGTAGCTTTCTCCTGCGGGGTCTTCAGTTGTCTTGAAAGGTGCTTTTGAGACGTGGAGTCCCTCCAGCTCTTGAACCCTGCACCGCAGTCGACCAACTTCCTTCTTCAGGCTTTCCAGTTCCTGACACCGACTGCATATGTATGCCTGCCTTCCCAAGGGAAGGTAGTCATACATATGACACTCTGTGCAGTACACTGGGAAGCTCCTCCGGGTTCCTGCTGCTTCCATTTCTCTTTCTTCGGAGTCCACTAGATGTCCTCTCCTTTGTCTTATGTCTTTATGTGTGCGGGCGCTGTGCTCTCTCCTGTGCTTGGCTCTTTCCTGTCTACTTCTTCTGCCGCTTTTTTGTCTTGGTGGGTCTGTTATCCTCCCTTGGGCCTCTTTCTTGTCCCCGAAGCCTGCTGCTTCTTTATCCTTTCCTGTCTTGTGTGTGTGACAAATAACATGGGATCCCTTGGTGAATGACCTTAAACACCAACGCTATTGTCTTAAAAATAATTCCTGGTCACTATTGAGAGTTGCAAAAAACAAAAGGCATGTGGAGAGTTGATGTCTAAGATGAAGGCTTTATTAAGACATAATCCACATAAAAACATCTAGGGCAGGGGTGTCCAACCTGTGGCCCGAGGGGCACATGCGGCCCGGTGAAGTATTTTGTGTGGCCCCGGTCGAGGGTGATGCAGTGTTTCCCTCTGCTGCCCCCGGGTGTTTACCATCTTGCCGGCTCCCTCCTCTGTCTTGCTGCAGCGTTTGCGCATTTATGCGGCCCCAGAAACATTTTTTTCAGCCAATGCGGCCTAGGGAAGCCACTGGAAACATATGGACCTAACACAGTCTGTGTTTTGACACAATTTTCTTCTTCAGGGGTCCCTATTGGTCATATAGAGAGACTTGTGGATTAATTGCAACGATTATCTTCGCGCTAAGAATACACTGTTGCTGAATATATTGAAACGGTGAAATTGGCGCTTGCAAAGCATAATTTGTTGTCCAGATTGTGGTGACGGTAAATGCTGCTTATAACCAAGGACCTCAAATTTCAATGTGATTATAGTCGGGTTTCTCTCACCTCCTTTACCTATTATTCAAAGTAGTGAAGGACTCAATGAATGACAGCTGGAGCAATGGAAAAGTTTTCATCCCTCTTCGTAACTTTGAAGGTGTCCACTGTTCAGCTACGATACGAGAAATTTTCCATGTGATCTATAATGTCTGTCAGTCCAGGCTGTTCTGAGTGACGGGGTATGCAAGACATGCCATCACTAAGTCACATCTGTGGCAATACTGCAAAACCACACAGCCCATGTACAAACATCAGCCTGTTCCGGCTAAATTAGTTAGACCTTTGTGAGCTGTTGCGTGTTGGCAATGTGAAAGGATGGCCGAGAGTTTTAAAGGAATTGAAGGTTGAAATCGGAGAGCTATTGCAAAAACTTGCCAATCTGACAATCAGAACTGGACAGATACCAGAAGACTGGAAGATAGCGAACGTCATGCCAATTTTCAAAAAAGGATCGAGAGGGGAACCGGGCAACTACAGACCTGTGAGCCTTACATCTGTCCCTGGAAAGATGGTTGAAGCACTGATCAAGGATAGCATAGTCTGGCACCTAGATACACACGACTTGATGAAACCAAGTCAACATGGGTTCAGGAAAGGGAAATCATGTTTAACGAATTTACTTCAATTTTTTGAGACCGTGAACAAGCAAATTGATAGTGGAATGCCGGTGGACATAATATATTTGGACTTCCAGAAGGCGTTCGACAAAGTTCCACATGAAAGACTTCTCAGGAAACTACAAAGCCATGGAATAGAAGGAGATATACACAGGTGGATAGGCAAATGGCTGGAAAACAGAAAGCAGAGAGTGGGCATAAATGGGAAGTTCTCAGACTGGGAGAAAGTGACTAGTGGTGTGCCCCAGGGCTCGGTTCTTGGGCCGATCCTATTTAATATTTACATCAATGACCTGGAAGAAGGAGTATCCAGTGAGATCATTAAGTTTGCAGATGACACAAAGCTATGCCGGGCAATCAGATCGCAGGAGGATAGCGAGGAACTCCAGAGCGACTTGTATCAGTTAGAGAAATGGGCAGAGCAATGGCAGATGAAGTTCAACGTGGAGAAATGCAAAGTAATGCATTTAGGTAGTAAGAATAAGGAACACGAGTATAGAATGTCAGGCGCAACTCTGGGTAAGAGCGAACAAGAAAAGGACCTGGGTGTACTGATAGATAGGACCCTGAAGCCGTCGGCACAATGCGCGGCAGCGGCAAAGAAAGCAAACAGAATGGTAGGCATGATAAAGAAAGGAATCACGAGTAGATCGGAGAAAGTCATAATGCCGCTTTATAGAGCAATGGTCAGACCGCACTTGGAATACTGTGTCCAACATTGGTCTCCCAACCTAAAGAAGGATATAAAACTGCTGGAGAGGGTGCAGAGACGAGCAACGAAGCTGATAAGAGGTATGGAGAACTTGGAATATGAGGAACGACTCAAGAAACTGGGACTGTTCTCCCTTGAGAAGAGGAGGCTGCGAGGGGACATGATCGAGACTTTCAAAATGCTGAAAGGCATCGATAAAATAGAGCAGGAAATAAATTATTTACATTGTCCAACGCGACACGGACAAGAGGACATGGTTTGAAGCTAAGGGGGGACAAGTCCAGGACAAATGCCAGGAAGTTCTGCTTTACACAGCGAGTGGTAGACGCCTGGAATGCTCTCCCAAAGGAGGTTATTAAGGAATCCACTGTGCTAGGATTCAAAGGCAAATTAGATGCACATCTCCTTACGAGAGGCATAGAGGGATATGGGTGACTAAAACTACATCAGGTGTATACCTGACTGGGCCTCCGCGTGTGCGGATCGCCGGACTCGATGGACCATGGGTCTGATCCGGAGATGGCAGTTCTTATGTTCTTATGAGTGTGATGATAATAAAGGAAGTATAGAGTGGCATGATGAAAACAATCCAGATTTAAGTGGACTACTTCTTCCAGCAAGCAAGGCTGATGTCAGCAGTATTCCTAACTGCACAATGGCAGATCATTTATCGTCAACCGTGGCAGGACGAATGAGTAATTAAGTCATGGAACAATTCAACATACTCAGCATTATGTGGGGCTTGCAATGCTGAACTGATTATAAACTGAAGATATAGGGTCACCTTAGCTGTTTCCAGTAGGTCTAAAAATGTTTTCCATTAGAACACTAGAATGGACTGATAAGTTTTTGCTTTATTAAAACAGTGGCAACTGTTTTCTATAGGCTTTTCATTTGTTTGAGGCGTAGGAGAGATAATAAGTTTGCCGTTTCATTTTAGAGGAGGGTTAGAGGCATGACAAAATATAATGGGGGTGGCCAATTGTGCATCAAAATCATGTGACATCATTTATGGATGATCCCTAAGTTCATGCAATCATGTTGTTACCCTAACATGTTTATATGTGGCAGTACAATTTCATAGGGGCTATTTCCATCTCTAAAACATAATTTATATATGAAAAACACTTTAGGGGAACCCCCCCCCTTCAAAATCTGCTGTGTTAAATCAGGCAAAAATCCCATTGAGCCCAAAATCCTGAATGGAGTAGAACAGGTACAAGTGGATCAATTTTTCACTCCGTCATAAATTGTAAAGACTAGGGGACACTCGATGAAGTTACAGGGAAATACTTTTAAAACCAATAGGAGGAAATTTATTTTCCACTCAGAGAATAGTTAAGCTCTGGAACGCATTGCCAGAGGATGTGGTAAGAGCGGATAGCGTAGCTGGTTTTAAGAAAGGTTTGGACAAGTTCCTGGAGGAAAAGTTGTCTGTTAAGACATGGAGGAAACCTCTGCTTGCCTTGGATCAGCATGGAATGTTGCTACTCTTTGGGTTTTGGCCAGGTACTAGTGACCTGGATTGGCCACCATGAGAACGGGCTACTGGGCTTGATGGACCTTTGGTCTGACCCAGTGAGGCTATTCTTATGTTCTTATCCTGTTTCTCACAGTTGCCAGTCTAAGTCATTAGGAAGTGTCTATCTGAGTGATTTCAAACTTTGTTGTTCACTCCCTGGGATAAGCAGTGAATTTCTGATGGCAAGGAATCCAAAATGCTGCTATAAAATGCTGCCTTTTTCTTGTCATGACCAGAATAGCCATGCAGATGGTAACCCGAAATTGGAAGAACTTTGACTGTCTAAATTTTCCTTTCTGGTAGGCAAATTTGTGCTCCAGCTATAGATATGAAAAAATTAATGCCAATAGTTTGGGGCACATTTATTTAAGCCCTTGACATCACTATAGTAGGTCTTTGATTATGAGTCAGTTTTGGTTTATTTTCGTACACATCCAGGAAAGGGTGGGGGGTGGGGGGGGGGGCTATTTCTGTCCTAATTTGACTTTTGAGTATGTCCACCTGGAGTGGGTGGGAGGATATTTTTAATCTGAATAGGATAAGGTTATAGGGATAGTCTATGTTCCTGTGTTTTATTGAATAATCATTGGATGGGGGGAGAAAATGGTTGATTATGCATATTTGTAAGACCCGGCGTGGATAACTAAAGAAGTGAAGAAAGCAATAGGTGGTAAGAAGAATTCATTCAAGAAATGGAAAAAGGGCAAAACCGAGGAGAACTGGAAAGAACACAGGAAGTATCAAAAAGAATGTTGCCTCGTGGTTAGAAAAGCCAAAAGAGAATATGAAGAGAGGCTAGCCAGGGAAGCACGAAATTTCAAACCGTTCTTCAGATATGTTAAAGGGAAGCAGCCGGCTAGGGAGGAGGTGGGACCACTGGATGACAGAGATAGGAAGAGGGTGGTGAAGAAGGAGAAAGAAGTAGCGGAAAGACTAAACATGTTCTTTTCGTCAGTATTTACAAAAGAAGAAACGTCCAACATACCGAAACCTGAACAAATCTTCAAAGGAGACCAAGCAGAAAAATTAACATCCATGGAAGTAAGCCTTGAGGATGTACACAGGCAGATAGAAAAATTAAAAACAGACAAATCGCCGGGCCTGGACAGAATCCACCCTAGAGTATTGAAGGAACTAAAGGAGGAAATAGCAGAACTACTACAGCAGGTTTGTAATCTATCTCTGAAAACAGGCGTGATCCCGGAGGATTGGAAGATAGCCAATGTTACGCCCATCTTTAAAAAGGGATCGAGAGGTGACCTCGGTTCCAGGGAAAATGGCGGAAGCGCTGATAAAAGATTGAGGAGCATCTAGAGAGGCATAAACTTATGATAACAAGCCAACATGCCTTCTGCAAGGGAAGATCGTGCCTGACAAACTTATTGCACCCCAAAGTGAGCAGCTACTTTACCACTCCCCTTATAGAATTCCCCCCCCCCCCCCAATGCCTTCTAACCTATAGTGAAAGCTCTATGGCATAAGAGGCCAGAAAAAGATTCCTGGAATTCAGTGCTGCTTGTTCCTCTCCACTGTAGTTATGGCTTTCAGGGCTGCTTGCATATTCTGTTCAATCAGTGACTCGGAACTTTGTGGCAGTTTAAGTCCATTTACATATGAGATTATTTGTTTTGTGAACACATATATGCAGAAGAGTGTGGAATGGAGATTAGGTAGCATTTAAACCCAAATGCGAATTTAGATTTTAAATGAGTATAACGGCAGAAAAGATTTCGTTTTTGTAAAAGGAAAATATTACAAATGCATGCTAAGGAAACTGAGTTCCTATAATGATCAATATGCAAATTGATTCAGAAAGAAGAGTGAAAGGCTTGATTTACAAAGCCAACTGTAATCTCCTTCAGTTGCCAAAACGTCTTCTTGAGAGCATACCGAGCTATGAGATTTTAATCAGACAAAATCCCATTGCTATTATCATAAAATGTTAATATTTGTAACTCTCAACTGCTTCTTGCTAATCTAAGTCTTGTAGTATCTGTGATGGAAAATGCAGTAACCATGGAAATTTCTGGAAACACTGATAACTGGCATTTCTAATAGCTGCAGAGGATTTTTATTCCAGCCCAGAAGAGTTGTTCTTTATAGGTGACTGCATCCTTTCTCAATGTGGGAGCATCAAACTTTGATAAAGTTGAATTTCAACTTAGCAAATCAAGTGTGCAAATAGACTTCAAACACTTCAGTGCTTCAGCTCTGCTAAAATTATATATTCTGCAGTCTTCAACTAGGTAAAAAGCAACAACACAAGATCCCAGTAGGCACAAACTGATGCAAAATGAAATTTAATACACTGTTCCTTTACTCCAGCAGAAGATTAGAAGCTTGCTAGAAGTCAAGCATAAGAGGGCCCGCGCAAAAGGGGTGTAACCTTGCTGGGGCTGGCAGGGATCCCAAAGCTAAGCCAGCTGAAGACTCCTAGCATCTCTCCCTCTCCTCTTGCCTCCTTTCTGCCAACATTCCAGCATCCCCTACATGCAGAAACAGAAAGTTGTGATAGGGGAAAGGCTTTGAGGCCAGCACAAGCAGCTTGTGTAAATCACTGCTGGTGACCTCTAGAAGTGAAGAAAGTTTTAAGAGGTACACTGGGAAAGGGGTGATGTTGAGAATTGGGGAGAGATGCTGGATCAATGGAAAGGGAGAGGGGAGGAGTAGAAAAGAGAAGGAGAGATGCTAGAATACACGTGGAGGAGAGGGATGGAGAGACAATTTTATGACTCCCATTTTGGGACCATATCCACCCAGAATTGACTGTCTGGATACACCACTACTATCAAGCACATAACTTTCTAAAAATTCCCATTTGAAGATTGAACTGTGGAATATTAGAATATTTAGGTACCCTTTCTAGAGTGCCTTTTTATTTATCTTTATGTGCCATTGACCTGTGCTTGAGTCTTGCAATACCGCCAACCTTATTTCTATTTCTCTCCTCCCCCCCGACCCTGCCCTTCTCTTATGTCTTATGGAATGCCCACTCCGTTCCCTACAAGCTTGCCTACATACATGACTTCTTCATCTCTCGATCTCTCCACTTGCTTGTACTAACAGAGACCTGGATCTGCCCTGATGACTTTACCTCAGCTACTGTCCTATGTCATGGAGGCTACCTTTTCTCCCACATGCCTCACCTGGTTGGTCAAGGAAGAGGCGTAGAGCTACTACTCTCACCCTCTTACAGATTTCAACCCCTTTTCACACCACCATCTCAATGCTCTTTCTCTTTTGAAGTCCATTCCATCCATCTTTTTGTTCCCCTACCTCTCCGAAAAGCACTCATATACCGACTCCTCGATACGTTCCTCTCTTCATTCATCACCAACTTTGACTCCTAGCTCTCCTCCTTCCTTGAGACCTCATCCCCTTCTCTCATCCTCGGTGACTTCAATATCCATGTCGATGACCCTTCTGACTCCCTCACCTCTAAGTTCCTTGCCATAACATCCTCATACAATCTCCTGCTGTGCTCCACCACCCCTACATACCAGAAAGAACACTGCCTAGACCTACTGCCTAGACCAACTGCTCAACCACCAAATTCTGCAATACCACCCTTCCCCTCTATGACCATCACCTATTAACGTTCACTATTTATCACCCTACCTTCCAGATCCAGCCAATCGCCACCAAGACATTCAAGAACTTTCAGGCTATTGACCCCGGAGCCATTTCCACTGCTGGCTCATCCCTCTCCTCAACCCCTATATCAGTGGTTCCCAACTCTGTCCTGGAGGACCACCAGGCCAGTCGGGTTTTCAGGCTAGCCCTAATGAATATGCATGACAGAGATTTGCATATAATGGAAGTGACAGGCATGCAAATCTGCTCCATGCATATTCAAGACTGTCAACGAAGCTGTCCTCTCTTATAATACCATTCTCGCCTCTGCTTTAGATACCCTTGCTTCTCCAATCTCATATCCTGCTAGACGTGCCAAACCCCAAACCTGGCTCATCCCCTGCATTCGCTGCCTCTCATCCCATGCTTGAACCGCAAGGTAATGGTGGAATAAAAATCACTAATGTAATGTAATTTTGGATCCGCGTCAGTCAGGGTTTCGCCCGCTGCATTCCATGGAAACTGCCCTTATTAAAGTTTCCAATTACCTGTTCTTGGCCAGATCCAAAGACCTCCTCTACTCTATCCTCATTCTTCTCGATCTGTCTGCTGCCTTTGATACTGTTGATCACTGCCTACTCCTTGATATGCTGTCCTTGCTGGGATTCCAGGATTCTGTCCTCTCCTGGTTTTCTTACTATCTCTCCCATTGCACCTTCAGTGTATGCAATGGTGATTCCTCCTCTACAGCCTTCCCACTATCAATTGCCTTTTTCTCAGTTTCTCCAATTTAGGAGAAACTGTTCAGATATTAAAGTTTTTAAACAACAGTCAAAAACTTTAAAGAGTAGGTTGTTGTTTTGTACTGTCAATAAAGCATTTAAAAGAGCCAAGTTCTGTAATCGAGACCTTTTGTTTATGGAGAAAAACAAGGAACAAGAGGAATGGATTCCAACATGTGTCCTAAGGTATGTGAATGGCATAGGACAAGTTGATTCAATTATTAAGAAACATTGGAATATTCTGCAACCTCACCAAGTTTTCCAAGGGCATTCAAAGAACGGAAGGTGGACACATGAAGTGTGGAACTTGTTTGACGTACGATTGTACTTTAGAATTAAGACAGTTTTTTCAACATCCGTTGACAAAAGAAAAATTCTGTCTTGAATTTCAAACATGCAGCATGAGTTTTGTGGCATATGTAGTCCTATGTTCATGTCCCAAGTTGTATGTGGGGCACACCATATGCCGGTTTCGAACCGGTTTTGGAAAACATAGGAGCAGTCTTAATTGTGATAAACTGGAGGAACCACTCATTCAACACTGCAAACAATAGAATCACAATATATCTTCTCTGAAGTGTTGCATCATTGATCATATTCCTGAACATATACATGACAGAAATAGAACATTATTGAAGCGTGAGCAAGAGTGGATTTTTTGTTTGGGGTCGGAAGAACCCCTTGGGTTAAACGCTAGGATCGACTGGCACCTGTTCTTGTAATGTTTTTCTTCCTTGACTAATAATAATAATAATAATTTATTTTCTTGTATACCTCCCTACCAGTAGTTCTAGGCGGTTTACAACAGAGAAAGTTAAAAAACATTTCAATTAATAAATACAATCTCGTACATACTACAACTAATGAGCAAATTAATACATCATAATTAAAATACAATTTCAGACATACAGCTGTTAATACCTCAATTAAGTACATCATAGTTGGAGCAAAGAGTTTAAAAGACACAGCCTAATAAAAATACCTTTATAAACTTAAACTTAATAAAAATCAACATTCTTGTTTATCAAATAAATGAGTTTTTAATAGTTTCCTAAATATAGGGTAAAAATGAGCCTGAACAATCCACGGGCTTATCCAAGAATTCATTTTCCCCGCCTGATATTCTAATGTCCTGTCAAAAAAGTTCTATAACGACAGGCCCTTGGGGTAGGGAAGATAAACATAGCCGGATTTCTGGTGTTTAAGTCAGTTATGACTATGTAAGGGACTTTCATGAGTTGGATGGTTTAAAATGATCACATGGATACAATATAAGAACATAAGAAGTTGCCTCCGCTGGATCAGACTATAGGTCCATCGTGCCCAGCAGCCACTCCCGCGGCGGCCCATCAGGTCCATGACCTGTAAGGTGATCCTTTGCCTAAAACCCTTCAATCCCCTTTATCCCTACATAAACCTATCTCTACCTCTATCTGTATCCCTCAATCCCTGCATCCTTCAGGAATTTATCCAATCCTTCTTTGAACCCCCGTAATGTACTCTGTCCTATCACAGCCTCCGGAAGCGCATTCCAGGTGCCCGCCACCCTCTGAGTGAAAAAGAATTTCCTAGCATTGCTTCTAAACCTGTCCCCTTTCAATTTCTAGAAACTATAATAAAAATGGACAAGAACAAAACTGAATAAAATGTTCATAAAAATAGTAAACAGCAACGAAAAAGGAGACTATAAAATTATACGGCATAAATTAAAATTCGGCGAATGAAGTGATCTTCAGTACTACCAGCTTTTGATATGAGCCTTTTGAACCAGCAGAGGATTTGATGCGCACAGTAGTCGAATTGTAACTGTTGTGATGGTACGTCGTGTGATACCTATCTTAATATTTTAATCCCTTACTAACTATGTCGAGCAAAATACGAAAGTGGTCGGACGAATATGTACAATATGGATTCACATGTATAACGGAACGTGATGGGAGTCAGCGTCCTAATTGCATGATTTGCAATGCCAAGTTGAGTAATTCTAGTCTAGCTCCGGCAAAACTAAGGGAATAAAGAAGGGTTCGGTGAACACGCATCTGAAACTGGTGGGGTTCAGTACCTCCAACAAGGTTAAGAACCACTGTTGTAGTAGAACATAGCTTGTTCACATGTATAAAATCTAAACAACAGTACTTTGGTGAAAAGTGTTTGGTGAGGAGGAGGTTTATTTTATGCCAATGAGATATCGTTATGTGTAAGCCTGTTTGCAGCAGGCATGAGTCTGAGGCTTTTTCCTCCTTCTTTAAAAATACATTTCTTTAACACAAATTCAGTAATTTTGAGCCAAAGCAATTCTTTAAGCAGAAAGGCTTGTATAGTATTCAAGGGTTGTTGAGAGTTGATTATGTGGATCCCTTGAGTTTGTGGATTTGTAGTTTTTCACTTGGTAAATTGAACCCCACTATTTACCCTTTTCCATTGAGAATATTGAACATTTAAACCTACTCTCTGTTTTCTATTTTTCAACCAGTTCTTAATCCATAAGAGGACCTTATTTCCTATCACAAGACTTTCTAATTTCCTCAGAAGTCTTTCATGAGGTACTTTGTCAAATGCCTTTTGAAAATCCAAATACACAATATCATCCATCTCGCCTTTATTCTCAACTTGTTCATTCACCCCTTCAAAAAATAAGAGTAGATTGGCGAGGCGAGATTTCCCTTGACTAAATTCATGTTGGCTTTGTTTTATTAATCCATGCTTATGTACTATATATGCTCTGTTTCTTTGTTCCTAGCACCAATGTCAGACTCACCAGTCTATAATTTCCCACGGTTCATAGACAAAATCGCGCCGACAACTGAACGCAGACAACTGAGCGCAAGGTTGACGGCGCGCCGAGGAAAAGCACTATTTTAAAGGGTTCCGACGGGGGGTGTTGGTGGGGAACCCCCCCTATTTTACTTAACAGACATCGCGCTGGCGTTGTGGGGGGGTTGTAACCCCCCTCATTATACTTGAAACCAAACGTTTTGCCTGTTTTTTAGGGAAAAAGTTCAGTTTTAAATATAATGTGGGGGGTTACAACCCCCCAAACCTCCCCCAATGCCAGCGCAATGTCTGTTAAGTAAAGTGGGGGGGTTCCCCCCACCCACCCCCGTCGGAGCCCTTTAAAATAATGCTCTTCTTCGGCGCGCCGTCAACCTTGCGCTCAGTTGTCTGCGTGCCGTTGTCTCGCGCGATTTAGTCCCGTCACCATTTCCCACATCACCTCTGGAACCCTTTTTTAAAAATTCATGTTACCCATGGATCGTTATAAATGCCGGCTTTTTCTGATTATGACTGGGGTAGCCATACAGATGATAACTCGAAACTGGAAAAACTGTGATCATCTTAATTTTTCCTTTTGGTGGGCGAGCTTATGTTTAAGCTACAGGTATGAAAAGATAAATGCCGACATTTTAGGGCATTCTAAGATATTTAACTTAGTTTGAGGTCCATTAACATCTTTTGTACAATTGTTATAGTTCATTTATCTTTCTTTTTTTGATTCAATTCGGACACATCCGGGGGTTTGGGTGGGAATGTATCATTAGGGTGATCTTTAAGGTAATTGTGGGGGGGGGGGAGGGCATATATTGTTGTACTAATACTGATTGTATTTAAGTGCTTATTTATTATTACTGATGTGAATATTGTGTTGCACTTTTTGTTAGTAATAAAAATTAATAAAGAATTTAAAAAAAATAAAAAAAATCATGTTATTATGATCACCCTCCAGCCATTTCCTATTGGTGATCTGCACGGGGCAGGAGCGTAGGAAGATTGCTCCTGCCCCGAAAGCCCTTTAGACCCCCAGGTAAGGCTGTGATGCCGGGAGGAGGCTGGAAAGAGGCGGGAACGTGGTAAACTATGGGTTCCCCCCCCCCAAAAAAAATTGCAAATATGTGAAACCGCGAGTGTCGAAACCGCGAATGGGGAGGGGGAAGTGTATTCTATAAGCTGCACACATTGCTAGGCAGAGCACCTATGACATGCCTATTTGCTACCCACCAGTATGGCCCACTTGTAGTTACATGCTAAGTGGCATATGTAGAAAGGGCCAAATTCTAGATATGGCACCGATAAGGACGGCACTTAGTGCAATTCTATAAAGGTTATGTGCGGCTGTACGCATCACTAATATTTAGGCACACCCATTTAAGCCAATGAAAACCAGGCCTAAATGCCTGCGTCTAAGTCAGTGGTTCCCAACCCTGTCCTGGAGGAACACCAGGCCAATTGGGTTTTCAGGCTAGCCCTAATGAATATGCATGAAGCAAATTTGCATGCCTATCGCTTCCATATGCAAATCTCTCTCATGCATATTCATTAGGGCTAGCCTGAAAACCCGATTGGCCTGGTGTTCCTCCAGGACAGGGTTGGGAATCACTGGTCTAAGTTATGCATGAATCGGGCATATTCTTTAACAGTGCACTTAACTTTTAGGAATGCCTGGGATCCACCCGTGCTTCTCCCTTGGTTTTTGAGATTTGCACACAGCAAATGACATGCACCACTTTATAGAATGTGCTTAGCAAGTTGTGCACGTAACTTCTAATTAGTGCTAATTAGCATCAATTATTAGGTATTAATTGCTAATTAGAACCAATTATCAGCACTGTTGAATAATACAGTTGCGCACGCAAATCGGCTACGCACACCAATTTGTGCTGTATATATAGAATTTGTGGGAAAGTTTGTATTATAGTGTTAGAACTAATTGGCATTAATCACGTCCACGAGTGCTACTATTTTATAAATTTGTCATGCAATTTGATGCCTTTCCTTAAGTGGACCTTATGGTCATGTGGGCCTTTTAAGTTCTGCGGATTATGTTTGTATTTTGTAAACCGCTTAGGTTTAAGCAGGTTAGAAATTTTCTAAATAAATCAATTACTATTTATTGAAGACCATAAGTCCATTGTTAAATATGTTTTGCCAATTTATTTGAGTTTTTAAATTCTGTATTCATTATTCTCATTATCCTCTCCTTTTACAAGAGGTTTTTAGCTCCGGCCGGTACACTGAATGCTCTGCACTGCTCTAACAGCCGTAGAGTTCCTATGAGCGTCAGAGCAGTGCAGAGCATTCAATGCGCTGGCTGGCGCTAAAAACCTCTTGCGCAGTTTTGTAAAAGGGGGGGGGGGGCATATTATCATCTATGGCAGGGGTAGGGAACTCCGGTCCTCGAGAGCCGTATTCCAGTCGGGGTTTCAGGATTTCCCCAATGAATATGCATTGAAAGCAGTGCATGCAAATAGATCTCATGCATATTCATTGGGGAAATCCTGAAAACCCAACTGGAATACGGCTCTCGAGGACCGGAGTTCCTTACCCCTGATCTATGGGGACTGTCAGCCTAGCATTGCTACCAGTCAGCATTTTCGGTTGGCCTAACCAACGTCAGCAAAGGCCTATGGGACATTATATCAATTTGACTCTGGAATGTTGATGCAGATAGACCCTAAATGCTTCTGCACAGAATTCACATACATTAACGCATCCAGCCAGACTGGATTGTTTATCAAGAAGATAGGCTGCTTGAATGGGACAAAGAAGCCAGAACTGGGTCAGAAACTGGGTCAGAAACTGGGTCAGAAACTGGCTGTCGGACAGACGCCAGAGGGTGGTGGTTAATGGAAGTCGCTCGAAGGAAGGAAAGGTGACTAGTGGAGTCCCTCAGGGTTCGGTGCTGGGGCCAATCCTGTTCAATATGTATGTAAGTGACATTGCTGAAGGGTTAGAAGGAAAAGTGTGCCTTTTTGCAGATGATACCAAGATTTGTAACAGAGTAGACACCGAAGAGGGAGTGGAAAATATGAAAAAGGATCTGCAAAAGTTAGAGGAATGGTCTAATGCCTGGCAACTAAAATTCAATGCAAAGAAATGCAGAGTAATGCATTTGGGGATTAATAATAGGAAGGAACCGTATATGCTGGGAGGAGAGAAGCTGATATGCACGGACGGGGAGAGGGACCTCGGGGTGATAGTGTCCGAAGATCTAAAGGCGAAAAAACAGTGTGACAAGGCAGTGGCTGCTGCCAGAAGGATTCTGGGATGTATACAGAGAGGCGTAGTCAGTAGAAGAAAGAAGGTGTTGATGCCCCTGTACAGGTCATTGGTGAGGCCCCACTTGGAGTATTGTGTTCAGTTTTGGAGACCGTATCTGGCGAAAGACGTAAGAAGACTTGAGGCGGTCCAGAGGAGGGCGACGAAAATGATAGGAGGCTTGCACCAGAAGACATATGAGGAGAGACTGGAAGCCCTGAATATGTATACCCTAGAGGAAAGGAGAGACAGGGGAGATATGATTCAGACGTTCAAATACTTAAAGGGTATTAACGTAGAACAAAATCTTTTCCAGAGAAAGGAAAATGGTAAAACCAGAGGACATAATTTGAGGTTGAGGGGTGGTAGATTCAGGGGCAATGTTAGGAAATTCTACTTTACGGAGAGGGTGGTGGATGCCTGGAATGCGCTCCCGGGAGAGGTGGTGGAGAGTAAAACTGTGACTGAGTTCAAAGAAGCGTGGGATGAACACAGAAGATTTAGAATCAGAAAATAATATTAAAGATTGAACTAGGCCAGTTACTGGGCAGACTTGTACGGTCTGTGTCTGTGTATGGCCGTTTGGAGGAGGATGGGCAGGGGAGGGCTTCAATGGCTGGGAGGGTGTAGATGGGCTGGAGTAAGTCTTAACAGAGATTTCGGCAGTTGGAACCCAAGCATAGTACCGGGTAAAGCTTTGGATTCTCGCCCAGAAATAGCTAAGAAGAAAAAAAAAAAATTTAAATTGAATCAGGTTGGGCAGACTGGATGGACCATTCGGGTCTTTATCTGCCGTCATCTACTATGTTACTATGTTACTAATCCCATCTACCATGCCTGCAAGTATCACATCTTCCTTATCAATTAAACTAACCATTGTTTCAAACAGTTTACAAACTATAAACAGAAAGATACTGGGAAATACAATACACTTCTCCCTCGTCATTCGCGGGGGATATGGGCAGAGCCGGACCGCGAATGGTGAAAAATCGTGATTATCCGGTTCTAACCCACCCCCCACCTCCCTACCGCCTTCCCGGCCTTACCTGGTGGTCTAGAGGGCTTTTGGGGCAGGAGCGATTTTCCTAAGCTCCTGCCCCGTGCAGATCGCCATGAGGAAATGGCTGCTGAGAACATGGCAAGAGGTGGCCAGTGGGTATTGCAGCGCTAATCAGTGCATGAAGCATTGTTGCATACTAAGGGCTCCTTTTATCAAGGTGCGCTACGGGGGTTAGCGCGTCGGACAGTTCATCACGCACTAACCCCCGCGGCAAGTCAATGGAGGACTTAGCGGCTAGCGCAGCAGGTGGTTTAACGCGCGGTATTCCGCGCGTTAAACCCCTACCGCACCTTGAGGGGGAAGAAGATCTCTTTTTTCTTAAAGGACCCATGGCGACAAGTGGGCATCCGTGAAAAATCAAGGGTGTGAAATTTCATGGCGATACCAGAAAATATTTCTTCACCGAAAGGGTGGTTGACCGTTGGAATAATCTTCCACAGCAGGTAATTGAGGCCAGCAGCGTGCCAGATTTTAAGAAAAGATGGGATTGGCATGTCGGATTTCTTCATGGAGGTAGATAGGGGGGTGGGTCTTTGGTGTGGGCAGACTGGATGGGCCGTGGCCCTTTTCTGCCATCATTTTTCTATATTTCTATGTTTCTTGATAAAAGGAGCCCTAACTGATTAGCGCAGGGTTAGCGTGGGAGCCCTTACTGTCTTCAAAATAGGTGGCTTGTGATAATATTTTTAATGGCTACAGGGCAATTGTGCAATTAGTGTTTGGTCATTGATTCCAGAAATAGGAAAAACTGCCTATTTCTAGCTATGGTGAAACTGGCCTCAGCACACAGGAAAAAAACGGCTGTAACGGCACACTGAGGCCGCCGATTTGAAAAATTGTGAAGCTGACTAACCCCTTCTTGTTTCTTATATTATAGCAGACCATCAGAGAAGGCCATAGGCCGTCCTAATTTTGTGATGTTATGTGTCTATCTTGTCCTGGCTTTCCAAAACTTGAACTGGGACTAGAGCCCCATGGTGACAGCACAACGGGAATGAGAAGCAAGGCCGGCTCAGCTTTTTGCTGACCTATTGTGGAGCCATCTGTTATCCTTACTGCATGAGCTGGTTCACAGTGCAGGCAACGCACGCAGGCACTGATCCGTGCGAGCCAATGCTGTTAAACAATGAGCCACAGGAAAAAGGAATGGTCTGAACTTGCTTCTCATAGAGTCATAAACGTGGTCATGCAGAAAGCAGCCTACAAGTGAGTCACATGGTCACCCAATTTCTCTCTCTCCTCCTGACCCAAAAAATATATCACATAGCAATAAATTGCAATTATAGTGAGGCACCAGGCCGGCAGCAGAGTGGTAGACTACTGCCCACTGATGGCTACTCTGCTACACAGATTTTGCAGTTCTGTTGGATTTGTTGAAGTTCCTACTGGCTAGTTCCTACTTATCTGTGGCCGGCCACGCATTTCTGCTGCTTAATAGCAGATGATGATGCCACATGAAATATAAAGGAGTATCTATGGCCAAAAAAATCAAATCATAAAGTAAATCACAATGATGCAATCAGGGCTATTAATAAATCTCACTTTGCTAATCCTATGCCATAGAATATAAATATTTCCAAAAGGAGGGTCTCAAATAATACAAAAAAGAAAGAGGAGTAAAGGACTTCAGAAATGTTAAAATCATTGGGAATATGGAGAGGAGACGAGGAGTTTAGAATAATTTTATTAATATATCTTTTAATTCTGTAACCTTACTGTCTGATTATAAATACCATTTGTGTGCTAAGATTATAATAGCACTTATGTACCAGTGGCAGATGAAATTTGCCACTGGGAGGAGGTCACATCTCCCTAAAGCAGTGGTTCTTAACCTGGGTTCGACCGAACCCCAGGGGTTCGGTGAGTCAGTCTCTCGGGGTCGGCGGAGGTCAAAACACACCTCCGACTCATATAGCGCTTCGGTCACGTTCAATCATCTATCAGTTATTCAGTGATTTTGATCAAGACTGATCGTGTACTCGGTTTCTTGATCTATCAATCTGTAACTAACGCCTTATATACATCAATCAATTCCTGATCAAAATTTGTGATTTAACTGATAGATGATTGAACGTGACCGAAGCGCTTATGATTCGTGATGATACGCCCCGCTTGTCCATAATTGGCTGCAGGTGATCACGCAACATCGCTTGGCCTATCTGTGCTGCAGGGGATTTGATGCGCACAGTAGTCGAATTGTAACTGTTGTGATGGTACGTCGAGTGATACCTATCTTAATATTTTAATCCCTTACTAACTATGTCGAGCAAAATACGAAAGTGGTCGGACGAATAAGTACAATATGGATTCACATGTATAATGGAACGTGATGGGAGTCGGCGTCCTAATTGCTTGATTTGCAATGCCAAGTTGAGTAATTCTAGTCTAGCTCCGGCAAATCTAAGGGAATAAAGAAGGGTTTGGTGAACACGCATATGAAACTGGTGGGGTTCAGTACCTCCAACAAGGTTAAGAACCACTGCCCTAAAGGAAATTACATCACAGGAATTGAGACTCAGCAGAGGGAAAGCCCCAGGTAGTCTGTTTCACTGCCTCTGCTGGTCACACACCAGGACTGGAGAACCAGTGAGGAGCAAAGAGACACCAGACCCATAGGGGGATGAGTGTATAAGTGAGCAACAGCAGAGATTGATGCTATATTTGTGCAAGGGGGGGGGGGGGGGGTGGAGGAACCTAGAAAGACAATGGACCTGCTTGGGAGTTAGAGAGCAGAGAGGAAATGTATGCCCCCTCACCCTCCCATGGACTGCTGACTCTACACATGTTATATACATAGATATTAAATACAGAGAAGTGTTTCTGGACCAATGACTGTAAATAATAGAATTTATTCTAAAAATATTTTTACATTTCTGAAGTCCCTTTCTCCTTCTTTCCTTTATCAATGCTAGCACATCGGAGTCTTCATGTGTGTATGCCCTTAGGTGAATTTTCTTGATACTTTTCGTTTCAATGAGGCAAATGCATCTTAGTCAATGGGCACAAGTATAGGGAAACCAGGGCATTGTGACATCACTGATGAGGTTGGCTCTTAGGCATTGGTGGAATGAGGCATTATGACATCACAATATGAGGGGCTGGTGAAGCCCAGCCAAGACGAAAATGAGCCATGAAACTTATAAGTTACTCCACACTTTTCTTGTCACTTTTCATTTCATATCACATCATTGAAACAAAAAAGTGTTTGGGCATCTCTGCTCTTTTTAACTGTTTGTTTTGGTTGGAGTTCTTTTCTCCTTTTTTGTGTTTACTGTATTATTGTCAGTCATGACAGCCTGTGATCGGCACAGTGGTACCAACTCATATGCTAGCTGGCCACACCCTGTCACTGCCCCTTTCTCACACATGACCCACCCCTACCTGCATTAAGCAGATAGTGTGAGTCTTTTAACACATTGGCTGCTTTAATGTGCACTACCATTATCATAGTTATGTTACCAAGCGCTAAATCCCTCACTAGCTACATAATGCAGCTTAGTAGAAGGCTGTAAAATAACAATAGGAAGGAGTGGCCTAGTGGTTAGAGCAACAGCCTCAGCACCATGAGATTGTAGGTTCAAATCCCATGCTGCTCCTTGTGACTCTGGGCAAATCACTCAATCCTCCATTGCCCTATATATGTTAGATAGATTGTGAGCCTACTGGGATAAATAGGGAAAATGCTTAAGTACCTGATTTTAAATGACTTGGATAACTTTGATAGGCAGTATCCAATCCATCATCCTCTCCAAACTAGACTACTGCAATTCCATCTACTTAAGCCTATCAAAAAAAAGTCTTCAAAGACTCCAGCTAATCCAGAATACTGCAGCCAAGTTGATCTTTGCAAAATGCAAGTCAACTAGCCAAACTTCACTGGCTCCCAGTGATTTCCAGAATCCATTTCAAATGCTCCTGCCTGGCTTTTAAGATCATTCACGGCATCCTTCCTCCCTTAATCCCACTATCTTATAACTCCTCAAGTCCTGACTCTACCAGACCCGCCCAAAGGTATAAACTATCCTTCCCCTCTCTACACGGTATTCGCTATGCAGGCAAACTGGGAAAATCCCTTCTCTTCAGAATCACAGGTCTTTGGAACGACCTTACTACCCCGCTGCAGAACCTGGGCTCCCTCCAATTATTCCGCAAGCAACTGAAAACCTGGCTTTTCACTAAAATGTAATTCTATCCCCCCTTACTCTTCACTTCTATATATAAGTTCATGTAAACCTTATTTTTCCTTCTCTTCCTATATTTTAAGTTCTTGTAAACCATGCCGAGCTCCACATCCGTGGAGATGATGCAGTATATAAACTTAAGGTTTAGTTTAGTATACAAATATCTAAAATAAATAGAAAAGGTTCAAATTAGTATATCTAGTCAACCAAGTAGATTTTCTTCCATTTTGAGTAGATAATCCTATACATTTCTATATTCAACCCAACCCCAGCTCTCCACCCACATTTCTATCATTGTCCTCCATATCACTTCCAAGCGTTCCTGGAACTTTCTAAAGTACTGGCCTTCACAAAGTCTGCTGACAGGTCAGATCTTGTATTCCTGACAAGACCAACACTAAATCCTGCCTTGACATGTTGAACTAGTTATGCAGGAATATTCAGGGAAATGCAGCTTCCACTAACTTTGCTCAACTTTTAGTCCAGACTGGCATTTGAGTGATAATATAATTATCTCAAAGAACCAGCACTTGGGATCTAGCTAGGACCTTGGGACCTAGGTTAGCCACTGTTGTAAACGGGATACTGGGTTTGATGGATCTTCGGTTTGTCCCAGTATGGCAATTCTTATGTTCTTATGTTAGCCAAGTATAGATAGGATAATCGAGTCATTGTGATATCATTGATCAGGTTGGTTCTTAGGCACTGGTGGATTGAGTCATTATGACATCACAACCTCAGCTTTGGAATGTTGCTACTATTTGGGTTTCTGACAGGTACTTGGGACTTAGGTTGGCCACTGTTGGAAGCAGGATGCTAGACTTGATGGACCTTCAGTCTGTCCCAGTATGGCAATTCTTATGTTCTTAAAATATACGGCTGAGTAGAGTTGCTAGAGAGTGCCGTTCATGCACTTAGTTCCCATAGATTCTAATAACAAAGCAGCATGGAAGGTTTGATTGTGTAATCCTCAGTGGCTACCACTAAATAGTACTGTGATTTCCAGGGCTTTGACATCAAGTTGGTTGTGCTGAAGAACTGCTTATTCCATTCTCAGATTTGGTTTGGTCATATATTTAAAACAGAATGCGTAAACCAATATGGATTTATTGGTTTGCAAATTTGTTCCATCTTATATCTTGGAAAGTATGAGAGACAAACCAGTGGGGGTTTTCTTGCTCCGTATTGAAGCAAAACTAATTGATTCAGCATAAGAATTATGCAGAGACGTGAGTTTTCTACAGTACATTGGTACTGTATTTTCCTTTGGATGAGAAAGATCACAATCCACAAAGAATTTGTTTTCTCCCTGGACAAAATGTTGCAGCTAGAACTCTGCTGAAAATATATAGAGAAACTAGTCTTTAAGCCCGTTACATTAACGGGTGCTAGAATAGAGTGTCTGTCTGTCTGTGTTTCTTTATCTCTCTCTCCTTGGCCGCTGTCTGTGTCCTTCTGTCTCCCTCCCCCCTGAGTAAAGCTGTCTGCCCCCAGCACACACCTCCCACCCAAAGCAGCCCCCTTTCCTTCTCCCTGTCTCTCCATGGCCCCTTCTGTCTTCCCCCCAGAGTAAAACTGTCTGTCCCCAGCACACCTCCCCCCCAAAGCAGCCCCCTTTCCCTCTCCCTATCTCTCCATGGCCCCTTTCCCTCTGGCCCCCTGAATTAATCCCCCTGCTTACCCTCCCTCCATCCCGGCGTCTTCTGGCCTGCTCCTCTTCAAAGCAGGCCGCGATCGTGGTGGCCGGCCCCAGCGAACTTCGCAGGCCGCTCCCCAACCTGGAAGCACGCTCCCCCCCCCCCCCCCCCGACGCGATCCCGTGCGTTAGAGGGAATGTGCCACCGAGGCCGGAAAGCGGCCCTCAAGGCCCGCCAAAGCCGGCCACGATTGCAGGCTGCCCCGAAGAGGAGGAGCAGCGGCAGCGACAGCAGGGGTGAGCGAGGGCGGGAGGTATGGTCCAGCTTGCTTCGGGTTGGTGAGATGAGGGCGGGAGGTCTGTTGAGCTTCCTTCGGGTTGGTGAGGGTGGGAGGAGGGGAGTGGCCAGAGTGATCATTGGCCGGGTTCTAAAATGGAACACGGCCACGGATCACACACCACGGACGATTCAAGTTAATTACATGTTGTGGTATAGAAATACAAGTTATAAGATATCTGGATTTATTGATAGAATAACTTAACAGGGTTCAAGTATTTACAGGGTACAGTGGGGAAAACAATATAGGTAACTGAAGAAAGATACTTAACATTGAAGGAATAGATTAAATGGATACCTATGGGAGATGCTTATTTAGGAGTCTGGGTATTTTTGGTATATGAGGTTCGAGGGGTTGACCAATGTGTTGTTTACTGGGGAGAGTGCATGTGCGATTGGGGAGGGGAATAGTAAGTAAGGACGTGTTTTTTTGAAAAGAATTGTTTGATTTCTTTTCGAAACACTTTGATGTCTGTTGTTTTGATCATCAGATTGGTGATGGTTGGGGTCAATTTTTGCTGCCTGTGTTGCTAGAAGGCTGCTAGGTTGTTAGAAGGCTGGTAATGATGTCTTCAGTGCCACTCCTGACCCACCAACTTTTTTTATTTGGTGGCCTGTGGTGATAATCATTGGCGCCGTCCTGTTAAGTATATCCCACAACACAGAGGAAACACAACCCCACGTGCGAAAGTGTAAAACAAAAAAAGGAGTGGGGAAGGGACACAGTCAACCAACTTAAGGGACAATCAATTTATTAAAAATATATATAAAAAGCTGATACATATACGACATATACACAAAAATAAGCAGGCCTAACAATATCGCCACTCAGGTAATGGTAAGCAATTTAAATGGGCAAGAGAGGCCCCTGCTCGCTTAAGTCATTTTGAATATCAGCTGGTAGGTCTCACGACATTAAACAAGACCTGTGCTAAAACAGCAGAAGTTAGTAGTAAAATAGCATGTCTTAAGAGTAGGCCACATTCATAATTATAACCCCATAATCAAGGGGAATGGAGTAGCCTAATGGTTAGAGCAGTAGGCTAAGAACCAGGGAAGCCATAAGAGCATAAGAATAGCCTTACTGGATCAGACCAATGGTCCATCAAGCCCAATAGTCTCTCACGGTAGTCAATCTACCAGTACCTGGCCAAAACCCAAGGTGTAGCAATATTCCATGCTACCGATACAGGGCAAGCAGTGGCTTCCCCCGTGTCTTTCTCAGTAACAGACTTTGGACTTTTCCTCCACTCCACTCTTACCACATCCTCTGGCAACACGTTCCAGAGCTTAACTATTCTCTGAGTGAAAAAAAATTTCCTCCAATTGGTTTTAAAAGTATTTCCCCGTAACTTCATCGAGTGTCTCCTAGTCTTACGGAGTGAAAAATCAGTTCACTTGTACCCATTCTACTCCACTCAGGATTTTGTAGACTTCAAGTTCAAAGCCTCCTGCAGCTCCTTGTGAAGTTGGGTAAGTGCAGTGCCTTAGTAAGGGGGGGTGGACCGTCCAGGGCGCTGTCTTGGCAGGGGCGCCAGCACCTCTCTATCACCCCACGCCACACTCGCACCCTCCTTTCCCCCCACCTACGTACCTCTTTAAATCTGCGCCAGCACTAGCATCTTCTCAGGCCTGTTGTTCACACTGGCCTGGCTCCCTTCTGAAATGACTTCCGGGTCACAGGGCCAGGAAGTGACATCAGAGGGAAAGCCAACGCTGGCGCGAGCAGCAGGTCAGAGAAGCTGCTCACATTGGCGAAGGTTTAACAAGGTAAGGGGGAAGGGAGGTCGTGACTGTTGCGGGGAAGGAGTGGGGGCAGAGAGGAGGGCATTTGGGTCGCCCCCCATGCCCTCCTCTCTGCCCCCTCTGCCCTGGCTGCCTCCTACCCTTGCTACACCACTGGGTAAGTGTCTTCCCCTCCATCATTTCAGGTACAAACTCAGGTTATTACAGGAACTAAGAAATACGAACACGTTACCCCTTTTTTGATAAAGGCACGTTGGCTCCCTATCCCCCCATAGAATAACATATAAACTCGCCTTTGATGGTTTGTGTTCTTACAGGCAGTATATACAAAGTTAAATAAGATGGAAATTGCACCACATCTGCACACTGGTAATATGAAAATGTCATTGTTGCAGAAGGGTAGGTTTTTGTTACTGGCATGCAGCCTTAGAGCAGTATTCCAAAAAGTCCATAGATGCTTTCTTTAATCTGCTGCTGTCAGATACATCATAGTAGCTATACTGAAATAATTTTCCATGTGGTTCTGTAGGCCTATATGCTCTTATTAAAAAGGAACACCTTTATATTAGTTTTCATCATCTCAGGATGTTCGGTGCTGTACTCGGAAAGAACCCTCAGGAAAGAGACTTGGGAGTACTTGTAGACAAGTCAATGAAGCCGTCTGCGCAATATGCGGCAGCGGCGAAAAGGGCAAACAGAATGCTAGGAATGATTAAGAAGGGGATCACAAACAGACCTGAGAGGGTTGTCATGCCACTATACCGGGACATGGTGCGCCCCCACCTGGAATATTGCGTCCATCACTGGTCGCCGTACATGAAAAAGGGTCCAGAGAAGAGCGACAAAAATGGTTAAGGGGCTGGAGGAGTTGCCGTACAATGAGAGGCTAGAGAAACTGGGCCTCTTCTCCCTTAAAAAGAGGAGAATGAGAGGGACATGATCGAAGCATTCAAGATAGTGAAGGGTATTGACTTAGTAGAGAAAGAGAGATTGTCACACTCTCCAAGGTAGAGAGAACGAGAGGGCACTCTCTAAAGTTGAAAGGGGATAGATTCCATACAAACGTAAGAAAGTTCTTCATCACCCAGAGAGTGGTAGAAATCTGGAACGCTCTTCTAGAGGCTGTTATAGGGGAAAGCAACCTACAGGGATTTAAGACAAGGTTAGATAAGTTCCTGCGGAACCAGAACGTACACAACAGGTAAGGCTAGACTCAAATAGGGCACTGGTCTTTGACCTAAGGGCTGCCGCGTGAGTGGACTGCTGACCCAGCAGCGGCAATTCTTATGTTCATTTATTTTGCAGGTAGTGCAGCAAAATAAAGCTCTGTTCGCTCTCTCCTAGGCAGAACTGGAATGCCCTTTCTGGGTTCAGCATTGCTGAAATTGCCACTTGGTTGGGCCTGGAAGTGGAACTGTAGCTAGAAATTGCGAATAAGTTTTGTTAAAATAATTTATCTCCTTTTAATTCAT
This sequence comes from Geotrypetes seraphini, assembly GCF_902459505.1. Taxonomy (NCBI): domain Eukaryota; kingdom Metazoa; phylum Chordata; class Amphibia; order Gymnophiona; family Dermophiidae; genus Geotrypetes; species Geotrypetes seraphini. The sequence continues at coordinate 37,606,327 of NC_047101.1, forward strand.
TCTAGAGCCTTAAATAGCAGACTGTAGCTGCCACATTTACATTCCATTACTACGACTAGAGAGTGAAGAGGTTCAGGCACCTGCGAGACTCTTTCATTAAAATGTCAAAATTATTCTGATTTATGAAAAAAATATTAGGTTAACATCACTAACTGTTTTTCCTTAAAGCGTCAAGAGTTTGTACTTTAATGGGCTTTAGTGTCTAATGAATGTCTGAAAGATTTATTTATTTTCCTCTAGCAATGTGTGCCATTAGAAAGTCTCATATCTGATGGATTATTCATGGGAAGAAAATGGAGTACCTATCTTTCAGCTTTTCCACTTGCTCTAGAGGAGGATACAAATTCTCACCTTCAGCAGTCTTATCTGTTATCATTGTTGACGTCCTACGGCGTCTGTGCCCATTGGTAATAAACAGGATGCAGAGTTGCAGACATATTACTGCATCATTATAAGTCTCTTCCTAGTTAGCTCCTGGCCTAGGCTTGCACCAGCTGTCATTGAATTAAGACATAATGATGTACTTGTCGATGGACTGGTGAATGTCACACGCTGGGGATGCAACGCTTCACAAGCTGGTTTGCTCTTTGTAGATGGTTTCTTTCCCTCATTTCTTTCTCAGACACCTCTTACTTTAGCACAGTATCTCTCAAACTGTGCCGTAGCACGGTGGTGTGCCATGAGAGATTCCAGAATTTTACTTTTTTTTTTTTTTATTAATCTTTATTCATTTTTAGAACTCACAATAAGTGTAACAAATAATACAATGAACACAGAAGATTTAGAATCAGAAAATAAGATTAAATATTGAACTAGGCCAGTTACTGGGCAGACTTGCACGGTCTGTGTCTGTGTATGGCCGTTTGGTGGAGGATGGGCAAGGGAGGGCTTCAGTGGCTGGGAGGGTGTAGATGGGCTGGAGTAAGTCTTAACAGAGATTTCGGCAGTTGGAATCCAAGCACAGTACCGGGTAAAGCTTTGGATTCTTGCCCAGAAATAGCTAAGAAGAAAAAATTTAAAAAAAAAATTTTAAATTGAATCAGGTTGGGCAGACTGGATGGACCATTCGGGTCTTTATCTGCCGTCATCTACTATGTTACTATGTTACAATCATTTTATACTTTTACGTTACTTAATATATCATCAAATTCTAACTCGCATCAAATATCCCCCTCCCTTATACCCAACAATTATTCATAAGCATTGCTCTTTCGTTGGGTGTACATCATTTGGCATTGGGCGCTTTGGCGAGCCCGTCTGGTGCAATCTGGCTTGCTGGTTGCAGGGAGACTGCACGAGGAAGAGGACTTGAGAGTTTCCGGGGAGGCATAATGATGTCGGACTTCCTGTTCATGTTCCCACTGCATCGCCGCTGGTACTGGAAGCCGAAGCTATGAGAGACGGTGATCTAGGAATCAGAGATGCTTGTGGGGACTAACTATATTAAGGCAAATCCTGCACTGGAGATGAGTCGCATCAATCGGGACTCGTTCTGGGTCCAGGATGAGCGAAAAGAAGATCAAAGGTGGGAAAAATAATTTTACTTTATTTTTAGTGAAATGGTGTGGTGGCTGTGTCAAGTCCACTTTCCAAGGTAATATAGAGAGTGTGGTGCTGTGGTTAGAGCTACAGTCTTGGCACCCTGTAGTTGTGGGTTCAAATCCTGCACTGCTCCTTGTGACCCTGGGCAAGTCACTGAATCCCCATTGCCCCAGGTACATTAGATAGAGTGGGAGCCCACTGGGACAGTTAGAGAAAAATGCTTGAGTACCTGAATAATTTGTAATCCACATAGAATTGTACTTTATTTTTAAAAATTCTCTTCAAAGTATACACTAGAATAGATGACATGTATGTCACATATGTAAGAGTCTGTTAGAAACATAGAGAAACATAGAAAAATGATGGCAGAAAAGGGCCATAGCCCATCAAGTCTGCCCACTCTAATGACCCACCCCCCTAACTCTACCCTCTTAGAGATCCCACATGGGTATCCCATTTGCTCTTAAAATCCGGCACGCTGCTGGCCTCGATCACCTGCACTGGAAGCTCATTCCAATGATCAACCACTCTTTCGGTGAAGAAATGCTTCTTGGTGTCGCCATGAAATTTCCCGCCCCTGATTTTCAGCGGATGCCCTCTTGTGGACGAAGGTCCTTTTAAGAAAGAAAATATCATCTTCCACCTCGATATGACCGGTGATATATTTAAACATTAATGTTATGAGTGTCTGCGTGCTAAGGATAATAATAATAACTTTCTTCTTCTATACCGCCATAATCATGTGACTTCTAGGCGGTTCACACTGAAGAGAGCTGGACTATCAGCGAATTACAATATGCAGATTCTTAAAATACAGCGAATTACAATGTACAGTTTATTCAAATTTGCAAGTATCTGTTTCAAACAAGTCTGGGGCCTAGTACCTTCCTACCTGCAAACTCACTTCATTCTGCACAACCCCACATGAACAACCAGAACAAAAACATCTTTGCCTACCCAAAGATCTCAGGCTGCAGATACAAATCCTTCCTGGATAGAACCTTCATGTTCCAAGTGAATAGACAACAAGTCTGGTTGCGAAACTGCATAAATGAACCCAAACTGACTTACAATGCATTCTGAAAAGCAATAAAAACCGCTCTGTTCGACAAATTCATTGACCAAAACAGACCACCCTCAAATAGAGAATGACACGGTGACAAAATTCATCACCGTCCCCGTGCCCGCGGATAACCGTGGGAAACCATCTTCATGTCATTCTTTAAGGAGAGAGGGAAGAATCAGAGTATGAATGGCCACAACCACTGACCCTCAAGCTTTGCTTTGAAGAATGCTGGTGTAGAAGGACTGAGGTTGAAACAGACACTACAGAATGACAGTCTCTGGTATCCAGAGCAGATATTGTGATGTCATAATGCCTCATTCCACCAGTGCCTAAGAGCCAATCACATCCGTGATGTCAAAATGGCTTCATTATCCTTGGCTCACATAAGAATCAGAGTATGAATGGCCACAACCACTGACCCGCAAGCTTTGCTTTGAAGAATGCTGGTGTAGAAGGACTGAGGTTGAAACAGACACTAGAAAATGACATGGGATTATTTCCCGCGGTTATCCACGGGGACGGGAACGGTGATTAATTTTGTCACCGTGTCATTCTCTCAAACTAAAACAAACCCCCATAAACGCTATTCAATCTCTCAGGAAGCTCCAATTTTTCATGTATCCTTTACCCATGGAACTTAAATTAGTATGTAATTTGTTTATGTAACTTTTCTATTTTAGGCTCCTCATTATTCGCTGACTGTCCAGCCTTCTTTCAATGTGAACCGCCTAGAAGTCGCCTGACTATGGCGGTATGGAAAAATAAAGTTATTATTATTATTATTAAAATACAACATTATACGCAAGAGTGGACATATTAGAAGTAATAGAATTGGTTTTAGTGTTTAGTGTAGTTACTGTTTAGGATACAAGAGCCCAGACAAGCATCATTCTTTGACGTGATTGGTCCTTGAAAATTAATTTTATTTTTATTTTTTATGCAGCACTTGAGTAACAAAACAATCAAGGCTTTGATACCATTTGGATCTTTTTATCTTTGCAAACCTGGATTTCTCAGCTCTGACAGAAATAAAATCGGAAAAAAAGAGAATTACTGCAGTTAATGGATGATAAAACGCGAGCTTGCTTGTCGACTACTGAGTTTCACTGTTGTTGCAATTATTTAAATAAATTACTCTCAAATTTTGTTGTTGGTTTTGTAATTTTATAATTTCAATTTTAATGTTCTGTGAAAAACATTTGCTTTGTTCAGTGTGCCAGAGCTAAAATATTTTGAGAGACACTGCTTTAATAGCTCCAATGGCCAGGTGAGACATAAGTCAAAGTGGCCCTCACAGGGAACAGCTTGTTTCACTTTTACGACTACTGCTACGAACCAAGAGAAAAAGCTGTCCTGTACTTTTTGCTACTACCGTGTTTCCCTGAAAATAAGACAGTGTCTTAAATTAATTTGGGGTCCAAAAAACACACTAGGGCTTATTTTTGGGGATGTCTTATTTTTTTCATGTACAAGAATCGTATCTCCCTTCCTCTCCTCTTTTCAAATTCTTCTTCTTTTCCTCCCCCTCCCCCTTGTGCAGTATCATTCCTCCCCTCTCACCCCTTGTGTAGCAGAATCCCACCGACCCTCCCACTGTGAGACCGAAGGCCTCCTAATGCAGCAGGGGAGGGGGTTGCTGAATCGACAAGTCCGATTTTTTTCAGCATATCAGGCAGCACTAGTGTCAGGGATAGAGTTAGGGAGTGTCGGGGACATTCGGGGGGGTCGATCTTAACTAGGGCTTATTTTTGGGGTAGGGCTTATATTAGGAGCATCTTTAAAAATCATGCTAGGGCTTATTTTCAGGATAGGTTTTATTTTCGGGGAAACAGGGTATTTATGTTTCTGCTAGGTATTTATGACTTGGATTGACCACTGTAGGAAAATGGATACTGGGTTAGATGCAGTCGCATAGCGAGGTGAGTTGAGTTTGGGGTAGTGGCACCCCCTCCCCTGCCCTCCTCTCTGTCTGTCCCCCTGCCACACGCGCCCCTTCCCTTCCCCTGTACCGCTTTAATTTTCCCAGTGCAAGCAGCATTACAAACTTGCTGCCCACGTCGTGTCAGCTCTCCCTCTGATGTCACTTCCTGGGTGCGGGACCCGGAAGTGATATAGAGAACCAATACCAATGCGGGCAGCAAGTTCGCGATACTGCTCACACCGAGGGAAGGGGTGCACGCATGTGACAGGGAGGAGCGGGGCGGAAAGGAGGATGGGTGCTGGCGCCTCCTCCAAGATGGCGCACTGGGCCCCCCCCCCCTTATTACGCCACTGGCTAGATGGACCATTAGTCTAACCCGGTATGGCAATTCGTATGTTCGTACTAGGAGTCGCTGCCCAGCAAAATAATCTAGGTGCCATCATTGACGATACATTGAAACCTTCTGCTCAGTGTTCAATGGTGACTCAAAAAAGCAAATAGAATGTTAGGAACAGAAAAGAAATGGAGAACAAAACTGAGAATATGACAAGGCCTTTGTATTGCTTCATGGTACATAAGAACAGCCATACTGGGTCAGACCAGTGGTCCAGAGAGCCCAGTATTGGGTTTCCTGCAGTGGATAATCCAGGTCATAAAAGTATGTGGCAGAAACTCAAATAGTAGCTATGCTAACCACTGTTACCACATCCTCTGGCAAGGAGGTCCAGAACGGGGAGAGTGTGGCGCAGTGGTTAAAGCTACTGCCTCGGCACCCTGGGGTTGTGGGTTCAAACCCACACTGCTCCTTGTGACCCTGGGCAAGTTACTTAATCCCCCCATTGCCCCAGGACAGGGGAAAAATGATCGAGTACCTGAATAAATTCATGTAAACCGTACTGAGAGAACGGTATAGAAAACTGAGTAAATAAATCATGAATATTATATGTAATTCTAATCTAATCTACAATTTATTAATTGCTCTATTCCAAAAAGATTCAAGGCGATTTACATTCAAAGAGGCTGTAAAATCTACGTGAAAATATAAAACCAATCAATAATTAAAATATCATCATAGCATGAATATTACAACAAGTCATATAAAAAAGTTTTCTATTTTTTTATGAAACCTTAAGTAATTGATATCTGTCCTAATGTAAACAGGTGGATTATTCCAAATTGCAATGGCAGCGTAAGCAAAAGAGGAGTTGAGCTGTCCTTTATACCGTACTCCTCTAATCTGTGGAAAAATATAGTAATAAGGTACCACATAATCTGGTGGAAGAATAATGCAAATGAGAAAAAAGCAAAATCAGATTATCTGAAGAGTCAGTCTGTAATATACGATGAACTCTGCAAATTGATGTAAACAATTCGCCTCTCTACTGATAACCAATGAAGATTTTTATATGCTAATGCAACACTTTCATATCTTTTTAGACCCCAAATTAATCTAACTACAGTATTTTGGACTAACTGCAATTTTTTTGATCCGTTTTGATGTTAAGTTCAAATATAAAGAATTACAGTAATCAAGCTTAGGTAACACTAACATCTGAACCAAGAGTGCATAATAATGTTCATAAAAGCATGACTTCACAAGCCTAAGTTTCTTCATAATACATAAAATCTTCCTCCAGAAATTAGAAATTTGATCTTCAAATGTAAGAGAAGAGTCTAAAACAGTGGTCTCAAACTCGCGGCCCGGGGGCCACACACGGCCCGCCAGGTACTATTTTGAGGCCTTCGGTATATTTATCATAATCACAAAAGTAAAATAAACAGTTTCTCGATCATATCTCTTTAGCTATAAATTACAATATTATTATTAAAACTTAACCAAAAGGAAAGATTTATAAACTATAAAGAGTTTTATCTCATGCAAAATTGTCATTTCTTTAATAAGACATTAACTATTTTTTTCTGCAGCCCTCTAAGTACTGACAAATCCAAAATGTGGCCCTGCAAAGGGTTTGAGTTGGAGACCACTGGTCTAAAAGAATACTGCAGCTGAAAAAAAGATGTAGTGGAATTAGAAAAGGTGCTTTGAAGGGTGATGAAATGATAAAGAAGTTGGGACAACTTCCCTTTGAGGAAAGGCTAAAACAGCTACGACCTTTGGCATTAAGAAGGGACAGCTGAGGGGAGGTATGAGAGAGGTCTATAATATAATGAGTAGAGTGGAATGGGGTAGATATGGCTCACTTGTTTACTCTTTCCTAAAATACAAGGACTAGGAGGGCATGCAATGAAGCTACGAAGTAATACATTTAAATTGAATCAGAAAATATTTGTCCACTCAGCGTGTAATACTGCCTTTCTATGGTTCAACCAAAGCAGTTTACAAGCAGGTACTTTCTCTGTCCATAGTGGGGTCACAGTCTAAATTTGATTGGTTTATTACCTGGGGCAGTAGAGGGTCTGCAGTGGGAACTGGACCCAGTTTCACAGGTTCTCAGTCCACTGCATTAAGCTAGATTTAGGTATTACAGCCAGAACGAAAGAAGTTATCTTGCCGTTGTATCGGGCGATGGTGCGCCCGCATCTGGAGTACTGCGTCCAATATTGGTCGCCGTACCTTAAGAAGGATATGGTGATGCTCGAGAGGGTTCAGAAAAAAGCAACGCGATTGATAAAAGGTATAGAAACCTTACATATGCTGAAAAGTTAGAGAACCTGGGGCTCTTTTCCCTGCAAAAGCAGATACTTAGAGGGGACATGATTGAGACTTACAAGATCATGAAGGGCAAAGAGAAAGTGGAGAGGGACAGATTCTTCAAACTTTCGAAAACTACAAGAACGAGAGGGCATTCGGAAAAATTAAAAGGGGACAGATTCAGAACCAATGCTAGGAAGTTCTTCTTCACCCAAAGAGTGGTGGACACCTGGAATGCGCTTCCAGAGGGTGTGATAGGACAGAGTATGGTATTGGGGTTCAAGAAGGGATTGGATGATTTCCTGAAGGAAAAGGGGATAGAAGGGTATAGATAGACGGTTACTATACAGGTCCTGGACCTGGTGGGCCCCCGCGTGAGCGGACTGCTGGGCATGATGGACCTCTGGTCTGACCCAGCAGAGGCACTGCTTATGTTCTTATTTGAAAAGCAAGGTCAAGAGTTAAAGGTAGAGATGAGTAAATGAAATAAAAAAATGACTTTTATCCCTTACTCTTCAAGAAATACCAATATTCTTTAGAAAACAGGCAGCAGGTTTTATACTTCTTGTTGTGACTGATCAAAAAACTCTTTCTACTATAAGTCAGGGAGTTCTTATTGTACATGCTTTTGGGCATTTTGAGGTTAATATCGAGAAATCAAAAAGGAAAAATTGGCTTGAGTTTCATTTCAGAGTGTTTCTCCAAAGACATGGAGGAGACGAAACACTTTTCAAGATGGGCTGGAGTAAGTCTTAACAGAGATTTTGGCAGTTGGAACCCAAGCACAGTACCGGGTAAAGCTTTGGATTCTCGCCCAGAAATAGCTAAGAAGAAAAAAAATGGAGACTGCAGTTATAGGCCATTACCTGTACATCATAAGGCTCCTGGACATTGCCAGGGGTAATCCTTTCCTAAATTCTCGGAACCAGGTCTCATCCGTTCACGCAATTCTCTGGAAGTGCCAGCAAAGTGGCTCATTTCTTGCGAAAGGCAGTTTGTCCTCTGCTGTCAGACAAGCTGGATGCAATAATAGGGAATTTGAAAAAAAATGCAATCAAGTGCTGCTGTTTCCCCAGGGAACATTGAGACGATGGTTACATATGCTTTCTAACTGCTATAATATAATGTAGTTTATATAGGGATACCGGACGTCTGGATTTATCCGGACATGTCCTCTTTGTATAGGACATGGCTGGGCATTTGGATGGCTTTCAAAACCCAACACTTTGTCTGGGTTTTGAAAAGCTGCCACCTTGAGACCGCGTCGGGAGGGAATCTGCTCATGCACAGGTTGAGGGGGCGGGACTGACGGGTACAATAGGGCGGGGCTGAGGCTGGGGCATGACTTGGGCATAATGGGGCGGGGTGGAACTGGGCAGCCCTGGGGGTGGGGCTATGGGTCCTAATTTTACAGGAGTAAAATCTGGTAACCCTAAATTTATACATTCTATAATTCCTTATATTGTAAGTCGTCTTGAACCTAATTAGGCATAGTGTGACTGAAAAATACAGGATTAGATCGGTCTTTCTGGAATGGCAATTTACAAATGGTATGATGGTCCAGTAGGTTTTTGGTGGGCTCACACTCTCCACCACAAATGTAGTAGTGAGAATGGGATATGGGCCTGGTCCCATTATCTGCAGTACACTACACTGACCACCAGGTTACTCCAGAGACCTGTGGCTGCTCTAATAGGTCTGGCCATAATATCTGTCATATAGGCAAGTACAGTGCTCCCCTGAGATTCGCGGGGGTTCTGTTCCAGGAACCCCAGCAAATCTCAAAAAACCGCGAATACGGTTTTTCATGGGGGAACCTGAAGAGGGCAGCGGGAGAGGGCAGCAGGAGAGCAGGCGGAGCGCCGCAAGTGCAGGAAATCACTCGCGGTTCGCTCCAACCGCCTCTTCCTGCACAAAGTCGGGCCTTATCCAATCAAGAGCTGCGTGTCAAAGCAGCTCCTGATTGGATAAGGCCCGACTTCGTGCAGGAAGAGGCGGTCGGAGCGAACCACGAGTGATTTCCTGCACTCGCGGCGCTCTGGCTGCTCTCTCCTGCCTCTCCTGCTGCCCTCTCCTTGTTGGCGGTCCGAAAATACCACGAATGACCGAGACCGCCAACCACGAACAACCGGGGGAACACTGTATATACTGTTTCATTTACATTTGTGGGGGTTAGGAGGGGTCAGTGACTACTGGGAAATGTGGGGAAGGGTCATGCTTCCAGTGGTCATTTAGGGCACCTTTTTAGCGCTTACTCGTTGTTAAGCACTTAGGCCCGAATTCCCTAACTGGAGCCGTTGTCAGCAGCTGCCTTAAAAGTGGCCGCTGGTCGCATATCAATCACACAACTGCACCGGTTAGAGAATCATGCCTCTGGCAAAGGTAGGTGCCAGAAACGTAGGCCAGGGTTTTCCAGGCCTACATTTCTGGAACCTACCTTAGATGTGAAAGTGACTAAAAATAATCCAAAACACCGCCCTGCGTCTCATCTTCGGCCTAAAGAAATGGGAACACGTCACCCCCTTTTACCACCAACTTCACTGGCTGCCATTCAAATCTAGAGTTATTTTTAAATTCGCATGCTTTTGCTACAAAGCGGTAAATGGTTCATCTCCAAGTTACATCAATCCTCATTTTAACCGGTACTACACAAACAAGAAATCCCGTAGAATTCAGTTGTTCGCCTTCCCCTCGCTAAAACTTTGTCACCTCAAAAGATTCCTAGACAAAACCTTCGCCTTCCAAGCAGTCAAGCTGAACACATGGCTTGCCCAAATGATACTCGAGGCCCCCACTTACCTCGGCTTCAGAAAATCACTCAAAACTTACCTATTTAGTGAACATGACCCCTAAGGGCCCCCCAACTTTCATTACTCTTCGCCCCCCTAATTCGCCCCCTGCTCTTATCCTCCTCCACGATAACTTCTCTATTCCCGACCTCCCCCAATCTCCCCCCCCCTTCATCAAGTTCGGTTAAAATTTGTTATTTAGCTGATAAATTCATTGTAAATCTGCTGTCAATGCGGATCCTATGCTAACTGATGTAAACCGCCTAGAATTCGCCGGGTATGGCGGTATATAAGAATAAAATTATTATTATTATTATTAAATTATTATTATGCCTCCATAGGTGCTTTACGACACCTAAAGCCACTTCCGGCGTTAGCCATGCCTGCAGTTAGGAGCCGGTAGGTGTCTTGAAAATTGGAGAAAACCATTTAAACGGTGTGTTTTCACTGAGCTTGGGCGCTCTTTAGAGAATCTGGGCCTTATTTCTTGTACCCTGGATGTATTCTAGAATGTTCTATTATGGCAGAAAAACATCCAGGTCATACGTTCACCCTAGTCCTGCCAAAGCCACACCTCTAACGCACCCCTTTGAGATTTAGAAGAGCCGTGGATCAACCGTATAGAAATCCGTCTTCAAAATAAGTTTTCATAGGGTTACCAGATTTTCCCAAAGGAAAATCCGGACCCATGGCCATGCTCCCAGGCACAGGCCCCCAGCCCATCACCAGACGGCATTCGTGCACAGATGCTACTCAATGATGCCACGCACGCGTACATGTGACATCACCGTGTTGTGTCTGCGCATGCCCCTTTCCGAGGCGATTTTGACGGGAAGCTTTTCAAAACGCGGACAAAGTGCCGGGTTTTGAAAAGCCGTCCAGACCCCCGGACATGTCCTCGAAAAGGAGGATATGTCCGGTGAAGTCCAGACATCTGGTAACCCTAGGTTTCGAAAATAGTGAATTGGAAGGATTTGGCGAGAAAAATGTCCATCTGCCACTTTATGCCACTCTTTGGATGTTTTTCTTTTTCCAAAAATGAGCCCCATACTATACATTGAACGGTGTCAGGTCAAAAGTGCGCCGGGACAAAGGCGCGCGCAGACAATTGAGCGCAGCGCAGAGGCGCGCGCCGCAGAAAATTAAACTTTTTACGGCTCTGACGGGGAGGTGTGGGGGGGAACCCCCCACTTTACTTAATAGAGATCGCACCGCGTTGTGGGGGCATGGGGGTGTGGGGGGTTGTAACCCCCCACATTTTACTGAAAACTTCACTTTTTCCCTGTTTTTAGGGAAAAAGTTAAGTTTACAGTAAAATGTGGAGGGTTACAACCCCCCAAACCCCCCACAACGCCGGCGCGATCTCTATTAAGTAAACGGGGGGGGGGGGGGCTCCCCAACAAAAAACCCCGTCGGAGCCCCTAAAAACTGTAATTTTCTTCGGCGCGTGCCTCCGTCTTGCGCTCAGTTGTCGGCACGCGCCTTTGTCTTTCGCGGGGTTGTCTATGAACCCAGTGTGAGCCTAATCCAGATCCCCTTACCCTCCCTTCATATTTATTTATTCCAGATATTATTGAAAACCAGACTGCCGCTGCTAAAGCTGAGGGCTTGCTTCTAGACCTACTTGAGAAACCTTACTCTAATGAAAAGCCAGTGCGTTAGGATTTGGGAGTACATTGTGCAATGATGATTATACTGTTAAAATCAAAGAACTGATGATATAAGAGCCTGCAGCTTATTCGGCTAGCTCTGTCGAGGACTGCTACCATTTTATATGTGATGAATTCCAATGGACTCTAGGGTCAGACTCATTCTATCAGCAGCGATAATTAGCACACTGAGAACACATGCCTCGGCTAACAGAGGCTGCAAGGAGTCTGATAGAATTCAGGTTTTGCCTCTTCGATAGAGCTGTAATCACAGTCTGGCTTGACTGGTTCTTGAAACTTTGAGCCTTGTCAGATTCACTCCAGCAGTACCATAGATCTGAATTTTCAGGCCAGGCTGCTGTCAGTATATTTTTCTATTACATATTGCTCTGCAGTCCCACTTTGTTCTTTCCCAGAAATGCAATTCTTAAGAAAACTCTTGTAAAAAGAATAGTTTTTTAAAAAAAATTTTAAGGATGCTTTAAAATGAGTCCTCTTTTCTTTCAATATAAATGTAGATGGTAGACAGCTTGGTTTCATTATTTTTTTTCTCATTTCACTTGCTCTTTTCTGTTATTTTATTCATTATTTCTGATCTTCATTTCAGTTTTGTTTCATTTTAAGAAATATCCCCCACCCCCCCTTTTACCAAGGTGCAACCCGGAGCGCGAAATGCTCTGACACTCATGAATTCTATGAGCGCTGGAGCATTTAGTGCTCGAGGCCTTCAGTTACCAGATTTTCCATTTGGAAAATCCAGACCTCCTAGACCCGCCCCCTTATGCCCCAGTCCCGCCCCCAATCCTGCCCTAGCCCCGCCCCCACTGCCTGCTCGTCTGCTCGTGTGCGGATGCCCTCCGGGGCCGGAGATAGCAGGAGAGACAGCGAGGGCAGGAAGCAGGCAGAAAGACCTGGGGTCGCGGCGAGAGTTAGCTCCGCCCCCCCCCGTTGCGTCACAGGTTGCATCGGCGCCCGGGCTCCCCTTTAAGTAGAAGGGAGCCAACGGCGCCCAGCCATTCGGCGCGCAGCTAAGGCGAGCAGCGAGAGCACCTTTGCGAAGGAAGCCTGTGAAGGAGCCCAGGCAGCCCAGCAGCAAATCTAAATCCAACTTCTAACTTCTAACCTCAATAACTTCTAACCTAAAAAAAAAAAAAAATTCTATTCTCCTCTTATCACTCTTTCTCTCTCTCTACTTTTTCAGATAACTGCACGTCAGGCACCGCTCCCAAATCACCGAGGCTACAGGAATGGAGGCTACAGGAACCCAGGGGAGCTACCCAGTTTTCTGCATCGAGTGCCATATGTATGACTACCTCCCCTCCGGGAGGCAGGTATACATTTGCAATCGATGTCAGGAACTGGATAGCCTGAAGAAGTAGGTCGGGAGACTGCAGGTTCGAGTACAAGAACTGGAGGGACTGTGCACCCTGGAAGAACAGTGTTGGACAACCGTGGACACCGCCAGAGAAAGCCACATCGCAGAACAAGTTAGGGAGCTCGAGAAATTCATTGAGGAGGCCTGCAAGATGGTAGAGGCACAGGACCACCAACACACCAGGAGGGAACCGACAGTTGGACGACAGGAATCACCAGACACCATGGAACTAGGACCTTGCGGAGGACCTGGGCAGGCAGAGGAGGAGGAGATCCATCAGAGCCAGGAGAAAGGACTAGCGAACTGCGCAGATGATGCAGACCTGAGACCAGGGGCGGAGACACAGCAGAGCCCAGAGGACGGACAAACGGACTACACATACGACACAGATCTGAGACCAGAGAGACAGTTGAAGAAGGGGAGATCGGCTATCGTGGTCGGGGACTCAATCCTGAGAGGAGTAGACAGTCACATAGCCGGAGGGAGAGAGGACAGACTGGTAACATGTCTCCCGGGGGCAAGAACAAAAGACATCATCAACAATATCGAGAGGATCCTGGAGGGAGCCGAGACGGAGGAGACAGCAGTAGTGATCCACATCGGAACCAACAACATCAGCAGGAGAAACTTCAACAGGACTACACTAACTGACCAGTTTAGGACTCTGGGGAGGAAACTGAGACTAAGGACAAGGAAGATAGCCTTCTCAGAGATCTTGCCAGTACCGAGAGCGGACACAAAGAGACAGAGCGAACTACAATCAATTAACTTTTGGCTGAGGAGATGGTGCGAGGAGGAGGGCTTCCACTTTGTTAGGAACTGGACTACCTTCTTGGGGAAGAACAAGCTCTACAGAAGAGATGGACTGCACCTTAGCACAGCTGGGACGAGGATGCTGGCACACAACGTCCAGAACGTCATAGACTTGGCTTTAAACTGAGAAGAAGGGGAAAGCCGATAGTCGACCTGACCTCGACACATCGGACATCAGTACGAGGGACTGTTTCATGGAGCAGCTGGTCACGGAACCAACACGGGGCGATGCCACTCTTGACCTAATCTTCAACGGACTAGGGGGGCCAGCAAAGGAGGTGGCGGTATTACCCCCACTAGGTAACAGCGATCACAACATGATCCAGTGCAGGCTTGAAATTGGATCATCAAAGGGGAAAAGAACCACAACGACGGCACTCAACTTCAAAAAAGGAAATTATGATGCCATGAGAAAAATGGTGGGAAAGAAGCTCAAAGGCAACATAGGGAAGATGGAATCCGTAGAAAAAGCCTGGACCTTACTCAAGGAGACTGTGCACGAAGCACAAAGCATATGCATCCCCAAGTTCAGAAAAGGGTGCAAAAAAAATAGAACAAAAAACCCAGTGTGGATAACAAGTGCAGTGAAGAAGGCGATAAGCGACAAGAAAGCATCGTTCAGAAAATGGAAAAAAGACCAAACAGAGGAGAACCAAAAAGGGCACAAAGAACACCAGAAAGAGTGTCACCGAGTGGTTAGAAAAGCAAAAAGAGAATACGAAGAGAGACTGGCAAAGGAAGCAACAAACTTCAAGTCGTTCTTCAGATACGTCAAGGGGAAGCAACCGGCGAGAGAAGAAGTGGGACCATTGGACGATGGAGACCGAAAGGGAGTTGTAAAAGAAGAGAAAGAGATAGCTGACAGGTTAAATGAGTTCTTCACGTCAGTCTTCACGATGGAGAATATAACCAACATTCCGGAACCCGAGGAGATCGTAATAGGAGACCAAGACGAAAAGCTGGTCGATTTAGAGGTAAGCCAAGAGGATGTACTCAAGCAGATTGACAGACTAAAGAGCGACAAATCGCCGGGTCCGGATGGCATTCACCCAAGGGTACTCAAGGAACTAAAAGACGTAATAGTGGAGCCACTTCGACAGATATGCAACCTATCCTTAAAAACCGGAGAGATCCCGGAGGATTGGAAAATAGCAAATGTCACGCCCATCTTCAAGAAGGGCGCAAGGGGGGACCCGGGAAACTACAGGCCGGTGAGCCTGACCTCAGTCCTGGGAAAGATGATGGAGGCACTGATTAAAGACAGCATCTGTGAGCACATCGAAAAACATGGGCAGCTAAAACCGAGTCAACATGGCTTCTGTAAGGGTAGGTCATGCCTCACAAACTTATTGTACTTCTTTGAGGGAGTGAACAGCCAGGTGGATAAAGGGGAATCTATAGACATCATTTACCTTGACTTCCAAAAAGCCTTCGACAAGGTGCCACACGAGAGACTGCTTAAAAAGATATGGAACCACGGGGTACAAGGGGAGGTCCACCGATGGATCAAAAACTGGCTGGCAAACAGGAAGCAGAGGGTTGGCGTAAAGGGCCACTACTCAGACTGGAAAGGGGTCACGAGCGGAGTTCCGCAGGGGTCGGTGCTGGGACCGCTCTTATTCAATATCTACATAAATGACCTAGAGGCGGGAACTAAGTGTGAAGTCATTAAATTTGCAGATGACACCAAACTATACAGCAGGGCTCAAACCAAGGAAGACTGCGAGGATCTCCAAAAGGATCTAACGCAGCTGGAAAAGTGGGCCGAAAAATGGCAGATGAGCTTCAACGTGGGGAAATGCAAGGTCATGCATGTGGGGAAAAAGAACCCGATGTTCACATACAAAATGGGGGGAACACCACTAGGGGTTAGTAACCTGGAGAGAGACCTGGGAGTGATGGTAGACGCAACACTGAAGGCATCGGCGCAATGCGCCACAGCCTCTATGAAAGCAAACAGAATGCTGGGTATCATTAAGAAGGGTATTACGACCAGGACGAAAGAAGTCATCATGCCGCTGTATCGTGCAATGGTACGGCCGCATCTGGAGTACTGTGTCCAGTACTGGTCACCGTACCTCAAGAAAGACATGGCGGTACTTGAGGGAGTACAAAGAAGAGCAACCAAACTGATAAAGGGAATGGAAAATCTCCCATATACCGACAGATTGAAGCAGTTGGGACTTTTCTCCCTGGAGAAGCGAAGACTTAGAGGAGACATGATAGAAACCTTCAAGATCCTGAAGGGCAAAGAAAAAGTAGACAGGGACAGATTTTTCAAATTAAGGGGCACCACAAGCACAAGGGGGCACTGGGGGAAATTGAAAGGGGACAGGTTTAGAACAAACGCTAGGAAGTACTTTTTCACTCAGAGGGTGGTAGATACATGGAACGTGCTTCCAGAGGATGTTGTAGACAAGAAAACACTAAATGGTTTCAAAGAAGGTTTGGATAGATTCCTAGAAGAAAAAGGGATTGGGGGGTATAGATAGATATAGACCATTGCTCAGGCAATGGGCCTGATGGGCCGCCACGGGAGCGAACCGCTGAGCAGGATGGACCTATGGTCTGCCTCAGCGGAGGCAACTTCTTATGTTCTTATGTTCTTACCCGACGGTGATTTGTT
The DNA here is from genome assembly GCF_902459505.1 of Geotrypetes seraphini. NCBI lineage: Eukaryota > Metazoa > Chordata > Amphibia > Gymnophiona > Dermophiidae > Geotrypetes > Geotrypetes seraphini. Next base: position 37,622,761 of record NC_047101.1, read on the forward strand.
CCGAGCTTTTCAAAATCCGGACCAAGTGCCAGGTTTTGAAAAGCCATCCGGACCCCCGATCAAGTCCTCAAAAGACGTCTGGTAACCCTACCCAGGCCACAGTAGAAACCTCTACCGCGGCTTAGTATAAGAAGGCCAAAATAAATAATTTTTGTACCCTGGCTTGCAATTGACTTGTTTAACATAAGGTTCAAGCGGCCCAATTTCTGATGAAATTTAGAAATACTGTATACATCTATATATGGTCCCATTCCCTTTCTTTCTTTTCTGGTAAGAAATGATCTTAGAAGTGTTCTTTATATTGAAGATATTGAAGGGTGAGGAAAACCTGCAGTCAACATTACAATTTGTGAATGATCTAATTGAGCCCCTCCTTTACAAAGCCACGATGGCGGCAGACGTGCGGTAAACGCTCTGACACCCGTTAAATCCCTATGGGTGCTAGAGGGATTACCACAGCAGCAGTCGCTACCGAGGTTTTGTAAAAGGAGCCCTGAATGAAAAGATGCTTTCCTTTACTTGAACTGGAGTCCTTTTCTGGCAATTTGTTTAAATTGTTAATCACTTTGATTTATGCTCTGAGAGAGGTGATTTTAGCAAGTTCAAGTTTATTAGGATTTTATATACCGCCTATCAAGGTTATCAAAGCGGTTTTTACAATCAGGTACTCAAGCCTTTTCCCTCTCTGTCCTGGCGGGCTTACAATCTATCTAACGTACCTGGGGCTATGGAGGACTGAGTGACTTGCCCAGGGTCACAAGGAGCAACACGGGGTTTGAACCCACAACCCCAGAGTGCTGAGGCTGTAGATCCAACCACTGCGCCACACACTCCTCCTCCACTGCAGATAAACATAAAGATTGTGGGGCAGAGTTAGCCGGGCTGACTCCCACGGCGAATATTCAGCGGGGAATTAAGGGGCACTAACTGATTTTAGCACGCGCTAGCGATTAGTACACACCAAGGGCTCCTTTTACGAAGCCGCCTTTGCGGTTTAACCTCGCCTAGAATACTGTGTTCAGTTTTGGAGGCCACATTAGCAAAACGATGTGAAGAGAATGGAGTTGTTTCAGCGGATGGCCACCAGGATGGTCTCAGGACTTAAAGATCTCCCATATGAGGAATGTTTGAGCAGACTACGCTTATATTCTCTCGAAGAGTGCAGAGAAAGGGGGGGACATGATAGAAACATTCAAATACATCAAGGGCCGCATTGAGGTGGAGGAAGAAATCTTTTTTCTTACCGGTCCCACGGCGACAAGAGGGCATCTGCTAAAGCTCAATTACCCTTTCGGATACTAGTGACCTGGATTGGCCACTGTGAGGATGGGCTATTGGATTTGATGTTCTATTAATCTGACCCAGTAAGGCTATTCTTATAAGAACATAAGAATGGCCGCTGCTGGATCAGACCAGTGGTCCATCGTGCCCAGCAGTCCGCTCCTGCGGCGGTCCTTAGGTTAAAGACCAGTGCCCTAACTGAGACTAGCCTTATCCCAGGACAAGCAGGCATGATATTCTCACACATGGGTGACGTCATCTACGGAGCCCCAGCGCGGACAGCTTTTTAAGCAAACTTGCTAGAAGTTTCAAGTTTGCACACTGCACCACGCATGTGCTAGCCTTCTCGCCACTAGAGGGCGCATCCCCACCTCGTGGTCCTCAGTTCATTTTCATCCGCGGAGCCAGAAGCCCTGTGGATAAATTTGTGCTACTATTGCCTTCTGTCGCCGCGGCTGTGTTCGGATTTTCGACGCGGTCGCTGCGCTACGTTTATTTTCTTTCTTTGTTTTCTTTATTTCTCAAAAAAAAAAAATAAAAAAATATTTTGTTTTTTCCTTTTCGCTCCGGGGGCTCCCGGTAGCCGTGGCCGAGGAACCTCGCTTGTTCCCGGCCTTGTTTTGGGCCCATGTCCCGGCCCGTAACGGGTTTTAAGAAGTGTGGTAGGTGTGATAGGCTTTTGTCCATCACTGACCCTCACAGGTGCTGTATACGGTGTTTGGGGCCCCATCACCCGACAGCATCGTGCCCTAAGTGTGCCACCTTCCAGAAACGGGCCCTTACTCATCGCAAGGCCCGCATGGCTGATCTCTTTGCCGTCGATACCCCGACGGGGAAGGCCTCGAGCTCGGCCTCGGCCCCGGCCTCGACCTCGGCCTCGACATCGGACCCCTCGGCTCCCGCGAAGCCGGTTGCCTCGCAGAAGCAAGCCCCGGGTAAGTCTCCACTTCCTTCCTCAGTTTCATCTAACAGGAAGCCATCCTCGGGCTCTTCGTCGGCGGGACCGTCGACCTCGACCCAGCCCAAGGTGTCGAAGGGGTTAGCCCCGAGGGAATACTCGAAACCGAGGTCGCCCTCTGCGGAGCGCCCCCAGGTGTTGCCTCCGGGTCTCACTATCCCGGCGTTCCAGGAGTTGCTTCGCGCTTTAATCTCCTCGGAGCTTTCTGGGGCCATTGAGACCTTGCAGCAGGCTTCGGCCTCGCCTTCGGTCTCGGGGGCCCCGCAGTTGGCGACCTCGGCCTCGGGCACCGGCCTTTCAGCGGCCGAAGCCCCCTCGGCCTCGACCTCGACGCTTCCCTCGGATCCGACCCCGGTGAGACAGCCCGAGGTCAGTGTGCGGTCCCGAGACAAGCAGCGCCGGGTACGCCGGATCTCCTCGTCCTCGTCCCCGAGGTCTTCGCGGGGTTCCTCGCCCTCGAGCAAGCCTCGGGCGAAGCACCGCCTTAAAAAGGCTAAGCGGGCTCGAGCCTCGCCTCTGAGGAGTCGTCGCTCGACCCCGCCCGAGACCGGAGCTTTGCGTGTCGAGGAACTCCGCCTCGACAACCCAGATCTTTTGCGGTCCCCGATCCAGGAGAGTTCCCGTGCCTCCTCACCGAGGCGGAAGGGACGGGCCTCCATTCCCCGTACCCCGGGGGGTTCCCCACGGGGGTCTCTTCGGCGGACTGTGTCCCCGACTCCTTCGAGGTCACGGGATCGTGCCTCTTGGGGTTCGGGGTCCGGGGGACAGTTCGGGTATTCTCGCCAGGCCTCTCCCTTCGGCTCCGTTGAGATGTCTCGGTCACCCTCCCCGCCTGCACGGACATCTTCTTTTTCTAAGTTTGTCCATGATATGGCGAGGGCTTTGGGGGTGGACCTGTCGGCAGGGTCACACTATACCAAAGAAATTTTGGAGGAACAGGATTCTCCTGCCCCGCAGCGGGAATCCCCCCGCCTCCCGCTTAACAAGGTCCTCCTTCAAACCTTGCTGCGGAACCTTGAGACCCCTCTTACAGTGGCGGTAGTGCCCACCAAGATGGAATCCAAATACCGGACTCTTCCCCCTAAGGGGTTTGACAAGGGGCAACTCTCCCATCAGTCGCTCTTGGTGGAGTCGGCTCTTAAGCGCTCGCAGCCTTCTAGAGTCTCGGCTGCTGTCCCCCCGGGGAGAGAGGGTCGGACCCTAGATAAATTCGGCCGCCGTCTGTACGCGAATTCCCAGATGGCCACAAGGGTCCTCAACTATGCTTTCGCCTACTCTTCCTACCTCAGGTCCATGGTCAAGGATCTGCCGGATTTTCAGGGGGTGATCCCGGAGTCCCACAGGGATAAATTTGCCACTTTTGCGTCGAACCTGTCCCAGCTCAGATTCTATCTGTTTCATGCGGTATATGACGCCTTTGAGCTTGCCTCGAGGGTCTCGGCTTGTGCGGTAGCCATGCGCCGGCTGGCGTGGCTACGGACCCTCGAGATGGACCCCAACCTGCAGGAGCGATTGGCCAATCTACCCTGCGTCGGGTCGGAGTTATTCGACGACTCCCTGGATGCGGCTACCAAGAGGCTTTCTGAGCAAGAGCGCTCTCTGGCGTCTCTGGTTCGTCCAAAGCCTAAGCCGCCGGCTCAGAGACCTTTTAAACAGCCGCCTAGGCGGTATCCTCAAAAATCAACACCGGCCTTTTCGAGACCTCCACCCGTCGCCCTAACCAACAGGGTAGAGGGGGGCCCGCCAAGCCCGCTACGCAGGGGGCATCCAAGCCGGCGCCGTCTTTTTGACGGGATGAGCGGCCGGGGGCTGGCCCCCGCCGCGAGGTCGCCCAACCCCCTCCCCATCGGGGGTCGGCTCACGGCTTTTGCCAGGGCTTGGTCTGGGATTACGTCAGACGCATGGGTGCTCCGGACCGTCTCAGAGGGCTATTCGTTAAACTTCTCCAGGCAGCCTACAGACATGCCCCCCGGGGCGTGCCCGTCCAATCGAAGCCAAGTGACCCTTCTCCGAGAGGAAGCCAGGGCCTTGTTGAGCCTTCGGGCGGTCGAAAGGGTGCCTCTCGATCAGCGAGGCCGGGGATTTTATTCCCGTTACTTTTTGGTCCCGAAGAAGACCGGGGACTTGCGCCCCATTTTGGACCTCCGGAAGCTCAACAAGTTCCTGGTCAGGGAGAAGTTCCGTATGTTATCGCTTCCGATTCTATACCCTCTGTTGGACGAGGGGGACTTGATGTGCTCCCTCGATTTGAAGGAAGCGTACACCCATGTTCCGGTGCATCCCGACTTTCGGAAGTTTTTAAGATTTCAGGTCGGGGACTTGCACCTACAATACCGTGTACTACCCTTCGGTCTGGCTTCGTCCCCTCGGGTATTCACGAAATGCATGGTGGTGGTCGCGGCTGCTCTGCGTTCCCGGGGGTTGCAGGTCTTTCCCTATCTGGACGATTGGCTGATCAAGGCCCCGACAAGGGAAGGAGTTATTTCAGCGACCCAACAGACTATCACGCTTCTTCAGGGTCTCGGGTTCGAGGTGAACTTTCCCAAGTCTCACTTGCAGCCGACTCAATCCCTCCAGTTTATAGGGGCCGTGCTGGACACGGTTCTCCTCCGTGCCTTCCTTCCTTCTCCGCGACTGGAGGCCCTGCTTCGCCTGGGCCGGCAGGTTTCGCAACTGCAGGTAGTGTCGGCTCAACGCATGATGGTGCTTTTGGGGCACATGGCGTCGACGGTCCAAGTGACCCCATTTGCTCGGTTGCACCTGAGGATTCCTCAGTGGACCTTGGCCTCGCAATGGCGTCAGGACCGCGACCCGCTATCTCGACGTTTGACTGTGACTCCGTCTTTCAGACGCTCGCTCCGTTGGTGGACCAACTCTACCAATCTGTCCGGAGGTTTGCTCTTTCGCGTCCCTCCGCATTGCAAGGTCCTGACCACGGACTCTTCGGAGTATGCGTGGGGAGCTCATCTAGACGGTTTACGAACGCAAGGCCTATGGTCGGCCGCGGATCGTCGGTGTCACATCAACGTGTTGGAGCTTCGTGCCATTTATCTGGCCGCTCGGGCCTTCGGTCACCTCCTGCACGATCGAGTGGTTCTCGTTCGGACAGACAACCAGGTGGCAATGTATTACGTCAACAAGCAAGGGGGGACGGGCTCTTGGCCTCTGTGCCAGGAAGCCCTGCGGCTTTGGACATGGGCCGTCTCTCAGAACGTTTTCTTGCGGGCGGTTTACATTCAGGGGGAGCTGAATTGTCTAGCAGACAAACTCAGTCGTCTCCTCCAGCCGCACGAGTGGTCGCTGAACTCCCGAGTCCTACGCGAAGTCTTCGACCGCTGGGGGACTCCTCAGGTGGATCTGTTTGCTTCGCCCGAGACTTGCAAACTACCCCTCTACTGTTCTCGGATGTACTCCCGGGACCGTCTCGAGGCCGATGCTTTTCTTCTCGACTGGGAGGGGAGGTTCCTTTATGCGTTCCCTCCTTTTCCTCTGATTTTGAGAACGTTGGTTCATCTGAAATCGACCAAAGCCACTATGATTCTCATTGCGCCTCGTTGGCCAAGACAACACTGGTTCTCCCTGCTTCTTCAACTCAGTGTCAGGGAGCCTCTGCTTCTGCCTGTCTTTCCCTCTCTGCTGTCTCAGAGTCGGGGTTCGCTGTTACATCCCAATCTTCAGTCGTTACATCTGACCGCTTGGTTCCTTTCCCCTTGACTTCGATTCCAGTTTCTCACTCAGTGCGGGAAATCTTAGAGGCCTCTCGCAAAGTCTCGACTAGGCTTTGCTATTCCCAGAAGTGGACCAGATTTTCTTCCTGGTGCTCCACCAACCACCTTGACCCGGGTTCTGTTCCAGTGTCTTCGGTGCTGGAATATCTGTTGCATCTGTCGAATTCTGGTCTGAAGACGACTTCCATTCGAGTGCATCTTAGCGCCATTGCTGCATTCCATCAACATCTCGAGGGTCGTTCCCTCTCTCTGCATCCTCTGGTTTCTCGTTTCATGAGGGGTCTTGTGAATGTTCATCCTCCTCTCAAGCCTCCTCCTGTAGTATGGGATCTTAATGTGGTCTTGGCTCAACTGATGAAACCACCTTTTGAGCCGATCGATAAAGCTCTCCTTAAGTTTCTTACTTGGAAAGTAGTCTTTTTGATTGCGCTCACGTCCGCTCGTCGGATTAGCGAGCTACAGGCTTTGGTTGCGGATCCTCCTTTCACTGTGTTTCATCATGACAAGGTGGTTCTTCGCACCCATCCCAAATTTTTGCCTAAGGTTGTGTCTGATTTCCACCTCAATCAGTCCATTGTTCTTCCGGTATTTTTTCCGAAGCCCCATTCTCATCCTGGTGAAACGGCGCTTCACACGCTTGACTGTAAGAGGGCGTTGGCTTTTTATCTCCAACGTACTAAGTCTCATCGGAAGGTTCCTCAATTGTTTTTGTCCTTTGATCCTAATCGGGTAGGACATCCGGTTTCCAAGCGTACCTTATCCAACTGGTTAGCTGCTTGTATCTCTTTTTGCTACGCTCAGGCTGGTCTCCCGCTCTCGGGTCGAGTTACGGGGCACAAGGTCCGGGCGATGGCAGCTTCGGTTGCTTTCCTCCGTTCTACTCCTATGGAGGACATATGTAAAGCTGCCACCTGGTCTTCGGTTCATACGTTCACCTCCCATTACTGTCTGGACTCCTTGTCCAGGAGTGACGGCCGGTTTGGCCAGTCGGTGTTACGTAACCTGTTTTCCTAAATTGCCATCCTCCCACCTACCCTCTTTCTGGTTGGCTTGGAGGTCACCCATGTGTGAGAATATCATGCCTGCTTGTCCTGGGATAAAGCACAGTTACTTACCGTAACAGGTGTTATCCAGGGACAGCAGGCATATATTCTCACAACCCGCCCACCTCCCCGGGGATGGCTTTTCTTTGCTGGATATGGAACTGAGGACCACGAGGTGGGGATGCGCCCTCTAGTGGCGAGAAGGCTAGCACATGCGTGGTGCAGTGTGCAAACTTGAAACTTCTAGCAAGTTTGCTTAAAAAGCTGTCCGCGCTGGGGCTCCGTAGATGACGTCACCCATGTGTGAGAATATATGCCTGCTGTCCCTGGATAACACCTGTTACGGTAAGTAACTGTGCTTTACCTGCGTACGTTCTGGTTCAGCAGGAACTTGGGGGGTTTTCCCCTATAACAGCCTCCGGAAGAGCGTTCCAGTTTTCCACCACTCTCTGGGTGAAGAAGAACTTCCTTACGTTTGTACGGAATCTATCCCCTTTTAACTTTAGAGCGTGCCCTCTCGTTCTCCCTACCTTTGAGAGGGTGAACAACCTGCCCTTATCTACTAAGTCTATTCCCTTCATTATCTTGAACGTTTCGATCATGTCCCCTCTCAGTCTCCTCTTATTTATGTTACTATGATACATTTCCAATGTTCCAGAGTTTCTTCTTCCACTTAATGAGAACTTAGGTGCTCATCTGGTGAAGAGTTTTAATATCCTTCTTAAAAAATTAGTAGCCTCAGCAGAATAATACTATTTATACAGATGCTATTTTACATACAAATTGTTTTGTTTTGCTGATGGTAAACATCCCTTTTATCATGGTACAGCAGAATAGGAAGTGTTTCATTAAAAAACCCTAGTGTATTTCAGACGTCAATAGCCAGATATATATTGCAAGTTTCAGGTTTATATCTTATTTCATATACTGTCCATTGATGCAGCAGTTCACAATCTAGGCAGGTACTCTAAGTATTTTCCCTAACTGTCCAGATGGGTTCGCAGTCTAGCTATGGGTAGGGTTACCAGATGTCCAGGAAAACCCGGACATGACCTCTTTTTAGTTTGTCCAGGTTATTCGCCTATCGCCTATCCCCCACTCAAGGGAACTCAGCGAAAGAAGATGTATGACGGCCTCCTAGCAACGCAGGCAGCGAAACTGGACCCCTTTATCTCCAATTTGCTGTCAACAACTATCGACTTTAAATCATTCCGAAAGGAAATCAAAACCCTACTTTTCAAAAAAACTATACAACCTCCCAACCGAACCTAACAAGCAACCAAGCCTAAACCCTTCTCCTAAATTGTAATTTCCGGCATCTATTATGTAAGCATCATCCAATTATAACTTCCTAGAAAACCCCAGCTATCCCCCCTCTATTCTACGCCTGATCTGTATACATCCCCTGAATTGTAACTTCCTGGATATGTCCAGCTGTCTTACACTGTAATCCGCTTAGAACTGCAAGGTAAAGGCGGAATATAAGTCACTAATGTAATGTAATGTTATGGAAAGCCTGGACCTCCCAGCTGCATCTGGAGAGCCTCTGAGCATGCGCAGATGACATCACACAAATCTGCACATGCTTAGAGACCCTCCGGATGTGGCCTGGAGGTCAGAAAACAAAGACAAGGCTTTGTGGGAGCTAGAGGTGGAATGAGGTGTGGCTAGAGGCAGAACAGGGCGGAACTGGAGGCAGATAGGGCATGGCGAGAGGCAGAATGGGGCGGGGCCATGTGCCCATTTTTCTCCAGACAAAAATCTGGTAACCCTAATTATGGACCCCTTTTACCAAGCTGTGCTAGAGGTTTATCGTATGAGCCGGTGCGGTAAATGCTTCAGGGCCAGATGAACCGGTTCACTCCATCCTTGTACTTCCCTTGTAGTGGTTGGAGCTACATCTTCGGCACCCTGAAGTTGTGGGTTCATGCCCCACGCTGCTCCTTGTGACTCTGGACAAGTCACTCAATCCCCCATTGCCCCAGGTACATTAGATAGATTGTGAGCCCACCAGGACAGATAGGGACAAATGACTGAGTACCTGAACGTAAACCACGTAGCCAATAGGCGATATGCGATATAACTAAAATGACCATGGGATTGCAAGGTCATAGATGTGGAAGAGTAAATCCACCCAGGTCTGGCCTGGGTTTCACTGGATATTTATAACATCACCTTTAAAGATGTGCCTAAGTGAAGCAAAGAATCCATGGGAGTTTTGTCCGTACCAAAGTAGCTATAATTGTTTTCAAGTAGAAACTCCAAAGGTACACTGAAATCATCCACATAAAATAATTCCATCCAAATAAAAATAAATCATCCACATAAGAGCCTTAAAGGACCTAGTCTGCTAGGGATACAGGACCCAACACGGTCAGTGTTTCGACAAAAAGTCTTCTTCAGGGGGTCCTATAAATAATGAGGGGTATTAAGAATACATGTAAATTATGAATAGTAGTGGTGATAAAATGTGAAACTGTGAATGATATCTGACATTCAAAGAGTATGAAAGATATGTGATAAAGGACACAGTGATGTAAATGGCACTAATAAAAATGAGTTGGTGAAAAAAGTGATAAATATCATAAATATGTGAAAACAGAAAATATTTGAGTCTGTGCAAAATGCAGAGTGAAGTGAAAAACTTTAATTATATTATAAAAATGGTGGACGTGCAAAGACCATGCTAAACAAATGATCAGTGAATACTTGTGTTTAAACAAGCTAGAAAGACACAAAGGGAACTACAGTGGTGCCTCACACAACGAACTTAATTGGTTCCAGGAGCAAGTTTGTTATGTGAAACGTTCGTTATGTGAAACGCGTTTTCCCATAGGAATACATGTAAAAAAAAATAATTCGTTCTGCAGCATAAAATATGCTAAGATGACATAAAAAAGATAAATTTTTTGTTATTATTTTTATTTAGATACATCTAAAAACATACATCTCCCTGTCCTTTTACTTCCACTATCTTCCTATCCCATCTCTATTCCCTTTTGTCCCTCTCCCCATGATCAATCATCTCACCACCTCTCTCTGCCCTCACCCTCAGGGTTCAAGATTGCTTCCACTCTTTTTCCTGTTGTTCTCTCTGCCTGTCACCCTATGATTTAGCATCCCTTCTGCCCTTGTCCAATATTTCCCCTTCTCTCCCTCCCTCTCATCCCCTGCTCCAACATGTGCTTTCAGCGGCCTTCTCCCCCCTTAAGCGTCTTTTCTTCTCCACTCCACCTTTCCTCCCTCCCTGCCTCCACCTTTGTGGCGCTTTTGCACCCGACCGACAACAGAACAGGCCCGGTCGGACAAATCTCCCTGTCCTGTAGCCGCGAATCTAAATTACCTTCTTACAGCAGCTGGATTATTGAAGCTGCTGTAAGAGGTAATTTAGATTCGCGGCTACGGGGCAGGGAGGTTTGTCGGCCGGGCCTGTTGTCGGTCGATCGGGGGACCTGACCAGCTGTGCACATTCTTCGGGGCGGACCGCCCCCTCCCCCCTCTTTCGTTCGCCATTGCCTTCTTCCTACCTGCCCTGCCGCAGCCGCACACAGCCGAACGGAAGTCTTCCTGATGTCAGCGCTGACGTCGGAGGAAGGGAGGGCTTTGCTTAAGCCCTCCCTCCGACGTCAGCGCTGACATCGGGAAGATTTCCGTTCGGCTGTGTGCTGAGACAGGGCAGGTAAGGAGAAGGAGACTACCCTCGCGGCTCGACCAACCCCGCTGCGATCCAACCCCGCAGGAACCCCGGACTTCGTTGTGTGAAACGAAGTCCGTTGTACGAATCAAGACATAAAGTTCGTTGTGCGCAGCGTTCACTGTGCGAGGCGTTCGCTGTGCGAGGCACCACTGTATATAGGACAAAAAATGAATGGCAAATACCCTGGGGGTCCTATAAAGGTGAGTACGTGGGAAACTAAAATAATATTGAAGAAGACTTTTTGTCGAAACACAGACCGTGTTGGGTCTTGTATCCCTAGCGGACTACGTCCTTTTAAGGCTTTTATGTGGATGATTTATTTTTATGTGGATGAAATTATTTTATGTGGATGATTTCAGTGCACCTTTGGAACTTTGACACTTTCAAATAAAGTCCATTTAGGAACATCGTCACTCCACAGAGTTTTTTGGGTTTGCTCTGGATTTTCTTCTTTGTGGATATTTTGGGGTCAGTTCCTTTTGATTTTTGCTACTTAGGATTTTAAAGTGTTTGAGGCTTGCGCAGATGAGGACGGAGCTTAGACATTGGTGGAATGAGGCATTATGACATCACAGTCTGAGCTCTAGAATGTTGCAAACACAAGCAGTGTCTCGCTTCTGGCTCACCACACAATTGTTTCCCACCTACTCAGTTTTATAGGACCCCCAGGGACCCCTGAAGAATACTTTTTGTCGAAACGCAGACCGTGTTGGGTCCTGTATCCCTAGCGGACTAGGTCCTTTAAGGCTCTTATGTGGATGATTTATTTTTATGTGGATGATTTCAGTGTACCTTTGGAACTTTGACACTTTCAAATAAAGTCCATTTAGGAACATTGTCACTCCACAGAGTTTTTTGGGTTTGCTCTGGATTTTCTTCTTTGTGGATATTTTGGGGTCAGTTCCTTTTGATTTTTGCTACTTAGGATTTTAAAGTGTTTGAGGCTTGCGCAGATGAGGACAGAGCTTAGACATTGGTGGAATGAGGCATTATGACATCACAGTCTGAGCTCTAGAATGTTGCAAACACAAGCAGTGTCTCACTTCCGGCTCACCACACAATTGTTTCCCACGTATTCACCTTTATAGGACCCCCAGGGACCCCTGAAGAAGACTTTTTGTCGAAACGCAGACCGTGTTGGGTCCTGTATCCCTAGCGGACTAGGTCCTTTAAGGCTCTTATGTGGATGATTTACTTTTATGTGGATGGAATTATTTTATGTGGATGATTTCAGTGTACCTTTGGAACTTTGACACTTTCAATTAAAGTCCATTTAGGAACATCGTCACTCCACAGAGTTTTTTTGGGTTTTCTCTGGATTTTCTTCTTTGTGGATATTTCGGGATCAATTCCTTTTGTTTTTTTCAAGTAGAAACTGAAATCATGTGAAAATGTTTGGTTTGCGCTGTATTATGTAGGGCTTGTGCTGATTGTTTGTTTGTTTTTTTACACAATCATTTGCATAGAAAATTGCAAATATATGCAAATTTGACAGCGATGAGGTCCACCCCGCTGTGTTCTTCCTGTTTAAAATGCACTTCCTGAAGTGGTGCAGCAAGATAATTCGATAAGACAAGCAGCCAGAAAGTGTCTTTTTTTAAATTCCAGACTGGAAACAGAATGAAATGAGCCCTAAAAAGTTTGAGGTGTAATTAGAATTCCCTGGAGTTCATGAACTGAAGCTACAAATGCAACACACGTGGCTAAGTTTGCAATGTTTGTAGATGTACCTCATCTTGCCTCAACTAGAAATTGTAATAACACAAAGAGGCAAACCGAGTCACATCAGGATTCATTAGGAGGACGCTCAGGGAATTAAACTTCACTCGCAGCTCACAAGCAAAATCGTGTGATTATAACAATCTAAAGGGTGCTCTCAGTGTGAACCATCAGCGATAGGAGTCCAGCTCCGACACTTCACTTCTGGGTCAAGGCGGTAAGCCCCCACCCACACACCATCATCGAGCACCCTGAGTGTGCTGAAAATTAAAGCAACCTTTTCTCCTGGCGCGGTTTTCACTTGGTAGTTCGTGAGATGTTTTTCAGATAAGTAATTCTTTTATTTTTTTCATTTTCTGTATGGTGATCTTTTGATTTTGTTGCGTGGTCCGGGGGGTCTGGCTGGCAGGGTTCATTTGGGGGTCGCTCAGGTATTATTATTGTTTGAGTTATTCTGATTTACTCACTGGTTTATTGATTTATTGGATTATTGGTGAAAGGTTGCTTTAATTTTCAGCACACTCAGGGTGCTCGATGATGGTGTGTGGGTGGGGGCTTACCGCCTTGACCCAGAGGTGAAGTGTCGGAGCTGGACTCCTATCGCTGATGGTTCACACTGAGAGCACCCTTTATATTGTTATAATCACACGATTTTGCTTGTGAGCTGCGAGTAAAGTTTAATTCCCTGAGCGTCCTCCTAATGAATCCTGATGTGACTCGGTTTGCCTCTTTGTGTTATTACTATATTAGGATTTTTGGCAACATTGGAGTGTAATTGTTGTGTCAACTAGAAATTGTGCAGTTTTCTATTTGGTTCCAATTTTATGAAATAGTTTACCTGTAGAATTGAGAAAGGAAGAAACTTTCCTAAATTTTAAAAGACATGTAAAGGCACATTCTTTTCTATTGGCTTTCTTACATTGACAGGATTTGGATTTAGTACTTCAATCTGCATCAATTAATTAATTCCTTTATTTTTTTAATTTTAGATTGTTAGATTCGTGAATCGCCTTTACGGCCTTTTATAAAGGTACCAGTGCTCTGATCTTGCAACTAGATTTCAGCAGTGCTTTTGATCTAGTTGATCTTGAAATAATGCTACATTGCCTAGACGCAATGGAGCTCTCGGGAAGAGTTTGGAACTGGTTCCTGGGTTTTTTAACAAAAAAAATCATACCAAGTAGTTTGTGATGGGAAATACTCCAGTTCTTGGAAAAATCCTTCGGGGGTCCCCGCTATCACCCAACTTATTTAATATTTACATTTCATCTTTAGGACACCTATTACAAAAGTTAAACTTAAAATACAATGGGGCTCATAATCAAAAGAGAAAAAACGTCTAAAAAGTGGCCTAAATGGCTACTTGAACGATCAAAAAGCCTGATCGTCCAAGTACCCATAATCAAAGCTGGTTTTAGACGTATCTAAAACCAGCTTAGGCTTTTCCCCTGCCTCTAAACGCACAGAGAGAAAAAAGGCGTTTTTAGAGGAGGGGAAAGGTCAGGCGGTGGGCGGTGGGCGACCTAGACCTAGGCTAGCAGCAGGTATAACCAAAACTTTAGGCAGGTTGCCTAGTCGGCACTTATACGTTTTGACTTAGACCAAGTCAAAACAGGTATAAGTGCCGAAAAGGGGCTCCTGAGCTGATCATGGCTGGCACGATCAGTTCAGCGGTCCAGCAACCTACCCCCCCCCCCCCCCGCAACCATCGCGGCAGGAGAGATGCCTCATCTCCCATACTGCGATGCGATCACCTTTCTACCCGAACTGCCGCGACCCTTGGCAAGAGAGATGCCCAATCTCTCCTGCCGCAGGTTGTGGCAGTTCGGTAGAGGAGTGATCGTATCGCGGCAGGGGAGATGGCCAATCTCTCCTGCCGCAATACATCACCCCCCCCCCCCCACACACACACACACTATCAGGGCAGGAGGGAGCCCAAGCCCCGCTGCTCCTCGATTACGTTCGGGGCAGGAGGAAGCCCAAGCCCTCCTGCCCTGTGATCTCTAATCCCCCCCACCCACAGGAGGAGCCTAAGGCTCACGGGCCTATTCTGGTTGGCCCAGGTGCCTCAGGCCCCACCTGTGGGCAGGGTTTGAGCATCCGTCCATCCAGCCAAAGTTGACTAGGTATGGAGGATGGGATTGGGGGTAGGGGGGGTCGGGTGGTTGGCGGGGGGTCGTGGGTCGGTGGGGGGCTCATCGGGGGTTCAGGGGGTGCAGTCATGGGGGGGGCGATTCGAGGGCAGGAGGGTAGGGGGTGGGGGTTACGTTGGACTTGGGGGGATTGGAGATCATGTGGCAGGAGGGCTTGGGCTCCCTCCTGCCCCGAATGTAATCGGGGGTTCAGGGGGGGCCGCGGGGAAGGAGGGCTTGGGCTCCCTCCTGCCCCGAACGTAATCGGGGGTTCGGGGATGGGCTGTGGGGCAGGAGGGCTTGGGCTCCCTCCTGGCCCCATCGGACTCAGCGGGGGGGGGGGGGGGGTTGGGGATCGCGGGGCAAGAGGGCTTGGGCTCCCTCTTGCTCTGATCTTCACTGGGGGTTCGGGGATGCCATGGGGCAAGAGGGCTTGGACTCCCTCTTGCCCCGATGTCATGGGGGGGTGGATTCTGTAACCGGTGTTGTTTTTGACAGACACCAGTTACAGAATCCAGCTTTTAGGCAAAGGACTGTCTCCTCCTTCGCCTAAAAGCTCTTGTTTTGGACGTTTGGGGCTAAGGCTTTTTTTGGGTTGATTATAGGGTATAAGTTTAGACGTAGTGGTGGTCTGGGCGTTTAAACAGCTGAACGTAGAGGCAAGCCATTATTTTTTAAAAAAACTAATTTTGGACTTTTTTTTTGATAATGGACATTTTCCCTGCTTCTACTTTCAACGTTTAAGGTCTTAGGCCAAAAGGGGACTTAGACGTTTTTTTTATTATGCCCCTCCACATATATGCTGATGATATCTTTATTTTAATTCCTTTGAATAGCATGACCAATGAAATTTTAGATATATATAAATATAAGAATTCAATGGTTTGTCAACCTAATTATAAATCAGAAATAATAAAAAAAACTATATACTAACTATAAGTGAGTGCTCAGTATGTAATATCATTCAAACACAGCAGTGTTATAGAATAATGATATTGCGACTTTCCATCATTGCACCCGCCTTCCTACCTACCTTATCCATAGTTGATGAAATAACCTAATGTTGAATCAACAACTAAACCATAATGGAAAAAAAAGATGGTACTTAGCTTCACGTAATGATTGGCAATGTCCAGGTTCAGGTGCAAGAGGTTAAAGAATCTCCTTTATATCCACTGTCGCTAGTTTGAAATCAAGTTCAAAAAAGTTCAGATGTTATTGTGATAATAAATCCCCCAAGAAAAATTCCAACGTGTAATGACAAAATAACCAAATCCTCAATGTGAAATGTTGTATGATAATCCACAAGACTCGGTCTACACCGTTACTTCCTCAACACCGATTGTGTTTCACAAAAAGTTGCTTCATCAGGAGGAAGACTGAAACTAAAAATCAAAATAACAAATATAAACCTATATATCAAACAATTACCTGAAACTTGTTATCAAAAAATCTTATAAAATTAAATACATTTAAGTTGTAACAGAAATCATTCATTATACTCTAAATGAAGTTACCCTTGGATCTCACATCGGAAGGAATGCGAGGACAGAGAATCACGTCATTGATTCTTATGTTGATAAGATGAACTAACGTTGAACGGCAAGACGGATATACTAACGTCAGATGGTCATGTGATAAGGTTAGCCAATCCAGAAACACTCACCGATGACAAAAAGACTATAAAAATAAATGTCAAAAAAATCCAAATTATCGTATAGTCCATTCTATCTCTTTGTTGAGTCCATCGTGGGTAACAGTGTTCCAAGAAAATATTATACGTTGTTCATGATATGTTAAAACACGAGAGATATTGCCCTGCCTGTAAAAGTCAAAATGTCTAATTACACAGAACCTCAGATCATCTAATGAGTGTTTTGTTGTGTGCCAATGGTTCGCTAGAGGAATTTCAGATTTATTAGTACGAATACAGCTCAAGTGTTCAGCTATCCTGAGTTTAATTTCTCTCTTAGTTTGGCCTATGTAAATCTTTTTGCATGGACAAAAGATCGCATATATAACTTGAGTTGTATCTCAATCAGAATGACCCCTTAAAAAATAAATTTTACTTACATTAGGAATCTCGATGTGATCAATAGATAGAGAATAACATCGAGATTCCTAATGTAAGTAAAATTTATTTTTTAAGGGGTCATTCTGATTGAGATACAACTCAAGTTATATATGCGATCTTTTGTGCTTTTTTTGCACTATGGAAATTAAAGACCATTAAAAAATATTTTGACCCTTTATCTTTCAGATTACTGGTTCGGTCATTGGTTTTATCTATATTGGACTACTGTAACATCATTTACTTGGGTATACCCCAAAAAACTGTGAGGAAATTAAGAATAGTGCACAATACAGCCGTCCGTTTAATATTTGGATTGAAGAAAAGCGATCATGTTAGTCCCTACTATAGATTGCTGCACTGGTTACCAATGGAGGCACGAATAATGTTCAAGTTCTCTTGTATTTATTTTAAGTCGGTTTGGGGAATAGCCCCTACCTATCTCTTACCTCATTTCGTGCTTTATATCCCCACTAGGATAACCAGAAGTTGTAATCTTTTTGCCTACCGAGGGATCACTGGTTGTAAATACAGGTCCTTTCTGGATAGAACTTTCATGTTTCAAGCAAGTAAACAGCAGTCTTGGTTAGGCAATTACATCAATGGAGCCAGGTTGACTTATGGCGCATTTCGGAAAGAAATTAAGACTGCATCGTTTGACAGATTTATCTCCTAAACAGAAATCTTTTTAAAATTAATAATTCTATTCTGACTATTCTTGAGAAACATGTTGTACTTTTATTCTTTGTATTCTGTAATTCGCTGATTGTCCAGCTCTCTTCAGTGTAAACCGCCTAAAAGTCGTAAGATATGTGGCGGTATAGAAGAATAAAGTTATGTTATATGTTATATTATGTTATTAAGTATTATATATTAGAAATTTATATGTTTTTTTCTTTACTATGTATATAGAGTTCTTTTCATTACTTGTTCACCTTTCCATCCTTGAAGGGCTGCATCTACAAGAGATTCCTTGATCGAACACTATCATTCCAAGCAGGCAAATGGAACAAACGTTTAACCAACTTTATTTCAAACACACTTTCTTATCAAACTTTCAGGAAGTCAGTCAAAACTTATCTCTTTGACAAATTTCTCTGACCCCCACTTCTGCCTGGATGCGTTCCTAAAACACTTCCAGATAAACTCGATTAATCTTCACATGCTAATGTAATTTGGAACGTTTTTTGTATTATCGCTGTCTGTATACAGTCTCTTCCTCTGTAAACCGCTCTGAACTATTTGGAGCATTGCGGTATATCAAAATTAAGTTATTATTATATTGTTAACCGCTTTGATCCTTTTTTTTTTTTTTTGACTAGTTAAGCGTTATATAAAGATTTTTAATAAACATAAACATTGCATCACAAATTAAGAGCATTCAGGTTAAGCACTAGTATCAGGGCAACGGTTTTTAGCAAAGGCCACAGCGGTACCAGCTTCGACGCTCATAGGATTCCTCAGTTGTTACTGAGGCTGGTGCTAAAAAACGTGCTATGGTTTTGTTTGTTTGTTTATTTCTCACCCGCCCTTGTCCTGGGCGAGTTACATATTAACATACAAAATAAAAGATTTACATTTATCGTACAAAACACTTCAGAGACACACTATAACAAATTACATACTTACATATCAAATCAAAATATATATAATATACACTTTGCATCAACGAAAAATTTCATTTAAGGCTAAAAGCAGCCAAACCCACACATACATCAAAATACATACATCCTGCCATTGAATCGGGCAATGGTGCGCCCGCATTTGGAGTACTGTGTCCAATATTGGTCGCCGTATCTAAAGAAGGATATGGTGTTAGTCGAGAGGGTTCAGAGGAGAGCGACACGTCTGATAAAAGGTATGGAAAACCTGTCATACGCTGAAAGATTGGAGAAGCTGGGTCTTTTTTCCCTGGAGAAGAGGAGACTTAGAGGGGATATGATATAGACTTTTAAGACTTTTAAGGATATGATATAGACTTTTACACTTATTATGAGTTTTAAAAATGAATAAAGATTAAAAAAAAAATATATATATATATATATAAAATTCCATACGTCATACAAGAGTATGACGTATGGAATTTTATATATATATATATATATATATTTTTATTTTTTTTTTAATCTTTATTCATTTTTAAAACTCATAATAAGTGTAACACAAAATACAATCATTTTATACTTTAACATCACTTAATATATCATCAAATGATAGCTCTCTTCAAATATCCCCCCTCCCTTATACTCAACAATTAATCATAAGCAAAAGAAATCATAAAATGTTCCCACCCCTCACCCCACTCTGGATGTGTATGAACAAAATGGAAAAAATTAATATTTATTCTATGCAGTAATTTCAGTCTTTATAGTATCTTGTTAATGGCTCCCAAATAACCTGAAATTTCTTAAAATTTCCTTGCTGCACGGCAGTTATCCTTTCCATTTTGAAAATACAACACAATGAGTTCCACCAAAAGCTATAATTCAGCCTATCCCAATTTTTCCAATTATTCATAATCTGTTGTATGGCAACCCCTGTCATAATGAGTAGAAGCTTATTATTATTAGAGGATATTTGACATTTAGCCCTCGTTGACATGCCAAACAATACGGTCTCAATAACAGACATCAATAAACCAAATAAAACAAACCAGACCATCGAACACCTCCGTGACCAGCACTCAAGAGTCATCACTCCTTCTGCCAAACTCAGACCCTATATTTCATTTCACAGAACAGATGTCTTTTCAACAGTTTTCTAAAGTTCTGAACATTTTGCTGCCGGTGAATGTATCCTGGAAGATTGTTCCACTCCCAGGAGCCGATGCAGTGAAAGACACTGTTTCTGGAAGAGGAAAGCCTTAACTCCCACACAGATGGTGCAGACAGATCACAAAGCTCAATTGAGCAGAGCAGTCGAGCCGTCTCACGTGGCAAGATGCTCTGGACCAGGTGTTTAGGGGGCCAACATCTGTAAGCACATAAAGACATTCACCAGTAGCTTGTACCTTTACTTTCAGCCAATACAACTTTATAAACTATTCTGTTACATGTTCACGTCTGTCCAATTTAAACAGAGAGCGCACCACTGAATTTTGAGTTACCTGAAGCGCCCCCAAGACTGATTCTGGTACTCCCAAGAACACCAGACTGCAATAGTCAAAAACGGACAAAGGGAGGGGAGGGTAAGTGCACAACATACTATTCTGAAACAGGGCAAGGGGTGTGTGAAAACCTCTCATCTGTCCTCCAACCAACTCTAAATCCAATTCCCTGCTTCATGACTCCTAGAGTCTCCTTGATGACCTCTGCTAATTTGGACCAACCTCTGGGGATAGGTTGATAAATTGCTCAGTTTTCAGTTATATACCTACTGCTGGAAACTTCCACATTTTCACTTACGGTATCAGGAACAAAAAGGAGCAGAGACAGCCAGGGAGTGAAGAGATGACCACAGGAAATGGAGTTTTGTGTTTTAATTTATTTATTTTGATTTATTAACTGCCTTTTCATGACGAGAGTCGCTCGAAGTGGTTTTGTGGAGTCTTCAAAGAACTCTGGTTGTTTGCACGTTTACACATTGATTCCTGATTTTGCTTAAGGGATTTTGGTGTTACCTATGTTTCGAATAGGCCTATGTTTCATCTATTAAGGACCCCCTGATGCAGGTGTTAGCCAAAACACAGTTGGGTTGGGTCAAGTCTGTCCCAGTATGGCAATTCTTATGCTCTTAAGTTGAAATGAAATACAACAGGGCCAGATTGTATGAATAAGAGGTGGGAGCAATAATACTCGCGTATATATTTGTTATTCTATCCATACTCGCCTCTCTTCTGATCCCTATGTTAATAATGCTGCTATTGTGGTTTTTGTCCTGTCGTTTCAGCTTTGTTGTGCCCTTGATCGTAAACCGCCATGTAACTGCCTGAGAATGGCAGTACATCAGATACAGCAAATAAACATTATCAATCTCTTTTTGTCATTCATGTACTAACCCGTCGTTTCCTTCCTTTACTCTTCCATTATTCTCCAGTGCCCTAATCGTCCTTTCTTAAGGCCTTCAAAGCCTTCTAAAGGTTTTCTGCACCTGCTAATTCCAGTTGCCCCTCAGCCTTTTTAATTGGCACTAGAATGATGCCTCGTTCTTTTTGTTTTCAGCACAGAATTCGTACTTGTGGCTCTGATCATATATGCGCTTCTTTTAGCTGGCAGTGTTCTCGCAAATGACCGCCATTGAAGCGGTGTGCCCGCTTCTTTCAAGCCCTTCACGACTGGCACAAATTTCTTCTTCCATCTGCCACCGCACCTCTCAGCAAAGTTCCTCATCGGAGGTTAGCCTGGGATACAGAAGACTCGTGTGAGACATTGCTTTTGCTCTTCTCTGTCATATAGGAGGCAAAGGAGTCAAAGAGAAGAGCTCATTCGCTGTCCCAGGTGCTTCCAGTTGCATATTCATGAGACTCATTTATCTCCCTGTGCTATATAGTCACTGATTAGAAGGCACATTTGTCTTGAAAACTGAGCAGCTTAGATTTATCCCAACTCTAGGAGATTAAAGCAACATTGCTCTTCATTAAGTTTCTGCTCAGTTCATCCAAGCTCCCTCCCCCTCCCCACATACATATATTAGCACACACTATATAAAACTCAACATTTTTTTCTTCCATAATAATGCATCCTGGACAGATCATTTATTAGCTGTCAATATCCAATCTAGAGACACTGAAGGAAAAAAAAAGCTCGATCAATTTCACCGACTCCTGTAGTCATGCTGTAGAAGTCTAGGTATACTCTCATATTAACCCTTTCTTTGGCCTTGTTGCTCAGAAGCAACATCTGTCTTCTATGGCTCTTATGGGAGATCTGCATCTCCGAATGCCTGTTATGCCAGTTTGCAAGAAAAAGGTACAGGAAGAGGGGGATCCGGGTGATCTTGGCGGGAGTATGAGGGGGCATTTTTTTCTGGGGGGTGTTCCAGCAGGAGAGAGTGGGCATCCCTCCTGCCATTGATCTTTGGGGGGGGGGGGGGGGGTTCCAGCATGAAAGACTGGGCATCTCTCCTGCCATTGATCTTCAGGGGTTCTGGTAGGAGGGACTGGGGGGTCTCTCCTGATGTTGATCTTCTGGGGGGGGGGGGGTTCTGGAGGAAAGGACTAGGCATCCTTCCTGATGTTGATCTTTGAAGGGGGGGTTTCCAGCAGGAGAGACTGTGCATCCCTCCTGCCGGTGATCTTCAGGGGGTGGTGCCATATACAAAGGCGTAATAAGGGGGGTACAGTGGTGCGGCCTGCCCTGGGCGTGGTCTTCCTAAGGACAGGGCACCCCTCCTTCTCTCCACCCCTCCCCACCCCGCTCCTCTCCTCTCCTTGCCACGTGTGCGGGCCTTTTACCTTCTCTCATACTTATGCACTACGCACTAATTTTTTTTTTTTAAAGGGTGTGCACTAATGGTGAAATTACTGTGTGTCAATTAATTGCAGGGAGCATCACTAGATGCAAATGTTGAACAAATACTGGGAAATTGTACACTGCTACCAATACACTAAGGGCTCCTTTGACCAAGGTGCGCTTGCATTTTTAGTGCATGCACAAGATTAGCGCACGCTATAGCACGCGCTAGCCCAAAAGCTACCGCCTGCTTAAAAGGAGGCGGTAGCGGCTAGTGCGTGCTGCATTTTAGCGTGTGCTAAACACGCGTTAAAACCGTTAGGAGCCCTAAATGATCACAGCTATAAATGTAATCTTTAAACATAATCGAAAGAGAAAAACGTTTTATGTTTTATCTGATAATGGAATATATGGGAGGGAGGGTTGGGATAGGGATAGGGATAAGAATTTGTGAGATGCATCGATGATTATTTCTAAGTGATGTATTTATTGTTTATGTGATTGAATATATTTTAACACTTAATGTAATCTTGAAAATGAATAAAGAATATTAAAAAAAAAAAAAAAGAAAGAGAAAAACGTCCAAAAACCGGCCTAAGTCAGCACTTGGACGATCATAAATGAAAGATGTCCAAGTGCCGATCATCAAACTGGGTTTTGGACGTATTTCTAAACGACCTAGGCCTTCTTAGTGCCCCTGAACGACCATAGCTAAACGGGGCATTTCAGGAGGAGTGTCGAGGGCGGGATTTGGGCGGGACGTGGGCAGGCTTCGACTTAGTCGTACAGCATGTATAACCCAAAGTTTTACAACAGAGCCTAGACGGAACTTGGACGTTGTGACTTAGACCATTTAAAACATGGTCTAAGTCACAAAAACCCATCTAAAGTGACCAAATAAGCACTGCACACACATAATACAGACCCCCACACACTACCCCAGTTATCACCGACCCCCCCCCAACCCCATAAAAATCGTAATTACACCTTTAAAATTCAGCCTCTCTAGACCATCATCACCTGGCAGCCTGGCATAGGAAAGCCTAGTCGTCCAGCACAGAGGCGGCTTAAGTCATCTTGGGGGTGGGTTAGGGACTCATGGAAAGGAGGACTCATGCCCATAAGCCCCTGTAATCACTGCATTGATACTTAAACATGTGCACTCCTCTATACACCCACATAACCCTTTTTTACTGACATATAAGTGGTTCCTGCAGCCATAAGGGCTATTAGGGTGGTAGATGAGTGGGTCTAGGGGATTCTGGAGGTGGTTTGGAGGGCTCACCATTACCTATAAAGAGCTGTAGTGAGGAGAAGACATGGCACCCTTTTTGTGAAGTTCACAGCAGTGCCCTGTAAGGTACACCACTATTTAGGTGCCATGTCTGGGTGCTCAGGCCATCACTTTGCAGACCCCTCCCACGTCCAACAGGGCTTGTTTTAGGCATTTTTGACTTGGACGAAAAGTTGGACGAAAATGTGGTGTACAGATGGACGATTTAGCAACTTGGACGATCAGATCGGCAGGACGTATAGTTAGACGATTTTCAAAAAAAATTTTGGACGCAATTTCCGAAAATGTGTCCTAGACTGTTTTTTACTTTGGGCGACTTGTGGCTAAGACGAAAACCGACTTAGACTTTCCTTTCGATTATGCCCCTCCACATATATATCTCAGCAAAACTGAAGTGCAATATATTCTCAGAGACCTGGAAAAGTGCTCGGAGACCTGGAGAAATTACTATATAAGAACATAAGCAATGCCTCTGCTGGGTCAGACCTGAGGTCCATCATGCCCAGCAGTTCACTCTCGTGGCGGCCCAACAGGTCCAGGACCTGTGCAGTAATCCTCTATCTATACCCCTCTATCCCCTTTTCCAGTAGGCAATTGTCCAATCCTTTCTTAAACCCCATTACCGTACTCTGCCCTATTACGTTCCCCGGAAGCGCATTCCAGGTGTCCACCACACGTTGGGTAAAGAAGAATTTCCTAGCATTCGTTTTGAATCTGTCCCCTTTCAACTTTTCCGAGTGCCCTCTTCTTCTTTTATTTTTTGAAAGTTTGAAGAATCTGTCCCTCTCTACTCTCTCTATGCCCTTCATGATCTTGTAAGTTTCTATCATATCCCCTCTAAGTCTCCTCTTCTCCAGAGAAGAGACCCAATTTCTCCAATCTCTCAGCATATGAAAGGTTTTCCATACCTTTTATCAGACGTGTAGCTCTCCTCTGAACCCTTTCGAGTAACGCCATATCCTTCTTAAGGTACGGCGACCAAAATTGGATGCAGTACTCCAGATGCGGACGCACCATTGCCCGATACAACGGCAGGATAACTTCTTTTGTTCTGGTCGCAATACCCTTCTTGATTATAGCAAGCATTCTATTCGCTCTCTTAGCAGCCGCTGCGCACTGTGACATCGGCTTCATTGTCATGTCCACCATTACCCCCAAGTCCCTTTCCTGTGTACTCTCATTCAATAATATACCTCCCATCGTATAGTTGTACCTCAAGTTTCTGCTCCCCACATGTAATACTTTACATTTCTCAACGTTGAACTTCATCTGCCATCTCGTCGCCCATTCCCCTAGCTTGTTCAAGTCCCTTTGCAATTCTTCACAGTCCTCTATAGTCCGAGCACCACTAAATAGTTTGATGTCATCTGCAAATTTTATTATCTCACACTTTGTCCCTGTTTCTAGATCATTTATGAATATATTAAATAGCAGCAGCCCGAGCACCGAGCCCTGCGGGACACCACTCGTGACCCTCCTCCAGTCCGAGTAGTGGCCTTTCACTCCTACCCTCTGCTTCCTACCTTCCAACCAGTTTCTGATCCATCTATGTACATCTCCTTCCACCCCATGGTTCTTCAGTTTCCGGAGTAGACGTTCATGGGGCACCTTGTCAAAGGCTTTTTGGAAATCTAGATATATGATGTCTACGGGGTCTCCTCTGTCCATTTGTTTGTTAACTCCCTCGAAGAAGTGCAATAAGTTCGTTAGGCACGATCTCCCCTTGCAGAAACCATGTTGGCTGGTTATATGGTTATTAATTGAGAAAATGGAAAAATCGGCCATTTTCTAGCTATGAGAAAAATGGCCTTAGCTTGCAGGAAGCATCTGTGTAAGTTGCGCGTTAAGGCCACTTTTTGCCACAGTTTAATAAAAGGATCCCTATGAGAGCTAAGATAAGTTGTACTGTTTGCTAAAATCAGATTTCTTGGCGTATTCCCTCTATAAAGGATTTTTTCTACACTAGGAAATCAAATTTTTCAGTAGTTGCCCCAACATTATGGAACGCTTTACCATATCAACTCCGTCATGAAAAACAACTTGATAGATTTAAGATAAGCTTAAAGACTTTCTTATTTCAAGATGCTTTCAACTGCTCTTGAATCATTTCTTTTCCACACAACCAACCGCTTCTACGAAGCGACCCTATCCCAAATGTTTTATCCTCTCCCTCCATTTTCTTTCCAACTCTTTTTTTTTTCTCTCTCTTTTCTTCCTCTTCTAATTATGTAACTTTACCCCTCATCCTCACTCTCAAGTTTGTCCTGTTCATGTCTTTAATGTACACTTTTATTAACTTCTCTTTTATAAATATAACCTTTTAACTCTATTTTTAACATTTTACTGTAAACCGGCTAGATACCAGTTGATGGTCGGTATATTAAAAATTAATAAATTTGAAACTTGCATGCATGTCTGTGATGTGTTTGTTGCAAGCTCTTGCAAATGTTAAATCTTTTAAAAATATTTGGCATTTGATGAAAACAAGGATTGATTGTATATTACCGGTGGCTGTTTTTTTGCATTAAAAGAAAATACAATCTCGTTTGCTGACGGGCTTACTCTGCGATTCTCTGCTTAGATGAGCTCCACTGAGCTCAGATAGGGTACATTAACATGTAAAAATAATAATTGCTAAAAAATAGATTTGTTTCAAAAGTGGTATCCTTATTGTAGGTCATGTTATATGTCATAGGCAGAGCACTTGTCAGCCTTTAGACTTTACAGTGCTACTGAGTTATCCTATATAATAAAACCCTAGCCGCGCATGCGCACTCCTATTTGCGTGTTCCATTTTCCCTGATCCGTGAGATGTAGGTTCGTGGCCGCAGGAGTGCGCATGCCCGAGTCCCCGGCCTTACTGCTTCCCAGCACCTACTGCACTCGCCGGCAGGACTGGCCGCCAGCGCTGGATTCCCTGCTCTCCACAAGATCGCAGTGTCGGCTCCTCTCTTGAGCCGCACCAGCGTCGGAGAAGGCTTCCGACGCTGGCGGGGTTCGAGAGGAGCCGACGCGACACTCGCCTGGAGCAGGCCAGACCGCGGGGCGGGCAGGGAAGCGCCAACAAAAAAAACTCCAGCTGCGAGCCGCTCAATGGGACCAGGCAGGCAGCCACGCGAGGGAGGGCAACAGAATGAAAAAAAGGTAACGTGCAGAGAGAAGCTAGGCCTGCCTGCGAGGAACACAATAAGGGAAGGGGGGGGGTTCCTTGGAGCAGGCTAGACCGCGGGAAGGGAAGAGGGAGGGGCCAAAAGGAGCAGGCCACATCGTGGTAAGAGTAGGGAAGGGGGTGGGGGAAAATGCTTCTACTGCTGCACAGGGACCTGGAGGGGGAGGGAAATGCTGTTGCAGCTGCACAGGGAAATGCAGGGAAAGAATGACAGACAGACAGCAGGAGGGAGGGAGACAGAAAGCAAGGAAGAAAGACACAGGGGCAGGGAGAGGGACAGAAAGACAGAGAAAGGGGGCCAGGAAGAGAGAGAGACAGTGGGAGGGAGAGAGACAGAAAGACAGACAGACATATATTCTAGCACCCGTTAATGTAATGGGCTTAATGACTAGTATTGTAATATTCAGGAAGAGTATGATTCAGAGAGGGTGAGGGCTACCAGACATTTATATTTCCTCAGACATGTCCTCAACAAAAATATTTCCTCCTATTGGTTTTAAAAGTATTTTCCTGTAACTTCATTGAGCCTAAATACCGACACCCAAGTTCAAAACATGCACCTACATGCAAAACAGATGTGGCTGGAGCTCATCGGGGAAGAAGATGAGGCTTTAAGGAGGCAGGGCTGGGGCAGAACAGGGCGGGGCTGGGCGGGTAAAACTGAGTGGAGATAGGGACAGAACGGGGCGGGGTCCTGTGCCTGGGTTTGTAAGGCGCTCAAACTATGGTAATCTTATCCATGCCTAATTTGGGCCAAATAATTTAAACCAGGTTTCGGTGACGGGTCTTAAGCATGCGCCGACAAACAAGCGCTGACAATTCAGCGCAAGACTTCAGCGTGCCGCAGAAAAACCTTCTTTTAAAGGGCTCGCATGGGGGGGAACCCCCCCCCACTCTACTTAATAGGGATCACGCTGCCATGATGGGGGTGTGGGGGGTGTAACCCCCCACATTATACTGAAAACTTAACTTTTTCCCTAAAAAATAGAGAAAAAGTTAAGTTTCCAGTATAATGTGGGGTTACAACCCCCCCCCCAACGCCAGCGTGATCACTATTAAGTAAAGTGGGGGGGGGTTCCCCACCAACACCCCACATCGGAGCCCTTTAAAAGAAGGTTTTTCTGCGGCACACTGAAGTCTTGCGCTGAATTGTCAGTGCTCGTTTGTCGGCGCGCGTCTGTCTCTCGCGCTTGACTATGAATCCCAGATTTCAGTTGGTATTTTGGGCACAGATCATGGCACTAAGTGCTGTTCTCTAACTCTGAGCACCATTTATAAAATAACACTATGTACTAATTTTTATCAGTGCTGTATACTGAATTTAGCCCTGCGCCCATATTCTATAAATGGCGCCTTAATATAGAAACATAGAAATAGACGGCAGATAAGGGCCACGGCCCATCTAGTCTGCCCACCCCAATGACCCTCCCCTACCTTTCTCTGTGAATAGATCCCACGTGTCTATCCCATTTGGCCTTAAAATCAGACACGCTGCTGGCCTCAATAACCTAAAGTGGAAGACTATTCCAGTGATCAACCACCCTTTCAGTGAAAAAGAATTTCCTGGTGTCCCCGTGCAGTTTCCTGCCCCTGATTTTCCACGGATGCCCCCTTGTTGCCGCGGGACCCTTGAAAAAGAAGATATCTTCTTCCACCTAGATGCGGCCTGTGAGATACTTGAATGTCTCGATCATGTCACCCCTCTCTCTGTGTTCCTCGAGTGAGTACAGCTGCAACTTATCCAGCCGTTCCTCGTACGGGAGATCCTTGAGTCCCGAGACCATCCGGTGGCCATTCTCTGGACCGACTCCAGTCTCAGCACATCCTTACGGTAATGCGGCCTCCAGAATTGCTCTACCGGTACCTAACTTCAGCGGCAAAGCTGTTCGAAAGCAATTTTTAAATTGTTTAAAAACCAAGAGGCGCCTACATAACCCGTGCCAAGATCACGTTTACAGGGGCGCCTTAGAACGCCTAAGGTCGAAATAGGCATTACTAATGCCAGAAATGAACTTACAGGTTGTTCCACATGCTCTCATATATTTCAAATCTGGCAAAATATGGCCTCAGGTACACCTCCTCCACCCTTAGTAATGTTCAATAGAGGTAGGGATACCGGTGTTTTTATTCCTCATTGGCCCACATTCTTTTATTGCAGTTATTTAGGTAAACTTTTTTTTTACTTTTTAACTTTTTTATCCACCATAATCTTTTTAGAAGTTTTAGAAGTTTCCTTGAGATTATTCTGTTTAAACATATTCAAATAAATTGTATACTTAGCTTAATATGCTACTGGGTTGCATGATCTGACATGTTTCGCAACAATTTGCTTTATCAAGGATCCCCCAGAGCCATTCTGTCTTAGGCATCTTTAGGTGCCTCTGCAGACATGATTCACGTCAAACATAGACTTTGGAAATGTAGGCCTCAAAAGCCCTCAAAACCTACGCCTGAGATAGCCGTGATTCTTCAAACAGCACCATTACGTGACGGACGTGCGATCGGCAGCCATTTTTTAGGCAGCCACCGCTACTGGCTCCATTTGTAGTATCCGGCCCTGTGTGTTTATGTAGCTCATAAACATTCATTAGGGTGACCCAGAAAACTGGACTGGTTTGCGGCCCTCCAGGATTGTCTATTTAATGTTTATATTCCCCTCCCCCTACAAAAATTTATTTTAACCTTTCATTTTTACCGGCCAGGTGCACGTTGATGATCGGTATTTTAAAATTAATTAAACTTGAACCTTGACATCCCCGTTTTAAGAGACAATTTGGTATTATTTTGCCCCTGTCATGGACTTTCCTCGTTTCAGTTACTGAGTGACAGTAAACATAACCATACCCATATGTTTGAGTGACAGATGCCGATTGGATTTTATCCGCACTTAGAATGAAATGATCACCAATAGCATAATTAGCAAAAGTAACACATTACTTACCATATGTGCAGCGTCTTCAACAGCCTGGAAATTCAGTCTGGAAAGACTAGGTTAAAAAGCAGCTGCTATATCGCAACCCTAATTCTGTACATATGCTACATCACAAGGTAGGGAGAACAAGAGGGCACTCTCTAAACTTGAAAGGGGATAGATTCCGTACAAACGTAAGGAAGTTCTTCTTCACCCAGAGAGTGGTAGAAAACTGGAACACCCTTCCAGAAGCTGTTATAGGGGAAAATACCCTCCAAGGATTCAAGACAAAGTTAGACAAGTTTCTGCTGAACAAGAACGTGCGCTGGTAGGGCTAGTCTCAGTTAGGGTGCTGGTCTTAGACCAGAGGGCCGCCGTGTGAGCGGACTGCTGGGCATGATGACCACTGGTCTGACTCAGCAGTGGCAATTCTTATCTTCTTATGTTCTTACAGTGTTCCCCCGCAAATTCGCAGTTCATGAATCGCAGACTCACTCATTCGCGGTCTGCTCTGACCGCCTCTTCCTGTAGTAAAGTTGGGCTACACCAATCAGGAGCTGCGTGTCAAAGCAGCTCCTGATTGGTGTAGCCCGACTTTGCTACAGGAAGAGGCGGTCGGAGCAGACCGCGAGCGATTTTCTTCACCTGCCGGCACTGCAAATGCCCTCTCCTGCCTCCCCTGCCTTTTGACAGGCAATAAACTGCATTTGTGGTTTTTCAAAATTCATGGGGGTTCCTGGAACGGAACCCCTGTGAATTTCGGGGTACTGTATAAGGCCAGTGGCATAGTAAGGGGAAGTATGTGGGAGGGCAGTCCACCCCAGGTGCGGTCTTCCTAAGGGTATAGCACCCTTCCTCCGCTCCGTCCTTCCCGCTCCTCTCCTTGCCGTGCACGCGCAATCCTTGCTTTCCCTGTACCTTTTTTACACCCCCAGCATGAGGTTGCTCCCCCACATCGGCATTGGTGCCCTCTCTGGCGTCGCTTCTGGGACCCGCGCCTCGAAAGTGACATCAAAGGGCAAACCGACACCGACGTGGGCATGCTACTCATGCTGGAGACGTTTTAAAGGTACGTGGAAAGGGAAGGGAGGCAATCATGCAGCAGGGGGGCAGGGAGGGGCGCCGCTCACCCTTACTACACCACTGTATAAGGCTAAAGACTTGTAATACTACTCATATATCCAAATGAAAACCCAAGAATGAGAGGATTATTATCAAGTAGAACGAGTACAAGTGGATCAATTCTTCACTCCGTCAAAAATTACAAAGATTAAGGGACACTCGATAAAGTTACAGGGAAATACTCTTAAAACCAATAGGAGGAAATTTTTTTTCACTCAGAGAATAGTTAAGCTCTGGAACGCGTTGCCAGAGGTTGTGGTAAGAGCTATTACCGTAGCTGGTTTTAAGAAAGGTTTGAACAAACTCCTGGAGGAAAAGTCCATAGTCTGTTATTGAGAAAGACAGGAGGGGGAGCAACTGCTTGCCCTGGATCGGTAGCATGGAATGTTGATACTCTTTGGGATTCTAGAATCTTGTTACTCTCTGGGATTCCGGAATGTTGCTATTCTTTGAGATTGTGTATGGAATGCTGCTACACCTTGGGTTTTGGCCAGGTACTAGTGACCTGGATTGGCCACCTTGAGAACGGGCTACTGGGCTTGATGGACCATTGGTCTGACCCAGTAAAGCTATTCTTAAGTTTTTATGTTCTTAAGTTAAAATATACATCTAAGGACAGGTAAAGTTTTCAGTGTACATCTATGGGCAGCATTTAATCCTAGCAGATGTCTGGAATTGCCTACATTACAGTCTGTCTTTAATTATTCTATAATTTAGATATATCTTTGACATCAGCAGATGAAACTGTCAGGTTTGCACAGATCCTGATAAAATTAAGTCTTTTTTTAATGCTCTGCAGTTGGGTGTAGTGAGTTATATCGCACGCAGTCTTTTGACACCACCTCCCTTTTTCTCACTTAGGTTTAGCGAGATTAAATCCAGTTTTGATCAATAAAATCAGAAACCTTCACCTCTTATGAATACGGTTGTTTTCAAAGAGGAAGAAAAGCTGAGGGGAAAAAAAAAATCCGACTGGTTATTACTGATAGCAGTTTAAATAGTGCTTTTTCTATATAACATTTCTTGCCAATCAACAGATAAGATGTTCCTATGCCAAGGTGACTCATTTCTGGGAGAAGACTTGGGATCAACCAAATTGAATTTTCTTCATCTGACTGCAGAACTTATTTGAAGAAGGAGTTAACGTTATGAGCACCGTTGAATGCAGTAAAAGTTGTACGTGCTATAAGACAACAAGGACTGAATTCTATATTTGGCACCTAAAATTTGTCAGAAAAAAAACGAGGCATGGTTTATAATAATAATAATAACTTTATTTTTCTATACCACCATAGTCAGATGACTTCTAGGCAGTTCACATCGAAGAGGGCTGGACAATCAGTGAATTACAGAATACAAGAAGTAATGGTACAATTTATTACACAAGAAACAAATAAGAGGAAAATATGAATCTCAAGTATGCAATACGGATCACAAGTATGCAATATGGATCTCAAGTATGCAATATGAATCTCAAGTATGCAATATGGATTTCAAGTATGCAATATGAATCTCAAGTATGCAACCCAGGGAATAAAGCTGGGCAATCAGCGAATTACAGAATGCAAAAAGTGAGGAACAGCATGTTACTCAAGAAATAGACAGAAGGAAAATATAAATTTATAAGTTTAGTGAGGCTTTTGTTTAGGAGATGAATCTGTCAAACGGTTCATAGACAACGGCGCGAAAGACAAAAGCGCGCGCCGACAATTGAGCGCAGCCGCCGTGCCGCTCTAAATTACAGTTTTTAGGGGCTCCGATGGGGGTTTTTGTTGGGGAACCCCCCCCTGTTTACTTAATAGATATCACGCCGGCGTTATGGGGGGTTTGGGGGGTTGTAACCCTCCACATTTTGCTGTAAACTAAACTTTTTCCCTAAAAACATGGTAAAAGTGAAGTTTTCAGTAAAATGTGGGGGGTTACAACCCCCCACGCCCCCCACAACGCCCCCACAACGCGGCGCGATGTCTATTAAGTAAAGTGGGGGGGTTCCCCCCCACGCCCCCCCGTCGGAGCCCTAAAAACAGTAATTTAGAGCAGAGCGGCGGCGCACGCTGCACTCAATTGTCTGGGCACGCCTTTGTCCCGGCGCACTTTTGACCTGACACCCTGTCAAACAGTACGTTTTTTTTTTTCAGTTCAAAAGTTTTATTGGTTTTACAATAAAGCAAAAAGGCATACAACAAGATCCAAGGATGCATAATACTCTCCGAAAGGCACCGTAGGTCAGCCTGGCTCCATTGAGGTAATTACCCAGCCAGGATTGTTGTTTGCTTGCTTGAAACATGAAAGACCTGTCCAGAAAGGATTTGTATTTGCAGCCGGTGATCTTTGGGTATGTAGATATGTTACTGTTTCTGGTTGATCATGTGTTTATAGAGTAATACTTATGCTTCAGTGGATTCCTTAAATTATGATCGTATCAAGTTTTCCTCATCATGGACTCTTGTTTGTGGAGTGCCTCAGGGCTCTCCTTTGTCTCCTAAATTGTTTAATTTATATATGACGACATTGAAATATTTGAATTTATCTATCTCAGAATTGATTTTTACTTGAGGTTGATCCATCACTATCAAATTTATCAGTAGCCATTAATTCCTGTATTTCCAGACTTCATGAATGGGCTTCCTTAGTGCGTATGAAGTTAAATGCCCCCAAAACCAAACTGTTATAGTTTGACCCTGTTTTACACAATTTACTTTTGGGGTCCTTTTACAAAGCCTCGCTAGCGGTTTTATTGCACGCACTGGATTAGCGTGCGCTAGCTGGAAATCTACCACCTCAAAAGGAGGCGGTAGCAGCTAGCACGTGTGGCAATTCCACGCGTATACTGTATAAATTCAGAGAAGTGATCTAATACAACTAGTTTATCTGTAACTTGTGTCCTTTATGAGGTGTCTGTTTTGAAGCCTTTTTAAAATCCAATCCATGCTGTCCTTTGCAGATAGTTAAAGCATCAGGATGAAGAGAGATAGCGGTTCATGAAATCCAATCCTAAGTTATTAACCTGTCAAATCTGACCTTCTCAGATTGCAATTTTTAGCTCACATACCTCTATTAAATACACAAAATATGAAATAAAAAATTGAAAAAAGAGATGTGACCTTTTGCATTAAAATGTATTTATAAAACATGTTACTACTCTTACAAGGGTCCTTTTACTAAGCTATGGTAAAAAATGGTTCGGGAACCGGTATACCCAGAGGATACCATGCAGAAAGACAGTGGGGAAGACTCACCAGATTATAGGCAAGACAGAAATCCTGACGGATTTAAAAGAACACAAGAGGGAAGGAAATGCAAGAAAGTAGCAGGCCGCAAACTCAAGTGTATGTACATGAATGCAAGGAGCCTAAAGAATAAGATGGGTGAATTAGAAGCTATGGCACAAAACAATAACCTTGATATCATCGGCATCATGGAAACATGGTGGAATGAGAAAAATGTCTGAGACACTGTGCTACCGGGATACACGCTATACCGCAGAGACAGAGTGGTACCAAAAGGTGGGGGCATTGCCCTATACGTCAAAGAGGGAATCGAGTCTACCGGAGAGAACACAAAGAATAAGTCAGAGTCTCTATGGGTCAAAATTACGGGAACAAATGGAATGGAAACAAAGATCGGCATCTACTACCGACCCCCAGGGCAGTCAGAAGAAATTGATGAAGAAATGACAAGATGAGATTAAACACAACTGAAAGGGAGGCAACGCAGCTATCATGGGTGACTTCAATTATCCGGGGATAGACTAGAACCTAGGTACCTCCGGCTGCGGTAGGGAGACCAAGTTCCTGGATGCTGTAGGCGATTGCTTCCTGGAACAACTCATCAAGGAAAATACGAGAGGAAACGCAATTCTGGACTTGATTCTAAATGGACTACGAGAAACAGTGCAAGGTGTAGAAGTAGAGGGAACGCTGGGAACCAGTGATCACAATATGATCCGCTTTGACCTGGACACAAGGGCGAAACATCTATCCAGAACGACGGCCACAGCACTGAACTTCTGAAAAGGGAATTACGAAGGGATGAGACTCATGGTGGGGAAGAAGATTAAGAAGAGGATAAACACTGTAAAGATGCTAGAGCAAGCATGGTCTCCTTTTAAGGTCACAGTCACCGAGGCACAAAATCTTTATATACCTCGTAACAACAAAGGATCCAAGAGAAAAAGAACAAGGAACCAGCGTGGCTCACTGTAGCAGTGAAGGAAGTGATCAGAGACAAGAAGACTTCGTTTAAGAAATATAAAAGGTCAAAAATGGATGAAAACTGGAAAAAGCACAAACAGCATCAAAGCAGGTGCAATAAGGTGGTAAGAGGGGCCAAAAGAGACTACGAGGAAAAAATAGCCAAGGAGGCAAAAAACTTCAAGCCGTTCTTTCGATATATTAAGGGGAAACGACCCGCGAAGGAAGTGGTGGGGCCGTTGGATGACGATGGAATAAAAGGAGTGCTAAAGGAGGACAAAGCTATCGCCAACAAACTGAACACATTTTTTACCGAAGAGGATATACACAACAAATCGGAAGCCGACAAGCTATACACGGGAATCGAAGATGGGAAACTGACAGGGTTGATGGTCAGTCTAGAAGAGGTATGCAGGCAGATTGATAGTCTTAAAAATGATAAATCCCCTGGACCGGATGGCATCCATCCAAGAGTAATCAAGGAACTGAAAGGGGCTATAGCTGAACTGCTTCAACTAATAGCCAATCTGTCGATCAAATCGGGAAGATTCCGGAAGACTGGAAGGTGGCGAATGTTACCCCGATCTTCAAGAAAGGTTCGAGGGGTGATCCGGGAAACTACAGACCGGTGAGTCTGACCTCGGTACCGGGAGGCGCTGTTAAAGGACCGCATCATTGAGCACCTTGACAGACACAATTTGATGAGGACCAGCCAGCATGGCTTCAGCAAAGGAAGATCTTGCTTGACAAACTTGCTGCACTTCTTCGAGGGGGTAAACAGGGGGATAGACAAGGGCGATCCAGTTGACATTGTTTATCTGGATTTCCAGAAGGCATTCGACAAGGTTCCACATGAACGACTACTTCGGAAGATTGCGAGTCATGGAATCGAGGGTGAAATACTCACGTGGATCAAAAAACTGGCTGGAGCATAGGAAACAGAGAGTGGGGATAAATGGACAATACTTGGACTGGAAGAGTGTCACCAGTGGGGTGCCGCAGGGCTCGGTGCTTGGACCTGTGCTCTTCAACATCTTTATAAATGATCTGGAAATTGGTACGACGAGCGAGGTGATTAAATTTGCTGACGATACTAAGCTATTCAGAGTAGTGAAGACGCAGGAGGATTGCGATGATCTGCAACGTGACATAAACATGCTTGCGAAATGGGCTGCGGCATGGCAAATGAGTTCAACGTGGATAAGTGTAAGGTGATGCATGCCGGTAACAAAAATCTCATTCACGAATACAGGATGTCCGGGTCTGTACTTGGAGAGACCTCCCAGGAAAGAGACTTGGGAGTTCTGATCGACATGTCAATGAAGCCGTCTATGCAATGTGCGGCGGCAGCGAAAAGGGCGAACAGAATGCTAGGAATGATTAAAAAGGGGATCACAAACAAATCGGAGAGGATTATCATGCCACTGTACCGGACCATGGTGCGCCCTCATCTGGAATACTGCGTCCAGCACTGATCGCCGTACATGAAGAAGGACACGGTACTACTCGAAAGGGTCCAGAGAAAAGCGACTAAAATGGTTAAGGGGCTGGAGGAGTTGCCGTACAGTGAGAGATTGAAGAAACTGGGCCTCTTCTCCCTTGAAAAGAGGAGACTGAGAGGGGACTTGATCGAAACATTACATGATATAGTGAGAAATAGTATGGTGAGCATGGGTAACATAGAATGACATGACTTGGTAAAATTGGTAAGGCAAGCCTGCATGATGAAATATAGCATAGAAGACATGGAACAGCAAACACTGTGTGGCAGACATGGTATGAGAGATTGAAGCATAGTAGATAGTGTGGCAAATATGGCATATAGTAGAGTAGGACAAAGAAGGCGAATAGTATGAGTGTGGAAGAACATTGTGTGAGAAAACATGTCGCGATCAGATATAGGACAAGTAGTTAAAAAAAATCCTTCTAAAGATACTTAAAAGTCACACTTGGAGCAGTAATGCTAATATATAGAGAGGGGGAAGAGCAAAGTACAGTCAAACCTTGGTTTGCGAATAATACGGTTTGCGAGTGTTTTGCAAAACGAGCAAAACACTCAAGCAAATCGTGCCTCGCAAACCGAGCGTCAACTCGATTTGCGAGCCCCCCACCCCCGACAAACGGCATCACCCACCAACCCAAACCTTTACTGCAATCTGGCACCAGTACGCAGCACCAACCCACAGGACGTGCCGGTGCCGGGAGATCCTGCCTCTTGCCGCTGATCTCTGCTGGGCTGGGCCTTAAGCATCTGTGTATACTCAAGGCCTTCTGGCTCCTGCTCACCCCGAGAATCTCAGAGAGAGCGGCAGCCAGAAGGCCTTGAGCATGCGCAGATGCTCAAGGCCCAGCCCAGGAGAGATCAGTGGCAAGAGGCAGGATCTTCTAGCATCGGCACATCCTGTGGGTTGGTGCTCCGTGCCGGTGCCAGATTGCGGTTTAGGTTTGGGTGTGCGGGCGCTGCCAGTTCTTGGGGAATGTGGGCTCACGGGCAGGGGGGGCAATGCCAGTTCTCAGGGGTGGGGTGGAAGCACGCCAGTGGCCTCAGGGGTGGAGGGTTCTTTTTGGGATGTGATGTGGTGGGGTGGGGTGGAAGCGAGTAGCACCTGTGGCCTCGTGAGGCACGGGGGGGAGGGGTCTGTGGAACGAATCAAGCGAGTTTCCCTTACTTTCTATGGGGAAACTTGCGTTGATATATGAGCACTTTGGTTTATGAGCATGCTTCTGGAACGAATTATGCTCACAAACCAAGGTTCTACTGTATATCCCTTTTCACTATTACCACAATAGTGTACTATCACATAAATAATGATAATAATAATTAGTGAGATGTATCTTCAGTGTGAGGTAGTAAGCTCCAAGAAGACCAGTGTTAAAATCACGGCTTCAATGCTTAATTGGCCCAGACTTTTCCAAGGTGAGTGGGAGCCCACCGTTTAGCCGCACACCATCATAGGAAACACCATGTGTGTCAAATAATAATGAGATAAGATGAGCCATATGTTTTTCAATTCAAAAATTTAACATCAATAGGAGATAAAACTTGGCTCTCCCCATTTCCCTTTTTTTGTATAAATACAGCTGCACAACGTCAGACAGAAAAAAACATCAAACAAACTGAACTTATCTTCTCTGTGACATCCTTGTATTGGAATTTTCTCTCGTCATCAGTGGTTTGACCAGGCTTGGTTTCAGGGACAAGAGCCTCTTCCTCACAATTTATTATAAGTGAAGCCGCCAAACCTCTAAAGGACAACACTGATGCTGCTGTTTGATACAGTGTAATAATAATAATAATAACAATTTATATACCACAATACCGTTAAGTTCTATGCGGTTTACAATAGATTAAGCGAGGTACAAATTGATTGAATTTAAGAGAATGACACGGTGACAAAATTCATCACCGTTCCCGTCCCCGCGGATAACCGTGGGAAATAATCCCTTGTCATTTTCTAATGTCTATTTCAACCTCAGTCCTTCTTCAAAGCAAAGCTTGCGGGTCATGGTTGTGGCCATTCATACTCTGATTCTTATGGGAGCCAAGGATAATGAAGCCATTGTGACATCACTGATGTGATTGGCTCTTAGGCACTGGTGGAATGAGGCATTATGACATCACAATATCTGCTCTGGATACCAGAGACTGTCATTCTGTAGTGTCTGTTTCAACCTCAGTCCTTCTACACCAGCATTCTTCAAAGCAAAGCTGGGCCCATTCATACTCTGATTCTTATGTGAGCCAAGGATAATGAAGCCATTGTGACATCACTGGTGGAATGAGGCATTATGACATCACAATATCTGCTCTGGATACCAGAGACTGTCATTCTTAGTGTCTGTTTCAACCTCGGTCCTTCTACACCAGCATTCTTCAAAGCAAAGCTTGCGGGTCAGTAGTTGTGGCCATTCATACTCTGATTCTTATGTGAGCCAAGGATAATGAAGCCATTGTGACATCACTGATGTGATTGGCTCTTAGGCACTGGTGGAATGAGGCATTATGACATCACAATATCTGCTCTGGATACCAGAGACTGT
Source organism: Geotrypetes seraphini (assembly GCF_902459505.1). Lineage (NCBI taxonomy): Eukaryota > Metazoa > Chordata > Amphibia > Gymnophiona > Dermophiidae > Geotrypetes > Geotrypetes seraphini. The sequence goes on from NC_047101.1 coordinate 37,661,510, forward strand.
CATTCTGTAGTGTCTGTTTCAACCTCAGTCCTTCTACACCAGCATTCTTCAAAGCAAAGCTTGCGGGTCAGTGGTTGTGGCCATTCATACTCCGATTCTTCCCTCTCTCCTTAAAGAATGACATGAAGATGGTTTCCCGTGGTTATCCGCGGGGACGGGAACGGTGATGAATTTTGTCACCGTGTCATTCTCTAATACAGTGCTTTGCTCTTCCCCCTCTTTATATATTGGCATTACTGCTCTAAGTGTGACTTTCAGATATAGCGTCTTTGATTCGAGACAGTGGAGGGTCAGAGGGTTCGGGGCACCCTTTCATAGAGGCTCAGGGGAAGAGGTGAGTTTTTATTGCCTTCCTGAAGTTCAGTAGACCTGCTAATGATCTTATGCAGGTAGGTAATTTGTTCTAGAAGTGCGGTGGGTAGTGCGAGTAAGATCTTTTTCGGGCATTCTCAAGGTAGAGGGCTCGTCCCGAGGGCACAAATAATCACTTCACCTTGCGAGCAACTGCGAACGACAGTCTGCAAAGACTGTAAAGTTAGTGTATGTTAAGTTTTGCATTAAACATGTAACTGCAGAATCTATTACACTTTAGTAAAAGGGACCTTAAGTGTGCTCTTAAAACCGTTTCTCTTGAGTATACTCTTAGGGCTCCTTTTACTAAGGTGCGCTAGCGTTTTTAGCGCACGCACAAAATTAGAGGCGTAGTCAGTAGAAGGAAGAAGGTGTTGATGCCCCTGTACAGGTCATTGGTGAGGCCCCACTTGGAGTATTGTGTTCAGTTTTGGAGACCGTATCTGGCGAAAGACGTAAGAAGACTTGAGGCGGTCCAGAGGAGGGCGACGAAAATGATAGGAGGCTTGCGCCAGAAGACGTATGAGGAGAGACTGGAAGCCCTGAATATGTATACCCTAGAGGAAAGGAGAGACAGGGGAGATATGATTCAGACGTTCAAATACTTAAAAGGGTATTAACGTAGAACAAAATCTTTTCCAGAGAAAGGAAAATGGTAAAACCAGAGGACATAATTTGAGGTTGAGGGGTGGTAGATTCAGGGGCAATGTAAGGAAATTCTACTTTACGGAGAGGGTGGTGGATGCCTGGAATGCGCTCCCGAGAGAGGTGGTGGAGAGTAAAACTGTGACTGAGTTCAAAGAAGCGTGGGATGAACACAGAAGATTTAGAATCAGAAAATAATATTAAATATTGAACTAGGCCAGTGGGCAGACTTGCACGGTCTGTGTCTGTGCATGGCCGTTTGGTGGAGGATGGGCTGGGGAGGGCTTCAATGGCTGCGAGGGTGTAGATGGGCCGGAGTAAGTCTTAACAGAGATTTTGGCAGTTGGAACCCAAGCACAGTACCGGGTAAAGCTTTGGATTCTCGCCCAGAAATAGCTAAGAAGAAAAAAAAAAAAAAAAAAAAATTTAAATTGAATCAGGTTGGGCAGACTGGATGGACCATTCGGGTCTTTATCTGCCGTCATCTACTATGTTACTATGTTACTATGTAAAATTACCGCATGGTACGCTTCTGGAATAATGCCAGCTCAATGCTGGCGTTAAGGTCTAGCGCACGGGGCAGTTTAGCGCACGCTCTTCTGCGCGTTAAGGCCCTAACGCACCTTAGTAAAAGGAGCCCTTAGTTTACAGCTGGTTCGTGTAAGTAATTATCTCACAAAAGAACATTATTCACTAAATTCATTATTTACCAGTTTTAATGACTACAGAATATAATTCATCCACAATGTCACTTGGCTGAACTGATTACCTATTTAACATTTTAAATTAAACCCTTTTCCACTTGAACTGTGGTTTTATTCACAAGCCCTGGAGATTATTTCACCTTTCAGAAGAGAACAGACCTTTTGTTGGGAGAATGAATAAGTATGAAAATGGATTGCTAAATAATGAATTATTTACATTGGACCTCTACCACCACTGCCAATCATGGTGTCCTCAGTGATCAATCCATGTCAGTTTGGTCCTGGAGTCTCACTGACAACAGGAGCAAATTAATTCAAACAACCCAGATCTTCTTTGAAGTATTGGTACAAGTGATCCTTTATTCGAAAGTCCAAAAACCGAAAAGCTCCGGCAACCGAAATTTGACACGATCTGGAGATGAAGAAAAATGGGGAGACCCAATGATCCCCTGCCGAAACACAGACCGTGTAGGGTCCGGTTGGATTTTTATCACTGTATTTTTTATCATTATACTTTTTAAATTGAATTTTCATGGTTTTATATGTCAGTGTATAATAAATTATCTCCAGAACATCTGTATCCACAGTTTTTTGTTTTTGTTTTCATCGGCAATCTGGAAATAGCCAATTCCCCCGCCGTGATACATGTTGAAACCAAAGCAAGCAGAAAACAACAAACAGACTGCAGATAATGTACAAGATGCAGGCGTTGTCTATTAATAAATGCAGTAACATATACAACCTTATAGCCAACCAAGGGACCCGACACGGTCCGTGTTTCGGATAACACGCCTTCCTCAGGGGTCCATGGTGGTTAAGGTATAAAGCAAACTGCATAAAAGATAACAAACACACGCCAATCACGATCAAATGGGGTCAAGCAAGTCTTGCACCATGGACCCCTGAGGAAGGCGTGTTATCCGAAACACGGACCGTGTCGGGTCCCTTGGTTGGCTATAAGGTTGTATATGTTACTGCATTTATTAATAGACAATGCCTACATCTTGTACATTATCTGCAGTCTGTTCGTTGTTTTCTGCTTGCTGTTGTTTACTGCAGACTACGTTGGATTTTCTTTCTCCCTGAAACCAAAGCAAGTACACCCAAACAGGAGATTCTATCTTTTCATGGTAGAACAAAAGAAGACAGAAAAGGCGACCTGGGGTGCTCAATGTCTTTATTCACAATTAGGACAATTAGCTGCTTAGTAGATTGATGTGTAAATCACGTAGCATTACTAAGCGGCTAAACTCCTATGAGTGATCTCAATCACCTATTTTATTTTATCTGACTATTGGTTTGTATATTTCGATGATAAGAAGTCAGTTGTGATACAGTGTTCCACATTGTGAATCAGACCCCCGAGGCAGGCCTTACGGCCGAAACACGTACATGTCGGGTCCTAATTGTGAATAAAGACATGGAGCACCCCAGGTCGCCTTTTCTGTCTTCTTTTTGAAACAAAGCAGGTGCATGGTTTTCTTCTGATCTCTGCACAATTCAGCTTTGGAGGGCTGGAAAGTGGAAAGTGCCGATTCCATTTAGGGTGGCAGTGAGAAGCCAAAAAGTTTGGAGGGCTGGCTTAACATTATCATTCTGAGAACTGAAAAATTGCAAAACCTGAAATATGCCTGGCCTCAAGGATTTCGGATAAAGGTTCTCAGGCTGCATTGCTTTTTATTGAACAAATATGATGGTGATGCAAATATAATTTCTAAAAACAGGGAAGCCACATAGTAGAGAATGACACGGTGACAAAATTCATCACCGTTCCCGTCCCCGTGGATAACCGCGGGAAATAATCCCATGTCATTTTCTAGTGTCTAGTTCAACCTCGGTCCTTCTACCCCAAGATTCTTCAAAGCAAAGCTTGCGGGTCAGTGGTTGTGCCCAATTATACTCTGATTCTTCCCTCTCTCCTTAAAGAATGACATGAAGATGGTTTCCCGCGGTTATCCGCGGGGACGGGAACGGTGATGAATTTTGCCACCGTGTCATTCTCTACTACATAGCTCTGTTAACATCTTGCTCTACATAACATAACACTCCATTTGTACACTGCAAACACCTCACAGTTCAGCATTTACTTAGTGCTTTTGGCACATTTACTTCAAAGTTTACAAGTGATGTTTTATATTTATGCAGATGACATTACCATATTGCTACCCTGTAAGGTTATCTCGAATGAATTGATTACTCAAATTTCTAATATTTTGGAAAAGGTAGAATTGTGGATGCTACAGGTTAGGTTGAAGCTTAATCCTGAAAAAAGTAGGCCTCTTTTACAAAGCTGCGCTAATGGCCCCAAAGCCCATAGAGATTTAAAGGGCTTTGGGGCCGTTGCCACGCGGCAGCCACTAGCGCGGCTTTGTAAAAGAGGCAGTAAGCTTTTTCTGGCAAGCCCTAATGAAAAAATTCAGGAAACAACTATACAATTGAAAAGTCAAAGTTTTGAGATAGTGTCAAATTTGAAAATTTTGGGAATAACTTTGGATCGCAGTTTAACTTTTAGGAAGCGTACAGATTTATTAATTTTAAAAAAGTTATGCGTTATTGTGGAAATTGAGGACCATCAAAAAGTTTTTTGATATGGAGTCCTTTCGGTTACTGGTCCAATCTACTGTATTGTCTGCTTTGGGTTATTGCAATATTGTTTATTTAGGGTTACCCAAAAAGATTATATTAAGTCTCTGATTAGTTCAGAATGCTGCAGTTCGTTTGATTTTTGGCTTTAAAAAATATGATCATGTTAGTCCTTTTTATGTCAAACTGCATTGGCTGCCATTTGGGGCCAGAGTGTATTTTAAGTTTGGGTGTATCTGTTATAAGGCGCTTTTTGGATTATTGCCCTCTTATTTGGTTTCTTATTTGAAACTGTCTTATTCAACAAAATGTGCTAGAAATTCAGGTATGTTCATCTTCCCTACCCCAAAGGCCTGTCGTTATAAGACTTTTTGGGACAGGCCATTGGAGTATCAGGCTGGGAAGATGAACTCCTGGTTAAGCCTGTTGATTGCTCAATCCTACTCCTACTTTACATTTAGGAAATTATTAAAAACTTACTGATTTGATAAACAAGAATGCTGATTTATAATATTTCAGATGAGGTTCTTAGGGCTCCTTTTATGAAGCCGCGTTAGCGGACTGCTGGGCACGATTGACCACTGGTCTGACCCAGCAGCGGCAATTATTATGTTCTTATAAATGATGCCATTTCATGATTGACATGTGATCAGCGACTGATGACATGGGCGCCTGATTTGAATAGATTGTAAGCTCTTATGTGTTCGCATACAATGTTGTGTATGCCTAGTAGTGGTATACAGTGGCGACGTAAGGGGGCAGGGGGCAGACAGCCCAGGGTGCATTCTTGGCACCAGCACCTCTCTGTCCCCCCCCCCCCCATGCCATGCTTTCCCTTCCCTGACCTCCCTGACCTCTTTAAAATCTTCGCCAAAATGAGCAACTCCTCTAGCCTGCTGCTCGTGCCAGATTGGTTCCTTCTGAAATCGCTTCCGGGTAGCAGGGCCAGGAAGTAACATCAGAAGGAAAGCCTACGCGAGCAGCCGGCTGCAGAAGCTGCTTGTGCTGGTGAAGATTATAAGAAGTACAGGAGTGGGAAGGGAGGGCACGAGTGGCACGAAAGGCAAGGAGGGGCAGAGAGGAGGGCACGGGGGGCGCAGCACTGTGATAAATACAAATAGTAAGCTATTAAAATCAACCTACCATATATACTCGAATATAAACTGGGATTTTTGGGCCAAAAAATTAGTCCAAAAATGGAGGTCATGGTTTATATTCAAGCCAACAATACACCCCCTTCCAAAATTATTGCTGGCTACTGCTACCAGGCTCTGCACCGTGCCCTCCTCCCTGCCCTAGCCTCATACCTCTACTGCCGATCCCCGGTGGAGGTGCAGCGGGCAGGAGTGAACTTTCTGAGTCCCTGCCCTCTGTTAACTGTCTGCTGCGAGTTTCTTCAGCCGCTGAGCAGCATGAGCGATTTGGCGCTGCTGTTCAGTGCTGAGCGACTTCCTTACAGGCTCCTATGAATTCTCGTGAGAATTTGCGAGAGCCAGTAAGGAAGTCGATCAGCACAGAGCAGCAGTGCCTGCTCGTGTTGCTCAGCAGCCGAAGAAACTCATGGCAGCCAGGTAGCAGTGGGGCAGGAACTTGGAAAGTTCACTCCTACCCGCTGCAGCTCCGCCGGGGATCGGCAGTAGAGGTATGAGGCTAGGTCAGGGAGGGGGGGCAGAGCCTGGGAGGGATGGAGAGTGCAGAGTCTGACGGGGGAGGGAAGGAAGGGTGCTCAGTGCAGAGTCTGACAGAGGAGGGAGGGAAGGAAGAAAGGGGGTTGATGCAATGCTTGACAGGGGAGGGAGGGAAGGGTGCTGGGTGCAGTGCCTGGCAGGAAGGGAGCCGGGTGCAGAGCTGACAGGGCAGTGCACTTGAATATTAAGCCACCTGACTTATATTTGAGTCAACCATTTTTCCTCCTTTGGGGGGAAAAGGGGGGTCTCGACTTATATTCAGATCGACTTATATTCGAGTATGTACAGTATTTACACTGTAGTGCTCAAGGATGCCATCAGCATGTTGGACCCATTAATAGTCTTATATAACCTAGCAAAATGAAATGTCCTTTTTGAGAAATTACTCTTACAAAACGTGACAGAAGGAGGGCAGCTAAACTTCAATGTGTTTGCTAAAGAAAATAATAGATTTCTGTTTCTTGTTTAAAGAAAATGGAAAACACACCACAGCTTTACATAACAAGGTGTCAGTTCCTTGGTGCTGTCTGTGGAGGCACAGGAAGGACATTGTAATTGAGACCCTGTCTCCACATAATTCTGTACCACTACCTGTTAAGAAGTCCAATGCAATTTGAAAAGAAACCTTTCTGGTTTTGAACAGTGCAGCTTAGTTATTTTGCTTCATTGAGAACAAGTCTGGACCGATTTGCTGAGCCTGCCTACCAGACAAGAAAAACTGGAAAATGCCACCAATTATGGAGCTGCTGCTTCACACTGTGTCTCTCAAGTCAGGGCCGGTTTACAAAAAGCTAGGCACTTCCAGTTGACAATGATTTGTCTCTCTCTGCTCCCATGTCTTCCCGTCCTTGTCTTTTCCACTTCCCCTGCTCATTACAAATGATGCCCTTTTAAAACATGATTATTTAGTCCGGCTTTTCTTGAAATTGCTAAGATCCTCGTGATCTAACTTGTGGAAACGTTCATGGTTAGTACCTGCTTTTGTGAAATTTAGCTAGGGATTTAAATAGTCTTCTAGCTCATCTTCATCCCTAGATAAATTTTACCCGAAAAGGTTTTGCTCCTTGCCATGACTAGAAACTTTTGCTCCTGACTGTGACATGACATATAAAATTGTGAAAAATAATATTATCCTCTCGCATAACATTTGAAGGGCTCTCATGGTTCTATTTTAAGGCCTTTTGATCAGGAGATGTGGTTTTGCGTCCTGTTTAAAGTTCGATCGGACCGTTTTACACCCTGAGGCAGCAGATATGTGAAACGCTGGGCGCCGTCCGTGTACCGATCAACTGATAAGATAAGTGGATATTTCCTCTATCTTTTTGCACAAAACAGCCCTGCTTTAAGTTTACAATTTGTGGGAGTAAGATTGTAGGTTTTTTGCCAGTGAGGTGTTCGCCCAACCACCTTGGACCACCATTGTGGTGGTGGAAGGGTTCCAGTCTGAGGCTTTTTCCTCTATTCATCTGAAACTCCCTTTATTGAAACTGTAGCAGTACTGTTCACTTTTTTTGCGACATTTATTATACTGTTTTGGTGAAAGTGTATATTCTATTTTAAGGCCTCTACTTGCTCCCCCAGGGCCTCTGAACTCTGAGGACTTTCTTAAGAGATCAGATTCCACAGGTGACCCTTGAGGAGAGGAATGCTGGCCTAGTGCCTAACCCTCAGTAAACCTGGTTATAAGAGAGAGGTTGTAGAGGATCTGCATTAAAGATAGTTTTCTTCTCTTCGTGACACGTCTGGATACATTCTCACTATTTTAGTCATAAATGGTACATCTTTAAACTTGAAAGAGAAGAAAACAATTTCTTATTTTGAGACCAAGGGTTCTGCAGTTAGGTGCGACGTTTGTACTCAGATTCCCCTGTAAATGTGTAATGACCTATCAAGGGAACAGATTTATTTTCTTTGAACCTCAGCAGTTGACAGAATTTATTTCTGCTAAAGAGCAAACTTAAATTCTTGAGAGAAGTTCAGTCTCAACCTGCTCAAGTATAAGGTTTTTGGTTATGTTCTCTCCCGCTACCATTTTCATTTTTCTTTGTACTATATGATTAAGATTTCAGCAATTTTAAAGCTTTCTCCCCCATGGATTGAGGTCTAACGATACAAACCAGTAAAAATTTATTTTGTGTTTAATGTTATGCCGTATGAGAAAGGGAAAAATTTTGCCTTGATTCCTCTATTTCAATTGTAAATGTTTATTATTACCTATTGTGTCATTTTAATCTTTGAACTGACTTGTATTATTTTCTTGTTTTGACTAATATTATGTCAATACTATAAAATGAAAATAAAGATTTAAAAAAAAAAAAAAAGATAGTTTTCACAGCAACTTGTGAACTACTATTTGGCTCTGCCCCCTCGGCTTAAATTAGTCTTATACTACTACCAAATTACCTTTCACATTTCTTCAGCTGATCTTAACAAGGACAACCTGCACAAACCTGAAGCACCTAACCCTCAAACCCTCTCACCAGATCAGGAAACTCAAATTTTTCCCCACCTGAAGAGCTACTGAGAGTATCTGCTCTGCTGAGAAAATAAAAAAACACTTCCATTGGAACATTTTCACTGGTGGTATTCAAACTTGTGAAAGGTAAACTTGGGTTTTAATGAGTTATATTTTTTGTAGTTCTCTTTTTTAGCTCAGCAAAATCAGTCAGGCAGTAGTGTAGCCTAACCCTAACCCTATCAAAGCTCAGATCAAAATAATGTATACTTATCCAAAGATAAGGATCTTATTAAAATTTTGTTCTTCTAAGATCTAAACCGTCTTTAGAAGGGAACCTAAAATTGAGCTTTTCTCCCGAAACCTATCAAAGCTCAGAGCAAAATAATGTATACTTATCCAAAGATATGTCTTCTACTTTTCTCCTCTCAAAAAGAGAATGTCCTCTTCCCTCCTTTTCTAACAGACTCTAAAGCAGACATGGGCAACTCCGATCCTCGAGGGCCGGAATCCATTCGGGTTTTCAGGATTTCCCCCAATGAATATGCATTGAAAGCAGTGCATGCAAATAGATCTGATGCATATTCGTTGAGGAAATCCTGAAAACCCGATTGGATTCCGGCCCTCGAGGACCGGAGTTGCCCATGTCTGCTTTAGAGTCTGTTAGAAAAGGAGGGAAGAGGACATTCTCTTTTTGAGAGGAGAAAAGTAGAAGACATATCTTTGGATAAGTATACATTATTTTGCTCTGAGCTTTGATAGGTTTGGGGAGAAAAGCTCAATTTTAGGTTCCCTTCTAAAGACAGTTTAGATCTTAGAAGAACAAAATTTTAATAAGATCCTAAGGCTCTCTATACTAGTCTAATATATTCCTAGTAGCTTAATAAGGTTAATTAATTAGCTCAATAACAAGATGCAGACAGTAGTCCAGCAGCAAGAGGGTTGCTATCCAGTCTTTTGCATTCAATGTCACATGTATGACTTTTTCCCGGTTGGCAAGAAGTTATATGTGTGTGCTCATTGCAAAGAGCTCCTAGCTCTCAGGGAACGAGTATATTCCCTTAAGGCTAGAGTAGCAGACTTGGAGGAGCTGAGGGAGACAGAGAAGTACATAGAGGAGACCTACAGAGATGTTGTATACAAGTCCCACCTCCAGTCTGGTAGCCCCTGTGCTGTCTTGGAGGAGAGAGGTCTCCTAGAAGGAAAGCATCACCCTGGTGAAGTAGGAAATAAACTTGTAGCTAAGTCCTGCCCACCAGGGGATGCAATATCCTCTTGCACCGAGGATGTGTCTCCAGGGGCTTTTACCCAGAAGGGAAAAGTTAGGACAGCGGTTGTAGTTGGTGATTCAATTATTAGGCTTGTAGATAGCTGGGTGGCTGGTGGGCGTGAGGATCGCCTGGTCACTTGCCTGCCTGGTGCGAAGGTGGCGGACCTCACATGTCACATAGATAGGATTTTAGATACTCCTGGGGAGGAGCCAGCTATCCTGGTACATGTAGGTACCAATGATATAGTAAAATGTGAGAGGGAGGTTCTGGAAGCCAAATTTAGACTCTTAGGTAGAAAGCTGAAATCCAGATCCTTCAGGGTTCCATTTTCAGAAATGATCCCAGTTCCACGAGCAGGACCCAAGAGGCAGGTAGAGCTCTGAAGTCTCAACGCGTGGTTGAGACAATGGTGCAGGGATGAGGGATTTAGATTTGTTACGAACTGGGCAACCTTTTGGGAAAGGGGGAGTTTGTTCCGAAAGGATGGACTCCACCTTAACTGGGATGGAACCAGGCTGCTGGCACTAATGTTTTAAAAGGAGATAGAGCAGCTTTTAAACCGAGTTGGGGGGGAAAGCTGACAGTTGCCCGGGAGCAGATGGTTCAGTGTGAGGTATCCTTGGAACATACTATTGAAACAGGATATTTAGGGAGTCCCGGTAGAGAGGTTACAATAATTGTGAAACAAAGCCAGTAGGGTTTAAGAGGAAGGCAGAGTAAAAAACTCAAATTTTCCCTGTCTTCTCAGCAGCCTATAGTTGCAAGGAAAATACACAATTTGAAGTATCTGTATACAAATACTAGAAGCCTACAAAATAAAATAGGTGAGTTAGAGTATATCGCACTGAATGATGAGACAGATATAATAGGCATCTCGGAGACCTGGTGGAAGGAGAACAATCAATGGGACACGGTGTTACCTGGGTACAAATTATATCACAAGGATAGAGTAGATCAAATTGGAGGGGGGGTTGCAATATATGTTAAAGAGAGAATTGAATCAAATAAAATAAACATTCTGCATGACATAGATAGCCGTGTAGAATCCTTTTGGATAGAAATTCCATGTGTGAAGGGAAGGAATATAAAGGTAGGGTTATACTACCGTCCCCCGGGACAAAATGAGCAGAGAGATGAAGAAATGTTTTCAGAGATTAGGAAAACTGGAGAAATGGGCAACAGTATAATAATGGATGATTTTAATTATAATCATTTAAAAAAACATGTTAGACACTTGACTTAGTCTATCTGGTATACATATCCATCGAGGGAAAAATTCAAAGTTATAAATCAAGAACTACTTTTTCCTTGAGGAGCACCCCTAGTATAAGGGAAAAGTTTTGGGGAGAATTGAGAGTACTAGGGTTGTAAAATTCCTAGATGTCATAAATGACTGCTTCGTGGAGCAACTTTTCCGGGAACCGACAAGAGGGGAGGTGCTATTTTAGATTTGGTCCTTAGTAGAATGCAAGACATAATACAGGAGTTAACTGTGTTGGGTCCGCTGGGAAACAGTGATCAACTTTGAGCTGATACTGGGAGTAACATCGCAAAAGAAATCTACTGTAGGGGCCTTTAATTTTCGAAAGGGTGACTATGATAAAATGAGAAACATGGTTAAAAAGAAACTAAAAGGATCAGTTGCAAAGGTTAGGACTGTAAACCAGGCATGGATGTTATTTAAAAATACCATCGTGGAAGCCCAGACCAGATGTATTCCACGTATCAGCAAAGGGAAAGAAGAGGAAACGAGAGCCGGCGTGGTTAAAAGGTGAAGTGAAAGAGGCTATTAGAGCCAAGAAAACATTCTTTAAAGAAGGGAAAAAGGATCTGAATGAAGAAAAATAAGAAGAAACACAAGCACTGGCAAGTTAGATGCAAAGCATTGATAAAGACAGCTAAGAAAGAATATGAAGAAGTGGAAACAGAGAGCGAGCGAGGGGGAAGCCAGAGCCGCCACCATGAAGTTTGTTTACAAGGAGGAGCATGCCTTTGAGAAGCGGCACTACAAGGGTGAGAAGATCCGCAAGAAGTATCCAGACCGGGTACTGGTCAGTGTGGAGAAAGTTCCAAAGACACGGATAGGAGACCTGGATAAGAAGAAATACCTAGTGCCCTCAGATCTAACAGTTGGACAGTTCTATTTCCTGATTTGGAAGAGAATTCACCTCCGGACAGTACTCTCCTGGCTCCCTCTCCCCCTCAAGAAGCGGTGAATTGGATTGTGGCATTACCTCACCTGCCACCAACCTGGTGAATATCATCTTAATTAGTGTACTGGAAGATTAATAAAATGGAGGTGAAGATGCTGATTAAAAAAAAAAAAAAAAGAAAGAATATGAAGAGAAACTTGCAAAAGAGGCAAAAACTCATAGCAATATTTTTAGGTACAACAGAAGCAGAAAACCTGTGAGGGAATCTGTGGGACCGTTGGATGTCAAGGAGCAAAAGGGGTGCTCAGGGAGATTAAGGCCATAGTGGAAAGACTGAACGAATTCTTTGCTTCGGCCTTTACGGAAGAAGATGTAAGAGATCTACCTGAACCGGAAATGATTTTCAAGGGTGATGATGCGGAGGAACTGAAAGCAATCTCGGTGAATCTAGAAGATGTATTAAGCCAAATTGACAAGATAAAAAGTGATAAATCGCCAGGACCGGATGGTACTCCCAGGGTACTGAAAGAACTCAAACATGAAATTGCTGACCTGCTGTTAGTGATCTGTTATCTGTTGCTAAAATTGTCTGTAGTACCTGAAGATTGGAGGGTGGCCAATGTTATGCCGATTTTTAAAAAGGGCTCCAGGGGAGATCCAGGAAATTACGGACTGGTGAGCCTCACTTCAGTGCAGATCAAAATGGTGGAAACAATTATAAAAAATAAAATGGTGGAACACGTAAACAAATATGATTTAATAAGATGGAGTAAGCATGGGTTCAGCCAAGGGAGATCTTGCCTCACCAATTTGCTTGACTTTTTTGAAGGTGTAAATAAACATGTGGATAAAGATGAACCGGTTGATATAGTGTACCTAGATTTTCAGAAAGTTTTTGATAAAGTTTTTCACGAAAGGCTCCTGAGAAAATTAAAGTCTCATGGGATAGGTGGCAAAGTTCAGTTGTGGATTAGGAATTGGTTATTGGATAGAATTTTTCTCAATGGAGGAGAGTGCTGCAGGGGTCTGTACTGGGACTGGTGCTATTCAACTTATTTCTAAATGATCTGGAAATCGGAACGAGTGAGGTGATTAAATTTGCAGGTGAGGCTAAACTGTTCAAAGCTGTTAAAACGCATGCGGATTGTGAAAAATTGCAGTAGGACCTTAGGAAATTGGAAGACTGGGCATCCAAATGGTAGATGAAATTGAATGTGGACAAAAGCAAAGTGATACACACTGGGAAGAATAACCTGAATCACAGTGCAGGTGAGGTAAGTGCTCCGACGCTCATAGAAGTAGAGTTAGGTTATAGAAGTGGTCAGGAACCACTTCACAGGTCATAGACCTGATGGGCCGCCGCGGGAGCGGACCGCTGGGCACGATGGACCTCTGGTCTGACCCAGTGGAGGCAACTTCTTATGTTCTTATCGTAGCATTTACCGTGCTGGCTTGTGCTAAAACCCTCTAGCACAGCTTGATACAAAGGGCCCTAAGATTGAAGACCTATATAGTACTGGAGACTGATATTCTGAATTTCTCATATTAAAGGACATAAGAGTAACAAATCAGCCCCGTTTACTAAGCTGTGTTAAACAGCGAGCAGGAGTTTTACAGTTACCATAAATGAAAACCAGCCTGTTCTAGCTGCTTAAAACAAGTAGGGATGGAGAGCAGGAGTGGTTAGCAGTACAGAATGACACGGTGACAAAATTCATCACCGTCCCCGTGGATAATCGCGGGAAACCATCTTCATGTCATTCTTTAAGGAGAGCGGGAAGAATCAGAGTATAAATGGCCACAACCCGCAAGCTTTGCTCTGAAGAATGCTGGTGTAGAAGGACCGAGGTTGAAACAGACACTACAGGATGACAGTCTCTGGTATCCAGAGCAGATATTGTGATGTCATAATGCCTCATTCCACCAGTGCCTAAGAGCCAATCACATCAGTGATGTCACAATGGCTTCATTATCCTTGGCTCACATAAGAATCAGAGTATGAATGGCCACAACCACTGACCCGCAAGCTTTGCTTTGAAGAAGGACTGAAGTTGAAATGGACACTAGAAAATGACATGGGATTATTTCCCACAGTTATCCGCGGGGATGGGAACGGTGATGAATTTTGTCACCGTGTCATTCTCTAGTTAGCAGTGACAGCGCATGCAAAAGTCAGTACCACATGGTAGCTGTCATGATTGCCAATAGCACAGGTGCTCAAACTTTACACTGCAGCAAAGGTCATACTAGGATTGCCAGATTTCACATTCGTAAAAATCTGGACACCTAGACCTAGCCCCCACCCCCAGGCCCGCCCATCCCCACCCTGTCCTGCCCCCAATCCCGCCCACGCCTCGCTGTTTGCTCTCGTCAGGCAGAAGGGTGTCCGCGCATGTGCAGAAGCGATGACGTCGCGTGCACTCGCGCATGCGCGTGATGTCATTGCGTGACATCCGTGCATGCGCGGATGTCCTCCTGCCGGACACAATTTCGGGGAAAGCTTTTCAAAACCTGGACAAAGAGCCATGTTTTAAAAAATCCATCCGGACCCCAAGACATGTCCTCAAAAGGAGGACAAGTCTGGGGGAAATCCGGACGTCTGGTAGCCCTAGCCATACCCCACTTCTGCTCCACACACCCCTCTGACTGTTACCTTTACTCCTCTATCCAAATCCCTCCACCACCACCCCTCCATACACACACACACACACACAGACACATACATCTGATACAAGCACCCTCGAGAAGACCTTCCACCTTAGTTCAAACCCTGGATTGAAATCCTATCCCTGGTGCAAACCCCTCCATCTTACTTCAGCCTGACCCTTCTACCACCCTCCTGCCCCTTCACCACCCCCAGGACTTACCTGGAGATAATCAGGTTTATTAAACTTAATGTGCTGCCTTATTACCAAATGGCAAATTTCAGCAGTATGCAATCAAAATCAAATAAAGGTGGGAAAGAACTCTGTTAACATAAGACAGTACCCCACCAGAAACCGCCCCCAGAAACAAATTTAATAAGATACCCCATTATTAAAATAATCAAGCCTGAACGTGTGGAGGAGCATTTTCGATAGGTCGTCTAAATCTGACTTTGGAGTATTAAAATCTACAGAACAGAGCTCAGAAAAAGGCATGTTGCAAGGCGACTGTTTGAAATACAGCTGATATTTGAGAAATAATTTTGTGTAGGGCTTTTTACATAATGACTGTAGTGACAAAGATTAACGGGAGGTTGTTTGGTTCTGAGATAGGAGAACTGATTGAATGTTACAGCTGCAGTAACCTAATAAAAATCAGGCAGTGAGTCATTACATGAATAGTAGTACAAACTGATCCTTTCTCACATTTATTGTAATTGGTTAGAAGCCATCATTATTGATGTTTCTCAGTAGCACAGCTGGACGAACGTTTGCTGCAGCCAATAGTTGGGAGTTCTCGGGAATTAAATACATTCAGCACTAAAACTCAGCTATAATCAGTTCAGCATAAACGTATTAAAATTAATAATGGTATAACAAACTCAAGAATGTAGAACTCTTCGATAAAAATGTAGAAGAAAAACCTTCTACTGTGCAAATCAGAAATGATATAAATGCTGCATAGTAGGGTTACCGCATGGCTCCAGAAAAAAAGAGGACAGATTGAGATATCCAGGTCTTACTTTCATTGAAAGCAATGGAAGTAAAACCTGGATGTCTCAATCCGTCCTTTTTCTGGAGGCATATGGTAACCCTTGTGCATAGGATTGAAACGTGATATATTATGTACACAACAAACCCAACAACTGGAATCCGTGCTATATAATAAGCAACAAATGGGTGTCAGGTCAAAAGCGCGCCGGGACAAAGGCGCGCCCGGACAATTGAGCGCAGCGCGGAGGCGCGCGCCGCTCTAAATTACTGTTTTTAGGGCTCCGACGGGGGTGTTGCGCCACATTGTGGGGGGTTTGGGGGGTTGTAACCCCCCACATTTTACTGAAAACTTCACTTTTTCCCCTCCACGCTGCGTTCAATTGTCCGGGCGCGCCTTTGTCTTTCGCGCCATTGTCTATGAACTGTGACTGTTGGGCTGACTGGATTTACTAAGTCAACTGGGTAATGTAGTAGGTCAGGGGTAGGGAACTCCGGTCCTCGAGAACCGTTTTCCAGTCGGGTTTTCAGGATTTCCCCAATAAATATGCATGAGATCTATTTGCACGCACTGCTTTCAAGGCATATTCATTGGGGAAATCCTGAAAACCCGACTGGAATACGGCTCTCGAGGACCGAAGTTCCCTACCCCTGCAGTAGGTGAATGTTAGTAAGTTCCAAAGTTATGATTGCTTATGTTCTTATGATCCAAAACTCTTTGGACATTGACTAGGGCTCCTCTATTCTGTGTCCTGCCGAAAATTCAGAAAACTTTGATTAGCCCCCCGGAGTGTCCTTTTATTTCCAATACAAGTTTGATATTAGAACTGTTTGTCCTGTTTCAAGGACATTTTTTTTTTTTGCGCTCGAATGTGACCAGTGAGTTTTCCTATTTATGGGATGCAACACATTTTTTGAGTAAGCTAACAGAGATTGAGGATATATCTAAAATTTTATATCTTGTCAGTCTTGTTGTAAGATTTCTGTATATGGTTATTCCACAAAATGAGGCTATTACAATCATCAAAGAATTTTGGGCGTTGTCATCTGATTTTAGATGCATTAGCTCTGACTTTTTAATAGAATTACTTGCCATGAAAATGCCATGGGAGCTACTATGGCCCCCTCAGTAGCAAACCTTTTTATGCAGAAATTTGAGGAGATGGTGATTAAGAGTAATCCTTTTTCGATATATATCATCGTTTGGCTATGCTTCATTGATGATATATTTGTAACTTGGACTGGTCCTGGTGATACTTTGAAGGCTTTCCATTAATGGTTGAATTCTAGGCATTCCAGCATTCAGTTTGCTATTTCAGTACATCCTTATCAGATTTCATTTTTGGATGTCCTGAGAAGCAAGAGATATGCTTGACTTTAGCCCTTCCCATGCATTCGGCTTGCTCACCCCATAAGAGCTATCTTTCATTACTGTTCCAGGGGGGGGTCTAAAGGGGTCTTTAGGGGTTAGGCGTCATTCAGAAGTCCAGGGTCTTCCAGGGATCCAGGGGAAGCCAGAGCAGCACAGGGCAGGAGTGATTGGGCACCCCTTTTGACTCTCTAGATGACAACCCTGAAAAACCAAAGACCTCCTAGAGCCTCCATGGACTCCTAATAAAATTGGAAGCTAGCTCCTGTTGGAGGGGTGGCTGTGTGTGTATGGGGGGGGGGGGCTAAATTCATGGAGAGGGTTTGCCATGAGCCTGACAGGACCCAGCTTTACAAGTCCGAGAGCATCAGACTGTGGCATTGCGGCCTGATGCTCCCAGATGGTAAAATAATCCCAGCATAAGACATATGGACTTAAAGATCTCAATCTGTTTACTAGTTTGGAGGAAAGGCGGGAGAGGGGACATATGATAGAGACGTTTAAATACCTACATGAGGTAAATGCACATGAATTGAATATTTTTTATTTGAAAGGAAGCTCTGAAATGAGAGGGCATAGGATGACGTTAAGAGGTGATAGGCTCAGGAGTAATCTAAGGAAATACTTTTTTACAGAAAGGGTGGTAGATGCGTGGAATAGTCTCCCAGTAGAGGTGGTAGAGACAGAGACTGTGTCTGATTTCAAGAAAGCCTGGGATGGTCACGTGGGATCTCTTAGAAAGAGGACGAGATAATGGTTACTGTTTTGGAGGTCATGTTTCTATGTTTTCGACCCTAATGCAACTTATGGTTTCATTAGGGTATTTGCATAATAATGAGATAAAAGCAAGCGTTGACATGTTTTGCTTCTCATTATTACCTAACCCTTGGTGTCTTTAATATTGCCATGATATTTTTAGTCAGGCAGCATTACTTTTTGGGTCATGTTAAGGGACAAATAATGTGCGTTAAAACCTTAATGTGGGTTTGATTCTTCCGCATCAATTTTTAGGGCACATTGTGCTTTTTATTCCTGCTACACCCATAGGAATAACATAAGCACAATGGCAGATGGCTCACACTAATGTCCATTGGTATGCACCGTCTCCATAGTTCCCACATCACTCTTCTGTTGAAGAGACCTATTAGGTGTCTTTAGTTAAATAAGCAGAGTTAACCTTCTCTAAAGTCTATAACATTGGCACTCACACCTCTTCCATAATGCACTTAGCACTTAGCATTCAAATAACAGTCCTGCAACTATGTTGGAGAAAATATCTTGGCCACAGCTTTATTTTAACACATCAATAAGAATTCAATGTTACAAAACAAAATTCAATTGAACTCTTCTTCCGAAGCAACTCCCTTATTACTCCTTCCCCATTAGCTAGTCGGTAACGACCTAGCTGCCCTGTTCAACTCAATCCATGTAATCATGTTCAAACCAACAAACATCCCCCTGTAAGACTTCTGGTGCTGGCCAACCTCAGAGCTTCCTGTGCCGGTGTTACACACACCTCCCTATTCCAATGAACATGTGAAAAAATCCCTAACCCCCGCTGTATATCCCAAACAACCCACACCTCCACTCTCCACCCTGCAAGCAGAAAACCTGAAAAAAAACCAGGGGTAGGAAGGGCAGGCAAGGCAAAATGCAACTAGAAAACCTTCCCTCTTAAACCCCAAATCCCCAGGCTCCCCCCCCCCACCGCTATTCCTACACCCTCCTCTTCAAAGCCACGCTCACAACTCTCATTTTTCCTTCATAAATCAGCTTCCTGCCCAAATCTACCCAATCAACAACTCCCAAATACCCACCAATCCCTAACTTACCTTTCCCTAGTAACTATCTACTACCTCACAGCCCCCCACTAATCACATACCTTGGACCCTCAACCAGCCCTCACCTCATCAAGCCTTGTCCACTTTTTCTCCTTTTACTTCTCCCCAATTCTATTCTCTCACATCTAATGTTATCAGCCCACCATTTATATCAGAGGACCTTCCAAAGTCATTATTAAGATGGACTTGGGAAAATCCACTGCTTATTTCTAGGATAAGTAGCATAAAATTAGTTTTATTCATGGGATTTTGCCAGGTATTTGCCAGGATTGACCACTGAGGAAACAGGATACTGGACCTGATGGACCTTAAGTGTGTCCCAATATGGCAAATCTTATGCTCTTGTGTCGTTTGATAAATACCCCCACCCCAAAAATAGCAGTATCATGCTAAACCGAGTAACCTCAGTTCTGTTTTCCTTATTTCTATAGGATTTATACAATTATCTTTTTGAAATATAAATAGCTGGTTCCCATTCCAAGAATATATAGTATATTGGTTTTCTTGCATGATACAACTAGTCTTGAAATCAAAGGGGAAAGTGTCTTGATTTTCATCAAAAGCGGGAAATTATAGGCTGGTAAGCCTCACTTTGGTTATTGGAAAAATAATGGAAGCATTGCTGAAAGAAAGGATAGTGAAATTCCTAGAATCTAATGGGTTACAGGATCTGAGGCAACATGGTTTTACTAAGGTAAATTGTGCCAAATGAATCTGATTGAACTTTTTGATTGAGTGACCAGAGAATTGGATCAAGGGCATATGCTAGATGTGATTTACTTAGATTTCAGCAAAGCCTTTGTTCAAGAAGGGTTTGGACAATTTTCTGAAGGAAAAGGGGATAGAAGGGTATAGATAGAGGGTTACTATACAGGTCCTGGACCTGGTGAGCCCCCGCGTGAGCGGCTGCTGGGCATGATGGACCTCTGGTCTGACCCAGTAGAGGCACTTCTTATGTTCTTTTGACATGGTTCCTCATAAGACACTATTGAACGAACCTCACAGGCTAAGGGTGGTGTTTTCGCTCAGAGAAAGGAAAGGTAAGTAGTGGAGTCTCTCAAGGATCGGTGCTGAGCCTATCCTGTTCAATATGTTTGTGAACGACATTGCCAAAGGGTTAGAAGGAAAGATATGCCTTTTGTGAATGATACCAAGATTTGTAACCAAGAAGGAAGTGGAAAACATGAAAAAGGATCTGCAAAAGTTAAAGGAATGGTCTAATATCTGGCAACTAAAATTCAATGCAAAGAAATGCAGAGTAATGCATTTGACGATTAATAATCTGAAGGAACTGTATGTGCTGGGAGGTGAGAGGCTGATATGCATGGATGGGGAGAGGGACCTTTGGATGGTAGTGTCTGAAGATTTAAAGGCGAAAAAACAGTGTGACAAGGCGGTGGCTGCTGCCAGAAGGATGCTGGGCTGTATAAAGAGAAGCTTAATCAATAGAAGGAAGAAGGTGTTGATGACCCTGTACAGGTTGTTGGTGAGGCCCCACTTGGAGTATTGTGTTCAGTTTTGGAGACCATATCTGGCGAAGGACATAAGAAGACTTAAAGTGGAGAAAGATGATGAAAATGGTTGGAGGTTTGCACCAAAAGGTGTATGAGGAGAGACTGGAAACCCTGAATCTGTATATCCTAGAGCAGGGGTAGGGAACTCCGGTCCTCGAGAGCCGTATTCCAGTTGGGTTTTCAGAATTTCCCCAATGAATATGCATTGAAAGCAGTGCGTGCAAATAGATCTCATGCATATTTATTGGGGAAATCCTGAAAATCTGACTGGAATACGGCCCTCGAGGACCGGAGTTCCCTACTCCTGCCCTAGAGGGAAAGAGGGACAGGGGAAATATGATTCAGGTGTTCAAATACTTGAAAAGGTATTAGCGTAGAACAAAATCTTTTTCAGAGAAAGGAAAATGGTAAAAACCAGAGGGCATAATTTGAGGTTGAGGGGTGATAGACTCAAGAGTAATGTTAGGAAATTCTTCTTTACAGAGTGGGTGGTTGATGCATGGAATGCGCTCCCGAGGGTGGTAGTGGGGAGGAAAATAGTGATGGAGTTCAAAAAAGCATGGGATGAACACAGAGGATCTCTAATCAGAAAAAAATGGATATATATTGACGAACTAAGGCCAGTACTGGGCAGATTTGCATGGTCTGTGTCCCATACATAGCCGTTGGAACGGGGGAGGCCGCAAGGGCCATGGCCTCCCCAAAAATTGATGTTCTCGTTGGTGCCCACCCTCCCACCTGCTTCCTAGTGCTCTAAATTAAATCTTCAGGCAGCTGCTGCATCAATGAGCAAGCCTGCCCCCGGAGCACTTCATTCTACTTCCAGGGCAGGCCTGCTCGCTGATGCTGTGCATTGGCTGCCTGAAGACTTACAATTACAACGCCGGGAGAAGGTGGGTGGGGAGTCGAGAGATAGGAAGAGGTTGCGCCTGTGCTGTAGGGTTCCACCATGGCTAGGGCAGAGCTCCTGAGCCCTCCTCCCCCCAAAAACCATGCGTTCCGACATCTCTGGTCTCACATATGGCCATTCAGTTGAGGATGAGCTGGGGAAAACTTCGACGGCTGGGATAGTTTACATGAGCTGGAGTGAGCTTTGACGAAGACTCCAGTAGATGGAACCTAAGCACACTACCGGGCAGAGCTCTGGGTTTCTGGTCCAGAAATATCTAGGAAAAAGGACAATTTAAATTAAATCATTAATTTATACAGCATGTACTGTTGGGCAGACTGGATGGACCATTCAGGTATTTATCTGCCATCATTTACTATGTTACTATGTTTTAAATTCCAAACACATAGAAGCTAATATCCTCTTGCCCTAGAGACAAAGTTCATAACTTGATCAGGTTTGATTTGTCTTTGGATTAAGGGTTTTGTTTTTTTTTCTTTTTTAGCAACTATATTTGTGTTGAAACTGTTAAAAAAAAACAACAATTTTCTATTTATTGAAAATGCAATGTGTTTATTCTGTTTCATTAATGATTGAGAGAATAATGTTCTCTTGAATATTTAAGTAATGCTGATTTGATTCATATTGTAATTTGAACAGACATTTTATTTTAAGTGCTCTGTGTTTTTATAATTTGCATATGATTTTACTAGAAATAGAGAAAAATAGAAAAATGAAAACAGATAAAGACAATATGATCTATCCAGTCTGTCCATTCATCCTATCTATTATTTCTCCCTTAGAGATTCTTGTATTTCTCCCACTTTCAGATACAGTCTTCTCCTCTACCAAGAGGCCATTCCATATATTGACCACCCTTACTGTGAAGAAGTATTTCTTCAGATCATTTCTAAGCCTATCTACTTTCACCTTCACCATCTCCTCATTCCAGAGCTTCCTTTCAATTGAAAAGAGACTTGACTCTTCTGCATATCTCCACTCCCACATATTGAGATCTTTAAGGGCTCCTTTTACAAAGCTGCGATAGCGTTTTTAGCGCGCGCAGAATTTTAGCATGCGCTAAACCCGTGCTATGCGGCTAGAACTAACGCCAGCTCAATGCTGGCATTAGCGTCTAGCGTGCGGCAATTTAGCGCATGCTAAGCTCACGC
Source organism: Geotrypetes seraphini (assembly GCF_902459505.1). NCBI lineage: Eukaryota > Metazoa > Chordata > Amphibia > Gymnophiona > Dermophiidae > Geotrypetes > Geotrypetes seraphini. The sequence goes on from NC_047101.1 coordinate 37,683,780, forward strand.
TAAAACCGCTAGCACAGCTTTGTAAAAGGAGCCCTAAGTCGTCCCCATACCATTTCCTCAAATCTCTGTTTGTTAAGGCTTTTTTTTTTTTTTTAGACTTTAGCTTTTTGATTCTACTAGAACTGTATGGTTGATCCATTTGTAAATGAGTTTATGTATACTGTCAATTTTTTTTCTACATAGTAACATAGTAGATGCCGGCAGATAAAGACCTGAATGGTCCATCCAGTCTGCCCAACTTGATTCAATTTAAATTTTATTTCTTCTTCTTAGCTATTTCTGGGCAAGAATTCAAAGCTCTGCCCAGTACTGTGCTTAGGTTCCAACTACTGAAGTCTCCATCAAAGCTCACTCCAGCCCATCTACACCATCTACATCGAAGCCCTCCTCAGCCCATCCTCCACCAAACAGCCATATACAGACACAGACCGTGTAAGTCTGACCAGTACTGGCCTTACTTCTTCAATATTTACTATTTTCTGATTCTAGATCCTCTGTGTTCATCAGTGGCATTCCGAGGGGGGGGGGCAGAGGGGCAGTCCACCCTGGGTTCACGCCCCAAAGGGGTGCACAGCTGGTCACCCACTGGGGAATAGGCTGCCGCCGGGGAAAGGCTGCCACTGCCGCAATCAGAAACAAGCCGGCGCCGAGTTCTCCCTCCCTGCTTTTCTTCCCCGCGAGGCCAACCAATTCTTGCCGCCCGACGTCAATTCTGACTTTGGTGAGGATGTTCTGGGCCAGCCAATCACTGCCTGGCTGGCCCGGAACGTCCTCTCCAACGTTAGAATTGACGTCGGGCGACGAGAGTTGATCAGCCCTGCAGGGAAGAAAAGCAGGGAGGTAGAACTCGGCGCCGGCCTGTTCCCGATAGCGGCAGTGGCAGCCTTTCCCCGGCGGCAGTGGCAGCAGCATGTTTCCCAATGGCGATGGCATGGGGGAGGGCAGGGAGAAAGAAAGGGGGGGACAGGTAGCCAGAAAGAAAGAAAGGGGGCAAGGTGAAACAAAGAAAGAAAGAAAAAAATCGGACAGAGAGAGAGAGAGAAAGACAGAGAGAAAGAAAGGGGGCATGGAGAGAGAAAGAAAGAAGGGGGCAGGGTGAAAGAAAGAAAGTAAGAAATGGGGAACAGAGAGAGAGAGAGAGACAGACATACAGAAAGAAAGGGGGCATGGGGAGAGAAAGAAAGAAGGGGGCAGGATGAAACAAAGAAAAAGTTGGGGGAGGGAATGAGGTCTGGAGGAGAGGAAGCATACAGGAGGTTGAAAGAAGGGAAGTAATATTGGATGCACAGTCAGAAGAATAAAGTGCAACCAGAAACTGATGAAATTACCAAACATAGGTAGGAAAATGATTTTATTTTCAATTTAGTGATCAAAATGTGTCCGTTTTGAGAATTTATATATGCTGTCTATATTTTGCACTATGGCCCTTCTTTTACTAAACCGCAATAGCGTTTTTTAGCACAGGGAGCCTATGAGTGTCGAGAGCAGCATGGGGCATTCAACGCAGCTCCCTGCGCTAAAAACTGCTATCGCGATTTAGTAAAAAGGGAGGGGGTATATTTGTCTATTTTTGTATAGATGTTACTGAGGTGACATTGCATAAAGTCATCTGCCTTGACCTCTTTGAAAACCCACGGAATATAAATGATAATTAACATTTTCTCTGCATACAGTGTGCTTTGTGTTTTTAAAATTTTATTGTTGGTAGATCATTTTGACTTGGCCACGAAGATAAGGGGGAGGGAGGGGAGCTGCTGAAAGACATCTAGTAATCCTTGCAGGCTTGACTGTGCAGGGAAATATTTTTGTAAAATCATGTTTTGTTATGTGACTGCATTATTTAGACTTTAATTTCTATGAATGAATAGAATGAAAATGATATAAAATTACTTGCTTGTTTTTATGTGCGTGCGCTGAAGGAAAGTGGAGAGAGAGTGGGCTGAGGACGCTGAAGGGAAATGGGGAAGAGAGAGTGGGGAGAAGACGCCGATTTATAAATTGACAATTGTACAGAATATTGTTTCTTTTTATACTTTAGTATAATAAGTTCAATATAAAACAATTCAAGGCTTGTGTGGATGGAATCAGGTGGTTTGCGGGGATGGGGACCGAGCTTACGGGGATTAGTCCAATAAAATGGTATTTTCTTATTTCTCATTATTTGTTTTATTTTTATTTGTTAATTTGTAAAGTGGTGCTTGTTATGTATCAGTTTTTTCAAATTTACATCTACTGTCTTTATATTTTGCACAGTATTAGAGGACATGTATTACTGTTTTTGTGGTGTTGTGGTGTTGCATTGTATGCAGAGTCTGGTTTCTTGGCGGTTCAGTTTAACTTTTGTCTACATATTTCTATTTTTAGTTTGTGATTATTCCATATTGGGCGAGGGTGCATCTGTCTGTGTGTATGAAAGGGACATGGCTTTCTGATAGCATCAACTGTACAGGATCAATTGACTGTGCATGATCTGGCTTGTTTAGTTTTACGATGTATGTTTTGGTGTTCTAGTGCTCACTGCAGTGTTTAAGATGCTGCCTTTTCCTAGGTACACTCTTGTGTGATATGTGGATTGTTACTAAAAATCATATTTATCATATAGATGGGGGGTGTCGAAAAATGATGGGCCCCGGGTGTCACATATGCTAGGTACTAGCAGATATATTGAAAACCAATGTATGTAAATAAAACTCTTTCAATTGGAGACTGTTATAGTAGAAAGATGTTATAGTTGTACAATTATGCAGAAATACTATGAAGCCAGTAGAGCTTAGTGTTTGCTCAAAAGGAAGGAAAAAGCCTCAGAACGGGCCTTCCCACCACCACAAAGGTGGATATAAAGGTGGTTGAGCCGTAACCTCACAGGCAAAACCTTCGTTTAAAAATGAGCACTAAAACACTTAGGCAAAAACTGTGCTTCACATACAAAAGATTTTTTGACAGAGGAACGAATCCCACTTATCTTAATGCTGATCGGCACACCAACGGAGGCCAGCGTTTCACTGACAGGCTACATCAGGGTGTGACCCGACCGATCAGTCTTTGGAGATGTCATAATTTTAAATAACACTAGTAAAAAATGGTATTATTTCATGTGGAAAATCAACAAAAGGCATAGGTATATAAATACCTAATTTTTTAAAAAAACTAGCTTTAAATTTTGTGTAAAATGTTATTTGCCTACATGGAATTTCTAGGAAATTACACAAAAATATACAAATTACTGGAGTATGTTTGTGCTCTGATAATAGGTTTTATGTGTTTGCATTGTGTATTAATGGATTTCCAAACATAAAAGTAAAGAATCTGAAAAACAAGAATGATTGTAGCGTTCTGTGTTGGGGTTTACATGGTAAACTGGTTCAATATAAAGTCCAAGGCATCTTCTCTTCCAACTCCAAGAACAGTGTGAAGAGGTAAGGAAGATAGTCATGCCTACATTGAGAAGGTAAGCTTGGTGTGGGTACAGCAAGTCTGGTCTGCAAACTATGTTGTGCAGTAAAGAGTAACGGGAGATAAGAGATGCAGCGGAGAAGATATTCAGAATCGGAGGTGAAAGAGATGAGAAGACACAGCTTGGAGACAATAGGGTGAGACCCAAGAAAACACTATCCGTCAACACAGAGGCAACTACACGTACCTAATTACTTGACTGACGCTCTGGAGTCTCTGAGCCTCCTATTGCCTGTACCATGACAACAAGTAGTCCCATATATATGGATTTTAAGCAGCAATAACCACGTATTAGTGCTTGCCGCCGCTTGGAAAAAGGGCCCCTTAGTTAACAAATAGGTCCAACAGGGACTTTGGTTAATTGATGTTAAAATCCCAAATCATGAGTACCTCAGTAATTATTTATTTAGTGGTTATACCACCTTTCCCGCAGCAAAATCAAGGTTGTTTACAATTAAAAAAAATCCCAAAAACAGAAACACTATAAAAGCATATAAAAATAAGACACAAGTATTAAAAACACCCTGATAACCAAATACTCAAGGAAAAGATGGTGAGTAGCACAATAATTCCATGGTTAACTATACACAAACAGGGACTCATTAGGATTATTTAAATAGCAAACTGACCCTCTGCACTTGGCTCAATCTTGCCTTAACCTCCAGTATAAAAAGAACTTTTTCAATAACCAGGTTCTACAGCTAACTTTGAATGTTTTAATTCAAGGGGAAGGGGGTTCTACAATGTGAGTGGAACACTGTTAAAAACAGTATTACGGGAGTTATCTAATTATAGTCATGCAAAAGATGGAAAAGTATCTCCATACCATTCCTACAACCACCAGTTCCAGTTAGATTTCTGAAGACCCACTAAGTAATATTTCCTTAGGGTATCTACACTACTTTGAAACGATAATATTTGCTACATCTGCTCCAATAAGAATACTGGCCACCAGAGGTCATTCTGTGTACAGAAATCAAGACCAACACTTGTAACATAGTAAATGACGGCAGAGAAAGACCCGAATTGTCCATCCATTCTGTCCAACCATACACACTCTATAAATTAATAATTTAAACAATCCTTTTTCTTAGATATTTCTGGGCCAGAAACCCAGAGCTCTGCCCGGTAGTGTGCTTCGGTTCTATCTACTGGAGTAATGTACTAATGGTAGTAATGTTTTCCTAATCTATTATGATTATTGGAGCAGTATTCTGAGGTGAATCTCTTCTCCCGTAGTTATGGGCTAGATTTACTTAATGACACTAAAGCATTACTACTTGCTAATACTCATTAGCAGGCCTTGTTTTATGTAATGAGACCTATTTACTAATAACATATGTTAATGGCATTACATAGTATATGTTAATTTGGGAGTGCACTTTAGAGCATTGAATCCTAAAAGTCCTAGCTTGACTGTATATATTTATTTTAGTTTATATACCACGTATTAATTGTCTAAGTAAGAACATAAGAGCATAAGAATTTGCCGCTGCTGGGTCAGACCAGTGGTCCATCGCGCTCAGCAGTCCGCACACGCGGCGGCCCCCAGGTCAAAGACCAGTGTCCTAACCAAGACCAGCCCTACTTGCATTCATTCTGGTTCAGCAGGAACATGTCCAACCTTGTCTTGAATCCATGAAGGGTGTTTTCCCCTATAACAGATTCCGGAAGAGCATTCCTGTTCTCTACCACTCTTGGGGTGAAGAAGAACTTCCTTACGTTCGTACGGAATCTATCCCTTTTTAATTTTAGAGAGTGCCCTCTCGTTCTCTCTACCTTGGAGAGGGTGAACACCTGTCCTTATCTACTAAGTCTATTCCCTTCAGTACCTTGAATTTTTCGATCATGTCTCCTCTCAGTCTCCTCTTATCAAGGGAGAATAGACCCAGCTTGTCTAATCTCTCACTGTACAGCAACTCCTCCAACCCCTTAACCATTTTAGTCTCTGTTCTCTGGACCCTTTCAAGTAGTACCGTGTCCTTCTTCGTTTACGGCGACCATTGCTGGATGCAGTATTCCAGGTGAGGGCGTACCATGGCCCGGTTATAGCGACACGATAACCTTCTCCGATCTGTTTGTGACCCCTTCTTAATCATTCCTAGCTTTCTGTTCGCCCTTTTCGCTGCTGCCGGTTTTCATTCAGGTACTCCGTTATTTTGTCCCTATCTGTCCTTGTGGGCTCACAATCCATCTAATGTACCTGAGGCATTAAGTGACTTGGCCAGGGTCACAAGGAGCAGTGTGGGGCTTGGACCCACAACCTCAAGGTGCTGAGGCTGTAGCTCTGACCACTAGGCCATTCCTTCCTTGTTATTGTAGTGTGGTAAATGGTGTATTTTTACTGCAGGGAGTCGGCAATCTGCGGTATCACAGTCCTTCAGTTTACTGTCTCCCATGACAAATGAATAACATAAGAATAATCTTACTGGGTCAGACCAATGGTCCATAAAGCCCAGTAGCCCATTCTCATGGTGGCCAATCCAGGTCCCTAGTACCTGGCCAAAACCCAAAGAGTAGCAACATTCCATACAGAATCTCAAAGAATAACAAAATTCCGGAACCCCAATGAGAGCAACATTCCAGAGCTGAGATTGTGATGTCATAATGCCTCATTCCACAGTGCCTCAGAGCCAACCTCATCGGTGATGTTACAATGGCTTGATTGTCCTATACTTGGCACACGTAAGAGCATAAGAGCTGCCATACTGGGTCAGACCAAAGGTCCATCAAGCCCAGTAGCCCATTCTAATGGTGGCCAATCCAGGTACCTGGCCAAAACCCAAGGAGTAACAACATTCCATGCTACTGATCCAGGGCAAGCAGTGGCTTACCCCATGCTCGTGAGCTGCCTCCAGGGCCACGTGTTAAAGGGTCAAATAACCATCAGTAAAAGGAATGGCATGAGAGCTCCCCATACCTAAAGCTCCTCTTGGCCCCCTCAAACAAGCCACCGCTTAGTGATGCTCCAACCAGAAGCCTCCCCCCCCCCCTCCAAGTTTAAGGGACCCATGTTCTAATTCCACTTCCGCTCTTTATTTATTTTTAAATTATGAGCCCTACAGGGATAGAAAAATATCTACTCTACCTGAATATATAAGACAGCTGCAAGCCCGAAGGCTATTGAAGTGCTATACATTCAAGTACAGTTGTTATTTTTCTGTTTCTGGAGGGACCACAATTTTTTTAAAAAACCCCAAAAACACTAACAGCTAAAGTGGGATTTGAACCTGTGTCCCTCAAGTCTTAACTCCCTGCTTTAACCACTAGGCTGCTCCGTGTGGTTATTTTATAAGATGAATATTCCTATCCTGCCAGAGAGACATCCATGTCCCATATTTTTCCAGTTCATAATTTGGACGTTTAAATTTGTAAAATGGATGTTCATGCTAGACATTTCCAACACGTGGACATCCACCTCACACATATATTAAAATAGACTTAATCCTGTTCTAAAATACATGTGAGATAGATATCCATTTGTGACCCATATTCTGGGTCACACATCTTTCTAATCTCCAACACCCCCACCTTTTCTTCCTCTCAGTCCACCCTGTTCTTTCATACAGGTACTGTCAAAGGCCTAGATTCACAAAGCAAACCGATCGTGTACCGATCGGTTTGCAACACCTTAGCGACCCCGGCCCGATTCACTTACCTCTCTTCCGACCATCCTCCGATCCGCTCATGTAAATGAGGGCAACAGCATGCAAAGTAGGCAGGGATGCGATTCACTAAAGAAAACCCTGCAATACCGACTGGGCCGGCCGATAAAAAGCGCCCGCTGAGGACCAGTCGCTGATGCCCTTTCCGGCTGCCCTGCCTTCTGCTGCCCTGCTCTCTGCCCTGTCAGCCCCTATCCTGCAGCCCCGAACAAGCTGCCTGCTTTTCTGCCCTGAACACGCTGCCTGCCTGCCCCAAACACGCTGCCTGCCTACCTCCCTGCCCCTCACTGCAAGCCCGTGGTTTAACCCACGGGCTTAAGTGGGTTAAAACCACGGGCTCCATTAAAACCATTGCCTTTTAAAAAAATAAAATCTAGGTCGGCCCTGAGATCCAGCGCATGCGCAGACCATCTACAGATGGTCTGCGCATGGGCGGGGATCGTTATCGAGCTATCCGGGAGGCAGATGGGGTGGCGTTCCTCCGATCTCCCCCATCTGCACATTACAGCTTAGTGAATTCATCGGACCTGCCTGGATCAGGCCTGGATCGGATCCGATTGGGCAAAGGTTCGTGAATCTAGCCCAAAGTCAGCTTAGCGACTTGACTCTGCTTTGGTACAGTCGAAGGAAGTAGCCGGCAGCAAGATCATAATCTGCAGATTCTTAATTCCTCTGAGTTCTGTCTTAAGGATTTCCATTCAGAACAACTTGTAAAGTACCATTAACAAAGGAAATCCTTTTGATTGCATCTGTAGCTTTAGAGGACAACAAAAATGAGAAAAATGGCCGAGTGCCATCTGTAACCAGCTGAAGAAGGTGATACATGATAATTACTGAACTGGGTTTCAACACGGCACAGAATCCCTGGCTTATAAATTCTCCGCCAGCACAGTGTGCCACGGAACAGATGCAACTTGATTCCCTGTTTGGATATCATTGTTTTCTAAACTACTACATCTGCGCTGAGCACACTTCAGAGAAAATGCATTCAGTAACATAGTAAATGATGGCAGATAAAGACCTGAACAGTCCATCCAGTCTGCCCATTAGTTATTCTCCTTAAAAATATAGCACTTGTCTCTTCTTTGATTTATCTGGGCCTTAGACTAAAGTCCACCTGGTATTGTCCTAGGTTCCAACCGTTGTTTGCAGGATATTTTATTTATTTCTTCCAGTTGTGCGTTGCACATACCTATACAAGCTCTTTGGCGACATTACAGAGGAAAGGGTTAGAAGAGGTTAGGGAGGACAATGGAGGGCAGGAAGATACAGGAGGAGAAGAGGATACAAGTGATTAGATGTCAAAGAGATGAGTTTTCAGTTTATTCCGGATATCTACCAATCTAATCTAATCTAAGGCTTGGCTTTATATACCAAGACATCATTCCAAGAAAGTTCGACTCGGTTTACAATAGTTAACTTAACAAAATAAAAACCATAAAGAATAACCAGTTCTAAGTCCTCATGTTCTAAGTTAGCGGAGTTCCCATTGATGCCCTCCCCACCGAATCACCATATATGGGACACAAACCGTACAAGTAAGGGGGGGAGGTCCACACCAGGCACCATCGTGATGGGGGTACTCCTCTCTCCCCTGCTCCTTCCCCGCCTCCACACTGCCACACACGTATGCGCTCCTTCCCTTCCCACGTACCTCTGTAGTGTTCCCGGCAGGGGTGTCAGATCAAAAGCGCGCCGGGACAAAGGCGCGAGCAGACAATTGAGCGCAGCGCGGAGGCGCACGCCGAAGAAAATTACTTTTTTTAGGGCTCCAACGGGGGGGCGTGGGGGGAACCCCCCCCCCCCACTTTACTTAATACAGATCGTGCCGCGTTGTGGGGGGTTTGGGGGGTTCCCTGTTTTTAGGGAAAAAGTTAAGTTTACAGTAAAATGTGGGGGGTTACAACCCCCCAAACCACCCACAACGCTGGCGCGATTTGTATTAAGTAAACTGGGGGGTGCTCCCCAACAAAAACCCCCGTCGGAGCCCCTAAAAACAGTAATTTTCTTCGGTGCGCGCCTCCGTCTTGCGCTCAGTTGTCGGCGCGCGCCTTTGTCTTCCACGTTGTTGTCTATGAACCCCCGGCGGGAGCAGCAACCTCAACCTGCTGCTTCCTTTGACTTCACTTTCTGGACCTGCACCTAGGAAATGATGTCAGAGAAAGAGCCAACACTGGCTCGAGCAGCAGGTTGGGGTTGCTGTTTGCGCCGGGAATGTTGAAGAGGTACAGGGGAAAGGAAGGGGCGCATGTGCACGGCAGGAGGGAACGGGTGGGGGAGGGGTGCCACTGAATGCATGCCAGAGGGTTGTGCAGAAAAGGCAGAAATTGCTACTATAATAAAAGGTAAAACAATTGCTATTACACTTCCGAGAATAACTTTTGGCCAGCTCTGACCAATCCCCGGACCTTACCTTGTGGTCTAGCGGTGATATGGGGCAGGAGCGATCTTCCTACTCTCCTGCCCCGTACAGAGACCTGTGCTGAGTTCCCGTGGTTTCACGAGACTACAACAGGAACCACAAGGTAAGGTCCATGCTCCGATCGCCCCCTTCCACCTTTGATCGTCCCCCCCCCTCCGCCTCTGATGGCCTCCCTCTCCCACCGATCATCCCTCCGCCACCTCTGATCGCCTCCCTCTGCTTCCGATCCCCCCTCCCCCCTCTGTCTCTGATCGCCTCCCTCCAAGTCCTGGGGGCCAGTTTTTGTTCGATACCAACAAGCGATTCTCAGGGGGGTGGCCAGGGGAAAAACCCGCAGATAATCGAAACCGTGAACATCGAAACAGCGAAAAGGGAGGGGGAAGCAATGCGCCCTCTAGGATTAGTCAGATGAGTGCAAATTTTTTCTTCATTTAAGCGACAAATCTTAATTTTTTTGTGTGTGTATGAGCAAAAAGTTCTAAAAAACAGATTTGCAAGTATTTTTATGAGCGACCACGTATAATCTGCATGCAGCGCTCCTAGACTGTATGAACATAGAGGCTAAGTTGCCAGTTTACGGTGGAGTGAAAGCAATACCAACTAGATTCCTCAGAATAAGATTTTGCTTAGCCTCTTTGCCTCCTACTTTGACTTTATTTTCAGTTTCCCTTGTGTTCTTTTTCTTGGTTGCATCTCTTAGGTGCCATCGACTCACATTCGAGTCCTAGCAGCTTGATGAATTACAGATCTAAAAAGAGATTGGTTTTGTGTTAGTCCGGAAAGGTCCTCCAGTGTCATCCCCATGGTTGTTTTCAACATGTCCAGCTAGGTTGTCCTCTTCACTTGGTTCCTTCATACATAGTGTCCTCCTCCAATGATCTTTCTCTTCTGACAGTGTGACCAAAATAAGACAGTCATAACTTCATCATTTGGGCTTCAGCTGGTTTGATCTCTTCCAGAATTAATTAGTTAGTTCTTCTGGTGGTCCACGGTATGCATAAAATCCTTCTCCGGCACCAAAGCCCAAATGAGCAGGGCAGGATTAATTATTCAAGGGCCCTTAGGTGCACAAGTACACTTGGGCTTTGGTGTATTTACCAAGGCAGCATCACTACCATGGCTTTGTAAAAGGGGCCATAAATCTTTAAAACAAAACCTCCCCATTGCATATAGTCCTTGAAACAAATGCTAAACCCTTAAATTCTAAAAATGCAAACTAATATGATTGAACAGAAAAATGATTAGTTATAGAATTTCTCTGTTAATAAATTACTCCTATTTTAAAACACTCCAACAGTCAACAATGCTGTCTCACAACAAAGTTCTCATATCACCATGCTTTTAACTTTCTTCTGGAAAATAGTAAAATAAAAAACAAAAGAGGGTTTCAGCAACGTCAACTATGTATGACAAGGAAAAGCTTAATAATAGGTGGGAATACTTATCCTATAGTCTCTTCTATTAGAATTCTTGTCATGCCACTGGTTACCGATTTCACATTGGTTGACATTTAAAATACTGCTTTTTTAAAAAAAAATATATATAAATCTTTATTCATTTTCAAAATTACAATAAGTGTTATATATGTTCAATCACATTAACAATAAATACATCACTTAAAAACTATCATTGGTATCTTACATAAACTCTTATCCCTCCCCCCTCCCCATCCCTCCCTACCATATATTCCATTATCTTATAAAATATGTAATATTAAAATATCCCCCTCCTTCACAATTAAACTAATAAATTAAGGGAAACAATGCCAACTAATCTGTACAATATTTTGTAAATGGTTTCCACACATCCTGAAATTTCCTGAAATATCCCCGCTGCGTTGCAATAAATCTTTCCATTTTATAGATATGACATAAAGAGTTCCACCAAAAATGATAACTTAATCTTCTCCAATCCTTCCAATTATATGTAATTTGTTGAACATAAGAACATAAGATGTTGCCTCCGCTGGGTCAGACCAGAGGTCCATCGCGCCCAGCAGCCCGCTCCCGCGGCGGCCCATCAGGTCCATGACCTGTAAAGTGATCCTTTGTCTGAAACCCTTCATTCCCCTTTTCCTTCTATCTATTAACCTTTCATAGTCCTATCTCTACCTCTATCTTTAACAAAAACAACTTGTCTTACTGTACTAGAAAGACTATGGCGCCCTTTAGTAAAGTGTGTTAGGAAGTTAACGCTCAAATTAGCGCACATTAGCCGCCAATGCACAAGCACAGTAACTGGTTTGCACTAAGAGTTAGTGCACGCTATACCACATGTTAAGAGCATTTTGTGTTAGCAGTGGTAACTAGGTGGAGCATGGCTGCAGAGTGGGTATGGAGACCAAACTGCAGGTAGGGCAAGGCACATAGCGCATACGAACTAGTACTTCTGTATAGGACACCTAGTCTCAGCAGCTGCCTAAACAGCTTTTGAGAATCGCACATGGGCGTCCTATATAGAATTATGTTTGTCCTGATGGACAGATGCCTAACCCTGCCTAACCACCCCAATTCTCCAACCAGCATCCATGTCACATGCACCGGTTAGAGAATCATGTTGCCGCTGAGCTGATCGCGGCAAGGGAATTTTCCTGCCCCGATCGGCTCTCTGGCTGCAGCAGGAAACCCCGCCCCCAGCTCCGAAGTCGGCCAGCAGGAGGGATGCCCAGTCCCTCCTGCTGGAACCCCCATTGAAAATTTGCTAGCCGACATTTCAGGTGCTTATTGCAGCTCTAGAGAGATGCCTAGGGCCGCCCAAGCTCGCCCAAGGCAACGTCCGGGCGAAACCACCTAGCCTCGGGTGAGCCTAAGCGGCCCTAAGCGCCTCCCTAACTCGTGAAAATGCCTACAATGTAGGCTGCCTGTCTCAGCATGGTTTTTTTTAAAAAGTACATCCCAATTGGCTAGTTAGACAGAGGTAGAACGCCTACCACTGCCTACTATGGGGATGCCGTTTATAGAATTTGCCCCTTAGTGCGAGTCCACTTAGAGCTTTCTAAATAGGATGGGCTACTCCCCAAATTCTATATATGAGGCTCAAAATTGCGAATGCAAATTTGCAGGAACCATAAACAACCCTAGAAACCCCCGATTCAAACCCACCCAAAAACCTCAGCGGCGCAGCTATGCGCAGACCTCACTCACAGTTTAATAAATATAGTATAATAAATATAGAGTTACATATAAAAAAAGGATAAAACTATATATATATATATATATATATATATATATATAACTATACAAAATAGACCGATGAAGACTTTAGTGCTAATGAAACTGTGAATGAAATCCACACACAGCTGCACCGCCGAGGTCCCCAAGTGGGTCCAAACCGAAAATTTCCAAGGCTGCCCATGGTTCCTGCTATTAGAATATAAACCTTAGACAAGTACTGCTATATTGCCTAAGATATCTGTGAATGCAAATTTGGGCATATGCCCAATTTGTGTGAGTGATTTATTTCAACAATGAGCAAATTAGCACCAATAATTAGCCGCCAGCAATTATTGGCGCTAATTGGGAACAATTTCAAGTTTATTAAATTTCAAGTTTATTCATTTTCAAATCAAACAATAAGTGCACAAAAATATATCATAAAAGCAATTTCCATATACCACTATATCTAACACATCAAATCTAATAGTGTAAAATCCCCATCCACCCACCCTTCATCACATTCTCAACTAAAATAAAATATACTATATTATACAATATATTCTAACATATCGTATTAAATTACATCCCAAATCCACCCTCCCCCTTGAGTGTGCTAGATAAAACTAAAAATGAAAAAGAAAAGGATCAGAAAAGAACTGATGACTATTCATCGCAATACTTTGCCAATGGCCCCCATATCTTTACAAAGTTATTATATGTCCCTTTTTGTACCGCTATTGCTCTTTCCATCTTAAAAATGTGGCATAACGAATTCCACCAGAATGTGTAATTAAGATTCTTGTGATTTTTCCAATTATTGGTAATATGTTGAATACTGCTTTTAACGTTTAAAGATAAGCAGGATCACACCAGCATTTATAGATAAACTACTTGTCCCTTACATTCCTTCATGAACACCCAGATCAAGTCAACAAAATATCCTTGGCTGTACCGTCAGCTCGCCATATAATCTATGATACTACCCCTAAATATATTTTTTCTGAAACAGCTCCTACTTTATGGAATGCTTTACCCAATAGCATAGGGGAGGGGAGGCGGTCCGCAACTCCTCTCCGCCCTCTCGCTCCTCTCCTTGCCGCGTCCACACGCCCCTTGTCTTCCCCGTACCTTTTTTTACTTCCCTGGCACAAGCTGCCCGCATCGGCGTTGGCACTCTCTCTGACGTCACTTCTGGGACCCATCACATAGGAAGTGGTGTCAAAGGGGGAGGCCAACATTGATGTGGGCATGCTGCTCACGCCGGAGAAGTTAAAACGGTAGGGGGAAAGGGAAGGGGGTGCACGTGCGGCGGGGAAGAGGGTGGGGGAGGGGATGCCACCCGCCCCAGGCGCCGCTCACCTTTATTACGCCTTGAAACCTCCTTAGCTAAATTCAGAGTCTGTTTGAAAGCCTTTTTATTTTAAGATGCATATGATACATTATAATCTATTTTTAAATCTTTCTAAAGTTTCTTTGAGGCCTTTTTTCCTCGTGTTGTTTTCCTTTATTCTTTCTTTCCCTGTTTCCCTTTCTATTTTATCCCACAAAATTTCTATTATGTCATTTGTTTTTAATTATTTTTATTTTTTTTCATTGTAAACCGCTCAGCAAGCTGATCATGTACACAAAGCATTTTTAAAAATGCTATTTAACTTAAGGCCCCTTTTACTAAGGTGCGCTAGCGGATTTAGTGTGTGCTTAGCGTGCGCTACAATACCGCACTTGCTAAACGCTAACGCCTCCATAAAGCTTGCGTTAATATTTTTTTGTTTAGCGTGTGGTTAGCGTGCGCTAAAAACGCTAGCGCACCTTAGTAAAAGGGGCCCTTAGATCTATAAGGTCTTATTTTGATGCTGTACCATTCCAGTTACTTGTGCAATCCCTGGTGCTAAATCTTTTGGATTATTGTAATATTATTTTCTTAGCAGGACAGCGATCTCTTTTTCGTAAATTGCGCATTGTTCAGAACCCAGCAGTTAGACTGATTTGTTATAAGAGGACATGTCCAGGTTTCCCCTGACATCTGGTAACCCTAGCTCAAGCTCTACTAGCTGACCAGCAGCTAAACAACGTGGAAGCCTGAGGCTAGAGAATGACACGGTGACAAAATTCATCACCGTTCCCGTCCCCGCGGATAACCACGGGAAACCATCTTCATGTCATTCTTTAAGGAGAGAGGGAAGAATCGGAGTATGAATGGCCACAACCACTGACCCGCAAGCTTTGCTTTGAAGAATGCTGGTGTAGAAGGACTGAGGTTGAAACAGACACTACAGAATGACAGTCTCTGGTATCCAGAGCAGATATTGTGATGTCATAATGCCTCATTCCACCAGTGCCTAAGAGCCAATCACATCAGTGATGTCACAATGGCTTCATTATCCTTGGCTCACATAAGAATCAGAGTATGAATGGCCACAACCACTGACCCGCAAGCTTTGCTTTGAAGAATGCTGGTGTAGAAGGACCGAGGTTGAAACAGACACTACAGAATGACAGTCTCTGGTATCCAGAGCAGATATTGTGATGTCATAATGTCTCACTCCACCAGTGCCTAAGAGCCAATCACATCAGTGATGTCACAATGGCTTCATTATCCTTGGCTCACATAAGAATCAGAGTATGAATGGCCACAACCACTGACCCGCAAGCTTTGCTTTGAAGAATGCTGGTGTAGAAGGACAGAGGATGAAATAGACACTAGAAAATGACATGGGTTTATTTCCCGCGGTTATCCGCGGGGACGGGGACGGTGATGAATTTTGTCACCGTGTCATTCTCTACCTGAGGCCTCACAAGATGAAGGCCTTCTGGAAGTCTGTATCAGATTGGGCGGGGATGCAGACCTTTAGTTTGCACATATTCTGAAGAGTCCCACTTCCTTGTTCTTTAGCTGTTGATCAGCCAGCTGAACTCTGGCTATTCTTCCCGCCCTAGATTAGAAGAGCGAATTAAAATATCCACCCAGGCTGCCTAATGACTTTTGTCACCTCCAGAATCTCACCACTCTTAAGAAGCCACTTATTTCGTCTAGTAGAAGTGCCAGCCCTGAAGCACCTGCTAATAAAAGGAAGGTGCAGATTAGAGAATGACACGGGGACAAATTTTTCCCTGTCCGCATGGGAACTCATTTTCCCGTCCCCACAAGTTCTTTTCCTGTCCCTGCCTCATTCCTGCAAGCTCCGTCCTCATCTGCACAAGCTTCAAACACTTTAAAAGCATAAGTAGCAACATTCTAGAGTTCAGATTGTGATGTCATAATGCCTCATTCCACCAATGCCTAAGCTCCGTCCTCATCTGCACAAGCCTCAAACTCTTTAAAATCATAAGTAGCCACATTCTAGAGTTCAGATTGTGATGTCATAATGCCTCATTCCACCAATGCCTAAGCTCTGTCCTCATCTGCACAAGCCTCAAACTCTTTAAAATCATAAGTAGCCACATTCTAGAGTTCAGATTGTGATGTCATAACGCCTCATTCCACCAATGCCTAAGCTCCGTCCTCATCTGCACAAGCCTCAAACCCTTTAAAATCATAAGTAGCCATATTCTAGAGCTCAGATTGTGATGTCATAATGCCTCATTCCACCAATGCCTAAGCTCTGTCCTCATCTGCACAAGCCTCAAACACTTTGAAATCATAAGTAGCAACATTCTAGAGCTTAGATTGTGATGTCATAACGCCTCATTCCACCAATGCCTAAGCTCCGTCCTCATCTGCACAAGCCTCAAACACTTTGAAATCATAAGTAGCAACATTCTAGAGCTTAGATTGTGATGTCATAACGCCTCATTCCACCAATGCCTAAGCTCCGTCCTCATCTGCACAAGCCTCAAACCCTTGAAAATCATAAGTAGCCATATTCTAGAGCTCAGATTGTGATGTCATAATGCCTCATTCCACCAATGCTTAAGCTCCGTCCTCATCTGCACAAGCCTCAAACACTTGAAAATGCTAAGTAGCAATATTCTAGAGCTTAGATTGTGATGTCATAATGCCTCATTCCACCAATGCCTAAGCTCCGTCCTCATCTGCACAAGCCTCAAACCCTTGAAAATCATAAGCGTTGGAGGTGTGTGCAGTTAAGGCAGAGCTTACAGGAATGGACAAGGAAAGCGATAAAACTCACGGGTAAGGGACGGGGAAATTGAGTTCTTGCGGGGAGAAATTTGTCCCCATGTCATTCTCTAATGGAGATCTCCACAGATACTTTTCACCTGGAAAGTAAACACATATTTCCCCTTTGAGAACTGGTGCAACGCTCACAGGGAAAAAGTGCCTGCAGACAATGGAAAATGTCTCATGAAACGGTCCGTTTACTAAGGTGCCTATAGGACTATAATGGATGTCTTAGTATTTAGCTAATTCGGTTAGCGCACTTTAATAAAAGGACCCCAAAGGTGGAAAGTGTTGTTGACCTCCCCTCCCCCCCCCCCCACCATTAACCAGAGAAAGGATGGGTCATTTTTAGACGGCCAATTTATCCAAACACAACGTTTTTGAAAATTGCCCTGAAATCGATCCTCTTCACAGAAAGAAATCTCTCAAGAAAGCAATCTTGAGAGGGACTTGGGTGTGCTGGTGGATGCATCACTGAAGCCATCTGCACAGTGCGCAGCGGCCTCGAAAAAAGCCAACAGGATGCTGGGCATCATAAAGAGGGGCATAGCAACCAGGACGCGGGAAGTCATCATGCCACTGTATCGAGCGATGGTGCGTCCGCATCTGGAATACTGCGTTCAGTATTGGTCGCCGCACCTCAAGAAGGACATGGCGGTACTTGAGAGAGTCCAAAGGAGAGCGATGAAACTGGTAAAAGGGCTGGAACACTGCCCATACGCCGAGAGGTTGGATAGGCAGGGGCTCTTCTCTCTGGAAAAAAGGAGGCTCAGGGGAGATATGATAGAGACCTTCAAGATCATGAGGGGCATAGAGAGGGTGGATAGGGACAGATTCTTCAGACTGAAGGGGACAACAGGTACGAGGGGGCATTCGGAGAAACTGAAGGGAGATAGGTTCAAAACAAATGCAAGGAAGGTTTTTTTCACCCAAAGGACACTTGGAATGCGCTACCGGAGGAAGTGATCAGGCAGAGAACGGTACAGGGATTCAAACAGAGACTGGATGGATTCCTGAGGGATAAAGGGATCGTGGGATACTGAGAAAGCTAACCAGAAAATACATGTAGAAACCCAACCAGGTCGTGCAGGTGCAAGACCGGAGGGCTAGGACTTTGATGGGAAGATAGGACTCAATTAGGAAACCAAGGAGGCATGGGGGCCCCTTCTGGTGAGTTAGACAGGTCGTGACCTGTTTGGGCCGCCGCGGGAGCGGACTGCTGGGCAGGATGGACCTATGGTCTGACCCAGCGGAGGCACTGCTTATGTTCTTATGTTCACCTTTCTGCCTACACGTACTTCCTAATTCTATTTTTATATATGTAAATAAGAATGAAACCCGCGTTCTAGACTTGTTCCCTGGTGACGAACGGCAGTTGTTTCGAGACTCGATTGGCCTCCTCTCCCCTGGGGAAGCAGAGGACACACGCTTGCTGATCCAGAAGGTCTTTTATAGGATCATTTCAACAGAACGTGTCTATTCCCTACGTACGTGGGATTCCCAGTGCACTCCTGGCTCCGTATGGCTCATTTAGCAATCTGCTGAGAAGATTCAGCCAGCAACTTCAGCAGGTGGTAATCAGTCGTCACTCCTGGCAGATATAATTAGTTCAAAGCTGCACATTTACAAAACCAGCAAAACTGAGGAGAGGCTCATATTTTCACCTAAACATTATAAAACACAAGGCTTTATTGTGCCGTTGTGCCTTTTTTATTAGCTTCCCCCCTAATTACCATGGTCTGGCATCTCCCCCTTCAGCCAAGGAAGGGGGTTGAGGACTGAAGGGGGAAGAGGCCAGACTGTGGCCGTGAGGGGGGAAGCTAGTCAAAAAGGCGTTGGTATAATGTACCAGCACGTACCGGCACAAAAAAGCCTTGTGTTTTATAATGTCTTTCCTATTCTTATTTACCTGTCATTCGTTTTTAATTATTTTTATTTTTTTAGTTGCAAACCGCTCAGCAAGCTGATCATATACACAAAGCATTTTTTTATGCTTGGGAACTGTTACCATGACCGCTGGCCTCATCTCTCTACCATGGCCCGCCTTCTTTGACATATTTCCTGTTTTCTGAGGCGAGCCAGGGCCAGTAGCAGGGCAGTGTTTGGAAATTGCTATCGCCACAGGCATTTGAACCCCCCCCCCCAAAAAAAAAAAAAAAAGTTAAATTCAAGGAAGGGGGTTGAGGACCGAAGGGAGGAGATGTCAGACCATGGTAGGGATAGCAGAGAAAGAGAATTAGTGAGGAAACAGGAGACTGAAGGAAGAGATGTTGGACCCGGGGTGGGGCTAGAAAGAAGGGGGAGAGGAATAGGGTTACCAATGTCACACCCATCTTTAAAAAGGGATCAAGAGGTGACCCGGGAAACTACAGACCAGTGAGTTTGACTTCGGTTCCGGGGAAACTGACGGAAGCACTGATTAAAGAACACATCGATGAACATCTGGAAAGAAACGAACTTTTGAAAACAACCCAACATGGTTTCTGCAGGGGGAGATCGTGCCTAACGAACTTATTGCACTTCTTCGAAGGAATTAACAAACGGATGGACAGAGGAGACCCCATAGACATCATATACCTTGATTTCCAAAAAGCCTTTGACAAGGTGCCTCACGAACGTCTACTCCGGAAACTGAAGAACCATGGAGTGGACGGAGACGTACATAGATGGATCAGAAACTGGTTGGCGGGTAGGAAACAGAGGGTAGGGGTGAAGGGCCACTACTCGGACTGGATGGGGGTCACGAGTGGTGTTCCGCAGGGCTCAGTGCTCGGGCCGCTGCTATTTAATATATTCATAAATGATCTAGAAACAGGCACGAAGTGTGAGATAATAAAATTTGCGGACGATACAAAACTATTTAGTGGAGCTGGGACTAAAGAGGAATGCGAAGAATTGCAAAGGGACTTGAACAAATTGGGGGAATGGGCGGCGAGATGGCAGATGAAGTTCAACGTTGAGAAATGTAAAGTATTGCATGTTGGAAACAGAAACCCGAGGTACAACTATACGATGGGAGGGATATTATTGAATGAGAGCAACCAAGAAAGGGACTTGGGGGTAATGGTGGACATGACAATGAAGCCGACGGCACAGTGCGCAACAGCCGCTAAGAAAGCAAATAGAATGCTAGGCATAATCAAGAAGGGTATTACAACAAGGACAAAAGAAGTTATCCTGCCATTGTATCGGGCGATGGTGCGCCCGCATCTGGAATACTGCGTCCAATATTGGTCTCCGTACCTTAGGAAGGATATGGCGTTACTCGAGAGGGTTCAGAGGAGAGCGACACGCTTGATAAAAGGGATGGAAAACCTCTCATACGCTGAGAGATTGGAGAAACTGGGTCTCTTTTCCCTGGAGAAGAGGAGACTTAGAGGGGATATGATAGAGACTTATAAGATCATGAAGGGCATAGAGAGAGTAGAGAAGGACAGATTTTTCAAACTTTCGAAAAATAAAAGAACAAGAGGACACTTGGAAAAGTTGAAAGGGGACAGATTTAAAACGAATGCTAGGAAGTTCTTCTTTACCCAACGAGTGGTGGACACCTGGAATGCGCTTCCAGAGGGAGTAATAGGGCAGAGTACAGTACAGGGGTTTAAGAAAGGATTGGACAATTTCCTGCTGGAAAAGGGGATAGAGGGGTATAAATAGAGGATTACTGCACAGGTCCTGGACCTGTTGGGCCGCCGCGTGAGCGGACTGCTGGGCATGATGGACTTCAGGTCTGACCCAGCAGAGGCATTGCTTATGTTCTTATGTTCTTATGAAAAAGAACGGATTGAGTCATCCGAGTTGTACTTCCACTTGGTAGGACATCTGGGTTTTATTTCTCTTTTTTCATCTTGGGGAGAGATATCAGAGAAAAGGAAGGGAGAAAGAAACCCTCTGGCTTACCAGAGATAACTCCAGCCTCAGCCTGCATTCTGAACTGGCTCTGACTTGCACCCGGGGTGTAGATGCCCAGCATTACCACATGTGCCGTCCCCCCTCCCTCCCGAGCATTGCTGGATTATAAGCTCCCTGTACAAATTTTCATTGGTAGTAAGTAGAATCTCCTACCTGCTACTCAGGCTGGCCTTAGCCTTCCTTCTGACATCACTTCCTGGTAGCCTGACTATGTGTATCCCAGGAGTGAGACTGGTACCTGAGGGACTATATTGCAAGGGACAGTTCCATACACATATCCATAGTTTCTCCTATTGAGTATTCTGGTTTTGGACTGTATAGCACAGTGGATAAAATAAAGGTGGTAGAGGCCAGGGTGATACTTGGACTCCAAGCTTAGGAGACTGATAGGCATCTGCCTGAGAAGTGCAGAAGAAAGGGATTCCAGTAAATCTTTCATGTACTGTGTTTTAAAATAAGCAGCAAAATATTATGCGGAGAGGCTGGGGCTTTTTTCCTTGGAAAAGCAGAGACTTAGAGGGGACATGATAGAAACTTACAAGATCATGAAGGGTATAGACAAGGTAGAGAGGGACAGATTCTTCAGACTTGCGGGGGTAACAATAACAAGAGGGCACTTGAGGGAATTGAAGGGAGACACATTCAGAACAAACGCTAGGAAGTTCTTCTTCACTTAGAGGGTGGTGGACACCTGGAATGCGCTTCCAGAGGAGGTGGTAGAGCAGAGTACGATTTTGGGGTTCAAAAAGGGATTGGACGAATTCCTGAAGGAAAGGGGAATTGAGGGGTATGGTTAGAGGGATACTATACAAGGCAAAATGTTGTATGTAAAAGATCACTAACAGGTCTTTGACCTGGAGGGCCGCCGCGGGAGCGGGCTGCTGGGCACGATGGACCTATGGTCTGACTCAGCAGAGGCGATGCTTATGTTCTTATGTTATGTGTTGTTGTTTTTGTGGAAGAATTGATATTTTGGTGCAAAGCAGTGCAGGACAAAGCACCTCGATAAACTTTCATTTTGATGCCATAACCCTGAATGGGATTAATAAAGAACTTTTATTTTTGACACCAAGGGGTCCTTTTACTAAGGCGCGCTAGTGCATCTTAGCGTGCGCTAGATATTAGCGTGTGTTAAATGCTAATGCGCAACAACATGAGGATATAATGTCAAAAATAGGAGAGGTGAGGATGATTGTACAAACAAAATTTTCAGGGCTGAGAAGTCAAAGCAAAATATGTAACACAAAGAGAAGACTTCTCAGAAGAGAGGTCACAAACTTATTTTTAGAAGAAGATTCAGTTACTGTAAAGGACACTTAGGCATACACTCAGAATATGTGTAGTCCGACCAAGAGCCAAAGCTCCTATAGCCGAACCCACCGTCCCATCACTGTGTCTGGCTATTAAGGGTTGAAAATAAGATGTTCTTCTGAAATATCTGACTGAATTTTTCAATGGCAGGAAGGATAAAGAAATCCTACTTAACTTAAATTTGGTCTAGTGGAGGTCCCAACATGGGCCATGTTTCGTGGTCTTTTTCAAGGAACCCAGAGGGAAGAAATGGAAAAAATTCCAATGCCAGAGAAAAGCAGGGTGATGTAGACAAGAAGATAATTCTAAAAAAGCTTTGTTATCTCTCCTTATTTTTTAGAATTATCTTCTTGTCTACATCACCCTGCTTTTCTCTGGCATTGGAATTTTTTCCATTTCTTCCCTCTGGGTTCCTTGAAAAAGACCACGAAACATGGCCCATGTTGGGACCTCCACTAGACCAAATTTAAGTTAAGTAGGATTTCTTTATCCTTCCTGCCATTGAAAAATTCAGTCAGATATTTCAGAAGAACATCTTATTTTCAACCCTTAATAGCCAGACACAGTGATGGGACGGTGGGTTTGGCTATAGGAGCTTTGGCTCTTGGTCGGACTACACATATTCTGAGTGTATGCCTAAGTGTCCTTTACAGTAACTGAATCTTCTTCTAAAAATAAGTTTGTGAATTCTCTTCTGAGAAGTCTTCTCTTTGTGTTACAGAGGATATAATGGACACGTTTACACATGTTAGCATTTAGCGCCTGCTAATTTTTAGTGCGCCATAGCAAAAAGACCCCCAAGTGTTTGGACAACTTTCTTTGGGTAGCAATCCCCACCTATGGTCACTCCAGTTACCGCTCGGCTGGGCTGTGTTGAGGGCAGGGCTTGGTTACTGCTGACCCTTTGTCCCACCACAGCATGTAAACAACAACCTCTGAAAACATTAAATACCTTAGAAAACTCTTTAAAAAAAAGCTTTAGGAAAACCCACATACAAATAAGACAGAATTCAAATGGAATATAACAGTGGGGCTCATTTTCAAAAAAGACAGACGTCCAAAAGACAGCATAAACCTGCACTTGCATGTCTTACTAGTCAAAACGTCCTAGTGAGCATTCTCAGAACAGACTTTCTGGTTGTTTTGTCTCCTGTGTGTCCAAATCTTAGAGGAGACATGATAGAAACCTTCAAAATCCTGAAAGGCATAGAGAAGGTAGACAGGGACAGATTCTTCAGACTTTGGGGAACCACAAGTACAAGGTGTCCAAGCATGACTCCCTTACTTCCCCAGTGGTCACCGACCCCCGACCCCCACCCAAAGATGTGAATAAAGCCCAGTACATTCTAGCCTGCATTATGAGGGGCGCTGAAAGGTTCTCAGCAAAGCAAACAACTTCCTAAATTCTGAGTGTTATTTTGCCACTGTAACTGCAGAGTGTCATCTTATTTAGTTAAGAAGAGAACAAGTCACTTCTATACCACATAACCGATAAGTTCGCTGCAGTTTACAAAATTTGACAAATAATATAATCTAAAGAAAATTGATTAATTTGCAAGCAAATGTGTCTGCAGTTGCTTTCGAAAAAGATTGTAAGACATGGAACTCAAGAGCAAAGGTTTCAGTTGCTTGTCCCAGAAAGCCACCTGATAAGAAAGCAAAGATTGGTGGTATTTTGTGTAACGACAGCCTTTGACAGATGGAAAAGTAAAAAGGCTGTGTAAACTGCATGAATGCTTGGATTGAGTAAAGGAAAATAATTCAGATAAGTAAGTGGGCGCCATGCCGAAGAGGACTTTGTAACAAAGGCAACCGAATTTAAATTTAATTCGAGCCTCCACAGGAAGCCAGTGGACCAATGTGCAAAAACGAAATTCTATATTTTGACATTGTATCAGATCATTGATTGTCATTCTCTTCTTGGTTGAGCTAAGAACTTTTCAGCACCTCCTCCTACAGCTTTAGATGGTCACACAGACATCATTCTGAGTCCAGAGAGCAAAAGGGCAGAGTTACTGCAGTGAATTTCACATTAAAAGTCCCAGGTATAGATGTATAACTTGCTTATATTGTATGGTGAGCCCTCCAAAACCTACTGTACCTACATTAAAATGTCATCTGCAGGCATAAGAGCTATTGTTGTGATGTACAGAATTGGGTACAGTAAGTTTTGGGTAGGTGTTGGAGGGCTCACCCTACAATATAAGCAAATTATAGGGACATCTGTACCTGGTACTTTTTATGTGGAATTCACTACATTACTTCTATGCTCAGCTGCCTGAACAGTTTGCTAAGAATGCAGGCTGCCTGGATGTCGGGAAAGCTTGCTTTTCTGTGTTTTTTCATGCGGACTTCATTATATTGGGAATTGCCAAAAAAGATAGACATACTAAGGGCCAAAACGTCTAGATAAGTTATTTTAAAAAAAAAAGAAAAAAAGATAGGTGTCTTGCAGTTTTGAAATGAACATTTTCTCTGCTGGAATTCTAGACGTCTTTCCCAAAATGTCCAAACACGGACTTGAAAATGCCCCTCCATAGGCTCAACCTTTTTAAAGTGTTGTAGTTTTGCAAGCAGTTTCATTCTTCTGCAGTAGATTAATAAAAGGTGCAATGCATTATTTTGCGTGCTCAAACCAGCTAGAGATGATTCTCTGAGCTTAATTGTTTCATGGCACGGGTGAAGTTTGGAACCATTTTTTAATGATTCTTGATTCATAAGAAATGTTAAATTTGAGGTACTTTTGGCTTCTTTTTGCTCCTGAGATTTAAATATCTTGAAATTTCACAGTCAACAGTATCGCTAACTACATGGGCAATGTATTACTGGCTATTTGGGAATTAATGTTCCAGTAGCCGGTAACACTTGCCCCTGCTGTGTAAATGTAGAAATTAACAATGAGCCCTGAACCACCTAAGGTAAGATTTTCTCCACATGCCAATAGCTTTTCTTTATGGCTATTATATTAGGAAAAGTTCACCACCACTGGGGGCTGTCTCTGTAGATAATTGCCTGTCATTTGAGTTAGTTGACCTGTACTAAAAGTGAAAACACTGGGGGGGGGGGAGGGGGGGGAAAGAGAGAGACGAGAGGAAGCAATGATTTAAAATGTTTCTTTCTTTTAATATCACACTTTAGATATGGTTTTTATAACATTAGCGTTCGCATTCCCGTCACCTGCAACTGAAAGCTAATCACCATCCATCAATAATCACACAACTGGGAATTTACCATATGTAAAGCTTTTTTTTTGTTATTATTTAGGGCTCCTTTTACTAAGCTGTGACAGCGGTTTTAGCACGCGCTTAGCAAGCGCAGAATTGCCGCACGCGCTAGACGCTAATGATTAGTTCTTGGTGCGTAGCGTGGGGTTAGCGTGTGTGGCAATGCAACGCGCGCTAAAAACACTAGCGCGCCTTAGTAAAAGGAGCCCTTAGTACCAAGTTCTTGAAATAAACTTCCTAACAACATTCGTCTTGAACTGAATTTTAAAGCTTTCAAGACTCTTTTGAAGACTATTTTATTCCAGTCAGCTTTTGGGTCAAATATTCCTCAAAATGATTATAGCTCTTAAGAAGATATGTAGGGATTCTTATATAGGTACCTTCCTTTTTCTCTCTCTCTCTCTCCTTCTTGGATGATTGTATATGTTGTGGAGTTCTTTTCTTTCATTGAATCTGTGTCTTTATTGTTAGCCACTGAGAACCGTTGTAAGCTTCAGTGGGATATCACATTTTATTTATTTTTTAAATCTTTATTGATTTTTAATCTAAAACAGTGTCATACAAATGAACAAACAATAGATATTACATACATTACACTAATATCTGTACAGGCACCATATATATCATTCAAGATTTTCAGTTTTCCTACATATAACAATAACATAACATATAGTATAAATGAAGAATAAAGTTACCCAAATGTCACCATCAATATTTATTCCCCTCCCTCCAACCCCTCACCCCCCATGGATGTGTAAAGGTGAATGAACAAAAGGAAAGATAAGATAAATATATATATATTATTATAATTTTACAAATTTAGTCACTGGGCTCCAAACTTTATTCAATATACCACTAAATCCCCTGTACTCTGTATTAATTCTTTTGTATCTGTAAGTGGTGCACACGTTCACCCACCAAAAAGTATAACTTATTCTGTCATGGTTCTTCCAGTTACTCGTTATCAATTGAATGGCTATACCTCTCATGATCATAAAGACACGACTCTTATATTTATCTAGAGTGGGTTTCACATGTTATGTCGTTCCACAAATTATAGCCTCATATGATAGTGGAATGTTTGAATCCAAAACTAAATTTATTTGTCCCTAAATTGACTTCCAAAATATAAATATAAACGGACAAAAATATAGCAGATGATCCAAAGTCCCTATATCAATAAGACAATGCCAGCATCTATCAAATTTTAATAAACATAATAGAATTTAATTTCAAAGAGATTTCAATAATGGTATCAGAATCCCTTAAATCCAGCAGAAATAGCTAAAAATTATCAGCGTAAAAATAGAATGTGGCACCGAAAGATTGTACAAGAAGAGCTAATGGAACACTAAATACATTGAATAAAATTGAGCCAAGGACTGGCTTGTGGTACTCTGCATGTCAGATTATGTGTGGGAGAAAGCACGTCAGACTGAGAGACTTTGAACGTCTTATCCTGTAGATGAGAGGTGAACCAAGATAGGACTGTTCCTGTAATTCCTAGTTCACCTAAGCTTTGAAGCTGAATAGACTGTCTTACAAGATCAAATGCAGCTGTTAGATCTAAAGAAGCCTAAGGCACATCAAGTTCCTTATCTATGGAAATTTGTAGAACGTCAGTAAGACCTAAAAGTTTGTATTTGGTAGAGAAATTTCATCTAAAACCAGTTTATCATGGATGTAATGCATTGGCACAGTGGTTAAAGCTACAGCCTCAGTTCTAGGTTCAAATCCATGTTGCTCCTTGTGACCCTGGGCAAGTCACTTAATCCCCCCTATTGCCCCAGGTACATTAGATAGATTGTGAGACCACCAGGACAGATAGGGAAAAATGCTCAAGTACCTGAATAAATTCATGTAAACCGTTTTGGGCTCCCCTGGGAGAACAGTATAGAAAATTAAATAAATAAATGAAAGTTGAGAAACTGGGTAATAGTTAAGAGGATCTGCGAGATCTTCACATAAAGGTCATTTAAATGTGGAAAACTATAATAGCCTTCCAATAAGTTGAGAAAGAGCAATGGCCTGAATTAATAACTCTTCACCTCCCCCCTCCCCCCAGACTGGTTCTTGGATTAGAAGTCTCTTTTTACTGTCCTAACTTTATCCAAATAGCTACCCAGTAAGCAGAATGAATATTGCCACTATCTCCATAGGCCCAATACTGAGATCATGGGAGGTATGGAACTGATACATTATAACATGGTAAATGACGGCCGATAAAGACCTGAATGGTCCATCCATTTTGCCGCCTTTTTTGTGGTTACAATCAAAGCAGTGTGCATATTAAATACAAGTGCTTATTTTGTACCTGGGGCAATGGAAAGTGACTTGCCCAGAGTCACAAGAGCCAGGCTACCTCCTGTGGTCCATGGCGATCAATGCCAAGGCCGTCATAAGCCACTGCCATTGAATATCCAGGTCAAAGTTTGCTGTCTAGCCAGCCAAGTCAGTATATCAGAGGCTAGCTGGCCACAATGGCGTAGTAAGGTGGGCGGGGAGGGAGGTCCGCCTCGGGCACCATGTTGATGGGGGCACCAGCACCCGTCTTCCTCTCTGCCACCCCATCTCTTCCCACTCCTCTCCTCGCCATACGCATGCCCCCTTCCCTTCCTTCACTGCCATGAGTAACAACTTCAACATGCTCCCTGCGACCACTTCATCTCTCCTGCTGATGTCACTTCCAGGTGCCGCACATAGGAAGTGACAACAGAGTGAGCACCTACGGGGTTGTGAGGAGCACGTTGAAGTTCTTGTTGCTCATGGCTCATGGTAGTGAACAACTAGAGGTCCAGGGGAAGGGAAGTGGGTGCACACAGCAGGGGAGATGGGGGAAGAAACAAGGGATGGAGATGAGGGGCAGAGATGAGGGTGGGGGAGGGGCTTGACCGCCCCAGGTGCCTCTCACTCTCGCTATGCCACTGGCTGATCAAATGGTATTTAGCCAGCCAGGAACTGTTCTCAGCCAAGTCCCTCTGATTATCTGGGGGCATGTCTCCTATAAAACTCCACCCCTCCGAGAGTGCCAAGGTGGTCTGTCTGGATTTTCAGTGATATTTGGATAATGCTCTTTTTTTTTT
Organism: Geotrypetes seraphini; assembly: GCF_902459505.1. Taxonomy (NCBI): domain Eukaryota; kingdom Metazoa; phylum Chordata; class Amphibia; order Gymnophiona; family Dermophiidae; genus Geotrypetes; species Geotrypetes seraphini. The sequence goes on from NC_047101.1 coordinate 37,712,125, forward strand.
TTGTAAATCTTTATTGATTTTCAAACTAAAACAGTGCAATTCAAATAAAAGAACAATAATTACTACATACATTGCACTATTAACTGTACAGGTAACATATATATCAATCAAAATTCTCCCATTTTTCCTACTTTGATTAGTAATACAACATAGATCATAATATGTAATGATAAAATTAAATTACCCAAGTGTAACCATCAAAATTTATTTCCCTTCCTCCAACCCCCCCACCCTGGATGTGTAAAGGTAAATGAGAAGAAGAAAAGATAAATAAACATTATTATAATTTTACAAATTTAGTCAATGGGCTCCACACTTTATTAAATGCACTTGAAAAACAAGGTATGGAGCGGGGGAGTGTGCCTTATCCAAGCAGGAACCATTCCTACCCAGATACGTCCCACTGAATAATACTTTTGATATTAATACTTGAACCCTTCAGAATTTGCCTCTGTCAGGACACATTCTCAAACTAACCGCTTGTTTGTTTCCGGGAACCAAACTTTGAAACTAAAGCCCTCACCTTGGAGCAACCTAGAGATTTGTTAGTTAGAAAATGTTTCTTGGTTTTATGGAAACTCCGAACCATCAAGAAATATTTTGATGCAGCATCATTCCGCTTGTTAGTCCAATCATCTATTTTAAGTATTCTTGACTATTGTAACATAATTTATCTGGGCGCCTATAAGAAAACTTTTAAAAGATTACGAGTTGTACAAAAAGCTGCACGGGTTGATTTTTGGTTTGAAAAAACAGGAGCACATCAGTCCCTACTACCAAAAAATTACACTGGTTACCAATGGAGGCTAGAGTCCTGTTCAAATTTGCCCGTATCTGTTTTAAATCAGTTTTTGGTGTGTCTCCAGCTTACCTTATTTCCCATATCTTCCTGGATCTTTCAAACAAGTCCACACGCAGAGTACATCTATTTGTATAGCCTACTATAAAATCTTGTCATTTCAAGAGATTCCTCGATAGAACTCTTGCTTTTCAGGCAGCCAAAATGAACGATTAGCTTGGTAAAATTATTAGAAAACTAGTAAAAACGCAATTATGTGATAGATTTGTAACCTAAGTTGGGTTTTTTTTTTACTGTTTTTACTGTTTTGTTCATTTGGTTTGTTATGTATCTTACTATGATTCTGTACAATTCGCTGAATGTTTTAGGTTCTCTTGTTGTAAACCTACTAGAACTGGCATGGTCTGGTGGTATATAAGAATAAAGTTATTAGTAGTAGTAGTAGTACATAAGTTTCTTACCCTGGAAATGATGGTTGAAAGTGCCACATTTTAAGAGCCTTCCTGAAAGACCTGTAGGCCTTGGCCTGCTAAAGTCCACTGAGTAAGGAGTTCTACAGCTCTGCGGTGGTCATAGGAAACACTTTTTTCCTAGTGTCACTTAGGGCTAGATTCACTAAACTCTTTTTTGGGGGGGGTGATACATAGGCGATCCGTGTCCGAATCTTGCTGGGTGACCGATTCACTAAAGAGGCCCCATGCAAATGATCTGTTCGGACACATGCCCACAAGCGATCCAGACGCATGCGCAGACCATCCTCTCTGGGTGGAGATGCGATACGTGCAAGCTTGAGGTCAAAACAGAAGGGGGGGGGGGGGTGGCTGCACTCGCTGGCCCCACGAGAATCATTTCGGGAACAGAACACACTTTGCAGCCAGACTGGAACAACTAAGCAGAACATGCTGTAGTGCAGCCCCACTTTCAACCCGCAGGTTAAAAACACGGGCTGGCAGAGAGGCAGGGTGGCAGAGAGCAGGGCGCTTTTTGCAGAAGGGAGATGTTTTTTTTATTTTGATGGTTTTAGGGCTGCAGGACTGGGATTTCAAGGCGGCAGAGAGCAGGACAGTCGGCAAGTACTTGAGCGACTCAGCAGTCGCTTTGAAAGGTCACTTTGGCCAGCCACAAAACTTAGAGACTTGAAGAAAGCACAGATGTTCAGCATATGCGGACCCCTGAGCCCCAAAGCTGGCTTCAGAAGTCCCGAAACCAGGATGTTACAGAGATATTTATACATTCTTCTGGCTATACAACTGAATTCTAGAAAAAACTTTTCACGTGTTACTTTTCTTAACAATCATTGGTCCTAAGCTCACACTAGCAGGTCACTTATCTAAGCCCTGCAGTCTTTCTGTTACATGTCCAGGAGGGCGGAATACAATATCGTGTATGCTGATAGCCATAAGAAGCTAAAATGCTCAAGCTAAACCACTCAATGCAGGCAGGCTAGAACATGAGATAAGTTAGGTCTTCAATGAAACATAATTCAGCATTTTATTAAAGAGAAAACTTAGTTCAACACTTAGGAAAACCAGTCCCAGACTCCTTCAGCTTCTTTTTGGATCGGCCAGCAGAATCGGTCTTCCTTCTTCTGTTTAGTGAATCGCTGCTTTCCTACTTATGCATGCGTTTCCCCTCATTTGCATGTATGGAGGATCGGCCAGAAGGTTAGTGAATCGGGTTGGGGAACGATCGCAAACTGTTCAGAACACCATCGGGACACGATCGGTGCGTTTAGTGAATCTGACCCTTAGTCATGACTCAGTCAATATAACACCTGAAGGTAGCCTTCCTTTGAAGTGCGTAAGATAACGTGTACATTAATTAATGTAACGCTCCTCCATTACCGCTTTTCTCAGAGTGATTTATGTATATAATATCAGTGTGAATCAGTGGTGTGTGGTGTGTGGTGAGGGCTTTCAGGGAATTCAGTGAATCCCTAGCTCTTGCCCTGCTTTTTGTTGTTGTTTGAGCTCGAGGCCCCCACCTACCTCGACTTCAGAAAACTACTCAAAACTCATTTATTCCACGGACAGAACCCCTAATCCCCCATCTTCCACTTCTCTCACCCCTTCCATCAATGATCTGAACTCTCCTCTTACTCCTTCTTATTGTTCATTCCCAACCTGCTAACTCCAATGACTTGTACATTCCTTTCATGCTTACCTCAACGACTTCGTTGCTTGTAAATCTGATTAATTGATGTGAACCACCTAGAACTCCCTGGGTATGGCGGTATACAAAAATAAAGTTATTATTATTATTATTATTTACTTATTTCTTGATGCAATTTGATTTGTTGAGTAGGCAGCCTGCTCAACCAGTCAAACTGCATCAAACAAAAAGTAACCTCCCTCCCCCCCTCCCCCCTAAAAAAAAAAAGTAGTGCTCTTGGGCTGGGGATTCTCCAAACCCCTGAAGGCCCTGACAGTACTGATCTGAATTTGATTGGCTGAGCAGCATCTGCCTGTTGCCTGCTCAACCAATTGAATTCAGAGCAGTGCTCTCAGAGCCTTTAGGGGCTGAGGCGGATCGCCAGAAGGCCCTGACCTTATGCCACTGGTGTGAATGCATAAGGGTAAATTTTCTGTAGGGTGCTTAGCTGCAAAAATACACATGCGCTGTTAAGTCTGAATAAAATAAGCCAGTTTTGAAAAACAGAATGGAAGCAATTTGGCTTGTTAGGTGGCATGCATGTACTCTTCCGTATTTCCAAATGATAATATACAGTAAATTACACTGTATGTCCTTATGGAGAAATCAAATGTATGGTTATAGGGCCTGATTCTAAAAACTGCGCCTAACTCGGAGGGTGCCAAAGAAAATAGAACTTACCGCATGTCAATCAAAGCTAGGTGCCATTTGTAGAATCGGGCCTAGTGGTGCCTAAATTGAATTAGGCACTGGTAGAAAATGATAGGAGGCTTGCGCCAGAAGATGTATAAGGAGAGACTAGAAGCCCTGAAAATGTATACCCTAGAGGAAAGGAGGGACAGGGGAGATATGATTCAGACGTTCAAATACTTGAAGGGTATTAACGTAGAACAAAATCTTTTCCAGAGAAAGGAAAATGGTAAAACCAGAGGACATAATTTGAGGTTGAGGGGTGGTAGATTCAGGGGCAATGTTAGGAAATTCTACTTTACGGAGAGGGTAGTGGATGCCTGGAATGCGCTCCCAAGAGAGGTGGTGGAGAGTAAAACTGTGACTGAGTTCAAAGAAGCGTGGGATGAACACAGAAGATCTAGAGTCAGAAAATAATATTAAATATTGAACTAGGCCAGTGGGCAGACTTGCACGGTCTGTGTCTGTGTATGGCCGTTTGGAGGAGGATGTGCAGGGGAGGGCTTCAATGGCTGGGAGGGTGTAGATGGGCTAGAGTAAGTCTTAACAGAGATTTCGGCAGTTGGAACCCAAGCACAGTACCGGGTAAAGCTTAGACGTTTACAGATTAAAGGGCAAATTCTATAAGTGCCCAAAAGTGAGGCGCTGACGTAGGCACTGTTCAGCGTGATTCAAGTAAAATTGGGTGCTGTTTAATGAATCACGCTGAGCGGCACCCAATAAATAGGCCAGCTTTAGGCACAACTTAAAAGTACACCTAGCTGAACGCTTAAGCACACTTAAGATCAGCAATTCTGCAACAAGGTGCTTTACACATAGCCCACGTCTAACTTGCATAGCGCCTATTGTTTTTTGAAGGCCACCTAAATTTTTATGTATAACAATTTTTATTGAAAGAATCAAATAATCAGTACAATAGGATAATACAAAAATACATTCAATACAATAAGAATTACAATAATATTTCATACAAATTTAAATCATTCTTTCAAATTTAATTTCCATATGAATTAATTCAATCTTATCTACACCCCCCTTAATTCCATCCCCTACCCACTATCTTCCCCTAAATGAAATCCCTCACCCTGGATGAAAGTTGACAAAAATAAAGAATTAAAATAAATAACTGGAATGTAATTATTCAACCTAATTTTCATAATAAATCATTGATAACCAAACTTCGTATTTTTGGTGAAAGATTCTGAATATAAGGATCCCAAACGTCCATGAAAAGACGAGTTTTTTTAGGCGAACCTCGAACCTCCCAACTCTCAAATAAAAATAAGTGATGTAATTGATTCCTCCAATGCCAAAAACTTGGAGATTCTTTCTGCAACCCAAATGGCATAATACATTTAGGTCCAATCAAACAGGCTTTCTGAAATAAAAGACATGTTAGTTGGCCAAAAACCCCACAAGCTGATGCTTTACCAAAAATTATTCCCCTAGGACAACCCACTATCGAATTACCGCATAAAGAACCCAAAAATACACATGCATATATATAAATAATGATTTATAATACTTTTAATTTTTAATGTAAAGATGAAATAATATGGGAAACATTTAAAATAATTTATTTTTTCACCTAAATTTTTAAAGGCGCCTTATTGCAGATTCGTTCTTTCTTGATAGGCGCCTAAGTTTCAATTATTGCTGATTAAAAAGCTTAATTGAGCTTGTTCATCAATTTAGATGGGCGCCTTCGAAATAGGTACCTAATATTAGGCTCCGGTTGCAGAATTGGGGCCTACATGCTGGTATATTAGGCCAGGGTTCTCTTGGTGCAAAATACCAGCGCCTAACCCAATCTAAGCCCAAACTCCACCCCAAATCCTCCCCTAACCATGCCTACTTGCTGGGAGGTGCCTCGGTGCATTTATTTATTCTCCCAGGGGAGCTCAGAATGGTTTACAGGAATTTTATTCATGTACTCAAGCATTTTTCCCTGTCTGTGTGTGTCTTTCAGCTCTATAAAAATGATAAATAGTCTGCCCTAGCAGGATCACAGTCTATCTGATGTACCTGGGGCAATGGGGGGATTAAGGGACTTGTCAAGGGTCACAAGGAGTATTGTGGGTTTAAACCCACAACCTCAGGGTGCTGAGGTTGTAGCTTTAATCACTGTACTACAATGTAGACATCTGCAATGCAGTTCTAGGCATTTACTAGAAAAAAAAAATTTTCATTGGTTTTTAATGGTGTTTTTCAGTTAATAATGCTGATTGAACCTTTTACATAAAGCTCACTGGTTACCAGTAGAACACAGAATCACCTATAAAATACTTTTGTTAACTTTTAAAACCCAACAAAATAATCAGCCAGAATCTAATATAATAAAACCCTAAGCCGCGCATGCGCACTCCCACCTGCGTGCTCCCGTTTTCCGTGCGCTGTAGGGCACCGCAGGTAGGAGTGCACATGCGCGCGAATCTCTCTCTCTTTCTCTCTTTCCCCGAGACGGATGTCGGCCGTGGCGATTGCAGGCCGTGGCAGCTGTAGGCCGCAGTGGCTGTCGGTGGCTGCAGGCCCGCGGCGGACAAACACAGAGCACGGAGCCACCAGCAGCGGGTGGCGGTCAGCCCGAGAAAACCCTGACCTACAGGCCGGGCCGAAGTTTCTGTTTTAACTTAAAAGATGCTGCAGCGGCTCCTCTCACGAGCCGCTCCTGCGGGAGGAAGGGAGACAGAAAGAAAAGAAGAAAGGGACAGGGAGAGACACAGAAAGACAAACAGACAAAGGGGGCCAGGGAGAGAGACAGACAGAAAGAAAGACAGCGGGACTGAGAGAGAGACAGAAATAAAGACAGACAGACATATATTCTAGCACCCGTCAATGTAACGGGCTAAAATACTATTCATTAATAATCTTCTTATCCCATATAACCCTTCTAAGGCCCTTCGATCCTCAGCTCAAGATCTTCTCTCTGTTCCGTCACTAAAATACATAAACGCTACACGAGATCTTCTATTTTTTCTGTGACTGCTCCTTTTCTCTGGAATAGTATCCCAGCTTATTTACGCAAAGAATCAACTCTTAATCAATTCAAGACAAAGCTAAAGACATTGCTTTTTATCAATGCCTTTGAGATTTAACTGCCCTTTTAAGGGCGACTTAGAATGGTTTTATTCTTATTTATCCTCCTACTGTTTTTCCCTTAAATTGTTATCTTTTATCTTTGAAATTGTAGTTCTTGCCTATTACTTTCTTGTTTCCACTTGTTATGGTTTTATGTCTCCGAAAGTCTTTGTCGCCCCCTGTCTTTTTAAATTTGTATTTTAACTATTGTTTTCGTTTATGATTTTGTACACCGCCTAGAAGGCTGATTAGGCGATATAAGAAATTTTAATTAAACTTGGAAACTTAAAAATTAAATTTGGTGTCTAGATCAACTAGGTGCACCAGTCTGGGCTTCTAACTGTAGGCGATTTTTAAAGAATCAGACCCATAATATATAAACATGCCTTTGAAATGCCCCAACCCTTGGAACGCCTCTTTTCTGTATGGAACGTGTTCTCAGGTGGCAAAAATTCTGCTTTGCTGGAAAAGGCTGACTCAGGAAAATGAACTCCCCTCCTCTCCCAATATTTAAACACTGCAGTCAGTGCTGACTTCAAATATTGCCCCTAGTACTTAAATGTATTATTCAGCACTGGGCCATATCCAGATACTGGCACTGAATATCTGGGTATATGGTAGCCACCAAAAGCTATATGTGTACCACTAGTTTCAGCGCCAGTACCAGGTATCCAGTTCCAAGCTAGAAATGTTTTGGCCACTCCTGGTTTTGAACGTGACATTCCAAAGCAGTGTGGGCTATGTAGTGCCTGAGCCCATTCATGGATGTCAGTGCTTCAAGTCTCATTGCTTACCAGAATGGGGGAGTCAGAAATCCAGGACTGTCCTAGAACTGGGCAACTTGACATTTCTGCTGAATATTTCTGCTGAACATTTCTGCTGAATATACCCAGATAATTTCTAGCTCCAGCCCCGGACTGCTCAAACGATATCCAGATAGTGCAGGTGTGATCAGTGAAGATTTTCAGCCATATTATCTGGAAGTCAGTGACTGGTCCCAGTGAGCAGCATTTATCAGGGAAGATGTCGCTTTCACTCGGATAACTGCCACTGAAAATCAAACCCTCTAATATTATCTGCACGAAAGGTACTTAAGCCTTTGAAAGTTTACCTGGAAAATGCAGTCCTGAGCAGCTTTAGAAGGCAAGTGCCTGATTCTGGATGAATTAAACAACACTTATGATTCAGATATCTGAATTACATTAAAGTTATGGTTGTCTAAATTGCATTCCAGATCTTGGGTTTGTTTTTTTTTTTTGTCACCTTTCATTTGGGGAGGGGGAAGGGGGAGTGGGATGGAGGGGGGAAATGAAATGGGGGGGATGGGGAGGGAGGGAGAAGGAAAGGGAAGGGGAGAGAGGGGGTGATAATGAGGGATTATGGATTATAATATAAAACGATTGAAGGACTGATAATATTATTTGATAATATGTGTTATATAGAATGGAATTTTTAAATATGTGAATTCATTTGTAAGGAATACCTTTATATATTATCTGAATGTATTTTCTTTTGATCCTTCAATAAAAATGTCTAAACATAAGATTCAGATACCCTGAGATTCACTGCATAACATTTCACCTTCCTCCTACTGTTTTTATTAAGCATCAGGTGTTGAATGCTTGCATCTTGCTCTACTTCATCTTGTTAAGGTGCAGCATAGTGTGAACTAATTAGAAAGCTGGCTGCCTGGAAAATTAGCTAATTATTATTTATAACCAGTCACTAATTCCCCAGACTTTATTACAAGCATGCTTCTGCTTACTGCTCATGTGCAGCATGGAATGGGCAGAATTCAAACCCTGGCACATCTAGGATGGATCACCTCATTGGTATGCAGTGTTAGTGTAATGAGGCAGCCATTTTGGATTCAGCCTTTCTAGAACTTTCAAGGACTAAGTAGCATACTTCTGACTTCCACCTCGATTCTCTGACTTTCAATAACTTTTTCTCACTAGGGTTACCTCACGGCTCCAGAAAAAGGAGGGCGGATTGATACATCTGGGTTTCACTTCCATGGAAAGCAATGGAAGTAAAACCTGGATGTCGCAATCCATCCTTTTTTTTCCGGAGCCATATGGTAACCCTTCTTTTGTCAGATCAAGCACCGAATGAGCTGGTCAAGCAGGCCACATACATCATTTCTTATTATATCTCCTTATCCCACCCATCCCTTCCTTTATTTCCACTCCCTTCCCTAGCATTATCATAGGGCTCCAGAAAAAAGGATGACGGATTGAAACATCCGGGTTTTAATTCCATTGCCTCTATCCATCCTCTTTTTTTCTGGAACCATGTAGTAACCCTACGCCTTTTCCCTGTCTTGTAACTATGACTATCTACTTAAGAACATAAGAATAGCCTTACTGGATCGGATTGATGGTCCATCTAGCCCAGACAGGGGCAACTCCGGTCCTCGAGGGCTGGAATCCAATCGGGTTTTCAGGATTTCCCCAATGAATATGCATTGAAAGCAGTGCATGCAAATAGATCTCATGCATTTTCATTGGGGAAATCCTTAAAACCCGATTGGATTCCGGCCCTCGAGGACCAGAGTTGCCCATCTCTGATCTAGCCCAATATCCTGCTGCAGTTATTAATCCAGGTCAAAAATTCCTGGCAGAAGCCCAAACAGTAGCAACATTCGATGTCACTGATCCCATGGCAAGCAGTGGCTTCCCCCTATGTCTATCTCAATAGCAGGCTGTGGATTTTTCCTCTAGGAACTTATCCAACCCTTTTTAAAACCCAGATATGCTAACCACTGCAACCATATTCTCCTCTCTTCCTTTCTTCCTTTGTCCCTCTCTCTTTCAGAGTTCTGTCCATAGACGGTCTTTGGTATTGTGTGTGTGTGTGTTGGGAAGGAGGGTTTGGATTCCATGCCAGACATTCTTGGAAAATGTTCTTCTTTTCCTTGGGCTGTTACATTTTTTGTTGAGCTGCCAGTTACTTCTACCATGTATCAGTCTCAGGTGTGGGGCATGTCTGCCTTTTTCTGGGAATGATCTTACACCGTAGGTATTTATCATGCCTGATTGTTCTCTGGATAGGAATTCTGCATTCAGATTCTCCTTCCTGGAACAGTGATGGATATTAATTTATAACATTTTTATTAAAGAAATCAGTAAATATACAATATTATAATACAATAAAATAGTCATTAAATTAAAATTCATCATATTAATTTCCATCAAATATCTTTCATTTCTTCAAAATATATTTCCAAAATACCTATTACATCTCTCAATACCCTCCCCCTAATTCCTACCCCCCCCCTTCCCTTTTCCTATTGACCTCTCCCCCCTATCCTCCCCCCAAATTTAGTTTGGATGGATATTAAAGTGATATAGTTGTAGCATCAAGCATTACCTCATCATTCTCCCATTAGTCTTCCTTCATAGACTGAAACTAATTAAGAGGGTGGAGGCAGATAATACTTAAGCTTATAAATGTATTAAACAATTTTTTTATTTAAAGACTACTTCTCACCCTTTATCCCCATTGTTGTTTATTTTAACTTGGGATCCATTAATTAGGGATATTATTTCAAATAATGACATTATGGGGTAAATATAGGGCCTTTTACCTTTAAAATAGCTGTATTTGCAGATGATATTTTAGTTCATTTAACAAATACTCGTTTATCTTTACAAATATTATTAGAAAGTTTTACAGAATCTGGGGACTTTTCTGGTTTCAAATTAAATATAGACAAATCTGAGGCTTTAGCAATTACTGAAAAGTTAAGTAGAGAATGGAGTCCAGATTTTCCATTAAAGTGGACGGAGAGTCATTTTAAATATCTAGGTATTTATTTACCGGGGGATCCTAGAAGGTTATATAAAGTAAATGTCCCTATTTTGCTCAGTTATACTAAACAAAAACTACAAAAATTATCTTTAGGGGGTAGGAAAGCTTTATTTAAATGATTATTTTTCCAAAATGGTTATATGTTTTTCAGATGAGTGGGAGGTTGGCGCGAGTATGGCGGGGCAGAGAGGTGCCGGTGACCTCACCGACACTGTGTCCGAGGTGGTCCGCATCCCCCTTTATAATGCTACTGTACCCATTTCACTACAGCCATGCAGGGAAAGCAACAGACAGGACACAGTTTTAGAGCCCCCATCTCCTTTGCGTTTTGTGTGGCCGCACTGCCCGCACATAGCTTGCTATGGTCCTAATAACTCCATTTGAAAATTAACAATCACTGCATAAGTCTGAGCAATTAAATGAATTTTCCTTTTTTTCTCTCTTTCTGTCTGGAAGGAGAACAGAAGCATGGTTCTGTTCTCTCAATTGCCATTGTAGCTCCCTCCCTCCTCCCCCCCCCCCAAAAAAAAAGGGTTTGCACAGCACTTTAGAATGCAGTGAAAGTGAGTTCATTTGCGTAATTATTATAATAATATTGAATTGCCTCTATTTGTCATCAGTATCCAGACTTTTCACCTATAATAAAAGTCCTGTCATTTTCACATTGTACTGGCAAACTTTTAAGAACATGTAATTGGATAGGCATAGGCATTTCTGTAGTCTAAAGACAATCTAAAGAACACAATTTCTCTTTCTTTGTTTAATAAGCACCTATATGAAGCTTAGGAGATTACTTTGCAAATTGCTTTGCTTCTAAAACACAAACGGTAAAGAAAAATGTCTGTCATCCTACATAGAGTTTTAATATAGGGCCTGCTAGTCAGCTGGAGCAGCCACCAGGGTGGTTATTTCAGAAGCCTTATTTGCAATTTGCATATGTAAACAGTGGCGTAGTAAGGGGGGGGGCAGACCTCCCCGGACACTGCCTCGGTGGGGACCTCTCTCCCCCTACACCACGCTCATGCCCTCCATTTCACGCCTCCCTACCCCATCCCTCTTTAAAATCTTCACCGCATGAGCATGAGCCTTGTTGCTTGTGTAGACCTGGCTCCCTCTGAAATCACTTCCGGGTCGTGGGGCCAGGAAGTGACATCAGAGGGAAAGCCAGCACGAGCTGCAGGTGGAGAAGCTGCTCACGCTGGTGAAGATTTAGAGGTATGGGGGTGGGAAGGGACGGCGCGAGTGTGGTGTGGGGGTGCAGAAGGGGCGCGGGGGGGGGGGGGGCAGCGCCACAGCGCTGAGTGCCTCCCACCTTTGCTTTGCCACTGCATGTACGGCAACCATTTTTGTCGCTCTTCTTTGGACCCTTTCAGGTAGTACTATGTCCTTTTTCATGTACATCGACCAGTGTTATATGCAATATTCCAGGTAAGGGTGCACCATGGCTTGGCACAGTGGCATGATAACTTTCTCCGATCTGTTTGTGATCCCCTTCTTAATCATTGCTAGCATTCTGTTTGCCCTTTTCACCGCCACCACACATTGCGCGGATGGCTTCATTGACTTGTCTACAAGTACTCCCAAGTCTCATTCCTGGGGCCTCTCTACGAGTACAGCACCAGACATCCTGTATTCGTGCATATGATTTTTGTTACTGACATGCATTACCTTGCACTTATCCACATTATTTTTATTATTATTTTTATTCATAAGAACATAAGAACATAAGCAGTGCCTCCGCCGGGTCAGACCATAGGTCCATCCTGCCCAGCAGTCCGCTCCCGCGGCGGCCCGAACAGGTCACGGCCTGTCTGAGTCACCAGAAGGGGCCCCCTTGCCACCTTGGTTTCCCATTGAGTCCTATCTTCCCATCGAAGTCCTAACCCTCCGGTCTTGCACATGCACGACCTGGTTGGATTTCTATACTTATTACCTAGTTAGCTTTCTATACCTGTGTTACATCCCAGCACCTCTCTCAGTATCCCACGATCCCCCTATCCCTCAGGAATCCGTCCAATCCCTGTTTGAATCCCTGTACTGTACTCTGCCTGATCACTTCCTCCGGTAGCGCATTCCAAGTGTCCACGACCCTTTGTGTGAAAAAAAACTTCCTTGCATTTGTTCTGAACCTATCTCCCTTCAGTTTTTCCGAATGCCCCCTCGTGCCTGTTGACCCCTTCAGCCTGAAGAATCTGTCCCTATCCACCCTCTCTATGCCCCTCATGATCTTGAAGGTCTCTATCATATCTCCCCTGAGCCTCCTTTTTTCCAGAGAGAAGAGCCCCAGCCTATCCAACCTCTCGGCGTACGGGCAGTGTTCCAGCCCTCTTACCAGTTTCGTTGCTCTCCTTTGGACTCTCTCAAGTACCGCCATGTCCTTCTTGAGGTACGGCGACCAATATTGAACGCAGTATTCCAGATGCGGACGCACCATCGCTCGATACAATGGCATGATGACTTCCCGCGTCCTGGTTGTTATGCCCCTCTTTATGATGCCCAGCATCCTGTTGGCTTTTTTCGAGGCTGCTGCGCACTGTGCAGATGGCTTCAGTGATGCATCCACCAGCACACCCAAGTCTCTCTCAAGACTGCTGTCTCCCAACAATGCCCCTCCCAATTTGTAGTTGAACAACGGGTTCTTTTTCCCTATATGCATGACCTTGCATTTTTCCATGTTAAAGCGCATTTGCCATTTGTTTGCCCAGTCTTCCAGCTTGTCCAGGTCCCTTTGCAGGTCCTCACACTCCTCCCTGGACCTAACTCTGCCGCACAGTTTGGTATCGTCTGCAAATTTTATAACCTCGCACTTTGCCTCCTTTTCCAGGTCATTGATAAATATGTTGAAAAGTAACGGCCCCAGCACCGATCCCTGTGGCACACCGCTCGTGACTCCCCGCCAGTCAGAGTATTGTCCCTTTACTCCGACCCTCTGCAGTCTACCCGACAACCAGTGCTCGATCCATCTGTGCACATCCCCTCCCACCCCGTGGTTCCACAGCTTCCTAAGCAGCCTTTCATGTGGCACCTTGTCGAAAGCCTTTTGAAAATCAAGGTAAATGATGTCTATAGGTTCCCCATTGTCCACCCGACTTCTTATTCCCTCAAAGAAGTACAGAAGGTTCGTTAAGCATGACCTTCCCTTACAGAATCCATGCTGGCTTGTTCTCAGTAGGCCATATCTCTCGATGTGCTCGCAAATACCGTCCTTGATCATAGCTTCCACCATCTTCCCTATAATTGAAGTCAGGCTCACCGGCCTGTAGTTCCCGGGGTCACCCCTCGATCCCTTCTTGAAGATAGGTGTGACATTCGCCAATTTCCAGTCCTCTGGTACCTCTCCAGTTTTCAAGGATAGGTTGCAAACATGCTGGATTGTGCCCACTATTTCTTGTCCTAGTTCTTTCAGAACCCTTGGGTGGATCCCGTCCGGGCCCGGCGATTTGCCGCATTTTAACCTGTCTATCTGCCTGAGGACATCCTCTTTACTTACCTCTATGTGTTCTAATTTTTCAGCCTGTTCCCCACTCATGAGCTCCTCTGAGTCCGGTATATTAGATGTGTCTTCTCTCGTGAAAACCGACGAGAAGAACGTGTTCAACCTCTCAGCTACCTCTTTATCCTCCTTAATCACTCCTTTCCTATCCCCATCGTCCAACGGCCCCACCTCCTCTCTCGCTGGTCGCTTCCCCTTTACGTAACTGAAAAATGCCTTGAAGTTCTTCGCCTCCCTGGCCAGCCCCTCTTCGTATTTCCCTTTTGCTTTTCTAACTTCTCGGTGGCATTCCTTTTGGCATTTCCTGTGCGCCTGGTGATTTTCCTCCGTTGGGTCCTTTTTCCATCTCCGGAAGGACACTTTCTTGTCGTTTATTGCCCTCTTTACTTCTGCTGAGATCCAAACTGGGTCCTTTGACCGCTTGTTCTTGCTGCCTTTCCTGAAACTTGGGACGTACATTCTTTGTGCTTCCTGCAGGGTGTCCCTGAATAGGGACCAGGCGCTTCCTACAGTCTCCATCCTAAGGATGTTTTTGAGCTTCCTCCCCACCATTTCCCTCATAGCAACATAGTTCCCTTTCCTGAAGTTGAGCGCAGTTGTTGCGGTCCTCCTTACTGTGGGTGTCCCCCTTTTTAATGTGAATCGGATCGCGTTGTGGTCACTGTTGCCTAGTGGTCCTCCCACTTCTACCCCTTTTGCAGGCCCCTCTAATCCGTTTAGGATGAGGTCAAGAGTAGCACTCCCTCGCGTCGGTTCCCTGACTAGTTGCTCCATGAAGCAGTCCCTCACAGCTTCTACAAATCCCGTTTCCCTAGTGCAGTTGGAGTGACCTGTACTCCAGTCAATCCCCGGGTAGTTGAAGTCCCCCATCACTGTTACACTTCCAGTCCTGCATTCTTGTCTCAGTTCAGCTTCCAAGTCGTGTCCGATTTCCTCCGGCGTACCAGGTGGGCGATAGTACAGCCCCAGTTTTATGCCTGCACCCTTGTTTCCCGGCAATTTGACCCATAGCGATTCCAGCCCCTCTGCCTTCGTTGCCGTATCCATCCCGACTGAGTAGATAGAGTCCTTTATATATAGTGCTATGCCTCCTCCCTTCTTGTGGGTCCTGTCTCTCCTGTAGAGCTTGTACCCCGGCAGCGCCACATCCCATTGATTCTCCTCTGTCCACCATGTTTCTGTAATTCCAATTATATCCAGGTCTTCCCCCTTGGCCACGACCTCTAGTTCATCCATCTTGGCCATGAGGCTTCTTGCATTTGCGTATAAGCACCGCAGGTCCCGTTGTTTTTCCTCCACCTCTGCATTCACCTCTTCATTCACCTGGGCCGCCTCTCCTGTTCCCTGTACTTCTGTTTTGCCCTTTGCCTTTACCCTCATAGCTTTCAGCTTCCCCACATTTCTGCCACCCCACTTCCCCGCTTTTCCTCTGGGTTTTCTTGCCCCCTCCTGGGCCCCGGCCTCTGTTCGATCCCCCTCGCCTTGTGTAGCCCCTAAAATGCCCTCAGCTTTCGTCCTCTTGCCACCCAGTCCTCCTGTGTCTCCATGCCCCTTAGTCTCCATCCAATTTGTTAAAGCAATGCAGAGTCATAATCCACATGTAAAAAGAGACAAAACAAGAAATATTCACATTCCTATCAGAAGCAAAACCAATTCTTAATGGATATAACTCCTTCATAGACCTCAATTTAGAGGAACGATCTATATTGCAGGGAGATAAAGTAAAATTACAAATTATAAAAAAATAAGACAAAAGCTTAATATGTCTATCCCCTCCCTCCCCCCCTCCCGGATTTTAATTTTTAGAGCTAGACTCTCCATCACTGATTAAGCCCTTAAGGTCCAAAAAGGATCTTAGATGATCAGGTGCATAAAAAACATATTTTAAACCCATTTACTTAATTATGTACTTACAAGGATAAGCTAAAGTAAAAGTAGCCCCCAATTTCTTTGTATCTTCTCTCATTGCTAAAAATTGCTTACGCCTTTCTTGTGTTGGTTTTGTAACATCATGGTGTAGCCATATACGTTGGCCTCAGAAAAGCGTACCTATTTTCATAAAGAATAACCTCATAATTGAACTGAGATCTTGCTCAGATATAAAATTTACAATTAAAATATATCTCTGTCCTTTACATCCGTAAAAGAATTTTCCAAAACTGCTGTTACATTTGGAAAGTCAATATCAACTGGCAAATTTCCAGAAACTGGTAAATTTTCAGAAACAAGTAATTCTTCTGATCCACTATTTATTTTTGGTGTTGGTAAGTAATAAGCCTTATTTATAGGTGGTAATTGATCTCGTGGAAAGATAAATTCTCCACCAGAAATTTTTCGAACACATCAATCGGCGACATAGAAAAAATTATAGGACAGTTCAGTACTCTGCACTTATCCACGTTTAATCTTATTTGCCATTTTGCGGCCCATTCCTCAAGTGTGTTTATGCTTCGCTGTCGGAAACCATTACTAGAACCTCCTGATTTAAAATGGTTTTATACTCTATTGGGCTCATAATCAAAACAAAACAAAAACGTCAAAAAAGTAGCCTAAATGGGTACTTGGACGATCAAAAAGCCTGATCGTCCAAGTACCCATAACCAAAGCTGGTTTTAGACGTATCTAAAACCAGCTTAGGCCTTTACCCTGCGGCTGCCGCGATCAGCTCAGTGGCCCCAGCAACCTGCCTACCCCCTACCACAATGATCGCGGCAGGAGAGATGGCTCATCTCTCCTGCCACGACTCCGATCGCCTACCTCCCCGATCCGCGGCACTTCGGGGTGAGGATTGCGGCCTTGTTGCAGAATCGCTGCTCTTAAGCGTGCTTAAGCGCACACATAGGTGCCTGACTTTTAGTTGAGCCTATGGCTGGCATTTGTTATAGATGAAGTACTAGCAAAACCAGATCTTCACCTATAACGGACACGGTCAGGCAGCGAAAGGAAGGCGGGCCGTTCGGAGGACATATATAATGAAGACACGTAACCATAGTAACGAAAATGCATTCGCTTGACTTTTATTGAAAACGCAAAGAGTCAAGGGAACCATACTGAAAACGCGTTGACGTGTTAACGTGCTGGACGTGCGCGTGTCCTTCGTTTGGCAGGCGCCATCTAGGGGCGCGCTGAATTGTCATTGTGCTCAGTTATCTTAGCGCTTAATTGTCTCACGCTCAATTGTCGTTGCGCTCAGTTGTCTTGCGCGGAGATATCCTTGCACTCAATTGTCTTGCGCGCAATTGTGTTTGAGCGCTACTGTCTTTGCGCTGAGTTGTCCGCACATTTTTGTCCATGCGCAATTGACCTGTCACCGGCCTATTTCTTGGGCACCTCCAAAATAGGTGCCGCTTGGCGTGATTCATTAAACAGCGCCCAATTTTACTTGAATCGCGCTAAACCGTGCCTAATGCGCAGCCTAACTTTTGGTCGCTTCTTATAGAATTTGCCCTTACGTGTTCTATCGCCATCTGACAGCCAATTGGGATGCAGGTTTTGGGGGGGGGGTTTTATTGTGCGATAAAGGATGCCTAGATTGTAGGCATCTGTAGCGCATCTCTGGAGATGCAAAGGGATGTTTAAGCATGGCCAACGTGGGGCACGGGTTTGCTTTCACCTGAAAGTGGCCTTGGGCCTGTTTAAGCATCGGTTCATAGACAACACCGCGAAAGACAAAGGCGTGCACCAACAACTGAGCACAAGACGGAGGCGCGCGCCGAAGAAAATTACTGTTTTTAGGAGCTCCGATGGGGGGGTTTGTTGGGGAGCCCCCCAGTTTACTTAATAGAGATCGCGCCGGCGTTGTGGGGGGTTTGGAGGGTTGTAACCCCCCACATTTTACTATAAACTTCACTTTTTCCCTAGGGAAAAAGTGAAGTTTTCAGTAAAATGTGGGGGGTTACAACCCCCCAAACCCCCCACAATGCCCCCACAACGCGGTGCGATCTCTATTAAGTAAAGTGGGGGGTTCCCCCCCATGCCCCCCCGTCGGAGCCCTAAAAACAGTAATTTTCTGCGGCGCGCACCTCCGCGCTGCGCTCAATTGTCTGGGCGCGCCTTTGTCCCGGCGCGCTTTTGACCTGACACCTAAGCATCCCTACATTTAAGGCATTTGTTCAGCAATGTAGATGCGATTCTTTTTAGGAATCTGATGCATGATTGACACATGATTAGCGGCCGCCTCTTAGGCGTTTTCTGAGATCGGCATTTTCTAGTGTATAGCTCTCAATGGAGACTGTTTTTAACTTGCTTATTTTTAACAAACTTTTCAAACCACCATCAACCTCCCGAGCTAAATGCCTCAGCTCTGCAGTGGGATGATTTCAGATTATTATTCACCAATACTGTTAATATCAGAAAAGTAATAATCGGATGTAACACAAAAAAAATAGAAATCTTTCATTTTCCATCTGCTATAGAAGCAAGCTTTCTCCATATGTAAAGGCAAAGGTTTTCGCTGTGGGGCTCTGGTCACTATAGCTATGACTGTTGGCCAATCTTGTGACTTTTCGTTGACTCGAGTGATTGTGATTTGGAAGCCGTAAGCTGTGTGCAGTGGATTAAGCTTCTTAAAGCTGTGAAAAGGATGCCATATCCTCGATATATGTGAAGGAACGTATCCTTCTCTGAAAAGTAGTACACTTCTCCCTCCGTATTCGCGGTTTCAGCATTTGCGGTTTCAATTATTTGTGGTTTTTAGCTTGCTGGCTCCTCCCCTCCAATTACGTCAGCTGGCAGATAAAAATCGCTGATTCCCGGCACTTTCTTCACCGTCTTTTGCCCCTCCTTCAGGAACAGGCCAGGTCTCCCACCATGTTATTCGCGGTTTCACCATATTCACGATGGTTTATAATAGAAAACCGTGAGCAACATATGAAAAAGTTATTCACGTTTTTTCCGTATTTGCGGGTCTGTTGATCCCCTATCACAGCGAATACGGAGGGAGAAGTGTAGTCTCATGGCCTGTGAGGTTTAGTCTTATAGGCAGGAGTTGATCTATGTTGACCATGAAGTTCACCTGTGATTTGGGTTCATAGACAACCCCGCGAAAGACAAAGGCGCGCGCCGACAACTGAGCGCAAGACGGAGGCGCGCGCCGAAGAAAATTACAGTTTTTAGGGGCTCCGACGGGGGGTTTTGTTGGGGAGCCCCCCCAGTTTACTTAATAAAGATCGCGCCGGTGTTATGGGGGGTTTGGGGGGTTGTAACCCTCCACATTTTACTGTAAACTTAACTTTTTCCCTAAAAACAGGGAAAAAGTGAAGTTTTCAGTAAAATGTGGGGGGTTACAACCCCCCAAACCCCCCACAACGCCCCCACAACGTGGCGCGATCTCTAACGCCCCCCCCCCCCGTCGGAGCCCTAAAAACAGTAATTTTCTGCAGTGCGCGCTGCGCTCAATTGTCTGCGTGCGCCTTTGTCCCGGTGCGCTTTTGACCTGACACCGTGATTTGCATGAATCCTTGCATCTAAAAATAGACAGTTCACCTACTCCTTGGCATCAGTGTTTTTGTTAAGTCAAAGGGTGGGGTTTTCCTTTACTGTACATTTAAGGATTAGTTGAAGCATCCGGCTGCCATCCAACTCTGCCCACATTCTTCTGTAGCTGAGTTGTACAATGTTTTTTTACACACAGGCCAGACTGAAAGCATTTGCTTCATCGTACGCAGAGGAATTCACGTGAAAAGTCTCGTGCAGACACGTAACTCATGTTTCTGTTGAGCCTTGTCAAGACTGCAACAGTGCATTTAGGAAGCGAATGTCAAATTATTCATACTGGGACAAGGACTGCACTTGATTTTGACTTACGAAAGGACACCCTTCATTCTGAAACCTGCATTGGGTGCAGAGCACATGTGGTTACTTGCACCTATTTTGACGTCGTTTACATTTTCCTGGAAAAGTACCTAGATAGATTTGAAGATGCTACGTTCAGACTTTTCCTCCCTAAACAGTCTCCCAAGAATATCGTTTTGTTTTTATAACTATGTATGGTTTTTTTTGCACTCCAGTTTGGATAAAGGTGGATTAAAGATGGAAATACAAGGGTGGTTTGAAAAGTTTAGTGAAAAAGCAAGTGAAACAATGTAGTCTCCTTCAAAGGCTATATACACGTAGGGCTCATTTTACAAAGGTGCGCTAGCATTTTTAGCGTGCGCTAGCCCCGCGCTACACTGAAAATACTAACGCCAGCTCTATGGAGGTGTTAGCGTCTAGCACGTGCGGCATTGTAGTGAGTGAGTGGCCAGCTGTGCACCCCCTTGGGCCGTGCACCCGGGCGGACCGCCCCCCCCTGCCCCCCCCCCCTTGGTACGCCACTGTCCGGAGATGGCAGTTCTTATGTTCTTATTGCGAGGCGCTCTAAGAGTTCGGTGCCAGACTCTTAATTGCTAATTATTATATTTTGATTAGCTAAAAACTGGTGTGGATAATTACCATGCCGACTAAGCTAATTTATTATAAAACAGTTGCACACACATCCCAAAGTTAGGTGTTGCTAGGCGTCCATGATTAGGGCACCTAGGGGTGCCTAGCAAAGGCATCCTTTATATAATTTGGCCCTAAAAGTGAATTTTATATGCATATCTTTGCTCTTTGATGCTGAAAAAGATGAACCATTTATGTGTACAGAGTGGGGACCAGAAAGATTGTAAGCAGATTCTCTGTCTCTAAGCATTTAAAATAAGTGAGGAGACTGAGAGGGGACATGATCGAAACATTCACGATATTGAAGGGAATTGGCTTAGTAGAGAAAGAGAGATTGTTCACCTTCTCCAAGGTGGAGAGAACGAGAGGGCACCCTCTGAAATTGAAAGGGATAGATTCCGTACAAACCTAAGGAAGTTCTTCTTCACCCAGAGAGTGGTAGAAATCTGGAACGCTCTTCCAGAGGATGCTATAGGGGAAAGCACCCTCCAGGGATTCAAGAAAGTGTTAGATAAGTTCCTGCTGAACCAGAACGTATGCAGGTAAGGCTAGACTCAAATAGGGACCTAAAGGCTGCTGCGTGAGCGGACTGCTGGGCATGATGGACCACTGGTCTGACCCAGCAGCACCAATTCTTCTGTTCATAAAGTACATTCATTTGAAACAAAAGCTCCAGGATGTGTCAGTATCCTCCATTTTATAAGGTTAGAATTCATGTGTTAGCTAAATCCACTGTCACTTTGTTATATCCTAAGTTGGGAACTAAGGAATCTAGACACTTGTTAGAAAGCATTGGCTCTTGTGGCTTGTTATTCATCAGGTTACTCATTACTGCCTATTAGCATTGACTCGGATCTAGCAATAAATCTCATTCAGTGTTGCTTACCTGTGCTTAGTGTCCGGAAACTGGATTGCCTCAGGGAAGACGGATACCTAGCGCTTAGTGCCTGACCTATATCTGCTGGATCAGAGAATAAATTCTTATCATTTTGTTTCATTTTCCACCCTTGGCTAGACTCCTTGACAATGGTGAGCAGTATTCAATGTGCCAGCTTCACCAGTTGGGGTTTCCTTTATGCAGAGAAGGGGAGGGCAGCAATTCTATAGACTGGCGTCTCATTTTAGGTGCTACCAAAGGACACCCTTAGTTCTAATTCTATCATGGCTTACAGGTGCATCTAAGTCACTAAGAGAATATTAGCGCAAAGCCACGTCGCTGCACCAAAAGTTAGGTGCGCCTACTTATACCAGGTCGATGGCTGGCATAAGGGAGCAATGCCTCAGTTTGCCATACAATGTGCAAAAGTTGCATGTGTCACGTGACATGCCCATATCATGCCCATGCTCTGTCCATGTGTATGCCCTTAAAACTGTGTGTTAAGCGATGGAGGCACAGACCAGTTGATTTTCAAAGCGATTTAAGCGGGCAGGAGCCAAAAAGTAAGCAGGTCATGGGCGGTGCTGGGGGTAGCACTGGGGAGGAGCCCGGGGTTTCGCGGGTGCCAGCAGTATTCAGTGCCTGCAACTTCATAGCTAAGTAGCCTAATTTAGGATATTGGGGGTGGGGTGGAGGCTCATTCAGAGGGGAGGGGAAGGATCTGGAGTAGAGGTCTGCATGGTAACGAGGATCGTGGGTCCCACGAGAATCCCTCCTAACCCTCGGGACTCCCAAGGGGACCCCCCTCTAGCCAACGGGGCTCCCACGGGGATGGAAGGCTTTGGAAGCAGGGTTTGTCCATATAATATAATGGACACGTCAACCTTAGTAAAAGAGGGGGTTTAAAAGTTAATTACCTGAACAGAAAACAAAAAAAGGGTTCAACCAAAGAGATTCCACAAGGAAAACAGCAGCGCAAACACAAAAGAAACTGTGGAATTGATGATCCTGTCAGAAGTTATTGCTGCTTTTTATGGGATGGGCGGGGATGGAGGTAATTCCTTGCGGGGATGGGTGGGGACGGAAAGGATCCTGACGAGGACGGGTGGGGATGGAGAGGATCCTGACTGGGACGGGTGGGGACGGAGAGGATCCTGGCGGGAACGGGTGGGGATGGAGAGGATCCTGACGAGGACGGGTGGGGACGGAGAGGATCCTGACTGGGACGGGTGGGGACGGAGAGGATCCTGGCGGGGACGGGGGGGGGGGGGGAAGGAGAGGATCCTGATGAGGACGGGTGGGGACGGAGAGGATCCTTCCGGGGACGGGTGGGGATGGAGAGGATCCTGACGGGGACGGGTGGGAATGGAGAGGATCCTGGCGGGGATGGGTGGGGACAGAGAGGATTCAGGCAGGGACGGGCGGGGATGGGTGGGATTTCTGTCCCCACGCAACTCTCTAATCTGGAGCATCATAGCCTTGGGGGAAAGGTGTTGGAGGGAGGGAAGCTATTTGAGAGGTCAGGAAAGGGATCGAGAGGATTTTAAAGAGTAAAAATAGTTATGCAGGTGCTGGCTCGGTATTCAGCTTGGGCACATGTAGTAAGGGTGCGTGGCGCCCGGGGTGGTGGCACCCTTCTCCCGGCCTCTCCCCCGCGCCCCCTTCTCTTTTCCCATACCTTTTAAACTTCTCCGGAGGGAGCAACATGCTGCCACGTTACTTCCTAGGCGTGGGTCCCGGAAGTGACATCAGTGCTAAAAAGGTGCGGGGGAAGGCAAGGAGAGGAACGGGGGGAGGGGGGAGGAGAGGAGAAGGGATGCCACTGCACCCTTAAGAAGACCGTATCCGGGGTGGATCGCACCCCCCCCCCTCTTACTACGCCACTGCACACATAACTTTCTTACGCTGGATGAAAGTTGGCCAGGACACAAATAAGTTCCAGTAATTAAGGCTGCCCAAATTAGCCCTAGATATCCATTGCTGGTGCCCACACATTGGTCAACACTGAATATCCAGGGCTAATTTAGCCAGTGACAGGAAGTATTTTTTTTTTCCCATAAACTTTATTCATTTCAAATCTCAAATCAAGTACAATCAATATAAATAACACCTGACAACTTATAAATTAATATAATAAATCTTTTCCTTAATCATTCATAAAGATGAATTAATTTAATTATATTCAAAAAATACCCCCTCTCCCCTTCCCTCCCTTAATATCTGAAACATTTTATTCAGAGAAGAATATTTTTAATCTTTACAATAGTCCATCAATGGCCTCCACACTTTTTGAAATTTGTTATAATACCTTTTTGGACAGCTAACACCCTTTCTGTTTTATATATATGACAACAGAATTCCACCAAAAGCAATAATTAAGACCCTTCCAATTTTTCCAATTATATGTGATCTGTTGAATGGCAATCCCAGTTAAAATTAACAATAATTTGTTATTATTAGATGATATTTGTTTCTTTGCTCTCATTTCTAAAAATGCTGACAATTGCTAGCTGAATATTGGAGGGACTGTTTATAGAACAGCACCCAGCACTTAGGTAAGCTCATATATTGTAACACCATTACTGAAGCTCATGTATTGTAACTACATCATAGAAGCTCATAATTGCACCACCATGACCGACGCCCAGGTATATAACTGGCAATTATTGGCACCAATCACGCCAAAGTGCTGCTGTTTTATAAAACACGTGCACTATTGGTACTTAAATTTAGGCAAAATCAAATCTATAACAACATAGTAGGACCCCCCCCCCCCCCACACACACACACACACACCATAGAACATCTGCAGTTCTTATACAAAACTCTGATGAGTCCGAGATGGGATGGCTCCTCCCTTCTACGGAGTAGCTGCAAAGTCGATTTCCCTCGATATAGCACGTTGGCGAAACAGGACCACTGTCAGGGTTGTCTTCTGGAGAATTATGAGGAGCAGCTGGGACCGTGTAAGCTAAGTATTTTTTTTTTTTAAACTTTCTCCATTAATTTCTTTTCCAAGATGTGGAACACTTTTCCCTTGGAACCTTCACCAGTAGCACATGGCTGCAGGATCTATGAAGTGACTTTATGTAATTATACGTGGAGTTTTTTTGTCTGTTGACATGTTCTTTACATTACATTACATTGGTGACTTTTATTCCGCCATTACCTTGCGGTTTAAGGCGGATTACATAAGAGGTTATCTGGACATTTCCAGAAGTGTTACAGAGTAGAGCGGGTTGCTTCGGGGGGATTGAAATGCTTCCTGCAGTGTTAATTTGTCTTGATGGATTGCTTGAATAGCAGGGTTTTTATTTCTTTTCTGAAAGTTTTGTAGTCTGGTGTCGTGATCAGAAGATTGGAGAGTTGGTGGTCTAGTTTCGCTGCCTGCGTGGCCAGTAGGCCATCGTACATTTTTTTGCGTTTGACGCCTCTGATTGCGGAAAGCGTGAATGGCGTCTGGGTTCTCCTTTGCCTGGTTGTGGCAGTTCGGATAAGGCGGTCGTTCAAGTAGGCTGGGCCGTCTCCATTCATGGCTTTGAATAGTAGACAGTAAAATTTGAATAGAATTCTTGCTTGTATTGGGAGCCAGTGTGAGTCGAGGAATGCGGCGGTGATGTGGTCGTATTTCTTCAGCGAATAGATCAGTCTCAGAGCTGTGTTTTGTACTCTTCTTATCTATGATACGTAGTATGTTTAAGTTGAGCAAATTTTCTGAGGTCTCTTTTTCTCCATATTTTTTTTCCTGTTTGTATAAGAACTTCAGATGCTCTATGGTAGGGTGGGGTGTCTTACTATATTGTTGTAGATTTGATTTTGCATCTGATAATATAATGTGCTCATTTTTTACTACCTAAATTTAGGTGCAAGCTTAAAGAATTGTCTTTGAGGTGATGACAGAAAGACCAAAGTCCTAAAGTCTGAAACAAATTTGCACAGGTGAGATTCACCCAGAAAACAGTGTAAAGTGCTAGAAGGTTTAGCATTTTTTTGCGTAGTTTGCCTTCTTTTCAGTGTGAAGCCCACTTTTGCAAAGTTGCCTTGTCAAGATTCCTGAAGACATGTTTTAATTTTGAATTCATGTAATGTTGTCTAATATTTTTTAGATATTACATTACATTAGAGATTTCTATTCCGCCATTGCCTTGCAGTTCAAGGCGGATTACAAAAGAATTACAAAAAAAACGTATTACACGAAGAAGATGTCTGGTAATTTCTAGAGGAGATAAAGATTAGATGAACATAAGAACATAAGAAGTTGCCTCCGCTGAGGCAGACCATAGGTCCATCCTGCCCAGCGGTCCGCTCCCGCGGCGGCCCATTGCCTGAGTAGTGGTCTATACCTATCTATACCCTTCAATCCCTTTTTCTTCTAGGAATCTATCCAAACTTTCTTTGAAACCATTTAATGTTTTCTTGTCTACAACAGCCTCTGGAAGCGCGTTCCATGTATCCACCACCCTCTGAGTGAAAAAGAACTTCCTAGCGTTTGTTCTAAACCTGTCCCCTTTCAATTTCTCCGAGTGCCCCCTTGTACTTGTGGTGGTCCTTAATTTGAAAAATCTGTCCTTGTCTACTTTTTCTATGCCCTTCAGGATCTTGAAGGTTTCTATCATGTCTCCTCTAAGTCTCCGCTTTTCCAGTGAGAAAAGTCCCAACTGCTTCAACCTGTCGGTATATGGGAGATTTTCCATTCCCTTTATCAGTTTAGTTGCTCTTCTCTGTACTCCCTCAAGTACTGCCATGTCCTTCTTGAGGTACGGTGACCAGTACTGGACACAGTACTCCAGATGCGGCCGCACCATTGCACGATACAGCGGCATGATGACTTCCTTCGTCCTGGTCGTAATACCCTTCTTAATGATACCCAACATTCTGTTAGCTTTCTTTGAGGCTGTAGCGCACTGCGCCGATGCCTTCAGTGTTGCATCTACCATCACTCCCAGGTCTCTCTCCAGGTTACTGACCCCTAGCGGTGTTCCCCCCATTTTGTATGTGAACATCGGGTTCTTTTTCCCCACGTGCATGACCTTGCATTTCCCTATGTTGAAGCTCATTTGCCATTTTTCGGCCCACTTTTCCAGCTGCGTTAGATCCTTTTGGAGATTTTCGCAGTCTCCCCTGGTTTGAGCCCTGCTGTATAGTTTGGTGTCATCTGCAAATTTAATAACCTCACACTTGGTTCCCGCCTCTAGGTCGTTTATGTAGATATTGAACAGGAGCAGTCCCAGCACCGACCCCTGCGGAACTCCGCTCGTGACCCCTTTCCAGTCTGAGTAATGGCCCTTTACGCCAACCCTCTGTTCCCTGTTCGCCAGCCAGTTTTTGATCCATCGGTGGATCACCCCTTGTACCCCGTGGTTCCATATCTTCTTAAGCAGCCTTTCGTGTGGTACCTTGTCGAAGGCTTTTTGGAAGTCAAGGTAAATGATGTCTATAGATTCCCCTTTATCCACCTGGCTGTTTACCCCCTCGAAGAAGTGCAATAAGTTTGTGAGGCATGACCTACCCTTACAGAAGCCATGCTGACTCGGTTTTAGCTGCTCATTGTTTTCGATGTGTTCACAGATGCTGTCCTTAATCAGTGCCTCCATCATCTTTCCTGGGACTGAGGTCAGGCTCACTGGCCTGTAGTTTCCTGGGTCTCCCCTTGAGCCCTTCTTGAAGATGGGCGTGACATTTGCTATTTTCCAGTCCTTCGGGATCTCTCCGGTTTTTAAGGATAGGCTGTATATTTGTCGAAGTGGCTCCGCTATTTCGTTTTTTAGTTCCTTGAGTACCCTTGGGTGAATGCCGTCCGGACCTGGAGATTTGTCGCTCTTTAGTCTGTCTATCTGCTTGAGTACATCTTCTTGGCTTACCTCTAAATTGACCAGTTTTACATCTTGGTCTCCTTTTACGCTCTCTTCAGGTTCTGGGATGTTGGTTATATCTTCCCTCGTGAAAACTGACGTGAAGAACTCATTTAGCCTGTCAGCTATTTCTTTCTCTTCCTTTACCACTCCCTTCCTGTCTCCATCATCCAATGGTCCCACTTCTTCTCTTGCCGGTTGCTTCCCCTTGACGTATCTGAAGAACGACTTGAAGTTTGTTGCTTCCTCTGCCAGTCTCTCTTCATATTCTCTTTTTGCTATTCTAACCGCTCGGTGACACTCCTTCTGGTGTTCTTTGTGCACTTTTTGGTTCTCCTCTGTTTTGTCTTTTTTCCATTTTCTGAACGATGCTTTCTTGTCACTTATCGCCTTCTTCACTGCATTTGTTATCCACACTGGGTTTTTTGTTCTATTTTTTTTGCACCCTTTCCTGAACTTGGGGATGCACAGGTTTTGCGCTTCGTGCACAGTTCCCTTGAGTAAGGTCCAGGCTTTTTCTACGGAATCCATCTCCCCTATGTTACCTTTGAGTTTTTTTCCCACCATTTCCCTCATGGCATCATAATTTCCTTTTTTGAAATTGAGTGCCATCGTTGTGGTTCTTTTCCCCTTTGATGATTCAATTTCTAGCCTGCACTGGATCGTGTTGTGATCACTGTTACCTAGCGGGGCTAATACTGTCACCTCCTTTGCTGGCCCCTCTAGTCCGTTGAAGATTAGGTCAAGAGTGGCGTCACCCCGTGTTGGTTCCGTGACCAGTTGCTCCATGAAGCAGTCCCTCATGACCTCTAGGAATTTGGTCTCCCTTGCGCAGTTTGAGTGCCCAATACTCCAGTCTATCCCTGGATAGTTGAAGTCCCCCATCACCATCACCTTTCCGCTTCTGCATACCTGCCTCAGTTCTGCCTCCAGGTCCTGGTCGATTTCTTCAGGTTGTCCTGGTGGGCGGTAGTACAGACCCATTTTAATGTCTGCCCCAGTTCCTCCCTGTAGCTTAACCCATAGTGATTCCAAGCCATCCGCCTGTACTGTTGTTTCCATCCTGGTTGAGGGTATGGAGTCTTTTACGTACAGCGCTATTCCTCCACCCTTTTTATGTGCCCTGTCTCTCCTGTATAGTTTGTACCCTGGTATGGCCACATCCCATTGATTTTCCTCAGTCCACCACGTTTCTGTGACTCCAATTATGTCTAGGTCCTTTTTGCTAGCAGTGATTTCTAGTTCTCCCATTTTGGCACTCAGGCTCCTAGCATTTGTGTACAGGCAGTTTAAGACCCATTTTTTTGCCCTCTCTTTTTGTTCTCCTCGTGTTTTGGTACTCCTGCAGTCCTCCTCATGGTTTGCCAGCCCCCGAGCTTCATCCTCCTCCTGCTGCTGTGTGTCTGTGACGTCCTCAGCCTGTTTCCCCTGCACCACTTGTTCTCGTAATTTTCTCTCAGTTCTGGTCTCTATTTCACAAGGTCCTTTCTCCTCTGGCTCCTGTTGTTCCATGTTGGTGCCTCTTACGAGTTCCATTTGTTTTGGGGAATCAGGAAGGTATTGGGAGGTGGGAAGAAGCTAAAATTGTGTATGTTGAATTGGAATCCGCCTAGAAATGTTTTGATAGAGCAGAATATAAATAAAATAAATAAATGTTGATTTATGGTGGTAAACTTTCATATATAGTCCACCATGCACAAAGTTTTATGCAGTTTCACCATGATTTAGTTGCTACAGTGCAAAATCATGCTGAATCTTATGCTGAGGATTCTGGGACTGTGTTTTGGTGATTAAGGGGGGGAAGATGCCCACCACATGTTCTCCTGTTTAGTTATATTAGTTTGCTGTTATTAGGAACTATGTTTCATTGTATGAGTTAGTGGTAAAATAACGTCTTAATGCCAGTCCACATTTATTTAGCCCGTCCTCCCAAAGGAGCCCAGAACGGGTTACAGGAGTACATTCATATTAAGGGTAAGACAAATTTTAGTGAGACACACGGCCTATTTTATAAAGCCGCGCTAGCAGCTACATTGCGCTAACGGCCCCGAAGCCCAAAGGGCTTCGGAGCTGTTGCCACGTGGCAGCCGCTAGCGCAGCTTTGTAAAAGAGCATTTACAGCATGGACAAGGGTTTAGAGTACACATCTCCCTCGTTATTCACGGGGGATAGGGGCAGAGCTGGATCGCGAATGGTGAAAAACTGCGAATATCCGGCTCTGACCCGCCTCCCTCCCGCCTTCACCCGGCATCCCAGCCTTACCTGGTGGTCTAGCGGGTTTTCGGGGCAGGAGCGATCTTCCTACGCTCCTGCCCCGTGCAGATCGCCAATAGGAAATGGCTGTGGGGAGTTCCCGTAGGAAGATCGCTCTTGCCCCGAAAGCCCGCTAGACCACCAGGTAAGGCCGGGATGCCGGGGGGAAGGCAAAAATATGGGTGTTTTTTCCCCCTCGCCCCCCCAAAAAAAATAGTGATTATGTGAAATCGTGAGTGCAGAAACCGCGAATGAGAAGGGGGAAGTGTACAACAATTACAGTACAGATATAATACTTAGAGTTACAAGTACAGACTTAGTGGACATAGTGATAAACTTAGTGATAAACAGGAGCACGCTACAGGGGTTCAAAAAGCCTTGGATAGGTACTTGGAGGACAAAGGGATTGAGGGGTACAGATAAGAGTAGAGGTAGATTATAGGGATGGGATTAGAGGTAAATTATAAAATTAATCAGGGACCACTGTTCAGGCACTAGGCCTGATGGGCCGCCGCAGGAGCGGACCGCTGAGCAAGATGGACCTCTGGTCTGACTCAGCGGGGGCAACTTCTTATGTTCTTATGACATAGGGTGGTTTAAATTGTAGCATTTTCAGGAAGTGAAATAGCTTTTTTTTGCAGGTGCGTGCATCTTTGTTGTCATAACTATCTCCCTAAATTCTAAGCTTCATAGGGGCTATTTATATAAGTATAGCACTGCATTATCCAGGAGTGCTCTAGAAGTGGTAACAGCTGTTATGATATCGCGCAGTGCTTCTTGCCTGTGATGCCAATTCTATATCCAACAGCTTGTTCAACGCTTCCTGTTCTTTTTCCTTTACTTCTTATCTCTCCTCCTCTACCTATATCTTTCTGTCTTTCTCTCTACTTCCTCATCCAGCACTTTAACCTTTTCTTCCCTCTCCTCCTCCTCCTTTTCCTCAACTCTCTGGTACTTCTAGCAGTAGGACCACCAAGTATCTTTGAAGGCCAAATATTTATACTTCCCCTGAAAGTCCAAGTTCGCAAAGATAAGAAGATCCAAATGGTAGCAAAGCCTTGATTGCTTTGTTGCTCAAGTTAGGATAACTACTGGGCAGTTGTATCTTTATGTACACTCATAACATTGGCAGACTCTTGTATATGTAGTGTACATGTCATTTATTCTAGTGTATACTTATGAAGGGAATTTGTAAAAATAAAATAAAATTCTGCATCTATGAGCCAAACTTGGTTTTTTCTGTTACATAGAGCGTTATGGACCCCTGTTAGGTTGCAAAAAATAGATAGTTCTTTGTCTAATAGATGCTGGCATTGTCATTTAGAAGTAGGAACTTTAGATCATTTATTGTTTCATTGCCCATATATTATGAATTTTTGGAAATCAATTTGGGACCAAATTAATAATTTATTAGATAACCCAGTGGCATTATCCTATGATACTGTGATATTTGGTATGGAAATGAGAGTAAAAAGTCAGATTTCTGCTAACAACAATAAATTATTACTAATAATGAGTGGGTTTGCCATTTAGCAAATTACATATAATTGGAAGGATTGGAAGAGATTAAATTATAACTTTTGGTGGAATTCTTTATGCCATATCTATAAAATGGAAAGATTTATTGCGTTACAAAAGGGATATTTTAAGAAATTTCAGGATGTTTGGAAACCATTAACAAAATATTGTAAGGATTAAGTAAAATTATTTCCCTTTTAATTATCAGTTCAGGATATAGGGAGGGGGGTATTTTTCTTATTACATATATTATATAATAATGGAAGATATGGACGGGAGGGATGGGAAAGGGGAAGGGATAAAATGTATATAATGTACCAATGATTGTTTATAAATTATATATTTATTGTTACTGTGAATGAATATATTTTACACTTAATGTAATTTTGAAAATGAATAAAGAATATTAAAAAAAATAAAATAAAATAAAAATCTGGAATCTCTTGTGGCATACCCAGAATCTCTTTGGCTTACACCACTGTGCCGTGGCACACAGTTTAAGAGACGCTGCAATAGGAGATCAGTTCATTTTATCTGTTCACTGGATTAATGCACAGATTATATTGCAGCTCTCTCTGACAGCATAACCTATAGTTTGTGCTGGCAATCTGCTAATTAGTAGTATGCCAGCATTTTCTGGTTTTAAAAAATCTTAATCTTTTCAGGACCCGGGTCTTCCTCTGTGCTATTTCTGTATATCCGTGGTTCCCTTCTTCAGGGTGTTCTCAAATGCTGCATTTTTTTTTTTTTTGGACTGTTAATGAAATGAATAGTTTCCTCAGGACTGTCGTGGCTGGTTTCTGATTACACAAGGCTCTCTGGAGCAGCGCAAGCATCAAACTGCTTCAGGGAAAAATAATTGCTATGCAAATGAAAATGCTGTCTTTGTGCCCTTCCGTAATACTGCCCTTGCTGTTTGATATATATCTCCCTGACAACACCAGCATAAGTATGAGCCCTTGGCACAGAAGCCATCATCTCCGTGTCTCCTTTTTTCTTTGTTAGTGTTGAGATGTGGTAATGGGCATGCCATATGGCTGGCCTACTGGAAAGGACCTCTGATGGAGTCAGAAATTTTTTATTTTTTTTTCCCATGATACTTTATTAAAGTTTTTAGCAAAAGAAAGTCATATTTCAAGTTTCTTAGGATTTTATATACAGCCTATCAAGGTTATCTAAGCGGTTTTACAATCATAATAATAATAATAATAACTTTATTTTTGTATACTGCCATGCCCTGAAGAGTTCTAGGCGGTTCACATTAGTTAAACAGAGATTACAAGTGGTTACATATCAAATTGATCATAGAGTTGAAAACAGCAAGGAGAGAGTAGTTACAAGTGGTTACATATCAAATTGATCATAGAGTTGCGAACAGCAAGGAGAGAAGTAGGGGGGAGAGGAGGGAGACGGGGGAGGGGAGTAGATCAGAAGGGGGGGAGGAGGAGGATTGAAAAGGGGCATTAAGGGTCTTGGTCTCGGAATAGGTGAGTTTTAAGTAATTTTCTGAAGTCGAGGTAGTTGTGGGCCTTGAGGACCATTTGGGCTAGCCAAGGGTTTAGTTTGGCGGCTTGGAAGGCGTAGGTTTTGTCAAGGAATTTTTTTGAGTGGCATAGTTTTAGGGAGGGGAAGGCGAAGAGCATTTTCCCTATCTGTTCCAGTGGGCTCATAATAATATCTAACGTGCCTGGGGCTATGGAGGATTAAGTGACTTGCCCAGGGTCACAAGGAGCAGTGCGGGGTTTGAACCCACAACCCCAGAGTGCTGAAGCTGTAGCTTCAACCACTGTGTCACACACTCCTCCACAGTGGTATAAAACAAGGCTGAAAAGCCAAAACATTAACAGATCAAAGAGATTCTGTAGAGGAATATCACAAAATTTAATGCAGCATGTACATAGCTTAGCTCTCTGGAGTGATTATGTAGGGGTGAATGTCATAAGGGCGCACCTACAAGGCGAAATGCCCAAAAAGGCATTTATTTTATAAAAGCGAGAAAAAATACAAATATTCTCTTCTCCATATTGGGGTCAAAATTCAGCCTGCGACACTTCAGCACTAGCACTGATCAACACTGCTATCCAGTTAGCAGCGACAGTGGCATAGTAAGGGGATGGGGGGTAGAGCGCCCCGGGCGCCCTCTTGGCAAGAGTACCACCCAGCAGCGGCACAGCGGCCTAGTATCTCTCCCCACCCTCTGATGGGGGAGCACTGACGTAGTAAGGAAGGGTGGGGGTGGACTGCCCTGGGCACCATCTTGGTAGGGGCGCTGGCACCTCTCTGCTCCCCATGCCACACTCGCACCTTCCTTTTCCACCCCTAGACCTCTTTAAATCTTCACAAGCTCGAGCAGCTTCTCCGGCCTGCTGCTTGCACCGGCCTGGTTCACCCTCTGAAATCACTTATGGATCGTGGGGCCAGGAAGTGACATCACAGGGAAAGCTGGTGTGGGCAGCATACTGGAGAAGCTGTTTGCCCTGGTGAAAATTTAAAGCGGTATAGGGGAGAAGGGAGGGCATGAATGTGGCATGGTGGGCAGGGAAGGAGTGGGGGGGAGGTGACGGAGCAGGAGGGTGTAAAGGAGGGCTCAAGGGGGCGCCACCACCCCAGGCACCTCATACCCTCACTATACCACTGTGGGGAGGTCTCTGTACATCCTAAATGCTTCTATTCTTTGCCAGCAGTGAGCAGATTGCTACTCCTCATGCCATTCTCGAGCCCTCCTTCTAATATAACTTCCTGTTCAAGGCAGGGCCGGTGTTAGGGGGAGCAAACAGGGCCTCCCCCTTCTAAGCAAGTCTGTGGCCTCCCTCCCTGCTTTCCTTCTGCCGTGGTCCGCCCCCAATGATGCAACTTCCTTTTACCACATGGGCAGAATGCAGCAAAAGGAAAGAGTGGAGAGAGGCCACAGGCTGCGTTTCAGAGTCGCTGCCGCAGCCGTCAGTTCCCTGCAACTAAAATGGATGAGAAGTTGAACGAAGGTAAAGGTGACATTGGACCGGCGCACTTAGAAGGGGGAGGGCACACCTGCTCTCCCCACCTTGCAAGCACAGGTGGCTGTTAGGTAAAGCACAGGCTTGATGTCCATGTCGAACGTTTGGTGACAAACCAGTGTGTCCTGCTACACTGGTTGAGAATAATAATATAATATAACAGTTTATATAACGCAGGACCATGAAGTTCTATGCGGTTTACAATAATTAAAAGATGTTACAGATTGAATGGATTTAACAATGTTCTGCCGTTTAACATCGATTAAAAGATGCTACAAATTGAAAGAATTAATGCGGAGTGTAGGGGACTTAGTGGAATATTCAACAAAATTCGGTGCCCATTGACTACATTTGTACAAATATAATACTGTATTTTGTCTGAATTTTTTCTTGGTTTATTTATCTTTACACATCCAGGGAGGGTGGGGGGTTGGGGGGTTGGGAGGAATTATTGATAATGATATTTTAGGTAACTTGCTTTCATTTTATATTATTTACTTGGTTCTTATGTTATTACTATATGCAAAATAATGTAATTATTGAATGATAGTTCTGTTATCTATATAGATATTAGTGTTATGACTGAATGCAATAATATACTGTTCTTGTTTAAAAATCAATAAAGAATTATATATAAAAAAAAAGATGCTACAAATTGAGTGGATTTAACAAAGTTAAAAGCTAGTGATTAACAACTCTAGGGATCAGTTATTGTGGGATGAGGTTAGTTTCCTAAGTACTTTAGGAACAGATATGTTTTTAGGCGTTTCCTAAATTCTCCATAAGTAGTAGACGTAAGCAATTGTTCTAGATCAGGGATCTCAAAGTCCCTTCTCGAGGGCCGCAATCCAGTCGGGTTTTCAGGATTTCCCCAATGACTATGCATTGAAAGCAGTGCATGCAAATAGATCTCATGCATAGTCATTGGGGAAATCCTGAAAACCCGACTGGATTGCAGCCCTCAAGGAGGGACTTTGACACCCCTGTTCTAGATCTTTACCCCATCTTTACCCTGGTGTGAGAGGAGATGATGATGACTTTTGAATTTACATTCTCTAACCGGAGGGGAAACAAAATTTAAGTATGAACTTCTCTTATGTCTATTGGCTGAGAAAGAGAAAAAGGTCAGTTATGTATTTAGGGCAGGGGTAGGGAATTCCAGTCCTCGAGAGCCGTATTCCAGTCGGATTTTCAGAATATCCCCAATGAATATGCATTGAAAGCCGTAAATCCTGAAAACCCGACTGGAATACGGCTCTCGAG
The DNA here is from genome assembly GCF_902459505.1 of Geotrypetes seraphini. NCBI lineage: Eukaryota > Metazoa > Chordata > Amphibia > Gymnophiona > Dermophiidae > Geotrypetes > Geotrypetes seraphini. The sequence continues at coordinate 37,747,328 of NC_047101.1, forward strand.
GACCGGAGTCCCTACCCCTGATTTAGGGGCTAAACCAAATCACTGGTATTGCTCAATACAAACTTCCTATATCAGCGTGACGCTGAGTAAATTAAGCTGTGGGCTAACGGGTCATTTTGTATCTAAACTGTATCTGTTCAACTATAAAGCAATTGAACAATTGAAAAATGGTACAGTATAACTCTGGAATCCTTACTGATTCGTCATTTTGACGGTTTTCCTAGAACACTCAGAAGAAAATCATCCCGCAGGGAGGAGAATGATGTCATTTTAATCACCATAATTATAACTGTTATTCAGCAATGGGGCTATCCCTGTTTTTCCTGCTCTTCCCTTCCCTTCTGCCATTGTATGCTAGACGGAAAGCTGAGATCACTTATTTATTATTTATAATACTTTTATGCTGCCTAATCAAGATGTCAACAATTTACATTAATAATTAGTCAAGAAAGAAAGTAATCAATCTAAGACAAAATAAAGCATTATGTTGGTTACTAGTATTTTAGCCCGTTACATTAACGGGTGCTAGAATATATGTCTGTCTGTCTTTATTTCTGTCTCTCTCTCTCTCTGTCCCGCTGTCTCTCTCCCTGGCCCCCTTTGTCTGTCTGTCTTTCTGTGTCTCTCCCTGTCCCTTTCTTCTTTTCTTTCTGTCTCCCTTCCTCCCGCGGGTGGTAGAATATATGTCTGTCTTTCTTTCTGTTTCTCTCCCTACCCCTGTCTTTTTCTTTCTGTCTCTCTTCCTCCTGCTGTCTTTCTTTCTGTCTCTCTCCCTCCCTGGACCCCTTTGTCTGTCTGTCTTTCTGTCTCTCTCCCTGCCCCTGTCCCTGTGTCTTTCTTCCTATCTCCTTCCCTACTTCCCTGTGCAGCAGCCGCAGCATTCCCTCTCCCTCCATTTACCGCGAGAGGAGCCTGCACAGACCCAACAGCCCGAGCCCCGACCAGTGTAACTTTCCGGCGGCTCCTCTCACGATCGCCGCCTTCTCCGATGCAGGAGCGGCTCGTGAGAGGAGCCGCTGCAGCGTCTTTTAAGTTCAAACAGAAACTTCGGCCCAGCCTGTAGGTCAGGGGTTTCTCGGGCTGACCGCCACCCGCTGCTGGGGGCTCCGTGCTCGCCCGCTGCTTCCTGCAGCCGCCAACAGCCGCCGCGGCCTTCAGTCGCCGATAGCCACCACGGCCGACATCCGCCTCGGTGGAAGAGAGAAAGAGAGAGAGATTCGCGCGCATGCGCACTCCTACCTGCGGTGCCCTACAGCGCACGGAAAACGGGAGCACGCAGGTGGGAGTGCACATGCGCGGCTTAGGGTTTTATTATATTAGATTTTAGAAGCCCTATTGCAATTCATACTTGTAAATATCAATATTTACAGGCAGGGCAGGATTAATTCTTCGGGGGCCCTAAAAGGCGCACTAGTGCAAATTTTTAGCGTACACTAAGACACGCTAGCATGCCTTAGTAAAATGACCCCTTAGACACACAAGTACACTGGCCCCCATGCCCCACCCCCATTTATTTGCCTGTTTTCACTTGTATTTCTTTTTTATCTTTTATTTTAAAATTCAAAACAAAGATTACCAGTGCCAGTGTACAGTTTTTCTTCTACGCAACCCCTAAACATCTCTGAACAAATCCCCCTTTCCTTCCCTTCCTACCTACTTGCCCAACACATAGGCCTCCTTTTTACGAAACTGCAATACCAGTTTCTAGCGCGGGGAACCGTACTGAATGGCGCGCGCTGCTCCCGATCCTCATTGAGTTTCTAAGAGCGTCGGGAGCTGCACAGCCATTCAGCACGGCTCCCCGCGCTAGAAACTGCTATTGCAGTTTCATAAACGAGGGGGTTAAACTCTGAACCCTTTCCATCCATATATAAAAGTGTACGGTACTGCAATCTTGAGTCATCAGCAGGTGGGATTTCCATTTGATTTCACACGTCCCACTAAAAAGAAGCCAGTTAAATATACAATAACATTATAAACTCCCACACCCATTTGCATAGCAGTATGTTAATTAGTTCACCTTAGGAAACTGGGATTTGTGGCAGTATTGAAGAAATAAATCTAAAACATTTATTAAACTATAATTGCAAATCCGTTGGCCTAAAAACAATAGTCATAAGAAACTTTTACAGTAACTTTCTTCTTTCTTTTCTCCTGGCAAACTCTCCAATGATGTCATCAAAATTCGTACAAAGTTGACAGCAGACTAAAGGCAGGTTGAAAGGTGGGAAGTTGAAGATCAGCCTCTATAAATAGTAGCTTTATTTTATTACAGCAGTCAAAACATGCCCAATGATGATTTAGGCTTCTTTTGAACCTTCTTGTCCTGACACACTTTCAAATTTCCCTTTATAAGAAGTAAAACCATCATAGTACACCAATTCTACATAGTCCTTGCTAGCCAAGGATGTTAGGAAGATTAAACCCAGTTCTTAGAGCTATATTCCAATCATTGGAAGGTCTAATGAACTTCTAGAAAGCAGTGAAACCTACCTCTTCCAATGATCCAACCAGTCTTTGAACTCATATACGTAGACTAAGCAATGACCATAAGCGTAACCATATAACACTACAAATGAATCTACAATCTATAAACCAAAGTCAATAGTCATAATCTACAAACTGAGCTAACTTGTTATGCTAGACTGCTTACATGTCAAACTCATTCTGGATATCAATCAGGTCTACAACTAGAATTTTTAACATTGTAAAGCAGTAATACTATCCGAAAAATAAGTCTATATTAATAACCAAGTTTGCAACTCCTCTCAACTGCCTCATTCTATATCATCCAACTGTAACCCATATGTATGTATAAACAACCAAATTTGTAACTCCTCTAGTATGTTCCACTCCATGTATGTTAACTTGTAATGAAACAACAAGGCAAGCGGTCCACCAAAGAATCAAACGTGAAACAAAAGAAGATCGGCAGACAATAAGGAGATTCAAATCAGGGTTATTCAAGGTGCTCCCAAGAACCATGCTTGATGTGTTTTGCCAAACAAGGCTGGTCAACGCTAACAAAAAAACCATGTCTTTCATACACACAGATCACAGAACCACCAGTATTGAATAAGTAATCACAAACTAATCCCAACCCCCTTTTGCAAAAGCACAAAAGAGATTTCTAGCGCAAGCTGGCGCGCTGAATATTCTGCATTGCTCTGACGCTCATAGGAACTCTGACTGTCGGAGTATTGCAGAGCATTCAGCATGCCAGCCAGTGCTACAAACCGAAGGAAAGGTACAGTTTAGTGGGGTGAAGAACTTATGTGCATGACAGAAGAGCAGGCTTGGGTATGATTGTATGTGATGATCTTAGGGTGGCCAAACAGGTTGAAAAGGTACGGCACCCAATATTGGACACAGTATTCCAGATGAGGTCGTACCGTACAGCAGCATGATGACTTCCTTCGTTCTGGTTGTAATACCCTTCTTAATAATACCCAACATTCTGTTTGCCTTCTTCGAGGTTGCTGCGCATTGTGCCGTTGACTTCATTGTTGTATCCACCAGCACACCCAAGTCTCTTTCAAGGTTACTTCCCTCTAGTACTAATCCCCCCATTTGGTAGCTGAACATCGGATTCTTTTTCCCTATATGCATGACCTTGCATTTCCCTACATTGAAGTTCCCTACATAAGGAAGAAAATGGTTGTTACTGTTCAGCTACTCATTAACCTTCAGATTTCTTTGTAGTAATGTACAAACGCTCCCCCCCCAAAAAAAAAAAAATTAATCTCCCAAAGGGAGATGATAACAACTGAATACTGGCCCTTTTACGTAAAAGTTGTACTTACAATATGGTCCTTTTATTAAGCTGTGGCAAAAGGTGGCCTTAACACACCCTTTCCCATTAGCTAAGGCCATATTTTGCTTCATCCAGGAAATAGAAACATAGAGACAAGACGGCAGATAATAGCCAAAAGGCCCATCCAGTTTGCCCAGAAAAGTATCCACTATCTCCTCCTCTCCCTAAGAGATCCCATGTGCTTGTCCCATGCTATCTTGAATTCAGATACAGTTTTTTTCTCAACCACCTCTACAAGGAGGCCATTCTACGCATCTACCACCCTTTCTGAAAAAAGTATTTCCTTAAATAACTCCTGAGCCTATCACCTCTTAACTTCATCTTATGCCCTTTCACTCTGGTTCCCATATGCCTTATGACCAATGTTCCCTCTAAAAGGACTAAGTTCATGTGAACAACATATTTTTATTTTTTTTTTGCAAGCAAAAATTTTCCATTACATTACCCTGATGCTGTTATACACACTGTGCATTACAGATTACAAATATAAATTTAAAAATGGAAAATAAGATGATTTTTTTATTGAATGGACTTAAATTATTTTTCAGTTAGCTCTCAGAAGCCAACACCTCCTTCCCCAGGTCAAGAAAGTAAGCTGTCCTGACCTGAGAAAGGAGGTTATGGTCTCTGACAATTGGTCAAAAATATATTTAAAATAAAACAATGAAAAGATATCATCCTGTCCTGCTTACTCTCTATTGGCACTTTTGATCATATGATATTTAGTTGTCCGCATTTACAAGTTTTTTGGCAAAATGTTTGGTCCACGATCTGTAAGATATTGTCTATTAATGATGAGATCTCTTATTCAATATTGGTATTTGGAGCTCAGGCTCTGAAGTCACCGTTAGACAAATATGAAGCCAAATTGTTGAAATGTTTCTTACTTTTAGCCTTTAAATCAATTCTCTCCTGTTGGAAGGACTTTTCCTCCATTAGTCATGTTATGTGGTGGAATACTGTTTGTTTAAATTCTAAATATGAAAAAATAGCTGCTGAAAAATACAATGCCCTTTTAGCTCATAATAGGGTTTGGTCTCCTGTTGTGAATTTTTGTAACTCTTGAATATCCATTTTATTATTTTATTGCTATATCTTGGTGAACATGTACTTTCTTTATATACTATTGATTTTGACATTGAAGAGACTAGAATTTTTCTTACCTAGGAAATGGTACTATATTATATTGTTGGATGTTTTTACCTGCTCATGATATTGTTGTTTTTCTCTGCTTTCTGTATGATGTGCTTATGCATTGTTGTTATCTATTTTTGTATTATATTGTTTTTGATTAAAACAATAAAAAAGATTGAACTTAAAAAAAAAAAGAAAAGATATCATCCTATTTCTCTTTTCTATTTATAATTATTAACCTTTATAAACACAGGTCCACATTACCTTATCCTAAATTTAAAATGTCTACCTTTATTTTCTGGCCTTCACTTCTCTGGTTTCTGCTTTCCTCTGTCATAAGTCTCTTTCCAGGATTTTTCTCTCTTCCTTTTCCTTTCGGTTTTCTACCTCTATGTCCAGATTTAACTCATTCTTACAATCTAGTCTTCAAGTTCCCTCTTTTTTACAGTCTACCACAGCTTTCCATCTCTTTCCCTCACCCTGGCTCTCCTATTTTACTTCCCCTTATTCCCAGTCTTTCACTAACTCTGCCCTCTTTCTCTTCTCCTTCTATACTGTTTGCCCCCTATATCTGCCATTTCTTTCCCCTTCCATCATTATTTCCCTACTTTCTGTCTCTTATCCCCAAATATCTGCTCATTTTTCTCCCCTCTTCCATCCAGCATCTACCCCCTATTTTATAGCATCTGCCTCTTCTCCCACTTTCTGTTCAGCAACTCCACACAGTCTCCACTTCCATCTGTCTTTTCCCCCTTGCATACAGTGTTCCCCCCTCTCTTTCCTTTCACTTTCTCTTCCATCATTTCCCATACAACTTATTCCCCCCTCTTTTTTCCATCCAGCATCTCTTCTCTCTCCCCTTCCATCAATATTTCCATCCTTTTTGTATCTCTACCCTTCCATACCATCTGTCCCCTCTGTCCCCATCACCTTCCATCCAGCATCTTCCCTTTCACTTCCCCATTACTTCAACTCCCTCCTCTCTTTAACCCCCCCCCCCAACATCTGCCATCTCTCTCCCCTGTTGTATCTGGAATTTGTCTTTCCACTGCTATACAAAATCTAACCCCTCTCTCTCCCCCACCCCAAACTATTTCCACCAGCTTCTGTCCCCTTACTCTCCTCCTACCCTACTTCTACCAGCGCCTAACCTCTCTCTCCCTCACCCCTTTCCTATCAGCATCTGCCCCTCTATTTCCCACCCAATCCACATCCATCGGTGTCTGCCTCTTCTCTCCCACCCACCTCTAATCCACCAGTGTTTGCTCCCTCTCTCTTCCCCTTCCCCCATCCCCCAGTGTTTGCCCCTAGCATCCCCACCTCTGCTGCTTTCCCGAAGCAGCAGCGACAAACTGAAACAAATCGATTGCAGGACCTTCCCATACATATCCATGGCTGCTGGCTTTGCCCCAGAAGAAGTGACATCAGAGAGGGCGGACTGGCAGCCACAGGTATGCATGGGAAGATTCTGCAGCCAGTTTGTTTCAGTTTGCAGCGGCATAAGATAAAAGAGTGATACCAGAGGGGTGCTGGCCAGACACTACTGGCTTTGGGGAGGGGATCCTCTCAGCCTTAGAGAAACAGCAAGAGGAGCTCAGTGGTCCCAACCTATATGATGCCGTTGAGAGGTGATATGATGAAACCACTGAGCATCTCTTGCTGTTTCTTTGGGGATGAGAGGTGATATGTTGGTGCTGCCAAGTTGCTCTTGTTGATGTTCTGGAGAAGATATTTTTGGCCTGCTGAGGCCGTCTTCTTATATCTTGGAGAGGGAGGGCCCATGCTTCAGAAAGACAGCAAGAGGAACTTGACACAGTAAAGTATGAAACTAGAGATTGCAGCCAACAGGATTAGAAACATGACTGGTCAACAAAGGTAGTAAAGGTCATTTTATTTTCTCTGTCATGATTAGAGTATACCGTAATCAAATTTTCTTTAATTCAAGCTCAACATTATGGTCAAGATAACTTCAAATTAGTGTGATTATTTTCAAGTTCAAGTTTTTATTGGGCTTTGATGAATCGCTTATTTAGTTTTATTAAGCGAGATCCAAAAATTAATAAAATATAAACATATATTTTTACACACAATTTAAAATGTAAAATAATGGGGTGGACACGATAGCCACAGCAATGGAAAAAAATACAAAGGTGCCTGTAGTGAATAATCACAATTTCTTGTGCTTGAACGAATGATATGTAAACCAAATCCCCATAGGTTAGTCCTGAGCCCCCCGACTCGAGTTTCGATCAAAACAAATCATAACATGATATTCTAACTACTTATTATAACTGAAACTTTAAACAAAATTTAGTCCACATAGAAGTATTTATATGTGAGAATTGTGGGTAAATCCTGTATTTAAGATTATCACTGAGTGATATCTTTAGTAGACTAAATTTTGTTTAAAGTTTCAGTTCTAATAAGTAGTTAGAATATCATGTTATGATTTTTGATGAAGAGTCGAAACTCGAGTCGGGGGGCTCGGGACTAACCTATGGGAATTTGGTTTATATATCATTCGTTCAAGTACAACAAATTGTGATTATTCACTACAGGCACCTTTGTATTTTTTTCCATTGTTGTGGCTATCGTGTCCCAACTCATCACTTGTAATTTTCCATCTTGTTGTATTTGGATTGGGCCTGGGACAGTGAAGGCAATGATGGTCCCAGTATTAGCCTCAGTTTGGTGTTATCACTAATCTATGGGCTATTGGTCTGAGCACTTTACTAATATTTATTTATATATATTTTTATTTGATTAATATTAGAGCTGTGATTTGATTATAGAGAGTTTTGAATTTATCATCACAGAATAATATCCATTATCTCCCTAATTTAGTGATACTTGGGAGCACACCAGGACCTCTTGCCATACTCGGCTGTTGCTGCATGTGGCTTTATGAAAAAAGAAGTGCAGTTGGAAAGAATGAGGAGGAGACCTACTTGGATGTTTTAGAGCCAGCCAGAACACAGGAACACACTCTTGGGAGGGGGCATGAACTTCGGACATAGGATGGAAGGATGGGGGAAAAAGATGCTGAGGTGGGGGAGAGAATAGAAAGGGAGAATTAAGCATGGCTATGAGTGAGAGGCAAAGAAATGGTATACATGAGGAAAGGAAGAAAGAGGAGAATTATTGAACATGGTGATGGTTGAGGCGTGAGGTAGAGAGATTTAAGAGGGAGAAATATTGGATGTGGTGGTGGAGAGGAAACCGTGGGGCACATGGAAATGAATGCAAGAGAGAGGAATGTTGGACATGGTGGTGGAGGGAATGGAAGAAGAGATGTGGCGTGGAGCTGGAGAGGGGTGATAGAAGCAGAAATATTGGATATGGGGCTGGTAAGCAGGGGCATGAGATGCTGCACACAGTCTGGAGGATAAGAGAGGGAGAAATATTGGATGTGGCAGTAGAGGGGGTGGGAGAGAGGCACCCTGGATCCCTCTCTCTCTCTTTCCCCACTCCCTTTGCAGCAAAGGAGGGAATGAGAGAGAGGGGGAGGAAGATGTTGCACATGGTGGGGAGGAAGACGTTGCACATGGTGGGGAGGAGAGAGGAAGAAATGCTGTGCATTGGTGGGGAGGGGAAAAAGAGTGCACTTTGTGTAGTTTAATTTTGTGGTTACCATTGTGTATTATTAATAAGCTTATATTGTGTGTGTATATGAAAAATGAGTGGAAGAAATGGTGTTTACAATTAGTACTATTATTATGGGGGTGAGGTCTGGAGAGGAGGTTGGACAGGTCTGGGGCGGGTTCTAGGGCAGAGCTTTTGCCCTCCCCCCAAACAAAAAAGCGTTCCACTGCCTATGGTTGTACATGATAATGGAGGGGAGAAAGGGAGAGATGCTGCATGGAAAGGAATACAGATGTTTGACCCAGGGCAGAAGGCAGGAAAAGAGAGTGGGAAAGAAACAGAACTGTTGGATATGGCAGTGGAAGGGAAGGTACAGAGATGGAAGATGGATGGCAAGCACAGAGAAAGAAGAAACGTCAAATGGGCAGGAGACCTTGGTGAGCGAATTAACAGAGACAAACAGAAACCAGAGCCTGGGACCAACATGATTTGAATTATAAAATGGCCAGACAACAAAAGGCAGGAAAAAAATCATTTTATTTTCTATTTTGTGATTACAATACGTCAGTGTCCTGCCAGATCTGGTGTTAGACAGCGAGCGAGAAAATGTCTTTTTTTGTTTTGTTTACACCACAGCACCAACATGGAGTTTGAGAGGACAAAGGGGGGTGGGGTGGGTGAAGAGGTTACAAAAATAAACCCACCAGGCTGTTTGGGAAAAAAAAAAAAAAAAATGTAAGAAAAGTGAATTAAATCAAATCAAATCGAAAAATCAATTCAATGAATAGGCCAAATCCAATTGAAAAAGTTTTCCCTGAATTGGGCAACATTACTACTGAGCGCTAATTTTTTTCTGATGTTTTAAATGTCATTTATTGAATCTAGTTCTTATTGTGCATTTACAGCAGGACCCATTACAGAGAAAGGGATCTGTGACAAATAATACACATGAATGGCATTAGCATGCCTTAAAAGCCAGTAAATCAAGTTTCAAGTTTTATTATTATTTGATGAATCGCCTATACAAACATTCTAAGCGATAAACAATTTTTAAAAAACAACTTTTTAGAGGACAATTTTAAGACACAAGTAAAAAGTTAAAATACTTATAACACATTACAAATTTCTTCATACATGTAGCTTAAAGACGGACATGATATAGAAGGAAAAGGGGGGTAAAGTTACAATTCTCTCAGGTAGAAAAACATAAAGAGGAAAGAACACGGGGAAGGGAAAAAAATTTTTAGTTCTGCATTTTATTAATAAAAGGTATCGTAGTTTATTTGATAAAAGCATCGTTAAATAAAAAAGTTTTTAAGAGTTTTTTTAAAAGAGATAAGATCTTTTTCTTTTCTGATGTAAAGTGGCAATGCATTCCACGTTTGTGGAGCTGTAACAGAAAACATGTCATTTCTTCTTGTCCCCACAATTTTTAAGGAAGGGACAGTTAATAAGTCTTGTGATGATGATCGTAGAGAACGAGGGGCATAATAAGGAATGAGCATTCTAGACATGAATTGAGGCTCATTGAAAGCTAGAACTTTAAAAACCAAGAATAATATCTTAAAAGTAATTCGGTGGCTAATAGGTAGCCAATGGGACTTAATCAATAGCGGTGTAACGTGGTCAAATTTTTTTGCTTTATGACACCCAGAGAAAGTTGAATAGAATCAGAAACACTTTTTTTTGCTTCTCCATTTGGTTTTCTATGAACTGATGACATTCTCTTTAGATTTGGGGCTATGAATAAGAGTAATAGCACAAAAACTCGGATATGGTGAATATCACAATGAATACAAAAACACTTTCACCAAAAGGAAAAAATTGAAGGTGTAATAAACAGAGACACAGGCAGAGACCAATCTATGCGGAGGAAAAAGCCTCAGACAGGGGCCCACCCACCTCCACAATGGTGGAATAGCGGTGTTCAGGCGATCACTTCACTGGCATAAAACCTCCTACTGTAGTGGTCATAGCAATGTGTCTAAAAATTATTATTATTGCTTTCAAATTTGAATGGTAAGAGAAGATAATGACTTAACTTTCTCCTTTGAATGGTAAGAGAAGATAATGACTTAACTTTCTCCTTAAGGATCGGAACACCAACGGTGGCCAGCGTTTCACTGTCAAGCTGCCTCAGGGTGTAAACAAGTCCGACTTGTTTACACCCTGAGGCAGCTTGACAGTGAAACGCTGGCCACCGTTGGTGTTCCGATCCTTAAGGAGAAAGTTAAGTCATTATCTTCTCTTACCATTCAAATTTGAAAGCAATAATAATAATTTTTAGACACATTGCTATGACCACTACAGTAGGAGGTTTTATGCCAGTGAAGTGATCGCCTGAACACCGCTATTCCACCATTGTGGAGGTGGGTGGGCCCCTGTCTGAGGCTTTTTCCTCCGCATAGATTGGTCTCTGCCTGTGTCTCTGTTTATTACACCTTCAATTTTTTCCTTTTGGTGAAAGTGTTTTTGTATGAATAAGAGCTAGTACAGTATAGGCCCTGCTACCAGAACCCACAGAGGACAGGGAACCTGTTCAAAACCAGCAGGGCTAGTCCTCCCAGAAATCTATTTTTCACAACTCTGAATGACTTTCACAGTATAAGCAGGACAAACTTTGGTGGGAAAAACAAACTTGGTGTACACAGAGGTATAATTTTCAGCTTTTACAGTATAGTCCTACCATACAGGTTTGGAAATATAGGGCTTCTTTTTCAAAGGTACGCTAGCGTTTTTAGAACATGCACCGGATTAGCACGCGCTCTAGTGTCCTCTACCCCCAAAAACTACCACCTGCTCAAGAGGAGGCGGTAGTGGCTTGCGCGCGCTATTCCACGCATTAAGGCCCTAATGCACCTTTGTAAAAGGAGCCCATAGACTTAGTGGACATAGAGTATTTAAAAATTGCAGCATTTTACGAAAAGACATAGCCTATGGTGGTTTATATTACATCATTTTCCGTATGGACATAACCTAACATAAGGTAAAATAGCTTTGTAGGATTGCATGTCATTGAAGCATGGTGGGTTTTTTTTGGTCCGGTGGTCCGACGTACTTGTATTGCAAGACCACGCTCAATTAGAACAGTCACTACACTCCCGGAGTGTCAGATAAAGAAGAGCCATCGGCTCAGTTGTGATGTGTGTATACTGTATGCACTTGTATTGCAAGACATTGCTTGTATATCAAGTTAAAATTTAATAAAATGTTTTGCTTTGATAAACAAGCTCTGCACTGCTATTTCTGATCTGAATTGATCACATAAAACTGGCCTGATCTGCTTCTTAGAAAAAATTGTAACTGTTCATGTTTTATCACTTCATCTTCTAGACTTCCTTAGTCAAGTATGGCAGTCTCGGTGGACTCGGCTCTGTACCGATGCAAACATCTGGCAGTGGAAGAACCTGATCAGGAAGAGGCAGAAACCACACCTTTACTATCTTCTGGTAAACATCACCTTCGATACAGCCTAGACAAACAAAGGATTATCTTTCCAAGCAACAAGAGATGTGAGACAGACTGGAAAAGAATCTCAAGATTTTATTCCGACAACTGGATTCGTACTACAAAGTATACCATTCTCACTTTGGTGCCCCAAAATCTCTTCGAACAGCTTTACAGGTATCTACAGTATAGTGCTGTTGGTATGTTGGTAAATAATCCCCAAATTTATCAGTCACAGTCATACAATACAATGCAATAAATCAATTTGTAGACCGCATAACCAGGTAGTTCAATGCGGTACACTTCTCCCTCCGTATTCGCTGTGATAGGGGATTAACAGAACCGCAAATATAGAAAAACCGCTAATAACTTTTTCGTATGTTATTCGCTGTTTTCTATTAAAAACCATCGTGAATATGGTGAAACCGCGAATAACATGGTCGGAGACCTGGCCTGTTCCTGCAGGAGAGACAAAACACGGTGTAGAAAGTGCCGGGAATCAGCAATTTTCTCTGTCAGTGCTCGGAATCAGCGATTTCTCCATGCAAGCTGGAGTAATTTGGGGGGAGGAGCCAGCAAGCTAAAAACCGTGAATAATCGAAACCGCGATTGCTGAAACCGCGAATACGGAGGGGGAAGTGTAATATAAGTACAACGAATAAGCAGGCAGGAAAAAAGCTAATTACCTATAAACTTATTGCAAAGATAAGTTTTTATTTGCCTTCTAAAATGAAGATAAAAATGAGACATGGAAAACAAGTGCCTGAGATCACTATCGTACATAGCAGGTGGAAAAGAGAGCAGACACTCATGGAATTTTTTGTGTTTGCAGCCATTAGCTGGTGGGAAGACAGAGCGTGAGTATTTAGTCAGCTATGGTGCTCATTTTTGAAGCATATGGATGGCTCAGAAGTCCTGATTTTACAAAGGTAGAATAGAGGTGGCCAAAAGTGCAGTACATCCAAATAGCGAGAGGGTATGTTCTGGGCAGGACCAGGAAGGGCCTGAAATTTGGATGTCCAACAGCGATTACCAAAGGGAATAAACAGCCATGTCTTACATGAAGATCATCCTTATTTAGACCTGTTTAGCAGTCATAGATTCTATTATCCCCTTCTGGTTTCACTTTGGGGGAGATGAAGGGACAGCAACCACTGGGGGATTGAGGAGGTGTCATGCCTTAATTACTCGAAAGGACAGCTACTCAATCACAGCACTTTTCTGTGACCTGAACATAAGAACATAAGAACTGCCATCACCGGATCAGACCTTCGGTCCATCAAGTCCGGCGAACCACACACGCGGAGGCCCCGCCAGGTGTACACCTGGCGTAATTTATAGTCCACCATATCTTTATATGCCTCTCTTAAGGAGATATGCATCTAGTTTGCTCTTGAAGCCTAGGACGGTCGATTCCGCAATAATCTCCTCTGGGAGGGCATTTCAGAGAGTGGTTGACACCTGGAATGCCCTCCCAGGAATGCCTTAGGTATTATGAATATTCTTATTAATAATAATAATAATAATAATAATAACAGTTTATATACCGCAATACCGTGAAGTTCTATGCGGTTTACAAAAGATTAGAGAAGGTACAGAATAATTGGACTTAAGAACGGAAAGAGTGAGTAAGTACAAGGGAGAAGAACAAGTCAGTTGTCTAGGTATTTCAGGAACAGGTATGTTTTTAGACGCTTCCTAAATTCCTCGTAAGTAGTGGGCGAGAGCAATTGCTCTAGGTCCTTACCCCATAATGCCGCCCGATGTGAGAGAAGGTGTTCATGGTGTTTTTTTAGTTTGCAGCCTCTAACTGGAGGGGAAACGAAGTTTGAATGTGTGCTTCTCTTATGTTTGTTGGTGGAAAAGGAGAAAAGGTCCGTTATGTATTTGGGGGCTAGTCCATATAGTACTTTGAAGCAGAGGCCAGGCGAATTTAAACTTTACGCGTGCTTCTGTCGGCAACCAGTGCAACTGCCGGTAGTAGGGTGTTACATGATCGAATTTCTTTAGCCCAGAGATAAGTCTGACCGCTGAGTCATTTTGCATTATTTGAAGACGTCACATATTTTTTGGGGGAGATTGCTAAGTAGGCGATGTTGCAGTAGTCAAGTTGACTTAGTACAAGGGATTGCACTAGGATTCTGAATGCTGACGTGTTGAAATATGATTTAACGGTTCTAAGTTTCCATAGAGTGAAAAAACCCTTTCTGATTAAGGAGTCCACCTGGTCTTTCATGGTTAGGCATTGATCTAGAGTTACACCCAATATCTTCATGGTGGACTGAATAGGGTAACTAAGTTCATTGATGCATAGTGGGGTTTTGGTGTCAAGCGGGTGTGGAGAGGCAACGAAGAATTTTGTTTTTTCTGGGTTGAGTTTGAGCAGACAGCAGGTCTGAGGAGTGACCTAGTAGCTACTGCAGTGGACTGTAAACCAGAGAACCCACCTCAACTCTTTTTGTTTTGTTTGTGAGCCCTCCATGAATAGAAAAATACCTACAGGCTTGCAGGTGTCTTGTATATTTAGGTAAAGTAGGTATTTTTTCTGTTCGTGGAGGGCTCACAGTTACAAAAACAAAGAGCTCTTTTTACTAAGCTGCGCTAGCGGTTTTAGCACGCGCTAGACGCTAACGCCTCCATTGAGCCGGCGTTAGTCTTTACACCAGGGGTGTCCAACCTGCGGCCCAGGGAAGTATTTTGTGCGGCCCCAGTCGAGGGCGATGCAGTGTTTTCCTCTGCTGCCCCCTGGTGTTTACCGTCTTGCCGGCTCCCTCCTCTGTCTTGCTGCCGCGTTTGCACGTTTGTGCGGTCCCAGAAACATTTTTTGGGGGCCAATGCGGCCCAGGGAAGCCAAAAGGTTGGACACCCCTGCTTTGCACGTAGCGTGGGGGTTAGCGTGCGCTAAAAATGCTAGCGCAGCTTAGTAGAGGAAGCCCAAAGTATTAAAGTGGGATTTGAACCTGTGATCATTTTCTAAAAATTCTGCTCTACAGTTCCTCGCTTCCCTCCATTCAAAATTTTAAAGTTTCAGCTTGCACACGGATGTCCATCTCACAGATTTTTGAACATGTGAAGTAGGAATTGATTTGGCATGTTCTGATTTGAATGTCCCATTTTTGACTCGATTCAAAAAAAATCCCAATAGAAGTGATAACTAAATCAAACAAAACTCAGAAAACCCCTCCTATATGCTACGGGTCAATGAGAGTACACTGAGAAAAGTAAAGGAAATAAAATTCCTTAATGCTTATTTCATAGTGAGAGAGAACTTCAGTAACTTTAGCAACACAAACTACTCAATGGCAGCATAGGTCGGTATTAATAGCTGCATGCAGGCAAAAAAATCCCTACTCATTAATGCAATACCTCTTCCTTTACAAAGCCGCGTTAGTTTTTTTAGTGTTGGCTGTGGCTGTAACAGCTCAGAAACTACCACTATTTATTATTTCTATAGCACTGAAAAGGCGTATTTTAACATAAAATAGAGCTTACAATCTAATTAAGACAGGACATTACAGGGTTGGGGAGATTATGGTAGAGGAAATGGCACAGTGGGTCTAGGTATCTGACAGCAGTGAGTGGGAATTAAGAGTTAAAAGCAGTTTCAAAAACGTGGGCATTAGCTTGGATTTGAACACTGCCAGGGATGGAGCACGACGTATTGATTCAGGCAGCCTGTTCCAGGCATATGGTGCCGCAAGAAAGAAGGGACGGAGTCTGGAGGTGGCAGTGGAAGAGAAGGGTACGGATAAGAGGGGCTTGCCCGATGAGTGGAGATCACAGGGGGGGGGGGGGAGCATAAGTGAGGAGAGATATCGGGGAGGCTTCAGAGCGAATGCACTTGTAAGTCAGCAAGAGGAGTTTAAACTGTATTCGGAAATGGACAGGGAGCCAATGAAGCAACTTGAGGAGAGGGGTAATGCTCAGGAATTCTATGATCGTCGGAGCTGTTACTGCAGTGCGGCTCTGTAAAGGAGGGGGTTAGTTACATCATAATTATTCTCTCTCATTAAACCACAAAGTTTCAATGCTCAGTACTCTGAGTGTCTGCTCTTTGCCAGTCAGATTTCAATTGTAACCCACTCAACAAAGTAAAAAACTAAATTGAAGATGTGATGTGTAAGTATTCAGCGAACGAGAAAACACAAAATGACAATGTGAAGCACTTACCTGACGACTGGCTATATCATAAGTTTGACGAGCCTCTTTCGATCATCTGCTTCGGGGACCTTTAGAAAAGCTCAGATAAGAACATAAGAACATAAGCAGTGCCTCCGCCGGGTCAGACCATAGGTCCATCCCGCCCAGCAGTCCGCTCCCGCGGCGGCCCGAACAGGTCACGGCCTGTCTGAGTCACCAGAAGGGGCCCCCTTGCCACCTTGGTTTCCCATTGAGTCCTATCTTCCCATCGAAGTCCTAACCCTCCGGTCTTGCACATGCACGACCTGGTTGGATTTCTATACTTATTACCTGGTTAGCTTTCTATACCTGTGTTACATCCCAGCACCTCTCTCAGTATCCCACGATCCCCCTATCCCTCAGGAATCCGTCTAATCCCTGTTTGAATCCTTGTACCGTACTCTGCCTGATCACTTCCTCCGGTAGCGCATTCCAAGTGTCCACAACCCTTTGGGTGAAAAAAAACTTCCTTGCATTTGTTTTGAACCTATCTCCCTTCAGTTTCTCCGAATGCCCCCTCGTGCCTGTTGACCCCTTCAATCTGAAGAATCTGTCCCTTTCCACCTTCTCTATGCCCCTCATGATCTTGAAGGTCTCTATCATATCTCCCCTGAGCCTCCTTTTTTCCAGAGAGAAGAGCCCCAGCCTATCCAACCTCTCGGCGTATGGGCAGTGTTCCAGTGATCATGATTCAAATCACTGATACTCTTTAAACCCTTGAAAATTGGAGGGAATTGAACGCTGAAGAAAACATCAGCAATGTGTTGTCAATATGTGACGATGTCATCCTCAATGAACTTTATCAGTACTAACAAAACATGCACTGTCCAAACTCAGACTCATAAAAAGTCTATGTTGTTCATATGTTCATTGGGAAAAATCTTACATCTGGCAACTACATGAATATAATGCTGACTATAAAGCTAAATAAAACCCACCACCCCTCCCTTTTAGATGATGGGATACCATTCAACGCAAATCATTTAGATCATGAGATTTGACAGTTTGCAAAGTACGTATCCAAAATTGTTCTCTGTAGGCCAGATGATGGTTGAAATCACCACCCAAGTTTGAAGGAAAAATTTGTTCAATAATGAACCTTTTAATTTCAGTAAAAGAATGGCCTTCTTGACAAAAATTACTTATCATAGATGTTGATGTATTCAATTTTCTTCTATGTTCAATGTCCTAATTCTCCTAATGTCCCACATAATATTTCTGACAGGGGCATATCATGACATGTACTAAGCCCTTAGAATCACATGTGGTATTATAATTTAATTTGTATTGGCAATCACTTGGGACATGGGTCCATTCTGAGAGATGGTAGTTTCACAAAAATCACAATAACCCCAGGAGGTATGTATTTTAAATGTATTTAAAATTATGTAAACCGCATAGAACTTCACGGCTTTGTGGTATATAAATAACCTGTTGTTATTATTATTATTATGTAAACCCTGGGTTACTGAAGTTCTCTTTCACTATGAAATAAGCATTAAGGAATTTTTTTTCCTTCATTTGTCTCCGTGTCCTCTCATTGACCCATAGCATTTAGGAGTCCTCTTTTGTCTTGGACATCCTTTAAAAAATGCCATTCAACATGTCGTTGAAATGTATCCAATGACACCTAATAGATAGTCAGGGGCTGATTCTATACATGGTGCCTAGGTTAGGTGCCCAAATCACAGAGGCTTAGTGACGCCTAACTTAGTTCTGTGAGGAACTAAATTGTTTTTAATTGGTTTAAATGGTATGGTAATTGACCACGCCATTAACCAATTGAAAATCATTATTTTTATTATCAAGTTAGGTTGCACACAGATATCCACGCAGTGCCTAGCAACACCTAAGTCGAGGCACTCTCTGACACCTAACAATGTCTACCTGAAAAGTAGGCGTGGTTAGGTGCAGAGAATAGGCGTGGTTGACTTAGACATCATTAGGCGTTCGTGTTAGGTGCTGGTGTTAGGTGCTGGTACAACCTGGCCTAATATACCAGCGCCTGCCTCTAGAATGCCTAAGTCCGCTTAGGCTCTATAAACAGCACCATGCGATTGATTGACAACCGTGTGGACGACGTCTACAAGTTAGGCGCGGTTAGGGGTCATTTATAGAATCAGCCACTCTGTTCTAGTTCAGAAAACAATGCCTGATATAACTAAACATATATTTGGAATGAAATATCAGGGGTTAATATTTACCTCATGGTTGTCAGGATTTTTTTTAAACATTGGCCACCAGCTGAATTGTACCCAGATATTCAGTGTCAGCTCTATACCTGATACTGCAGCCGCCAGGAATATCCCAGGAAACAGCAGATAGCTACAGGGTTACCTGAGGACAGCCTTCAACTCAGTTAAGTAGCACTGAATATAAGTGCCACAATTTTCAGATGTCTGTGGATTAACTGTGTGACCACCATGACTCAGAAACTAAAGAGAAAAATAGCATATGAAGTTTTTATTAGTCACAATTGTGCCATTGTAGAAACATTTCAGATTGGTCTTTTGCAATTTCCTTGAATGCTTGCAAATCTCTATCCTAGGAATCATTTTTTAAAATTATCTCTCGTACTCTGAATTAAACGATCTAAAATTGGCCATGATGATGCTTACATGCTCCCCTTACATGCTCACAGTGAAAGTGCATGCTTTCATGCTAATTAGTATTTTATCCCATGTCATTTACACATATAAGCGGCCACTTACCTCAGAAATTGACTAAAATACCGGCATTTATAGGTATTCCTAGCACTTCAAACTAGACAGCTCCTATATGAGATGACATTATGAACTAGATTCAGTAAAATGTACTGAAAATTGGGCACTGAAAAACATGAGCGCTGATCTCTGTTCTATAAACGGCACTCCAAGTTTGCTCTTAGCGCCAGACTCCATGGATGCGAGGGCTTGCACCAAGGGAAACCTGGTGTAAATTGTCACTTCTAAATTAGGCATGGATCCCTCAGATTTTATACTACTGAATGTATCTTTAGTGACTGGCCTTTCAGTTGCATGGAGTTGAGGGTTGAAATTTTGATGTGGGGGGGGATGCAAAGGGGTTTGGGGTTGGGGCGGTCGCTGTTATAACATGGGTGATTTGGCCAAATTTGGGGGAAATATTGTGAAATGTAACTGGGGGACTGAGTTAATGTACATGTTAAAGGGGGAATGAAATGGATCACTCATGGATGACACCACCATGAAGTGGGAATGAATATGGATCACTTATGGACGTCATTACCATGAGTTGGGGGGTATGACCTGATAATACTTTAGGTCATGCTATAGTTGAAGTGGCATGAGGTTGATTGGAAGGATAATAATAATAACTTTATTCTTCTATACCGCCACAATCGTGCGACTTCTAGGCAGTTCACAACAGAGAGCTGGACAATCAGCGAGATACAACATGTAGATAGATAATGAATTTACAGTATACAGAATCTTAAAAATGCAGCGTATTACAATATACAGTTTGTTTAGAATTTCAGAGGGGTCCTTTTAGAAAAAGTAGCGAATTACAGAATATGATTTGTTAAGAATTTTCTGAGGGGACATAGTAGGAAAAAAGAAATGGAAGTTGTGTTTGGAGTAGTTAATGTTTAGGTGATATGTCTGTCGAATAAGGCCGTTTTTTATGACTTTTCTAAAAGCGACGTAGGTCAGTCTAGCTCAGGGATCTCAAAGTCCCTCCTTGAGGGCCGCAATCCAGTCAGGTTTTCAGGATTTCCCCAATGAATATGCCTTGAAAGCAGTGCATGCACATAGATCTCATGCATATTCATTGGGGAAATCCTGAAAACCCGACTGGATTGCGGCCCTCAAGGAGGGACTTTGAGACCCCTGGTCTAGCTCCATTAATGTAGTTGTCTAGCCAGTGTTGTTGTTTGTTTGCTTGGTACATAAAAGTTCTGTCCAGAAAGGTTTTGTTTTTACAGCCAGTAATGCTTGGATATGCAAACAGATTGCAGTTTCTGGTTTGTCTTATGGGACTGTATAATATGAAGTGAGATAGCAAGTATGTAGGAGCTACTTTCATCACCAAATAGTTCATGGGGGGAGGGAGTGTGTGAGGATAGCCACATTGTGACTTGGGAATGTTAACAAAATTAATTAAGAATTGTATATAAGAATTAAATTAAATTAAACCTTGTTAAAGTTGTTTGAAAATAAAGCTGCGGCCAAACATTTATTCCACTAATAACTTTATAGTTGGATTTATTGTATGTAAGTTTTAATGGTAGTAATAGTGGTGACAGGGTGTGAATGCTAATGTTATGAACAGGGATTTAGAACTAGAACAAAACAGTAAGGGGCTCATAATCGAAACGGGAATACGTCTAAAAACCAGCCTAAATCGGCACTTAGACGATCAGTGAGACAAGTCGTCCAAGTACCGATATTCGAACCAGGTTTTAGACATTCTAAAAACAACTTAAGTCTTCACAGTGCTGCAGTACCCCCAGAGCTATAAGGGACGTTTTAGGAGGAGTGGTGAGGGCGGGATTTGGCCGGGACATGGGCTGTTCTAGACTTAGTTGTACTGCATATAAAGCCATACTGCATATATAACAGTAGTCTCTCGAGACTACGACGGGAACTCCCCACAGCCATTTCCTATTGGCAATCTACACGGGGCAGGAGCATAGGAAGATCGCTCCTGCCCCAAAAGCCCGCTAGACCACCAGGTAAGGCCGGGACGCCGGAGGGAAGGCTAAACTATGGGATTTTTTTCTTTTTTTCCCACTCCCCAAAAAATCACGAATATGTGAAATCGCGATTGCCGAAACCACGAATGGGGAGGGGGAAGTGTAATCGTCCTTCTAAGGATATTTTAACATTTCGTTAGCTCGGCCTTTTCGGCCGACCTTCTGGCTTTTCCCCTCCTTTTGTTCTTTCCTATATTAATATTGTAGTTTCTCCCCTTTTTTCCTCTTGTTCCAGTTAGTCATTGTCTACTCGTATGTCTTTGTCTTACGCTTAAGTGTTTATGGTTTATTTATTTTTTTCTCCCCTTTCTTTGTTTTGATTTGTATTTTATTGTTGATTTTAAACTATGTATCACCGCTTTGAATTTTAATAAGGAAGGATATCAAATTTTAACAAACTTGAACTTGACTACACTCCTTCAGTATCAGAGAGAGAACCATCGGCTCAGTTGTGATGATGTGACGCGTGTATACTGTATGTACTTATATTGCATGACCTTGCTTGTATATCAAGTTAAAATTGAATAAAATGTTTTGCTTGTCTTGCAAAACGCTTGCAAACCAAGTTAGTTGCAATCCAAGGTTTTATTGTACTTGCATTTTTCCTGAAATGTAATGAAAGTTAAAGAATAACCAAGTTATTGTTCTTACCTTTGTACTCCTCAGGTTGGCCAATCTCTACTTCTTGTTCCTTGCTGTCCTCAACTGGATTCCCAATCTGGAGGTGTTCCAAAGGGACATAACAATACTGCCGTTGGCTATCGTGCTGGTAATCGTGGCAATCAAAGATGGCGTAGAGGACTACAAAAGATACCAATTTGACAGAAAGATCAATTTTTCCAAAACAAAAGTATATACTAAGTAAGTTGACCAGAAAGCTTCAACTAGAAAAATGCATTTACGATATATGTATTAAGGAGGATATCCTTTGCATTTTTTGCATTACATTGTGCTTGTTGACCGCGTAATCACAAGTTCAACGCGATTTACAAAAGACTATTAATGAAAACAGTACAAAATGAGTTAATCAGATACTTGGAAAAAAGATAGGTCTTCAGCTGTGTTCTAAAATGTTTATAAGAATTGGCTGTGAGCAATAACACTTGGAATTCTTTATCGTAAGAAGCTGCTTGGTACGCTAGTGTATGATCGAGACATTTTTTCCTTCTACAGCCTTGGACAGAAGGAAAGTTAAACAAAGGATGAGTTTTTCTACTATGTTTATATGAAGCTAAGAAGAATCTATTGACCAAATAAGGAGTAGCTGATCCATATAGGGCTCCTTTTACTAAGGTGCGCTAGCGTTTTTTAACACACGCAGAAAATTACCGCCAGCTCAATGCTGGCGTTAAGGTCTAGCGCGCATGGCAATGTAGCACGTGCTATTCCGCATGTTATAGCTCTAGCGTACCTTCGTAAAAGGAGCCCATAGTGCTTTATAGCAGAAACAACCTAGCTTAAACAGCACCTGGGCTTCCATAGGAAGCCAATGGAATTCACAGTAATAAAATGTGACATGGTGTAGAAAGTAATAATAATAATAACTTTATTTTTCTATACCGCCATAGTCAGACGACTTCTAGGCGGTTCACATCGAAAGAAGGCTGGACATTCAGCGAATTACAAATGCGTGAGGGGAATGTTACAGAAGAAAAGGGTTGTAAGGGGAGGGGGATGTGAGAGGGGTTGGAATTGCCTGAGAGATTGCTTCGAGTTTGTAGGGGGAAAATGCGTAGAGTGAAGGTCGGTCTGTTTAGGTGATGAATTTCAAAACAGAGTGGTTTTGATTGATTTTCAGAATGCGTTGTAGGTCTGCCTAGTTTTATTTATGTAGTTTCCCAGCCAGTATTGTTGTCTGTTAGCTTGGAACATGAAGGTTCTGTCAAGGAAAAGATTTGTATTTGCAGCCAGTGATTTTTAGGATAGGCGAAGATGTTTTTGTTTCTGGTTGTTCGTGTGGGGTTGTGTGGAGTGAAGTGTGTTTGCAGGTAGGAAGGGGCTAGGCCCCAGATTTGTTTGAAGCAGATGCGTGCAAATTTGAACTGTATTCGCTCTTCCATTGGTAGCCAGTGCAGTTTTTTGTAGTATGGGCTAATGTGGTCTTTTTTTCTCAGTCTGAAGATTAAGTATTCTTGCTCGTTGCCTACTGAAAACAAAATTGCATCAGAATACTTATATCTCAGTCAACTACGATCAAATTATTGACTTTCAAGCCTCCAGTTCCTACTGTATTTACAGATGGCCATTAAACATTCAAATATGGCTGCTGCTTCATAAATTAATCCTGAAGAATCTTTTTTGAAGATTATTCGTAGAATCTGGCTGTTATATTGGGATCTAGTAGATTTACTATATATTGTTAGATTACATGTCAATCACACTTAGGCGCCCATTACAGAATCGCGCTTAGCGGCGCCTAACTTAAAACTTAGGCGCCTGTAATGTAGGCCAGGGTTTTAAAAGCCTACATTATAGGTACCGAAGTCCTTTAGAGAATCGAGTTTAGCAGCGACTGAGGGCTCCTTTGATCAAGCCGCGCTAGCGGGGTTAACGCGTGCGACGTTTCATCACGCGCTAACCCCCGCGCTGGCCAAAAAACTACCGCCTGCTCAAGAGGAGGCGGTAGCGGCTAGCGCGGCCGGCGGTTTAACACACGGCTTGATCAAAGGAGCCCTAAGTCTTTCTCCACTGCTAAACAAACCTACTTTGTGGTTAGGTGCCAATAGGCCTCATGCAATAGACGCCTCTCTTTTCTAAAATCCTACCTAAGAAGATAGGCACCCAGAGAAGAGCAACAAGAATGATAAAAGGCATGGAAAACCTTTCATACGCTGAAAGGCTGGAGAAGCTGGAGCTCTTTTCCCTGGAGAAGTGGAGACTCAAAGGAGACATGATAGAAACTTACAAGATCATGAAGGGTATAGAGAAGGTCGAGAGGGACAGATTCTTCAGACTGGCGGGGGCAACTAAAACAAGAGGGCACTAAAAAAAAATTGAAAGGAGACAGATTCAGAACAAATGCTAGGAAGTTCTTCTTCACTCAGAGGGTGGTGAACACCTGGAATGCGCTTCCAGAGGAGGTGGTAGGGCAGAGTACGATTTTAGGATTCAAAATGGGATTGGACGATTTCCTAAAGGAAAAGGGGATTGAAGGGTATAATTAGAGGGATACTATACAGAGCAAAATGTTTTTTGAGTAAAGGATCACTTATAGGTCATTGACCTGGAAGGGCCGCCGCGGGAACGGACTGCTGGGCATGATGGACCTATGGTCTGACTCAGCAGAGGCGATGCTTATGTTCTTATGAGCCCCTAAGTGATGAGGTTTGTCTCTCATGAAAAATAATTGCCCTTCTCCCCCACACAAGATGTCCAACATCAGGTCAGCAATATAAGAAAGTTAAATACCTAGAAGAGTGGGAAACTAGCTTCAGGTGAGCAGTGGAAACCTGCTAAAATAAATGGTACCAAAAGTCAAGGAGAAAACTAAGCTGGCGTTTTCCCCTGTGCTAATATCCTACTACACTCTTGAAATGTAGCCCCCTTGGTTCCCTTCTTGACAACTAACAGCTGTTCAGATATATGGGTAGGGTTGTTTGCTTTGCCACTACACCATTACTCATGATTGATTTTGCTGACATTTTAATGTATTACACCGTATTTTAAGTCCGGAAATTAAGTGCTTCTATTTTGAACTACAAGGGAATTATGAAGCGTGCACCTGCATTTTTCAAACATCTCCTACATTTCCACAAGAATTTAGTAGAGCCTAATGTTATGCAAATGATTAACAGTTGATCCTCAGATAAACTATAGATTTGTATTATTTGAAAGGTGAAAGAATTCAGTGATAAGGACTGCAGAAAATATCTTTCCTCGTGATGTCTGCTGTTAAATTATAGATAGATTGATACAATAAATATACCTCCATATTCTACATATGGTACCTTAAGTTGAACACCTAAATTTGGGTAAGTGCTCAAGATACACACACAATTTGATTAGCAAGCCTTTAAGTAGCAATAATTTGGTGCTACTTAGGATTTGTTCTGGCATCTGGCTGCAGTGCCTGTTATAGCCCTTATCTGAAAATGGAGTGTGGCCAGGGGTGTTCCAAAATGTTGTGCACGCAATTACAGAATACCGCCTCAGAGCACCTAACACGGGCACCTGTATTAAGACAAGGTTTCAGCAGACGTAAGTCTGGCGCCCAAAGGGCAATGCAGAGTCTGCGCTTGGGCATGATTCTGTAAAGGACGTGCAACTTTTATGGAATTGCACTTAGGCCCCGATTCTATAAATGGCATCTGAGTCCCGGTGCCATTTGGCGCAGTGGTCAGTCATCCACTAGGTGCCATTTATAGAATCATGGCTAGCGGCGCCTAAGTATTTAGGTACACCGACAAATCCACGCAGGACAATTACGCTCTGACAAATGCGCCCTGACAATTGCGGCCTGTGAAGGATATCTGGGAGGCCCTGATTTGCTCAGACTTCTCAGGCCCCGTCCCTTGGGAGGGGCAGGCGTCAAACCTCTCCCAAGGGATGGGGCCTGAGGAGTCTGAGCAAATCAGGGCCTTCCAGATATCCACTAAAAGGTTTCCCATAATCATGATTAAACCTAACCCTAACACTAAATAGGAAATGAATGTTTTAAGTGTAGTGGGGGGGGGTTCCCCCTCAAAAAAAGAGGGTTACTTACTTTGTAACCCTCAAAAAAGGCAAAATAGTATTCTGTCAGGGCGCAATTGTCAGTGCGCGCATTTGTCCTTGCACGCAAATGGCGGGGCGCAATTGTCGGCGCACAATTGTCATGAGCGCATTTGACGGGTCATCACATTCTTAGGCACTAGCAGGGGTTGAATCCTTAGGCGCACTGCCATTTAGGCCAGGGTTTTCGTGGCCTAAGTCATTCCATGCCCAAACTGCACCCTGAATCCACCCCTAAACATGCCTACTTGCCAGTAGGTACCTCAGTGTAGACACCTACCTCAAAGTTGTAGGCGCCTACAGAGTTAGGCGCCTACCCAGTAATTAATTTTTTTAAATCATTTTTAATTGGATTTTAATAGCACTTTCAATTATCAGCGCTGATTAAGCCAATTCAAAAATTACATTAGGTGCCTAGATTGGCTCGGTGTGCCAGTCTAGGTGCCTTAACTTCCAGTACTATTTATAGAAGCTGGGCCTTAGCGCCAATCTTTTCCCACGCTCATTTTCTGAATCTAACTTATAACGTAAGTGCCTGGTATGAGCAGCATTACATAGGAAACCACAAGCCTGAAGTGACAATTTGAAATCAGAAACGCTGGGACTGATATATATTCCGCAACAGGATATTCCTGATCTGTGTATGAGATTTGACAATTAAGTTTGCAAACTTGCCTCTGTGCGCTTCTATTGGCAGCACTGTACAAACATAAGGTTTCATAACCTCGGTAAATCAGTCTCACGGCTGTGTTTGTGTTGATGTGCGGTGGGGTCTTGCCGAGTGGCTTTCATTATGGTTGTTGCGTGTTTTTGTATGCCGTCACGAGAATGTTGGAGCTTGAATTAGAGCAGCAAACAAACGTCAAATTTCTTGTTAAACTTGGCAAGAGTGGAAGTGCAGTCGGTGACATGTTAGCCCAAGTTTATGGGGACAATGCTATGAAGAAAAAGGCAGTGTACAAATGTATTAAATGTTTTCCTGAGGGGAAAGAGAGCGTCACTGATGAAGAAAAGCCAGGGCACCCAGTAACAAGCGAAACTGACGAAAATATTGCAAAAATTTGTTGAATTGTGCGGCAAAATTGTCGGCTGACTGGGAAAAGCATAGCAGACCAAGTAAACATCAATAGAGAAACAGAAAAATCTTAATTGAAAATCTTGGCATAAGACAGGTGTGTGCAAAAATGGTCCCGAAGGAGCTCACCGATGAACAAAAGCAAAGGAGAGTCAAAGTTTGCCAGGACCTTTTGGAGAGGCATGATGATATTTGGAGCCGTATTATCACTGTTGATGAAACATGGGTGTACCAATATGACCCTGAAACAAAGTGTCAAAGTGATGATAGTTTGCTAGTTCGGCAGTGGTAGAGTAGAGCAGGAGGTCCCAGATCTGGTGTACTGGCTATGCACCCCCTTAGAGCATGCACCAGGGGCGGACCATCCCTCCGCCTCCCCCCTTGGTACACCATTGTTTGGGCATAATTTACTGAATCTAGTTTGTTATGTCTATTACAGTACTGTGAGAGAGTCTTTAGGGCACTACCACTCTTCCTACTGCATACTCCCTCACATTGTCAGAACCACCTTAACATAAGTAGTTCCTCCTTAGGGGGAGTGACATGGGCAGAAGGAGTAAGGGAAGCAGCTGCCAGGAAGTATATAAGGCAGGGTTAGAACTAGGTTAGGGAGGCCTAGGGGAGAAGGAGGAAGAAGTGGCCTCAGCATACTCTTTAATTTCAACATCCAGACATTCTGCTTGGCTGAGGTAAGCTAATTCTGGCGTACTAAATACATGTGAGCCTTATTCTAAGGTCTGCCTAGGACCAGACCTCACTACCTGCTTGAAAAAGACTTTTGCAGTCTGTGTTTGGGGCATGGCAGTACCATCTTCAGGCTCAGCTCAGGACTGTTGTTTTTAAACCAAGAGATTGGGTTTTCTGTATGCCCAATCCTGTAAAGCAACAGGATTCAGGGAGTTTTGTGATTTTGAGTCAATAAAGGACTTTTCTGTACTGTTGCTCATTGTGTTTGTGTGTTTGCAGGCCCCAAAACCCCAAACCCTGCTCACACTCTTAGTCAGGAATGGGATTCAGCTCTAACCACCAGATGAAGCGGATCCCATGAACTTCAGGATCTAAGCCTGCATTTAATATCCTGACATATTTTGAGGATAAGGGATTAGCTCCACTTCGAGGGAGAGACCTGCAACAGTAAGGTTAGTGCCAGAGAGGCAAGTTCTTTTTAGTACCCTAGTGCTGCTAGTAAAAATGGAGAAACTAATCTAGCTCATGATGGAGGGTCAACAGCAGTAACAACAATTCATGCAGGCCCAGCAGCAGAAGCAACAGTAGCAGTAGCAGTTTATACAGGTGCGCTTGGAGCAGCAGCAACAGGTGCTACAGAAACTGGTAGAACTTCAACAAAGCTTCCAGGCCCAGACTACAGGGCTCCCAGGTCTAGGACTATAGAGATCTGGGTTCAATGAAATTGTTCCTGTTCCTATATTACCTAAATGACACCAGAGGATGATCTGGATCACTTCTTGGTGAATTTTGAAAGGACTGCTTGCTTAGCTGGCAGGCCAGAGGCCACATAGACTATCTATCTGGGGAAACCAGTTAACTGGGGCAGCCAAATTGCATTTCATAGTGTCAAACCTGATGGTACAAACAGATGCCTCTGAGGTTGATCTTGGGCCTTCCCTGGCCCAGGAGGTAAATGGAGAGGAATACTCAGTGATCTTCATTAGCCACAAACTGTTACCTAGGGAGAGGAAATAGAAACAAGAGGGAACTTCAAATTCTACTGCTTACTTTACAACTGAGAAAGCCCAACTTACTGGTATAACAGACTAAATCAATCCTCCTCAATCAGACACAGAAGAACACATTCACTATTCTATTACCCACCATCCAAAAATGTCAAACGAAAAAAACTCTATGACAACTTAATAGCCTCCAAAGCAACTAAGTTGGACAAAAAACTCACCACTCTGTTATCTTCATCCACAGATTACAAAACCTTCAAGAAAGAAATTAAAACCATACTCTTCAAAAAACATGTTAAACCTATCCAGCACAACAATACTAACCCAACACTCTATAAACCCTTAGTACTCTCTAATTTTTTTCTAATTACCATACATTATCTAAAACCCATAATTCTCCCTTAAAATTTTATCTCATCGTTTATTCTATTACTTCAAAGTTGAAATGTAATTCTTGTTTTTAGTTTGGATTTAATCCGCCTTGAACCGCAAGGTAATGGTGGAATAGAAATCACTAATATAATGTAATGTAATGTAAAGGAAGCCCTAGCTGTCAAATGAGCCTTGGAAACATTCCATTATTATTTACTGAGCTGACACTTCCTGATGGTCACAGACCATAGTACATCTTCAGTGGATGGCTCGTCACAAAGACTTGAATGCACACATAATGAGGTGGTTCTTTCGCCTTTAAGCCTTCAGCTTTGAGTAGCAACATTGGGCAGGCCGAGAGCATGCTAATGCTGACTTCCTGTCCTATGGAGTGGACCCAGACATTGTAGGTGCTCAACCAAGTATGGTTGAGTTGAAGTGGAGGGTATGTGAGGGAGTCTATAAGGCACTACCACTCCTCCTGCTGGATACTCCCTCACATAGAACCACCATAACATAGGTAACTCCTCCTTAGGGGGAAGTGATATGGGCAGGAGGATTCAGGGAAACAGCTGCCAGGAGGTATATAAAGCAGGGCCAGAACTAGGTTATGGAGTACTAGGAGATTAAGGAAGAAGTAGTTATAGCATATCCTTGACTTCAACATCCAGACACTCTGTTTGGCTGAAATAAGCTAATTCTGGGGTACTAAATGAGTTTTGTTCTAAGGTCTGGCTAGGACCAGACCTCATTACCTGCTTGAAGAAGACTTTTTCAGTCTGTGTTTGGGGCGTGACAGTACCATCTCCAGGCTCAGCTCAGAACTTTTGTTTTCAAATCAAGAGACTGGGAATTCTATATGCCTGATCCTATGAAACAACAAGATTTGAGGAGTTTTGTTTTTTTGAGTCATTAAAGAACTTTTCTGTATTATTGCTGGTCATGTTTACAGGCCCAAAAACCACAAACCCGCTTGCGCTGTTACAAGTACCAAACAAGAAAAACAAAATACAGAAATTTCAGGAAACAATCAAGCTAAGTCTCACGCCCAATACAGAATAGGTTAAGGAAAAGCTGCACAGGAAGGCATATCAACATAACACAAGGCAACAAAAATTTTTGAGGGGAATCATCTGACCATACAGCACATTTTTCTAAATCAGTTTTTCATACTGATTTCAGATCTGGTATTAGTTATTTTTTTTAGTCACATACGAAGAAAGACTGGCCGGGGAAGCAAGAAATTTCAAATCGTTCTTCAGATACGTTAAAGGGAAGCAGCCATCGAGGGAGGAAGTAGGACTGTTGGATGATGGAGACAGAAAGGGAGTGGTAAAGGAGGAAAAAGAGGTAGCTGATAGGTTAAACAAGTTCTTCTCTTAGTCTTCACAAACGAGGACACATCCAATGTACCAGAACCCGAAGAGATCTTCAATGGAGACCAAGAAGAAAAACTGTCAACAATAGAAGTAAGCCATGAGGATGTCCTCCAACAAATAGATAGACTGAAAAGCGACAAATCACTGGGCCCAGACGGAATCCACCCAAGGGTATTAAAAGAACTAAGAAACGAAATAGCAGAAATGCTCCAACGAGTTTCCAACCTATCCTTGAAAACTGGGGAGATCCCAGAGGACTGGAAAATAGCAAATGTTACACCTATCTTTAAAAAGAGATCGAGAGGTGACCCGGGAAACTATAGGCTGGTAAGCTTGACATCTGTTCCGGGCTAGATGGTAGAAGCACTGATAAAAGACAGCATCTGTGAGCACATAGAAAAAAATGGACTAATGAAAGCGAGCCAACATGGCTTCTGCAAAAGAAGATCGTGCCAAATGAACTTACTGCACTTCTTTGAAGGGATAAACAGCCAGATGGACATCGTTTATCTCGACTTCCAAAAAGCCTTTGACAAGGTACCCCATGAGCGGCTACTCAGGAAGCTGTGGAACCACGGGGTGGAAGGGGACGTACACAGATGGGTTAAACACTGGTTGGCAGGCAGGAAGCATAGGGTTGGAGTAAAGTGACACTACTCAGACTGGAGGAGGGTCATGAGCGGTGTTCCACAGGGGTCGGTACTTGGACCGCTGTTGTTCAATGTTTTAATAAATGACCTAGAAACAGGGACGAAGTGTGAAGTTATAAAATTTGCAGATGACACTAAACTCTGTAGCAGGGTTAGAACCGTGGAGGAATGTGAAGACCTACAAAGGGACCTGAACAAACTGGAGGACTGGGCAAATAACTGGCAGATGAACTTCAATGTAGAGAAATGCAAGGTCATGCAAATAGGGAAAAATAACCTGATGTTCAGCTACAAAAGTTTTCCACTAACCACTAAGTACTAGGGGAAAGTAACCTTGAAAAAGACTTGGGTGTACTAGTGGATACAACAATGAAGTCAACGGCACAATGCGCAGCAGCCTCAAAGAAAGCAAACAGAATGTTGGGTATTATTAAGAAGGGTATCACAACCAGAACGAAGGAAGTCATCATGCCGCTGTATCGTGCGATGGTGCACCCGCATCTGGAGTACTATGTCCAATATTGGTCACCATACCTAAAGAAGGACATAGCGATAATTTGAGAGGGTTCAGAGAAGAGCAACAAGAATGATAAAAGGTATGGAAAACCTTTCAGGTTAGAAAGGCTGGGGCTCTTCTCCCTGGAGAAGCGGAGACTCAGAGGAGACATGATAGAGACATAGAAGATCAAGAAAGGCATAGAGAAGGTGGAGAGGGACAGATTTTTCAGCCTATTGGAAACCACAAGAACAAGGGGGCACTCGGAGAAATTGAAAGGGGACAGGTTCACAACCAATGCTAGGAAAATTCTTTTTCACTCAGAGGGTGGTGAACACCTGGAATACGCTTCCGGAGGTTGTGATAGGACAGAGTACATTACGGGATTTCAAAGAGTGATTGGATAAATTCCTGAAGGATTCAGGGATTGGATAAATTCCTGAAGGATTCAGGGATTGAGGGATACAGATAGGGGTAGAGATAGGACTATGAAA
Source organism: Geotrypetes seraphini (assembly GCF_902459505.1). Classification (NCBI taxonomy): domain Eukaryota; kingdom Metazoa; phylum Chordata; class Amphibia; order Gymnophiona; family Dermophiidae; genus Geotrypetes; species Geotrypetes seraphini. The sequence continues at coordinate 37,779,065 of NC_047101.1, forward strand.
GGTTAATAGATAGAAGGAAAAAGGGGAATGAAGGGTTTCAGACAAAGGAGCACTTTACAGGTCATGGACCTGATGGGCCGCCGCGGGAGCGGACTGCTGGGCGCGATGGACCTCTGGTCTGACCCAGCGGAGGCAACTTCTTATGTTCTTATAAACTTTTAAAGTTATGGCTAATGTTAGTTTATTGCGTTTTAGCATATAGGGTTTTAAGAATTGCAGCAAACACTTAAAGAAATGTTGCAGTATCTTCGGTCCAATAAGCATACAGCATAGCATAATTATTCTGTACTGTTTCACTTAGCAGCCAATATTTCTTCAAAAATGCTTAGAGTATGATTTCTTTTTGTGAGTTGTGTCTGGATTGTCACGGCACAACATCCAGCAGTAGTCGGCCATCATATTCTCATTCCAGGAACCTTGGTAGCGACACTCCATTAACTGAATGTCCTGGTGAAAACGTTCTCCTTGCTCGTCACTCACCATACCAAGATTTTCCAGAAAAAAGTCAAGATGTGAGTGCAAAAAGTGTATTTTTAATGACATGCGACAGCCACATTTCTGATATGAGTCAAGGAAATTCTGAACTCCTTGCTTGTTTAAAGGAAACTTATGGTTGCCCAGAAAGTTTTCCACTAACCACTTGCTTCAAGGTCAGCTGCTGAGAGTGATTGCTTAAAATCTTCATCCTGCATAATGGACTTGATCTGTGGGCCTATAAATATCCCTTACTTCAGTTTTGCAGTGCTGTTTTATGGGAATTTCTTAACAAGATATTGAAAACTTGGCAAGTTTGCTTTACCCATGACCTTAACCCCAGCTTGATATGAAGAGGTGAAATAAATATTTTATGAGGATCCACCAATGGCATAAATTTCACACTGCTTGTCCCTGGGTTATAGGTATCCCTCAGCTTCCAGACATGCTTGACATAATGTTCAGTTGTAGATCTGCTATTCCACAAGCACAGGAAGCAGCAGTATTTAGTGAATCCTCCTTGCATTCCTATTAACATGCAATGACCTTCAGATCACCACAGATGTTCCACTGGTGTGTTTTATAACTGATTGCTTCTAGTAAATTCTTCATATTCTCATAAGACTCCTTTAGATGAGCAGAATGGGCAATTGATATACTTGGTTTGGAATTTCTGTTGTGCAGTAACACTGCCTTCATGCCATTCATCTGGACAATGCACTTGTGACAAACTGTTGAAGAGCCCATTGATGTCATGACAAAAGCACAATGAGCCATTTACTGTGAAGAATGTTGATAAGTTATGATTCCTTTTTCTGTAATGAGTTATATTAGCATCTTTTGCAAGCAAGTGCTTTTGCTTAAGCCTTGAAGCAAGAAGTTCTGCTTTTTCTATTGAAAGATTAAGATCACAAATAAAATCATTGAGCTCAGCTTGTGTGAAGGTCTCTGGTTCTGAATCTTCATCATTCACATAATCAGGATCAGATAATGGATTGTGACCAGCTGCTGCATCATCATCATCACATTCCTCATCATGTTCCACATGAGGAACAGGCCTAATAGCAGAATTCAGAGTAGGATATATAATTTTGTGCTTAGTTTTAGCTGAGAATCCACTTATGTTCTCAAGGCAAAAGTAGCAATCTTTAATATGGTCTCGCGGTTCCCTCCATATCATTGGGATTGCAAATGACATTGCTGCCTTTCGTTGATTGAAGTCTGTTGGAACAACTGGTACAGATGATTTGTGGAGCCCAAGACTTATCCTGGTCACCCAGTGGACAGCCAAAGTGCAACTTGTTTACCTTCTTCAGATATACGGTAATTGGACAACGTTATTATTATTATTATTATTATTATTATTAGGTTCTTATATCCCGCCATACCCAAAGAGTTCTAGGCGGTTTACATTCGTTACATTAGGATCCGGTCTGAACCCGGATTTACAAAAAATTTTTTCGGAATTGCAGGTAGCGCGGAAGGAGGCACAGGTTTATCGTAGTTGGGTTAGAGGATAAAATGGAGGGAGTGGGAAACCAGAAGAGGGGGGGGGAGAGGGAGGTGGGGGTGGGGGGGGTTGGAGTTATGCTTTCGTCATGAACGAACCACAGATGTAACAGAAACTATCTGGATGATTAGTACAATGTTTCGGCATGATAAAGACTGATATTAATCACTGTCTGTAGCATAAAAAAAAACCCAAAGACAACTGTCGTTAACCCTCCTTATACTTTTATCCTATGAACGCATGATATATCGCCCAATTAAAGTTTATAATTATAGATAATGAGCTTCATCACAATAATTTGACGTGCTAGTGAAAACCTGAACACAGATTTGTAATCAGCATGACAAATACTACAAAACCCACCTAACATTAGTTCTGATGAAAATGATGTGTTGATCTGTGTAATTTTTTATCAGAAGGACACGCATGAGTCACTCAAGGAAGCATTCTGGTTGTTATTTCCTTGCTTTATTAGCACAATACTTTGTCATTTTCAAGGTTAGAAAATTAATTGGTTTTGTTCATGTGCAGTGCTTCCTTATTGCATTTGATCTTCATGGCACCTGTCAACTATTCCCAAATAAAAAAAATAAGTTTCTTACTTGATTTTATTGTGTACGTTTTATTGTACCCCATGGAGAATTGCAGGATGCTGCGTGTAATAAATTTTTAAATAAAATGGTTTTAAAAATAAATAAACAACTATTGAATTATCTTCCAGTTTTAGATAACACAGGTCAATAAACTCCTTGTCACTGAGACAGTCTTTTAAGTTACAGGCCATCAATGTCCCTTTTCAAGGTTTCTTTGTTTAACGCATTAGAATTTTAGACCTTTGGACTTACTGAGGATGTGTTCGGAGCTCAGGTAATAAGGAAGAACTTGTTAACAGTCTCTCCAGTTACTGTAAGGCTATTCTAAATACAGAGTATCCAAAGGTCAGACACGATTGAATGGATAGTAATAATATTTTCAACAGAAAATATATCTCTGTACAATCTAGAGGAGGAAAGAGAAAAGGAGATAGAATAGAACAGGGAATGGTACTGTAAGGCTCAAAGTGGGTAAAGTTAGGATAATTTTTCTTCTTTAGAGAAATTGTGATGGATAAATGGTAAAGATTCCCCATGAAGACAGGTCTGGATGCAAAAATGGCAAACAGAATTCAAGATCTCCCTATATATCACTGAGAATATTGCAGTGTTGTGAGCTGGCCTTAGCAAAACCCTCCACTTTGTAGGAGTATCCGCAAGTGTTGAAAAGATCATAAGGTGTCAAATGGTCTACTTCTTTACATGCTCGGGGTTGAATTAAGGTGTGACCAAATTGGATAAGTACCTAGAGTGCTAAGATTAAAGGGGACCTTTCATATGTGCCTTTATCTAGTCTTATCTGGGCCCTCTGCAAGTCGTAGATGACATCTACATTTTCATTGTAGGCCCACATAGGTAGGGTTACCATATTTGTGAAGACAAAAAAAGAGAACACATGACTCCACCTATGGCCCCGCCCTAATCTGCCCCACCCCACGCTGCCCCAGCCCTGCCCACAATACATTACATTACATTAGTGACTTTTATTCTGCCATTACTTTGTGGTTCAAGGCAGATTACATAAGAAGTTATCTGGACATTTCCAGAAGAGCTACAGAGTTGAACGGGGTTTTGAAGTGCTTCCTGGGGTGTTAGTTTGTATTGATGGATTTCTTGAATAGCAGGGTTTTTATTTCTTTTCTGAAAGTTTTGTAGTCTGGTGTTGTGGTCAGTAGATTGGATAGTTGGTGGTCTAGTTTCGCTGCCTGCATGGCCAATAGGCCATCATACATTTTTTTGCGTTTGACGCCTCTGATTGAGGGGTGCATGAATGGTGTCTGGGTTCTCCTTTGCCTGGTTGTGGTAGTTCAGATAAGGCGGTTGTTCATATAAGCTGGGCTGTCTCCAGTCATGGCTTTAAATAGTAGACAGTAAAATTTGAATAGTATTCTTGCTTGTATTGGGAGCCAATGTGAGTCGAGGTATGCGGTGGTGATATGGTCGTATTTCTTCAGTGAATAGATCAGTCTCAGGGCTGTGTTTTGTACTGTTTGTACAATAAAATTTACCTTTGTCGTCTCTGATTTCTGAATTCCTCATCTTCTCTTCACTCCCTTTCATCCAGGATCTGCCCCTTCCATCCACTGTCTGCCCTCTCCCCCTTCAATATGGCACCTGCCTTCTTTCTATGATCCTCTACCCTCTCCCCTTTCCATCCAGTCTGTGCCCCCTCTGTCCTTTGTATGATCTATTCCAGCTTCGTCTCTCTTCATTTTTATCTCTCCTACACCAGATCCAGCATCTCTCTTTTTCCATCTCTCCATATTTCTCTGCTGACCCCCTTCCCAGCATCAATCTCTGTCTCTCTCATGCCTCTAATGCTTACCCCCTCTCCTTTATTCCTTCATATAATCTCTCTACTCCACCCTGCCCCCTACCCTCGCCTCTGATCCCTTCCTATCTTTCTCCCCTCCCCCTCCAAACAGCATCTTTCTCTGTCATGCAGTTTGGGACTCTGGTATTTCTCCCTAGTCCCTCCCCCTCCTCCCTCTCCCCCCCACCCCACCCCCTGTCTTTGATTTCTGTGACACATTGCCAGCAGTGTCAGTGATTTAGACACCCTCTGCCTGCCTACTACTGAACTCTGCTGCGTCCTACCTGTGTGGGAAGAGGAAATTGCATCACAGGATGTGGGACGCAGCAGAGAGAAGAATTCCGGAGAAACTGGCTGGCAGTGGGTGTCTTAATCACTGACACTTCCAGCATCCAATCCGAGCATTGGAAGACCGCAGAGGGGGAGGGGGAGGGACTAGAGAGAAAGTGCAGGGCAGCCGGGAAGAGAGGAAGACCGAAGATCTCCCCCCCCCCCCCGTCCCTGTCCCCTTGGTACGCCACTGCCTCTAGTGAATCCATGTTGCCTCCAGTCCTTTAATCCACAGGATTCCAGAAACTTGACCATTCTCTGTCTTAAAAGCATTTCCATTAATTTGCTTACAACAGAAGTCAGACTTACCGGCCTGTAATTTCCTACTTCTTCCTTACTTCCACTTTTGTGCAGAGGGATCACATCCACCCTTCTCCAGTCCTTCGGTACTACTCCTGACTCTAGAGACTCATTGACAAGGTCAATCAGCGGAGCTACCAAAACTTCCCTATGTTCCTAAGCATCCTCAGATGTACACCATCCGGCCCCATCACTTTGTCTACCTTTATTTTAGCTATCTCCTCACGAACACAACCCTCTGAAAATCGATTAGGGTCTATTACTCCTCCATCCCTATTCACATTTGTCTTCTGCGGTCCCACTCCGGCACTTCAGTATGGAATCTATTCCCTTTCAATTTTAGAGAGTGCCCTCTCGTTCTCCCTACCTTGGTGAACAACCTGTCCTTATCTACTACCCGAACTGCAATTCATTTAAGATACGTGGAAAAATATCTGCTAAGATCTGAAACATCAATGAGCTCAAAGCGCCTTGTGAAGGGGAAAAATAGTGTGAAAACCCACTCACAGACTGGCAACACAGACTGGTCAATTTTCAGAATTTTCAGTGCAAGAAGTAACAACAGCAGTTGTTCAGGCCTTGGAATCTAGATTTATAGCTGTGGTGAATGCTTTGGAGCCAAGATTTACCCAGCTGTCTGACCAAATAGCAGGAGTGAAGTCTTTCCTGTCCGTGTGGTAGAAGTTGAGGATATAACAACGACTACCTCAGGTTCAATGGCAGCCCTAACGGAACAGCTTTGTATACAAGAAGCTAGACTTGAAGTCTTAGAAAATCGCTCCCGCAGGGATAAGATTCTCATCTGCTGTCTCAACTAGAGGACTGGTTGCACAAACAATTACCACTCCCCACAGGCATTGGACCTATCCGTTTTGAAAGAGTACATCAATTGGGCTGCAAGATTGAAAATGGCAATGACTTCAAACAGTAATTGCTAAAGTGCATAATTATGCACATAAAGTAACCCTCTTGCAAAAATATCGTCAAAGTCAAGATTTACTTACATTTGAAGGGAACCGGATCAGTTTGTTCCAAGACTACTCTTCCCTGTCTGACAAGCGACGACAGTTTTCATTGATTTGTACAGACCTAGTGCAGCATAAGATGCACTTCACGCTGGCGTACCCCGCGACGCTGAAGATTTTAACTAATGCTGGATGGCGGGCTTTTGAATCTGCCTCAACTGCCGGTGAATTTATGAGATCTCTGCCGTCAACACAAGAAGCTACAGGACCTTGAAATGAAATTTTTTAAATTTATTTAACAGTTATTTTTAGTTATTTATGGTTATATTTTATTGTTTACATAAGTTTATAAATGTTTGATGAACATAAGGTATCTTTTAACTGTTCACGCTTTGCTACTAATCTCATATGACATTCTGCTTCATAATTTTGTTACATTATTTTTACTTGAGGACTAGACTTTAGTTTAAGGTTCTAAGGTTATTTATGTTAGATGGTTGGGACCTGAGGACAGATTACATTCTTTGTGACTCAGTCTCCCTGATTTCCTATTGTTCAGTGTGGAGATCAGAGATGCCTATGGGGACATGGAGAGGGGGTTTGGAAGGGGGGCGGGTTGGAAAATTGAGAGGGTTGGGTGGTCTTCCAGGACTGTAAATTTTTGGTTTTGGTTGATTAAATGGTTGGGGGTTTTTTTTCTTTCATTTAATCGTATATTGTTTATTTTTTCCCTTTTTATTTCTTGGTTTTTATGTTACTTTACCCTTTTAATGCCTAGTTACATGACAGTGATGCATAATTCCATCTGGGTGGAGGGCTGGGCCCCAAATGTTACAACTTTATCTCTTTGAAAACTATATCTTTTTATGTTTGGGATGATGGTGGTTAAATTGCCTTCCTTGCTGAGAATTGCTTCTTGGAATGTATCAGGGATAAACTCAGTTATTAAATGTGCTAAATTGCTCTCATATATCCGACGCCAGGAGATAGACATAACCTGTTTACAAGAAACAAAGTTATCTGATATAGAACATATGAAGATTAAAACTGGTTGGGTGGGAGAGGTTTACTGTTCTTCAACTAACTGTAAAAAGGGAGGAGTAGCTATCTTAATTAGCAAAAGCTTACAATGCCATACTAAACTGCTAGCTAAAGATTTCTATGGTCGCTTTCTTTTGTTACAAGTAACTCTGAGTTCCTTTTCTTTTAATCTATTGGTGGTATATGCTCCCACTATCTACGAACATGCCTTTTTCCACTCCTTGGTTCAGACTGCATTGAGTTTTGAAGCTGGTCCCCTTATTTTAGCTGGAGATTTGAACCAACTGTTGGACCTTTCTCTAGACAGGTCTTCCTCAGGCCAGCAGACCTGTATTCCACATAAGGGAATAGAGGTCTCTATTTATGTTCCACATTAGGTCTCTATTTATGTTCCGTATTAGATTTAGTTGATTCTTGGAGACTATTGTACCCCACTGAAAGAAACTATACACATCTTTCTCGTTCTCACTCTATTTGGTCTCATATTGATTATATTCTTATATCTCAATCCATGTTTCCTCGGGTACTATCATCTATTATTGGCCCGATGGCCATCTCTGATCATGCTCTGATATTTGTAGATTTAGAGCTGGGCACCCGTAGAAGTGGCAATTGGCGATTTCTGACCTACTTATATGATGATCCCCATTTCTAACAATTCCTTGTGGAAAAATGGGCAGACTATACTCACTTTAATTCAGAATATGCTAATGACCCGATTCTCTTTTGGGAAGCATCCAAAGCTGTACTCCATGGAGATGTTATAACCTACGTTGCAGGACGTAATCATCGTATAGCTTCCAAAATTATCTCTCGAACGTCAATTTCAGAATGCAAAGAGGACTTATCTTTATCGCCCTACTTTGGCTCACAAGGAGGGTATGTTGACAGCACAAGTAGCCTTAAATGCTCTTCTCCATGGGCTTTCTAAACATAACAATATTTATCGTAAATTTAATTTGTTTCATTTTGGTAATTGTCCTGGATGTTATCTTGCTCATCTCACCAAAGCTTGGAGTGGACCTAGGTTGATTCCTTCTATTCATCTCCCAGATGGGACTTATATTAATGACCCTGCTCGGATCTCTCAAGCTTTTTGTGATTATTTCTCCAACCTGTATACTGCAGACTCTCATTCTCAGCCTTCTCTGGTGCAGACATATTTGGAAGACTCAGTACTACCCCAATTAACCCCCCAGATGAGAGATTCATTAAATGCACCATTGCGGGCAGTAGAAGTTCAGCAGGTCATTAAATTATTATCAACTTGTAAAGCGCCTGGACTTGATGAATTTACAATGGAATATCACAAATTACTACTTACCACATTCCGGGATAGTTGGTGCGATATTTTAACTCCTGTGTGGAAGATGGTTCCTTCCCTCTTGGTACTACAGATGTCTTAATTACATTGATCCCGAAACAAGGAAAAGACCCTCATGTTGTCAATTCATACCGCCCTATCTCCTTGCATAATGTTGACCTTAAAATTTTTGCACGGGTCTTGGCAGACAGGCTTGCTTCTTATTTATCTTTACTTATAGGACAAGAGCAAGTCGGATTTGTCCGTGCTTGACCATCACTTCTGCATGTTCACAAGGTTTTGATGGCGTTGGTGACAGGTCAATAGCAGGGGATTTCTGGACTCTTGGTTAGTTTGGATGCTCAAAAAGCATGTGACTGGGTGGAGTGGTCTTTTCTTTTTTCGACACTTTCATACATGGGTTTCTCAGGATGGTTTATTGATTGCTTGCATGCCCTATATGCTAGACCTCATGCATCTATTATTATTAACAGGACTTGTTCTTCTTTTGTAATTTCTCGAGGGACACGTCAGGGTTGTCCATTATCTCCATTACTTTTTCTTGTTTATATGAAACCATTATTACATACTTTGCAGCATGATGTCCATATGACAGGTCTCTCCATTGTGGGTTGTGAAATGAAGGTTCTAGCCTTTGCAGATGACCTTATGCTTACATTGACTGATCCGGAGTGTTCTTTATCACATCTGCTAGATGCACTGAATGAATTTGGCTTCCATTCTGGATTTCAATTGAATTACCAGAAATTAATGGTTCTTCCATTCCAATCATCATTACCTTCTCAATGGCACTTTTCTCTTAACTTGGGCGCCAGGTAAAATAGTATATCTCGGGATAACAATACCGTAAGATTTCACTCAACTTCATGATGTAAACATACAGCCATTGTTAGAAAAGACTAAATCTCGGCTTTTGATGTGGTGTCATTTTCTAATTTCTTTGATGGGGCGAATAGCTCTATACAATATGATAATTTTACCTCAATGGCTTTATATTTATCAGATGCTTCCTCTTATTCTTTCCCCCCAAAATTGAATTTCAATTAAATAAATTTCTTAGAGGGTTTATTTGGAAAGAAGGTAGACCCCATCTTCCATTGCCAACAGTGGCTATGCCAATAGATACGGGAGGTCTTGGTCTATTGTCTTTACGCCAATTTGTAGATTTTTGTAATATGAGATATATACATGACTGGTTTCTTTCAATGTTTTATTTTTCTTGGACTTCAGTGGAACTTCATTTGTGGAAATCTTATCAGTGCAGTTATTTACTTCATTTCTCTAGGTTGGAGTATGCTGTTCTGAGGAATCCTTATTATTTTATACTTGCACCTTTACGAGCCACTTGGTGTCAGATTTGTTGTAAATTAGATATTAATTATCAAATTATCCCGTTGTTGCCTATTAATTGAAATGGATCCTTTCAACCTGGTATGAAATCTGCTGGTTTTCGGGCAGATAAGAGAGAGAATATCACTTACTTGTATCAAAACCTTGTGACTTGGAAACAGAGACAAAGTGTGAAGTTATAAAATTTGCGGATGACACAAAACTCTCCGGTAGGGTTAGATCTGTAGAGGAATGTAAAGAACTTCAAAGGGATCTGAACAAACTGAGTGAGTGGGCAAATAAATGGCAGATGAGCTTCAATGTAGAGAAATGCAAAGTCATGCACATAGGGAAAGGAAACCCGATGTACAACTACACGATGGGGGGATGATATTGGGGGAAGGCAACCTAGAAAAGGACTTGGGGTTTTGGTGGATAAAACAATGAAACCGGCGGCACAATGCGCAGCGGCCTCAAAAAAGGCAAACAGAATGTTGGGAATTATCAAAAAAGGTATCACTACCAGAACCAAGGAAGTTATCCTCCCGCTGTATAGGGCGATGGTGCGACCACATCTGGAGTACTACGTTCAGTACTTTTCGCCGTACCTTAAGAAGGATATGGCGATACTCGAGAGGGTCCAGAGAAGAGCAACAAAAATGATAAAGGGCATGGAAAACCTTTCATATGTTGAGAGGCTGGAGAAGCTGGGGCTCTTTTCCCTGGAAAAACGGAGACTTAGAGGGGATATGATAGAAACTTATAAGATCATGAAGGGTATAGAGAAGGTAGAGAGGGACAGATTCTTCAGACTGGCAGGGGCAACAAAAACTAGAGGGCACTCAAAAAAATTGAAGGGAGATAGGTTCAGAACAAATGCTAGGAAGTTCTTCTTCATTCAGAGGGTGGTGGACACCTGGAATGCGCTTCCAGAGGAGGTGGTAGAGCAGAGTACGACTTTGAGTTTCAAGATGGGATTGGACAAGTTACTGAAGGAAAATGGGATCGAGGGATACAATTAGAGGGTTACTATACAGTACACAATGCTTTAGAGTAATAGATCACTTACAGGTCATTGACCTGGGGGGGCCGCCGCGTGTGCGGACTGCTGGGCATGATGGATTAATTTGCAGTATTAAGTGCAGGGCCGGATTAAAGAATAGGACCAGTAGGCACGTGCCTAGGGCCTGAAATGGTCAGGGGGGAGGCCCACCGGTGCGGTGCTTTAGGGCCGTTTGGGTCCTCGCATTTCTTCCCACCCTTGCTGCATTTGCCAACAGCAGTGTCGCATTCGTCGCCCCCTCTCCCGACCCTTCCATCCAACCCTCCCACTGCAAGACGACCAACAAACCTCCCGGATCCAGCAGCGTCGGCAGCCACAGAACTCTAAATATGCTGCTTCACGGCCTTCTACTGCCTGTGATTTCCTTTACCGAATCACTGATGATGTCATCAGTGACACAGCAGAGGGAATCACGGGCAGTAGAAGACCACGAAGCAGCATGTTTAGAGTTCTGCGGCTGCCAACGCTGTTGGATCTGGGAGGTTTTTCAGTCATCTCACGGTGGGAGGATTGGATGGGAGGGTCAGCGGGGTTTGGCTGCAAGGCGGCGGGGGGAAAATTGAAAGATGTTGCTCAAGAGTTCTGTTGCACAGGGGGATGGGCGGGAGGGATAGAAAAATGCTGGATTCTACTGCACAGGGGGATGGGGGTGGAAATGGAAAGATGCTGCTCAAGGGTTCTACTGCTTGGGGGAATGGGAGGGGGAATGAGAGGGAGAGTGATAGAAAAATGCCATACAAAGGTTCTGCTTCGGGGGGAAGAAAGATACTGCTCGAATTCTGCTTTTGGGGGGGGGGGGAATGAGAGGAAGGGATAGAAAGATGCTGCAGAGGGAAGGCACAAGGGGATGGGTGAGAGGGGAGGAAAGATGCTGTTTTCTCCTAGGAGGCTCACATCAGAGGGGAAGCTTTGGGCCGAGCACCGCTTGCAAGATAATATTTGCCATCGATGCCAGGGCCCGTTTGACAAAGAAAACATCTGAAAGGTGACCCGTGAAGGTGAGGGAAAGGGAGATGGGCCAACTAGGGGGAGAGGTTAGGTGGATAGATGATGGAAGTGGGGAGAAGAGAGAGAGAGAAGAGGGCAAATGACGGAAGTGGGGAGAACTTGTGCCATCAGCGTCAGGAGCATGTGGGAAAACAGGAGCAGTGGTGAGCAGGTGAATGGACAGGACAGTGCGATGGAATTGGGGTGAAGGAAGAGAAGGAGAGAAGAGGAGAGATGATGGGAGAAGGGAGAGAGCGAAGAGGGCAGACGGATGTCAGTTGAGAGGGAGAGCAGATGCTGAATGAAAGTGGAGAAAGAACACATACTGTATGGAAGGAGGGGGATAAAGATAAAGGGCATATGCTGGATGGGGGGGAAGAAGATAGTGAGATAGTGGAGGGGTGAAGGAAAGGGGTGGCAATCTGTGGGTAGACACAGTGAAAAGAGGGAAACTGAGGACTGAATAGTAAGAGAGAATTTAATATAGACAGAAGCAGAAAATAGAGAAGAGAGAGATGCCAGAGCATGGGTTGGGGGGGGGGGAGGAAAGGAGACAGAAAAATCAGATTTGAGTGGAGGAAATGAGAAGAGCGAGATTGAAGGAGAGAGATGCCAGACCTTGAGGGGAACAGAGGGAAAAAGATGGATGCAAGACCAAGGGGGTGTGGGGAGGGCAGGAGGAGAAATTGAAAGATGGAAGGGGGTTGGCAGACAGTGGATGGAAGGAAGAAAATGACAAGATGAGGAAAGCAGAAACCGGGCAACAAAGTTTGTTAGGTGCCATCAACTCATGCTCGAGTCCTAGTCCGATGTTAGATGAAAATTGGAGAAGAGCAAAGAATACCAAAACCTCCTATACTTTTGCTTCATTGACTACAGCAAAGCTATTGACTGTGTGGATTACAATAAACTATGGAAAGCTCTAGTGCAAATTGGAATACCCAAACACATAATTCAGCTGATAAAGAGCCTATATGAAAATCAAGAAGACAAAGGTAGAAAAAATATTTCTATTTTTTAATTTTTTTTGCTATAGGATAAAGTAGTATTGTAGCTGTATTGATAAATGTTTATAAATAGAAAATGGAAATACAGTGATCATTTTATTGGACTAATTTTAATACATTTTTGACTAACTTTTAGAGACCAAATTCTCCTTCCTCAGGTCAGGACAGGATACTGTAACAGCAGTCTACTTTACTGACCTAAGGAAAGAGGATTTGACCTCTGAAACCCAATTTAATAATGTATTAGTATAATAAAATGATATTATCTTATTTTCCATTTTATGTTTTATTTGTTAATTTGTAAAGTGATTTGTTATTTCTCATTTTTCAAATTTATGTCTGCTATTTTGTTAAGTATGGGGAGATATGCACCACTGTTTCTTCACCCCCTAAACCACAGGTGTCAAAGTCGGTCCTCGAGGGCCAGAATCCAGTCGGGTTTTCAGGATTTCCCCAATGAATCTGCATGAGATCTATTTGCATGCACTGCTTTCAATGCATATTCATTGGGGAAATCCAGAAAACCCGACTGGATTCCGGCCCTCGAGGAGGGACTTTGACACCCCTGCCCTAAACTGTACCGTTCCTTTGGTTTGTAGCACAAGCCAATATGCTGAATGCTTTGCACTTCTCCGAAGGTCATAGAATTCCTATGAGGGTCAGAGCAGCGCAGAACATTTAGTCCGCCAACCAGCGCTATAAATCTCTTCCATGCTTTTGAAAAAAGGGGGAGGGTTAGTTTGTGATTACTTATTCCATACTGTTCTATGTGTATGAAAGACATTGTTTTCTGTTAGCATTGACCAACCTTGTTTGGCGAAATGCATCAGGCATGGTTCCTGGGAGCACCTTGAATAAACCTGATTTGAATCTTCTTATTGTCAGCCGATCTTCTTTTGTTCGACGTTGGATTCTTTGGTGGACTGCTTGCCTTGTTGTTTTGTTGCAAATTAACATACATGAAGTGGAACGTACCAGAGGAGTTACAGATTTGGTTGTTTATACATGCATACGGGTTAAAGTTGGATGATATAGAGTGAGGCAGTTGAAAGGAGTTGCAAATTTGGTTATTAATATAGACTTAGGTTTCGGATAGTGTTACTGCTTCACAATGCATTTGAACACTTTTATACATGTATGGAAAGGGTTCAGAGTTCAAGTAGGCCATGAAAGGTCATCCGACGCTGTCACCAACCCACTGCACACCATCCAGGCAAGCCCCACCGACGCAAGCCAACAACACAGTCTCCGTCAACTGTCCTTGGTCCCGGCATGCCAGAAAAGTGGTGCACAACAATCTCCGGCGCCGGAAGGAAGGAACCTACAGCACAGCCATCGGGTACAACGCAGTCCCGCCAGCACAAAAGGGGCGCTGCGGTCCCCAAGAACCACTCCAACTCAGCAGCATCCACAGTGCAGCCAACAAGCCAGAAGACGAGAAAAGAGAGCGCAGGGCAGAACTGGGCCCAAACACAGCAGCCACTCCACTCACAGTCACAACCTCGGCATCCAAAAGAGAGAAAAGAAGAGCTGCGATCCTGCAACGATCCCCAGCCATCACCAAACGCAGGTAGGAAAGGCCTCAGTTCAAGGCCTTAAGGTTCTATAACGGTCAAACCCCTACATTCAAAGATGTTAGTGATTTCCTGACTCGCCCAGGGTAAAATTAAAAGTAAAATGAACAGAAGAACATAAAACTACAAATAAAGTAGATATAATGGACTTCACTTGCTCCCACTGTTTCCAGTATCATCGCATTTAATAAAAACATGATGGCAGATAAAGGCCAAATGGGCCATCCAATGTGCCCATCCGTAGCATCCTCTTTCTCAGGGCTGCCCAAGTCCAGTAGTCCTCGAGATCAACTGGCAGGCCAGGTTTTCGGGATATCCACAATGAATATGCATGAGAGAGATTTGCCTGCACTGCCTTCTTGGGATGCAAATCTCTCTCATGCATGTTCATTGTGGATATCTAAAACCTGGCCTGCCTGTAGATCTCGAGGACCGGACTTGGGCAGCCCTGCTCTATCTCTCTTCCGCTCCCTATAGGCTAAGAGGTACATAATCAAAGAGAAAATACATCTAAAAACCCGCCTTAATCAGCACTTGGATGATCAAAAAGACAGGTCGTCCTAGTACCGATAATTGAAACAAGTTGTAGACATATGTAAAAGCAGCTTAGGTCTTTTCACTGCCGCTGGGCGCCCAGAGTGAAAAGGGGTGTTTTTTGAGGAGTGGTTAGGGCAGGAAGTGGACGGGATGTGGGCCAACCTAGACTTAGTCGTCTGGTAGCCATAATCGAAAGTTTCATGAGGTTGCCTGTACAGAACTTATACGTTTTGACTTAGACCAGTGGTCTCAAACTCAAACCCTCTGCAGGGCCACATTTTGGCTTTGTAGGTACTTGGAGGGCCGCAGAAAAAATAGTTAATGTCTTATTAAAGAAATGACAATTTTGCATGAGGTAAAACTCTTCATAGTTTATAAATCTTTCCTTTTGGCCAAGTCTCCATTAATAATATTGTCATTTATAGCTAAAGAGACATATGATCAAGAAACTGTTTTATTTTACTTTTGTGATTTTGATAAACATACTGAGGGCCTCAAAATAGTACCTGGCGGGCCGCATGTGGCCCCCGGGCCGCGTGTTTGAGACCACTGACGTAGACCAAGTCAAAACAGGTATAAGTTCCAGATTGGGCCAATGAGCTCATTGCAGCTGCTACGATCAGCTCAGCAGCCCAGGCAACCCATCCTCCCGCCCCTGTAGGGCCCAATCTCTCCTGCTGGAACCTGCTGTGACCCCCCCCCCACCCACCCCAATGATCGTGGCAGAAGGAATGCCCAGTTCCTCCTGCCCAGCACCTGCTGTGACCTCCCCCTCCCTGAATGATCGCAGTAAAAGGGATGCCCAGTACCTCCTGCCCGGCACCTGCCACAACCCCACTGAATGATCGCAGCAGGAGGGATGCCCAGTCCCTCCTGCCAGACACTCCCCCAAAGGTAGCCCACCCCCACCCAGACCCCCCACAGGACCCCCCTAACCCCATCTGGACCCCCAACCTTTTTCAGATGGATGGCCAGATATGTTCCTGTGTCCGGCCAGCAGGCCCGCCTTTGCTGGAAAGGCGGGCCTGCTCCTTCCTGGTGCATCTTGGGATGCACCGGAGAGGAGCCTAAGGCCCTGATTGGCCCAGGCGCTTAAGGCCCCTCCTGTAGAAGGGACCTTAAGCGCCTGGGCCAACCGGAATCTTTGGCCCATCTACCAGTGAATGTGGCTACAAATGCACATGAAGGACCTTATAATATACTGACCAACTCGAAAGAATGTATTTTGAAATAATGGCCAGACAAACCGAGCAGTGAGATGTGATTGGCAATTCAGGAGTCTATTAACCTGGTTCCCCTTCTTGCAGCTTAGCCCTGAACAAAAGAATGATTCTGTGGATGATATGAACACATCTCCTGGCGGAGCCACTGTCCAAGCTCTTCAACCTCTCCCTTAGGAAAGGCAGCGTCCCGTCAGACTGGAGGACGGCTAACGTCATTCCACTCCACAAGAAAGGCTCCAAGATGAAGACAGCAAACTACAGACCAGTGAGTCTAACATCGATAGTAAGCAAACTAATGGAAACTCTAATAAAACACCAATTGGATAAGATCCTGGATGAGGAGAATCTACGGGATCCCCGTCAACATGGATTTACAAAAGGGAGATCGTGCCAATCCAACCTGATCAGCTTCTTTGACTGGGTGACGGGGAAGCTAGATATTGGGGAGTCCCTGGACATCGTGTACCTGGACTTTAGCAAAGCATTCGATAGCGTACCACACCGCAGGTTGCTGAGCAAGATGATTTCTATAGGATTAGGTGATACATTGACGAAATGGGTTGGGAACTGGCTTGGAGGTAGGCTTCAAAGGGTGGTGGTGAACGGCACACCCTCTGAAATGACGGAGGTGATCAGTGGAGTGCCACAGGGCTCGGTCTTGGGCCCAATCCTATTCAACATCTTTATAAGGGACTTGGCAGAAGGGCTTCGGGGTAAAATAACATTATTCTCCGATGACGCCAAACTAAGTAATGTAGCGGGCAAATGCACAATAGATGATGTTTCAATGCCCGACAAAATGATGCACGACCTACTCCTACTGGAGCGCTGGTCTAGGTCCTGGCAACTCAGCTTCAATGCCAAAAAATGCAAAGTTATGCACCTAGGCAGCCAAAATCCATGCAAGACTTACACCCTAAATGGCGAGATCCTAACAAGAACTGAAGCAGAACGTGACCTAGGGGTAATCGTCAGTGAGGACATGAAGGCTGCCAATCAAGTGGAGCAAGCTTCATCCAAAGCAAGACAAGTCATAGGTTGCATACGCAGAGGCTTCGTCAGCCGAAAGCCGGAAGTCATTATGCCATTGTATAGATCCATGGTGAGGCCCCATCTGGAATACTGTGTGCAATTCTGGAGGCCGCATTATCGCAAGGATGTGCTGAGACTGGAGTCGGTTCAGAGAATGGCCACCCGGATGGTCTCAGGACTCAAGGATCTCCCATACGAAGTACGGCTAGACAAACTGCAGCTATACTCACTCGAGGAGCGCAGAGAGAGGGGGGACATGATCGAGACGTTCAAGTATCTCACGGGCCGCATAGAGGCGGAGGAAGATATCTTCCTTTTCAAGGGTCCCACGACAACAAGAGGGCACCCGTGGAAAATTAGGGGAGGGAAACTACGAGCTGACACCAGGAAATTCTTTTTCACAGAAAGGGTGGTTGATCGCTGGAATAGTCTTCCACTGCATGTGATCGAGGCCAGCAGCGTGCCTGATTTTAAGGCCAAATGGGATCGTCACATGGGATCTATTCACAGGGTGAAGGTAGGGGAGGGACATTAGGGTGGGCAGACTAGATGGGCCTTGGCCCTTATCTGCCGTCTATTTCTATGTTTCTATGTTTATCTCGAACAAGGTTATTGGACTCCTGATGCAAGTATTGTTGCTCAATCATGGCCTTGCCGAGTCCCTTCAATAAAATTTTCATTTTTTAACCTCTTATTTAACCAGTCATCTGTTCAGTCTGTCTGTCTACATCTCAGTGAGGTGCTGTTTGCTCCTTTGAAATACAATCATGGCACATCCTTTGTCATTGGGTGTGCACGGGGGTGGAGTTTAGGTAGAGCATGAGTGGAGTGCACAAGTATGAAAGTATTTGAAAGGTACTGACACACATATTTTGACTAGCTTTAGGGCTGCTGTAAAATGTTTGCACCTGTCACTCACACTAGTATTTCATATAGACAAGTAGGCTCTATAACAGGGATCTCAAAGTCCCTCCTTGAGGGCCGCAATCCAGTCGGGTTTTCAGGATTTCCCCCAATGAATATGCATTGAAAGCAGTGCATGCACATAGATCTCATGCATATTCATTAGGGAAATCCTGAAAACCCGACTGGATTGCGGCCCTCACGGAGGGACTTTGAGACCCCTGCTCTATAACTAGGAACCCCTTTTAAAAATGGCCTCCTAAATGGGAAAAACCTTTACAAATTACCCCACGTTTGTAACATATTTATGTGTGCAAAGAACTGAAACAAAATTTGAACATGAGAAAATGTAAGGAGAAACAAAACTAGCAAAGCAGAATGAAAAATGGTTCGTAGACAACCCTGCAAAAGACAAAGGTGCGCGCCGACAACTGAGCGCAAGACGGAGGCGCGCGCCGAAGAAAATTACAGTTTTTAGGGGCTCCGACGGGGGGTTTTGTTGGGGAGCCCCCCCAGTTTACTTAATAGAGATCGCGCTAGCGTTGTGGGGGGTTTGGGGGGTTGTAACCCTCCACATATTACTGTAAACTTAACTTTTTCCCTAAAAACAGGGAAAATGTGAAGTTTTCAGTAAAATGTGGGGGGTTACATTACAACCCCCCACAACACCCCCACAACGCGGCGCGATCTCTATTAAGTAAAGTGGGGGGTTCCCCCTCCCACACACCCCCCGTCGGAGCCATAAAAACAGTAATTTTCTGCGGTGCGCACCTCCGTGCTGCGCTCAATTGTCTGCGCGCGCCTTTGTCTCGGCGCGCTTTTGACCTGACACCATGAAAAATGGAACAATGTTTTCTCCTGGGCATCCCTAGTTCACTGTGGCTTTTCGGACATCATATTCCCTTTATCTCTTACAACCCTCACCAAATACATTTGAAAAAGAAAATTAGACTTTAGTATAGGGGGTGCCGAAAAGTTCTCAGCCAACCAACTTTCTAAATTCCGAGTGCTATCTTGCTTCATTAAGTGCCAATTTGCAGAAACAAAATTCTATGTTTTTTGACATTGTTTCAGATCACCAATTAAACTACATCCACGTCATTCTCTGCTTGGTTGGGCTGAGATCTTTTCAGCACTCCCTCACAGTGTGAAGAGTTTCAGTCACTGGTAATCAGAGCTGAGATTGTGATGTCATAATGCCTCCTTCCACCAATAAGAGCCAACATCATCAGCGATGTCACAGTGGCTTCATTGTCCTATCCATGGCTTACTTGGATTCCATACGAGGGGAGTGCTGAAAAGTTCTCATCCCAACCAACCAGCTTCCTAAACTCCGAGCGCTATTTTGCCACTGTAGCTGAAACCACCTCATTCTCTTCTTGGTTGAACGGAGAACTTTTCAGCACCCCCTGGTAGTGTGAAGAGTCTCTGGTAACCAGAGCTGAGGTTGTGATGTCATAATGCCTCATTCCACCAATAAGAGCCAAGCTCATCAGTGATGTCACAATGGCTTGATTCCTATACTTGTTTATTACATACGAGGGGGTGCTGAAAAGTTCTCGTCCCAACCAACCAACTTCCTAAATTCTGAACGCTATTATGCCACTCTACCTGAAATGAGTGTTATCTTATTTCATTTCTGTCAAATCAGATGAAATTTTGTTTTCACTGCATTTGCAAAATACCTTTCTGCCAGGTCACCTTGCATGTGTATTTTTGAAGTGCTGAAACTAAGGTGCACGTTGTGGTTCCATCTGGGTGATGAACACTCAATAGGTCGTAATTATAGGTTGCCCAATAAAGTTCTAAGTAGTATATCTGCTCCCGGTTCAAAATTTGACAGGCTTTAGGGCCCAGAGGCAGCCCTTCCTACCTTTGTATAACTGGTTTATGGGCTGACACATATACCTGCAGTGACGTAGGAATGCTACAGGTGTGCTTTATAGCTAGTGAAAGAGAAGAGGCAAAGTGTTTGAAGCAAGTCACACAGGAGAATCAGGTAGCGTGCAAGATCTCTTCTTTCGGGTTTGGAAAGAGAAAAGGGAGTCATCTTGAAACGGAACAAGTATGCCCAGGCACACAAGTAAAGGCTGAGTTAAGAGAAAGGGTCGAACTGCCCTTAAAAACAGTGTCGATCCAATGATGACTTCTTTGAGCGGTGAGACTCTATGCAATGCAATGAGGAGGCGGATAAGGAGGAAAAGAGAGGACCAAACAAGAGTGGTGACTTCCAATCTACCCTTTGACGACTATCAATGGAAGGACAACCCAAACCAGGACTATGCTACCAACGAAATCAAGACCACAAAATACACCGTCCTGTCTTTCCTCCCCAAGAACCTCTTTGAACAGTTCCACCGCTTTGCTAATTTATATTTTGTGGCTGTGGCTGTGTTGAACTTTGTGCCAGTGGTAAATGCATTTCAGCCGGCAATTTCTATGATTCCTATTATTGTTATTCTGTCTATCACCGCAATCAAGGATGGCTGGGAGGATTATAGGAGGTGCAAGTCGGATAAGGAGATCAATAGCATGGGCTGCCTTATTTACAGCAGGTAAGAATTCTCATTTTCATTGCCAGAGCACTCGGAGAACCTTTCGCCTCAGGAAGAGATCCTGTATTTGTGTATAGAAACATAGAAACATAGAAGATGATGGCAGAAAAGGGCTACAGCCCATCAAGTCTGCCCACTCTGCTTACCCACCCCCTGTCTATGCCCTAATGACCCAATTTCCTTATCTTGACCCTCGTAGGGATCCCACATGGGTATCCCATTTATTCTTAAAGTCTGGCATGCTGTCTGCCTCGATCACCTGCACTGGAAGCTTGTTCCAATGATCAACCACTCTCTCTGTGAAGAAATACTTTCTGGTGCCGCCATGAAATTTTCCACCCCTGAGTTTGAGCGGGTGCCCTCTTGTGGCAGAGGGTCCCTTGAGAAAGAAAATATCATCTTCCACTTCGACACGTCCCGTGAGATACTTAAATGTTTCGATCGTGTCTCCCCTCTCCCTACGTTCCTCGAGAGTGTAGAGCTGCAATTTGTTCAGTCTCTCTTCGTACGAGAGACCCTTGAGCCCCGAGATCATCCTGGTGGCCGTCCGCTGAACCGATTCAATTCTGCGCACATCTTTACTGTAATGTGGCCTACTGTATGGAAGTCTCACATGTCTTTCTTTTTTATATATATAATTTATATTCCACTTATCCTACAATTCTATGCGGCTTATAAATTATTCAGGTACTCAAGCATTATTCCTTAACTGTCCCAGCGGGCTCCTACTCTATCTAATATACCTGGGCAATGGGGTTTAAGTGACTTGCCCATGGTTACAAGGAGCAGTGCGGGATTCAGGGTGCCGAGGCTGTAGTTCTAACCACTGTACCACACACTCCCATATTGACTTTGCTTTGCATGTGTAATCTTGAAAGATATTTCAAAGATGACATAAAGCATGAATGCTATCCCTCATAGCAGCCAGATAAATGGATAGACAGTAAGTATGAATATGCAAGAAAAACCCAACAAAACAACCACCAGATAGTAAGGATGTGAATTTCATAGTAAGCATTTGGAACTCTTTTTACAAAACAGTGCTTCCAATTAGCTGCACACTGAATGCGAAGAAGCCCATTCAGTTCCCATAGGCTTCAGCACATGCTAATCAGTAGCGTCGTTTTGTAAAAGGAACCCTTGGTTGTTAGGCTGACTTAAAATATTTTATTTGTGCAAAATCAATTTAATGCGTATTAACCTAAACATATTAACTTAAGAACATAAGCATAAGAACATAAGCATCGCCTCTGCCGAGTCAGACCACAATTCCATCTTGCCCAGTAGTCCGCTCCCGCAGCGGCCCCCCAGGTCAATGACCTGTAAGTTATCTATCATTTAAGACATTTTGCCTGTATAGTATCCCTCTAATTATACCCATCAATCCCCTTTTCCTTCAAGAACTCGTCCAATCCCATTTTGAAACCCAAAATCGTACTCTGCTCTACCACCTCCTCTGGAAGCTAATTCCAGGTGTCCACCACCCTCTGAGTGAAGAAGAGCTTCCTAGCATTTGTTCTGAATCTGTCTCCCTTCAATTTTTTGAGTGCCCTCTTGTTTTTGTTGCCCCGGAAGAATCTGTCCCTCTCTACCTTCTCTATACCCTTCATAATCTTGTAAGTTTCTATCATATCCCCTCTAAGTCTCCGCTTTTCCAGGGAAAAGAGCCCCAGCTTCTCCAGCCTCTCAGCATAAAGAAGGTTCTCCATGCCCTTTGTTATTTTTATTGCTCTTCTCTGGACCCTCTCGAGTATCGCCATATCCTTCTTAAGGTACGGCGACCAGTATTGAACGCAGTACTCCAGATGCGGTCGCACCATTGCCCTATACAGCAGGAGGATAACCTCCTTGGTTCTGGTAGTGATACCTTTTTTGATAATGCCCAACATTCTGTTCGCCTTTTTTGAGGCCGCTGTGCATTGTGCCGCCGGTTTCACTGTTTTATCCACGAAAACCCCCAAGTCCTTTTCTAGGTCTGCAAGCTTTAGAAAGCTCGAACACACAATAAAAAATTTGAGTGCGTGAACTCAACACCCCCAGCAAAAAAAGAAAAAAAAAAATCAAGAAAAATTCTGAAAAGCAAGAAAATGAACTGCAAACCTGTGCACATCCAATCGCATCGCTCAACTCACAGACACGTACCATTGGGGGTTTTAAAATGCAAAATTTAGTTTTTCTGGACTTCAGCAGACTTCTATGATAAATATGTGATGAACTGCACAGTCCAGTTCACTTCGTACCTATGTCACGTGCAAAATATTAGGTTAATATATCAGACCATTCTTACTGGATGGGAGTACTATACAGGGCTGATCTACTAAGCTTTTGTCTATAGTCCCTGAAGGGGTGATTTTATACCACAAAAAAGAAAATATCCAACCAAATCTGCAGTGAACCGAGCACCAAAACGAAAAACAAAGCTGAAACTGCAGACTATGTACAGGATGCAGGCATTGTTTATTATACTGTCAAAGAAATGCAGTAAATCTATAACCTTATTACCAACCAAGGGACCCGACACGGTCCGTGTTTCGGATAACACGCCTTCATCAGGGGTCCATGGTGGATAAGGTATTGAAACAAACCACAATGAAAAAAATCAAACAAATGCCTGTGTGAATTCGAAACTTAGAATAGTTGTGCCTTGTACATAGTCTGCAGTTTCAGTTTTGCTTTTTGTTGGGGTGATTTTATACAACATTTTCTGCATGTAAAGCATAGGTTACCCTCTGAAAGTGGCTCTTGTAAAATTGAATAGGGATATACATTTGTAAATGTAGACATACAGCAACCTTATGTTGTGTACAACTAGGAATCCCTGAGCAGAGCAGGCGTGATGCTGTAATGTACTTTATAAAATCACATGTACATATGAGGGGCTGCTGAAAAGTTCTCAACAAAGTTGGGGCAGTCTCCGTCGAGGGCTATACACTTAGGGCCTGTTTTACAGAGACATGCTAGCAGCTGCAGCGCGGTAACGGCCCCAAAGCCCATAGAGATTTAAACGGCTTCGAGGCTGTTGCCGCGCGGCAGTCACTAGCGCGGCTTTGTAAAACAGGCCCTTAGTCCAGTGATTTTCCACTTTTTTTCATTCTGTCAGAAAAATACAGTATTTGGGACTCCTTTTACAAAACAGTGCTTCCAATTAGCCCTCGATGGAGAGTGCCCCGACTTTGTTGGTTGGGCTGAGAACGTTTCAGCGGCCCCTTGCCTCAGAGCATGCGCTATTTTAAAAAAATTTTTTACAAAATTTTTTTTTACAAAAAAATTTTTTTTTGTATGTCCTATTGCGATTATAGGAGCCTCTATTCTAGAGCATGGGTTCTCAACTCAGCCCTCGGGACACAGCTAGCCAGTCAGGTTTTCCAGATATCCACAATGAATCTGCATGAGATAGATTTACATGCCCTCACGCCACGGTATGCACTTTTATTTCATAACATACTCATTGTGGATATCCTGAAAACCTAACTGGCCAGGTGGGTCTCGAGGACTGGGCACCTACGTTTTAGGCACATCAGCATTTTCCTACTCACTGCTGGCGTTTTCCTTAGAAGTTCGATGCCTAGCTATGTCCGGGCTCCAGCACTGAATTTCTAAGTATACAGGGGCAGCAAAAACATAGCCAGCTAACTCCCACCCCCTTTCATAAAACCACAATAGAGATTTATAGCACAAGCCAGTGCACTGAATGCTCTGCGCTGCTCCCGACACTCATAGAGTGATAGTCAGCACATATAATTGCATAAAAATAGGACTGACTGTTACACGATCCTATTTATGCGATTACCTTGGCCGGTTAAGTTCTGAATTTTGGCAATTAACCTGCCAAGTGCTGACTTGGCCCTCCAAATAATGCTGAAATCGCTGATTTTGCATTGGGCACTAACTGGACATTTTCAGCGGTACTTAAGTGCCATGTACTTAAGCACTTAAGCGGTACTTAAGCACTTAAGTGCCATGGAATTTGCTCGGTACTCTGGACAGGCGATTTAAACGGCCAGCAGCCTCTACTCGCTGTTTGAATCATTTTGAATAGGGGGACCTTACTTTCTTTTATAGAATGCAACCATATCAGCAAAAATTCATGCCTATAATATATTTGGAAACACTTCGGGGCAGACTCTATACATGGACTTGTCAGTCACACTTAGGTGCCATCTACAGAATCACAGCTAGCGGCACCTATGTAAAAATGTACCCCCTCTTTTACGAAACTGAGATAGCAGTTTCTAGTACAGGGAGCTGCGTTGAATGGCCTGCGCTGCTCCCGACGCTCATAGGAACTCTATGAGCGTCGGGAGCGGCACAGGCCATTCAGTGCGGCTCCCTGCGCTAGAAACTGCGATTGCGATTTCGTAAAAGGAGGCCTTGGGTGCTTAAAATGTAGGCCAGGGTTTTGAAGGCCTACATTTCAGTTGCCTACATTTTTGAAGCACTGCACTTAGCAGCGCCTACGTCACAGTCCTCCCATAGAAACGGCCATGTAAGCATTAGGAACCATGCGATAGGCACCTATCTTTTATAGAATTGGATAGCCACAAATTGCCCAATTATATATTTTTTTAACCAATTATTGAAGCTGTTAAGGGTATTTTGCCAAATAAGGGATCCTTTTATTAAGGTGCACTAACCAATTTAGCGCATGCTAAAGATTAGTGCACGCTAAATGCTAAGAAATCCATAAGAATATAATGGATGCCATAGCATTTAGCGTGCACTAAATCAGTTAGCGCACCTTAATAAAAAGACCCCTAAGTTAAGTGTCCTTTTTTAGAATCAGCTCCTTGAATCATACAGCTGACATAAGTGACACATATAACTTATATTCTATCAGTTATTGGTCAATATGCATGTCTACTTGTAAAATGTGCCTATGTAAGATACAAACATATTTACAGTATAGCACGTAGGCAGAATTTTGCCATATCTACATGTATATGTGCATATGGGTGGATATTTGTCTTATGCGGATATATTTTTATTTTGAGTCCAGCTTTAGAAAATTTTGAGGAGGCTTTTAGATTTATTCAGAATACAATAACAGTTGATAACTGGACATCTATTAATTTGTTAAGACTTAATAAGCAGAAGACCAAGTTGACTTGTTTTGACAATCCATAAGGTTTTATGGGTAAAAAAAAATAGTATTGTCTACTGGTGAGATACTTATAGTTGAGGAAAAATGTTGGATTTTTAGTATTATTCTGGATTGTTTGACTTTTGAGAAGCAAGTTAATGAATTGAGTAAGACAGGGGGGGTTCAATTACTTCAACTATGTGCAATATGTTCTATGCTTTATTCTAATAGTTTTCAAACAATAGTTAGGGCAATTATTATACCCCAGTTAGATTATTGTAATTCATTGTGCTGTGGGATTACACTGAAGTTGAAATATATATTGCAATTGCTTCTGATATTCAAAGCTAAGAAATATGATCGGGTGACTCCATTTTTAAATCAATTGCATTGGTTGATGGTTAAGAAGAGAATAAATTTTAAAGTAGGTACATTGATATATAACATATTTATGGTATGGTCCTGAAGGTTTATTAAGATATTTATCCTTTCCTGTAAGATTGCTTCTCATTTCCAGCATTCTCTGAAGCTCAGTTATTCAACAAGTAAATATATTTCTTTGAAGTCTTTGATAAGTAAATCTTTTGAATATGTAGGAACCAAACTTTGGAATGACCTTCTTACTGAATTAAGGAAAGTTTCTTCATATTATATCTTTCAAAAGTTTTTAAAAACTCATAATTTTAATTGTTGTATTGCTAATTTACTGAGAACTTTGACGTATTATTTTTAAATATTGTTATCTGCCTAGAATCTGGAGATTAAAGTATCCTATATGGTATCCTCCCTCCCTTTATCCCTCTTTCTTGGAATTCCTCAAACCCTAATACCACCAGATCCTCCCACAAATTAAAACTATCCTTCCCCTCGCTAAAAGGCATTTCCCACACAGGAAAGCTAGGGACCTCCCTCCACTTCAAAATCACTGAGCTCTGGAACAA
Organism: Geotrypetes seraphini; assembly: GCF_902459505.1. Classification (NCBI taxonomy): domain Eukaryota; kingdom Metazoa; phylum Chordata; class Amphibia; order Gymnophiona; family Dermophiidae; genus Geotrypetes; species Geotrypetes seraphini. The sequence goes on from NC_047101.1 coordinate 37,805,646, forward strand.
CCTTACCTCCCCTCTTCGGAACTTGAGCTCTCTCCAAGTTTTCCGCAAACATCTGAAAACCTGGCTTTTCTCAAAAAATGTAAGTCTCCCTCCAACTTAGGAATCAAGGAAACTCTTATATCTTGGCATCCCAAGTCCTCTAAATTTTCTTCACACTTCTACCTCTAACCCTCTGTTGTAGTTCCTTCCCATTTCTCCTACTGTAAACCGCGTCGAGCTCTACAAACGTGGAGATGATGCGGTATACAAACCTAAGGATTAGATTAGATTAGATTAAAGTGGGCTATAAATGTTGTATAGAATGGAATCGTATGACATGCATACATAATCTGTGCATAACTGTTCATGCATATTTTATAGGATTGCAACATACATCTAGGCACCGTAAATAAAGTCCTACAAGTTTGAGGAAAATAATGATTCAATGTAACTCTTTAGAGAGTGTACACTCTACACATCCCAACCCATGAAGGTGTCTCACCTTTACAATCAGCTGTGTTAAAGCGCTCCCACTGTAGGAATGAATGCTGAAAAAGTTCAATTCTGTGGCAATTTCCAAACTGTCCACAATGAGGTTTATACCTATCAGTGCTGCTCCAATTTGTAAAGCAAAAGCAAGCGTGCCTTTTCGCTTTGAATCTTGCCATGGGTACAAAGTACGTGCTGTCACTTGCATCGGCTTTTTCCATGCGTGGAGTTTTGCTGGAAAAGGCTATCTACTGTAAGGCCCGATTCTATATATTTCACCTAAAAAATTGGCATCATTTTGTCAAAGTAAGACGCTTTGTAGAGAATTACACTAAGCGCCACCTAAGCGGTGTTAGGTATCGCTGTGCATCCTAACTTTTAGGTGCATCCTAACTTTCAGGCGCATCCTGGTTATGTCAGGGTTTTCTTGGCCTAAAAGCCTGCACCTAAGTTGTACGCACATTGGACCATCTAATATAATAAAGCCCTAAGCGCGCATGCGCACTCCCACCTGCGTGCTCCCGTTTTCCATGAGCTGTAGGGACCCTCAGATAGGAGTGCGCATGCGCGCTTAGCTGTGGCAGGGGCCGATTGACAGAGGCACCAAACACGCCGCGACTCCCCCCTCCCGCCCTCACTCACCCACCACCAGCTGGCCTCCCTGCTCTCCACCTCGCGCAAACCTAAATCCAAGAAAAACGGCACTACCAGTAGAAGTTTATTTTTAAGATTAAAGGTGCTGCGGCAGCTCCTCTCATGAGCCGCACCTGCGTCGGAAAAGGCTTCCGATGCAGGCAGCGATCGTGAGAGGAGCCGCGGCGGCAACTATAAACTTAAAAATAAATTTCTACCTTTAGTGCCGTTTTTCCTGCTGTGCCCTCTCGATCTCCTTTATCACAGTGAGTGCGATGGTAGGCCAGACCGCGGAAAGCAAATGGGGGGGGTGGAAATGGTGCTGCACAGGGACCTGTAGGGGAAGGTAAATACCGCTGCTGCTGCTGCTGCTCAGAGAAGTGGACGGAGAGGGAAATACTGCTTCTGTTGCTGCACAGGGAAGTGAGGTCAGGGGAGGGAAATGCTGCTGCACAGGGAAATGAAGGGGTGGGGGAATGTTACATATGGAGCAGGGAGAGAGACGCATAGAAATAAAGACAGACAGACAGCAGGAGGGAGGGAGACAGAAAGAAAGGAAGAAAGACACAGGGACAGGAAGAGGGACAGAGAAAGAGGGTCAGGGAGAGAGAAATACAGCAGGAGGTAGAGAGACAGAAAGAAAGAAAGAAAGACAGACAGACATCTATTTTAGCACCCGTTAATGTAACGGGCTTAAAGACTAGTATTCTATAATCATGCACATAACTCATAAAAATGCCCACAATCTGCCCTTTAATCATACCCATTTTGGAGAGAGCACCTACCAAGTTGTGTGCCTACCAGTAATTCATTTCAATTGCATCAAATATGCGCTTATTGCCAATTTAGCCTATCAATTAAGTTAGGCGTCAACATCGACTAGGTGCGCCACTTAACTTTAGGTGGACTTTATAGAATTCAGGGTTAAGCGCACACTTTTCTTCCTCCTTATTCTGGCTAAAAGTCCAGGCATTGTTGAACAATGGAAGTCGTCTTTATCTGCATTAGTAAATGACCCCTCCCCCCCTCTAATAGCTTTAGCCTTGGGTAGGACATCCGCACACAAATCCCGCAACAAAACAGACCTTTACTCGTATCTTTTGCTCTCAGAAACACAAGTGTTTTCTGAACTTAGCATCACATAAATGGCCTGATACTTATGACTCCTCAGAATCAGCTGCTATAGGGAGAGTTAAATTATTTATGAATATATTGTTTCCTGCTCAAATTCTGATAATTTTCTGGAGTCTGGCATAAAGCCATCTTGCGCAGACACTGGAGATAATTCTTCCTATCCTGTGCACTGCTCAAATAAGTTGCATTAAGAACATAAGAAGTTGCCTCCGCCGAGGCAGACCAGAGGTCCATCTCGCCCAGCGGTCCGCTCCCGCGGTGGCCCATCAGGCCCATTGCCTGAGCAGTGGTCCCAGACTATCCCTATAACCTATCTCTACTCCTATCTGTACCCCTCAATTCCTTTATCCTCTAGGAACCTATCCAAACCTTCTTTGAAGCCTTGTAACGTGCTCCAGCCTATCACAGCCTCCGGAAGCGCATTCCATGTATCCACCACCCTCTGGGTGAAAAAGAACTTTCTGGCATTTGTTCTAAACCTGTCCCCTTTTAATTTCTCCGAGTGCCCCCTTGTACTCGTGGTTCCCCATAATCTGAAAAATCTATCCCTGTCTACCTTTTCTATACCCTTCAGGATCTTTCATTAAGGTTCTTGTGTGGTTTTTGTGCAAGAGATGTCAAAAGTGGAAGTTTCATGCCACGAATAACTGTCAGCCAGATGGGTCCTATATTCATGTGGGACTGGGGTGGTGGTGCACGTGTGTGTGTGCAAATGTGTCACTCATATTTGTATAAGTGAGTATCTCTCGTGCATTGTAACATCACAATCAGATGACTGGCTTAAAAGAAAACACGTCTCTTCATTCTAAAGGGAAGTTATTTGCATATTAGGAGATGTGCCCAAACCTGCTTTTCTTCAACATTACAATCATTGATTAGAGCCATTCGTGTCCAAATTACTGGCTAGGAATCAATCGTCAGGAACTTGCCATATAAATTTAAACTGAAACTCTCATGCTATCATAACAGAGCAAGCATTATAATTATAGTCTTCTGCATTGGACTTCCTAGCTTCAAATCGTGATGTCACTGCCATGCAACATGCCACATCTGACAGGACGGCTCTTCTGACACCACGGTCCAGTGTAGTTATGCTGAACTGGTGTGTGGTTAAGCGAATGGGCAAAAGGTTAAAGATCTTTTCTAGCACCTTTAACCAAATCAAGCTTCAAAAAGATATAAAAAGGATAGAGGAAGGCCACTAAAATGGTGTGTGGTCTTCATCATAAGGCGTATGGGGACAGACTGAAAGATCTCAATGCATATATTTTAGGGCAGTGGTTCCCAACCCTGTCCTGGAGGAACACCAGGCCAATTGGGTTTTCAGGCTAGCCCTAATGAATATGCATGAAGCAAATTTGCATGCCTATCACTTCCATCATATGCGAATCTCTCTCATGCTTATTCATTAGGGCAGTGGTTCCCAACCCTGTCCTGGAGGAACACCAGGCCAATCGGGTTTTCAGGCTAGCCCTAATGAATATGCATGAGAGAGATTTGCATATGATGGAAGTGATAGGCATGCAAATTTGCTTCATGCATATTCATTAGGGCTAGCCTGAAAACCCGATTGGCCTGGTGTTCCTCCAGGACAGGGTTGGGAATCACTGTTTTAGGGGAAAGGTGGGAGAGGGGAGATCTTGTAACCCTGGACAAGTCACTTAATCCCTCCCATTGCCTCAGGTACAGACAGAGAAAAATGCTTGAATACCTGAATAAATTTATGTAAATTTTTCTGAGCTCCCCTGGGAGAACAGTAGGGAACTCCAGTCCTCGAGAGCCATATTCCAGTCAGGTTTTCAGGATTTCCCCAATGAATATGCATGAGATCTATTTGCATGCACTGCTTTCAATGCATATTCATTGAGGAAATCCTGAAAACCCGACTGGAATACGGCTCTCGAGGACCGGAGTTCCCTACCCCTGGTATAGAAAACTGAATGAATAAATAAATAGACAGCACTGAATGGTATTCTATAAAGGGCGTTCCAAGATGGTCTCCCTTTCTAGAACAATGCGTAGTGCTGAAATCTGAACTCAATTTTGGGCACAAGGATTTATACCGGAAAGATGTGTTGAGAATTGAATCGGTTCAGCGAATGGCTACCAGGATGGTCTTGGGGCTCAGAGATCTCACATATGAAGAAAGACTAAAAAAAACTGCGGATGTACTCGCTGGAGGAGCGAAGAGAGAGGGGGGACATGATTGAGACCTTTAAGTATATCACGGGGCGTATAGAGATGAAAGATGATATCTTCAGTCTTACAGGGCCCTCGATAACCAGAGGACACTCGCTGAAAATCAGGGGAGGGAAATTTCAGGGTGATGCTAGAAAGTACTTCTTCACCGAAAGGGTGGTCGATCATTGGAACGAGCTGCCTCAGCAGGTGATTGAGGCCAACAGCGTGCCAGATTTTAAGAGAAAATGGGATATTCACGTGGGATCTATAGGGGAGTAAAAGTCAGGGAGTGGGTTATTGGTATGGGCAGACTCGATGGGCTATAGCCCTTTTCTGCCGTCAATTTCTATGTTTCTATGTAAATCTCAGGGCACAAGTTGGATGCGATGCCCAGGTCCTTACTGTCATGATGCCCCTTTGGCAAATCCACACAGAAAGGGGAGAATGGAACTTGGATACCGTCTTTCTGTGGTTACACACTCAAAGCACTTTACATATATATGTGCACTTATTTTGTACCTGGGGCAATGGAGGATAAAGTGATTTGCCCAGGCTATAAATGGGTGCAATTTTTGTACAGATCTGCCATTTTCTGCCCCATTTTGACGCCTTGCGTCTGCTGGAACTCTTTTCCACACCAAAAAGGTTGGTGCAGAAGTTAGGTGCCAAATATAGAAGTCCCCCCCCATTAGTACCTGGCCTACCCAAATACTGGTACTAATAAGAACATAAGAAGTTGCCTCCGCTGAGGCAGACCAGAGGTCCATCCCGCCCAGCAGTCCGCTCCCAGGGCAGCCCATCAGGCCCATTGCCTGAGCAGTGGTCCCAGACTATCCCTATGATCTACCTCTACTCCTATCTGTACCCTTCAATTCCTTTATCCTCTAGGAACCTATCCAAACCTTCTTTGAAGCCTTGTAACGTGCTCCGGCCTATCACAACCTCCGGAAGCGCATTCCATGTATCCACCACACTCTGAGTGAAAAATAACTTTCTGGCATTTGTTCTAAACCTGTCCCCTTTTAATTTCTCCGAGTGCCCCCTTGTACTTGTGGTTCCCCGTAATCTGAAAAATCTGTCCCTGTCTACCCTTTCTATACCCTTCAGGATCTTGAAGGTTTGAGAATAATGTTTGAGAATAAAGGTATCGGCAATGTTCAGATTGGTACCCAGATAACTCCTAGGATAAACTAAGTACATTTTTTTTGTAGCCCTAACTTTATCTAGATTGTTACCCAGTTAGTGGATTGATTATCACCACTAACCAGGTAACTCCCTGCTCTGTCTTAGCTCCGTGCCCAGACCACCCCCAGCACCAGTCTGTCCAGAAATTCAGCAGTATAAAGCTTTAAAAACAATTTTGTTTTCTAATCACCTTAGAAATCCTTCCTAGCTGTGTCGTCTCTCACTCACTGGCTCTTTTTTCTTTTCCTTCATTTTGATTTTTTTTAAATATAGTGGAACCTTGGAATCCAAACTTAATCCGTTCCAGAACCCCGTTCGAGTTCCAAAACGTTTGAGTTCCAAGACAATTTTTCCCATTGAAAATAATAGAAACTGGATTAATTGTTCCTTGGTTCCACAAACTCAGAGACAGCAAGATCGGGTCCCCGCTGGCAGAGGCAGCAAGATCGGATCCCCGCTGGCAGAGGCAGCAAGATCGGGTCCCCCAGGTAGAGGCAGCAAGATCGGGTCCCCGCTGGCAGAGGCAGCAAGATTGGGTCCCCGCTGGCAGAGGCAGCAAGATCGGGTCCCCCAGGCAGAGGCAGCAAGATCGGGTCCCCCAGGCAGAGGCAGCAAGATCGGGTCCCCGCTGGCAGAGGCAGCAAGATCGGGTCCCCCAGGCAGAGGCAGCAAGATCGGGTCCCCGCTGGCAGAGGCAGCAAGATCGGGTCCCCCAGGCAGAGGCAGCAAGATCAGGTCCCCCAGGCAGAGGCAGCAAGATCGGGTCCCCCAGGCAGAGGCAGCAAGATCGGGTCCCCCAGGCAGAGGCAGCAAGATTGGGTCCCCGCTGGCAGAGGCAGCAAGATCGGGTCCCCCAGGCAGAGGCAGCAAGATCGGGTCCCCGCTGGCAGAGGCAGCAAGATCGGGTCCCCCAGGCAGAGGCAGCAAGATCAGGTCCCCCAGGCAGAGGCAGCAAGATCGGGTCCCCCAGGCAGAGGCAGCAAGATCGGGTCCCCCAGGCAGAGGCAGCAAGATCGGGTCCCCGCTGGCAGAGGCAGCAAGATCGGGTCCCCGCTGGCAGAGGCAGCAAGATCGGGTCCCCGCTGGCAGAGGCAGCAAGATCGGGTCCCCCAGGCAGAGGCAGCAAGATCAGGTCCCCCAGGCAGAGGCAGCAAGATCGGGTCCCCCAGGCAGAGGCAGCAAGATCGGGTCCCCGCTGGCAGAGGCAGCAAGATCGGGTCCCCGCTGGCAGAGGCAGCAAGATCAGGTCCCCCAGGCAGAGGCAGCAAGATCGGGTCCCCGCTGGCAGAGGCAGCAAGATCGGGTCCCCGCTGGCAGAAGCAGCAAGATCGGGTCCCCGCTGGCAGAGGCAGCAAGATCGGGTCCCCCAGGCAGAGGCAGCAAGATCAGGTCCCCCAGGCAGAGGCAGCAAGATCGGGTCCCCCAGGCAGAGGCAGCAAGATCGGGTCTCCCAGGCAGAAGCAGCAAGATCGGGTCCCCGCTGGCAGAGGCAGCAAGATCGGGTCCCCCAGGCAGAGGCAGCAAGATCGGGTCCCCCAGGCAGAGGCAGCAAGATCGGGTCCCCGCTGGCAGAGGCAGCAAGATCGGGTCCCCGCTGGCAGAGGCAGCAAGATCGGGTCCCCGCTGGCAGAGGCAGCAAGATCGGGTCCCCGCTGGCAGAGGCAGCAAGATCGGGTCCCCGCTGGCAGAGGCGGCAAGATCGGGTCCCCGCTGGCAGAGGCGGCAAGATCGGGTCCCCCAGGCAGAGGCAGCAAGATCGGGTCCCCCAGGCAGAGGCAGCAAGATCGGGTCCCCCAGGCAGAGGCAGCAAGATCAGGTCCCCGCTGGCAGAGGCAGCAAGATCGGGTCCCCCAGGCAGAGGCAGCAAGATCGGGTCCCCCAGGCAGAGGCAGCAAGATCAGGTCCCCGCTGGCAGAGGCAGCAAGATCGGGTCCCCCAGGCAGAGGCAGCAAGATCGGGTCCCCCAGGCAGAGGCAGCAAGATCGGCAACTGCAAGCGTTGGAAACAGGAAACTGCATCAGAGCGGAACCTTTGGGCTGAGCAACGCTTGCAGTTCCTGTACATTCGGATTCCGAGGTACCGCTGTACTGTCAACCAAATCGAGCTCCTTGTTTGGAGATGATCCGGTATACAGAGCTAAGTTTTAGTTTAGTTTGGATAATACTGTGAACATCTGGATGTGGACTCGGTGAGTGGCACTTATCCAGGTAGGAATGATTTCTTCCCAGGTAAGTCCTATATCGGCTCCATTTTTATAGTTTCAACAGAGGGACCAAAGTTTGAACAGGCACAACAATGGTCTACCTAGCCCAGGTTCCTGTTTCTAACAGTGGCCAATCCATGTCACAAGTACCTGGCAGAAACCCAAAGAGTAGCAACATTCCATGCAGTGGCTTCCCCTATATCTTTCTCAATGGGAGACTATGGACTTTTCCTCCAGGAACTTGTCCAAACTTTTCTTAAACCCGGCTACTCTAACTGCTGTTACTACATCCTCCAGCAATGAGTTCCAGAGCTTAACTATTCTTTCAGTTTATAAAAAATAGATATATTTCCTCCTGTTTGTTTTAAATGGTGAAAAATTGATTCACTTTTACCTGTTCTACAACCACTCAGGATTTTGTCGACCTCAGTCATATCCCCCCTCAGCCATCTCTTTTCCAAGCTGAAGAGACTGAACCTTTTTGCCTTTCCTCGTATGAGAGGAGTTTCACCCCTTTATCATTTTGCTCGCTCTTCTTTGAACCTTTTCTAATTCCACTATATCTTCTTTTGAGACACGGCGGCCAAAATGGAATGTAATACTCAAGATGAGGTTGCACCATGGAGTGATACAGAGGCATTATAATATTCGTGGTTTTATTTACCATCCCTTTCCTAATAATTCCTAGCATCCTGTTTACAATTTTTGCTACCGCCACACCCTGGGCAGAAGACTTCAGCATAGTGTCTACAGTGGCATCCAGATCTTTCTCTTGGGTGCTGACTTCTAAGGTTGACCCTAACAAAAGAAAGACTGAACTAGAGATACACTGGACAGCTTGGGGGGGGGGGGGGGGGAATGTCAGCCTTCATTTATGTCTAATCAGCATCGCTAACAACTACTGCAAACGTCACCAGAAGGACTTTCTATGGAGGAAAGAAAAGCAAATATATAAAGTTTTGTTTAAAGATTTGTAGTGAACCCATGGACAAACCACACAGCAAAATGAGTGTCTCCAAGGCTGGCGTTTTCTCTCTTAACCACCTTCAGCAAAGCAAAAGCCCACAAATTATCCAGATGCCAAACTTCATTCTGATTTTCTCATGAACAAGTCGGTTGGAATGTTATTCCACGGGAGGAATCATGTCATGTGGAAGTGTAGAATCATCACTGCTTCACTGGAATTTATTGCACTGGTTTTAACCAATTGGGATAACTCGAACATGTGTTTAAATGCCGAAGCAGATAGAACAACTCAAGAGGCATCAAGTAAGTCAGTGACAGTCCATCGCAACGGATTATGAATCAGAAACACCTAGGTGTATTTTGCAAGCAAGTGGCTGTGTCTAATAAACAGGGTTCTTAGGCCCTGATTCTATGAAAGACTCCTAAAAGGTTGGCGCCTATACATAAGAACATAAGCAGTGCCTCTGCCGGGTCAGACCACAGGTCCATCCCGCCCAGCAGTCCGCTCCCGCGGCGGCCCAAACAGGTCACGACCTGTCTGTATCACCAGAGGGGGCTCCCTTGCCACCTTGGTTTCTCATTTAAGTCCTGTCTTCCTATCGAAGTCCTAATCCTCCGGTCTTGCACATGCACGACCTGGTTTCTATACTCATTTCCTGGTTAGCTTTCTATACTTGTGTTACATCCCAGTTCCTCCCTCAGTATCCTATGATCCCTTTATCCTTCAGGAATCCGTCCAATCCCTGTTTGAATCCCTGTACCGTACTCTGCCTGATCACTTCCTCCGGTAGCGCATTCCAAGTGTCCACGACCCTTTGGGTGAAAAAAAACTTCCTTGCGTTTGTTTTGAACCTATCTCCCTTCAGTTTCTCCGAATGCCCCCTCGTACCTGTTGTCCCCTTCAGTCTGAAGAATCTGTCCCTATCCACCCTCTCTATGCCCCTCATGATCTTGAAGGTCTCTATCATATCTCCCCTGAGCCTCCTCTTTTCCAGAGAGAAGAGCCCCAGCCTATCCAACCTCTCGGCGTATGGGCAGTGTTCCAGCCCTTTTACCATTTTCGTTGCTCTCCTTTGGACTCTCTCAAGTACCGCCTAGCCAATCTGCATGCCTAACTTAATTGATTAAAAGGTACATAATTGCACGTAATTGGATAGTAGGTGCCTGTCGGTGGGCGTGTTTATCATGTAGGCATGTGTTTTGGACTTAGCTGCACTCACAAATAGGGTGCCACTAGGCATGATTCTATACAATGGTTGACATGCATTGAGCACTATGCTCCTAGGTGCCTATATTGTAGGCATGATTTATAGACTTGGGGCCATAATGACTATGGGTTAAATCCTGTATATGCCAGCAAACCATGAGCCCCCAAAAAAGAGCACTAAGCAGTGTTCTGTAAATGGGGCTCTGAGTCGGGCTCTGTTTATAGCAATGTGTCGCAAACATTCTAAGCTGCGACACACCAATCTAGCGGCCGCAACTGGAGGGCACCCTGAACCGTGCGGATGTCGATGCGATGACATCACGCACATGCGTGACCTCGTGTTGACATCCACGCAGGTGGAACTCTCCTCCAGCCGCGGCCCTGAGCCTCCTATTACCACCGGTAGGGGGGGGGGGCATTGCTTCAGAAGGAGAGGTGAGGAGAAGGAATAGAGGCGCCAACGAGGAGAAGAGGCGCAGGCGCTGACTGATTGACTACGGGACGTGCCTCTCGCCAGTCAGCCAGCGCCGGCATCTCGCAGCACACCTGGAATCTGCCAAGGCGCACGGTTTGCGGCACCCAATTTTGGGTGTGAGAATTTATACAAATTGAAACCTGGTGTAAGTTTTCATGCCAACCAAAAAAAACTGTGGAAACCGATGTTCCTGATTAGGACTTTTTGTACAAATAGAACAGCAGTAAAATATGTCCACAACCTGGAATGGGGGACCCAACACGGTCCATGTTTTTTACCTACGTGTCTTCCTCAGGGGTCCAAGTGCAGTCTATGAAACTGTCCAAACATTCCTTGAAACCAGCTACGCTATCTTTTCTTACCACAACCTTTGGCAACTTCGATGTATTTTATTCTCCCATCCTAACCTGAACAGAAGAGATTGAGAGGGGACATGATTGAAACATTCAAGGTACTGAAGGGAATAGACTTGGTGGAAAAGGACAGGTTCTTCACTCTCTCCAAGGTAGGGAGAACTGGAGGGCCCTCTCTAAAGTTGAAAGGGGATAGATTCCGTACAAATGTAAGAAAGTTCTTCTTCACCCAGAGAGTGGTAGAAAACTGGAACGGTCTTTCGGAGTCTGTCATAGGGGAAAACACCCTCCATGGATTCAAGACAAAGTTAGACAAGTTTCTGCTGAGCCAGAACGTACGCAGGTAGGGCTAGTCTCAGGGCGCTGGTCTTTGACCTAAGGGCCGCCGCGTGAGCGGACCGCTGGGCACGATGGACCACTGGTCTGACCCAGCAACAGCAATTCTTATGTTCTTAACCAGTCTAACCCTCTCTTCTACAAAACTGCGCTAGTGGTTTTTAGTGCAGAGAGCCGCGCTGAGTGGCCCGCGCTGTTCCCAATGCTCATAGGAACTTGAGCGCGGGTCCATTCAGTGCGGCTCTCTGTGCTAAAAAATGCTAGTGTGGTTTCATAAAAGAGGGGGTAAGTCCCGTCCGTCAATTATGTAAATACGTGGAAATGATTTTTAAAAAAAATTTTAGAACTATATTTTAATTTTAATATTGTAATTAACATTGTAATTTTACTCCGTAAACCAAACAGATACTCGCTGGTGGTCAGTATATCAAATATAGAATAAACTTGGAGACTTAACTATTCTCTGAGTGAAAAAATTTCTCCTATTGGTTTTAAAAGTACGTATTTCCCTGTAACTTCATCGAGTGTCGGTATTGAACAGCCTGACGTGGCTGAAGTGCTTCCCAAGAGCAAGAGTTCTCGGTTGAGAGCCAACAAAGTCCTTGTAGGAAAAAGTCCTTTCCTTTCAGAAGGCGTGCCAGTGCTTGTATTATCTTGCTTAGAGGGGCTGATTTCAAGTTATTCACCTTCTGCCAATCAATACTTCCCTCCTTCAAATTCAGTGCGGTTTCATCTGATCTGCTCATCCCACCCTGACTGTAGTGGGACAGAGATTACAAAAAAAAAAAAACCCCAAGGTTGCTTCGTTGCGCTGGATCCTTGCCAGTTTCCTTTCATAAGCACCTGCTGCCCTAAGCACTTCGATAATGGCCTAAAACTCTGTATTTGTCAATGACAGATAAATCAGTCATGAGCTAGAAATATATGAGAGCTATTTGACAGAATTATCACAGGAGCTAGCTACTGGAACTGCTGCACTGTGAATATTAAATTTCCTCTTTCGATCCAGAAGAACAATATGTTTTCTTGGAATATCAGCAAGCTGGTTGTTTCTAAAGTTAGAATGATTTTTCCGAAGGTAGAATGTTGTTGATTGCTACTAGAACTACAACTATTTATCACTTTTATAGCATTGAAAGGCGTACGCAGTGCTGTACATTTTGATATTTAGTAGACGGTCCCTGCTTGGAAGAGCTTAGAGTCTAACTTGGACAAACAGACATCACATATAGAGTTGGGGGTGCAGAACCCAATGTGAGAAGAGTTAGGAGTTGAAAGCAGTCTCAAAGAGGTGACTTGAATGTTGCCAGAAATGGAGCCCGTCATAGGGATTCGGGCAGTTTGTTCCTGGCATACAGCGCAGCAAGACAGAAGGGACGGAGTGGAGAAGAGTAAAGAGAGGAGGGGCCTTCCGGCCGAGCGGAGCTCACTTGGGAGAACATAGGGGGAGATAACGGAAGAGGGGCTGCCGAGCGAATACATTTGTAGGTACATTTGAACTGTATTCGGAAACTGATGAGGATGTGGTAAGAGCGGATAGCACAGCTGGTTTTAAGAAAGGTTTGGAGAAGTTCCTGGAAGAAAAGTCCATAGTCTGTTATTGAGAAAGACATGGGGGAAGCCACTGCTTGCCCTGGATCAGTACCATGGACTGTTGCTACTCTTTGGGATTCTAGAATCTTGTTACTTTCTGGGATTCCAGGATCTTGCTATTCTTTGAGATTCTGTATGGAATGTTGCTACTCTTTGAGTTTTGGCCAGGTACTAGTGACCTGGATTGGCCACCGTGAGAACGGGCTACTGGGCTTAATGGACCATTGGTCTGACCCAGTAAGGCTATTCTTATGTTCTTATGTTCTCAGCCCTCTCCTGGAAGTGGTGTAGTGCAGGGGTGCAGTTCACCCTGGGCACGGTCTTCCTCCTCTTTTACGCCCCCTCTCCCTCTTTTACACACACCCTCTTTTGCACCCTCCGCTCCTCTCCTTGCCATGCACATGCGCCCCTTGCCTTCCCCTTACCTTTTTTACTTCCCCTGCGCGAGGTTGCTGCCCGCTTCGGCATCGGCACTCTCTCTGATGTCCCTTCCGGGACCCACACTTAGGAAGTGATGCCAAAGGGTGAGCCAGCACCAACATGGGCAGCAACCTCATGCCAGGGAAGTCAAAAATGTATGGGGAAAGGGAAGGGAGCGTGCGCACGGCAGGGGGGCAGGGAAGAGGGCGGGGGAGGGGCACCACCGCCCCGAGTGCCGCTCACGCTTAATGCGCCACTGCCTAGAAGCACACTAGGCCAGTCAGTTTCGAAGACTACTATAACAGATGTGCATGAAGTCGATTTGCATACGACGGATATTCAGTATATTCAAATTCATCTCATGCATATGCATTGTGGTAGTCCTGAAAAGTCCAGGAGCGTGTTGAGAAAGATGTTCTGCATTGTTTTTGCAAATGTTTTTGCAATTGTAGGCAATGGCAGATGAAGTTCAACGTGGAGAAATGCAAAGTAATGCATTTAGGTAGTAAGAATAAGGAATACGAGTATAGAATGTCAGGCGCAACTCTGGGTAAGAGCGAACAAGAAAAGGACCTGGGTGTACTGATAGATAGGACCCTGAAGCCGTCGGCACAATGCGCGGCAGCGGCAAAGAAAGCAAACAGAATGTTAGGCATGATAAAGAAAGGAATCACGAGTAGATCGGAGAAAGTCATAATGCCGCTTTATAGAGCAATGGTCAGACCACACTTGGAATACTGTGTCCAACATTGGTCTCCCCACCTAAAGAAGGATATAAAACTGCTGGAGAGGGTGCAGAGACGAGCAACGAAGCTAATAAGAGGTATGGAGAACTTGGAATATGAGGAACGACTCAAGAAACTGGGACTGTTCTCCCTTGAGAAGAGGAGGCTGCGAGGGGACATGATCGAGACGTTCAAAATGCTGAAAGGCATCGATAAAATAGAGCAGGAAAATAAATTATTTACATTGTCCAACGCGACACGGACAAGAGGACATGGTTTGAAGCTAAGGGGGGACAAGTCCAGGACAAATGTCAGGAAGTTCTGTTTTACACAGCGAGTGGTAGACGCCTGGAATGCTCTCCCAAAGGAGGTTATTAAGGAATCCACTGTGCTGGGATTCAAAGGCAAATTAGATGCACATCTCCTTACGAGAGGCATAGAGGGATATGGGCGACTAAAACTACATCAGGTGTATACCTGACTGGGCCTCCGCGTGTGCGGATCGCCGGACTCGATGGACCATGGGTCTGATCCGGAGATGGCAGTTCTTATGTTCTTATGAACCTGTTAGAGGGGGAATTCGATTTTATTCTCCTCTACTCCGTCTCATTTGCAGGTGCAGCTTAATAGTCTGTTATACAGCCAAAATGGGCTTTTCTTTTGAATCTGCTTTTGTAAGAGGAGAGAAAGAGGCAATGCAGAAAAGCATCAGTCAAAGTATCTTGAGGGTAGATCCTCTTTCAAGCCTGCAGGTAAAAGAAGCCAAAATAGCCCACAGTATCCAGAAAATGCAGCACCTGGGGTAAATGATACCCTTTCATAATGATACCTGCGAGGTAGTAAGAATGGCATAGAAAGCACTTTGTTCTTTGGAAACAGTGATTTGGGAACTTTGCTCCGAGAGCAACACTTGCATTGATATTGGACTTCAAAGGTTTCAGCAGCAGCTGAATCACACATAATGTCTGAGAGAGAATGGAGTTGTAGATGTGAAGGGCAATTCTGTACACCAGCCACACGAAATGTTGTGGAAATGTTTTAAAATAATGTTCAAGCCTGTACCCAGCACAACTACCTCAAGTTTAATAGATTTCAAGTGAGAGAGCATTTTACATTGTCATTTCCCATCTGTTCGATACTTAATCTCCTTTATCCTCCCCTCTCCTCCCTCCCTCCCTTTCCCCTTCCTCCTTTCCCCCTCTCTCCCCTCTTTTTCTCTCCCCTTCCTCCTATCCACCTCCTCTCTCTCCCTCCTATTTCTCTCCCCCTGTATAGGTATGAGCGACGCACAAAAAGAAGATTAGATTAGATTTCCGGCGTTCAGAGATCCTTCTGGCAGTGGTCCGGAGAACTAGTTGCGATGGAAGTTAAGTTTTTTTTTTCTTTCTTTAATTTAATTTGAATTGTTGAAAAGTTTTTTTGTGTTTTTTTTTGCAAGAGACCCAATGAAGAAATGAGTGGCTGTGAGGTGATTTCATGAATGTTTTCAAACAGCCCATAACGGAGGATCTCTGAACGCCGGAAAGGACGATGTAAAATGCTCTCTCACTTGAAATCTATTAAGCTTGAGGTGGTTGTGCTGGGTACAGGTTTGAACATTTGTTATTAGACCCTGTTCTGAATACTTTTTTGACTCAGTAAAAATTCTAATGTTTTTTTTAAAAAAAAAAGGCATATAGTAGATGAGTTGATTAATTTATTCAAAAGGAAACCATTCCTCTGTTTCATCATTTATATGATAAGGATCTATTCTGCCTTAACATTATTCTGCAAATATCTGCTTAAACATATTTATTTATTTATTTTAATTTATATCCCGTCATCCCCAAGAAACCTAGAACAGGTAACATACATAATACCGTGTTTCTCCGAAAATAATTTGAGTCCAACAAACGCACTAGAGCTTATTTCTTTCATGTACAGTAATCATCTCTCCGTTCCTCTCCTCCACCTCAATCCTTCCTCTTTCCTTTCTCCCCCACCCCCATGTGCAACATCTTTCCTCCCCTCTCACCCATCCCCTTGTGCAGCATCTTTCTATCCCTCCCTCACATCCCCCTGTGCAGCAGAACCCCAACGACTCTCCCACATGAAACTGACATACCTCCGCTCTGAGGCCTCCTAAAGCAGCAGGGGTGGGGGTTGCCGAATCGATGAGTCCAATTTTTTTTCATCAAATCAGGCAGCACTAGTGTCAGGGATGGAGTCGGGGACATTCGGTGGGGGGGGGGAGGCCTTCGGTGGTTGATCTTAACTAGGGCTTATTTTCAGGATAGGTCTTATTTTCGTGGAAACAGGGTAACAAACAAGACACATAACAATTAACAACAGGGAACAGAAGATGTGACAATAAGGTACCGTGAGGTGCATATTGTTCTAGATCAGCAGATTCTTGGAGCCTGAAGCCTACACAGGAAGCCAGTTGGACATCTGAAATTCTAAACAAACTGTATATTGTAATTCGCTACTTTTTGAGATTCTGCATACTGTAATTCCACTGACTATCTGCATATTGTAACTCGCTGATTGTCCAGCTCTCTTCAATGTAAACCACCTAGAAGTCGCACGATTATGGCGGTATAGTAGAATAAAGTTATTATTATTATCTGTTAAGAATACAGTGGTTTGGGAGTAACCGTCTGAATGCTAGCTTGTCTTGAGGAGTCAGGTGAAGAGGTAGGTTTCTGTTTCTTTCCTAAAGCTCTTAGGTCCATTAAGGGGTTTGATGTTAGGAGGTAGCAAATGAGAATATGATCTTCGTCTGGCACTTTCTAGCTGGAGGCCTGATTCTATTAGCGGTACCTGAATCGGCAGGCACCATTGAAAACGGCACCTACCGCGTATCCTTCAAAGTTAGGTGCCCTTTATAAAGTCACAGCTATCAGCGCCTCTAACCTAACTCGTTCCACGCACAAACTCTGCCCCTTAACCAGGCCGAGAAAGTTTCTCCGTAGAAAAATCTCCGTGGAGCAACGAGGGGGCTTTCTACGGAGAGACTTTCTCCGTGATTTACTCTGGCGTCATACAGGCTCACGTTTATTTTTCTTGTGGTTTGCTTTCAGACCTTTACAAACTAGGGACCCCTGATGAAGGAGTGTTAACCGAAACACCCTGGTTTGTATAAAGGTGGTGACATTAGCTACAATATATATATATTTAATAAACCCATCCTGCATCTTGTACCCTTGACTGCAGTTTTTTCTTTGTTTGTTATGATTGTGCTTCACGGCAGACTCATTTGGGTTGTGCTTTTGTTTGTCTGGGAACTTCTAGCGGCAGCAACAATGTTCACAATTCACTTCTCTGCCGACATTGGGCCTTCCTCTCTGCCAGGTCCTGCCTTCACGGAAGCAGGAAGTAGTTGGAACCCAGCAAAGAGGAAAGCCCTATACCGACAGAGTTGCAATTTGTGGATGTTGCCACTGCCCATGATAAAAGGCAAGTTTACAAGGGGAATGACAGAGAGAGAGGGAGGTACCCATGATGGAAGTGGAGGGGAGGGAAGGAGGAGAAAAATGTTGCACCCGATTCCAGGCTTCTGTGCATTTTGACCTTAAAATAAATGTAAAAACAAATGCAGTTTCAGACAGCGAACTTCATTTGGGGGGATATTGTGAGGGAGGGGGGAACTATACACTTTTTATTCTGCTTCTTTGCATTTAGAAGAAAATGCCCTGCGCTTTGCTCTATACATTTATAATGTTCATGTGCAACAGAGAAATTCATCTGGCAAGGGCTGCAGGTTTGTGCCTTGCATGTGAGTCCTGAATAGAGCTGAACTCCCCTGCCTAGCCAAAGCATGCTCTCTGCGGCTTTTGACAGATTCCTGTGAATTCCATGCACATCTCATTATTGACTTGTGGGAAGGGAGGGGGGAAGAGTTTTACAGTAAAAAATAATAAGCATGTGTTGTGAGGAACAGAAGATCCCTAGAGCCAACAAGTTGACTTAAAGGCACATGTGATCGTGCAGCTTTTGCACTCCCTAGTTAGCTAATTGTATGCTGTGGCAGAATCAGGAATATTAATTGTTTCTTTGGTCATCTCACATCATGTAAGAATGCACCAAGACAGCATTTCCAGTTATGAGGATGAAACGTAAAGGGTTAGTTTTTCAAAGAATTTATCTGGAGCTACATGATCGTAAGCTAGTTAAATTGCTCAAACCACCGACATGGATTTTCAATCAGCTAAAAGTAGGTACTTACATTCACAATGTGTATTCAGAAAAAGAAGGCATTCCCAGGGGCCAAACATGGTCAAAGGGAGAACTAGAAACTTTGCATATAGGTACAATTCACCAAGTGGGTGGGTACATAAGAACATAAGAATTTGCCTCCGCTGGGTCAGACCAGAGGTCCATCCCGCCCAGCGGTCCGCTCCCGCGGCGGCCCTCCAGGTCCATCACCTGTGTAATGGTCCCTGACTATTTCTATAACCTACCTCAACTCCTATCTGTACCCCTGGCAAACAGTGATGAGTAGATGGTCTACCTATCCTTGACAACCTATCCTTGACAACTGGAAACTGGTGAATGTCACACCTATCTTTAAGAAGGGATCGAGAGGTGACCCCGGGAACTACAGGCCGGTGAGCCTGACTTCAGTTATAGGGAAGATGGTGGAAGCAATAATCAAGGACAGCATTTGCGAGCACATCGAGAAAAATGGCCTACTGCGGACAAGCCAGCACGGATTCTGTAAGGGAAGGTCGTGCCTGACAAACCTTCTGTACTTCTTTGAGGGAATAAGCAGTCAGGTGGACAAAGGGGAACCCATAGATATCATTTACCTCGATTTTCAAAAGGCCTTTGACAAGGTGCCACATGAAAGGCTGCTTAGGAAGCTGTGGAACCACGGGGTGGGCAGGGATGTACATAGATGGATCAAGCACTGGCTATCAGGTAGACTACAGAGGGTCGGAGTAAAGGGCCAATATTCTGACTGGCAGGGAGTCACGAGCGGTGTGCTGCAGGGATCGGTGCTGGGGCCGCTACTCTTCAACATATTTATCGACCTGGAAACGGAGGCAAAGTGTGAGGTTATAAAATTTGCAGACGATACCAAACTCTGCGCCAGAGTTAGGACCAGGGAGGAGTGTGAGGAACTGCAAAGGGACCTCGATAAGCTGGAGAACTGGGCAAACAAATGGCAAATGCACTTTAACGTAGATAAATGCAAGGTCATGCACATAGGGAAAAAGAACCCATTGTTCGAGTATAAAATGGGGGGGGGGGACTTGAGAGAGACTTGGGTGTGCTAGTGGATCCATCCATGAAACCATCCGCACAGTGTGTAGCAGCCTCGAAGAAAGCCAACAGGATGCTGGGCATCATCAAGAGGGGCATAACAACCAGGACGCGGGAAGTCATCATGCCGCTGTATCGAGCGATGGTGCGCCCACATCTGGAATACTGCGTTCAATATTGGTTGCCGCACCTCAAGAAGGACAAGGCAATTCTTGAGAGAGTCCAAAGGAGGGCAACGAAACTGGTAAGAGGGCTGGAAAACTGCCCATATGCCGAGAGGCTGGATAAACTGGGGCTCTTCTCTCTGGAAAAGAGGAGGCTCAGGGGGGATATGATAGAGACCTTCAAAATACTTAGGGGCATAGAGAGGGTGGACAGGGACAGGTTCTTCAGACTAAAAGGGACGACAGGTACGAGGGGGCACTCAGAGAAACTGAAGGGGGATAGGTTCAAATCAAATGCAAGGAAGTTTTTCTTCACCCAAAGGGTCGTGGACACATGGAATGCGCTCCCGGAGGAAGTGATCCGGCAGAATACAGTACAGGGATTCAAACAGGGATTGGACGGATTCCTGAGGGAAAAGGGGATCGTGGGGTACTGAGGGAGATGCTGGGGTGATGCATAAATATAGACAGCTCACCAGGTCGTGCAGGTGCAAGGGATAGGACTTCGATGACAAACCTAGGGGGCAAAGGGGGCCCCTTCTGGTGATTAAGGCAGGTCATGACCTGTTGGGCCGCCGCAGGGGCGGACTGCTGGGCGGGATGGACCTGTGGTCTGACCCGGCAGAGGCACTGCTTATGTTCTTATGTTTATTATTTGTCATTGGGCCGCACATGGGAAAGATGCGTTTTCAATTTGTCTCATTCTGAATTTGTCTTAATCAAAGAAAGATCTATGGAAGTAAATAGTCAAGAGTCGCAACTTGTATTCTTCATCTGTTTACCTTACCGTGACTTGCTTTCTAATTAATATTATAATTAAGGAGCAATTTGATTAGTCAATGCATGAGATTCATTATACGTTTATTATCCTGGACCAGAAATGACCTCATATCCTCTCAGTGCCACCCCACCTCATAACCACATCAACTGCAATAAGATGAGTAAGAACAAGGCCTTTATGTCTGCCGTGACACTCATCTCCAAGATGTCTTACACCAGCCTGGTGGCAGGCTGATGCATCAGAATTCCTTACTTCCAGTCAGGCTGTAGAATACGGCATCATTGCCACAAATCTTGCAAAACACTCACTTGTCTTACAAAGTCACTGTTGCTGTATGACAGTTATGCTGACTGAGCATTCTTTCTGAATAAGCATCTGAAAAAAACAATTCCACAACAGGGTGCCTACAATTAAGGGATGGGATCTGATATACTATATCTGATATTCCTGTGGTTGCAATCAAAGCAGTGTGTACTCATATGCAGGTACTTATTTTGTTCCTGGGGCAACGGAGGGTTTCGTGGCTTATCCAGAGTCACAGGGAGCTGCAGTGGGAATCAAACCCAATTCCCCTAGCTCTCAGGCCACTGCACTAACCATTAGGTTACTCCTTCCAGAAGGCATGTGGTACTGATAGAAGCCTGTTCTCTAAAGCAAACTAAGGGGTCCTTTTATGAAGCTGCAGTAAAGCACTAATATGTGTTTGCTGCAGGGGAAAAAATGGCTTACTGTGGGGTGCGCTGAGGCGTCCCACACAAGGGGATGTGCGCTAGCAAGTGAACATTGCACAGGTTTTGTGCATGAGTCGCTACAAAACAGGTGCGGTAGAGGCTCACTCGCTAATGATCATGCGCTATGCGAAGTTTAGCATATGGCCATTAATAGGATAATATAATGTAATATACAAAAGATTACAGAAAGAGGAAGACAGGCAAAAATATCTGGAAAAGTTAAGAGAGGCTGGATGTGTAGTCAGGAAAGCAAAGATGCGAATGGAAGAAAAAATAGCTGACACGGTAAAACAAGGAGACAAGACAATTTTTAGATATATCAGTGATAGGAAGAAGTGCAAAAGTGGCATTGTGAGACTCAAAGGTGACGAGAAGAAATATGGAGAAGCTGATTAAAAAAAGGCTGAATTGCTTAACAAATATTTCTGTTCTGTGTTCACGGCTGAAGCGCCAGGAGCGGGACCACAGAAGACAAACGTGAATAAGGATGGAGGAGTGGTAGACCCCGATCGATTTTCAGAGGGTTGTGTTCGTGAGGAGCTAGCTAAACTAAAGGTAGACAAAGCGATGGGGATGGATGGGGTACAGGTGCTGAAAGAACTTAGGGAAGTTCTGGTGGCTCTACTGACTGACCTTATCAACGAGTCTCTAGAGTCAAGAGTGGAACCGGAGGATTGGAGAAGGGCAAATGTGGTCCCTCTCCACACAAATGAAAGTAAGGAAGAAGTAGGGAATTACAGGCTGGTAAGTCTAACTTCTCTGGTAAGCAAATTAATAAAAACGCTTTTAAAACAAAGAATGGTGAAGTTTCTGGAATCCTGTGGATTACAGGACCAGAGGCAACATGGATTCACTAGAGGTAGGTCTTGTCAGATAGAATGTACTTTTTAAGACTGGCTGTACATGTTATAAGATAATAAATGGTCTGGTTCCGAGTAGGACTGGGGATGATAGGATAGGGCCTTACAGGGTGGGGATGGGTGGAACTGGGCGGGCCTGGGGGGGTCTAGATTATCCTGATTTTAGGTCATCCCTAGTCCCACCCAAAACACTCCCACAACACTCACCCTTGCTATTTGGAAGTATAGCAGCATCGGACATCCGAATCCTACCTTGCAAAATCGAGATTTGGGCATTTAAAGCACACGAATATCCATTTTGGCATTTTGGGGCATCCATAAGCTTCAAAAATAAGTGTCATTGCGTGCAAGCTGCTCCTCAGAACACACCTACATGTTGGTGACATTTTTGTGCATGTAACCCTGAGATAACTGTATAAATGCCTTTTAAATTAATGTGTGACAAATCCTTTATCAAATCACCCCCTCAAATATCAATAATTGGATGAGAGATCGCTAGGAAAGCTCTAGTTTTGACTCACGACCTCAAAAAGATTACTGCCTTTTATTGATATAAAAAAAAAATTACCGTCGATGCATTGCTCCAAAGAGTTGCAGGATTCATTTGTAGAAGAAGGAAACGTTTTTCAATTGAAAATGGTGTCATCTGTACATTGAGCGATTTCTTCCAGCCATTCTGCACTTGCTTTCTAGAGCTGCTGAGAAATGAACATTCCTCTTGAGGTGTGTCCATTCTCAAGATACAGAGAAAATGATTTTAAGTGTGTGTTTAGGGCTATATTTATCTCGGTACACTTCCAGAGAACTTTGCCCTAGCAGTGAGGCTAAAGTACCTATGGGAAAGCATTTGACATTGTTGGCAAGCCCGAGCTTCCACTCGATATACCTGGGAAATTACACTTTGGATCCAAATTACAGAGCAGATTGCTTTGGATCTCTGTTTACACATGCCATGCTTGGTTTTATGCCTTATCTAAACCCCGTATTGTCCCAAATTGATTAAACAGGGATGGGCATAGGTGAATGCGCAAAAGCAAATTCTACTTCCTCTCCTTTCTCACGCCATCTTCAGCACTGATCTTTCCTATGGATTTTCTGTCCTGAATGAGATTTTATTGGTACATAAAACTTGTGATAAAATAAAATGGAAAAAAAAAAAAAAAAGGTTTGACTATACTGGTCCCTTCTTGTTTAAACTGCATTGATTGCCAAGGAATGATTTTATTTCTTTTAAGTTAGGTTGCTGGGTTTATAGAGGAGACCCTTTTATTATTATTAAGTTCTTATATACCGCCATACCCAAAGAGTTCTAGGCAGTTCACATCAATTAAATTAGGATCCGGTCTGAACACGGATTTACAAAATTTTGTCGGAATTACAAGCAACAAGGAAGGGAAGTATTGGGGTTTTAGCAGATGTTTATCATAGTTGGATTGGAAGAAAAAAGGGAGGGAGAGGGAACCAAGAGAGGGGAGGGGGAGAGAAAGGAAGGGGTGTGGGGGGTGGATTGTAGCGGGGAAAAAGAGTTAAGGGTCCTGTTCGCGGAAGAGGTATGTTTTGAGAAGTTTTCTGAAGTCGAGGTAGGTCGGGGCCACTAGCATCATTTGGGCTAGCCAAGGGTTCAGCCTGGCCGCCTGGAAGGCGAAGGTTTTGTCGAGGAATCCTTTGAGCTGGCATAATTTTATGGAGGGGAAGGCAAACATCTGAATTCTGCGGGATTTCCTATTGGTGCAATACATAGTGAAATGGGGGGAGAGGTATTTTGGTGAAAGACCAAATACTGTTTTGTAGCAGATGCAGGCGAACTTGAAAAGGACTCGGGAATCGAAAGGTAACCAATGCAGTTGGTGGTAGAAGGGAGTGATGTGTTCCCATTTGTTCAGGCTGCACCAAAAAAAGTGATCTGTGGTATCAGTGGTGCAGGGTTTTTCTGTACAGTGAGGATACTTTTAACGCAACTGTCAAATGGCTGCATTTCCTGTTTCACCCACTAATGACCACTAACCAATTAGTGCATAGCTATTTGCGTGGGAGCTGTTATGGACACCTATTTACTAGGCAATAAAGACTCCTGTGCTAACCAGGCGCTAATTGGTTAGTGTACAATAAGGCAGCTCTGCTAATTAATTATGTCTATTGGCATTTGATCTACCATCCTATCGTAGAGAAGTTCAGGGCAGTGTATAAATTTCTTCTATCAGGTACTCTTAAGTATTTTCCCTTTCTGTCTTGGTGGGCTCACAATCTAACTATGGCTCCTGGGGCAATGGAGGGTTAAGTGACTTGCCCAAGGTCACAAGGACGTTGAAGGAGGGTGGACTGGCAGCCGCAGCAAGGTCCCGCAATGACCACCGCTGCCGGCTCTGCTCCAGAATAAGTAAGTGACGTCAGAGGGAATGGACCGGCTTGCTGCAACCTCCTCTTGGCTGCCGGTCCACTCCCTCCAATGTCACTTACATGTTCCGGAGCAGAGCCAGCAGCCGTGGAGGTGCAGCAAGATCCCGGGAGAGAGACATAAGGGGGAAGGATACTGGATGGAATTGGGTTGGAAGGAAAGAAAGGGGATAGATGCTGATGGAAGTGGGAGGGGAGAATGGAGAGACAAGGGGCAGATGCTAATGGAAAAGGGGTGGATAGAGAGAGAAATATGGCAAACATTGGATATTAGTGGGGAGGGTAGAGGGAGAGCCTATGCTGGATGGAAGTGTGGATGGGAGAGAGAAGGGAGCAGATGCTGGATGGAAGTGGAAAGGAGAGAAAGAGAGAAGCAGACACTGAATGGAAGTGGAGAGAGGTGACAGATGCTGGATGGAAGTGGACAGAGAGAGGAGAAGATGCTGGATGGAAGGGGTAGAGAAAGGAAGGAGGGGATAAATATAAAGAGGGCACATGGGGGGAAGAGGATTGAGTTAGTGAAATACTGGAGGGGGTGAGGGAAAGAGGTGGCAAGCTGTAAGTAGACCCAGTGAAAATGGAAATTGACAACAGGATAGTAAGAACTTAATCTAGACAAATGCAGAAAATAAATTGAGAAGGAAGATGAGGGAAGATAAGGGAAGGGAAGGGAGAGGAAAGAGTGAAATGACAGACCATGGGGGTGTGGGGAGGGAAGGGAAGGAGAGGAGAGAGATGCCAGACCATTGGAAGAGGGGAGGAGAGGGAAGGGAAGAAGATGGATGTCAGACCAATGGGGTTGAAGGGATAGATGGAAGGGGGAGTCATACAGTTTCTGGAAGGGGCATAGAAAGAGAGGAGATGCCATATAAGAAGGGGCAGAGAGAAGGCAGACAGTGGATGGAAGGAAGATGAGGAAAGCAGAAACCAGAGAAGACAAAGGTAGAAAAAAAAATTATATTTATTTTTTTTGCTTTAGGATAAAGTAGTATTGGCCCCCTTTTATGAAGCTACATTAGGTTTTTTTAAATCACCAGCCGTGACGATATTAGCTCCGAATCTCATAGGAGTTCTTTGAGCTGCAGAGCTTTTACCACCACGGCCTGCAATTAAAAAAAACCCTAACGTGAGTAAAATCTGGTAACCCTACCACCACCTGCAATCAGGACATGTGTTTCAAGAATCAGATCTTTATCCTGAAAACCTAGTTGTTGTATTAGTCCATTTTGATAAACAGAAATAAAAGTGTATATGCTGTGGACTGTTCCTGTCAAAAAATGTATCGATAAAAAGGTGGTACATAAAACATTTTGATGACCTTTCATTCTCCATCAATTGAGAGTGCCTTTGTGTCCAGGTACCTGTTTGAATCCAATAAACAAAAAACAAATGGTGCCCTCCCCTAGCTAATAAAGGGTATGTGGGACCTCTCATACATTGACAGACTGAAAAAGCTGGGGCTTTTCTCGCTGGAAAAGCAACGACTCAGAGGAGACATGATAGAAACCTTCACGATCATGAAGGGCATAGAACAAGTGGACAGGGACAGATTTTTCAAATTATGGGGAACCACAAGTACAAGGGGGCACTCAGAGAAATTGAGAGGGGGAAGGTTTAGAACAAATGCCAGGAAGTTCTTTTTCACCCAGAGGGTGGTGGATACATGGAACGCGCTACCGGAGGATGTGATGAGCAGAAGCACGCTACAGGGCTTCAAAGAGGGTCTGGACAGGTACCTGGAGGACAAAGGGATTGAGGGGTACAGATGGGAGTAGAGGTAAGATTAGAGGGATAGGATTAGAGGTGATTTGTAGAATTGGTCAGAGACCACTGTTCAGGCAGTGGGCCTAATGGGTCGCCGCGAGAGCAGACCGCTGGGTGAGATGGACCTCTGGTCTGCCTCAGCGGAGGCAACTTCTTATGTTCTTACCAAGCCACTGCAGTTCCCAATTGGCAAACTATGCTTTTCTCTACCCGCAGGACGGAGAAGGATTATGTAGAGAAGTGCTGGAAGGATGTGCGCGTGGGAGATTTTCTCAAGTTGGAGTGCAATGAGATCATCCCAGCTGACATTCTGCTCCTCTTCTCCTCCGACCAGAATGGCGTCTGTCACATCGAAACAGCAAACCTAGACGGAGAAAGCAATCTGAAGCAGAGACAAGTGGTCAGAGGATTTTTGAATCAAGTAAGCACAACTGATTTGTTCTCCTTTATTTTTTTTTTTTTTTTTAAAGGAAAATGACCTTTATCTAAAAATTCAATTATATGTTGAACATGTGAAAAAGACGATTACATATATCTGAGATGAGCAGACCCAAACTGGTCATTATAAACTTGTCCATATGCCGTGTCACCACAGATAGCCATTCTCCATTCAATCTGACGGTGACGGGACTAAATTGCGCGAGACAACGGCGCACCGACAACTGAGCGCAAGGTTGACGGCACGCTGAAGAAAAGCACTATTTTAAAGGGCTCCGACGGGGGGTGTGGGGGGGGAACCCCCCCCACACACTTTACTTAACAGACATTGCGCTGGCGTTGTGGGGGGTTTGGGGGGTTGTAACCCCCCACATTATACTTAAAACTGAACTTTTTCCCTAAAAAACAGGCAAAAAGTTTGGTTTCAAGTATAATGAGGGGGTTACAACCCCCCAAACCCCCCACAACGCCAGCGCGATGTCTGTTAAGTAAAATAGGGGGGTTCCCCACCAACACCCCCCGTCGGAACCCTTTAAAATAGTGCTTTTCTTCGGCACGCCGTCAACCTTGCGCTCAGTTGTCTGCGCTCAGTTGTCGGCGCGCCGTTGTCTCGCGCGATTTTGTCTATGAACCCAAATTTAAAACCAAATTTAAAACTTTCTTATTCAGGGACGCCTTTATAACATAAGAATGGTCAATTCACCCAATAACTCTTAACCTTCTCCTTCCAGGCGGCCAAACTAAACTCATGGCTTGCCCAAATTATACTTGATGCCCCCACTTACCTGGACTTCAGAAAAAAACTCAAAACTCACTTATTCCATGGACAGAATCCCTAACACTCCCACTCGCTCCTTCTTCTCCCTTCAATACACATGAACCTCCACCTTCCCCCCCTAATGTACCCTCCAAACCAACTAACTTCACTGACCGGTTTTTTTTCCCTCCTATTGTATTTTCCTATTGTACTCCATTGGATATTCTGTCAACTTCATTGACCTGTACACCCCAAAAAATGTTAATTCTTGTCAACTTAAATGACATGTTCATTCCAAAAAATGTTAATTCCCAATGGTATCTTCTTTTGTAACATTATTAATTGCTGTGAACTGCCTAGAACTCTCTGGGTATGGCGGTATACAAAATAAAGTTATTATTATTATTATACAAAATAAAGTTGTTATTATTATTATTACTTGCATTTTTTTGTGATTTTTATACTTTAAGAGTGCCAAGAACCCTAAAAGACCTCTAAGGAAGGCATTTTTATTTTGCCAAAACAATCTTTTCTTGTTTTGCTGCTTCATTTCCTTTGTGGAACCTAGTGGTGCT
Source organism: Geotrypetes seraphini (assembly GCF_902459505.1). Classification (NCBI taxonomy): domain Eukaryota; kingdom Metazoa; phylum Chordata; class Amphibia; order Gymnophiona; family Dermophiidae; genus Geotrypetes; species Geotrypetes seraphini. The sequence goes on from NC_047101.1 coordinate 37,833,236, forward strand.
ATTTGGATTTTGTTGTATTGGATTTCTGGTCTAATTTTGGCTGGCCAAGACATAGCCAGCTAGACCAATATTCAACGGCAAGCCAGGTAAGGCCTAATGGCCCAAAACATAGAAACATAGAAACATACAAAGATGACGGTAGATAAGGGCTACAGTCCATCAAGTCTGCCCACACTATTTACCCACCCTTTTAAGTCTACTGACCCCCTTAAGTATAATTGTAATTATACTTCCACTCTACTGACCCTCTCTTTCAAGTCTATACCCTAGTGACCCTATCCCTTGGCATGACCCTCGTAGGGATCCCACATAGGTATCCCATTTGTTCTTGAAGTCTGGGATGCTGCGTGCCTCGATCACCTGCACTGGAAGCTCGTTCCAATGCTCAATCACTCTCTCCTTGAAGAAGTACTTCCTGGCATCTCCATGAAACTTCCCTCCCCTAAGTTTGAGCGGATGTCCTCTTGTGGTCGAGGGTCCCTGAAAAGAAAGATATCATCTTCCACCTCGACCCGTCCCGTGATGTACTTAAATGTCTCAATCATGTCTCCCCTCTCCCTACGCTCCTCGAGAGTGTAGAGCTGCAGTTTGCTCAGTCTTTCTTCGTACGGGAGACCCTTTAGCCCCGAGACCATCCTGGTGGCCATCCGCTGAACCGATTCAATTCTGAGCACATCTTTACGGTAATGTGGCCTCCAGAATTGCACACAGTATTCCAGATGAGGTCTCACCATGGCTCTGTACAATGGCATCATGACTTCAGGCTTCCTGTTGACGAAGCTTCTCTTGATACAACCTATCATCTGCCGTGCTTTAGATGAAGCCTTCTCCACTTGAGTGGCAGCCTTCATGTCGGCACTGATGATTACTCCTAAGTCTCGTTCTGCCGTAGTCATGGTTAAAGTTTCTCCATTCAATATTTGCCAGACAGAGCCTTTTAAGCGGCTCTGTCTGGCAAATATTGGTGATGACTGGCTACGTCACACAACATAGTCGGTCACCGACCAATCCACTGAGCTGGATATTTAGCAGGAGATAGCTGCCTATTCTGCTGAATAGCGCCGGATAGCCTGCTGTCTGCTATTTAGTTGGCTGGGAACCATTCCAAGCCAGCTGAATATCGACCCAATGTACGTTAAGAAAAATTTCCCTGTTGGTTTTGCACCAGTTGGAGGTTTGCACAGATTTTTACAAAGTGCTCATTTCATTCAGGGTTTTACATATGTGATCAAGGAAATAATCTTCTAAATCCCCGTTCTGCCTCCAAAAAGGGTGAAGGGTCATGAATTTGATATTCTGCCTTTCTGTGCAGGTACTTTCTCTGTCTCCGCTGGGCTCACAATCTGTTTTGTGAGTTTATTTACCTGGGGGACTAGAGGGTCACAGGGAGTTGCAGTGGGAACTGAACCCAGTTGCCTCGGTCCTCAGCTGATTGACTAACCATTAAGTCCCAAACCTGGTCTTGGAGGCATCCCAGCCAGTCAGGTATTCAGGATATCCACAATGAATATTCATGAAAGAAATTTGCATGCAGCGGGGACAGTGAATGCAAATCTCTCTCCCCTCTTATTTTTTTTCCCCCCATACGTGTCTTATTTACTATCAACAACTTGTATTTCTATTCCCATCCTTTCCTTTGTTTAATATCTTACATTACATTACATTACAGATTTCTGTTCCGCCATTACCTTTCGGTTCAAAGCGGATTACAAAAGAGTTATGGAAGAAGAGTTACAAAGTTAGATCAGAGGTCGTTTCCGAGAGGGATAAGTAGGATCAGGGGTAAGGGAGTGGATGGTAAGAAGGGGTTATTCGTGGTATTAAGCTTTGTTAAGGGATTTCTTGAAGAGTATAGTTTTTATTTCCTTTCTGAACATCTTGTAGTCTGGGGTTGGAGATTTGGTTATCTATTTCTAATCTAATCTAAACCTTACGTTTATATACCGCATCATCTCCATGAGAATGGAGCTCGACACGGTTTACAAGAACTTAAAATAGTGGGTAGAGAAGAAGAAAAAGGATTACATGAACTTATGTGTAGAAAGGGGGGAAGGATAGAGTTACAATTTGCTGAAAAGCCAGGTTTATTTTTGCTGCTTGAGTGGCTAGTAGGCCGTCGTATAGTTTTTTTCCGTTTTACTTCTTTGATTGGAGGGTAGGTGAATGGGGGGGGGGGTGTTTTTCTAGCCTGGTTAGTTTTGTCAGGTTAGTTCTATTCATTTGTTTTTTTCCCCCCAGAAATTTGTAATTTTATTGATTTGTACATTGCTTAGAATTTTGAATAAGCGATTAATCAAATTTATAATAAACTTGAGAACTTATTATATACCTACACAGATCGCTACTAACAGCAATAGTAATTAATCAAATTTCAACTGTTTAATATACTCATAATCAATTATCAGCCATTCACCCTACACATACAGATGAAACCCTCCCATCCCTTTCAATCATCCCAAAGTCCACTTTATCACTGCTCAGATCCTTTTGCAAATCTTTGCCTTATTGTTCAACCAAATTCCTCCGGTTTCATTCCTATGTCATAAGTTCATTCTCAGATCTCAGTTATGTTGTGTTCGCCAGTTTTTTCAGGAACAGATCAATCAATTCAGCCCGACATAGTCCTATATTTTGCAATTAATGTGTCTCCCTCCTCCTATTACATAATACAAATATTGTCAATAAATATCTACATTCATACCATTAATTTTATCCTTTTTATAAACAGTGTCATTAAATATCATTATTAACCCAATGAAACTAACTTTGCAGCCTGAGATCGGGTTTAATTCCAAAACGGGTGATCAGCTCAGATCTATTCCAACCATGGGTGATACTCTGTTTCCACCATCTTCTCACCAAACTGCTTTGCCATGATTCATCTCTCTCCTCTTTATTTACCACCTAATTATCATAATTCATTATAGATATCCTGAAAACCTGAATGGCTGGGGTGCCTCAGGACCAGGGTTGGGGACCACTGCATTATAATAACTTTAATAATAATAATAACTTTATTTTTGTATACCGCCATGCCCCGAAGAGTTCTAGGCGGTTCACATTGGTTAGACAGAGATTACAAGTGGTTACATATCAAATTGATCATAGAGTTGCAAACAACATGGAGATAGTAGTTACAAGTGGTTACATATCAAATTGATCGTAGAGTTGCGAATAGCAAGGAGAGAAGAAGGGGGGAGGGAGGGAGACGGGGGAGGGGAGTGGGTCAGGAGGGGGAGGAGGAGGAGGATAGAAAAGGGGATTAAGGGTCTTGGTCTCGAAATAGGTGAGTTTTGAGTAGTTTTCTAAAGTCGAGGTACCGTATTTTCACGCAAATAACACGCACCCGTATAAAACGCGCACACGTGTATAGCGCGCAGAAATCACGATGATAAGCACAAAAACTTTGGTATAACGCGCTCACGATTATACCGCGCATGCTGCCCGACTCTCCGTTCACCCCCCTGACTTCCGTGCACTGCCCCGCCTCTCCGTGCGCTGTCCCGACTCTCCGTTCACCCCCCCCTGACTTCCGTGCACTGCCCCGACTTTCCGTGCGCTGTCCCGACTCTCCGTTCACCCCCCCTGACTTCCGTGCACTGCCCCGCCTCTCCGTGCGCTGTCCCGACTCTCCGTTCACCCCCCCCTGACTTCCGTGCACTGCCCCGCCTCTCCGTGCGCTGTCCCGACTCTCCGTTCACCCCCCCCTGACTTCCGTGCACTGTCCCCCCTTGAAGGTCTGTCCCCATCCTGAAAGCCTGATGCCCCCCCCCCGACGTCCGATACATCCCTCCCCCCGAAGGACCGCCGACTCCCCAACAATATCGGGCCAGGAGGGAGCCCAAATCCTCCTGGCCACGGCGACCCCCTAACCCCACCCCGCACTACATTACGGGCAGGAGGGATCCCAGGCCCTCCTGCCCTCGACGCAAACCCCCCTCCCCCCAACGACCGCCCCCCCCCAAGAACCTCCGACCGCCCCCCCAGCCGACCCGCGACCCCCCCTGGCGACCCCCACGACCCCCCCACCCCCCTTCCCCGTACCTTTGGTAGTTGGGCCAGAAGGGAGCCCAAACCCTCCTGGCCACGGCGACCCCCTAACCCCACCCCGCACTACATTACGGGCAGGAGGGATCCCAGGCCCTCCTGCCCTCGACGCAAACCCCCCTCCCCCCCAACGACCGCCCCCCCCAAGAACCTCCGACCGCTCCCCCAGCCGACCCGCGACCCCCCTGGCGACCCCCCCGACCCCCCCCCCCCCCTTCCCCGTACCTTTGGTAGTTGGCCGGACAGACGGGAGCCAAACCCGCCTGTCCGGCAGGCAGCCAACGAAGGAATGAGGCCGGATTGGCCCATCCGTCCTAAAGCTCCGCCTACTGGTGGGGCCTAAGGCGCGTGGGCCAATCAGAATAGGCCCTGGAGCCTTAGGTCCCACCTGGGGGCGCGGCCTGAGGCACATGGTCGGGTTGGGCCCATGTGCCTCAGGCCGCGCCCCCAGGTGGGACCTAAGGCTCCAGGGCCTATTCTGATTGGCCCACGCGCCTTAGGCCCCACCAGTAGGCGGAGCTTTAGGACGGATGGGCCAATCCGGCCTCATTCCTTCGTTGGCTGCCTGCCGGACAGGCGGGTTTGGCTCCCGTCTGTCCGGCCAACTTCCAAAGGTACGGGGAAGGGGGGTGGGGGGGTCGTGGGGGTCGGCCAGGGGGGTCGCGAGTCGGCTGGGGGGGCGGTCGGAGGTTCTTGGGGGGGGGACGGTCGTTGGGGGGAGAGGGGTTTGCGTCGAGGGCAGGAGGGCCTGGGATCCCTCCTGCCCGTAATGTAGTGCGGGGTGGGGTTAGGGGGTCGCCGTGGCCAGGAGGGTTTGGGCTCCCTTCTGGACCGATATTGTCGGGAAGTCGGCGGTCCTTCGGGGTGGGGGTGCGAGTGGTCCTGCCGGGGGGGGGGGATGTATCGGACGTCGGGGAGTCGGCCGGGCAAGAGGGCTTGGGCTCCCTCTTGCTCCGATCGTGGATGCGGGTGCGGGTGGGAGCGCGTGCGAGTGGTCGTTCGGGGTGGGGGTGCGAGTGGTCCTGCTGGGGGGGTGAATCGGGCGTCGGGCGGGGTGGGAACTATGTTTGAAAACTTTCGTATACCGCGCTCACGCATATAACGCGCGAGGGGTATGCGCGGTAGGTAAAAACGCGTATAACGCGCGCGTTATATGCGTGAAAATACGGTAGTTGTAGGCCTTGAGGACCATTTGGGCTAGCCAAGGGTTTAGTTTGGCGGCTTGGAAGGCGTAGATTTTGTCGAGGAATTTTTTTGAGTGGCATAGTTTTAGGGAGAGGAAGGAGAAGAGTTGAATTTTATGGGAGTTCTTATAGTTGTGGTTAAGGGCGAAGTGGGGGGTTATATAGCTTGGGGATAAACCAAATATTGTTTTGTAGCAAAAACAGGCGAATTTGAACATGATTCTGGATTCTAGAGGGAGCCAGTGGAGTTTGGAGGATGGGATTAGGCTATATTGTGGCCTCACGACTTAACCGGCAGGCCATGGAAAAGTGTGTTTATAAAATGGGACCAGGCTGCACGTGTGTCACCAGCTACATGTGGAAATTGCAAACCTGCCACTTGTGGAAAACACTGAGGTGATGTTGATCTTTTTGTGTGCATGTGGACGTCTGTGTTACTTTATATGTGTTTTTCTGAGGCTGCACATTTGGCAAAGTCTTTCGTGAAATGCCAGTGGAATTGAGCGGTGTCAGGTCAAAAGCGCGCCGGGACAAAGGCACACGCAGACAATTGAGCGTAGCGCGGAGGCGCGTGCTGCAGAAAATTACTGGTTTTAGGGCTCCGACAGGGGGGGCGTGGGGGGAACCCCCCACTTTACTTAATAGAGATCGCGCCGCATTGTGGGGGTGTTATGGGGGGTTTGGGGGGTTGTAACCCCCCACATTTTACTGAAAACTTCACTTTTTCCCTGTTTTTAGGGAAAAAGTTAAGTTTACAGTAAAATGTGGAGGGTTACAACCCCCCAAACCCCCCATAACGCCGGCGCGATCTCTATTAAGTAAAGTGGGGGGGTTCCCCAACAAAACCCCCCGTCGGAGCCCCTAAAAACTGTAATTTTCTTCGGCGCGCACCTCCATCTTGCGCTCAGTTGTCGGCGCGCGCCTTTGTCTTTCGCGCCGTTGTCTATGAACTGTCAGGCTGATTGCACACAGTCACTTGCACCTGGGGATGTGTGGCAGTTTGAAAATACCATCCATGCAAAATGCTCCTTCTCCCCCACCCTAAACAAATGCGCACTGGGGAAAGGCACCCACACGTTCAGCCACAGGGTTTCAAAATGAAATCGCCATGCACTGACAGAAGTTCAAATAAAGGGCCCGGAAGCAACATATGGGAAAGGACCCCAGAGCAACAAGTCCTCCTCTAAAGCAGGGACCTTCTAACAATTCCATCCTTCACAATAATTAACACCAGGCGCAATAACGCATTTTTCAGTTACAGCCCCTCAAATGTGAAACCTATTACCGGCCCAAGTAAGGGAGGAAAAAAAACTTTGACAGGATTAAAGGGAAATTAAAAGGTTAGCTATAATTTTTCTCCGTATTGGTAGGACATCGACTCTTACAAAGGCAAAACACCTACGTTATTCACTTTTTCGTTCTCTTTTCTATATCGATTGTACTTCTTCCCTGCACCTCCCTCTCATTTGCAGTGTCAGTATCGTCCCAAATTGTCTGTCCCCCCTTGTTTTCTGTTTTTCATTATTGTACGTCGCTTTGAATTTATGCAAAAGCAATGTTATCAAATTTTAAATAAACTTGGAAACTCTTATTCAGTGGCATAGAAACATAGAAACATAGAAATAGACAGCAGATAAGGGCCACGGCCCATCCAGTCTGCCCACCCCAATGACCCTCCCCTACCTTTCTCTGTGAATAGATCCCACGTGTCTATCCCATTTGGCCTTAAAATCAGGTACGCTGCTGGCCTCAATAACCTGAAGTGGAAGACTATTCCAGCGATCAACCACCCTTTCAGTGAAAAAGAATTTCCTGGAGTCCCCATGCAGTTTTCCGCCCCTAATTTTCCACGGATGCCCCCTTGTTGCCGCTGGACCCTTGAAGAAGAAGATATCTTCTTCCATCTCGATGTGGCCCGTGAGATACTTGAATGTCTCAATCATGTCACCCCTCTCTCTGCGCTCCTCGAGCGAGTATAGCTGTAATTTATCCAGCCATTCTTCGTACGGGAGATCCTTGAGTCCCGAGACCATCCAGGTGGTCATTCTCTGGACCGATTCCAGTCTCAGCACATCCTTGCGATAATGCGGCCTCCAGAATTGCACACAGTATTCCAGGTGGGGCCTCACCATTGATCTATACAATGGCATAATGACTTCCGGCTTAAGGCTGACAAAACCCCTCCGTATGCCGGAAGTCATTATGCCATAGAATCCATACGTCGTGCTCCATCCCTGGCAATGTTCAAATCCAAGCTAAAGGCCCACTTTTTCGAAACTGCTTTCAACTCTTAACTCCCACTCACTGCTGTTGAATACCTAGACCCACTGTATCATTCCTTTACCATAATATCCCCAACCCTGTAATGTCCTGTCTAAATTAGATTGGGTAAGCTCTTCTGAGCAGGGACTTTCTATTGTATGTTAAAATGTACAGCGCTGGGTACGCTTTTTCAGTGCTATAGAAATAATAAATAGTAGTAGTAGTAATGGAGGTTGGCATCTGGCATCGCTGTACCATGCACCTGCCTCCCCACTCTTCCCACCACCACCCCCACTCTTCCCCCATCACTGGTATTATCCGGATTTACCTGCACATGTCCTCTTTTCCGATGACTGTCTGGGCATCCGGACAGCTTTTCAAAACCCAGCACTTTATCCGGGTTTTGAAAAGCTGGTAAGATCGGGGCCGAGTCCGGTGTGCATCTGCGCGGATGTGACGCGGCGAGGTCACGTGCATGCATGCGATGTCATCACGTCGCAGAGGCATTCCAGACCCCAGCCTGAAGAGAGGAGATTCGCGTGGGGCTGGGGTTTGGAGAAGGAATAGGGCGGGCCTAGGGGCGGAACAGGGCGGGCCTGAGGGTGGAATGGGGCGTGGCCATGTGTCATTCTTTAACAGATGCAAGATCTGGTAACCCTAACTTTGAGCAACTGGATATTCAAAGAGCTTGTGTTGAATTGGGCCTGGCGTTGAATGTCCGGATCACGTAAGCCTGTGGTAATCAGTGCCTTAAAAATTATTGACCACTACAAGATGAGTATAAAATACTTTAATTAAGAACATAAGACTGGATCAGACTGTTGATCCATCTAGCTCAGTATCCTGTTTCCAACAGTGGCAAATCCAGGTCATAAGTATCTGGCAGAACCCAAATAGTTTAATCAAGTTTCAAGTTTAATCAAATTTGATAAATCGCTTATTACATACTAAGCGAGTAACAATAAAATATACGTTATACAGCTTTAAAAGGGGAGAAAAACAAACAGACGAAACAGACAGACTCAGATACATAAAAAGGGAAAAAGTTACAAAATTACTGTTATTCAAATGAGAAGAAAGAAAAAGCCAGGTAGGGGAAAAACATAAGGATTGGGATAAAATAGTTAAAATGGATTTGTTTAAAGATTAAAAGAAGCTTTAAAGAGAAACGTTTTTAAATTGGTTTTAAATATATTGAGGTCTTTAACTTCTCTTATGTATAAAGGGAGGGCATTCCAGGTGAGAGGGGCCATTACTGAAAATATGTCATGACGTCTGGTTCCAATAATTTTCAAGGAAGGAACCATAAGCAACCCTTGAGTTGTAGAACGCAGAGAACGTGTCATGTTATGTGGAATTAGTAACCGGTCTATAAATTGAGGTTCGTTGGTAGATAGTGTTTTAAATACTAGGAGCAATATTTTATATGTTATACATTGATTAATGGGAAGCCAGTGCGAGTCTATTAAAAAGGGAGTTACATGGTCATATTTTTTTCCATTGTGAATGATTTTAATTGCCATATTTTGGATTATTTGTAAGCGTTTTTTTTCCTTTTGCGTGATGTTTAACAATAGTGAATTGCAGTAGTCTGTAACAACATTCCTTGCTACTGATTCTAGGGCCAGCAGTGATTCCTCCATGTCTGTCTCAAATTTGTATTTAAAAGTACCTGTAAGCTAATGCAAGGCTTGTAAAGGTGAAGTAAAGTGTAGCATTAGTTCCATGGAACTCCAAGTTTGTGCAACAGGAGTAAATCTTTGCTAGTAAAAAGTGAGCATCACATCATAAGAGGAAAATGTGATTGGCTGACTATCTCAGACTTTTTGCTTATTGACGCGGCTCGAGATTTTCTGCAGAAAGGAGACTTATCCCCCTCCCCTTTTTATGAAGCCGTGTTAGACTTTTGTATTGCCGGCTGCGGCAGTATTAGCTCCGACGATCATGAGCATCGGAGCTAATACCACCACGATCGGCAGTGCTTCTTGGTGTCTCTGCTGTTCTCTGCTTACGAGTTTTTCTATATCTGTGGGGGGATAGGGAGGGGAGGGTGGGGGGTAGGGGCTTCTTCGGTGGGGGGTGGGGGTATGGTGGGTCCGGGGAGGACATAAGAGTCCGGTCCTCCGCGGGTGTTTGATGAAAATGTATCCCATGGTTGTTATTGCTGTTGTATTTACTGTTGCTTAATAAAATAGATTTGCACTAAAAAAAAAAAAAAAAAAAAAGCCTTAACATGGCTTTTTAAAAGGGGTGGTTAATTGTTTCAAACAAAAAGTAGAGATAAAATTATGTTAAAAAAAAAACCCTAAAAAAATTCCATAAAAATAAAGTTAAAAAAAGAAGAGCTGTTCCCATGGACAAAATTTGGAATTATGAATGCATTTTTAAATGCTCAAGAACAAACATTTGCTGTACAATGCAGAGGTGGAAAGAGTGCAAGAGAATTCCTCTACAGGTCTATGGGGAACGCAAAGCACAGCTAGAAAAGGATTCAAAAGGACAGATTTTTTTTTTTTTATAAATTGAATCAGTATTCTTATCAATTGTTAAGTTGCAGAAGCTGAGTTGTGAGGAGAAATGGATTATGTTTCCTTTCTGAAATCAATTTTATCACCAGTGTGATTAATTATCACACTTTATGAGTCACTTTTTGAACTTCTCTCACTACCAGATTTGGGTTTCAAATGTCAACAGAGCGACTTTTTTTATTTTTAACTCCTGGCTCACAGAAAATGTTTCACTTAGACAATTAGCCAAACCACAAGTGAACGTTACTGTAAATTTGCTGTGAATTCACACCTCTTGGGCCTGCATCCGTTGCATAATAGGCATTCTTCCTCTGTTTGCCCCTGGCATAGATCGTATTAGAGATATTTTTGGCACAGAGTAGCATAAATGAATACACTACCCCTCAGGCATCTCTTCCTCTTGTTGGGTATCTCCTTCTGACAGAGCTGCTACTTTTTCTCTACATCAGACATTGAAGATAAGCAGAGTAAACTATGCAGTGGCCAATTTTCAGAAGGATGCCTAGGGAAGAATTAAATAATTGTATATTCATCAGTGTTATACTATGTGCTACTGAATATATAGATATGTCCAGTGGTTAAAATAAATTACAGTATATGTCAGTGGTTCCCAAACCTGTCCTGGGGGACCCCCAGCCAGTCAGGTTTTCAAGATATCCCTAATGAATATGCATGAGAGAGATTTGCATATAATGGAAGTGACAGGTATGCAAATCTCTCTCATGCATATTCATTCGAGATATCTTCAAAACCTGACTGGCTGGGGGTCCCCCAGGACAGGTTTGGGAACCACTGGTATATGTGAAAGTGCTGAATATCAGAATTTCTGTATATAGCAGTGGTTCCCAACGGGGGCGCTATCGCCCACCGGTGGGCGCTGAAAAGTCTAAGGGGGACATTTTGTGTCCAAATCATATTGAGAGGGCATTGAGGACCAGCCACCGCCCCCTTGAGCAATTGGCGAATCCAATGGCCACTGCTGGCAGCACTGTCATCTTTGTTTGATTCTTCAACTTTTGATGCTTCAGCTTTTTTGCCACCATGGCAACATTCTCACCAAGTCCTGCGGGACTGCCCCAAAGCTTCTCCTCTAACATAAGCCTCCCAGTCGATGAAGTCGTCCACGCAATGTGCGGCGGCGGTGGCAAAAAGGGTGAACAGAATGCTAGGAATGATAAAGAAGGGGATCACGAACAGATTGGAGAAGGTTATCATGCCGCTGTACCGGGCCATGGTGCGCCCTCACCTGGAGTACTGCGTCTAGCACCGGTCGCCGTACATGAAGAAGGACACGGTACTACTCGAAAGGGTCCAGAGAAGAGCAACTAAGATGGTTAAGGGGCTGGAGGAGTTGCTGTACAGTAAGAGATTAGGGAAACTGGGCCTTTTCTCCCTTGAACAGAGGAGATTGAGAGGGGACATGATCGAAACATTCAAGGTACTGAAGGGGATAGACTTAGTAGATAAGGACAGGTTGTTCACCCTCTCCAAGGTAGGGAGAACGAGAGGGCACTCTCTAAAGTTGAAAGGGGATAGATTCCGTATGAACGTAAGGAAGTTCTTCTTCACCCAAAGAGTGGTAGAAAGCTGAAACGCTCTTCCGGAGGCTGTTATAGGATTCCTGTCTGTTTGCTTGGAACGTGAAGGTTCTGTCTAGGAAGGATTTGTATTTGCAGCCTGTGATCTTTGGGTATGCAAAGATGTTTTTGTTTCTGGCTGTACGTGTGGGGTTGTGCAGAGTGAAGTGTGTTTGCGGGTAGGAAGGTGCTAGGCCCCAGGCTTGTTTGTAACAGATGCATGCGAATTTGAACAGTATTCGCGCCTCCATTGGTAGCCAGTGTAATTTTTTGTAATAGGGGCTGGTGTGGTCTTTTTTCTTCAATCCGAAGATCAAGCGAACTGCAGGGTTTTGCACTAATCTTAATTTTTGTACTGTTTTCTTGGGGGTACCCAGGTAGGCGATGTTGCAGTAATCTAGGATCAGCGATTGCACCAGTAATCTAAAGGATGTTGTGTCAAAGTATTTTTTGATAGTTCTTAGCTTCCAAAAATTAGAGACAATTAATGTCAATAATTGATCACTCAACAGCATGAGAGGATAAAACAGTAAACCTACTAATATTTATTAAATTTGTTCTAAAGATTTTCCAAGATGCTCAAATAGAAAATTGTTTTACCCATATGATAAAACCTCTGTTTTTATCATCACACCAGTCCCAGCTGATTATTTTTGCATATGTCCAATGCTAACCAGCATTAAAACTTTCCAGCATCAACAAAAATCACTTATCTGAATATAAGGACTGGATGCTTTTCCAGGAGGGGGGGGGGTAGTAATCCTCCTCAAGGGCAGACGATTGATCAGTAATGTGACTTTTCCAATGAACAAGTCCCCAAAATATAACAAAAACTTTTTCTCCTTTGTGAATAGCCATGTCCATTAAAATATCATCTTATTGATCTCGACATACACCGATGTTTCCCCATATGCTTCTTTTGGAGATCGAGCTACTGTAAAACATTTAAAAAAAAATTATTTGCTAAAAAATCTTTTTGAAATGCATTTTATAACTTCTTCACAATAAATCAATAGAAATCGAGCTTATCATAATCACTTCCTTGAAATGTCCATTAATTCAAGCTCGCATGAAAGATATATGAAAAATAATTTGCGGCGCAGGAGATGGAAGAACTTCCGATCCTGCAGCACGACCCATCAACAGTCTAAAGACGCTTGCACAGGCGCACTAAGCGCAATGTTTAAAAAGACTTCAACTGTGACATCACACCTAACCTACCAATTGTTCCATTCCATCTCTCTATTAAGTCCCTTGGGGGAGATGGTGTCCCATTCACATATCAGTTTTTGCTCCTTTCTCATAAGAATTTTGGAAATATCGCCATCCCTGATACTCTGTAATTGTAAAAGAACCACAAATTGTAAATCCTTAATATCATGTTGTGCTTGATTCCAGTGTTCTACCAAGGGGGCTTGAAGGTGGTTATTTCGTATATGACTTAGATGTTCAGCTATACGTAATTTTATCTTTCTTGTTGTTTGACCGATATACCACTTGGAACAAGGGCATTGAATACCGTATACCACGTTGCTTGAAGTACAGTCTGTATGGCTTTGCAAATAAAATAGCTTATTGGACCGTGGATGAATAATTTTAGTAGTTTCCCATACATATTGACAATACACACAGTGATTGCAACGATAATGCCCTGGCGGTACTTTATGACTATTTCGTTCTGGAACAGATTTTTTCAACAACTCTCCCAAATTCGAACTTCTAGTATATGCAAAACATAAAACTCTATTTAAATTAGAATGCAATATTAGAATATTCCAATATTTCCTGATAACTTTGCGAAAATTCAAAGCTTCCCTTGAATACGGAAGAACACAAGTTAAAGATGTCTCAGTAGATTGTATATTTGTTTCAAATAACCACTCCCGTCTTGCATTACTACCTCTTTTATATGCTGTTTGTACAACTCTTCTGGGGCATCCTCGTTGGATGAACCTCTGAAACATAGAAGATGGGTGGTGTTGAACACAATCTCTTGAGTCTTAAAAATTGTCCAGTTGGAATACCATTGTGTATTGTAAGGTATTTAGATGAAGTGGATAAAAACATCAATTTTTCTACTACCATTGGATATCAACAAATCCATATTCAGCTACAAGAAAGTAAATTTCATACTTCCATCTTCTGAAAATCGACAAATAGAAATTCTATTCAGCCCTTTAGGAGTCATCATCCAAGAAGTTTACACAAATGATAGCTTCCTCACTGATGAGGCTGGCTCTTAGGCATTGGTGGAATGAGGCATTATGACATCACAATATCAGTTCTGGTTACCAGAGACTGAAACTCTTCACACTAAGGGAGGAAGTTATCAATGTGGACAACAGTTAAGATGTGTTATTTTACTGTTAACTGTACAGTAGCCCCACAAGTTCAGCAGGAGAATAGATTACATTACATTAGTGACTTCTATTCCGCCTGTACCTTGCAGTTCTAGGCGGATTACAAAAGAGCTAATTGGACATTTCCAGGAAAGTTACAATTTTGGGTAACAAATGAGATGAGGTAGCTGGATAATTCCAGGAGATATTGCAAATTAGATAACAAGTAAGACAACAGGACATTTCTAGGCAATATTACAAATAACATAACAAAAAGAGCTAACTGGACATTTCCAGGAAAGTTACAATTTTGGGTTACAACTGAGATAAGGTAGCTGGATATTTCCAGGAGATATTGCAAATTAGATAACAAGTAAAACAACTGGACATTTCTAGGCAATATTACAAATAAAATAACAGATAAGGTAACAAATAAGATAGCTGGACATTTCCAGGAGCATTACATTTTAGGGTACTGTATTCTTGGTTGATAATTTTGGAGTGGAAAAGAATACCAGAGGAGCGGTGGAATTGAGAGGGGTTTTATCAGGGAGGGGGAGGGAAGGTGTGTGGAGTTAAGGTGACTGGATAAATGTTTTAAATAGCAGGGTTTTGATTTCTTTTCGAAATGTTTTGAGGTTGTACGTTGTTGTCAGCAGGTTGGAGATGGAGTGGTCGAGTTTTGCTGCTTGCGTCGCAAGTAGGTTGTCAGCTATGATAGATTTTTGAAATTCAAAACATTTATACACATAAACAAATCTTATTTCAATATCAAAATCTATAAAAATTATATGTGAAGTGCTCAGTCATAAGATTACCACCATCCCAACTGGCAATGGTATAATCACTGCATCATAGCACCGCCTGCCTGCCTTACCATTCGGGTACTTTATCATATTTCCCTATCTGTGCCAATGGGCTCAAACTCTATCTAGTGTACCTGGGGCAATAGGGGGATTGAGTGACTTGCCCAGGGTCATAAGGAACAGTGAGGGATTTGAACCCACAACCTCAGGGTACTGAGACTATAGCGTTAACCACTGCGCCACTCTAGAAATCAAAATGTAGTAAAAGTGAATCAAGTACTGGACAATCAAGACATTTGACATCACTGATGAGTTTGGCTCTTAGGCATTGGTGGAATGAGGCTTTATGACATCAGAGTCTCAGCTCTGGAATGTTGCTTCTATTTGGGTTTCTGACAGGTACTTGGGACCTGGATTGGCCACAGTTGGAAAACAGGATACTGGGCTTGATGGGCCTTCGGTCTGTCCCAGTGTGGCTGTTCTTATGTTCTGAAAGTATACATGATGCAAGCTGGAACATATTTGTATAATAGGCATGCTTAGGGCCAGTGACATAGTAAGGAGGGATGTGGGGTAGAGTGTCGCAGGTGCTGTTTTAGCGGGGAGACCACCCAGCAGCAGCACAGCAGTGATCTCCAAGCCCCGCCAGTTGAAGAGCCAAGGCATCTCCCCCAGTCTCTTCCCTCCCCCCACGGCAATAGGGTCTCTTAACTGCACCTCTCCTCCCTGATACCTCTGAAATCTTTCAATTCTTCACCAAAAGTGTGCAGGGACCCTACCCACTGCTCACAATGGCTCTGAGCCCTCCCTATGATGTAAATTCCTGCTTAAACAGACCAAGTGGTTACATCAAAGAGATGGCTTGAGCTGGTGTGGACAGAAGGTAGGAGTACTTACTTGCTGATGCTGAAGATAAGTAGGATTTAAGAGGTACTGGAGAGAGGGGAATGTAGTTAAGAGACCCCCCAATCACTGGAGGGGTATGGCGTCCTCCGCCTCGGGTGCCATCCCCCCCTTACTAACCACTTTCTTTCACCTCTTTTAAGTTCAATCAATTTGTACCTTCTTTTAATCTTGTGTAAACCGCATAGAACTTCACGGTCCTGCGGTATATAAACTGTTATTATTATTATTATTACTACTCCACTGCTTAGGGCGGAGTTTGGGTAGAGAGTGGGCAGAGCTGCAATTGACACGTATTATATACGTACACATTTACACCCGTTCCTCAACAATGTAATGCCCATGCTTTCAATTTAGTCACAATATTTAACAGGATTTATGCTAGTATTTTCTAAAGAAATCAACGAATCTGCAATGAAGGAACAGCAAGCAGAACAAAAAAAGACTGCAGAGAATGTACAAGGTGCCAGGATTTTAATTCAAGTCAATAAAAATTATGTAAAATATATGATAACAAAAATGGTTCTTGGTTAAAAGGTGCGGAGCTGACACAGTCCATGTTTCGAAAAACACTTCTTCCTCAGGGGTCCTGTCAAAGAATGTATAGGGTCTAGGTGTGTAACCAACTAGGTGTAGAGAAATATGTTAGGGCTGGAGAGAGAATATCTTAAAAGTATGGTCATTGGTGCGAGACCACCAATTGGTGAAGTGGATGCATTATGGAAAGAGTGCATGTGAGCGTGATAAATGATTCTAGTGCTGGAAGATCAATGAAAATGAAGAATGTGTAGTGAGTGAATGCAGTGACCAAAAGCCACGTGAAAGAAGTTGATGTACACCAACTTAAAAAACGAGAAGGATGGCATAGTGCGATTAGCACCTACTTAAAAGTGGTGGAGGGCTCTACAAGATATTTTACAAAGAGACCTTGGCACCAGCGGGCACTGAGTATCTACTCTCAGTGCTGACCCAGAATTGCAATCTGGATAATGGCCGGAAACTGGATAAAGCTAAGACTGAATCTGGCCACTAGCCAGATCACTTCTGGTTCTACTCAAGCTCTATCCATGCACCACTTCAGCACCATCCAGAGAATGCAAAGCTGATCAGATGAGCTATTTATTTATTTATTTTGATTTCTAGCCCGTTCTCCCAGAAGCTCAGAATGGGTTACAAGTAGACATTTACAATCGTTTGAAAACAGACTAGTCATGACAACAAATAGGTTACAGTAGACAATAACGGAGCTTATTCTAGAGACCACACTGGTCATAGCGAAGAGCACAAGGAGAAGTATATTGAGGAGGCAGTTTTTAATGGCCCAATTGGCGGAAGAGGAAGGTCTTTACTGCTCTACGGAAGGTCATTAGTGAGTCTAGCGACCTGATCTGTGTGGGTAGACGGTTCCATAGATGAGGTAGGAAATGGCTGTAGGATCTTTTGTACGCCTTACTCATTCGGAGGGATCTCCCTGCGGGAATGCTGAGGCTTTGTATTCAATAGACCTATCTGGCTGATGATGCTGAATATCCTTCTCAGTGGCTCTTATCTGATTAGCAGCACCTTCTAACAAGACAAGTGCCTTTGAAAGTCTATCTGTATGTTGTTCCTAGTAAAACTCAAATTCCTGTTTTATGCCTTTTTTCTATCAAAGGGTAATTAAGAACAGCCAGTCAGATAATTAACCTAGCTGCTCCCGATGGTCCTAATGATAGGAACTGAACCGCTTTTCACCACTCAGACATTTGCTTTGTGACACTTGTTCACACTGAAATGCTGACATTCAATAGTGAATCGGACCAGATTGGAAGAACATTTAAGGACTAATTCTTAAGCTGCTTTAGTTGTTTAGTGCGATGTTTAGCATATGAAAATTGCTCAGTATTTTAACGTAATACCGTATTTTCACGCATATAACGCGCGCATTATACACGATTTTACAAACCGTGCATAACCATGCGCGTTATACGTGTGAGCACGTTTTACAATTTTTTTTTTACATTCTGATCCGGCATTTCCCCTGCGAACCGGCATCCTCCCCCCCTCCCCGCTCGCGTCACCCCCCCTCCCCCGCGATCCTGCATCCCCCCCCAGCACCGCAAATACAACTCTTACCCAATTGGGCACCGGTACCTTCACCAGCATCAATGCACAGCATGTGCCAGTGCCCGAAGATCCTCCCTCATTGGTTTGGGCTGGGCTGGGCCGGGCCAGGCGGTGCGAGAGAGATCCTCCTTCTTCCTCTGCCGGGCTGGACTAGGCTTTGAGCATTTGCACATGCTCAAAGCCTTCTGGTCTCGCTCTCTCCGAGATAATCTTCGGGCACTGGCACTGGCACATGCTGTGCATTGGTGCTGGTGCCCAATCGGGTAAGAGTTGTATTTGCGGTGCTGGGGGGATGTAGGATCGCGGGGGAGGGGGAGTGACGCGAGCGGGAGGGGGAGGATGCCGGTTCGCAGGGGGAATGCCGGATCAGATTATCTCAGATCACAGGGGGAGGGGGGGGTGACGCGAGCGGGGGGGGGAGGATGCCGGTTCGGAGTAGGCGAGAGGAGGTTTTAGCATGCGCGGTATACGCGTGTGTGCGCTATATTAACATTTTATTACATAAATTTGTGTTCCCCGCGCGGTATACCCGTGTGCGCGTTTTACACGGGTGCGCGGTATATGAGTGAAAATACGGTACATATTATTTGCTATGTTAAACAGTTAATGCAGAAACCACCACTTTGGGGTAGAAACTGGGCCTGGACTGCATCTGATAGCTAGCGTGGAAATCACTGCTACATGTTAAAGTTTGATATACCCCGCCATTAGCAATGTTTCTGAGCTGTTCACAATGATAATTCATGAAAGGCAGAAAACTGCAATAGGAAAATAAATAACAATCCTCATTGGCTTTTGGAGTACTGCTTCCTACCTCTTAAATAAACTTAGGTGGTATCTTGTCAGTGAGGGAAAGATTTTTAAAATTGATTTTAACTTATAAAGCATTAAAGAAAGTCAAGTTCAGAACCAGAATGTTTTCCATCACTGTATAGAACAAATTGGCAGCAGATGTAAGGCTAAGACAAAATTATTTGCATTTCCGGAAGAAGGGTCCTTTCTTTGAGTGTTTAATGTGGTTGGAATTGTTGGCATGTGGTTTCCTGCTAGTTACTATTCACCCACTTCAATATATGTATTTTGTTTGTTTATTTTGTATTGTTGATTTTTATGTATTAGGCTAGGACAGGGGTAGGCCATTCTGATCCTCGAGAGCCAGAGCCAGGTCAGGTTTTCAGGATATAGAAAATAAATACGCACGAGATAGATTTGCATCTCAAGGAGGCAGGGCATGCAAACCCATCTCATACATATTCATTGTGGATATCCTGAAAACCTGACCTGGCTCCGGCTCTCGAGGACCGGAATTGCCTACCCCTGGGCTAGGACAACAATATCTGAGATTCCAGAAGTTTTCTTGAGTGTTTAATCTGAGTAGATGGCAGAGTCGGCTGGAGCAGGGGAAGGAGCTAATCTCTCCTTCCTCTATTGTTATTGAGTTCAACGGATAGCTAGGTGGATGAGTCTACCCTAATCTTTCCTTCCTCTATTGTTATTGAGTTCAACGGATAGCTAGGTGGATGAGTCTACCCTAATCTCTCCTTCCTCTATTGTTATTGAGTTCAACGGATAGCTAGGTGGATGAGTCTACCCTAATCTCTCCTTCCTCTATTGTTATTGAGTTCAACGGATAGCTAGGTGGATGAGTCTACCCTAATCTCTCCTTCCTCTATTGTTATTGAGTTCAACGGATAGCTAGGTGGATGAGTCTATCCTAATCTCTCCTTTCTCTATTGTTATTGAGTTCAACGGATAGCTAGGTGGATGAGTCTACCCTAATCTCTCCTTCCTCTGTTGTTATTGAGTTCAACGGATAGCTAGGTGGATGAGTCTATCCTAATCTCTCCTTTCTCTATTGTTATTGAGTTCAACGGATAGCTAGGTGGATGAGTCTACCCTAATCTCTCCTTCCTCTATTGTTATTGAGTTCAACGGATAGCTAGGTGGATGAGTCTATCCTAATCTCTCCTTTCTCTATTGTTATTGAGTTCAACGGATAGCTAGGTGGATGAGTCTACCCTAATCTCTCCTTTCTCTATTGTTATTGAGTTCAACGGATAGCTAGGTGGATGAGTCTACCCTAATCTCTCCTTCCTCTATTGTTATTGAGTTCAACGGATAGCTAGGTGGATGAGTCTACCCTGTAGAGACAGAAGAGTTGGCCACTTTTAAAACTTGGCAAGCTAAACACATCCCTCTGTTACCTGTTCCTAAATCCCAATACTGATGATTTCTTAGACTAAGATGGGCTGAACAAAAGTATCGGTATAACAATTCCTCTGAAACGTCTCATTCTATTTATTAAATGATCTGAGTATCAGTAAGATGTGATCAAGATGTCTGATGATTAGAAACCTTTAACCTATTTCACAGACCATTTTAGTGCATGTTCAATCATTCCTGTCAAAATTAGTTTCAGATATGAAGGCACTAAACCTGCATTGTATAAAAATTGATCTAATCTGCATACTAAAATAAGAATGATTGCATCTGGCATGAATAATAGTAACTGTTCATTGAAATTCTCTTCTTAGGATGCTCCATTTGACCCAGAAGCCTTTAAGGACACCATAATCTGTGAAAAACCAAACAATAACCTCAATAAATTCAAAGGCTACATGTAAGTACATCATAATAGTGTTGTGTGGTGTGTGCCCTCAAATTTGGATATTCTCGCTTCGTGTTGCAGAGCTTATGGGAGGGAGGGAAAAGATACTACTTTGCAGTTTGGGACACAATAGGGTTCTGAGGCTGCGAGGATACAGTAGGATCTCAGTTATCCAGCACCCATGGGGATTGGTGGATGCTGGATAACTAGTTTCTGGTTGCTTGAGAGTTACTGTAAAAATATGTTTGGTCTCCCTTCCCACCTCACTCTATCATCCTCCCCACTTGTAGGTCCAGCATCTGTTCTTCCCTAATTTCTCTCCCACTTTCTCTTTCCTCCCATTCTCTCCTACTTTCTCTTCCGCCTCCTCCTCCCATTCCCTCCCTCCGCCCCCGAAGTAGTAGAGCCGGTCCTGACAACCCCCTCCCTCCATCTCTCCCTCCATTCCCAAAGCAGCAGAGCATCCTGACAACCCCCCCCCTCCTTTCCTCCATCCCTCCCTCACTCATCCGAAGCTGTAGCGGTAGCCGGTGAGCAGAGGAAGTGCCGGTACACAGGCAGCTTCTGGCCAGCCCCGACAGAGCCTTTCCTCTGCCGCTTCAGCCATTGTGCTACAATATTAGATTCTTGTGAGAGAAACATATCATTAAAACTATTCTTACAGAGTTCTGACAGCTTCATCTCTGCAGCATCTCAAAGAATCATGTTTTCTGAGACATGTCTATGCTTCCTGTAATAGTTTTGTTCTTGTTAAGATATTACACCAGCTTTATTAACAAGTCTTTGTTCCTGCTCACTTTCTTCTTTGCTTCTATGGTCCTTGGCATTGGTTAAAATCTATTCTTAGATGTCTGTAAATTTAGCTAATTATTTTCCAGACTAGTATTTTAGCCCGTTACATTAACGGGGGCTAGAATATATGTCTGTCTGTCTTTATTTCTGTCTCTCTCTTTCCCTCCCACTGTCTTTCTTTCTGTCTGTCTCTCTCTCTGGCCCCCTTTGTCTGTCTGTCTTTCTGTGTCTCTCCCTGCCCCTGTGTCTTTCTTCTTTTTTTTTCTGTCTCCCTTCCTCCCGCTGTCTGTCTTTCTTTCTATCTATTTGTCTCTCTCCCTGCCTCCTATGCAGCAGCATTTCTCTCCCCCCACTTCCCTGTGCAGCAGCCACAGCAGTATTCCCTCCCCCTCCATTTCCCTGTGCAGCAGCCAGAGCAGCAGCATTCCCTCTCCCTCCATTTCCCTCCCCCATACCACTTCCCTGTGCAACAGCAGCGTTTCCCCTACCTCCCCTTTTTCTTCCCGCGGTCTGGCCGGCTCCCTTATTGCCCCCCTTCCCTTCCTACGATCCCGACAAACCTGCCGATTCCAGCAGCGTGTGCAGCACTGTACACACGCTGCTTCGGAGCCTTCTACTGCCCTGATTTACTCTGGCACATCCCTAATGACATCATCAGAGATGCGGCAGAGCAAATCAAGGCAGTAGAAGGCCCCGAAGCAGCGTGTGTAGAGTGCTGCACACGCTGTTGGAATCAGCAGGTTTGTAGTCGGGACTACGAGAAGGGAAGGGGGGAGCAGTAAGGGAGCTTGACTCCTACGACTGAATTTTGGCAACACATCTCTCTGTCTCGCAGCGGACTTGTCGGCTCCTGCCAGCCAAAGTTCATTTTTTAGTTCAAAGCCGATGCTGCTTCTCCTCTCTCGATCCCCACCAGAGTCTGAAGTCTTCTCCGACTCTGGTGAAGTTCGATAGAGGAGCCGCGGCGGGGGTTTTGAACAAAAAAATGAACGTTGTCTGGCCGGAGCTGGCAAGCCCGCTGTGAGACAGAGAGATGCGTGGTAAGCGTGCATGCGCACTCTGCCGGCCATGGAATTACAGATCAGGCAACACGGGGTTAAGAGTGCACATGCGCGCTTAGCGTTTTATTATTATAGATAATTAGAAGTTCTAAGAGGCTACAAAATTCAGATTTTGTGCCATAAATACTATCGCTGTGTATCTTATCTGGTGGAATCAAAATATGTGGTTGTCAGCACACAAAAGGAATAAAACTGTGTGGAGGATACAAGGCAAATCAGAGGAAGGTCAGACAGTACTAGGGGAAGTGTTTTTCCAGTGTTTATCCAACAAGCATTCCTTTTAGCCCCCTTTACAAAACCACCAGCCGCAGCGGTAACACCTCCGATGCTCATGAGCTTAAGAGCTGTTACTGAAACTGTAAAAGGGGGTTACTTTTTTGGTTTTTGCATCAGACTGCCCTTCAGTGCGTAGCAGAATAGTTGACAAAATTACAAAATATTAAGGAAAAATAATGTTTGAGTAAAGAAAAATGTTGTTTTGATCTCCATACCTCACCTAGACTTTTGCGTTCAAACGATCAACATTTGTTGGTCATGCCCTCTCTTAAAATTATCAATACGAGGCGGCAGTCTATTTTTTCTGTAACGGCTCCCCAATCTTGGAATGCCCTTCCATTATATTTAAGAGAGGAAAAGAATCTTGAAAAATTTAAGAGCAAATTAAAGAGTCTTCTTTTTAAAGATGCATTCAACGATTAATTGAATTGCTTACGGCTCTGATTTTAACCTAGACCATTTTGATTTTTGTTATTCCCTTCCCTTTTAGTTTTGAACCCTAATTCTACTACTTTATAATTAAATTGTAATTCTTTCCCAAGTTTCCTGATGTTTCTACTTGTATGTGTAATTTAATTTATTTTTATGTTTTAGTTGTTTAGTTACTTGTCATTTTAAGTCTGTCTTCCTTTACTCTGTAATTTTTATTAATCTGTACATCGCTTAGAATTCGGATTAAGCGATTAATCAAATGTAATAATAAACTTGAAACTTGAAACATGCTAAATGGACAGCAAGTTTACTGTAGGGACCCTTTTGCTCAAAGGTGTTAAGCACTAATTCATGCTTAGTGGGTGAAAAACAAGCTACAACATAACAGGTTTCTTGTTAGCGAATGCTAAGCTTGTATTGACTATTTTGTAAAATATTTTCTTCGAAGTGATGTGTCAAAAGCAGAGAATGGGCCTGGAAGTATTAGCTAGCTGGCAAAAAGGCAAGGGAGACGTCTTTTCAACCAAATGACAAGAGTCTTTGCACAAAATGGTTGTCCCAACAAGGATCCTAGTTTCGGCGTGAACAAAACTAGAATCCTTGTTGGGACAACCATTTTGAGCCAAGACTCTGTCATTGGTCGAATCAAGACTCTGTCGTTTGGTTGAAAGGACATCTCCCTTGCCTTTTGCTGGACTGTCTGTATCTCAAGGCAAGGCGTTCTTCTTTTGCCTGTCAATATTAACCTAGCTAGCACATTGGATTTATTGAATTTGATATACCTCCTTTATGAAAGTGTTAAGCAGTTTACAGTAAACAGCAAATCGAACAATTTTCAATTAGTTGAAAACATTAGTGTGTGCTAACTGGCTATTGCTGGGTTAACCTGGGGGCACTTAGGCCCATCTATATATATAAAATCAGATGTATGTATGTATGTATGTATGTTCCAGCATAACCCTGAAATGCATGGAAAGATTTTAACCAATCTTGGTATACACTTCTCCCTCGTTATTCATGGGGGATACGGGCAGAGCCGGATCGTGAATGGCGAAAAAATGCGATTATCCGGCCCTGACCCACCCCCACCTTCCTGCCGCCTTCCCGGCCTTACCTGTGAGTTCCCGTAGTCTCTCGAGACTACGACGGGAACTCCCTACAGCCATTTCCTCATGGCGATCTGCACGGGGCAGGAGCGTAGGAAGATCACTCCTGCCCTGAAAGCCCGCTAGACCACCAGGTAAGGCCGGGAAGCGGCAGGGAGGTAAAAAATATGTTTTTTTTTATTTTCCCCCTCCCCAGAAAAAAATTTGCGATTATGTGAAAATGCGAGTGCAGAAACCGCGAATGGGGAGGGGGAAGTGTACATATGGCATACTATCTGGGAAAAAATACTATGGGGTGGGAAGGGGGTGACATGTAAAAATTATCGAAATTGAGAGATATTAGTGACTAACCCATAATTTTTGGGCTCGCTAAGATGAATACCGACACTACCGTTTAAGGCCAAGTTCACCCCATAGAAAGGGCCATGCTTGAAGATGTCCACGAAATAAACAATCAAATATTTCCATTTTTACCAGGTGTAATCACTGAATACAAGTCTATCAATACCGGAAGATTGGGATAAATAAATATCCGGGCAACGCCGGGTGATCAGCTAGTATTCTATAAACAGTGCTGATTTTTTAGGTACTGGTAGGCGCCCTACCAACACGTAAGCTAAATGAAAGATGCCGTTTAAATGATGTTTTAAAATGATTTACAAGGCGCCTACTGGTGCCTAAAAAAAATGGCGCCAGAATCTGCCACTGTAGGCACTTTATGCATCTAATGCATTATAGGCATGGCTAACGACAAAAGTAGAGTTAGGAACCTTAAAGGGCCTAAAGAGGTGCGATTCACATCAACGGTAGATGCCAGAAATGTAGGCTTTGAAAACCCTGGTCTACATTTCCGGTGCCTACCTTTGCTGGAGGCATGGTGCTCTAAATAGCACTGTTGCGTGATTGACGCGATCCGTGGCTGTAGACAATGGCACCATATAGAGAAGCTGGGCCTTAACACCTCCTAAAAATACATTTTTTAAAAATGTAGGTGCCAGAATTGCACCTACATCATGGTGCCTAAGGTCAAAGTAAGTAGGGAAGGGGTAAAACGCGGACCTCACGGACCTCGCGGATCTAATCCCGCAAGGCCTTAAAAATCTGAGGTCCGTGTCCGTGCCGCTTGTAGTTTCTGTCTCTGACAGACCTCGATGAGATTTTAGCACTGACGCATCCGTCTCAGCATAGGGAGGGAAAAGTATTAGGATCCGTCAGCGCTAAAATCTCATCAAGGTCTGTCAGAGCCAGAGACTAGTGCTGGAGTTTGGAGACTTCTTTTCCATAACGCACGTCCGAAACCTATGTCCCCGCTCTCTCGGCTTCTGCTCTGCCGCTCCAGCACTAGCCTTTGGTTCTGACAGACCTCGAAGAGATTTTTAGCGCTGACGGATCCTAATACTTTTCCCTCCCTATGCTGAGACGGATCCGTCAGTGCTAAAATCTCATCGAGGTCTGTCAGAGACAGAAACTACAAGTGGCACGGACACGGGCCTCAGATTTTTAAGGACGTGCGGGTTTAGATCCGCCAGGTCCGTCAGGTCCGCGTTTTACCCCTTCCCAAGTAAGTGTGTTTAGGGACAAAGATGACCTTAGGAGTGACTAGGAGCATACCTGATTCTCTCCAAAACTTAGGTGCTGGAAATGTAAACCTTTAAAATCCTAGCCTACATTACCGGAGCCTAAGTTTTCTTCTTAGGCTAGGATTACCATATTTAATAATGAACAAACTCGGATGCATGGCCCCACCTTGTCCCGCCCCCAGCCCTACCTTTTTCTGCCACCAACCCGCCCTATTCCGCCTCCAGCCCCGCCCTCAAAATCCTAGTCTCTTTTTTCCCCCAACCTCCAGGCCGCATCTGGAGGGCCTCCAGCATGGGTGGATGTGTGTGACTTCATCTGCGCTGTTTGTCGAAAGCCCTCCAGACGTAGCCAGAGCTCGGGGCCTTCCAAGCTGTGGGTTTTGGAAAGTCCATCCAGGAACCCAAACAGTCCCCTAAAAAGACGTTTTCCTGGACGTCTGGTAATCCTATCTTAGGCACCAGTAGCCGCAATGGCACCTAAGTGGCTGACACTGGTTTTCTAGGTGCCAGCCAATTTAAGCACCATTTACAGAATTTGGGCCTGAGTGCCCCCTAAATTTGTACCAGGGGCAATGGGGAGTCAAGCACTTTGCCCAAAACCGCATTGAGGAACGATAGGACTTGAATTGGGCTTCCCTGGTTAGTGGCCTAGTAGTCAGCCGCTAGGCTCAAGTTTCAAGTTTCAAGTTTAATCTTCATTTGATGAATCGCTTATAACAATATCTAAGCGATGTACAGTTTAAAAACCATCAGAATGTGGTAATACATTTAGTTTACGAAAGTCAAATAAAAGACAGACAAAGTTGGACAAACAGGAAGGGGGAAAGTTACAATTTTGTTATATATTAGAATTTGACATCAAAAGGAAAGCACATTGGGTAGTAATGGGTTAAGATAAGATAAGAAGAATGCGGGAACCTAAAATGTTACGTTTCATGAATCAAATGCATCTTGAAATAAATATGTTTTTAAAATTTTCTTAAAAGCGACGAGGTCTGTTTCGTTTTTAATAAAATTTGGAAGGGAGTTCCACAATGTAGGGGCTTTCACAGAGAACATATCATTACGTCTTGTGCCTATGATTCTTAGCGAAGGGATTGAGAGCAATTGTAATGAGGAAGATCTTAAAGAACGAGAAGATTTGTATGGGACAATCATTTTTGCTATAAATTGGGGTTCGTTGAAGCTCAATGTTCCACTCCAGCTTCCTGGGGAAAAGATGCTAAACAAACTATTGTTTTCTTCTTTTTTTTTTTTTTTTTTTACAGGGAACAATCAAACGAGGAACGCATTGGTTTTAGCAATGACAGCCTTTTGCTTCGTGGATGCACCATCAGGAATACCGAAGAGGCGGTGGGAATAGTCGTCTATGCAGGTTTTTGCTGTGCCATTACGTTTTATATTTATTCATTTATTTACTGGAATTGATGAACTGCCTTTATGAAGAGATTCGCCCAAGGTGGTGTACAGCAGGCATGATTCAACCTAAAACTTAGAATTTCGTTAACAGCATAACAGCAGTAAAAAGACCAAATAGAAACATAAATGCAATGAATGAAGTAAAGTCAAAATCAGTCTTTTGAAACCTAATATTAGGACTATCATGAAACAGTTTCAAAAATATACTTATTAACAGCACTGAAATTTAAATAAGAGAGATATATTACATACTGAAAGAGATGCATAATACTTATGAAGTATATAATAAGCAGCAATTAGAACATTCAAATAATATACTCCCGTCCTTTACTAATGCGGAGCGCAGGTTTTAGTCTATGAGTCTATGAGTGTTGGAGCAGTTACCGCCGCTGCCGGCGCTAAAACCCACGCTAAGCCCGAGGTCATAATGCCGTTGTACAGATCCATGGTGAGACCCCATCTGGAATACTGTGTACAATTCTGGAGGCCGCATTATCAAAAAGATGTGCAGAGAGTTGAGTCGGTTCAGCAAATGGCTCAGGACTCAAGGATCTCTCGTATGAGGAACGACTGGGTAAGTTGCAGTTGTACTCACTCGAGGAACGCAGAGAGAGGGGAGACATGATCGAGACGTTCAAATATGTCGCGGGCCGTATCGAGGTGGAAGAGGATCTCTTTTTCCTTAAAGGACCCACGGCAACAAGAGGGCATCCGTTGAAAATCAGGGGTGGGAAATTTCATGGCGACACCAGAAAATATTTCTTCACCGAAAGGGTGGTTGATCGCTGGAATAATCTTCCACAACAGGTAATTGAGGCCAGCAGCGTGCCAGATTTCAAGAAAAGATGGGATTGGCATGTGGGATCTCTTCATGCAGGTAGTTAGGGGGTGGGCCATTAGGGTGGGCAGACTGGATGGGCCCTGGCCCTTTTCTGCCATCATGTTCTATGTTTCTGTTTGGCATGTGGGATCTCTTCATGGAGGTAGTTAGGGGGTGGGCCATTAGGGTGGGCAGACTGGATGGGCCCTGGCCCTTTTCTGCCATCATGTTCTATGTTTCTATTTGGCATGTGGGATCTCTTCATGGAGGTAGTTAGGGGGTGGGCCATTAGTGTGGGCAGACTAGATGGGCCCTGGCCCTTTTCTACCATCATGTTCTATGTTTCTATTTGGCATTTGGGATCTCTTCATGGAGGTAGTTAGGGGGTGGGCCATTAGTGTGGGCAGACTAGATGGGCCCTGGCCCTTTTCTGCCATCATGTTCTATGTTTCTATGCACCAGTAAAGGCGGGGGATAGATGTGACACTAATGTTTTTCTATACTACAGCTATAGCTGAGGAGTCAAATGCAAATATTAGATGGGGACAGGATGGGTGGTACAGTGTGCTTGAGGACGAACAGATCTGAGGCTAAACTCAAGGCAAGATGTTTATACAGTTAAACAGGATATAAGGAGCTGATTTAGGTAGTGGGTGTGGCAAGCTAGTCTATTTATATCCCACTTATAGCCTCAGTGGTTTAAATTCAGGTACTCAAGCATTTTTTCCCTCTCTGTCCTGATGGGCTCACATTCTACCTGGGACAATTGTACCTGGGACAATTAGGGATTAAGTGACTTGCCCAGGGTCACAAGGAGTAGCATGGAGTTTGAACCCACAACCTCAGGGTGCTGAGGCTTTAGCTCTAACCACTGTGCCACACACTCCCATGAGTTAACAGAATGAGTTAATATACATTTACCCACAAATGCACTCACTCAGCTGCCCCTCACTATCTCTCTTCACTTCTCTCCCCCTATGACCCCCCTCCCCCACCGTGAGCTCCGCTCAGCTGGTAAGTCCCATCTTTCTGTGCCCTTCTCTTCGGCTGCTAACTCCTGACTCCATCTCTTCTATCTTGCTTGGAACAAGCTGCCCAAACCCCTACGGCGAGCTCTGTGCCTGGCAGTGTTCAAGGCCCGGTTAAAAGCCCACCTCTTAGAGAGTACTTTTGACTCCTAACTCCTCTCACCTTGGGTTCTGCATCCCCAACCCCCTATGTCATGTCTGTCTGGCCAAGTTAGATTTTAAGCTGTTCTGAGCAGGGACCGTCTATAAATGTGAAAATGTACAGCACTGCGTACGCCTTTCAGCACTATATAAGTAATAAGTAGTAGTGCAAGGGCACATAAATTGCAGGCTCCTAAATTAGAGAATTGTCCATTAACTGCAATATACGGACCAGGCCCATTGTCCTCCCATAATCTGTGCAGTATGCAGTATCTAATGCAGTATGCAGTTAGCATTGAATTTTTAACAGGTTGGAACGTTTTACCTCGAACTGTATTGTGTGCCATTTTAGACAGAACGTAGAAACGCTGACCTCTAGCTGTACTACCACAGCATTACTGCTAAGGGCCTATGATACCATTTTGAACCCAGAGCCAGATGAAGTGGAAGAGGAGAGGGAGTGTTCCCACTCTTTACCATCGAACCACCAGTCATTGCCTCGGGATAGGTTTTAGAGATAGGTGGGATTTCTGGGGAAATCCGGTGGGTGTGGAGGAGGGTTAGGGTTATAGGATTAGATTGGAAATAGGTAGGAAAGACAATACTTAGAGGGTGAGGCTTGGCAAGGGGTTCAGACTGTGATCAAGGGAGGGGACATGGATAGGGTTACTCATAGATAGGGTTACTCATAGACCCGCCCCCCCCAGGCACGCCCAGTTCCACCCATTCCCGCACCGTTACACCCACACTAGGCCCCAGCCTCGCCCCTAGCCCCGCCCCCCTCTGCCTGCTCATCTCAGTCTAAAATGGTAACCCAAGGCATGGACCATATGTTCAGAAGGTTGAGGGAAATCAGGTCTTGTGATCAGGATTTGGGAAATGACCATGCTACTGAAATATTAGTAGTGTGGCTGTATCTACTGTCTGCTATTGAAGTGGTGGTAAGAGCAGCCATGCTATGAGCAGCCATGACAGTGCATGATACCAACTTGTGTGCTGTAATGACAATCCACCTGTCCATGTCATATCCAGTGTCCACTCGCTCCACGTTGAGCAACCTAGCATGGGTTTGTTTACCATGTTGGCTGCTGTAATAGACCACAAAGGAGTCGTGAGAACAAGATGTCAAGCAATCAGCCAGTGGTCTTCAGCTCAGCTTTGGACACTAGTTTCTACACTGCTTTTGTTGACACTTCACCAGCGCTTCTCCCAAAGTGTACGTAGGCGCTGTGCCAACATTCAAGACAGACTCTTGATAAAGGCACTGATGCCGAAATACTGCCCGTGTCGAGTCTTTGAGCCATTGTGGCCTATCTACGAATAAAGTGATTTTTTTGAACCATACAGCCCTGGCTGATTACTTGACATCTTGTCCTCACGACTCCTTCGTTGTGTGTTCTCTTCTCGTCAACGAGGCCTGTTCTTGGCTTCCAATTCAGTGGCTGCTATAATAGCACGTTTAATATTAACGCAGGCATATTAATATTAATATTAATATCTGTCAAGCTAGGCCCATTTATGTGATTGGGTCAGCCAGTTTATTTTCCAAGTCCAAGTCCATGATGCTTTGATTTCATCATTGTCCAGTGTCCTTATTTTTGTAGTAAATCTACCATGGACAAGCAGTTAAATGAGGTGCTTGTGCCAAATGAGATGTGTACAAATGACTCATGACAGAAAGCTTAGCCAGGCTAGATAAGTCATCTTTATGTTGTTGAGGAGAATCAGAAGTACAGAGCAGCATGGATCAAGCAATAACCATTTTAGTTACTCCAGGAGACAACACAACAAAGCTCTGTTTAATGCCAAACTACTTGTCAGCACACTGAACTCTGAAAACACGAGTAAATTCTAGACTCTCAATGTGAAGACCTGGAAAAATGGTCCCCTGGCTACTGAGATATGCAAACGAGTCCAAATGTGGAAGCCAAAACGAACCTCTGAGTCCATAAGTTAGCATGCAACAAGAATAATAGAACTAGCAGGTGAATTACTTCTCAGGGCAAATGGGAGGCCTGTGGAGGTAATTGCATTGTGTTATTGTCACTTAACTACCTGGAAACTGCTGCACTATCAGAGCATAATGTCACTCTGAAGGCCTCCAGTCTCATTAGTCTCATCCTAGAAAGAGAAAATCCAGGTCATTTCCAGAATGCCCAAGAACTGTTTCATTCCATGCCTTTAAATGTAAGCATGCCAAGGCATTTAATTTCTCTTGATCTAATATTAAAAACACTTATCCATGCAGTAGCACCTGCGATCCACATAAATGCTGCTGGCCACAGCCAGTCCTTCATTTTCAGCAGAATTATCCAGACAGGATTCAAAAAATGTGCCCAGATTTGGGTGCCAAGAAAAATTTGCACTCAGCATTATTGCATAAACAGCGCTCCAATTTGGGCCTGAAGATTTATACCAACAGAGCCCTGGCATAAAGCCACACACCTAAATGAGGCGTGGATATCCCACATTCTATAGCACTGCCTAGACGCAGCCTTGACTCCCTGTGGCCATACCCCCTTTTGGCTCCACATGATAAACTTTATATGCCCATCTTTCTAGAATAAAACTATAAAGAGGCACCAAAAATGAACGAAGGGGCTGATTCTTTAGATGATGACTTAAATGGCCGGCGCCAGCTACGTGTCATTCGCACTTAGGCGCCGTTTACAGAATCGCAGCTAACAGTGCCTATGTAAAAACATAGGCACCTGAAATGTAGGCGAGGGTTTTAAAGGACTACATTTCAGGTGCCTAAGTCACGCTCCACCCATAGAAATGCCCACGTAGGCATTAGGCGCCACTAAGCGCATTGCGATAGGCGTCTATCTTTTATAGAATCAAAAAGGCGCTTATCACCCAATTCAATTTTCTTTAACTAATTATTGAGGCTGTTAATGGTATTTTGCCAATTAAGTTAGCGCCCTTCAGGTCCAGGACCTGTATAGTAGCCCTCTATCTATACCCTTCTATCCCCTTTTCCTTCAGAAAATTGTCCAATCCCTTCTTGAAATCCAATACCGTCCGCTCACGCGGTGGCCCATCAGGTCCAGGACCTGTATAGTAGCCCTCTATCTATACCCTTCTATCCCCTTTTCCTTCAGAAAATTGTCCAATCCCTTCTTGAACCCCAATACCGTACCCTGTCCTATCACACCCTCTGGATGTGATAGGTGTCCACCACCCGTTGGGTGAAGAAGAACTTCCTAGCATTGGTTCTCAATCTGTCCCCTTTGAATTTTTCCGAATGCCCTCTCGTTCTTGTAGTTGTCAAAAGTTTGAAGAATCTGTCCCTCAGCAAGAGAAAAATGAAAACCAGAGCAAGAGAAGAAGGTGAGAGAGAGATAAATAGAGAGAGAGAATGACAGCTGTAATCATGGATAATGTGCTTAGCAACAAGGAAAGCTCTTAGCAACCAACTCTGTAGAGCTGTTGTCAAGAGGCATCTTTAGGCTTAAAACATATTTTCTATTCTAGTTCAGGATTGTTAAAACCTATTCCATAAGCAAGTAATAATCCTCAAATGTGTCATTTACTAAAACAAGCTGCTCTGTTCATAAAAGATGTTTTTGGAAAGCAGCAGCTTATAGGCCATTACTGCTCCAGTCTGACAGCATCTTCGATTTATACATTTCACTGGCTTTAATAATCAGTGCTTATATCATTTATTTCTTAAGTAAAATATAAAACAAGCAGCACAGTTATTCTTATCTAATACATCTTCAATATTTTTCTCTAGCCTTTTTATTGACCTCTGGGAATAGCTAAATAAAATTTAAACTGCAGATTTATCGGTCAGGCACTACCATAAAACAGACTTTTTGCTAAGTTGTTGCTGTGGAGATGTTGAGGCCTGTTTACTATTCCCAAAGCATCCTGGCTAATCAAGCTCAAACTGTATGGGTCATTTTCTCTTTTTTTCACTATTTTAATTTTGTTCATAAAATGCATTTAGCTCAATGGTAGAGAGCTCTTGAATTTCCTCATTTTAATTGGCAAAAATCATTCAAATTGAAATCATCTTGGTCTATCTGTGCCGTCCTTCTGGGAATGCGATTGATTGCAGCTAAACATTTCAGTAGTAATATGTTTTGAGAATCTTTAAGGGTGTACTTGAAGACTTCTAATTCTCCTTGATTTTGGTTACAACTTGAGTTTTTTCAAAACACGCGCACATGGTTGCTTTGTTAAACAAATATCGCTGCTATAGACAGAGTAAGAGACTGTGAAATATAAAATGCCTTGTAAATACCCAAAGAAAAACCTACAGAAATTGACTAAAGGAGGCGGTAGCGGCTAGCGCGGCGACAATTTAGCGCGTGCTATTCCTAACGTACCTTTGTAAAAGAACATAACATAAGAACATAAGAAATGCCTCTGCTGGGTCAGACCCGAGGTCCATCATGCCCAGCAGTCCGCTCACACGGTGGCCCAACAGGTCCCGGACCTGTGTAGTAATCTTCTATCTATACCCCTCTATCCCCATTTCCAGTAGGAATTTATCCAATCCTTTCTTGAACCCCAGTACCGTATGCTTCCCTATTACGTCCTCTGGAAGCGCATTCCAGGTGTCCACCACACGTTGGGTAAAGAAGAACTTCCTAGCATTTGTTTTGAATCTGTCTCCTAACAGCTTCTCCGAATGCCCTCTTGTTCTTTTGTTATTAGAAAGTTTGAAGAATCTGTCCCTCTTTACTCTCTCTATGCCCTTCATGATCTTATAAGTCTCTATCATATCTCCTCTAAATCTCCTCTTCTCCAGGGAAAAGAGACCCAGCTTCTCCAATCTCTCAGAATATGACAGGTTTTCCATACCTTTTATCAGACGTGTCGCTCTCCTCTGAACCCTCTCGACTAACGCCATATCCTTCTTAAGGTACGGCGACCAATATTGGACGCAGTACTCCAAATGCGGGCGCACCATCGCCCGATACAATGGCAGGATAACTTCTTTCGTTCTGGCTATAATACCCTTTTTGATTATACCAAGCATTCTATTCGCTCTCTTAGCGGCCGCTGCACACTGTGCCGACGGCTTCATTGTCATGTCCACCATTACCCCCAAGTCCCTTTCCTGGGTACTCTTATTCAATAACATCCCTCCCATTGTATAGTTGTACCTCGAGTTTCTGCTCCCCACATGTAATACTTTACATTTCTCAATGTTGAACTTCATCTGCCATTTCGCCGCCCATTCTTCTAGTTTGTTCAAGTCCCTTTGCAATTCTTCGCAGTCCTCTGTAGTCTGAGCTCCATTAAATAGTTTGGTGTCGTCAGCAAATTTTATTATCTCGCACTTCGTCCCTGTTTCTAGATCATTTATGAAGATATTAAATAGCAGTGGCCCGAGCACCGAGCCCTGCGGGACACCACTCGTGACCCTCCTCCAGTCGGAGTAGTGACCCTTCACTCCTACCCTTTGTTTTCTACCCTCCAACCAGTTTCTGATCCATCTATGTACGTCTCCTTCCACCCCATGGTTCTTCAATTTCCGGAGTAGACGTTCATGGGGCACCTTGTCAAAGGCTTTTTGGAAATCTAGATATATGATGTCTATGGGGTCTCCTTTGTCCATCCGTTTGTTGATTCCTTCGAAGAAGTGCAATAAGTTTGTTAGGCACGATCTTCCCTTGCAGAAACCATGCTGGCTGGTTATCAGAGGTTCATTTTTTTCAAAATGTTGATCGATGTTTTCTTTTATCAGTGCTTCTGCCATTTTCCCTGGAACCGAAGTCAGGCTCACCGGCCTGTAGTTTCCCAGGTCACCTCTTGATCCCTTTTTAAAGATGGGCGTAACGTTGGCTATCTTCCAATCTTCCGGGATCTCGCCTGTTTTCAGGGATAAGTTGCAAATTTGCTGCAGTAGTTCTGCTATCTCCTCCTTTAATTCCTTCAGAACCCTAGGATGTATGCCATCCGGACCCGGGGATTTGTCAGTTTTTAGTTTTTCTATCTGCCTACGAACGTCCTCAAGGCTCACTTCTATGGATGTTAATTTTTCTGCTTGACTTCCGTTGAAGAATTGCTCAGGATCCGGTATGTTGGACGTGTTTTCGTTTGTAAAAAAAAACACGTCCAACATACCGGATCCTGAGCAATTCTTCAACGGAAGTCAAGCAGAAAGGAATTAAAGGAGGAGATAGCAGAACTACTGCAGCAAATTTGCAACTTATCCCTGAAAACAGGCGAGATCCCGGAAGATTGGAAGATAGCCAACGTTACGCCCATCTTTAAAAAGGGATCAAGAGGTGACCTAAGGAACCCTAAGTATCTCACAACCCCACATTATCACTATTCAAAGACTTCAAAGACCTTCATCCTATACGTATGAGGGGCCGTTGAAAAGTTCTATGCCCAACCAACAAAGTTGGGGCAATCTCCATTGTGGGCTATATACTTAAGTCCAGTGATTTTCCACTTTATTCATTCTGTCGGAAAAATATGGAACACTTGCCACCTTTTTCCCTTACCCCCAGCTCTCCTATTTTACTTTCTCTTATTCTTCCAGTATCTCACTAACTCTGTCCTCCTCCCATCTGCTCTTTTCTTTATCCTCTCTTCCATGTGCCCTCTTTCTATACCCATTCCATTCAGCATCTGCCTCCTCTCCTGCTCACTTCATCCAGTATCTGCTCCCTCTCCTATTCACTTCCATACATCCCTATCTCTCCTTCCCATTGCTATCAGCATTTAGCCCTCTCTTTTCTCCCCACTTCGTTCAGCATCTGCCTGCCCCTTTCTCTCCTTTCCCCCTCCATCAGCATCTGCCCCCTATTTCTCTCCTCACCTCCACCAGCATCTGTCCCCTTCACTTTCCCCATCCCACTCCACCAGCATCTGCCCCCCTCTCTCTCTCTCTCCTCATCCCACTTCTACTAGTGTCTTCCCCCCCACCCTACTTCCACTAGATTCTGCCCCCTTTGTCTCTCTCCACTCCACTCTACCAGCATCTGCCCCCATCTCTCTCCCCCCGTCCCATTTTGATTTATGTCTGGTCCCTAACATCCCCACTACTGCTGCTGCTTTCCCAAAGAAGCAGTAGCACACTAAAATTAAGTGGTCACGGGATCTCCCAATACATGCCCTGGAACACAGGTATATATTGCAAGGTATATATTGCAGGTATATATTTTAGTTTGTCACTGCTGCTGCTGCTTCGGGAAAGCAGGGAAAGAAGATGGGAGGGAGAAGGTGGTAGCCCTGACCCCACCAGCTCCACAGTGGGGCTAAATAGCTCTGCGACCTCCTGCTGGAAGGTGTTTGGCCACGCAGCCATGCAGCTTACAGAGAACAGTGGCTCTAGTATATGCTCCATATAGATGTTCTTCATAGTTGCATATTTTCGCACTCTTGTGCCTTCCACTCAAGGTATATATTTGTGATGGGCAGTATGGCAGAAGAACTGTGGGAATCATTATTTCTAAAGCCTTTTTATAATGAACTGTTAACCATGAAACTGACTCAAATCTCCTTCTTCTAATTATCATACCCAATCTGTCAATAAAACTTATGAATTACAAATTTAATATAGGCATGCTCCATTTTCTGGCTTCTTCCTTGTTTTATTTTTAGAAAGAAAGAAAAAGGGGAAGAAAGACTTATCAGGAACCTGTTGGCTTCTAGTTAAATCTGAATATTGGCTTAATTGGCTAACCAACTTTTTTCAAAACCAGAAATTTAATGCTGAAGCTCACACAGGGCCCTCCATTGAATTTCCGGTTATAGCACCAGTGGTAGACCAAAAGCACGATTCACCGCTAGCTAAATATTGGCCAGTTTAGGATTCTATAGTTTATGGGGCTCATAATCAAAAGAGAAAAACGTCCAAAAATTGGCCTAAGTCGGCACTTGGAAGAACATTTCTCAAAAACATCCAAGTGCCGATAATAAAACCGGGTTTTGGACGTATTTTTAAACGACCTAGACCTTCATAGTGCCACTCAACGTCCAAAGCTAAACGGGGCGTTTCGGGAGGCATGTCGAAGGTGGGAGTTGGGCGGGACGTGGGCCGGCTTAGACTTAGTCTTACAGCATGTATAACCGAAAGTTTAACAACAGAGCCTAGACAGAACTTGGACGTTGTGACTTAGACCATGTAAAAAACATGGTCTAAGTCACAAACACCCACCTAAACTCACCAGATAAGCACTTCAAACACATGACACAGACCCCCACACACTACCCCAGTGATCACCAAACCCCCACCCCCATAAAAATTTTATTCACAACTTTAAATTTCAGCCTCCAGACCATCATCACCTGGCCACCTGGCATAGGAAAGCCTAGTCGTCCAGCCCAGAGGCAGCTAAAGTCATCTTGGGGTGGGTTAGGGACCCATAGAGAAGAGGACCCATACCCATAAGCCCCTGTAATCACTGCATTGATACTTAAACATGTGCACTGCCCTATACACCCCTAAAACCCTTTTTTACTGGCATATAAGTGGCTCCTGAAGCCATAAGGGCTATTGGGGTGGTAGATAAGTGGGTCTAGGGGATTCTGGAGGTGGTTTGGGGGGCTCACAAGGAAGCTGTAGGGAGGAGAAGCCATGGCACCCTTTTTGTGAAGTTCACAGCAGTGCCCTGTAAGGTAATCCACTATCTAGGTGGCATGTCTGGGTGTTCAATCCATCACTTTGCAAATCCCTCCCACGTCCAACAGGGCTTGTTCTAGGCGTTTTGGACTTGGATGGAAAGTTGGACGGAAATGTGGTATAAAGATGGACGATTTAGCGGCTTGGACGATCAGATCGGCAGGACGTATAATTAGACGATTTTCTAAAGTAAAAAAAAGTTGGACGTATCTTTTGAAAATGTGTCTTAGGGTCTTTTAACTTTGGACAACTTGCAAGATGGACGTAAACGGACTTAGACATCCCTTTCAATTATGCCCCTCCACACATGTAAATGTGCGTCTAGTTCATGCCCCACTCAAACTCTGCCTATGTAAATATTCACCTACACAATTGGATATCATAGTACAGGATAGTGTATACAGTGACGTCACCCCAGGCACGGTTTTGCTCGGGGCACTGGCACCCCTCCTCCTCTCCACCCCCACCCCCTTCCCACTCCTCCACCTGCCATGGGCGTGCCCCTTCCATTCCCCGTACTTTTTTTAACTTCAGCATGAGCAGCCACCTACTTGCTGCCCGCATCAGCTTCAGTACTCTCTCTGATGTCACTTCCTGGACCCATGCCTAGGAGGTGACATCAGAGAGAGCGCTGAAGCCAATACGGGCAGCATTTGGTGGCTGCTTGCACCGAAGATAAGAAGGTACAGGGAAGGGGTTTGCGCGCCTGGCAGCGGGGTGGGGAAGAGGGTGGGAGAGGAGCATCACTACCCTGGGTGCCGCTAATCCTCGCTATGCCATTGAACGTAGAGCCACAATATTAATATTTGTGCACATATGTAGGAACATAAGCACATAAATGCCAGTTTTCAGGTTATTTAAAGTGCCCTCCTGATAGAATTATATATTACGAGAGTAAATCTGTATGAAGGTACCTAGATTTAGGCCTAGTTGAAGTCTATTCTATAAAGAAAAGTTGGGGCCTACTTTTCTCTATAGCATGCTAATGTAAGCTGTCTTTCATGTGTAGAGTTACCGTATTTGCCGATGGGAAAACCCGGGTGCATGGCCATGCCCCTTTCTGTCCCAGCCCCGCCCACAAAAAAGTGCATCTCTTTTTCTCTTGATCTCCAGGACACGTTTGGAGGGTTTCCAGCTTGTGCAAATGCATGTGACGTCATCCACACATGCTTGTTGGAAGCCCTCCAGATGTGGCCAGAGCTTTCCAAAACCCGGACAAATTGCCAGGTTTTGGAAAGTCCGCTGAGAATCTGGACAGTCCTCTAAAAAGAGGACATGTTTGGGTTTTCCCAGACGTTTGGTAACCCTATTCATGTGCCTACTTAACAGATATAGACATTTCACTAACCGTAGAGTTGACGTAAATGTTTGCTCACAGATTGCAAAAGAATGCAGGTAGATTTAAGATTTTTGTCCAGCACACTTCTTAATTAAAAAAACCATTGCAATTTGTGCTTTGTAGGTCATGAGACGAAAGCAATGCTGAACAACAGTGGCCCTCGATATAAGCGCAGCAAGATCGAGAGACAAATGAATGTTGATGTCTTCTCTTGTGTGGGGCTATTATTCATCATGTGCTTCATTGGAGCATTAGGTAAGATGTTAAAAAAAGCAGTGTCTTTCCTTAGGAAATATAGCTGGATTTCTGTAACGCACATTAAGTTACCATGGGATAAAATTATGCAAATGCATGCAAATGCATGCAAAACACCTCATTATTATGGAAATTTGATTACAACTTGTGATGAATACCACAAGCTGCGCTATTCCAGGAAAATAAGGACATGAATTTATTTTTCCTGCCCTGGAGCAGCAAACCACTAACCTGTGGCCCAGTATTCCCAGGTAGCTTCACAAAACCCATCCTGAAATTCCCCCTCCCATGGCAAATACCCTCTGAAGAACCCCCCTTTCTCCCAAAGACCCAAAGCCTCCTGTAGGCACTCCCACCAGCAACACCACCAGGCCTACCTGTAGAAATCCCTGGTGTCTAAGAGTCCTAGGGCAGGAAGGAGCCCTAGTTGCATCTTCCCCTGCTGACATTGGATTCAAAATGGGGATTGCGTCTGTCTGGAACTTCTAGACACCAAAGATTTCCTCAGCTAAGTCCAGCAGAGCACAGGAGAAAGTAAGGTGTCAGCGGAAAAGAGGGGGCTCTTCAGGTGACGATTTGTGATAGGGAGTCTTTGAAGGGAATTTGTGGTGGGCTGTTTTCTGAAAGGGGGTTCTGATGAGAAGCATCAGGAGGAGGATTTTTGATGGGGGGAAACAAACCTTTCATTTCCAAACTTTACCCTGGAAAATCCGGACCCCCCCCCCTAGACCAGCCTCCAGGCCCACCCATCCCCGCCCCGTCACGCCCCCAGTTCAGCCCCATCATGCCCCCAAGCCTGCTCCAGCCCAGCCCCGCGCCCTACTGCCTGTACTCATCAGGCAGCACATCTGCACATGCGCAGATTAGACGCCTGCGGGGATGTCCTCCTGCATGAATGAAAGGAGCACATGTGCAGGGAAATCCAGATGTCGGGTAACCCTACCCTAAAGGCATCCCTATCCAATCATATTTTTTATATAACTTCACAACATGTAGTAGCTCAAGAAGAGGTATAGTCAGATACAGTATGTAGTTTCCTGTTCCCAGAGGGCTTACAGTCTAAGGCAGTGGTCTCCATCGTGTGGCCCCAGGGCTATA
Source organism: Geotrypetes seraphini (assembly GCF_902459505.1). NCBI lineage: Eukaryota > Metazoa > Chordata > Amphibia > Gymnophiona > Dermophiidae > Geotrypetes > Geotrypetes seraphini. The sequence goes on from NC_047101.1 coordinate 37,873,536, forward strand.
TGCAGCCCCAGTCTTCCATTAAGGCCCTCAAACATGTAAATATGTTAATTTAAATCTTGCCCACTTGATAAAGTAACTGCAAACAATCTCTTAAGTGCTATTAGTGGAATTTGCCACTGCTAACAATCCAAGATGAAGTGATTCTGGTTTTTTTAATAGATTTTTGAAGTGTTGTGCAATCAATATCAGTATTAACTTTTAATATTTAATACCAAGTCTGAACAAGCAGATCAAAGCAGTTTGCAAAATTAGTAGTTTGTGTAAGCTTGAAATCTTTTGGGTGTCCCTCAGAGCTTTCTCAAATTCGCACGGCTGCTCTTTATATGAAAAAGGTTGGAAACCAATGTTCTAAGGTTATACCTGGAACAATGGAGGGTTATATGGCTTGCCCAGGATCACAAGAGCAGCAGTGGGATTTGAACCTGGCTTCCCTGGCTGTCGCCTAGTGCTCTGACCAATAAACTACTCCATTATTTCTTTTCCTTTTGTGCGATCAGATGTCTGGAATTCAGCCAAATAACATTATTTGGAGTGGCATTGGACTGAATAGATTAATCCCACATAGACCTCAAAGGATCTAGCGTAGCTTGGTAATGCTATTCAATTAATTTCACCATGCCTAAGCACAGTCTTGATATTATTCCACTGAAACCATTTCTTTTCTATTTGCTTTAGGGCATGGCCTTTCGACAGTAGCATTTAATGAAAGACCCATCTTTGAAGTTCCAGAAAATAATGGCACATATATTTCTCCTGCTCTTGCTAGTTTCTACATGTTCCTGACAATGATAATTCTTTTGCAGGTAATATTTTGAACTTATGAGGTCAAAGGTTGTTTGAGCCCCACCGAAGCCTTGCTTTGCATGGTTTTTGAGAATAAGAAACATCCACAAATAAATTAACCGAGATGACTTTTGATTTCTGGCAAACTGCTAGACAACTATGAATAACTGGAAGCGCACTTAGCCCAATTTCTCAAAACTGTGCCGAAAGCTAGAGGGTGATAGGCATCCTATCGCCACCTAACTTAATTGTTTTAACTGGTGATAAAGGACGCGGTAATTGACCATATTGTTTAAAACCAATCTAATTTTTAAAAAAGTAGGCACTTGCAAGCACCTACAAACAGCGGTGTCTAACTCCCATCCATAGAAGCGCCTACTGGTGCCTACATCTAAAGTAGGCATGGTTTATGCCGGAAGTGGACGTAGGCGTTGTTAGGCGCCTCTATGGTTGCGATTCTCGTCTAAAGTAGGCGCCGGAAATGCAGGCCTGTAAAACTCTGGCCTACATTTCCAGCAACCTACTTTCGATGTGGCCACAATTCTCTAAACGGCACTGTCACTTGGTTGACATGTCATCGGCACCACTTTTCTAAGCAACCTCCGCCAATGATGCCGTTTAGAAAATCCAACCCTTACCCTTAATTCCATAATCTTTTTGTGCTTAGCATGCAAAATTACACATATATAGAGTCTGTTTTGGGCCTAAGGTGCTAGTCGTCCAAAGTCGTAAATGTCTCAGTCATATATATGGCATTGATAACTCAACCATACTCAGATCGATGTCCACCACCTTATTTCAAAAAAACCTCTTATAGGTGTCTTTCAGGGCTTTAGACATGCCATTTGGCATTTGCCATTTGGTATGTGGTGACCAAATGGCATGTCTGAAGCCCTGAAAGACACCTATAAGAGGTTTTTTTGAAATAAGGTGGTAGACATTGATCTGAGTATAGTCGTCCAAAGTCGGCAGCGTCTAAAGTCCATTCTCGAAAAATATGTCCAAAAATTTTTTTTTAATCGTCCAGCTGTTTGATCGTCCAGACTGCTAAGTCATCTATCTTTATACCGTATTCTGATCCCAAAAAAATCATCCAAGTCCAAAACACCTAGAAAAGACCTTTTGGAAGTGGGAGGGGTCAGCAAAGTGATGGACTGGCCACCCAGACGTGGCAACAGAGTAGTGGGGCACCTTACAGGGCACTGCTGTGAACTTCACAGAAAGGAAGCCATATAAACATCTCACTAATGCGAACGTATGCTAGTGTCCTATAAGGGTATCTTGGTGCACTTATACTGCTATAAAATTAACACTAAGGACATGGCATTGGGGTGCCTGAAATGAGATGCCAAGTTACAGAATTACTCTCCCCCCCCATAATTCTTTTACTGAGGTAGCATAAAGATGTGGTATTTAATTTTAATTTAATTTAATTCTTATATACCTTATTGTTTTCAGTTTTCTATTAGTTTCTGCATTTTTATAGTTAAAAATGGGATAACCTTTGAAATAGATGGGAAGATTAATATAAGACAGTATTGATATAAGGGAAGGTCTATCAGGCAATATTAACACTTTTTATACCTTTCTTTCAGATCGTAATTCCGATTTCCTTGTATGTGTCAATTGAATTAGTAAAACTGGGCCAGATCTACTTTATTCATAATGACCTTGATTTGTATGATGAAGAAATAGACTTATCTATTCAGTGTCGTGCCTTAAATATCACCGAGGACCTGGGGCAAATTCAGTACATCTTCTCGGACAAAACTGGAACTTTAACAGAGAATAAGATGGTATTTCGACGATGCACCATTACAGGCAATGAGTTTTCCCATCAGGAGAATGGTAAGATGTGTTGAAAATGTTAGACTCACTTGAACACCCTTCTTACAAAAATATGTTAAAGTTATTTTTCATTACTAAATATTCAAATCCATCAGGAAAATATATTTTGTATGAATATATTTGTTTGTGAAGGCCACTGGGACACTAGCATTAAAAGGAGTGGCATTTCTTTCTGAAATCCAAATCCAGATCTCACAATGTTGTTTTAAGGGTATGCTCCTATTTCAGACAAAATCTTTTGAAATCCTGTTTCATTAGATAAGTGCTGAGACGGTTTTCACTGAGAGTAAGAAAATAGACCAAGAGATCTATCCACTTATGAGGGGCCACTGAAAAGTTCTCAGCCCGACTTACAAAATTGGGGCAGTCTCCATCGAGGGCTCTACACTCAGTCCAATGTTTTTCCAATTTTTTGTTCCAATGGAAAAATACAGAACGAAAAAAGTGAAAAAGTTATTGGACTCAATGGAGACTACCCCAGATTTGTTTGTTTGGGTTGAGAACTTTTCAGCAGGCCCCTCATACCTGAAAAGTTCATAGATATGAACATATGCCGAAAGGTTAGACAACCTGGGGCTCTTTACCCTGGAGAAGCGGAGACTGAGAGGGGACATGATAGAGACTTATAAAATCATGAAAGGCATAGAGAAGGTGGAGAGGGACAGATTCTTTAGACTAGCAGGGACAACTAAAACAAGAGGTCATTCAGAGAAACTGAGAGGAGACAGATTCATAACGAATGCAAGGAAGTTCTTCTTCACTCAGAGGGTGGTGGACACCTGGAACGCGCTTCCTGGAGAGGTGATAAGACAGAGTACAATTCTGGGGTTCAAAAAGGGACTGGATGACTTCCTGGAAGCGAAGGGGATAACAGGGTACAGATAGAGGTTTACCTTACAGGACATTGAGCGAATAGGGTATGGATATTTTAGGTTAGGTAGGGAACACTTTCAGGTCATGGACCTGGGGGGCCGCCGCGGGAGCGGACTGCCGGGCACAATGGACCCCTGGTCTGACCCGGCAGAGGCAATGCTTATGTTCTTATGAGAGAAAAAACCATCCTTTTATTATTCTTTATTACTGGTAACAGATTCTTGGTTGAAGTCTTGATAAATAGAATTTTTATGACAAAGAAAACCAACTTGTAATTTCTTAATTATTTTTACAGCAAAACGCCTCGAGAGCTATATTGAAATGGATTATGAAGAAGATATCCCAGCAATGCATACTTTGTCATGGCATAATCTACATTTCAGCAACCCATCTACTGTGAGGCAAAGAGGCACCAGAGCCTTGAGGAGGTGTCATAGTGCCCGGGCCCATTTCCAGGGCCACTATCGAAAGAAGTCAGAGGGGCGTTTCGACATTCCACCATCTCAAGTAGCCTTTAGCAGTCCACTAGTAAGTAAGACTGTTCTTAGTAAAGTTTTGGCCCTTGAGCTTCAGAATTAAACCATATTCAATTTAGGAAGGCTAGACTGACCACTTTGAAATGTGTTGCTCCCAAACATCTGGATTTAGATTCTCAAAGTCTGATCTACCTCAGGACATAAATTAGCCCCAAAGTGCTAGCTGTTGAACTCAAAAACCAGATTATGACTGGCTAGACTTAAGACCAACTTCAGGTGCAGGCCTAATGAATAGTTTGTCTTATTAAAAGATCTCAAAAGGGTTTTGAGGCTGTAGAGAATGATTCACTGGAATATGGCTAGCATAGAGGGCATTCGGAAAAGTTGGAAGGAGACAGATTCGAAACGAATGCTAGGAAGTTTTTCTTTACCCAGCGTGTGCTGGACACCTGGAATGCGCTTCCAGAGGACGTAATAGGACAGAGTACGGTACTGGAGTTCAAGAAAGGATTGGACAATTTCCTGCTGGAAAAAGGGATAGAGGGGTATAGATAGAGGGCTACTGCACAGGTCCTGGACCTGTTGGGCCGCCGCGTGAGCAGACTGCTGGGCACGATGGACCTCGGGTCTGACCCAGTGGAGACACTGCTTATGTTCTTATAGCTGCTCTGCTACTCAGGGGATAGCTGAATAGTGAATGCTCTTATTTCTCCAGCCCTCACTTATTATCAATTTCAGAAAGATCTTAAAACCTATCTATTTAAAACAATGCAATATTTAATCGATTTCAAAATTATCTTGATAAGCGGATTTCTTATTATTTCTATGGAATAATGTTTACAGTTTCTTATCTATTTTAGCAAAAATAATCTGTATTGTTCATATTTTACTTTGAATAAGTTAGGGTTGTATTTTGTTAGTCTGCATCTTTTATAAAACGTTATTTGGATCTGTATTTTAATTACTTATTGTAATTCCTATTGTGTAAACCGCTAAGAACTGATGGTTTGGCAGTATATAAAAATAAACTATTATTATTATTTATTATATTCTGGGGGTATTAGAAGCAGAAAGAAAATTACCCTTTATTTAAGTGTGAATGCAGTGCTATACAAATTACATGCAGCCATGTAATAATGGTTTTACCACCCATTCAAAAAAATTGTAGTTTGACTTGGACAAAACATTATACTGTATGCACTCTAAGAGAATGAAGATTGGGGCAATAATACAAAGTGTTAGATAAATGGGGATTGTGACTTAATAAGATTAATATTCACTAGGGCACATAATTTAAAAATTGTATGCACAACTCCATAAACTAGGCGTCTCCATTTAAGTACCCTGAGGATGCACAGTGGAAAACGATTTTATAATGACACTGGGGCACCCACGTTCCATTATAGAATACTACCAAAACCTGAAATTTGCATGTCTACGTTTACAGGGTTATAGAATAGGATCCTACTGCACAGCTCAGGGCACCAAAAAAAGGTACCCAGTTATAGATTACAACCCCTCCTTTCCAACCACACCCATGAAACAGTGTTCCCCACCCCCCACCCCCTTCCCCCCCACACACACATGCTCAAGGCCACCAGCGTGCTCGACTTTAAGAATAAATGGGACATCCACGTGGGATCCCTACGTGGGTCGAGCAGCACTCAGACTTAATGGGGTGGGTCAGTAGAGTGGGCAGACTTGATGGGCTGTAGCCCTTTTCTGCCATCATCTTTCTATGTTTCTATGAGTAATACAGATAAAAATATGAATATTATGAAAGTCTGTACATACATATTCAGGCAGTCCCCAGGTTAAGAATGAGTTGTTCTTAACCCTTTCAGGACCAAGGGACATATTTGTCCCATAACTTTAAAATCCTATAAATTTTGATTGGGATAGTCTACAGTTCTAAATTTGATATGTACGGATTCCATATGATACTGCCTTTATGTAAACAAACTGGTTCCGACATTCATTCATTAGCGTCGTTGCCAGATTGACGAGAAGATTCACTTGCCACACTGTCCATAAGCCAGAAGTGTGATTTTTTAAATAAAAATAATGATATTTCACAAAAAAAAATCAATTTTTTGGCATCTGCAAGCCCTTTTTACCATAAAAATGTCGTCAAAACCACAAAAATTGGCCTACGATCCTTATGGTCCTGAAAGGGTTAAAGCTGTTCTTAAGTTGAATTTTTATGTAACGTAGAACTTGTAAATTTTAAGATTCGTGCTGCTTACCTCTGCTCCTAGCTGACAAAGGGCTAGATTCATAAAGCAAACCGATCGTGCACCGATCGGTTTGCGACCCCTTTACGATCAAATTTCCCTCCGGCCCCATTCACTAACCTCTCCAGCGATCCATTTCAAATCCATGCATGCAAATGAGGAGAAACGCAAAGTTGGCAGGGACGCGATTCACAACACACATTTCCCGATCCGACTGGGCTGGCCGATCAACTCCAGAAGCGACTTCTGGGGACCAGTCGCAGATCTTCTTTTCCCACTCTCCAGCGCTGCCCTGCTCTCTGCTGCCCCGATCTCGCTGCCTGTTTCAGGGGCTGTAGAAGCCCTGGGGCCGGGGACGCAACTAAAATGCCTCTCGCCACCCAGATTGATCTCTGCTGCCTTCCCTGCAGTGCGAGCCCACGGCGTTTAGCCCCGTTTTAAACCTGCGGGCTCGCACTGCAGGGAAGGCGGCTTCGTTTCCCACTCTCCAGCACCACCATGTTCTCTGCCCTGCTCTCTGCTGCCCCGATCTTGCTGCCTGTTTCAGGGGTTGCAGAAGCCCTGGGGCAGGGGAGAGAGCAATGCCTGTTGGCTCCCAGACTGATCTCTGCTGCACTATGCCTTCCCTGCAGTGCAAGTCCGTGGGTTTAAAGTGGGGCTGCACGCCACAGTGCAGCCCCGCTTTAAACCAGCGGGCTCGCAGTGCAGGGAAGGAGGGAAGAGGCTGCCACCACTGGAGATAGAAGCCCCGGGAAAAAACTTCCAGTTAAAAAAAACCAACAACACACAAAACGCATGCACATACCATCTGCAGGGGGCGTTCCTCCAATCGCCCCATCTGCATATTTTTCTGTAGTGAATTCATTGGATCTGCCCAGATCGGGCCCTATCGGGCAGGTTAGTGAATCTAGCCTAAAAGGGCAAACTGCCCCTACCTGTGTTCCCTCTAAGGTACAGCAATCACTGCCACATGTCAGAGAATGGTGGGACCGCGGCAGAGTGAAGACAACTCGGACAACCTATGGCAGCTTACAAAGATCGCTAGAGCCAGCGATCTTCTTCTGCAGGGCAGGCTGCTGAATTTCAGTAAATTGCTGTGGGAAGCCAAATACTAGCGGGGAAGCTACTTCCCGAGTGACCCTCCCCACTCGCCCTCTAAAGCAGGAGTGGCAGGCCAGCAAGGGGCAGCACTGCTGCTCCTACTTTAGGGGTGAGGGGGGAGGGTCAGTCAATTTAATTGGGAGGCCGATTTTTTGGTGGGGTAAATCGATTCGAATCGATTCACCTGAAGTGCACCTTCTTGCAGATCATATTGAGGGATACGCGGGTCTCCAACAAGGAGCACCTAAATGGGCCTCCGCGTGTGTGGATCGCCGGACTAGATGGACCTTGGTCTGATCCGGTGAAGGCGTTTCTTATGTTCTTAAGTTCTATATGGTAGAATGAATCCATTTCCTCCTTGCAAAACCACGTGTGCTGTGCTGTACAAGGTCTCTTTTTTCCTCCCACAGCAGCCCACATGTGTTCTTAAAATGTTTCTGCATAACATTTGCTGCATCCATAATGCAAACATGGGAGCTAGAATGATTAATTCTCCTGCCTTTTTCCTCATTTGATTCTTTCTTTTTTTTTTTTATATGAATCTTTTATTTGTCAAGCAGCAATAAAATTTTCTAATTGTAGCCCTCCATCCTTTTCGGGGAATGTTACATCTACCTTAGAAATCTTACTGCCCACCTGTCCAATTAGAGGCAGGTCTCACTTGATTCAATATTCGTACTTGTGACGTGCATCATTTTATTCGCTTCCCCCCTCTCCCTCCCCAACTCCCACTACCCTTAGCCCCTTAGCTGAAACTCGCTGCTGAGAGTCATCTGCTGTCAGATTCTTAAGAGGCTAATAATAAATTCTTCAGAGGCACTTTGTTGCAATATTACTAAGTACAAGCTCCTTATTGTGAACTGTTCTAGGTTGGATATCTCTCCTCACTTCTCTCTCCTTATACACCTCCCAGAGAACTCCCTTCCTCAGATAAGTCACTCTTAGCGTTACCCTTCTCCTCCACTGCTAATTCCAGACTTTGTTCCTTTCATCTATCTGCCCCCAATGCCTGGAATAAATTACCCGAGTTTGTCCGTCAAGCCCCTTCCCTTGTTTAAAAGCAGACTGAAAACCCACCTTTTTGATATAGCTTTCAATCCTTAACCCTACTCCTCTGCCCTCCTACCCAGCCAGATGATTAACCGTTCCCCTTAACTGTATCCATGACATCCTGTTTCAGTCTTTGGGAAACAGAGCTGAGATTGTGATGTCATAATGCCTCATTCCACCAATAAGAGCCAACCTCATCAGTGATGTCACAATGGCTTGATTGTCCTGTACTCCCCTCTGCCCTCCAACCCAGCCAGTTCCCCTTAACTGTATCCATGACATCCTGTTTGTCTGTCTTGTCTGTTTAGATTGTAAGCTCTTTCGAGCAGGGACTGTTTTCTTACTCTTTGTGACTCTATACAGTGCTGCGTGCATCTGGTCGTGCTATAGGAATAATTCATAGTAGTAGCATTAGTGTGAAGAGTTTCAGTCTTTGGGAAGTAGAGCTGAGACTGTGATGTCATAATGCCTCTTTCCACCAATAAGAGCCAACCTCATCAGTGATGTCACAATGGCTTGATTGTCCTGTACTCCCCTCTGCCCTCTAACCCAGCCAGCTGATTAACCGTTCCCCTTAACTGTATCCATGACATCCTGTTTGTCAGTCTTGCCTGATTAGATTGTAAGCTCTTTTGAGCAGGGACTATTTCCTTACTCTTTGTGACTCTGTGCAGCCCTGAGTGCGTCTGGTAGCGCTATAGAAATAATTAATAGTAGTAGATACTGATCTAGTGTCTTATAATCATAATCATTTATGGAGGACTGTAAGGAAGAAATTCTGTTTCCTAGTTAGACTGTCTTTTATTTGGGCATTGGTAGAGTATAAATCCGGACATATATTACAGCTTTAGGAGAATGCTAAAGACTCATCTCTTCACACCCATAATTCAAAATGCAAAGACATTTCTACTTCATCAAGCCTGTAATTCATTGTTCATGATCGCTGATTAGAAATTTTATTGTAAACCTCATTAAATCCTTGTCAAAACTTGCAGTATAGAAGAAAATACAGTACGGTATATGGTATATTATGGTAGTGAATGAAAGCTGTTTGCAGCATTGTAAAGTATAAAAATCTGCCCTTCCCTTAGATCAGGGGTGTCAAAGTCCCTCCTCGAGGGCCGCAATCCAGTCGGGTTTTCAGGATTTCCCTAATGAATATGCATGAGATCTATTTGCATGCACCGCTTTCATTGTATGCTAATAGATCTCATGCATATTCATTGGGGAAATCCTGAAAACCTGACTGGTTTGAGGCCCTCGAGGAGGGACTTTGACACCACTGCCTTAGATGTACCATAGGGCATTCTCTGGACAAAACAATGCCCGTGGTAAAGAGTCTTTTCCTCCTTCCTTTTTTGAGTTCTTTGCTTACAAAGTCATATCCTGTCTCAAAAAGGCAGCAAGGTACTTGTCCCACCCCAGGCAATCACTGTGCCTATCTACCCTTTGCAACAGCCCCTGTGCAAGTCACCACAATGGTGAACATTTATAAACAGCATTAAAGCAAAGAGATTGCAAAGGATTACGAGGACTTTGCAATCACTCAACAGAACTAGTTCAACCAGATAGATCTGCTCTATTGATTCTCTGTATACCTTGTAAACAAACGGCAGAGATTGCACCAATCTTAAAGATATCTCTTTAAATAGTAAGACGTGATAGGAGGTGCAGAATCTGCAAAGCAGTGCTTAATTGTGCTTACTTTGAGCTGGGTTATCATGATTAAAAGCAACTCGACTACTATATTACCAGTTCTCCGAATTATAGGGAAGAATCCAGGAGATTTCAGTATTGACATTATCGGTCAATACATCAAACTTTTTATCAATATAATGGACTCTGTGGTGTGACCCAGGCCAAAAATGCTTCAGTTTTCCTGAGGGGGATGCCGATTCCAGCTGTATCAGCAATCAGTCCCCCTTCTGCGTCAACAGAGCCGTGGTCTCTCCCCTGCTCTCTTCCTCATGGCAGCTGCTATGCTCGGAGGATGATGACGACAGTTGTGCACTGCCTCCCTTCGGGTGGAGTCTGCCTTGGGATCGCTGGCGTTGATAAGCTCTCTCTGCCGCCCTCTCTGCCGCCATCCCCGTCCTGCCGTTCTGTGCCTGCTAGATGTCTGCGGCAGTCTCCGCTATGTCAGCTGAGTGCGTCCCGAATGCCGATCTACTACTTTGCCCGATGAAGTGTTGCGGGCCCAGGCGTTAGCACAGTTGTGCAGCGCTGGCTCCGAGGAGCCATCCAGCAACCACCACAATTTAAAGATACCGCTGGAAGGGGAGTATATTCGCTCCATAAGACGCACCCTTATTCCCACCCTTATTTTGGGGGAAAAAAGTGTCTTATGGAGCGAAAAATATGGTATTTCTCTTTTTTGGTTTGTCATTAAAAAAACTTACCACATGAGCTCTTACCACCACCTATTTTGTAAGTGGTCAAAGTCCCCACACTAATCAATTAGCATACAGCAATGCCTCATGCACTAACTGATTAGTTTTGTCACACCCGCTCTCCACCCCATAACACACTCCCTCAAAGAAGATAACATATTAGTGGACGGTGCGCATGTACAAATTGGAAAATTTACTGCAGAATGCCGGTGCATGTCCCATAATAAGTCTTTTTAATGTACGGTAAGCACACGCTAGCCCTTACCGCAGATTAGTAAAAGGACTCCTTAGTGCATAATTTTAAGGGCATTCACAGAGAGGCCATGGGTGGGACAGAAGCAAGGTGGACATTTACACATGTAACTTACAGACTGTACATTACAGCATCACTGCCACATCTAGGCAGTAGTGTGTACTAGTGCTACCCAATTCACGATTTGAGTCGCTTCACCGATTTGAATCGCTTCACCGATTTGAATCGCTTCACCGATTTGAATCGCTTCACCGATTCAAATCAGGTGAATCGATTCAAATCGGTTCGTTTTTGTAAAAAACTGGACTCACCGATTCAGCCCCGATTGAAGTTCATTCTTTTTTTCACCGCTGGCCACCAGACTCGTTCTCATCTAATGTAACTTCCGGTTTTGCGAAACCGGAAGTTACATCAGAAGAAATGAAAGGACGTGGGAGCGTCGAGGGAGGAGTGAGCAGACCTCATGCAGCGGACCTTAGAAGCAAAGGGTATTTTTTGCTGGTTCTCTCTCCGCATTTCTCCTTTCTTCCCCGCGATTCCACATCCAGTCGAGTAAGTAAATGAACCGGCAGGGGGGGCTGAGAATCGGCAGGGGGGCTGAGAATCGGCAGGGAGGGCTGAGAATCGGCAGGGAGGGCTGAGAATCGGCAGGGAGGGCTGAGAATCAACAGGGGGGCTGGTGAGTCTTGGGGGCTGGGGATGGAAGCTGGGAATCGGCTGGGGGGGCTGGGGATGGAAGCTGGGAATCAGCAGGGGGGCTGGTGAGTCTGGAGGGCTGGGGATGGAAGCTGGGAATTTTTGATATGATATTACCTTGGTTAAATAAAATGTTTAAACTTAAAAAGCTGTGTCATTAACAGTGAATCGAATCGAAAAATCGATTCAACAGGGTGAATCGAATCGAAATATTTTTCTCTGAATCGGGCAGCACTAGTGTGTAATCCAACCCTAGATCTGTTGTAAATGTTCATGTCAAAATTTAGGCACGCAAATGCCAACTTACGCTATCATTCTATAATGGCATCTTGGTAAAGAAGTTCCAAAATAGAATTTATGTTTATGGTACAAAATGCTACAGCCAGATTGATCACAGGAACAACAAAATATGCCCATATCATACCTTGTCTTCGGCAATTGCACTGGCTGCCTGTGGCTTTTAGAGTACAATATAAGATTGCGATGAATTGTCATCATTTTTTGTATGGTACAATTCCAGAGTATTTCAAGAGTAGGATGGCCTTTGACCAGCTCAGAAGATTGTTACGTTCTGAAAATTCTGCTCTGCTAAAGGCTAATGTTAATCCAAAATATGTAGAGTCTAGTGCAATGACCTTTTGTTGTGCTGGAGTGAAGTTATGGGATTTGATGATAGGGCAGTTAAGAAAATGAGCCCAATAGAGTAACTTTCTGAAAACTCCTCAAAACACAATTGTTAACGCTTTCTTATAGGGTCTGATTTGTTCCGATCGAGGATTGACTGTGCAATGTAGGTTGTGATGATTTTTCCCTCTTTTGTACTGTTTTAAAGTATTGAATATGTGGTTATGTTGTAAACCGCCTAGGAATTAGACAGTATAGAAATTTTAAGAATAATTGAATGTTTATGTTTATTGAAAGCTTCTATACCGCTACTAATGACCGGGGAGTCCATTCAGAGTGGTTTACATGAATTTCTGTAATAGTGATACAATACATGAGCTTCTGTAAATGTGTTACAATACAGAGTTAGCTCAGCCCCTGGCAACAGTGGGCCTAACTATTCACTTTGTTCCCAATTTCAGTGCTAAATTTAGGATGGCAACCACAGCCACAAAAAATGGTTGTGCTAAATCTGTCTAATCAAAAATCCGGTGTGCTTCAGCTGAAAGCCAAGCCAGTTGCGTTCGACTGGATTTTTCCCTAAAGATAAGCAGCTAAAATTAACCAGATATTTTTGTATTCATTCAGCGGCTTTTATCAAACTGACCCTTTTTTGGGAATATTCGTTCCTGTTCCTCTATCTGGAATGCTACTTAACAATGCCATGTGTCTCAAGCACAACAGATTAATTACACCCTGGACTGTGTAACTTCAGTGTCTGAAATAGAATATAAATTACAATAAAAGCAGTGCTGGAACCAAGTGCTAAGGCACTCAGGGCAGCACTGCGTGAAACGAGGAGCTTGTTAACCCCTTCCCCTCGCCAGATCCCAGAGGTTGGTGCCTTCATAAATATAGCACCCAGTTTTTTCCTTCCTTGTTCTGACTCTGGTTAAAATAAAGGCATTCTAAGTAATTATGTTAAACCAAACCATCTAAAAACACTTTAAAAAGTGCACAGCAAGTGAAATATTTAGAAAAAGGATAAAGTGGCAATTCTTTTTAATTGGTGCGACAAAAAAGACACACTTAGGGGGAATTCACCGAGTGGCACTAACTGAGCTCCGCTCACGCGCAACCATTAGAGCAGGGATCTCAAAGTCCTTCCTTGAGGGCCACAATCCAGTCGGGTTTTCAGGATTTCCTCAATGAATATACATTGAAAGCAGTGCATGCACATAGATCTCATGTATATTCATTGCGGAAATCCTGAAAACCCAACTGGATTGCGGACCTCAAGGAGGAACTTTGAGACCCCTGTATTAGAGCATGCTAAATCGATTAGCACCCCTTAATAAATCCCCCCCTTAGCACCACTTCTATAATGGGGCTTAGGCTAGGGCAGGGGTAGGCAATTCCAGTCCTCGAGAGCCGGAGCCAAGTCAGGTTTTCAGGATCTCCACCATGAATATGCAGGAGATCGATTTGCACGCACTGCCTCCTTGAGTATGCAAATCTATCTCATGCATATTGATTGTGGATATCCTGAAAACCTGACCTGGCTCCGGCTCTCGAGGACTGGAATTGCCTACCCCGGGCATGTCCTCCTTTTGAGGGCATGTCCGGGGGTACAGATGGAGCCTGGGGGTGGTGGTGCTCCTTCCCTGCCCTCATCTCTGCCTCCCCTCCCCCCACCACAAGCAGCAAAAACTTCAACGTGCTCCTCGCAACCCCGTTGTCTCTCTCGCTGATGTCACTTACCTTGTGCAGCACCTGGAAGGAGCGCATTGAAGTTGTTGCTCATGGTGATGAACAACTAGAAGTGCAGGGGAAGGGAAGGGGGCATGCATGTGGGAAGAGGCGGGGCAGAGAGGAGGAGGGGTGCCAGCACCCTCACAAACTTGGTGCCCAGGGTGGAAGCCACTGTATGAGACAATCAAATCTCGATGCATGCATGCAAAGTTGGGTTTCTGTGAATATTTTGGGGGAAGGGGGTCCGTGACTCAAAAAAGGTTAAGAATCACTGCCCTGAGGGCTAAATTCTACGTATGGTACCCAAAAAATTGGCACCAAAAAAGCACTATTGTATAAGCCTTGCTTAATGGTAGGCATTAATTATAGAATAGTGCTTATGCCTAGGAAAGATGACTAAATTTAGGTGCGGAGGCCCTAATTCTGTAATTACAAGCGTAATTTAAAGGAACATCCTCAATCCACCCATTTCTGTGCCACTTTTTATGACTCACGTAAAATTTAAGTGCAGATCTCACGCCTGAATTTACCCATATAACCCTTACATTACATTACATTAGTGATTTCTATTCCGCCTTTACCTTGCGGTTCAAGGCGGATTACATAAGAATTGAATAAGGTATTAAGAAGTACATATTGTTAGGGTAATAAGAAGTATTTAGGGAATAGTTTGAACATTTTCTGGTTTGCTGATGAGTTGGTATTGCAAGGAGGAGTTCAGAGTATGTTTGGTTGTATTATATAGGGGTGATCGTCAGTGAGGACATGAAGGCTGCCAATCAAGTGGAGAAAGCTTCATCCAAGGCGAGACAAATCATGGGTTGCATAGGCAGGGGTTTCGTCAGCCGTAAGCCGGAGGTCATTATGCCATTGTATAGATCCATGGTGAGGCCCCACCTGGAATACTGTGTGCAATTCTGGAGGCCGCATTATCGCAAGGATGTGCTGAGGATGGAGTCGGTCCAGAGAATGGCCACCCGGATGGTCTCGGGACTTAAGGATCTCCCGTACGAGGAACGGTTAGAAAAATTACAGCTATACTTGCTCGAGGAGCGCAGAGAGAGGGGAGACATGATCGAGACGTCCAAATATCTCACGGGCCGCATCGAGGCAGAGGAAGAGGTCTTCTTTTTCAAGGGTCCCTCGGCAACAAGAGGGCATCCGTGGAAAATCAGGGGCGGGAAACTGCAAGGTGACAACAGGAAGTTCTTTTTTACTGAAAGGGTAGTTGATCGCTGGAATAGTCTTCCACTTCAGGTGATTGAGGCCAGCTGCGTGCCTGATTTTAAGGCCAAATGGGATCGACACGTGAGATCTATTCACAAGGTAAAGGTAGGGGAGGGTCATTAGGGTGGGCAGACTGGATGGGCCGTGGGCCCTTATCTGCCGTCTATTTCTATGTTTCTATGTATATTGGTTTTATGTATTTTTTTGAAGAGTAGGGTTTTTGTTTCTTTTTTGAAGGTTTTGTAGTCTGTGGTCGAAGTCAGCAGATTGGTGAGTTGTCGGTCTATTTTCGCTGCTCTGGTGGCCAGTAGGTTGTCATGTATTTTTCTTCGTTTGACCTTTTTGGTTGGCGGGGGTGTGAATATTGTGTGGCTTCTCCTGTGTCTGGTTGAGGTGGATTGAGTTAGTCGATTGTTCCAGGAGGTAGGGCTGTCTCCGTTTATAGCTTTGAATAATAAACAGTGGAATTGCTTGTTAAAATGCCAATTATCAGCACTAATTAGCCTATTAGTCAACTAAATTACATGCGCAACTTGGGAACGCGAGCAAAATTGCGCGTACAATTATTGGCACTTTTCACAGAATTGGGCGTAAGGGACTGAAGCAAACATTTTATAGAATAGCACCTCGTGCTTATTTCTGAAATCGCCAGTGTACGTGCTACATAGTCGCATTATTAGCGCTTAATTTTTAACGCGCCTTATAGAACTGTCCTTTAATTCTCTAACATTTAGTGATACTAAAGGGGACCTGTCAGTTTTATCTCTGCTGTCACAGAATGTGTCTCTGGGTGGAGATCAAATCCAGAATGAATAATGCCGCCTCCTTCTAATCCCTCAGACAGAGCGAGCCCTGGCGTGACTGCTAATAATCTCACTACATTTCAGTGAGGCATGAGCCTAGAGAATGAAATCTCCCACGTCAATGTGTCTCATTTAAAAATGTCATTGTCCTCCAGACAATGAGGAGAGCAAACAATTCAGCTTTTTACCTTCTGCAGCTCGTGGGGGATGGTCCCAGGATTAACCAGGGCTGCCTCTTTTTTTTTTTTTTTTTTTGCTGAGTCCTGTGAGAAGTAATGATCTCATACGCTGGCACTGTTGGTATCTGTCATTTTCCTGAGACTAGATCATTTGTCTTTTTTTGTATGTATTTTTCTATCCATTTTCCCCGCAACGCTTTCCAAAATGGTTCATTTTTTGGTAGGTTGGTTAGAAACATAGAAGCATAGAATATGACGGCAGAAAAGGGCTATAGCCCATCAAGTCTGCCCACTCTAATGACCCACCCCCCTGACTTTACTCCCTTAGAGATCCCACGTGAATGTCCCATTTTCTCTTAAAATCTGACACGCTGCTGGCCTCAATCACCTGCAGAGGTAGACTGTTCCAATGATCGACCACCCTCTCTGTGAAGAAGTATTTCCTGGAATCACCACGAAATTTCCCTCCCCTGATTTTCAGCGGATGCCCTCTGGTGGTCGAAGGACCTATAGGACAGAAGATATCATCTTCCACCTCGATACGGCCCGTAACATATTTGAACGTCTCAATCATGTCCCCCCTCTCTCTTCGTTCCTCTAGTGAGTACAGCTGCAATTTATTTAGCCTTTCTTCATATGTGAGATCCCTGAGCCCCGAGACCATCCTGGTGGCCATTCGCTGAACCGACTCAATTCGCCGCACATCTTTCCGGTAGTGTGGTCTCCAGAATTGAACACAATACTCCAAATGAGGTCTCACCATGGATCTGTACAGTGGCATTATCACTTCAGGTCTCCTGCTGACAAAACCCCTGCGGATACAACCCATCATTTGCCTTGCCTTGGAGGAAGCCTTCTCCACTTGATTGGCAGCTTTCATGTCATCACTAATGATCACCTCTAAATCACGTGCCGCCGTGGTCCTAGCCAAGGTCTCACCATTTAGTGTGTAAGTTCTGCATGGATTTCTCTTACCCAGGTATATTACTTTACACTTTTTAGCATTAAAGCATAGCTTTGTTGTAAAGAAAAAAACCACTGGAAATCTTTAGTCAGACAGTATAAGTGTTGAGAGTTAGCCTAGTGTCATTATTTTAAAGGCCATATCAGTTGTGTAGCACAGAGGTTTAAAGTTTTGTCAGGTTCTTTTCTTCAAAATATAGGTAAGAAAATGCTGTTGAGGCATTTACTCTTTTTAGACTGCAGGAGACCTTGACTTTATTCCCTCTAAACTTTGCAGGAGTCCTCCATCTACAGACCTGCCAGTGGGTGGTGCTGTTTCACAATCACATTTTCAATAGTGAGGGTTAATCAAACTCTACTGGATTCCAGAGAATCAGCCTACAGCTAGTGATAGAAAACTTAGCGTTTTGGAAGGCCTTTATTTCTAATGGAGCATATGTTGATGCTACCAGAGCTTAACTATTCTCTCAGTGAAAAAAATGTTTCCTCCTTTTGGTTTTAAAATTATTACCCTGTAACTTCATCAAGTGTCCCCTAGTCTTTGTAAATCTTTATGCAGTAAAAAATTGATCCACTTATACCCATTCTATACCACTCAGGATTTTGTAGACTTCAGCCATCTCTTTTCCAAGCTGAAGAGCTCTAACCTCTGTAGTCTTTCCTCATACGAGAGGAGTTCCATCCCCTTTATCATCTTGGTCACCTTTCTTTGAACTTTTTCTAGTGCCGCTATATCGCAAGGTGAGGTTCCACCATTCAGCGAAATAGAGGCATTATAACATTCTTAATCTAGTTTACTATCCCTTTTTTTAATAATTCCTAGCATCTTCTTTGCTTTTTTGGCTGCTGCCGCACATTGGGTGGAAGGTTTCAGTGTATTGTCTACGATGACACCCAGATATTTTTTTGCATACAGACCCTAGCATCCAGTAATTATAATTATAATTTGGATTATTCTTCCCAATGTGCATCACTTTGCATTTTTCCACATTAAATTTTATCTGCCATTTGGACACCCAGTCTTCAAGTTTCCTAAGATCTTCCTGCAGTTTTTCACAGTCCACATGCGTTTTAACAACTTTGAACAGTTTAGTGTCATCTGCAAATTTAATCACCTCTCTCATAGTTCCAACTTTGAAATAATTTATAAATAAGTTAAATAGCACCGGTCCCAGTACAGATCCCTGTGGCACACCACTATTTACCCTCCTCCATTGAGAAAAATGGCCATTTAACACTACCCTCTGTTTTCTGTCCGATAATCAATTCTTAATCCACAATTGAACATTGCCTCCTATCCCATGACTTTCATGAGGAACTTTGTCAAAAGCTTTCTGGAAATCTAGATACAGTACATCAGCTGGCTTGCCTTTATCCACATGTTTATTCACACCTTCAAATAAGTCAAGCAAATTGGTGAGGCAAGACCTCCCTCGGCTTATCTTATAAATAAGTAGTGAATTTTCCCAAGCCCATCTTAATAAAGGCTTATGGAATTTTCTTATAGAAAATTATCCAAACCTTTGTTACTTTCAAACATTTTTTATTGAAAGAACAAAGTAAAACAATTATATAATACATATAGATATTCATTACAAATAATTTCACAAATTTTGAAAATTCAAATCCATATATTCATTAAATACTATCTTTCCTCCAAATATTTTATAAGACAAATCTTATTCCCCCCTCTGCCCCCTTCCCTTTCACCCCTCACCCCTTCCCAATCCCCCCTCCCTCCCAAGATGGAAGGTGACTAAGACAACCAGGTTTTGGGAAACCATGAAGACAACAATAGCTTCAATGTAATTCATTAAGAATCAAACTTCGTGCTCTAGGTGAAAGTTTTTGAATATAGGGGTCCCAAGTTTTCAAAATGAGACAAATTTGTCTAAGAGATCGACGAACCTCCCAAACCTCAAATAAAAGTACACGATGTAATTGGTTCCTCCAATGCCAAAAACTAAGAGGTTCTTTCTGCAACCAATATTGCATAATACATTTATGATCCACTACAGAACAATCCCATAATGATCCCAAATATGATAAGATGGCAGCCAAACCTTTGTTAAACCCTGCTATGCAAACTGCTTTTACCAAATGCAGTTGCAAGAAATAAGCAGGCTACTACTGTGTGTGCTACTCCATATGCGAGCTCTGTAGAAATCATGATTTGCATAGCAACATTAAACATTTAATCAATGTTGATTGAGACTTGATTTCAACTCATCATTCTACCTAAACAAAAACAGATAATCATAGGTGTTGATGTTCAGCGCTAATTAACGAGGAAGGAGAGATTCCTACTCAGTTTTTTAGATTGTAAGCTCTTCTGAGCAGGGACTGTCTATCTTAAAATATACAGCGCTGCGTATGCATTTCAGCACTATAGAAATAAGTAGTAGCAGTAGTAGTAACTAACATGCAGTGCGTTCCCAAAAGATATTCATTAGCGCAGAACTGGAGAGCGCAACTGAATATCCCGTCAGACTGCTGCAGCACAATCTGGTTACCAGGACCAGCTGGAGGTGGAGCCAGGAGTTGCCATTATTCAGCAGCAGTATCCATATAACTCAGGTTGCCATATGGCTCCAGACATCCGGGTTTTACTTCCACCGAAAGCAATGGAAGTAAGGAGATCAGATAGAGATAAGAACATAAGAATAGCCTCACTGGGTCAGACCAAAGGTCCATCAAGCCCAGTAGCCCATCCTCACGGTGGCCAATCCAGGTCACTAGTACCTGGCCAAAACCCAAGGGCAAACAGTGGCTTCCCCCATGTCTTTCTCAATGGAAGTAAAACCCGGATGTCTCAATCCGTCCTCCTTTCTCTGGAGCCATATGGTAACCCTACATATAACTGTCTGCTTAAATTAGGATAAGAAAAAGGCTGTCCTAAGTTTTAAAAACTTTCTTATTTTGTCAAACATTTGGCAAAGAAGACCAATAAAGCCTTGAAGGGATAAGATGTAGAAAGCAGGAATCTGTAGAAGAGCAGTTCAAGGTATAATTTCATTGTTTTCTTTTATTGTACTTTATTTGTATTATATGCAGTGTCACTTTAAATTTTGTATGTTACTTGTACACCACCAAGAACCCCTTGGTTGTGCGGTTAATAAACTAGAGGCCGACTGAATTTTGGTTTCAGTTAAAGTTATGGTGCTGAAACTGGCCCCAAATCCTTTTTCTGCCTGGTTTCAATTTTGGTCAAAAGGCTGAGGCCGTGGTTTCAGTTTCGGCAGAAACTGGCAGTGTGTTTTCAGTGAAAGCTGAAAATTTGTGCTTTAAGAACATAAGAATCGCCGCTGCTGGGTCAGACCAGTGGTCCACCATGCCCAGCAGTCCGCTCACGCGGCAGCCTCTGGTCAAAGACCAGCGCCCTAACTGAGACTAGCCCTATCAGCATACGTCTTTGTTCAGCAGGAACTGGTCTAACTTTGTGTTTCCCTTATAACAGCCTCCGGAAGAGCATTCCAGTTTTCTACCACTCTCTGGGTGAAGAAGAACTTCCTTACGTTTGCACAGAATCTATCCCCTTTCAACTTTAGAGAGTGCCCTCTCGTTCTCCCTACCTTGGAGAGGGTGAACAACCGATCCTTATCTACTAAGTCTATCCCCTTCAGTACCTTGAATGTTTTGATCATGTCCCCTCTCAATCTCCTCTATTCAAGGGAGAAGAGTCCAGTTTCTCTAATCTTTCACTGAATGGCAGCTCCTCCAACCCCTTAACCATCTTAGTTGCTCTTCTCTGGACCCTTTCGAGTAGCACCGTGTCCTTCTTCATGTGCGGCGACCAGTGCTGTACACAGTACTCCAAGTGAGGGCGCACCATGGCCCGGTACAGCGGCATGATAACCTTTTACGATCTGATCGTGATCCCCTTCTTTATCATTTCTAGCATTCTGTTTGCCTTTTTCGCCGCCGCCGCACATTGCATGGACGGCTTCATCGACTTGTCGATCAGAACTCCCAAGTCCCTTTCCTGAGAGGTCTCTCCAAGTACCGCCCTGGACATCCTATATTTGTGCATGAGATTTTTGTTACCTACATGCATCGCTTTACACTTGTCCACGTTGAACCTCATCTGCCATGTCGATGCCCATTCCTTGAGCCTGATTATATCACGTTGCAGATCTTCATAGTCCCCCTGCGTCTTCACTACTCTGAATAACTTCGTATCGTCCGCAAATTTAATCACCTCGCTCGTCTTACCTATGTCCAGATCGTTTATAAAGGTGTTGAAGAGCACGGGTCCAAGCACCAAGCCCTGAGGCACTCCACTGGTGACGCTGTTGTTCCTTTTCTCTCCCTCCCCCTCCCATTTGAACAAGAATTTCCTTTCCCCCATGCCCGCCTGTACATGTTCCCCTAAGGCCTATCTTACAATCTCTGGCTGTGTAGAGGTTAGTCAGGGCAAGAGCGATCCCCAGTCGCTCTTGCCCCTGCTGGCTCTACTCTCAAAATGTCTGACACCATGACCTCTAGTGGCAATGTGCTTTATTTTATTCCAGATTCTTCATCAGGCTGGTATAATGCCCACAGTATAGACCAGTATGTGCAGTCCTTTACTCTATTTTAGTAAGAATCTGTATTGTACTTGTCCTTTAAATACAAAACAGGAAATATCTCAATGCTACTTTCTCTTGTTATTTATGAAGAGTTTGGGTGAGCATTAAAATCTGGTAATCATGATTTTTTTTTTTTAACATGTTCTCAGAGGGTCCTTATTTAACTACATCTGCATTGACTTGGGAACCCAAACATGCCAGACTTGAGAAATATTTGTTCAAATGGCTCTCCCAGTTGTCAGCCTGTTCTTGCAGTTCCTGGGAATAATCTGTGGGTTTAGCAGAGGGCTGCCAGCAGCAAGTTCTGGCAATCCACATTGGGTCACATTCATACAACCAAACTTTAGTTTTCAGTTTTGGTTTCAGCTGCAATTTTGGTTTCGCCCATCACATTCATACAACCAAATTTTAGTTTTCAGGTTTTTGTTTTTTTTTAGTTCAAAGAGTTTTATTGATTTTATAAAAGATGAAATTGGTTTCAGCTGCAATTTTGGTTTCACCCGTCACATTCATACAACCAAACTTTAGTTTTCAGTTTTGGTTTCAGCTGCAATTTTGGTTTCGGCCAAAAGTGGCTGGATAGTTTCGGTGGCAGTTTTGGTTTCAGCTGAAACGGGAAAACACAGGTTTTGGTCAGCCTCTAAAACAGTGTCCCGCAAACTTTTCCAGCCAGCAGCACACTAAATGCAGTGCCCCGGCTGGAGGGCACCCGGAAGTTGATGCGATGACATTACGCACATGCATGATGTCATCACATCAACATCTGCGCATGTATTGCTGCGAACCCGCCGTTACAGGAGTCCAGGAGATGCAGGGAGAAGAGGAGAGACACCGGCCAGGAGGAGAGTCATCCACGCCAGCTGACTTCCTACAGGACGTGTCTCTCGCCGCAAGAGGCACGTCCTTTAGGCAAGCAGCCGGCATGGATGACTGTCCTCCTCGCCAGTGTGTCGCGGCACACCAGAAATCTCAGGAGTCATACTGATGTGCCTAAAATAAGTAAATAAACCAGCCAGCTCTCTGGGCACTTCCACTGCATAGCAGTGGTGCCTTGGTATCTCCCAGCAAGTTGACGTGTAACTATTTAGGGTCGGCACTCAGGTTTAATTTGGCTGCCGACAGACAATGTATACAGAAACACTGACGACTGCTGGCTGAATATTACTCCCTTAAGGTTCCTTCACTAAATCTGTATTACTAAACTGAGTGGAAGAAAGAAAGGAATAGGCTCTAAGAGTTTTACAATTTTTATTTCCTTTGTAAACTTCCTTCAAAAATATAACCTTAATTAAATACTGTGGGTGGATAATTAAAGGGTATTTTGTGTTTCAGCCTTTTTAAATCTTAAAGTCTGCTACTATACAAAGTTATTCTTTAATTACTTGAAAATTGCCTGCAGGATTCGGACAGATGTTAATCACATCTGCCCAGTGGCCCTGGCTGCCCAGTGGCCCCTCCAGTTGCCCAGGTTGTCCTCTGGCACTATCCAGCCACCACCAGAGGCTGCAATCAGCTGTTCTTGTGCATGTGCTATTTATTGATTTATTTTAAACAATTTAGAACCCACCTAAAACACAGTTCTAGATGTGGACATAAAATACAAGGCAGGTTCCTGACGTCGCTATAGTTAAAGTGCCCTTTTACAAAACCATGGTAGTGATGCTGCCACGATAAATGCCCCGAAGCCCATTCAGTTCCTATGGGTTTCAGTGTGTTTACCACAGCGGCATCACTACCACGGCTTTGTAAAAGACCCCATAACTGTGGAATGAATTGTCTTTAATGTTTTTGACAAATTCTTATTTATGAACTTCTGGGAAGATGGAAGATTTGGCATTTTGAAAAATTTTAAAAAACTTGGGTTTTTTTTTTAAAGGACTTATGATGTGGAAGGACTGTGCGGCAAATTAAGGCAAATAAGCGCGATGAATACCACTGAAGTCCCATTTTGTCTTTGAAACACTGCATGGAATTGTATCTAGAAACCTGCATTTAAAAACTGCATAAAGAAAAGTGTGTAAAGGGATTTTGAAAATTCTGAACTCACTGTGTAAAGGGTGACATAAAATACAAGAAATATACAGTAGATCTTATACAACACTGATGTTACAATCCAAGATATTTGACTGCATTATAAATAATTCAAGGTTATATGGGGTCAATATCTAATACAGGTCTCCCTCCGTATTCACGGTGATAGGGGATTAACATGGCTGCGAATACTGGAAAACCGCAAATAACTTTTTCATATGTTATTTGTGGTCTTCTTTTAAAAACCCTCCCGCATTTGGTGAAACCGCGAATAACAATCTCACGTTCCGGTGGATCACCCTTATTCCAACCTTACTTCATCCCCGCTCCCCATATTCAAACCTATCTTTGATGTCACCCGTTAACATTAAACCTACAACTAGCCCTGGGGCTTTCCCTTTCCCGCCCCCTCTGACGCAACCACTTTCCCTGTGCCGCGTCCCCTCTCGACTCAACTTCCTGTTTCCGGCGGGACACGGCGGAGGGAAAGCTCCGGGGTCGCCGCAGGCAACCCCGTGTAAATTACCACCCCTGCCGGTAACCTCAGAGACAAGTTTGAAGGTAGAACCAGTGGGGTTTGAGAATGAGCGAGAGATGCCAGATCTTGTTCGCAGTAGGAGCATGGAGGGAATGATACCGGACTGTGGATGGAGGGGGGGGGGAGGCATGATGACTGGGGAGAGTGAAAGAGAGAGGAAGATATCAGACTGTGAGAAATGGGGGAGGGGGATCCCTGATCCTTGAGTGCATATGCGTGTGACTTGGTCTCATTTGACTGATTCTTGAAAAGAGACTGGGACTCTGCGATTTTCTCTGTGCACGCTGGGAATCGGTGCTTGGAAAAACGCGGAAAAATTTTTCTCTGCAACATGGATGATGTCATTCGGGTGGGAAGAGCCAGAAATCAAAAAACCGCGAATAATTGAAATCGCTAGTGCAGAAACCGCGAATACGGAGGGAGAAGTGTAAAAGAAACTAGGGTCCAACCTTTGACCGCATTACGTGATTCTTCATTATATCAAACAATGTTATATGGAATCTATGGTGTAACATAAGAACATAAGAATTGCAGATGCTAGGTCAGATCAGTGGTCCGTCGTGCCCAGCAGTCCGCTCACGCGGCGGCCTTCTGGTCAAAGACCAGCGCCCTGAGACTAGCCCTACCTGCGTACGTTCCATTTCAGCAGGAACTTGTCTAATTTTGTCATGAATCCCTGGAGGGTGTTTTCTGATTTTGCCTTGAATCCCTGGAGGGTGTTTTCTGATTTTGCCTTGAATCCCTGGAGGGTGTTTTCCCCTATGACAGACTCCGGAAGAGCTTTCCAGGTTTTCACCACTCCTTACGTTCGTACGGAATCTAACCCCTTTCAATTTTAGAGAGTGGCCTCTGGTTCTCCCTACCTTGGAGAGGGTGAACAACCTGTCCTTATCTACTAAGTCTATTCCCTTCAGTACTTTCAATGTTTCAATAACAATAAAACATAATCCCCCTCCTTTACAAAGTCGTGCTAGCATTTTTAGCGCCGGCCGTGGCGCTAACAGCTCGGATACTCATTGCAATTCTATGAGCGTTGGAGCTGTTACTGTGGCGGCCGATGCTAAAAACACTAGCACAGCTTTGTAAGGATTACTGCATGAGCCCATCCCGCCATCTATTTTGTAGGCAATAAGGACTCTCATATGGTGATTACCTGTGCTAGCCAATTAACGCAAGGCATTCCCACTCTCCGTCTCAAACACGCCCCTGATCAAACAAATCTTTCCCACTTTTTAGCATAGGGTTAGTACGCACAGATCCCACAGCTACCATGAGGACCCCTGAGCCTGTCCTGTTGTAGTGCCTTTTTAACCTACAGTAAGCTAAAATGACCGGGTTACCCATTCCAGAAGGGAGACTTTTTGGCCAGTCCTGGATTTCTGCCAACCTCGTCCTGGTGCATTATGGGATCTGTAGCACTGATTTCATTGGATAGAATCATGGACTACACTTACTGCACTGCTTTGGGATGTAATTTTAAGACCAGGACTGGCCAAAGAGTCTCCTTTCCGTAATGGGTAACCTGATCACTCTAAGGTAAACACACATTAGTGCTTACTGCATCTTAGTAAAAGGACCCTTTAGGCTAGACATCCGGATTTGCCTGGACATGTCCTCTTTGTAGGACGGCTTTTCAAAACCTGGCATTTTGTCTGGGTTTTGAAAAGCTTCTTCTTTGGGACTGCGTTGGGAGGGCATCTGCGCATGCGCGGATGCCCTCCAGACCGAAGAGGACAGGTAGAGAGGGCGTGGCCAGGGCGTGATGTGAGCGGGGCGGGGCAGGGCGATGGGTCCAGATTTTATTTAACTACAATCTGGTAACCCTACTTTAGGCTATTAGGGCTAATTCTCAAAAGGTCACCTAAAGTGTGTGTGCCAAGCACAAAGGCCCTGATTCTATAAAAGACACCTACAGTTAGGCGCCTAGATCGTTGCGTCAAGCCGATCTAGACACCTAACTTAATTTTTTTTAATTGGCTTGATTGCCACTGACAATTGAAAGCACCATTAAAATCCAAAAATATCATTAAAAAATGAATTAACTGGTAGGTGCCTATCACTTTGAGTAGGCGTCTACACCAAGAAGCTTATCAGCAAGTAGGCATGATTAGGGGCGGATTAAGGACAGATTCGGCGTAGAGTCAGGGCATGGAATGACTTAAGCTCTGGTAGGCGCCTACCTTAGAAAACCCTGGCCTAAATGGCAGTGTGTATGAACGCATAGATACCGCTAGGCATGATTCTATATATGGTGGCTAGTGGATGATTGACAACTACGCCAAACAGTGCCTAGAAGCCATTTATAAAATCAGGGCCAAATTCTATAAAGGCAGTTACTCAGTAATTTCCCTTATAGAATACCGGCCTAGGGCCACAGTTACACACCTAACTTTAGGCATGAGCGCTCATGCTAGCTTGATGACTAGTGTAAATGCTCATAGAATTCCTCGCTGGGACATGCTAAAAACCTCTAGCGCAGCTTGATAAAGGGAGGTAGGTGCAAGTATGTACGTAACTGGAAATTACTGCTAGTTAATACCAGTTAACCCCAATTATAGCCAATTCATGATTGTTAATATCAGTTAGCAACTGTTTTATAAATTGCACACGCATTTTTGTGCCCTAAGTTTGAAGATCGGCACACCAGATTATAGAATTAGGGGGTTAGCTTCTTTTTCTTTCTTCTCTTAGAAATAATTTTGATGTGTTGTGATCAAAAGGCATTCTATCAAGCTGACGAATATACCAAACTGTGATTTCCACAATTTCCCCCGACTATCTTTTTAACTAGCAAACGTGCATTCCGCATTAAGTTTAGGTTGTCGACTGACATTATAGATCCTGTGGCACGACAGCACCTGTTGATTGTACATGCGTTGTACCGGCACATGAGACCTTCACTGAGAAATTCTGTCTTGCGGTTCAGGAAAAGGATGTTGCTCCAGATCACACGCTGCTGAAGAAGGTGAAAGACGCTGCTTGCCAGATAGAAGAACTGTCCCGGTGTAATCCAGCAGGTGGCCGCAGACCAGAGATCTCCCCCATCAATGACTTCTTCCTGGCTCTTGCCATCTGTAATACAGTGATGGTGTCTACAGCAACTGAGCCCAGGCAAAGGGTAAGTCTGCTGAAAGCCCTTCTGTGGGATTGATTGGATGTTGTAGGGAAGGGGTAAAACGCGGACCTCACGGACCTGACGGACCTCGCGGATCTAAACCCGTACCGCCTTAAAAATCTGAGGTCCGTGTCGGTCCGTGTCCGTGGCGCTTGTAATTGCTGTCGCTGACAGACCTTGATGAGATTTTTGCACTGACGGATCCGTCTCAGCATAGGGAGGGAAAAGTGTTAGGATCCGTCAGTGCTAAAAATCTCTTCCAGGTCTGTCAGAGCCAGAGGCTAGTGCTGGAGCGGCAGAGCAGAAGCCAAGAGAGCAGGGACTTAGGTTTCGGACGTGCGTTATGGAAAAGAAGTCTCCAAACTCCAGCACTAGCCTCTGGCTCTGACAGACCTGGAAGAGATTTTTAGCGCTGACGGATCCTAACACTTTTCCCTCCCTATGCTGAGACGGATCCGTTAGTGCAAAAATCTCATCAAGGTCTGTCAGCAACAGCAATTACAAGCGCCACGGACACGGACTGACACGGACCTCAGATTTTTAAGGCGGTACGGGTTTAGATCTGCGAGGTCCGCGTTTTACCCCTTCCCGATGTTGTGTATCTTTTGTGAAACAATCTGCTGAAGAGACCTGGCTGCAAGGCTGGTGCAAGCATATCAGATACCTATGGTGAGCTTTCAGACTCGGGTGTCCTTAATTAACTTTTAGGCCTGTAGTCTCCTACCTTCTCTCCTCCCTCTCCCCTCCAAGATTTGATAGTCCTCAATACATAACTCCTAAAATTATCCTTTAAAATTATATCAACGTGTAAAAAATGCACACCGGTGAGTGAGTCTGTGAGTTTCTGTGACTGTCAGAACTTGTTGCTTAGATGTTCTTTACCACTCCACCCCCACCCCCAGAAGCTGCAACTTAGGCAACTGCCTAGCCTATGTAGCAGTTAAGCAGGGCCTGCCTTGTAGTTTTCAGCAGGGCACCAGGCAGGAGCCTATTCTATAGGGCAGAGGTAGAGAACTCCGGTCCTCGAGATCCATATTCCAGTCGGGTTTTCAGGATTTCCCCAATGAATATGCATGAGATCTATTTGCATGCACTGCTTTCAATGCATATTCATTGGGGAAATTCTGAAACCCCGACTGGAATACGGCTCTCGAGGACCGGAGTTCCCTACCCCTGCTATAGGGGTAAATTTTCAGCACGGCAGCAACTGTATAATTATATATGTTTCCCAGGCTGCAGATTAACAAAAAAGCAGCTCATGTGGTTGGCATCTGGTGCCAACAGATAAGTAGCTTTGAATATAACTTGTTTCAAGTTTATTATAAAAGTTTGATTAATCGCCTATTCCAAGTTCTAGGCGATGTACATTAAATAAAAATACAAAATTATGGGAAACATATCTCACAAACACGAATTTAGACAAGTTAAATCAACAAATACAAACAATCCTAGGCTAAATCTAAGTCTTTTTTTAGTGATATAAAAACATGTCAGTTTGGATCACTTGAATTCTAGGACATATCAAAGCACATTGTGATGTTATTAAGCATCATGAAATGGTCAAAACATATCTTTGTTTAAGTTGAATACAATTATTATAAAGAACCTTATTTATTAAACTAAACTAAACTAAACCTTAAGTTTATATACCGCATCATCTCCACGGATGTTGTGGAGCTCGGCACGGTTTACAAGAACTTAAAATATAGGAAGAGAAGGAAAAAAAAGGTTTACATGAACTTATATATAGAAGAGAAGAGTAAGGGGGGATAGAATTACATTTTAGTGAAAAGCCAGGTTTTCAGTTGCTTGCGGAATAATTGGAGGGAGCCCAGGTTCCGCAGCGGGGTAGTAAGGTCGTTCCAAAGACCTGTGATTCTGAAGAGAAGGGATTTTCCCAGTTTGTATTCCCTGGTATTATATTTTTGTTTCCCACAGTTAAAGTTATTTTTGTTTTAAATTTTTGTATTCATTTTTACATATTACAAGTGTAACATAAAAAGACGTGATCTTATAAATAAACACTTGATGTTCCTTAATATAACATTTAAAATACAACATATCATTCTATAATCATATTCTGTAATATCTTGAATATTATGTAATACATAAAATATGTAAAACAATTAATATTAAAATAGAAAACCTTCCCATCCCCTCCCCACCCATTGCAGAAATACCAACCTAATACAGCAAAAATATTGAGAAATTCATATATATTATGAGATGAATAAAATAATACCCACCCACATCACAGTTAAAGTTGTATCTATAAGCGCTTTTTTCAGAGAGTCTTAGCTTATCAAACAGGATAAGAGTTTTAGGGCTAGCTGTTTTAGTGCACGCACCGGATTAGCGCGCGGTAGCCGAAAATCTACCGCCTGCTCAAAAGGAGGTGGTAGCGGCTAGGGCACTATTCCGCAAGTTAAGGCCCTAGCGCGGCTTTGTAAAAGGAGCCCTTAGTAAGTTAGCATCAGGATCAAGTTCTTATCAGGTTTTTAGAAAGAAGCCGAAGACCCATTTATTTGATAAATTTTACAAGTGAGCTTATAACGTACAGTTTTCTTGCCTCTTGTAAACCGCTTAGAACTGAAAGGCATGGCGGTATATAAGTGGATTGTTATGTCGTATTGTGTTGATGACAACCTTATGCATATGAAAATTCACAGAGGCAGTGGTAGGGGCTTGTCGGCCAATCTTGTGATCCAGTTGACCTTCTTATTTACATTTCCTTCTGTTAAATTATGTCGTTATAAAAGATTTCTGGAGCGAACTCTCTCTTTTCAAGCTGCTAAATGGAATGGTTGGTTCGGTAAAATTACGTTATCTTATCTTGATTTTAGAAAATTATTGAAGACCCAACTATTTGAAAAATTTGTATCCTAACTGGTTTTCTCTTTTAAAAAATTTTATGCTTCTTTTATGTAACGTATCACCTTTTAAATTGCATTTTTACTGTACGATTGGTTCTTATTTTGTTGTAAACCGTTTAGAACTTTTCTTTTAAACTGTACTTTTTTAAAATCATATTCTCCATTGTAGGATCAGTTCTTTGCTTAGACTTGTATTTTCCTTTTAAATTGTATTCTTCACCGTATGACTAGTTGTAAACCACCTAGAACCAGTTTTGGTTAAGCGGTATATAAAAAATAAAATTATTATTATTATCATGATATAGAAAAGAACCTGGGCTGCTCGTTTCATCACTGTCACCTATAGCACAGGCCATTTTGATATGTTACAGCTCAGGTAAGAGGTCACGTTGTAATTATCTCCTTCTCTTGTGCACATTTCAAGGTTACAGAGCCACCCCAACTGAAGCTACCAGGGACATCCATAGAGAAGTTTCAGCAGATGTTCCAGAAGCTAAAATTCATGAGACTTAGTCAGTCATCTTCTTCAATGCAGTCCAGCTCAGATTTTGGAGCAAAAGGCAATAGAGTGAGCCCAACCACTAATGAACTGGACAGAGACAGTTCGGGAGATGGGAACTTTGTGAGTAGAGAGGACTCTTCAGTCAGCAAAGACAGTATAGACAGCATCAAGAACATCATGGCTTCAGTTGCCCAAAGTCCAGAGGAGACCGAACTTTGTTATGAGGCCGAAAGCCCAGATGAAGCTGCACTGGTACATGCTGCAAAAGCTTACAGTTTCACACTCGTATCCCGGACCCCTGATCAGGTGACGGTGAGGCTTCCACAAGGAACCCTTTTGACTTTTGAACTTCTTTACACATTGGGCTTCGACTCGGTGAGAAAGAGAATGTCGGTGGTTGTGCGACACCCACTGACAAAGGAGATAATTGTATACACCAAAGGAGCAGACTCAGTCATCATGGACCTTTTAGAGGACCCTGCAAGAGGTAATTAAAATCTCCTAGTACATTAACATTATTGCATGTTTTATACCATTCATAATATTCTCTACATTATCTGCATGTCCCCAAGGGCATTCTGAGGTAGAGAATGTTAGTGAGTTAAGGCTTCTCCAGATAGACAAATGCTTCCAAGCTTTTTAGAGATGTTACCATAGCAACCCCTAGTATTCTCCTTCTCCTGTAGAGATAAAGTGCATACTTTACTGAACCAGTGTTCTGAATACAGAATAGATTACTTAAGACTCATAGGCAATGCAGAGCAAGTGTATTCTGTGTCTGAAATAACCTGAAGGCCTAGAAATGCCAGACTTCATAGTAGTACATTTTAAAGCATTTATATAAGACCTACACCCATTAAAAAAAAAAAAAACAACCCCATACATACATGCATACATACATAGATCTCTTAATTCTATAAAAAGTGCTGAAAACTGTGTGTACAAATTTGCACGTGCAATTTAATTGAATAACTAATTAATACCAATTCACGTTTCAACAAGCAATTATTGACACTA
Source organism: Geotrypetes seraphini (assembly GCF_902459505.1). Classification (NCBI taxonomy): domain Eukaryota; kingdom Metazoa; phylum Chordata; class Amphibia; order Gymnophiona; family Dermophiidae; genus Geotrypetes; species Geotrypetes seraphini. The sequence goes on from NC_047101.1 coordinate 37,905,411, forward strand.
ATTAGAGTTAATTACAAGTTATACATTTTGCCCAAATGAGTCAAAAAAGGGGTTGTGGAAATGGGCAGATCATGGACGGATCGGGGGCATTTCATTCAGTGAGAAATTTGACGCAGGAAAAAGGTAGGGCAGAATTTCTCTCTGCTTTTACAGCAGATGAATTTAGTGTATTTTTTGAGGCTAAGGTGAGGAATATCCTTGATATCATCCCATTGGTAGGTGAGGTTGAAGGTTTCAGTTGGATAATGTGGCAACTTGGGTAGACCAGAAACAAATGACGGTAGGTGTGGTAAGAGTGGATACCATAGCTGGTTTTAAAAAGAGTTTGGACAATTTCCTGGAGGAAAAGTCCATAGTCTGTTATTGAAGGGAAGCCACTGCTTGCCCTGGATCGGTAGCAGGGAATGTTGTTACTGTTTGGGGTTCTGGAATCTTTTGTTACTCTTTGGGGTTCCAGAATCTTGCTATTCTTTAGGATTCTGAATGGAATGTTGCTACTCCTTGGGTTTTGGCCAGGTACTAGTGACCTGGATTGGCCACCATGAGAATGGGCTTCTGGGCTTGATGGCCCATTGGTCTGACCCACTAAGGCTATTCTTATGTTCTAATTTTGCAATCATGTTGTCCAACCATTTCTTCAGGGGACTTGTGTTCACCCATTTTGTTGAGAACAATGGGTATGATGGTTCCGACTGTTATAACAACTTCAGTAGATTTGATATTATGTCAGGGGGGTACTTCCAAAACCATTGTTTGACCAGTCATTAAAGACTCTAGATTACACGTTGATCAGATTTCTTAATTTTAATCCGATACCTGTTTTGCCAACTCTATCAACAATTGTTGAAAAAAATAGTTTATTATCAGTTAGACGAACAATTGCAGCAGTGCAGTGTACTGGATGTGAATCAATATGGTTTTCGCAAGGCTCGCAATACAGAATCATTATTGGTGGCCCCATTGGACAAGATTTGTGGTGGCTTCAATCAAGGTATTCAGTACCTAATGGTGTTTCTTGATATTTCTGCAGCGTTTGATATGCTGGATGCTTCAAGGAACAGTTTTACAGTGGTTTGAATCTTTTTGGAATAACAGAATGTAGGGGTGTCGGGTCAAAAGCGCGCGCAGACAACTGAGTGCAACTCGGAGGCGCGCGCCAAAGAAAATGACTGTTTTAAAGGGGTCCAACGGGGGTGTGTGGGGGGGAACCCCCCCACTTTACTTTATACAGATCGCACCGCGTTGTGGGGAGTTTGGGGGGTTGTAACCCCCCCACATTTTACTGAAAACTTTACTTTTTCCCTAAAAAACTGAGAAACAGTTAAGTTTACAGTATAATGAGGGCAGTTACAACCCCCCAAACCCCCCCACAACGCCACCGTAATCTGTATTAAGTAAAGTGGGGGGTTCCCCAACAAAACCCCCCGTCGGAGCCCCTAAAAACACTCTTTTTCTTTGGCGCGCTTCCGTCTTGCGCTCAGTTGTCGGCGTGCGCCTTTGTCTTCGGCGGTTTTGTCTATGAACCGAATGTAGGAGGTGTGTGTGGGAAGCATTTTTTTCTATGCATAGGGAGGTGGGTAGAGGTGTACCGCCAGGATCTGCTTTATCTAATCTGTATTTCTGAGTCTCACGATGCCTAAATAGGTTCAAGGCGACTTATAATATAAGGAATTACAGATGTATATACTACATTATATTATAGCACTTCAAGGAGGACCGAGTTATGAATGGAGTAACGGGGAAGGGAGGATTGAGGTTCTATAACCGTACCAGTATAACACTTGAAGTGGCTATGAGATTTAATAATAATAACTTTATTTTTTCTATACCACCACAATCTTGCGACTTCTAAGCGGTTTACCGTGAAGAGAGCTGTACAATCAGTGAATTACAGTGATTACAGTGTACAGTTAGTGAGAAACATAATATTAGCATGTTACAGTAATGAGGGCTGGACAGCCAGCGAATTTAGAATACAATAGGCAAAAAATGTCACTGAAGAGACAATGAAAAAAACAGAATACAATTTGTGAGAATACGCAATATCAACATATTGGATAATAGTTGGGGTTTTTTTTTGTTGTTTATTTTTAAAAGGAGGGGAGGGGGGTATCTGTCTAGGAGATAAATCTATCGAACAGAGCTGTCTTAATTTCTTTCCAAAAAGGGCCGTAGGTCAACCGGGCTCCGTTGATGAAACCGTCCAACCAGATTTGCTGTTTGCTAGCTTGAAACCTAAAGGTACTGTCCATAAAGGATCTGTATTTGCAATCAGTGATCTTTGGATAGCCAAAGAGATTGCGATTTCTAATTGTCCTCATGGGGATGTATAGTTCGAAGTGAGGTAGGAGATAGGTGGGGGCCATTCCCCACATCAGTTTATAGCAAAAGCAATAAAATTTGAATAATAATCGTGCCTCCACTGGCAACCAGTGTAGCAGTTTATAGTACATAAGAACATAACTTAAGAACATAAGCAATGCCTCCGCTGGGTCAGACCTGAGATCCATCGTGCCCAGCAGTCCACTCACGCGGCAGCCCAACAGGTGCAGGACTTGCGCAGTAATCCTCTATCTATACCCCTCTATCCCTTTTTCCAGCAGGAAATTGTCCAATCCGTTCTTGAACCCCAGTACCGTACTCTGCCCTATTACACCCTCTGGAAGCGCATTCCAGGTGTCCACCACACGTTGGGTAAAGAAAAACTTCCTAGCATTCGTCTTGAATCTGTCCCCTTTCAACTTTTCCGAATGCCCTCTTGTTCTCTTATTTTTCGAAAGTTTGAAGAATCTGTCCCTCTCTACTCTCTCTATGCCCTTCATGATCTTGTAAGTCTCTATCATATCCCCTCTAAGTCTCCTCTTCTCCAGGGAAAAGAGTCCCAGTTTCTACAATCTCTCAGCATATGAAAGGTTTTCAATACCTTTTATCAGATGTGTCGCTTTCCTCTGAACCCTCTCGAGTAACGCCATATCCTTCTTAAGCTACGACGACCAATATTGGATTCAGTACTCCAGATGCGGACGCACCATCGCCCGATACAACGGCAGGATAACTTCTTTCGTTCTGGTAGTAATACCCTTCTTGATTATACCGAGCATTCTATTCGCTCTCTTAGCGGCCGCTGCGCACTGTGCCGTCGTCTTCATTGTCATGTCCACCATTACCCCCAAGTCCCTTTCTTGGGTACTCTCCTTCAATAACATCCCTCCCATTGTATAGCTGTACCTCGGGTTTCTGCTTCCCACATGTAGTACTTTACATTTCTCAACGTTTCCAACTATTCCGAAAACAACTGAAAACTTGGCTTTTCTCTAGCATGTAATAATCTCTTCTCCTGATTACATCCCCTCTTTTTATGCTTTGTAAACTCTTTCTCTTCTCTCTTCCCATATTTTTTAAACTCTGTAAACCGTGTCGAGCTCCACTTCAGTGGAGAAGATGCGGTATATAAACCTAAGGCTTAGTTTAGTTTAGTTTAGTTGAACTTCATCTGCCATCCCGTCGCCCATTCCCCTAGTTTGTTCAAGTCCCTTTGCAATTATTCGCAGTCCTCTTTAGTCCGAGCTCCACTAAATAGTTTGGAGTCGTCCGCAAATTTTAATATCTCACACTTTGTCCCTGTTTCTAGATCATTTATAAATATATTAAATAGCAGCGGCCCAAGCTCCGAGCCCTGCGGGACACCACTTGTGACTAATAGGGACTAGTAGGGACTAATGTGTTTGCTTTTCTTTAGACCGAATATTAAGCGGATGGCCGTGTTTTGCACTATTCTTAATTTTCTCACAGTTTTTTTTTGGGTATACCCACATAAATGATGTTGCAGTAGTCTAGGGTGGATAGAATCATTGACTGTACCAGTAGTCTGAAAGAAAGAGGGTCAAAATATTTTTTGATGGTTTTTAATTTCCAAAGTGTAAAGAAGCACTTTTTTGTCACCAAGTTCGTGTGTTCGATCAAGGTCAGGTGGGTGTCTAAGGTGACAGGTTATTTTGATTTAGTTGTCTATAGTGTGTATGGTTTCAAAGAAGAGAGTTTTTAATGTAATAATCTGTGGTGCTGCTTAATCTGTACCAGCTTCCCTTATGTAAATTGATAAAACAATTAGGTATATCATATCGGCTATATGCTGATTTCTATACAATTTTTTCCCAATAGAAGGGTCTCTGATGTTGAGTGTGCCGAGGTTAAATGAAATTCTAGACACCACCAGGAACTGGATGGTAATACTCAATTCTGTCTTTAGCCTTTTCTTCTATCCATGATTCAACTGATGTTTTATTCCGTAAAATAACTCTCAACTGGAAAATTGCTAATAGGGTAATGCCGAATGTTGCAAAGACTAAGGGCTTCTTTTACTAAGGTGCGCTAGCGTTTTTAGCGCACGCAGGAAATTACTGCGCGCTACGCTTCTAGAACTAACGCCAGCGCGCGCTAATCCGTGCGTTAAAGCCCTAACGCGGCTTAGTAAAAGGAGCCCTAAGGTTAAGCTTGCGTCTAGAGATTTTGATCCTGAAGCTACTACTTGTAGCTCTGTGCTAAATACATCAATGCATTTTTCTACTGATGTGCGATATTTGGGTGCGATATAGATCGGCAGTTGTCTTTTAAGCCTCATCTTCGGCCGCTTTTATCAAGCTGCGCTAGAGCTTTTAGCGTGGACCAGCATGGTAAATGCTCCGACGCTTATGGAATTCTTATGAGCGATGGAGCACTTACCCCACCGGCCCGCGCTAAAAACATCTAGCGCAGCTTGATGAAACAGAGGGCAAGAATGCTGAGCAAGCTTCAACCGTGCATGGCTAAATATGACTCGAAACAAGTGTTCCAGTAGCATTGTGTTTTGAGTGTTTCCAGCTTCCAGTTTGCATGCCTTACAGGTGGCACAGAATTCAATCATTCGGTTGCTATGTGGGATTATCAAATTTGAGCAGGTTTCTTCATACTTGTTTACAATCTACTGGTTATCAATGGAATTTCGTGTGAAGTATAAACTGTTATTGGTGGTTTATCAGCGTCTCAAACAGCAGTCATCAAAATATTTGCAAGATTGTTTAATACCGTTATGTACCGTCAAGATCATTGCGCTCCACAGCCCTTTCAGAGCCCTTTTGGTTGTTCCTTCACAGAACAATTATATTTAGAAGCAGTAAGGAATTTCCATGTGAAAATTGTGGATAAAGCTTCTAAACCAACTCACAAAATAAGGAGCTATACATATGGAACTATACCAAACTAGATTGTAAGCTCTTCCGAGCATGGACCGTCTAATAAATATCAAAATGGCATCAAGCTGCCCCATATGCCTGGAATAAACTACCTGAGTTTGTCTGCCTAGCCCCTTCCCTTACCTTGTTTAAATAGACTGAAAACCCGCCCTTGTTCAAATGTAGCCTGAAAACCTACCTTTTTGAGATAGCTTTCAACTCAACCCTTCTCCCCTCTGCTCAGCACCCTAATCAATAGCACCACTCCCACTAACTGTATCCCCTAATACTGTAGTGCACTTCTCCCTCCGTATTTGCTGTGATAGGGAATTAACAGACCTGCAAAAACAGAAAAACTGTGAATATGGTGAAACCGTGAATAACATGGTGGGAGACCTGGCCTGTTCCTGAAGGAGAGGCAAAACACATAAGAACATAAGAACATAAGCAGTGCCTCCGCCGGGTCAGACCATAGGTCCATCCTGCCCAGCAGTCCGCTCCCGCGGCGGCCCAAACAGGTCACGACCTGTCCAAATCACCAGAAGGGGCCCCCATGCCACCTTGGTTTCCTATTGAGTCCTATCTTCCCATCAAAGTCCTAGCCCTCCGGTCTTGCACATGCACGACCTGGTCGGGTTTCTATACTTATTTTCTGGTTAGCTTTCTCAGTATCCCACGATCCCTTTATCCCTCAGGAATCCGTCCAGTCTCTGTTTGAATCCTTGTACCGTACTCTGCCCAATCACGTCCTCCGGTAGCGCATTCCAAGTGTCCACGACCCTTTGGGTGAAAAAAAACTTCCTTGCATTCGTTTTGAACCTATCTCCCTTCAGTTTCTCTGAATGCCCCCTCGTACCTGTTGTCCCCTTCAGCCTGAAGAATCTGTCCCTATCCACCCTCTCTATGCCCCTCATGATCTTGAAGGTCTCTATCATATCACCCCTGAGCCTCCTTTTTTCCAGAGAGAAGAGCCCCAGCCTATCCAACCTCTCGGCGTATGGGCAGTGTTCCAGCCCTCTTACCAGTTTCGTTGCTCTCCTTTGGACTCTCTCGAGTACCGCCATGTCCTTCTTGAGGTACGGCGACCAATATTGAACGCAGTATTCCAGATGTGGACGCACCATCGCTCGATACAATGGCATGATGACTTCCCGCGTCCTGGTTGTTATGCCCCTCTTTATGATGCCCAGCATCCTGTTGGCTTTTTTCGAGGCTGCTGCGCACTGTGCAGATGGCTTCAGTGATGCATCCACCAGCACACCCAAGTCTCTCTCAAGTCTGCTGTCTCCTAACAATGCCCCCCCCCCCCCAATTTGTAGTTGAACAACGGGTTCTTTTTCCCTATATGCATGACCTTGCATTTTTCCACGTTAAAGCGCATTTGCCATTTGTTCGCCCAGTCTTCCAGCTTGTCCAGGTCCCTTTGCAGGTCCTCACACTCCTCCCTGGATCTAACTCTGCCGCACAGTTTGGTATCGTCTGCAAATTTTATAACCTCGCACTTTGCCTCCTTTTCCAGGTCATTGATAAATATGTTGAAGAGTAACGGCCCCAGCACCGATCCCTGTGGCACACCGCTCTTGACTCCCCGCCAGTCAGAGTATTGTCCCTTTACTCCGACTCTCTGCAGTCTACCCGACGGTGAAGAAAGTGCCGGGAATCAGCGATTTTCTCTGTAAACGCTTGGAATCAGAGATTTCTCTATGCAAGTTGACGTAATTTGGGGGGAGGAGCCAGCAAGCTAAAAACCGCGAATAATCGAAACCACAATTGCTGAAACCACGAATACGGAGGGAAAAGTGTAGTATTAGTAGTAATAATCACGTATTAGTAATGGCAATGTAGTGGGTTGAGATCCTGGTGAACATTCCCACCACAGCTCCTTGTGACCTTGGGCAAGTCACTTAACCCTCCATAGTCCCAGGTACAAAACTTAGATTGTGAATCCACCAAGGACAGAAGAAGTACAGGCAAAGAATGTGTACAGCGCTGCCTATGTCTAGTAGAGCTATAGTCCCATAGGCCCATGGTTTAATTGCTCCTTCGTTTACCTGGCTATGATTGGATAACAGCAGTGTTATTTTGATAAAGATGGTATAACAACTCAGAGTCCCCAGACTATATAAAAATTTAAGCTATGAGGTATTGCAAACATCATAAAAAGTCCATATTTCATACAGACCAGCACAGAGCTCATTTTTTGGGAACTGACTGCTGCTGTATTCAGTGCCCTTTTCAAGTCTGGCTTCAAGGTTTTAGGCTCGATTGGGGAAAATCTGTGACCAGAATAACTTATACAGTTTTGCATCATTATTTTACAGCGAGCGCGAATGAGGGCAAGAAGCATCAAAAAATACAAGGAAGAACTCAAAGGCATCTGGACTGGTATGCAAGAGATGGCCTGAGGACCCTGTGCATAGCAAAAAAGGTAGGAAAAACAGAACACAGTTCTATCATTCTTATCCTTCACTGAGAGGGTGGTAGTTATCTGACACAGCTCCAGCAGAGGAGAAGGGAAAGAAAACTTGAAAGATGGACGTGTGCAAGGAGAAGACGTGTGAAGGACAGTTCTATAACTGGGTGCCTGCAGATATGCATCAATTGGGCAAAATTACTCGTGAGAATACATAAGAGCTAGCAGGGTGCAAAAGCACTATTCTTTAAGTAAGTGGCAAAGGAGGTATTCACATAGTAGTCACGGGGCCTGGGCCTCCTCACCTTTGGCTCAGGACTAGAGTTATCAGATGACAGGTCAAAAGCGCGTGACGACAACCCAGCGCAGACAACTGAGCGCAAGGCGGAAGCGCGCTGAAGAAAAACAGTATTTTAAGGGGCTCCGATGGGGGGTGGGAGGGGGAACCCCCCCCACACTTTACTTAACAGAGATCGCGCCGGCGTTGTGGTGGGTTTGGGGGGTTGTAACCCCCCACGTTATACTGAAAACTTCACTTTTTCCCTAAAAAAGAGTGAAAAAGTTAAGTTTCCAGTAAATGAGGGGGTTACAACCCCCCAAACCCCCCACAACGCCGGCACGATCTCTATTAAGTAAAGTGGGGGGTTCCCCACCAATACCCCCCATCGGAGCCCCTTAAAATACTGTTTTTCTTCGGCGCGCTTCCGCCTTGCGCTCAGTTGTCTGCGCTGGGTTGTCGTCGCACGCTTTTGTCTATGAACCAGGTATCCAGATTAACCCAGACATGTCCTCTTCTTAGAGGGATGTCCAGGCATCCGGATGGCTTTTCAAAACCCAACACTTTGTCCGGGTTTTGAAAAGCGTCGAGCTCGGGGCTGCATCTGGAGGGCATGTGCGCGTGTGTGGATGCAACGCGGTGATGTCACATGCCCGTGCGCATGCGTGTGACATCATCATGTCACACCTGCGCATGTTCGGAAGCCCTCCAAACATGGTTCTGAGCTCGAGAAGAGGTTTGGGGGCGGGGCTGAGGCATAACGGGGTGTGACGGGTGAAACAGGGCAGGGCTGCGTGGAACTAGGTGGGCGGGGCCACTTGTCTGGATTTTACCCTTCTCAAGGTCCGGATCTAGTAACCCTACTCAGGACCTCTCTGCTTCCTTGGCTGGCAGAGGTGCCAAGCCCTGCCAGCCGAAGACTTCTCCTTCGTAAGTCATGCATTCAGCGGCATTTAATACAGTTCAGCTTCTAATGCCGGATCTCGCACATGCTCAGTTCAGCTCTAACTGAGCATGCCCAGGACAGCTGGCATTCGCAGCCAAAACATGCCTGAGTGTCGTTGCAGGGATGACCCAAGTAGGAGATTCCTTTGACTGGCACGGCGTGGAAGCTCCAACAGCAAAGTTAATATTTTGGCTTGGGTGGGGGGGGGGGAGGGCAGAGAATATCAAGACTCCCAGTCCATTTTTAGGATCCCCCAAAAATGGACTTCGGGCTAGACCCCTGATAGGAAGGCAGAGGGTGGGGCTCTCACTCACGTGCATAACTTACAGAATGCTGTAAGCTACTTGCATTCCTATTGCATTTACACAATCACAGATTCCAAGTCTATGGATTTCATTACTGCGGGTGGGTAAATGAGTCGCACCGATACAGGGTTATACTAGTATTCTATGACGGAATTTGGGCACCCAGATGCAGTTCTGTGTGGCAAAAGGAAGTCTAAGCAGAGGTACCCACTTATAGAATTGTCCCAAAGACCACTACTTGGCAAAGAACTCAAGGAAGGAAATCAGAGATTAAACAGTTCCTGAGAGAGCACAGGAAGGAGGAACGAATTGACAGACTGGGGGAAGCACTCTATATACATATCAGTGGTAGTATTTCATAATGTATGCACCTAATTGGTTTACCTATTATAGAATGACCCCCAAATTCTGTCTATAATGCAAATCAGTGCTCAAAGCCAATTTGCACACACAACTACCAGATCCGCCCACAAACTCAAACTATCTTTCCCCTCGTTAAAAGGTGTCATGTATGCAGGTAAATTAGGGAAATCCCTTTTCTTCAAATTCACTGAGCTTTGGAACAACCTCCCTGGCCCGCTGCAGAACCTAGGCTCATTCCAATTATTCCGAAAGCATCTGAAAACCTGGCTTTTCTCCAAAACGTAAAGTTATTTATTTAAAATATAAAGCTACCTATCCTCTTCTTAACCAGTGGTGTGCCTAGCATATGTGACACCCGGGCCCCATCATTTTTTGCCCCCCCCCCACCATCTGTATGAAAAACATGATTTTTAGTAACAAGCCACACGTCACACATGAGTACCTAGGAAAAGGCAGCATCTTACATATTGCAGTGAGCAGTACATCAATACACCCATTGTAAAACTAAACAAGCCAGATCAGCACAGATCAATCCTACACTGTCAATCCTAACAGAAAACCATGTCTTTCGAACACACAGAACACAGAAAACACCTTCGCCTAGTATGGAATATGTCATCACAAACTAACCCCTCCCTCTTTTACAAAACTGTAGTGTGGATTTTAGCCACGGTGGTAACAGCTCTGACGCTCATAGAATTCTGTGCCAGAGCTGCTACCACCACGGCTGGCGTTAAAAAACGCTCCACAGTTTTGTAAAAGGGGGGATAAAATGGAAATACACAGACAAAGGTTAAATTGAACCAGCAAGAAGCTGGACTCTGCATAAAATGCAACACCACAGAAACAGTGACATATGTCTCCTAAAGCAATAAATAAATAGAAAATTTTTGTTCTACCTTTTTCTTCTCTGGTTTTTGCTTTTCTCATCTTCTTGATACTGTCTTCCTTCCATTCACTGTCTGCCATCTCTCTGCCCCTCCCTATATGGCATCTTCTCTCCTTCTATGCCCCTTCCAGAAACTGTATGCCTCCCCCTTCCTTCTCTCCTCTAGACCCCCCCTCCCCCTTAGGTCTGGCATCCATTATCTTCCCTCTGTTCCCTCATGGTCTGGCATCTTTCTCCTTTCATCTCTCTTTCCCTCCCCCCTGTGGTTCTTAGCATCTCTCTCTTTTCATTTCCTACGCTCAGATCTGATATCTCTGTCTCCTTCCCCGTTCTCTGGCATCTCTCTCTCCTCTCTCTCTTCCCTTTCCTTCTCTGGTCTTCCTTCTTTATTTTCTGCCTCCGTTTAAATTAAATTCTTTCTTACTATGCAGTCCTCAGTTTCCCTCTTTTCACTATGTTTACCCACCCCTTTCCTTCACCTCTCCACTATTTCACTAACTCTATCTTCTTCCCCCATTCAGCATATGTCCTTTTTCTTTATCCCTCCTTCCATCCAGTATGTGTTCTCTTTCTCCACTTCCATTCAGCATTTGCTCTCCCTTCTCCCCACTTCCATCATCTGACCTCTTCTCTCGCCCCTTTCAACCCACTTCCATCATCTGCCCCCTTCTCTCAATCTCTCCATCCATCACAGGCCCATCTTTCTCCCTTCCTGACCTTTCAGATTTTGGCAACAAGATCTGCAACGCCCCCCACCGGACAACGAGCCCGGTCCGACAAACCTCCCTGCCCTGTGGCCGGCTAAACTGTCTTCTTACAGCAGCTGGAGCGTTGTAGTTGCATATGGCTGCCGTAAAGGTCGTCTCTGATGCAACTTCTGGTTGTGTCAGAGATGACCTTTACAACAGTCACACGCAGCTTCAATGCTCTAGCTCAGGGGTGCCCACACTTTTTGGGCTTGCGAGCTACTTTTAAAATGACCAAGTCAAAATGATCTACCAACAATAAAATAAAAAAAAAACCATAAAGCACACTGTACGCTGAGAAAATGTTAATTATCATTCCTATTCTGGGGTTTTTTCAAAGAGGTCAAGGCAGATGACTCTATGCACTGTCACCTCAGTAACAACCATACAAAAATAGACAAATATACCCCCTCCCTTTTTACTAAACCACAATAGCAGTTTTTAGCGCAGGGAGCTGCACTGAATGCCCAGCACTGCTCTCGACGCTCATAGGTTCCCTGCGCTAAAAACCGCTATTGCGGTTTAGTTAAAGGGGGCCATATTGCAAAATATAGACAGCAGATATAAATTCAGACACATTTTGATCACTAAATTGAAAATAAAATCATTTTTCCTACCTTGTCTGGTGATTTCATGAGTCTCTAGTTGCACTTTCTTCTTCTGACTGTGCATCCAATCTTTCTTCCCTTCTTTCAGCCTGTATGTTTCCTCTCCTCCAGACCTCATTCCCTCCCCCAACTTTTTCTTCCTCTCTCCCTGCCCTTTCTTTCTCCCTGCCTCCCTTTCTTTTTTCTCTCTTCATGTCCCCTTTCTTTTTTTCTGTTTCCCTTCTGTCTCCCTGCCTGCCCCCTTTCTTTCTTTCTTTCTTTCTCCCTGCCCTCCACCAAGCCACTGCTGCCACCATCGGGGAACAGGTCCCAAAGCCGCCGCCGCCACAGCTGCCCCAAGCTCGCTCTGCTTCCCTGCGTTGGGCTGTCCAGCATTCCTCTCCCCGACGTCAATTCTGCCGTCGGAGAGGAAGTTCCGGCCAGCCAGGCAGCGATTGGCTGGCCCGAACTTCCTCTCCAACAGCAAACTTAGGGGGGGTGCACAGCCGCCAGGTCCGGAAAATGGTCGATCGCCAAGGCAAAGTGACACAAATGGGACACAAACCATATAAGTCTGTCCATTACTGGCCTTAGTTTTTAATTTATACCATACATTTGTTAGCGCACCACAGAAAAGGGACCCCCGTAAGTTTGTACCTGAGGCAATAGAAGGGTTAAATGACTTGCCCAAGCTCACAAGGAACCTCAGGGGTATTTATCTCATGCACATTCATTGAGAATACCCTGAAGATTCGACTGGCTTTAAGATCAGAGGACAAGTCAGGGAAGTCCTGTCCTAAAGAATGTTTCCATATGATTTAGTTTAATCTTTGTTCCTGTAGGTTTTAAGTCCAGAGGATTTTCAGAAATGGTCCAATTTTCGCCAAGAAGCAGAGGCAGCAATTGATAACCGGGAGGAACTGCTGATGGAGACAGCTGAGTATCTGGAAACTAGGCTCACTTTACTGGGTAAGCATGAAAAAGAATTTCCAAAATCTAGCCAAATGGAAATGTTCTATATTGCAGCAAAGCAGCGTTATTTAAACATTTTCTGGCGCAAAGATTTTTCTGCAGTGCTTTCTTTATAAAGAGAAGCTGAAATAAATTCTAGGGAAATTTTCTTGCAAAAATTGGTAGAGCAAGCATGAGTAAACTAAATGAAACTAAACTTTATTGGAAAGCAGTGTGGTTCTTTTGCAATGCACGTAAATGGAGGAATTTTAATCATGGCCTCCCAAACTCTGCTACATACCCACCCATGAATTATAAAATACCGTAGTTCAAGTGTGTTCTTGACAAATTTAAGCATGATCATTTGAATCGGCTATAAAGCTGACGTGAGTGATCGCTAAAGAATGGCACGTGAACAAAATTTGTCTCGATCCCCCACCCCAACCCTATCCCCAAAAGTTCAGACCCCTCCCCTGCATGTTTTACAATTTTATATGTCACTAGCTGATGCCCCGGCGTTGCACGGGTATTTAATTAAGCAATAACACTGTAAATGGATTCAAATAAAGATACTTTATAGTGGTGAATGAAATTATATTTTTACAGCTTAATAAAAAGTACAATATTCAAATTATAATGTGAAATATTTGACAAAATGAATACAATACAACTAACACAAAACTTGATTATAAACAACAATTTTAGTTTCACCTCCTGGAGCAAGAACATATAAATTCTTGGGTGAACCCAGCCTTGAGCAAGCAACATAGAGTTGTGGGCCGCGAGACCCCCAGAACATATCACCCCAGGTAGTGAGGGATCTGCATACCAAGTTTCGTTCAAATCGGTAAAGCCGGTTTTGAATTACTGTGAGAATGGCAGCTTTTTACATTTTTTCCATTGACATGAATGGGTGAAATTCGATTTTATGTTTGTAGCTCCGCCCACGTGTGCAGGTGGGCCGCGAGACCCCCAGAACATATCACCCCAGGTAGTGAGGGATCTGCATACCAAGTTTCGTTCAAATCGGTCAAGCCGTTTTTGAATTACTGTGAGAATGGCAGCTTTTTACATATTTTCCATTGACATGAATGGGTGAAATCTGATTTTCTGTTTGTAGCTCTGCCCACGTGTGCAGGTGGGCCGCGAGACCCCCAGAACATATCACCCCAGGTAGTGAGGGATCTGCATACCAAGTTTCGTTCAAATCGGTCAAGCCGTTTTTGAATTACTGTGAGAATGGCAGCTTTTTACATATTTTCCATTGACATGAATGGGTGAAATCTGATTTTCTGTTTGTAGCTCTGCCCACGTGTGCAGGTGGGCCGCGAGACCCCCAGAACATATCACCCCAGGTAGTGAGGGATCTGCATACCAAGTTTCGTTCAAATCAGTCAAGCCGTTTTTGAATAACTCTGAGAATGGCAGCTTTTTACATTTTTTCCATTGACATGAATGGGTGAAATCTGATTTTCTGTTTGTAGCTCCACCCACGTGTGCAGGTGGGCCGCGAGACCCCCAGAACATATCACCCCAGGTAGTGAGGGATCTGCATACCAAGTTTCGTTCAAATCGGTCAAGCCGTTTTTGAATTACTGTGAGAATGGCAGCTTTTTACATTTTTTCCATTGACATGAATGGGTGAAATCTGATTTTCTGTTTGTAGCTCCGTCCACGTGTGCAGGTGGGCCGCGAGACCCCCAGAACATATCACCCCAGGTAGTGAGGGATCTGCATACCAAGTTTCGTTCAAATCGGTCAAGCCGTTTTTGAATTACAGTGAGAATGGTAGCTTTTTACATTTTTTCCATTGACATGAATGGGTGAAATCTGATTTTCTGTTTGTAGCTCCGCCCACGTGTGCAGGTGGGCCGCGAGACCCCCAGAACATATCACCCCAGGTAGTGAGGGATCTGCATACCAAGTTTCGTTCAAATCGGTCAAGCCGTTTTTGAATTACAGTGAGAATGGCAGCTTTTTACATTTTTTCCATTGACATGAATGGGTGAAATCTGATTTTCTGTTTGTAGCTCCGCCCACGTGTGCAGGTGGGCCGCGAGACCCCCAGAACATATCACCCCAGGTAGTGAGGGATCTGCATACCAAGTTTCGTTCAAATCGGTCAAGCCGTTTTTGAATTACAGTGAGAATGTCAGCTTTTTACATTTTTTCCATTGACATGAATGGGTGAAATCTGATTATCTGTTTGTAGCTCCGCCCACATGTGCAGGTGGGCCACGAGACCCCCAGAACATATCACCCCAGGTAGTGAGGGATCTGCATACCAAGTTTCGTTCAAATCGGTCAAGCCGTTTTTGAATTACTGTGAGAATGGCAGCTTTTTACATTTTTTCCATTGACATGAATGGGTGAAATCTGATTTTATGTTTGTAGCTCCGCCCACGTGTGCAGGTGGGCCGCGAGACCCCCAGAACATATCATCCCAGGTAGTGAGGGATCTGCATACCAAGTTTCGTTCAAATCGGTCACGTTTTTGCGTGATCGCGTCACATACACACACATACATACCTCCGATTTTATATATATATAGATATAAAGCCTTTTGTACATAAGAACATAAGAACATAAGAAATGCCTCTGCTGGGTCAGACCTGAGGTCCATCATGCCCAGCAGTCCGCTCACGCGGCGGCCCAACAGGTCCAGGACCTGTGCAGAAATCCTCTATTTATACCCCTCTATCCTCTTTTCCAGCAGGAAACCGTCCAATCCTTTCTTAAATCCCAGTACCGTACTCTGCCCTATTACATTCTCTGGAAGCGC
Organism: Geotrypetes seraphini; assembly: GCF_902459505.1. Classification (NCBI taxonomy): domain Eukaryota; kingdom Metazoa; phylum Chordata; class Amphibia; order Gymnophiona; family Dermophiidae; genus Geotrypetes; species Geotrypetes seraphini. The sequence continues at coordinate 37,920,880 of NC_047101.1, forward strand.
ATTCCAGGTGTCCACCACACGTTGGGTAAAGAAGAACTTCCTAGCATTTGTTTTAAATCTGTCCCCTTTCAACTTTTCCAGATGCCCTCTTGTTCTTTTATTTTTTGAAAGTGTGAAGAATCTGTCCCTCTCTACTCTCTCTATGCCCTTCATGATCTTATAAGTCTCTATCATATCCCCTCTAAGTCTCCTCTTCTCCAGGGAAAAGAGACCCAGTTTCTCCAATCTCTCAGCATATGGAAGGTTTTCCATCCCTTTTATCAGACGTGTCGCTCTCCTCTGAACCCTCTCGAGTATCGCCATATCCTTCTTAAGGTACGGCGACCAATATTGGACGCAGTATTCCAGATGCGGGCGCACCATCGCCCGATACAACGGCAGAATAACTTCTCTCGTCCTGGTTGTAATACCCTTCTTGATTATACCCAGCATTCTATTCGCTCTCTTAGCGGCCGCTGCGCACTGTGCCGTCGGCTTCATTGTCATGTCCACCATTACCCCTAAGTCCCTTTCCTGGGTACTCTCATTCAATAACATCCCTCCCATCGTATAGTTGTACCTCAGGTTTCTGCTTCCCACATGCAGTACTTTACATTTCTCAACGTTGAACTTCATCTGCCATCTCGTCGCCCATTCCCCTAGTTTATTCAGGTCCCTTTGTAATTCTTCGCAGTCCTCTTTAGTCCGAGCTCCACTGAATAGTTTGGTGTCGTCTGCAAATTTTATTATCTCACACGTCGTCCCTATTTCTAGATCATTTATGAATATATTAAATAGTAGTGGCCCGAGCACCGAGCCCTGCGGAACACCACTTGTGACCCTCTTCCAGTCCGAGTAGTGGCCCTTCACCCCTACCCTCTGTTTCCTACCCGCCAACCAGTTTCTGATCCATCTATGCACATCTCCGTCCACCCCATGGTTCTTCAGTTTCCGGAGTAGACGCTCGTGAGGCACCTTGTCAAAGGCTTTTTGGAAATCTAGGTATACGATGTCTATGGGGTCTCCTTTATCCGTCCGTTTGTTGATTCCTTCGAAGAAGTGCAATAAGTTAGTTAAGCACGATCTCCCCCTGCAGAAACCATGTTGGCTTGGTATCAGAAGTTCATTTCTTTCCAAATGTTCATCGATGTTTTCTTTTATCAGCGCTTCTGCCATTTTCCCCGGAACCGAGGTCAGACTCACAGGTCTGTAGTTTCCCGGGTCACCTCTTGATCCCTTTTTGAAGATGGGCGTGACGTTGGCTATCTTCCAATCCTCTGGTATCACACCTGTTTTCAGGGATAGGTTGCAAACTTGCTGCAATAGTTCTGCTATCTCCTCCTTTAATTCCTTCAGAACCCTTGGATGGATTCCGTCTGGACCCGGGGATTTGTCAGTTTTTAGTTTTTCTATCTGCCTGCGCACTTCTTCAAGGCTCACTTCCATGGATGTTAATTTTTCTGCTTCATTTCCATTGAAGAATTGCTCAGGTTCCGGTAAGTTGGTTGTGTCTTCGTTCGTAAATACCAATATAATCAAAGAAAAATATCACATGCGTTTTTAAATTACAATTCAATTATATAAATAACCGATCCCCTCCCTATGTGATTTTAACCTTAATACATTATATGTAAACTAACTTCGAAAGTGCTCAGAACCCGCAGGTAGAGAAGCCGCAAACGGGGACACACCCCAAAATGCAAACCCCCTTGATCTATCACTGCACTTCCTCCTACACTGAAAATCTGTTTAATAAATCTTATTATATTATTTTATTGTGATCTTCTTCTTTTATATACAGTGCTTAGTGCTTGAAATTCATGCTTAAGACTTCAATCATTTCATAGAAACGCTAAAAAAGTCCATAGCCTGGTGACAGTCAATGAAGCTGGCTGTGATGGTACTATCAGGTTCCCCGTTTGCGGCTTCTCTACCTGCGGGTTCTGAGCACTTCCGAAGTTAGTTTACATATAATGTATTAAGGTTAAAATCACTTAGGGTAGGGGATCGGTTATTTGTACAATTGAACTGTTCATCATTTGGATCCACCAAATATTACATTTATATTCCCCGAGTTTGAGTTTGGGTATCTAAATGGCAAAACATCATCGTCAGCATCACTTGAACTTGTTCAAGAAATATTTGGCAAAATGGTCAGGGTGTGTCTCAGGGATAATGAATTATTTATTATTTATTGTGCATCACTAAATACTTATGCCAATAGCGGTAAATGAAATAATAAATCCAATCCAATACACAGGGACCCCATTCCCACAACATAAGAACATAAGAACATAAGAACTGCCATCTCCGGATCAGACCCATGGTCCATCGAGTCCGGCGATCCGCACACGCGGAGGCCCAGTCAGGTATACACCTGATGTAGTTTTACCACCCATATCCCTCTATGCCTCTCATAAGGAGATGTGCATCTAATTTGCCTTTGAATCCTAGCACAGTGGATTCCTTAATAACCTCCTGTGGAAGAGCATTCCAGGCGTTCACCACTCGCTGCGTAAAGCAGAACCTCCTGACATTTGTCCTGGACTTGTCCCCCCTTAGCTTTAAACCATGTCCTCTTGTCCGTGTCACGTTGGACAGTGTAAATAATTTGTTTTTCTGCTCTATTTTATCGATGTCTTTCAGTATTTTGAACGTCTCTATCATGTCCCCTCGCAGCCTCCTCTTCTCAAGGGAGAACAGTCCTAGTTTCTTGAGTCGTTCCTCATATTCCAAGTTCTCCATACCTCTTATTAGCTTTGTTGCTCGTCTCTGCACCCTCTCCAGCAGTTTTATATCCCTCTTTAGTTTGGGAGACCAATGTTGGACACAGTATTCCAAGTGTGGTCTGACCATTGCTCTATAAAGCGGCATTATGACTTTCTCCGATCTGCTCGTGATTCCTTTCTTTATCATTCCTAACATTCTGTTCGCTTTCTTTGCCGCTGCCGCACATTGTGCCGACGGCTTCAGGGTCCTATCTATCAGTACACCCAGGTCCCTTTCTTGTTCGCTCTTACCCAGAGTTGCTCCTGACATTCTATACTCGTGTTCCTTATTCTTACTGCCTAAATGCATTACTTTGCATTTCTCCACGTTGAACTTCATCTGCCATTGCTCTGCCCATTTCTCTAACTGATACAAGTCGCTCTGGAGTTCTTCGCTATCTTTCTGCGTTCTGATTGTCCGGCATAGCTTTGTGTCGTCTGCAAACTTAATGATCTCACTGGATATTCCGTCTTCAAGGTCATTGATATAAATGTTAAATAGGATCGGCCCAAGTACCGAGCCCTGGGGCACACCACTAGTCACTTTCTCCCAGTCTGAGAACTTCCCATTTATGCCCACTCTCTGCTTCCTGTTTTCCAGCCATTTGCCTATCCACCTGTGTATATCTCCCTCTATTCCATGGCATTGTAGTTTCCTGAGAAGTCTTTCATGCGGAACTTTGTCGAATGCCTTCTGGAAGTCCAAATATATTATGTCCACCGGCATTCCACTATCAATTTGCTTGTTCACGGTCTCAAAAAATTGAAGCAAATTCGTTAAACATGATTTCCCTTTCCTGAACCCATGTTGACTGGGTTTCAGCAATTCGTGTATATCTAAGTGCCGGACTATGCTATCCTTGATCAGTGCTTCAACCATCTTTCCAGGGACAGACGTAAGGCTCACAGGTCTGTAGTTGCCCGGTTCTCCTCTTGATCCCTTTTTGAAAATTGGCGTGACGTTCGCTATCTTCCAGTCATCTGGTATCTGTCCAGTTCTGATTGTCAGATTGGTGAGTTTTTGCAATAACTCTCCGATTTCAACCTTCAATTCCTTTAAGACTCTCGGGTGAATTCCATCCGGTCCAGGGGATTTGTCACTTTTAAGTTTGTCGATCTGGTAGTATATCTGGTCCAAATCTACTTCAACTGTGGTGAGGATGTCTTCTATTACTCCACTAAACACTTTCACAGTTTCTGGTATTTTTGCGGTATCCTCCTCCGTAAAGACGGACGCAAAGAAGGAATTTAGTTTGTCCGCAATTTGTTTATCTTCCTTAATGTACCCTTTTCTTCCCTGATCGTCCAGGGGTCCCACCGCCTCTTTTGCGGGTTTTTTCCCAAACTCAAACTCCATCCCCAAACTGTCCCCACAAGCTTTGACCCCTTCTTCACCCTATACATCCCCATCGCCAGGTCATTCTCTAGTGATCACACCTTATACAAAGGCAGGGGTCTCAAAGTCCCTCCTTGAGGGCGGCAATCCAGTCGGGTTTTCAGGATTTCCCCAATGAATATGCATGAGATCTATGTGCATGCACTGCTTTCAATGCATATTCATTGGGGGAAATCCTGAAAACCCGACTGGATTGTGGCCCTCAAGGGGGGACTTTGAGATCCCTGCACAAAGGTGCATTTTAGCCACTTACTCTAGAACAGTGGTTCCCAACCCTTTCCTGGAGGACCACCAGGCCAGTTGGGTTTTCAGGCTAGCCCTAATGAATATGCATGGAGCAGATTTGCATGCCTCTCACTTCCATTATATGCAAATCTCTCTCATGCATATTCATTAGGGCTAGCCTGAAAACCCGATTGGCCTGGTGGTCCTCCAGGACAGGGTTGGGAACCACTGCTCTAGAATTTTATAAAGCAGAGGCCTACTTTTCTTGATACAATAGGCTAGAACTAAGCACATTTTTGCCACTTTCAACTAGGCACCCAGTTACAAAGTTATCCTTGGCATTATAGGCATTCATGAATTTTTGCATGGACAGCTAACCCAGTTTAGTAAAGAGGTCCCAAAAGGGATAAATAAAACAAGAAGGCAACATTTTAGACAAAGATAATGGTTCTGGCTATGTGCTACTTGTCCTCGGTTTATAGCATTATAAGTGTATCACCTAGGCTTTAAAAAAAAGTTTTAAATTGCAAGATTTTCTAACTTGAAAAACCAGTCTTCAAAAGGAAAATGTTTGCTTTACTGGTGATCTTTCCTAGGAGCGACAGGTATTGAAGATCGACTACAGGAAGGGGTGCCAGACACAATCGCTGCACTCCGGGAAGCAGGAATTCAGATCTGGGTGCTGACTGGAGATAAGCAGGAGACAGCCATTAATATCGCCTACTCATGTCAGCTGTTAGACCAGAAGGACATCGTCTTTACCATTAACACAGAGACCAAGGTATGTCACTTCCCCTTATTACAGATAGTACAGTCCATTGGGAAACTGGCATCTGGAGGCAATGATCCGATGTGACTTGGGATACCTCCAGCTGCCTATCAACTTCCATGCCAATCTGAAGTATTTCAGCTGTTTACAGAGAGAGAGAGAGAGAGTGTGTAGCCATTTTTTGTTTTCCAAATCATCTACAATACTTAGCATGTTAGCTACTGTTCCCAGATGCCCTGCACAAAACCTAGCTTTCACTTTTTAAGAAAAGCAAGGTGTGGCACTGGACTGAGGTGTACCACAATATACAGGTTCCTCAAAGGTTTGGGCAAGTTACATAAGAACATAAGAATAGCCTTACTGGGTCCATCAAGCCCAATAACCTGTTCTCACAGTGGCCAATCCTGGCCAAAACCCAATGAGAGCAACATTCCAGAGCTCAGATTGTGATGTCATAATGCCTCATTCCACAGTGCCTCAGAGCCACCCTCAGCAGTGATGTCACAAGGGCTTGACTGTCCTATATTTGGCTCATAAGAGCATAAGAATAACCATACTAGGTCAGACCAAAGGCCTACCAAGCCCAGTAACCCGTTCTCACGGTGGCCAATCCAGGTCACTAGTACCTGGCCAAAACCCAAGGAGTAGCAACATTCCAGCATCTCAAAGAATAGCAAGATTCCGGAACCCCAATGAGAGCAACATTCTAGAGATAAGATTGTGATGTCATAATGCCTCATTCCACAGTGCCTCAGAGCCAACCTCAGCAGTGATGTCACAATGGCTTGATTGTCCTATACTTAGCACACATACAAACATAAGAATAGCCATACTGGATCAGACCAATGGTCCATCAAGCCCAGTAGCCCATTCTCATGGCGGCCAATCCAAGTCATTAGTACCTGGTCAAAACCCAAGGAGTAGCAACATTCCATGCTACCGATCCAGGGCAAGAAAAATCCATAAACCATTATTAAGGTGGACTTGGGAAAATCCACTGCTTATTCCTGAGATACAAGTATCAATTCTATTTAACTCTTTTGGGATCCTGCCAAATACTTATGATCAGTGTTGAAAATGGCTTGATGTGCCATTATCCAATCGGAAAATCCAGACCCCCAAGACCCACACTCCAGACCCGCCCAGTTCCACCCATCCCTGCCCTGTAATGCCTTAACCCTGCCCCCAGTCCCGCCCTAGCCATGTACCCCCCCCCCCCCTTGTTGCCTGCTCTTGTTGGGCAGGGAGGAAATCCACGCATGTGAGGAAGCTCATACAGCTGGAAAACATGTAAGGAATTAAAATTGAAATCTAATAGTATAGTTCTGAGAAAGAAGAACTTGAAAAGCTTGCATAGCTCTGGGGGCTTAGCACTATGGCAATTGTGTTGTACTGATAATATAATCCCAGCCCCAGGTGACATAGTATATGCGTCAGCCTAGAAAACATGTTGGCGTTTATCCATTAACTTTCAGACACCCTATACAGAAGCACATCTATTGTTGCTGATTTTCTTGCCCTTCTCTGGAATGTAGTTGCTAAGAACTGGTTTCACCCACCTCTGTGTGCTTTCTGGGCAAGACCTTCTGTCTTGATATACTTTCCTTCCTTCAGAACCTGCTGAGGTAGCTTTGCACCTATTCCCATCTCCATAAATAAATACTGTCCAAAGATGTACATGTGCCCCTCCTCTACCCCCTTTTCCACCTCCCACCCCTATCCGCTCCTTCCCCGCGTGTGCGCATGCCCTTTATTTTCCCCCATACCTCTTTAATGCTCTTCCTCTGACATCACTTCCCAGCTGCAGGTCCAGGCAGTGACAGATCTGTATGTGCTTTCATTTACTATGTTACTATGTACAGGAAATTAGAATGTTAGGTACATGGGATCTCTTAAAGAGAGGAACAGATAATGGTTACTGCGGATGGATAGACTGAATGGGCCATTTGGCCTTTATCTGCCATCATGTTTCTATGTTTCTATATAATGGACCACACAAAATGATATTCATAAATTCCTGATATCAGAAATCAAGTGCCTCTACTCTTCAATGTGTGACTGCGGAAGAGACCTCAGTGTTTCTCAGGGAGTACCTGTGAAACCATCTATGGCAATATTAATATTGTCATAGAGAAATACATCCTTGGTCTCGTCTAACTCCGCTATAAATTCACTATTTTCACTTAATTTTTCTCACTCTTAGTTTGTCACTCTTTACTTTTTCAAAATATTATCTTTTTTAAAAAGAAGAAGGAGCACTTATCTTGATGGTTTCTTCTGATAATGTGAAATCACCGCAGTACGCAGTTACAAAAATCTAGCGCGATGACAAGCTATCATGCTTAGAGAAGTCAATCTCCTTTCCCAGAGTCAACCTGTTTTACACAGAGATATCCCGACAGGCCCTATTTCGCCCTACGGCTGCATCAGGGGATATTATCTAAGGAGATAAAATACATTGTAATTTTTAATTCCTTATTTTTCTTAATAACAAATACCCTTAATATTAATCTACTTACTTTAAAGTATGAGCTACCGCTTCAATGATTTCCTCCTAAAGAAATGGCGGCTCGGTGTTCTGCAGAGCTATACGATGGGAGGGATGTTATTGAATGAGAGTACCCAAGAAAGGGACTTGGGGGTAATGGTGGACATGACAATGAAGCCGACGGCACAGTGCGCAGCGGCCGCTAAGAGAGTGAATAGAATGCTGGGTATAATCAAGAAGGGTATTACAACAAGAACGAAAGAAGTTATCCTGCCGCTATACCGGGCAATGGTGCGTCCGCATCTTGAGTACTGCGTCCAGTATTGGTCACCGTACCTTAAGAAGGATATGGTGTTACTCGAGAGAGTTCAGAGGAGAGCGACACGACTGATTAAGGGGATGGAAAGCCTTTCATACGCTGAGAGATTGGAGAAACTGGGTCTCTTTTCCCTGGAGAAGAGGAGACTTAGAGGGAATATGATAGAGACTTACAAGATCATGAAGGGCATAGAGAGAGTAGAGAGGGACAGATTCTTCAAACTTTCAAAAAATAAAAGAACAAGAGGGCATTCAGAAAAGTTGAAAGGGGACAGATTCAAAACGAATGCTAGGAAGTTCTTCTTTACCCAACGTGTGGTGGACACCTGGAATGTGCTTCCAGAGGACGTTATAGGGCAGCGAACGGTACTGGGGTTTAAGAAAGGATTGGACAATTTCCTGCTGGAAAAGGGGATAGAGGGGTATAGATAAAAGATTACTGCACAGGTCCTGGACCTGATGGGCCGCCGCGTGAGCGGACTGCTGGGCACGATGGACCTCAGGTCTGACCCAGCGGAGGCATTTCTTATGTTCTTAGAGCTTATAAAGAAAGCACCGCACCAATCCCCATTCGAGAAACACGGAAAAAACAGCCAATCACTGTGACTTCCGGTTTACCCTTCAAAAAAATGCGCGCCACTCTATCCTAGTATTAAGACCATTTGGAGTACAAGTTTTTAATCTAAATATCCATTTCTGTTCTTTTTGTCGGAGGTAAGCTCTAAAGTCACCTCCCTTATCTATGTTTCTATAACCATAAAGCTCTGTGACCTCATAATGCAAGTGTTAAAGAGTCGTGAGCCTATAACAATAATGGACTATGACATCACAATGCAGGTGTAAAGAGCCTCAGCCTATAGGGAGAGGAGGAGATAGTGGATGTTGCAGATGGGCAGACTGGATGGGCCATTTGGCCTTTACCTGCCATCATGTTTCAATGTTTCTATAATCAGAAAGTTCTAAGACATCACAATGTATGTGTTAAGAGTCTTAGTCAATAGGGAGAGGAGGAGATAGTGGAAGCTGTGGACGGCATAAATGATGCATCTAAATGTTTTGAAAAGCTGTGACCGAATGCACTGATTGTGGGTGTGTGTGTTAATGTCCCGGTGGCCCTGACGCAGCAGATGTATGTAATTCCCGCGAAACGCTGGCCGCGTTGGCAAATGGACATGCATTGAGGTTTTATTATAAAGACTCCGCCAGTGAAGACTACTAAACAAAGCAGATAAGTTTTTGTGGTCTAGTTTTTCAAATCTGGATAATACACACAGTATCTGAAGAAGATTTTTTTAAAAAGTATCACAGTTATAGTATCATTTCTTCAATATTGAGTGGTTAAGGGCTTATATTAGTCTTAAGTTAAACACTAAATCTATCAAAAAAAGCTAAAAATTAGCACTTTAAATAAGTATGTAGTGGCCAATGATTGGAGCAGGAGTATTTTAACTACGCGGATTGTCTCAGCTTGTGATTACATTGCTGTGCGTAGGCTCCATTTCTGAGGCCGTATAGTATGTCCTAAATGATAAGGACTTAACAATACTGATGTGTATTGCTCCACATAAGTGGTATTTTACACTATTTTTGCAATTGTGCATCTAAATGTTAGTCATACAGATGGGCGCTATATGTGATTCTATAAACCACATCTAACTCCAGAGGCGGTTTATATAACTGCGCTCAATGCAGATTTTTCAGCACCAATTTTTCTGGCTCCATATATTGAATTTGGCCCATAGATCTTAGAATGGGCTGGGACAGGAGGTGGGAAGAATCCCCCCCTGTCCCAGCCACCACTGGACTACCAGGTCTCATGGCAGGCCTGCAGAAGCCTGCAACAGGTTTGGGAGGGGGAGGGGTCAGCACAGACCTGAATACAAACCAAGATCCCCATTTTGGGGCCATTTTTTTTTTGCCCCAAAATCTTGGGTTATATTCGAGTATATAATATAGATTAGATTTAACTGGCCAGAAATGGCTCCTAATGGGTAAAATCACCTATTCGAGGCTAACCACCTAGTTTCAGTTACAGTTAACTGATTAGTGCTGCCAATATTCAGCGATTAACTGGCCGAGGCCACTGCATAAATAAGACCAAGTCAAAGTCAGTCCTATATTTATATGATGCCCCAAAGCTGGTGAAGTGCTGGATATTGCACTTAACTGGTTATCTTGAGCTGCCTCTGCAAACCCAGAAATTGAATGGACCTAGCATTGAGTTTCCAGGCATAGCATTGACGGCTATGGTAAAAGACCTTGCGTTTCATTGTGGGAAGAATATTGTATGACATTCCAGGGCTAATCATATCTCCTGGACCGTAGCATCCTCTAGAGCAGTGATTCTCCGCACACAACTAACCAGACAGGATTTGAGAATATCTGCCATGAATACATATCTGTTCCTGATGTATCTAGACAACTGACCCGCATAATACTTTCTCTTCAATACCGATTCCCTTGAATTGTTAACCTCTATCTTTCACCTCTGTTAAGTTCATTCAACTTGTACCATCTTTTAATCTTTGTAAACCGCATAGAACGTCACGGTCCTGCGGTATATAAGCTGTTGTTATTATTATTAACAGTGATTCTCAACCAAGTCTTTGGGGCACAGTCGGCCATTGAGGTTTTCAGGATATCCACAATCAGTATGCAGTGCATGCAAAGCTATCTCATGCATATTCATTATGGATATCCTGAAAATCTAATTGGTTGGGTGTGCCTTGAGGAGTGAGGCGGAGACCCAGAAGGGTCTCAGTCAAACCATGAACCGCACTGATATGCTGAGATGCCTATTGTTTGGCGCTTTAACCCTTACTGACACTGGAGCTTCAGTTCACCTCCCTGAAAGACTTTTCCAGGGATTGATGTGTCTAATCCTTCTTGTATTGGCTAAGGGAAAAGCTTCTCTAACACCCGGATGCTTTATAGGGTGCCAATATCGACGGCCGCTTAAAAAGCAGGTGCCGATCACATTTCAATCTCATGTCAGAGAAAGATAGGTGCTGAAAACATTGGCCAGGGTTTTCCAGGCCTACATTTCTGGCGCCTATCTTGCTGTGAATCGTGCCTACGTAGGTGCTTTACGATGCCTAACACCACTTCTGGCGTTAGCCATGGCTACGGTTACCAGAGGTCTGGCTTTCCTCGGACATGTCCTTCTTTTGAGGACACGTCCGTGGGTCCAGATGGCCCTTCAAAACCCGGCACTTTATCCGAGTTTTGAAAAGCCGCCTCAATTACGTCGGGCAGGGAGGAGGTAGTGGGGGGTGGGGCTGGGGCAGGATTAGGGATTACAGAGCGGGGATGGTTAGAACTGGGGGGGGGGGCGGGTCTAGGGGGTCCAGATTTTCCAATTGGAAAATGTAGCAACCCTAGTCATGGCCATTGTGGCATTAGGCGCCATAAAGCAGCTATGTAGGCACAATTCTAGTGCCTTTTTTTAGGTGCTAGTAGGAACTTTAACATTGCTTTTTTTTTTTTTTTTTTGCCGTTTTAAACGGTGTTTAATTAGCTTAGGTGTCAGTAGACGGCCTGCTTGCGCCTAGGTTTAGCTGCTGTTTTTAGAAATTCCCCCTAAGTAAATACACAGTGATGGTTGGGGGGAAGATCTTATAGGTCTAGAGAAGGGATTTTCAACCCAGACTTCAGGGTACCCCCAGTCACCCAGCTTTTGAAAATATACACCATGAACGTGCATGAGATAAATTTGCAAGCACTCCTTCCAGTGCACGTAAATGCGTCTCAGATGTATTCATGCTTCTATGTACATTTTTTAGTGGGGGGTTCTGAAGCTCCAGTGTCAGTTTCCCTTCCCTTCTCTCTCCTCCTTCCTGCAGGTCCGGCCCCTCACCCAGGGTACAGAACCCTCTCTCCCTTCCCCTCTAATTCCAGCCCCCAATCCAGTATCTCTTTCCCTTCCCTTCAGGCTCCCCTCCATGGGTCCAGCACCTCTTTCCCTCCAGTTCTAGTTCCAGCCCTTCCCCTGGATCCAGTGATTCTTTCCTTTCCCTCCAACTCTAGCCAGCCACCAGCACCACCCTAAGTGGCCAGCACCCTCTCTCTCTCTTTCCTTCTCTTCAGCCCCACCCCCAACACCATGTGGTCATCACCCACTCTCTCTTCCCTTCCCTCCAGCCCTCCCCTCACAGATCCAACACCTCTCTAATTTTCCCCTAACTCAAGCCATGGAATCAGTGTCTCTCTCCCTTTCAGCCTGCTTTCATAGGTCCAGGGCTTCTCTTCACAGCAAGATAGGCGCCAGAAATGTAGGCCTGGAAAACCCTGGCCAATGTTTTCAGCACCTATCTTTCTCTGACATGAGATTGAAATGTGATCGGCACTTGCTTTTTAAGCGGCCGTCGATATTGGCACCCTATAAAGCATCCGGGTGTTAGAGAAGCTTTTCCCTTAGCCAATACAAGAAGGATTAGACACATCAATCCCTGGAAAAGTCTTTCAGGGAGGTGAACTGAAGCTCCAGTGTCAGTAAGGGTTAAAGCGCCAAACAATAGGCATCTCAGCATATCAGTGCGGTTCATGGTTTGACTGAGACCCTTCTGGGTCTCCGCCTCACTCCTCAAGGCACACCCAACCAATTAGATTTTCAGGATATCCATAATGAATACGCATGAGATAGCTTTGCATGCACTGCATACTGATTGTGGATATCCTGAAAACCTCAATGGCCGACTGTGCCCCAAAACTTGGTTGAGAATCACTGTTAATAATAATAACAGCTTATATACCGCAGGACCGTGAAGTTCTATGCGGTTTACAAAGATTAAAAGATGGTACAAGTTGAATGAACTTAACAGAGGTGAAAGATAGAGGTTAACAATTCAAGGGAATCGGTATTGAAGAGAAAGTATTGTGCGGGTCAGTTGTCTAGATACATCAGGAACAGATATGTTTTTAGGCGTTTCCTAAATTCCCCATAAGTGGAAGGCGTGAGCAATTGTTCTAGATCTTTACCCCATGATGCTGCTTGGTGTTGTAGAGCTCGGTGTTATATTTCCCCTCTTCTTGGTAGGCTGTTGCTATGGCGCCATGTCTTGCTTCTGATGGGTGCTCTCTTTCAAAACAGCCTCCTCAAAAAGTTGAGTTTGCCATGAGCTTCAGAACCCCCACTAAAAAATGTACATACAAGCAAATAAGATAATATGGGACTGAATTAGGCCAGCCGGACAGTTGACTAAAGATACAGTATAAGGGCTAAATAGAGATAGCCAGGATTCTGAAAAGGGCTAAAAACAGAAGAACATTTATTTCACTTCTAAAATATAAATCAATAGTGGAAGTTTTTCTTGGAGGAAAAGAAGACAGGAATGTGGTGTAACCTCTTTTTCAATAATATAATGCTCTCTTCTGTTATTCAGGTGGGAATTTAAGATCAATGACACCAACACAAATTATAAGTGGAGAAAAAGACCTCATTAATGCCCGTCGAGGCTACAACCAAACTGCTAACACAAGTACTCATACACAACAAGCAAGTGCAGTGGTCCCATATTATAGGCCATGTTCCAAACCACTCCGAATAGCAGACAAAGTCACAAAGGTCCGGCAGCAAAAAATAAAGGCCACTTATCTCACGCTGACAGATCAAAAGCAGTGTCCATAAGGAATGCAGGTCCCAGACGAAGTAATCAAATCCAAGTGTAACCTTTTTCCCCTCATTTCACAGGAAACCTGTGAATCCTTGCTTGACTGCACTTTGGAAGAAGTGAGAAAGTATTCCAATCCTACAAAGCCAAAGCGATGGATTTTTGGAAGGAGAAGGACACCTACCTCATCTCTGGACCCCCAGTCTATTGCTCCTGATTTTGGGTTGGTGATTGATGGGAAAACACTTGGCATAATCTTTCAATGCAACCTGGAGATGAAATTCTTGGAGCTGACCCGGGCCTGCCGCTCAGTATTGTGTTGCCGTGCCACACCCTTACAAAAGAGCATGGTGGTCAAACTAGTTCGGGACAAGCTGAAGGTCATGACTCTTTCTATAGGTATGGAGCTATCTTATGGTGTTATGCACTTATTCAATGGGTGCTTCTCCAGCACTTATATTTGAATATCATGAATTATTGTCTAGTATTTACCTGAGAGATACAATCTAGGCAGTTGCAGAATGTTATCCTTTGGACTTGGATTACCAATATAAACTGTCCAACTATAAGCCGAGGTAACCTTTTTCCCCCTAAAAGATGGAAACAAGGTTAACTCAAATATAAACCGAAGGTTTATATTCAAGTGCCCTGACAAGCTCTGCACCCTCCCTCCTCTGGCCTTTAAGGCTCTGCATCCTGTCCCTCCTCCCACTCACTGATGCCTTGCAATCCTGCTGTAAGCCCTGGTGGTCCAGGTGTGAGCCTGAATAGGGCGGCTCCCTTTCACCTATCCCAGCCAATTCTGAAACATCACACCTCCCTCCTGCCTCCCAGACCTCCAGAAAACCTACCTTGAAAATCCTAATGGTCCAGATTTTCAGCAGCACTATTCAGCTCGAGTAGGTGGAATCCAAGTGGCTGGGTGTGCCTTGAGGAGTAGGGTTATCAGATTTCATCTTTAAAAAAATGAGGACACCTCACCCTGCCCTTTTCTGTCCCCAGCACCGCTCCCACACAAACCGCAGGTCTCTTACCCTGAGCTTGGGGCTGTGTCTGGATGTCTTCATATGCATGGATGTTGACATAGTAACATAGTAGATGACGGCAGATAAAGACCCGAATGGTCCATCCAGTCTGCCCAACCTGATTCACTTTAAATTTTTTAAATTTTTTCTTCTTAGCTATTTCTGGGCAAGAATCCAAAGCTCTACTCGGTACTGTGCTTGGGTTCCAACTACTGAAATCTCTGTTAAAACCTACTCCATCCCATCTACACCCTCCCAGCCACTGAAGCCCTTTCCAGCCCATCCTCCCCCAAATGGCCATATACAGACACAGAGCGTGCAAGTCTGCCCAGTACTGGCCTTAGTTCAATATTTAATCTTATTTTCTGATTCTAGATCCTTTGAGTTCATCCCACGCTTCTTTGAACTCAGTCACTGTTTTCCTCTCCACCACCTCTCTCGGGAGCGCATTCCAGGCATCCACCACCCTCTCCGTAAAGTATTATTTCCTGACATTGCTCTTGAATCTACCACCTCTCAACCTCAAATTATGTCCTCTGGTTTTGCCATTTTCCTTTCTCTGGAAAAGATTTTGTTCTACGTTAATACCCTTCAAGTATTTGAACGTCTGAATCATATCTCCCCTGTCTCTCCTTTCCTCTAGGGTATACATATTCAGGGTTTCCAGTCTATCCTCATACATCTTCTGGCACAAGACATGATGATGTCACACACATGTGTGCATGCATGTGACATCATCATGACATTTGTGCATGCACAGAGGATATCCAGACATGGACCCGAGCATGGGGCCTTCCAAAACCCAGATAAACTGCTGGGTTTTGGAAATTCCTCCAATCACTCAGACAGTCCTCTAAAAAGAGGACATGTCCCGGTTTTCCTGGGCATCTGGTAACCCTATTGAGGAGAGGGTTGAGACCCTCAAGAGTCTCAGTCAAATCATTAAGAGCACTAAAGCTCCTATCCAGATAACCCTTTCTGAGAATCGACTCCATAGTAAAAACTATACCAGCCAGTCAGAGGTGATGCTAACCCACAAAGGACCCTAAGTGGGAGAGAAAGAAAAAAAGAAACAAAACATTCAAGAGGGAAATAATAATATAAAGGGGGTCCAAGGTCCAAGTGGCATGATTTCTGCCACTTAACTCATGGCCAGGGAGCCCCAGTAGGAACCAGGGCAGAGATATGATTGGTCTGTCAAGGTAGAGATGATGGGGTGGTCTTCATGTTCAAAGAGCTCGGTTGAGGGCTCATCATAATTGGTGGTGTCCCAATGGTGTGGTTCTAATAGCTGCAAAGAGCACCCCAAAGCACGTTGATATCCAGGGTGATGTCTGGGGTAGAGAGTTGCTGCTGTTCTGCAGGAAGGATCGGGGTGTGAGGAGTATGGATGCTATTGGGACATAGGCATACAGCTTTTTTCCCCACATACATCTGTATAAAATTGATGTACCCACAATACATGGAGAGACATGCCCATGCAGTCTTGCGCATCCTTATACATAATTTACAAGAAGTTCTCCAGCATGTCAAATAATGTAGGAATTTTAACTCTCCCCTTCAAATCCTTTCTAACATAGGGCTCTTAACCTTGTTGCCTTTTTAAACATTTGACATAGGTGCCCTTATAATTGTTGATTAAGACACCGTCTTCTACCAAAGACTGCAAACTCTCAAGATCCTGCTGGAAGATACAAAGACTGTGTAGACATCAACACTTTTGTTCAGTTCATTTTTCTGCTCTGTTGGTTGATTCTTCATGCCTGAAGAAGTGTGCCTCTATCTTTTCTAGGTGATGGTGCAAATGATGTGAGCATGATTCAAGCGGCGGATATTGGCATTGGGATCTCTGGCCAAGAGGGCATGCAGGTATAGTTCTATTCTGTCATCTTTAGGAATCAGTCAAGCATATGAAGAACCTGAAGGCAAACTTAGATAAGAGCATTAACCTGAGTCCATAGGCTGTTCAATAAATTATACAGAAAAGCTGGCTAGCTTGAGATATTCTTGCCATGCAGAAAGTACAAGAAATGTGCAAATGAGGACAGGTTCAGCAAGAGGAAATTAATTTTTGCACAAACTGTTTTTTCTGAAATTTCACAGTTGGTGCTTAACAACATATGGAGATGATCTGGGAAGGGTTACTGGTACAAAACGGTCTATCTAAGAACAGGCTCTGTTAATAAGGGTATCCCAGTAGCACGCACCGTCAAGGAGGCTTATTGTGGGTGTGGCTTTGGCAGGCTTTGAAGTATCTGCATATTTTTATTTGAGAACAGTAATTACACTGATGCGCAGAGGTTTGTCAGGATTTTGAAAGGCCCCGAGCACAGGGCCACATCTGGAGGGCTTCCAAGCATGTGCGTATCCAACATGACATCATCACATTGCATCTGCGGATGCTTGGAGGCTCTCCAGACACAGCCTGGGCTTAGGGAAGAATAGATGAGATTTTGTGGGAGTCGTGGCTGGGGGGCAGAATAAGGCATGGCCACATGTCCTCTTTTTTTCATGAAGAAATCTGGTAACCCTGTTGGTATCACTGTTGTGATATTTACCGGTTCTGTACTATTTTGTCTTAATGAAATGAGAGGGATTTTACAATAGAAAAGGGGGATAAAGGGAAAGGGAACGGGGGTGGGATTTGATAAGCTGCCTTTCTGGGTTACAATCACAGTACTGCAGTTTACTTATTTTGTACCTGGGGCTTGTCCAGAGTCCCAAAGAGCAAAAGTGGGAATTGAACCTGGTCCTCAGGATGCTGCATGAATCATTAGGTTACTGCTCCAGGGGAGCAAAATGCTTTTAACAGGCCGCATCCATTGCATTTTAAACACTTCCTGGATCTTCCATCAACATCATCTTTTTGTGCTTTGCATATGTTGGTATTATATTTGCATGGCTGTGCGTAGGATTAGCACAGCTTTGGCAGATTAATGCATGGATGGATTCACTATGACAGGAGTGACAGGAAACGCATGTCTTAGAAATGAGCTACTTTGCTGATATTAATGATGGCTCTCGGGTTTTTACTTCAGGCTGTGATGGCCAGTGACTTTGCCATATCTCGGTTTAAATATTTGAAGAAGCTGCTCCTGGTTCATGGACACTGGTGCTACTCACGCTTGGCACGAATGGTGATTTACTTCTTCTACAAGAATGTGGTAAGTTATAGCAGCAAAAGGAGGTTATTAAGATGGACTTGGAAAAATCCACCGCTTACGCCTAAAATGAGTAGCATAAAATCCGTTTTACTCTTTAGGGATCATAGAGTCTTGCCAGGCACTTGTGACTTGGGTTGGCCACTGTTGGAAACAGGATACTGGAATTGAAGAACCTTTGGTCTGTCTCAGTATGGCAATATTTATGTCCTTATGCTGTTAAGGTGCGTCACAAACTGTGTGCCGAAGCATGTCCTGTGCGACATGTCCCCTAAAGTACCTGTCCCACCCACTGCATCACAGCCAAGCAGGGAAGGCAATTGACAGGGCCCTTGCCCTGTACAGCCATACTGCCCATGCATAGCTCACTACAGCCCTGGGTAGACTTCATCTAGACCAGTGGTCCCCAACCCTGTCCTGGAGGACCACCAGGCCAATTGGGTTTTCAGGCTAGCCCTAATGATTATGCATGAGAGAGATTTGCATATAATGGTGTAAGGATGGTCACGCTCCCCAATGTAAGGTTGGAGGGGTTATGTTAGGCGCCCTTACAAACGCCAGGTTCCGAGTTCAATACCTTCACAGAAGATTCACCAGGAAGTAGACTTAAATGAGAAGCACAGCCAGAGGTGATGGCATAAAGAATATATTATAGAAATAGGCTTACAGAAAAGCAATCTTCATAAACATTACAATTAAACATTACAATTAAGGAGAGAGCAAAACAGTTTCCCTGCCTTACAGAGTCCAGAGAGAAGCGTGAAGTTCCAGGGAGATGCAGAGAGAGAGAGAGAGAAAAGAGGTTTGGAGGTGATGGTCTAAGCTTCGGGTTCCAGAGATAGAGCAAGAGAAGGAAGGTTTGATGTTGAGAGGGGGCTTTTATAGCTTGGAATCTTATTCTAAATATAGAATCTATTGAACTTCAATAGAATCTATTGAAGTTAAGCATTCCCATCCTAAGTAAATTGTCTGAAACAATAGTTAGTTTCACTGATCAGAAAGGTTAGTGAGGTGTGCTAGACTGGAGAAGAATAGATTGGAGTCAAATGTAATTTCCAGTATGCCTCTGACAATCTCTGTGCGCCTGGATCCATTGTATATCCTAAGCTGTCCATCCTAAGCATCAGACATTAACACATCTTAGCACCTCTTAGCTGCAAGTTGGTTTGTTACCTTTTAAGCATGATTTAATTAGGGCTGTTTGAAACAGTCTGCCTGGATGCTTTCTGTATGTGAATTCTGTGCACTAATGTGCAATTCTGGAGGCCACATTACAGTAAAGATGTGCGCAGAATTGAATCGGTTCAGCGGACGGCCACCAGGATGATCTCGGAGCTCAAGGGTCTCTCGTACGAAGAGAGACTGAACAAATTGCAGCTCTACACTCTTGAGGAACGTAGGGAGAGGGGAGACATGATCGAAACATTTAAGTACCTCACGGGACGTGTCGAAGTGGAAGATGATATTTTCTTTCTCAAGGGACCCTCGGCCACAAGAGGGCACCCGCTCAAACTCAGGGGCGGAAAATTTCATGGCGACACCAGAAAGTATTTCTTCACAGAGAGAGTGGTTGATCATTGGAACAAGCTTCCAGTGCAGGTGATCGAGGCAGGCAGCGTGCCAGACTTTAAGAATAAATGGGATACCCATGTGGGATCCCTACGAGGGTCAAGATAAGGAAATTGGGTCATTAGGGCATAGACAGGGGGTGGGTAAGCAGAGTGGGCAGACTTGATGGGCTGTAGCCCTTTTCTGCCGTCATCTTCTATGTTTCTATGATGGGTCATTTGGCCTTTATCTGCCATCATGTTTCTATGTTTCTATAATCAGAAAGTTCTATGACATCACAATGCAGGTGTAAAGAGCCTTAGCCTATAGGAAGAGGAGATGCAAATGTTAAGAGCCTTAGCCAATAGGGAGAGGAGGAGAGAGTGGCTGCTGCAGACACCAGAAAGTATTTCTTCACAGAGAGAGTGGTTGATCATTGGAACAAGCTTCCAGTGCAGGTGATCGAGGCAGACAGCGTGCCAGACTTTAAGAATAAATGGGATACCCATGTGGGATCCCTACGAGGGTCAAGATAAGGGAATTGGGTCATTAGGGCATAGACAGGGGGCGGGTAAGCAGAGTGGGCAGACTTGATGGGATGTAGCCCTTTTCTGCCGTCATCTTCTATGTTTCTATGTTCTATGTTTCTATCTGCTTCCACATTCCAGAGTCAGATTGATATAATTTCCCATAGGCCTTTGCTGACATTGGTTAGGCTAACCCAATGCTAGGCTGACAAATGGAAGTGACAGGCATGCAAATCTACTCCATGCATATTCATTAGGGCTATCCTGAAAACCCAATTGGCCTGGTGGTCCTCCAAGATAGGGTTGGGGACCACTGATTCTAGACCATCCTCCTGCACTTGAACTGGTTATTACTATATGTTCTGGAACCCTTCGATCTTGCCTATGGGTGCCAAAATCTTACAGCAAATCCGGTCCTGGCAACAACACTCGTACTTTTGGGAACATTGAAGAAGGCCAATATTCAGAACCTAATTTACCCAGATTGTTTGGAAAATTTCCCTACATGTGTTTAGGTAAAAGACATTTAAAACCCCCAGCAAAACATGAAACCAGATAGTATAAACAATATAATTATTAGATCTGACAAATATATGCTAACATTCTCCCTATTTTTAGCTATGCTTTTTTTTTTTTATAAACTTCTTGCAAGCATCAGTGCAGTCAATCTATCAGTTGTATTAAAAGTTTAATGTATATGTAAATGAGTTGCCTGTTAGAAAATAATTTAAATTGGATAAATCTGTGAGTTAGACAATTTCTGAAAGCTTGTGCAGGCAAGTCTATGTGACTTGAGATTCTATTTGTGCTTGAAAGCTTGCTCTAAAAAAGTGTTCATCCTGTTTTAAAATGTTGTCATAATTATAAATAAACACAGTGGTTTGTCTGCATTCATTTTTAATAAAAAATATATATCTCCAGCTAGTTATTGACAAAACTGATGTTGGTCTGTCATGTTGTTTGTTTTCTTGCATTTTTTATAACTTGTAATGCTGATGACTTATCAGGCAATATTCATCCCTGCAGCAGGCAGCCCTAATTAGATCTAGAGATTTAGTACCAGCCTATATGTGGGGACCAGCAATGAATATTCCAGTCTTTGACAAGTTCTCCTGGTACTGACAATATTCAGGGTCAAACCCGGATCATTATATGGACTGGTTGAAATTGCTATACATGTGTCCTACTTGACACAGACAGTTATGAGGTTACCAGGGCTGAATGCTGGTGGTAGAGAATGACACGGGGACAAATTTTTCCTCATATCCGCGGGAACTCATTTTCCTGTCCCATCCCCATGAGTTCTTTTCTTGTCCCTGCCCCGTTCCCGCAAGCTCCGCCCTCATCTGCACAAGCCTCAAACACTTCAAAATCCAGTTTCAAGTTTAATAAAAAATTTGATAAAATCACTTATCTTGGTTTACTAAGCGAATTACAATAAAATATTGGATACAATTAAAAAAACAATAGTTTAACACTACAGACGACACAGGACATCGACTAACTGGTACAATCTTTTTGAGAAAAGAAACAATAAAGGCAAATGCGACAGGAATGGGAAAAAAAATCAGCTGAAAATAGAGCTAGGGAAAAGTTAGCAGTTATAAGCATCCTTAAATAGAAAACATTTAAGGTTACTTTTGAAATGATCCACGTTTTAAGCTTGTGTGGTTAACACAGAGCTTACAGTAATGGGGCAAGGACAGGGACGGAAACAAAACTCGCGGGAATGGGGGAAAATTTGTCCCCATGTCATTCTCTAATTGGTGCGTGATGGTGCGCGATGAGAATGAAAGGGGGACCGTTCTTGAAAAAGCCGAGTGGTGAAACATGTCAAATTGGTCCCTTCCCGGCGCAGACAAAAAAGCTTAAAAAGGAATAGGAAACGAGCAAATAGGAAATGGCAGAGAGCTAAGTTATTTAAAATTATAATTTATTTGAAACATTTATATTTTGGTGACTTTAAGTAATATAAAGGACACCACGAACACTAAAGATGATGTGTGTGTCATAAAAAATGGTTGTGCGGCCGTTGAAAAAGATCATGGCTGGCTGGTGGCACTTCTGAGGAATCTGCAAAAAATGTATTTATTTTTGACGTAGTATTATTTTGAGGTGTATATACTGTAGTATTTATATATGTATATATGAATAAATTTGGCTACGTTGGACAATACTTAGCTCATTAATAGGCATCTTTCTTTTTCTGCTTCTGAAATGTCATATATGAATGTACAGTATCACAAAGTATGGTACCGGCTTCATCTGTTGTTCTGTTTGCTCCCACAGGCCTATGTCAACTTGCTTTTCTGGTTCCAGATTTTCTGCATGTTCTCCGGCACCACCATGATTGACTCCTGGCAACTGACTTTCTTCAACCTCTTTTTCACCTCACTGCCGCCTCTCATTTTTGGAATCCTCGATAAAGATATTTCTGACGATACGCTCTTGAGTTTGCCAGAACTCTACAAAAGTGGGCAGAATTCTCAGGTGGGCTCGCTTGATCACTTGCAAGCTATTTTCAGTCATTCATTTTGCAGACACGAGGCCCTATATTCAGACCGCAGGAGGCAGCCGACTTATCTCCAGCAGTCAGCGGCGAACCTGAAAATTCAATGCCGGACTGTATTCAACAACCGCCACTGAATTTTCAGGGGGGGTTTAGCCACTTTTGACATAGCCAGATAAGCCGATATTCATTGGTTGACCAGCTATATAGTATAGCGGCCAAAGACAGACCCTGCTATATATGTGGGTCTTTCTGTCCACTACACTTAGCCGGCCAGCCAATGAATATTGATGCTAACCTAGGGTTACCAGATTTTCCGTTCAGAAAATCCAGCCCCCTTAGGCCTGCCCAGTTCCACCTATCCCCGCCCCATCACATCCCAGTCCCGCCCCAATCCCGCCCTAGCCCCGCCTCCTGCTGACTGCTCTGGCCGGGCAGGATGGCATGCATGGATGTGACGTGATGACGTCACGCACACGTGCGTGCATGTGACATCATTGCATGACATCCGCGCATGTCCTCCTGCCCAACAGCGATTTTGAGGGAGGCTTTTCAAAACCAGGACAAAATGCCAGGTTTTAAAAAGCCGTCTGGACCCTCGGACATGTCCTCTAAAGGAGGACATGTCCGCAGAAATCCGGACGTCTGCTAACCCTATGCTAACTGGCTATGTTGCATGACATAGCAGGTGACCAGGCTATCCGTTGACCACAAATATTTAATGGAGATCGTTGGCTATGGGTCTAGGATGATTCTTCGTGGCCATCTCATTGCAGCCAGTTCAGCGCAGCTGTTTCAACGCTGAATCATCATCTCGCAATGAAACAGCTACAAAGATTTGTTGGGTCTGGGAGCTACAGCAGGACACTTGAATTTTGGTGATAACCCCCACCCCAGATTCTTCCCACCCCATCTCCTCCCTCTCATGGCAGGAATCTCAGCTAATTGAGGCTCTATAAACTGCACATAACTTTGGTGTTTTATAGAGTCATGCTAAGTGTCGTCCATTATAGTGTTGATTTTTTTAGGTCTTTATATATAAAATATGGCCCTCAAGCCATTAAATAGGTCCTTTGCACAAAAAGGAACCACTGGTAGATAATGGGAGTCATTTACTAACAGCTAGCACTGGCCCACTGTGCGATGATTGGTGAGGATGTGTAGTATTACCTCTAGGGGTCAAAACAGCTATTATGAATGCAGGAATGCAATGGGGCAGGAAATTCTGGGAATTACTCCTGCATTGACATTATGGGCTAGATTCACCAAGTAAACCGATCAGTTTGCGACCCCTTTGTGACCTGATTTTACCCCGGCCCGATTCACTTACC
Organism: Geotrypetes seraphini; assembly: GCF_902459505.1. NCBI lineage: Eukaryota > Metazoa > Chordata > Amphibia > Gymnophiona > Dermophiidae > Geotrypetes > Geotrypetes seraphini. The sequence goes on from NC_047101.1 coordinate 37,944,533, forward strand.
TCTCTGCCGACCATCCTCCGATCTGAGCATGCAAATGAAGGGAACGGCATGCAAATTAGGCAGGGACGCAATTCACTAACCAAAACCCTGCAACACCAACTAGGCTGGCCGATCACAAACAAGCGACTTCTGAGGACTGAATCTCCTGTTCGCCATGGATCTCCTGCTCTCTCCTGCCACCCCAACTCGCCACGAATCTCTCCTGACCTTCCCGCAGTGCAAGCCCGTGGTTTTAACCCGCAGGTTTAAAGTGGGTTAAAACCACTGGCTCGCAAAAAAGTTTTAAAACCATTAAAAAAAAACAACTCTGCTCTTAAGCATGCGCAGACCATCTACTGATGGTCTGCACATGCGTTGGGATCGCTAGAGAGCGATCCCGACACTCAGATGGGGGGGTGATTCTGATTGCCCTCATTTGCATGAGGGCTATTCGTGAATCAAACCCCTGGACACGGATCGGATCGGATCCCTCACAGATTGGATCCAATCTGTGCCCTTTATGAAACTAGCTCTATCTCTTCATGGAAACCATCAGTAAGTGCCAAGTAGTGGGGTAAAGTTGGAATCCTCTTCAAGGGGTTTCTTGTAGTCATCAGGAGGCTTGCTGCTCTTCAGGAAAGGGGATTAGGGAGGGTATAATTATCAGGGATTATGATGTGGTTTCTCAGGGAGAATGGGCTGCTAATAATATTTATTAGGAGGGGCGGGGAACATTCAGTTTGCTGCTAGAAGGATCAGACTATTGTTAAAAACAGCAGTCAATACATTGCACACTTAGGACCAAATTGATTGATTTATTGCTCTTGGTATACCGCAGTGGTCTCAAACATGTGGCCCGGGGGCCACATGCGGCCCACCAGGTACTATTTTGAGGCCCTCGGTATGTTTATCATAATCTCAAAAGTAAAATAAAACAGTTTCTTGATCATATGTCTCTTTAGCTATAAATTACAATATTATTATTATTATTATTATTATTAAGACTTAGCCAAAAAGAAAGATTTATAAACTAGAAAGAATTTTACCTCATGCAAAATTGTAATTTCTTTAATAAGACATTAACTATTTTTTTCTGAGGCCCTCCAAGTACCTAGAAACCCAAAATGTGGCCCTGCAAAGGGTTTGAGTTTGAGACCACTGGTATACCGCTATGGCATCATTTTCAAAACAGATAGACATCCATAAGACAGCATAACGTGGCCCTTGGCTGTTTTAATCGCCAAAACGTCAAAGTGCCGATTTCCAAAGCAGACTTTTTAGATATCTTGCAGGTCTTTTTTCCTCCAGTACGTCTAAATCAAGGAGCATGTTAGAGCCGTGTTGTGGGGGGGGGGGATTAGGGCAGCCTTAAGACTTGGACGTCTTGCAGAGATAATGTAACCTTTTCAAAGACATCCAGGGTGTCATTTAGACATTTGGAGTTAGACCTGTTTTAAAAGCACATAAGGATCGTAAAGGTACCCAAAGAGCCCAGATAACCACTGGATGCGTGGTGGTATGACCTCCCCACACACTCCCCCAGCGGTCACTGACTCCCTTCCAACCCCACCCCCGAAGATGTGAAAGAAACAGTACATACCAGCCACTATGACAGCTGTAGATATTATGGGAAACCCTAGTAGAGAAGCAAGCAGGTGTCTGGAGTAGCCCGGTGTAGTGAACCATAGAGAAGGGGATCCAGGCCCAAAGCCCACCAAACTCACCAAAATCCTACTGTACTTCCATATAGGTGCGACCTGCAAGTCATAAGGGCTTTTGGGGTGGTAGACAGGTGTGTATCTTAGCTTTTGGGGTAGTTTTGGAGGGTTCACCATACAGTATAAGGGGGTTATGGTGAAACTGACTTGATACCCTTTATGTGAAGATCACAGAAGTGCTCAGTTGGCATGTCTGTGTGGCCAGTCCCTTAAAATGTTGGTCCCTCCCACATCCAAATGGTCTTGTTTTGGACATTTTGCATTTGGGCATTTTGATTTTCAAAGATGGTGAGAAAAGATAGATGTCCTAAGGGTCAGAACGTCTAGATGAGGCATTTTCATAAAATGCGTTTTCAAAAATGGCCGCTTTCCTGACCCGACTTTTGGACATCCTTGCAAAAACATCCAAAGTCGGACATAGATGTCCTTTCAAAAATGCCCCTCTAAGTGATATTCTATAAACAGCTCTCTGAGTTGGGCGCCATTTATAGCATAGCGCTCAGTGCTGGGATCTGCACCTAACTTTTAGGCATGAGGATTTATACCGACTGAAGGCATAAATCCTTTCACCTAAATTAAGTGTGGATCAGGTGTATTCTGTAACAGTGTGTGCAAATTTTTGGAATGCCCATGCCCCTCCCATGGCCATAGATCCTTTTTTTAGATCCACACTTAATAATTTACAGGTACAAGTTTATAGAATAGCGCCTAGGATAAATTCTAATTGTTGTCAATTAGCGCCGATAATTGTTAGCATCTAAGTATCAGCGCTGTCGCATTAAACAATTAAATTGCATGCTCAATTAGGTATGTGCCAAATCTGTGTGTGCAATTTTGAGTGCTATATATAGAATTAGGGGGTTATTGCCACCCAACCGTGGCTAATTTGGAGGTGCCGGACTGCGCGGTTGTCAACTACTAGGTGTCCTTTATAGAATCACTCCTAGTTGTGCCTTAAACATTACCAGGCATCATAGAAGTAGGCTCCGGTATATTATGTCAGATTATACCTGGTCTAATTTATCTCGCACGTCTAGTGAGGCCTAGGTTTACCACACCTATTCTCTGCCCCTAACCACACCTAATTTTCAGGTAGGCATCATTAGGCATCGGAGGGCACCGCAATGAATATGCATGAGAGAGATTTGCCTGCACTGCCTTCTTGATATGCAAATCTTTCTCATGCATGTTCATTGTGGATATCCAGAAAACCTGGCCTGCCAGTAGATCTCAAGGACCGGACTTGGGCAGCCCTGGTTTACAGAATCAGGCCCTTAGTGCACCCATGTTATCTGCAGCAGTGACAACACACAATAACTTCGCATGCGCTAATTACAAGCATTATCCGCACCCAATTTCTGTCCATAACCTGCCCAGTTCTCACCCCACAACACAGCAAACAGTTTGTATACTAGGGGGTATCATTTTACCAAAGCGTACTAAGCCTTTAATGCGCAAATTAGCATGTGTTATCTGCTCCCACAGTCTAGTGAAAACATTGTACACTTTAGTAAAAGGACCCTTCAACTTTTTTGAATGCACAGTAACCATTTTTGGAGGCCTGTGCTAACAGCTTAATGCACTTTAATATAAAAGAGCCCTTAGTGATAAAGGCTGCTATCTACTTGGAATTCATTACCAAGATTCTGTGACAACAAAAAACATAATTACCTTCAAAGGATTTTTTTTTATGAGAGATCTTGAACTATGTAGCTGAGGTCTACTATAGCTGAAAGAATATTTTGATTATAGTACATGAATAATAATTTCAATTATTCTCTATACTTGCAGGCCTACAATCGTCCTATATTTTGGATTACGTTGCTGGATGCTTTCTACCAGAGTGTTATCTGCTTTTTTATTCCTTATTTTGTAAGTTTCTGATATTTAATACATAGAGTTGACTAAGCTTGATGGGCTGTGAAACTATGACATTGAGATTTTGATATCTAAAGTAGATGAGCCCTGCATTTCTACAAGATAGAGTTATTCTGCTGATAACAAACTCTTACAAATCAGCCCCGGGGTGACATCGAACTATGGAGAGATTTTACTCTCTACAGCCAGCAATCTGGATCTAATGTAGAATAGAAATGGATCCAGCAATTGTAGCGTTTATAGAAGTGGCCACGGAGGCCAATGTTACAGAGGAACAGTCTGCAGTTTCAGATGCTCAGTTTAATTTATGTTTTCCTCCTCCTTTTTGTCTAGACATACTACAAATCCGATATTGATCTCATTTCATTTGGAACGCCCATAAACACCATTGCCATCTTAACAGTTAACTTTCACCTGGCCATAGAAACGAAGACTTGGGTATGTATTAATGATTTTGTAGCAACTAATAAAGTTCCTCAAGTGTGAAGGGTGATTTTCTAAAAAGGGGTAAGAATATAAGAATTGCCGCTGCTGGGTCAGACCAGTGGTCCGTCGTGCCCAACGGCAGCCCTTAGGTCAAAGACCAGCGCCCTAACTGAGACTAGCCTTACCTGCATACGTTCTGGTTCAGCAGGAACTTGTCTAACTTTGTCTTGAATCCCTGGAAGGTACCTATTTGAAGCCTCTTCTGTAAAGGAAAGTAGGTGTCTACTTTCCTCCTTGGTCTCAGGGGCTGCTTTTTGGTGACGCCGAGCTGGCTGGTGCCGGTAGCTAAAGGGCCGGCAGTAATTCGGGTAACAAATGGACCCCAGTGGAAGTCAGTTGGATCTGGATTTCTCTCAGCAAGACACATCTTATCTTATTATTGAGGACGCCCAGCCTGAAAGTGGTATAATTGAAGATGACTATTTGTGATGTAACAAGAACATGTATTTTCCAATCTCTTCTGCTAAAGAGATGAATTCTCATGCTTACACTGATTATGTCTAAAGGATCTGCACATGTATGGTTATAACTTGAACATAAGAATTGCCGCTGCTGGGTCAGACCAGTGGTCCATCGAGCCCAGCAGTCCACTCACGCGGCAGCCCTTAGGTCAAAGACCAGTGCCCTAACTGAGTCCAGCCCTACCTGCTTACGTTCCAGTTCAGCAGGAACTTGTCTAACTTCGTCTTGAACCCCTGGAGGGTGTTTTCCCCTATAACAGCCTCCGGAAGAGCGTTCCAGTTTTCCACCACTTTCTGGGTGATGAAGAACTTCCTTACGTTTGTACAGAATCTATTCCCTTTTAACTTTAAAGAGTGCCCTCTCGTTCTCCCTACCTTGGAGAGGGTGAACAACCTGTTTTTGTCTACTAAGTCTATTCCCTTCAGTATTTTGAATGTTTCGATCATGTCTCCTCTCTTCAAGGGAGAAGAGGCCCAGTTTCTCTAATCTCTCGTTGTACGGCTACTCCTCCAGCCCCTTTATCATTTTAGTTGCACTTCTCCCTTTTGAGTAGTACCGTGTCCTTCTTCATGTACGGCAACCAGTGCTGGATGCAGTATTCCAGGTGGGGGCGTACCATGGCCTGGTACAGCGGCAAGATAACCTTCTCCTATCTGTTCGTGATCCTCTTCTTAATCATTCCTAGCATTCTGTTCACCCTTTTCACCACCGCCGCATAGTAAAAGGGGTGCAGGGGGGGCGGTCTGCCCCGGGTGCGATCTTCCTCTGGGTGCTGGCACCCCTCCTGCTCTCCACCCCCCCCTTTCCCACTTCTCCCTTCCTCCCTTCCCCCTTACCTTTTTAACTTTGGCGTGAGCAGCCACAAACTTGCTGCTTGCGTCGGCTTCGGAGCTCTCTCTGACATCACTTCCAAGACCTTTTTGCATAGGAAGTGACATCAGAGAGAGCGCAGAAGCCAATGTCAGCAGCAAGTTTGTGGCTGCTCACGCCAAAGATAAAAAGGTACGTGGATGGGGCGTGTGTGCGCAGCAGGATGGCCCGGGAAGGGGGCGGGAGAGAGGTGCCACCGCCCTGCTCCCCCCCCCCACTACGCCACTGTTTAGGAGCCAGCTATGTGGGTGCTGAGCAACCCCAATATTGCCAAACAAAAAACACCAAGGATCTTCAGAGTTAGAGACTATATGAAAAAATGTTATGTTCAATTGCTCACAGTTATTTCTATTAAAGTCGTTAAATGTATTTTGCCTTTTCTTTTTTTTTATTTACCCTCATAAATAAAAGCTCCTCCAATGAATGTAACCAGTTTTAAAGTGGACATGAAACCTTTACGATTGTAATGTCATGCCGATAGTGGTGTTTTCCAAATAGCCGTGTCCTCCAAAAGGTGCCACAAATTCTAAACACAAGCCTATAAAACTGTAGTAAAGATGTAGGACAACAAAGGCAGAGCTGTAATCTAATCTAATCTAAACCTTAGGTTTGTATACCGCATCATCTCTACATTCGTAAAGCTCGACACGGTTAACAAGAGTTAGGGTAGAAAGGAACTCCAGTGGAGGGAAGAGGCAAAATGAAGAGAAAATTTAGAGGACTAGAATAACCAGAGAGGGAGGAGGAGTTACATTTTTGAGAATAACCAGGTTTTCAGATGTTTACGGAAGAGTTGGAGGGAGCTCAAATTCCTAAAAGGGGAGGTAAGGTTGTTCCAGAGCTGAGTGAGTCTGAAAGGGAGGGAAGAGCCTAGTGCTGGATGTCTGGTTAGGATGTGCCCATCTTCTTCCGGGTAAAATCATACAAAGCAATGAATGTATTCATATTATTTGTGATCATGTGTATTTAGGCAAAGTTCAATGTCATAAAACCGAAGATGCGTTTAGAATAATATTTCCATGTCTGTTTTTGCTCATAGACAATAGTACACGCACTAATAGTGATTGGAAGCATCGTGTGCTACTTTGTACTTTCACTCATCTACAACGTAATCTGTGTCACGTGCACCAGTCCAAACCCCTACTGGACTATGGAGGTTCAGATGTCCGATCCCACCTTTTACCTCGTATGCCTAATTACCCCAGTTGGTGCTCTTTTACCAAGGTTTGTATATGGGCTTTGGATTTACGTTGCCTTATAAGCCAGGGAAGCAATATTGAGAAGCAGCTCAGCACTGGCAGAGAGCCAAAAATGGAACAGTTTTGCTTTAACATGCCCTGGCTGCCAAACACTTAAGTGGCTATATGACCAAAGTTATGCATTTTAAATTGGGACATGATTGGAGTGGAACGCTGGTTTCTTGAGGGGGGGGGCCTGGAGCTCCGCCCTGACCAAGTCCCCCACCCACCTCTCGGTGCTTTAGTTTTAAATTTCAGCAGCTGCCCTGCAGCGTCCATGAGCAGATCTGCCCCTGGAAGTACAATGAAGGGTTCCGGGGCAAGTCTGCCGTTTGATTCTGCACAGCGGCTGCCCGAAGATTTAAGCAAACACCAGGAGAAGGGTGGGTGGGAGGACCAAAACCACAGCGACCGAGAATCATTGGGGAGGCCAGAGTGTAATTATAGGTTGTGTGAAGAAATATTTTCTCTAGTTTGTTTTACATCTACTACTTAGTAGCTTCATCACATGTCCCCTAGTCCTAGTATTTTTGGAAAGAGTGAACAAGTGATTCACATCTACCCTTTCCACTCCACTCAGTATTTTATAGTATTCATTGCTAGGAGCCACTTTCACAAAGGCATATAGGCATATTTTGCCTTCATAAAATAGGTGCCTTTTTGGAGCATTTATATAGGGTCCCAGTTATAAAACTATTGTATATTAGAGAATCTGTATTTATAGTATTTTATAACCAGAATATAGCCCCAGCTCATATCATGTTCGGCATGTGTACATGAGGAACATTCCCATTGAAAACAGTGTTCAACATTTTTAAATGGTGTTGACTACATCTGTGGGGGGGTCTCGTATCTTAGACCAGTGGTGTTTCCTAATTTTTAAGTGGAGGCTACTTAGGATCCAAATGAGCTGAAGGAGAACCACCGAATATCTTCTCATGTGAGGCCTTGATAGCCTCTCTTCAGATTTTCATTGGGGGTATCCTCAAGGAGACTGGCATGTCCAAATACATTCTCTTTCTCTATTCATTTATGCTTTGTCCTTCAAGCTCGTGGCTCTTCTTCCCATCCACTTCCTGTTTCTGCTGGGAGCTTGGGTAGAGAAAGAGCGTAGCAGAAAAAAAGCCAGAATGACGTTGCTCTTTAGACAGTCCCCTGGAAATCAATCATGGTTACGGTACACAAGGCCTGATTCTCTTTAGGATGCCGATCCTGGTGGATGTCTAAGAGGCGGCCGCCAATCATGTGTCAATCACGCATCAGTGTCCTAAAGAGAATCACGTCTACATTGCTGATGCCTTAAATGTAAGACAGCATTTTGCAGGCCTACATTTAAGGTGTCTATGTAAGGATGCTTAAGCACACCCAAGGCCACTTCTGGTTGAAACCACACCCACGCTCATTCTTGGGCATGCTTAAGTGTCCCTACGTGTCTCTGTAAACGAGCTACAATGTAAGCGTCTTTCCTAGAACAATTTTTTTTTTTTAAACGTGCATCCCAATTGGCTGCCAGATGGCGGTAGGACACGTATCGCCACCTGCAATCAGGTTGTGCATTTTGAGAATTAGACCCAGACCCACAGATAGCCACATTAGCTTTGTACAGTTAGATATTTGAGTGCATAATGAAAGTGTTCTTTTTATATACCGTATTTGCCGGCGTATAGGACGACTGGGCGTATAAGACGACCCCCCAACTTTTAGTTAAAAAATAGAGTTTTGTGTTATACTCGCCGTATAAGACGACCCCTTCTTCCGCACACCTTCTCTACCGCCCCGGGTGCAGCACAGCCGGCCAGGTCCCCTTACTTTTGTGGCACTTCCCCAACCGACCGACAACAGCCCCGGTCCGACAAACCTCCCTGCCCTTAACCGCGAATCTAAATTACCTTCTTACAGCTGCTGTAAGAAGGTAATTTAGATTCGCGGCTACAGGGCAGGGAGGATTGTCGGACCCGGGCTGTTATCGGTCGGTCGGGGAAGTGCCACAAAAGTAAGGGGACCTGGCCGGCTGTGCTGCAACCGGGGCGGGGCGGCCGCCCCTCTCTCTTGGTACCGCGAGGCTACTCTCCTTCTCCTTACCTGCCATGCCTGCAGCACAGAGCCGAACGGAAGTCTTCCCGACGTCAGCGCTGACGTCGGAGGGAGGGAGGGCTTTGTTTAAGCTTTGTTTAAGCCCTCCCTCCCCTCCGACGTCAGCGCTGACGTCGGGAAGACTTCCGTTCGGCTCTGTGCTGCAAGCAGAGAAGGTAGGGAGAAGAAGAGCCGCGCGACTGAGTACATCCAGCCCCGCAAGTAAGGGCATGTAAACTGTACCCGGCGTATAAGACGACCCCCGACTTTGGGGAGGATTTTAAGGTACTAAAAAGTCGTCTTATACGCCGGCAAATACGGTATGTATTTCTTTGTTACAGGTTTCAGCATATCAACCTAGCACAGATTTTGTTGAGAGCAAATAACAACATTACATACACTTATCATCTCTTTGTAGCATTGTGCTATAAGCTATGAAAAACTGAAATTTAAACAGATTCTGCTCAAAGGAAAAATGGCTGCCAGTGGCGTCCCACATTGCCGCACTGTATGCCCCCCCACTCTGCCCTGCTACTTAAGCACCCCTTGCCCCCCACGTACCTCTTGAAATGTTCGCCGGCACAAGCAGCGTCTTCCATTTGCTGCTCGCACCGTCCTTGGCTGCCTTCGGACGTCATGTCCTGGTCCCGCGACCAGGAAGTAACAGTAGGGAGGCAAGGCCGGCACGAGCAGCAAGTGGAAGACGCTGCTCGTGCCAGCGAATATTTCAAGAGGTACACAGGGGGGCAGAGAAGAGGAGAGGCACCGGCGCCCCTCGCTAAGACAGCGCCTGGGGCGGTCTGCCCCCTTACTATGCCACTGACTGCTATCATATCACAATTATGCCTAAACTGGGCTTAATTATAGGGGTCCTTTTACAAAGGCGCGGTAGCGATGTAACGCCCGGAATACCGCGCGTTAAACCGCCTGCCGCGCTAGTACCTAACGCCTCCATTGACGAGGCGTTAGGATTTCAGGCTGCCGCGGGGGTGAGCGCGTGATGAAATGTCCCGTAGCGCGCCTTGATAAAAGCACCCATAGTCTTTAGTTTTAAAGCAGCTGGCTGAGTCTAGGTATAAGGAACGGCATAAGAACATAAGAAGTTGCCTCCGCTGAGGCAGATCAGAGGTCCATCTTGCCCAGCGGTCCACTCCCGCGGCGGCCCATCAGGCCCATTGCCTGAGCAGTGGTCCCTGACTAGCTCTATAACCTATCTCCACTCCTATCCCTATAGCCTACCTCTACACCTATCTACGGTGAAGAATGGTATTTACATAAATCTTGTTGTTTGAAACGGCATCGGCATCATTTACAAAACAAACCCTAGAAATGAAAATCAAAGCCAGGGTCTCCTAATATTAATACCGGGCTTTCCTTTGGCTAGTTGGTTTTTCAGGATATTCAAAACTAGACTTGCTTTTCAAGTAGCCTGTGAAAACTGGAAGGCTCTACCGTAGAGTCTCTAATATGTCATGTTTCCGTTTCTATTTCTTGCCTTTCCATTGCTCTGTAATTGGTTCTGAACTTGCAAAGAAGCCCACAAAGTGTTTCATTTTAATCCAAAAATTTCTCTGTTCCCAGGTTCTTTATTAAGGCCGTGCAAGGAACTTGTGGATCTTCTCTTATCCTGAAAGCGCAAAAGCTGAGTAAACTCAGTAAAGAAGAAAGAGAGCGCAGAATTCAACAGTGGAGAGACCACGCTCGGGCCGCAGTGGTGTCACCCACCGAACGTCACGCCAACAGACCCGACAACATGTTAGGTTCACCCTCTTCCCCTGAAATGCAGCCTCCCAGGGGAGATGGCAACAGAACTTCCCTTGATTGCCACGTAGAAATTGATCCCTCTTGCTTCGCTGCCTCTACGGCAAGTCCCTGTCCTGCAAGGTATCACGTAAATAAGCCTCCTAACTTTGTGTCCAATGGGCTGGAACCCAGTGAGGACGATTCCGACCAATGGATGGAGAGCACAGAAGACTTTACGAGTGCCAACCACCGAAGAAGTGTGAGTTCAGTGACAGTTTGAAGGCCCTTGCTTGAAAAAAAGACATTCAAAGATCCTTTAAATCTCACACAGGCTTTCTGGAGAGCCACTGTACAACCCATATTGGGGTGATGAACGTCAGCTCAGCTGTGAAGTTTATTTAATGAGAGAGAGAGCGAGAGGGAGCGACAGAAAGAAAGAAACTTCTCAACCTTTCTCACCAAGTGCAATATCGACCTTTAGTGTTGGAGTATGTCTGCGTACTTTTTCTTGCCAGCTAGTTGATCTGGCTGGTTCTGATCCACTGTGGAAACTCAATGTGCTGTGTAATCACTGCAAATTGCACAAAGCATTTTATGCAACCAGAAACCGTATTATAATTTTATGATCTGTGTACTGTAGTTTACCGTGTGACGCGTAGCAATCGCCATGGTAACGATTCTGCTGATGTGCCTTATTTATTGCGCAGTCTTCTGCATTTTACATTATTTTTAAATGATATGGGTGGAGCGGAGGGTTACATGAAAGCTGCACCACTGAGGTTGACGATCGGGGGGGGGGATTTCGAAACAGTATCGTATTCCATTGTAATTTGTTGCCAACTATTTAATTGTGTCTTCTTTAAACTGAGCTGCCAATTATTTTAATGCAATACAGGGTAACTGTGACCAAGGTTTTCTCCCATTCGGTACCTGCGGTAAACCCCGTTCATAAACGGGCCCAAGCTGTGTTCGGCAGTAACGGCTGACCTTAGCAGTTGGAGTACAGCAGTTCAGCAGTGATTGCTTGGTCCAGTGGCTTCCAGCTTCTTCGCAGCTGAACCAATTATTTAAAAAAAAGAATAAAAAAAAAGGTAGCACATATTTTTATAATCAGTTTGTAGCCAAACTTCAGGATGTGCCTTAGAAAAAAATAAATGATTAGCCAGATGTACCAGCATGTTTCCTGTAAACACAAACTGGAGGAGAGTTAGAAGATACAGGGAAGGGGTAAAACGCGGACCTGACGGACCTGGCGGATCTAAACCCGCAAGTCCTTAAAAATCTGAGGTCCGTGCCGTTTGTAGTTAGTTTCTGGCTCTTTTTTTTTTTGTTTTGTCTAAAGATGTATCCCCTGTTCGTTTAGTAGAATGTCATGTATAAGATGTGTATTTTAAATTCTGTTTTATTTTATGTAAAACGCTTTGAAATTGGAAAAGCGTTTAATCAAACAATTTAATAAACTTGAAACTTGATAAACAGACCTCGGTGACAATTTAGCGCTGACAGATCCGTCTCAGCATAGGGAGGGAAAAGTATTAGGATCGGTCAGCGCTAAATTGTCACCGAGGTCTGTCAGGGCCAGAAACTAACTGCAAACGGCGGGTTTAGATCCGCCAGGTCCGTCAGGTCCGCGTTTTACCCCTTCCTGAAGATACATCGCATAATGCTTCACACAGAATATGTATTAAAACTAGATATTGTTAAAAGGATAAAATCCACATCAGGCCAGTCACAAAAAATGTTTGAATGCGTAGCAAGAAATGTGAGATGGTAATTTAAAGCCATGCTGACACCAAAGATATCATTGTTTTTGATATCGTTGTTTTCTGAAGTTTGCCTTTATCTTAGCAGTTTGTCAAATTCACTCATTACTGCATAGCTTCAATCAAAGAGCAGTCAGAAGATACAAACCATAAAAGCATGACAAGTGTACAGCCTCATTAAAGACCAGGCTTTTTAAAGAGACTTCATCTGCAGTGATTGACATAAGTTAATGAGTGCTCTGTACAGCATCCCACGTCACCTTCTTTTTCGAAGCCTTTATCCTGGCTGGCTTGTGCTTTTTCAAAAGCAGTGGATCTAAATGAGAATCTTTACAAGAAAACATTCAAATTGTCCTTAGTGCATGCCAGAACCTAACACAGGCGCTTACATGAACAAGTCTAAACACAGAGCAGAGCTGTCAGACTAGGGAACGGGGACTTGCGTCCTGCCTTTTTGTGGCTTTGCCATTCAGAGTGGTGGGCTAACTGGAGGGTTAAGTGACTCGCCCAAGGAGCAGCACAGGGATTTGATCTCATAACCTCTGCATATGGAGGCTGCAGCTCTAACAGTGAGTCATGCCTTTCTGAGAAAACCACCCAGCATCCCTCCAGTCAAAGGTTGCTAATACTTCCCCTCCTTCCCTTTAGAGCAGGGGTGTCCAACCTGCGGCCCAGTGAAGTATTTTGTGTGGCCCCGGTCAAGGGCGATACAGTGTTTTCCTTTGCTACCCCTGGGTGTTTACCGTCTTGTCGGCTCCCTCCTGTGTCTTACTGCAGCGTTTGGGCCCCAGAAACATTTTTTTTCGGCCAGTGCGGCCCGGTGAAGCCAAAAGATTGGACACACTTGCTTTAGAGTTTATCTGCTCACAGAATCATTGACTGGCTCAAAAGGGAGGCAGGGTCTCCTTTCCCCAGCTTAGGGGGCCTTTTAATTATAGCTGCAGCAAATGTGGCCTTTCCCACGCGCTAAGGTCACTTGTGCCACGGCCGGAAAATGGCACATTTTCCCAATTCATGGCTATGCATTAATTTTTCCATTAGCACGCGGCCGTTAAAAATCTTTACCACATGAGCCGCTGCCAACACCTATTTTGTAGGCGGAAAGGGCCCCACACTAACCCCTAGTGCACTAGTGATGACGCTTTACGCGCTGATCAACGTTGTCATGTCCACTCTCTACCCCCCTAACACGCCCCCTTAGAAGAAAATTTAAAATATTTTTAGCATGTGATGTACGTGTGCAGAGAGGCAAATTTACCATGGGATGCCAGCGCACCCATGGTAAGCCTTTTTAACATGCGGCAAGCACATGCTAGCGCTTACCACAGTTTAGTTAAAGGACCCCTTAGTGTCCAGGATGGCTACCTTTATTGTTCACCTCTTATCTATGCATTCCCCTCGAGTTTCACGGCCGTGCAATGTCATACTTGCCATGTCTCCAGTTGAGCAATTGGGAATCTAATCTATTTTGAGGCATCATATAAGTGAATTAACCTTCCTTCGAGTGTAATAGAGACCTTGTTTCTAATGGATTTTATGCACTAGAGCTCTCTATAAATATCTTGTACCCTGGTTTGATGAAACCACGGCTTAAAAAGGAATGATCAATTATTACTGGTTTGCGAAGCAGATGCATTAAAAGTCTGGCTTGAGAATTAAACCCAGCAAGAGCTGGTTTCCAGTCTCTAAGAGACTTTAATGCACTAACTAGCTGTTAACTTCAGCCTTCCTGTTCCCTACATTGTTTGCACAACAGAAGTGATTGTCGGCATTGTTTTCGGTCTGGTCCCTGTTGGCTGGCAACTTCTGTATTATAAAATACAGCTATTTATATTTTTGCTAATGTATAATCTCGACTTGTTCAACTAAAGTATTTTTGTTATAAGTTAAAATTTGAACAGAAAATGTGTGGTTGGACCTGGAAATTCAAAATAGAAAACATTAAAATATTTTCAAATTTATAAGCGGTCTAATGTTTCACGTAGCTCCATTGATCATGTCTTTGCATACCTTCTGTAGAGGAAAGTTAGATATGGCCTTAAAGAACTATGGGGGTCATTTTATAAGTGACTTATGTGTGTAGAACAGTGTTTTGGACATTCAAGTAGGACCTTGTAAAATTGCCCACTAGTATACACACAGAAAAGTAGGCATTTTTAAAAAAATTGGCCACCAAAAACATGCGTAAATGACCAGAATATTCACTCAGAAAATTGAGGAAGCCCACAAACTAAAAAAAAAAATTATCTTTTCCCTATGGCTCTCTTTTACTAAGCCTTGGAAGAGGCTACAGTAGAGAAATTCTCTGAGCATCAGAGCAACATCGGCGAATTTAGCGCTCTGGGCTATAGTAGAAACCTCTACCGCGGTTTAGTAAAAGGGGGAAGTATATTTATAACTGAATGCAACAACTCCACTTTATGAAATCTGAAATTTCACTTAACATGGTATACAAGACACTGTGCAGAAAATACGATAACCTACTTGCTAATAGCAAGGGCCTGAATAGTTCATTTGAGTGGTCCCAACGGCTTTTAAAAACCCGGCACTTTGTCCGGCTTTTGAAAAGCCTCCTCAAATCGCATCGGGCAGGGAGGAAGCCGTGAATGCGCAGACTTCCTTCCTGCCCGACGCGATTTGCAGACAAGAGCAGGCAGCGGGTGCAGGGCTAGGGTGGGAGTGGAGGTGGGATTAGGGCAGGATAGGCGGAACTGCGCGTGCTGGCCGGCGGGTCTAGGGGACTGGATTTTCCGTTTGGAAAATCTGGCAACCCTACTCAGAGGCCATTACCATCTTAAAGTTATTTATTAACCATCTGGTTAACTTTGTGATGGGGTCAATTTTCAGCTGGCATACTCATTGGCTTAAGCTAAGAGACAGTGTCAGTATTAAAGGGTTAACATGTCTTTAACGTGTGTTAAGGGAATTAGCATGCACAAAATTCTAAAGTTTATTTTATATCTATGGGCTTTTTAGCGTTTAACACGCATTAATTCCCTTAACGTGTGTTAAGGGGCATTAAACCCTAAGGCTGCCTGATTAATTCCCCTCTTAATCTGTATAATTAGCACCATTATCTGTTTAGTGAAACTGAATATACATCTTGGCCAATGACCATACTGGTCCCTTTAGTGACTGAATCTCTCTGCTATACAAATCATTTTTAGGGCCACGCTTACCCTACCCCTAAACCTGCCCACATGAATACAGATAGTATCAGTCAGTTCAGTGATCTAAATGCCCGATACTCTCTATATAACATAAAAAATCTGGGGATACTAAAATTATATATTTGTTGGCCACCAGCAAACTTTGCTTGAAATATCGGCTTAAAGGGGCTGAAACCCGCTGGCAAGGCACTATAACAGTGTATCGCAAACTGTGTACCGTCCGAGATTCCAGGTGTGCCACGAGACACCAGGGAAGAGGACAGGCACTGGTGCCAGATGACTGCCTACAGGATAATGCCTCTCGCAGCAAGAAGCACATCCTTTACGCAGTCAGCCAGCGCCTCTCCTCCTCCCCAGCGCTTCTCCATGCTTCTTCCCTACCAGCACCCCCCCCCACTGGCAGCTCAGGCATGCACGGACAGCAACATGCATGCACTTGATATCATCATTTTGATATCCGCACACTTCCGGATGCTCCCTAGCCATGGCCACCAATTTAGTGTGCCACAGCTTCGCAAAGTTTGCGAGACACTGCACTATAAGAAAGCTCATAGTTTAACAATCCATTTGCATTTTTTTCTTTGCATTAATAGATTATTTCTTTTGCATCTTCTGTGAGCAATAAAAGTCCACAAAACATTAGACACTCTTCACGTATAGTGACAATGAAGCATTTCATGGTGCTGGGAACCGTGTTGCTTTTTTCTAAGTGTGGAGTGCTTGGTAATATCTTTTAGGGTTTGGGGGAGCAGGATTGTGCTCTGGCAGCACATGGAAAGCTATTACGGAAGATGTTTGTTTACAGGTAGTATTGAACTCTGTTAGAAAGTTTTTTAAAAAATTGTCAGAATTTACCAAACTTCCCATTGTGAAGGCAGGGAATACTCAAGAACAAATCCGTGAAGCTACTGGGAAGAAAGTTCTTGACGTACTGAAGAAGGACTGGAAAAGCTTGAATTTAAGCAGAAACCATTTTCTGTGCAAATAATCTGTGATGAGAGGGAATCATGCCAATGACCTCATCTTCATGAAGCATTAGGGCCCTAAAATCTGTCTTTAAGCAGATTGTCTAGGATTTCAGAAATGTGTGTCTTGTTTAGAAAGAGAAACTGACTTGGCATTTCATTTGGGTGATACCATTCCGTAGCAAGCTTTTTCCAGTCACGTTTCGTGGCTTCATAGGAAACTTTCATGAACTGTACAAGGGGGCTTTGAGTCAGTTTGAATAAAAATTTACAAGCCTAGACAAGCAAAAGTACAGTAGCTTCCTGAACTTACATGTTTATTTGAGTGCCAAATTGCTTGCAAGCCATGCAAAAGTATTGCACTAAAGTAACAATATGAAATGATGTTTATATTTATTGAATTTTGATGAATTGCAAAATTTTGGCCCTACCAAGTCTAAGCCAAGTACAAACGAACTGGAACTAACCTCCCAAAACAAAAAGAATTGTAAAACAACTCCAATGATCTGGAAGTTTGCAGAAACATCATCCTGTTTTTAGTTTTGCTTGTTTTATACTGTATATTGTATTAATTCATCAGCATGAAGTGAGTGCTTGATGTTTCTGTATATTTGGTGAGTTGAAGGAATGCAATTTTTCATGCAACTTTTTTTACGTTAATCTTTTATTTACTGACAGGTACTTTGTAATGGGCCATATCTGAAGAATGCAATTAAAGTACATTTTCAATTAAGACCTGCGGTGTGACTCTTTATTCTAATCCTGATAGAATGGTTTCATAGGCAATAATTGAAGATCAAGTTTCAAGTTTATTAGGATTTTATATACCGCCTATCAAGGTTATCTAAGCGGTTTTTACAATCAGGTACTCAAGCCTTTTCCCTATCTGTCCCGGTGGGCTCACAATCTATTTAACGTACCTGGGGCTACGGAGGACTGAGTGACTTGCCCAGGGTCACAAGGAACAGCGCGGGGTTTGAACCCACAACCCCCAGGGTACTGAGGCTGTCGATCCAACCACTGCGCCACACACTCCTCCAAGATCTTTTAGCCATAGAATTTGTACCAGCAAAGAAAGCACTTGAGGATCAGTATCCAGCTATGGAAGTGAGAGAGTTTTGTTAAATGCTGACTGCAACATTTTAAAATACCTGATTGATATTTAGCCTTTGGTGACAAAAATTAGCCCCAGATATTCAATGCTGGGCCATGTCCAAGCACCACTAATCCTGTCCGGCTTACATCCCAGCTCTCGGCCTCCCCCACGCCCCCACCTACCTCCTCCAGCCCTGCAATTTGAATCTTTGGGCTGCCAGCAGCAACAAGGTGAACCTGTTGCCGTCAGCCTGCCCCAGAAGAAGCCTCTCTGCAGGTCCCTCCCGTGTGGAAACAGGAAGTCACTGCAGAAGCAACTTCTGGGGCAGGCCGATGGCAGCAGGCTCACCTCATTACTGCTGCCGGCTGCCTGAACATTCTAATTGCAGCGCCAGAGGAGGTAGGTGGGGGCATTGAGAGAGTCATGGGTGTAAGTTGGGCAGCCATCGGAGCAGCACACTGGCAGCCAGCGGTGGACCCCCTGAAATCTTCAGGCTCAAGGCAAATGCCTGCTAGGTGTACCCTTTAATCCAGCCCTGACTGTGGAGGAGACCCAAGAAAACAAGGAATGGTCCTTTAACGTAGAACAAAATCTTTTCCAGAGAAAGGAAAATGGTAAAACCAGAGGACATAATTTGAGGTTGAGGGGTGGTAGATTCAGGGGCAATGTTAGGAAATTCTACTTTACGGAGAGGGTGGTGGATGCCTGGAATGCGCTCCCGAGAGAGGTGGTGGAGAGTAAAACTGTGACTGAGTTCAAAGAAGCGTGGGATGAACACAGAAGATTTAGAATCAGAAAATAATATTAAAGATTGAACTAGGCCAGTTACTGGGCAGACTTGTACGGTCTGTGTCTGTGCATGGCCGTTTGGAGGAGGATGGGCAGGGGAGGGCTTCAATGGCTGGGAGGGTGTAGATGGGCTGGAGTAAGTCTTAACAGAGATTTCGGCAGTTGGAACCCAAGCACAGTACCGGGAAAAGCTTTGGATTCTCGCCCAGAAATAGCTAAGAAGAAAAAAAAAAAAATTTAAATTGAATCAGGTTGGGCAGACTGGATGGACCATTCGGGTCTTTATCTGCCGTCATCTACTATGTTACTATGTTTAAAAATTATTGGAACCCGCCGTCAAGATACGTTCTCTGTATCAGTGCCGCAACTTTGGAATTCTTTACCCTTACAGTTAAGAGAAGTAAATAATTTAAGCGACTTTAAAAAGAATTTAAAATGCTTTTTATTCAAGGATGCCTTTAATGTTTAATGTTTAACTTCTGAATTACATATGAGCTCCTCTTACATGTAAATATCTTTTACATTACTTATAAACTTATTAGTCTAGTATATATTTGTTAAGTAAATTTCTCAATTTTATTATTTTATAATTTTATAATAGTTCATATGTTATTTCCTATTTAGTATCATATTGTTTTTATTGACTGTATAAATTGTTAATTTTATATTATTTTATGTTATTTACTATTTTAATATCATGTTTACTCATACATTGTAATTCGCTTAGAAATAATTTTAATTAAGCGATTAATCAAATATAAATAAAACTTGGAAACTTGGTCCTATTTTCATGGTTTGCACCTGGGGGTAAAGAGAAAATACACAAGGCTTACAAGAGAAGGAATAGGAGACTGTAAAGGTAAAGAGTGTATTTATTTGTGAAAGTCTTAGACCTGAGTGTCGAAACTAGAGCCAGATCCAGACGTGAACTATGCTTTAGAAGCCTGAAAACAGGACCGCTGAACAGAAGAAAACCCTTTGTTGATATGCTTGTTGCCATGTCAAGCCCTGAGTCTGTAATAACTAAACGCACCTCTACTTGTCATCAAAACAGGTACATATGTGTAACACAAACACTAATAGAGGGACAACTCAACAAGAGTCTAGAGAAGCAGACTAAAAGCTACACTAAAATTAGATAAAATGATGGTTCCACATGTAAGAGTATTAAGAACACAAAGTTCTGGCAGTTCCATTATCTGATATTTTCTTTTTTTATATATATTCTTTATTCATTTTTACAACTTTCAATAAGTGCAACTTAAGATATAATCACTTTACACTTTAACAACACTTAATATTCCATCAAAACCTAATGTACATCAAATATTTCCCCCCTTGTACCATGAATTGAATTTCAGACAAGAAACATAACATATTACATTACATTAGTGATTTCTATTCCGCCAATGCCTTGTATGTATAAATAAAGGGGGAAAAAACCACAATATTCATTCTGTACAATATTTTGTTAATGGCTCCCAAACATCCTTAAACTTCTTAAAATGCCCCCGCTGTATGGCAATTACTCGTTC
This sequence comes from Geotrypetes seraphini, assembly GCF_902459505.1. Lineage (NCBI taxonomy): Eukaryota > Metazoa > Chordata > Amphibia > Gymnophiona > Dermophiidae > Geotrypetes > Geotrypetes seraphini. The sequence goes on from NC_047101.1 coordinate 37,964,298, forward strand.
CATTTTTTTTTCTATTTTATAACATTTTATTGAAGGAATCATACAAATATACAAGTATACAAAAATATAATATATAATAAACTCATAACAATTAAATTCGGCACACTGTGCGACAGCCTCAAAGACAGCAAACGGGATGTTAGGTATCATTAAAAAGGGCATCACAACCAGGACGAAGGAAGTCATCATGCCGCTGTATCGTGCAATGGTGCGACCGCACCTGGAGTACTGTGTCCAGTACTGGTCGCCGTACCTCAAGAAGGACATGGCGGTTCTTGACGGGGTCCAGAGGAGGGCAACTAAACTGATAAAAGGTATGGAAAACTTTTCATACGCTGACAGGTTGAAAATGCTGGGGCTGTTCTCCCTGGAGAAGAGGAGACTTAGAGGAGACATGATAGAAACCTTCAAAATCCTGAAGGGCATAGAGAAGGTAGCCAGGGACAGATTCTTCAGATTGTGGGGAACCACAAATACTAGGGGTCACTCGGCAAAATTGAAAGGGGACAGGTTTAGAACAAACGCTAGGAAGTTCTTTTTTACCCAGAGGGTGGTGGACACATGGAACGCGCTTCTGGAGGTTGTGATAGGCCAGAACACAGTACAGGGGTTCAAGGAAGGTTTAGATAGATTCCTAAAGGATAAGGGGATTGAGGGGTACAGATAAAAGCAGAGGTAGATTATAGAGATGGTAAAGAAACCACTTCAGAGGTCATAGACCTGATGGGCCGCCGCGAGAGCGGACCACTGGGCGCGATGGACCTCTGGTCTCACCCAGCGGAGGCAACTCTTATGTTCTTAAATTCATAAAAATATTTGTCAAACATAGTTCTATTATAAAGATGTGGCACAACGAACTCCATCTGATATTTTCAATGCTTCTTTAGAGTCAACCGTGGCTCAAGAGAACTGAAGATGTGCAGATGTGGTTCAGTTTCACAAAGGTAGAAGTAAAGATTAGGCTAGGAAGTATAGGCCAGTTAAATTTGACTTCTGTGGTGAGTAAATTAATGGAATCACGACTGAAACAAAGGACAGTTCAGTTTCTGGACTATGATGGACTACAGATCCTATGTAGCATAGTCTTAATAAAGGTAGGGCAGTTAGATGTTTTCAATCAATAAACAATAATGATCCTAATTCAGGGGTAGGCAATTCCGGTCTGGTTTTCAGGATTTCCAGCATGAATATGTATGAGATGGACTTGCATGCACTGCCTCCTTGAGAAGCAAATCTATCTCATGCATATTTATTGTGGATATCCTGAAAACCTGACCTGGCTCCGGCTCTCAAGGACCGGAATTGCCTACCCCTGCCCTAATTGATCCATCTCTACAATCTCCACTGGTGTTTATTTCATTTGGAATTTCATAGAGGTTTGTATTCCAGTTCCACATTTCTCTTATTAGAGGTAGGTCTTGTCAGATAAATCTGATCAATTTCTTTAACTGTGTGATAAGAGTTGGAGCAGGAAGGAGAATTATAGTGTACTTGGATTTCAGCAAGATTTTTGTCAGAGTTTCTCATACTGTAGTTAACTTAGAAATAAATGGAGTACCCTAGGTTTGAGCCCTAAAATGACTGACAGGGTTAAAAACTGGTAAATAGAGAAGCATCAAAGTGTATGGGGTAAATGCAATCTGAAGGAAGGGATCTGTCTTTGTTCTGGGATTTCAACATTCTCACAAACAATATTCTGGGAGGTCTTTTGGGAAAAGGTTTGCATTGTTCAGAATAATATCATAATCTGCAACAGAGTTGACTCCCTGAAGGTATAGAAAACTTGAGTGATCTATCAAAACTTGAATAGTGTGGAGGGGCATTTTCGATAGGACACATAAGTCTAAGATTGGACTTTTTGGGCAGGATGTCCACAAACCCAGAAGAAAAAATGTCCATTTTCAAAGCTGCCAGACGTCTATCTTTTATTTTTGAAAATGGCCTTAGGACATCTTTTTTGGCTATTTTCAAAAATAAAAATGTCCACGTGAAAAACGCACAAAAGCAAGTTTTGTAGACATACCCAACTACCTTGTCTGTTCGCGGCAGAGAAATCTCCAACAGCTGAGCTGGTTTGGGGGATTCCTGCCAGTTCAGCTGAAGGGGATTCCCCCTGCCAGGATCAGATGGAGCCCTACATCCTTCCCCCCGACCACCTCAACATGAGGCAACACCTCCCCACACACACATCGCCCGACACCACCCAACATCAGGCAACACCGCCCCCCACATCACCGCAATACCCGTACCATCTGATGTAAAATCGGCAGGAGGGAAGCCCACTCCCTTCTGCCTACGGGGCCGCATGCTGCAAATGATGGGCCTTCCCCCTTCCAATACATCTTGAGATGCAGTGGGAGGGGCCTAGGGCCTCGATTGGCTCAAAATGGTGATTTTGATTATCGGCACTTGGTCATCCCTGCTATTAGGGCGTCCAAGTGCCGACTTAGGCAGGTTTTTAGATGTTTTAAAGTTTTGATTATGCCTCCCTAGTGTTCAGGACACAGAGTTTCAAGTCCATCTGGGTATGAAAGAAGAGCAGGATCTGGAGATGATTACATACAATGATCTTAAGGTGATCAAACAGGAAGAAAAGGTGAGAAATCAGAAAAATGCACAAGTTCAGAGGTCAACTTCTAAAGTCTTGAGTAGTATTTTTTATTTTTATTTATTCAATTTTCTATACCGTTCTCCCAGGGTTTACATTAATTTATTCAGGTATTCAAGCATTTTTCCCTGTCTGTCCCGGTGGGCTCACAATCTACCTAATGTACCTGAGACAATGGGGGGATTAAGTGACTTGCCCAGGGTCACAAGGGTAGAGACATTAAGGTGCAAATACACAGGAGCTAGGCCTCTTTCAATCACTGAGAGATCATAGAATGAAGGTGAACGTGCTCTGAGTGCATGGAACAGCATTCTAGTTGATGTGGTAGAGACAAGGTAAGTATCTGAACCACCCTCCCCCTCCCCGACCTCAAAGGAGTTGGAGGATTCCCCCTCAGCTTAGAGCAGTGTCTCGCAAACTTTGCAAAGCCACAGCACACTAAACGTGGTGGTCGTGGCTTGAGGGCATCCAGAAGGGTGTGGATATTGATGCGATGACATCACGCACATGCGTGATGTCATCACATCAACATACACACATGCGCAAAGGCCCTCTAGTCAGGGCCCTGAGCCGCCAGTGGGGGGGTGCTGGAAGGGAAGAGGCGCGGGGAAGAGAGGCGCTGGCACCGGCTGACTGCCTACAGGATGTGCCTCTCAGTGCACATGTCAGTTAGTGCTGGTGCCTCTCCTCCTCCCTGGCATCGTGCGGCACACCTGGAATCATGGGCGGCATACTAGTGTGCCGTGGCTTAGAGGGAACAGTGCCACAGGATCCCTTGAAGAATGAACACAGAGATCAATATTCAGAATTATTTAACTGGACAGATAAAGACAGTGCTTCTCCTCCACTTCCAATGCCAGACTTCATTTCTTTCAGCTTGCTGCCCCGTATGCCTGGAATAAACTACCCGAGTCCTTCCGCCATGCCCATTCCCTTATTCAAAAGCAGGCTGAAACCCCACTTTTTAACAGCCTTCAACTCATAACCCTGCTCCCCTCTGCCCTCTGCTCACCCTCCTAACCATCCCCTCTAACTGTAACCCCCTACCCTGGCATCCTGTTTATCTGTCTTGATTGTTTAGATTGTAAGCTCATTCGAGCAGGGACTGTCTCCTTTGTGACTCTGTACAGCACTATTTACGTCTGGTAGTGCTCTAGAAATAATGAATAATAGTAGGGCTGTTTAGTACCAGGGTAGTCCAGGGGCTGAGTTGGAGAGGAGCCAGGAGTTATGCAACCACTGGTGATATTCAGTCCACATGCCCCTGAAGACCTGGCTATTCAGTGGCAGTGCCCGGCTGAATATTGACCAGATGGTAAATGAAGGCAGGTAAAGGCCAGTATAGTTCATCTAATCTGCCCATCAGCCTGATAGAGCTAGGAAATTATATGAGTCGCTATTCTCTGTGAAATTATTCAGGTATGAGCTATTTGCAGTAGCCATGTCTTTATAGAGGTGAGAATGTTCCCTAGTCTTGAATCTACTACCTACATAATTTAAGATATATAGACGGGTCATCACACATGGCACATCGCTGACAATAACTTGGTAAGATGTGACTTAAATGTAAATTTTTGATCCATTTATATGCAAAAGCAAAGTGTAAGTCTCGGATTCTGAGAAATAGCCTATAACTGCAAGCAGAATATACATTTTTAATAATCATTGATTTTGCAGTAGAAGTGAAATACCATTACAATATCCATGAAACGAGAAGTAGAGCAATGAATTTGCCAATACATATAGATAGAAAAAGTAAAACACACTTAATTTATATAACATTTTTTTATCAGGTCTGGAGGAAGTAATGATACCTCAGAGAAATGAATTCCCGGCGATGCTACGAAACTGAATCATCTAACGTTCAATATCTGTTTTACCTTGAATTAACAGGGCACGATGGACCAGAAGCTGATGCTGAATGGTGTGCCTTTTGTGGTGCACGAGAAACTCAAGATAAATGTTTCCTACAGTAAAATTTGAAGTAAGTTTGTAGTTGTTGTGTTGGTAGAGCCACCCACTCTCTCCTGTTGCTTCTGTCTGCTACATCACTTTTTTCTTAAAGGACCCACAGCGACAAGAGGGCATCCGTGGAAAATAAGGGGTGAGAAATTTCATGCCGATACCAGAAAATACTTCTTCACCGAAAGGGTGGTTGAACCCTGGAATAGTCTACCACAACAGGTAATTGAGGCCAGCAGGGTGCCAGATTTTAAGAAAAGATGGGATTGGCATGTCGGATCTCTTCATGGAGGGAGATAAGGGGTGAGTCTTGGTGTGGGCAGACTGGATGGGCCGTGGCCCTTTTCTGCCGTCATTTCTATGTTTCTATGACTCTTTCACTTCCGGTCACACTTCCCTTGCCTTACCACAACCTTTCAGCCATCTTTGGCCAGTTTGAATTTTGCTACTGTTTCACACTGGGTTTTACTAAACAACGCTAGAGGGTTTTAGTGCCGGCCAATGAGGTAAATGTTCCAATGCCCATAGGAATTTTATGAGCTTTGGAGCATTTATCTTGCTAGCCCAGGTAGTTCTTCACATCGGGAAATATCTTCTCATCTCAATTCTCAACAAGAGACTTTGGCTAAAAGGCCTTGTTTCACAAAAGCTGCATCAAGAGAAAAGGTCAAAAACAACTTCCAACCGCTGAGTATGTGGTTTTCTGACCAGAGAAGATTTCTCCTAATTAAAGGATTTTTTTGTTCCCTGGTCTGTTTCCACATCGGAGCCAGTGAGAATAATGACGACCTACTAAGAGGGACTTACTATTGGAGTCTAAGTTTCCTATGGATTTGAGGCCCATTTCTTTAAAATTGAATATTTTCTGCATACAAACACTGCTCACAAACACGAGTTTCAGTTTAGATGTACATTTTGTAAAGTGTACTTTCATCTGTCTTTTGATGAGTCATGAATCAAGACAGTCAAACCATTGTGTATGTTTCTCTGTTTTACCTAGGTTGCTTCGACATGGGGGGACTGGATGGTACATGCAAAGTGATGCATGTAGAGAAAAATAATCCAAAATATAGGTGCACAATGTTGATTCCTTGAGAAACGTCACTCAGAAAGAGCTACGAGCTTCTGTTTGTCAAATTCAACTTACAATTGAAGCTTTAGCAGTATGTTGATGTAAGAACTGGGAGTGTTTGTTCAAACAGAAGCTCACAACTATTTCTGAGTGATGTTTCTCAAGGACTGCATGACTCCTGATGCAGGCATCATTGCCAAAACATGGCCATGTCGAGTCTAATCCATTATGTTATTGTTATTCTTACCTGCTAGATTTGAATAAAGGAATCTTCTAGACCAGGGGTAGGTAATTCCGGTCCTCGAGAGCCAGAGCCAGGTCAGGTTTTCAGGATATCCACAATAAATATGCATGAGATAGATTTGCATCTCAAGGAGGCAGTGCATGCAAATAGATCTCATGCATATTTATTATGGATATCCTGAAAACGTGACCTGGCTCTGGCCCTCGAGGACCAAAATTGCCTACTCCTGTTCTAGACCGTGGGTGGGCAACTCTGGTCCTCAAGGGCTGGAATCCAGTCGGGTTTTCAGGATTTCCCCAATGAATATGCATGAGATCTATTTGCATGCACTGCTTTCAATGCATATTCATTGGGGAAATCCTGAAAACCCGACTGGATTCCGGCCCTCAAGGACCGGAGTTGCTCACCCCTGTTCTAGACCATAAGACTGGACATCTCATCTCTGGACCAGATGGAATTCACCCGAGAGTGCTAAAGGAACTTAAGGTAGAAATAGGAGAGCTATTACAATCCCTTGCTAATTTGTCAATCAGAACCGGCCAAATACCAGATGACTGGAAGATAGCAAATGTCATCCCAATCTTCAAAAAAGGATCGAGAGGAGAACCAGGCAACTATAGACCTGTGAGTCTTACGTCGGTTCCTGGGAAGATGGTAGAAGCACTAATCAAGGATAGTATAGTGCAACATCTGGATAATCATAATCTGATGAGAGCCAGTCAACACGGCTTCAGGAAGGGGAAGTCATCTATGACGAACTTGCTGCAATTTTTTGAGAAGGTGAACAAACAAATCGATAGAGGAGACCCGGTGGACATAATATACTTGGACTTTCAGAAAGCATTCGACAAGGTCCCACATGCAAGGCTTATGAGGAAACTAGAAAGCCATGGAATAGAGGGGGACATCCTAAGATGGATAGGCAGATGGCTGGAGGACAGATTGCAGAAGGTAAGCATAAATAGGAAGTTCTCGGACTGGGAAAAGGTGACAAGTGGTGTGCCCCAGGGCTCGGTTCTTGGGCCCATTTTATTCAATATCTTCATAAATGACCTGGAAGAGGAAACAACAAGTAATATAATCAAGTTTGCAGATGACACGAAACTATGTTGGACAGTTGGGTCACTAATGGACATCGAAGAACTTCAAAGAGATTTGAACCAGCTAGAGAAATGGGCGGAAAAGTGGCAGATGAAGTTTAATATAGAAAAATGCAAAGTGATGCACCTGGGAAGGAAAAACAAGGAACATGAATATAAAATGTTAGGTATGACATTGGGCAAGAGCGAACAAGAAAGGGACCTGGGGATACTGATTGACAGGACCCTGAAGCCGTCGGCGCACTGCGCATCAGTGTCGAAGAAGGCAAACAGGATGTTGGGCATGATAAAGAAGGAAATCACGAGTAGATCGGCGGACGTCGTAATGCCGCTTTACAGAGCAATGGTTGGATCACACCTGGAATACTGTGTCCAGCACTGGTCTCCCTACCTAAAGAAGGATGTGGCCCTGCTGGAGAGGGTGCAGAGGCGAGCTACGAAGCTAGTAAAAGGTATGGAAAATTTGAGCTATAAAGAAAGCCTCAGAAAACTGGGCTTATTCACCCTTGAGAAGAGAAGACTGCGAGGGGATATACATAGTAGAAACATAGTAGATGACGGCAGATAAAGACCCGAATGGTCCATCCAGTCTGCCCAACCTGATTCAATTTAAATTTTTTTTTTTTCTTCTTCTTAGCTATTTCTGGGCGAGAATCCAAAGCTTTACCCAGTACTGTGCTTGGGTTCCAACTGCCGAAATCTCTGTTAAGACTTACTCTAGCCCATCTACACCCTCCCAGCCATTGAAGCCCTCCCCTGCCCATCCTCCTCCAAACGGCCATACATAGACGCAGACCGTACAAGTCTGCCAGTAACTGGCCTAGTTCAATCTTTAATATTATTTTCTGATTCTAAATCTTCTGTGTTCATCCCACGCTTCTTTGAACTCAGTCAAAGTTTTACTCTCCACCACCTCTCTCGGGAGCGCATTCCAGGCATCCACCACCCTCTCCGTAAAGTAGAATTTCCTAACATTGCCCCTGAATCTACCACCCCTCAACCTCAAATTATGTCCTCTGGTTTTACCATTTTCCTTTCTCTGGAAAAGATTTTGTTCTACGTTAATACCCTTTAAGTATTTGAACGTCTGAATCATATCTCCCCTGTCTCTCCTTTCCTCTAGGGTATACATATTCAGGGCTTCCAGTCTCTCCTCATACGTCTTCTGGCGCAAGCCTCCTATCATTTTCGTCGCCCTCCTCTGGACCGCCTCAAGTCTTCTTACGTCTTTCGCCAGATACGGTCTCCAAAACTGAACACAATACTCCAAGTGGGGCCTCACCAATGACCTGTACAGGGGCATCAACACCTTCTTCCTTCTACTGACTACGCCTCTCTTTATACAGCCCAGAATCCTTCTGGCAGCAGCCACTGCCTTGTCACACTGTTTTTTCGCCTTTAGATCTTCGGACACTATCACCCCAAGGTCCCTCTCCCCGTCCGTGCATATCAGCTTCTCTCCTCCCAGCATATACGGTTCCTTCCTATTATTAATCCCCAAATGCATTACTCTGCATTTCTTTGCATTGAATTTTAGTTGCCAGGCATTAGACCATTCCTCTAACTTTTGCAGATCCTTTTTCATATGATAGAGACTTTTAAAATAATAAAAGGATTCGACAAAATAGAGCAAGAGGCATCGTTATTCACGTTGTCAAATGTGAATCGGACAAGAGGTCATGGACTGAAGTTGAGAGGTGACAGGCCCAGGAAAAATACCAGGAAATTCTGTTTCACACAGCGAGTGGTGAACGCTTGGAATGCTCTCCCGGAGGAGGTTGTGACGGAGACCACCATTCTGGGTTTCAAGGGTAAGTTGGATGCACACCTTCTTGCAAATCACATTGAGGGATACGTGTAAACAAGGTCTTCATTGGGGAACGCCTGGCTTGGCCTCCGTGTGTGCAGGTCACCAGACTAGATGGACCAAAGGTCTGATTCAGTGAATGCGTGTCTTATGTTCTTATGTTTTGTTTAGTGCATTCATCACTATTGTGCCTCTTGGAAGACCTTGTTAGGACTCTTCCCTTCTTCTTGGAGTCTGCATATTAGCTCATAACATTGCTTGTGCCTGGGTGGGGCTCCCACTTATGTATATAATTTACAGGCTATTGTCAGGTATATGCATCCCTGCCATATTTTCATGACCACATTTGTGCAAGGTCTAGTGTAACAGTAGGTGCATATCGTTAGCTGTGCTTATGCTGGGTTGTACTAGTATTCTATATAATGAAAAAAGCACAACTGGCCTTGAGAACTGGAATGTAAGATACTTTAAATGAAAAAAACCAATAGGACCCATGTTACGGCTGGAAGCCTGTGTCAGGGGTCGGAATAAATCATGTTTCTTTGCCTACTTCCAGCACGCAAGACCAACAACATCTCGTGAAAATGAAATGGAAAGTGACAACTGGTTCTCTATATCAGGAGAGAGCGCATCTGAAAAACTCAACCATCTGACTTTGTCGAAGCACTATCAGCTTCTTACGCCTTGTCTGAAAATCAGGGGCAGAGTTGTTTTTGTATGCCGAAAGTAGGGCAAAAACACACGATTTATTCTGACCCCTGATGTAGGCTTCATCCAATACATAGGCTGTGTTGGGTCTTTTCAATTAAAGTATCCGTTCTCAAGACCAATTGTGGTTTTCTCATTGTAAGCTTGGTGCTTTTTTTTTGGCACTCTTTATCCCTTTATTTTTTTGCTTACACTAGTATTCTATAACAGAATGTGAGCACCTGTATACCATTATAAAATAGGCTGGGGTGCCTAACTATAATGCCTCTATTATGTGCGCATTAAAAATGAATGCATAAAGCAAACTGAAAATAAAAACATCCAAAAATCAGGGGAAGAAAATGTGAAAATGAACCTAATTTTTTTTTTTATGTGTGGGGCGTGTACATCCCTAGTGTTCATGGTAGTCATAAGTTTTATGGTCTATGACAGGGGTAGGGAACTCCAGTCCTCGAGAGCCGTATTCCAGTTGGGTTTTCAGGATTTCCCCAATGAATATGCATGAGATCTACATAAGAACATAAGCATTGCCTCTGCCGGGACAGACCAGGGGTCCATCGTGCCCGGCAGTCCGCTCCCGCGGCGGCCCTCCAGGTCCATGACCTGAAAGTGTTCCCTACCTCACCTAAAGTGTCCATACCCTATTTGCTCAGTGTCCTGTTATCCCCTTCGCTTCCAGGAAGTTATCCAGTCCCTTTTTGAACCCCAGAATTGTACTCTGTCTTATCACCTCTCCGGGAAGCGCGTTCCAGGTGTCTACCACCCGTTGAGTGAAGAAGAACTTCCTTGTATTCGTTATGAATCTGTCTCCTCTCAGTTTTTCTGAATGACCTCTTGTTTTAGTTGTCCCTGCTAGTCTAAAAAATCTGCCCCTCTCCACCTTCTCTATGCCTTTCATGATTTTATAAGTCTCTATCATGTCCCCTCTCAGTCTCCGCTTCTCCAGGGTAAAGAGCCTGTCTAACCGTTCGGCATATGAAAAGTTCTCCATACCCTTTATCATCCTCGTTGCTCTCCTCTGGACCCTCTCGAGTATTGCCATGTCCTTCTTGAGGTATGGCGACCAGTATTGGACGCAGTATTCCAGATGTGGGCGCACCATTGCTCGATACAGTAGCAGGATAACTTCCTTCGTTCTGGTAGTGATACCTTTTTTGATAATGCCCAACATTCTGCTCGCTTTTTTTGAGGCCGCTGCACATTGCGCCGCCGGCTTCATTGTGTTATCCACCAATATTCCCAGATCTTTTTCTTGGCTGCCTTCCCCGAGTACCCTCCCTCCCATCTATTTGCATGCACTGCTTTCAATGCATATTCATTGGGGAAATCCTGAAAACCCGACTGGATTGCGGCCCTCGAGGAGGGACTTTGACACCCCTGATCTAGATAATCCATTCAAAGTCCTAATGCACAGTAATCCAACCCTGTTGTATGTTCCTTAGGGTGTGTTTCCTGCCTGCAGATTCTCTGTTTTGAAAGCAATCTCCAGCTCCATCTGCTCTACAATGAGTTGCCAGAATGATCTTTGATGAAACAGTTATAGTTTGATTAATGATACTGTGGTTTATAGGTTTCTTTATTATTCACAACTGTACACAGGTACCTTTTGACTCCCTCCAGCATTCTAGCGTACCAACAGTTGGTCAGTAATTAGGCACAGATGTTAAATAGTATGGTATTCTTTCAATTACCATAGTTTCCATCAAGAAAGAAATACATCGATCAGATTTTATCTGCATTTCTTAGGGCACCTGTCCTTCAAAGTAAGCAAAGAATGACAAAGATCTGACTTTTGTTTCACATCTCAGTAATAAGACAATCCCTACAACGATTCAAATAACAGTGTTCCATGGCTCATATAGCTTGAAAAAAAAGAAGTTTTTAAAAAAATATATTTGGGTATGCAGTGTGATATTAATGTTAGGAATAAAGACAGAGGGCATGAATTGAGATTGCGGGGTGGCAGACTTAGTTGTAATGTTAGGAAATTCTTTTTTTACAGAGAGGGTGGTGGTTGCCTGGAATGCCCTCTTGAGAGAGGTGGTGGAGATGAAAACGGTGATGGAATTCAAAAAAGCATGGGATGAATACAGAGGATCTCAAATTAGAAAATGAAGGGTATAAAACAAACTAACGCCGATACTAGGTGTCCTGTATATGGCGATTTGGTTTAGGATGAGCTGGGGAGGGCATTATATTACATTAGTGATTTCTTCCATTCCGCCATTACCTTGCGGTTCAAGGCGGATTACATCCAAACTAAAACAAAAATTACATTCAAAATTTGAAGGAATAGAATAAGCGATGACATAGAATTTTTAAGGTAAAATATGTTGGGTAAAGAGTTACCAAAGGGAAGTGAAGGTCTTTAGGAGATAAGAATAGGGTGAAATTATGGGTTTTAGATAACGTTTGGTAGATAAAGAGTATTAGAGAGATCTAAGGGTAAATAGAGAGTTGGATATTGGGTTGTGCTGGATAGGTTTTATGTGTTTTTTGAAGAGTATGGTTTCAATGTCTCTCCAGAAGACTTTGTAGTCTGTAGTCGAAGATAACAGAGTGGTGATTTGTCTGTCCAGTTTAGCTGCTTTGGAGGCTATTAGGTTATCAGAAAGTTTTTTTCGTTTGACATCTTTGGATGATGGGTGAGTGAATAGTGAGTGGCATTGATAGAAGCTCCAGTGACAGGATGGTTAGGATAGGCTGGAATGGGCTTCAATGGCAAATCCAGCAGTGGGAACCTAAAGACAGGTCCGGGTGGACTTCTAAGGTCCATTGCCCAGAAATATTAAAGAAGAGACAATTTAAATATGAATGTATAATTAACGTGACCATTTATTTTTTTCATCAAAACGGGACATCTATTAATTGTTAGTCCCACCCCCAATCCCTCCTTAGCCCCGCCCCTAATTTCATCCATCATTTTTCATGTACACGTGGAGGGGCATAATTAAAAGGAACGTCTAAGTCCGTATTTGTCCAAGTTGCAAGTCGTCCAAAGTAAAAAACATCTAAGGACACATTTTAGAAAACTACGTCCAAATTTTTTTTCATTTCGAAAATAGTCTAAGTATATGTCCTGCTGATCTGATTGTCCAAGTCGCTAAATCGTCCATCTATATACCACATTTTCGTCCAACTTTTCGTCCAAGTCAAAAACGCCTAGAACAAGCCCTGTTGGACATGGGAGGAGTCTGCAAAATGATGGACTGAACACCCAGACATGGCACCTAAATAGTGGGGTGCCTTACAGGGCACTGCTGTGAACTTCACAAAAAGGGTGTCACTACAGCTCCCTTATAGGTCATGTTGAGCCCCCCAAACCACCTCCAGAATCCCCTAGACCCACTTATCTACCACCCCCAATAGCCCTTATGGCTGCAGGAGCCACACATATGCCAGTAAAAAAGGGGTTTGGGGGGTGTATAGGGGAATGCACATGTTTCAATATCAATGCAATTACAGGGGCTTATGGGCATGGGTCCTCTTTTCCATGGGTCCCTAACCCACCCCCAAGACAGCTTAAGACGCCTCTGTGCAGCACGACTAGGCTTTCCTATGCCAGGCTGCCAGGTGATGATGTTCTGGAGGTACAATTTTCAAGTTGTGATTAATATTGGGGGTGGTGGGGGTCGGTGATCACTGGGGTAGTGTGTGGGGGTCTGTATTATGTGTCTGCAGTGCTTATTTGGTCCCTATAGGTGGGTTTTGTGACTTAGACCATGTTTTAAATTATCTAAGTCACAACGTTCAAGTTCCGTCGATCCTGTGCTGTATAACTTTCGGTTATACATCAGTACGACTAAGTCTAACCCTGCCCACGTCTCACCCAAATCCCACCCTTGACACTCCTCCTAACACGCCCCATTTAGCTATGGTCGTTCAGTGGCACAATGAAGGCCTAGATCGTTTATAAATACATCCAAAACCCAGTTTTATTATTGGCACTTGGATGTTTTTGACTGATGATCATCCAAGTGCCAACTTAGGCCGGTTTTTGGATGTTTTTCTCTGTCGATTATGAGCCCCATAATATCTTATTAATTCATAATGGTAACCATAAAATTTTAAAAAACCACAAAGCACATTATATACAGAGAAAATGTTAATTATCATTTATATTTGGAGGGGTTTCAAGGATGTCAAGGCAGATGACTTTAAAATATGCAATGTCACCTCAGTAACTATAGAAAAACAAACAAATATAGTGCAAAATATAGACAGCAGATATAAATTCTCAAAACTGACACATTTTGATCACTAAATTGAAAATAAAATCATTTTTCCTACTTTTGCTGTCTGGTATTTCATGAGTCTCTGGTTGCGTTTCCTTCTGACTGTGCATCCTTTCATTTCTTTCTTTCTTTCTGCACTCAGGCCCAACAATTGTCCCTTTCTATTCCCTCCCTCCTTCCTTCCTATGTCTTTAGTGCCCCCAGTGCCTCCTTCCTATGTCCTTAGTGCCCTCAGTGCCTCCTTCCTATATCCTTAGTGCCCCTTCCCTTGTCCTTAGTGCCCCTTCCCATGTCCTTAGTGCCCCTTCCTGTGTCCTTAGTATCCCCAGTACTTCCTTCCTATGTCCTTAGTGCCCTTTCCCATGTCCTTAGTGCCCCTTTCCATGTCCTTAGTACCCCCAATGCCTCCTTCCTATATCCTTAGTGCCCCTTCCTGTGTTCTTAGTACCCTCAGTGCCTGCTTCCCATGTCCATAGTGCCGCTTCCTATATCCTTAGTGTCCTCAGTGCCTCCTTCCTATATCCTTAGTGCCCCTTCCTGTGTCCTTAGTGCCCCCAGTGTCTCCTTCCTATGTCCTTAGTGCCCCTTCCTGTGTCCTTAGTGCCCTTAGTGCCTCCTTCCTATATCCTTAGTATCCTCAGTGCCTCCTTCCTATGTCCCCCTCACTGCCTTCCAGCCTTTGTCCCACCCCTCCCTCGAAGCCAACCTGCCTGCCTGCTGAGCCAAAGACTACCTGCCTACCTCTCTCCCTCCCTGCCACGCCAAAGCCTGCCTGCCTCCCTCATTCCCTCCCTCCAGCGCCCGAGTCACCCCCCCCCGGACCGCCGCCGCTGCCTGACAGCCTCCCCCTTCCCTCCCTCCAGTGCTGATTCAAACCTCCCATCCGCCTGCCACCGCTGTACCTTCTTCTTGACACCCAGAAGCCTTCCTGACATCAATTCCGGGCCAGTCAATTCCAGGCCAGCCAATCGCCAGCCATTCTGGGATGCACCAGGGAGGGGCTTAAGGCCCTGATTGGCTCAGATGCCTAAGGCTCTTCTCACTGCTACTGAAAACTGGCAATCGCATACCATGCTCTGACCTCTCTGGTCGATATTTCTCTAATTGTTGAAAACATGCAGGGGCTGAATGCTACAAAACTTGGTGAACTATTGATAACACCTTATACCATAGTCAGTGTTCCCGCTAAGCTGCGTTGACGTGCGCACGCGCACAAAATATTACCTCGCAGCGCACAAGTTTCTCGTCGCAGCGCACACAGTGTAGAGCACAGTTCTTCAACCGCCGGTCCGCAAACAAAATCTTGCCGGTCCACGAAGGATTCGGTCCCCGCCGCAACGAAAGGCCGGCGTCAGCTGACTTGCAACTTCCTGTTGCAGTCGCTGTGCCGGGACTCCTGCCTTCCACCGCGTTTGCCTCCTGCCTTGTCTCCGCACCTCCAGACCAGCAGCGGCAGCTGTGTATGCTTTTAACTTCGGCACAGAGCTGCCCCTAATCAATAGTTTAGCGCGGTTTCATAAGGCAGCCTCGGGGCCTTTGCTAGGCCGGCCCACATCGCATCATCGAAGCAAAGGCCCCGAGGCTGCCTCATGAAACCGCGCTAAACTATTGATTAGGGGCAGCTCTGTGCCGAAGTTAAAAGCACACAGAGCTGCCGCTGCTGGTCTGAACTCTTGGGCCGCTGAAGGAGGGCAAAAAGCAGCTGTCCTGGAGGTTTCCCTTCCTCTCGCCTTTACAGGTTCCTTTTTTCCACCTTTTTTTTTTCCTTCAAACGGCAACGAGCCCCAGCATCGACATCAATCAAGTAAGTTCCACTGTCAATCAAGCGGTTCTGCTCGGCCAAAGCTTCCCCTGTGACATGAGCCACCCTCAGGGGAAAGAAAGTGACCCACAAAGGTGAGGGGAAGGGGGGCAGATGATGGAAGTTGGGGGGGGGGAGAGAGAGAGAGAGAGAGAAGGGGCAGATGATGGAATGGAGGAGATGAGAGAGAGAGAGAAGGGGACAGATGATGGAAGTGAGAAGAAGGGAGAGAGAGCAGAAGGCAGATGGATGTCAGTTGAGAAGGGAGAGCAGATGCTGAATGGAAGTGGGGAAAGAACACATACTGGATGGAAGGAGGAGATAAATAAAGGGGGAAGAAAATAGTAAGATAATGGAGGGGTGAGGGAAAGGGGTGACAAGCTGTGTGTAGACACAGTGAAAAGAGGGAAACGGGACTAAATAGTAAGAAAGAATTTAATTTAGATGGAGGCAGAAAATAGAGAAGGAAGACCAGAGAAGAAAAGGGAAGAGAGAGCAGAGAATGATCAGATCTGAGTGGAGGAAATGAGAAGAGAGATATGCTAAAAACCACAGGGGGGAGGGAAGGATAGAGATGCCAGACCATGAGGGGAACAGAAGGAAGATGATGGATGCTAGACCAAATTGGGGGGTGGGGGGGGGCAGGAGGAGAGATGGCAGGGAAAGACAGACAGTGAATGGAAGGGGCAGATGCTGGACTGAAGAGACAGAGAAGGTTATCATGCTGCTGTACCGGGCCATGGTACGCCCTCACCTGGAATACTGCGTCCAGCACTGGTACTTTAAGAAGGACACGGTACTACTCGAAAGGATCCAGAGAAGAGCAACTAAAATGGTTAAGGGGCTGGAGGAGTTGCCGTACAGCGAAAGATTAGAGAAACTGGGCCTCTTCTCCCTTGAGCAGAGGAGATTGAGAGGGGACATGATAGAAACATTCAAGGTACTGAAGGGAATAGACTTAGTAGCTAAGGCAGGGAGAACGAGAGGGCACTCTCTAAAGTTGAAAGGGGATAGATTCCATACAAACGTAAGGAAGTTCTGTGGTAGAAAGCAACATATTTATTTGGCTCATAACTTGCTGGCGCCCGATATTTTTAGCTCACAGTGAAAAAAGTTTGCTCACAACACCCGCCCGCTTAGAGGGAACACTGACCATAGTCTTTGTTTTATGGGAAGCCAGTGAAAATAATATCCACTGATAAACAAAAACAAATTCTAAAAATGGAAATCCATTTTCAATATCCCCTGATAAAAAGAGGACATGTCCGGGTAAATCCTGAACCTGGGGCAAAGGAGGTTTTAAGTGGCTTGTGATCAAACTCTCAACCTTAGGGTGAGAGGCAGCCACTGTAACCGCTAGGCCATCCCTCCACTCCAGGATGGTTTAAGCAGGTGGGAGCCAGGGGCTGGAGCAAGACAATCAGCGGCATTCCCTTACTTAGAGGCAAACAACCTGGGATATTAGGGCACCCTGTGACCCCCAGGGTTACAAACAGTTAACTATTTTAAAAAAACATTTACACCCTTGGTTCTAAATGCATTCAAGAAGGCCCAAAATAGTTCGCTTTTCATTTTGAGCCAGTTTGAAATTGGTTTCCAGATGGCTCAGATGAAGCAAGTTAAATATGCAATCTTGTTCATTAATATTATGTAGAGAAGAAGCCCTAGTTGAAACGCTCTTTCAGAATAAAGGGTGATTTGCTAAGAGCTGCCAATTGCCATTAGATTGTTTTGAGCTCTTTGGCCATTTTAATCAGAAAAGATTGTGCCTGGGGTTGCAGCTTGCCATTATGCAGAAGAAACACGTTAGCAAAGATTTTGCCAATGCCATTGATTCGTAGGAAATGCAGCGTCGAGCTTCACTGTGATGGATTGTCCTCGTTCTGCTCTTTGACAGGAACTCTCCAGAGCTATTTGAGTGCTGCAGCTTGAGACAATGACCGTCTTGAGTTTGACTGGCTCCGGACCGGTGCTGTCGCTGCCTCCAAATATTTAAAATGCTGATCATTGCTCTTCTCCTGTTGTTTTTTTATTCTTGGCCCTTATAGCATGCTGTGAAAGGGAACCGAGAAACGAAGAGGCACGGCCCATTGGCATCTTTCTCAATAACCTTAGATCTGGCAGACCAGTGGCAGTTGGCAAGAGATTAAGACTGCAGGGCAAAAGACGTTATGAGAAAGGAATCAAAGGATCGTGTTAGGGATATGCATTCATTAGCACGTATTTTGATCATTAGCATGGTTTTACATATTGTTTTAGACATATTTAGGTATAACTTTGGATAGGTACTTGGAAGACAAAGGGATTGAGGGGTACAGATAAGAGTAGAGGTAGATTATAGGGATGGGATTAGAGGTAAATTACAAAATTAATCAGGGACCACTGTTCAGGCACTAGGCCTGATGGGCCGCCGCGGGAGCGGACCGCTGAGCAAGATGGACCTCTGGTCTGACTCAGCGGGGGCAACTTCTTATCTTCTTATCATTTATATACCACTGGAAGGCGTAATAATAATAACTTTATTTTTGTATACCGCAAGACCGCATACGCAGCACTTTACATTTTGACATTTGTAGATGGTACCTGATTGGAAGAGCTTACCATCTAACTTGGACAGTGAAGAGAGCTAGTGAGGTATAAACACTTATGTCAGTCATAGAGCTAGCGTAAAAATTAGCATTTACCCCTCACCCACCCACCCCTTTTTACAAAACCACGCAAGGGGTTTTTAGTACCAGCCAGCACGCTGTAATGGCCCCAACAGAGACTAACCCTCTCTTCTCTTAAACTACGCTAGCGGTTTGTAGTGCAGAGGGCTGCGCTGAATGGTCCGTGCTGCTCCCTACGCTCATAGGAACTCTATGAGCGTCGGGAGCAGCGTGGACCATTCAGCGCGGCTCACCACGCTAAAAACTGCTAGCGCAGTTTAAGAGAAGAGACCCCCCCCCCTCAGAAATATATACACTATGAAAGATTTGTGAGAGCAGGGTTTTGCTTCACTGTGAAATGTTAAGTCATGAGAGTAGAGGTCTTGCTGTAGAATCATTATTTATATTTCTTATCAGAGCATAGAGGAATGAAAAGTACCGCCTTGATAGTCTCTGTTAGAACTGCTTGTTTATGAATTACACATCCTTGGCATTTGTAAGAAACAGAGAGCAAAGGTTATTAGTTATTACTAATAGTATAGAAAGAGAGAATTAAGATTTGCCCTTGGGATCACAATTAATGGTGTCATACAGTCCTACCAGGGCAGATGTAACCAGCCTCTTAAAAGCATTATTTGTTAATGACTCTGACTTTATGAGAGTGACAAGCAATGCTGAAAAAAGTTGGAAGTGGCCGGAGGAGGATCCTATTAAGGATTATACAAGTCCATTTGAAGTAAATACTTATATCACATTAAGAAAAGAACTGACCGCACATTTAGAGACCATATGTGAGCCAAGGATGGATTGGTCCAGATTAATGTCTTTGAAACAGGAAAAGGAGGAGGATGTTACAATCTTCCATACTCGGTGTGCCCAATCTTTTAAACAATTTTCTGGGCAGCCCGGGGATACCACTGGGAGAGGCACGGTGGCTAAGTTTGTTAACGGACTTTGACCCCCCCATAAAAGAAATGTTGGAGAATGCAGCCCTTGACTGGCCTATGGAAGACTCTAATGCTATTCTTATAGTTACTCGCAGTTGTAAGCAAAGGATAAACGACAAGGAAGAGCAGGAGAAACTGAAGAGAGAAGCACAGAGACTTTTGAATCTGCAGATCACATCCCTCTCAAGCCCAGGGCTGGGACAGGTGAGAGGAAGGGTAAACAGGAGACAGTTCCAAGGAAGAAATCCAAGTGCTGGAGGGAGGGGAGCTTGTTTGCAGTGTAGTCAGATGGGACACATGAAGCATGACTGCCCCAGGACCTTCCGTACTCCCCCAGCTATACTACCACTCTAGTTCCATGTCAATCGGTTCCTCACCCTTTACCAGATCACTCAGCCCTGGGGTGCCTTGGCCATCTTCCTGGGCTATTCCACCTCCCCTGTGAGCTGCTCTTGCTCTTCCTGAGAGTTCTCCAGCACTGCTCTGGAATTCCCTAGCTCTCCCCTCCAAAAGTGCAGCTCCCGTGTTTAAGCAATCAAGGCTTTGTGACCGTTTGGATCATGTCTATTGAACTTGGATTTTCAGCTCTGACAGAGATTAAATTTTTTTTTTTTAAATGACTGCAAATGGTGGATGATGAAATGCGTGCTTGCTCATCAACTATCAAGCTGCGTTTTGAGTTAATTTGCACTCAAAAACAAGCACATTCATCGCATTGATTAGCAATTCTATTCTGTCTACTTTAGTTTCACTGTTACAGTTATCCATACATAACTTAAACAACTTTAAATAACTCTTAAATGTATTTCTTTGTTGGTTTTGCAATTTTATAATTTCAATAATAATGTGCCACAAAAAACATTTGCTCAGTTTAGTGTGCCAGAGCTAAAAAGGTTTGAGAGATACTGTAAGTTACACATTATCCTACCCCCCTCCCTTTTTCAAAAGCATAGTGTGGTTTTTAGCACAGGCTACGGTGGTAACAGCTCCTATGGTCATAGGAATTCTATGAGCGTTGGAGTTGTTACCACTGTGGCTAGCGCTAAAATCCATTCTACACTTTTGTAAAAGGGAGGAGGGGTAAGTAATTATACTTGTGCCAGGTCTATGGCTGGTGTAATTGTGAGTGTGTAAATGCAAGGTGTATCAATACTGGATTATGCACAAATCTCTATAACAGAATCTGGGCATCTGAATGCCGTTACAGAATAGGCTGTCATTGCATGGCATTGGGCGCATACATGGAGGGGACCATGTATAGCGTTACCTCCTTTGTGCTTCCATTAATTTGGAGTTAATCCTGGCAACATTTTACTGAAGGGAGTAATTTTCTGGAAATACACTTTGTCACCATTCCAATTTCTTTTATTTGCAGCAGATATAATTTCTCAAAACTGACACAATTCAATCACTAAATTGAAAATAAAATCATTTCCCCTACCTTTGTTGCCTGGTGATTTTGGTTTTCAAACCATCTTTCCCAGTCTCTGGCTGCACTTCCTTCTATCTGTGCTCTTAACTTTGTATCCAGGGCCACTTTATCCATTTGCTGTTTTTCTCTCCTTCACTTTCTGCCATATATCCATCTTTATTTTTATTTTTATAATAGAAAACTGACTATGATAATAATAATGCGGCCCCGTTTCGTGTTCTGCTTCAGGAGACCCAGATACACTCTTTAAAACACACTGTGCAACTGTAGTAACTTTCCAAGAGATGATCGTTTGCAAATTTCAGAAGTTCCAAACAACCAAAATATCCATCTTTTGCATTAACTTGCATTAACTTTTAACATTCAACTTTCTTCCATTTTTCTACTTTCTTCTCAAAATCTACTTTTCCTTGCCTTCCCTTCCCATCTATCCATGTGTACCATCTCCTCCCTCTTTCTTCTCCCCTACTTCCATCATAGGAAGCATTTTTTCTTAACTCTTCCCTGCCACACCCATTGCTGTGCACCATCTCCTCCCTCTGTCTCCCCTTCCCCTCCATCCCTATGCAACATCTCATCCCTCTCCCTTGGTCAGACCCCTTCCCCCCTCATATGGTCTGGCATCTTTCTCCTCTCCTTCCCATAGCCTGGAATCTCTCTCCTCTCCCATGGTCTGGCATCTCTCTCTCGCCTTCCCATTCCAGTGGTCTGACATCTCTCCTTTCTTTGGGTCATCTTTCCTCCCTCCCAGTGTAACATTTCTCCCTCCCTCCTCTCCACCACTATCATGTCCAATAATTCTCCCTCTTTCTTCCTTTCCCCATATACATCATCTCTCTTTTCCTCTCACACCACATACCTATGTTCAACAATTCTCCGTTCCTTCTCCCTGCCCCACCGGAAGCATTTCTTTCTCACTCTTCCCACTACTGCACCTGTGCAGCATCTCTCTTTTCCTCCTTTCCTAACCCCCCCCCCCCCCAGCCTTTGCATTTGTCCTTCCCTACCCTCTCCCAGTACATGCAATATCTGTCTTTCCCAGCCCCCTGAACTCCCTGCCTTCCCAACTCCCTATCTCCTGCACCCAGCCCCTTCCCTCCCTCCCCCGCTGCACCTCTAGACCACCAAGGATAAAAGTAAGTGGCAATTTTGGGGGAGGCCACGGCCCATGTGGTCTTCCGACACCTATGACGCTCAGAATTTAGGAAGTTGCTTGGCTGAGCTGGAAACTTTTCAGCACCCTCTGGTAGTATGAAGAGTTTCAGTCTCTGGTACTATGATGTCAAAATGCTTTATTCCACCAATAAGAACCAACCTCATCAGTGATGTCACAATGGCTTGATTGTCCTATACTCAGCTCACTTTTATTACATATGAGAGGTTGCTGAAAAGTTCTCAGCCCAACCGACCAACTTCCTAAATTCTGAGCGTTATTTTGCCAATATAGCTGAAAAGAGTGGTATCTTATTTTGTTAATTGCCAATTTGCAGAAACAAAATTCTGTGTTTTGACATTGTGTCAGATCATTGATTGAACCATATCCACGTCATTCTCTTCTTGGCTGGGCTGAGAACTTTTCAGTACTCCCTGGTAGTCCACAGTTCTTTAGCTTGCATATTTGACTGCCTTATTCATCACTCCAGTGTAACGTCGATCCTGAGCTCTTTGCATGGGCTTTCTGTGAAGTTCCACACTATATTTAAAGTTTTGACACTTACTTATAAATATATTCATGGCCTCGCACTTCATTATCTTTCCAGTTGTATTCTTTACTACCCTTCCACTTCATCAGCTTTGCTCACAATCTCATTCCTTTTTGGCTTTTCTCATTCCAAACAGGCAACTTCTTGTTTTCATCAATTTTTTCTTTTAACACCTGCATTGTCAAAAAAAAAAAAGTTATTTGTTTAGTACTATAATGTGTGCCTAGTACCTTACAAACATAGATAGTGCCTTCTCCTCGGAATGTATAATCTATGAGACAGATTGACAAGATATGTAGGCATGTGAGAGGCCGGGAACTAACAGGGAAATGGATTGGAAAGGAACAAAACAGGTAGGTTATAGACAGATAGGATTAATCAAGGTAGAGGTAATTTAAATGGAAAGGCGTCGTAACAAATGAGATCTCTCACGAGGCTACAGAGTACAAAACTAGAAGTGGAGCGTATGAAACTTTAGAAAACATTCATTTGGTCTTACCGTGCCATTCTTGGAATTTTGGTATATCTTTTTATCTAATATAATAAAATGGTAAGCCGCGCATGCGCACTTCCTAAGTGTGTGCCGGTTTTCCGTGAGCTGTAGCGACACATAGGAAGTGCGCATGCGCGGCTTACGATTCTTTGAAAGACGCGGCGGTGGCTACTCTTACGATCCCTGCCTGCGTCGGACTTCCGACGCATGCGGGGATCATGAGAGGAGCCACTGCCGCGTCTTTCAACTAAAAAAAAAACAAAAAACAAGGCGGATGTCGGCCCGATGGCTGGAGTTCACCGCTGAGTCCGGTGAGGAGTGCTTCCCTCAACAGGAACCGTTGGGTCTAATTCAAATACTCCTGGCAGGTCGGGAGGGGGCGGAGCAGGCTCGCACGCCTGGCGGGGACCGGACAGGAACTAGACTCCCTGCAGGAGCCAGCCTGATGGCTGGAGATCACCGGACTAGACAGGGGGAGCAGGTAGGGGGGTGCTGCAGTACAGGAGGAGCAGGGAAGAGGTGATTCTGGACAGGGGGGGAGGTAACAGGAAGGGAGGCCTACTGCTGGATAGTGGAAGCAGGGAAGAGGTGCTGCTAGACGGGGGGGGGGGGGTAAAAGGAAGGGAGAAGGGCTCCTGCGAAGGAGAAGAGCTACTGCTGGATATGGGGAGCTGGAAATGGGGTGATGCTGAACAGGGGGAGATAAAAGGAGAAGGGCTACTGCTATATAGGGGGAGCAGGGAATGGGTGGGGGTGCTGCTGGACAGGGAGGAGGAAAAAGTAAGGGAGAAGGGCTGCTAGCACCCGTTAATGTAACGGGCTAAACAACAAGTTTTAATATATTTACTCAGGTACTGTAGCTAGATTGTGAACCTTCGGGACAGATAGGGATGTTCTAAGTGCCTAATTTTTATTTGTTGTAAGCCACATAGAATTGTAGGATATGCGGCCTATAAATATTTGAATTAAAAAATATTATTCGGTGAAACTAAGGGCTCCTTTTACTGAGGCGTGCTGGCGTTTTTAGCGCACGCACGAGATTAGTGCCCGCTAGCCGAAAAATTACCGCCTGCTTAAAAGGAGGCGGTAGCGGCTAGCGCGCGTGGCGTTTTAGTGCACGCTAAGCGCGTGACAAAACCGCTGGTGCGCCTTTGTAAAAGGAGCCCTAAGTTAATGTAATTGCGGTAAACTGAGAAAAAACTAAATTCTAAAACTGTACTTCTACTCTCCTTTATTTTCTCATGTCCCCCCCCCCCCTAAATTTGCAGTTCAAAGAGATCTTTAATATTACCTGGTAACCAGAAAATTAACCAAGCTATGAAATTCAAGCTATAATTCAAACGATTCACCACTTTTCTCACACCAGTCTGAATATTGACCGGTGCCCAGTAAACTTCCATGTGACTGCTGAATCCTGGATGTTTAGGTTTCAGGATTATTTAAAATTTGATTGTATCGCTTATAATACTTCTAAGAGATGTACATTTTAAAACAGGGTACATTATTTTAAAACTAGTCTTTAAGCCCGTTACGTTAACGGGTGCTAGAATATATGTATATCTGTCTTTCTTTCTTTCTTTCTGTCTCACTCCATGTCCTTGTGTCTTTCTTCTTTTATTTCTGTCTCCCTCCCTCCTATTATTTGTCTT
This sequence comes from Geotrypetes seraphini, assembly GCF_902459505.1. NCBI lineage: Eukaryota > Metazoa > Chordata > Amphibia > Gymnophiona > Dermophiidae > Geotrypetes > Geotrypetes seraphini. The sequence goes on from NC_047101.1 coordinate 37,988,707, forward strand.
TCTATTTGTCTCTCTTTCTGCCCTCTATGCAGCATTTATCTACCTTTCCACTTTCCTGTACAGTAGCCATATCAGCATTCCCTCCCCCTCCATTTCCTTGTGCATCAGCATTTCTCCCCTCCCTACTTCCCTGTGCAGCATTTTCCTCCCTCCCCACTTCCCTGTACAGCAGCTGCAGCAGCATTTCTTCCCTGTGTGCAGCAGTTTTGTTTTGTTTTTTTAGAATGCGAGAAGGGACAGCCCCCGGTTGTTTCCTTTGATTAAATGTTCATTAGGGTTCACCGTGAGAGCCGGGTGAGAGCTGTTACCCTCAGCTGTTTTTTTTTGTTTGTTTGTTTTTGTAGTTGAAAGCCGCCGCTGCAGCTCCTCTCTCGATCCTGGTGCAGTGCGAGAGAGGAGCCAGTACCATTCACAGTGAGAGGCGGGGGTGAGGAAGGCCGCCGCAGCTGTGTAACTTTTTTTTTTTAATTTGAAAGCCGCCGCCGCAGCCGGGGCCACGCATGCGCAGACGTGTTTCCGCGACGGATCAGGGAACACGACTTTTGAGTGCGCATGCACGGCCTAGCATTTTATTATATTAGATAAGAACACATAACAAACCGTACAGGGATCAACATGATAGAACAGGAAAAGAGCTTGAACTACATTGCTGGGAGCCACACATGCCCTGGTATTACCTATTTAGGGTCAGCAGATGCCACTTACTACCCCCGGTTGAATAATGGGTGAAATGTAAAAAACCCATTTTAGACCCATTATAAAGCATACAGTACAAAGGTCTATGGCATCCGGTATGCTATCAATACCACATCGATGATACAGTGCAGTATATTAATAAAATATTTATTACACTCATTTTCTGTCATTGATTTTTGTGATCTTTGTCTGTTGTTATGTATTGATTTCTTGTCATCCACTTTTAACCTTTTAAATATTTATATCGTATCATATTTCTTAAACAATTATTTGGTGCTACAGGTTTAAAGAAAATGGCACAAGGCTATTTGTAATTCAGTGATGGATAACGATGAAAGAAACTCTTATCCAGTCCTATGGGTTACTCATATGTTCCAGTTGTTAGTTGTCCCGTAACACATGTGTACATCATGTAATCTTCATTTTGAAGCAATACGACTGAGCTCTGAAAGCCAAAGAAATAGCATGCTGTGCCCTGGATTCTGAAAAGTTACATTATGAAAATATATACATAAACAGAATCACATACATTGCAAGAGATCGAACATCAATAAAACATAATGATGATAATGTAAAGCCTCCTAAAATTACAAAGAGGCTACCAGCGCCTCGCATCAAAAAACTATAAATCAAGTCCCATATTTCATCTTACAGAAGAGGTGTTTCTTCAACATTTTCTTAAAACTACTCAAACTAGATTGCTGTCGTAAATATCCCAAGGGTTCATAGACAAAAGCGCGCGATGACAAAGGCGCGCAGACAACTGAGCGCAAGGCGGAAGTGCGCCGAAGAAAAACAGTATTTTAAGGGGCTCCGACGGGGGGTGTTGGTGGGGAACCCCCCCCCACACACACTTTATTTAATAGAGATCGCACCGGCGTTGTGGAGGGTTTGGGGGGTTGTAACCCCCCTCATTTACTGAAAACTTAACTTTTTCCCTCTTTATTAGGGAAAAAGTGAAATTTTCACTATAAGCTAGGGGAGTGGGTGACGAGATGGCAGATGAAGTTTAATGTAGAGAAATGTAAAGTATTGCATGTAGGAAGCAAAAACCCGAGGTACAGCTATATGATGGGAGGGATGTTATTGAGTGAAAGTACCCAAGAAAGGGACTTGGACGTAAAATCCTATGCTGCTCCTTGTGACTCTGGGCAAGTCACTTAATCCCCTATTGCCCCCCAGGTGCATTAGATAGAGTGTGAGCCTGCCAGGACAGATAAGGAAAAATGCTTGGGGGTAATGGTGGACATGACAATGAAGCCCGCGGCACAGTGCGCATCGGCCGCTAAGAAGGCGAATAGAATGCTAGGCATAATCAAGAAGGGTATTACAACCAGAACGAAAGAAGTTATCCTGCCATTGTATCGGGCGATGGTGCGTCCGCATCTGGAGTACTGCGTCCAATATTGGCTGCCGTACCTTAAGACGGACATGGCGTTACTCGAGAGGGTTCAGAGGAGAGCGACGCGTCTGATAAAGGGGATGGAAAACCTTTCATATGCTGAGAGATTGGAGAAACTGGGTCTCTTTTCCCTGGAGAAGAGGAGACTTAGAGGGGATATGATAAAGACTTATATGATCATGAAGGGCATAAAGAGAGCAGAGGGGGACAGATTCTTCAAACTTTCGAAAAATAAGAGAACAAGAGGGCATTCGGAAAAGCTGAAAGGGGACAGATTCAAAACAAATGCTAGGAAGTTCTTCTTTACCCAACGTGTGGTGGACACCTGGAATGCGCTTCCAGAGGGCGTAATAGGGCAGAGTACGGTACTGGGGTTCAAGAAAGGATTGGACAATTTCCTGAGAGAAAAGGGGATAGAGGGGTATAAATAGAGGATCCCTGCACAGGTCCTGGACCTGTTGGGCCGCCGCGTGAGCGGACTGCTGGGCACGATGGACCTCAGGTCTGACCCAGCGGAGGCATTGCTTATGTTCTTATGTTCTTAATAGTGTATAAAACAATGAAACCATCGGCACAGTGCGCAGCGGCCGCTAAGAGAATGAATAGAATGCTAGGTATAATCAAGAAGGGTATTACAACCAGAACGAAAGAAGTTATCCTGCCATTGTATCGGGCGATGGTGCATCCGCATCTGGAGTACTGCGTCCAATATTGGTCACCGTACCTTAAGAAGGATATGGTGATACTCGCGAGGGTTCAGAGGAGAGCGACACGTTTGATAAAGGGTATGGAAAACCTTTCATACACTGAGAGACTGGAGAAACTGGGGCTCTTTTCCCTTGAGAAGAGGAGAATTAGAGGGGATATGATAGAGACTTACAAGATCATGAAGGGCATAGAGAGAGTAGAGAGGGACAGGTTCTTCAAACTTTCGAAAACTACAAGAATGAGAGGGCATTTGGAAAAGTTGAAAAGGGACAGATTCAAAACCAATGCTAGGAAGTTTTTCTTCACCCAACGGGTGGTGGACACCTGGAATGCGCTTCCAGAGGGCGCGATAGGACAGAGTACGGTATTAGGGTTCAAAAAGGGATTGGACAATTTTCTGAAGGAAAAGGGGATAGAGGAATACAGATAGAGGACTACTACACAGGCCCTGGACCTGTTGCGCCGCCGCATGAGCGGAGTGCTGGGCGCGATGGACCTCTGGTCTGACCCAGCAGAGGCACTTCTTATGTTCTTATGTACCCCCTAGAGCAGGGATGTCCAACCTGCGGCCCCGTGAAGTATTTTGTGCGGCCCTGGTCAAAGGCGAAACAGTGTTTTCCTCTGCTGCCCCCGGGTGTTTACCGTCTTGCCGGCTCCCTCCTCTGTCTTGCTGCAGCGTTTGCGTGGCCCCAGAATAATTATTTTCAGCCAATGCGGCCCAGGGAAGCCAAAAGGTTGGACACCCCTGCTCTAGAGTGTCCCTCTGCTCAGCTCAGATGTCTGTGTAGCCAGTTTGCTAAGAATGCTGGCTCTTTGGACATCCCAATAGCTTGTTTTTGTGTGGTTTTCATTTGGAAATCTTGTTTTCGAAAATGGCCAAAAAAAAGATAGATGTACTAAGAGCCACACATGTCTAGCTAGGTCATTAAAAAAAAAAAAAAGGCATCTTCCTATTTTGAAAATAGATATTTTCTCTACTGGATTTCTGGATGTCTTTCCTAAAACGTCCAAAGACGTCCTATCGAAAATGTCCCTTATGCTACTCTGGAACCATCCTCTTATTAATGAACATTTGTCACTGTATTAACATATGTTAATGCAAGCTCTACTGTATATTAGTCAATAGGCCTCACTAAGAATAATGAGGCTTCCATTAAAGAGTGCATTTTAATAAACAAGACCTTTAGAATGTATCTGAGGCACTGGAGGGCAAAGGTCTTAAGAAGCTTTACGGTCTGTTATATCCAGGCAAATTCATCCTTGACTTGTTTTGTTCATTTTTGTATTAAGTTAAACCAGTATAAGGATATGGTTGGTTGCTCTCCTATATTTATGGTCTTCTAAGGGGCAAACATATTGCTATTAACATCCTAGTCTGAAAACATGACCATAATCTCAGAATGTTTAGCTCTCTAGCGATCATATAATTAACCCAAATTTCCTACAGTTCAAGTAATAATAATAACAGTTTATATACCACAGGACCGTGAAGTTCTATGCGGTTTACAATGATTATGAGTGTTACAGATTGAGTGGAACTAACAAAGTTAAAAACTAGTGACTGACAGCTCTAGAGATCAGTTATTGTGGGAAAGATTGTACAGATAAGGAACAGATATGTTTTTAGGGGTCTCCTAAATTCCCCATAAGTATTAGTAAGCATAAGTAATTGCTCCAGATCTTTACCCTGATAAGATACCTGATAAGAAAAAAGATGTTGATGATGTCTTTTAAATTTACATCCTCTAACTGGTGGAGAAACAAAGTTCAAGTGTGAGCTTCTCTTGTGTCTATTGGTTGAGAAAGAGAAAAGTTCTGTTATATATTTAGGGGCTACACCAAATAGTACCTTAAAGCAAAGACATCCAAACTTAAACTTCACTTGTGCCTCCATCGGCAACCAATGCAGAAGTCAGTAGGAAGGAGTCACATGATCGAACCTCCTCAACCCCAAAATTAGCCTAATTGCCACATTCTGCACCAGTTGTAATCTCTGCATATTCTTCTGGGAAATTGCCAAATGGGCGATATTATAGTAATCAAGTTGGCTCAGTATGAAGGGTTATACCAAAATTCTGAATGATGAACCATCAAAATAAGCTCTGATGGGCCAAAGCTTCCATAGAGTGAAAAAACCCTTTCTAACCAAAGAGTCCACCTGGTGTTTCATGGTTAGGCCATGGTCCAGTATTACTCCCAAAACCTTCATAGTAGGTTGAATAGGGTAACTAAGTTTATTGATGCACAGTGAAGTTTTAGTTTCAGGTGGGTGTGGTGAAGCTACAAAGAATTTTGTTTTTTTCTGAATTAAGCTTCAGTCTAAATTCAGTCATCCATTGTTCCATCAGATTTTGTACTTTCTGTTGCCTTAGGAGTAACTTCAGAGAGAGAGGTAGCGAATGGGATAATGATCGTAAAGTCATCTACAGGTGAAGAACGATTAATAATCACAAAATATTCAATAAACAAAAGCTTACATCAAAAATTTAAAAAAAACAACTGATCTTAGGAAGTCAGTTTAAAGGTTGTCAGTAGTTTTCAGTAACAGCTATCCTCTTAACATCAAATTAGAGCAGAGGTTCTCAGCCCCCCAGTCTCTGGAAAATGCCTAGCCCAGTGTATCGTAAACTGTGTGCCGCCTGAGATTTCAGGCACAGCACACTGGGGAGGAGAGAAAAAAACTGACTGCATACAGGACGTGCCTCTCCTAGAGAGAGGCACGTCCTATAGACCAGTGTTTTTCAACCTTTTTACACCTATGGACCAGCAGAAATAAAAGAATTATTCTGTGGACCGGCATCGGTCCGTGGACCGGCGGTTGAGGAACACGGGGCTAAGTTGTGGGCCAGACCCCACCCATCTCTACCCAATCTCCACCCCAGACCCCGCCCCCATAATAGTACTAACTGCACTTTGCACGTCCCATGCCTCATCTGGAAGCCTTCCCTCTAACGTTGCAACATCAGAGAGAAGGCTTCCAGTTCAGGCGCAGGATGCCCGTAGGAGCCACTGCCCGTGGCTTTGTGCACTGAATCAGTTAGGAGGAGGGAGCTGGCTCAAAGATAACACCACATCGATCGTACTGTGGACCGGCGGTTGAAGAACACTGTTGTAGACAATCAGTAGACGCCAGTGCCTCTCCTTCTCTCCGGCCCTCTTTCCTGCTGGCCCCTTTTCTGCCATGTCAGGGCCTGTCTGGAGGGCCTTCATGTGGGTGCGGATGTCGACGTCATGATGTCACACTTGCACGTGACATCATCATGGCGGCGTCCACGCGCTTACGGATGCCTCAAGCCGCGGCCACTATGTTTAGTGTGCCGCAGCTTGAGAAAGTTTGCAGGACACTGGCCTAGCCAGTCAGGTTTTCAGGATACTCACAGTGAACATGCATGAGATTAACCCCTTCCTCTGTAAAACTGTGCTAGCGGTTTTTAGCGCGGAGAGCCACGCTGAATGGCCCCCGCTGCTCCCGACGCTCATCGAGTTCCTATGAGCGTCAGGAGCAGCGCGGGCCATTCAGCGCGGCTCCCCGCGCTAGAAACTGCTATCGCAGTTTTGTAGAAGAGGGGGTAAATTGTAGCTAATGGAAGCAGGGCATGCAAATCAAGCTCATGCATATTTAGTGTGAGCTGAAAACCTGACTGGCAAGGTGTATCCCGAGGACTGGACTGAGAACTCCTGAAATAGACATACAGACAAAGGAACAAGAGAGAATACAATTTCTCTTTCACGAGAATAAAAGAATTAACAGCTTGAAGCTGTTTCATCATGGGACTGTGTTGCTCTAAAATATTTAATAACCTAGGTCCTTGTAGTATTTTGAAATAAAGTTTCTCCTTTTCTGTGCCTCAGGTTACCAGGTAAATAATAGAAATGTTTCATGGATAAATATACTTCCATGTAGAGAAATGATCATTTATAACTAAAAGGTAATGTGGGTTTTTTTTTTTTACCCTTTTTACATTTTTATTTTAAAAAATTCAAGGTTAATACATTGTATATTTATTATTTCTCAGTCAGAGATCATCAATCACAGAGAGTAAAGCTCATCCTTGCAATGCCACATACGTCTGAAACCCTGAAGTTCTTTTCAATCTTTGTGCATCTTCTGCCTGGAAGCGATGAGTCGGGGCTGCAGCAGCTGGAAAGCCCGAGCTGATATCTGCCCTGTCTGGACTTTTGCCGTTGGGATTATTTAAAATATGCTGAGGCAACAGAGCTGCTTCAGGAAATCGGACTTCTGGCAGACTTATTTGATTTTGGTTTTTCCCCAGTTTATGAATTATTTTAAATTTTATTCCATTGTTTTTACCCTTATTGGTTTTATTTTATTAATTGAATTTCCCTGAATTCTATTGTTTAACGGTTCCTCCCTTCTATTCCTTTTTACATATTACTTTAATTCATTTAGATATCATTTACATAGATGATGCTCCTATCTGTGAAGTTAGGAATTTCTATGAAATATTCTACATGCTTCTCTCCTATGAAATATTCTTTTTTTTTTTTTTTTTTAATAAACTTTATTCATTTTCAAACTTACAATAAGTGTGATAATCTTCCAAACAAATTAACAATAAATATATCACTTAATAATCATCAATAGTATAAGTGATTAGATTATGTTATTTCTAATGGTAAAATGCTTGAATTTTCACAGCTGCAACATAAATGTGGCCTTAATAAATCAGAAAGTTTTAGATGGTTGCAACTGAAGCATGCATTTCAGGCGGGGTTGCCTGACTGGAAAAACCTTAATAATGAATATAGTATGGAGTTCTTATGCTTTCAGGTGGACTTCTTGGGTCACCAGGCCGCCCAGTGATATAAATTGCTGACTGGATTTATTAAAAAGAAACCAAACACTGGTCTGAGAGACATTTGGAGCATTGAGATTAAGCATCAAATTACTGCGTCTCAAAGGCCACGAATTTGGACTTGGAGGATGAGATGCATAGTGTCGGCATCTATTAGACAAACTTGGTTTTTTCTGTTACATAAAGCATTATGGATCCCTGTTCGGTTACAAAAATTGGACAGCTCTAAGTCTAATAAATGTTGTCACTGTCATCTCAAAGCAGGGACTTTAGATCATTTATTATTCTATTTTCCATTCATTATGAATTTTTGGAAATCAATTTGGGACCAAATTAATTGTTTATTAGACAACCCAGTGGCATTATCATATGATACTGTGCTGTTTGGTATGGCAATGAGAGCAAAAAGTCAGATTTCTACCAATAATAACAAATTACTACTTATAATGACTGGGATTGCCATTCAACAAATTACGTATAATTGGAAAAATTGGAGTAGATTAAATTATAATTTTTGGTGGAATTCCTTATGTCATGTTTATAAAATGGAGAGATAATGGCAGAACACACGAATATAGTGGTAAAAAAATGTTTCCTGATATTATGGAAACTAAAGACCATCAAAAAATACTTTGACCCATTATCATTCATATTACTAGTGCAATCACTAGTGCTCTCTACACTGGACTATTGCAATATCGTTTATATGGGTATACCCCAAAAAACAATGAGGAAACTTAGAATTGTTCAAAATGCAGCAGTCCGCTTGATATTTGGATTGAAAAAAAGCGACCATGTTAGCCCCTACTACAGACTACTGCACTGGCTGCCAATCGAGGCACGAATAATATTCAAGTTCTCTTGCATATGCTTCAAGCTAGTTTGGGGACTAGCTCCTACATACTTGCTATCTCACTTCGTATTATACAGCCCAAAAAGATAAACCAGAAACTGCAAGCTATTTGCATCCCCAAGCATCACCGGCTGTAAATACAAAACATTTCTGGATAGAACTTTTATGTACCAAGCAAATAAACAACACCACTGGCTAGACAACTACATTAATGGAGCCAGACTGACCTACGACGCTTTTAGAAAAGTCATAAAAACTGCCTTATTCGACAGATATATCACCTAAACAGTAATTACACCAAACACATGTTCCATTGCTTCTTCCATAATATGTCCCCTCTGAAATTCTTAACAAACTGTACATTGTAATTCGCTGCATTTCTTTTAAGTTTCTACTTACTATAATTTCACTGACTATTCTACATATTGTAACTCGTTGATTGTCCGGCTCTCTTCAATGTAAACCGCCTAGAAGTCGCAAGATTATGGCGGTATAGAAGAATAAAGTTATTATTATTATAAGCAATTGCATGCATGAGAGGTGGAAATTTAAAAAAAAAAAGTATGGGATACATTCATCATAATTTTATAGGGTTTGGGAGCACAAAAAAAGCATATATATCTTGCTATATGTGAGTCTTAAATGTGCATCTCAGGTGCATTCATTAAAACCATATACCGGCAGATCTGGGGCATGTCAATTGCATGAGGTGTGTAAGGGTATATTCTTTATAAGCTTATTTTGCTATGCAAGAAATCACACAAGAAACCATTGTCTCTTTTGGTTATCTTATGTGTACTGGTTGTGGAATTTCCCTCCCACCTCCCTGTTTTTTATGAGAAACGAAACTTTCTTTCCCTATAAACTACACCCATTATTAGCTTGTGACTGCGTATGTACAAAGGGGATCATCATCTCTTTGGCTATCTGTGTGTGTGTGTGTTTTCTGTCCCCGGATGCATCTGTAGTCAGAACAGCAGAACAGGCTTGTCGTTTCAAGGTGGAAGTTAAAAAAAAAAAAAGATTTGCATGGTTTGTTGGTAGTTTTCTGCCCCTCCCCCCATGGCGCCTATAATACGCTACAATAAGGCACTCCTATGCATGCATGCGATGTAGCTTTTCAAGGCACATGCACACTTTTATGCCTCTCTCCATGTCAGTCGCTCTGTGAACCTTATTTGCATGCAAAGTTTTATGAGCATTGCTCATCCTTTAGAAATTAGAAAATTTACCAATAGTACAATGGCTCATAGGATTTTAACAGGGACTTTTGAGCATCGGGCCCTCCGAAAAATTCATGTTCCTTTCTCTGTTCTAAAGCCTGAGATTTTTCCTGCTTAGCAGCCAGACCTTCTAGATGCTCTCTTCAACATATTCATAGCTAAGATAACTTGATTTTATCTTTCATTTTTGTTTTCGGTCCTATCAGATTTTGGCATTCTTTTCAACTCTATTTAATTAGGCTGTAACCCGCCTAGAAGGCTTTCCAAATAGGCAGTGTACTCACAACCAATTAGAAATAACTTGAAACTTGAATACTGAAAAGGATATCTGGTTTTTTCAATGGGTTTCACGCTGTTGCTCCTCCATCCACAGTCATAATTCTAAACGTAAATGAGTATAGACAGAACTGCGAGCTCCTGTCCATAGGACGCCTACAGAATGTAATACCAGAGCAGCTTTATTAAATGAAAGTGTATCGCTAGTCACAAGGCAAGTCACCAGGGAACTCTAAACTGCTCTAATTTTGTGCATCATTCATTACAGGTTGTCGAAATACATACTTTTCCTTCTGATTTTACAGTTTAGATCAGTGACTGTCAAGCCAGTCCTGGAGTACCTCCTAGCCAGTCTGGTTTGCAAATTAACTAAAATGAATACACATGACATAGATTTGCATGCATTGCCTCCAGTGCCTGTAGGGCGGGGGTGTCAAAGTCCCTTCTCAAGGGCCACAATCCAGTCGGGTTTTCAGGATTTCCCCAATGAATATGCATGAGATCTATTATCATACAATGAAAGCAGTGCATGCAAACAGAGCTCATGCATATTCATTGCGGAAATCCTGAAAACCCGACTGGACTGCGGACCTCGAGGAGGGACTTTGACACCCCTGCTGTAGGGTTACCATATGACTCCAGAAATAGGACGGATTGAGACATCCGGGTTTTACTTCCATTGGTTTCAGTAGAAGTAAAGCCCAGCTGTCTCTTTCATTCCTCCTTACTTCCATTGCTTTCAGAAGAAGTAAAACCTCAATGTCTCAATCCGTCCTCCTTTTTCTGGAGCCATATGGTAAAAGGAGGACAGATTGAGACATTCAGGTTTTACTTCTACTGAAAGCAATGGAAGTAATGAGGACTGATAGAGACAGCTGCGCGTTACTTCTACTGAATCCAATGGAAGTAAAACCCGGATGTCTCAATCTGTCCTCCTATTTCTGGAGCCACATGGTAACCCTACAGGCACTGGAGGCAATGCATGCAAATCTATGTCATGTGTATTCATTTTGGTTAATCTGCAAACCAGACTGGCTAGGAGGTACTCCAGGACTGGCTTGACAGTCACTGTAAATTTATGTTATTCATAATCATTGTGCTTTCCCTGAAAAGCAAATTATTCAGGAGGTAATTCAGGACCAGTTTAAGAAACACCACTCTAGAGAACTAATATAAAGTAGACTTTACTACAGAGCGGTAGCATAGCCACAGGTGGGCCTGATTAGGCCCAGGCCCACCTAGTCTAATGACTCATGAGTCCCCAAAACACCTCAGTGTTGGCGTCTCACTCCCCTCTTTCCCTCTTCTCCATCCATGGCCCGGCATCTGCCCTTCTGTTTCTGATCCCCACCCCAAGTCTACTTCATAGAAATCACTGCTGGATTAAGCAACCAGCACCAACTCTGCAAATTTCCCTCTATTGCATCCCCACCCTTGATATGTCACTTCCTGTTTTTTCACAGGCAAGGACACGGTAGAGGGAAGCCTGCAGAGCCCATAGGATAAGCTACTGGTGGCATCTCTGATGTACACCAGGGGGAGGGGGGCCTTAGAAAGAGACATACAGATGCCAGGCTATGGCCCCCAGAGGAGCAGATGCTAATTTGGGATAGAGGAGAGGGAGAAATAAGTAGGGGAAGAGGAGATGGAAGGGAGGAAAGAGGAAGTGATGGATGCAGGGGCTGAGGGGAAGATTTTAAAAACAAATTTTCACCAGTCCGAGCAACTTCTACAGCCTGCTGCTCGTGCTGGCCTGACTCCCCTCTGAAATCATTTCCTGGTCGCGGGGCCAGGAAGTGACATCAGAGGGGAAGCCAACAGCAGGAGCAGCAGGCTGGCACAAGCAGCAGGATGGAGAAGCTGCTCGTGCTGGCGAAGATTTAAAGAGGTACTGGGAAGGGAGGGCATGAGTGGGGCAAGAAAGGGGGCACAGGGAAGCACTACCGCCCCTCACTGTGCCGCTACTAAGACCTAGAGGATTTTGTACTGTTTCAACCCCCAGTACAGCTGCACTGTTTCTTCACATGATGAAAAAAGGATAAATAGGAAAGCTTGTGACAGATATTTTAAGTTAGTCCAATAAAAAGGTTACCACTTAAAACTTATTTCCAAACACTGGGAAATTTTTAAGAACCAGCAGGCCTGCAATGACAAATTCCACTTGGCCAACACCCTCATCCCTGCTTGCCAGTCTCCACAAGGCTCCTCAGCTATAAACTACAAGAGAGGATCTTTGCCATAACCCTCTAGTCCTGCCTTTGGGTAATAAAAACTTAAATCTGGCCTTGATTTTAGGTGGCCAAACATCTATTTCTTACATAAAAGCTTTTGAAAAAAAAAAAAATTGCTCAATGGAGACTAGAAAGAGAATTGTTAACATATGATATAATTTGTGCAGTAGTAAAGGTCAGCCTTTCTGCCCTCGATCCAGTTCTCTGGTAGCCCAGTCAAAGAAATCAATGTGTTTTGACATGATTTTCCTTTGGTAAATCTGCCTGAATACAGGCAAGAAAGAAAAAAGAAGAGTGGATAAGTGACGAAACATGGACATGTATAAGGAAGAGAAAAGAAAATCAGTCAGTTGCATCATAGGATGATATTGTCCTCAAGATAAAGAAGTCACAAAGGGTGTGGGAGAAGAGAAGATGGGCTGAAGAAAACGTTCACATTTCAGAAGCAGCACAGAAAGGAGATTTAAAAACAGTGTATCAAATTGTTAACAGGAACCCTAATACCACCAGATCCTCCCACAAATTAAAACTATCCTTCCCCTCGCTAAAAGGCATTTCCCACACAGGAAAGCTAGGGACCTCCCTCCACTTCAAAATCACTGAGCTCTGGAACAACCTTACCTCCCCTCTTCGGAACTTGAGCTCTCTCCAAGTTTTCCGCAAACATCTGAAAACCTGGCTTTTCTCAAAAATGTAAGTCTCCCTCCAACTTAGGAATCAAGGAAACTCTTCTATCTTGGCATCCCAAGTCCTCTAAATTTTCTTCACACTTTTACCTCTAACCTTCTGTTGTAGTTCCTTCCTATTTCTCCTACTGTAAACCGCGTCGAGCTCTACGAACGTGGAGATGATGCAGTATACAAACCTAAGGATTAGATTAGATTAGATTAGATTAGGAACAAAAGGTAGAAAAGGCAGTCAAGTCATCACAGACGAAAAGAAAAAGTCCAGAGTTGGGAAGAATATTTTAAGAAAACACTAAACCATCCAAAGTCAAAAACAGCATTAGACCAGCTGTTTGCTAAAACACCAGTCCATTCACAATAGATGAGATCATCAAAGCTATTAAAGGACTAAGGAATTGAAAATTGCCAGGATTAGACAGCATCTCTGCGGAACTCTTGCGGAAAGGATCAAATCAAGTGATAGAATGTCTATTATGACTGTATAATGTGGGATCGGAAAGAAAAAACACACCAGAAGACTAGAAGAAAAGTATACAGGCATTCTCCTGGGTAAGAACGAGTTATGTTTTTTTAAAGCTGCTCTTAAGTTGGATTTGTATGTAACTCAGAAGTTGTAGATTTTAGGTTTATTGCTGCTTACCTCTGCTCCCAGCTGACAAAAAGGTCAATTGTCCCTGCCAGCGTTCCCTCTTAAGAAACAGCATGCACAACCACACACTGTTCTTAATGTGGCCGTGCATCATTCCTGAACCTGCTACAGGAGTCTATGCCACTGGAAATACTGCTCAGTGAAATCAGATGAAGCTGTGACCATGTACCAGTTATACTGTACTTAAGTCTGGCATCTGTAACTCAGGGACTGCCTGTCATTGATTCACATATGAACATAAGAGTTGCTGTACTGGGACAGCCCAAAGGTCCTTCAAACTCAGTGTCCTGTTTCCAACAGTGGCCAACCTAGGTCACAAGTGCATGACAAGATCCCAAGGAGTAGCAACGTTCTAGAGCTGATACTGTGATGTCATAATGCCTCATTCCACCAATGCCTAAGAGCCAACCTCATCAGTGATGTCACAATGCCTTGATTATTTCTATACAGGCAGTTCCTGGGTTAAGAATGAGTTACGTTTTTAAAGTGTTCTTAAGTCGGATTTGTATGCAACTCAGAACTTGTAGATTTTAAGATTCTTAATGCTTATCTCTGCTCCCAGCTGACAAAAGGATCAACTGTCCCTACCAGTTTTCCCCTCTAAGGTACAGTATGCACAACCACATACTGTTCCTAATCTGGCCATGCATCATTCCTGAATCTTCTAGAGAAGTGTAGGAGTCTATGCCACTGGAAATTCTGCTCAGTGAAATCAAATTAAGCCACGACCCTGATTTTAAGTAAGAGTTGAGCTTAAGTCGGACGTCTGTGACTCGGGGACTGCCTGTAATTATAAAGCTGCCAAAGGAGGTTTATTGAACTTCAACAATTGAAGAGAAGTTCTGTTATTTGTACCCAAAAAAAACCGTTTACAGATGAATATTTGTAACCAGCTTAAGGCTCACGTGGACAGAGTTCAGGCCTGACAGATCCTGCGTAAAAGATTTCTCAAGAAAGCGTGGGTCAGGTATAAGAGATCTCTTAGGGAGAGAAGGAGATAGTGGATGTTGTAGATGGGCAGACTGAATGGGCCAATTGGCCTTTGTCTGCCTTCATGTTTCTATGTTTCAATAAAAATCCCAGCATCCATAAATTTTGTGGATTTTGAAAAGAGCATTTGACAGCATCAACAGAGGCTTTATAGGGAGTGTCATATGGAATATGAGTACCTACCAAGTTCATCATAGTTATTAAAAACCTGTATGAAAAGTGAATACTGTGTCAGAGTGGAAGATGATTATACAAATTGGTTTAAAATAGTAAGAGAAGACAAGCAAGGTCATGTATTGTCATCATTTTTATTCAGCTTAGCCTTGGACAAGTTAATGAGGAATGCTTTAGGAATAAGAAATACAGGAATCACATGGCTTGAAAGCATGCAGTTAGAGGCTTGGATTTTGCAGATGATGTGCCCATGTCGACGCGTTCTCCTCAGGCAATGTAGACTAAGACAGATAGAATAATGCATTTTGGTGGGAAAATTAGGTTAGCTATATCTAGCAAAAGGATGATGCTTATAACTCGTATAAACATAGCAGACAGTCCAGCAATTAAATCAATAAAAGCTGAACTAGAAAAGGTGCCAGAATTCCTTTGTTTAGGAAGTCCGATAACAGAAGACAACAACAATGAAAAGAGTTGAAAATTAGAACTGGTACAGGGGCAACAGTCATGAACAGACTGGGTAAGATCTGGGACAATAAGAAATGAACAACTCCAACAAAGATGCTTGTTTATAAAAGTACTATGATACCCACTCTGTTATACGGTGCAGAAACATAGCCAGTAACAAACTCCCCAAAATAAAGTTGGTTTTGATTCATACTTCTTAAGAAGAATCCTACATATCAAATGGAAAGATAAGATTAAAACTTTGGCTTTAGATAAGACCCATGGAGGCCTTAATATCCCTGATATTTGATTATATAATGTGGCAGTCCTTATGTGCTGGATACACGAGGGTTTTTCAGGTCATGAACGTTATTTTCCATCTGGGTGGGATGAGGGCTGGAGTCACCCCTTTAAAAGTATTAATATGCTGCATCACCAGGCAGACTAATCCCACCGTCGCTGGGCGAAGCTTCTATTTTTATTGACTATGCACACTTTACGAGTCCACCGTCTCAGTTGGCCTCATTATAGGGCTGCCCCTGTACTAAGGGCCCAAATTAGAGGTTTGCACGGGAATGGGGATCGCGGGAATCCCACTAACCCACGGGACTCCCACAGGGACCCACCTCTGGCCCATGGGACTCCCACGGGGACCCCCCTCTGGCCCACGGGACTCCCACGGGGACCCCCCTCTAGCCAACGGGACTCCCACGGTGATGGAAGGCTTTGGAAGCAGGGTTCGTCCATATAATATAATATAATATAATGGACACGTCAGCCTTAGTAAAAGATGGGGTTTATAAGTTAATTACCTGAACAGAAAACAAAAAAAGGGTTCCACCAAAGAGATTCCATAAGGAAAACAGCAGCGCAAACACAAAAGAAACTGTGGAATTGATGATCCTGTCAGAAGTAATTGCTGCTTTTTATGGGGACGGGCGGGGATGGAGGTAATTCCTTGCGGGGATGGGTGGGGGACGGAGAGGATCCTGACAGGGATGGGTTGGGATGGAGAGGATCCTGACGGGGACGGGTAGGGACGGAGAGGATCCTGGCAGGGACGGGCAAGGATGGGTGGGATTTCTGTCCCCGCGCAACTCTCTAGCCCAAATGTCTGGATAATGCATTCTCAAACAAAAAAGATAGACGTCTTGTAGTTTGAAAATGAACATTTTCTCTGCTGGATTTCTGGATATCTTTCCCAAAAGGTCCAAACTCAGACTTAGACATCCTATTGAATATGCCCCTTAATGGAATTTAAGCACTACCTTCTAGAATAGTGCCTAGTGCACATAGACATCTAACCGTCAATTTGATGCTGTGTAAGTGGCACAAACTTTAGGTGTCGCTATTTCCAAACACTGCACTCTATTATTGGTGAATGACAAAACAAAAAAAAGTCATGATTTTTCTGCTCATTTTAGTTTGGTAATAACATGCAATGATATAGGATATTTAATTGTAAATTACAGTACTTCCCCAAAATTCGCAGAGGTTCCGTTCCAGGAACACCTGTGAATTTTGAAAAACCACGAATACGGTTTTTCAGTTGATCGAAGGCAGGAGAGGGCAGCTGGGGTGCAGGCGGGTGCTTAAATTGTACTTACGAAGCCAGGCACATTTTCCAACTGCCTCATCCTGGTACTAAAGTCATGGTTACACCAATCAGGAGCTGCTTTGATAGGCCAGATACCGAGTCAAAGCAGCTCCTGATTGGTGTAACCATGACTTTAGTACCAGGAAGAGACGGTCAGAAAATACCACAAATTAATGAGTCCATGATATGCGAACCGCGAATTCGCAGGGATTTACTGTATAGCCCTAATATGAGCATGTCGTAGTGCAATAGAAATGATAAGTAGTAGGAGGTTCCAGTTTTCATCACCTAAATACAGAAAATGTTACATAGAATGAAAAGTGCTGCATGAAATAAAACTCATGAACTTCTTAAAAAGTGTTGTAAATAAAATTTGACTGCCTTATAATAGTTGAACCCAGAGAGGGGCAGATTCTTCAAACTTTCGAATAATAAAAGAACAAGAGGGCATTCAGAAAAGTTGAAAGGGGACAGATTCAAAATGAATGCTAGGAAGTTCTTCTTTACCCAACGTGTGGTGGACACCTGGAATGCGCTTCCAGAGAGCGTAATAGGGCAGAGTACGGTACTGGGGTTCAAGAAAGAATTGAACAATTTCCTGCTGGAAAAGGGGATAGAAGGGTATAGATAGAGAATTACTGCACAGGTCCTGGACCTGTTGGGCCGCCGCGTGAGCGGACTGCTGGACACGATGGACCTCAGGTCTGACCCAGCAGAGGCATTGCTTATGTTCTTATGTTATCAGATTAGAGAACTGCCTGGGAACGTGGATTGCGGGATTCCCGCAAGGATGGAAGGAGTTGGCATGGGATTCCCATGGGAATGGAGCTGTTGACGTGGGATTCCCATGGAAATGTAGTCAAAATCTCTTGTGATTCCAGAATGAGGCATGGAATGTACTCAATTGAAGCAACAGAATAAAGCCTGGAATGCCCAGAGAGGCAGCTGGAACATCAGACTGAAGCTTAGAACATTAATTGGATTATTACATCTGATATACCGCTTATACGTGAGTATTAAGCAGTTTACAATACTAATACATTAGAAATGAGGGTTACATTTTTCAGTCCATTAGATGATTTTCCCTCTGTCCCAGAAGGCTCACAATCTAACTATAGTATTTATGGCAGAAGTATTTAATTACATACTAGAGAAGTATGAAGAGAAGAAAAAACTTCAAGAACAAAATTACAAATGCCAGAGCTACCCTCAACGGTACCCCAACCCACCTAAAATAAATCACAATACCCCCCATAGAAAAAGAATCAACAGCTGCAGACAGAACCTGGTCCCACTTCCCCACTATACAATGGTCCGACCTTAACAAATTCTCCAGAAAGTACAGCCACGCATCATGTGACCTCAACCACTGCCCATCATATCTCACAAAAACCTCCAGCATGAAATTCCGTGCCCTACTCCTACAATGGATACAAACCATGCTCACAAATGGCCTCTTCCCAACTGACTTCAACGAAATCGTCATAACACCAATCCTAAAAGACCCTAAAGGAGCAACGGATCAACCATCCAATTACAGACCCATTGCTTCAATACCTCTCTATGTCAAACTAACAGAAGGGCTAGTACCCAAACTCCTCACCAACTATCTGGAAGACCACAACATACTCCACCCCATGCAATCCAGCTTCAGAACCAACTTCAGCACAGAGACACTACTAGGCTCCCTTGTTGACACAGCTAGACAACACCTCAGCACAGGCAAAAAAATGCTGCTCATACAACTGGACCTGACCGCAGCATTTGACCTGGTAGACCATTGGACAAGGTATGCTCATGGTTTGAAGGATTCCTCAAACCCAGAATCTACAGAGTAAAGACAAAGAAAAATCAGAACCTTGGTCCAACCCCTGCGGCGTACCCCAAGAATCCCTACTATCCCCAACTCTCTTCAATCTCTATACTGCCTCCCTCGGTGACTGCCTGGACAAACTAGCCCTAACCTCATATAGCTATGCTGATGGCATCACCATTCTCATACTTTTTGATCAACCAAAGCCCTCTATGACAGACAAACTACACCAAACACTGGAAACGATAGTAACATGGATGAGAGATCATAAACTGAAGTTTAACCCAGACAAAACAAAATTCATCCTCCTCGAAAATAACAAAGTCCCAACCATAACCAATAAAGAAATGAACTCAATCAATTACCCCATTCAACCCACCCTAAAACTACTAGGAATGACGATAGATAGATGCTGCACCATGCAACCACAAATCAATATCTACATTCCCTGCCAAGCAACAATGATAAAACAACTACAAACAATCCAAAACACAGCACTGTGACTTATATATTCATTGAGGAAACACGACCACATCATAGAGGCATATCTCAACTCACACTGGCTTCCAATTCCGGCAAGAATACTATTCAAATTCTACTGTCTACTATTTAAAACCATAAACGGCGACAGCCCAACCTACCTGAACAACCGTCTCATCCAAACTACATCAACTAGACATAGGAAACCCCACACTCCATTCACGTACCCTCCAATCAAAGAAGGCAAATGGAAAAAAACTATATGATGGCCTCCCAGCCACACAAGCAGCAAAACTCGACAACCAAATCTCCAATCTACTAATTATGACCCCAGACTACAAAACATTCAGAAACTCTTCAACAAATTCCTGCAAATGACTTAATACCGCTAGCTCCTTCCCACTTCCAAATACTACTCCCTAATACCTTCCCAATTCCCCAAAGCAACCTCATCTACTCCATATCTCCTCTAGAAATTACCAGATATTTTCTTCATGTAATACCTTTATTGTAGTTCTTTTGTAATCCGCCTTGAACCGCAAGGCAATGGTGGAATAGAAATTTCTAATGTAATGTAATGTAAGAAAGAGGTGTACTGTAAATATTATAGGTGTACAAAAAGGCTAAACATAAGAGAATTCAAAATTTCAGTATCAAAGCAGAAATAAAAGAAAAAATAGCAAAAATTAGGCAAACCCAGCAAAAATAAAACAAAAGAAAATTAGATATTAAAATAAAAATAAATCCCAGTCAATCTCAGACAGCTTCCAGTTCCAGAATCAATGTCACTAAATCAGCTCATCTGCCTCATTTTCTCTTCTCCTGAAAGGGAGAGCGAAGAGGGCTGATCCGTCTTCTCATGGGACCCCAGCAGAAGCCCGGGAGCTGGACACAAGCAAAGGCTCAAGGCTAGAAGTTGGGCGCAAAAGCCAGTCTATGCTGCCATGACAGCGCCGTTGCAGCACCAATCTCCCCTGTCAGGAACCAAACTCAGTCTCCGCCACCGGAGCCAGAAAGATCACAGGTTCTGCTTGGATGGAAAAAGGCAGGGTCCGCTGCAATCAGCAGCTTCCGCAGTGCCGCCAAGTAGAGAATGACACAGTGACAAAATTCATCAGCGTTCCCGTCCCCGTGGATAACTGTGGGAAACCATCTCGTGTCATTCTTTAGTGTCTGTCTAACCTCACTCCTTCTACACCAGTATTCTTCAATTCAAGGCTTGAGGGTCATTGGCTGTGCCCAATCATACTCTTATTCTTCCCTCTCGCCTTAAAGAATGACATGGAGATGGATTCCTGCGGTTATCCATGGGGACGCAAATGGTGTTGAATTTTGTCACCTTGTAATTCTCTTCTGCCAAGCAGCAATCAAGACAGCCATCCAGTAGAGAGGACAGCAAGCAGGGTGCAGCAGCAGGGCCCAAACGCAGCAGCACACATCCCACAGCAGCAGTCCCCAAAGGAAAGGAGAGCTGCAATCTTCCGATGAAACTCCAGCACAACATCGAAAGGTAGGAAGGCCTTTAAACCGTTGGTCTAACATTCTATGACGGTCAGTCTCAGAAAATCGATGTTATTGACAAAAGTCTGAAACTATCTGTCTCACCCACATCAAAATTAGGAAAAGCTTTAAAAAAAAAACCCAAATTGAATTAACATAAAACTAAACTAAAAAGCAAAATAAAACAAACTAAAAACTAAATGAAGGAGGCACAGTAGCCTAATCGGATGCCATCTCGAGATACTGTTAGGAAGTTAATAATAGTATTGATTCTTGCAGGTATGGGTGGGGATGGAAGAGATTAATTGTAGAGATGGGTGGAAATCAAACGTCTACAAATCATTCAAAATGCATCCATTAAGCTCATTTTCAAAGCTAAGAAGTTCGATCACGTAACACCCCTTCTTAAGAAAGCGCTCTGGCTTCCAGTTGCTCATCAGGTAACATATAAACTATGTCTGCTCACATTTAAATCCCTTCTTTTTAAAACTCCGGCTTTCATCTACAAGTTACTAATTCCATACACTTCCAATAGAACATTAAGATCCGCTGAACAGCATTTGCTGACGATTCCTTCCCTTAGAATTATTAATACTAGACGACAATTGATCTTTTCAGTCACGGCCCCCCAAACTTGGAATTCTCTCCCTAGCCACTTAAGGGAAGAACCCAATATAGAAAAATTCAAGGGTAAACTAAAGAGCTTTCTCTTTAAAGATGCCTTTGTAAATTAGTCATTTAGTCTTCTAACTAATTTTATTTTTTCTCTATAATTTTATTGAAGTAATTTTTTATCTTCCCTCTCCTTATGTATCTCCCTTATTTGTTTCTATAACTTTTAAACAAATTGTAACTCTTATCCATCTCCTCCCTTATGTTCCTAGTTTCGTTAAATTTGTCAATAGTCTCGTTAGTCTTAGTTTTGTTATTTACTGTATTATTCCCCTTATTTTGTAATTTTATTATTATGTACATCGCTTAGAATTTAGATTAAGCGATTAATCAAATTATTATTAAACTTGAAACTTGATAAAATGGATCTTTGCAGGTACAGGGTTACATTCCAGTGGGGACAAGAGGAGATGGGTGAAATTTTGGTCTCGTGCAACTCTCCTAGTCAACAGATGAGTTTGTATCAATAAACTCATGTTAAATTCAGGCAACTCTTCTGTTTGCAAATGAAGGTTAGAGCAAGTCTGGTTGAGAGACAGAGAGAAAATGGAAAGAAGTGCTGGTGGGTGATATCGACAATAATACCCACCCAGCAATCTTGATCTGGTGTCAGAGCTAATGAGTTTACTGACTTCCAAGAGCTGTATTTGCTCTGACCATTGATGTGATTAACAATGATTTGATTCGGGAATCAATGAGAGAAGATTGCCTAGTACATCCAAATGAACACATGCAGTACTTGATGGGAGGCTGCAATAAATTCAGCTGAGATCTGTCGTTTTCTTTATATAGAATCAGCTTGCATTTTGCACAGTGAGAAAAATTCACTGAAAACCCTCTCAAATGGCTTCCATTTCTGGGCTGCTGGATAAACAAAGAAGCAGCTGATAGCTTCTACACAGAAAGCAACTTAAATTTAGAAATCTTATGACTGCAGTTTCTATTTTCTCCTTGTACAGCCTCCTAATTAGTCCTTTGTTTATTCCACTTCATCGGCAAATCATAAAATCTAAACTTTAGGAACAGAACTTCTCCCTTCATTTCTAGGAAGAGCCATAGCGCACGGAACTGTGGCTCTTCCTAGAGCAGAGCTATTGGCACGTCACAAATGACATCAATACTGGAGAGAACCAAGTCAATCAGGTCAACATCTACCACTGTATACAGACTAGAGAGTTGCACGGGGACAGAAATCCCACCCATCCCCGCCCGTCCCCGTCAGGATCCTCTCCGTCCCCACCAGGATCCTCTCCGTCCCCACCCATCTCCGCAAGGAATTACCTCCATCCCCGCCCGTCCCCATAAAAAGCAGCAATTACTTCTGACAGGATCATCAATTCCACAGTATCTTTTGTGTTTGTGCTGCTGTTTTCCTTGTGGAATCTCTTTGGTGGAACCCTTTTTTTGTTTTCTGTTCAGGTAATTAACTTATAAACCCCCCTCTTTTACTAAGGCTGACGTGTCCATTATATTATATGGACGAACCCTGCTTCCAAAGCCTTCCATCCCCGTGGAAGTCCCGTTGGATAGATGGGGGTCCCCGTGGGAGTCCCGTGGGCCAGAGGGGGGGGTCCCCCGTGGGAGTCCCGTGGGTTAGGGGGGATTCCTGCGATCCCCGTTCCCGTGTAGACCTCTAATACAAACTCTTCTAAATAGACATTGAATTTTCATGAAGAAATCTGACACAGCAGATTGAAAGAGTTAGTGCAGTGGCCTGAAAACCAGGGGAACAGGGTTCAGTTTCCATTGCAGCTCATTGTGACTATGGGCAAATCACTTAAGCCTCCATTGCCCAAGGTACAAAATAAGAACCTGTATATACACTACTTTAGAAGCTGACCAAAGCCAAATCTAGTGCTGGAATCCATCGCCCAGTTTTGGCTGGAACTGAAACAAAAACATAGCCCTGTCCTCATCATCACTGTTGCTATCACAAGACAACCCACACTCCCCCTTCCCTCCATATTTGAATTGGGAATGGCATGAGCAGGAGACTTGCTCCTGCAATTACCAGTTTCAAAATGGCTGCCACAACCTCCCACAGCAGCTCATGAGGCTGACATAGAGATTTGACATTTTGAACAAGAAGCCACAAGGAGCAACATGGGATACTCCTCCCCTGAAGCCACTAATCACCAGGGCCTTTATAAAGTAAGCAAACAGTCATCAAAAACAAATGAAAAACAAGCAAACCACAACAAGGTACCTCAAAAACTCCTTAGTTCTGTGAAAATGCACATTCACATATCATTATACATCTTGGCCCGGATTCTGTAAACCGCGTCCCAGTTTTAGGCAGCTGTAGGCATCAGCTGTCTAATCAGCCAATCGGGATGCACGTTTAAAAAATAAAAAAAAAATGCCCCCCCCCCCCCCCCCAAGGCAGGCCGCCTATATTGAAGGTGCCTTCGGGAGCCAAGGGAGGCCCGCAAACCCGCCTAAGCTCACCTAAGGCTAGGCGGTAGCCTTAGGTGAACCTAGGCAGCCCTATGCATCTCCCTAGTAGAGCGGGAGATGCTTACAATGTAGGCCAGCAAAATGTTGGCCTACATTGTAAGTAGACACGGCCGCTATACTTATCGTGGCAAGGGATCTTTCTGTTGTAATTAGTATGGCAGTCGCGGCTGTGGCCGTCAGTCTCCGCCCCTGAGCGATCATGACAGTCTCTGCCCCTGAATGATCACGGAGATTCCGGTTAGCCCATATGCCTAAGCCCCACCCATAGGAGAGGCCTTAGGCGCCTGGGCCAATCAGGCCTTAGGATGGTGTGGGATGGGCCAGAGAGGGGCAAGCCTACCTCATTTGGATGGAGGTAGGCTTGCCGGATGATGGGAAGACCCATCCGGCCAGCCACCTTTCAAGGTAAACCCGGGGAGAGGGGGTTGGGCTCCCTCCTGCCGACGATCGGGGGCAGGTGGGGGGGGCCTACCGGCAAGAGGGTTTGAGCACCCTCCTGCTGGTGATCATTGGAGGTGGGTAGGAGTTTTTACTGCCTAACTTGGTATATAAAGAGGAATATGCATTTCTTTTATTTTAATCATACGGTAATAGAGAATTAGGTAAAGAGGTAAGTTTTTATTGCTTTCCTAAAGTTCATGAATCCTTTGATGGATCTGATCTGTGGGGGGTAGTTGATTCTAGAAGCTTGGTATGAAATGGGAGTAGGATCGTCATCTAGTGCTTTGTGGTTGACACAATCCAGCCCTCAAACTGCATCTTGGACCCCTGCCCATTGTATCTCCTAATGTCAAAGACTCCTTTATAAACTCTATCCTTCCACTCATCAACACCTTGCTACAAACCGGACAAGTCCCCAAAAGTTGGAAATCAGCAATCATAAGGCCGATCCTAAAAAAAAAAAAAACCATTCCTCGACCCAAACACACCATCCAACTTCAGGCCTGTCTCCAACCTGCTTTACATATCTAAGATACTGGAAAAGGCAGCACTAACCCAGTTTCCAGCATTCATCGACAAAACGGGAGGCCCTTTCCACATTCCAGTCAGGCTTCAGAAAATACCACAGCACTGAAACAGTCTTACTCGACATAATAGATGACTGCTGGTTAAGGGAAATGACATCCTATTTGTCTTGTTTACCTAAGTGCAGCTTTTGATACCATGGATCACTCGTTCCTTCTCGCCCACCTCGCAGAAATCAGTATCCATGATAAAAGCACACACTGGTTCCAATCCTTTCTGTCCGGCATTGGCCTCAGTTCCCTCATGCTATGCAAGATCTTATCTGCCAACTACATGTACCCATACCATAAATGCCAAAAACTATCCTATACAGTGGTGCCTCACACAACGAACTTAATTGGTTCCAGGAGCAAGTTTGTTATGCGAAAAGTTCGTTATGTGAAATGCGTTTTCCCATAACAATACATGTTAAAAAAAATAATTCGTTCTGTAGCATAAAATATGCTAAGATGACATAAAAAAAGATAAATTTATCTTGTTAAAGCTGGTGTTAGACACAACTGGGGACTGCAAAGTCCAGGCAGAGGCTTACGGCTCTCTTTGACCAGGGGGGACAGTTGCCCTAGTTGCACTACCCTAACCCTATTCCTGCTATGTGTGACTGTGGTATTCTGTTAGCATGATATTTCTGTGTAGCATTCTATAATAATTTGGCTTATTCAATTTTCTTGATAGTAGAGGGGATATATGTGAAGGGGAGGGGAGACAGGGGTTTTGTTGATCCTTGCTGTGTATTATAATCACCCCCCACATACTCCCCAGTACCTTTTTAATCATCCCCCTCGGTACCTTTTTTAATTCCTCCCATCTTTCCCAGCCAGTGGCGTACAGGCCAGAAGCGCAGAGATCAGGAGCAATTCCTCTGCACGCCTGTGTGGGCCCATGCCGATCTCCGAATGGCTGCTGTTAGTTCTTGTGAGTCCCGCGAGAGCTGACTGCAGCCATTCAGAGATCAGCGCAGGCCCAGGCAGTAGCACAGAAGGCTTGCTCTTGATCTCTGCGCTTCTGGCTGGGAAATTTGCTAGACCACCAGTTACGAGTGAGCGGGTGAGATTAAAGTTGCAGCAGTGGTGGCTTTTTTAAAAAAATATGTGGCGGCGGGGGGAGGTTTAAAAATATGCGGTGGCGGCAGAGGCTTAAAAATATGCAGCAGCGGCGGCAGGGGGGTTTAAAATATGGGAGCCAGGCGGAGAGAGGGCAGTTAAGCGCAGTGCCTGCGCGGAAGGATGCAGCTCGGGCGACTTCGTTGTGTTAAACGAAGTTCGTTGTAGGAAGCAAGACATGAAGTTCGTTGTGCGCAGCGTTCGCTGTGCGAGGCGTTCGTTATGCGAGGCACCACTGTACTTCGAATGTATTGTAATTCTAGCTGCTTTACTTATAGGGCCTATTGGTTTTAAGTTTCAAGTTTATTAAAATTTTTGATTAAATGCAAATCAGAGCTTTTAAGCATTTTACAAATTGTATTAAAAAGGGGAAGACAAAACAGACGAATATTCAGTTAACAAAACTTGACCAATACATAGTAACATAGCAACATAGTAGATGACAGCAGATGAAGACCCGAATGGTCCATCCAGTCTGCCCAACCTGATTCCATTTAAATTTTCTAATTTTTTTCTTAGCTATTTCTGGGCAAGAATCCAAAGCTTTACCCTGTACTGTGCTTGGGTTCCAACTGCCGAAATCTCTGTTAAGACTTACTCCAGCCCATCTGCACCCTCCCAGCCACTGAAGCCCTCCCCAGTCCATCCCCCACCAAACGGCCAGACACAGACACAGCCCTTTTACAAAGGTGCGCTAGCGTTTTTAACCCACGAACCGGATTAGCGTGCGCTAGCCGAAAATCTACCGCTTGTTTAAAAGGAGGCAGTAGCGGCTAGTGTGCGCGGCAATTTAGCGCACGCTATTCTTCGCCTTAAGGCGCTAGCGCGGCTTTGCAAAAGGAGCCCAAAGAAAACTATAGGAAATAAGGGGGAACTATAAAATTAAAAGTAAAGAGTTCATAGAAGGTAAGCCACAAAAGGGAGGAAAAACAATCAAGATTGTTGAGCAACTCTGGCAATATTCAAGATCTTTTTAAGAGTCAAATGCATCGTGGAAAAGGTAAGTCTTTAAATTTCCCTTAAATTTGTCTAGGTTTTTTTTCCACCCTGATATGAAAAGGTAGAGAATTCCATATCGTGGGGGATGTAATAGCGAATGAAGTAGCTCGACGTGTGCTAATGATTTTCAGTGATGGTATATGGAGTAGATACTGAGAGGTGGATCTTAAGATTCAAGTAGGTTCGTGAGGAATAAGAAGTTTATGGATAAAGGCCGGTTCTTTAGTATTTTGAAACTTAAAAGAGAGAATGGCTATTTTATAAATAATCTGGTAAGGAATTGGCAGCCAATGAGCAGATTTTAGTAGGGAGGTGACATGATCGGATTTTTTTCTATTTGTAATGATTTTTATGGCAGTGTTTTGTACCAATTGTAAGCGGCGGATGTCTTTTTGACAGATACCCTTATATAGTGCATTGCAGTAATCGAGTTTGGATATAACAAGAGAATGGATTAAGACGTTGAGAGATAGTGGGTCCAAAATATTCACCAGGGATCAAATCATTCTTAATCTGATGAAGCAGTTCTTTACTACAGTACTGATTTGTGGGCGGTAAGTCAGTTTATTATCTATTTTTATCTTTCTTTTTTAAGAAATGTCATCCCTACCTTCCTCTCGTTTTTCCCTACCCCTCTATCCTTCCTCTTATTTTTTTTTTTATATATTGTAATTAAAACATCCCTACCCCCAGTACCTTTCATCTCTAATAAGTCCTAATTTGTCATAGTTTTAGTTTTATCCTTTTTTATTTCATATTAATTAGATTTTTTTAAATTTAACAGTTTTTTTTTTAAATTCTTAATTGTAAACCGTCCAGATACATGTGATGGTCGGTATATCAAGCCTTAAATAAACTTGAAACTTTATTGTGATGGGGAGTCTAAGCTGAATGTTATCTTTCCAAGGAAAGAGAAGACATTTGGATTTTGATAAGCTGAGTGATAGCATGTTATCATGGAGCCACTGACAAATTTTGTCTAATTTAGAGTTAAGGAGATTGATGTCGTCTGGGTTGCTGGCATCAATAGAATAAATGCTACTGTGCTCAGCCCCAAAATCTTGTATTCATCCCTCCATACAGCTCTCAAGAATTATCCCTCTGCTGCTGTTCTGAATATCTTATATGTGAATTTGCATCCTTGTTGCCCATCGTTTGCCATGCCAATGTGCTCAGTACCCGAAACAGGTACATAGGAATTTCTACTACTGCTCGTCATCCTTTTAATTTGTTGTTCTGTTTATCTGCTGTATATGACGTTGTAATCTTGTTGCTAAATCTTCTACTGTATATGTAAATTTGTACCCGTTCTGAGAAGACGGACTAGAAATTTGACTAATTAAATGCTAGATTTGGCCAATCTTCTTCCAATCTTTTGCTATTTGCGGGACAAAGACCATAGAAGTCTGTCCGGCATCAGCATCGGTTTCCACTACTCTTGCCCTCGTGATCTCTCTATACAAAATGTGTTTGGAAGACCATATAACTGTTCTTCTTGCATATTCCTAAATTCAGGATCAGATAACTCATTCAATTCAAATTCCTTGTTTCCTAGTTAAAATGTAACTGGTTGTCTCTGGCAAAAGCAAGGGTGTAGGTGTGGATTTACTTTAACTAGAATAAATTTTAAATAAATGACATTTAAATTAAATTACCTGGATGCTTCCAATATTCAGCTCAATCTGGTAAATGCTAAGCAAGTAAGTCAGGCCGTATAAACTAGTTAACAGAATAAAGATATCCAGTTGGCTTTAACTTCCAATATTCAGCAATGCTGACTTTAGTGAGTATCTTTTTGAATAACCAGTTAACCAGATAAGCTATCCAGCCTTCTTTATCCATCAGTATTGTTATTACAGCACCATGCACAGTTCTCTAGTAGAGAATTTGTACAGTTACAGTAAAAATATTGTTTAGCCTTACCAGGGTTAATTTAAAAAGTTGATGATTTGACATTACTATAATCTTCAATCTCCTACATGCACACACACATATTCCTGCTTCTCGGCACAGAAATATGCAAGAATATTGCTGATGAAATAATGCTCAGATCTAGCTCTAAAGTCAGAGCATGCAGTGTTGAAGCATTGATCTGCATTATCTTGTCTGACTGGGACAATGTCATGGCTTTTTGCCCATCTGTAATCACTTCAGCCTCAGATTTAACATTCTCTAGCCCTGAAGAAGCCCTCTGGCAGTTTCTGGTACTCACATGCCATCTGCTGTTACACTCCTGCCCCCTGCTGGAAAAAAAATGAAGCTAACATTGGTTTTGGTTGTACAGAGTGAAAATGACAAACTGTTCTAAGATTCTGAAAATTCATTATAGTTCTCGGAATGGACCAGATGCTTTGAAAATATGCAGGAAGTCAGGAAAAATACCAGATGAAGGCAATTTAAACAGGTAATTGCTGAAGAAGCTACCTAGCCAATGTAGCTACAGGAAGCATGTGTTCTACACTTATCCAGTATATTTGCATGCAGGTAGACAATGCATGTGATGATGTACACGTTCAAAAGGAATTGACATCATGGGCAGACAAATACTGGGGTAGATTTTTCAAAGGTTTGTTCTAGTGTAATAATTGCTCCAATTTTGTCCCATCGTTTTTCCCACTGGAAGGAGTGAAATTTTGAGCAAGATAAAAGGAAAGCCAGGAGTCCAGGTCATTGAGAAAGGAAGAAAGGGACTTATCAAGGAGGGTCGATAATTGATTGCTACTTGGAAAGCTAGAAAATCGAATAGACAGATGGAATTCACTTCCAGCTTACCTAAGGGAGGAAAAACGTCTTGATAAGTTCAAAGTCAACCTTAAAACTTTCTCTTCAAAGATGCATTTGAGCCCTAATTTCAACTAACCTCCAAATTCTCAGTATATCCTTGTTTTTGGCTTTTACTTTTAAATACTTTACATTCTCTTCCCCCTCCTCACATTCTATCCTTTTTATGTTTCTTTACTAAAAACATTGTAGTTCAGCCTCTCTTCCTATTGTTCCAGTATGTCTGTTATTGTCTTTACACAAATGCAATAGGCAAGGTTTATAGTGTTCTCTTAGGATAATCGAAATATTTATTTCACATACATATATCCTAAGGCATTCCACTAACAGACCTCAAGTAACTGCAAGCGGGAGACACGGAACCGGTAATACTAAGGGGAAATGCCTTGAGACAGCCTATATGAGGCGAAACATAGGTCTATGTCAGCCAAGATTTCCTACGCTATGCTACTTAAAAAGATGAGTATTTAAATACTAAAAAATTTTGAAAAAGAAAACTATATATATATATATATATAACAAAAAATTTTGAAATATAACAAAATATTTTGAAAAAGAAAACTATATATATATAACAGGATGTTGGGCATGATAAAGAAGGGAATCACGAGTAGATCGGCGGATGTCATAATGCCGCTTTACAGAGCAATGGTCAGACCACACCTGGAGTACTGTGTCCAGCACTGGTCTCCCTACCTAAAGAAGGATGTGACCCTGCTGGAGTGGGTGCAGAGACGAGCTACGAAGCTAGTAGTAGGTATGGAAAATTTGAGCTACAAAGAATGCCTCAAGAAAATGGGCTTATTTACCCTTGAGAAGAGAAGACTGCGAGGGGATATGATAGAGACTTATAAAATAATAAAATGATTCGACAAAATAGAGCGAGAAGCATTGTTATTCACATTATCAAATGTGAATCAGACAAGAGGTCATGGACTGAAGTTGAGAGGCGACAGGCTCAGGACAAATACCAGGAAGTTCTGTTTCACGCAGCGAGTGGTGGACGCTTGGAATGCTCTCCCGGAGGAGGTTGTGACGGAGACCACCATTCTAGGTTTCAAGGGCAAGTTGGATGCACACCTTCTTGCAAATCACATCGATGGATACGGATAAACAGGTTTTCATCGGGGAACACCTGGCTTGGCCTCCGCGTGTGCGGGTCACCGGACTGGATGGATCAAAAAGGTCTGATTCGGTGAAGGCGTTTATGTTCTTAACAAAAATCTTTAGACCGATGACGATTTTGGTGCTAACAATCTGTGTGTTTAAACTTTGTACACACAGTAGCACTGCTGAGGTCTGTTAGTGGAATGCCTTAGGATATGTGTATGTGAAATAAATGTTATTGTCATTGTCACTTCTCATGTTTCAGATGATTACTTGTATTCCCCCCTCATTTTAATAGTACATCGCTTTGAATTTTAAGTTAAGCGATTAATCAAATTTTAATAAACTTGAAACTTGAACTTCGAAGGAAGAAAGCAGTGAGTGAGGTGGAAGAAAAGTTTGAAATCTGCAAGATGAGAGTAACAGCCCAACACAACCTTCATGACCAACTGGGTGAGGTGTATGGGAGAAATGGTAACCTCCATGACACAGGGCAGCAACTGAAGCAGAGTCTTCAGGGCAGAGCCAGGTCTCGGTTAGTGCAAGTAGATGGGAGGGAATGAGAGAGAAAGAGGTCATGGATGTAAGCAAGCTTGTTGAAGACAGAGAGGTCATTCCACAGGGCACATGAGAGGCAGAAAAGAAGGGGAGAGAAGATGAACAATAATAAGATTGGAGATGTTATGGTGTGACCTGCATAAGTAATGTTAGAATTGATTAGGAGGACCATGATTGGGATTGATATCCCCAGCAGAGGGCAAAAGAAGGAGCAAGAGAGTACAGAGAAGAGGAGAGCCATAATGACAGTGCGCTCGGATGGAATGGAGATGGTTGAATCATAAGAACATAAGAAATGCCTCTGCTGGGTCAGACCAGAGGTCCATCATGCCCAGCAGTCCGCTCACATGGCGGCCCATCAGGTCCAGGACCTGTATAGTAATCCTCTGTCTATACCCTTCTATCCCCTTTTCCTTCAGGCAATCATCCAATCTCTTCTTGAACCCCCAAACCGTACTCTGTCCTATCACGCCCTCTGGAAGCGCATTCCAGGTGTCCACCACCCTCTGGGTGAAGAAGAACTTCCTAGCATTGGTTTTGAATCTGTCCCCTTTTAATTCTTCCGAATGCCCTCTCATTCTTGTAGTCTTCTAAAGTTTGACGAATCTGTCCCTCTCCACTTTCTCTATGCCCTTCATGATCTTGTAAGAAGAAAGAAGATAAAAGGGAAGGTGTGGTGATGAATTCAGAAGGTGGGCAATGTGGTCTTGAACAATGCAGAGGTTTGAGATGGAGAAAGAGATTGGGAAAAGTCAGTATCAAGAGGAAAGTGTGCTGGAGCCATGGAAATAGAAAAAGAAACAGGAATATGTAGATGGGCTGCAAGACCTCCTCAGCATCTGGGAATCAGCCAGGAGCCCTGGGTACCTGGAGCGGAGACCCTGAGTGGATCTGGGTGGACCTGTGAGTCACCCTGGAGAATACTGAGAGGACTATGCAGATGGACTGCAAGATCTCCTCAGTAACTGATTCCTAAATCAACAATGAACACCACTTATAATTGATTCCTAAATCAACAACAACCACCATAGCCATAACATAAAAGAAATGAAGTTTCTCATTTTATCCAATCATAATGCGGTGTCTCATTTCATCCAATCACAGTCATTCTTTCCAACCCATCCAATCACAGTATGGTTTCTTATTATATCCAATCACTTGCTCCAGAACCAAAGTATTATATCACAAGAGAACTGCACTAGCTGGGGTGTTAGTAAATCAGTAGCAAGCTGTACAGAAGAACTTAAAAACCCAATTGAAATGATTTTGTTGTTAGCTGCTTAAAATGTATGAGGGGGTGCTTGAAAGTTCTCAGCCCAACCAACTTCCTAAATTCTGTGCATTATTTTGGCCACTGTAACTGAAAAGAGTGTTATCTTATTTTTGTTAAGTGCCAATTTGCAGAAACAAAATTTTTGACATTGTTTTAGGTCAATGATTGAACCATATCCATGTTACTCTCTTCTTGGTTGGACTGAGAACTTTTCAGCACCCCCTCGTAGTTTTGTATTTAATTACTTAAAATGTAGTTTAACCAGTGGCGTAGTGGCAGGGGGGCGATACGCCCTAGGTGCCGTCTTGATGAGGGCGCAGGCACCTGTCCTCCTCTCCGCCAACCCCCTGATCTTCCACTGCCGTGCATGCACAACGCTTCCCTCGTACCTCTGTAACATTCCTGGTGCAAACAGCAATCCCTAACCTGCTGTCACGCTAGTGTCAGCGCTTCCTTTGACATCACTTCCTGGACCCATGCCTAGGAAGAGCCGATGCTGGCGTGACAGCAGCTTTGGGGTTGCTGCTCGCGCCAGAAACATTACAAAGGTACAGGGGAAGCGGCATGGGCGTGGCAGGAGGGGGAAGGGAAGGAGCATGTGGAGGTGGAGGGGGGTTGGAGAAGAGGGCGTGGGAGGGCCAACAACGCTCTGGGCGCCTCTCACCCTCACTACGCCATTGAGTTTAACTATTGGGCAACTACTAACTATTTTTGAGTAGTTAACACTTTGGATTAACTATGTGGTTTAACTACTGCCCAGCACTGTGGGGCCCTAATTATGGCACCCAGAATCCAGCTCAAGTTTCAAGTTTATTTAAAATTTCTTATACCACCCAATCAACCTTCTAGGCCAGGGCTGCCCAAGTCCGGTCCTCAAGATCTACTGGCAGGCCAGGTTTTCAGGATATCCACAATGAACATGCATGAGAGAGATTTGCATACCAAGAAGGCAGTGCAGGCAAAGCTCTCTCATGCATATTCATTGTGGAGGTCCTGAAAACCTGGCCTGCCAGTAGATCTCGAGGACCGGATTGTTCTAGGCGGTGTACAAAAATATAAGAACATACTTTAGCTAAAATACAAATTTAAGCTGACAAAGCATCACCAAACAATAACAATAACTTGCGAAGACTTTTAAAAACAAAGACAAACAGAAACAAAAGGTAAAAAGGCAAGAACTACAATAGTCAAGGTAAAAGAGAACAATTAGGAAAAAAACAATAGGAGGGGCTGCTATAAATAATATCCAAACGCACTGGTTAACTCTACAGCCAACTCCGCTCCCTTTGGGCACCTAGAACTGATTTAGCTTTAATTTCTGGTTGAACTCTAAAAATAACCACCTCCTCTGTTCACTCCATCACTGCTCAGCAGGCTTTAAAAGTTCCTCTGCTTACAGAGTGTCGGCTATTCACTCTAAATCCATTTTTTAAAATATTAATTTACTCGACTTTGTCAAACATTCAGTCCCCACGCTACTAAAGAACTTTAAAAACTCGCATTTGCTATTCACTCTATAGTCACTTCACTATTCGCCCAGTCGTCAGCGTTAGAATAGTAAATCAGACATTTTTCTCAGACGTTTTTCCAATTTACAGCCACTATAACCATTTTCCACTAATTTTCTTAAAAATGCTTTTAATAACACAGTCCACTCACACACATCCTTCTTTTCTAGCTTTCCTTCCACCCCTCCTCAAACACGGACCAAACATTTAGGCCCTTTTATGAAAGCCGCGTTTGGCTTTTTTATCGCCATCCGCAGTGGTATTAGTTCAGACTCTCATAGAATTCCTATGATCATCAGAGCTAAAACCACCACGGCCGGTGATAACACGAAAAGCCTGACGTGGCTTCATAAAAAAGGGAGGGTACATCTCACAAGCAGTTCAACACACGTTCATTCTCGCTCCTCTTTCCCTCCCAACTACATGAAATGGCAGTTTTAGAATGCTGAGGTGCTTGCAGCAGATGGCATGAGCTGTCATAAGAACATAAGAAGTTGCCTCCGCTGAGGCAGACCAGAGGTCCATCTTGCCCAGCGGTCCGCTTCCGCGGCGGCCCATCAGGCCCACTGCCTGAACAGTGGTCTCTGACTAATTTTGTAATTTACCTCTAATCCTATCCCTATAACCTACCTCTACTCCTATCTGTACCCCTCAATCCCTTTGTCCTCCAGGTACCTGTCCAGACCTTCTTTGAAGCCCTGTAGCGTGCTTCTGCTTATCACATCCACCACCCTCTGAGTGAAAAAGCATATTTGGTCAACCAAAAGCATTAGGGCCATTAAGTCACCATGTTATAGCCCTAACACTTGATGAATTCCTCTCTCAGTGTCAAAAGGTTGTCTGTTCTTGGGATATTTCCATCTTGGCCTTCCTCTCAGTCTCGGAATGGTTAAGCAGTTTTTGGACCTCCTCTGTATCTGAAGGCCGTGATATCTAAGCTACAGAACTGAGTTTCATGGATCTGGTAAAAATTCATTTACAACCAATGAAATTCAGTTCTCAAAGCTTGGACTTCATGAACATCACAAGTAGGAAATAGCTGTGTGAATGAGTGAACCGTTCTCACGCTTTGTCTTTCTGTTGATCGACAGATCTTCAATGCCTGAAAAACACAAGAAACAGATATGTAGTAAATCCAAACGAGCCTTACGAGTTCCCTGAGTTTACAGGTAGGTAAAAGGTAAAAAGCTTTCACATCTTTACCTTATCCAATAAATAGGTCTCATTTGGGGGGAGGGGAGGTAGAGGTTGGTGCTCAAAATGAATCCAGGTCACATAAGCAGCTGCAATGACATGTTGAGAAAGATCTTAATTCTCAATGGGTCTTAGTAAGCAGCATAAGAGCTTTTTACCATGGGCCAGCAAGATAAATGCACCGACGCTCATTGGAATTCAATGAGCACCAGAGCATTTACCTCACCGGCCCTCGGGTAAAATGCTCTTACGCTGCTTACTAAAACCCATTGAGAATTAAGATGATATCTTTTCATTGGACTAATGGTTACTGCAGATGGGCAGTCTGGTTGGGCCATTTGGCCTTTATCTGTCATCATGTTTCTATGTTTCTAAAACCTTCTTTCTCAGGTCAGGACAGCTTACTGTCTTGACCTGAATTAAAAATAAAATAAAATTATTTTTCTACCTTTGATTTCTGGCCATTTACTTCTCCGTTTCTGCTTTCCTCTGTCTTGTCTCTTTCCAGGATTTTTCTCTCCTCCTTATCCTTTCAACTTTCTTCACTTTATTTTCTACCTCTATGTCCAGATTTATCTCATTCTTACTATCTAGTCTTCAAATTCTCTCTTTTTTTACAATCTATCCCTTACTCTGGCTCTCCTATTTTACTTCCCTTTATTTCTCTCTCCTTTCTACACAGTGTTTGCCCCTATATCTCCCCTTTCTTTCCCCTTCCATCATTATCTCCCTCAAATATTTGCTCATTTATTTCCCCTCTTCCATCCAGAATCTGCTCCCTTTTTACAGCATCTGCCTCCTCTCTCCTCCTTTCAAACCAGTGTCTCCACACTCTCTCTCCCCTTCCATCAGTTTCTCCCTCCTCCTTTCAAACCAGTGTCTCCACACTCTCTCTCCCCTTCCATCAGTTTCTCCCTCCTCTGTCTCTTCCCCCCCCTTCCTTAGTCTGCCCCCTCTCTCCCCTTACACTTCCCTCTTGCACCATCTCCCTCCTGTCCCTCCCTTCTTCCATCCAGGCATCTGTCTCCCTCTTCCTATACTGTGCTTAAGGGGTACAAAAATAAGCTGATTTTGGAACAGTGACTGTAGTACTGTGACCATTACAATTGTGATGCATGTTTTTCTGCCATTTATGAATGAATGGAAATTGCATACAGTAACCATAAAAGAATAAATAATGATAAAAATAAAACATGAAGAGAACTTGCATCATTGCTGTCACAAATAGATGTAGCCTTATCTGCTGACACTGAGTCTGGAGCTGGGATAATGCAACGCGGATCATGGGTCAAAGATATCAAAAGGGTCATGGGTCACAAAAGATGACCCACTGTCAACTCTGAAGAAAATACAGAAACAAATTTGTGTTTCTCTCATCGAGCTTCTCAAGTTGTATGACGTATTCATAAGCATTAAGAATACAGAGAACGGATCTTCTTAACTATAATCCAACCCAATGAAAAACTTGTTAATGAGCTAATGGGGTTACCGGATTTCATAAATTCCTTGTTCCCTCGATGAAGGTCAAATGACTGAAACGCTCAAATAAAGAGTGTCGGGCAAATAACACTCAAAACTAATGTTGGATCAGCAACAGGCTATTCAAGATAAGTGTTGCTGTTCTATTAATTGATTGAGCCATTATAAGTTAATTAATGATTTGATAGTTGTTTCATATTCGTTAAAATTGTAGAAATATAAAAAACCTTTTTTTAATAATAAAATTGAATACCATTAGGGACAATAATAATCAAATGAATAAATAATAATACATTTTAAAATGAATTATTTGGAAGTTGGAAACATTAAATAGTGAGGTTTTGACTACTAAGGGAAGGGAAGGAGGAGATGGCATAGAAGATGATTATACTGCGAGAGCAGAATGTGGACCTGAGATGACGTAGGTTATGGGAGGTCCGATGCACTGAAAGCTCTCAATAACAAACAATATATACCTTCCTCCTAGTTTATCACCTAAGACATCCAGATATGTTTTGTGTTATGTGTAGGGATTAAAAAACTATTTATGAATTGATAGGCATAAGGAAGACAATTTTAGTCAAATAAATAAAGGAATTTATGAAATCCCATTAGCTCATTAACAAGGTGTTCATAAGCACTGGCATATTCTAAAGTTTCATCAGATTTTTTTCGGAGGGGTCTTGTATTGCTTATTCTAGGGCAAGGAATATTTCTAATATGTTAGTCTGCTTCTCATTTAGCTTTGAGATAATTCTGTGTGATATACAAGGAGGACATGGAGAATGTGGACAACATACTTTTTGCGAAAGCACCATGATTGTTACTCAATAGACTGGACATACTTATAAACTTTGTTCTCACACTACTTGCCAGTCCACTTTTGTGGTATATATTATTATTTACTCTCTCAATTTACAATAATAGTGACCTTACTCTAACACCGTGTTAGGCCAACACTAGAACTAAGAAATCTTATCAGCTCACTTTCAGAGACGAAGACTAGAATTCTCAAGAGCCCGCGTTTAACTACCAGAGCTAGTCATGACTAGCATGCAGACTCTGATTTATTTGATATACCTTTTTCCCAGGAGAGCTCAGAATGGTTTACATGAATTTATTCAGGTACTCAAGTATTTTTCCCTGTGTCTGTCCTGCTGGGCTCACAGTCTATCTAATGTACCTGGGGGAGGATTAAGTGACTTGCCCAGAGTCACAAGGAGCAGTGGGGGTTTGAACCCACAACCCCAGGGTGCTGAGGCTGTAGCTTTAACCACACACACACACTCTTTTACAAAACCATAGCACGGTTTATACTGGCCGCGGCGGTAACAGCTCTCATGCTCATAGAATTCCTATGAGTATTGGAGCTGTTACTGCCACAGCTGGCGCTAGAAGCTGCACTATGGTTTTCTATAAAGGGGGGGGTTAATTACCTGAAAGATATCAATAATGAAAATCAGTAACATTTTTAAAAAAAACCCCAAAAAACATTATCCAGAGATAATACAAACAGGTAGACTGAGGAACTCTATCAAGAAGAATTTTTTCACTTAAAAAGTGGTGCTTGCTTAGAATACTCTCTCCAGAAAAGGAAGTGAAGATGAAAAGCTGTGGGTTAAACATCGAGGATCCCTATGAGTAATCTGTACTGCCTTACTGTGCTTCGTATTGTCAGGCCCTATAAAGTACTGTCAAGCTCTATTAGTTACCGCAATGTCATACCAAACTCATAACATCACCACCTTATGCTGTATGAGGTCTTGTCCTCTTATATCCAACTAGTCTTTAAGCCCGTTACATTAACGGGTGCTAGAATAGATGTGTGTGTCTGTCTTTCTTTCTTTCTGTCTCTCTCTCTTCTTGGCCACTGTCTGTCTTTCTTTCTTTCTTTCTTTCTTTCTGTCTCTGTCTTTCCTCGGCTGTCCACCACCACCCCTTGCCTGCTCCCCCTGTCCAGCAGTAGCCCTTCTCCCTTCCTTTTACCTCCCCCCTGTCCAGCAGCACCCCTTACCTAATCCCCCTGTCTGGTAGTACCCCTTCTCATTTCCCTGCTCCCCCTGTCCAGAATCCGCTAACCCGGGCAGCCTCGGGGCTTTTGCTAGGCCGGCCCACCTCGTATTATCGAAGTAGGCCGGCCTAGCAAATGCCCCGCGGCTTCTGCGTTTGCTGGTCCGAGGGTGAGAAGAGGTGTCCTGGCAGTGGCAGCGCAGGAGTCAAACTGCCACCACCGCTCCAATCGCTGCATGTGCCGCAAGTCGTCACAAGCCGAATTTGGCACGGAGGCACACATCATGCGTGCGATAAAACCGCTAGCGCGGCTTTGTAAAAGGAGCCCACAATGGCCATAAAATACCAAATATCTGGAATTACTAGGCTGGCAAATGCCAGTTTCTTTGATATTTTCAGTTGGGATTCAAACAATTTTTATTGATGCAAACATCATCAAATACAGCAAATACAACATCAATAATGCATCAACTATTATAATATAATATACATAATAAAAAACAAATTCCAATTTCAATAAACCCCCACTATATCTATATGTTTTTGAACCTTTACTATCCCCCCTCCCCACCCTATAGTACTCTCTACCCAATGATACTCTCTTCATTTAACTAAATAAAAGGCCAATTAAGAGATCCAACTTAAAATCGCACTACGGTCCTTAGGATGTAAATCTTGCAAATATGAACTCCAGATTTGTATAAATAACATCTTTTGCTTTCTTATAATTCCAGCATCTCTAGCTTCCCAAATGGCCAACTGATGTAATTGGTTTCGCCAATGCCAAAACCTCGGAGGATCGGGGATCGTCCAATATTGTAGTATACATTTGGGAGGTATGTTTCTTTATTATCATTACAATGCTGTAGATTTGCTAACACGCTGTAAGCTTTCAAAAGACGATAAACAATTCCAAATCTGAAACTAAAAAATCATTTCTGAATAGCAGAACTTTATTCAGGGCCCTAAACAGTGCATAGTGGAACAAGAGCTAAATTATAGAGATTACAAGTCACGAGCATTTGAGGATAACTCTGAAGACAGACAAGTTCTAGAAGTGACTTGGCGATGTACAAAATTTGAGCAAGCCAAAACTCATTCATCTGTTACGACACTAAAAATCAGACTACTTCTTTTTTTTTTTTAACATAAAATCTTAATAATGTCTATGATTTCTTTTTAATCAGGTTTTTCTATTTGTTATCCGGGGACATTTTTTTTAATGATTTAAGACAGAGAACTGTCGATTTCTTGCTGCCTTTTTTCTTATTGTTATAAAGAACTACAACTAAAGCACAATCAATAAAAATGCGGGTATTGACGATTAAAAATAATGTTCTTTAAAAAAAAAAAATCCTTTATTCATTTTTATAACTTACATCAAGTGCATCAAAAAGTAACACCATTTTGACTTAGATACATCACTTGAAATTCTACAATTCTTTAAATTACATAGAATTATCCCTTTCTCTCCTTTCCTTTCAACACCTCATAACGCATATATCATATAATAAAGTCCCCCCTTTGTACAAATCAGGGAAAAATAATACCTATTCATTGCAATAATTTGTTAATGGCCCACACACATCTTGAAATTTAATAAAATTCCCTTTCTGAATAGCTAATGTTCTTTCCATTTTATAAATATGACGCACTGAATTCCACCAAAAACTGTAGTTTAATCTATTCCAATTTTTCCAATTACATGTTATTTGTTGTATGGCGACTCCTGTTAAAATAAGTAAGAGTTTATTATTTTTGGAAGATATTTGGCTCTTAACCCTCATAGACATACCAAATGGTACTGTATCATACGATAATGCCACATGATTTTCTAATAAACTAAAGTAAAATAATGTTCAATATTAACTCTTGTAGTATAGTGTTCCTACCTGCAGAGAATGAAAGGTGACTCCAAGTCTTCATCAGCTATAGGAATTTACGTTTTCTTGTGTTGATCACTGTCCTTTAAGTACTGTGTGTGGGAGGGGTGTGTTTGACTGTGTTAACACTTACACATGACACTAGAGATGTATGGAACTGGAATAAGCCAGTGAAACTGAGTAATGAAAACCTAAGTCCCACAATGTACCTTTCTCCCTAAAATTACTCTCTTGAATGATATAATTTGATCTATATCCAAATTCCTTGAATCCAAATCTCGCAATATTTTAATTCATTCTTTAGTAATAGCTAAAATAGATTATTGCAATTCTTTGTTGCTTAATATCACTCAAAAAGAAAAACGACAACTGCAAATTGTTCAAAACACTGCTATAAAATTAATCTATGATGCCAGGAAATTCGACCATGTAACTCCATTTTTCATTGATCCCTATTTGCCAGCGCATACAGTTTAAGGTTTTGCTACTTATATTTAAAAATTTGATATTCAATGAACCTCAGTGCCTTTCAAAAATGTTAATTCCCCATAGTTCCGCACGCACACTTAGATCATCTTCCCAAAATCTATTGGTTGTTCCCTCTTTAAAAATAATAGGCACTCGCAGATTAGATATGTTCTCTGTAGTGGGCCCCCAATGGTGGAATTCATTGCCCCAATACAGAAAAATTGAAAAAGACATTTCCTCCTTCAAGAAATCCCTGAAAACATTTTTTAAACAGGCTTTTAATATATAAAATTTACTTTATTATATGAATTTTTGTTTTAAGAATCCCTTTGCTCCTTAATGTTTTTTCCTTAAATGTGTTTTTCAATATAACAGATGTAACTTTAACCCCTTTTCCCTTCCAATTGTTGTTGGTCTTGTCTTACTTCTAATATTTATATATATACTGTATGTATTTTAACTTAACTTATTTTATTATTATGTACATCGCTTTGTATAAAGATATAGCGATTCATCAAATATTTAATAAACCTTGAAACCTTGAGAAGAGAGCGATAAGGCTGACACATACAAGTATACTCCCCTGAATTCTACGAGGGTTTGAGTGACGAAGTTTGAATCATTCTATTTGTTTGTAGCAGTGGTTTCTGTTTATTTAGCTATCAATTCATGCAATGTTTTATTGCAGTTCTAAAAAGAATACTGTATATGCTACAATATAGCTTTATCAAAGCGAGTTTCCCCATAGGAAATAATGGAAACTCGCTTTGATATGTTCCCACCCCTGATAACCGGCATTGCTCCCCCCCCCCCCCGCTCGCAAAGGCCCCCTCACTCCAACCGGCACCCCCACCACCACCATGCGAACCGGCCCCCCCCTCCCCCCGCCAGTACAACTTAAATTTACCCACCTCCCCGTCTAGCACCAGCACCGGCACCGGCAAGCAGGCACAGCTCGTGTGCCTAGAAGATCTTCTGGCTTCGGTTCCATAGACAAAGCGCGTGGTGTCAGGTCAAAAGCGCGCCGGGACAAAGGCGCGCTTTGTCTGTGGAACCGAAGCCGGAAGATCTTCTAGGCACACGAGCTGTGCCTGCGTGCCGGTGCCGATGCTGGTGCTAGACTGGGAGGTGGGTAAATTTAAGTTGTACTGGCGGGGGGGGGGGGGGACCGGTTCACGTGGTGGAGCGAGGGGGCCTTTGCGAGTGGGGGGGAAGCGATGCCGGTTATTGGGGGGGGGGTGCTCGCAAATCGAGTCAACACTCGGTTTGCGAGTCAAAAGTTTGCTGAGTGTTTTGCTCGTCTTGCAAAACACTCGCAAACAGGATTACTCACAAACCGAGGTTTGACTGTACATTTTAATAAGCCACTGCAAGCATAAGTAGGAAACATTTGCAACAAGGCTTTCAATTAATTCCACTAAATTTAAGCTCGTAGAGCCGGATGCACAAAACTCTGACTGTCTAACGATTGTCGCTAAACCAGTTTGACTGGTTTTGAGACGGACCTAATTTGCCCGACCCGATGTACAAAATGGCCCCATGCGTTCGTACATTCTCCGACTGGCATGCAAATGACCTCATTGCTATTGAAATGAGGGCATTAATATTAAAAAGAGTCTAACATTGCAATGCCATGATCAGATCGCTGGAAAAAAGCGAAAGGTCTGACATGTTTTTTTCATTTTTGTCCTATGAGCACAGATTTTGTGTGTGTGTAATACATGCACAATATCTTGCTCATAAAAAAAAAAGTCAGGTCGCCCCCTCCCAATGACACCCTCCCACGACGACCCCAGAACAAAAATAGAGGCAGGAAGGATGCCCACTCCCTCCTGCTGCTGTGAACCCCCCTCCCCCCTGCAAAGATATCCCCTCCCCCCAATACTTTACAAAAAAAATCTTCCTAATTTAGAATTTGTGAAAAAGGTTAACCTATAATGCTACTTTACTCCTCCCTTCGTATTCACGGTTTCAGCAATCGCGGTTTCGATTATTCACGGTTTTTAGCTTGCTGGCTCCTCCCCCATCCCCCCAATTACATCAGCTTGCATAGAGAAATCGCAGATTCCAAGCGTTTCCAGAGAAAATCGCCGACTCCCAGCACTTTCTTCGCTGTGTTCTGGAACAGGCCAGGTCTCCCACCATGTTATTCGCGGTTTCACCATATTCA
The DNA here is from genome assembly GCF_902459505.1 of Geotrypetes seraphini. NCBI lineage: Eukaryota > Metazoa > Chordata > Amphibia > Gymnophiona > Dermophiidae > Geotrypetes > Geotrypetes seraphini. Next base: position 38,031,937 of record NC_047101.1, read on the forward strand.
CGATGGCTTTTAATAGAAAACAGCGAATAACATATGAAAAAGTTATTCACGGTTTTTCTGTATTCGCGGTTCTGTTAATCCTCGATCACAGCGAATACGGAAGGAGAAGTGTAATAACCAGCTAGGACCAAGGGACTATGCAGAATTAACTTGCTCCCAATTTGTACTCACAGTGAAATCCTAGTTTCATTTTATCTTTTTTTGCCTTTTCTCCTCTTCAAGGATTCAAGTTCTCAGTATTCGTTTTCCTGGTTTGTGTCAGCCAACATTTTATTGTTGATGTTGTTGCAAAAGCAATCATTTGAGTAAAAGACCACACACCCACTCTCTGATGGAGGGAGGAGTCACAACTCATTTGCATAGGGCATTTATTCCATCTCCACAGTGCACGTTTTCAACAGTGGAAAGTCCCTTCTTCATTCCCTTCTTGATACCGAGCAAAGGGAGGATCAGTCGTGCCTAGAATGAGGTTAAGCAGAGCCTTCTAAAGCCCATTCTTGTTTCTAAACCAAGATGTGGGGAAACTACAGCAAGAGGGCATTCAGAAAAGTTGAAAGGGGACAGATTCAAAACGAATGATAGTAAGTTCTTCTTTACCCAACGTGTGGTGGACACCTGGAATGCGTTTCCAGAGAGCGTAATAGGGCAGAGTACGGTACTGGGGTTCAAGAAAGGATTGGACATTTTCCTGCTGGAAAAGGGGTTATAGGGGTATAGATAGAGAATTACTGCACAGGTCCTGGACCTGTTGGGCCGCCGCGTGAGTGGACTGCTGGGCACAATGGACCTCAGGTCTGACCCAGCAGAGGCATTGCTTATGTTCTTATGCCAACTTGTGCTAAAAACTGCTTTTGCAGTTTTGTAAAAGGGGGTTAAATGAAGAAACAGTTAATAGCGATTGAGGTAAAAAGCAAGTTTCAAGTTTAATAAATTCTTTGATTTGATCGCAAAATCATATTTCGATGCGATTTACAACAAATAACAATATTGAATAAAAATAATAAAATCCACATACATCACATAAAATACTACTAGACATTAATACATTAGGGGAAAAGGCAGTATAAAATACAATATTAAAAAATAAAACAGTAAATAAAATTGGGTATAGGTTTAATATACACAGGATGGGAAACAAGTACCCACATATTTCAAAGAACAGATTCCACCTATTTCAGTGAACCTCCACTTCCTACCCTCAAGTATAATAAAGCCGGTTTATTGAAAAGCATCTTTAAAAAGCCAGCCAGCTGGCGAGAATATTGAACTAAGTAACTGAATAAAAAAGGTAAGACAGCTTTTCCATGTTGCCTTCCAAGTTCTTGCACTTTATGGCTATACCATGGATGTTACAGTATAAAGCCCTAATGAACAGAACCTCTGCTATTCCCCTCCATCTCTCCTCCTCCTCCTCCTCCTCCTTTCTGCACAGAAGGAAGTTTGGTTGGGCCCTCGATACTTCGGCTTCCTGTCTGTACACTCCCTGGTATTCATCTGGGGAAGTCCTGACACATTATCAGCTGCCTGAGAAAGCCTCAAAGCGTCTCAAGTCCGTTCCAGTTCAGTTTCAGTCAAAACCTCATTTTAGTCATAGAAGCCTCCTGTGAAACTGAAGCGGGCTGCAGTGGAAAGGTGATCGCACTCAAAGGGAACATATTTTTAAAAGCCCAATAGGTGGAGTAAAAGGTTTCAAAACAGCAGCAAACAATATTCATTTATTTAAAAACTTTTACCCCGCTTAAACCTAAGCGGTTCACCAAAAAAGCTCCAACAGTATTATTAAAGGAAGCAGCTTTCGAGACAAGGTCAATAAAGTCATTTTTAACACCTTTTTACATCTCTGAATGTCAGAGAACATCCTAATAGAGAATGACACGGGGACAAATTTTATCCCCCGTCCTCACAGGAACTCAATTTCCCCATCCTGTCCCCATGAGTTTTGTTGCTGTCCCTGTCCGTGCCCCATTCTTGTAAGCTCTGCCTTAACTACATAAGCCTTGAACACTTATGATTTTAAAAGTATTTGAGGCTTGAGCTTAGGCATTGGTGGAATGAGGCATTATGACATCACAATCTAAGCTCTAGAATGTTGCTACTTATGATTTTAATGTGTTTGAGGCTTGTGCGGATGAGGACGGAGCTTAGGCATTGGTGGAATGAGGCATTATGACATCACAGTCTGAGCTCTAGAATGTTGCTACTTATGATTTTAAAGTGTTTGAGGCTTGTGCAGATGAGGACGGAGCTTAGGCATTGGTGGAATGAGGCATTATGACATCACAGTCTGAGCTCTAGAATGTTGCTACTTAGGATTTCAAAGTGTTTGAGGCTTGTGCAGATGAGGACGGAGCTTAGGCATTGGTGGAATGAGGCATTATGACATCACAGTCTGAGCTCTAGAATGTTGCTACTTATGATTTTAAAGAGTTTGAGGCTTGTGCAGATGAGGACGGAGCTTAGGCATTGGTGGAATGAGGCATTATGACATCACAGTCTGAGCTCTAGAATGTTGCTACTTAGGATTTTAAAGAGTTTGAGGCTTGTGCAGATGAGGACGGAGCTTAGGCATTGGTGGAATGAGGCATTATGACATCACAGTCTGAGCTCTAGAATGTTGCTACTTATGATTTTAAAGAGTTTGAGGCTTGTGCAGATGAGGACGGAGCTTAGGCATTGGTGGAATGAGGCATTATGACATCACAGTCTGAGCTCTAGAATGTTGCTACTTATGATTTTAAAGTGTTTGAGGCTTGGGCAGATGAGGATAGGGCTTGCAGGAAGGGAGGCAGGGACAGGAAAAGAACTCGCCGAGACGGGATGAAAAAATGAGTTCCCCCGGGGTTGGAGAAAATTTTGTCCCCGTGTCATTCTCTACATCCTAATTGACCCTGTCAGATTATTCCATAGTAGTACCCCTGCAACTGAGATTACTGAAGCCCTCATTTTTGCATAATGTACGCTTGTTAGCCCTTCACTAACTACCTGTAAAGTCTGCTCTGACCTAGAGGTCTGCACGGGAATGGGGATCACGGGAATCATACGGGTCCCGCAGGGGTCCCACAGGAATCCCCCCTAACCCACAGGACTCCCACAGGGACCCCCCTCTGGCCCACGGGACTCCCACGGGGGTGGAAGGCTTAGGAAGCAGGGTTCGTCCATATAAGAGGGGGTTTATAAATTAATTACCTGAACAGAAAACAAAAAAAGGGTTCTACCAAAGAGATTCCACAAGGAAAACAGCAGCGCAAACACAAAAGAAACTGTGGAATTGATGATCCTGTCAGAAGTAATTGCTGCTTTTTATGGGGACGGGCGGGGATGGAGGTAATTCCTTGCGGGGATGGGTGGGGACAGAGAGGATCCTGGCGGGGACGGGTGGGGACGGAGAGGATCCTGGCAGGGATTACGATTGGGCAGGAGGGAGCCCAAGCCCTCCTGCCCGGCGACACCCTGACAGCATTGGGGCAAGAGGGATCCCAAGCCCTCTTGCCCCGCCAGCCCTGAATATCCCTGACAGCTTCGGGGCAAGAGGGAGCCCAAGCCCTCTTGTCCCGGCGATCCCCACTGATTACGATGGGGCCAGGAGGGAGCCCAAGCCCTCCTGGCCACGACCCCCCCCCTACAAGATCAGGCAGGAGGGAGCCCAATTCTTCCTACCCAGGTAAACCCACTACCCCCCCTAAAATATGGGCAGGAGGGATCCCAAGCCCTCCTGCCCTCAACGCACCCCCGACCCCTCGATCCCCCCCCCAAATCCCCCCGTACCTTTAAATCATTGGCCAGACTGACGGGTGCCAAGCCCGTCCGTCCGGCAGGCCAGCCATCCGTTGAATGGCTGGCCTTAGGGCCTGATTGGGCCAGGCGGCTCAAACCCCGCCCACAGGTGGGGCCTGAGGCACCTGGTTTAACCGGAATAGGCCCAGTAGGCTTAGGCCCCTCCTGCTAATTGGGTGATCCCCAGATTTTCTATGGCTCATACCCGGATAGTGCCACTGAAAATCCTGGTAGATTCCTGCAGCACCCTCCAGTTGGTATTGAGGGGCCTCAGTTGGAGAGGAAAGTTTTGGTTAAATGCTACTATGGTGTTCCGCAAGACTCCATTTTATCTCCACTCTTATTCAACATTTTTCTCTCTCCTCTTCTTAAATTAGCACAATCTATCGGATTCACAATTTTTGCCTATGCAGATGACATACAACTACTTCACCCTATCAATACCTCAAACATTTTGGAAATAAACAACATCAACAATAAATTAAACACAATAAATGACTGGCTTTGCACAAATAAACTCTCCCTCAATATTGACAGATCCTGCGGTCTTCTACTCCCAATCAACACCAGTGAGACTTTATCCGGAAAATTTTTTATCAAATCCATCCCTATAAAAATGGAATCAAAAATAAAACTTCTAGGAGTCATCATCGACAAAGACCTCACTTTCCATGACCACATCAGTTCAGTAGCAAAAATTTGTTTTTTTAAACTTCGCCTTATCCGTTCCCTCATTTCAATTCTAGATACGGATTCAATTAAGATTTTAATTCACTCTCTAGTTATCTCCCACCTCGACTATTGTAACTCTCTTTTCAATGGACTCACCCAAAAAGAACTCCGACGCTTACAAATAATTCAAAATACAGCAATAAAAATCATCTATAAAACTGGCAAATTTGACCATGTTACTCCACTTTTGAAGGAAGCACACTGGCTCCCTATTACACACCGTATCACCTATAAAACCATTCTGCTCACCTTTAAAATAAGACTTTCCCACCAGCCTTTATATCTTGATTAGCTTCTTATCCCACAATGCCCAACACGCCTTCTGAGGTCAGCAGATCAGAATCTTTTGTTAATCCCTTCCATAAAAGACTTCTTCTACACTAGAAAAATAAACTTCGCAGTAGTAGCTCCAACTCTGTGGAATGCTCTGCCACCGCATCTTCGATTCGAACATCAACTTGATAAATTCAAGATAAGCCTGAAGACTTTCTTATTTAGCGACGCATTCTCCTGTATTTAGAGACCCTTTTTTTCTTTTTATTTTTTTTGTTCTTCTTTATCTTTTTTTTCTCTATCTTCTTTTTCTTTTCCAATTTTTATTTTTATTTATTTTAATTTTTTTTCTTTTCTTTCCATATTCAGCAAACCGCTTTTCTAAAGCGATCCCGCCCCACACGTTTTACCCTCTCCCCTCTCTCTCCCTTCTTCTTTTAACATGTAACTCTCCCCTCCCTTTTCCCTTACTTTCATGTCTGTCCTGTTTTTGTTCTTGATGTGCACTTTTATTTTTTAATTATTTATCTTTTTAAATTTTTATTGTAAACCGGCCAGATACTTGCTGATGGTCGGTATATTAAAACTCAATAAACTTGAAACTACTGAGTTTTCATGTGAATATAAGAACAGCCTTACTGGATCAAACCAAAGGTCCATCTAGCTCAGTTTCCTATTTCTGACAATGGCCAATCCAGGTCACAAGAACCTAGCAGAAGCCCTCCTACTAGCAACATTCTAGAACTCCAAAGAGTAGCAAGATTTTAGAATCCCCAAAAGTACCAAGATTCCATGCTACCAATCCCAGGACAAGCATTGGCTTTCTCCATGTCCCTATACTGCCTGGTTAAATACCATTTTGAATATTGTGTGGTGAGTTTTTCTAACATGATCAACTTATATGGTTGGTGTTATACTTTAGCGATTTGAATTTTTGTACAAGAATGATTTTTCTTGGATGAATAAAGTATAAAAAAATGATTATGTTTTGGCCTGCATTATTAATACTTTACATCTGATTGTCAGGGCTTATGGTCTTTCCTATTTTCCTTCATTTAGATCTCCTTTCTCTTTTTTTTTTTTTTTTAAATGTCCCTTTGGCTTTAATAACCTCTTCCCATCTAAACATTTAACCATGCTTCAGGCATTTAATTTTCCTTCAGCTATTTTAATGCATGAAATTCATGTGAACCTCCATTTAGCACAGGACATCTAGATAGGAATTGGGTTGATGCATTCATGTTTCTTTGAGTATTATACAAAAGGCTCTGCCAAATAAGAGGGTTTTTGTAAAAGATATGTATGAAGTTGACAGCAAATACCTGTTTATTTGCTGGCATATATAACAGGAGCATCGACTTCACAAAGAAACGTGCAAAAAATAGCAGCATCACTAGGGTCTATAGGGGTAATTTTACAGTCATTTTTGTGAGTATGTGGCCACATACACGAATAAATAGCCTTTTATAAAATAACAACTGGTGTAAAAGTACATAACATGACATAATGGCACATACTTTGCTGGGTTTAGGTGGCGCATAGGTGGAGCATAAGTGGAGTTCACAAGAATGTACAAGGATCACAAAATTTGCTTATCTAGGGGCTGGGGGGGAAGGGAAGTGGCACACACGAATGGCAGTGGGGGGGAGCGGGGAAGGAGTGTGAAGGCGGAGAGGAAGACCAAGATGGCACCCCTCCCTCTTTCTATGCCACTGCTCCCATAGAAGACACATGTTTCTTCGGAGCAACGATGCCAAATAAAGGGTGAACAGTAGGAAATTGCATAAAAGAGACACCTGAGGAAAACGCTTACGGGATTGTTTGCAGTTGCTATATCAAGTGAGCAAGACTGAAATTAGCGCATTTACAGGATCTGAAGAGCATTTCAAACAACCTTTTAAGGGTCACGATGGAGGACTTTGAGGGCTGCATGCAACTCTAGCTAGAGGTGTTGGAGAACATAAGAAACGCTTTCACCGGATCAGACCGAGGTCCATCTAATCCAGTGCTCCGCACACGCAGCGGCCCATTTAGGTACTCCTTTCTGGAGACCCGACTTTACCGTATCCTTCAATATGATATGCAAGAAGGTGTGCATCCAACCTGCACTTGAACCCTAGTACAGTAGTCTCCGCCACAACCTCCTCCGGGAGTGCATTCCAAGCACCCACCACTTGCTGTGTGAAACAGAACTTCCTGACATTTGTCCTGAACCTGCTGCCGCTCAGTTTCAGGCTATGACCTCTTGTCCGTGTCACATCAGAAAATGTTAGCAATGCTGCTTCTTGGTCTATTATATCAAATCCTTTTAATACTTTAAAAGTCTCTATCAAATCCCCTCTCAATCTTCTCTTCTCGAGGGTAAACAATCCCAGTTTCCTGAGTCGTTCTTTGCAGCTCAAATGCTCCATTCCTTTGACAAGTTTCGTGGCTCGCACTTCTCCAACTCTCTGGCCACATTGAAGTATTAAACAATGGGATCAGAGGCAGCGACACTAAGTATAATGTCCCTGTGGGCAGTCTCATCAGCAGGTGGCCCCCGGCTCTTTGTAGGCTACACTCGATGGCGGCTACACCCCTGGCCTTATGGCCTTTTTCTACTGTCATGTTCTTCACAAAAGACCACCCTCAAAGGAACAAGGTAAGATGAATGTCACAGTAGTATATAAAACACTCCCCCAATTACCAGATATCCACTTATTGAAAATAAAGGAGAAAAAGGACCTCAGGTTTTTAATAATATTTCATTAATCGAATCTTAATACAAGTGGTGATGAGTCATTACATTGGAATATCTATGTTTGGCACGAGTCAGTTCGAATTTTCATTTTTATAATATGTATTCATGCACTTTTCCAGCTATTTGTTTACTTCGTACTGGTGTTTTGAGTACAATGACTTTGTAGATAAGTTGTTAACCTTTGGCAGAGGGGGACATATGCAGATTGCCATTTCCATGGACAATAAGGTAAAGCTGGAAGCAAGAATGAATGAAGAGAAGGAAAAATATGTGACTGCAAAGCATTCTGAACAGGAGCTAAGTAAAAAGAGCACCAGAATTATCAGCAGCGATCCTCAGAAGCAGGGGATCAGATTGAATCCTGGTCCTTTGGCTGTAAAAGTTTAATTTTTTTTTTTTTTTTTTAATTTTATTAGGATTTTATATACCGCCTATCAAGGTTATCTAAGCGGTTTTACAATCAGGTACTCAAGTGAAGATAAGGAGTGTAAAAACCAGCTTCCAAAGAGCACAGAAGATTTAGCTTTAATAATGCCAGGTCACGAGCGCTTCCACTATATACAGTGGAAGAAAGCAAGAGGAAAGATAGATCTTGAATGATTGGCTCGATACAAGAATTCAAAGGGTGAATGACGTCGATCTTGGGACTTAGAAAAGATGGTCAAAATATTCGAGGGTAGATTTGCAAATGAAGATGAACCAATCGCAGATGGTCTAATCAGCAAGTGAGGTCAGCAAGTGCTCAAAGGTTTTTGAGAGTTCAATAAAAGTGCAATTTTTTCATCTTTTCAATGAGTCCAGCGTTTAATTTCCTCTGGCTCAAAGCAACGAATAAACGATACCAGGTAGTTTTCGGTAAGTAGATATTTTCCATAAGGGGAGAGTGTGGCGCAGTGGTTAAAGCTACAACTTCAGCACCCTGAGGTTGTGGGTTCAAGCCCACGTTGCTCCTTGTGACCCTAGGCAAGTCACTTAAACTCCCCCATTGCCTCAGGTACATTAGATAGATTGTGAGCCCATCAGGACAGACAGGGAAAAATGCCTTGAGTACCTGAATAAATTCATGTAAACCATTCTGAGCTCTCCTGGGAGAACAGTATAGAAAAATAGATTTGGGGTGTGTTTTATATAACACTTTGGGCCCCTTTTACTACCATGGCTTTGTAATAGGGCCCCTGTGTTTCTCTGTTTCATCTTCCACACCTAAGACATTCAAATAACATTCATAATAATAATAATAATAATAACTTTATTTTTCTATACCGCCATAGTCAGGTGACTTCTAGGCGGTTCACACTGTAAGAAGGCTGGACATTCAGCGAATAACAAGGTCACAATACAATAAGTCAACATACAATACAAGACAAAACAATACAATACAATACAATGAGTGTATACAACACAGTACAATATAATACAACGAGTCTAAATATAATATACAATACAATAAGTCTAAAGACAACACCATACATAAGTCTAATACAGTATCGTACAATGAGTCTAAATATAATATAATAGTGAAGAGGGGAAAGTTACAGATTGGGGTTCAATGGGTAATGAGTAACTGAGTATTTCTTTAGAACTTCCATTTGAATTGGAGTACTATGGATAGCGAATATCTGAATACATGAGGGGCATCTTGAGAAAGAAAGAAAGGCGTTTAAAGGGAGGGGAGTCCTAGTGCGGAAGGGGACGATTTTAGTCAGTGAATTTTTTCGAATAGGGCGGTTTTGATCGATTTGCGGAATGCACTGTAAGACAGGTTGGGTTCGTTTATGTAGTTTTTCAGCCAAACTTGCTGTCTGTTCGCTTGGAACTTAAAGGTTCTATCCAGGAATGATTTCTATCTGCAGCCTGTAATCTTTGGGTATGCAAATATGTTTTTGTTTCTGGTCGCTCGTGTGGGGTTGTGTAGGATGAAGTGAGTTTGTAGGTATGAAGGTGCTAGTCCCCAGACTTGCTTGAAACAGGTGCAAGCAAATTTGAATAGTATTCGCGCTTCAATTGGAAGCCAGTGCAGCTTTTTATAGTAGGGGCTGATGAAATGACTTCATTGGTTACCAGTGAATATCAGATTGATTATAAAGTTTTGTTGATTTTTAACGCGATACACTTTCATATCCTTGGTATCCGACTCAGGTGCTGGAAGTATATCAACCAGGTCAAGCCCTGAGGTCAGAGTAGAGAGTTGCGCGGGGACACCCCCTCCACCCGCACCCACCCCCTCCAAACCACAGCACTTCGGGGTGAGGATTGCTGGCAGGGGAAGATGCCCTGCCACAATGCTCACCCCAAAGTGCCGTGGTTCGGACGGGGCTGGGTGATCACCATCGCGGTAGGAGAGATGAGCCATAGGGGATAGGCAGGTTGCAGGGGCCGCTGAGCTGCAGCGATCAGCTCAGCGGCCCCTTTTTGGCACTTATACCTGTTTGACTTAGTCTAAGTCAAAACGTATAAGTGCCAACTGCCTAAAGTTTTGGTTATACTTACTGCACACCTAGGTCTAGGTCGGCCTACCTCCCGCCCACCGCCCGCCCTTTCCCCTCCTCTAAAAACACCTCTTTTCACTCTATACTTTTACAGGCAGGGGAAAGGCCTAAGCTGGTTTTAGATACGTCTAAAACCAGCTTTGATTATGGGTACTTGGACGATCAGGCTTATTGATCGTCCAAGTACCCATTTAGGACACTTTTTAGATGTTTTTTTTTTTTATTATGAGCCCCTTAGCTTATTCAGCCAGAGGCAAAGCTAGTGAAACATTAGTCTACAGCACTCACTGGCAGAGATTTACTATCTAGAAAATTCTTTAATTAAACAAGCTCATGAAATATGTATACATTATCTTGCAACTTCAAAAGAAGAAAAACAGCTGTTTTTGTTTCAGAAGCAGGGATTCCTTTCTACAGCTCTGCGTAACTTTTGATAAATCAGAAAACTCCATATGTTATTGCCAAGAAACAAAACAGCATTATGGTAATAAGCTTCAGAACCCAGTTTCTAACATGTTCCAAAAGCAAAGGAGACAATTAAGAACATAAGAAGTTGCCTCCACTGGGTCAGACCAGAGGTCCATCCCGCCCAGCGGTCCGCTCCCGCAGCGGCCCATCAGGTCTGTGACCTGTGAAGTGGTTTCTGACCACTTCTATAACCTACCTCTAGTTTTATCTGTACCCTTCAATCCCCTTATCCTCCAGGAACCTATCCAAACCTTCCTTGAACTCCTGTAAAGTGCTCTTGCCTATCACACCCTCCGGAAGCACGTTCCATTTGTCCACCACCCTCTGGTTAAAAAAGAACTTCCTAGCATTAGTTCTAAACCTGTCCCCTTTCAATTTCTCCGAGTGACCCCTAGTGCTTGTGTTTCCCCACAGTTTGAAGAATCTGTCCTTATCTACTTTCTCTATGCCCTTTAGGATTTTGAAGTTTCTATCATGTCCCCTCTAAGTCTCTTCTTTTCCAGGGAGAACAGCCCCAGTATTTTTAACCTGTCAGCGTATGAAAAATTTTCCATACCTCTTATCAGTTTAGTCGCTCTTCTCTGGACTCCCTCGAGTACTGCCATGTCCTTCTTGAGGTACGGTGACCAGTATTGGTACATGTCTCAATAACTATTATAGAGGACTCTAGTATCTACGATCAGCGTATCTTCCATTTGCAGACCACCCTCTTGACCTGTGTCTTTCTTTATAGAGGGATTGAATCTCCTCATTTGGTTTTCCAACATCTGATTTCCTAAAGATCACCAACTATGATATAATCCTTTTATTATCACAGATGAGAATTCCTGAATTGTTGACACTCTTCTCCAGCTCTTCTTTCTTAGTATCCTGTTAATAAAATGCTGTTCCCGTAGTTTCAGCTGGGCCTTCAGCTCTATAACGGGACTCAAAACCTGGTCAAATCTTATATTAACTGCCTTTTCTAGCTAGTTGCAGATAATTCCAGTTAATTGCATTTATTGCCTTTTAATTGCAGATAAGACTCTCCAACGATACTTACCATACTGTATATACTCAAAGATTTGGGGACCAAAAAAATGGGGTTCTCTCGCTATTTTCCACCCCTCCAGATGCTCAGCACTGCTAGCCTCCACCCCTTTCCATGACCGGCACAGCTATCTTTTCCCCCTCCCGATGACCAGCACTGCTATTCCCACTGATGACCATTGCTATCTCCTCCTCCTATCCCCCTCAATGACCGGCACTCCTATCGCCCTCCCCCTTGTTGACCAGTACTCCTATCCTCCACTACCTAGAGGAAAAACCGACCCTACTGAATTTTGGTCCCATCTCGAAATTAACACTAAGCCAACCGAAGAAACGGAACAACTCATGAGCACCTGGATCAAAGATAGCACCAATACACTAAACGAGATAGCCCCCATTAAAACCCGCAGAGTAAGAACCACAAACAAAGAGGGCTGGTTTGATGCAGAACTGCTGCTATTTAAGAAGGACCTCAGAAAAGCAGAAAGATTATGGCAAAAATCCGGAACCTTAGAACATAGATTAGCCTGGAGACAAAAACAAAAAAATTACAAAAACCTCACTAATGAAAAAAGGAAAAATTTCTACTCCCACAAAATCGGCAACACTAAAACCAACAGTAGTAACCTCTTCAAACTGGTCAATGACCTTTACAACATCGAGACCTTCACAAACACACACGAAGAATCAACGCTAACTGCAAACACACTTGCAGACTTCTTTAACACCAAGATTAAAAAACTAAGATCTACACTACCCACCTTACCCAACCCCCTCGAGCAGTTCCCAATTCTCCCCGACCCGGATTTATCTAACCCTGACCCGGGAACTAGAACAGACCTAAGTTGGAAACAATTTAAAACAATCAACTGGCACTCCTTCAATACCTATTACAACAAATACTCACACTCATTCTGCAAATTGGACACATGCCCTCCGAACATTATGAAAGCTGCCCCGCTCCTCTTCAAAGCAAACATGATGACATGGGTTAATTCCCTTCTATCCACAGGAAACTTCCCGTCTGAGCAAGGTCATATTATGATTACCCCAATTATAAAAAATGTGAAAGAACCACCAGATTCCCCATCCAACTACAGACCGATCGCAAGCATCCCCTTATTTACCAAAATAGCAGAAGGGTTGGTAAAGGCGGAACTCGCAGCATACCTTGAAAAATTCAACATCCTAAGTGTCAATCAATCAGGTTTCCGCGCAGATCACAGCACCGAAACTATCATTGCCTCCCTGCTTGATCACCTCCATATGCTCTTCAGCAAAGGCTCAAGTGCACTGATAATACAACTGGACCTGAGTAGTGCCTTTGACCTGGTCGACCACACTATTCTACTAGAATGCCTGGCCCACATCGGCATTTCTGATCAGGTCCTCAACTGGTTCCAGGGGTTCCTAAGAAATAGATCCTACAAGGTTTTCCAGAACAATGCGTTCTCATACAGCTGGGACAACACCTGTGGGGTCCCTCAGGGCTCCCCCCTGTCACCCACCCTGTTCAATATCTACCTGGCCTCCCTAGGCAACCTGCTACACAACCTCAATCTCAAATTCTTTATATATGCAGATGATATCACAATAGCCATCCCACTAACCAATTTCTCACAAGAACTACTTAACCACATTACAAACATTCTTAACCAGATTGAACTATGGATGCTCTCTTTCAGGCTGAAACTTAATCCCGACAAAACAAAATTCTTCCTAGACACCCCCAATGACAAAATCAAAAACACTACAATTCAATTGAAAGGAATTACTTTCCCTCTTGAATCCACCCTAAAAATTCTGGGAGTCACGCTGGACAAAAATTTATCCTTAGAAAACCACACTGACCACATGGTCAGGAAAAGCTTCTCCGTACTATGGAAACTGCGCACCATAAAAAAAATACTTCGATGACACCTCTTTCCGCCTACTGGTACAATCTTCCATCCTCAGCATCCTTGACTACTGCAACATCATTTACCTTAACGCCACAAAAAAAAACCCACCAGGAGACTAAAAATAATCCAAAATACCGCCGTGCGTCTCATCTTTGGCCTTAAGAAATGGGAACATGTCACCCCCTTTTACCACCAACTACACTGGCTGCCATTCAAGTCGAGTCCTTTTTAAATTCGCATGCTTCTGCTACAAATCGGTAAATGGTTCTACTCCTAGCTACATCAACCCCCACTTCAACCTCTATCACATAAACAAGAAATCCCATAGAACTCAACTGTTCGCCTTCCCCTCGCTAAAACTCTGTCACTTTAAAAGATTCATAGACAAAACCTTCGCCTACCAAGCAGCCAAGCTCAACCCATGGCTGGCCCAAATGATACAAGGCCCCCTCCTACTTCGACTTCAGAAAATCACTGAAAACCTACCTATTCAGCAAACAAGACCCCTAATGGCCCACCCGTTCACATTATCACTTTGCCCCCTTCCCCCCCCCCCCTCTTAATAGCTTCTCTCTTCCCTATCTTCAACAAGCTCCTTCCATCTTCTGTCAATTTCGGTTTTTACTTATTACATAATCGATTATTTGTTTGTAAATCTGCTTGTTAACGTAGATCCTAATGTAATTGATGTAAACCGCCTAGAACTCTCCGGGTATGGCGGTATATAAAAAATAAATAAAAAAATATAAAATAAAATTATTATTATTATTACCTGCTCCCCTCTGCCCCAGACTGACATCGCACTTAAAGTCCCGATGCTCCAGAAGCCAACGCTGATGTTCTGGGCTGGGCTGAAGGGCCTTGAGTGTCTGTGAATGCTCAAGGCCTGCTGGCTCCCACCCTCTCTGGGATTCTCGAAGGGAGTCCAGCAAGCCTTGAGCATGCACAGAATTCACCAACCCAGCACAGAGTGTTGGCGTTGGCTTCCAGAGCATTGAGTTGTAAGTGTAATGTCAGTCTGGGGCAGGGAAGCCATCTATCTTCATCTGGTAAGTAAAGATATCTCATTTGGGTCTGAGAATAAACCCTAACTTCCTTTTTGCCTTTGCCCATTTTAAAACAACAAAATAAGAAGGAAATAAGAAAAAAAAGCAAACACCCAGCTGAGCTCATTGCAGCCTTTAACTCCTTCCTGGCACTCTTGACCACTCCCTCAATTTTTTTTTTAAACTCAACTACCCTCTTTTACAAAACCATGGTAGCAATTCCAAGGCAAATGCACCAAAGCCCATAGGAATTGAATGGGCTTTGGTGTATTTTCCACAGGGGAATCACTGCCACAGCTTTGTAAAAGGAGCCCTGATTTTACCACATCTTCTGGCAACAAGTTCCAGAGTGAATAAATATTTGCTTAAAATATACCATTCTGTAACTTTGAGGCAGGTACCCTAGTCTTTGTATTTTTTTTAAATGTACCCATTCCGCTCTATTCAGGATTTTATAGACCTCTTATCATATTATAGCAAACTTTAGGTAATATAACATACAGTAGGAAGAATACAGTAGGTATTATCATTAGAATACTAAGATGCTCATTTTCTTTCTTTTTTTTTTACCCCCCCTTTACAAAACCGTAGCAAGGTTTTTAGCACCAGCCATAGCAGTAATGGCTCCAACGCTCATAGAATTCCTATGAGCATGGGCACTGTTACCACTGCAGCGGGCGCTATAAACCGTGCTACAGTTTTGTAAAAGGGGAGTTTATTTATTTTTATTAAGTTTTCAATTATTATATCAAGTAAGTACTAGTTCAGAAAAGAAGTAGTATAATCTAGTCTAATACAAAGCCAGGAACTTCAAAAAGGAAAAATTCAAACTACCGTGTTTCCCCGAAAATAAGACCTACCCCAAAAATAAGCCCTTGCATGATTTTCAGGGTAGATCTTAATATAAGCCCTACCTCCAAAAATAAGCCCTAGTCGCTGGCGGCAGCAGCAGCATTCCCATCCCCCTCTCCTCGTCCCATCTCTCCCTCCCATCCAAACCACGAGACAGAAATAAATACCTTAAAATAAACCGGCAGCGTCGACAGCAATCTAGACAGGCTGCTTCGCGGCCTTCTATTGCCCGGCCCATTCCTCTGCCATGTTGCTGATGACGTCATTAGTGATGAGGCAGAGGAACAGCCGGGCAATAGAAGGCCGCAAAGCAGCCTGTCTAAATTGCTGCCGACACTGCCGGTTTGTTATTTCTGTCTCGCTGTTTGGATGGGAGGGAGAGATGGGGAGGCGGGGGATAGAAAGATGCTACACGGGGGGATGGGAGGGATAGAATCTGCAAGGGTTCTGCTGCATAAGGGATGGGAGCAGGGCAGGATTAACCAATAGGCCAAGTAGGCACGTGCCTAGAGCCCAAAATGGTCAGGGGGGCCCAATGAAGGAAGGCATCAACATTGTTTTTTTCCAAACAGCGATGGGCCCCTCCAGCATCGATTGGCAACGCAGGCTCTTACCCAGCGTTGCGCCTAAAGCAATGTTACTTACCGTAACAGTTGTTATCCAGGGACAGCAGGCAGGTATTCTCACTAGTGGGTGATGTCATCCGACAGAGCCCCGATACGGACGTCTCACAAGCATGTCTTGCTTGAAGAAACTTAGAAGTTTCGAGATGCCCGCACCGCGCATGCGCCAGTGCCTTCCCGCCCGATGGTCCGGGCGTGTCTCCTCAGTTCAGGTAGCTAGCCGAGAAGCCAACCCAGGGGAGGAGGGTGTGACGTGAGAATAGTTGCCTGCTGTCCCTGGATAACAACTGTTACGGTAAGTAACATTGCTTTATCCCAGGACAAGCAGGCAGGTATTCTCACTAGTGGGTGACCTCCAAGCTAACCTCAATGGGATGGTGGGAGAGTTGGCAATTTAGGAGAATAAATTTTGTAACACTGTTTGGCCAAACTGTCCATCCCGTCTGGAGAAAGTATCCAGACAATAATGAGAGGTGAATGTATGAACCGAGGACCAAGTGGCAGCCTTACAAATCTCCTCAATCGGTGTCGATCTGAGGAAGGCTACAGAGGTTGCCATTGCTCTGACCTTATGGGCTGTGACCTTACAGGGAAGGGATAATCCAGCCTGGGCATAGCAGAAAGAGACACAAGCCGCCATCCAGTTGGAGATGGTGCGCTTCGATACAGGTCGTCCCAACTTGTTTGGATCAAAGGAGACGAAAAGTTGAGGAGCAGTTCTGTGTGGTTTGGTGCGATCCAGGTAGAAAGCCAAAGCACGTTTACAGTCCAGAGTATGAAGAGCTGATTCTCCAGAATGAGAATGAGGCTTTGGAAAAAACACTGGAAGTACAATAGATTGGTTGAGATGAAATTCAGAGACCACCTTAGGCAGGAATTTCGGATGAGTGCGAAGGACCACTTTGTCATGATGGAACACTGTGAAAGGTAGATCCGCCACTAAGGCCTGAAGCTCACTGACCCTGCGAACAGATGTGAGGGCCACCAGAAAAACCACTTTCCAGGTGAGAAACTTAAGAGGAGCCTTGTTGAGAGGCTCAAAAGGAGGTTTCATAAGCAGAGAAAGGACAACATTGAGATCCCAAACCACTGGAGGAGGTTTGAGAGGAGGGTTGACATGAAAAAGTCCTTTCATAAATCTGGAAACCACAGGATGAGCAGAGAGAGGTTTCCCTTGTAGAGGCTGATGGAAAGCCGCAATAGCACTCAGGTGGACTCGTATAGATGTAGACTTGAGACCAGACTGAGACAGGTGTAGAAGATAGTCCAATACAGAGGATAGGGAGGCTCGCTGAGGCTCCTTGGAATTGGAAACACACCAGGAAGAAAATCTAGTCCATTTCTGGGAGTAGCATTGACGAGTAGCAGGCTTCCTGAAAGCCTCCAAGACATCCCTCACCGCCTGGGAAAACTGGTGAGGAGTTACATTGAGAGGAACCAAGCTGTCAGGTGAAGAGACTGCAGGTTGGGATGAAGTAGTGATCCTTGATGCTGAATAAGTAGTGAAGGAAACACTGGAAGAAGGACCGGCTCCCTGCTGCTGAGTTGAAGCAGAAGGGAGAACCAAGGTTGCCTGGGCCACCGAGGAGCTATCAGAATCATGGTGGCCTGGTCGGATCTCAACTTGACCAGAGTCTTTTGAATGAGAGGAAATGGAGGAAACGCATACAGAAAGCGATTCCCCCAATCCAGTATAAAGGCATCTGCCTTGAGGCGATGAGGGGTGTAGATCCTGGAGCAAAACTGAGGCAGTTTGAAGTTGTGGGGGGCCGCAAAGAGGTCTATCTGAGGCATCCCCCATTGGGCAAAGATCTGATGAAGGGGGTTGGAATGGAGGGTCCATTCGTGAGGCTGGAGGAGACGACTCAAGTTGCCTGCCAAGACGTTGTCCTTCCCCTGAATGTAGACAGCTTTGAGGAAGGCGTTGTGGCGAACCGCCCAATCCCAGACTCTGAGAGCTTCCTGGCAGAGGGAGGATGAGCCTGTGCCCCCTTGCTTGTTTACATAGTACATGGCGACCTGGTTGTCTGTGCGAATGAGGACCACCATGTCGTGAAGCAGATGTTGAAAAGCTTGAAGAGCATAGAAGATGGCCCTGAGCTCTAGAAGATTGATCTGATAGAGTCGGTCCGCATTGGTCCAGAATCCTTGAGTGCGAAGCCCATCCAGATGAGCCCCCCATGCATAGGTCGAGGAATCGGTTGTGAGAACCTTCTGGTGGGGAGGAGTGTGAAACAGCAAACCTCTGGATAGATTCGAAGAGGTCATCCACCAAAGTAGAGACTGCCGAAGAGCAGGAGTGACTACGATGTGTCGAGACAATGGGTCGGACACCTGGGTCCATTGAGAAGCCAGGGTCCACTGAGGAATCCTGAGATGGAGTCTGGCAAAGGGCGTCACATGAATTGTAGAGGCCATGTGGCCCAGGAGGACCATCATGTGTCTCGCTGAGATGGTCTGGCGAGAAGACACAGACTGGCAGAGATGAAGAAGAGCATCCAAGCGCTGAGGCGGAAGGAATGCTCGAAGCTGAATGGTGTCCAGGACCGCCCCGATGAAGGGGAGACACTGGGAAGGCTGTAGATGAGATTTGGGGAAGTTGATCTCGAAGCCCAAATTCTGCAGGAAGCAAATCGTGGCCGAGGTCGCCGAAATGACCTCTGGGGCAGACGGGGCCTTGAAGAGCCAGTCGTCGAGGTAGGGAAACACCTGAAGACCCTTGTTCCGGAGTGCAGCGGCCACCACCACCAGACACTTCGTGAAGACTCTGGGAGACGAGGACAGGCCGAATGGAAGCACTCGATACTACAGATGTAGATGTCCCACCCGAAATCTGAGGAACTTGCGGGAGGCCGGATGAATGGGAATGTGCGTGTAGGCTTCCTTGAGATCCAGAGAGCATAACCAGTCATTCTGCTCGAGGAGGGGGTATAGAGAAGCAAGGGTCAGCATGCGAAACCGCTCCTTGACCAAGAACTTGTTGAGGACCCGAAGGTCTAGAATGGGACGGAGGTCGCCCGTCTTCTTCGGGACGAGAAAGTACCGGGAGTAGAAACCCCGGTTGTGCTGGTCCACCGGGACCGGCTCGACGGCCCGAAGCCGGAGCAAAGCCTGAGCTTCCTGAAGAAGAAGGGCGGTCTGCGTCAAGTTGGAAGGATACTCTCTTGGAGGGTGGTCCGGAGGGACCCGATGGAATTGAAGAGAGTATCCTTCTCTTACGATGGAAAGGACCCAGAGGTCGGTGGTAATAGCCTCCCATCGATGATAAAAATGGTGGAGGCGACCCCCGATGGGAAAAACAGGAGGATGCAGAACGAGGTCGGTTATGCTCCCTGGAATAGCGTCAAAACGGCTGAGTAGCCTTTGGTGCAGCCGGCGTCTGGGGTTTCTGCTGAGCCTTTTGGGGAGGCTGTCTCTTCGCCGGTTGCCTCGCAGCAGGAGTCTGCCGTGGAGTGTAGCGCCACTGATAGATCAAGGGCGGTCTAGAAGGTCGAGACTGTTGAGGCTTCGGCTTAGGCCGAAGGATAGATTGGAAAGACTTCTCATGGTCTGAAAGTTTTTTGGTAACAGTCTCGATTGACTCGTCAAACAGATCCGCACCCGCACAAGGCACATTGGCAAGCCTGTCCTGGAAGTTCGGATCCATGTCAATCGTTCGAAGCCATGCCAAACAACGCATGGCCATGGAGCAGGCGGCAGCACGTGCCGAGAGTTCAAAGGCATCGTATGAGGATTGCATCAGTTGAAGACGCAGCTGGGAGAGTGAGGCTACCACCTCCTCGAACTCAAATCGAGCCTGAGAATCGATGAAGGGAGTAAACTTTCGCAGCACCGGCAAGAAAAACTCCAAATATGAAGAAAAGAAGAAATTATAATTGAGAACTCGAAGCCATCATCGAGTTCTGGTATATTCTTCTACCGAACTTATCCATTGTTCTGCCCTCTCGTCCCGGTGGCACAGAGGCATAGACTTGGGAGGGATGAGAACACTTCAGGGAGGATTCGACCAGCAGGGATTGGTGGGAGAGTTGAGCCCCCTCAAACCCCTTAGAAACATAGAAACATAGAAATTGACGGCAGAAAAGGGCTATAGCCCATCGAGTCTGCCCATACCAATGACCCACTCCCTGATTCTTACTCTCCTAGAGATCCCACATGAATATCCCATTTTCTCTTGAAATCTAACACGCTGCTGGCCTCAATCACCCTTTGAGGCAGCTCGTTCCAATGATCTACCACCCTTTCAGTGAAGAAGTACTTCCTCGCATCACCCTGAAATTTCCCTCCCCTGATTTTCAGCGAGTGTCCTCTGGTTACTGAGGGCCCTATAAGACTGAAGATATCATCTTTCACCTCTATACGCCCAGTAATATACTTAAAGGTCTCAATCATGTCCCCTCTCTCCCTTCGCTCCTCCAGTGAGTACATCCGCAGTTTTTTTAACCTTTCTTCATACGTGAGTTCCCTGAGCCCCAAAACCATCCTGGTAGCCATTCGCTGAACCGACTCAATTCTCAACACATCTTTTCGGTAGTGTGGTCTCCAGAATTGAACACAATACTCGAGATGAGGTCTCACCATGGATCTGTACAGCGGCATTATGACTTCAGGTTTTCTGCTGACAAAACCCCTACGGATACAGCCCATCATTTGTCTTGCCTTGGACGATGCCTTCTCCACTTGATTGGCAGCCTTCATATCGTCGCTAATGATCACTCCTAAATCACGTTCCACCGTGGTCCTGGACAATGTTTCACCATTTAGTGTGTAAGTTCTGTGTGGATTTTTGCCTAGGTGCATTACTTTACATTTTTTAGCATTGAAGCCCAGCTGCCAAGTTGATGACCACTGTTCAAGCTGTCTTAGGTCCTGCGTCATAAAGTCAGGCACACTGCTTTTGCCAACTATGTTGCATAGTTTGGCATCGTCGGCAAACAGTGATACTTTTCCTCTAAGTCCTTGGGTCAAATCTCCTATGAATAAATTGAATAGAATCGGCCCTAAGACGGAGCCCTGAGGTACTCCACTCATCACTGCTGACGTTTTGGAGGGGGTACCGTTTACCATCACCCTTTGAAGCCTACCATCTAGCCAATCCCTTACCCATGTTGTGAATGTATCCCCTAATCCCATCGATTTTAGTTTGTTCAACAGCCTGCGGTGTGGAACGCTATCAAAAGCTTTGCTGAAGTCCAAGTATATCACGTCAAGGGACTCACCGGCATCCAGATGACTGGTCACCCAATCAAAGAAGTCAATCAGATTAGATTGGCAGGACCTTCCCCTGGTGAATCCGTGTTGCTGTGGATCACGTAGATTTTCTTCATCTAGAATTTTGTCAAGTTCCTGTTTGATCAGTGTTTCCATGAGTTTGCACACTATGGATGTAAGACTCACCGGTCTGTAATTTCCTGTCTCCGTTCTGCAGCCCTTTTTGTGGAGTGGAATTACGTTAGCTGTTTTCCAGTGATGGACAATGCGATATCTTGCATCCAATTTGCTCGGGACCGCAGGAATCGAGTACAGCGTCTCAAAACATCTCATAAATGTCTGATCCAGCAATTTATGAAGAGGAAGCCGAAGAGACTCAGCAGGAGGATGAGGTAAGTGCATGGTGTCGAGATACTCCTTCTAATACCGAGACCCAGTGTCCAAAGTAACATTCAAGTCATCTGCCATTTGACGGAGAAAGGAAGAAAAAGACAACTGGTCTGCCAGTACCGGCCTCCGAGACGGACTGGATGAAGTGGAAGCCTCAGGATCCATAGAGACTTGAGTGACAGGGAGAATAAGAGGTAGATGGTTCCTCGTACTCCGGCCCCTCCGGGGGCGACAAATCAGAGGAAGAGTATCCCAGACGTGGCAGCTTCTTCTGTGGCGAAACCTCAGAATGGCGTGAGGAGTGCCGAGATGAGTGCCTGGATCGATGCCCCTCCCGGTGCCTGGAGGGAGAGCGAGAATGGCTATACTTCGCATGGTCCCCTGAAGCTTCCAGTGAATGAATAGGACTGGAAGCAGTAGAGCAAAGGGGCGGGATGGAGGCCGCCTCACGTGATGCAGCCCAGGCCTGGTATGGAGTGCGAAAGAACTCTTCCTGAGATTTACTATGCCCAGGGCTTCAATTACCAATCGGGGGAACAGCGCTTTGTTGGCGCGGAGGCGTAATGGGCTCTAAAGGAGGCATGTCGCTAATGGAAGCCCACCTCGAGGGACCGGCCGCCCTTCGCCGCTCCTCCTCGTCAAGCAACGAGATCGATTGACGAGGAGGAGGAGGGGCGGTCCGCCCCCTGGGACCGGGACCGGAAGGTCACCCTGGATGGAGGCGATTAACCTGGGTCCCATAGTTTGCATGAGCTCGACAAACTGAGCTTCAAGCAGGGATTGAAGCGAAGCCGATATGGGGGGTTCTGCACCGAAAGGGGGTCCCCAGCACGGTCTTCGCGCTCCTTTGTGGTCGAGTGCTTCTGCTTGGAAGCTTTCGGCACCTTAATGACCACAGGTGGAATAGTGGAGGGAAGTACCTGAGTCGAGGAGACGGGGACAGGCACCGGCGCCGAACTCGGGGCCGAAACCGGAGTAAACGAAGCCGGCTTCAGAAGGCCTGGAGTAGCAGGAGTAGCAGCTGGCTTCGCATGGACAGGCGAAGCGGCCGATGACGTCGAAGCCGAAGGTTCTTTAGCAGCTTCCATCTTAAACATCGACTCCCATAACAGACAGCGCCGCTTAAACGCCCGCGCTGTAAGGTGGAACAAGGCCAGCACGATTTCGGGAAATGTTCTGGACCTAGACACTGCAGGCAGCGTCGATGCGGGTCCGTCAACGAAATCGCGCGCTGGCACTTGCTACACTTTTTAAAACCGGTGATTGGCCGGGACATAGGCCGAAAAAGCTCCGCTGCAAGATCGAAGGAGCTGGGCCTGAGCCACGTGGCCGACCCGGCCGACTCGCCGGAAGAAAAAAATTTTTTTTTTAAGAATAAAGAAAGAAAATACACGATAAGGAGTAAAAGAAACCCAAAATCGCGGAAATTAGAAGGCAAAAACGGGAATTCAGTCAGCGCAGAAATGAAGTAAACTTCAGCTCTGCGGAAAGAAAAGAACTGAGGAGACACGCCCGGACCATCGGGCGGGAAGGCACTGGCGCATGCGCGGTGCGGGCATCTCAAAACTTCTAAGTTTCTTCAAGCAAGACATGCTTGTGAGACGTCCGTATCGGGGCTCTGTCGGCTGACATCACCCACTAGTGAGAATACCTGCCTGCTTGTCCTGGGATAACATTCGATACTCGTGTTCCTTGTTCTTTCTGCCTAAATGCATTACTTTGCACTTTTCCACATTAAACTTCATCTGCCATTTCTCCGCCCAGTCTTGGTAATGGACATCTGAGTTCCAAACCAAGCAGGTCTCTGAGACCCTTTATCCTCCTTTCTCATTCCAGATATCCTTCTGTCGGATTCTTTGTACGAGTGTCCTGTCATCCAGCCCAGCCAGTGGCGTAGCGAAGGTGAGTAGCACCCCTCTCCCGCGTCCCTCCCCGACACCTCCCCCCCACAGCGCATGTGCCCCTTTCCCTTCCTTGTACCTCTTTCATTTTCCCGGTGTGAGCAGCATCACAAACATGCCACCCGCGTCATGTCTACTCTTCTTCTGATGTCCCTTCCTAGGTGCGGGACCCAGACATGACATCTGAGCGAGCCGACACCGATGCACTCAGCAAGGTCGCGATGCTGCTCATGACAAGAAAATTAAAGAGGTACGAGGGAAGGGAAGGGGGGAATGCGTGCGGAAGAGGGTCGGGAAGGAACGGGGTGGCGAGAGGAGTACAAGTGCCAGCGCTCCCGCCAAGATGGTGCCCTTACTACACCACTGTTTCTTGCCCTAAGTAAATTTAATCATCACGTAGGCACACTTATTGTTCGGTGCCACATCCTGTGGCAAACCCATTCATTCTGAAGTCAGCCTCCTAGCTTCAGGGTCATATCTATTATTATTATTTTAGATTTATTAAGTGCCTTTTTATGAAGAGATTCACCCAAAGTGGTTTACAATCAATAGTAATTTTTTGGACCCCAGTTCGTTTACAAAAGTTGGATAGTTCAAAGTCTAAGTCTAATAGATGTTGGCACTGTCATCTTGAAATAGGGACACTGGATCACTTGTTTTATTGTCCCTTGATACTCAATTTTTGGAAATCAATATGGGGACAAATTAATGATACTTGAGGTCTCGATACCATTATCTTATCATGTGGTCCTATTTGGGACAATGTTGAAAGCTAAGAATCCAATAGACAGTTATAAAAGCAGACTTCTTATGATTATGTCAGGGGTGGCCATGCAACTGATAACCAGAAATTGGAAGAATTGGGACAGATTACATTTTTCTGGGGCTCATAATCAAAAGAGAAAAACGTCCAAAAAACGGCCTAAGTAGGCACTTGGACGAACATTGTCAAAATACGTCCAAGTGCCGATAATAAAACCAGGATTTTGATGTATTTATAAAGGACCTAGGCCTTCAGTGCCGCTGAACGACCAGAGCTAAACGGGGTGTTTCAGGAGGAGTGTCGAGGGTGGGAATTGGGTGGGACGTGGGCCGGCTTAGACTTAGTCATACTGCATGTATAACCAAATGTTTTACAACACAGCATAGACGAAACTTGGACGTTGTGACTTAGACCATTTAAAACATGGTCTAAGTCACAAAAACCAACCTAAAGTGACCAGATAAGCACTGCAAACACATAGTACAGACCTACACACACTACCCCAGTGATCACCGACCCCCCCCTAAAAATCGTAATCACAACTTTTAAATTCTGCTTCCAGAACATCAGCACTTGGCAGCCTGGCATAGGAAAGCCTAGTTGTACTGCACAGAGGCATCTTATGTGGTATTGGGAATGGGTTAGGGACCCATGCAGAGGAGGACCCATGCCCATAAGCTACTGTAATGACTGCATTGATGGTGAAACATGTGCACTCCCCTAAAAAAACCCAAAACCCTTATGTACTGCCCTATAAGTGGCTCCTGCAGCCATAAGGGCTATTGGGGTGGTAGATAGGTGGGTCTAGGAGATTCTGGAGGTGGTTTTGGGGGGCTTACCATTACCTACAAGGGAGCTGTAGTTAGATGATTACGTGGCACCCTTTTTGTAAAGTTCACAGCAGTTCCCTGTAAGGTAGTCCACTGTTTAGGTGCCCTGTGTGGGTGTCCTGTCCATTACTTTGTAGACCCCTCCCACATCCAAAAGGTCTGTTTCTAAGTGTTTTGGATTTGGATGAACATTTGGACGAAAATGTAGTATAAAGATGGACGATTTAGCGATCTGGACAATCAGGTGGCTGGACGTATAGATAGATGATTTTCAAAAACAAATATTTTTTGAAAATGTGTCCTACGCTGTTTTTTTTACTTTGTACTGTCAGTTTTGGTTCGTGGCCCCCACCAATTTATGGTGGTAGGGGTTAAGTAAAACACGCACTGACAGACGCCAGGTCCCAGGTTCAGTTCCCTCACAGATGACTCACCAGAAAGTAGAATAAAGAAGGCATAGCCAGAGGTGTTTGCATAAAGAATATATTATAGAAATAGTCTTACAGAAAAGCAATATTTATAATCATTACAATTAAGCATTACAATTAAATAGAGAGCATAGCAGTTTCCCTGCCTTACAGAGTTCAGAGGCAAAGAGGGACATAGAAGCTTGCAGTTCTAGGAAGAGCCAGAGAGAGAGAAAAGGGGGATGGTCTAAGCTTCGTGTTCCTTAGATAAAGGGAAGGATAGACAGAGAGGGCGAGCCAAGACAGAATCAGAGTGCCAAGCAAAGAGCCAAGAGATAGCTAGAGAGAAAGAGAGAGAGAGGGCCAAGACCCCTCTCCTGATAGCTTGATAGAAAAAGAGAGATATATGTGTGTTGCAGAGAGCAGGCTTTTATACCTTGGCTCAATATAGAAACCTGTAAGCCCCAGTATCTTTCTGTTTAGAATTTGTAAACTGTTTGAAACAATGGTTAATTTAATTGCTAAGGAGGGTGAGATACCTGCAAGCATGGTGATGGGGTTAAGTCTCTGGCTTGATCTGTGCACCATTGTCCTAAGCACCCTCTTAATCAGACAATAACACCTTTTAGCTAGTCATGATTCAATCAGGGATACTTAAAACAGTTTCCCTGCACTAAGGGTCTATCTGCCTTCCCATGCCAGAGTCAGATTGATATAATTTCCCATAGGCCTCTAGGCCGACATGTACGACTTGTGACTTAGACGAAAACGGACTTAGACTTTCCTTTCGATTATGCCCCTCTCTGTTTCTATTATAGATACGACAGAATGAATGTAGAACAATTGGGAAATAATAAAGAAACATTTGTCAAACAAAAGACTGATTAACCTTTAATTCCTTTAATTAATTTCTACACACATCCAGGGAGGGTGAGAGGGAGGGTGAGGGGATTAACTTACTATGGGCTCCTTTTACTAAGGTGCACTAGAGTTTTAATGCACGGAATAAAGTGCGCTACATTGCCGCGTGCGCTAGACCTTAACGCCAGCATTGAGCTGGCGTTAGATCTAGAAGCGTAGCGCGTGGTAATTTCCTGCATGCGCTAAAAACGCTAGCGCACCTTAGCAAAAGGAGCCCTATATTTCTTATTTGTTTGATGATAAGTGCTGTTATTTGTATTATCCGATTGTATATTTTGTTAGCGCTTTGTATAAGTTTTGAAAATGAATAAAGATTTACCAAAAAAAAAAAAGTAATCAGGTTCTCTTAAGTATTTATGCACGAGAGGTGCTTTCTTGAACTCACTGTGGAAGAAATGACATTGCAGTGGACAAATTTATTTGCTTTTATCTCTTAGGTGTCGTCATAACTGCTGCTAGATCATGGATTGTCTGAATCATTTACTTACACAAAATCCACTTGTAATGACTGTGGATCAATACCTTAGAAGCAATCTCCTGTCTGTCTATCTCCAGGTATATCGCAGCTTACTGACTGCAATGCATGCCTTATTCATGTCCTTCTCTGTCATTTATTTACTCGGTATATTAATGGGCAGTCTTGAAACCATATTTATCTGTGACTGAGTTCAAAGAAGCGTGGGATGAACACAGAGGATTTAGAATCAGATATTGAACTAAGGCCAGTACTGGGCAGACTTGCACGGTCTGTGTCTGTATATGGCCATTTGGGGGAGGATGGGCTGGGAAGGGCTTCAATGGCTGGGAGGGTGTAGATGGGCTGGAGTAAGTCTTAACAGAGATTTCGGCAGTTGGAACCCAAGCACAGTACCGGGTAAAGCTTTGGATTCTTGCCCAGAAATAGCTAAGAAGGTTGGGCAGACTGGATGGACCATTTGGGTCTTTATCTGCCGTCATTTACTATGTTACTATCTAACTTGGACCATCTTTTACTAAACTAAACTATCCTAGAAATCCTCTCTCTACTGTATGTCAAACAAAACACCCCAAAGAAATTTTATACATGAGCTCAATAACTTTTGGTGGCATTCTGTATGTCATATATATAAAATGGAACATACAATAGCAACACAAAAAGGATATTTTGGTAAATTTCAGAAGATATGGGGACCATTAACAGATTTTTGTAATGAATGATAAACTTTTCCCAAGATAAGATATTTGAATAGAGGGGAAATATGGGGGGGGGGGGTATTTTTATTATTTCATTATATATGAATAAATCAATAGTTTCATTGTAATAGTACTTGTTTGTAATATTGTGAGGGGAGGGAGGGAAGGTTTTTCTATTTAATAAAAATAGTTTAAATATTAGGTTTATTATACAATATTTAAAATATAGAATAATTTGTAATGAAATGTTATACTTAAAGTATTATATGAGAGTTAATCAAGTGTGTATTTATAAGTTCATATGAATTTATCTGCTACACTTGTAATGTGCAAAAATGAATAAAGAATTTAAAACATGAGCTTGATAGGAAAATTTTGTATAAGCCAATATATAAACAACAATACTTAATTTCCCAAATATCAAGTGTGGTTATCTTTTTGAAAATTGATCAATGGCCACAAAGTGAGAAAAATAAAGCATAAGATGGACCCTTGTGAGCAAGGATTGGAGAAGGGTAGTTATATACAGAAGAGAAAGATGCAATGCTAGATTTTTACCACATGATGGTGACAAGTGACCACTACACAAAGAATTACAGCTAAACTCACATCTGGTTCTATGTTTAATAGGATTCTAGGAAAAGTTTGAAGACTAATTTATTACATCTCTTACTGCAAGGTGACATCTCCTTATGCCTGATGAACAGTACAAAAAATGAAGGAATTCTGCAATATTGAATGGTATAAATTGAACTGAGGCTGGTACTGGGCAGACTTGCACAAAGAGAATGTCCGGGGGGGGGGGGGGGGGGGGGGGGGGGAGGAATTTGTCCCCATCCTGTCTGCACAGAATCTGCCCGAACCCATCCACAGAAGTCTTGAATAGCTATTTTATATTGAAATCATTTTACTAAAGTATAAAAATGAACATTAAGCTGTACAACCGTCATAAATAGAAATTACATTAATTATAATAATTCTTTAATAAATTGCAATTCTATTCTGATTATCCTTAAGAAATATTATATTTTGTACTTCGCTGATCGTCCAGCTCTTTGATGTAAACCGCTGAGAAGTTGTCAGATTGTGGCGGTATAGAATAAAGTTATTTTATAACTCACAAATACAGAAAAAGGATCAACATAACCCGCCTCCCCTCAAAATATCCCCTTCACTATCAGGAAAACTGAATGCTACATAGAAAATTCATCCTAACAGAATACCTTGGTCACACACACAGAACATAAATGGCAAATACATAATAACTGACCAAAAATTATAAACATAAGTTAAATTAAAATCCCAAGAAGTCAAATTAAAATCCCAAGAAGTCACATCTTACATATAGTACAACACTAAAGAAATAGATTTTCTCCTATACTGTGCAAAATATAAAGATCACACATGCCAGGGATGGTGTTAAGCCAAGGAGTGCAATTAGGACAACTGTCCCCTGGCTAGAGAAAGCCTTAAGCCTGCTGGAAGCTGAAGATGGTATGGGATAGTAGAGGGCTTTGGGGGTCCCCTCCCAAATTTCTGCCCTGGGCCCTAACCATGTCTAACACCAGCATCGGCGGGATAAACATTTCAGTTCTTATATATTCTAATCATAAAATAGAAAATAAAGGTATTTTTCTACCTTTTGTTGTCTGGTCATTATTCAATTCAAGTTAGTCCCAGGCGCTGGTTTCTGTTTGTCTTCCGATACCTCTCTTGCCAGGGTCTCCTGCCTATTTGACATTTTCTTCTTTCTCCGTGCTCACCATCCATCTTCCATTTCTCTCCTCCCCTTCCCTACCCCCAAAAGGTCTGGCATCTTTCCTTTTTTTGTCTCCATCCCCGCAGGCTAACATTTTTCTAATCACCAATTCCTCTCTCATGCATATTTATTGTGGATATCCTGAAAACCTGACCTGGCTCCAGCTCTCGAGGACCGGAATTGCCTACCCCTGTCCTAACATATTACAATATATAAACAGTTTTAGGGTAAAAATAGTGTTTGAGAGAGTATATGACCCACTGAGACTATAACTTATATTTTATTTTTTTTATGGAAGATCTCAATGTGGATTGGTAAGTCAGGTAAGCGAGAAGCGCTCAATGCTTCAACCCTTGTTTGAGCAAAAACTCAATACATCACACCATCATGGCGTCTACCCACTTTTGTATGAGAATAAAGTGTAAACCACACCAAATTAAATGTGAGCAGGGCACATAGAATCTCATAAAGCACAATATGCTGCAAAGCCCTGAAAATTATGTAAAGGACTTCTCAAAAGGAGCGCCAATTAAGGCTAATCCAGCTCCAGATGATCTGCCACATTGGTAGTGTTTTACATCTCTGCTCATCTTATCCAGACCTGTGTGAGATTTCTCTTTGATTTAGTTATTCAGTGTTTGAAAAATCTATAAGCATTGAGTTCTGCTGTTCTCCTGCTTTTTAAAAAATATTTTCAGTAGTTATCCCTGACACTTCACATCGCTGGTAAGCTTAGTGTTCTAGTAAAAGCCAAATTAAGGTGAGCACTACAATTCAAAATATTAAGACAACTTTTATTAAAGAATAAAAACAATTAATGCTATCCATGATTTAGAAAATCACTTCTACAGTTCACACAAGGGAGGCAAGTCCACTGTCATTTCTTCCAGCGTAGGTAGGAGAAACAGATCAGACTGTAGACAATCTAAAGAGAGAGGGGGGGGGGGAAGACAAATAAAAAAATTCAGTTCTTAATGCCAAATTGGATGGGTCTAGTACAAGTAGGTGCTGAAAAGTTCTCAGCCCAACCACCCAACTTCCTAAATTCTGAGTGGTAATTTTTATTTTTTGAGTGCCAATTTGCAGAAACAAAATTCTAAGTTTTGACATTATTTCAGATCATTGATTGAACGATATCCACCTCATTCTCTTCTTGGTTGGGCTGAGAACTTTTAGGTATACTTGAGGGAACTGTTTAAGAAAGGCTTTCGAGGTCTGCTGTACCAATTTTACTCTTAAAAATGAAATGGAAGACAATTTTCTAGAAGCACCCGATTAATCTGGTACTCATGAGGAAGAGCTATGCAGTTTGGGCATTACTGGGGGACATCCCTTGGAACTTCAGGTACAAGCTAAAGTGCAGCTAGCACTGATATTATTGAATATACTTCCCCCCCCCCCCCCCAAGCTCATAAGGAGCATGCCACTTAAATTGAAAGTCAAAACTGTTGGGGAAAGACCACCTAAGAATTACAGCCACACTTGTGGCTAGAACATAACCAATACTATTAACGTTTGCCTTCAGGGAAATTAAGGGTTTGAGGGTGAGGTCTAACATGACTAGCTGGATGCACAAGTTCTATTTGGTAATATGACCTGGAGATTGGAACAGGATGGATGCTCAGGCAATCATGAAGACTACATATATGGAATCAAGGGTATCTACGGGTATTTCACTGAAGATTATCAACAGGTCCACATTTTCAGGATTCTTAATGGATCGGGGGAGGGTTGGATTTCTATTAATATATATGAATGATAAGATATTATATTCATGTGGTATATTTTCTGTTTATGGAAGTGGGAGGGGGTGGGGATATATCTTTTTGTTGTATGATATGGTAGATTTTCAAGTGATATTGTATTCTAATTGTTTGATATTTACTGTACACTTGTGAATTATAAAATGAATAAAGAATTAAAAAAAAACAAAACAAGGATTCTTAATGAGTATGCAGGTCTATTACCACCATTATATGCAAAATCTCATGTATATTAGGGATATCCTGAAAAGGGCTGCCAATGGATCAGGTTGAAGACCACAAGTGAATAGCAAGAGTACCCTATCACTGGTCCATTCTATCAGCAGGAGAAACTGCCTGGAAGCTGGTTGCAGGTAAACAGATCAAAATGTTCATGTTCCCAGATAGGTGGAATTGGATTAAGTATTTCAGGCCCCCTCCCATTTGCAAATGGCCTATAAGTTGCAATTTAAGTGATTTAGCCATTATGAAATAGCAAAGAACTTCTTGTACGAACTGGTTGATTCAAGTATTACATCAGGATGCTTTGTCATTTAGACCTTCTCATCGAGGCTAGTGGCTCCATAGGGCCTGGATTAGGTGCTCACCTTCAAACCTCTGCTCAAAGCTGGTTGCAGCCAGGTACAGGAGATAAAAACATTCTACATATGTTGTAGGAACTGCATACTTCCTCCCCACAAGAAGTCAGGTCACAAGGAAATCACAAAACTACAGAGCTTTTTCACTGTACTGCAGTTAAGAGCTACGTTATTATGATTCAAAGTACCACACATTAATAGCATGAAAAGTTTATATTTTGAAAAGAGACTATAAAGCCCTATGTAAGACGCTTTTAGTTTATAAAATGTTTAATAAATAAAACAAAACCACCTTTGGACAAAGTGTGAAGTCTCATTTAACCATCTGCACACAGTTGGTATTCATATCAAACTATACATAGGAATGGTCCAGCCTAGAGGATAATTTTGACAGTCTGTCCAAATTAGATTGTAAGCTCTTCTGAGCAGGGGCAGTCTATTGCTTGTTAAATGTACAGCAATGCCTATGCCTTTCAGCAGTATAGAAATGTTAAAATTGTAGGAGTAGTTGGTAGCAACTTTAGGTACAGTAAACTACTCAACTCTTGCCCAACAGGGATGAGGCACATGATCTGGTATGGAGGAGTGCTACTGCCCCCTGCTGGACCATTAATACTATGGAGGAGCTGTCAGATTTTTGGCTGTAGTAAAACATCCACGTGAAGCAATTAAAGAGACGTGGTATGCTATTGTTTTGTGCCATTTGTGAAATTTTTAATTTGTAACAGTTGATAGAACACAGTAAATCAAAGATCAATATGAGGCGTTTGGCTACTCTTCCCCCTCCCATAGTGCTTGCTAGAACCAGTCTAGGAATCCTGCACGTTCACAGCTCATGAAGGAGCATTGAGCTGGTTGGAACTACAGCAATAGCATGTTATGAGAACACCTGCATTCAGGTTGGACCCAGACTATTTTAGTCTAGCCAGGGCAGCTACAAACAAAGGGGACCCTAAGTAGCCAAGATCGTAGGGCTGTAAGTAGGGTTGGACTGAGCAGTGTCCAAAATAGCTGTTGGAAAAGCTAACATGTAGATTCAGAACATGTTGGTCAACATCACACCAACTAGGTTCATCTTTGGGAGCTTTTGCTGCCTCACCACTGAGGTTGACGGAATCATTTCCTATGAGGAAAGGCCACAAAAACATAATGGTTTCCTGTCATCTGCTTTTGACCTACCTACATCCCAGATCATTGATGAAGGCATTTTCATAGGTGAAGGGACCATGTTCACAATTTTTTCATGTTGTTCCTTCTCCTTTTCCAGCACAAAAAGTGGAAGGCCAGCCAGATTCAAGTGACTGAGCTTGTGTTCTTCGGGAACATCGAAACATTCAAAGTCTATTAAAAGGGTAAAAAAAATAAGCAAGTCACTTTAAGCATAGCCCTGATCTAGGTATTTAATCCATTAGTCCAAGCCATATAAGTTGTGTGTATAAAGCATTTTAGTGCCTAACAAGATTAAAATAGCGACAGGTGCTATAGTTCCAGCCTCATCCCCCACCCCCAAATCAAAGTATGTGGGCCAGTTAGCTTAGACCAAGCTTTCAGAATTGTCACTGCTGAAAAGAGCACCTTCTTGGCCATCTTCTTAAGAACTGCCAGAGACAATATGTACAGAAATCTAGTACAGTGGTACCTCGGTTTACGAGTGCACCAGTTTGCGAGTGTTTTGCAAGACGAGCAAAACATTCGCTAAATCAGCACCTCGGAAACTGAGCTTGCCTCAATTTGCGAACAGCGCACCCCACAATCTGGCACACTTCGTCTACATCGCACCCCCCCCCAATCTGAAATCCCCCAGCACCCACCCGAACATGCTGCTTACTCCCATCTGGCCACCAGCACCAACGCACAAGACATGCCGATGCCCGAAGATCTGCGTTTTCTTTGCTGGGCCTTGAGCATCTGCGCATGCTCAAGGCCTTCGAGTTCACGCTCTGAGATTATCGGAGAGCGCGTGAACTCGAAGGCCTTGAGCATGCGCAGATGCTCAAGGCCCAGCAAAGACGACGACGCAGATCTTCGGGCACCAGCACGCGAGCTGGGGGGGGGGGGGGTGGGGGGTGGAACATATTAAGCGAGTTTCCCTTAGTTCCTATGGGAAAACTCACTTTGATATACAAGTTTTTTGGTTTACGAGCATGCTTCTGGAACGAATTATGCTCGTAAACCAAGGTACCACTGTAACTAGAGCAGTGATCCAGAGTTTCAGTCCCTCTTGCACCTACCCCCCTTTTTTTTTTTTTTTACATCTCCCTCAGTAGAGCCTAAGGCCCTTATGCTACATTGTATTTAGAGGCTGACCACCAAATTTTGGTTTTAGCACTAAAACTGCCTGAAAATTGAATTCAGCTTAGTTTTGGCTGAAACAAAACTCCTCCCCATCAGCCCTTTTACCTAGGCAGGAGTGACCCCGGGGGTGGGGGCAAAACCTACATGCATCTTATACAGTTTTCAGTTGAAATCATGCAGTGATAACAGGAAGAAGTTGCATCCGAGACTGGCAGCTCAATGAGGTTGTGAGCTTCTCTTACCTGAAGGGTCATAAGGAATGAGCTTTTCGATTTCTGGATAGTTCTCAGTGCTCTTGTCACAGCAATTGGTGGTTTTCTAAATGATCAAGGAAATTTAGAAATGTATTTGATTAATACATATTTTTTTGTTTTAAAACCCTATCCACCAACAACTTACATTTCTTTGAGATTCTCGGGGAGAGCGGGAGCCAGAAGGCCTTGAGCATGTGCAGATGCTCAAAGACCAGCCCAGGCAAGATCTTCAGGCACCAACACATTCTGTGAGTTGGTGCTGTGTGCCAGTGCCAGATCAGGGTAAGGGCTTGTGTTTGGGCGGGCGATGCCAGTTCGGAGGGGCGCTTGCAAAATCAAGTCACCACTTGGTCCATAAAGCTCTATGCAACAAAAAAAAACCAAGTCTGTCTCATAGATGCTGCCCTTGTGGTTTTTATTCTCCAAGACCAAAAACGTGTCCATTGAGAGGCAGAAATTTGGTGCCCTAGCTCAATGCTCCAAATATCCCTGAGTATTAGATAAGAAAGGGGGGAGGGATTATGATTGATAATAGATAATGTTACATTTTACAGGATGGGTGGGGGGTGGGGCTTTTATAAGTATTTATTTGAAGTAATAAAAATAAGCATGTCAAATGATAAATTAATGTATTTCTGAATAATTATTGTACACTTGTTGGAGTTTCTGAAAATGGAAAAATTTATTAAAGAATATGGGTGGGAGGGGTGGGACTTTTATATTTATTTATTTCAAGTAATACAAATAAGATTGTCAAGTGATTAACGTATTTTGTGTATAATTTTTGTACACTTGTTGAAATTTATGAAAATGAATAAAGATTTACAAAAAAAAAAAAGTCAACACTTGGTTTGTGAGGCACAATTTGCTCATCTTGCAAAACTCTCAAACCTCCCTGCAAAACTCTGTACCTTCATAAAACTGTGGATTCAGGAACCGGGGATTTAAAAAAAAAAGTCCACAGAATTATGGGGACGTGATTAAACATTAGAATCTCAGTTATCTGGTCTCTTCCTACACCCCTCCCCAGGAACTCAGGTAAAATTATTCATCTGTACCTTTCTCCAAGACCAAATTTCTCAAACACAAAAAGGTTATATAGATAAGGTTAAGAAGATTTGGGGACCATTAATAGATTTTTGCAATGAATGATACAATTTTCCCATAATAAGATAGATAAGAGGGGGGATGGGGGTTTATTTTAATCATCTTATAATATAAATAATTTATCAATATATCTTGTTGTATTATATGCAGTTGCATAAGGAAGGGGAGGGGATGGGTTTATAATTGAGAAATAGTTGATATACTTATTAAATATTATATACTGCTTCAAGATTATAGTAAAAGATTATATAATGATACGTTATATATATAGTAATGTATGAAGGAATATCAAGTGTGTACGTAATGAAATTGTATAAATTTAAGTGATACACTTGTTTAAGTTTTTTTATTCATTTTTCACATAACATCTGTACCTTTCTCCACTGCCAACTCTAAACTGTCCCATCTTGCTGTGCTGCATGCCTAGAAGAGCCTTGTCAATATTGTATGTCATGCTTTCTGGCCCTATTCAAATCCAGGCAAAAAGCCCACCTTAAGGGACTAAGGTATTAGAAAGCTCATTTAAATACCAATGTTTTAATCATTTCCATTGCTCCTTAATCTCTTGTAAATCCTGTTTGTAAAAAGAGATTATGTCCTTACCTTGATAATATATCTTTTCCAGTAGATAGATGAGACATCCTAGACATGTGGGTTATCTCCCAATGGCCGCATACCATATGCAGATTTTTTTCTGCGATTACTTCACTGGGAACTCTAGCACCACCTGTAGTTAGTACCCAAGGTCAGAGCTCCAAAGCAAAGATGTGAAGTAGGGACCCCAATGGGAACATTACCAAAATCAACTGAGAACAAACTCCAAACAGCTAGCAAAGGCATCAAAAGGAACTCAAGACAAACCCCTGCATACACATATATACGTCTTCAAAACCCTGAAGGGCTGATTGGCATCCAAGAACAATTTGAAGCATAAACAAAATGGCAAGTGCAGAAAGGACAGGGCGGGAGTTTAGAATGTTTCACCTATCTACTGGCCGTTGGCTGATGCCACCTCCCCCACGTGTTTTTCAGGTTCCTGGTAGCCAGCGGGCACATGAAGCAGGAGTGATCTTCCTGCCCTCGACTCACAGCAGCTAATCAACCAGCGGTCTTGAACGGTGCAGGAGGACAGAAGATCACTCCTGCTTCATGCGCCCTATGGCTACCAGAAACCTGAAAAGCACTTGGGGGAGGTGGAATCAGCCAGCAGCCTTGAATGGAGCAGGAGGGCAGAAATATTGCTCCTGCTCCGTGCACCAGCTGACTACCAGGGACTCTAAAAGGTACATGGGGAGGTGTGGTTGTCAATTTCAGCAGACAGGAGGCAGAATGGATTCTTTCCGTCCCATCCATGAGTTGGGGGTGCATGGGGGGGTATTTGGCTGGGACGGAAGACCCCTCATATCCCAGCCCTCCACTGGAACACTGGGAGGAAGGGAGATGGTACAGTGAGGGAGGACAGGACACTGGGTGCAGATCCTGGCAGGGCACTTGAATATTAAAACCCCTATCATATTTGAGTCAACAATTTTTCCTCCTTTTGGGGGGGAAAAATGGAGGTCTCAACATATTCAAGTATATATAGTACATCAGCACTATAAGGACCTCCCATCAACTTTACATAGGCGTCACAGGTAGCAAACAGGTAGCCAAGCCCATATCAAATGGGACAAATTGTTTTAAGCAAAGCTTTTCCTAACTTACAAGATTTGTTCATAACTCCTCTGAGCTTGTTCAGTACCGTTTGTTCAGTACCCATGGAACTAGTGCTATTTTAATGTTAACTGTATAGTATCCCCAGAAATCTTGCAGGGCAAAGTCCTATAAGTAGGTGAGCTTACCAGAGGTACAAGCATATGCAGGCAGAGCCTTCAATACTCACAGGGTGGTTTCTGTGCCATGTAACATAGTAACAAGGCACCACAATGAAAAACAAGCCATAGCAAATTCTGCTAGCTGGATTGCTTTTCCTTATTCTAAAAAAGGTACATTATGCAGGGAACAAACTATTCCCACTTCATGCTCAGTTGCACAGCCAGTCTTTATTTCTAAATACAATAGACTCAGTTATCCGGCACCCATGAGGATTGGTGGATGCTGGATAACTGTAGTTTCAGGTTTCACTATTATCCCCCACCACGCTTGTAGGTCCAGCATCTGTTCTTCCCTTTCTCTCTCCCCCACCCAATGCCAGAAGCAGCAGAGCCGGTCCCCAACAACCCTTCCTCCTTCCCTCTGTTCCCCAAAACAGCAGAGCAACCAACCAACCCACCAACCCCCCCCCTCATTTCCTGAAGCAGCAGACCCAGTCTAATAACCCCCCTTCTTCAAAGCAACAGTAGCTGCCGGTGAACAGAGGAAGTGCTGATAAACAGGCTGCTTCCAGCCAGCCCCGGCAGGGTTTTTGCCACGTGGGAAGTGACATGGCAGAGGAAAGGACCTGCCAGGGCTGGCTGGAACAAGCCTGTTTACCGACACTTCTTCTGCTCACTGGCTGCCACTACTGCTTCATGTGAGCAAGTGAGGGAGGAGGGATGGGTTGTCAGGACCAGGTGCATGCTGCTTCAGGAAGGGAGGAAAATTTTTGTGGCTGTCATGATGCTTCGGGATGCCTCTGGGGCACGACTTTGTACGTTGTCTGAGGAGCGCAGGAGACTTTTTTTACCAGTTGGTCGAATACCAGTTAATTGAGATTCTACTGCACCTCCAAGCCTAACTTTCAGAAGAAAGCACTGGGTGTCCTAGCCTAGTTTTACTGCTGTTCTAGACAATTTTATTGTTACAGTACACTCAACATCTGTTCTAAAGGCTCATGAGTACTTTTACCCCTAGAACTCTTTCTGGGAGGAAAAAAAGGAGTTCAAACTGCTGTATTAGTCTCGAGAAAACCAGATTCTGTACAGTTCACTGAAATAACTGGATAGACCGAACTGATTTAGAAGTAGGCTGTCAGTTAGAACCTTGGGATCTTCCCCTACTCACTGGGGCCTACCTTTGAAGTGTAACCCAATGGAATGGCAACAACTCTTCCACTGCATTAAATACCGAGAAGTATGGACAGACATTACACGCTAACCTTTGAGGCTGTAGACAGCAGTCGTTTTGGTTTCTGAGGCACATTCTTCTTAGTAGTGGCTACAGTTGCTTTATTACATTCAGTCTGGTTATTGATGTTGCCCAAAGCTTTCCTTGCAGACTGACTCAAGCCAGATGCTGCTTTAAACACTTTCCCAGACCTTGGAGTCTGCAGATGAAACCTTTCAGGAACAGACTTCCCTTTAGCTAAACAGGAACAGGGAATGTGAGCCAAATATAATACGAGTACTGTTCAATAATTTGTTTAATACATAAAATAACTATATTTGTAAAATTGGTCAGTTTTCCAGAAGCCACCAGATAAACTTCCAGAAATGGTAAACTGTCAAGTGAAGTAATGTGGGAGATGACAAACTATTAAATCATATTATCACTGGCTACCTTGTTATGTGTAATACTTATATCCAGTGTGAAATCAATACATTTCCCACAATATATCACCTGGATCCAATGAGTTCTGTTCAATATATGGTTTTGTTTTTTTAAGGACGCCTCAGCCCCACCACTCCACCGCTGTAATGATTTGCTACTGCGGGAAGATTTTGTGGGGCCTCATCATTGGCTGTCCATATTTTAATCAATTTTATAACCGTGTTTCAAAAGTGCTCAAAATATCTTCAAAAAGGATTTTTTAGTATAAATGTTGAACTTTGTAAAAGGGTATAAATATTTACTTATCTCAGCCAACCTGGGAGTCAGACCCGACATGTTTCGTACTGTAAAAGTGCTGTTTCAAGGGTCTCCCGGGGCTGCCGCTGTCATCTTTAAGTCTCTTACATTTAGCGAGCCGCAATTTATATCTAAATCACTTATCCCATATAAACCCCAAAGATCTCTGCGTTCTTCCGATCAAAATTTATTAATTGTGCCCTCTTTGAAAATCATTGGAACGAGAAGAGCAGATATGTTTACTGTTGCAGGTCCACAATGGTGGAATTCCCTTCCCCAGTATATTAGAATAGAACGTGACATTTCAGCATTTAAAAAGTTTTTAAAAACTTACTTATTTAAGGATGCTTTTGATCTCTAAAATTCTAAATTTTTCAATTCTGTTTTAATTAATATTTACGAAGTGTGCTTTGAATAATTTTTACCCTACCTTTTGTACTTCCCTTTTTTTCTATACCCTTATTGTAACTCTACCCCCTTTCCTATCTCTCATGTTAGTCATTATTGGATTTTATTGTTATTATGCTAATGTTTTCTTATTGTATTATGTACATCGCCTAGAAATTTGAAATAGGCGATTCATCAAAAGTGAAATAAACTTGAAACTTGAACTATCCGACTCCTATTTCGTGTACGAAAGTGTTGTTTCTGAGACTATGTATGATTTTTCTTGTACACTTGTTGAATGATTAAAAAGGAATAAAGAATTTAAAAAAAAAAACACCCAATTTATATTTATTTATTTTAGTCACTCAAGTTTCTATACTGTTCTCCCAAGGGAGCTCAGAACAGTTTACATGAATTTAGTCAGGTACTCAAGCATTTTTCCCTGTCCAGGTGGGTTCACAATCTACCTAATGTACCTGGGGCAATGGGGGGGATTAAGTGACTTGCCAAGGGCCACAAGGAGCTTGAATCCACCACCTCAGGTTACTGAGGCTGTAGCTTTAACCACTGCGTCACACTCGCCCCCAACACTGAATCTACATGCGTTGTTGTCACTAAGCAAATCCTCAGATTACAGCCCCAGAGGAAATTTTGCTCTCCCCTGTGTCCCTCAAACAGCTTCTTTCATATGCTGGGATACTGTGCAGACATTAGGGTTACCAGATTTTTGTCTGGAGAAACCCGGCTACATGGCCCTGCCCCCCCCCACAAAGCCTCATCTTTGTTTTCTGACATCTGGCCCATGCCTGGTGGGTCTCTGAACATTCGCTGATGCATGTGATGCCATCCGTGCATACTCAGAGGTCCTCCAAATGCAGCCAGGAGGTCAGGGCTTTCCAAAAGTCAGATAAACTGCCAGGTTTTGGCATATCCATCCAAGCAAGAGTTTTGGCGAGTGCTTTAGTTGAATACTTTGTCATACTCTGTTAACATTTACACTAGAAACCAGCCAGCCTAATCCTCTTAGAAAACCCACTAGCTACAATCAAAATGCTCTAGAAGGAACCAAGTTATAATATAGGAATCATCCTAAGAGATTAAATGTCAAATGAGGTACTCTCCCTGTTAGTAGATACTTGCCCAGTTACCATCTTGTCACACCCAACGAAAAGCACCAAGATAACATAGATCTTTATTTATATACCGTGAAAGCCTTTCAGTTCAATTTGGGGCAATCAAATTTGGTGCCTATTTCTTGCTTTTTGTGCGGTCCATACTTCAATTCCCTCTCTGCATTGACTATGCCCAATGAAAATGCAGCTCAGCAAGTAACAAGGTTACTTATTTATTACGTCATTAAACCCACATTGCTTCTTGTGATCCTGGGCAAGTCACTTAATCCCCGGGTCTTTTCCAGATAAGCCCCGCCACTAATACAAAAAGTGCACGGGCGAAAACTTATGCCACGCCACCTTATAAATTATTAAACTATTGAAGCCCTCCAAGGAAATTATTCACATGATTTGAATAATGACTCGGGGGGGTTCAAGAGGGGGCGCCGCCCCCCCCTTGTATATCACTTTCCTCAAGTATTCACTTAGCATGGTGTTAACTAAAACTGTGGCGGGGGTTAACTTTTTGGCGGGGCTTATCTGGAAAAGATCCTAATCCCCCTATTGCCTCAGGTGCCTTTAGTGACAAGGAAAAATGCTGAAGCACCTCAATAAATTCATGTAAACCGCTCCAAGTGCCCCTAGGAGAACGGTATAGAAAAATAAAAGAAAAGGAGCCACACTTCCACCCTACTTTCCACCTTGCTTTGATTTCGAAGTTACACAAACTACAGCCAAGGTCACTTACAGGGTGCCGAAGGCAGCCTCAGCCGATCCTTGTTAGTCGTATTGATGCCAACCTCTCCGTTCTCTTTGTCTACGTAAATCAAAGTGGCCATGCTGAACCTGACTGAAAATAGAACAAAAGAGCTTGAGTAACAGAAGTCCTAAAAGCTAATATGTGAACCTTTATTTATTTATTTATTTATTTTTTATCTTCTTTATTCATTTTTAGAACTTACACCAAGTGTAACAAAAAGTACAATATAGATGGTGAATGATACTGAAAATTTTTCAAGTGATGTTGTATTATATTTGGTTGATATTTACTGTACACTTTTTTTTTTAATTCTTTATTCATTTTTGTATGTTACAACAAGTGTATCAAATTAAACTCATATAAAACTTAAAGATACACACTTGATTAACTCACATATTAACATCAAATTTAACATTTCATTAGGAAATTAGTATTCTATAATGTTAAATATTATGTAAGAAATCTAAATTTATATCATTCTTTATTAAATATAATAATCCCCCATCCCTCCCTCCCTACTGTACACTTGATGTAAGTTTAAAAATGAATAAAGAAATGAAATTAAAAAAAAAAAGTAACAAAAAGTAACATTTTACCTTGGATACAACGCTTGATTTTCTACAATAATCCAATTTATAAAGTTTATTCCACCCCCCTCCCACCACACATTTCAGCTTTTAAACAGTTACTTAGAAACATCACAACTACCTTAAAGGATAACACCGAGAGCACAAACAGGCAAAAATAAATCAGGCACTAGCTTTCACCTGCCCAAATTCAGACATTAACAGCGCAGCTCAGTCACACCCCAAAAGCCAGCAAGTAACTGAGCGCTCACGTGTTCGGCGCCAGCATTCAAACAACAGCCCGCTCTCTGATTGGCTGTCCGCCGCGCGTTTCCGCCTTTTTTTTCCCCAATTATTATTATTGTCCTCTAGCGATCTCACGCTCAGATTGGTTCCCTGAACGGTTTCCATGGTTTCTGATGTGGGGGGTGGGACTGAGATGCAGGCGGCGCTTGTCAACGGAATCAGTAGCGGCCTGCAGAGTGCTCGCGCGCGCTCCCTGGGCTTTGCCGGGTGCTGTTGCTCGTCCGCTGGCTGCGGATGGGAGCGCGAGGCGCGGAGTCGCGCAGGCTCCAAAGAAAGCCAATATCATTTAATGTTGACTTGATTGATTAGCAAAACATATATTATATACCCTGAAAGTACTGTCTGAATAATCTAACTCATTGGCCTTCAATCTCATTCCTTGGAACAGTAAATATCACTATTTGGGATGGTTTACCCTTAGCAGGGTCTTGCAGAAA
The DNA here is from genome assembly GCF_902459505.1 of Geotrypetes seraphini. Taxonomy (NCBI): domain Eukaryota; kingdom Metazoa; phylum Chordata; class Amphibia; order Gymnophiona; family Dermophiidae; genus Geotrypetes; species Geotrypetes seraphini. The sequence continues at coordinate 38,074,549 of NC_047101.1, forward strand.
AGTTTATTATTATTATCAAGTTTCAAGTTTATTTTAAAAAAAATTTTAAACCGCTTAATCAAATTTCTAAGCGGTGTACAATATAAAATTTACAGAAAAACAGATTAAAAATCAGGGGTAATAGATAAAACCAAAATAACTTAATAAAACACATAATAAGACAAATGGACTTACTTCAAACAATAGAAAAGAAAGGGAAAAACTACAATCGTAAAAGAGAAACAAAAAAAGAAAAATACAATAGCTAAGGGTAAAAATACAATAGGTTAGGTGAAAACTATTTGCTCCGAGACAGCCATGTTGGCTGGACTATGGAGTAGAGAATGACATGGGGACAACTCATTTTCCTGTCCCAGAGAGTTCTTTTCCTGTCACTGCCGCATTCCTGCAAGCTCTGTCCTCATCTGCACAAGTCTCAAACACTTCATAAATCATGTGTTCAAGGCTTGTGCGATTTATTATTTATTTTAGGTATTTATATACCACTTATAGCCTCAGTGGTTCACATTCAGGTACTTCAAACATTTTCCCTATCTGTACCACTGGGCAGAGTTTGCATGAATAGGATGGAGAAATTGAGTTCCTGCAGGTATGGGAAAAAATGTGTCATTCTCTACTGTGGAGCTTTTAAATGATTAGAATGGGCAGTGCAAGTTCTGCATCGAAGTCTTCATGGGAGCGATCCAGAGGCTAGCTTACCCAAGATGGCAGCCTGATGCATCTGCGGAGGCGCTGTCGTGCCTTTAGTAAAGACCTTTCCTCACTTGCTAGATGGTTAAAAGAAAATCGAAAGTGCGGGTTTTCCCCAGATAAAACAGCTTCACAAACCAGCCTGAAGGACACCTTCGTGGACTGCAGCTCATGCACCCCACAACCAGAGGTATCCGCGGCTAGAGAGTACACACAAGCTGAGGCATGTGATTTCTCCTTCGAGGGCACTACTCTATCCCCAGAGGAGCAAAATCTGCCTAGCTGCCCCACTGCAACAGAGGAGTCGTTTCTCGACATGCCGGCTCAGGCTGGCCTCTCAGAGCGGGAGAACCAACCCGGGAAGGAGGAACTTTTACAATCACAGCAGGTGATGGTGAAATTAGAGCAAGCCCTTGAAGTTTCCCTGATCACTGAGGCGGCTCCAAGTACTTTGGGGGCTACAGGGACTTCTAGAACTGAGATTGTTCCATTACAAAGGCCTAAACTAAACTAAAACTTAACTTTATTTACCGGGTCTTCAACCAGAGGAAGCTCGACGCGGTTAACAAGAGGATTAGTTTTCAAAATAGCAAATAGAAAAGTTTTTAAACATTTACAAAAAGATTGGAAAGAGCTGGGACACCTCAAAATTAAAGGCCGAGATGGCAGATGAAGTGTAATGTAGAGAAATGTAAAGTCTTGCATGTAGGAAACAGAAACCCAAAGTACAGCTATACGATGGGAGGGTTGGTAATGGGTGAAAGTACCCTAGAAAGGGACCTGGGGGTAATAGTGGACGAGACAATGAAGCCGTCGGCACAGTGCGCAGCGGCCTCAAAGAAGGCAAATAGAATGCTAGGTATCATCAGTGGCGTACCTAGGGTATGTGGCACCCAGGGCCCATCATTTTTTGACACCCCCCCCACCCCCCCCCATTTAAAAAAATATTTTTTGTAATGACCATGAAACGGAATAAATGGTCAGAATAGAAACAGGCAGTGAAAATTTTCTTATATTCCAAACATAACATAAATTATGTCTGAATTGTCATGACATCAGAAGTACATATGGAGTAGTTGCAGGTGATGCTTGGGACAGTTCTGATTGTGTTAGTTCGGTTTTATGTGTTTTTTGAATAGAAGGGTTTTTATTTCTTTTTTGAAGGTTTTGTAGTCTGTGGTCGAGGTCAATAGGTTGTAGAGTTGGGGGTCGAGTGTTGCAGCTCGAATGGCTAGGAGGTTGTCGAACAGTTTTTTTCTTTTGACGTTTTTGGTTGGAGGGTGTGTGAATGGTGCGTGAGTTCTCCTATGTCTGTTTGAGGTGGATTGAATTATTTAGCTGAAGAAATTAGTTACCCCCTCATCCCACACACATTAATTCTCTTCCATTTTTGTTCCCAGAAAAAAAATACATTAAAATAAGAAGTGAAAACAAAGGCCCCTAAAGATGAGAACATAACATAAGAATAGCCTAACTGGGTCAGACCAATGGTCCATCATGCCCAGTAGCCCATTCTCATGGTGGTCAGTCCAGGTCGCTAATACCTGGCCAAAACCCAAAGAGTAGCACCATTCCATGCTACCGATCCAGGGCAAGCAGACGCTTCCCCCATGTCTTAATAACAGATTATGGACTTTTCCTCCAGGAATTTGTCCAAATCTTTCTTAAAACCAGCTACACTATCTGCTTTTACCATATCTTCTGGCCATGGTTTTTAACTATAATGGAGATATATCTTTAAGCACTCTCTGGGATTCAGAGAAGACATATATATCACAATGATTTTGCTACTCAGGGTCTTTTTAAAGAACTTTAATGTCTTCAGTTTACAGCAGTTGTGTCTTTTAGCCAATGTAGAAAACATGAGAAAGAAAAAAAAGACTCTAAAGTGACCACCAGAAAAAAATAATTCAGACGTTTCACACAGAAATAATAGGACATCTACCCATCTGTACATGTGTATATATTTATTTATTGTATTCATTCATTCAGTTTTTCAGCCCATCCTCCCAAAGGAGCTCAGAACAGGTTACAAATCAGGAACTCCAGCATTTTCCCTATCTATCCTGGCAGGCTCACAGTCTATCAAATGTACCTGGAGCAGCGGAGGATTAAGGGCTAGATTCATTAAGCAAACCGATCGTGGACCGATCGGTTTATGACCCAATTTCCCTCTGACCCAATCATCCTCCAATCCGCGCACACAAATGAGGGGGAACTGCATTCAAATGATGGCAAGCAGCGATTCACTAACAAAAAACCTGTAACACTGACTGGGCTGGCCGATCATAAACAAGCGACTCCTGAGGGCCCTATCCGACTGCCCTGCTCTCTGCCCTATTTTTCTGCTCTCTGCCCTGATCTCCTGCCTGCCCCGACTCTCCCACCCTTCCCTACAGTGCAAGCCTATGGTTTTAACCCATGGGCTTAAAGCAGGTTAAAACCACAGGCTTGGGAAGAAAAAAAAAAAAGAAATTTCCTGCTCTACCGAGCAGAGATGGTCTGCGCATGCTCAAGGATCACTGTTCAGTGATACGATTCAGTCTGTTGGGGGCATGATTCCGATTGCCCTCATTTGCATGAGGGCAATTCGTGAATCAGCCCCCCAGACACAGATCCGATCAATGCCCTTAGTGAATCTAGCCCTAAGTGACTTGCCCAGGGTCAGAACCCACAACCTCAGGGTGCTAAGGCTGTAGCTCTAGCCACAACACCACAAACCAAAACGAACCAATGAATTCAAATATAGCCTACCTAGATCTTTATGTACCCTTTGATATGTCCTGAAAGGCTGACATAGATAGGAAACCAAGTTATCTGGTGGGGAGGGAACACAATGGGCATTCTCCCCCTTTCTTCCTTTAGAAAGTAGACTAAAACCCAATAATTCTTCTTAAATTGGCTGAAATAGGAAAATAGTCTATGACTCCTTAGCCTCTCTTCCCTTTCTTTTTTTTTTTAACGGTTATACTATTTATTACTAAATACACAGTATACAGAACACAAGGCAACATGAGGTTGTAGAGGAACTAAACATGTAGTGTGCTTGGATATCTACATAAGATATATCAGGAAGCTGCATTAGGTGTGTGGAGGGTAGAGTCCTCCAGCAGATGTAACAGCAGCTCATGAATAGGTTTGCAGACACAGGAATATCCATGGCGGGTGAGATGAAGGTAGTCATACATGTTGTGATGGCTGATGGTGCCTTCTGAATGCACAAAGCCTGGGTCCACATCAAGGAATTGAGCCCGGGGCAACAAAGGAAGAGAGGATGACAAGATCTCATTCACCTTCTTATTTCTTCTCTTTCTTTCTAATTTTGCAACTCAACTGATAGTCTAGAGTAGGAAGAGGGAAGGCCACAGAAGACCAAAGACCCTTTGCTTTTTTGCTAAACAGCGCCATGCTGGATAGTAAAGGCTCTGGTTTTGCTCACAGTAAACCTGACGTCTATCATAACTAGGACACCTTGGTGCATTTGAGAGCGCATTACATAGGCTTTGGCCAGCCCCAAACCACTCCAGTTATACTTATCTTGAAAAATAACACATACACACAACAGTACAAGACTTACAAATAGTAACTGTAGAAGAATTTAAAGCATCAAATGCTACTTATAATACATTAAAAGCAGAGGGCCTGTTACTGCCTACAGCAGTGTTTTTCAGGGTAAGGCGCAGGGGCAAGTGGCAGCCCCAATCAATTAAGTTCAGTTTTCTGCCTCGTTTCACTAACACCCCCACCCACGAACATATAACACCATTCTCTAATGATTGTGAGAACAGTGTATTGCTTGGTGCAAACTTAAACCCGCATGGTGCCGAAGAAAAACTGAACAATTAATTCTGAATCAAGCAACACAGAACTGTTGTGGCTATTTTGGGACAGAGAAGGTTGAGCAGAGGCAGATTAAATGAGGGGAAAAGCCAGCTTAGAGGGTATGGGAGAGGCAGTGGAAGTTAAGACTGGACAGGCTAGAACTAGGGGAGGGGGGAAGAATAGTGAGGTGGGGGAAGAGCAAGAACTGGAGAAAAAGTACTTATAAGGGAGGAGAGTGAATATGGATATGGGAGCGCAGACTGCTTTAGTTGCTCTGGATCTGCTTTGTAATTGGAGAGGGGCCACTACCCACCTTCACTCTTTGCCCAGTGTGCTGGTCATTTTGTCTTATGATGGGCTTGTTTCTTACATTAAAATATTTTTTTTTTTTTTTACACAGGCAGAAGGAGTGTCACCGAGTGGTTAGAAAAGCAAAAAGAGAATACGAAGAGAAACTGGCAGAGGAAGCAACAAACTTCAAGTCGTTCTTCAGATACGTCAAGGGGAAGCAACCGGCAAGAGAAGAAGTGGGACCATTGGATGATGGAGACAGAAAGGGAGTAGTAAAAGAAGAGAAAGAAATAGCTGACAGGCTAAATGAGTTCTTCACGTCAGTCTTCACGATGGAGAATACAACCAACATTCTGGAACCCGAAGAGATCACAATAGGAGACCAAGATGATAAGCTGGTCAATTTCGAGGTAAGCCAAGAAGATGTACTCAGGCAGATAGACAGACTAAAGAGCGACAAATCGCCAGGTCCGGACGGCATTCACCCAAGGGTACTCAAAGAACTAAAAAACGAAATAGCGGAGCCACTTCGACAGATATACAACCTATCCTTAAAAACTGGAGAGATCCCGGAGGATTGGAAAATAGCAAATGTCACGCCCATCTTCAAGAAGGGCTCAAGGGGCGACCCAGGAAACTACAGGCCGGTGAGCCTGACCTCAGTCCCGGGAAAGATGATGGAGGCACTGATTAAAGACAGCATCTGTGAACACACCGAACAAAATGGGCAGCTAAAACCGAGTCAACATGGCTTCTGCAAGGGCAGGTCATGCCTCACAAACTTATTGTACTTCTTTGAGGGGGTGAACAGCCAGGTGGATAAAGGGGAATCCATAGACATCATTTACCTTGACTTCCAAAAAGCCTTCGACAAGGTACCACACGAGAGACTGCTTAAGAAGATATGGAACCACGGGGTGCAAGGGGAGGTCCACCGATGGATCAAAAACTGGCTGGCAAACAGGAAGCAGAGGGTTGGCGTAAAGGGCCATTACTCGGACTGGAAAGGGGTCACGAGCGGAGTTCCGCAGGGGTCGGTGCTAGGACCGCTCCTGTTCAATATCTACATAAACGACCTAGAGGTGGGAACCAAGTGTGAGGTCATTAAATTTGCAGATGACACCAAACTATACAGCAGGGCTCAAACCAGGGAAGACTGCGAAGATTTCCAAAAGGATCTAACGCAGCTGGAAAAGTGGGCCGAAAAATGGCAAATGAGCTTCAACATAGGGAAATGCAAGGTCATGCACGTGGAGAAAAAGAACCCGATGTTCACATACAAAATGGGGGGAACACCACTAGGGGTCAGTAACCTGGAGAGAGACCTGGGAGTGATGGTAGACGCAACACTGAAGGCATCGGCGCAGTGCGCCACAGCCTCAAAGAAAGCAAACATAATGTTGGATATCATTAAGAAGGGTATTACGACCAGGACGAAGGAAGTCATCATGCCGCTGTATCGTGCAATGGTGCGGCCGCATCTGGAGTACTGTGTCCAGTACTGGTCGCCGTACCTCAAGAAGGACATGGCAGTACTTGAGGGAGTACAGAGAAGAGCAACTAAACTGATAAAGGGAATGGAAAATCTCCCATATACCGACAGATTGAAGCAGTTGGGACTTTTCTCCCTGGAAAAGCGGAGACTTAGAGGAGACATGATAGAAACCTTCAAGATCCTGAAGGGCATAGAAAAAGTAGACAGGGACAGATTTTTCAAATTATGGGGCACCACAAGTACAAGGGGGCACTCGGAGAAATTGAAAGGGGACAGGTTTAGAACAAACGCTAGGAAGTTCTTTTTCACTCAGAGGGTGGTGGATACATGGAACGCGCTCACAGAGGCTATTGTAGACAAGAAAACATTAAATGGTTTCTAAGAAGGTTTGGATAGATTCCTAGAAGAAAAAGGGATTGAAGGGTATAGATAGATATAGACCACTAATCAGGCAATGGGCCTGATGGGCCGCCGCGGGAGCGGACCGCTGGGCACGATGGACCTATGGTCTGCCTCAGCGGAGGCAACTTCTTATGTTCTGGGTCACCAGGCCGCGCAGTGGTATAAAACATTATCTGGCTATTTAAATAAAAAACCAAGGACTGTACTTAGAGATATTTGGAGCATTGAGATTAAGCATAAAATTAATGCATCTCAATGGCCACGTATTTGGTCTTGGAGGATAAGATGTACATTGTCTGCATCTATGAGGCAAACATGGTTTTTCCTGTTGCATAGAGCACTCTAGACCCCTGTTCGTTTACAAAAATTGGATTGCTCTAAGTCTAATAGATGTTGGCATTGTCATCTTGAGGCTGGAACCCTAGATCATTTATTATTTTATTGTCCTCTTATTAATAATTTTTGGAAATTGATTTGGGGACAAATAAATTGTTTGTTAGAGAATTATGTGGCCCTGTCATATGACACAGTTTTGTTTGGGATGTCTGAGGGCCAAAAGTCAAATCTCCTCGAATAATAATAAGCTGTTAATGATTTTAACAGGAGTTGCCATCCAACAAATAACATACAATTGGAAAGACTACAGGGGGTTGAATTACTGTTTCTGGTGGAGTTCGGTGTGTCATGTGTATGAAATGGAAAAAACATTGGCGATTAAGAGAGGATATTATAAGAAATTTAAAGATGTGTGGGAGACCATTAATTGATTACTATAATAAATAAATGAATTTATCCCCATTTAGTATGTATAGGGTGGGAGGGTGGATGGGTGGGTTTTATGACATTAGGATGAGTAGTTACAAAAATATTTGGAAAGGGAGGGAGGGGAGGTAATTTATGGTATAAGATAATTGAAAAGTTTCAAGTGAAGAATGTATAGTATGACTTGATTTATTGTACACTTGTTTGTATAATGTAAAAAGGAATAAAGATATTTAAAAAAAAAACACACACATTTTTTTTTACCAAAGTAGTCCCCACTGAAAAAAAGTGAAGATCACTGGCCCAGACACTCCTGGCTTATCTTTGCTATTTTTCTGGATGTAACAATTAAATGCTATGGTATCTATTGGCTCCCCTATGATGACTAAACTCTGCAATTTGAATGTGGATGGGTGACTGCAAATATCAAATTGCTGAACTGCTTGGAACACATTTACTTCCCCATAACAAAGAATAAATAACTGCTTTATTCTGAGATCTCATCAGGCTGTGGAATATTTAGTTTTCATTGTAAAAAGTAGTTCCATCTCTGCAATGATTCCAAAATAACTTATCAACTGGTAGAGAATGCGAGACTTCACATTTGTCCCCAATATTGCCTTTCAAAGTCTACACTCAAAAGCGCATTGGTAAGGTCCATCAGTAGTTCAGGCCTCATGTAAATAAAATTACTGTCCAAGAAAAGAGGCCATGGGATCATCCGGCCTCTGGCGTTTCATTCTGTACGCTTCCATTTCCTCCTCAGTGGGCTCCCGGCTCTCATACATGCTATTGTACGCTCGCTTCCTCTCATCTAACTGCATGATCTCTTGAACATGTTTGAGACGAGCTTCCTCTGCATTTAGTGCCTGAAATAAAAGTCATAAGGTTATAAAGAACTGGAGATGAAGGTTAGACATTATTTTACACCAAGTGGAGGATTTCAATGTACTATCCTCAACCATCTCTTCTCTAAGCTGAATAGCCCTAACCTCTTTTAAAGCCAACAGTAAACCAAATCTCTTGGAGCAAATGAAGACTAGATTCATGTTAATATTTACATACTGCAAAACCCAGAAACTAATGTGGGATTTTTATTGCTCACATTTTCCAAATCCTTACTCTCTGCCTAATGGATTACCATATAATGGGGGGTGAGGCAGGGGTGAAGTGACTTGCCCAAGGTCACAAGCAGTGTTGGTAGAATTTGAACCCTGGCTTCCTCAATTCTTAGTCTACTATGCTAATCAATTAGGTTATTCCTCAATTCCTATTAATAAAGATGTCACTGTCCATTTTAACATGGAAGGCAAAGAGCGATCATAAAGAGCCTTAGAAAACTGCCGGGTTTATTCAATTCTAAAATTTTTGATTCAGAGACTCCATTAAATATTGTACCATTAAAGACTTAAGGGCTTAAGAGTCTGGTCCAGTCCTCTGTCAATTAACTGTAAATTGAACAGCCCTAACTAAGCAGCATAAGGTGGCACTCTGAAAATAAATACAATAAAAGGAATTATAAAAAAACATTTGTCTTGCTCAATTCCAACTCTCCCCCACTACTACCACATATACATAAATGATGCCTCATGATAAGAACAAAGTGCTTAGATTCTGGAAGAAGCCCCATGGTTTGAAGTTCCTGTTCAAGGGCTCTCACCACAGACAAGATTTACACAGGAGAGGGTGGGAGGACTAAAATATACATGCAAAACTCCCCTGTAATTGTGAATAAAGGCTCACACTGCTGTATCCCAAATAAAACTGGTTCAATTTAAAATGAAAACCCAGAGAATTAGGAAGAAACTGCTGAGCCAAAACATTTTTAAAAGCCTTTTTGGCAGGGGTGGAGATTTTCTAGGAACAGATTTACAAACTAGTAAAAGTAAAAAGCCAATGGAAAAAATGGATAAGGCTGGTCAACTCCGAGACCCAATGTTCTGGTTTCTAAACCCAATACTACAACTTAAGGCAACATTTCAACACGATGTATTCAAAACACACAGGTTTAAGAATACCGTATATACTCGAATATAAACAGGGATTTTGGGGCCAAAAAATTGGCCCAAAAAGGGGGGTTCCGGTTTATATTCGGGTCAGCACCCCCTCTCAGAAATACTACAGGCCACCGCCAGGCTGTGCACCCTGTCCCCCCCCTCTCTGCCCTGTGCTTGTATCTCCTTGGTCGGTGGTGGCTGCCCCGAGATCGGGTTTCTTCAGCTGCAGAGTGGCACTGAGCAGGATCGCACTTTGGCACCCCTGCTCGGTGCTGAGCGGAAGCAAGTCAAGAAGCCGCTCAGCACCGAGCAGGAGCACCAAAGCGTACTCCTTCTCGGTGCTGCTCAGTGGCTGAAGAAACCCGATCTCGCAAGAGCCACCACCAACCAGGTTAGCAGCAAGGCAGGAGTACGGAAAGCTCACTCCTGCCCGCTGCACCTCTAGACCACCAGGGATTGGCAGAGGAGATATGAAGACAGGGCAGGAAGGGGAGACAGGGTGCAGCCCCCTTCCCTCCCTCCCTCTGTCAGGCTCTGCACCAAGCTCCCCCCCTTCCCTCCCTCCCCCCTCCCTTTTCAGACTCTGCACCCAGCCTCCCTCCCTCTCCTTTCAGCTCCGAAGCAGTTTGGAAAGACGCTATAACCGTGATCTTGTTTGCAGGCTGGTCTTCAAAGGTAAACGGTGCGGGGAGGCCAGGGGGGGAATCCGGACATCAGGGGAGAGAAACTGGACGCCAGGAGGGAGAAAGCTGGATAGCAGCATTTCCCGACTGACCCTCCCCCCTCGCTCTCTAAAGGAGGTGTGGAAGCGGCCAGCCAGCAAGAGCAGCGCTGCCGCTCCTGCTTTAAGGGGCAAGGGGGGAGGGTCAGCCAAATCGGGAAGCCGATTTTTTGGGGGTTTGAATCGATTCGAATTGATTCACCTGAAGTGAATCGGTGAATCGATTCGAATTGTGAATCGGGCAGCACTAGTCTCGACATATTCAGATCGACTTACATTCGAGTATATATACCTTTTGGTGAGAAGGTTAATTCTATTTTTTGAGCTGGCAGTTTCCTTCTACTCTTTTCGATTTCAAGCTCAAACCAGAGACAGTCCCTGATGGATTATATTGTCATTAAATCTACCACCCCACCTGCAACTAAACCTGAGCAGTAGTAAATAAAGGCTCATGGCTCCAGAGTTCCAATATGGGCTGCTTCCAATTCAGCAAGAGGTTAAAGGAGTAGGAGGAAACATAACAGAAAGCATCCTTAACTTAAAAGATTATGCTGTTGGAATACTACTTATAATGATTTGTACTGCTGAAAAGCTCTCCTGCCTAGAAAAGTGAAATCGAGAGCAGAAAATAAGTAAAGAAAGCTGCTGGTCAAATTGCTGAAATCTATTCCAAAACAATATCAGGCTGTATCGCTGAGAAGTGGTGCATCAGCAAAGTGCACTGCCTACCTTCTTCAGCTTCTCTTGCCTCTTCTTGTCTTCGTCCTCACTCTCAGAACCTGTGCTCTTCTTGTGCTTCTTCTTCTTCTTCTTTTTCAGTTTGTCCTGATGCAACTGTAATGTGAAACAATCATGTGAAAACAGAACTCATGTAAGAAAATATTGTGAAAAAAAATCCATAATCTTTTCCAGTATGAACTAAAAAACAAACTAACCATCAATTACTACTTGGGTGCATGTGTATGGTGCTCTGGTGACCAATCTGGACAGCTCAAACCACAAACGGCACCATCATTATTATTTTGTAAAGTACTACCAGATTTACACAGTGTTATACAGATTCATGTAATAGCGAATTTGGATTTAGGTCACACCTTTTTCAGTAGTAGCTCAAGTCATGTTACAGCTAGGTAAAGTATTTTCCTGCTTCTTGAATATTAAAATACTAGGACAGACCAAAAAGTCCATCTAACCCAGGGGTCTCAAAGTCCCTCCTTGAGGGCCGCAATCCAGTCGGGTTTTCAGGATTTCCCTAATGAATATGCATGAGATCTATGTGCATGCACTGCTTTCAATGCATATTCATTGGGGAAATCCTGAAAACCCGACTGGATTGCGGCCCTCAAGGAGGGACTTTGAGATCCCTGATCTAACCCAATATCCTGTTTCCAATGGTAACCAATCCAGGTCACAAGTACTTGGCAGGATTCCAAAAGAGTAAACACATTCCAAGCTGTTTATCCTAGGAATATGCAGTGGATCTTCTTCAAGTCCACCCTAACAACAGTTTATGGACTTTTCTTCTAGAACTTGTCCAAAGCTCTGTGGGGTGTTTTGTGTTTTTTTTTGGTTGTTTGTTTGTTTTTTTTAACCCTGCTATGCTAATTACTTTTACCATATTTGCTGGCAATGAATTCAAAAGTTTAATTATATATCGACTGAAGAAATATTTTCTCCAATTTGTTTTACATGTATTAAGTGAAATGGAATGGGTTGCATGAATTGATTGCTTACTCTTTTCACATACAAGGACTAGAGGGCACACTGAAGTTACTCATTTTATAATGTATCATCCTTAGGCATCTCTTTTCTAAGCTGAACAGCCCTAACCTCTTTAGTCTTTTCTCACTGAAGAGTTGTTCCAATCCCTCTATCATTTTTTTACCCTTCTCTAATTCAGCTTTATCTTGCTTAAGCTGCAATATTTACTTTCTTGGACACACACTAAGTAGAAAATTTCAATTCATCATTAGTGATGATACCAAGATCTTTTTCCTGGATAATGACCCCTAATGTGGAATATTGCACATGTAGCTATAGTCTTTCCCACTTTGCACTTGCTCACATTAAATGTCACTTGCCATTTGGATTTAAAAAAAAGACACTTTTACAAAAAAAGAAGTACATCTTTTTTGTGAAAGTGTTTTTTTTTAAATCTATTGGGTTTTCACAATATACAAGTTTTTTTGACTTGCCATTTGGATGCCTGGCTCCTAGTCTCATAAAGTCTTCTTGCAGTCCCCATCATTTAACAACTTTGAATAATTCTTGTTATCATCAAAATTTAATCACCTCACTCATTATTCCCATTTCCAGGTCATTTATAAATATGTTAAAAAGCAGCAATACCAGAACTCCACTAGTCACCCTGCTCCACTGAGAATATTTATCATTTAACCAGTTCTCAATTCACAATAGGACACTGCCTCCAAACACATGACTTTTTAAGTTCCTTAGGAATCTGTAATGAGATTCTTTGCCAAATGCTTTCTGAAAATTCAGATACACCGTATTAACCATCTCACCCTTATCCACATGTTTAGTTGCACCTTCAAAAACATGTAGCACATTGGTGAGGGAAGAATTCCTTTGACTACATTCATGTTGGTTTTCTCTCATTAGACCATGCCTCTGTACATGTTCAGTGATTTTATTCTTTGTAATAGTCTCTCCCATTTTGCCCAGAACCAGTAACAGGCTCACTTAGTCTATAGTCTCCCAGGGCATCTTAGAACCTTTTTTAAGATTAGCATTACATTGGCCACCCTCCAATCTTCAGGTACCATACTCGATTTTAAGAGACAGAAAAACAAGTAACAAAATAAAACATATGGAATGTGGGTTTTGGGTTAAAGTAGTGGAATAAGCTGCAAAGAATCTCAGAACCAGGATAGTTGGTCAAGTCCAGCTGAAGATGAGGCCTGGCCAATTACATCTTTCTGCAGGAAATCCTTGCCCATGAAAAGCAAAGATACCTGTAGCAGTTGTTCTCTGAGGATAGCAGGCACATATTCTCATATGTGGGTGACATCACATACCAGTGCCTTCCCATCCGATGTTGGCTCACAAGACCATCAGTTCAGTAAAAATAACTAAGACGCCAACTAGGGAGGTTATAAGAATATATGCCTGCTTGCCCTCAGATAAAGTTTGAGTACAATTTTCCCAATAAGAGGTATCAGAGGAAATGCATAGATGAATCTGTCCCCCCCAATAAATAAGGAAGGTATCAGACGAAATTAGATTGGTGATATAGAGTCTAGAGCAGAATACAAAGTTCGTTGTTATGTGTTGGGGGGACGATGACACATAAAGAGATCTATGTCTGGTGTTCCCCATGTGGAGAAAATCTGACATAAGATGATTGTGCTGAGAGACCATTCATGTGACTGAAGAAGTCAGCTCAATTTGTCTGCCAAGACATTGTGTTTCCTCCCTAAGTAAAGCACTCTAAAAATATGCCATGAGCATTTGCCCAATTCCAAATATGGATTGCTTCCATGCAAAGGAGGTGAGAACCATTGCCCCCCTTGTTTATTGAGATAGAGCATGGCAACTTGGTTATCTGTACAAACAAGGACTACTTGATGAAGGAGATGGTTCTGAAATATTTTTAGAACATTGCCTATTGCTCATAGTTCAAGAAGATGGATATGGAGGGTCTGTTCGTGGTAAGAGACCACACTCCCTGAGTGTGGAGACCATCTAGATGAGCTCTCCAGGCAAGCATTGAAGCATCTGTGGTTATAAATTGTTGATGGCGAGGGGGGAGCTGGAAGGGGAGACTTCGAGTGAGATTGTGAAGAACTATCCATCACTGGAGAGAGTGATGCGAGGTCTGAAGTGATTTGAATTGAAGCAGAAAGATATCCCATGGTTTGAGACTATTAAACTGATAGGGTCCACTGTAGGACTCTTGAGGTGAAGATGAGAAAATGGAGTGACGTGTACCATCAATACCATATGACCCAGAAGGCATAACAGTTGACAAACATAAGAACATAAGCATTGCCTCTGCCGGGTCAGACCAGGGGTCCATCATGCCCAGCAGTCCGCTCCCGCGGTGGCCCCCCAGGTTCGTGACCTGTAAGTCCTTACCTAAAATCTTTATTCCCTATTTATTAGTACCTGTATAGTTACCCTCTATCTGTACCCTTCCATCCCCTTCTCCTTCAGGAAGTCATCCAATACCTTTTTGAAGCCCAATATTGTACTCTGCCCTATCACCTCCACTGGGAGTGCATTCCAGGTGTCCACAACCCTCTGAGTGAAGAAGAACTTCCTAGCATTCGTTTTGAATCTGTCTCCCTTCAATTTTTCTGAATGCCCTCGTTTTTGTTGGCCCTGTTAGTCTGAAGAATCTGTTCTTCTCCATCTATCATGTCCCCTCTAAGTCTCCGCTTCTCCAGGGTAAAGAGCCCCAGCTTCTCCAACCTTTCAGCATATGAAACGTTTTCCATGCCCTTAATCATCCTTGTTGCTCTTCTCTGGACCCTCTCGAGTATTGCCATATCCTTCTTGAGGTAGGGTGACCAGTATTAGACACAGTACTCCAGATGTGGGCGCACCGTCGCTCGATACAGCGGTAGAATAACCTCCTTCGTTCTGGTAGCGATACCCTTTTTGATTATGCTCAAACATTCTGTTCGCTTTCTTTGAGGCCGCTGCACATTGCGCCGCCGGTTTCATTGTTTTGTACACCAAAACCCTCAGGTCTTTTTCTAGGCAGCCTTCCCCCAGCAGAAGTGCACTGTAAGGTGGAGACTTGTGATACAGGTGAAAGGTTGTCTACTTTGTTTCAATAGAAAAGCTCAACCCTGAGTACTATCAAGAGCCCTGATGAACTTCAGCACCCAAGATGGGTGCAGATGTGACATTTGGTAGTCGATGGCAAACCCAGCATCTCATTTTCCCTCCCTTATCCCCAACCCTAGCAGCTCTCCTCGCTTCTGGGCCACTGCCAACACCCAAATATTTTTCTCCTGTGTTGACCCCAAGTTTAAAGAAGAGTGAGCACTGCATGGATACAGTAACTGTGCCCAACCTCCTCCTCCAACAAAAGTCTGCTTGAGAGGTGTGTGAAACACAGCAACATTTTAAGTATGGGCCTGTGCTTGCAGGGCTCATGCAGCCTTTAAGCTTGGAATCAGCACAGGAGTAGGTTAAGTGGGAGGGGAAAGGCTTCTGCATATACCAGAAGTGTACTGCCACCTTCTTCCTCCCCCCCCAAAAAAAAAAACCCCAAACAAAAAAGGTCTCCCCAAACATTCTGGCACCCAAACAAAAAAATCCCCCCCAAACATTCCGGCACCCTAGGCCGATGCCTAGTTTGCACAGTGGCTTAAAGGCATACTAGTGCTCGGTTCTGAATGCGCAGACTGTACTCTCACCAGAAAGAGGACTGCTGTGTATAAATAGTAGGGGAGGAGTGGACCCCAACTAACTGCAAAATTACAGCTTATGGCACCACAGTTTCAGAAGTATACTTCCCAGTTATGAAATCACCAACTAAAAAGGGTAGGGGCACTTCCCAACTTGGTGAAAAGCCCAGATATGATGGAAAGTAAAGAGGCCTGAAAAGAAAACGTGCACAAAAACTGTTTTTGCTAGGAGACATGAATGCTTCTGTTTAAACCACATACCTCCATTAGAGTTTTTGTCTTGGTCATAATCTCTTCTCCCTCTGGTTGCATATCAGCTTGACCTGCATCTGTGTTCTGTTTAATAATGAAGGAAGAGTGTGATTTCTTTTTTAGTATCATAGTACTCTACTGTACTTACGCCAATACGTCATTCCTGCTAAGAAATGGATGCATGAAAAAAAAACCAATAAAGGCAGAAGCTTTCATGTTACATTTTTATCTCGCATCCAGTGACATCTGAGCCCAGCATTCTGCCCAAAATAAGGGCTAAGCACGCGCATAACTTAAAGTTACCCAGGCAGACACTATTGTCCCATGGTTACAAGCTTTCTTGTATGCTGAAATCTCTTTTTGAAAAACAATGGGTGCATTACAAAGCAGGTGCATTTACTAAATACTTTAAGGTGCCAGCCCCCTACTTTCAATGCAAAATACCATAAACATTCCCCTCTGAAAAGTGCTTGCAAGCCCACAAATACAAAATACCAAAAGCCTCCAAGATCTCTGCTAAATTCAAAAATCAGGCTCCTATGGAATTCATGTTTCTCAGAAAATAAAATGAAAACATGTGCACAACTGATACTTACAGAGTTATAATGGGATCAAAACTAGAACAGGTTAGAAAATATAGTATCAATGGATGAAACTGCAATGTGGTTTGCTTAAAAAGCTGCTTTGTAAAGACATTATGGTACACATATGCATGCATGATGTGCACCAAGCTCTATGAATGTGACGCTACTCAAATGACTGGTAAATTAATTAAATTCAACCTCATGGCAGGGCCTGATTACATAAATAAGGTGAGAAAAGGAGAAATTAGGTTCTTACCTGCTAATTTACTTTCTTTTATCTTCTCCAGACCGAGGGAGGTTAATCTTTACGAGTGGGTATACAGTACTCCCCCGATATTCGCAGGGCTTCTGTTCCAGGAACCCCCACAAATCTTGAAAAACCGTGAATACGGTTTTTCATGGGGGAGCCTGAAGAGGGCAGCGGGATAGCAGCCAGAGCACCGCAAGTGCAGGAAATCACTCGCGGTATGCTCCGACCGCCTCTTCCTGCACTAAG
Source organism: Geotrypetes seraphini (assembly GCF_902459505.1). NCBI lineage: Eukaryota > Metazoa > Chordata > Amphibia > Gymnophiona > Dermophiidae > Geotrypetes > Geotrypetes seraphini. The sequence goes on from NC_047101.1 coordinate 38,091,442, forward strand.
TCGGGCCTTATCCAATCAGGAGCTGCTTTGACACGCAGCTCCTGATTGGTACGCCGTGCAGCCACTCCAAAGGCCATAGACTTAGCTGAGGTCCTCACCAAATCATAAAGAGCATCCAAGAGGAACGAGGCAGCCATCTCAAGGACCAGTCATCAGACTCACGATCCAGGACACACTCAGCCCACCGAAACACAGCGCGAGCCACCAGCCCCAGCCCCCCTCCACACAAATAGCCGCCTGGACCCCTAATGCAGAGACATCAAAATTCTGTTTAAGAATGGTCTCCAACTTACTCTCCTCAGTGTCCCGTAAGGCAGAGCCGCCCTCAAAAGGCAAGGTATGCCGCTTAGGAATCGCTGAGACCACCATGTCCACCACTGGTGACTTTAAAGTAGCACGATATCCTTCCAGGATGGGATTAAACGAGCCATGGCGCGCGCCAACCGAAACGACGCCTCCGGCGTATTCCACTGCGCCAGTACAATATCCCAAATATTCTGATGTATAGGAAAAGAGCGGGAAATAGTACAGATCCCCTAAGCAGAGGGTCCCACACATGCGGGTCTCCGCCGTGTCGCCTCTTCAAAACACAGCACCGAGGAGACCTGCTGAATCAGGTCTGGTAGCTTATCCATCTGAAAAAGTTGCACCACAGACGCCTCTTCGCCGGAAGGCGGGAGACCCGACAACCCGCCGCCACCGGACCGTCTCCTCGAGAGGAACCTGGAAATCCTCAAAAGGGTCCAGGTCCTCATCCAGGCCGACATGCTCCTCAGACCACAAATCCTCATCCCAAGCTACCCGTGGGTGCTTGGACGAGGGAGGAGGAGGAAGGGATGCCAAAGAAGAAAAGGGAGGCAAAGCTATAGGGAGTGTGGAGGAAACCTCCCCCCGAAACCCCCTGGGTGCACACGGGACCCTCAGCCGCCTGAAAATAGGCTCAGCACAAAGAAAAAAATCAAATTGGGGGAAAAAACTCTGGGGGTCCCAAGGGACTCCCTGCCACAGCAGGGGACCCAGCAGAAACCTGCCCCTGCTTTTCCAATACAGGGGGAAGGTCACCTGAGTTTGCAGACAAAATGGAGGGGCCAGACTGAAAAAATGGCGAAGTTCCCACCAAAAACAACCCCTCTTGTTCCTGTAGTGGCTGAGAAGCCTGAACAGTCCCATCCGCTAAAGCAGGCAAGTCGGCATCAGCTGTTAAAAAAATCAGCTTAGAGGGAATCCTTTTTACCCTGACCGTCGGCGGTCAAGGGAATCCCTCTGTGGGCGGTGGAAGAAGACCATGTCTCCCCACTGCTTCCTGCCGACTCGCGAGGCACCATCGGCGGGGAGCTCTGGACGCCTGCAGCCGCTGCCGATGGAGCTCCTCCACCACATCGGCCTGAACACTGCTTGCACAGGCCGGCCACAAGTGCCTCACGTCTGGAGCACAATGAGCATTTTTTCCCCTGAGAAGTGCTCATTGCTCCATACGTGACCTAGCTAGATTTAAAGTGCCGGTTAGTGCAAAAATACAGAAAAATACAGTAAATTTAAAGGGAAACAACCCTTCAGACCGGCACTATCTCAGGATTTTTTTTTTTTTAACAGAACAGACTCCACAGACTCTCAAAGCAGTATGCCTTGCTTGATTTAGGGGCAAGGCTTACTGCTGAGGCTCCTCTAAAAAAATGTGGGGAGGTGGAGGTAATGGGGGAGGGACCCCGATCGAGATCCACCGGGTTTGACACCCTCGAGGTTGGAGGACCCCCAAACTGGGCCCACCCAAGTTCAATCTGGCCCAAAAAACAGGGACTAGAAACCCCTAAACAAATTCCAACAGCCCTACCAAGGGAGATGGGTACAGCTCACTCAACACCTGCTGGAGACTAAAAGAAGACTGATAGGAATAGGGGAAGGTATCTCTTATGTATTATTCTACAGTTTTGTTTCAGTCTCCACCTGTTGGTCATGACTGGGATATATACCCACTCGTAAAGATTAACCTCTACCGGTCTGGAGAGTGCTAAAGAATTGTCCCTTACAATAGTAAAACCATACAGTAAATAAATTTTAGAAACAAATAGGTTTAAACAAGCTACATTTTCCATTTTTACCTTTTGGAAATCTGGGCCTTCCCATAACCGTTTGAATCAGTAATTTAGGGAAGTAGCATAATAAAGACATGAATGTATTTGCTTAAGTAAGAATTTAATTTGGGGAAATGTGTGGTCTGATTACCATATTCCAAATGCTTGAGAAAGGCAAGAGATTGGATATTTTTGGGGATTGTAAGAACACTTGGGGGCAGATTCTGCAATCGGCACCGTAACTGGCGGCCGCCTACAAAAACAGTGCCATTTGCAGAATTGAGGCTCCTGTTAAAGGTAGGATCCAGTAATGTAGATAAGGGTTTTAATAGCCTACATTACCAGTGCCTACCTTTGATGGAGAACCACGCCTAATGGCGCCTAAGGTCATTTCCGGTCCAAACAACGCCTACTATGACCTCAGTAGATACGATTTGGGCACCCTTTTTGTAGGTGCCTATGAGCGTCTATTTTTTTTTAACGAGATTTTATTTGGTTTTTAATCAGCGCAGTATTAATGTGGTGATTAAACCAATTAAAACAATTAACTTAGGTGGAGGTAGGTGCCTACTGCCACCTAACTTACGGTGCCATTTGTAGAATCTGCCCCTTGATGTCCATGTGTTGTGAACTCTAATCTGAATGCTGTAACTTTAGTTAAGAAATACAAAGTATAAAAAAATGGCTTCCATAGAATATCAGAACTCCAAATCTTGAATGTTGCTTCAGAGTGAAATTTTGCATTTTCAAATGTGAAGACTCACAGATATTTCTTTTCCAGCTTCTCCAGTACAGTAAGAAGACTTGATAAAGGAGTGGCAGCACTTGTATCCCCACTTGCCTTCCTTCCAATAGGAACCCCAAATACACTGCAAAAGGAAAAGATACAGATGCTGAATACATTCAAGACCTTATTATTATCAACAACTTGCCAAGTTCTTATTGAAAGCCCCCAACTATCTTGCTCTAAGCATGCTCTAGTAGATAGTCTACTGTAGTGTTTTAAGCTGCTTCAGGAATAATCCTGAAAACCAAACTGACTTAGGACACCCTCAGTGAATTCTTAGAACATAGCTTTATATACAATGAAGGCAAGAACGGCTTGAGAAATATCATCAGTGTGCAATACTCCCTTCCCCCCAGCTCATCTTCATGCCTAAAGTAAGTCTAACCAGAAACCAGTCTAACCAGAAACCATGAAGGAAATTCAGCCAAACCGTTCTGACTTACTGTGTGGTTGTTAGTCAGTACATCTTCTTCATACTTAGAACGAGCAATGGCTTTTTCTTGTCCTTTGATTACCGTCCCATGTCTTGAATATTCCACATAGTCTTCAGTCTGTGCCAAAAGCAGCTCTCGGGGCGGGACATTTAAGTGCTCATCACCACCATACTATCAAAACAGAAAGTTGACATATAAGGTGACTCGGAAGTGTGGGTGTGACTTGAAAGCATTTGACTGAAAGCATTTGACTGAAAGCATAGCTCAGTTTTGATTTTAGCTTCAACATATGAATTGCTTCTGTTTCTCTCAAACTTCTCTATAATACCTCAAGTACGCAGAGCAAGAATGAGGCATGAACTTCTGAGAATGAGCCCACTTCATCAGATGCACCAAAAATTGGACCCTAATTTATTGAGTCATGAGCTTTGAGATATATCCGATGAAGTGGGCTCCTGTCATTGAAAACTGATGCCTCAAATGTATAAGATGCCACTAACCTCTGTGATTTTACAACTCCAGATAAACACAACTATTCCTCAAAGTTTATCATGAGGAGGTTTTGTAAATTTTATAGGAGTGCCTGTGCTGCTGCTAATGGGGAGAAGTGTGGGATGGATTAAATTGGAAAATAAATGCATGCAAGGTGATACAAGGTGACTGATTAACTTTTAAATTATTTAGGGTGGATAAGACAGGTGAATTGTGGAAGTCTGTCAAAGGTTAATTTAATTGGCTTGACAGATAATCAAGTTGAATAAAAATATTAAAGTTCTGTAAGTTTTACGAGCTGAACATCACAGAAAAAACAGCCCAGAATTATGCTATGTGATGAAGCTAGGACAAACTAAACTAATCTAAACCTTAAGTTTATATACCGCATCATCTCCAAAGGAAGGGGCTTGGGTGTAATTTCCTAAAGAAAGATTTTTAAGGAAACTGGCCTGGTTTAGAGAGAAAGCAGATATCAAGAAACAAAGTAGCTATTCCAGAAGGACAGATGTCTCTACTTGATAAGGAAATATGGAAAGACATATTTCTAAAGTACAGGTACTCGTTGACTTACGACTGCAAATGGTTCCAACTGACAGGTCGTAAGTTGATCAGGACATAAGTCGACCTATGTTAGACTAAGGTAAGAATAATGTATTAGACTGGGTAATGATATTGTAATCATCTTAAAGTAATATCTTATCAACATTTTCTTACTTTCTAAGTAAAGCAAAGCACCATCCCTTTGTGGTGAACATTCGTTGTGGTGCTTCCTCCTCTTTGTATTATTACTGCTGCGTAGCGAGACTTGGGAGTGCGGGAGACTGGGGTTGCTAACAGCTGGCAGGGGAGACTGTAGTAAACGCGTCGTAAAGTCGAACAGTCGTAACTTGAATAGGTCGTAAGTTGACAAGTACCTGTACATTAGAAATTAGAAAAAGTGAAATACTGCCATCTACTGGGTTTAATGTGTAATGATCTTTATAAATTACATTGACAAATTTTGGGTTTTGTTTTTGTTTGTTTTTTTTAATTGTGCCAAGCACGGAAGGTGTGAGTGCAGAGATTGTTTATGCAATGTTACAGCAATATTTTCCCGGAAAGAACAGGCCATGTGCTCATCTATGTCATTGTATTCCAACATATGTTAATTACCACAGATGTCAGATAAGGTATAAATGTTTAAACTTTAGAGCTCTCCTTTGGAGAGAAAGACAGGAGTACAAAAGGCATATTTCTCCCCCCAGACATAAATGCTGTTAATAAATCTGATTCCTATACAGTCTTTGTGTGTGCCTTATTTGAAATTGCAGACTGGGAACCTCTTCCATTTTGGGAGAGGGGACTCATTCTGGAAATTCTTTCTGCCCCACTGTTCAAGTTTCCAGCCTTGGCTTGAACAATCAGCAACACCAAAGGATATGATCATTGAGGTGGAAAAAAAGTCTAACTTTTGCATTTATTCTATTACCTTTTCCAAAATGGTTTCCTTTTGTTTCTCCTTGAAATCCTCTTTCTTCACTTTGAAGGATTTATACAGAACCTCTAGTTTTGTAGGATCAGCCTGAAGATGAACTTCTGACCCTTTCTCATAAGCCTCCCAAGCAAACACTGAGGAAAAAAACCCCAAAGGAATGACTCTTAAATACAAAACTATGTCAAGACATAAAATATTCAAAGAGATCAGAGTTATACAGAAACATAGAACAATGAAGGCACATAAAGATCATATGGCCTATCCAAGTCTGCCCAACCATGCCATACTTGTCCCAAGCTTTCTTGAATTCAGATCTGGTGGAGGTACTGGAGATGAAAACTAAGACAGTTCCATGAATTCACCACTCTTTCCATGAAAATTATTTCCTCAGGTTACTACCGAGTCTGTCCCCTTTCACCTTTATCATATGCCCCTTCATTCCAGAGCATCCTTTAAGGTAAAAAAGACTTGCCTCCTGTGCTTTATGCCAGAGGTATTTAAACATCTCTTTCATCTCCTGCTTTTCTTTAAGTTATGCTCCCAAAAACTACTGGCATGTTACAGTTGTTTTCAGCAGTATAATGAGATCTCAAAAACAAACATCAGCATTATAAAGGACTTCTAAGATGCTCAGATCTACTTACACTGAGTTTGCGCCATTGAGATGGTATCTCCAGTGTAACGAACAAAGTTATCCCCTGCATAACTGACCCTATAAGAGTAATACACAGTGTTATTCTGCTGGCAGGAATTTCCTTTAAATTCCATTACATAAAACATGTTTCCCTAACTTCAAAAATATATTTGTAGATTTTTATTCTAGAAGAGATCGGAACATATGCAAAACTAGTCATATTTCTATCTTCTACTATTTGAACCCTCACTTAATCCTCCATAGCCCCAGGTACATTAGCTAGATTGTGAGCCCACCGGGACAGATAGGGAAAATGCTTGAGTACCTGATTGTTAAACTGCTTAGATAACCTTGATAGGCGGTATATAAAATCCTAATAAACTTGAAACTAATAAACTCTTATGAATTCTGAGCAACGTATAACTGCGTGAATCTCTATGTACCCATTTATACTAGAGAATTTTTCTGTTTCATTCTCCATATTTTCTTCAATTTAATATCTCCTCCCTAGACAATTTTCAAGGCGATTCAAATTTTCTTACTGGTTGAAGATCTTTTCAAAATAAATATCTCAGCCTGTTAGTTGTCATTCACTTCATCGGTTGTGGCTAACCTCCCGTTATCCATGGAGCTCACGTTCACACACCCAGGTAGTCAAGCGACTTAAACTAGGATTCCTACACTATAATAATAACAGTTTATATACCGCAATACCGTTAGAATACAAAGATGGCAATATATCAGGTCAAGGCTGAGATTCTATCTTCCTAGCAGGAAAATAAGTGTTTATTATCAACAAAACTTTTCAACATCTCGGTCATATTATCTCAAAACATCTCTTGGTGAAATATAGACATACTAGAAAAGTTTATAAAACAAAAAAGATTAGCACTTCTCACCATATAATTTTCAAACTTACATCACAAATTTCTGTACCTTTTAATATTAAAGGGTCAGTTTTTCCCCATACTGGCAATTCTAACCAAAATCTGAAAGTATTTTAAAGAAAGAAGCAATAAAGAATTCAGTGGATAATTACAGATTTAAAAAAGGAGGGGGAGGTTTTGAGAATCAATGATGTAAACATGGAACTTGTAAGTCTTGGCTGAGAAACCTATTTCTATTCTGTTCAAACTGGTTTCTGAGATTCTCAACCACCTTATCTCAACATTTCCAGACTCCCAATAACTGATGAAATAATGCTTGGGAGGCAGGAGAGGGGAAGCAAAAAACCATCACATACTCATCTGGATTTGTTCCTGCAGTGGCATATGGGTTCTCTCGCATGGCTCTTGTTTTAGGATCATAGTAGGCAGAATTGGGATCTAAATTCCTCAGGTACTGCAAAGAGAAACACAGATATTGCATTAGTTCCTGAAAATATGTTAGTACAAAAATTATTTGCAAGTATAACGTGCCGCGAGAATCCGTCCTCTTTTTGGGCATGGAGGAACCATCTGCATGCTCTATTACTCTTGGAGCGTAGGATGGCTCGATCTACGCCTAAAAGGAAAAAGGCTTTCCTTCAAATTTGGAGGCCTTATATCTTATCTTTATCTCACAGAGCATGCAGTGATATTTTGAATGGTTTGTAGGTGTGGCCTTTCTGGCTTTTTGTATTTGGGTGTTCACGGGTGAATCTCATCTTCTACACTTTTCTTTTTCCCCCACTTTTTAAAAAAAAAATTTCATTCCTGCTTTTTGGTATGTTGGACGATGGGGTGGGGGAGAGTTTTGGAAGGGGTTTCGGGGGGGGGGGAGGTTGATGCTAGCTTTAAGTAACATACATAAAATAGGACAGATTAGACTTGTACTCAATCAATGTAAAAAGTTAGTTCACAGCTCTCCATAATAAGTCCAAAAATCTAAATTGGTCAGAAACATCATTCATTGGAATGCTTCTATAAAAAGTGTGGTCTTGTCATCACATACCTGGTATCTCAGTGTGCGCGGACCTGAGAGAATATAAGTTTCAAGTATTACATTGAGCCTATTTTACCCAGGATCGACTGCACAAGTCAGGTTATAGTGATTTCCCGGATTGTCAAAAATGTTCTCAACATATCCACTCCTTCCTACACGCTTTTTGGTCCTGTTCGAAAATCAGGGATTTTTGGAAGAAAATTGTGAATTATGTGTCCCGCATCTTGTCCATGGCTGATTTGCTGTTGGATAAATATGAGGCCTTTTGTCTCCCTCAGAGAATTGTTTGGCCTCTTGTTGATTCCTGAACAAGCTGCATCCTAAAGCAGTCCTCGATTTCATCAAGGAATTTTACCTTCCTACATGATCTGATGTTAAATTTACCCAGTCAATATTGGGGTTGAAATCACCCATTATTATTGTGTTACCCTCCCTAATTTCTGATATCATTTCGGCATTGGTCTATTCATCCTGCCCAGGTGGACAGCAATACAATCCTAATCATTATCCTTTTCCCCTTTACACATGGAATTTCTATCCATAGAAATTTCATGGTGTGTTTTGGGTCCTGTAGTATGCCTCCACCAATTCGATCCACCCTATCACTGCAATATAATTTGTACCCATTGGTTATCTTCCTTCAACCAGGTCTCAGGGACACCTATTATATCTATCATTTCATTTAGTGTAATATATTCTAACTCTCTGCAGATATTTAGCAGATGTCTGCTAATATTTACAGTTCACCAGTAGCACTTTTTTTTAGTGATTCTAACAAGGGCAATATTCTACAATAACTCCAAGAATGCTAGATGTAATCACGCATTCATAACACACCTCATTCTTAATATTTGTTATTTATATATTGTAACAGTCTTCCCGATCTCAGCGGAGCCACCATACGCTCAATTAGTTTTCATAGTGTATGGCTTTATGCTCCAAATTGTCATCGGATTGATTGGGGGTTTTTTTTTATTTCTATAACATTCACTAACAGGGGTAGATTCACCAACATGAAACATGTTGGTGAATCTACCCCTGTATGAAGCGAGACCATACAGCTAAGTACTTTTTAGTACATATTTATTTAAATTAAAATAAGTTATAAAAATAAAAAAACAATCGATCCGATGACGATTTGGAGCATAAAGCCATACACTATGAAAACTAATTGAGCGTATGGTGGCTCCGCTGAGATCGGGAAGACTGTTACAATATATAAATAGCAAATATTAAGAATGAGGTACGTTATGAATGCGTGATTACATCTAGCATTCTTGGAGTTATTGCTAATACAAACACACTAAATACTTTAGAATATAAGTAACTCAAAATTGCATATTCTCAGTACATGTTCCTATTCAAGTACAGCTTAAGTTGTGGTTCAGTGGCTGACATTAACAAAAACAATTATTATGCATTCTTCTTGTGAAATATCTACATAACTAAAACATCGGCATCCACAATTAACCTGAAAAATAAATCCCAGAGGATGCATGTGTGCTCAAAACCTATGCCTTCCAAGCGGCCAAACTAAACCCTTGGCTAGCCCAAATGGTCCTCAAGGCCTACAACTACCTCGACTTTAGAAAACTACTCAAAACTCACCTATTTCGAGACCAAGACCCTTAATGCCCCTTTTCTATCCTCCTCCTCCTCCCCCCCCTTCTGATCCACTCCCCCATCCCCCTCCTCTCCCCCCTACTTCTCTCCTTGCTGTTCGCAACTCTATGATCATTTTGACATGTAACCACTTGTAACTACTCTCTCCTTGCTGTTTGCAACTCTATGATCAATTTGATTGTAACCACTTGTAATCTCTATCTAACTAATGTGAACCGCCTAGAACTCTTCGGGATATGGCGGTATACAAAAATAAAGTTGTTATTATTATTAAACATAGACACAGCTTAGAATAGTTTCTCACTTACTTTAGCAATGTCTTCACGGATTCGCAGATTTCTAACAGTAATGCGTCTTTTGGAATCAAAATTCTGTCCTGGCATGTCAATATCATCTGCATACTTATCTTCATCCTCATCTTCACTGTTATGATCTCTTTCCTGAAAAGAAGAGATATGAGAAATCAGAAACAGAATTCTCCCCTATTCCTCTCCAATCATTTCCCCCAAGAGTAAGCAGTTAACAGTGACCACATAAACTGTAGTTCTACAACAAATAGTGCAAGCCAAATCCAAAACCAAAGCATCCCTCTTCCTTTAATATTTTTAATACTGCATTTTTACATCTATAAAATATGCATAAATTATAATACTTTCATGACAGTCTCTAATGTATATATCATAAACAATTATAAAATTTTAAGGTATATGCTAAGGACTTTGCTAAGAGGCACTTGCTTTGGATATGCACCTTGCCATTCAGTAAGTATATTTGTTTTATTGAAGTTCACTGATTTATATACCACCACCATCTGGCTAGTGCTGGTATATAAATCACTATGAAATGAAATACTGGAAAAGGGTGCTAAGATCAATACGCCCATTAATGGGGAAAACCATTTTATATTACATTACATTAGGGATTTCTATTCCGCCATTACCTTACGGTTCAAGGCGGTTTACACAAGATTTATAAACGGAGGTTACAATGGGAGAACAATTGATTTACTAGAGTAGTAAAGAGTAGATCTTTTGACATTTCTCGGGTTGTTAAGAGTAAGGCGGCTTACAAAAGATTTATAAAAGGGGGTTACAATGGAAGCATAATTGTCATTACTAGGGTAGTAAAGAGTATATCCTTTGTCCATTTTAGCGTTGTTAAGAGTACGTGAAGTTAGGGCTGTTTCAGGAATTTCTTGAAAAGTATAGTTTTTATTTCTTTTCTGAATGTCTTGTAGTCTGGGGTGGTCATCAGAAGGTTGGAGATCTGGTTGTCTAGTTTTGCGGCTTGAGTGGCCAGGAGGCCGTCGTGTAGTTTTGATTGTTTTACTTCATATACTTTGTAACTTACAGAAAGAAAATGCATGCATATTTTCACAACTGTTGCAAAGGTCACCAGTAAAAAATGTACAGTATATGCAGACTTTACCAATGCAGGTGATTTAAAAATTGCCCCTATGGCATATGAGAATTTAAAATAAATTAAAATCATTCAAGAAAAGCAGGACCTGGGGGCGTGGCTTTGGAGCGGATGAAGATGGCTGGGTAATGGAGTAGCTCTGTGAAGGCAAGCTAACTGACAGATAATATAGTCAGGAAAAATTTCAAATTTCGCTCTGAAAAGTGAATTGGAGATTGATTATGGCTTTGGGTAAGCAAAATAAAAATTTGACAGCGGGAAGCGGCTCAGGAAGTGTGAAGCGGTCAAAACTTGATACGGCTTCCCCGCTGTCAGTTCCGTTGCCGCCGGAGGATGTAGAAAATAAAGACATAATGAAGGAAATCCATTGCAAGTGATAAAATTGCAAGTGATAAAATTGAAAGTGGACCAAATAGAGAAAAGAGTGGAAAAGTGTAAGGAGGAAAGTGTACAGCATAAGGAACACAGTAAAGAAATTGAAGCGCTGAAAAGGGAGCTGGAAGATTTATCTAATAGGGAACGAAGGAGCAATTTAAGGGTGCTTGGAGTCCCAGAGGGAATTGAACAGTCAGATCCGATTGGATTTTTGCTCAATTTTTTGCCAAAGGTGCTCCCGATAAAAAATAAATTTCCGTTGGAAATCGAACGCGCGCACAGGGTCCCAACGAGATTGACAAGCAGCCAGAAAGGACCACATCCACTGATTTTTAAGCTACTGAGATATCAGCAGGTAGCTGAAATAATTAAATTGGCCAAAGATAATAAAAATTTAAAATGTCAGGACTCTAAGATTTACATCGTTCCTGACTTTGCTAGAGCAACGGCACAAAAGAGGAAGCAGTTATTGGACCTGAGACCACAGCTGAGAAGTCTGGGAGCTAGATATGGTCTCATATACCCGGCAATTATGCGGGTCACTTATAAGAATAAAACTTTGAATTTTGAATCTGCAGCAAAACTTAAGGAGTTTCTGGAGCAGTGTGAATCACCAATGGCTACTTAAGAGAAGATCTGGATGAAAGTATTTACTTTCTTGGTTGTAATGTTTATTTTTGTTTGAGAAATTCATATGTTTAAAAAAGTTAATGGGATTCTGAAGGAAGGACTGCAGTTGGATTCAAAAACATTCCACATTCCATCTTGTCAGGAGGCAAATGGAAAGTAGCCTGTAAGAGTCTATGAGATGCAATATTACAGACTTTTTAAAGGACAGTGGTTGAATAGATGGACTGAGTTGACTTGCTGATTGGAAAGACAGACTGAGGAAATGTTGGAGGATTGTGGAAAACAGTTTGAAGGAGATAAGTTATATATGATACTGAGAATGAGAAAGTATATTCTACAAGCAAGAGGACATTAATTAGAATGGATCTGCAAGCAAGATGTGTGTTGGAATGTGACTTTGTATGCCTTATAATTTTTAATTGAAAAAAAAAAAAAGGAGAAGTCTGCTGTGATATATGGAATAATGACATTGTAATGGAAAATCCATTAATGCAGCAGAGGATTTATTAAAGATGGTTCTGATATATAGTTGGCCTGGCATTAAAATAAAAATGACAGATATGTGGTGGTCAATAATAAAGAAACAGGGATTATATATGTATGAGGTGAAGGATTTTTGATTGACACCATAAGTCTGAAATTGTGGCCGCTGCAAATCTTTATGAAAAATAGTTTGAAGAGGAGATTTTATATGGACCAAAGGATGTGAATGAGAATGTATAAGCAGAAAGTGAGAGGACACTAGTTGGTATGGATCTGCAAGCAAAAGGACATTTGGAATGTGACTTTATGTGGCATACAGCACCTCATTTCAAGAAGAGGAAGTTTGATATTATGTATGGACTAAGGTTTTGCATTTGCAAATCTGTTAATGTAACAGTGGTTATAATACTGTAGGTTTTGCTAAAAGTTGGTCTGACTTTAATATACTTTTTGAAAAGAAAAAGTTAGGAAGGATGATTTCTAATATATATTAAATAATATTTAAAGGTGTTAATTGACTTGAGGGTATGGGGTGTAATCTGCTCTAAAAGGTGGATATGGTTTGGGTGATTGTAATTTTAAAAGTTTATTTGATTATTTATTTATTACAAAGATATCTTATTTGTAATGAGTGAGTAGGGAAAAGATGGTTTATGAGAGAAAGGAAAAAAAAAAAAAGGAGGAGGTAATCCTTGATAAAGAAGTCTTGTTTGATAAAGTGATTTTCATTTAATATTATAATGATCTGGCTAATGGATTAGAAATTATAAATATAGCTTGTGGGGAGTTTATCTATTGCCTAGTCAAGGTGTGCGTTTCAAAGCTGGCATGTAATTTAAGGGAGGGAAGGGAGGGGGTCTAATAATAATTTTAAAAAAGGGAAAAGAGGATATAATATTGATGTTGGGAATATTTTGGTTTATTGGTTTGATTTGACATAATGACTCTAAAGATTCTTTCACTAAATGTTAATGGTCTCAACCATCCGATAAAAAGAAAAAAAACATTGCTATATTTAAAAAAACTGAATGCGGATGTCTATTTCATACAAGAGACTCACCTTAATGGAGATGAATCAAAAAAATTAATTGGTAATTGGGTGAAGGATTGTTTTTTTGCACCGGTGGTGGGGAAAAAAGCTGGGGTAGCTATCTTAATAAATAAAAAATGTTCAGCAGGATTTAGTATGGTGGCTGCAGATAAATTAGGAAGGTGGGTACATGTGAACATGAGTATGGGCAATAATACCGTGGCGTTATTTAATGTGTATGTCCCTAATTCGAATCAAATTGAATATTTTAAAACTCTACAACCAATAATTTTACCACTGGCTGCTAATAATTTGATAGTGGCAGGAGATTTTAATGCTGTTATGGACCCTTTATTGGATAAAAAACCCAGTAAAATTTTTAAATCTTTAGGGTTGGAAAATTTTATAAATTCTTGTAATTTAAAGGATATTTGGAGAATTCTTCATTTTAATGATCGAGATTTTTCATTTTATTCACATGTTCATAAATCTTTTTCCAGAATTGATTATATTTTTGTTTCTGATGGGCTAATACAAGATGTTACTCAAGCCTCTATAGAACCAATAATTTTATCAGATCATGGTGGAGTGTGGATTAATTTAAATTTTAATGATCCAGATAATTTTAGGCCTGTCTGGAGATTTAATAATGCATTGCTTGCATATCCAAAATTTTGTGAAGAATTTCAATCAAAAATTGATGAATATTTTCAAAATAATATTACAGAGGAAGTGTCTTTAGAAATAATATGGGATGCTTTTAAGGCAACGATGAGAGGGCAAATTATATCATTTTCAGCCTATTCTAAAAAACAACTAAATAAGCAATTTACTGAAGTGGAACAAGAAATAAAAGACTTAGAATCGAAATTGGTTAATAAGTGGGAGAATTCTACGTTACAAGCTTTATTAAAAGCAAAATATAAATACAATGAGATTTCTTCTAAATTGGCTAAAAAAATATTCTATGTCAGCAAGCTTTGTATTATGGTAGTTCAAATAAGGCGGGAAGATTATTGGCTAATTATCTTAAAGTGAAAAAAAGAAAGATGAAAATGAATGCAATAAAAGATGAAAAAGGTGATATTCATTCTCAGATTGGTCCTATTTTAAAACAATTTTTAAATTATTATAAAAACCTGTATTCTTCTGAGTCTTATTTAAGTAAAGAAAAAGATGGTGTAGAGTTTTTAAATAATATTGTAGGTCCGAAGATTCCTGATCATATAAAAAGAAGTTTGGAAAATCCAATATCTTTACAAGAATTACAAACAGCATTGAAGTCTCTTAGAGTGGGGACCGCTCCAGGTGGTGATGGTTTTACGGTAGAGTTTTATAAAGCATTTCAAAATACTCTTTTACCCCATTTATTAAATTTATATCAGAATCAACTAAAGAAAGGTTGTATAACAGGCACTATGGTAGAATCATTAACTATTGTTTTGCCGAAGCCAAATAAAGATCCCATGCTGGTTTCAAATTACAGGCCTATTTCTTTGATAAATGTGGATGGTAAATTATTAGCCAAACTTTTGGCTATTTGTTTGGCAAAAGCTCTTCCTCACATAATTGGTATGCATCAAACAGGGTTTGTTGCTCAGAGACACTCTTCTAATAATACCAGATTGGCATTGCAAATGTTATATTTAACAAAAGAAATTGGAGATCCGGCTTTTTCTGTGTCTCTAGATGCAGAGAAAGCTTTTGATCGGGTGGAATGGACATCGTGTGGAGTGGTTTGGTATTGGTTCGGGATTTATACAAATGATTAAAACACTGTATAGCTCTCCTGTTGCTAGATTATATATTAATAATAATTTTTCTGATTGTTTTAAATTGCAAAGGGGAGTTAGACAGGGATGTCCTCTATCTCCTTTACTTTTTGATATAGTGCTTGAACCCTTATTACTAGCTATTCAACAGGAAGAGGAGATACAGGGTATACCGCATAAGGATAAAGAATATAAAGTTTCTGCATATGCGGATGATATATTACTTCATTTGAGGAATCCTGAAACAACCATTCCAAATTTATTAGATTTGATAGAAAAATTTGGAAAGTTTTCAGGATATAAAATAAATTGGACTAAATCAGAAGTTCTTCCTTTAAATGTGCATTGCACAAAAGGATTATTTGATTCATTCCCTTTTATATGGAAAGAAGAAGGAATAAAATACTTAGGTATATGGATAAAAAATACACTTGATGAGACAATTATAATGAATGAAAAAAGTTTATTGCAAAAAGTAACAGAGTTATGTGAGCAATGGAATCCTTTACAATTATCTTGGTGGGGAAGAGTTCAAACTGTCAAAATGATGATATTGCCTGTGGTTTGCTATCAAAAGGGAATGATACCAGTTTTTTTTCAGGGGTCTTTTTATAAAAAATTAAACAATATTCTTAGTAAATTTATTTGGCTGTGGAAAAGCTGTAAGAATTGCTCTAGTGACTTTACAAAAACCAATTGAGGAGGGAGGGGTGAATTTTCCAAATTTTTATAGGTTTCATCAATCCTATATCTTGCGCCAAGGTATGTATTGGGTCCTCCCAGAACTCATGGAGAAGCTTCCAGATTGGTTATGGTTGGAGTGGCAGCTCATGTCTCCTATCAGGCTTCATCATCTGCTTAGCATTAAAATGCCTAGAATAAGGAAAACTAATAGGATATTAATGGACACATGGACAACATTAAAATATGTTAACAATTTAACTCCTATTACTATTCAAAAATCTACTTGTCAAAACATATGGCTGAACTCCAAGATACGAATAGGCGGTTTTATGATTGTCTGGAAGGATTGGATTGAGGCAGGAATACGTACTTTAAATGATGTTATTAATGATGGTAAGCTGCTGGAGTTTTCACAATTGCAACATAAATTTGGTCTTGATAAAAAACAAAGTTATAAATGGTTGCAATTGAAGCAGGCCATTCAGGCAGGGTTCCCTGAATGGAAGTCTTTAAATACTCATTTTACTCTAGAATTCTTATGCTTCCAGGCAGATTTTCTGGGTCACCAGGCCGCGCAGTGGTATAAAACATTATCTGGCTATTTAAATAAAAAACCAAGGACTGTACTTAGAGATATTTGGAGCATTGAGATTAAGCATAAAATTAATGCATCTCAATGGCCACGTATTTGGTCTTGGAGGATAAGATGTACATTGTCTGCATCTATGAGGCAAACATGGTTTTTCCTGTTGCATAGAGCACTCTAGACCCCTGTTCGTTTACAAAAATTGGATTGCTCTAAGTCTAATAGATGTTGGCATTGTCATCTTGAGGCTGGAACCCTAGATCATTTATTATTTTATTGTCCTCTTATTAATAATTTTTGGAAATTGATTTGGGGACAAATAAATTGTTTGTTAGAGAATTATGTGGCCCTGTCATATGACACAGTTTTGTTTGGGATGTCTGAGGGCCAAAAGTCAAATCTCCTCGAATAATAATAAGCTGTTAATGATTTTAACAGGAGTTGCCATCCAACAAATAACATACAATTGGAAAGACTACAGGGGGTTGAATTACTGTTTCTGGTGGAGTTCGGTGTGTCATGTGTATGAAATGGAAAAAACATTGGCGATTAAGAGAGGATATTATAAGAAATTTAAAGATGTGTGGGAGACCATTAATTGATTACTATAATAAATAAATGAATTTATCCCCATTTAGTATGTATAGGGTGGGAGGGTGGATGGGTGGGTTTTATGACATTAGGATGAGTAGTTACAAAAATATTTGGAAAGGGAGGGAGGGGAGGTAATTTATGGTATAAGATAATTGAAAAGTTTCAAGTGAAGAATGTATAGTATGACTTGATTTATTGTACACTTGTTTGTATAATGTAAAAAGGAATAAAGATATTAAAAAAAAAAAAAAAAAGCAGGACCTGTTAAAATAAAATCAGATTATAAAGTGTTTTAAAGCTGCTAAAACACTTTAGAAGTTATAGTTCTCTACACGTTTAACATAAAATGATAGCAATTTGAAAATATGTGCCTCCTGTATAGAATTATTTTCTACTTTAACTCCTTTCAGTTTGGACATATTTTGATGAAGAAACACTACGTACTCTTTTTGCAACTAGAGTTGATTACGGTAACACAGCTTAAATAGGACTTTCAAAATACAATCTTAAAATTTCACACACTATGGCCATAAGTTTATTAGGTCATGCAAGAAAATGTGATCATGTTACCCCATTTAAAATACTTAAAAATAGCATTGGTTACCAAAATCTTCTACTAACCAATTTAAATTACTAATGCTTAGGTATGCTTTACCTACCAGGGTACCAAGCAATTGCTTGCTCACGCACCAACACTAGAGTTGGAGGTGTAGAGATCATTTGAAAGTCCAGCCTCAACCCAAGACTGACAGATGCCATCAAACTAGACGCACTAGAGTGCTTCACCTTCTTGGTGGGTCACAACATAGACCTAACCTTTGCCTTGATATACAGAGCACCACACTCTCCAATGGGCATCTTATATGACCTGCTATCTATCCATTCATGACAAGCTGGTCATCACATACAACCGAGTATTCATACCTGGAGACTTAACTTCGCATGCTACCCAAACAAGACCGGATCCCCAGCAGAGTTCATCACTTCACTATCAGACCTAGTCTTCCAGCAAATGGGTCCCTTACCAACTCTGCGGGCCACATCCTAGACCTAATCTTTATTCAAAAAGATACTCTGCTTATCACAGAACTCCTGGCTGCACCACCAAACCAGTACCCTGGTATGATCACCATTTGCTCACGTTCAACCACACCTACACAACAAATCTATACAGTTCTCCCAAGGGAACTCAAAATAGTTTACATGAATTTATTCTGGTACTCAAGATTTTCCCTGTCTGCCTGGTGGGCTCACAATCTGTATAATGTACCTGGAGCAAACCCAACATAAGAAGATATACAACAACAATGCTATCATCTTAGAGGATCTCTCCACAGGCCTTTCCAACCTAGTGGAAACATTAAAAACCAATTCTGAATCTGTTCACAAGGCTGCCATGGACTGGCACACCGAGGAAAAAACCATATACGAAGGGTTAGTACCAGACAAAGAGATCAAATACTATCCCCGCAAATACTTCGCCCTCTGGTTTACAGATGACTTAAGAACTAAGAAAAGAGAACTAAGGAATGCAGAAAGGAAATGGTACAAATCCAGGCTTAACAAAGACAGGTCCAAATGGAAGGAACTGCATGAAGAATATTAAAAAAGCCACCCTAGAGCAGGGGTTGGCAACCTGTGGCTCTTCTTGTATGTGGCTGGAGCTCTCCAGGCCCTGACCCTTTAATCTTCCTCACAACCCCATGATCCTCCCTGGGCCTACCAAGGTATCTGGTGGTCCAGCACGGGTCTTTGTGGCAGGAGCTCGGAACTCTCGTTCCTGCCTCCTTGCGGCTGCCTTCTAAAATAACTGGTGCATCCTCTCACAGCTGTGAGCAGCATTTCATGTAGTGCCGCAAGCTGCTGCGAGAGGTCACAGCAGCCATTTTAGAAGGTAGCTGCAAGGAGGCAGGAGTGAGAGGGTCACGCTCCTGCCAGAAAGACTCCTGCTGGACCACCATGTACCTCAGTAGGCCCGGGGGGAATGTGGGATTGGAAGGGAGATTAAAGGGTTGGGGCAGGGAAAGGAGAGATGGAAAAATGAGAGGTGCAGAGACCTGAAAGGGGTTGGAGGGGAGAGAAGCTACACTTTGCAGCTCTTTGTAAATCTTGAGTCAAACATTTTGGATAAATTGGCTCTTTACTGTAAAAAGGTTGCAGACCCCTGCCCTAAAGGCTAAAAAGATGTACTACTCCTAACAACTATTGAAGACCCCCAATAAATCAAAAAACCTTTTTAAACAAAAAAGATACAACATCACAAAGAGACAACCAATGCTTTAACACTTAACTCAAAAATGAAACGCTCTCTGACTACTTCGCTGACAAAGGAGACAAAATATGGTCTCACCTCAGCTCCACCACACTATAGATATCATTACTCCACAACTCAGACAAGATAATTACAACTACTACTGGGAGCCTAACTCACTTCAGAACTGTCATAAGAACATAAGAAATGCCTTCGCCAGATCAGACCCTAGGTCCATCTATTCCGGTGACCCGCACACGTGGAGGCCAAGCCAGGTGCTCCCAGATGGAGACCCTGGTCACCCGTATCCATCGATGTGTTTTGCAAGGAGGTATACATCCAACTTACGCTTGAAACCCAGAATGGTAGTCTCCGTCACCACCTCCTCCGGGAGAGCATTCCAAGCGTCCACCACCCGCTGTGTGAAACAGAACTTCCTGACATTTGTCCTGAGCCTGCTGCCCCTCAGTTTCAGTCCATGACCTCTTGTCCGTTTCACATTTGACAATGTGAACAACGATGATTCTTGCTCTATTTTGTCGAATCCTTTCAGTATTTTAAAAGTCTCAATCATATCCCCTCGCAGTCTCCTCCTCTCGAGGGTGAACAGTCCCAGTCTTCCTAGTCGTTCTTTGTAGTTCAAATTTTCCATACCTTTTACTAGTTTCGTGGCTCGCCTCTGCACCCTTTCCAGCAGGGCTATATCCTTTTTTAGGTAAGGAAACCAGTGTTGGTCTGACCATTGCTCTGTAAAGCGGCATTATGTCTCCCATGACATCATCAAGATACTATTTGCCCTTCCAGCTCAAACCTAGACCCCTGTCCACCACACCTCTTAGTGGCTGTGAAAGACACCTATGTAGACTCCATCCTTAGTGCCCACAAACTGGAAGTCAGAAGTCATCAGACCGATCTTGAAAAAACCCACACTAAAGCCTAACGTGCTCAGCTACTTTAAACCTGTCTCCAATCTACTCTTCATCTCCAAGATCTGGAAAATAAATAAATAAAGAATTTAAAAAAAAAACAAACAAAAAAAAACAAGATCTGGAAAAAACATGTGTTAAACCAAGTATACTCCTTCATAGACAAACAAGGAGCCCTATCCACCTTCCAATTGGGATTCAGAAAATTCCACAGTACTGAAACCGTCCTTCTCGACATCAATGACTGCTGGAAACTCATGGATAAGGGTAATAATATTGTTCTGGTGCTGCTGAAATCTCAGTGCGACGTTCAACACTATTAATCATCCTATCCTCATTGCACGGCTCTCTGAAATTGGAATCCGAGACACTGTATTATGATGATTCACTTCCTTCCTGGAGGAGTGGCCTGCCATACAGCAAGTTCTGGGGTTCTGTTAGATTCTACATTATCTCTGGATCCCCAGAAAACACGGTAGGCAAAAAGAGTATTTTTAACCAGCAACATTTAGGCACAATTAGACCATTATTATATGAGGAACAATTCCAGATATAAATTCAGGCTCTAATTCTTCCACATTGGACCATTATTTGCTATACTCTGTCATCAGGCTCCAAATGTTACAAAGCACAGCTGTAAAGCTGATGTGTAAATCTTCAAAACATGACAGTTATACCATTATTTTTTTTCTTTGACAGAGATAATTTAATCTTTCACTTACATTACAAAATAATAATAGACATCATTTTTACTTCCCAAGCTGCTTTACTGAGGAATAATTTCCCCAGAGACCTTAGATTATCTACTTTGTATGAGATCCTCTATAAAGAATGAAAAACTTTATGAAGTAAATTTTTAGGGCTTTATGCTATTTAACTGAGCCAACATGATATAAGCTTTTATATTTCAGGTCTTACTGTAATCTGATTTGGGCTTTTTACAAGGGAGATGACAGAATATAAAGCATGCAAATTGGATTGGAAACAATATACAAAATGCATATAATAGGTTTATTAAGTGGGAACCACACTTGTGAAAGAAGATTCTAATTTCTCACTCATGTTAAATTTTTAAATTACTAACGTGTTTCCCCGAAAATAAGCCCTAGCATGATTTTTGGGGTAGGTCTTAATATAAGCCTTACCCCAAAAATAAGCCCTAGTCCCAGGATTCGCCGGCAGCAACTCTTCAACACCCCCCCACCCTCACTGCCCCGCCAAACCCCTGCTGACCCTCCATCCTTCCCTCTCCGCCGACTGCGCCCTACCTTCATCCAAAGCAGCGTCAGGCCAGCAGCACTCTAAACAGGCTGCTTTGGCCTTGTCCGTTGGGGAATTCACTCTGCCGCATTACTGATGACATTATCATTAGAGTGCTGCCATCCTGACACTGCTTTGGATGAAGGTAGGGCTCGCTCGTGGTCAAGGGGAGGGAAGGGTGGAGGGTCAGCAGGTGTTCAGCTGTACAGTGGAGGTGGGGGTTGGTCAACGGATCAGCTGCACAAGGTATGAGAGGGAGGGAGAGTGGGAAGGATTAAAGCTTGGCAAGGGTTATGCTGCATGAGGGACGGGAGGGAAGGATAGAAGCTGGGCAAGGGTTATGCTGCACAGGGGAATGGGAGGGAGGGGAGGAAAGACGCTGCACATGTGGGGGAGAGAAAGGAAAGAGAAAGAGTTAGGGTGAAGGAGAGGAAGGGAGAGATGATCATGTGGATAACCTGAAAAGAAGACCTAGTGTGTTTTTTTGGGCCCCAAATTAATATGACACCGTCTTATTTTCGAGGAAACACGGCGTTTCTGCTATATTCTGGCCTGCTAAATAAATTCTCTTACAGTTTGTGAATTCTGTTCCTCTTCTCCCCACTTGTTTCTTGAGTTCTGCAGTTAAGAAAGCACATTGCACAGTTTATCACAAAATGGACCAAAACACACTCAATCTCTAAATCCCAGATGAACATCCTTTTAGAGGCATGGTAGGATACCCTTCACCAGAATGAACCACAAAAATAAAAAGGTAAAAAAATATAGGCTAGAGAGGAGGGCACACATTGCACATTCTGCACACTCTTTTCCATTTATTTATGAGGCAATAATCCTTCATCTCTCACGAGGACCCCTTGAGGAAGATGCTTAATCGAAACATGGACCGTGTTGGGTCCCCGTTTCTCTAGAACAAAGGTGAACTACTTTTAAAACAACATATCATTGATTCAATACAGTGCCTGCATCAAGTACTTCAGCTCTGCAGTTCTCTTTTGGTTTTTGTTTGCTTCACATTCACTGCAGACTTGTTGGATTCCTTTTCTTTTTGTAACTAGAGAGGAGGCAATACAGATAGGGGCAGTGAGTGGATATGACAGTGGAAGAACAGAGGAGTAGCCTGCCACAGAGTAAGTGCATGGAGCATTACTGTACGCTAGCAGCCACAACTACAGCCATGGCTGCACTTACTGCCACCTCAAGAGGAGATGATTGGCTGCCACAGGGCTTTACTGAAGAAGCTGCACAATCTTCTTCTGCTCCCACCTTCCCTGGAATGTGATTCTTCCCCCCCAACTCCTCAAATCAGAGCAAACACCAACCAAAACAAGGTTTTTCTGGTTTCAGTAGAAACCAAATCTGTAGCCAAAATTTGCCACTCAGTTTCAGTTGAAACTAAAGCTGAAACCAGCATTGGCCCTGGCCCCCGAACAGCACTTACTCTCCTCCCACAACCAGATATCTTTCCTGTGACAAGATAAAAAAAACCCTCCCAGACTCACCTGTGAGACCCCTCTCTCCAGGACTTCTGGTCTAACTAGGGCAGAAGTGATCCTCAGTTTCTCCTGCCTATACCAGCTCCAATCTCAAAATAACTGCTACTGAAGGTCTCGGCAGCCATTTTCACAGTGGCGGCGGCAATGACAGATCGCTCCTGCCCTGGTTAGGCCAGTAGATCACCAAGGTTTAAGAAGGGGGAAGGAGGAGGTTGAAAGGAAGGACAGCTCTTCCTGCTCTGGAAGAGACAGAGGAAGGGACATAGCCCAACGTTTTGGCTTCAGCTAAAAATGCACCAGTAATCTCAGGTGAATACGGATTTTTGGTCATTTCAGTACCAAAACCAAAATTAGATCCACACATACCCCAGATGCTCTTCCTATCAGACCCATGTATCCATAAGAAGCCCTGTCCCCCTCCCAAAAACTTCCTGGACTTACTAGGGCAGGGGTGTCCAATGTCGGTCCTCGAGGGCCGCAATCCAGTCGGGTTTTCAGGATTTCCCCAATGAATTTGCATGAGATCTATTAGCATACAATGAAAGCAGTGCATGCAAATAGATCTCATGCATATTCATTGGGGAAATCCTGAAGACCCGACTGGATTGCGGCCCTCGAGGACTGACATTGGACATTGGACATTGGACATTGGACTAGGGAATCATCCCTCATGGTCTAGAGCAGTGGTCTCAAACTCAAACCCTTTGTGGGGCCACATTTTGGATTTGTTGGTACTTGGAGGGCCGCAGAAAAAATAGTTAATGCCTTATTAAAGAAATGATAATTTTGCATGAGGTAAAACTCTTTATAGTTTATAAAACTTTCCTTTAACAGCTAAAAGGAAAGATATATAAACTATAGAGTTTTACCTTATGCAAAATTGTCATTTCTTTAATAAGACATTAACTATTTTTTCTGCGGCCCTCCAAGTACTCTATTTTTTCTGCAGCCCTCACATTTAAAGTTTAATATCTTTTCTTTCTCATAACTGACACATTTCAATCACTATATTGAAAATAAAATCATTTTCCCTACCTTTGTTGCCTGGTGACTTTATTTTTCTGTGCTTTCAACTATGTTTCCAGGGCCTTCTTGTCCTTTGACTGTTTTTCTCTCCGTCTTCACTTTCTGCCTTGCAACCATCTTTGGCATTAACTTAATGTTCAATTTTTCTGCTTTCTTTTCAAAATCTAAGTTTCCATGTCTTACCTTCCCTTCCTATCTCTCTTTTCTTCTGTCCTATTTACATGGTCTGGCATCTCTTTCCTTCCTTTCTCTCCCTCCCTCCTTCCTTCCTTTCCCCTGGTCTGGCATCTGTCTCCTTCCCTTCCCCCATGCCCTGGCATCTCTCCCTCCCCCTCCATGGTCTGATATCTCCTTTCCTTCCCTCCCTCCCATGAACTTGGCTTCTCTTGTTCCTCTCCTCTCCCTTGTCTTCCTTCTCCTTCCTTCCCTCTCTTTCCCCAATTGGGTGCAGCAGCAACAGAAGCAGCATTTCCCTTCCCCCTTTCCTGTGCAGCAGAAGCATTTCTCTTTCCCCTCCCCTTCCGTTCTCTTCCTTGTGGAGCAGCAGCATGTCTGGCCGGCTCAGTTGATCGTTCCATTCAAAGCCGCGGGTGGCGGCTCCTCGCGAGATCTGCGCCTGCGTCTGAAGCCTCTCTGATGTTGTGACGTCAGAGAGGCTTCCGATGCAGGAGTGGATAGCGCGAGGAGCCGCCAACCCGCGGTTTTGAACGGAACGATCAACTGAGCCGGCCAGACACGCTGCTGCTCCAAAAAGAAGGGAAGGGGGAAGAGAAATGCTGTTTTGATCACGTCCAGACCACGGGCCGCGTGTTTGAGACCGCTGGTCTAGAGGGACAAGTCAGAACAGTTCTCTCTCCACTACTGCTATGTCTGCCTCCAGACATAAAACAGTGGTCCCTGACCTTCAACAGTAGTCTTGCAATACTACAGCTAGGGGTCAGCCTTTCATATTAGTGTCTGCCCTATGTGGTAATTCTAGGGCAGATGCTGGGCATTTACTGGACAGGCTTTGTACTTTCAATGAAAAAACTCACTATACTTTAGTAAAATAAGCCCCATAATCAGAAAAGTAGGATACTCCTGCTAATGCAGATGCTTTTAATTAACCATATCAACAAAGACCTTTCCCATTAACAATGAACTTCCTGTAATATACCCTGACAATGCCAAAGACAACAAAAAAGTGACAATTTTTATTGAGACACAATTTTCTAAAAAAAATTATGATTTGATAAACTGCATTTCTGTGGTACAACCAGAGCAGTTTACTTTTTATTGTATGCAGGTACTTTATCCTTAATAGGCTATTACTACTTCTCCCCTAAAATCGGAGCCTCCTCCCATCCCAAGGAGTCCGTCTACCCTCTTCTGCCAAAATTTCTATCTTTAATTGTTACCAGTTTTTCCCACTGGTGCCCGTCCTTCGTTCAAATGTACCAAGTTAACAACTTACTTCTCATCAACATCTTATGTTATCTTTTGCACCTTTGTAACTCAAAGCGCAATCTCCTTTCTCTTCTCCTACTTATGCTCTGAATATCGTCGACTGTATAATGCTACTCATTGTGAAACCGTGTAATACACAGACCCTGTAACTCTCCTGTTACTATCACTAGATGTTCAATGCTATACTCTGTAATTCGCTGTCTGTACAGTTTCTCTTCATTGTAAACCGCCTAGAAGTCGCAAGATTGTTGGCGGTATATAAGAATAAAGTTATTATTATTATTACTACTAATCATTTCTATAGCACTACTAGACAAACACAGCACTGTACATCAAAACACAGAAGAGTCCCTGCTCAAAAGAGCTTACAATCTAGTCAAGACAAACTGGACAAGATGATGCATCAATACACGCTGCTCAGGTGGGGGAATTACAGAGGGAATGATAAGACAGATAGTGGTGCTTAGAAAGTAGGCTGGAGTTTGGAATTGAAAGCATCTACATTTGAGTCAGGCAGTTTGTTACAGAGTGTGGTGCAGTGGTTAAAGCTACAGCTTCAGCACTCTGAGGTTGTGGGTTCAAACCCATGCTGTTCCTTGTGACCCTAGGCAAGTCACTTAATCCCTCATTGCCCCAGGTACATTAGACAGATTGTGAGTTCACCAAGACAGATAGGGAAAAATGTTTGAGTACCAGAATAAATTCATGTAAACTGTTCTGAGCTCCCTTGTGAGAACAGTATAGAAAATTGAATAGAATACAGTGCAGCAAGGTAGAACGGAGTCTGGAGTTGGCTGTAGAGAAGGATACAGATAAGAGTAACTTATCTACTGAGCAAAGTGCCTGGGGGGTGGGGAGAAAGGAGAGAGACTGAACAGCTGCAAAGCAAACACACTTGTGGGTCAGTTAAGAGATGTTTGAACTGTATGCAGAAACGAATAGGGAGCCAATGAAGTGACTTGTGGGAGATAATGTGAGCATAGTGATATTGACAGAATAAAAGGTGTATAGCAGAGTTCTGAACAGACTGAAAGGGAGAGAGATGGTTTAGCGGAAGGCCAGTGAGAAGCAAGTTGCAGTAGTCTAGGTAAGAGGTAATGAGGATATGGATGAGGGACTTAGCAGGCTCATAGTCTAAGTTTTTGTATCTGGGGCAATGGACAGTTAAGTGACTTGTCCAGAATCACAAGAAGCAGCATTAGGAACTGAACCCAGCTCTCCAGGTTCTCAGCCCACTGCACTAATTGTGCTACTCCTCCTACAATAAATTCTTTTTTTTTTTTTTGAGTTCAATAATTTTATTGAATATTATAAATAATATACAGAAAGCAGTTCAAGTACATGAAAATTGAATAAGAAATAGTGATGTAGAAACAAAAGAAACCGTAATTGCATTCATTTGCATATAACAAATTATTAAGAAGAATTCAGAGTATTTGAAACTGCTAAGAAAAGAAATAGAAAGGGTAGATAAGCAGAGAGGATGAAGTAAAAGAAAAAAGAAAGAGAGGATGAAGTAAAAGAAAAAAGAAAGAGAGGATGAAGTAAAAGAAAAAAGAAAGAGAGGATGAAGTAAAAGAAAAAAGAAAGAGAGGATGAAGTAAAAGAAAAAAGAAAGAGAGGATGAAGTAAAAGAAAAAAGAAAGAGAGGATGAAGTAAAAGAAAAAAGAAAGAGAGGATAAAGTAAAAGAAAAAAGAAAGAGAGGATGAAGTAAAAGAAAAAAGAAAGTGAGGATGAAGTAAAAGAAAAAAGAAAGTGAGGATGAAGTAAAAGAAAAAAGAAAGTGAGGATGAAGTAAAAGAAAAAAGAAAGAGAGGATGAAGTAAAAGAAAAAGAAAGAGAGGATGAAGTAAAAGAAAAAAGAAAGTGAGGATGAAGTAAAAGAAAAAAGAAAGTGAGGATGAAGTAAAAGAAAAAAGAAAGGTAAAGAAGGAGAAAGAGAAAGAGGGAGAAAAAGAGAGAGGTAGAAGTGTCTACGAGGCAGAATGAACATATGAATCTAAGAACGACCAAGGTGATTTATTTCGCATCAATTTTGTAGAGAAACGAGATATCATGTTCTTTTCATATGCATATGATTCGAATTTATGGTACATGCTCAAAGAGTTCCACCAAAAGGTGTAGTCTAGTAATGTAGATGATTTCCAATTTTTTTAAATGTGCATAAGAGCTGTCACAAACATGGTGTCAATGAGTTTGGGAGGACAGTTTGATAGTGCGAAGCAAGGGTGTTGAGAACGAAGGATTATAATTCTACA
Organism: Geotrypetes seraphini; assembly: GCF_902459505.1. Classification (NCBI taxonomy): domain Eukaryota; kingdom Metazoa; phylum Chordata; class Amphibia; order Gymnophiona; family Dermophiidae; genus Geotrypetes; species Geotrypetes seraphini. Next base: position 38,119,122 of record NC_047101.1, read on the forward strand.
ATAAATTCTTAACTGAAAAAAAACCCAATCCCACATGAGGTTAACATTTTATACTCACATCAACAAGATGTGAACAGGAAGCAATCTTTCTAGTCAGTAAGGCAGCCCCACTTGTATTATAACTAGTGATAAACATATCTTCTGGGAATACTAAATTGCTGTCTAACCCATGCCTTTAATGATCTCTACTAATCAGATGTAAGAACTGAGCTGCAAATGCCAAAATTCACTAAGTGGGTGCACAATTCACATGGAACCAATGAAACAACAAATCAAATTTCCTTACCACTTGCTCCATTAGTTTTCCAGATGCCAATTCTTCCTGCAGTTTCTGAGCTTTAAGTGTACGTTTAGCCTACAAGCAAACATATGGTTTGAATAATTTTAACTAAAAGCCATTTTTTTCTATTGCACTAGAAAAACATTGCAGAATGTAAACCTATTAAGGAGAAATCAGGTTCTTACCTTCTAATTTTCTTTCTTTTAGATTCTCCAGACCAGTATAGCCATAGATCTTACAGATGGGTTATATCGCATCATGACCAGCAGGTGGAGACTGAGACAAAACTCCTTAATTCCATCAGTCTATAAACTGAAACCAAGACTCCGAACAGGAATAACAACTAATATACATGAATGCTGTTAGAAAATGCAAAGGAGAGACCCCTGCATCAAATGTCCCCATAGCTTTGATCTCCCCAGCCCTAGAAAAATAACATAACCCGCAGAAAAAGCAGAATCTGCACGCACAACATCCGCAAGAACATGACAACAGACAGGGTGGGGTGCTATACCAGTCTGGAGAGTCTAAAAGAAAGAAAATTAGCAGGTAAGAACCTAATTTCTCCTTCTTTAGCAACTCTCCAGATGGGATGTACCAAAGCAGTACCCATCATGGGTGGGACCCCTAAAGGGTTAATACCAGAACACGTTCATCGAACACCGCATCCCAATACACCTGAACGTCCACATGTAAATGTCTGACAAAGGAATGCAAGGAAGACCAAATTTCAGCCTTACAAATATTCACCAATAACCTCCTTGATCCACCGCGCAATAGTAGCCTTGGAAGCGCCATCCCTCTTACGAGGACCTGCTAGAAGGACAAAAAAATGGAATGATTTCCTGATATCCTGGGTCCTCTGCACATCCAACTTGCGCAACTGTTTCTGCTCTGAAGATCCATCCCGACTACCTAACACTGGGAGGACCACTGCCCGATTGACATGAAAAGGAGAAACTACCTTTGGCAGAAAGGAAGGAACAGGCCGCAACATGACTGGCTCCCTAGAAAACTCAAAAACACGTCAAGCAGAAGTAATAGCCATCAAGAAGACCGCTTTAAGGGTAAGGTCCTTCAACCAGCAGGCACCCAAAGGCTCAAAAGGTGGGCGCACCAGCACGGATAAAACCAGATTAAGATCCCAAGAGGGAACAGATGGTCGCATGGGAGGCTTGAGCAATTTGGCCGCCCGCAAGAAGCGAACAACATCAAGAATGGCAGTCAGATGCTGACCCATCAAGAAGAAGTGGAAGGATAACAGTGCCAGACAGATGGCTCTGGTCTCTAGAATAGGGCTGCCCATTTCCGGTCCTCGAGATCTACTGGCAGGCTAGGTTTTCAGGATATCCACAATGAATATGCATATGAGAGATTTGCCTGCACTGCCTTCTTGATATGCAAATCTCTCTCATGCTCATTGTTCATTGTGGATATCCTGAAAACCTAGCCTGCCAGTAGATCTCGAGGACCGGAATTGGGCAGCCTTGCTCTAGAACATTGATCGACCAGAACGCCTCCTCTGTGGACCAGGTGCCCTGAGCTGAGTGACCTAGACACTGAGCTCCCCAACTGAGAAGACTGGTATCCATGAGAAGCATTATCCACTGGGGCTGATCTAGACTCAACCCTTGCACTAGATAGGAGGACTGGAGCCACCAACGAAGACTGCAGCGAGCCAAGCTCCTCAGAGGAACAGGGTGATCCAGACTGTGCCTCTGGGGCGACCACTTCCGAAGCAGAGCATACTGTAGAGAACGCATGTGGGCCCAAGCCCACCTCACCATGTCCAGGGAAGCCGCCATCAACCCCAAGACTTGAAGGAAATCCTGCGCCTGAGGACACAAGGACGACATAAGCAGGCAAATCTGGGACTACAATTTGCTTACCCGGGCCTCTGGGAGGAAGACCTTCCCCAAGGAGGTATCGAACACAACCCTAAGATACTCCAGGCGCTGTGAGGGGGCCAACTGGTTCTTGACAAGGTTGGCAACCATCCCAGTGACTGCAGGAACTCCACCACCCGAGCCGTGACCCAGGTGCTCTCCTGGAACGACTTTGTGCAAATCAACCAGTCATCCTGGTAGGGATGCACTAGAATGACCTCTTTGCGCAATGCCGCCACGAAGACCACCATAACCTTGGTGAACGTCCGCGGAGCCGTGGCCAGACCAAAGGGAAGCACACAGAACTGATAGTGCTGATCCAAGATCACAAAGCGAAGGAAGCGCTGATGGGAGGACCAGATTGGAACATGGAAGTAGGCCTCCATCAGGTCAAGAGAGGTCAGATCCCCCCCCCCCCAGCTGAACTGCCAGGATCACAGACCGCAGTGTTTCCATGCAAAAAGCCGGAACTTTGAGAGCCTAGTTGACCCTTTCAAATCTAAGATGGGCTGAAAGGTCCTCTCTTTCTTGGGCATCACAAAGTAAATCGAGTACCTGTCGGTGCAACACTCCCGAGGGGGCACTGGAACTAAAGCTTTGAGATCTAGCAATCTTTGAAGGGTCTGGTGAAAAGCCTGCTTCTTCCACTCTGCCTGACAAGGAGAAGCTAGAAAATGATCTGGCAGGGAGTGGGAAAATTCCAGAGCATAACTGTCCCGAATCACCTCCAGGACCCACTGATCGGACGTGATCTCTGACCACTGTTGAGAAAACTCGCACAGCCAGGCACCCACTGGAATCAGAGGGGGCGCCAGCAAGGAGTCATTGGGCAGGAAGGGTTGCGGGAGAACCGGAGAAGGGATTCCCATCCCCCTGACGGGCCCCCCAAAAGGATTGCATGCACTGATAGAAACAACCCTGGGAAAACCCAGAAGACGGGAAGGTAGCAGCCCAGGGCGGTATCTGCGGAAATCCCACAGACGCCCCCGAGCAGTTCCATCCCTAACAGCCGGGCAGGTACGGTCTTAAGGCAGGCGGGGCACTTTATAGTCCATCAGCGTCTGAACTAACTAATCCAAATCCTCTCCAAACAAAAAAGATCCCCGAAAGGGAAATTTTATGAGTTTAGTCTTGGACGCTGCATCTGTCGACCAAGCACAAAAACACAAGGTACAACGCGCGGCCGCACCAAGTCATAGAGGACATCCAAGAGGAAAAAGGCTGCCATCTCAATCTTTGCCACCTCCTGATCCACCAAGGACCAATCATCAGATTCATGGTCAAGAACACGCTCAGCCCACCGAAACACGGCCTGAGCCACTAGCCCCCCCAAAATAGCTGCCTGGATACCCAAGGCAGAGACATCAAAATTCTGCTTAAGTATAGTCTCCAACTCATGCTCCTCAGAGTCTCATAAGGCCGAACCGCCCTCTACGGGCACTGTATGCCACTTAGCAATAGCTGAGACTACCGCGTCCACCACTGGCGACTTCAATGTAGCCCTATCCCCCTCCAGGATGGGATACAAATGAGTCATGGAGCGCACAAAAAGAAATGGCGCCAGGACAATATCCCAAATATCCTGATACATAGGAAAAGATTGGGACACAGAGCAGATCCCCCTAAGAGGGTCCCCCAGACACGGGGTCTCAGGTGGCACCTCAAAGCACAACACTAAGGAGACCTGCTGAATCAAATCTGGGAGCTTGTCTCTCTGAAAAAGACGAACCACGGACACCAGCAGACCTCCTCGCCAGCAGACAGAAAAGCCGAAGCAGCTGTCCCCTTGAGAGGATCCTGGAGGTCTCCCCAAGGGTCCAGGTCCTCATTCAGGTCAACACGCTCCTCAGACCACAGGTCTTGGTCCCAGGCCACCCGCGGGCGCTTGGACAAGGGAGGTGGAAGAGGGGGCGCTAAAGCAGTAGAGGGGGTGCAGAGGGATCCACCTGCCCGAGACCCCCAGGACAAACGTAAAACTCCCAGCCGCCTGAAAATAAGCTCTGCACAAAGCAAAAATTAAATCTGAGGGAAAACCCCCTGGCGGCCCCATGGGACTCCCTGCCACAGTAGGGGACCCAGCAGAAACCTGCCCCTGTTTTTCCAAGACAGGGAGAAGGTCACCTGAGGCTGCTGAGAAAATGGAGGGTCTTCCTGCCAAAAATGGCGACGTTCCCGCCGAAAATAACCCTTCCACGGCTGTAGCGGCTGGGAAGCCTGAACTCTCACAGCTGCTAAACTAGGCAAGCCGGCATCAGCTGTGAGGGAATCCCCAGCCGCTTCGATAGTAAGTGAATCCTATTTACCCTTACCGTCAGTGGCTGAAGAAATCCCTCCGTGGGCGGCGGGGAAGCCCGGGCTTCCCCGCTTTCAGCTGCCGACTCACGAGGCACTTGCGGCGGGGAACCCTGGCCGCTGGCACTCGCTGCTGACGAGGATCCTCCACCGCTCCAGGCTACACATTGTCTGCACAGGCCGGCCGCGAGTGCCTCGCGTTTGGAACACAATGAGCATTTTTTCCCTTGTAAAGTGCTCAATGCTCCATATGTGACCTAGCTAAAAGAAAAGTGCTGGTTCGTTAAAAAGTACAGTAATTTACAGAAAATTTAAAGGGAAAGCTGCTCTTCAGACTGGCCCTGCCTCAGGATTTTTTTTTTTCCAAAGCACAGACTCTACTGGCTCTCAAAGCAGTATACCTTACTTGAATTTGGGACAAGGCTTACTGCTGAGGCACCTCTAAAAAAAATGTTGGGGTGGTGGAGGAAAGGGGGGGAGGGACCGAGCATGAGACCCTCCAGGTTTGACAACCCCCTAGATCAGAGGGACCCCCAAAACAGGGCCTACCCAAGCTCAAACTTCATCAAAACAGGGACTAGGAGCCCTAGAACAAATTCCAAAAGCTCTAAACAAGGGAGATGGGTACAACTCACTCACACCTGCTGGAAACTGAGAGAAGACTGATGTAATTAGGGAGTTTCACCTATTATGTATTATTCCAAAGTTTTGTCTCAGTCTCCACCTGCTGGTCATGATGAGATATAACCCATTTGTAAGAGCTATGGCTATACTGGTCTGGAGAGTTGCTAAAGAATGAAGTTTACAAATACAAAACTTTCCCAGCTTTAGAGGAGAAATTATAAAAACAGAAAATGATATTACTTAATAAATGGGTAAATGAAAAAAATAAAATAAAATAAAATAATGAGTCACCAGCTAGACCAGTGTCTCACAGAAACTAAGTGCACACTGCAAGTCACAACCACTTAAGCTATTTTCCCCTTTATATTAGGAAGAAGTTCATCAAATATATGTCTAAGTCTTGCTTCAATATTGTGGGAATCAACTCTGAATAGCCCACCTTTAAAAAAAAAACCAAACAAACCAAGAATGAAACAATAATATTTACATACCAAATCAACCTTGGCATACTCTTCCACAATCTTCATATGCTCTTCAGAGTTGTAGCCATTCCACCTATCTCTTTTCCCATCATAATCGAACATCAACTGTGGCTGTGAAAAGTCATCTGGTGCAATATTAACACCTGTGAATTTTGCTCCAACTTTCCTTGGTCTCTTAAAAAGAAGAAAGTGTCACTGTTTTTGTAATACCAGCCACAGTTAGAGCACAAAGCTGAATTCTAGAGATTCAAGCTCATATTTTCTATTCTCTGAACCCTAAACAAGCAACATGACCTTACAGTGTTTAGACAAATAAAGAAGATGCAACCAAAACAGTGATATCAGGAATACAGCAGATAGGCAGTGGGTCTTCCTAGCTTCATTCTTAGTACAGCCATAGACCTCTGGTGATCTCAGGATCCCTGGGTGCAAATAAGTGAAAAGGCTCTGTGTGCTTATCCCTGGCTTTATTGAACTTGATTATGGTTTCTGTCTACTCCAACTCCCTTGAAGAGCAGTCCATGCCTACACCACCTTTCCCACAATGAAATATTTACTGCTTTTGCTTCTGCATTTACCTTCTTGGAGGCTTATAGGATGATCTCTTGCACTAAAACAGTGGTTCCTAAAGTTGTCCTGAGGGATCCTTAGCCTGTCAGATTACACTGCATGCAAATTTATCTCATGCATACTTATTGGAACAGGTTTGGGAACCATTACTCAAGAGCATTAATTTTTCTGATAAGAGTACAAGTCCAAAAATCTGGACTGTTTAGGGATTAGGTCAGTCTAGAATTTTAGATTTTCCAGATTCACAGGTCTGACATCTCTCCTCCCCCTCCCCGTGTACCTTTTTATTAAGGCAGCAAGTCATTGGTCCTGTAGCACCGAACTGAGCCCAAGGGAAGGGTCCCACAGCCCTACATATGTCCTTCCCTCCTGGCCCTGTCCATGGAGCTCTCCTCCCCTTCCCCCATGTAACTTTTTAGTAAGCAAACAAGTCTTTAGTTCTTCAGTGCCAGCCTTACTCACAAGCTATCTGTACAGCCTGCTCAATCCTTTCTCTCAGACCCTTCTGAAAAGAGGGAAAGGCCCAGGGCAGGCTGGCTGCTGGCATTGCAGGACCAAAGACTTGCTCACTTGCTAAAAAGGTACATGGGGAAAGGGGGTGGGGGTGGAAATGCGAGACCATGCAGGGCGTAGCCATGGAGGGGTCTTGGGAACCTGGGCTCCCTCCCTTAGGCTCAGGCTAGTGCTGCAGGCCCTATGACTTGCTGCCTTATTAAGAAGGTACACAGGAAGGGAGAGACACCGGACTGTGCACAGGGTGATGAGGGGGAGGAAGGGAGAATGTGTATTAGCCTTGAATGCATTATTTTTCTTAAAATTTCCATGCAAGTGTATTATTAAACTTCAGGATAAAGAATTTATTTTTGGGGACCCTATACACTTGCAACAGTTTCTAGATTTACGTGAGCAAGGGAGTAGAATCACGGGAACAAGTTCAGGATAATAATAAAGACTGACCTTGGATGGGAGATAGTAAATATGCACAAAGAAAGTTTAGCTCAGGGGTTCTTTTTTACTTTTTACTCCTAAGCTTATATTTTCCTTTATACTTTAATCTGTAATATTGCCTCTAACTCCTCCATAGTAATGGGTTAGGAAGATTCTATCTAATAGAAATTGTTTAATTTTTTTTTTTTGTTTATCTTCTTCTTGTACTGTTCTGAATTGAACTGTATTATAAAATTAAAAATAAAAATTTTAAAAAAAGGAAGGGAGAAGGTGTGCAATATTGGAGTCCGGCTTCATAGCTTGTTTGGATTTCTAGCATCTGGAGTTTTGGACTTCTACTGTAAAAGGTTTTCCTTTTGTGAATGGTTTTCTCTTCTAGGATGTATATATTTAGACTTTTCAGTCTCATTTCATATGGCTTATGATATAGACCAGGGCTGCCCAAGTCCGGTCCTCGAGATCTACTGGCAGGCCAGGTTTTCAGGATATCCACAATGAATATGCATGAGAGAGATTTGCCTGCACTGCCTTCTTGGTATGCAAATCTCTCTCTCATGCATGTTCATTGTGGATATCCTGAAAACCTGGCCTGCCAGTAGATCTCGAGGACCGGACTTGGGAGCCCTGGTATATAGACCCTAAAACATTTTGATACTCCTTCTCTAGGCTGCCTCCAGCCAATAAGGCCTCCAAAACCAGGCACAATAATACTCTCACCAATGCCTTGTGCAAAAGCATTACCACATTACTTCTACTGGTTACATCTTATCTAAAAGTAGCAAAACAGTATGATAAAAGTAGTACTGTATAGCACAGTTGTATTTCCTCTGTACGCTAACATGGCAGATGTGGTGGAGACAAAGACTGTCTGAATTCAAGAAAGCATGTGGGATCTCCTAGGGCAGGGGTGTCAAACTCAATCACATAATGGGCCAAAATCTAAAACACAAGCTAAGTCGCGGGCTGAATTTTTTATTAGGATACTTAGGGGTCCTTTTATTAAGGTACGGTAACCGATTTAGCGCACTCTAAATTCGCACCTTAATAAAAGGACCCCTTCGTCTTAGTAGAAGTATAGGGTTACAACCTCTCCAAACCCACGACGGCTCTGTCATGTAAACAAAATTAAAAAAAAGACATGTCTATACTAGGATGAACCAATGTACACAATTTATAAGAAGTTTGTATCTCTTGGGGAAAAAAACAACCTCCGAAACTGATCTTTTATTTGGGAAAAACAATAAAGGCCTACTTTTAAGAATGAGGACCCTGCGCATGCATACAAAGCCAATACTCTTATTTCAAACTCGTAGCGCATCAATTACTCATACAAATATTTTTTTAAAACTGCTAACAGTTAGTTATACGGCTTTGAATTGAAAGGTCTAACCAATTAAGATATTTTGGAATTCTATTTGGCCTCAAATAAATGTATTGTTGGAAAATCATGTAGCACTCTCTTACAACACAGTGTTATTTGGCATGATGATGAGGAAAAAAAGTCAAATTTCATCAGAGAATAACAAGCTTTTATTAGTCATGACAGGGGTTGCCATTCAACATATATCCAACAATTGGAAGAATCATAGTAACCTTAGTTATACATTTTGGTGGAATACAATATGTCATATATTCAAAATGGAAAGAGCAATAGCAGTACAAAGAGGGACAAATACTAAATTTATAAAAATATGGGGACCATTGACAAAATATTGTAGTGAATAGTCATCACTTCTTCTCTTCTTTTTTTCTTTTTCATCTTTTGGCACACCAAAGGGGGGAGGGTATTAGTAACAATTTTACATAATATGTTATAATATGTTCTATAATATGTGTATATTTTGATTGGAAATAAGATGAAGGGTGGGTGTAGGGTGGGGGGTTAAATATATCACTAGATATCAAAGTGTTATTGTGTAATAACTTGTTGAAATATATTATTTTGTGCACTTATTGTCAAATTTGAAAATGAATAAAGAATTATTAAAAAAAAAGAAAGGTCTAACCAATAAAAAATATTACCAGAGAAGTCAAGAAAGCAGTGATAGTGTGGACCCTGCCTCAAAACTTAACCCCAATACACCCCCACCCCAATACACTTACACCACCACCATTGTGATGCGCTCGTGCCTTCAAATGTCTCGCGCACGTTCCCACGCTTCTTAGCTTGTCTTCTGAAGCAGCCGAAACTTTGGAAGGCGGCGATTCCAGCCGAGCACACCGGCACCTCTCCTGCATTAGGAAGCGGAAGTCACAGTCTGTTGCTCACCCTATCACCACTAGCAACGTCAGGACAGTGAACTATAGTTCCGCCACTCGGCGCTTGTACCTGTCTGCTGGCGGGCCAGCTTAAGTGAAATTTTGTAATTGTCTGGTGGACTAAATTTTATTACATCTGGCCTACGGGCCAGAGTTTGACATGTCTGTCCCAGGGAGAGGAGCAGATAGTGGATGCTGTGGATGAGCCATTTAGCTTTTATTTGCCATCATATTTCTATGTTGAAAGGTTTTAGCTATTTCCCCTCTTCTGCTACCTTTCTGTCAAAAGTATATAAACTGGCTAGAGTTTGCCTATAGGCTGGCTACTAAAATGGCCAATGGTATTCATCATAAAGTATATGGGAACCCACAAAGATTGTATACCAAAATGTATACTTTGGAAGAAAATCAAGAAAGCAGAAATATAATAAGAACATAAGAATTTCTGCTGCTGGGTCAGACTAGTAGTCCATCGTGCCCAGCAGTCCGCTCTCGCGGCGGCCCCTAGGTCAAAGACCAGTGCCCTAAATGAGACCAGCCCTACCTGCGTATGTTCCAGTTCAGCAGGAACTTGTCTAACATTTTAAATACTTCCATATTAGAGACCCATCCTGTGCATTTATATCAGTTAAAAGGAAGCTCTGGAACAAAGAGGGTGAAAGGAAATAGATGAAAGGATAGTATATGAATTCAAGAAAGATTGGGCAAGTACAGAGGATCAACGAGGGAGAGGAAGGAATTAAGAGCTTAGTAATTGATGTGGATGGGCAGACTGCCATCATTTTTATAACATTTGCAGCAATATTCAATATTAATATGTCCATACCCAGAATCCACACCATGCTAATACTTAACTGTTTCACAGGCCAGTCACTACCACTCTCTGCATTGTCAGATTTGTAGTTTGCTTTTCAGAATAGATGCAAAGCAGTTTACAACACAAATATCAAAATCCATTATAATGATGTACTCGATACACCTTTGACTATAGATTTGAAGCATCCAGGATATTTTCAGTTACACCCACATTTTAGTGGAAATATAAAGTCAATTAGAAAAGCTACTCAGGGGTGCTGAAAAGTTCTCAGCACAACCAAGAAGGGAATGATGTGGATCCATGAAACTTACAAGTTACTGCATTTTTTCGCTCCATAAGACACACCTGACTATAAGACGCACCCTAAGTTTTAGAGGAGGAAAACAAGAAAAGAAAAACATTCTGAACCAAATTCTCCCTGCCAGGCTCTGCACCCAACCCCGCACTCATTGCCAGGCTCTGTATCCTGTCTCCCCTCCCTGCCAGGCTCCGCACCCTGTCCCCCCTCTGGTGGTCTAGTGGTAGGCTGGGACAGGGCACAGGGCGGGCAGGGCACAGATGTCAAAGCAGATGACTTTTTAAAATATGCAATGTCACCTCAGTAACACTATAGAAAAATAGACAAATATAAGGCAAAATATAGATAAATTCTCCACATTGACACATTTTGATCACTAAATTGAAAATAAAATCATTTTTCCTACCTTTGTTGTCTGGTGATTTCTTTCTTTCAGCCCAGGGGAGGGACTCCTGTCTAAAGCACCGAGAGCGGGGGTAAGAAAAATTACTGGGAAAGGCCAGGTAGGTGCAGCAATTGCACGCCACTGGTCCAGAAGCCTTACCCCCTAATGTCGACAAAGAAGCAGCAGCAGCAGTGGCGGCGGGAGGGGTGGAACTCCTGGCTCAGCGCGGCACCCAGAACGGAAGGAGTTGCTAGGACCTTCTCGCAGACGTCAGAATTGACGTCGGGAGTAAGGTTTCTAGGCCGGCAGTATGCAATTATTGCACCCGCCTGGCCTTTCCCTTCTACTTTCGGCTGCAGTGAGCAACCAGTAGCAGCAGCGGCGGGTGAGGGGCGAGCAGTGGCGGCAGCCTAAATAAGGTAAAGGGGGAGGGAATTAGGGTATTCGCTTCACAGGACACACCCTTTTTTCCACCTACTTTTTTGGGTGGAAAAAGTGCATCTTATGGAGCAAAAAATACGGTAATCCACATGTTTACCCTTAAGTTCAACACACCTGGCACATCTTGTCTGAAGTTTCTGTAACCCTTCCAAAAAAACACTTTGAAGTCTGATCATTGAAATAATGCTCTACTGCAATCACCTCCGAACTGCACAAAAACTGTCACCCTTTCAAAGCAATTCTTTTTTTTTTATAATTTCTTTATTCATTTTTTCATATTACAACAAGTGTATCAGAAAAATTTTTTTGATCTTATAAATATACACACTTGATTTACCTTCATGACCACTTTAAGTACAACATATCATATTCATATTCATATTTTATAATGTTCTAAATAATGTGTAATTCATTTAATATGTATGACCAATATAAATAAAATAACCCCCCCTCCCAATCCCTCCCTACCTATTTCAGAAAATCTAACCTAATCCTTTAAAATTTATTAATTAATTCATACATATTGTGAGATAAATAAAATAATACCCACCCACATCTCCACTTAACAAATCTCTTATTATGGGAAAATGTTATTAATCATTACAAAAATCTGCTAATGGCCTCCAAATCTTCTGAAATTTACCAAAGTAACCTTTCTGTGTTGCTATTGTGAGCTCCATCTATATAATAAAACCGTAGGCGGCGCATGCGCAGTCTTATCGGCGTGCTTCCATGATCCGTAGGTCCGTGGCCACCAAGAGTGCAGCATGCCCCGCGCTTACTACGGCCCCACACGCAGCTCAGTTCGGCACGGCGGTTTCCCCAGATAGGGGAAGTCGAACTGCTCACTCCCGACGCGCAGCTGAGTTCGGCACGGCGATTTCCCTGGTTTCCCCAGATAGGGGAAGCCGAACTGCTCACTCTCGCCTCATTGTCCTGCCGCCGCTCCTGTTCACAGCGGTCTGCACGTCGACGACTCCCCCCCCCCCCCCCGGGGCTGCCTAAAGAAAAAATGTTTCATGGTGCTTGGCCCGCCAAAAAATTTCTGCCGTTGCCGAAATTTGCCCCACCGTTCCTTCCCTTCCTCCATCAGGTACAGTTCAGCTCCGCTAAAAGGAGCTGCTTTGAAATTGGAGACCTGCCGCCACCGTAACACGTTCCCTCTGCCGCGGTCCCATATGTCAGAGAAGGGGCGGGACCAAGGCAGAGGGGAACGTGCTACGGCAGTGGCAGGCCTCCGATTTCGACGCGGATCCTTTTAACATTGGTGGATTCACTGCACCTGATGGAGGGAGGGAAGGAAAGGTGGTTGTGCGCTGTTGAGCCCCTCTTTGCCCTCAGACCCTCTCCTAACTGCTCCCTCCTGTCTCAGACCACTGGGGGGAGGTGCCTATCTTCAGCTGCAGGGATGGAGGGAGGGAAGAAGAAAGAAGGGGCCCTGGCAAGCGAGTTATCAAAAGCCAACCATAGCCTGGGAGCCCTACATGATATGAATAATGACCAGACAACAAAAGGTAAGAAAAATAATTTTATTTTCTGTTTTGTGATTACAATATGTCAGATTTGAAATGTGTCTTGAGGGAGGCTGCCGCCACGGCTTTGGACAGAGGGGTACCATTTTCGTGGGAGCTGGCCTTCGGAGAGGCTTGGGACGCGGGGACGGATGCAGGAAGGGCTGCCGCTGCGAAGGGCTTTGGTGGGGGAGCCAGCCAGACCGCGAGTGTGGGACCGTTGTAAGCGCGGATTGGTCAAGGAGCCGCCGTTGCCGAGGCTTTTAAATTGCTCTCCCACCGTCACTCCCTCCCGTCCCGGCTCTGCCTCTGCCCCTGCCCAGGTTCAAAAGCAGGAGAGGCGGTCATCTAGCACCCGTTAATCTAACGGGCTTAAACACTAGTTTTATATATATGGCATATCAAATTCCACCAAAAGTTATAATTTAATCTGTCATAATTTTTCCAGTTATTTGTTGAATTGCTACTCCAGTTAATATGAATAAAAGTTTATTATTATGTGACGAAATTTGACTTTTTGCTCTCATTGTTGTACCAAATAAAATAGTATCATAAGTCAAGGCTACTGGATTGTCCATCATCCTATTTATTTGAGGCCAAATTGATTTCCAAAATAATAATATATATGGACAATAGAATAAAAGATGATCTAATATCCCAGCCTCAAGATGACAGTGCCAACATTTATTAGACTTAGAGCTATCTAATTTTTGTAAACGAACAGGGGTCCAAAAAGCTCTATGCAAAAGAAAAAACCATGTTTGTCTCATAGATGCTGATACTGTACATCTTATCCTCCAAGAAAAGCAAGACTCAAAAATTCCTGACTAAAGAACTTTGGCTCCAAACACAGCCTCCCCCTTCCGAGTTCACTTGAAGAAGGAAACGCTGAAAAGGGAGCTGTTCTCCACTGCAGAAGGGGAAGAGTTCAAGATCTTAAAGTGACACCCTTCTGCAGATTCATGGTTATCTTTTCAGCTCCGGTGGTAAAAACGCTCAAAATTTATGAAGTTGGTTGGTTAGGCTGAGAACTTTTCAGCACCTTCTCATATAACCCCACTGGTTGGACTGGTCTATATTGCGGATTAACAGTGACGGGAAAAAAATACTTGATGGTAGAGCAATGCTAGCATATACAGGCAGTGAAAATAAGATATTAAAGTAATACCCATTATTCAATAGCTAGTTTCTAACTAGCAGAATAGCACTGAATACATAAATCAGATAGATGAAATACTCAGCTTACCTCAAGGCAGTCTTTCTTTTTGTGTGTCGTTGCACCACAATTTTCACAAGCTCCTGGACGAAATTTTATTGCAATAGAACCCTAAATATTAAAGATAATCTTATTGTATAAGAAGAAAAAAAAAGACTCATCCTTACAAATAAAAGGAACAAAATCAGGCAGGCTCAAGTTTAGCAGATTTGTTTGTTTGCTAATTATGGGGCCATAAGCTGGGAAAATAGTAAGTGATTCTGCAGCAAGGAGCTATAAATATAATGAAGGAAAAATGTAGGTTCTGTTTTCCCTTTTATCTTAATATCCTTTTCTATTATATCATCATGAACACAACACACAAGTCTTAAGAGGTCTGCACAGCATATACACTTCCCCCTCCATTTTCGTGGGGATTAAGGCAGAGCCGGCCTGTAAATATTGAAAAATTGCGAATAACTTTAGGGCCGACTCTGACCCATCCCCACCTACAGGACCTCTCCACACCTTACCTGGTGGTCTAGCCGTCAACAAAAATGGCTGCCATGAATTCCCGCTGTAGTCTCGTGAAACCACAGGAACTCACAGCAATCATTTTTGTTGACGGCTATGCATACATAGGGCAGTAGCGTAGGAAGATACTTTCTTACGGAAATACTTTTTTTTTTACAGAAATACTTTTTTACGGAAAGGGTGGTAGATGCGTGGAACAGTTTCCCTGAAGAGGTGATGGAAACGGAGACTGTGTCTGAATTTAAGTGCCTGGGATAGGCAAGTGGGATCTCTTGGAGAGAGAAAGAGATGGGCTGTGGATGGGCAGACTAGATGGGCCATTTGGCCTTCATCTGCCATCATGTTTCTATTAGCATCCTTTGATGAAGTCCCCCTCCCCCCTCCCCAATAATCCTTATCACCTCAGGTAGAAAGAAAAAAAAAAAGCATTCGGAAGAGGTGAGGAATAATACTACACCTAACTTAACTTACCTATAACTGCTACTGGAAAGATGTGTGAAAACAAATAGCAATGCATGTTTATATAAATAATAGTAGCCTATGGCACTTTGTGTGTCTAAGGGCTAGATTCACTAAGCAAACCGATCATGTACCGATCGGTTTGCGACTCCTTTGCGAACCGATTTCCCTCCGACCCGATTCACTTACCTCTCTGTCGACCATCCTCCGATCCACGCATGCAAATGAGGGGAACGGCATGCAAAGTAGGCAGGGACGCGATTCACTAACCAAAACCCTGCAACATCGACTAGGCTGGCCGATCACAAACAAGCGACTGCTGAGGACCAATCGCTCAAGCTCTTTCCGACTGCCCTGCCTTCTGCCACCCTGCTCTCTGCCCTGTCAGCCCCGATCTCTTGCCTGACCCGAACTGCATCCCCTGGCTATAATGAAAGGAGCTGTCCTTTCTCCTGCAGTCCCGACTATCCCACTGCTCGACTCTCCCCCTGCCCTGATCTCCTGAGTGCCCCAAACGCCTGCCTGCTCTGACTCTCCCACCCTGCCCGCAGTGCAAGCCCGAGGTTTTAACCTGCAGGCTTAAAGCAGGTTAAAAACCATGGGCTCCCAAAAATTTAAAAAAATTTTCTGCCGGGCTCAGATGGTCTGCGCATGTGGTGGGATACCTATAGAGCAATCCGGGCAGGCAATTGGGGGCATGATTCCGATCGCCCTCATTTGCATAAGGGCCATTTGTGAATCAGCCCCCCGGACATGGATCGGATCCGATCCGTGCCCTTAGAATCTAGACCTAAGTGCTTTGAAAATAAGCTCCTTTATCTCACTCACACCTTTATCAATTGTAGCTTAAGGCATATTATATTCAGGAACAGTAAGTATTTCTCTGTTCCTGGAGGGTTCATAATCTGAGGGATTCCACTAGTCACCTTTCCTTCCTTCGAGCGACTTCCATTAACCACCACCCTCTGGCGTCTGTCCGACAGCCAGTTTCTGACCCAGTTCACCACTTTGGGTCCTAACTTCAGCCCTTCAAGTTTGTTCAACAGCCTCCTATGAGGAACTGTATCAAAGGCTTTGCTGAAATCCAAGTAAATTACATCTAGCATATGTCCTCGATCCAGCTCTCTGGTCACCCAATCAAAAAATTCAATCAGGTTCATTTGGCACGATTTACCTTTTGTAAAGCCATGTTGCCTCGGATCCTGTAACCCATTAGATTCAAGGAAATACACTATCCTTTCTTTCAGCAACACTTCCATTATTTTTCCAACAACTGAAGTGAGGCTCACCGGCCTGTAGTTTCCTGCTTGTCCCTGAGGCGATTGAGGTTTTAGTGACTTGCCCAAGATCACAAGGAGCTGCAGTGGAATTTTAACCAGGTTTCCCTGGTTCTCAAACTACTGCTCTAGCCATTAGGCTACTTTTTCACCCCAAAGCTACCTCTGTATCTATGACTGCACCCCCATTACTTATTACACCTATTGCTACATAGACTTTCACAAACAGTTCTATTACTTCACATTCTTCCTACAATCGTCTGACCTTAAGGATCTGGTGGAATTAACAGTATCAATAACAGATTGAATAAGTGAAGGGTCTCAATCACTCCATGCTCTTAGGCCTCATTTCTTACATGTATACCACTAGACAGGGGGTACTGAATGCAGTTCACTCAAGCTGCTGTTGATACTGTTGCCACCACACTACTATGAAATCAGGGAAATGACAGAATGGAAATGAAGTGATCGTAGCTGAGTGAGGTGGGTAGAAGTAAGTAGAAAGGAATCCATGCAGGTGATAAGAGGAATATGATGAGAGATTTAGAAGGCTGAAGATAAATTTTTCTATTCCCAGCATTATATCCCCTTAAGCATGTGTTAATATAGGCTTGCATGCTTTTTTTAAACAAATTATTCTTTTTTTTTTTTTTTTTCCATCTTTATTCCTTTTTATTTCTTTCAACAAGTGTACAATATTATTACAAGTAATTCACATCACTCACTTGACATTCTTAAGCAATATTATTACACATGTTTTAATTCCCTCCACCCACCTCCCATCCCCTCCCCTATCAACAAAATATTTTATCCAAACATATATATATTTAGACTCTCCCTCCCCCCCATTTTTACAAATTATCCCCTAAGGAAAAAGAATAACCCTTAATCATTACAATATTCAATTAATGGCCTCCACACCTCCTTAAACCTATTAAAATATCCCCTCTGTACGGCAAGAAATCTTTCCATCTTATATAAATGACAAACTGAGTTCCACCAAAAACTACAATTCAATCTAGAACAGTCTTTCCAATTAGTCGTTATTTGTTGAATTCCCACTCCAGTAAGAATCATCAATAATTTGTTGTTTGCTGCAGATATCTGACTTTTGGCCCTCATACACATTCCAAAAATCACTGTGTCGTAGGATAATGCTACATGATTTTCCATCAATATATTAACTTGATCCCATATTGATATCCAAAATGCCTGAATACATGGACAATAAAATAAAAGATGGTCTAAAGTTCCAATTTCAATTTTACAATGCCAGCATCTATTAGACTTAGAGCAATCTAATTTTTGTAATCTAGTAGGGGTCCAGAATGCTCTATGCAACAAAAAGAACCATGTTTGCCTAATAGATGCTGACATCGTACCTTTAATTCTCCAAGTCCAAATACGTGGCCATTGAGATGCATTAATTTGATGCTTAATCTCAATGCTCCAAATATCTCTTAATCCATTTTTTGGTTTCTTATTCAAATAATTAGATATCATTTTATACCACTTTCTAACACCAATGTTAACTACAGAATTTGGCAGAAACAGGATACACATATCAACATGGAATTCAGAGGACAGCTGCATTGTTTTCATACATCCAAGCTCTTGAATGGACAGAAAAGTTTCCCTACCTCTTTAACACCTCTCTTGTACCATTCACCCATTGATGTAAATTCTTTCTGCTTCTCTTCCTGAGGGCGCTGATGCTTTAAGGTAGGTCTTTTGGAAGGATCTATATACCATGGTACTGAGGAAATGTACTGTGGAATATGAGGATTGATGTCTCTACACAAGAAAGCACAAAGACATACCTTAGAAACAGGAACATTTATTCACACAGCTAGTGTTACATTGTGGATCT
The DNA here is from genome assembly GCF_902459505.1 of Geotrypetes seraphini. Lineage (NCBI taxonomy): Eukaryota > Metazoa > Chordata > Amphibia > Gymnophiona > Dermophiidae > Geotrypetes > Geotrypetes seraphini. Next base: position 38,137,250 of record NC_047101.1, read on the forward strand.
GTTTTTATAACAAAAGATAAAAAACTGATTTTGCCTTCTTGACCCAAAAAAAAAAAAGAAAGAAATCAGTGCAACAAAATACTATTTTTCATGTGATGTGTTCTTTTTAGCCAATTATGGACTCCTTTTACAAAGCCGCGATAGCGAATGCCATGCGGCAAATGCGACGCAGCCCATTCGTTTCCAATGGGTTGCATCGCATTTGCTGTGCTGGGACTCTCTACTGCAAGTTTGTAAAGAGGCCCGATGTGAAGTCAAAACATAGCAGTTCAATTTTCAAAAATACCTCTTTTCTCTTAACTGAATCAATTTCAGTAAAATAAAGTATACATAACTGAATCTTGAGAAGTTTCCAATGACGTGCAACCTCAAATTTTGAATAAATCTAGTTAAATTCCAATTAATCTTGGCATAAAGAAACAAAGACCCCCTTTTATCAACCTGAGTTAGAATTTGTTTTATAACGGGCCACTGCGGTAAAAGCTCCAATGCTCATAGAATTTCTTTCAGCATCAAGAGCTTTTACCGTAGCGGCCCATGATAAAAAGCCCTATGCAGCTTGATAAAAGGGAGCCAAAGTTAGTACTGTTCAAACTTACAATAAAAATCTACATAAATTACAAGATAATTAAGGAAACTAGAGCAATACCAATAAAGTTGTACACTATACTTTGGCTAGCCCCTAGTCCTTACCCCTTTTGCAGTATATAATGAAGAATGACAAAGGCAAGGCATTGTTTCATAATATATCGTATATACTCAAATATAAACAGAGATTTGGGGGTCTTTGTTCATATTTGAGTCTACTACCGTAGTTTTAAAAAATATCCAAATTTAAGCCTACCGGGCTATGGGGAATGGAGTTGTAGGTCAGGGGCAGGTCCAACATGTGAGGCAGACAGCCGATTCCTCTCGGTGGTGGCTACGGCGGTCCTCTATGCTGTTTTCCGGTAGCTGGGAGGAGGGGGGGGAGTGAGGAGTCAGCGGTGCATCTAGATTGTGAGCAGCCCTGCCTTCGGTCCCATCCCGGTACCGCTAAACCAGCTGGCAATAATGGAGCCAGACATAACAGGGCCCTTCTCTCTTGCCAAATTGCTAAAGGCTCTGCCAGTCTTGATCTCACCCCCTCTGACGTTACTTCCTGATTTTGAGGGGCAGGATCAAGACCGGCAAGAAGGAAGGCTCCCTTGGTGTCTGGTTTTGTATTGCCAGCTGGTTTAGTGGGACTGGGACAGGACCGGACCAAATGCAGGACTGCTCACAATCCAGATGCACTAGTGACACTTCACCCCCCCTCCTCCCAGCGGCTAGCAAACAGCATAGAGGACAGTCGCAGCCGCCAGTGGGAGGAATAAGCTGCCCGCCACGTGTGTTAGGCCTGCGACTCTGTTGGAAGAAGCAAAAGGCAAAAGGTGATGGGGAGAGATCTTGGATGTAGCTGGAGGGAGAGATGAAGTATTGGAAGAAAGAGGAGAGAGGATATGCTGGCTGGAGGGGGCAAGAGATGAGATACTGGTTAGAAGAGTGACAATAGAGAGAGAGAGAAAGAGAGAGAGAGAGAGAGAAAGAAAGAAAAGATACTGGAAAGGGGAGAGAGGGAAGAGTTAGCAAAAAATTCTGGAGAAATAGAAGAACTGGAGAAAAAGAAGAAAAATAAATGGAGGAAAACTGAAAGGAAAAGGTTAAAGTCAGAGATGGATGTAGGAGAGGAAGTGAAGACAGGAAGGAGAGAAGAGGCAGATTGACTGCAGACCCTGGAAAGAAAATTATGAAAAGACAGAAGAAAGTAAACACAAATAAAATGGCCAGACAACAAAGGTAGAAAAATAATTTTATTTTAATTTCATGAACAGAAAAAGTAGTTTTACTGTAATTTTGCACTGCTTTCTTTATATATTCCAAAGTGTAGAGTGCTGTTTCTCTTTCTCTGGCTTCTTGAGTTTAAGTTTGATTTTTGTCTACATTTATTTAAGTTTGTGGTTGCTTGTAGTTGTGTTTTCCTATGTAGGGTCCCTGTTGTGATATATGCATCACAGATATTTGTATTATGTTTAGTGACTTATGAGATAGCTGATGGGGAGGGAGGGTGAACAGTCTTTATGAATTGGCTCATCATGGTAACTCAAAATTTCTAACCTTGATTTATATTCAAGTTAATTTGTCCCCCTTTTGGGAGGAAAAAAAGGACACCTCAGTTTATATTTGGATCGGTTTATATTCCAGTAAATACAGTAATTTTGATAATATATATACTTGCACTTACATGACAAAATATAGCACTTTACAAAGTAGCTGTTAATTGCTGAAAATGCATTCCTTGAAATAAAAATTGGTAATTCAGACCCCAAACCTACTAGATTTGTTAACATATCCCTATAATCACTATAATTATTGTACAATTTATACATTTTAGGTTGGGGTATGCTTTAACTTACTTCCCCTCTTCATCCACTTCTGCTGGGGCATTACCCAACTTTCTTTGTTCCTCAAGTTCCTTTTTCTTCCTCCAATCCTCTCTTGTCATCTTCTTCGGCTCATCCAAACCTGTATCATTAGGCCCACCTGAAGGGACAGACTGGATCACCTCCAAACTTCCAGAAGCCATTATGCCTTTGTACACAGTCCCAAGATAACTGGATATGCTGAAAATAAGACAGATGAGAAAAAACCGATTAACACCTTCAATAACTAGAGATACCATTATGTAAATATAAGGGTTCTTTTAGTAAAGTTCAACACGTTGGCTGTTCAACACATTGGTCCCTATTCACAAAAGTTGTCACAGGGATGAAGCGGGAAACTACAGGCCAGTAAGCCTCACTTCGGTTGTTGGAAAAATAATGGAAGTGTTGCTGAAAGAAAGGATAGTGAACTTCCTGGAATCTAATGTGTTACAGGATCCAAGGCAACATGGCTTTACTAAAGGTAAGTCTTGTCAAACTAACCTGATTGAATTTTTTGATTGGGTGACCGGAGAGACCTAATGTATTTTATGTAAACCGCTTCGAACCTAACGGATTAGCGGTATATAAGAAATAAATTACATTACATTACATTACATCAAGGACATATGCTAGATGTAATTGACTTAGATTTCAGCAAAGCCTTTGATACGGTTCCTCATAGGAGGCTCTTGAACAAACTTGAAGGGCTGAAGTTAAGACCCAAAGTGGTGAACTGGGTTAGAAACTGGCTTTTGGATAGACGCCAGAGGGTGGTGGTTAATGGAAGTCGCTCGGAGGAAGGAAAGGTGAGTAGTGAAATCCCTCAGGGTTCGGTGCTTGGGTCGATCCTGTTCAATATGTTTGTGAGTGACATTGCTGAAGGGTTAGAAGGAAAAGTTTGCCTTTTTACGGATGATACCAAGATTTGTAACAGAGTAGACACCAAAGAGGGAGCGGAAAAATATGAAAAAGGATCTGCAAAAGTTAGAGGAATGGTCTAATGTCTGGCAACTAAAATTCAATGTGAAGAAATGTAGAGTAATGCATTTAGAGATTAATAATCGGAAGGAACCGTATATCTGGGAGGTGAGAGGCTGATATGCACAGACAGGGAGAGGGACCTTGGGGTGATAGTGTCCGAAGATTTAAAGGCAAAAAAACAGTGTGACAAGGCGGTGACTGGGCTGTATAAAGAGAGGCGTAACCAGTAGAAGGAAGAAGGTGTTGATGCCCCTGTACAGGTCGGTGGTGAGGCCCCACTTGGAGTATTGGGTTCAGTTCTGGAGAACGTATCTGGTGAAGGACATAAGAAGACTTGAAGCAGCCAGAGGAGGGTGACAAAAATGATAGGAGGTTTGCGCCAGAAGACATATGAGGAGAGACTGGAAGCCCTGAATATGTATACCCTAGAGGAGGGACAGGGGAGATATGATTCAGACATTCAAATACTTGAAGGGTATTAAAGTAGAAGAAAATCTTTTCCAGAGAAAGGAAAATGGTAAAACCAGAGGACATAATTTAAGGTTGAGGGGTGGTAGATTCAAGAGCAATGTTAGGAAATTCTATTTTACAGAGAGGGTGGTGGATGCCTGGAATGCGCTCCTGAGAGAGGTGGTGGAGAGGATTTCAAAGAAGCATGGGATGAACACATAAGATCTAGAATCAGAAAATAATAGTAAATATTGAACTAAGGACAGTACTGGGCAGACTTGCATGGTCTGTGTCTGTATATGGCCGTTTGGGGAGGATGGGCTGGGAAGGGCTTCAGTGGCTGGAAGGGTGTAGATGGGCTGGAGTGAGATTTGATGGAGACTTCGACAGCTGGAACCCAAGCAGAGTACCGGGAATGAGCTTTGGATTCTTGCCCAGAAACAGCTAAGAAGAAAAAATTTAAATTGAATCAGGTTGGGCAGACTAGATGGACCATTCAGGTCTTTATCTGCCATCATCTACTATGTTACTATGCAGTAAAAGCTAATGCACTGACCACTTTTGTTCTATTTTTAGGGTTACTGTGATAAGTTGTGCATTAAGGGAATTTTGTATTAGGTGACAGAACTAGGTAGGGCAAGGAGAACATACAGCAATTATGCAAGACTACTCATTACTTCTTAAATGTCTTTGCACTAACTGCAATCTGATTACCACATGCTAAAGCAAGGGGTAATGCATGACTAGCAACAGAAAATGCCGTGTAACATTTACAGCTACCTCACATTAATTTTCTGTCTTAAGCCACTGTAACTGCAAAATCTAATGTACTTTTAGAATGTAAGAATAGCCATGCTGGGTCAGACCAATAGTATATCTAGCCCAATATCCTGTTTCCAAAGGTGGCCAATCCAGGTCACAAGTAGCTAGCAAAAACCCACATAGTAGCAACATTCCATGCTACCAATTCCTGGGCAAACAGTGGCTTCCTCTCATGACTGTCTCAATAACAGACTATGGACTTTTCTTCCAAGAACTTATCCAACCTTTTTTTTAAAACTCAAATATGCTAAATGCTGTTACCAAATCCTCAAGCAATGAGCTCCAAAGCTCCGGCAGGAGGGAATGGACATCCCCCCTGCCAGGGGAATTCTCTGGGGAGTTTGGGGGTTCTGACGGGAGAGAGTGGTCATCCCTCCTACTAAATGAATTCATGTGGCAGTTCAGGGTTTCTGGCGAGAGGGAGTGGACATAGATTCCCTTGCCATAATCAGCTCAGCAGCCAAATCTATTTGAAACGTAGGCCAGTATTTTGCTGCCTACATTTCAGGCATCTGTCGCAGCCCTAGGCAGGAACCAAGGGCCACTTCCAGGCGAAACCATGCTCAAGCCCAGTCTTGGGCAAGCTTAAGTGTCCTGACGCATCTCCCTCAACCGTGACAAAATGCCTAGGTGGCCTGCCTCAGATTTTTTTGCAATCTGATTGGCTGGTTAGATAGCGGTAGGACTCCTCCCGCTGCCTACATTCGGGACGCTGTTTAAAGAATTTAGCCCATTATTCAAATTAGACATTTTCTACAAAACTTTGGAAATAAATACTGAAAGAATGAATTCCAAATAGATTCTATACTCTTGATGTACTTCCCACCACATTAGGTCATCAGGGTGCAGAAGTAGGAACTATCGTTTGATTTTCAGAGAAACATAAAAGCAGAATCCTCAATACGAGTGCCACTACTTCTACTATTTATTTCTACATTGCTACTAGACTCACCTCCCCCTCTCACCGTTCTCTATTTCTGTGGATAACACTATCCTTCTCCCTGTCTCGTCAGCTCACAACCTTGGGGTGATCTTTGACTCCTCTCTCTCCTTCCCTGTTCATATCCAACAAACCACCAAATCCTGTCGCTTCCTCTTCTATAATAATACCGAAATCTGTCCTCTTCTCTCTGAACACATTACCAAAACCCTTGTCCATGCTCTCATCACCTTGTGTTTAGACTACTGCAATATACTTTTCTCAGGCCTCCCGTGCACCCATCTCTCACCTCTTCAATCCATTCAAAATTCTGCTGCACAACTCATATTCTGTGAGAGCTGCTATTCTCACATTACCCCTCTCCTCAAGTTGCTTCATTAGCTCCACGTCCATTTCCAAATACAGTTTAAACTCCTCTTGCTGACCTACCTACAAGTGAATTTGCTCTGAAGCCCCCCCCCCTCCCCGTTATCTCTCCTCACTCATCTCCCCCTATGCTCCACGCCGTGATTTCCGCTCGTCGGGCAAGCCCCTCTTATCTGTACACTGTATCTTCAATTGCCAATTCCAGACTCCATCCCTTCTTTCTTGTGGTACTGTATGCCTGGAACAGGCTGCCTGAATCAATACATCATACTCCATCCCAAGCAGTATTCAAATCCCACTTTTTAAAAACTGTTTTCAACAACTCCCACTCACTGCTGTCAGATACCTATATCCACTGGATCATTTCCTCTACCGTAATCTCCCCAACCCTGAAATGTTCTGTCTAAATTAGATTGTAAGCTCTTCTGAGCAGGGACTGTCTTTTGTATGTTAAAATGTACAGCGCTGCGTATGCTTTTCAGCGCTAGAGAAATAATAAATAGTAGTACTAGACATATGAATACAGAAGATACAGTCCCTGCTCCACAAAGCTTATAACCTATTTAAGACAAAATAGGACAAATAAGGGATTAGAGTTTCATTTACTATGGGAATGGTTAAAACAACAAGGATACTGGGCCATTGGACATTAAGGAAGCAGGTTGAGACTTGGGCCTGGATTTGTTGTGACATTTCTCATGTGGAGAGGTACATCTGAGAACTGTCAATTAGAGAATGACACGGTGACAAAATTCATCACCATTCCCGTCCCCACGAATAACAGCGGGAAATAAACCCATATCATTTTCTAGTGTCTATTTCATCCTCTGTCCTTCTACACCAGCATTCTTCAGAGCAAAGCTTGCGGGTCAGTGGTTGTGGCCATTCATACTCTGATTCTTCCCTCTTTCCTTAAAGAATGACATGAAGATGATTTCCCGTGGTTATCCGCAGGGACGGGAACGGTGATGAATTTTGTCACCGTGTCATTCTCTACTGTCAATGTAAAAATGGTACTGAAAAAAAAAAAAAAAACAGCACCACAGCGATTAAGTACAGAGAAAGAAAATGTCCCAAAGAAGAACACTGACGCACATCAACAGTGGTAGACCATACGTAAAAAAAAAAAATACAACCAACCACCGCAATTGGAGAGATAAACAGAAACCCAAGACAAAGCCCCAAATAAGGACAACGTGGTGAGGCAAGCAGCGAATAGGTCAGAGAAAAAGCCCCTGGATCTGGCCAGGAACAGGTCACTGGAGCCTTTGGCAAGGGCTGTTTCTGTAGAATGTAGAAGGCAAAAAGCACCAGAGGCTCCAAACACTTGGATGCAAAAGGGAGAATGAAACAATACTTGTTAACCTTTTCCTATCGCGTGTCCCCGACAGTTAATACGATGGGACAGTCAAAGCGACATGACCGTAAATGCCACCCGAAGACGCAGGGGAGCCTCGGAGGACATTAGAAACTTCCGTCCGCGCGCCCGCCCCCCCTCCCCCTACAATATTCCCCGCTCTCTCCGAACCCCCACTCCCCCCCCCCCCCGAGCCCCACTTTCCTTTTCTCTAGTGTTCTAGTACACCCCGCTTCCTGCCGGTAATACGAGGGCCCTAAGCTACCGCCTCAGCCTGTTTACCTTCCGCCACGGGCCAGGAACTTCCCGGCAGCACCTTCTCTGTGACGTCACGACCCCTTTAAAGATCATCAGACCTCTTCCGCGAAAGAGCCTCGGCGTGAACGTGCGTGAGATTAGGCCGTACGAGGGACGCCGCGGCTTCAGCCAATAAGAGAAACGAAAAGAGCCGCGAACTGGTAGAGTGGAGGAGGTGTACGACGTCGGTGGGAGTGGCGTCTTCTGACTAGCTTAGTGAGACTCTGAAGTAGGCTTGCTACTTTCAGGAAACACCAAGCTATAAAATTGTTTTGTTTTTGTTTTTTTTATATATATATTTATTGAATTTTCAATATAATCAAGCATAACTTGTACAGAAAGGAAATCCAGCAAGAAAGTTAGTAATTAAACATAAAACATAAAAAAAAACCCCATCAAATATAAGCTTAATCTCTACTCAAGTCATCAAATAGGATCCAAGGTGGATGATGGGCAAGTAATAATAAGAAAAATTAAATTGGATAAATGTACTAGTAGACTGAAATAATACACCTTTTTCTTAAACTAAGCACTCATGTTCCGTCTTTCTCCAAACATGAAGTTGATAGAAAGGTTGTCAGTTGAAATGGCTCAAAGAAGACAAATTTATGTGAACGATAATTAATTACACATTTACATGGATGTCGCAAATAAAATGTAGCCCCTAGAGCCATAACACCAGGTTTCCTTAACAAAAATTCACATCTCCTTCGCTGGGTCTCCTTGGCCAAATCTGGAAACATCTGTATTTTACAACCTAAAAATTATTTTTGTTTATTTTTAAAGAAAAGTCTCAACAACCAGTTTTTATCTGGCGCGAGCGCTACTGTTAAAAGTAAAGTTGCTGGTTCCGCCAATTCTTTATCAGATGTTTCCAGAATATTAGATATTCTGTTGTTGTTGTTGTTGCTGTTGCAGTTTCTTATTTAGAAGATAGTAAACTTGTGTAATGGTGGTAAGCTCCAATATTTCCATCTTGTAACGCTTGTTTTTAAGATACAATCCTTACAACACTGAATAAAAGTTCTGTTTGGACATTTTAGAAAGCTCAGTGGTGGTTTGTTTGAGGGGTTTTTTTTTGCCGTGAAACACAATAGTCACCCATAAAAATAGTGCTTTAGAAAGTAATAAGATCCATGCATGCCCCTCAACATTTTGATGTCCTTCGTTACAAAGTGAAAAAAAATGAGTAGCTCCGTTCCATAAAAGGAGGAAGATAAGACGCCCATTCATTAAATTTCCAGCCAAAGAAATACTGGGGAGAAACACTGGGACTCATGCAAGGAGCGCCACGACAGAAAAGAAACACAGCACCATACCATACTAAATTTTAAAATAGAATTGGTCTGCAAAAAGTTTCAAGTTAGGAGCTTTCACTGCAGTGGAATTGTGTTTTTCATACAATGTATTTCTGTTTCTGTAGTTTTGGAATTACTGGCAAGGTATATATAGGGTTACAGCTCTGAACTCTCTAAATTCTTAGATGGCATTGAGAGGACCCCTGCTGGAAACCTGGTGCCTTTTCTTGTCTTCAGTCTGAATAATCCTCTCAGCCACCAGCAGGTGGTGAGCAAAATCCAGGGATGCAAAGACAAAATGCAGGAGCTGATGATTCAGACCTAAATATCAAATAAATGTCTAGTGTTTCTGTCATTTCTCCTTTCCTTTTTGGACTAACCTTTTGTCCCATTACGCACTCGGATAAGGACCAGTCCAGAGAGCTGGGCTGCTGCCTATTAATTTCTAAAGCACCTTCGATTGTGCTTGTACTTAACATTTTCCAACAAAATTTCTTTTTGAAAAGACAAGAATGTTTGATCTAGATGGCTCTCATTCAACTCTGATTTCTTCTTTGAAGCTCAAGGAGAGTCTTTCATTTGATTTTCTTAATGAAGAAAAATAATAGTGAAAGCAATATCTTTCCTAAAAGGAAGGAGGCTGGGTCTCACTGTCTTACCCAGGCTGCACTGCACCATCTATTCACAGGTGCAATCCCACTACTGCTGAGTATGGGGGCTTTGACCTGCTCTGTTTCCAGCCTGGGCCGGTTCACCCCTCATTACACAACCTGGGGCTCCTGGGCTCCCCCAGAAACCCCATGTTGATACCCAGCTTAGTGTGGACACCTGCTCAGCATAGCTTGAGACGATGCAGAATCCCCCAAGCTCAAGCAATCCACCAACCTCAGCCTCCCCAGATGCAGGGATTACAGGCCCACGCCACAGAGCCCAGCTACTTTGCTTAGGATTTCACTGGGCTAAAACTCTTATCTGGGTGTGACATCACTGCACAGCTGATTCCTCAGACTGTGCTGCAAATACACATCACTACCTACCTCAAGACTTCCAGCTCTTTGTTCTTCCAAGGGACAGACAGGAAAAGAGCAACAAATGACGCTCACTGTTCTGGGATTTTAGATTGAAAGGATTGTTTTCAAGACCATTAGGTCCAGATGCATGAAGCTCTGCCCACCTGTTAAAAAACCTGCGTTGATGTTGTTTTACTGGGCAGTGCTCAGCACAAATAGCATGCAATTTAGATGCACATTATTTCTGCTGAGCAGCCCAGTAAAAGGGAAAGAACTGTGCAAAGCAGCACATCTCCCTGGTATCAAACCCACAGCCTTTAGCTGGCAAGGCAAGTGCTCTAACCCTTCAAATACTCTCCACACTGCACTGAGTTACTTGTGCTGGAGCTCTGATAAGCAGGAGCAGGAGCAGCAAAAAAAAAAAAAAAAAAGTCTGGAAGAGCTTTTCTTTGCTGGTTCACCAAACCTCAAGCAGAGGAGGAGTGGTTACAGCTTCTGCATCAACAGCCTCAGGCTGTGGGTTTGATCCTGAGCAAAAGCTTTAGAGTGTTTTCAACAAACACAACTGCAGTATTATGTCCCATGCCTAACAACTGCATTCTGCTCATAGATTTGGGACAGACACACCAGCAGCTCCAGACCTCCTGTAAAATTTTACCCGGTAAGAGGTGGGCATTTCCTTTTAGGAATCACAAGGAGTGCTCATTGAAATATTGTTGTTGTGGATGCCAAACACTGAGGGATAGTAGCATGGGACATCCTGTTACCTACACCCCCAATGTTTCAGCTCTAGTGCGACCTGGAGCTTAACATTTGAAAAGGAAGAGGGATAAACTTGTACAAATGGCTACTGTTGTAAGAGGAGAGATTTCAGTGACAGAAGGAACTGACAAACAAAGAGAACAAAAAGAGAGATAAAAACTCTGTGGAGAAATAAAAACGACGAGACGGGAGAGCAGCAGAAATATGAGACTTGGGAAAGGAAGAGAATACGGATAGTGGACACTGGGGAAACTAGAAAGAAGATCTGTAATGCTGAAGATAAAGAGAAGGAATAATAAAGGGTGACGTATAATGAAATATACAAATGTTAAGAGCAGAAGTTTCATTGAGTGGGAAAGAAGAGGAAATTTGTAGTGAAGGGAGAGAGCTGAAGAAGGAGAAAGAAAAAAGTAGAAGAGCAAGGATGGGATTGGGGTAGCAATAAGGCTGAGAAGGTAGAGGAGATTTGAAGATAGGATAAATGAAGGGGGAGTGAAGAGCAGAGAGCTAAAGATGAATCTGTATGTTCTCAATAAGAAGAAAGAGATTCACTGAAGTGGGAATAGAAGACCAAGAGGAGGCAAAAGATACAACTTTCAGGGGTACTGTTGGGTAAGTGGTGACTTTAAGAGTGAGAGAAATGTTGTGGGTTCAAGGGGATGAGGAGATAGAGGCAAGTGAATAGCTTCTAATGGAAGATAAAGATTTAGAGGCAAACGATGGCAGATAAAGGACAGATGGACCCCAACTGTAGCACCCACTCGCTAAGAGATCCCACGTGCTTGTCCCATGCTTTCCTGAGTTCAGACACAGTCTGTATCTCCACCACCTCTACCGGGAAACTGTTCCCCGTATCTACCACCCTTTCTATAAAATAGAATTTCCTTAGATTACTCCTGAGCCTATCACCTCTTAACTTCTGCTACTACTATTACTAGTTATCATCTCCATAGCGATGCTAGATGTATGCAGTGCTGTACATCAAACCATTCAAGAATCAGCCCCTGCTCATGCGAACGTTCAATCTAGTCAAACATGACAAGCCCCATCTCAATCTCCTTCTCATAACCCTAATCTCTGCATCTCCACTCCCATCTCTTTCTCAAGTCCCCTGACTCATCTCCCAGTGTCCCACTTTCATGTAATCCTATTATCCCTTTAAACCTCACTCCGTCTCTCTCTCTACTCCCTCCATCCCTAATATGGATCCAGACTTCCTCAGACTCAGAGATGCCAAGTTACCCAGTTCCAGGTTGAGGATGTTTTACCAGTCCTGATTTGGCAGTGTGGGGTTTGTATGTCTAATCCTGTCCATTGAAATCAGTGCTACATGTTCCATAATACATGGCATCTTTGCAGGCTCAGTCTCTCTCAAAACTTTTACACTCAGCCCAAACCCTTCACTTTCCCAACTGTCACCTAAGCACTGCACAGAAAGTAGGTCCCTGAGGAGACTTTTGTGCAGCCAACCAGCTTCATGACCTAGGATTCTATAGAAGACCCATGTATACGGAAAGCCAGCCTAGTATCCAAGTGGCCCAAAACTCATTAAATAATTAACTAAATACAGTTTCTATTTGCATTTAAACACAATATATCAGGTCAAAAGCAGGTTCTTATCTGAATTATGTAAACATCCAATTTTTCAGAATTCCATATTAACCAAAAACGCTGTGTAATGTTCTTCAGCGTTCAGCACATCAAAACTGTACCACTAGTTCATAGCATATCTATAAACTTTTATTTTTAATATTTCCACAGCTTCAGAACTAAATCATTTTAAATCCACTTGCTGTGTCAGTCCCAGTATCCTTTTGCCTTACTGGCCATGCAGGAATTTTTTTGTATGTGCTGTTTTGTAGGCTTCTTAGGGCTTCCTCCACCCTCCCCTGAGCTCCCCAGAATCATCCAGGGCAATCAACTCTGTGATCATGCATGTAGGATGTCAGATCATGCCATTTTTAGCACACCGCGGACACTTCGAATCTGCTAGAACCTAGGCATCCTCCTACCCCTGTTGCCATTTAATTCAATTAATTTTGGCCCCTTTTTATCAAGCCGCCTTAGGGTTTTTTTCTCATCGCCGGCCACTGCGGTATGAATGTAGGAGCTTTTACTGCAGTGGAATTGTGTTTTTCATACAATGTATTTCTGTTTCTGTAGTTTTGGAATTCTTGGCAAGGTATATATAGGGTTACAGCTCTGAACTCTCTAAATTCTTAGATGGCATTGAGAGGACCCCTGCTGGAAACGTGGTGCCTTTTCTTGTCTTCAGGCTGAACAATCCTCTCAGCCACCAGCAGGTGGTGAGCAAAATCCAGGGATGCAAAGACAAAATGCAGGAACTGATGATTCAGACCTAAATATCAAATAAATGTCTAGTGTTTCTGTCATTTCTCCTTTCCTTTTTGGACTAACCTTTTGTCCCATTATGCACTCGGATAAGGACCAATCCAGAGAGCTGGGCTGCTGCCTATTAATTTCTAAAGCACCTTCGATTGTAATTGTACTTAACATTTTCCAACAAAATTTCTTTTTGAAAAGACAAGAATGTTTGATCTAGATGGCTCTCATTCAACTCTGATTTCTTCTTTGAAGCTCAAGGAGAGTCTTTCATTTGATTTTCTTAATGAAGAAAAATATTAGTGAAAGCAATGTCTTTCCTAAAAGGAAAGAGGCTGGGTCTCACTGTCTTACCCAGGCTGCACTGCACCATCTATTCACAGGTGCAATCCCACTACTGCTGAGTATGGGGGCTTTGACCTGCTCTGTTTCCAGCCTGGGCCGGTTCACCCCTCATTACACAACCTGGGGCTCCTGGGCTCTCCCAGAAACCCCATGTTGATACCCAGCTTAGTGTGGACACCTGCTCAGCATAGCTTGATACAATGCAGAATCCCCCAAGCTCAAGCAATCCACCAGCCTCAGCCTCCCCAGATGCAGGGATTACAGGCCCACACCACAGAGCCCAGCTACTTTGCTTAGGATCTCACTGGGCTAAAACTCTTATCTGGGTGTGACATCACTGCACAGCTGATTCCTCAGACTGTGCTGCAAATACACATCACTACCTACCTCAAGACTTCCAGCTCTTTGTTCTTCCAAGGGACAGACAGGAAAAGAGCAACAAATGACGCTCACTGTTCTGGGATTTTAGATTGAAAGGATTGTTTTCAAGACCATTAGGTCCAGATGCATGAAGCTCTGGGAACCTAGTAAAAAAATACTGCATTGATGTTGTTTTACTGGGCAGTGCTCAGCACAAATAGCATGCAAGATAGATGCATATTATTTCTGCTGAGCAGTCCAGTAAAAGGGGAAGAATTGTGCAAAGCAGCACATCTCCCTGGTATCAAACCCACAGCCTTTGGCTGGCAAGCAAGTGCTCTAACCCTTCAAATACTCTCCACACTGCACAGAATTGCTTGTGCTGGAGCTCTGATAAGAAGGAGCAGGAGCAGGAGCAGCAAAAAAAAAAAAAGTCTGGAAGAGCTTTTCTTTGCTGGTTCACCAAACCTCAAGCAGAGGAGGAGTGGTTACAGCTTCTGCATCAACAGCCTCAGGCTGTGGGTTTGATCCTGAGCAAAAGCTTTAGAGTGTTTTCAACAAACACAACTGCAGTATTATGTCCCATGCCTAACAACTGCATTCTGCTCATAGATTTGGGACAGACACACCAGCAGCTCCAGACCTCCTGTAAAATTTTACCCGGTAAGAGGTGGGCATTTCCTTTTAGGAATCACAAGGAGTGCTCATTGAAATATTGTTGTTGTGGATGCCAAACACTGAGGGATAGTAGCATGGGACATCCTGTTACCTACACCCCCAATGTTTCAGCTCTAGTGCGACCTGGAGCTTAACATTTGAAAAGGAAGAGGGATAAACTTGTACAAATGGCTACTGTTGTAAGAGGAGAGATTTCAGTGACAGAAGGAACTGACAAACAAAGAGAACAAAAAGAGAGATAAAAACTCTGTGGAGAAATAAAAACGACGAGACGGGAGAGCAGCAGAAATATGAGACTTGGGAAAGGAAGAGAATACGGATAGTGGACACTGGGGAAACTAGAAAGAAGATCTGTAATGCTGAAGATAAAGAGAAGGAATAATAAAGGGTGACGTATAATGAAATATACAAATGTTAAGAGCAGAAGTTTCATTGAGTGGGAAAGAAGAGGAAATTTGTAGTGAAGGGAGAGAGCTGAAGAAGGAGAAAGAAAAAAGTAGAAGAGCAAGGATGGGATTGGGGTAGCAATAAGGCTGAGAAGGTAGAGGAGATTTGAAGATAGGATAAATGAAGGGGGAGTGAAGAGCAGAGAGCTAAAGATGAATCTGTATGTTCTCAATAAGAAGAAAGAGATTCACTGAAGTGGGAATAGAAGACCAAGAGGAGGCAAAAGATACAACTTTCAGGGGTACTGTTGGGTAAGTGGTGACTTTAAGAGTGAGAGAAATGTTGTGGGTTCAAGGGGATGAGGAGATAGAGGCAAGTGAATAGCTTCTAATGGAAGATAAAGATTTAGAGGCAAACGATGGCAGATAAAGGACAGATGGACCCCAACTGTAGCACCCACTCGCTAAGAGATCCCACGTGCTTGTCCCATGCTTTCCTGAGTTCAGACACAGTCTGTATCTCCACCACCTCTACCGGGAAACTGTTCCCCGTATCTACCACCCTTTCTATAAAATAGAATTTCCTTAGATTACTCCTGAGCCTATCACCTCTTAACTTCTGCTACTACTATTACTAGTTATCATCTCCATAGCGATGCTAGATGTATGCAGTGCTGTACATCAAACCATTCAAGAATCAGCCCCTGCTCATGCGAACGTTCAATCTAGTCAAACATGACAAGCCCCATCTCAATCTCCTTCTCATAACCCTAATCTCTGCATCTCCACTCCCATCTCTTTCTCAAGTCCCCTGACTCATCTCCCAGTGTCCCACTTTCATGTAATCCTATTATCCCTTTAAACCTCACTCCGTCTCTCTCTCTACTCCCTCCATCCCTAATATGGATCCAGACTTCCTCAGACTCAGAGATGCCAAGTTACCCAGTTCCAGGTTGAGGATGTTTTACCAGTCCTGATTTGGCAGTGTGGGGTTTGTATGTCTAATCCTGTCCATTGAAATCAGTGCTACATGTTCCATAATACATGGCATCTTTGCAGGCTCAGTCTCTCTCAAAACTTTTACACTCAGCCCAAACCCTTCACTTTCCCAACTGTCACCTAAGCACTGCACAGAAAGTAGGTCCCTGAGGAGACTTTTGTGCAGCCAACCAGCTTCATGCACTAGGATTCTATAGAAGACCCATGTATACGGAAAGCCAGCCTAGTATCCAAGTGGCCCAAAACTCATTAAATAATTAACTAAATACAGTTTCTATTTGCATTTAAACACAATATATCAGGTCAAAAGCAGGTTCTTATCCGAATTATGTAAACATCCAATTTTTCAGAATTCCATATTAACCAAAAACGCTGTGTAATGTTCTTCAGCGTTCAGCACATCAAAACTGTACCACTAGTTCATAGCATATCTCTAAACTTATATTTTTAATATTTTCTCAGCTTCAGAACTAAATCATTTTAAATCCACTTGCTGTGTCAGTCCCAGTATCCTTTTGCCTTACTGGCCATGCAGGAATTTTTTTGTATGTTCTGTTTTGTAGGCTTCTTAGGGCTTCCTCCACCCTCCCCTGAGCTCCCCAGAATCATCCAGGGCAATCAACTCTATGATCATGCATGTAGGATGTCAGATCATGACATTTTTAGCACACCGCGGACACTTCGAATCTGCTAGAACCTAGGCATCCTCCTACCCCTGTTGCCATTTAATTCAATTAATTTTGGCCCCTTTTTACCAAGCCGCCTTAGGGTTTTTTCTCATCGCCGGCCACTGCGGTATGAATGTAGGAGCTTTTACTGCAGTGGAATTGTGTTTTTCATACAATGTATTTCTGTTTCTGTAGTTTTGGAATTCTTGGCAAGGTGTATATAGGGTTACAGCTCTGAACTCTCTAAATTCTTAGATGGCATTGAGAGGACCCCTGCTGGAAACGTGGTGCCTTTTCTTGTCTTCAGTCTTAATAATCCTCTCAGCCACCAGCAGGTGGTGAGCAAAACCCAGGGATGCAAAGACAAAATGCAGGAGCTGATGATTCAGACCTAAATATCAAATAAATGTCTAGTGTTTCTGTCATTTCTCCTTTTCTTTTCGGACTAACCTTTTGTCCCATTATGCACTCGGATAAGGACCAATCCAGAGAGCTGGGCTGCTGCCTATTAATTTCTAAAGCACCTTCGATTGTAATTGTACTTAACATTTTCCAACAAAATTTCTTTTTGAAAAGACAAGAATGTTTGATCTAGATGGCTCTCATTCAACTCTGATTTCTTCTTTGAAGCTCAAGGAGAGTCTTTAATTTGATTTTCTTAATGAAGAAAAATATTAGTGAAAGCAATGTCTTTCCTAAAAGGAAAGAGGCTGGGTCTCACTGTCTTACCCAGGCTGCACTGCACCATCTATTCACAGGTGCAATCCCACTACTGCTGAGTATGGGGGCTTTGACCTGCTCTGTTTCCAGCCTGGGCCGGTTCACCCCTCATTACACAACCTGGGGCTCCTGGGCTCTCCCAGAAACCCCATGTTGATACCCAGCTTAGTGTGGACACCTGCTCAGCATAGCTTGATACAATGCAGAATCCCCCAAGCTCAAGCAATCCACCAGCCTCAGCCTCCCCAGATGCAGGGATTACAGGCCCACGCCACAGAGCCCAGCTACTTTGCTTAGGATCTCACTGGGCTAAAACTCTTATCTGGGTGTGACATCACTGCACAGCTGATTCCTCAGACTGTGCTGCAAATACACATCACTACCTACCTCAAGACTTCCAGCTCTTTGTTCTTCCAAGGGACAGACAGGAAAAGAGCAACAAATGACGCTCACTGTTCTGGGATTTTAGATTGAAAGGATTGTTTTCAAGACCATTAGGTCCAGATGCATGAAGCTCTGGGAACCTAGTAAAAAAATACTGCATTGATGTTGTTTTACTGGGCAGTGCTCAGCACAAATAGCATGCAAGATAGATGCATATTATTTCTGCTGAGCAGTCCAGTAAAAGGGGAAGAATTGTGCAAAGCAGCACATCTCCCTGGTATCAAACCCACAGCCTTTGGCTGGCAAGCAAGTGCTCTAACCCTTCAAATACTCTCCACACTGCACAGAATTGCTTGTGCTGGAGCTCTGATAAGAAGGAGCAGGAGCAGGAGCAGGAGCAGGAGCAGCAAAAAAAAAAAAAGTCTGGAAGAGCTTTTCTTTGCTGGTTCACCAAACCTCAAGCAGAGGAGGAGTGGTTACAGCTTCTGCATCAACAGCCTCAGGCTGTGGGTTTGATCCTGAGCAAAAGCTTTAGAGTGTTTTCAACAAACACAACTGCAGTATTATGTCCCATGCCTAACAACTGCATTCTGCTCATAGATTTGGGACAGACACACCAGCAGCTCCAGACCTCCTGTAAAATTTTACCCGGTAAGAGGTGGGCATTCCCTTTTAGGAATCACAAGGAGTGCTCATTGAAATATTGTTGTTGTGGATGCCAAACACTGAGGGATAGTAGCATGGGACATCCTGTTACCTACACCCCCAATGTTTCAGCTCTAGTGCGACCTGGAGCTTAACATTTGAAAAGGAAGAGGGATAAACTTGTACAAATGGCTACTGTTGTAAGAGGAGAGATTTCAGTGACAGAAGGAACTGACAAACAAAGAGAACAAAAAGAGAGATAAAAACTCTGTGGAGAAATAAAAACGACGAGACGGGAGAGCAGCAGAAATATGAGACTTGGGAAAGGAAGAGAATACGGATAGTGGACACTGGGGAAACTAGAAAGAAGATCTGTAATGCTGAAGATAAAGAGAAGGAATAATAAAGGGTGACGTATAATGAAATATACAAATGTTAAGAGCAGAAGTTTCATTGAGTGGGAAAGAAGAGGAAATTTGTAGTGAAGGGAGAGAGCTGAAGAAGGAGAAAGAAAAAAGTAGAAGAGCAAGGATGGGATTGGGGTAGAAATAAGGCTGAGAAGGTAGAGGAGATTTGAAGATAGGATAAATGAAGGGGGAGTGAAGAGCAGAGAGCTAAAGATGAATCTGTATGTTCTCAATAAGAAGAAAGAGATTCACTGAAGTGGGAATAGAAGACCAAGAGGAGGCAAAAGATACAACTTTCAGGGGTACTGTTGGGTAAGTGGTGACTTTAAGAGTGAGAGAAATGTTGTGGGTTCAAGGGGATGAGGAGATAGAGGCAAGTGAATAGTTTCTAATGGAAGATAAAGATTTAGAGGCAAACGATGGCAGATAAAGGACAGATGGACCCCAACTGTAGCACCCACTCGCTAAGAGATCCCACGTGCTTGTCCCATGCTTTCCTGAGTTCAGACACAGTCTGTATCTCCACCACCTCTACCGGGAAACTGTTCCACGTATCTACCACCCTTTCTTTAAAATAGAATTTCCTTAGATTACTCCTGAGCCTATCACCTCTTAACTTCTGCTACTACTATTACTAGTTATCATCTCCATAGCGATGCTAGATGTATGCAGTGCTGTACATCAAACCATTCAAGAATCAGCCCCTGCTCATGCGAACGTTCAATCTAGTCAAACATGACAAGCCCCATCTCAATCTCCTTCTCATAACCCTAATCTCTGCAACTCCACTCCCATCTTTCTCAAGTCCCCAGACTCATCTCCCAGTGTCCCACTTTCATGTAATCCTATTATCCCTTTAAACCTCACTCCGTCTCTCTCTCTACTCCCTCCATCCCTAATATGGATCCAGACTTCCTCAGACTCAGAGATGCCAAGTTACCAAGTTCCAGGTTGAGGATGTTTTACCAGTCCTGAATTGGCAGTGTGGGGTTTTTTATGTCTAATCCTGTTCATTGAAATCAGTGCCACATGTTCCATAATACATGGCATCTTTGCAGGCTCGGTCTCTCTCAGAACTTTTACACTCAGTCCAAACCCTTCACTTTCCCAACTGTCACCTCAGCACTGCACAGAAAGTAGGTCCCTGAGGAGACTTTTGTGCAGCCAACCAGCTTCATGCACTAGGATTCTATAGAAGACCCATGTATACGGAAAGCCAGCCTAGTATCCAAGTGGCCCAAAACTCATTAAATAATTAACTAAATACAGTTTCTATTTGCATTTAAACACAATATATCAGGTCAAAAGCAGGTTCTTATCCGAATTATGTAAACATCCAATTTTTCAGAATTCCATATTAACCAAAAACGCTGTGTAATGTTCTTCAGCGTTCAGCACATCAAAACTGTACCACTAGTTCATAGCATATCTCTAAACTTATATTTTTAATATTTCCACAGCTTCAGAACTAAATCATTTTAAATCCACTTGCTGTGTCAGTCCCAGTATCCTTTTGCCTTACTGGCCATGCAGGAATTTTTTTGTATGTTCTGTTTTGTAGGCTTCTTAGGGCTTCCTCCACCCTCCCCTGAGCTCCCCAGAATCATCCAGGGCAATCAACTCTATGATCATGCATGTAGGATGTCAGATCATGACATTTTTAGCACACCGCGGACACTTCGAATCTGCTAGAACCTAGGCATCCTCCTACCCCTGTTGCCATTTAATTCAATTAATTTTGGCCCCTTTTTACCAAGCCGCCTTAGGGTTTTTTCTCATCGCCGGCCACTGCGGTATGAATGTAGGAGCTTTTACTGCAGTGGAATTGTGTTTTTCATACAATGTATTTCTGTTTCTGTAGTTTTGGAATTCTTGGCAAGGTGTATATAGGGTTACAGCTCTGAACTCTCTAAATTCTTAGATGGCATTGAGAGGACCCCTGCTGGAAACGTGGTGCCTTTTCTTGTCTTCAGTCTTAATAATCCTCTCAGCCACCAGCAGGTGGTGAGCAAAACCCAGGGATGCAAAGACAAAATGCAGGAGCTGATGATTCAGACCTAAATATCAAATAAATGTCTAGTGTTTCTGTCATTTCTCCTTTTCTTTTCGGACTAACCTTTTGTCCCATTATGCACTCGGATAAGGACCAATCCAGAGAGCTGGGCTGCTGCCTATTAATTTCTAAAGCACCTTCGATTGTAATTGTACTTAACATTTTCCAACAAAATTTCTTTTTGAAAAGACAAGAATGTTTGATCTAGATGGCTCTCATTCAACTCTGATTTCTTCTTTGAAGCTCAAGGAGAGTCTTTCATTTGATTTTCTTAATGAAGAAAAATATTAGTGAAAGCAATGACTTTTCTAAAAGGAAGGAGGCTGGGTCTCACTGTCTTACCCAGGCTGCACTGCACCATCTATTCACAGGTGCAATCCCACTACTGCTGAGTATGGGGGCTTTGACCTGCTCTGTTTCCAGCCTGGGCTGGTTCACCCCTCATTACACAACCTGGGGCTCCTGGACTCCCCCAGAAACCCCATGTTGATACCCAGCTTAGTGTGGACACATGCTCAGCATAGCTTGCTACAATGCAGAAACCCCCAAGCTCAAGCAATCCACCAGTATCAGCCTCCCCAGATACAGGGATTACAGGCCCACGCCACAGAGCCCAGCTACTTTGCTTAGGATCTCACTGGGCTAAAACTCTTATCTGGGTGTGACATCACTGCACAGCTGATTCCTCAGACTGTGCTACAAATACACATCACTACCAACCTCAAGACTTCCAGCTCTTTGTTCTTCCAAGGGACAGACAGGAAAAGAGCAACAAATGACGCTCACTGTTCTGGGATTTTAGATTGAAAGGATTGTTTTCAAGATCAGATGCATGAAGCTCTGGCAACCTGTTAAAAAACCTGCGTTGATGTTGTTTTACTGGGCAGTGCTCAGCACAAATAGCATGCAAGATAGATGCACATTATTTCTGCTGAGCAGTCCAGTAAAAGGGAAAGAACTGTGCAAAGCAGCACATCTCCCTGGTATCAAACCCACAACCTTTAGCTGGCAAGGCAAGTGCTCTAACCCTTCAAATACTCTCCACACTGCACAGAATTGCTTGTGCTGGAGCTCTGATAAGAAGGAGCAGGAGCAGCAAAAAAAAAAAAAGTATGGAAGAGCTTTTCTTTGCTGGTTCACCAAACCTCAAGCAGAGGAGGAGTGGTTACAGCTTCTGCATCAGCAGCCTCAGGCTGTGGGTTTGATCCTGAGCAAAAGCTTTAGAGTGTTTTCAACAAACACAACTGCAGTATTATGTCCCATGCCTAACAACTGCATTCTGCTCATAGATTTGGGACAGACACACCAGCAGCTCCAGACCTCCTGTAAAATTTTACCCGGTAAGAGGTGGGCATTCCCTTTTAGGAATCACGAGGAGTGCTCATTGAAATATTGTTGTTGTGGATGCCAAACACTAAGGGATAGTAGCATGGGACATCCTGTTACCTACACCCCCAATGTTTCAGCTCTCGTGCGACCTGGAGCTTAACATTTGAAAAGGAAGAGGGATAAACTTGTACAAATGGCTACTGTTGTAAGAGGAGAGATTTCAGTGACAGAAGGAACTGACAAACAAAGAGAACAAAAAGAGAGAGAAAAACTCTGTGGAGAAATAAAAGCGACGAGACGGGAGAGCAGCAGAAATATGAGACTTGGGAAAGGAAGAGAATACGGATAGTGGACACTGGGGAAACTAGAAAGAAGATCTGTAATGCTGAAGATAAAGAGAAGGAATAATAAAGGGTGACGTATAATGAAATATACAAATGTTAAGAGCAGAAGTTTCATTGAGTGGGAAAGAAGAGGAAATTTGTAGTGAAGGGAGAGAGCTGAAGAAGGAGAAAGAAAAAAGTAGAAGAGCAAGGATGGGATTGGGGTAGCAATAAGGCTGAGAAGGTAGAGGAGATTTGAAGATAGGATAAATGAAGGGGGAGTGAAGAGCAGAGAGCTAAAGATGAATCTGTATGCTCTCAATAAGAAGAAAGAGATTCACTGAAGTGGGAATAGAAGACTAAGAGGAGGCAAAAGATACAACTTTCAGGGGTACTGTTGGGTAAGTGGTGACTTTAAGAGTGAGAGAAATGTTGTGGGTTCAAGGGGATGAGGAGATAGAGGCAAGTGAATAGCTTCTAATGGAAGATAAAGATTTAGAGGCAAACGATGGCAGATAAAGGACAGATGGACCCCAACTGTAGCACCCACTCGCTAAGAGATCCCACGTGCTTGTCCCATGCTTTCCTGAGTTCAGACACAGTCTGTATCTCCACCACCTCTACCGGGAAACTGTTCCCCGTATCTACCACCCTTTCTATAAAATAGAATTTCCTTAGATTACTCCTGAGCCTATCACCTCTTAACTTCTGCTACTACTATTACTAGTTATCATCTCCATAGCGATGCTAGATGTATGCAGTGCTGTACATCAAACCATTCAAGAATCAGCCCCTGCTCATGCGAACGTTCAATCTAGTCAAACATGACAAGCCCCATCTCAATCTCCTTCTCATAACCCTAATCTCTGCATCTCCACTCCCATCTCTTTCTCAAGTCCCCTGACTCATCTCCCAGTGTCCCACTTTCATGTAATCCTATTATCCCTTTAAACCTCACTCCGTCTCTCTCTCTACTCCCTCCATCCCTAATATGGATCCAGACTTCCTCAGACTCAGAGATGCCAAGTTACCCAGTTCCAGGTTGAGGATGTTTTACCAGTCCTGATTTGGCAGTGTGGGGTTTGTATGTCTAATCCTGTCCATTGAAATCAGTGCTACATGTTCCATAATACATGGCATCTTTGCAGGCTCAGTCTCTCTCAAAACTTTTACACTCAGCCCAAACCCTTCACTTTCCCAACTGTCACCTAAGCACTGCACAGAAAGTAGGTCCCTGAGGAGACTTTTGTGCAGCCAACCAGCTTCATGCACTAGGATTCAATAGAAGACCCATGTATACGGAAAGCCAGCCTAGTATCCAAGTGGCCCAAAACTCATTAAATAATTAACTAAATACAGTTTCTAATTGCATTTAAACACAATATATCAGGTCAAAAGCAGGTTCTTATCTGAATTATGTAAACATCCAATTTTTCAGAATTCCATATTAACCAAAAACGCTGTGTAATGTTCTTCAGCGTTCAGCACATCAAAACTGTACCACTAGTTCATAGCATATCTATAAACTTTTATTTTTAATATTTCCACAGCTTCAGAACTAAATCATTTTAAATCCACTTGCTGTGTCAGTCCCAGTATCCTTTTGCCTTACTGGCCATGCAGGAATTTTTTTGTATGTGCTGTTTTGTAGGCTTCTTAGGGCTTCCTCCACCCTCCCCTGAGCTCCCCAGAATCATCCAGGGCAATCAACTCTGTGATCATGCATGTAGGATGTCAGATCATGCCATTTTTAGCACACCGCGGACACTTCGAATCTGCTAGAACCTAGGCATCCTCCTACCCCTGTTGCCATTTAATTCAATTAATTTTGGCCCCTTTTTATCAAGCCGCCTTAGGGTTTTTTTCTCATCGCCGGCCACTGCGGTATGAATGTAGGAGCTTTTACTGCAGTGGAATTGTGTTTTTCATACAATGTATTTCTGTTTCTGTAGTTTTGGAATTCTTGGCAAGGTATATATAGGGTTACAGCTCTGAACTCTCTAAATTCTTAGATGGCATTGAGAGGACCCCTGCTGGAAACCTGGTGCCTTTTCTTGTCTTCAGTCTGAATAATCCTCTCAGCCACCAGCAGGTGGTGAGCAAAATCCAGGGATGCAAAGACAAAATGCAGGAGCTGATGATTCAGACCTAAATATCAAATAAATGTCTAGTGTTTCTGTCATTTCTCCTTTCCTTTTTGGACTAACCTTTTGTCCCATTATGCACTCGGATAAAGGACCAGTCCAGAGAGCTGGGCTGCTGCCTATTAATTTCTAAAGCACCTTCGATTGTGATTGTACTTAACATTTTCCAACAAAATTTCTTTTTGAAAAGACAAGAATGTTTGATCTAGATGGCTCTCATTCAACTCTGATTTCTTCTTTGAAGCTCAAGGAGAGTCTTTCATTTGATTTTCTTAATGAAGAAAAATAATAGTGAAAGCAATGTCTTTCCTAAAAAGAAGGAGGCTGGGTCTCACTGTCTTACCCAGGCTGCACTGCACCATCTATTCACAGGTGCAATCCCACTACTGCTGAGTATGGGGGCTTTGACCTGCTCTGTTTCCAGCCTGGGCCGGTTCACCCCTCATTACACAACCTGGGGCTCCTGGGCTTCCCCAGAAACCCCATGTTGATACCCAGCTTAGTGTGGACACCTGCTCAGCATAGCTTGATACAATGCAGAAACCCCCAAGCTCAAGCAATCCACCAGCCTTTGCCTCCCCAGATGCAGGGATTACAGGCCCACGCCACAGAGCCCAGCTACTTTGCTTAGGATCTCACTGGGCTAAAACTCTTCTCTGGGTGTGACATCACTGCACAGCTGATTCCTCAGACTGTGCTGCAAATACACATCACTACCTACCTCAAGACTTCCAGCCCTTTGTTCTTCCAAGGGACAGACAGGAAAAGAGCAACAAATGACGCTCACTGTTCTGGGATTTTAGATTGAAAGGATTGATTTCAAGATCAGATGCATGAAGCTCTGGCAACCTGTTAAAAAACCTGCGTTGATGTTGTTTTACTGGGCAGTGCTCAGCACAAATAGCATGCAAGATAGATAGATGCACATTATTTCTGCTGAGCAGTCCAGTAAAAGGGAAAGAACTGTGCAAAGCAGCACATCTCCCTGGTATCAAACCCACAGCCTTTAGCTGGCAAGGCAAGTGCTCTAACCCTTCAAATACTCTCCACACTGCACAGAATTGCTTGTGCTGGAGCTCTGATAAGAAGGAGCAGGAGCAGCAAAAAAAAAAAAAGTATGGAAGAGCTTTTCTTTGCTGGTTCACCAAACCTCAAGCAGAGGAGGAGTGGTTACAGCTTCTGCATCAGCAGCCTCAGGCTGTGGGTTTGATCCTGAGCAAAAGCTTTAGAGTGTTTTCAACAAACACAACTGCAGTATTATGTCCCATGCCTAACAACTGCATTCTGCTCATAGATTTGGGACAGACACACCAGCAGCTCCAGACCTCCTGTAAAATTTTACCCGGTAAGAGGTGGGCATTCCCTTTTAGGAATCACGAGGAGTGCTCATTGAAATATTGTTGTTGTGGATGCCAAACACTGAGGGATAGTAGCATGGGACATCCTGTTACCTACACCCCCAATGTTTCAGCTCTCGTGCGACCTGGAGCTTAACATTTGAAAAGGAAGAGGGATAAACTTGTACAAATGGCTACTGTTGTAAGAGGAGAGATTTCAGTGACAGAAGGAACTGACAAACAAAGAGAACAAAAAGAGAGAGAAAAACTCTGTGGAGAAATAAAAGCGACGAGACGGGAGAGCAGCAGAAATATGAGACTTGGGAAAGGAAGAGAATACGGATAGTGGACACTGGGGAAACTAGAAAGAAGATCTGTAATGCTGAAGATAAAGAGAAGGAATAATAAAGGGTGACGTATAATGAAATATACAAATGTTAAGAGCAGAAGTTTCATTGAGTGGGAAAGAAGAGGAAATTTGTAGTGAAGGGAGAGAGCTGATGAAGGAGAAAGAAAAAAGTAGAAGAGCAAGGATGGGATTGGGGTAGCAATAAGGCTGAGAAGGTAGAGGAGATTTGAAGATAGGATAAATGAAGGGGGAGTGAAGAGCAGAGAGCTAAAGATGAATCTGTATGCTCTCAATAAGAAGAAAGAGATTCACTGAAGTGGGAATAGAAGACCAAGAGGAGGCAAAAGATACAACTTTCAGGGGTACTGTTGGGTAAGTGGTGACTTTAAGAGTGAGAGAAATGTTGTGGGTTCAAGGGGATGAGGAGATAGAGGCAAGTGAATAGCTTCTAATGGAAGATAAAGATTTAGAGGCAAACGATGGCAGATAAAGGCCAGATGGACCCCAACTGTAGCACCCACTCATTAAGAGATCCCACGTGCTTGTCCCATGCTTTCCTGAGTTCAGACACAGTCTGTATCTCCACCACCTCTACCGGGAAACTGTTCCACGTATCTACCACCCTTTCTTTAAAATAGAATTTCCTTAGATTACTCCTGAGCCTATCACCTCTTAACTTCTGCTACTACTATTACTAGTTATCATCTCCATAGCGATGCTAGATGTATGCAGTGCTGTACATCAAACCATTCAAGAATCAGCCCCTGCTCATGCGAACGTTCAATCTAGTCAAACATGACAAGCCCCATCTCAATCTCCTTCTCATAACCCTAATCTCTGCATCTCCACTCCCATCTCTTTCTCAAGTCCCCTGACTCATCTCCCAGTGTCCCACTTTCATGTAATCCTATTATCCCTTTAAACCTTACTCCGTCTCTCTCTACTCCCTCCATCCCTTATATGGATCCAGACTTCCTCAGACTCAGAGATGCCAAGTTACCCAGTTCCAGGTTGAGGATGTTTTACCAGTCCTGATTTGGCAGTGTGGGGTTTGTATGTCTAATCCTGTCCATTGAAATCAGTGCTACATGTTCCATAATACATGGCATCTTTGCAGGCTCAGTCTCTCTCAAAACTTTTACACTCAGCCCAAACCCTTCACTTTCCCAACTGTCACCTAAGCACTGCACAGAAAGTAGGTCCCTGAGGAGACTTTTGTGCAGCCAACCAGCTTCATGCACTAGGATTCAATAGAAGACCCATGTATACGGAAAGCCAGCCTAGTATCCAAGTGGCCCAAAACTCATTAAATAATTAACTAAATACAGTTTCTAATTGCATTTAAACACAATATATCAGGTCAAAAGCAGGTTCTTATCTGAATTATGTAAACATCCAATTTTTCAGAATTCCATATTAACCAAAAACGCTGTGTAATGTTCTTCAGCGTTCAGCACATCAAAACTGTACCACTAGTTCATAGCATATCTCTAAACTTATATTTTTAATATTTCCACAGCTTCAGAACTAAATCATTTTAAATCCACTTGCTGTGTCAGTCCCAGTATCCTTTTGCCTTACTGGCCATGCAGGAATTTTTTTGTATGTGCTGTTTTGTAGGCTTCTTAGGGCTTCCTCCACCCTCCCCTGAGCTCCCCAGAATCATCCAGGGCAATCAACTCTGTGATCATGCATGTAGGATGTCAGATCATGCCATTTTTAGCACACCGCGGACACTTCGAATCTACTAGAACCTAGGCATCCTCCTACCCCTGTTGCCATTTAATTCAATTAATTTTGGCCCCTTTTTATCAAGCCGCCTTAGGGTTTTTTTCTCATCGCCAGCCACTGCGGTATGAATGTAGGAGCTTTTACTACAGTGGAATTGTGTTTTTCATACAATGTATTTCTGTTTCTGTAGTTTTGGAATTCTTGGCAAGGTATATATAGGGTTACAGCTCTGAACTCTCTAAATTCTTAGATGGCATTGAGAGGACCCCTGCTGGAAACCTGGTGCCTTTTCTTGTCTTCAGTCTGAATAATCCTCTCAGCCACCAGCAGGTGGTGAGCAAAATCCAGGGATGCAAAGACAAAATGCAGGAGCTGATGATTCAGACCTAAATATCAAATAAATGTCTAGTGTTTCTGTCATTTCTCCTTTCCTTTTTGGACTAACCTTTTGTCCCATTATGCACTCGGATAAAGGACCAGTCCAGAGAGCTGGGCTGCTGCCTATTAATTTCTAAAGCACCTTCGATTGTGATTGTACTTAACATTTTCCAACAAAATTTCTTTTTGAAAAGACAAGAATGTTTGATCTAGATGGCTCTCATTCAACTCTGATTTCTTCTTTGAAGCTCAAGGAGAGTCTTTCATTTGATTTTCTTAATGAAGAAAAATAATAGTGAAAGCAATGTCTTTCCTAAAAGGAAGGAGGCTGGGTCTCACTGTCTTACCCAGGCTGCACTGCACCATCTATTCACAGGTGCAATCCCACTACTGCTGAGTATGGGGGCTTTGACCTGCTCTGTTTCCAGCCTGGGCCGGTTCACCCCTCATTACACAACCTGGGGCTCCTGGGCTTCCCCAGAAACCCCATGTTGATACCCAGCTTAGTGTGGACACCTGCTCAGCATAGCTTGATACAATGCAGAAACCCCCAAGCTCAAGCAATCCACCAGCCTTTGCCTCCCCAGATGCAGGGATTACAGGCCCACGCCACAGAGCCCAGCTACTTTGCTTAGGATCTCACTGGGCTAAAACTCTTCTCTGGGTGTGACATCACTGCACAGCTGATTCCTCAGACTGTGCTGCAAATACACATCACTACCTACCTCAAGACTTCCAGCCCTTTGTTCTTCCAAGGGACAGACAGGAAAAGAGCAACAAATGACGCTCACTGTTCTGGGATTTTAGATTGAAAGGATTGATTTCAAGATCAGATGCATGAAGCTCTGGCAACCTGTTAAAAAACCTGCGTTGATGTTGTTTTACTGGGCAGTGCTCAGCACAAATAGCATGCAAGATAGATGCACATTATTTCTGCTGAGCAGTCCAGTAAAAGGGAAAGAACTGTGCAAAGCAGCACATCTCCCTGGTATCAAACCCACAGCCTTTAGCTGGCAAGGCAAGTGCTCTAACCCTTCAAATACTCTCCACACTGCACAGAATTGCTTGTGCTGGAGCTCTGATAAGAAGGAGCAGGAGCAGCAAAAAAAAAAAAAAAGTATGGAAGAGCTTTTCTTTGCTGGTTCACCAAACCTCAAGCAGAGGAGG
This sequence comes from Geotrypetes seraphini, assembly GCF_902459505.1. NCBI lineage: Eukaryota > Metazoa > Chordata > Amphibia > Gymnophiona > Dermophiidae > Geotrypetes > Geotrypetes seraphini. The sequence goes on from NC_047101.1 coordinate 38,166,723, forward strand.
AGTGGTTACAGCTTCTGCATCAGCAGCCTCAGGCTGTGGGTTTGATCCTGAGCAAAAGCTTTAGAGTGTTTTCAACAAACACAACTGCAGTATTATGTCCCATGCCTAACAACTGCATTCTGCTCATAGATTTGGGACAGACACACCAGCAGCTCCAGACCTCCTGTAAAATTTTACCCGGTAAGAGGTGGGCATTCCCTTTTAGGAATCACGAGGAGTGCTCATTGAAATATTGTTGTTGTGGATGCCAAACACTGAGGGATAGTAGCATGGGACATCCTGTTACCTACACCCCCAATGTTTCAGCTCTCGTGCGACCTGGAACTTAACATTTGAAAAGGAAGAGGGATAAACTTGTACAAATGGCTACTGTTGTAAGAGGAGAGATTTCAGTGACAGAAGGAACTGACAAACAAAGAGAACAAAAAGAGAGAGAAAAACTCTGTGGAGAAATAAAAGCGACGAGACGGGAGAGCAGCAGAAATATGAGACTTGGGAAAGGAAGAGAATACGGATAGTGGACACTGGGGAAACTAGAAAGAAGATCTGTAATGCTGAAGATAAAGAGAAGGAATAATAAAGGGTGACGTATAATGAAATATACAAATGTTAAGAGCAGAAGTTTCATTGAGTGGGAAAGAAGAGGAAATTTGTAGTGAAGGGAGAGAGCTGATGAAGGAGAAAGAAAAAAGTAGAAGAGCAAGGATGGGATTGGGGTAGCAATAAGGCTGAGAAGGTAGAGGAGATTTGAAGATAGGATAAATGAAGGGGGAGTGAAGAGCAGAGAGCTAAAGATGAATCTGTATGCTCTCAATAAGAAGAAAGAGATTCACTGAAGTGGGAATAGAAGACCAAGAGGAGGCAAAAGATACAACTTTCAGGGGTACTGTTGGGTAAGTGGTGACTTTAAGAGTGAGAGAAATGTTGTGGGTTCAAGGGGATGAGGAGATAGAGGCAAGTGAATAGCTTCTAATGGAAGATAAAGATTTAGAGGCAAACGATGGCAGATAAAGGCCAGATGGACCCCAACTGTAGCACCCACTCATTAAGAGATCCCACGTGCTTGTCCCATGCTTTCCTGAGTTCAGACACAGTCTGTATCTCCACCACCTCTACCGGGAAACTGTTCCACGTATCTACCACCCTTTCTTTAAAATAGAATTTCCTTAGATTACTCCTGAGCCTATCACCTCTTAACTTCTGCTACTACTATTACTAGTTATCATCTCCATAGCGATGCTAGATGTATGCAGTGCTGTACATCAAACCATTCAAGAATCAGCCCCTGCTCATGCGAACGTTCAATCTAGTCAAACATGACAAGCCCCATCTCAATCTCCTTCTCATAACCCTAATCTCTGCATCTCCACTCCCATCTCTTTCTCAAGTCCCCTGACTCATCTCCCAGTGTCCCACTTTCATGTAATCCTATTATCCCTTTAAACCTCACTCCGTCTCTCTCTCTACTCCCTCCATCCCTAATATGGATCCAGACTTCCTCAGACTCAGAGATGCCAAGTTACCCAGTTCCAGGTTGAGGATGTTTTACCAGTCCTGATTTGGCAGTGTGGGGTTTGTATGTCTAATCCTGTCCATTGAAATCAGTGCTACATGTTCCATAATACATGGCATCTTTGCAGGCTCAGTCTCTCTCAAAACTTTTACACTCAGCCCAAACCCTTCACTTTCCCAACTGTCACCTAAGCACTGCACAGAAAGTAGGTCCCTGAGGAGACTTTTGTGCAGCCAACCAGCTTCATGCACTAGGATTCTATAGAAGACCCATGTATACGGAAAGCCAGCCTAGTATCCAAGTGGCCCAAAACTCATTAAATAATTAACTAAATACAGTTTCTAATTGCATTTAAACACAATATATCAGGTCAAAAGCAGGTTCTTATCTGAATTATGTAAACATCCAATTTTTCAGAATTCCATATTAACCAAAAACGCTGTGTAATGTTCTTCAGCGTTCAGCACATCAAAACTGTACCACTAGTTCATAGCATATCTCTAAACTTATATTTTTAATATTTCCACAGCTTCAGAACTAAATCATTTTAAATCCACTTGCTGTGTCAGTCCCAGTATCCTTTTGCCTTACTGGCCATGCAGGAATTTTTTTGTATGTGCTGTTTTGTAGGCTTCTTAGGGCTTCCTCCACCCTCCCCTGAGCTCCCCAGAATCATCCAGGGCAATCAACTCTGTGATCATGCATGTAGGATGTCAGATCATGCCATTTTTAGCACACCGCGGACACTTCGAATCTGCTAGAACCTAGGCATCCTCCTACTCCTGTTGCCATTTAATTCAATTAATTTTGGCCCCTTTTTATCAAGCCGCCTTAGGGTTTTTTTCTCATCGCCGGCCACTGCGGTATGAATGTAGGAGCTTTTACTGCAGTGGAATTGTGTTTTTCATACAATGTATTTCTGTTTCTGTAGTTTTGGAATTCTTGGCAAGGTATATATAGGGTTACAGCTCTGAACTCTCTAAATTCTTAGATGGCATTGAGAGGACCCCTGCTGGAAACGTGGTACCTTTTCTTGTCTTCAGGCTGAACAATCCTCTCAGCCACCAGCAGGTGGTGAGCAAAATCCAGGGATGCAAAGACAAAATGCAGGAGCTGATGATTCAGACCTAAATATCAAATAAATGTCTAGTGTTTCTGTCATTTCTCCTTTCTTTTTTGGACTAACCTTTTGTCCCATTATGCACTCAGATAAAGGACCAGTCCAGAGAGCTGGGCTGCTGCCTATTAATTTCTAAAGCACCTTCGATTGTGATTGTACTTAACATTTTCCAACAAAATTTCTTTTTTGAAAAGACAAGAATGTTTGATCTAGATGGCTCTCATTCAACTCTGATTTCTTCTTTGAAGCTCAAGGAGAGTCTTTCATTTGATTTTCTTAATGAAGAAAAATAATAGTGAAAGCAATGTCTTTCCTAAAAGGAAGGAGGCTGGGTCTCACTGTCTTACCCAGGCTGCACTGCACCATCTATTCACAGGTGCAATCCCACTACTACTGAGTATGGGGGCTTTGACCTGCTCTGTTTCCAGCCTGGGCCAATTCACCCCTCATTACACAACCTGGGGCTCCTGGGCTCCCCCAGAAACCCCATGTTGATACCCAGCTTAGTGTGGACACCTGCTCAGCATAGCTTGATACAATGCAGAAACCCCCAAGCTCAAGCAATCCACCAGCCTCTGCCTCCCCAGATGCAGGGATTACAGGCCCACGCCACAGAGCCCAGCTACTTTGCTTAGGATCTCACTGGGCTAAAACTCTTCTCTGGGTGTGACATCACTGCACAGCTGATTCCTCAGACTGTGCTGCAAATACACATCACTACCTACCTCAAGACTTCCAGCCCTTTGTTCTTCCAAGGGACAGACAGGAAAAGAGCAACAAATGACGCTCACTGTTCTGGGATTTTAGATTGAAAGGATTGTTTTCAAGACCATTAGGTCCAGATGCATGAAGATCTGGCCACCTGTTAAAAAACCTGCGTTGATGTTGTTTTACTGTGCAGTGCTCAGCACAAATAGCATGCAATATAGATGCACATTATTTCTGCTGAGCAGTCCAGTAAAAGGGAAAGAACTGTGCAAAGCAGCACATCTCCCTGGTATCAAACCCACAGCCTTTGGCTGGCAAGCAAGTGCTCTAACCCTTCAAATACTCTCCACACTGTACAGAGTTGCTAGTGTTTGAGCCCTGACAAGGAGGAGTAGCAAAAAAATATGAGGTTGGAAGAGGTTTTCTTCACATTCTTAGCAAAGCTTAAGCAGAGGTGCAGTGGTTATAGCTCTAGCTTCAACATTCTTAAGGTGTGGGTTTGATTCTGAGCTAAAGTTTTTGATCAGGGGTGTCAAACTCAATCACATAAGGGACTGAAATATAAAATATAGGCTAAGTCACAGGCCAAATTTTTTATTAAGATACTTAGGAGTCCTTTTATTAAGGTAAGCCAACCGTTTTAGTTGACGTTAAATGCACACCTTAATAAAGGACCCCTTAGTCTTAGTTGAAGTATAGGGTTACAACCTCTCCAACCTCATACTGCCTCTGCGATGTAAAGAAAATAAATAAGACTTTTCCTCTCTCTTTTAGGTTCTAGTCCATGCTTGCTGTCTAACACCAGCTCTGGCAGGATACACATTTCAAATCTGACATATTGTAATCACAAAATAGAAAATAAAATTATTTTTCTACCTTTTGTTGTCTGGTCATTATTCAAATCATGTTGGTCCCAGGCTCTGGTTGTTTTCTGATAACATGCTTGTCAGGGTCTCCTTTCCATTTGTCGTTTTCTTCTTTCTCCATGTTAGCCATCCATCTACCATCTCTGTCCTCCCCTTTTCATTTCCCTTCCCTCCCCCAGAGGTCTGGCATCTTTCCTTTCTTTCATCTCCATCCCTGCAGCTGCAGCGATGGACCCCACCATCTCCAGATCCACCATCTCTCCTTTTTTCAACTACCCTTTCATCTAGCATCTCTCCCTCCTTCCCCACCATCCCGGGTCCAAGATCTCTCCCTTTCTCTTCCCAACTACCCTCATATCCAGTATCTCTATCCCCCCCCCCCCCCCCCATACTATCCCTTGTGTCCAACCAGAGCCGGTTTTAGTCATAAAGGTGCCCAGGGCAGAAATTAAGGAGGGGTCCCCTCTTCTACCTATCCGTCTCCCAATTTCCCCACCCATCTTTAAATGACTTCTTCACATACAAAACACAGACAGACCTACACCAACTACAGAACAATGGATCACAAATTAGAAATAAAAATATGAATACCAAAACTGAACTGAAAACCCAAAAAATTAACTCTCCAGCTACTTCATTTTGTATGGAACACAATCAGTGGCGTAACCATGAGAAGGGGCTGGGCCTTCCTCTTTGAGCTTAGGCCTCCTCAAAATGAACATCTCCCTTGATATAGCTGGTGGAGATCCCCAAGGCTCATCAGCTGATGACAACATCCTTCCCCTTCTCAGGTCCAGTGACCAGAACTTTCAAAGGTCTGTAGCTGGCAGCAGTATGACAGAGCCACTGCCTTCCCTCCCCCCACCCCTTCCTCTTGGCTCTCATGTATGCATGAAAAAATTGGTAGCTTGAAGATACTGCCACTAGCTGCAAAGTTTGGAGACATCTGGTTGGCAGACTGGAAGAAGAGCTCTTCAGGGCTTGGGGATCTCCACCAGCTCAAGTATTTATATTTTGCATTCAAGCAGGGAGAAAAGTTGGTGCCTATCCATCCATTTTGGGCACCAGCCCCACAAATCAACTGCATGGCTATGTCACTGACTACAATAAAAAATATTTGTGATACACATCTCCCAAATATAACATATTCCAGTTAATACATTCAAAATAAAACAGGTTTTTCTACCTTAGTGTCTGGACATTTTGTTTTTCCGTCATCTTGGTCCCAGTTTCTCTTTCTGCTTTTTCTCTATCTTTTACTAATTCTCTTTCCAGTGTCTGTTGTTCATTTTTTTCTCCTCTCTGGCTCCATTTCCCTCACTATGCCTGTCTCCAACATATTGGGTTTTTTTCCCTTTCCCATGGGTTCAACTCTCTTCCTCTTTCCCCATGGTCCCACATTTTTCTCCCTCTCTTTTCTATTGTTGTGTTCTTCCCTTCCCCCTTAATGTTGTACAATGGGTTGGAGGGAAAAAGAGATGTTGCATCTCTCTATCCCTCCATCCCCAGACCTAAAATTTCTCCCTTTCTTCCTTCTTTTCATTCCCAGGTCCACCATCTCTCCCTTTCTCTTCCCAAGTAGCCTCTCCCTATCTTTCCCTCCCTCCCCAGGTTCACAATCTCTCCCTTTCTCTTCCCAACAGTCCTCCTTTCAAGTATCTTTCCCCTTCCTCCTCTCCACCCCACCCTATATCCAACTTCTCTGTTTCTCTTCTCTCCTTTGAGATCACTGCCCACCATCCCTCTCTCTCTCCCCCTTCCCTCTCTCCTCCTCCTCTGTTTCCAGTCCCATAACTCTTCCCCTTTACCTACTCCCACACTCAGTCTGGCACTTCTTTTAACTCCCTCCCCCAGTCCCTCTTTCTACTTAAAAAAAATTACAGCTAGTAACGGCAATTTCCGCCTGGGAGGACCAGGGCAAAGGAAAGCAGGGAAGAGAGCCGTAGGCAGCTGTTCGGATTGGCTGCTGCAGCTGGAGACCTCCTGCAGCAAAAATGGATTTGTCAGCGACGGAAGGTAAGGACAGCATTAGATAGAAGGGGGGAAGACATGCCGGTTCACAGGGAGCTCTCCCGAGCCAAGGGGCCCAGGGCAGCTACCCTGTTTGCTCCCCCCTAACACCGGCCCTTGTGTCCAACTTCTCTTCCTTTCTGTTCCTTCCCTCCCTCTATCCCATTGTCCACCAATGCTCTCCCTGTCCTCTGTTTTTAGACCCATTATTTCTTCCCCTCCCCCCACCTCTCCAAGTTTCCAAGTTTAAAGAAGGAACCCAGAGTAGATGTTGCCCAGAGAATCTTAAGGATCTATTAGATTTGTGAAGGTATAAGATTTTTATCAAGGAATGCCGGTTCTTTAGTTTTGAGGGTTTTGATATTAAAAGGGCAATCTTATAGGTTATCCTGTATTGGACTGGAAGCCAATGGGCTTTTTTTAAAAGAGGGGTAACATGTTTGTATTTTCCAGAGTTTGTAATCACTTTGATGGCAGTATTTTGTATTAACTGTAGGCGCCTAATGTCTTTCTGACAGATTCCATGATATAAGGAGTTACAATAATCTATTTTCGAGATGATAAGTGAATGAATTAAAATATTAATTGGTGATGGTTCCCTCTGTGTACTTCTACACCAGAGCCCGCCGCCGCCACCATGCCCCAAAGGCCTGCATCTTCTTTCTAGCGTGGTCTCTCCTTCAAACAGCCTGCAGAGGATCACCAGTGCTGTAGCAATCCTAAGCAGGCTGCCGTCAACCTTTGCAGCACGTTCCCTCTGCCGCGGTCCCGCCCCTCTTCTGACATACAGGATTTTGTCAGAGGGAACGTGCTGCGGAGGTCAATGGCAGCCTGCTTAGGATCGCTACAACACCAGCGATCCTCTGCAGACTGTTTGAAGGTGAGACCGGGATGGAGTAAGGGAAGGACAGAGAGCCAAATCACAGGCCAAATCTAATTACCCTGTGGGCCAAATTTGGCCTTTGGGCCTCAGTTTGACACCCTTGCTTTAGAGTGTTTTCAACAAACACATCTATAGTATTATTTACCATACCTATCAGCTGACACGAGTGAAAATTTTGTTGCAGAAATTCCTGTTAAAAAGTTGACAAAGAAGAAGAAACATAGATGTTAGATGATGCTTTATATTGAATAAATTTGGATACTGGATAAATTTCTGAATAGATTGGGACTCCTATTAGTGTAGTTCTATTTACCTCAGTGGCATAGTAAGGGGGGATGGACTGCCCCAGGCACCATCTTTGCAGGGTGCAGCAACGCCTTTCCCTTTCTCTGCTTCCCCCCCCCCCCCCCGCCCCGCATACCTCTTTAAATGATCGCCTACTCAAGCACCATCTTCTACTTGCTGCTCGTGCCGGCATCGGCTCCTTTATGATGCCACTTCCTGGTTGCTGGACTAGGACATGACATCAGAAGGGAGTCATCGCACCAGCAAACATTTCAAGAGGTATGCAGGGGCAGGAGGCACTCAAGTGGCAGGGAAGAGTTGGAGGTGCCCAAGCAGTGGGGAAGAGTAGGAGGTCAGGAAAGAGTATGTGTGTGGAGAAGGGGGGTGCTCAGTGTTGTGATGCCGGGCGCCAACCTCCCTTGCTATGCCACTGATTTACCTGGATAGTTTTCCGGGCCCCACTCTGAATAAAGGTGGTGCTCAGATAACTTCTGGGCCCAGACTTCCTTGGCACTAACCAGAGAAGGCTGCGATGGTCAGAGCAGAGACAGTAGCCCTTTCTAGTTAAGATCAGCAGAATGTCTGCAATACATCAACATGATTTAACTAAACAGGAACCCCTGGTTAAATCATTTTTCGTACTGTCCCCAAGGCAATGGAGAGTTAAATAATAATAATAATAACTTTATTTTTGTATACCGCCATACCCCGAAGAGTTCTAGGCAGTTCACATTAGTTAGACAGAGATTACAAGTGGTTACATATCAAATTGATCATAGCGTTGCAAACAGCAAGGAGAGAGTAGTTACAAGAGGTTACATATCAAATTGATCGTAGAGTTGCGAATAGCAAGGAGAGAAGTGGGGGGGAGAGGAGGGGGACGGGGGAGGGGAGTAGATCAGACGGGGGGGGGGATATTAAAGGGGCATTAAGGGTCTTGGTCTCGAAATAGGTGAGTTTTGAGTAGTTTTCTAAAGTCGAGGTAGTTGTAGGCCTTGAGGACCATTTGGGCTAGCCAAGGGTTTAGTTTGGCGGCTTGGAAGGCGTAGGTTTTGTCGAGGAATTATTTTGAGTGGCATAGTTTTAGGGAGGGGAAGGCGAAGAGTTGAATTTTACGGGAGTTCTTGTAGTTGTGGTTAAGGGTGAAATGGGGGGTGATGTAGCTTGGGGATAAACCAAATATTGTTTTGTAGCAAAAACAGGCGAATTTGAACATGATTCTGGATTCTAGAGGGAGCCAGTGGAGTTTGTGGTAGAAAAGGGTGATATGGTCCCATTTTTTCAGGTCAAATATGAGGCGGACTGCGGTGTTCTGGATCATCCTTAGTCTCCTGATGGTTTTCTTTGAGGAGCTCAAGTAGATGATGTTGTAGTAGTCCAGTATGCTGAGGATGGAGGATTGTACTAAGAGGCGGAATGAGGAGTCGTCGAAGTATTTTTTTATGATGTGGAGTTTCCATAGTGTCGAGATACTTTTCCTGACTTGCCAGAGGTCACAAGGATCATCCATGACATCTGAATCTTTACTACCATGGTTCTCAAGTTCTCAATCCCCTTCTCTATAGCTACTCCTCCACACATTAACACACGTTTCTATATGGTCCCCATCCATTTATTGCTATTGCTTCATCTGTGGTTTATAATCATTCTTCGCATCTTTCTATCCTTCAGAAGTGAAATCAGCCTTTTAGCCCTGAGTTTGGAATTATTTCCTGACAAGCTCTTTGTAAACTCTTTAAGAGTTAAACTCTTTCTGCAGTGGCAGTACATTTGGAGAGGGTCAGGAAAAGGAACTGTATGTACTCTGCTCAGCTACATGTGTAAGAGCTTTTCTCATGTCCTTTGCCACGTAAAAAAAAAAAAAAGGCTGAAGGTTATTACACAATTGGAAAAATATGTTTTGGCAACGATGAGTTAAGAAAACTGCAGCAGAGGGAAATCTGGGCGCAGTGGCTGGAGAAATGCATTTTTAAACTGGGTTTTTTTTTGGTTTTTGTTTTTAGAACTTGCTGTTCCTAGACAGTATTACATACATTAGAAACTTTTTTATCTCGGTACAGGCAGATTGTGGACTGGCTTTTCTGATCAACAGACGATTCATAAAGTGATGTACAAACCCAGAATCTTGATTCAAAAAGATTAGAGACGGTGAGTGTAATTTAAATACAAGAGCTGATCAAATAAAACCTATGTGATTTAAGAATGAGCTTTTGGAGCAAGCCAAAGGTGCCTTCTGTCTATGTACACTGGGGACAAATACTCAGTCTCGTGGGAAACATTTCCCAAACAAAAGCTTTTCTTTTTCCATTTCAATTACAGACTTTATATGTTATTGTTGGACAAATTCTGCTCTTCCCTTCTAGTTTAAAAGGGAGTGTCTCTTGCGCCTGTGAGAATGCTGTTCAGGGCCTTGTGATGTGAAGGAATTTCCAGAGCTTTCTAGGACTCTTCAGACAAACAATGTTTGTTATAATCTATTTCCCTAACATGGTATATATAGACCAGTGGTCTCCAACTCAAACCCTTTGCAGGGCCGCATTTTGGATTTGTAGATACTTGGAGGGCCTCAGAAAAAAGAGTGAATGTCTTATTAAAGAAATGGCAATTTTGCATGGGGTAAAACTCTTTCTAGTTTATAAATCTTTCCTTTTGGCTAAGTCTTAATAATAATCTTGTAATTTATAGCTAAAGAGACATATGATCAAGAAACTGTTTTATTTTACTTTTGTGATTATGATAAACATACCGAGGGCCTCAAAATAGTACCTGGCAGGCCGCATGTGGCCCCCGGGGCCGCGTGTTTGAGACCATTGATATAGATGGATACTTCTATTCTATGTATATATATTTGCATGGGTAAATAAGTAACTGGGATTTAAGCTTTGAAAGGCAACTGACATTTGCAATGAAAATACCATCAGAGCTTTGAGGTGGAGCTACAGTGATGCTCTGTTAGTAGTCAGATATCCTTGGAAGACGTCCTCGACTCCTCACCACGGAGCAACTCCAGAGGGCAGCTGGTGAAGCAGAAATGCAAATCTTGACACGGCATCCCCCTAACATTTTCAGTTTCTTTCCTAAGGCCCCCTTTTGTCAAGCGCTGGCCGTCGAGGCAAATGCTCCAGCGCTCATAGGAATTGGATGAATGTCAGAGCATTTACCTCGCTGGCCAGCTGCGGTCAGACTTATCTTCGGTCTAAAGAAATTCGATCGTGACGCCATACTACAAACAGCTACACTGGTTGCCATTGGAAGCTCGTGTAAAGTTTAAGTTCGCCTGCTTCTGCTTTAAAGTTCTTTACGGTCTTGCCCCTAAATACATAACCGAGCTGTTCTCCTTCTCAGCCAACAGACACAAGAGAAGCTCCCACTTGCACTTCGTTTCTCCCCCGGTCAGAGGTTGCAAATTAAGAAAACACTATGGACACCTTCTCTCACATCAAGCAGCTTTATGGGGTAAAGAACTAGAACAACTCCTCTCGCCCACCACTTACGAGGTGTTCAGGAAACACCTCAAAACTCACCTGTTCCTGAAGTACCTAGACAGTTGACTCGTTCCTCTCTCTCCCCCACTTGTTCTCCCTTCCCTTAAGTTCTCTCAACTTGTACTTCACTAATCTTTTGTAAACCGCATAGAACTTAACGGTACTGCGGTATATAAACTGTTATTATTATTATTAAAATGCTCTACAAGTTTCAAGTTTTATTAAATTTTGATAATAAATTCAAAGCGACGTACATTTAAAAAAATTTATCACATGAAGACATACTAAGGACAAAATACAGATGTCATACTTGAAATGGGAGGGAGAAAAGGTAGCACTACAATTTTAAAGAAAAGATACAATTGGGGGGAAAAACATTAGGGAGGGAGACCCTATTTGTTAAAGCTTGCTTGTTCTTCAGGATTACAGATTTAATGGTGGAGCTAAAAATACGTTGATTTAATGCTAGGCTAATTCCCGAAAGCTTCAGTGAAAGGTAGCTTTTTAATGAGCGCTTAAATTGTCCTAATACTGTTTCTTCCTGGAGGTGTATAGGTAAGTGGTTCCATTGCTGGGTGCCTTTACCGCATCTTGATAAAAGGGGGGGCCTAAGTTTTGTCCATTCTGAAGCATTAAAAACAATCACAGTGCACTGCAAGGACAGGAAGGAAATGCGGGTTGCTTTTCCAGTACAATCACTATACAACCAATTCCAAAATTTTGCAATTTTCATGTGAGCCAATGAAGTCTGTCTCTTGCTGCTGCTACTTGTAGAGGCACAAAGAATTAAACTCCGGAAAACTGCCAGAGACACTTAGCAAGATACCAATAGGGAGGCAGATAAGATCAATAGGTTCTCAGAGAAATCGTTGGCTGTCTAAAACCCGTGGCACACAACAACAAACACCACAAAAATTAGAAAGCTCAATAATTTAGTGTAATTAGGAAGTGCCCTCCCCCAGCCGGCCCATCGGTCTACAGAGTTTCATTCTGGTTCCTGAGGAAGGGAGTTTCCTGAAACCATACCTGGTTGACCCATCTGTTGGCGTTCTTCTTTGCTTCTTGGGGAGTTCGTCCTTCACTTTATTTCAGCTAAGTCGGCTGCGTGTGATTCTGGCTTTTTGGGGGAGGTTCTCTTAGAGATTGTTGCCTGTCTTTAGCCGTGTGTGTTGTCTGGTGCTTTATTTTGGCACTTTTTCACTGTTTGATTGATTTATCCATTGATTTATTTCACACACACTGGAAGAGCCCTATGATGGTGTGGGGGCAGGGACTGGTTGTCCTTGTCTCATGATTTGAGCGCAGGAGCATTGCTCCTATCGGTGCCTTATCACACTGAGGGTACTTCCTAATTACACTAAATTATTGAGCTTTCTAATTTTTGTGGTGTTTGTTGTTGTGTTCCACGGGTTTTAGACAGCCAACGATTTCTCTGAGAACCTATTGATCTTATCTGCCTCCCTATTGGTATCTTGCTACTTGTAGAGGTGCAGAGCTAGAGGTAGGTACTGTGCTGTTTCTTATTTAATAACAGATAATGGATAATATGGATGAGCAAACAAATTAGGCCATGGAGAAAACTAGCTTAACAGTTAGAGCATTTGGTAGTGAACTAGAAGAGCCATAAGAATAATCTTATTGGGTCTAGCCCAGTTTCTCATCTTAACAGTGACCAATCCAGTTCAAGCTGGGATGTCTATGCTTCAAGGTATTATCTGGTCTAGCCCCTAAATACATAACAGCCCTCTTCTCATTCCCAACCAACAGACATGAAAGAAGTGCACATCTGAAATTCGTCTCCCCACCGGCTAGAGGATGCAAATATAAGAGATACCATCAACAACTTCTATCGTATCAAGCAGCCTTATGGGGCAAAGACCTAGAAAAACTAATCACACTCACAAACAATTATGGAGAATTTAGGAAACACCTAAAAACATTCCTGTTCTCGAAATACCTAGGTAACGAACAAGAACAATAGCCCCCTTCGCAATCCCACCCAAATCTGATCTTGTAAACTGCTAACCCCTAATCACTAACAATGAATGCTCCATTCAATTTATGGAATTTTCTAATCCATTGTAAACCACACGGTACTTCATGGTCCTGCAGTATACAACCTATTGTTATTATTGTTAATGCTGTTACTATCAGATGAACACTGCCATACTCTGTAAGTAGCTGTCTGTTCAGTTTCTCTTTATTGTAAACCGCCTAGAAGTCGCAAGATTGTTGGCGGTATATAAAAATAAAGTTATTATTATTATTATTAGTACCTGGCAAAACCCAAATAGTAACAACATTCCATGCTACCAATCCAGGGCAAGTAGTGGCTTCCTCCACGTCTGGCTCAATAGCAGACTATGGACTTTTCCTCCAGGAACTTGTCCAAACCTTTTTTAAAACCTGCTACGTTAACTGCTCTTACTACAACCTCTAGCATCGCGTTCCAGAGTTTAACTATTCTCTGAGTGAAAAAACTATTTCCTCCTATTGGTTTTAAAAGTATCTCCCTGTAAGTTTGAGTGTCCCCTTAGCCTTTGTAATTTATGACAGAGTAAAAAAAAAATCGATCCACTTGTACCCATTCTACTCCACTCAGGATTTCCTAGACTTCAGTCTCAGCCGTCTCTTTTCCAAGCTGAAGAGCCCTGACCTTTTTAGTCTTTCCTCATACAAGAGGAGTTCCATCGCCTTTATCATCTTGGTCGCTCTTCTTTGGACCTTTTCTAGTTCTGCTATATCTTTCTTGAGATAAGACGACCAGAATTGAATGCAATACTCAAGGTGAGGAGCAAAACAGAGGCATTATAACATTCTTAATCTTGTTTACCATCCCACTTTATCCATTAAACTTTCCATTGCCTCAGATAATAACCTATTACCGTATGATCCCTCCAGGGACAGAAAAATACCTGCATTGCCTCAATGTACACCATCTTAATAGCCTTTGAGCTTGCAGGCAGCATATAAGAAATGCAAATATAGTCTTTATCTGCCCTCACTGCCCGACTAATGTAATGCAGCTCTTATTTAGCTTCCTGAAGTTAACACTTCCGTCCTTTGGGTCAAACGAAGAGGCCAGAAGAAGAAGGGACACTAAGTTGCTTAGCAAGTTTTCAAGTTTTATTTAAAATTTGATATACCTTTTTCTAACAGCGGCCAATCAAGGTCACAAGTCCCCGGCAGAATCCCAAAAGTTGTTTCTTCAAAAATTGTTCTTTTAATAAGACATGACGCCTAAGCCACTGAGCCAAACCAAAAATGAAATGAAAAACTGCAGAGATGATGTACAGGATTCACAAACTTTATTGACGACAAAAGACTATTGTTTTCCATAATGTGGTTCTCAATGGTAAAAACTGGAACCCGACACAGTCTGCGTTTCGATGAAACTTCTTCCTCAGGGGTCCAAGATATGATCCTCAATTATGGAAAACCATTAGAGATATTGCTGAAATTTAACAGCGTGGTTAATGGACTAGAAAAAGTACTGTAGCAGACCATCGCAGTAAAATACTGCTCTTGATGTTTGCACTGATTTCTCCCATTCTGGGTCTATGGGGAACATCTTTTGGAATCAAAGCACTAAAGATTGAAGCAGGAGAGTCTATGGTGCTGTCAGTCTCTGTTCACTATGTTACTCTAACTCAGAAGAAGAAAGCACACTGCTAATATAAATTCAGTTTACACACAGCTTAGCATAGTAGATGATGGCAAATAAAGACCAAGGGGCCAAATTTCAGACTGTGTGAGGCAGCTTGGCTACCTCCCACTATAGTTAACATGGTGACACTATTACTAGAATGATCATGTCAAAGCTGGACTAGTTCTTGTCCTATCCCACTGCATGCTGTTCACCTTATTTTCGGACTAAAGAAATGATTCTATCAAAAACTTCACTGGCTGCCGGTAGAGTCCAGAGTCCTGTTTAAGTTCTCATGCATTTGTTATAAAGCAGTTTTCGGGATGCTACCTGACTACCTTGCTCCTCACTTTTCTCTGAGTCACACCGACAAGAATACACGTAGGATAAATTTGTTCAACTTCCCCTCTATAAAATCTTGCCATTATAAGAAGTTCTTTGAGAGAACTTTCTCATTTCAGACTGCCAAATTGAACATGTGGCTCGGTAAAACTATGCAAGAGGCTACTTCCTATTTTGATTTTAGAAAATTGTTAAAAACACATCTGTTTGATAGGTTGACATCTTAATGCATTCTGTTTTAAACTATCTCGCCTTTTAATTGATGTATTTTAATAATATCTGCCTGTGTTATCCGTATGTTATCTATTTGCACTGTATATACCAACTTTTCTTGTTGTGAACCGCTTTGAACCTTTTTGGTATGGCGGTATATAAAAAATAAATTATTATTATTACTTCAGAGTTCTCTGCTGAATTTTACCTGAACAGCAGGAATATCTTCATGCAAGCCAATAATGAAATGATTCATATATGCAGTGGTTTTCAAGCCTGTCCTGGGGACCCCCCCCCCCCCGGCCTCCCCCCACCAGTCATGTTTTCAGGATATCCCCAATGAATGAGAGAGATATGGCCTAAAACTTAGCCAATCAGGCCAGTGGCATAGTAAGGGGGGTGCCCCAGGCATCATCATCACAGAGAACACCTGCTCCTCTCCTCCCCCGTGTACCTCTTTAAATGTCTTTCTTCTTGGCCACTGTCTATCTCTCTGTTTTTATTTTGTGTCTGTCTCCTTGGACACTGTTTGTGTTCTTGGCTGTTGTCTGTCTGTCTGATGATTTTTTTTTTCTGTCTGTCTCTCTCATTGGTTGCTGTATGTCTGTTTGGTTTTTTTTGCTGTCTGTCTACTTTGCCGCTGTATGTCTGTCTCTTTTCTTTCTGTCTTTCTATTTGGCTGTCTTTTTTTTGCTGTCTGTCTCCTTGGCCACTTTCTGTATTTCTTTTTTTTTTGTCTCTCTCCTTGGACGCTGTATGTCTATCTGGTTTTGTTGTCTGTCTCTTTGGCTGCTGTATGTGTGTCTGTTTTTTCCTGTGTTTCTCTTTCTCCCTTTAAACTATACAAATCAACTTTGTCCGTCAAATAAACTTTGTCCATCAAGTGTAAGAGATCTGGCAAGCCCGCACATCACCTTGGGGTCTGCAAGAGAGAGAGAGATCCGTTGTAAGCGCGCATGCGCACTCCTGCCGACCACGGAACTACAGATCAGGGAACACACCGGTAAGAGTGCGCATGCACGCTTAGCGTTTTATTATAGTAGTAGATAGATGTAGCAGCATCCCTGTATTTAAATGAGTAGACTCGACCATTGTACTGCTGTCCCTGGTGCAGTATTCACGTTATTATTCTTTGATAAGACATGGATTTTGTGTTAATGCTTTGTTCATGTTTGCTCTGATTGGGGCAGGCTGCAGCATGCTTTCCTTGGTACTTCTGATTTGGATGATCTCCTGCACGTTTAACCATATCTGCGGATTAGTTAAAGGAGAGTCCTACTCCCAGAAAGCGCAACCCCAACTCCTCTGCAGCATACCAGGACCTCAAGGACCTCCAGGTATTCCAGGAGCTCGTGGGTCTCCAGGAACAGTTGGGAGAATGGGGTTTCCAGGAAAAGATGGCCAAGATGGAAAGGATGGTGAGAAAGGAGAAGAGGGTGAGGAAGGTAAGAAACTCAACATTTAAAGACATTTTGGGATCAATTCAGACTTCAAAAATAGAGATATGAGAGCAATCTCATAATTGGACGCTTCCAATTAGGTGCCCAGAGAGTGCATAGTAGGTGCATTCTTTCTTTTAAAAAATACTAGCATAACTGAATATTAATGTACTTAACATATAGGTGCTGGCACTTATGCCAGGCATAGAGCTAATGAAAATCCAACACCTAAGTGTGACAGATTTGCATATAACTTATCGTATTCTGTCAGTTACTCATGGAGGTGGGAGTCCTGCCTAGGTTCTTCCCATGCTCTGCACCTGTGTATGCCACACTTTGTAAATTACAGAATAGAATTAAGGCACTATGCTAGTGCTTAAATATGTAAATCCTCCTATTTAAATTGCTTGCCAAGGCTAAATGGTAATATTCAGCAGCACTTTACCAGACAGTGCTGCTGAGTATTGCCTCTTAATGGCCAACCACTAGCAGTGAGGTTAAGGGCAGTGTGGGTCAGAATTTGGATGGAGCATGAACCTAGCTGGTTAGCTGCAATATTCAGTCCAGTAGCTGGCTAAGAGCCATGGTAGTGAGTTCCAGCATGGCAAATTGAATGGGCTGAGTCACATTTGCTGCTTGGGAATCGCTATAGCAGCTTTGTAAAGGGGAGCCCAAGTCTGTGATCCTTAAGCAAAAGAGACCCTGATTTGGGACTATCAGGACAAAGTGACTGATGCAAGCGCACCCCACCCATTCCTCTAACAATAGCACCCCTCCCCATACTTATCTATCCATTTGAATGCCTCCTTATGGACTTCACCTGAATCTGTGCCATTTTTTAAACCCTCAGTGGAATATTCTAAAAGTATATATTTTCAAGCAAGTCCATAAAAGATGTTTTATTTATTTAATCATTTTCATATCCAACCCACTCTACCACATACACAAAGTGAGAAAAAACAGAATAAAAATAACATAAAACACAAGCATATAATAGAATTGATCAACTTTGAATAAATTCAAAACATAATCAAAGGCATACCTAAAATAACATTAAAGTATTTTTATCATCCTTCATCATTTTACTTATACACTCCATTATTATAGCTATATTCTTTATTATGGGAGACTAGTGCCCTTTTGTTATTGCCGTTCACCTAAGTATACCCCTGCTATGTATGTACGTGGCCTAGAAAGCCGACACGAAACGCTAATGCTTGCACTATTTTTGGTGAAAACTAAAATCTTCGGCCCTCTTTTATCAAACCACGAGTGTTTTTTTTATCGCCAGCCACTGCAGCAAAAGCTCTGATGCTGATAGAATTCCTACGAGTGTCAGAGCTTTTACCACGGCAGCCAGCAATAAAAATCCCTAAAGCAGCTTGATAAAAGGGGGCCTTTGTAGGCTGTGACACTATTGTCGGACCGACAGATAAGATGCCCTGTCTAGCACGTGAGTATTCAAGAATAGATCTGTCTCTTCTTTTTGGAGTTGATCTTTTTTCCATAGTATTTCTATATTAAAGGTTCTGCCTGTATTATTGCAAATGTTGTAATATTAATTGTATGCATTAAGATAAACTGTGATGAGGAATATTTGTAAAGAGTACAAATTTGGTCCAATACACAGTCTAATAGAGGCTTACAATGGCATTCTTACTAGTTTGACATATGTATAAATTCAAGTTTTTATTTATGCCGCCTATCAAGATTATCTAAGTGGTTTTACAATCAGGTACTCAAGTATTTTCCCTATCTGTCCCGGCGGGCTCACAATCTATCTAATGTACCTGAGGCTATGGAGGACTGAGTGACTTGCCCAGGGTCACAAGGAGCAGCGCAGGGTTTGAACCCACAACCCCAGGGTGCTGAGGCTGTAGCTCCAACTACTGCACCACATACTCTTCCACAATGAATATGCATGAGATATTTGCATCCAATCATTGGCATAGTAAAAGGGGGGGGGGGGTTGATCTGCCCCGGGCGCCATCTTGGTGGATATGCCAGCACCTCTCCTCCTCTCTGACCCCTTGCTGCGCACGCGCCTTCCCTCTGCCACCAAGCAACTCCCCTGCCCTCCAATCTCCCTGACCCCTCCCACAAAACCCCAGTAGTCCAGCGGGTCGGGGGGTTCCCGGATCAGACCCCCCCCCAGCTTGAGAATCCTCCACCCTCATCGCCCCCCCCTCCCCACACCCTTCATCGAAAATCAGGAAGAAGGGACTCCATCCCCTCCAGCCTCCCAAGGCTGCCCCACCATGGCGGCCCTTCCCCCCTCCCGGTGCATTGATGTACATAAGAATTGCCACTGCTGAGTCAGACCAGTGGTCCATCATGCCCAGCAGTCCGCTCACGCAGCGGCCCTCTGGTCTAAGACCAGCACCCTAACTGAGACTAGCCCAACCAGCGCACGTTCTTGTTCAGCAGAACCTTGTCTAACTTTGTCTTGAATCCTTGGAGGGTGTTTTCCCCTATAACAGCCTCTGGAAGAGCGTTCCAGCTTTCTACCACTCTCTGGGTGAAGAACTTCCTTATGGTTTATACGGAATCTATCCCCTTTCAACTTTAGAGTGCCCTCTTGTTCTCCCTACCTTGGAGAGGGTGAACAACCTATCCTTATCTACTAAGTCTATCCCCTTCAGTACCTTGAATGTTTCAATCATGTCCCCTCTCAATCTCCTCTGTTCGAGGGAGAAGAGGCCCAGTTTCTCTAATCTTTCGCTGTACGGCAGCCCCTTAACCATCTTAGTCGCTCTTCTCTGGACCCTTTCGAGTAGTACCATGTCCTTCTTCATGAATTGCGACCAGTGCTGGACGCAGTACTCCAGGTGAGGGCGTACCATGGCCCGGTACAGCGGCATGATAACCTTCTCTGATCTGTTCATGATCCCCTTCTTTATCATTCCTAGCATTCTGTTTGCCCTTTCTGCTGCCGCCGCACATTGTTTGGATAGCTTCATCGACTTGTCAATCAGAACTCCCAAGTCCCTTTCCTGGGAGGTCTCTCCAAGTACCGCCCCGGACATCCTGTATTCGTGCATGAGATTTTTGTTACCAACATGCATCACTTTACACTTATCCACGTTGAACCTCATCTGCCATGTCGATGCCCATTCCTCGAGCTTGTTTATGTCACGTTGCAGATCTTCGCAATCCCTCTGCATCTTTACTACTCTTAATAACTTCGTATCATCCACAAATTTAATCACCTCACTCGTCGTACCTATGTCCAGATCATTTATAAAGATGTTAAAGAGCACGGGTCCAAGCACCGAGCCCTGCGGCATCCTACTGGTGACGCTCTTCCAGTCCGAGTATTGTCCATTTACACCCACTCTCTGTTTCCTATGCTCCAGCCAGTTTTTAATCCACGTATTTCACCCTCAATTCCATGGCTTGCAATTTTCCGTAGTCGTTCATGCGGAACCTTGTCGAACGCCTTCTGAAAATCCAGACATATAATGTCGACCGGATCGCCCTTGTCTATCTGTCTGTTTACTCCCGCAAAGAAGTGCAGCAAGTTCGTCAAACACGATCTGCCTTTGCTAAAACCGTGTTGACTGGTCCTCATCAGTCCGTGTCCGTCAAGGTGATCAATGATACTGTCCTTTATCAGTGACTCTACCATCTTTCCCGGTACCGAGGTCAGACTCACCGGTCTGTAGTTCCCCGGATCTCCCCTCGAACCTTTCTTGAAGATCGGTGTAACATTCGCCACCTTCCAGTCTTCTGGAATCTTTCCCGATTTGATCGACAGATTAGCTATTAGTTAAGCAGTTCAGCTATGGTCCCTTTCAGTTCCTTGATGACCCTCGGATGGATGCCATCCGGTCCCGGGGATTTATCACTCTTAAGCCTAACAATCTGCCTACATACCTCTTCTAGACTGACCGTCAATCCTATCAGCTTTTCGTCTTCGTTTCCAGCATATAGCCTGATGGGTTCTGGTATGCTGTGTACATCTTCGGTAAATACAGATGCAAAAAATGTGTTCAGTTTGTCAGCGATTGCTTTGTCCTCCTTTAGCGCTCCCTTTATTCCATGGTCATCCAACGGTCCCCACCACTTCCTTTGCAGGTCGTTTCCCCTTAATATATCGAAAGAACGGCTTGAAGTTTTTCGCCTCCTTGGCTATTTTTTCCTCGTAGTCTCTTTTGGCCCTTTTACCGCCTTATGGCACCTGCGTTGATGTTGTTTGTGCTTGTTCCAGTTTTCATTGCGACCTTTTCCATTCCTTAAATGAAGTGTTCTTGTCTCTGATCACTTCCTTCACCTTTACAGTGAGCCACGCCGGTTCTTTGTTCTTTTTCCTCATGGATCCCTTGTTGATACGTGGTATATATAGATTTTGCGCCTCAGTGACTGTGTCCTTAAAAAGGGACCAAGCTTGCTCTAGCGTTTTTACAGTGCTTATCTTCTTCTTAATCTTCTTCCCTACCATGAGTCTCATCCCTTCGTAATTCCCTTTT
The DNA here is from genome assembly GCF_902459505.1 of Geotrypetes seraphini. Lineage (NCBI taxonomy): Eukaryota > Metazoa > Chordata > Amphibia > Gymnophiona > Dermophiidae > Geotrypetes > Geotrypetes seraphini. The sequence continues at coordinate 38,187,702 of NC_047101.1, forward strand.
CGGAAATTAAGTGCTGTGGCTATCGTTTTGGACCAATATTTCTCCCCTGCATCCAGATCAAAGCGGATCATATTGTGATCGCTGCTTCCCAGCATCCCTTCTACTTCTACATCTTGTGCTGGTCCTCGCAGGCCATTTAGAATTAAGTCCAGAATTGCATTTCCTCTAGTATTTTCCTTGACAAGTTGTTCCAGGAAGCAATTGCATACAGCATCCAAGAACTTGGTCTCTCTAATGCAGCCGGAGGTGCCTAGGTTCCTGTCTATTCCCGGATAGTTGAAGTCACCCATGTGTTTAAAGTCTATGCAAAGAAAATGTCAAAAGGGAAAACATATCTTATTCCAATGGAAGAACTAAGAAAGACAGAAAAGGTGACCTGTGATGCTCAATTTCTTTATTGTGATTAAGACTTGACCCTTACGTGTTTTGGCCACTATGGCCTGCTTCAGTAGTCTACAAATAGAATAAAACTAAATATCTTACAAAAACAAAACTTGATAAAAACAACCCACAAATTTAAAAATAACATCCAAATTAAACAAGCAAATAGTATGATAATTATCGCTTATATAATGTAGAGATGAAACTAATGCAGAAAAACTAAATACTTTTATGCATAACTAAAATTAAAATGCAATGCTTTTATAAGTGTATGAAAAAAAGGAACTTTTGTTTTATATTTATAACACATGTATATATGAAAAATGGACATGACAATGAAGCCGTCGGCACAGTGTGCAGCGGCCGCTAAGAGAGCGAATAGAATGCTTGGTATAATCAAAAAGGGTATTACAGCCAGAACGAAAGAAGTTATCCTGCCGTTGTATCGGGCGATGGTGCGCCCGCATTTGGAGTACTGCGTCCAATATTGGTCGCCGTACCTTAAGAAGGATATGGCTTTAGTCGAGAGGGTTCAGAGGAGAGCGACACGTCTGATAAAAGGGATGGAAAACCTGTCATATGCTGAGAGATTGGAGAAGCTGGGTCTCTTTTCCCTGGAGAAGAGGAGACTTAGAGGAGATATGATAGAGACTTATAAGATCATGAAGGGCATAGAGAGAGTAAAGAGGGACAGATTCTTCAAACTTTCTAATAACAAAAGAACAAGAGGGCATTCGGAAAAGCTGATAGGAGACAGATTCAAAACAAATGCTAGGAAGTTCTTCTTTACCCAACGTGTGGTGGACACCTGGAATGCGCTTCCAGAGGATGTAATAGAGCAGAGTACGGTACTGGGGTTCAAGAAAGGATTGGACAAATTCCTATTGGAAATGGGGATAGAGGGGTATAGATAGAAGATTACTACACAGGTCCTGGACCTGTTGGGCCACCGCGTGAGCGGACTGCTGGGCATGATGGACCTCGGGTCTGACCCAGCAGAGGCATTTCTTATGTTCTTATATAGATCCCAGAATGATAGTAATACATTAAACAGAGTTCTTGTATTAGAAGTGCACTTTACTAACATATCTGGTTATCAAATGCAAACCTTTTCTGTCTTTCTTGTGTCTCTACTGTGTGAAGGTAGGATCTCCTGTTTTGGTGTGGTGTTATTCCTAATGGAAGCCAAATATCAATGATTAAAATCCCATTTTATGTTGGTCATGTCAAAGGATGGATGGTAACTTGGACTGTTTTACATCTATGTTGTTCTATCATAAAATATCTTCTTTCTGTACATGTCATGCGCCAGACACTGTTGCCATTTCAAATCTAACCTTTATGTGATTTCTGTTCCAGGTGCACCAGGCAAAGTGGGAAATGCTGGTAAACCAGGAGTGAAGGGGAAGAGAGGGTCCATTGGTAGAGCAGGGCCGAGAGGACCAAAGGGTATTCCTGGAGATCCAGGGAAAGGAGGTGTAGAAGGGAAGAAAGGACCAAAAGGAGAAAAGGGAGACAGCGGGATGCCCGGGCTTTGCAAATGTGGCACAAAAAGAAAAAAATCTGCATTCTCTGTTGCAGCCACCAAAAGTTATCCCAAAGAGCGTTTGCCTATTAAGTTCGATAAAATCCTTATGAATGAAGGAGGGCATTACAACTCTACCAGTGGGAAATATGTCTGCAGCATCCCTGGCATTTACTACTTCACATATGACATTACTTTGGCCAATAAGCATTTGGCTATTGGGTTGGTACACAATGGACAATACCGGATAAAAACGTTTGATGCTAACACTGGCAACCATGATGTTGCTTCTGGATCTACTATTCTCCCTCTCAAGCGTGGTGATGAGGTATGGCTTCAGATCTTCTACTCTGAGCAGAATGGTCTTTTCTATGACCCTTACTGGACAGACAGTTTGTTCACTGGTTTTCTCATCTACCCTGATGATCGAAATAAAGGAGTCGAGGAACTTGACATGAAAGAAAACCTGCCTATAAGTTAAAAAAAAAAAAAAGTCATGTAGGAAAATTACTATTTTACAGCAATCTACTGGGCTTTACTAGAGTGTTAAGATTGGTCAGATATTCCTCCCCTTACAACATCTACCAATGAAATTCCAGGTTACAAGCCTAAGTGTGATACAATCATGGCAACATTTCAAAAGGGGTTCTTTTGGGAATGAAATCTGTTCTCTCTAAGCCTCGTTTACAAAACTTCTATAAAACCATTCAGCTGGTTTCCTCATAGAGTCTCAGGAACAAAGGATTAATCTTCACATTGCTCAAAATCATTAGCAGTCAGCAGGAACACCTTGTCTCCTCTATCCCACCACCTTCCACTCCAGCTGTAATAAGAAAAAGGACGCAATTTACTACAGGTCAAAGAGATTTTAGGTTTGTGATCTGGCAAAATCTCAGCACAAGATAGGGTAGAGGTCCACTGGCACCGCTATTTAACAGGACAACATTAGAAGGCTGGTGTCCATCTCAGAACCACAACAGACTCTTCTGATCTTTCTTCTATAGATTAAAAAAAGCAATGCAGAATTCCCACTCTGCAGAATTCTCCCATGCACAGCTGTGATTCAACACACGCTGTCACAAAACTTTCTGCATAAATAAGAAGTTTGTATTTTGGGCCATCTTTAGAGCTACACGGTTAAGCGATGACCCTCTTTAGTGTCTGGGAATACTCTCACTTCCATCGTGTCAGTATTTTTTTTTTTCTTTACAAGTGTGAGATTTCTCACAAACATGGCAGTATGAAACTTAACATTATTAATGTACACTAAACATCAAGATGGAGGAAACAGGGATATTCTTCAAAGCATGCCCATCTATGTGCTAATTCATAATTACTGTAATCTTGTATTTATATATACCATGTATCGTACTGTATACCACAGTGCAATATAAAAATATAAAAAATAAACTAACTGCTCTGTTTCAGATTATAATCACTTGGAACAGATAAGTTTATAAAAGGACACAGAATATTCGAACCAATGTGTGCTATTGGGTTTGCATGTATTAGCACAGAAAGAGAAAGGCTTTACCTGCTATTTGGCTTTCCTTTCTCTCCAACCAATCCAGACAGATGGGTTATGCATTCCCACCAACAAATGTAGAGATGAACTTCTGTATGAACTGTTGTATGGAATGTGCCCAAGTCAGACAAGGTATGGGGAGATGTACCGTATATACTCGAATATAAGTCAAGACCCCCTTTTTCCCCCCCCTTTTAAAAGGAGGAAAAATGGTTGACTAAATGGTTGAGTAAAAGGAGGAAAAATGGTTGACTCGAATTCTCAGGAGCCATTAAGAAAGCCACTCAGCACTGAGCAGTAGCGCCAAATCACGCGCCTGCTCGTGCTTCTCAGCGTCCGAAGACACTCACAGCAGCCAATTAGCAGTGGGGCAGGAACTTGGAAAGTTTGCTCCTGCCTGCTGTACTTCCACAGGGGATTGGCAGTAGCGGTATGAGGCTAGGATAGGGAGGGGGGCAGGGTGCAGAGCCTGGCGGCAGCCTGCAATAATTTTGGAAGGGGGTGTATTGGCTCGAATATAAACCGGGACCCCCATATTTTGGCCCCAAAATCCCAGTTTATATGAGTTGTAAGACAGATGGTGTGCATGTTGGTTTTAATTATGCATGTGATTTTGTAACCTGCTTTGGTAAAAGTAGGATATAACTACAGTAAATAAATAAATCTTTAGTGGTACATCAGAACTTACTGCTGGGGGTAAATTTGCTAAGGGGTCCACCCCCCTCCCCCGCCAAAAAAAAAAAAAAAAAAAAGATGGTAAAACACAGTAAGCTCCAGTCCCAAATTATTTAGTTGCTTTATTTTGCAGTTTTTCAATGTTAGCACATATGATGGTAGCCCCATTTCTTGAGAAGAATGTAAACTTCATAGACCACTAGTTTTTAGTGTTAAAGGAAAAGAGCTTTCGTAAACAAGTATGTATAGAAAATAACACAAACTGAACAGGAAGGTTTAGAATCACCAGATAACTATGGCCCATATCTAACTGACATAAGCTCATATGCCTAAATGGAACTGATCTTTATTCTTAAAAGGCAGCAAATCAAGTCCTCATAACCAAGTTCGAAATCTCCCACTGTGGCCTATTTCCTATTCAATAGAGCCATTCAGTACTCTGTAGTCTCGAGATGTACAATTGAATGTACATGTGGAGTTCAGATTTTCCCTACCTGCAACTGCTTCTTAAGTCTATGAAAAGAAAAAAACAGTTTCATATCCCCAGGGGAGCACATATACAGCATAAACCTCATTTGTCTTTATTCACACTCCATTTCAAACCAGCTTCAAATTTATTTAAAATATGCTGGGAACAGTATAAACCTATTTCTATTGCACTGCCTTTTAAAAATGGAAATCAGTTTTGAAATTATCTGGAAGCAGGTTTAAATGCCTTATGCCAAAAATAAAGTGAAGCTTATACTGTAATTAGTTTGTGAGCTGAAGCAGTTGGGATCAGTTAGTTAAACTCGATGAACCACTTTTATTTTCCATTGGAAAAAGTAAGTTAAATAAAATGTTCTTGATCATTTTTTTAATCTTGAATGTCCACAGAGACTGATCCTAAAAATCTTTTAAAATTGCACCAGTCTCTCCCCTTCATGTTTCTGTATTTCCAGCTGACTGGGCTTTTGATACTTCATCCCCTTCAGTTATGACAAACATCTCTGTGGGTAAGTTTCGCATTTCAGCAATTAACCGTTTCACTCCCACCATCCACTGGCTAACTTCATTAACATGGTCGACCATCAGGGAGCGATGGATTTCATCGGCTGCATCCCAGTTCTGGGTCTTCAGCTCTAGAATTGGAAGAAAAGACTACATATGAGACCTTTCTAAATTATCCAAATTACTTAGCAAGCTTGTCAAGTGTTCTTCTGAAACATTCACAATTGGAAGGTTTAATGTCACATAATTTGTTGAGATCTGCTGCATCCAAGCTAAAAAAAACAAACCCTCAAAATAATAAAGCACCTATTTCCTGAAAGTCTATGGTTCTTTTTATAGCAGATAATTAAGCACGCCTTCCAAGTACATTCCAAATGGTGCCCAAAGATAGGCACCGTTAAGATCCATGCTAAGCACCAATTCTACAAAGGTCACTTAGCACAAAGCAGTCTTTATAAAAGAGCACTTAGCTCGGATTCTGCACCCAGCTTTGGGTGTGATGATTTACACCTCTGAAACCCATGACCAAATATGCAGCTGGGTGCAGAAATTTTAGTATTCTATAACATTGAGCCTAATTTCCGGGAACACTCTCAACCCACCCATATTGCTGCTGTGGACACACCATCTTGAGTTGTACACTATGACATTTAGGCACACATGTTACAGAATGGCAGAGGGCGGATCTGTGCATAACTCCTAATTACTGCCAATTAAGCGCTAAACAATTAACTCCATTAACTGGTTTTATCACCTAATTAACTAATTTGTTTATTCCATCTGGGATTTGCACCCAAATTTGGGCATACAACTTTGAGAACCTATATAGAGTCAGGAAGTATATGTGTCTTGAACAATATTCTAAATCCTTATAAAATCTGGTACAGTAGGACTCTAACTGAATAGCAGCACTACTGTTTTTGGAGAAATTCTATGCAAAAATAAAACTTTGCACACATTATACAATTTTATTAAAAAATTCTACATACTATCCTTCCTCGCCCTGACGCCTGCTACCACCAGATCAGCCCACAGACATAAACTATCCTTCCCCTCTCTACACGGCATCCTCCACGCAGGTAAACTGGGAAGATCCCTCCTCTCCAAAATCACGGGCCTTTGGAATGATTTCACTATCCCGCTGCGGAACCTGGGCTCCCTCCAACTATTTCGAAAACAACTGAAAACCTGGCTTTTCTCTAACATATAACATCTCTTCTCCTGTTTACATCCCCTCTTGTTATATGCTCTTGTAAATCTTTCTCCTCTCTCTTCCTATATTTTTAAGCTTTGTAAACCGTGTCAAGCTCCACTTCCGTGGAGCTGATGCGGTATATAAACTTAAGGCTTAGTTTAGTTTAGTTTAGTAATTGTTTTATATAGAATTTCCCTGTCATAAACCTTAACACCCCTAGCTTTCACCCTCCTCTGCTTTCTCCATCGTCAGACTTATCCCCTCCTTTACCAACGTGTTGTATGGGTTTTAGCGCTGGCAACTGCTCCGATGCTCCTAGAATTCCTATAAGCGTCGTAGCACTTACTGCCACTGCTGGTGCTAAAACTCATGCAATGCATTAATAAAGGAGGGGGTTAGTTTGAGCCCCTCTCCTTTTCCCTACAAGTTCAGTTCCCAGCTTTCTCTGCATCCTCTCCAGCGCCGATATCTCTAGCCCAGGGGAGGGAAAATCAGTCCTCAAGGGCCACAGTCCAGTCGGGTTTTCAAGATTTCTACAATGAAAATGCACAAGATTAATTTGCACAGACTGCTTTCATTGTATGCAAATCAATCTCATTCATATTCATTGTGGAAATCTTTAAAACTTGACTAGGTTGTGGCCTCTGAAGACTGTGATTGCCCACCCCTGCTTTAGCCTTTACTTTCTCTCCGCCCCTAGTTTTTTTCTTCCATCCCCCATTTTCTCTCCCTAGTACCATCAAAGCACCTCCCTAGTTCTTTTTTATTTATTTATTCATTCAATTTTCTATATCATTCTCCCAAGGGAGCTCAGAATGATTTACATTTTTCCCTGTCTGTCCCGGTGGGCTCACTATCTAATGTACCTGGGGCAATGGGGGATTAAGTGACTTGCCCTGAACCCACAACTTCAGGGTGTTGAAGCTGTAGCTTTAACCATTGTGCCACCAACCCCGAAACCACAGGGTACTGCAGGTCGCTACTCCGTGAGCCATGGACTTGGCTGAGACGCAAACAGATCATACATGGCATTAGATAGGTAAAGAGCACCCAGCTCAATCTTAGTGACTTCCTGATCCACAAAGGACCAGTCAGCTGACTCGCGGTCAAGAATTCGCTCAGACCACCAGACCGCTACAAATCGCTGCCTGGACAGCCAGGGCAGCCACATCAAAACAGCTTAAGTAGAGCCTCCATTTTACAGTCCGAAGGATCATTCAGGGCCGAACCGCCTTCAACTGACACGGTTTGTCTGCGAGCAACAGCCGAGACCTCCGCATCGACCACTGGAGACTTAAAGGTATCTCTATCCCCATCAGGAATGGGGTAGAGTTTGGCCATGGACTACACCAAACAAAATGGCATGTCCTGAACTTTCCACTGAGCATGCAACTGCATCCTGAATATACTGATGCATAGGGAAAGAGCGGGATGCTGACCAAATCCCTCTCAGGAGAGGGTTCACAACATGATGGGGGGTCCTTAGCTTCCTCTTAAGAACATAAGAAGTGCCTCTGCTGGGTCAGACCAGAGGTCCATTGTGCCCAGCAGTCCGCTCGCGTGGCGGCCCAACAGATCCAGGATCTGTGTAGTAGTCTTCTTTCTATACCCCACTATCCCCTTTTCCTTCAGAAAATTGTCCAATCCCTTTTTAAAACCTAATACCGTACTCTGTCCTATCACGCCCTCTGGAAGCACATTCCAGGTGTCTACCACCCCTTGGGTGAAGAAAAACTTCCTAGCATTGGTTTTGAATCTGTCCCCTTTCAACTTTTCCAAATGCCCTCTCGTTCTTGTAGTTTTCAAAAGTTTGAAGAATCTGTCCCTCTCTACTTTCTCTATGCCCTTCATGATCTTGTAAGTCTCTATCATATCCCCTCTAATTCTCCTCTTCTCCAGGGAAAAGAGCCCCAGTTTCTCCAGTCTCTCAGTGTATGAAAGGTTCTCCATACCCTTTATCAAGCGTGTCGCTCTCCTCTGAACCCTCTCAAGTATTGCCATATCCTTCTTAAGGTACGGCGACCAGTATTGGACGCAGTATTCCAGATGCGGATGCACCATCGCCCGATACAACGGCAGGATAACTTCTTTCGTTCTGGTTGTAATACCTTTTTTGATTATACCTAGCATTCTATTCGCTCTCTTAGCAGCCGCTGTGCACTGTGCCATCGGCTTCATTGTTTTGTCTACAATTACCCCCAAGTCCCTTTCTTGGGTACTCTCATTCAATAACATTCCTCCCATTGTATATCTGTACCTCGGGTTTCTGCTTCCTACATACAATAAGAACATAAGAAGTTGCCCCCGCTGAGGCAGACCAGAGGTCCATCTTGCCCAGCGGTCTGCTCCCGCGGCGGCCCTTCAGGCCCATTGCCTGAGCAGTGATCCCTGGTTATTCCTATACTTGCCTCTCACTCCTATCCCTGTACCTAACTTTACATTTCTCTACATCGAACTTCATCTGCCATCACGTCGCCCACTCCTCTAGTTTGTTCAGGTCCCTTTGTAATTCTTCACAGTCCTCTTTAATTCGAGCACCACTAAATAGTTTGGTGTCGTCTGCAAATTTTATTATTTCGCACTTCGTCCCTGTTTCTATATCATTTATAAATATATTGAATAGCAGCGGTCCGAGCACCAACCCCATGCGGAACACCACTCGTGACCCTCCTCCAGTCTGAGTAGTGGCCTTTTACTCCTACCCTCTGCTTCCTACCCACCAACCAATTCCTGATCCATCTATGTATGTCTCCTTCCACCCCATGGTTCTTCAGTTTCCGAAGTAGGCGTTCATGGGGTACCTTATCAAAGGCTTTTTGGAAATCTAAATATACGATGTCTATGGAATCCCCTTTGTCCATCCGTTTGTTAATTCCTTTGAAGAAGTGCAATAAGTTTGTTAGGCACGATCTCCCCTTGCAGAAGCCGTGTTGGCTTGTTTTTAGAAGTTTATTTCTTTCAAAATGCTCATCGATGCTGTCTTTTATCAGTACTTCCACCATTTTTCTTGGAACTGAAGTCAGACTCACCGGTCTGTAGTTCCCCGGGTCACCTCTTGATCCCTTTTTAAAGTGTAAAACTAAAGTCACCTGAAGAATGAACTTCTGCAACTCTTCCCGCTGAAATATGTGCATCCTTGCCAACTGGCGCCTCTAAAAAATTTCAACTGAGATCATCAGGTCCACCTAACGGATCTGGAGGGTCCTCCCCAAGATTCAAGTCCTCATCCAGAGAAGACTAATCAGCATCCCAAGACACCCGTGGCCGCTTGGACAATGGCTGAGGGACCTGGACAGAGGCAGCCGAAGCAGGAGACTGAACAGGGTAGCTGTGGAAGGGGAAAACCATCCCAGCAACCCTAAGACCCCCAGCACCAAAGCAGGACCCACAGCCACCTGTAAATAAGCCTTGCACATGGCCAACACAAAATCAGGGCAAAAAATCCCTGGCGGCAATACAGAATGCATAGCAGGAGTAGAAGACACATTTAAGAACATAAGAATTGCTGCTGCTGGGTCAGACCAGTGGTCCATCGTGCCCAGCAGTCTGCTCCCGCAGCGGCCCTTAGGTCAAAGACCAGTGCCCTAACTGAGTCTAGCCATACCTGCGTACGTTCTGGTTTAGCAGGAACTTGTCTAACTTTGTCTTGAATCCCTGGAGGGTGTTTTCCCCTATGACAGACTCTGGAAGAGTGTTCCAGTTTTCTACCACTTTCTTGGTGAAGAAGAACTTCCATATGTTTGTACAGAATCTATCCCCTTTTAACTTTAGAGAGTGCCCTCTCGTTCTCTCTACCTCGGAGAGGGTGAACAACCTGTCTTTATCTACTAAGTCTATTCCCTTCATTATCTTGAATGTTTCGATCATGTCCCCTCTCAGTCTCCTCTTTTCAAGGGAGAAGGCGCCCAGTTTCTCTTCCAGCACCTTAACCATTTTAGTCGCTCTTCTCTGGACCCTTTCAAGTAGTACTATGTCCTTCTTCATGTATGGTTATCCGTGCTGGACACAGTATTCCAGGTGGGGGCGTACCATGGCCTGGTCCAGCGGCATGATAACCTTCTCCGATCTGTTTGCGATCTCCTTCTTAATCATTCCTAGCATTCTGTTTGCCCTTTTCGCCGCCAGATGGCTTCATTACTTGTCAACCAGTACTCCCAAGTCTCTTTCCTAGGGGGTCTGAGTACTGCACCTGACATCCTGCATTCGTGTATAAGAGTTTTGTTACCGACATGCATCACCTTACACTTATCCACATTAAACCTCATTTGCCATGTTGCGTCCCATTTCTCGAGCGTGTTTATTTCACGTTGCAGGTCTTCACAATCCTTCTGTGTCTTCACTATTCTGAATAACTTTGTATCGTCTGCAAATTTAATCACCTCGCTTGTCGTCCCAATTTCCAGGTCGTTTATAAATATGTTGAAGAGCACAGGTCCAAGCACCGAAACCTGCGGCACTCCACTTGTGACGCTTTTCCAGTCAGAGTATTGTCCATTTACCCCCACTCTGTTTCCTATCCACCAACCAATTTTTAATCCATGTGAGTATTTCACCTTCGATTCCATGGCTCGTAATTTTTCGAAGTAGTCGTTCATGTGGGACCTTGTCGAATGTCTTCTGAAAATCCAGATATACAATGTCAACCGAGTCACCCTTGTCTATCTGCCTGTTAACTCCCTTGAAGAAGTGCAGCAAGTTTGTCAAGCAAGATCTTCCTTTGCTGAAGCCGTGCTGGCTGGTCCTCATCAGATTGTGTCCGTCAAGGTGATCAATGATGCTGTCTTTTATCAACACCTCTACCATCTTTCCCGGTACCAAGGTCAGACTCATCTGTCTGTAGTTTCCCAGATCTTCCTTAGAACCTTTCTTGAAGATCGGTGTAACATTCGCCACTTTCCTGTCTTCCGGAATCCTCCCTGATTTGATCGACAGATTGGCTATTAGTTGGAGCAGTTCAGCTATAACCCTTTTTAGTCTGTTCCTGCCATTCCAAGACAGGAGGAAGGTCGCCTGAGGCCATGGGTAAAATGGACGTGCTTCCCGACAAAACTGAGGGAAGGGCCATCGACAAACTGTCATCTGAAAGCATATGTGGCACCAAAGCCAGACTCGACCCCACTGCAACAGAAAAACCGCCAGCCATCCCAGCAGCCATGGAAAGGGAATCCCCAGCCTCCCCAGTGGTCCGCAACACCGACTCTGCCAGACCACCGGCAGATGAGGAAACCCTGGGAGGGTGGCAGGGGAAGCCTGGGCTTCTCTAGCACCTCCTGCTGACAAGCGGTGCACATGTGAAGGAGAACCCAGCACACCGACAGCCAAAGCAGAGACCCCCTTGAAGCATCCAGGACATTTCATGCACATGCCAGCCGCTTCCACCACTCGGCGCCTACAACAAACACACTTTTTATGCTTTTTAGAAGTGCTCATAATGAAAACACCAAAACCCCACGCACAACGTTGTATATCAATGGCGACCTTAGGCCTCTTTTAAAATTCCTTTATTTCTTGTGTCTTTTTTTACTTCTCACAGCTCTCCAACTGTCTCAAGTTAGAGCAGACCCCACAGGCACGCTAAACTGTAGTCTGTGCCAGAGGTTCCTCTAAATTCAGAAAATCCGGGGAGGTGGGGAAAATGGGGGGGGGGGGGGGGTGTGACTTGATCCTTCCGAGTGTGACACCTCTGAGGTCAATAGGACCCCTGAGAGGGTCCCCCAGGCTAAATCCAGACAGCAAAAGGGACAAGAAAGATTTACTAATCAGATCCAAAAAAAGACCCTAACAAACTTCAGCAGACTGCACAAACTTACCACTCCACCTGCTAGAGACTGAGAAAAGACCAATTGTAATAGGGACTGCACAGCCCACTTGTACTGAAGCCAAAAGACAGTATCTCAGTCTCCACCTGATGACAGAGGAGCGTAAACCCATCTGTTTCTATGCCAGTATGGAGGGACGCTAAAGAAATCTCGGATTTTTAATAAAAGGTTGATCTGAAGTTGGTTTCCGAGATCCTTTTTCTCTCCAATCTAAGATAATGGTTTGCTGTTGGCGACAGTCTCAAAAATCCTATCCCTGTCCAAAATCTCACATCCTCCTTGACATGACCCCAAAAAATCAAAGTTTTTAGGACTATGAAATCAACTCCAGGGAGTTTCAATCAATAACACTGCGATGTGTCTAATATAGTATATATAAGATCACAGTGTACTCATAATCATACTTTCCACATGGTTGCGGGTCTGAGCACTTCACACAAAATTTTTAGGGCCTGTTTTATAAAGCCGCAGTAATGGTCCCGAAGCCCATAGAGATTTAAAGGGCTTCGGGGGTGTTGCCGTGCAGCAGCCGCTAGCATGGCTTTGTAAAACAGGCCCTTAATGAAAGTATGATTATAAGTACACTGTAATCATATTTATACCAAAGTTTTTAGGAGACATACACATTCACTAAATTACGTGTTTAATGTACCACAGAAAGGCAGTCTATCAAATCTGTGACACTCCCTCCAATACAGCACTGTGTACATCTAGCAGTGCTATGGAAATGATACTTAGTAGTAGTACATTCAGAGTGATCTCTTAGACCACTTTTTTTGGTTTGTAAAGGCAGTTCATGAATATAAGTTTGCAGCAGTGGCACATGTAATTAATTTCCCATACACTTCTTCACACCATTTCTCTGTTAACCAAGATTTGCCTAACTTTCTCCAGCTCTCATTCTTTTACTCTACACTCCAGCATTTTGCAAAATCCCATTTTGGGAGAGCTGAGCTAAGTAGCCTGAACTCACCTTGCATCTTCATATCCTGAAGCAGAGTAGAAGCATCTCTAGCGTAGGGAACAGTTTAGATGTGTTACACTGCATAAGAATTATGGTCACCAAACTCACCTTGAACTAAAAGGCTCATTCTCTTCTTCACAGGTGCAGACAGCTTGTCACTCTTCCACATGTCCTCAAGCACTGCAAGGCGTCTGCTGATGTCATCACAAACTTGTTTCTAAACATACAAAAGTATGCCAAGTTAGACAACTTAGATGCAAAGAAATAAATGTTGCCTGAATATACAAACAGCATATAGGTCATTGAGCAGATAATTAAAATTGTAAATACCCCATACTAGGGTTACCAGATGTCTGGGAATACCTGGACATGTCCTCTTTTTCGAGGACTGTCCAGGTTCACAGACGTTTTTTAAAAATGGGGAGTCTGGAGTGAATTATTGTTTCTGGTGGAATTCAGTTTGTCACGTGTATAAAATGGAAAGAGTGTTGGCAGTTCAAAAAGGTTACTATAATAAATTTAAGGATGTGTGGGGGCCATTATTAAATTATTATAATGAATAATTTACACTTTTCCCAATTTTATTACACATGTAGATTTGGGATGGGGTGGGGGTTGGATTTCTATTAATAATATATATGAATGATATAAGATATTATATTCATGTGGTATATTTTTTGTTGTATATGAATTTGGGAGGGGGTTAAATCTTTTTGTTGTATGACATTGTAGATTTTCAAGTGATGTTGTATTCTAATTGTTCGATATTTACTGTACACTTGATGTAAATTATAAAATGAATAAAGAATTTAAAAAAAAAAAAAATGGGAGTCTGTCCAGGTTTAGCCAGCTCTCCCACCTCCCCCAGCTACTTCCTCTCCAGTCCCAGCTGCTGTAATTTCATCTTCAGGCAGCTGGCAGCAGCAACGAGGTGAACCTGCTGCTGCCAGCCTGCCTGCCCCAGAAACTGCCTCTCTGCAGGTCCCACCTATAGGAACAGGAAGTCGCTGAAGAGAGGCGACTTCTGGGGCAGGTCGGCAGCATGCTCACCTCACTGCTGCTGCCGACTGCCTGAAGATTAAATTACAATGGCCGGGTCAGGGGAGAGGTGGGGGGAGATGGGAGCTAAAAAAGCCATGAGGGGAAGCATTATGAAAATGAGAGAGTGCTGGATGGGAGAGAAGAGACAGAAACAGCAGAGAAGAGGTTGGAACGAGAGAGAGGGGCTCTTGCAGGAGGATGAGTTGGAAGGAGAGAGAGGGGCTCTTGCAGGGGGATGAGTTGGAAGAAGAGAGAGAGAAAGAGACACTAAAAGAGAACAGAGGATGGGAAGGGGGATCAAGGAAATGGGTGGAGTGTGGGCAAGGTTATGTGTTCTCTTTTTTGTTTTCACAAATACGGTAACCCTATCCCATACCACAGTGTCATGGGAGGCTCTATCAATTCTACAAATTAGAGTCTGTTGAGTCCCTGAAATAAAAGCAGAGGCAATCCAGCAATTAATCTATAACAAATGATTTATTAGGCTGCAAAACCTGGAGTCCTATGGTCTCTGTATTATTAAGTTTTCCATAATACACAATTTCACTTTATGATTGTGGCCATACAATGAACCAGCGTAATCTGCACTCCTTTAAAGGCATAACAGCTGAACTTAAGTCTCTTTCAGGAACCAGTTTGTGGATGACAGATATTTAAGTTCAAAACAAAAAGCTAAAGGAGGCAAGGGGGTGAATTAAATAGCTAAAAAGCTAAAAAAAAACCCCATATTTAGGTGGCAATTCTGTACAGTGAACACCTATTCCATAATGGAATCTGGGTACCAAGATTCCATCAAGAATACTAGTATAAGCTGGCATTGGGGCATGTTCAGTTTTTTCAGCCTTAAAGCTGGTGAATCCAAGTGCATGTAAATGCAGCAAGGGCACACGTAACTTATAGTATTCTACAAGGTGGGCCACGAAAAAGTAGCCTGCCTCTAATACCGGTGCCACGCTCTTAGGAGGAGAAACACGAATAGTGGGCCCAATATTCTTTGAATCAACTGTGAATAGACATCTTTGAACAATTTTATGACCAACTAACACCAGAAGAAAAAATGTACTGCTTTTTCCAACAAGATGGGGCAACATGCCACACCTCACATGACTCACTGGCATGGGTTCATGAACTCTTTACAGAAGAGCGAACTGTGAGCAAGAGGTTATGGCCACCACATTCACCGGACTTGTCCACATGCAATTTTTATCTGTGGGGAAATTTAAAGCAGAAAGCGTACGCCAACAATCCACATATCCTGGATGAACTCAAAGAAAACATCACGAACACTATCTGCAGCATCACTGTTGAAGAGGTGTAAGCGGTATCAGTCAACATGGTCCGACGTACCCAAAGGTGCATAGACATGAACAGGGACCACTTTCACCATCTGTTGTAACTTGTGGGTAAGTGAATAAAAACAATCCACTTGCTTGTTCATCTTATCATACTATCCCCGGAGGCGAGCTACTTTTCCATGGCCCACCCTTCATAACAGGGCCGCACGCATATGCCTTCATAACACTTACACTTGTACACCCTTACAGAACAGTACTTAGCCACTTACTCATGTACATGATATACATAAAGGCCTAGTTATAAAATTATTCATTTAGCATTTTCAGACTCATTCTATGTCTGTGAGGGCATTCTACGGAGTGAATACATGTAATCCTCCTGGGGAAGGTAATGGAACAAAAACAGAGAGAATCCAAAAGGCATGAGAGAAACACAAAGCATCCTTGTACAGCAAGAGGATGAACTCAAAGTACAGTCAATTTCCATTAAAATGGAAATTTTATATTAGTTTTGCACTTTAATAAAAAGGCAATGGGGGTAAACTACATGAAGCACAATTACAATCCTAAATAAAGGAGGGGTGGGGGAGTAACCTGCAAGAGGTAACTTGCACAGAAAAGTACCAAATCTAGCCACTTCCCTGGGCAGACTAGAAGGGCTATTCAGCACTGTTACTTTCCATAATAGGTGTTATCCAGGGACAGCAAGCAGCTATTCTCAACATGTGGGTGACGTCATCCACGGAGCCCCGATACAGGCAGCTTCGCAAGCTGATTTGCTTGCAGAACTTAGAAAGTTCGTGACTGCCGCACCGCGCATGCGCGAGTGCCTTCCCACCCACGCATTGGTGGGGCCTAAGGCTCCCGGGCCTATTCTGGTTGGCCCAGGTGCCTTAGGCCCCACCTGTGGGCGGGGTTTCAGCTGCCTGGGCCAATCCGGCCCCATTCCGGGAAGGGGTGACATGTAAAGAATTATCGAAAGAGACAGATATTGCTTTGACCAATGATGTGAAGCTTGGGTAATGATATCACACAGTCAGAATGATGTCAGTTAACAGTATATAAGTGCAGCTGTGCTGTGGTGTGGTGTGGTGAAGCCTAAACAGAAAGTGAAAACTGAAAATCTGTGTGATGTTAATCCTCAAGTGAATTTATACTCAGGCAACGCCGGGTGATCAGCTAGTTTGTTAATAAAAATGACACAAGCTATACTTAAAATAGCACCCATATTCCTTATACCACATGATAATGCTTTTACTGGCCATTAACAACTTTTCACGATTCACTTTTTGCATTGTATGACTGATATAAATTTTCAGGGTCCAAACTTTTGTAGGAGATAGAAACATTCCAAGTTGTCTCATTCTCACAATGTAGGTGCAGAACCCACCTGTACAGCATCCCTGCAGGTAGTCAGCACCTGCTTCAAAGGCTCCACAACATCTTCTATATCAACGGTGCACTCACACTGTGCTGGGCCTGGACACCGCAGAGCCGTTTCTGCTCTCAGAGGAGATGGAGTGTGGCCACTTGGAGGAGGACCCATGGGTTTTATCGGAAAGGCTGGAGACATCGATGGCGGAGCTGAAGCAACAAATGACTGTGGAGCAGGGACTGAAAATACAAACAAGAATACTGAGGGGCATCCACACACCCAGAGGAATGGGGGTCTGCGTTTTATTCTGTAGACAAATTGGGTCTCCCCTTGCAAATACAAGAGGACTCAAGTTTCATAGGCCTCTACAGATTCATTGCTAGTTAATACAGGCAGTAAAACAAGAAGGCACCATCTCTGATGGCCTATAGGGTCTTATAACACCACCTTAATTTGATTTTCCTAACCTTGTATGTTGCCTTGCTGAGGGGCAGCTACCCGCTTGGTAAGAAGTGTACGCTTGTTTCCTCCTGTCTGGGTTTGCAGTCCATAAGAGAACTGAGGAGGATCATTCCACCCTCTATTTTGGTTACCTAGGAAAGGCAGAAATTTGTTAGTTCAAATATTGCAAAAATTCATCTCAATTTTATTTGTACCAATGGCTGCCAGCCCCACATTTCACCTCTCTTTCGATCCCTTGTCTTCCTAGGTCCTAGCAGACACTGGCAGAACTCTCTGAGACACTGCCAGCTAAATAACTATTTTTATAACTTATGGACCACCAGTAACTGGGTTCTAAGGTTTTATGCACCTGAAGTTCACAAGAATGTTTCATTAGATTTTAGTAAATTTACTAGTATTTTAGCCCATTATATTAACGGGTGCTAGAATATATGTCTGTCAGTCTTTATTTCTGTCTCTTTTTCCCTCCCGCTGTCTTTCTATCTGTCTCTCTCTCTCCCTGGCCCCCTTTGTCTGTCTGTCTTTCTGTGTCTCTCACTGCCCGTGTCTTTCTTCTTTTCTTTCTGTCTCCCTTCCTCCCACTGTCTGCCTTTAAGAACATAAGAAGTTTCCTCTGCTGGGTCAGACCAGGGGTCCATCGTGCCCAGCAGTCCGCTCCCGCGGCGGCCCATCAGGTCCATGACCTGTAAGTGATCCTTGTCTAAAACCTTTCAATCCCCATTTTTCTTCTATCTATACCCTTCCATAATCCTATCTCTACCTCTATCTATATCCCTCAATCCCCTTATCCTTCAGGAACTTGTCCAAACCCTCTTTGAATCCCCTTAATGTACTCTGACCCATCACATCCTCCGGAAGAGCATTCCAGGTGTCTTTCTTTCTATCTATCTGTCTCTCTCCCTGCCTTCTATGCAGCAGCATTTCTCTCCCCTCACTTCCCTGTGCAGCAACCACAGCAATATTCCCTCCCCCTCCATTTCCCTGTGGAGCAGCCACAGCATCAGCATTCCCTCCCCCTCCATTTCCCTCCCCCAACACCACTTCCCTGTGCAGCAGCAGCGTATCCCCTACCTCCCCTTTCTCTTCCCGCGGTCTGGCCAGCTCCCTTACTGCCCACCTTCCCTTCCCGCGGTCCTGACAAACCTGCCAATTCCAGCAGCGTGTGCAGCACTGTACACACGCTGCTTTGGGGCCTTCTACTGCCCTGATTTACTCTGGCTCCTATGCGCCTCCCACGGCTGATATGGAAGCCCTCTCTCTGATATCGCGACATCAGAGGGAACGCTTCTGGGTCAGCCGCAGGAAGCATGTAAGAGCCGCTACCTGTGGCTTTGAGTGAACACTGCAGCAAGACGGAGAAGGAAGCTGGAAGAAGGTAAACACCCGGGGCGGCAGAGGAAAGCGCTGCATCGCCATCGAGCGGGGCTGCATGAAATACTTCTTGGGGCCGCATGCGACCTGTGTGCCACGGGTTGGACACTAGAGAGTTGCGCGGGGACAGAAATCCCACCCGTCCCCGCCAAAGTCCCACCCGTCCCCACCCGTCCCCGTGAGGAATCCCACCCGTCCCCACCCGTCCCCGTGAGGATTCCCTCCGTCCCCACCCGTCCCCGCGAGGAATCCCTTCCGTCCCCACCCGTCCCCGCGAGGAATCCCCTCCGTCCCCGCCCGTCCCTATAAACTTCAGAAATAGTTATTTCATTTAATTATGCTACTGAATTAAAGGCTCTGGTAGAAACCCATTTACAAATAAGCAAAAAGACTTTATTAATTTGAAAATATTAATTGGGAAGAATACATACTTTGCAAATGGGTTTCTACCAGAGCCTCTAATGTTTATAAATTTTTATCAACACAACTAATATACTACTTTATCCTGAAGCAAAATAAAAAAAAAGAAATATAATTCTTTTCCTACCTTTGTTGCCTGGTTTCTGCTTTCCTCATGTTCTCATTCAATTCCTTCCATCCACTGTCTCTCTTCCTTCTGCATCTTCCATTTGCTCTGTTACTGTGCCTCTCCCTTTCTTCCCCCTTCCAAATTGGTCTGGCACCCATCTTCTTCTCTCCGCTCCCCCCATAGTCTGGCATCTGTCTTCTTCCCTGCCAGCGTCTTCTCCCTACTCTCTCTTCCCCATTTCCTTTCAGCGTCCTTCTCCCCCCATCTTCCCCATGTCCTGTCAGCGTCCTTCTCCCCCCTCTGTCTTCCCCATGGCCTTTCAGCATCCTTCTCCACCCCCCCCGTCTTCCCCATGTCCTTTCAGCGTCCTTCTCCACCCCTTTGTCTTCCCCATGTGCTTTCAGCATCCTTCTCCCCCCTCTGTCTTCCACAAGTGCTTTCAGAGTCCTCCCCCCCCCCGCCCTTCCCATGGCCTTTCAGCGTCCTTCTCCACCCCTTTGTATTCCCCATGTGCTTTCAGCGTCCTTCTCCCTCCTCTGTCTTCAAGTGCTTTCAGAGTCCTTCCCCCCCCTCCCGTCTTCCCCATGGCCTTTCAGCGTCCTTCTCCCCACTCCTTCTCTACCGCCCCGGGTGCAGCACAGCCGGCCAGGTCCCCTTACTTTTGTGGCACTTCCCCGACCGACTGACAACAGCCCCGGTCCGACAAACCTCCCTGCCCTTAACTGCGAATCTAAATTACCTTATTACAGCTGCTGTAAGAAGATAATTTAGATTCGCGGCTACAGGGCAGGGAGGATTGTCGGACCGGGGCTGTTGTCGGTCGGTCGGGGAAGTGCCACAAAAGTAAGGGGACCTGGCCGGCTGTGCTGCAACCGGGGCGGGGTGTGGCGGGACGGACCGCCCCCTCCCTTGGTAGCCACTCGAACCGCGAGGCTACTCTCCTCCTACCTGCACTGCCTGCAGCACAGAGCCAAACGGAAGTCTTCCCGACGTCAGCGCTGACGTCGGGAAGACTTCCGTTCGGCTCTATGCTGCAAGCAGAGAAGGTAGGGAGAAGAGCCGCGCGACTGAGTACATCCAGCCCCGCAGGAACCCCGCGACCCTCGGAGGCGTCCCCACGGGATCCCCGCGACCCTAGGGGGCGTCCCCACGGGATCCCCGCTATCCTAGGGGCGTCCCCACGGGATCCCCGTGACCCAAAGGGGGAACCCGCGGGATGCCCGCGGGTCCCGCGGGATTCCCGTCGTCCCCGTTCCCGTGCAGCTCTCTATTGGACACCCCTGGGTTATAGCAATCGGCACATGTGCAGAATAGTCCAAAGAGGTGTAAATGTGCGAATGTGTCAGGAAAAAGATACGCTGTAGGCATGCCTTGTTGGAGCATAATATATGCACACGTCATAGGAGCACGTCACATTCAGCTGTTGTGTCAATCATAGGCATGTCAATGCTATTGGATGGAGGGGAAGGGAAGTGCAAGTGTCAGCTTTCAACATCTTGCATAAGACACACCTTTAGTACATGTGCCTGAGACACATGCTTTTGAGATTTTTTTTCCCAAAAAATCTGTTATACAGCTATAATTTGTGCTGTTTTTTGTTTTTTTAAATTTTATTATGAGACACAGCAAGAAACACATTCTGAGATGCGCTTTTCTGAATACCTCTGGAACAGCCGTTAAATTTTGGTTGTCAAAAACCAATGCTACGCTTGGAGAATCACCTGGTGATGTTAGAGAATCGCCCAGAGTGCTCACTTATATATTGGGTCCATTTTACTACTATTTTAATATTTGTGACCTCATTGTAGTACATTTGCACAGTAAGCCACACTAAACTGGCTGGAGCCGGTTTAGCAACCATTGTTAAAGGCACGATAGGTTTTGAGAACCCTGCCCTTGCCTTTGATAATACTGTAAGCCCCATCTCATATGTTACATTTATGGTGTTAAATACACTCACTTTTTATTTCTATTGTTGGCTCATATTAGACATTTATGGTGTTACCTACAGTGCTAGACAGAAGTCCAAAGTGCAGGAAAACTGACCAACATAACACAGTACTGAAAGGTCACTTGGACACACAAAGTCAGAGG
This sequence comes from Geotrypetes seraphini, assembly GCF_902459505.1. Lineage (NCBI taxonomy): Eukaryota > Metazoa > Chordata > Amphibia > Gymnophiona > Dermophiidae > Geotrypetes > Geotrypetes seraphini. The sequence goes on from NC_047101.1 coordinate 38,208,943, forward strand.
CATGAAGAAAGTACAAGAAATTTATTACGGTATACCGGACTCTAGTGCAGTTAATAGCCTGCCTACTAGAGTGTCAGAAACAGGAAATACACGGACTTTTATGCCCTTTTTGCAAACTAATATATGCAAAAACTACAATTTTCATTTGTCACTTCTATAACTTTCTACAATTATTATTGGTCCTAAGCTCACACTAGCAGGTCACTTATCTAACTCTTACAGTTCTAAATGTTAAATGTACAGAAGGGCAGGGTACATCATGGCTCAAACTCTTATCTATTTAGCTTACAATGTGGTAAGGCAGGGACATACATTTTAGGCAGATGAAGTCAATAGATTGTACACTTTATTCAGCTATGTAGGCCAGAGCAATATTTTAAACAACAGTTAACCATTTCATGACCCTACAGTACCTTACTTTAAAAAGTCAGCCACAAGAAATCTGAAATATCACAGGAGAAAAGGCTGTCATGTTTCTTCTCTCCGAAGCTGGGCTTTAATTACAGCCAATTATTAAACCCTTTTCATTTTTAAAATAAGGCTTTAATCCCATATGGAGATATCCTAGTTAAAAAAAACCCCAAGAGGAAATAATGCACTCTTTGATTGCCTCAGACGCACAGCAAGACCTTTAATTTCACGTATAAGAACCACAATATGTACTGTCATGAAGATATCTGAGCCTATAACTATGTCTGTTATTGTTCTAATGACACAGGGCTTGTCCCATACCTTTAATAAGTTTGAATCAAGATTATTCACTATAATGTTAGCTCTAGCGATACAAACTGTTTTATATTGTTGGAAAGACCTCACTAAAGTGGAATTTCACACTTGGTGGAATACGCTATGTTTGATTAGTAAATATGAAAAGGTTTTAGCTGAGAGAGCGGATACCTTATCTACCTTTGATAGCATTTGGGCGTCACTCATTGCTCATTGTAGTTGAAATGGTCCTTTATCGTTCTTATCTTCTTTTTCTTCCTGACTGAGCTGACTCTCTCTATTCGCATTAGAGAATGACACGGTGACAAAATTTATCACCGTTCCCGCCCCCGCGGATAACCACGGGAAATAATCCCATGTCATTTTCTAATGTCTATTTCAACCTCAGTCCTTCGACACCAGCATTCTTCAAAGCAAAGCTTGCGGGTCAGTGGTTGTGCCCATTCATACTCTGATTCTTATGTGAGCCAAGGATAATGAAGCCATTGTGACATCACTGATGTGATTGGCTCTTAGGCACTGGTGGAATGAGGCATTATGACATCACAGTATCTGGATACCAGAGACTGTCATTCTTTAGTGTCTATTTCAACCTCAGTCCTTCTATACCAGCATTCTTCAAAGCAAAGCTTGTGGGTCAGTGGTTGTGCCCAATTATACTCCGATTCTTCCCTCTCTCCTTAAAGAATGACATGAAGATGGTTTCCCACGGTTATCGACGGGGACGGTGATGAATTTTGTCACCGTGTCATTCTCTAATTCGCATCACCTGCTTTGAGAGTTGACATTGTCTGATACTTGAGTATTTATTCTGGTCTGCAACTGACTGATGTGATATGCTTGTGAGAATACACTGTGAAATGTACCTTTTACACATACACTTGTATTTCTTTGTTCTGTAATTCTTATGTTTGAAAACCCAATAAAAAGTTTTGAACTAAAAAAAAAAAAAAAAAGAGTATAAGAACCAAATAATAAAATAAATCAAAACAAACTTCCACGTCCCAGATCCGAGCCAGAAAGGCCCTTTGATTTCTGGCAGTCGGAAGAAAGATTACCGGGCTCGTGTCCCCTCGTCACCGAAATGTATCTTTTAAGGCTCAGCCGTCGGAATCAAATTGTTTTGGCTCACAGACCCGTAAAAGAGAGGATCCAGCGGCTAAGAGAGAGCCAAATCCCTTCCCAAGCCCGGTTTCACCGTCCTCCCTTACCCGGCTTCACATAGAGCTCCGCCATCGCCGCTTCCGCCTTCGCCTCTGCTGGACGTGGCAACCGGCGCAGAGTCTTTCGTCACCTCGGCAACAGGCGGCGTCACTTCCCGGAAGTGACCCGCCCTCGAGGGCGTCGGCCGCGACGTAAGTGACGGGTTCGATCGAGGGAGGTGGGCGTTGACCGGGTTCAGCCACGTAGGAAAGCGCGAGACTTCTTAGGTTTTACGGAGCAGCTGTTGTTCGGTTTCATGTTCTTTAAAAAAAACAAACAAACTATGACTATAATATGTATTTGACTGTATTTCTAAGATGGTGTGGAACAGGGATCTCAAAGTCCCTCCTTGAGGGCCGCAATCCAGTCGGGTTTTCAGGATTTCCCCCAATGAATATGCATTGAAAGCAGTGCATGCACATAGATCTCATGCATATTCATTGGGGAAATCCTGAAAACCCGATTGGAGGGACTTTGAGACCCCTGGTGTGGAATATATTTACAAATGAATCATCAGTTTTAGAATCAAATTCAAACTTTACAATAAAATGTGTAACTTCATCGACGTCTTTGTGATTATTGACGGAGTGAAAAATCGATCCGCTTGTACCCTTCAGGGATCTCAAAGTCCCTCCTTGAGGGCCGCAATCCAGTCGGGTTTTCAGGATTTCCGCAATGAATATGCATGAGATAAATCTGCATATAATGGAAGTGACAGGCATGCAAATCTGCTTCATGCATATTCATCAGGGCTATCCTGAAAACCCGATTGGCCTGGTGGTCCTCCAGGACAGGGTTGGGAACCACTGATCTACAGAATCCTGAGTGGAGTAGAAGCAGGCATTTCAAAGTCCCTCCTTGAGGGCCGCAATCCAGTTGGGTTTTCAGGATTTCTCCAATGAATATGCATTGAAAGCAGTGCATGCACATAGATCTCATGCATATTCATTGGGGAAATCCTGAAAACCCAACTGGATTGCGGCCCTCAAGGGGGGACTTTGAGATGCCTGCTTCTACTCCACTCAGGATTCTGTAGACCAGTGGTTCCCAACCATGTCCTGGAGGACCACCAGGCCAATCGGGTTTTCAGGCTAGCCCTAATGAATATGCATGAAGCAGATTTGCATGCCTGTCACTTCCATTATATGCAGATTTCTCTCATGCATATTCATTAGGGCTAGTCTGAAAACCCGATTGGCCTGGTGGTCCTCCAGGGCAAGGTTGGGAACCACTGCTGTAGACGTCAATCATATCTCCACTCAGCCTTTTCCAAGCTGAAGAGCCCTAACCGTTTACTCTTTCCTCATAGGAGAGGAGTTCCATCCCCTTTATCATCATTGTCACTCTTTGAACGCTTTCTAGCGCCACTATATCTTTCTTGAGATGAGACCAGAATTGAATGCCATACTTCAGATGAGGTCGCACCATGGAGCGATACAGGGACATTATAACATTCTTAGTCTTGTTAACCACCCTTTTAAAAAAAATAATTCCCAGCATCCTGTTTGCTTTCTTGGCCACTGCTGTACATTGGGCAGAAGGTTTCATCGTATTGTCTACAATGACACCCAGATCATTTTCTTGGACACTAATCCCCAAGGTGGACAGGTAACTGTGATTCAGTTATTCTTCCCAAAGTGTATAACTTTGCATTTGTCCACATTAAATTTCATCTGCCCTTTGGATGCCCAGTCTTCCAATTGCTTGAGATCCGCTACAATTTTTCACAATCCGCATGCATGTTATCAACTTTGAACAGTTTAGTGTCATCTGCAAATTTAATCACCTCACTCGTTCCAATTTCCAGTTCCAGTTTAAAGTTGAAACATTTTTTATTGTAAAATTAAACAAGCCAGATTAATACATCTTGCACAGTCAATGCTACAGAAAACCATGTCCTTTTCATACAGAGCACAGAAATGCTCTCACGCAGTATAGAATAAGTAATCACAAACTAAAGATAGAAATATGTAGACAAAAGTTAAACGAAACAGCCAAGGAGCCAGACTCTGCATACAATGCAACACCACAGAAATAGTAACATGTCCCCTAATACTGTGCAAAATATAAAGATAGCAGATGTAAATTTGAAAAAACTGACATAACAATTACCACTTTACAAATTAACAAAAAGAAAAATAGGAAAGTACCATTTTATTGGATTAATCCATTTTTAAATTAGCTTTCAGAGGCCAAAACCTCATTACCGTATTCAGCTCTGTACAGTATACTGCTATTACAGTATCCTGTCCTGACTTGATAGTATAAAATGTATTAAAATTAGTGTAATAAAAAATTACTTTATTCCCATTTTCTGTTTAAAAACAACAATACAGCTACAATAAAGCAGCAAAAAATATTTTTCTACCTTTTGTCATTTCTGCTTTAATCATCCTCTTCAATCTCTTCTTTCCAACCAGCATTTGTCCTCTCTTTTCCTTCCATGCATCTGCCCTTTTGCTCTGCCCCTTCCATTCTACCCCCACCCATGGCTTTGCCTCTCCTGTCTAACTTCTTCCCCCCCCCCCATTCTGTTCCCTTTCTCCTTCTACACCCTTCATCCCTGGGCAAGCATCTCTCTCTTTATTCTCTCCATTTGTGTATTTAGCATCTTTCCCAGTCTCATCTCTCTCTCTTTTCCCTCTGCTCTTCCAGCTCCCCTGTCCCAGCATCTCTCTTTTCCTCCCTTCATGAATTCAGCCTCTCACTACCTTATCTAATCTCTCTCGTGTCTCTAGGCCATCTCCTTCTCTGCCTGCCCTATAATAAGTCTTGTCTTTCCTTTCCCCCATCCTCCCCTCCCCCCGAGATCCGACACCTTCCATCCTTGCCCTCTGAGGTTTGATAACTTCCCTTATTCCCCTCCCTCCCTCACTTGATTTCTTTATCAAACCTCACACACACACACACACAGCGCAGCCTTCACAACTTGCTGCTCTTGCCAGCGTTGGGCCTTCCTCTCTGCTGGGTCCCGCCTACTTCCTGTTTGTTCAATAAACTTTATAATTCCTTTCTTGTTGAATAGCTTGGTTGTGTGGAGTTATTTGGGAACCCTAACTGTGACACTTTGCCCAAATTGTGGTTACGGGTACCTTTCCATCTTGCAGTAACACCTCATTCCACCACTAGGGGGTTCACACTATTATAAAGGACATATGGACTTCTTTCACATGTAAAGCATATTCTATAGAACTGTTGAACAAACTCCTCTTATAATGCATGTTGAATTTATTTTTAAGACTACAGAATATGAAGAGTACAATAGTGGGAAGACTTTTACAAGGCACTATATTTATATATATCTTCATAGCAAAGGTCATACTTGGAATTATTTATGAAAGGCAAAATTAGAAGTGTATTAGACCGCGGCGGCACTCAGGATCGGAGAGCTGAGGGGAGAAAGCCGGGACGCAGAGCAGGGTTAGACAACCAGCGAGGAGGGGCAGAAACTAACTGGGGCAGCGGTGAGAGAAAGCTCCGCCCACCCCCACTTCGTCAGAGGTCGCTTCGGAGCCCGGGCTTCCCCTTAAAAGAGGGAGAGCCAGGACCACGAGGCAGACCGCGGCGGCACTCAAACCTTTTCTTTTTTGTCTCTGCTAACTTACAGGAGGAGCAGGCAGGATCGGAGAGCTGAGGGGAGAAAGCCGGGACGCAGAGCAGGGTTAGACAGCCAGCGAGGAGGGGCAGAAACTAACTGGGGCAGCGGCGAGAGAAAGCTCCGCCCACCCCCACCGCGTCAGAGGTCGCTTCGGAGCCCGGGCTTCCCCTTAAAAGAGGAAGAGCCAACGGCGCACGGCCATTCGGCGCGCGGCGAAGGCGAGCAGCAAAGGCGCTCGCCTTAGCGAGGGCCGCCTTCGCGAAGGAGCTGAGAGAAGGAGCCAGGCGTCCAGGCTGCTCAGCAGCAAATTCAATCTTCAATCTTCTTAAATAACTTCTAAAAAAAAAAATTTTTATCCTTTCTTCTATACTCATTATTTCTTCTCTATCTACCTCTCCACCTAGCTACACGTCAGGCGTACTCCAGCGCACCAACTTTAATCACAAGGAAGGAAAAATGGAGGCAGCAGAAGGCCAGCGAAGTTTTCCAGTATACTGCATTGATTGTCACATGTATGACTACCTCCCTTCCGGGAGGCAGGCCTACATATGCGGTCGATGTCAGGAACTGGCTAGCCTAAAGAAGGAGGTCGGGAGACTGCAGATCAAAGTACAGGAGCTAGAGGGACTCCGCTCCATAGAGGAACCAAGGGAATTTGAACCAACTGAGGACACCACCAGAGAAAACCACATCAACGAACAGGTCAGAGAGCTTGAAAGATTCATCGAGGAGGCCTGCAAGATGGTAGAAACATGGGATCACCCGCTCTTCAGAAGGGAACAAACGGATGGAGGACAGGACCTGCCAGGAGCCACCGGGAGCCACCAGGAGCTGAGGGAGAGGAACCTTGCGGAGGAACCAATCAGAAGGAGGAAGGATTGAAGGACCCAATCATCGACACAGACCTGAGACCCAGGAGGAAGCTGAGGAGAGGAAAATCTGCTATCGTGGTGGGAGACTCAATCCTGAGAGAGGTGGACAGTCACATAGCAGGGGGCAGAGCGGATCGCCTAGTGACATGTCTCCCAGGGGCGAGGACAAAGGACATCTCCGACAGAATCGAGAGAATCATGGAGGGAGCTGAGACGGAGGAAACAGCAGTGATAGTCCACGTCGGAACAAATGACGTCAGCAGAAGGAATTTCAACATGACTACACTGACCGAGCAGTTTAAGATCCTGGGGAGGAAGCTGAAGCTGAGGACAGGGAAGATAGCCTTTTCAGAGATCCTGCCAGTACCAAGGGCAGATGCGAGGAGGCAGATCGAGCTGCAAGCAACAAATGGATGGCTGAGGCGATGGTGTGATGAGGAGGGTTTCCTCTTTGTACGGAACTGGTCAACCTTCCTGGGGAAAAACAAGCTCTACAGGAGAGACGGACTGCATTTGAGCACGGCTGGGACGAGGATGCTGGCACGTAACATCCAGACCTGCATAGACATGACTTTAAACTGATAACAAGGGGAAAGCCGATAGTCGATCTGACCTCGACACATCGGGCCACAGTATCGAGCAAGGATACTGAAACAGGAAATGACGATAGTGGACTAGAGACAAAATGGACACTTTTTGGACATAAACCCAAAGATGCAGTACAGGGACCCGAGAGGCAATTAGAGCTAAAGAACACGACAAGGAGGAAACAGCCGGAACCAGAGGGCTAACAAAGGGACGGGATAGACACACCACAGGAGGCAGCCCGTGAGGAGACCAGCAGGAGCAACAAATCAAGAGTAGATCCAAAAGAAAAGGTAACAAACTGGGACTTAAATTGCCTATACACAAATGCTAGGAGCCTAAGGACTAAAATGGGGGAGCTAGAAGTTATAGCCAGAAATAAGGACCTAGACATAATAGGAATCACAGAGACATGGTGGTCAGAGGACAACAAATGGGATGTGGCCCTGCCAGGGTACAAACTCTACAGGAGGGACAGGGCACACAAGAAGGGGGGAGGAATAGCACTGTATATAAAGGACTCCATTCCTTCATCCAGAACAGAAACAACAATAAGGGCAGACATTTTGGAGTCACTATGGGTTAAGCTGACAGGAGGGGAAGGAGCTGACATCAAATTGGGACTGTACTATCGCCCACCAGGACAGCCAGAAGCAAACGACCTGGACCTGGAGGCCGAACTGAGGCAGATGTGCAAAAGTGGAAGGGTGGTGGTTATGGGGGACTTCAACTATCCGGGAATAGACTGGGACATTGGACACTCAAATTGCACGAGAGAAACTAAATTCCTAGAGGCGACAAGGGACTGTTTCATGGAGCAGCAGCTGGTCACGGAACCAACGCGAGGGGAGGCCACTCTAGACCTAATCCTCAACGGGCTAGAGGGACCCGCAAAGGAAGTGGTGGTACTAGCACCATTAGGGAACAGCGATCACAACATGATCCAGTACAAATTAAACATGGGAACATCAAAGGTGAAAAGAACCACAACGACAGCACTCAACTTCAGAAAAGGAAACTACAAGGACATGAGGAAAATGGTAGGAAAAAAGCTCAGCAACAGCTCAGGGAAGGTGAAGACCGTAAAGGAAGCCTGGACACTGCTTAAAGGCACAGTGCTCGAGGCACAAGACCTGTGCGTCCCAAGGTTCAAGAAAGGGTGCAAAAAAAATCAAACTAGAAACCCAGCATGGATAACAACTGCAGTTAAAAAGGCGATAAGCGAAAAATCATCCTTCAAGAAATGGAAAAAGGAACCAACAAAGGAAAACCAGGAAGAGCACAAAAGACACCAGAAAAAATGCCATCAAAAGGTCAAGAAAGCAAAGAGAGAATATGAGGAAAGACTGGCAGGAGAAGCAAGAAACTTCAAACCCTTCTTCAGGTATGTGAAAGGGAAACAACCAGCCAGAGAGGAAGTGGGACCACTGGACGACGGAGACAGGAAAGGAGCGATAAAGGAGGAAAAAGAGATAGCTGACAGGTTAAACAATTTCTTCTCGTCAGTCTTCACCAGAGAGGACACATCCAATATCCCAGAACCCGAGGTGATTATAAACGGAGAACACGACGAAAGGCTGATACAACTAGAGGTAAGTAAAGAGGATGTCCTCAGACAGATAGACAGACTAAAGAGCGACAAATCACCGGGCCCGGACGGCATCCACCCAAGGGTACTAAAAGAACTGAGAAACGAAATAGCAGAGACACTTCGCCAAATATGTAACCTCTCCCTAAAAACTGGGGAGATCCCAGAGGACTGGAAAATAGCAAATGTCACGCCCATCTTCAAGAAGGGATCAAGGGGTGACCCGGGAAACTACAGGCCTGTGAGCTTGACCTCGGTTCCGGGAAAGATGATGGAAGCAATGGTAAAGGACGCAATCTGCGAACACATAGAAAACAATGAACAGCTGAAGGCGAGCCAGCATGGCTTCTGCAAGGGAAAGTCGTGCCTCACGAACTTGCTGTACTTCTTTGAGGGAATAAACAGCCAGATGGATAAGGGGGAATCCATAGACATCATTTACCTTGACTTCCAAAAAGCCTTCGACAAGGTACCTCACGAACGGCTACTTAAAAAGCTGTGGAACCACGGGGTGCAAGGGGATATCTACCGATGGATCAAACACTGGTTGGCAGGCAGGAAACAGAGGGTTGGAGTAAAAGGCCAATACTCAGACTGGCAATGGGTCACGAGCGGAGTTCCACAGGGGTCGGTGCTGGGACCTCTACTGTTCAATATATTTATTAACGATCTAGAGACGGGGACAAAATGTGAGGTTATCAAATTTGCTGATGACACCAAACTCTGCAGCAGGGTTAGAAACACGGAAGACTGTGAAGACCTGCAAAGGGACCTAACGAGACTGGAAGACTGGGCAAAAAAGTGGCAAATGAGTTTTAACGTACAGAAATGCAAGGTCATGCATGTAGGGAAAAAGAACCCGATGTTCAGCTACAAAATGGGGGGAACACTGCTAGGGGTGAGTAACCTTGAAAGGGACCTGGGGGTGATGGTCGACACATCACCGAAACCATCGGCGCAGTGTGCGACAGCCTCAAAGAAAGCAAACAGAATGCTGGGCATCATCAAAAAGGGTATCACAACCAGGACGAAGGAAGTCATCATGCCGCTATATCGCGCAATGGTGCGCCCACACCTGGAGTACTGTGTTCAATACTGGGCGCCATACCTCAAGAAGGACATGGCGGTACTCGAGGGAGTGCAGAGGAGGGCGACTAAACTAATAAAAGGTATGGAAAATTTTTCATACGCTGACAGGTTAAAAATGCTGGGGCTGTTCTCCCTGGAGAAGAGGAGACTTAGAGGGGACATGATAGAAACCTTCAAAATCCTAAAGGGCATAGAGAAAGTGAATAAGGACAGGTTCTTCAAACTGTGGGGAGCCACAAGCACTAGTGGTCACTCGAAGAAATTGAAAGGGGACAGGTTTAGAACAAATGCTAGGAAGTTCTTTTTTACCCAGAGGGTGGTGGACACATGGAATGCGCTTCCGGAGGATGTGATAGGCCAGAACTCTGTACAAGGGTTCAAGGAGGGTTTGGATAGGTTCCTGGAGGATAAGGGGATAGAGGGGTACAGATAGAACTTGAGGTAGGTTATAAAAGTGGTCAGAAACCACTTCACAGGTTGCGGACCTGATGGGCCGCCGCGGGAGCGGACCGCTGGGCGAGATGGACCTCTGGTCTGACCCAGTGGAAGCAACTTCTTATGTTCTTATGTTGCATGATCATTCCTACCAAAATGAAGTAATGTAACCAATAAAATAATAAGATGTGGATTAAAGGATTCTGACATACCCTTCAGGTGTACTGTGAGGAACATTTGTCTCCTTGGCTGTGTTTAGAGCATCTAGTCCACTTGAAAAGGTTTGCTGCTTATGTTATTTATACCTTTGAGGTGTGTGAGTATTTCTGTCGTCTCTCCTCTGGGGTATATGTACCTAAGTCTTTAAGTCTTATTTTGAAGGGTATTTGGCACCAGCCCAGTACCGTTTTGGTGGCTCTTTGACAGTCCCCATTCTTCCTTTTTGGAGATCCAGCCTCCAGATTTAAACACAATAATCCAGAAAAAGTCTCTGTACAGAAGAATGATCACTTTCCTTCTACTGGTCATATCTCTCCCAGGGTAAAGTAGCATTTAACTGGTTCTAGTCATTGTATTGCTGCACTCTTTTAATATCTTTCTTCATAGAAACATAGAATATGACGGCAGAAAAGGGCTGTAGCCCATCAAGTCTGCCCACGCTAATGACCCACCCCCAGACTTCACCCGGCTAGAGATCCCACATACATATCCCATTTCTTTTTAAAATCGAGCACGCTGCTGGCGTTAATCACCTGCAATGGCAGTTCATTCCAATGATCGACTACCCTTTCGGTGAAGAAATACTTCCTGGCGTCGTCATGAAATTGCCCGCCTTTGATTTTCAGCGGATGACCTCTTGTGGTTGAAGGTCCTTTAAGAAAGAAGATATCGTCTTCCACCTCGATTCAGATCATCATTATCACCCTATGGCAGTGGTCTCAAACTCGCGGCCCACCAGATACTATTTTGAGGCCCTCGGTATGTTTATCATAATCACAAAAGTAAAATAAAACCGTTTCTTGATCATATGTCTCTTTAGCTATAAATGACAATATTATTATTATGACTTAGCCAAAAGGAAAGATAAACTATAAGGAGTTTTACCTCATGCAAAATTGTCATTTCTTTAATAAGACATTAACTATTTTTTTCTGAGGCCCTCCAAGTACCTACAAATTCAAAATGTGGCCCTGCGAAGGGTTTGAGTTTGAGACCACTGCTCTAAGGTGTTTCTCCTGATTGGTGGACAACAATGCAATATCCCCCATTACATATGACTCCCTTGAATTTCTGCACCTCAAAAGACTACTATTTTGTGTTGACTCTCATTTGTCAATTGCATGATCTCGTGAGCTATCTTTATTTGTATTGAAGTCTTATGACTAAATCATTTTTAGGTTCTGTTATTGTATTACTATCTTTTCTTGTGTTTATTGTAAGCTACTTTAAAATACAATTAACAAATTATTCCGATTACCTGCTTCTTGCTGAAGGATTCTAAAGAGGGTTGCAACAAAACATAGGCCTCCTTTTACGAAACTGCAAAAGCAGTTTCTAACGCAGGGAGCCACGCTGAATGGCCCGTGATGCTCACAACACTCATTGAGTTCTTATGAGCATCGGGAGCAGCGCGGCTCCCTGCACTATTGCAGTTTCGTAAAAGAGGGGGAATAGTTTTAAACCATATTTCAAACTAGCTGTCGTCCCCCCCTTAATTCTGCATATCTGTTAATTGTATATTGTTTTGTTTTATTTTGTTTGATGCTGGTTTTTTGTGCTTTTATCTTATGATTATGTTTGGTTTTGTGGGTTTTTTTTGTAATCCACTTAGGTATAAGTTGTTTTTTTAAAATAAATAGATTGCATCTTATTTTGGCTTGTCCCTTAGGTATGTCCATCCTGCAGATAAATCTCTTTTAGTGACCCGTCTACAGTATCACTCATGAAAATATTGAAGCAGTCCCAGTCCTAAGGCACACTACCTTTGGCAGGGTAAACATCATTTTCCACTATTGGTTTACTTTATCTTAGGCTACTAAGTTTAGGCATGAGCTTACTGTGCAGGATAGTATCAATAGTTCAGCTGAAATCAAAGTAAACCAGGTCCAGTATACATCTTTGATCTAATTCTGTAGAGCCTGGCCAAATTTCAGTTTTGATTTCGGCACTGAAACCGATCTGAAATCCAGGTTCGGGTTTTGGCTGAAAATGCAAGTGCATTTTCAACTGAAACCAAATTCCTCTCCAAGTTTATTCAGAATTTTCTACCCCACACATCTACAATAGTCATCTGAGTGACTTACAATTTAATTATATGGGAAAGGAGAGTGTGTAGACAAAACATGACTGTGAGGATGGGGGGGAAGAACTACAATATAAGATAATAATAATAATAACAGCTTATATACCGCAATACCGTGAAGTTCTATGCGGTTTACAAAGTTAAGCAAAGGTACAAATTGATTGACTTTAAGAGGGGAGGAAGAAAGAGGGTTAATAGGACAGGAAATCCATTTTTGAGGAGAGAGTGATCAATAGAACAAGTTAATCGCTATATAGGGGAGAGAGAAGAGAGGATCAGTTGTCTAGATACTTTAGGAACAGGTGTGTTTTCAGACGTTTCCTAAATTCCTCATAAGTAGTGGGCGAAAGCAATTGTTCTAGGTCTTTACCCCATGATGCTGCTTGGTGCGAGAGAAGATGTTCATGGTGTTTTTTCAGTTTACAACCTCTCACTGGGGGGGAATCGAAGTAGGAATGTGAGCTTCTCTTGTGTCTGTTGGCTGAGAAGACGAAAAGGTCAGTTATATATTTAGGGGCAAGTCCGTGTAGTGCTTTGAAGCAGAAGCAGGCAAATTTAAACTTTACGTGCGCCTCCATTGGCAGCCAATGCAGCTGCCGGTAGTAGGGTGTCACGTGTTCAAACTTCCTCAGCCCAAAGATCAGTTTGACCGCTGCATTTTGCATCAATTGTAAACGCTGCATGTTCTTTTGGGAAATTGCTAAATAGGCGATGTTACAGTAGTCAAGTAGACTCAGTACGAGGGATTGGACTAGAGTTCTGAATGCCGCTGTATCGAAATAAGCTTTAATGGATCTGAGTTTCCAGAGAGTGAAAAATCCCTTTCTGATCAAGGAGTCCACCTGGTCTCTCATGGTTAGGCACTGATCCAAATATGAGGGTGGGGAAAAAACAAAAGGGCGAAGTCTGCCATCAATTTCAGTCTACCACAATCATTGTCTGCCCCATGCCTCCCCCACATTGTAATCACTCTCTGCTCCATACTGCATCCCTGGCTCTGGGATCACTCTCCACCCTGCAACACTCTCGCCCACCCAGAGACCCTCCGCAGGCCTACCTTTAAACCAGGTGCTCTAGTGGTCTTCTGGACAACAATCCCCAATTGCTTTTGCCACTGCCGGCTCCACAGCCAAATTGACTGCTGGATCTTCCCATGGCAGCCTTGTGAGACTGGCAGCTATTTTGCGCACTGAAATGGCTATTTCCAATACTCAAAATGGCTGCCGAGACTTCCTGCAGCAGTCTTGTGCGGCTGCTTCAGGAAATCATAGCAGCCATTTTGACTATGGAGCTGGTGGAGCAACTGGGGATCACACTTGCCTTGAAGACCAACTAGACCACCAGGAGGTTTAAAGGTAGGCCCAGGGAGGGCTTTTGGGTGGTGGGATGGAAGAAGGGGGATGCTGAGAGTGATTACAAAAGGGGTGGGGGCAACAGTGATGAGAGTGATTACAAGGGGGTGGATGGTGGCGGTTCACTTTTGTTTTTGATTTCGGCTGAAACCATTTTGCAGATTTCGATTGCTGGTTCAATTTCAGTCAGCCTCTAATTCTTTGATATATTCTTCCTTTAGTAAAATCATGTTGCTTCTGATCTGGAATCTGTTGTATTCCCCTTCTCTAGTCCTCCAAAAATTGATCACGCAGAACTGTACATGCTTCTAAAACTATCAGGATATATCCCCATTGACTTTGGTAAACTTGTCTCTTTGTAGAGTTGCCTTTTTCATATCCATAATTTGCCACCATCCCCTCAAAGAAAAAAGGTTAAAGTTTGAATAAGTTGACCATTGTAGTGGTGATATTTCTTGTGTTTTGCCTCTTGATGGGTAGCATCTTTGTGGTTGTGACTATATATTCTTTGTTCTGAAATGAACCTAGTCAACAGCTCCTGTTTGTACTTTATTACAACAGGACATTTTTTTTTTTTTTGAAAGTCAGAGTCACAGCATAAGTTTTGTGCTATGTTGTCACATGTTGCTACATAAGTTTCTGGTTTTATTTACATATATTCTAAGTCAGTTATTTCCAGCAGAACATTTTTCACAGCCTCCACCAAGAAGCTGCCTACTGCAAGTAGCTTTTTTAATGGAATCTAACCTTAAACTGAGATACACAACAGCTTTCCATTAATTTTTATATAATACATAGAAATTGTTGAGAAATTTTAACAGGTACTAGTATACTCATATATTACTATTAGTTTTTAGAACAACCCATAGTTAAATTATTTTTCTGAAATCAACTTTTTGCAAGAGATATCAAAAGGTCTTATAAATTCTGCTTAGTGAATGCTTGGAGCATATGTAACTGCTCTGTTTTCCTCCCATTTGTTTCTATTTAGTTCTTCCGGCTGTAATGAAAGAACAATTTTTTTTGTTAGGAAAGGTGGTATAGTAGATAGCTAGCATAAACATAAACTAACAAATTCACTAAAACAATCTACAAAAAAAACCCCAGTTTAATTATGTGGAAATCTGGCTCCAGGTCTTTTGATTTCATAAACTAGCAGGTATATGCAATATGAACAGGTTATCCTCAAACTTTGTCAAGCCACGGCACACTAAACGTAGTGGCTGCGGCTCGAGGCATCCGGAAGTGTGCAGACGTTGATGCGATAACATCCATCACATCGATGTTTGAGCATGCGTGAAGGCCATCCAGATGGGCCCTGAGCCGCCAGTGGGGAGTGCCAGCGGGGAAGATGTGTGGAAAGGAGAGGCACGGGTGCCGGCTGTGCCTCTCTCCACGAAAGGTATGTCTTGTAGGCAGGCAGCTGGCGCCTCTCCTCCTCCCCATCGTCTTGTGGCACACCTGAAATCTCAGGAGGCACACTAGTATGCTGTGGCACACAGTTTGTGATACACTAGGTTAAGGGGTCCTTCTCGTACTAAGGAGAGTTACGTTTTGGGCTTAACCTGCTAAACGTGGGATTTTAACACACAGAAAGCCCAAAACTAATGCTGCATCAAGAAGGGGCATTTCAACTATTTTCTATTGCAGGTTGTGTGTTAACATTAATCCCGGTTAACACAAAAGCACTTACTGCCTCCTATTAAAGATGCATTTAATGACTAAATGAATTGCTTAGGAGTTTCTTTTTATCTTTATATCTTTTGAGAGTTTTTGGCCTTCCCCTTCCTATTGTTTTTGACTTTAATTATCTTTCTTTTTATTAATCAGATTGTATTTCTTTCCTATTGTTTCCTTGTGTTTTATTATGTTTGCAAAGTTGGTTATTATTATGTTTCGTAGATTTAGTCTTTTTTGTTAGTTATGTTTGTCTCCCCTAATTTTGTAATTTTATCGATTTGTTCATCACTTAGAATTTGGAATAAGTGATTAATCAAATTTTATAATAAACTTGAAACTTGACTCTGCATAAAGCAGTTAGCACATTAACTGCCCACAATGCCTTCCATGCCCATTCTCCACCTATGCCATGTAACCTGACAGGAAAATTTCTAAAAAAATTATGTAACACAGCTTAATGTGTGGTAACGGGCAAACTACTACAAAACTCCTTAATCTGATTGCTCAGTAACCTGTTTCTGCATGTTAACCATGTATTAAGTGCTTAATGCCCTTTAGTAGAAGAGCCCTTAAATGATTAAATAGTAAATAAATATTTTTTAAGCATTAATATTGGCTGGCATGTGGACTTATCACTTAAGACAAACCATAGCTACTATCCAAGCTCCCCTTTCCCAGCATTCTGCACAGCTTCCCATATAGGAGAAGGCTGGGCTGCTATTAGCCAGTTTGGGGAGTACATAGGCATGTGGGGGGTGTTCTCCCTTGGCATCTGCCAGTTGTATTTTATTGTCTAAATGGTAAATATAACTATATTTAACATTTAAATGTTTATCCATGTAACTTGTAATCATTGAAATAGTTCACGTTATAAACAATGTTTATGTCCTTAGTGAAATCCAGTGTTTTAAGGAGTTTGTACAATGGACTGTTTCTGCTTTAGAGATTCAAAGAAAGCCCGTACCCCTCGCCTCCTGGTGGCTCCAGTGCCTTTTTGTAGAGGATGACCTGAGGAAGGAAAGGGCGAGAGAGGAGAGTCCACTGCTGATGTCCTTTTTATTTTCAGGAGAGATAGGGAGTGTGCGCCTGTCTTTGTCTTCATCTGTGACGTTGTGGCTACCAAACATTTCTGATACTGCACCTAGAACAAGCGAAACAATAACAACAGAGATTGTCTTCTACGAGATACTGGATTGGGTAAATGGTGCTTTAATGTGGGTGCTGAAATGAAAAAAAATCAGCATGAAACGCTATTGCAAGATTCAAGGTTGCATTTGTATGATTAACTGCCTAAAGCAAAGCCATCAAAGCAGTATACCGTATATACTTGAATATAAGTCAATCCGAATATGTCGAGACCCCCATTGTTCCCCCAAAAAAGGAGGAAAAATGGTTAACTCGAATATAAGATGGGGGGCTTAATATTCAAGTGACATGCCCTGCTAGGATCTTACACCCTCCCCTGCCAGGCTCTGCACCCAGCCCTCCTGCCAGGCTCTGCACCCAGCTATCTTCCATCCTTGCCCTAACAGACTCTGTACCCAGCCCCCCTCACTCCTTGCCAGGCTTTGCACCCTGCCTTACCTTCCAACCTCTGGTAGTCTAGTGGCAGGCTGGGACTGGAGGGATGTCTCCTGTCCCGGCTGACTAATTTTTTTTAACATCTCTCCGGCGCGCGCTTATCTTTTGCGCCATTTTTAATCCCTGGTGGTCCAGCAGTGTTCGGGGCAGGAGCAATATTTCTGCGCCCTGCCCTGTGCTGAGCCTCTCCGTCTCCTTTTCATGGCCAGTGGTACACCTGACAGGGCCGAGCTCTTCCTGCTCGGCCCCACACTGCTCTCTGAATGGCCGCTAGCGGTGCACCCGAGAGGGCCAAGCTCTTCCTGCTTCTTGCTTGGCCCCATGCTGCTCTCTGAATGCTGCCGCCAGTTCTTGTGGGATGAGAACTGGCAGCAGCCATTCAGAAAGCAGAGCAGGGCCGAGCAGGAAGAGCTTGGCCCTGTTGGGTGTACCACTGGCTGCGAAAAGGGAACAGGGACGGAGAGGCTCAGCACGGGGCAGGGCGTGGAAAGATTGCTCCTTCCCCATACACTGCTGGACCACCAGGGATTAAAAATAGCACAAATGCTAAGCGCACGCTGGGGGGGGGGGAGGGAGTTAAAAAAAAAAGTCGGCCGGGATAGGAGACAGGAGGCATCCCTCCTATCCCTGCCTGCCGTATCGTCTGGGAGGGGGTCGGGTTGATGACCCAAATATAGGATGAGACCCCCATTTTTGGGCCATATTTTTGGCCCCAAAATCTCATCCTATATTTGAGTATATATGGTACATTACAATACTATTCTGAAAGAGGAAATAGACATGCAATATAATAGGAAAGAAAAGGAGGTTCTTCAAACCTGCTGTTCCTCACAAGTCCCTGTGATCAACAGTAATTCACATCCATGTATTAAAAAGCTAATGAAAATAAGTGTGTTTTTAATGATACTTTAAATGAGGGAAGGCAAGTCTCCATACATAATGGCATGTGTGGAGTGGCACTCGCTCGTGGGCTGTAGGGGGCGCTAATGGAATGGATATTGTGCAGGACATGGTGCAGTATTTTATGGAGTTTTTTTCTACAAAAATGCCTGCTTTTCATATGGTTCTGCGTAACTCTAGTTAGATACAAGCATATATGTTAGTTATGGCCACGCCCAAGAGAAGCGTACAAAAAGTTGGTGAATAAAAATCTAAATACGGATGTAGCCAAGGCCAGAAAAACACACTACAGATTAATATTAAGGAAAAGCATAATAATATTCTCTGTATGTACTTTGCTACTAAGCCAAACCATAGAGGAAATCAGGTAATACTTCTAGAGGTATTACCTAACTAAATATTTGTACTTTATTAACGCGGTGAAAAAGGAGAATTAAGTGGAGGGTAATCAAGAATGGGGAAAAATCACAGAGATGAGACTTAATCACTTCCAGCTATGACTTGAAGGATCACATATTTGCTTGCTTTGATGTCCTTTTCAAGAAAACATGATGATTAGAAATAAAGGTATCAGAGTCCCGACCTAAAGATTTTCTCTAAATTTGTTAGATGTCGGTTCTAAATGGTCTTGCCTATGCATCAGAAGAGAGGACAATATTTATTTTAGTATTTATTTACCACTTAGAGCCTCACTTGGTTTACATTCAGGTACTCAAGCTTTATCTGTCCTGGTGGACTTACACTCTACCTAATGTACCTGGGGCAATGGGGGCTTAGGTGACTAAGGCTTTTTTCCCCCCTTATCTTTTTAAAATAGGAGATGAAATTATACTAATAGAAGTTCCTAATAAACAATGTTAGCCTCGGGATATACAACTAAACAGTGGGGAATTATTAGTTAGGATATTTGTATTTTGGACCACTAGGCCAGACATTTATTGGATTAGGTGACTTGCCCAGAGTTACAAGGAGTAGTGTCGAGGCTATAGTTCTTACCACTGCATCACACACTCCCCAATCTATTCTGAATAACCAACAGGGCTCATGCCACAGCTAGTACTGAGTTCCAAAGATGGCATGCTTTTGGCTGAGTTTATATCATTTGTCTTCAGTGTGTAGTACTAATTTTATTCATCCCATCTTCTTTTCCCAATTTACTTTCTGGACCAGAGGTTTTCAAGCCTGTTCTTGAGTACCCCATCCCCCAAATCAGTCAGCTTTTCAGGATCTCCACAATGAAAAAGAGAAATTTTATAAGTACTGCAAGGGACTTGGCAGAGGGAAGACTTGGGTGCAGGTCTTTGAAGATTGTTCTCCATGGCTAAAGGTAAAATAGGCACGTGCCGAGAGGGCAGTTGAGGAGGAAGATTTAGATGCCAACTTGCATGGGGGGGGGGGGGGGGGGCTGCTGGATTCATGGAGAGGATTTTGCTGCTTGGGGGGCTGCTGGACTTGCAGGAGGGTTTCTACTGCTTGGGAGGTGCTGCTGGACTCACCTGGACTGGTCTTGGAAGGCAGATGGGGGCTGGAATTGGACCTGGTCTAGGGGATAAGTGAAAGGCAGGTGGGAGCTGAGTGGAAGACAGGGACTGGAGCTGGACCTGGTCTAGGGGCTGAATGGAAGGCAGGGGCTGTATCTGGACCTGGTCTGTGGGGCTGAGTGGAAAGGAGATGGGGGCTGGAGTTGGACCTGGTCTGGGGGGCTGAATAGAAGGGAGATGGGGGCTGAGTGGAAGGCAGGGGCAGGAGCTGGACCTGGTCTTGGGGGCTGAGTGGAAGGGAGATGGGGGCTGGAGCTAGAAGAAATGGAAAGAGGTGTTGGACCCATCTGGGTGGGGTTTGGGCTGGAAGGGACAGAGGGACTGGACCTGCAGGGTGCTAGCCTATGTTGGGGGGGAGTTAGAGCTAGAGGGAAGAGAGAGGTGCTGGACCCATGTTGGGGGGGGAGGGGAGTGACTGGAGCTGGAGGAAAAGGAGAGAGATATTGGGCCTGCAGGGAGGAGGAGAGAGAACAGAAGGGAAAGAGAAAATGTACCACAATCATATTCTACCTCCAGCAGGGATTTGAGAAGCCAAAAGGTTGTGCCCAATTCATGCTGTTCTGTTGCAGAGGTGATTTTTTTTTTTTTTTTTTAAATCCATAGAGAACAGGTAATACAAATACTTTTTATTTGCTGCATAAGACATGTAGAAATGCCATATTAAAACAACTCCAAAGTAGACAACTTACCATACATGCAGCCTGCACAGCCTCTGAGACATTTCCTGCATTTGGCTCACACCAAAATACATAACACTGGAAGCACTGGGTTCCCACATCCACGATGAGAGCAAAAGTATGGGGGTCCCTCCCAACCCCAATAAATGTCACATAGCGAACTTGGCATTCCCAGATGGTATCTTCATCACCACCCTAAAAAAAAAAAGAACAAACATTACACAGCTCAGAACTGCAAACTGCATTCTATGGAATTTTGGAATCACTAAAGGGTAGATTTTCAGGGCATGAGTTGGGACTGGGGCGGGGGGGGGGGGGGGGGAGGTGCTTGACCTGTTCTTGTTGGGTATTTTAGGTCTCCGTGAAGAAACCACATGGAAGGCTATCTTATCTCAAGTTCCGTTTCAGGTTATGTTCGTTTTCAGAGTGTTGTATCTTTTATCTTGTATAAAAAATTTTCAGAAATATACAAAAATAAAAAAGGGTAGATTTTCAGCACTGTTTAACCTTGAGTATTGCGTTTAATTCTGGTCACCGTATCTCAAAAAAAGATACAGCAGAATTAGAAAAGGTTCAAAGAAGAGTGACCAAGGTGATAAAAGGGATGGAACTCCTCTGATATGAGGAAAGACTAAAGAGGTTAGGGCTCTTCAGCTGGAAAAGAGACAGCTGAGGGGAGATATCATTGAAGTCTGCAAAGTCCTGAGTGGTACAGAGCGGGTACAAGTGAATCAATTTTTTTACTCCATCAAAAATTATGACTAGGGGATACTCAATGAAGTTACAGGGAAAATATTTTTTCACTCAAACAACAGTAAGCTCTGGAACTCATTGCCAGAGGATGTGGTGACAGTGCTTAATATAGATGGGATTAAAAAAGATTTGGACAAGTTCCTGGATGAAAACTCCATAGTCTGCTATTGAGACAGACATGAATCTGTAGCATGGAATATTGCTACTCTGAGATTTTGTCAGGTACTTGTTTTTCCCTTTTTTTAGGGAAAAACTACAGTTTCCTCTATAATGGAAGGTTCCCCCATCCTATCCCCAATGGGAGCACCAACAGTTTTAAGTAAAGGGGGGGTTCCCCCCACACATCCCCTCGGACCGCTGTAAAATAGTGTTTGAATTAAGCGCGCTGACATCCTGCGCGTGATTGTCTGGCTGCATTTGTTCGTTAGAGAATGACATGAGGAAAAATAATCTGTCCCTGTCACTGCCCCGTCACCGGACCACCGTCCCCGCCATCCCCTTAACCACCCCATCCCCGTCCCCGCCGTCCCCTTCACTGCCCCGTCCCTGTCCCCGCAGCATCCACCCTTCCCTCCTACCACCTCACTGCCCTTCAGCGGCCCGAGAATCTCCCTCCCTCCCCTTTACCTTTGCGGCGCAATAGTAAAGAAACTTATTGAAGCGGGCAAAACTGCCTGCCTGTGCCTGCAGTCGCGTGTGTGGGGGCAGAAGCTTCTCCTCTGAGGCAACCAGAAGTTGCCTCAGAGGAGAAGCTTCCGCCACACATACGTGACTGCAGGCAGGCAGGCTTCGCCTGCTTCAGTAAGTTTCTTTACTAAAGCGCTGCGAAGGTAAGGGGGAGGGAGGGAGGGAGATAGATTTGGCTGTAGGTAGGTAGGGGAGGAGGGAGGGGGGCCGCGCGCGATTGGTAACCACGCGCCTTCCCTCCCTTAACTGCGGGCACAAGGCCATTCACCGCTCCACAGGGCAGTGGATGGCCTTGTCCCCATGCCCGCAGTGAGCACTTTTTCCCCTCCCCCTCACTGTTTCGGTGGGTTACCAGCGGCTACCCGCGGGTAACTGCCACCGTGTCATTCTCTATTGTCCGCACACGATTGTCTCATGCGGTTTTGACTCGTCACCCATTGTTTGATAACAGATAACTATCTAGGCAATTTACAATAAAAATAATACTGGCTATGAATATCAATTGGCAGCAGTGACTGGGCAAAACCTGGATATTCAGTGCCAGTGTCTGGATTAAGCCCAGCATTAAATATCAGGGTCCAATTCAGCCCCCCCCCCCCAATGAGCACCTTAAAAATCACTGTCTGCCACAACTTTAATTATGATTGGGGGGAGTTTAAAAGTGAACGATGTTTTATTTCGAAACATGTTCTCACAGCTTATAATTTAGGGGACTATGTTCCCTCTAAGTGGAGTGTGTGAGCAATCTAAGTGGTCGCTCACAATAATACTGACCCTACCCAACTTTCAAATAAAATCAAACTATAGAAACTTAATTAAACTATATCAGTCACCATATGTGTTATGGGTTTTGTGCTAACTGCAGAAATGCATTGTTAATATTGGAAAGTCCAAAAACAAAGGAATTCACCAAATTGTTCCAAGCAAAGAACAAACCTGTGGAACCGATGACCTTGATGTAAAATTACAAAAAATTACAAAGTCTAGGGGACACTCGATGAAGTTACAGGGAAATACTTTTAAAACCAATAGGAGGAAATATTTTTTTCGCTCAGAGAATAGTTAAGCTCTGGAACGCATTGCCAGAGGTTGTGGTAAGAGTGGATAGCGTAGCTGGTTTTAAGAAAGGTTTGAACAATTTCCTGGAGGAAAAATCCATAGTCTGTTATTGAGAAAGACATGGGGGAAGCCACTGCTTGCCCTGGATCAGTAGCATGGAATGTTGCTACTCTTTGGGATTCTGGAATCTTGAGATTCTGGAATGTTGCTACTCTTTGGGGTATGGCCAGGTACTAGTGACCTGGATTGGCCACTGTGAGAATGGGCTACTGGGCTTGATAGACCATTGGTCTGATCCAGTATGGCTATTCTTATGTTCTTGTGAAATCTCTCTCATACTCAGGGCAGGATTAATTCTTTGAGGGGCCCTAGGCACACAAGTACACTGGGCCCCCTGGTCCTGCTCTGGAAGAACTAAGTGATGTTGGAAGGGAATTGACCGGCGGACGCAGTCATCACGGGACCTTCCTGGAGCAGAGCTGTCCATGTTGCCATCGATGCCGGTGGGGGTCCGTCGCTGTTGATTCTGCGGGGTTGGGGGGCACTTCCGTTTGAAAAAAAAAAAAATTGCAAGGTGAGTCGTCTTTTACCCTCCTTCAGTGGGCCCCCCTGACAGTTTTGGGCCCTAGGCATGTGCCTACTGGGCCTACCCATTAATCCAGCCCTGCTCATACTGTCTGACTCGGATGGACATTTTCCAAAGGATACTGTGTGATCGTATGTGAGCCACTTTTTTTAACTGAGGCGTCGCTTGTTCACTTGTCATTAGAATATGGAATGCTTCAACCAACTCAGCTGAGTACTGAACCTCATAGTAAAACAGTTTTAAAACAACCAGGACGCGGGAAGTCATCATGCCATTGTATCGAGCGATGGTGCGTCCACATCTGGAATACTGCGTTCAGTATTGGTCGCCGCACCTCAAGAAGGACATGGCGGTACTTGAGAGAGTCCAAAGGAGAGCAACGAAACTGGTAAAAGGGCTGGAACACTGCCCATACGCCGAGAGGTTGGATAGGCTGGGGCTCTTCTCTCTGGAAAAAAGGAGGCTCAGGGGGGATATGAAAGAGACCTTCAAGATCATGAGGGGCATAGAGAGGGTGGATAGGGACAGATTCTTCAGACTGAAGGGGACAACAAGTACGAGGGGGCATTCAGAGAAACTGAAGGGAGATAGGTTCAAAACAAATGCAAGGAAGTTTTTTTTCACCCAAAGGGTCGTGGACACTTGGAATGCGCTACCGGAGGAAGTGATCAGGCAGAGTACGGTACAGGGATTCAAACAGGGATTGGACGGATTCCTGAGGGATAAAGGGATCATGGGATACTGAGGGAGGAGCTGGGATGTAACACAAGTATAGAAAGCTAACCAGGTAATAAGTATAGAAACCCATGTGCAAGACCGGAGGGTTAGGACTTCGATGGGAAGATAGGACTTCAATGAGAAACCAAGGTGGCAAGGGAGCCACTTCTGGTGATTCAGACAGGTCGTGGCCCTGTTTGGGCCGCCACGGGAGCGGACTGCCGGGCAGGATGGACCTATGGTCTGACCCAGCGGAGGCACTGCTTATGTGCTTATGTTCTTATGTTCTTATGTTTTTAATGGCTTTCATAATTCAGTTTTCCAGTTGTGGTACTGTAATTGATTGGTGAATGTTCTCCTGTAATTCTGAGTCATGTCAGTCATCTGGCAGTAAAATCCATTACCATGGGCAATATCATATAAATCCTTCCTTATGCAATCAGTATTAGCTAAGGAGATGGAAAAATATAAATTGTATCCTAGCTGGATTTTGAACAGACCAGACACTAACATCCTTTCCAGCAGTATAGAACCCTCCTAGGGATCCTTGAGAGAAAGAAAAAATAAGGCCCTTGGTATTACAATAATCTTTTTCAGGAAATGGGGCTAAATCAAGGCTTCTAAAAGTGTGGTTTATGAAAGCCCCTTAAAATCTGGTGATTAAAATGAAGTTGCATATCAACAGGCACATTTCATTTCAGTAGACCACACCAATCATTACTGAAACAGAGCATGGGCTATACCAGGAGTCTCAAAGTCCCTCCTTGAGGGCCGCAATCCAGTCGGGTTTTCAGGATTTCCCCAATGAATATGCATGAGATCTATGTGCATGCACTGCTTTCAAGGCATATTCATTGGGGAAATCCTGAAAACCCGACTGGATTGCGGCCCTCAAGGAGGGACTTTGAGATCCCTGGAATACCAACGACAGCAGATTGCATGCTTGGATAAAGAGGAGTCACATTTAACACTCTCAGAGCAATGGCATAGCTACAGGTTGGCCTGAGTGGGCACAGGATCATCCAGCAGCGGCACCACATTCTCTCCCCCATCTCTCCTCTACAGTATCCTGTCCTCCTACTCTGAATCTTCCCAGTGTACTTTACACTAGAGAATGACACGGTGGCGGTTTACCCGCGGCCACCGCATTTTAGCCGCGGGTCACCCGCCGAAAACGGGGAAGAAAACTATCAGTCGCTGCGGTGACGGGGACAAGGCCATTCACCGCCCGCGGGGCGGTGAATGGTCTTGTCCCTGCAGTGAGGCATGAAGGATCGCGCGG
The DNA here is from genome assembly GCF_902459505.1 of Geotrypetes seraphini. NCBI lineage: Eukaryota > Metazoa > Chordata > Amphibia > Gymnophiona > Dermophiidae > Geotrypetes > Geotrypetes seraphini. The sequence goes on from NC_047101.1 coordinate 38,234,156, forward strand.
TCCCCGCAGCTCACACCCGCCTGCCCAATTGATTCTAGTGTTTAGCCAGCTCTCTCCCTTCTTCTCACCTTAGTTTGTAGATTTTCTTTTTCGGCGACCGGAACGCTATCAGAGAGCCGCGCACCCGCTGCTGCTCAGTTTCGATCTTCTGCTCTGACGCAACCGGAAACAGGAAGTTGCAGCAGAGCAGAAGATTGAACACTGAGCAGCCGCGCATGCGCGGCTCTTTGGGAAAGCGTGCAGGTCGCCGAAAAAGAAAACCTATAAACTAAGGTGAGGAGAAGGGAGAGAGCTGGCTAAACACTAGGATCGATTGGGCAGGCAGGTAGTGGCTGCGGGGACCGTGCGATCGCTAGTGTTCCCGGCTCAAATTGGAAGGAGGGAGTGAAAGGGAAAATGATTCTGGGCCAAGGGGATGAAGTCGGAAAGAAAAACCCACAGCAGGAAAGAAAGGGAAGGATTGGCAGGTGAGCCAGATGCTAGAAGCAGGGGGGGGGGGAAGAAAGAGGGAAAAAAGCTAGATGGGGTTGAAAAGAAGAGACACACTGGTATGGAAGAGGAAGATAGGGGAAATCTGGACACAGGAAGGTAACAGAAAGAGGGGAAATTATGTGCATGGGGCATAGGGACAGAGACATAAAGGGGACATGCCATGGGGATGGTATATGGACACAGGGGGGGCAATGACAGATACATAGGGGAGATATTAGAAATGGAGAAAATAGGAGCACAGAAGCGAGATGGTTTGTGGGGATGGGACAGGGACCGAGCTTGCAGGCTCCAGTGGCTTGCACAAATTACATTGTAACGTGCCATGAAAATAAGAGGAAGGAAGGTAGATAGGCCACGCGAGAGGAGCTGAAGGGTAGTAGAAAGGAACAGATGGTAAAGGAGGGAGGGTAGGGTGGTGGTGGAAAGGAATAGAACAGACATTGAAGGAGGGTGGAGAGGAACAGACCCCCAAGGGAAATGTGGAAGACAGAGTGGGAAGAAGACAGATGCCAGACTATGCGGGAGCGGAGGGAAGATGGGTGCTAGACCAATTGGGGGGGGGGGTTAAGGGAGAGGCACAGTAACAGCAAATGGAAGATGCAGAGAGAAGACACACAGTGGATGGAAGGAATTCAATGAGAAGATGTGGAAAGCAGAAACCAGACAACAAAGGTAGAAAAAAAAATTATATTTATTTATTTATTCATTTTTTGCTTTAGGATAAAATAGTATATTAGTTGTGTTGATAAAAATGTATAAACAAAGCCCTGCCAGCTGAACATCTCTTTCTCTAGTTCAGCAGCAGGAACTTTGATTTATAAGAAAGGAATAAGCTACATATTACAGTACTAAGGCTTATATGGATGCAGCGGGGACGGTGACGGGGCGGTGAATGGGATGGCAGTGGCGGTGACGGGGCGGTGAAAGGGATGGAGGTGACGGTGACGGGGCGGTGAAGGGAACGGCGGTGACGGGGCGGTGCAGAGGATGGTGGGCCGGTGACGGGGCGGTGACGGGGACAGATTTTTTCCCCGTGTCATTCTCTACTTTACACATGTCCCCAGTGCCTGCAACAATTAATGTTCGCTGCTGGTACCAGACAGTGAAGGCAGGATGCGGCAGAGAGAAGCTTGCGGGGCTGCCGGCACTGGCAGCAGAAATGAATTGCTGCAGTCACCGGGACAGGGTTCAGAGATAGGAGGACAAAGGAGAGATGTTGGCTAGGTATAAAAACCTGTTTTTTAAAAAATATCCTCGGGAGGGGTGTGGAAGAGCCCATCCATAATACTAGGTCTGGCTATATCACTGTCTCAGAGCAGCAATGAAATACATTTTATAAGAAAAAAGAGTAATTTGATGTTATCTATGTTTATCTTATGAGAGAAATGAAACGTCTACTTAAAATAAGCCATGGTGGCAAGTGGCTTGAAGTTACTCCCTGCCACAGGCTGAATTAACCCTGAATGTTCAATGCTAGAGTCTGTGTGCCTCCTGGCACTGAATATCCTGGTACGTGCACTGACCCAGAAGTTAGCTGGGCACCGGCTAATATTCAGACCTATAGTTAACATGGAGCATAAAGTTAGGCCAGCCTTTAAGTTGTCCTAACTTTATGTATTTGTTTAACTGAACATTGCCACTAATTGGCTAAGAGCTGGCTCTACCTAATCTCCATCCCAACACTGGCATTAAGGAAATTCTTGATTGCTGAGTTATTGTTCTACATCTGAGGGTACTGAAGGAACTTAGGGAACTTCTGGCTGCTCCACTGGTGACCTTTTCAATGCTTCTCTAGAGTCAGGAGTGGTACCAGAGGACTGGAGAAGGGTGGATGTGGTAAGTCTGACTTTTGTAGTAAGTAAATTAATGGAAACACTTTTAAAATAGAGTAAAGTCATGTTTCTGGAATTCAATGGATTATTATAGGACACAAGGCAATATGGATTCACTAGAGGCAGGTCTTGTCAGACAATCTGATCAATTTCTTTGACTGGGTGTCTAGAGAGTTGGATAGAAGGAGAGTGCTAAATGTGGTGTATTTAGATTTTAGCAAAACCTTCAGTAAGGGCCCCAAAGTGACCGGATGGGTTAGGAGCTGGTTGAGTGGAAGGTGATAGTGGGCAGTGGTAAATGGAGGAACCAGTGGTTGTGCCGCCAGGTTTGGTTTCTGGGCCTGTTCTTTTAAACATTTTTGTGAGTAATATTGTTGAAGGGCTGTCTGCTAAGGCTTGCCTCTTTGCAGATGATACCAAAACCTGCAATAGGGTAGGCACCCCTGATGGTGTGGATAACATGAAGAAGGACCTAGTGAATCTTGAAGAATGTCTGGAATTTGTCAGCTAAGATTTAACGCTAAGAAACGCAGGGTCATACATTTGGGCTGCAAAACCCTGAGGGAACAGTACGGTTTAGGAAACAGAGAAACTTGATGGCACATAAAGGCCAAATGGCCCATCCGCAGAAGAGCAGGACTGGGGCATGATTGTATGTGGTAATCTTAAGGTGGATTAATTTAATGCGTTGTATGACATGATAGTTAAACACAAGAGGGCAACAAGAATAACAAGATAAGTACAGTTCTAAACATGTTTTTGATTGTATTTTAAAATAACTATATAGGTAATTGGAATATCAGCAATTTTTTTGAGTAACATTCAAGCCATTGCACACTATGCTTTGTGGAAGGCAGGGAACAATAAAGTGCAATGATGGTTCTACTGAGCACTTTATGATTATTTATTTACATTTATCTATATATGTAAAGCAGTTATTTGGTCATGAATTGAATATTCAATAGAAGAAAATTATATTTTGAATGAAAGTGGCACTATTGTTAGTTGAAAGATTGAAATTACAGCAGGGGTGTCAAAGTCCCTCCTCAAGGGCCACAATCCAGTCGGATTTTCAGGATTTCCCCAATGAATATGTATGAGATATATTTGCATGCACTGCTTTCATTGTATGCTAATAGATCTCATGCATATTCATTGGGGAAATCCTGAAAACCCGACTGGATTGAGGCCCTCAAGGAGGGACTTTGACACCCCTGAATTAGAGCGCCTATAAGTATAAATAGTGGTTTGTTTAGAATAATCTTAAGGTGGTCAAAGAAGTAGAAAATGCAAGGGTAAAAGTAGAAAATGCAAGGGTAAAAGCTAGGGTGCATAGGGAGAGGTATGGTCAGTAGGAAAAAGGAGGTAATGATGCCCTTTTAAAAGGCTCTGGTGAAACCTCATTTAGAATACTGTGTACATTTCTGGAGACCACACCTTCAAAAAGATAAAACCAGGATGGAGTCAATCTAGAGGAAAGCTACTAAAATGGTTGTGGTCTTCGTTATAAAGTGTGTGAGGACAGATCTCAGTGTGTATACTTTGGAGGAAGGACGTGAGAAGGGGGAGATATGATAGACTTTTCAATACCTACTTGACATAAATGCACAGGAGATGAGCCTCTATCAGTTGAAAGGATGCTCTGGAATGAGGGAGCATTAATTGATCAGATTGTCTGACAAGACCTGCCTCTAGTGAATCCATATTGCCTTGTGTCCTATAATAATCCATTGAATTCCAGAAACATGACTTTACTCTATTTTAAAAGTGTTTCCATTAATTTACTTTTCAATACCTACTTGACATAAATGCACAGGAGATGAGCCTCTAGCAGTTGAAAGGATGCTCTGGAATGAGGGAGCATAGGATGACGGTGAAAGGGGACAGACTCAGAAGTGACCTCAAAAAATACTTTTTTCTTGGAAAGGGTGGTAAATTCATGGAATGGTCTCCTTGTGGAAGGGGTGGAGATGAAAAATATATCTGAATTCAAGACAGCTTGGGACAAGTACATTGGATGTAATGTAATGTAATGTAATTTATTTCTTATATACCGCTACATCCGTTAGGTTCTAAGCGGTTTGAAGAAAATATACATTAAGATTATAAATGAGAAGTAAGAAGGTACTTAAAAAATTCCCTTACTGTCCCGAAGGCTCACAATCTAACTAAAGTACCTGGAAATTAATAAAGAAGAGAAAATAAAGATGGTTGAAAAAAGAAAAATTCTATGTGAACTTATAGGATGGAAATTAAACTGACAGTGAAGAACTGTATGAAAAATACATATGGAATGCAGTTAGAGTTACAATCTATTTATGGTATTTGTTTAATTGGAAGGTGTTAAGGTGGGTAATTTGGGGGAAGGTTATCTGAAGGTAGGTGAATCTTCTGGAGGTAAAAGAGGAGGGGTTAAGATATTTGGATGAATTTTTGGATCTCTAAGGGAGAGGAAGAAATAACAGATGGCATGGATAGGAAGTCTGGGTAGACCATTTTTCTATGTGCCTCTTTATTACAGCTTTGTCACACAAAACAATCATGTTTTAAATGAACATTGGGAGAATTACCTCAGGCTGATGCACAGACACTGTAGTATCAGTCACATCAATGAGAGCAGGCTTCCAGTATTCTCTAGCTGTGCTATCTACTAAACTTTCAATTGTTTCATTCAGCACATCCATTCCTGGAAAGGCAAGGAAAAGGAAGAATGTTTTCTTCGTTCTGTACAGAGTAACTTCAGCTATTCAAGTGGAGCAGTATTGTTAGAAAGGGCATCCAATTTGGAACATGGATGTTCAATTTAGTATCACAAATGGACATCCATCTCACATGGGTCAAAAGTAGGTATACAGTATTTATTCATTATTTCTTATTATTTTACAATACAGTACTGAACAATAAGTAAAAGCAAAATAATGTGACTGATACAAAAAACTTCACATGAATGTTATTCGCGACACCTGTAAAATAAAAAGAAATAAGAAACACTGTATACGTACTTTTGGCCAACCCAAAAGCCTGATAGAGCCTGTTACAAATGCATGTGAAATGGACACTCAAGTGCTAGAAACGTCCAGGATGAACATCCATTTTACAAACTGAAATGTTCAGATTATGAATGGGGAAAGCAACGGACATGGACATCAGTGTGGCAGCTTCGGAACATCCATTTTGTAAAATGACCATACGTCATCCAGACATGCAGAGGAGAGGGGTAACTTAATGGTTAGATCAGTGGGTTGAAAATTAGGGAACCCAGGCTCAAATCCCACTTCAGCTCTTTGTGATTTTGTTTTGCTTGTGAGCCTTCCAGGAACAGAAAAATGCATACTGTATCTGAAGAGTGTTTTTGGATATATCTGCTGCCAGTCCAGCATTGATTGAGCCAAGCTCTGGATGTACCATTGGGATTTATTGTCATCCGAAAGCACAAAGAGGATTATTTCTGCCTAAGTTTTCATTGAAAGACTGATTTGTCTCCGCTCCTGATGAAAAAGACAAAACGGAGCTCTGTCGAGTGGTGACAGAATTCCTATAGGACTTAGATAATAAGTTGGATCGTTTTTATGGTCATAACAGAGTCATCATATTACATTCATTTAGATGATTTTTTCACATTAAGTAAATTATTTGGGTAAATTATTGGACAGTTTGGGGATTCATAACTCTGTATAACTTTATTTGTCTCCTACTCATTGAAAATAACACTGTGGGGCTCATAATCGAAGTAGAAAAACGTCCAAAAACTGGCCTAAGTCACCACTTGGACGAACATTTCTCAAAAACGTCTAAGTGCCGATAATAAAACTGGGTTTTGGATGTATTTCTAAACGACCTAAGCCGCTGAATGACCAAAGCTAAACGGGGCATTTCAGGAGGAGTATCGAGGGCGGGAGTTGGGTGGGACGAAGGCTGGCTTAGACTTAGTCGTACAGTATGTATAACCGAAAGTTTTACAACAGAGCCTAGACGGAACTTGGACGTTGTTTAAGTCACAAAAACCCACCTAAAGTCATCAGATAAGCACTGAAAACACATAAAACAGACCCCCATACACCACCCCAGTGATCAACGACCCCCCACCCCCATAAAAATTTTAATCACAACTTTAAAATTCAGCCTCCAGACCATCATCACCTGGCCGCCTGACATAGGAAAGCCTAGTCGTCCAGCACAGAGGCAGCTTTAGTCATCTTGGGGGTGGATTAGGGACCCATAGAGAGAAGGACTCATGCCCATAAGCCCCTGTAATCACTGCATTGATACTTAAACATGTGCACTGCCCTATATACCCCCAAACCCTTTTGTACTGGCATATAAGTGGCTCCTGCAGCTATAAGGGCTATTGGGGTGGTAGATAAGTGGGTCTAGGGGATTCTGGAAGTGGTTTGGGAGGCCCACCATAACCTATATTGGAGCTGTAGGGAGGAGAAGCCATGGCACCCTTTTTGTGAACTTCACAACAGTGCCCTGTAAGGTACCCCACTATTTAGGTGGCATATCTGGGTGTGCAGTCCATCACTTTGCAGACCTCTCCCACGTCCAACAGGGCTTGTTCTAGGCGTTTTGGACTTGGATGGAAAGTTGGATGAAAATGTGGTATAAAGATGGGCGATTTAGTGGCTTGGACGATCAGATCGGCAGGACGTATAAGTAGACGATTTTCGAAATGAAAAAAAAGTTGGACGTATCTTTTGAAAATGTGTCTTAAGCTGTTTTTTACTTTGGACGACTTGCGAGATGGACGTAAACGGACTTAGACGTCCCTTTCTATTATGCCCTTCCATGTGTCTTTTTTGAGAAAAAGTTTCGGTAACAGATATTTTATTATCAATATTCAAAAAGATTTAAATTAAATAAGACTTAATGATGTATGGGGCAGGACTTATCTAGGCTTATTGTCTGGTGCTAGTTACCTTTGAATTGTCTGCCTGGGGTAAAGAAACCAAAAAAACAATATGTTTGGTTTACCCATAATGAAGTCTTTACATTAGTATCGGATATAGACACCGGTGTTTATTCTAAGTGGGATTAAAACTTTGTAGTCAATTGTTTCTTTGATTTGCCTTTGATACAATACATCACAAGATTTTCTTGGAACAACTGAAGTCCCCTGGAATACAGGAGATGATTTTGGAATGACTTAGGTCTTTTTTAAAGTGATCGGTGTTTCCGTGTTCAAAAGGGGTCTGAATGCTCAGAATGGAAGTCAACATCTGTTGGTGCTCTGCAGGGATCTGCCCTGTCAGCTGCATTGTTTAATATTTATTTGCTTCCTCTTTGTTCCTCTTGTGCAGCTTCATGTAAGGTTAGGGCTCTTCAGCTTGGAAAAGAGATGGCTGAGGGAAGATATGATTGAACTCTACAAAATCCTGAGTGGAGTAGAACGGGTACAAGTGGATCGATTTTTCTCTGTCTAAAATTACAAAGACTAGGCGACACTCGATGATGGGAAATATTTATAAAACCAAGAGGAGAAAATATTTTTTTCATTCAGAGAATAGTTAAGCTCTGGAACGCATTGCCAGAGGTTGTGGTAAGAGCGGATAGAGTAGCTGACTTTAAAAAAGGTTTGGACAATTTCCTGGAGGAAAAGCCCATAGTCTATTATTGAGGAAGACATGGAGGAAGCCACTGCTTGCCCTGGATCTGTAGCATGGAATGTTGCTACTGTTTGGGGTTCTGGAATCTTTTGTTACTCTATGGGAATCTAGAACCTTGCTATTCTTTAGGATTCTGAATGGAATGTTGCTACTTCTTGGGTTTTGGCCAGGTACTAGGGATCTGGATTGGCTGGGCTTGATGGACCATTGGTCTGACCCAGTAAGGCTATTCTTATGTTCTTATATATATGCTGATTATATCCAATTTTATTTCCTATTGAGAATTCAATACTTGATGTGATAAAATTTCTTAAAGTATGTCTTCAAACGTTCAATAATTAGATGGTTAATCATTTGAAACTGAATACACTTCTCCTTCCGTATCCACGGGGGTTAGGGGCAGAGCCGGCCTGCGAATATTAAAAAAACGTGAATAATATTCGGGCCGGTTCTGCCCCTAACCCTCGCTTCCCCCCAGCTATTTTAAGCCCTGTAAGCTCCCCCTTAAGCCTTACCTGGTGGTCTAGCGGGTTTTTGGGGCAGGAGCAATCTTCCCACGCTCTTGCCCTGTGCAGATCGCTCACAGGAAATGGCTGCCTTGAGCTCCCATAGTCTCTCAAGCCACTTCCTATGAGCGATCTTGCATGAGGCAGGAGCATGGGAAGATCGCTCCTGCCCCGAAAACCCGCTAGAACACCAGGTAAGGTTTAAAGGGGGGGGGGGGGGGCTTACAGGGCTTAAAATAGCCTGAAAACTTAAAATGGGTTTTTTGATCTAAAATCGTGAATAACCGAATCTGTGGATGCTGAAACCGTGGATTTGGAGGGGGAAGTGTACAGTGCTCCCCCCAGTCATTTGCGGTCCGCAGTTTGCGGTCCCGGTAATTCACGGTATTTTCCGACTGTGAAGGGGATGCAGAAGAGGGCAGCTGGAACGCCGGCGAGTGAAGGAAATCACTCGCGATATGTTATAAGTTTCAAGTTTATTAGGTTTTTATATACCGCCTATCAAGATTATCTAAGCAGCTCCTGATTGGTGAAGCCCGACTTTAGTACCGGAAGAGGCGGTCGGCGCATACCACAAGTGATTTCCTTCACTCGCCGGCACTCCGGCTGCCCTCTCCTGCTTCTCCAGCTGTCCTCTCCTGTCTCCCCTGCCTAAAAACCGTTATTCATGGTTTTTCAACATTCGCGGGGGTTCCTGGAACAGAACCCCCGTGAATATTGGGGGAGTACTCTATTACCAAGTCTCATTTTTTGTTATTAGCAGGTAATGATCCACCCTAGGTTGCCCTTCAGAAAATGATCTTGGTGATGACTGTATTCCCATTCATAAGGCATGTAAATACTTAGGAGTAATTTTGGACTCCTCCTTGTCTTTGAAATTACAGATAAAGGGTGTTGTCAAGAAAGCCTTTTTTCAACTGAGATTACTGAGGAGATTATAGGATTTCTTGTCATTTGATAATGTTCAGTCTGTAATACATACAATGATTCCTCCAATTCTGGATTATTGTAATTTATTATCCTTTCCCTCCCCCTCCCTTTTTTTGCAAAAGCATAGTGCAGTTTTTGGTGCCGGCTGCAGCGGTAACAGCTCCAATGCTCATAGGAATCTATGCTCAGAGATTCTCGGAGAGAGCGAGAACTAGAAGGCCTTGAGCATGAGCAGATGCTCAAGGTCCAGCCCAAGCAAGAGGGAGGATCTTCGGGCACCATCACCGGCATGTTCGGTGCTTTGGTGCCGGTGCCAGTGCCAGATCAGGGTTTGGTTGGGTGGGTGGCTGAGTGGGGGATGCCGGATCGTGGGGGGGTGTGGAGCAGTGCCGGTGGCTTCAGGGGTTGGGGGGTAAGGGGAACAAATCAAGCCAGTTTCCCTTACTTCCTATGGGGAAACTCGCTTTGATATACGAGTGAATTGGTTTATGAGCATGATTCTGGAACAAATTATGCTCATAAACCAAGGTTCCACAGTATTTAGATTTATTAACCGCCTTTATGAAGACATTCACCCAATGAATAGTAGTCAGGTACTCTAAGCATTTTCCCTATCTGTTCCGGTGGGCTCAATCTAACTATGGTGCCTGGGGCAATGGAGGTTTAAATGGCTTGATGGGGGGGGGGTCACAAGGAGCGGCATTAGGATTGAATCCAGAGCCTCAGGGAGCTAAGGCAGCAGCTCTAACCACTAGGCCACTCCTCTACTCCTACTAGGGTCATCCATCCACTCCTAGTCCACAATAGCGAGACACTTTCTTCAGGAATATCCTCACCTTTGCTCTATGGTCTCCAAAAACCTGCCTTAAAAGAGTTTTCTCTTTTGCACTATAGAATTGAGGAGAAAGGAAGCGCTGTTGCAAGTGAAGTTGGCACTTTATGAAGAAAGCCAGCAGATTTGTAAGACCAATATAATCATAATAATGTGACTGCATGTGTACGGCATTTATATTCAGAGTACTCTAAGATTATAAGTTATAGTTTATCACCATAATAAATAGAAGTAAATGTTATACAGTGGTACCTCGGTTTACGAATGCGAGTGTTTTGCAAGACGAGCAAAACATTTGCAAAATCGGTGCCTCGGAAACCGAGCATGGCTCGATTTACGAGCACCCCCCCCCCCCCCCCGCAATCCGGCACCCCCCCTGCGATCCGGCAACCCCCGACACGATTGGGCACCCCCCCCCCGCCGCTTCTTACCCTCATCTGGGCATTCTTGAAGATCGGCCTACTCGTCTGCTGGGCCTTGAGCATGCTCAGATGCTCAAGGCCCAGCAGACGAGTAGGCCAATCTTCACGAGTGCCCAGATGAGGGTAAGAAGCGGCAGGGGGGGTGCCCAATTGTGTCGGGGGGATGTCAGATCGTGTCGGGGGGGTGCCCAATCGTGTCGGGGGGGGTCGGATCGTGGCGGGGGGGGGTGCCGGTTCGAGGCAGGGGAGGTGCCGGATCGCAGGGGGGGGGGTGCCTGATCGCAGGGGGGCCTTCGAGGGGAGCAATGCCGGTTCTCAGGGGGGGGGGGGGAACGCATCAAAGCGAGTTTCCATTATTTCCTATGGGGAAACTCGCTTTGATAAATGAGCATTTTGGATTACGAGCATGCTCCTGGAACGGACTATGCTCGTAATCCAAGGTACCACTGTATTAACTTCCTTATTAGTGGAGACAGAGAAAGTGATGGTTTGTTGTTTGGAGCTAAGTTTGCTTACAGCGTGGGAGCATTTAACATGTAGAAAGCCAAAAAACTCACTTACCCATTGGTTTTGACACCGGTAGAGTGCCTACATAAAAAGCTTCGTATTTCTGAACAGACTGTCTTACAGCATCCAGAATATCAACTAAAGAAGACATTGAATATGAGTGAGTCAATTTTCCATTATCCCACTGAAACCTCAAACCTTTATGCACAAGAGACTTGCATAATAGCCTTTATAAATCAGTCAACTAATTGAAGATCAAAATTCATGTTTCTTCTGCTGTACAGAAATGTAAATAAAAGTAGGGTTCAATGTGTCAAAGGCAAACCTTAGGCCAGTAAGGATGAAAATCAGTAAACCGTACATAAGAAACTGTCTTTCAGGTGGACAAAGTTAGAGATATTATGGAATCAATATATAAATGTTTTAAACTGGAGATTTCGGGAAGTCATAATTCTGAATATGCAGAATGATGATTTGAAAGGTAGTACTGAGAAAAAAAACAACAAGATTTCTAAAAGATCTCAAAGAGTCTGTGGTTTCAGGTTTTGGAAGTAGTCTCAGATTTCTCAGGTACTTGGAACTTATGGCCTCTTTTACAAAGCCGCATGGCAAAATCTCTATGGGCTTCAGGGCCGTTAGCGCAGTGCGGCTTTGTAAAAGAGGCCGTTAGCTTTTTCAGAGTTACTTTATGCTTGGATGTGGCCTATAATTGTGATCATTGGAGGCATAAAATGAAAAAGCCAAGGAACTGTGCATTCAGAAATTGCATTAGAAAATAAGCTTTGATAAATAAGTTTCGTAGTAAACAAGATGTTTCAGTCTACTGGAAGGCTGAATGAAAAGAGAGTTAACTAATGTGCACTATTGCATTAGTACAATACAGGGAAAAAGCATATAGGCCTCAGGAGCTGATGTAGAGGGGAATCTTTATTAGAAAGAACTCGACATGGGCCTACCTAAGGGGTCAGCTGTGATTGCTATTCGAAAGGGTTCAATCAATTATAGGTACGTCCAATCGCTGCTCTTAAGCGTGCCTAAGCACTCAGATAGGCGCCTAACTTTTAGTTGTGCCTAGAGCTGGCCTATTTCTTGGGCGCCTCCAAAATAGCTTCTGCTCAGCGTAATTCATTAAACGGCGCCCAATTTTACTTGAATCACGCTGAACAGCACCTAATTAGGCACCTAACTGTTGGACGCTTCTTATAGAATTTGCCCTTAAATGCTTTTGCATTAACTGGAAGTAGATACCATGCGTTAACACATGATGTGCAATAGAAAATTCTGGGGGAAACCTCCAGGAGCTGCCATGTTAAATTTGCAACTATCCTGGTTTAGTAAAAGGTGGCCAGTTACAGTATGAAAAAGTAGAGAGAAAAATTGGAGTACAAAATCTCCTATTGGCTTTCCTTATATTGTTGCCATGTAAGACTAAGGAGCGATGCTCAACGTCTATTGTGGAGGGCAATATAGATATCAATTTAAAAAAGACTTCTTATCAGTTTAATTGTCTACACAGAAGATCATTAGTTGCACGCTTATTAATGGAGACATTTCAAGTTTGCCTGTATCTGTTTCAAATCCATTCTTGGTTTGGCCCCATTATACTGGGTTCCCCATTTCTCCTTAAACTGCCCACCCGCAGAGCCCACCTCTTCAGCCACCCAACTCTAAAGGCCTGTCGATACAAAAGTCACCTAAACAGAACACTTGCCTTCCAAGCAGGTCATCTAAATGACTGGCTGAGCAGAATTATCTCGCACTCCTCATCTTACCTAAACTTCAAGAAATGATTAAAAACTAGCCTATTCAACCGAACTTCAACCTAGCCCTCCCTCCCTCCCCTGCTCCCCAAGTTCTCTTTCCCTACCCTTCGCCCTGCCCACCCACTTTTGTCCCTATTTCGCCCGTTCCCCCGCACACGCATATTTATTGTATCTGTATTCGCTGACTGTAACATCTCGCTGATTGACCTGCCCTTCTCTGTTGTAAACCGTATTCGCTGATTCTTTGTTGTATCTGTATTCACTGTTTGTAACTATTCGCTGATTGTCCAGCCCTTCTTTATTGTAAACCGCCTCGAACTACTACGGCTTTGGCTGTATATAAATAAAATAATAATAATAATAATAATAATTAGGGAAGCATTGGATCAACTTGTCAAATTGCCCAGTGCCAAGCAGAATTTAAACATCAAAGTTATTTAGATACTTAACCAATCTACTTTCCTACCAAGTGGCCAAATGGGAGTCTATAATTCAGCCGTTAATTTGACTATTATTCGCTTACATGCATTTTAGAAAACTAATGAAAACTTATTTGTTTAGTAAATTCAGAAAATGATTATTGTATGATTTTAATTGATTGTAAATTCAACAGTTATGGTGCTGCTTTTATCATTTGTAAATTCCATCGAACTGCGAGGTATCTGCGATTCATAAATAAAATTTTATGCTATATTATTACAAGAACACCTCTGAATATCACGCTTTTGCTAAAGAGTGGTACCAATAGTAATCTTTACTACAAGACCCAGGATCTCAAGTGTCTACGGTTAACCCTTTAGAGCTAATCAAGAAGGGTAACCAACATGCAGACTATCATCGGTTCCATTAGTCTCAAAGGGAAAATTATTCTTAGCAAAAAATTTTTATAAGTTTCCTGAAACTGTTGACTGCACAAAAATTCAATATATTTGTTGCCCTATTGGCTTCATCATATAGAGAGCTCGAGAGTTTTTATGGCTTAGAAATTAACTGCTGTAAGAAAGGCCAGTGTTTGAATACCTTGTAGAGGTAGATCTTCGGGAGAAATGCTCTCTAGGGTGACAGATTGAGTGAGGCTGTTACTTGTCGTTGCTCTCTCTGCCATAATCTACACACACACAAAAAAAACAAACAAACCCCATCAGTCCATGTTAGGAAATGACCAGTTTATGTTAAGAGGTTCTGGTTTGCTTTTCATTCACTGTTCTTAATGACCTGGTGAAAATATACACGCGACAATAATTTTAAAGAGAAATTCTATAAATTGGTGTCTTAGTCTAGGTATCCCAATGCCATGAGCTTAGTTCTAATTCTAAAATGGTGTCTTGGAACCAAGATTCCATGATAGAATAGTAGTTTAAGGTTGGCCTTGGAACACTCATGTGTAGGTACACCTTCTTACATTCTTACATTACATTACATTAGAGATTTCTATTCCACCAATGCCTTGCGATTCAAGGCGGATTACAAAAAAGGTACTACATGAAGAAGATATCTGGTAATTCCTAAAGGAGATAAAGAGTAGATGAGGTTGCTTTGGGGAATCGAGAAGGTATTGGGGAGTGGTCAATGGCAGGCATAAGCTGGCACGCCTAAGTGACATGTGTAGTCTATAATGTCTTACTGGAAGGCACACCTAAGGCCCATCCATGCTCCATCCATCTCTATTCCCCTTGGCATTTAGGGACTATAGTAGTTAGTTGTTATCTTATAGAATAATTCCTAGTGTATATGTGCACCTAATTGTCAATTTCATGATATTTTGACATGTGTAAATGGTGCCTACCTCTAGATGTCACTTCATAGAATTGGCCCTTAGTGCTTTGGTGGACTGTAAAAGGCTCTCTACCTTCCTTCTTGAGCAGAACACAACCTTTTGTAACAAACATTCTACTAGGAGAGGGGTGTTGGGATAATTCCTAGTGTATATGTGCACCTAATTGTCAATTTCATGATATTTTGACATGTGTAAGTGGTGCCTACCTCTAGATGTCACTTCATAGAATTGGCCCTTAGTGCTTTGGTGGACTGTAAAAAGGCTCTCTACCTTCCTTCTTGAGCAGAACACACAAACTAGGAGAGGGGTGTTGGGGGTTGGTTGTTCTGCTGTTTGTTGTGAATGTAATTTCATGTGCTTTTGTATTGCTGTTTGACAATTCTTTCCTTAGCAAAAACAGAATTTACTTTAAATTAAGTTCTCTCTCCCACCAACCTTAGTACTGGAGGCTGCAAGGTGGCTGGGAGAGGGATTTTAAAAAAATGTAGGAAATGAGTGCATTTCTAAATCTGCTGGGACTGTATTTCCAAAGATTTTTTAAATGCTTTCATAATGGAAGAGACCATTTTGAATGGAATCCTGTGCCACTGGATCTGAAGACATTAAAATGCAGTAATTGCAGGTACAGTTTATTTCATGCTACTGATTTTATTTTGTATTTTATGCATGCATTTCTGTAGCCCGCTTAGGCTTTTAGGTGGGATATAAGTCAAATAAATAAAGAATTGTTCTCTACCTTTGAGCACATCTCATGCAGAGCCCTGCCAATGGCTTTAGCAGGGACATCACAGCGAAAAACATGGCACTTTAGCATACAGGTGTCTTTATCATTGGCTACAAAGGCAAAATCCCTGAAAGCAAAACACAGAAGAGAATGCTCATAATCTGCTACATTGTAGCTTATTCTCAACACTTACCCCCCTCTTGTACTAAGGTGTGCTATGCTTTTTAGTGCGCGGTAAATTTTAGCGCGCGCTCATCACACGCTAAATGCTAACACGTGCCTGTTGTCCTATGGACGCGTTGATTTAGCACGTGCTAAACGGGCGCTAAAACACTTAGGGCTCCTTGTACTAAGCTGCGATAACGGTTTTAGCGCGCGCTGAATTGCCACACGCACTAGACCTTAGTTCTAGCCGCGTAGCGCGGGTTTAGCGCACACTAAAATCCTACGTGCGCTAAAAACGCTGTCGCAGCGTAGTAAAAGGAGCCCTTAGTGCACCTTAGAAAAAGAGGGCCTAACTAGGCAGTTGAGGCACATTACCTTTCTCCAGCATTTTGCTTATAACTCCCCGGTAATTTTCTGTACTGAGGGGGTCCTTTTACGAAGGCGCGCTAATCCATTTAGCACACGATAAATGCAAAGGCGCCCATTATGTTCTTCGGGCGCCTTAGCATTTAGTGCGCGCTAATCTTTAGCATCTGCTAAATCAGTTAGCACAGCTTAGTAAAAGGACCCCTGAATGTTCTCTTTGGTCTCCAGACATAATCTGTAGGAAATTTACCTTCTTTCAGCATTTCCATCAAATTCCCATATGTATGGGCAGCAATCAAACAAGCATGGGCGGAAATCAAACACACCTAGCGCTGCCTTCTATGTTTCGTTCCTTCCCTTTCCCCACTCTTTTGTTTTTATTGTAACCAACCCATTCTTCTCCTTCCCTTATGTCTCCAATTTTGATAGTTTTGTCTGTCTTCCCTCCCTTTTTTTATTTTTTATAAATATTATTTTATATTGGAAAGCACTGAGATTTTATCCTCGGTTTTATATTTCTGGTATACCAAATAAACTGAACTTGAACTTAATGCTGCTAAAAAATAAAAGGCCTGTTTTTAATCCTTATGCAAACAGAGCATTTTACCTGTCTCTGCACAGAGCAGCATGGAAGAAAATAAAGAAAAGCAGGAACGAGGTTAGCGATGCATGGTTAGCAGGAACAAGGTTAGTGATGTTAATTTTTATATTGTAGTCAAAGATCTGATATAAGCTATGTCCTTTACTGTTTGATTAGTTTCCTTGGATCCCTTCCACTATCTAGACCAGTGTTCTTCAACCGCCGGTCCGCGGACCGGTGCTGAGCCGCAAAAAAATCTTGCCGGTCCGTGACAGATTCGGGTCCCCACCGCAACAAAAAGTGCCGGAGTCAGCTGACATGCAACTTCCTGATGCCATCGCTATGCCGGGACTCCTGCCGCGTATGCTTCCTGCTCCTGCCTTTGTCTCCGCACCCCCAGACCAGCAGCAGCAGCTCTATGTGCTTTTAACTTCGACACATAGCTGCCCCTAAGCAGTAGTTTAGCTGCGGTTTCATAAGAACAGCCTTGGGGCCTTTGCTAGGCCGGTCTGCTTTGATGATGCGATGTGGGCCGGCCTACCAAAAGCCCTGAGACTGCCTCATGAAACCGTGGCTAAACTACTGCTTAGAGGCAGCTGTGTGCCAAAGTTAAAAGCACACAGAGCTGCCGCTAGCCTACATAGAGGAAACATTTGCTGGAGAGGGAAGGCGGGAAGGGAAAAGGGGTACTCCTGGAAAAGGGAGGGGAAGGGGGGTACTGCTGACAGGGGAGAAAGGAAGGGAAGAGGGTTACTGTTGAATAAGGGGAGGAGGAAAGGGAGAAGGGGTACTCCTGGACAAGGGAGGGGAAGGGGGTACTGCTGACAGGGGAGAAGGGAAAGGGAAAGGGAAGGGAAGAGAGTTACTGTTGGATAAGGGGAGGAGGAAAGAGAGAAGGGGTACTGCTGGACAGGGGAGGAGGAAAATTGGAAGGAAACAGTTGGCAGGGAGATTAGAGGAGGGGAAGGAGTCAGGAAGGAATGGAGAGATCAGATGAGGGAAAGGGGAGAGACAGAGGAATGAGAAAGTAGAGAGCGATTGATGCTGGGAAGGGGGTCAGATGAGAAATAAGGAGAGATGGACAAAGATGCTAGATCTGGTTAGGAGAGATAAAAGTGAAGATAGCAGAATGAATCATGTAAAAAGGAGAGAGGGGGCACAGGTTGGCTGGAAAGGGGAGAGAGGCTTAGAAAGAAGGCAGATACATATGGAAGGGGGAGAGGGCAGACAGTGGATGGAAGGGGCAGATGCTGGATTGAAGAGACAGAGGGCAGACGCTGATGGAAGAGAGTGAAAAGACGATGAAAGCAGAAACCAGAGATGACAAAAGGTAGAAAGAAATAATTTTATTTCTATCTTGTGATTAGAATATATCAGATTTGAAATATGTATCCTGCTAGAGCTGATGTTAGATATAACTGGGGAGTGCAAAGCCCAGGCAGTACTTCTTTAGCTTCCAGCTGGCTTAGGGCTCTCTCTGACCAGGGGGCAGTTGCCATAGTTGCACTCCTCCTAACACCATTCCTGCCAGGTGTGACTGCGGTATTATGTTAGCATATTTGTGTAGCATTCTGTAATAATTTGGCTTATTCAGTTTTCAAGTTCAAGTTCAAGTTCAGGTTTATTTTGATAAATCGCCTATAAAAACTTTCTAGGCGATGTACAATGAAATACAAGTTATAAAAACATATTATCATACTAGTAATATAAAACATCTGATACCTCAACATAAACAATTATTAATAATTAAATTAAATAAAATGAAGAGAATTTTCTCTTTACCTAGCACTTAACAAAACATAACAGGGGGAGGGAAGGAAAGGATTACATTGTTTCTCTTAATAAAGGAAAGAACATAAGGAAGGGAAAGACAATAAAAAGAGGGAGAAAAGGAAAGAAATTGGTCATTAAAAACATCATTGAATAAAAACAAAAACAAAAAAAAAAAAAAAAAAAAAAAAAAAAAAAAAAAAAAGATAGGAAATTAATCATTAAAAGCATCGTTGAATAAAAAAGTTTTCAACAATTTTTTAAAAGAAATAAGATCTTTTTCCTTTCTGATAAAAAAAGGCAGGGTGTTCCAGAGTTGGGGAGCTAGTACAGAGAACATATCATTTCTCCTTGTTCCAACAATTTTTAGTGAGGGGACCGATAATAAGTCTTGCTGGGAAGATCGAAGGAGTCGAGTTGTACAATAAGGGGTTATCATTCTAGATATGAATAATGGCGTATTGAACAATAATACCTTGAATACTAAGAAAGCTATTTTAAATGTTATCCGGTGGTTGATGGGTAGCCAGTGCGACTTGATAAGAAGAGGAGTAACATGATCGTATTTTTTTCCTTTGTGTATAAGTTTTATGGCAGTGTTTTGGATTATTTGAAGTCTTTTCTTTTCTTTTTGAGATATGTTATACAGTAAAGAATTACAATAGTCTAATTTTGAAATTATCATAGAGTGGATCAGAATATTGATAGATTTTGGTTCTAGAAAAGATGAAATAGATCGTATTAGGCGTAATTTATAGAGACAGGATTTAACCGTTTGGCTTATGTGATCGTGGAAAGATAGATTCGTGTCAACGATTACACCTAGGATTCTTATAGATGATACAGATTCTATTGGGTTATTTTCAAGCATAAATGATGATTTAGATATGATATCATTTTTCCACGTAAATAACATAGTTTTCTTGATAGTAGAGGGGATATATGTGAAGGGGAGGAGAGACGGGGGTTTTGTTGATCCATGCCCT
This sequence comes from Geotrypetes seraphini, assembly GCF_902459505.1. Classification (NCBI taxonomy): domain Eukaryota; kingdom Metazoa; phylum Chordata; class Amphibia; order Gymnophiona; family Dermophiidae; genus Geotrypetes; species Geotrypetes seraphini. Next base: position 38,253,414 of record NC_047101.1, read on the forward strand.
GTATTATATGTATTTATAAAATGACAATTGTACAGAATATTGTTTCTTTTTATACTTTAATAAAATATGTTCAATATAAAATCATAACTATTTGGGGCTTGTGCGGATGGGATCAGATGGTTTGCGGAACTGAGCTCGCGGGGACGGTGCGGTGATGGGGTTTTGAAAAATTTCAGTCTTAGTAGTTTGCCAGTCCACAAAATTATTATTTTTATACTTTAATAAAATATGTTCAATATAAAATCATAACTATTTGAGGCTTGTGCGGAAGGGATCAGATGGTTTGCGGAACCGAGATCGTGGGGACGGGGCGGCGATGAGGTTTTTAAAAATTTCAATCCTAGTAGTATGCCGGTCCATAGGTGTAAAAATGTTGAAGAACACTGATCTAGACTAAGCTATTTTAATCCTCGCTTTAATTTTTTTGTGATACACCATATGTAATATGAATCTAATATAGAAATATTTCTACATCTAATTTTTAAATGCAGAATAAAGAGAATGTACTGAACACACAGGAGATTTGTAATAACCCCCCTGCACTCTAAGGACTCTTTAAATAAGGATATTCTCCGTAATCAATTGCACTCACCCCCTCTTCTACGAAACTGTGATAGCAGTTTCTAGCGCAGAGAGCCGCACTGAATGGCCCGCACTGCTCCTGATGCTCACTGAGTTCCTATGAGCGTTGGGAGCAGTGCGGCTCCCCACGATAGAAACTGCTAGCGCAGTTTTGTAGAAGAAGGGGTCAGTCTTTGGTACGTTCAAAGAGATGCAGAATAGCTACGCATCGCACAGACATATATATGTGGTACTATAGGTTTATGTGAGAGAATTTCATGAGGAGCCCTCCCTTTGCACCATATGAAAGTACAGTACACATAACAGGGAACCTAGCCAGAGATAAGGCAACTATGGCACTGTGGCAGTAAAATTGTAATTATAAAATTAATTGGCAGTTCACAGTGGTGTAGTAAGGGGGGTGCGGTCCACCCCAGGTGCGGTCTTCCTCGGGGAGCAGGCACCCCTCCTGCTCTCCACCCCCTGCTGTGCATGCCACTTCCCTCCCCCCCCAAACCTTTTTATCTTCGGTGCAAGCAGCCACAAAGTTGCTGCTCGCATCGGCTTTGACACTCTGTGACATCACTTCCGGGACCCACACCTAGGAAGTGATGTCAGAGAGCGCCAAAGTTGAAGTGAGCAGCTGCTTCGTGGCTGCTCGCGCCAACAATAAAATGGTATGGAGAAGGAGCGGGTGCACGTGTGTGGCAGGGGGGCAGTGAAGAGGTGGGAGAGGGGTGCCACCGCCCCAGGCACTTATTACCCCTCGCTACACCACTGGCAGGACGTGTCATATTTGAAGACCTGCAGACATTGAATAGTACCAGGCAAAGACAAAGAGAGAAAAATATAAATATGCAAAGAAGGAGAGAAGGGAAATTTTCTTTTGAGCAAACCAGAGATTGTCACAAGTTTGTTTCAAGTCTGTTGAACTGCTTTGCTCCATCAGAGTTTCTTTGTTTTCAATTTGCTTTAAAAAGCATTTATGTATGCCTATATCAGTTTGTATTTACTCCTGATTTTTGAAATATTATTATATACTCAACAAAGAAAACGATAAAATTATTATTAGTGGTGAAACTCTTGATTCCTCTAAATTCTTGATGGGGAGAAGCACCTTAGATCATTGCAGCTGATCAACTCATAGAGTGGATCACATCCTGGAAATTATAGACCGGTGAGACTGACGTTGGTGCCGGGCAAAATGGTAGAGACTATTATAAAGAACAAAATGGCAGAACATATACATGAGCATGGATTAATGAGAGAAAGCCAACACGGATTTAGTCAAGGGAAATCTTGCCTCACCAATCTACTACATTTCTTTAAAGGGGTGAATGAACATGTGGATAAAGCCGGGTCGACCTACGGCGCATTTCGGAAAGAAATTAAGACAGCTCTGTTTGATAGATTTATCTCCTAGTCAGATACCACTTCTAAAACTTATTAACTAATTGTACTCTGTTTCCACTGACTGTTCAGCGACATCTTCCCTATTTGTATTCTGTAATTCGCTGATTGTCCTGCTCTCTTCACTGTAAACCGCCTAGAAGTCACAAGATTGTGGCGGTATAGAAAAAATAAAGTTATTATTATTATCTAATATAATAAAACGCACGCATGCGCACTCATACCCCGTGCTTCCCTGATCCCTGATCTGTCGCGCTGTGCGAGCAAGAGTGCGCATGCGCGCTTACTACGTCGTCGGCTGCCAGGAGGAGGGATTCGAGGGAGCCGGCTGTCGGCGGAGGGAAGACGCCTGCCCAGGACGGTCTGCAGATAGACTACTTGCTCCAGCTTGCGGCACCTAAACGGCCCCACACCGCCTCCCTGCTTGCACAGACCTCCGTCAACGAAAAACACCACTACCATTTGAAGTTTATTTTAAAAGTTTAAAGTCGCTGTGGCGGCTCCTCTCATGAGCCGCACCTGCGTCGGAGAAGGCTTCGGACGCAGGCAGCAATCGTGAGAGGAGCCGCGGCGGCAACTTTAAACTTAAAAATAAACTTCAAATGGTAGTGCCGTTTTTCCATTTCCGGCTGTGCCCTCTCTTATTAACTCAGCGCTCCGTGCAGGCTCCTCTCTCGCGGTCTTGCCGGCTCAGGCTCCCTTGCATGCAGGCAGGGATCGAGAGAGGCTCTCTGGCTTTCACCTGGGTCCTACCTTTAAATTTATCTTTGTCAGGAGGGGTGTGGGGTGTGGGATGCGGCACAGGGAACTTTCCCAATGGGTGCAACTGGGTGGGCCTTGAGGGGGCTGTCGGCGGAGGGAACCTCTGATCAGGGGCAGAGCAAGGTAAGTGTATCATAGGGATAAGAAGGAGGAGGGGGGCAGAGAAAGGTAAGTGTATCATAGGGATAAGAAAGAGGAGAGGGGAAGAAAAAAAGGACGGGAGGCCTACTGCTGGACAGAGGGAGCAGGAAAGAGGTGCTGATGGACAGGGGGGGTGAAGAAAAAGAAAGGGAGGCCTATTGCTGGACAGGGGGAGAAGGAAAGAGGTGCTGCTGACAGGGGGTGTGAAGAAAAAGGAAGGGAGGCCTACTGCTGGATAGGGGGAGCAGGAAAGAGGTGCTGATGGACGGGGGGGGTGAAGAAAAAGGAAGAGAGGCCTACTGCTGGACAGGGGGAGAAGGAAAGAAGTGCTGCTAGACAGGCGGGAGGTAAAACAAAGTGAGAAGGGCTGCTGCTGGATAAGTAGAGCAGTGAAGGGGTGGTGGTAGACACAAGGGAGCTAAAAGGAAGGGAGAATGGACAGGGGAAGCAGGCAAGGGGTGGTGGTGGACAGCCAAGGAAAAAGGAAGACAGAAATACAGAAAGCGGTTAAGTAGAGAGAAAGAAAGAAATAAAGACAGACACACACATATATGTGTATTAATGTAACGGGCTATAAAACTAGTTATTAATAAAGTATCTCATGAAAGACTTCTGAGGAAAATAGAAAGTCATAGGATAGGAGGTAATGTCCTATTACACTGGACAACAAAGTTTTTGCTTCTTCAACACTTTTAGGTGGATCTTACAGATTTTTGGCTGCTGATCATGAAAATCACATTTAAAATTATGTATCACATACCGTTTTAACACAAATTACAATTTAACAATTTTTTGCTATACTTTTTGGCTAATGCAATAACTGATGTCAAGATTAAGGAAGGCATTTTTGTCAGTCCACAGATCAGACCCGTTATCAATGACGAGAGATTTGAAGATCTGTTAGTTGGGCCAGAGAAAAACACCTGGAAAGCATTCAGGGATGTCAAGAATTTTCTTGGCAGTTACAGAGCACCAGATTATGTTCAACTGGTTGACAATCTTCTTAGAGCATACAAAACCATGAAGTGCAACATGTCACTGAAGATGCACTTTCTACATTCACACTTGTGCTTCTTCCCCACAAATCTTGGTGCAGTCAGCGACGAACATGGCAAAATGGTTCACCAGGATATTGCCACTATGGAAAAAAAGATATCAAGGCAACTGGAGTCCATCAATGATGGCTGAGTATTGTTGGACACTGAGTACAAACGAAAATCAGCAGGAAAACACTTTTAGACATCGTATCAGAAACTTTGTGCATTCAAACATGTTATAGTCAATTAAAGATACCATCATGTTTCTCAAAATTCCCACATGATACAGTCAGTGGGAAATTATATTTGTGTTTATTTTGAAGGGGTCTATCATAATCACCAGTTTGTATTAAGGAAGCAAAACTTTTGGAAACATTTGCTGTCCAGTGTTATGGATTAAGAACTGGTTGAAAGACAGAAAACAGAGAGTAGGTTTAAATGGTCAATATTCTCAATGGAGAAGGGTAAATAGAGGGGTTCCCCAGGGGTCTGTGTTGGGACAGCTGCTTTTTAACATATTTATCAATGATCTAGAGATGGGAATAACTAGTGAGATAATTAAATTTGCTGATGACACAAAATTGTTCAAAGTTGTTAAATTGCAAGAGGATTGTGAAAAATTGCAGAAGGGCCTTGGGAGATTAGGCTTCAAAATGGCAGATGACGTTTAATGTGAGCAGGTGCAAAGTGATGCATGTGGGAAAGAGGAACCCAAACTATAGCTACGTGATGCAAAGTTCCATGTTAGACACCACCACCCAAGAAAAGAAGCTAGGTGTCATCATTGAGAATACATTGAAACCCTCAGCTCAGTGTGCGAGGTGACTAAGAAAGCAAACAGAATGTTAGGAATTATCAGGAAAGGAATGGAAAACAAAGATGAAACTGTTATAATGCCTATAGTATGCCCGCACCTTGAATACTGTGTGAAATTCTGGTCGCCGTACCTCAAGAAAGATATAGCAGAATTAGAAAAGGTGCAGAGAAGGGTGACAAAAATGATAAAAGGGATGGGACGACTTCCCAATGAGGAAAGGCTAAAGCGGCTGAGGCTCTTCAGCTTGGAGAAGAGATGACTCAGGGGAGATATGATAGATGTCTATAAAATACTGAGTGGAATAGAAAGGGTAGATGTGAATCGCTTGTTTACTGTTTCCAAAAATACTAGGACTAGGGGGCATATCATGAAGCTACTAAGTACTAGATTTAAAACAAACAATTCTTATGTTCTTCTCCCATTTTTTCAGTTGATGCTTTTTCAGGTTTGCCCCTCCCCTGGACAGATCACTTTTTACTATTATTTCATTTGAGTGTTTCAGATGGTTCTTCTGTGATGGTTCCTAGAACCTACCAGCTCTGATATGTATGGATCATACCACCTGTCCTTCTCTTTTCCCATAATGAACAAGCAGAATGCTAGAACAGTTCACTAGAGACAGGTTTATATGTAATTGCTCCCCAGTAGTAACATAGTAACATAGTAGATGACGGCAGATAAAGACCCGAATGGTCCATCCAGTCTGCCCAGCCTGATTCAATTTAAATTTTTTTCTTCTTAGCTATATCTGGGCAAGAATCCAAAGCTCTACCCGGTACTTGGGTGCCGAAATCTCCGTTAAAACCTACTCCAGCCCATCTACACCCTCCCAGCCACTGAAGCCCTCCCCAGCCCATCCTCCACCAAACGGCCATATACAGACACAGACCGTGCAAGTCTGCCCAGTACTGGCCTTAGTTCAATTTTTAATATTATTTTCTGATTCTTGCATGCATTTTTGTAAAGAGCACTGGTATCACAAGGGACTTTGTTTACTGAAGTAACAGTAAGAAGGGCAGAGTGACTTTGACATAAGCTTACAAAAGAAGTCCAATGTAAACTACTCCAGCGTCATTACAATGACTACATCAGGGAAACTAATAATAATAATAATAGCGGTTTTAGTGCACGCAGCTTTTTAGCGTGCACTAAACCCGCGCTATGCAGCTAGAATTAACGCCAACTCAATGCTGGCATTAGCATCTAGTGCGGGCGGCAGTTTAGCGCGCGCTATTACACGCGTTAATAAAAGGAGCCCTAAACATAAGTACTTTGAGCAGAAGATTGATCTTCAACTAATTCCTCTCAGAAACTGTTTTCTCTTGTTTCAAAGCATATTTTGATGTTTCATCTTTTAGGTTATTGGTTCTGAGCCAGTTGAATTATTGTAATATTGGGTGTCTTATTAGATCGCCCATTTAACTCTGGAGAATCACACTAATTTTCTAGTAAAAATATTTTACACAACCTTGTGGAAACTTCGGACGTTAAAACATTTTTTTGATAGTGCATCATTTAGATTACTGGTTCAATCATCCATTCTGTCCATACTGGATTACTGTAATATAATATATCTGGGTTCTCATAAAAAGCTTCAAAAGAGATTGAGACTTATACAGAACACGGCTGTCCGAATGATTTTTGGATTAAAAAAGTATGACCACATCACTACATCTTACAGACAGTTCCATTGGTTGCCTTTTGAGGCTAGAATATTGTTTAAGTTTGGTTGCACCTGTTTTAAAGTGCTGTTAGGTATGGCTCCTATTTACTTGTCTCTATGCTTTGAATGATACAAACCTAATAGAATTACTTGAGGGCAATATTTATTTGTGTTTCCGACCATCAAACCTTGTCGTTACATGAGATTTTTCGATAAATTGCTTGGTTTTCAGGCAGGTAAAATGGACCAATGGCTAAGTACTATTATTTCCCAGGCCCAATCATATATGTCCTTTAGGAATCGTCACGGATTGAAATTTCAGCGAGAGCCACTTTGTTAGTGACTTTCGTTTTCCTACAAGATAAAGAAGCTCTTCTCCGTCTTTTTTACAGAACTGAAAGTGTTGAATTCTACAATCACAAAATTGCAATTTTTCCTGATGTCTCAAAGTGGACGCAGCTTAGACGTAAAAAAATTTCTGACATTTCGTCAGTCAGTTTTGGCTTTGGGAGCAACCTTCCAACTTAGGTTTCCTTGTAAATGCTGTATTACCTATCAAACAAATAAGTATATTTTTTATGATCCAGAACAATTGCAATTTTTCTTGGAAGGCAAGGCTGCCATTAAGGCTCCCGACCCCTCTATAACTACAACCACTTAGGCCTTAATGCAATTAACCAAAGAACCCTGTATATTTGAGGCATATGTTAATATGACCGAGTATAGTTTTTTTCTTTAATTCAACTCCCCTTGATTGTGTATGGTTTCACTCTCCCCTAATGTGGACTATGATCATCGTAATGGAATTTATGATTTGATAATAATTTCTTGAGTATATTTAGTTGCCTGTATCAAAGTGTTCATTTTTTGATCTTTGATGTGAAAATGAATAAAATAGATTTAAACAAGGAAATTACTAAAAACTGATTTGATATATTTGTAAACTGATGTTCCAGAATATTGACAGGCAAATTGCAAATTGGTCTTACAGCTAGAACATTCTTGAGGATTTCTATTGTATTTTAGTAAATCGTATTTTGTACTATTTAGAGCATTGTATTTTTATTCATCAATTGTATAATTTTAGTAATGTATGTGAACCGCCTAGAATTATGTGGTAGGGCGGTATATAAAAATAAAATTATTATTACTTTGCTGGTTACCCCAAAAATCTATGTAGATTGCGCATTATTCAGAATGCTGCCGTTCGACTGATCTTTGTTTGATCATGTTACCCCTTTTTTCATAAATTGCATTGGTTGCCAATCAAGGCTCATGCGAAATTTTAATTTGGTTGCATTTGTTATAAGCTGTTGCTCAGCACTGCACCTAATTATCTTGTGGATTTGTTCACATTTGTTAATTCATAGCAGTCTCGACGCACACATGCTGTATTTACCTTTCCTCCAGTCAAAGGTTGTCAATATAAAAAATATCCTTAATGTCTCCTGTCGTTTCAAGCTGCAATATGGGATAAAGATTTGAATTAGAGAATGACACAGTGACAAAATTCATCACCGTTCCCTTCCCGCGGATAACCGCGGGAAACCATCTTCATGTCATTCTTTAAGGAGCGAGGGAAGAATCAGAATATCAATGGCCACAACCACTGACCCTCAAGCTTTGCTTTGAAGAATGCTGGTATAGAAGGACTGAGGTTGAAATAGACACTAAAAAATGACATGGGATTATTTCCCGCGGTTATCCGCGGGGACGGGAACGGTGATGAATTTTGTCACCGTGTCATTCTCTAATTTGAATTCTCTAATTGCGACTTCTTGTTCATATCAGCATTTTAGGAGACAATTGAAAACATATTTGTTTACAAGATTCTTAGGAAATTTGAGGGGCATAATTGAAAGGAACATCTAAGTCCATTTTCGTCCAAGTAGCAAGTCGTTCAAAGTAAAAAATAGCTTAGGATACATTTTCGAAAAATACGTCCAAATTTTTTTTCATTTCGAAAATCGTCTAACTATACTTCCTGCCTGTCTGATCGTCCAAGCCGCTAAATCTTCCATCTTTATACCACATTTTTGTCCAACTTTTCGTCCAAGTCAGAAACGCCTAGAACAAGCCCTGTTGGATGTTGGAAGGGTCTGCAAAGTGATGGACTGAACACCCAGACATGGCACCTAAATAGTGGGGTACCTTACAAGGCACTGCTGTGAACTTCACAAAAAGGGTGCCATGTCTTCATCTCACTACAGCTCCCTTATAGGTCAAGGTGAGTGCCCCCAAACCACTTCCAGAATCCCCTAGACCCACTTATCTACCACCCCAATAGCCCTTATGGCTGCAGGAGTCACTTATATGCTAGTAAAAAAAGGGTTTTGGGGGTGTATAGGGCAGTGCACATGTTTAAGTATCAATGCAGTGATTACAGGGGCTTATGTGCATGGATCCTCCTCTCTATGGGTCCCTAACCCACACCCAAAACGGTTTAAGACGCCTCTGTGCAGCACAACTAGGCTTTCCTATGCCAGGCTGCCAGGTGATGATGTTCTGGATGCACAATTTTCAAGTTGTGATTAATATTTTTATGGGGGGGGTTTCAGTGATCACTGGGGTAGTGTGTGGGTCTGTATTACGTGTTTGCAGTGCTTATTTGGTCACTTTAGGTGGGTTTTTGTGACTTAGACTATGTTTTAAATGGTCTAAGTCACAACATCTAAGTTCCGTCGATCCTGTGCTGTATAACTTTCGGTTATACATGCAGTACGACTAAGTCTAAGCCTGCCCACATCCCACCCAAATCCCACTCTCGACACTCCTCCTGAAACGCCCCATTTAGGTATGGTCATTCAGCGGCACTATGAAGGCTTAGGTGGTTTAGAAATACGTCCAAAACCCGGTTTGATTATCGGCACTTGGATGTCTTTCGTTTATGATCGTCCAAGTGCTGACTTAGGCTGGTTTTTGGATGTTTTTCTCTTTTGATTATGAGCCCCTTAATGTATTACATTCAACTGTATATGTGCAGTTTTTAAAAAATTATATTTTGTAAAACACATAGAATTTAATGGTACTGCGATATAGAAATACATTTTTATGTTATGTTATTCAGGTTTTTTGGCCCTTTCTATGCCCACTGCTGATGAGTTAGCAAATCATTTTTGTGACAAGATTAAGCAATTTTATAACTCGTTATTGTTACTACCAAATCAGTTTTCTAATAATCACTTATGACGAGAGTTGGGCGTAATATAATTCTTTTACAAGTAATATATTATTTTGCACAGTAACCTACCTAGACTAGTAATTGTAACATATTCCTGTTTCCTAATGACTAGTGACTGTTTTAGATTATTTTTGGAAAGTAGCTTACTCAACAATAGTTACTCATACTTTTAAAAGTCATATATTACTAGTGATAATGATGCCAGAAATATATTACTAGTAATATATTACTTCCACTATCACTTTTCTTATCCTTTCCTTCAATTTATTTCCTGTCATTTGACATTTGGCATTCTTTCCTCTCAGATTTATTGGGGCCGATATTCAGGGCAGTTTAAGCGGGCGGGAAGTAAAGGCAAGTGCCAGGCCGACTTCTATAGTCTGTGTTCTGACAAAGTCTTATGTTCTGACAAAAGACAGAACATAATCAAGAATGCATATTTGTACCACATATGCTATGGGTGCAGTGGGGAAGGGGAAGACATCTGAAGGCTGAAATTAGCAAGCAAAATGTTAATTAACTGGATGGTTGGATTGTTGGTTTATTAATCATGTATTGAAAATGAATGTGATGCAGCCATAATAACGAGCCTTGCTGGGCAGACTGGATGGACCTTGTAGGCCCATGTAGTTATTTACTATATTACTGTTGCAGTGGCTCTGAATCGCTTTCTTCTAAATTGAAAAGACTGTCCTCGAGCTGACTTTAAAGTGTGATGTCATCTATCAATACAAGGCAGCGGCAGCAGAACAATGTAATAGGAGTTGGCCTTTTCTTAAAATGTGGGAGCCATTATCTGTATTTATGCAGCATTCCATTTTGGTTGCTGTATCTAGAAAAGGTTCATTAATAATAACTTTATTCTTGTATACCGCATTACCATGGAAGTTCTATGCGGTTAACAGATGAAGAGACTGTACATTTACAGTGAAGTTACAATTTCGTTGATGTTATATTTACAATTTTAGACGATACATATTCGGTCAAGTTACCTTTACATTCTAGACAATAAATATACGGTGAAGTTATTTTGGCAGCTAGGATATATGTTTGGAGTGGTTACATTTGCTATAAGCTCGATAATGTAGCGTTATAGATGTCGGTGTTACATGAGGCGGTAAGGGTCTAGGGAAGAGGGATCAGAAGAGGAGGGAGGGGGGAGGAGGAGGGAGGATAAATCAGAGGAATTTGTCAAAAAGGTAGGTTTTAGTTAACTTCCTGAATGTTTGATAGTGGGGGGAATTGGAGATGAGTGTAGAGAGGCATTTGTTCCATTTACCCGCTTGGAATGCTAGTGATCGGTCTAGGAATTTTTTGTAGAGGCAGCCCTTCAGGAAGGGGAAGGAGAACAGATAGGTATTTCGAGTACGAGAGGGGCCAGTAATTTCAAGGTGCTCAGATAGGTAAATTGGTGAAGAGCCTGCTAAGGTTTTGAAGCAGAGGCAAGCGAATTTAAAGGTGATTCTTGCTTCTACCGGCAGCCAGTAAAGTTTGGCATAATAGGGGCTAACGTAGAGCAGCAAAAATTATTAAAAGGATGGCAGTGGCCTAGTAAGGTGCCCGGGGGGAGGGGGGGCGCCCCTCCTCCGCCCTCTTCCTTGCCCACGTGTGTGCGCCCTCTTCCCTTTCCCGGCACCTTTTTAACCTCTCTGACATGAGCAGAATGCTCACATTGGTGTCCGGTAGGTGCGGGTCCCGGAAGTGACATCAGAGAAGGTGCCGATGCTAACGCAGGCAGCAACCTCATGCCGGGGAAGTAAGTAAAAAAGGTGCGGAGGCTGGCAAGGGGCGTGTGGCAAGGAGAGGAGCAGGGAGGGGCGGAGAAGAGAGGAGGAGGAGTGCTGCGTCCTTAGGAAGACCGCACACCCCTCTTACTACGCCACTGGTGGACAGAACTCCTCTCATATGTAGAAAGTTCCAAGTTTCAAGTTCAAGTTTAATTAATTTTAATATACCGACCATCGACGTGCACCTGGCCGGTTTACAATGTTAAAATAAATTATTATAGGGGGAGGGGAAATGTGAACATGAGCTTGAGGGTGAAAGGAAAAGAGATGGCAGAGAGGGAGATATGACCGAGGTCTACAAAATTCTGAGTAATGTAGAATGAATATAAGTGAATTGATTTTTTTTAATCTTTCAAAAATGAGAAAGACTAAGGAACACTCGATGAAGCACATCATATGCAGAGTTTCTACGCATCTGTACTTTTGGATTGTTTAGTCTTTCCACGTATTTTCCACCCTAGGACTAGCAGGGACCCCTGAGGAAGACTCCACTGTCTAAACATGGACCGTGTTGGGTCCAACGCCCTCAGTGGACTAGATCCTTAAGGTTTTTATGTGGATTGCTATGTTGATTTTTTAATATACTTTTTAATAAAGCCCATTTCAGGAACATCGTCTCTCCACAATAGTTTTTTATTTCTCTTGGGACTTGTTTTCACTGTGGATTCTCCACACTCAATGAAGTAACATGGAAATACCTTTAGAACAAATAGGAGGAACTATTTTTCACTCATCGAATGGAACTCATTGCCAAAGAATTTGGTAACAGTGATTAGTGTAGCAGGGTTTAAAAATGGTTTGGACAAGTTCCCATAGGAAAAGTCCATGGTCTGCTATTGAGACAGACATGGTGGAAGCCAGTACTTGCCCTAGGATCGGTAGCATGGAATGTTGCTACTATGACTACTATGACCTGGATTGGCCATTGTTGGAAGCTAGATTCTGGGTTAGTTAGACCATTGGTCTGGCCCAGTATGGCTATTCTTTGACAAAACAGTCCCAGTCTACATATCCCTAACCGACCTCTACGATCACAAGGTGAAAGACGACTTTCCACTCCCATCAACACAAACCCTTCTACGAGATAATGCATTCAAACACACCTACTCTCACTTCTTACCCAAATTATGGAATGAAATCCCACCAACCATCAAATCATTGACAAGATTATTCAACTTCAGGAAAGCAGTAAAAAAAAAAAATATATTTTTACTTAATTACTGTCCATAAAGATAACTCCTAACCCTAAGCCAACTTTGACCAAGTCTCCTATATGTCATACCGGGAACCACCTCTGATGACTCCAATAAACAATAAAGAATTGTTAAAACTCCATTTATTGCTTTAATAAGTTATCTTGTTGCTGTAATTAGTCCCAATGCACATGTTAGATTATTCATTAGATTGTCCTACTATTGTAAGAAACCTGTACCCATTCGTTAAAATTGTCTTATCTTTACATGAAGTCCTTACTCCAACTATCTTATCGCTAACTTATATTATGTATGTAAACTTATAACCTGTTCTGGGCTGTCTTGGGAGGACGGGCTATATAAATGAATGAATGAAATAAATAAATAATAAAATAACTGAATGCTAATGTACAGCTTTGAATGGTTAACTGTAAGCACACACTGTATTGGATTTGTGTTGCATTGATAACAGCATTCAATAAAATGTTTGAATGGTAAATGTTTGAAAGATTATTAATGAACACACAAATATTTTTTTCAAAGCCAGGAATGCTGTAGAACTAGAGGACATGAAATAAAGCTGCAACTTAAGAGCATCATCTATAAATACTTTCCCACAAAAAGGGAGATGGATGCCTAGATTGCCCTCGTGGTGGAGGTGTTGGAGAGAAAAAGTGACAGAATTCAAAAACGTATGGGATATACACAGAAGATCTCTATATAGCTGTGTGTTGCAAACTTTTTGAAGCCACAGCACACTAAACTTGGGGCCACGGCTCGAGGGCACCCGGATGTCAATGTGATGACATCACGCACATGCGCGGAGGCTCTCCAGCCGTGGCCCTGAGCTTGTTAACCCTGGGAGGAGAGGTGCCGCGAGAGGCACATCCTGTAGGTGGTCAGCTGGCACCTCTCCTCACCGGCGTCTCGCAGCACACCCTGAATCTCGCCACGGCGCACAGTTTGCCATACACTGCAACATAGCAAGAGTATGGAATCAAAACAAAATTAAAAGGGTAAAGGATTGTGGATTTGATACACCACTTTTCTGTGGTACAATCAGAGCAATTTACATTAATTATATGTAATGACTTTCTCTGTCCCCGGGAGGCTCATGTTTTTAGCGTTGGCCGCGGCGGTAACAGCTCGGACGCTCATAGGAATTCTATGAGCATCAGAGCTGTTTCCACCGCAGCTGGCAGTAAAAACGCTAGCGAAGCTTTGTAAAGGAGGGGGGGGGGTAAGTTTTAACCTGACTTTCACATTTCAGTATAACTACATCGTGCAGCAGATAAAACTCTAACCACCTTACTTGACAGATGAGACGGACCATTCTCATTGCTGTGTATTAGAGAATGACACGGTGACAAAATTCATCACCGTTCCTGTCCCTGCAGATAACCGCGGGAAATAATCTCATGTCATTTTCTGGTGTCTGTTTCAACCTCAGTCCTTCTACACCAGCATTCTTCAAAGCAAAGCTTGTGGGTCAGTGGTTGTGGCCATTCATACTCTGATTCTTATGTGAGCCAAGGATAATGAAGCTATTGTGACATCACTGATGTGGGTCAGTGGTTGTGGCCATTCATACTCTGATTCTTATGTGAGCCAAGGATAATGAAGCCATTGTGACATCACTGATGTGATTGGCTCTTAGGCACTGGTGGAATGAGGCATTATGACATCACAATATCTGCTCTGGAATGTTGCTGCTCAATCTCAGCATTCTTCAGAGCAAAGCTTGCTAGGCAGTGGTTGTGGCCATTCATACTCTGATTCTTATGGGACCCAAGGATAATGAAGCCATTGTGACATCACTGATGTGATTGGCTCTTAGGCACTGGTGGAATGAGGCATTATGACATCACAATATCTGCTCTGGATACCAGAGACTGTCAATCTGTAGTGTCTGTTTCAACCTCAGTCCTTCTACACCAGCATTCTTCAAAGCAAAGCTTGCGGGTCAGTGGTTGTGGCCATTCATACTCTGATTCTTATGTAAGCCAAGGATAATGAAGCCATTGTGACATCACTGATGTGATTGGCTCTTAGACACTGGTGGAATGAGGCATTATGACATCACAATATCTGCTCTGGATACCAGAGACTGTCATTCTGTAGTGTCTGTTTCAACCTCAGTCCTTCTACACCAGCATTCTTCAAAGCAAAGCTTGCGGGTCAGTGGTTGTGGCCATTCATACTCTGATTCTTATGGGAGCCAAGGATAATGAAGCCATTGTGACATCACTGATGTGATTGGCTCTTAGGCACTGGTGGAATGAGGCATTATGACATCACAATATCTGCTCTGGAATGTTGCTGCTCAATCTCAGCATTCTTCAAAGCAAAGCTTGCGGGTCAGTGGTTGTGGCCATTCATACTCTGATTCTTCCCTCTCTCCTTAAAGAATGACATGAAGATGGTTTCCCGCAGTTATCCACAGGGACGGGAACGGTGATGAATTTTGTCACTGTGTCATTCTCTATTGTGTATCATCATTAACTGTGTTACTATTCTGTAAATCTTTATTTGTGCAAAATAAGGTCAGATGAAAGAGAATCAATGAGCCTTGAGCCAACACTAATGGAACATGAAAGAGCAAAACCTGATCAATAAATGTTTCTTGATTCCAGAAGCACGGGGACAGCAATTCTGATTCCATTTTTAATTCTATGGCCATTTGTCTGGAACTGAGTATTGCAATTGCTTTGTTAGTCCACTTGCATATGTAGAAAGTCAAAAATTGTAAGCGGTGGTATGTTTTGTAGATACATTTCGCTGTTATGATACTGCCTGTCGGGGAGGATCGGTCTATCTGTCCATCCATACACACTGCTTTATTTGTGCAAACAAATCCTTCCACAATGCCGAGCAAAAAGGAGCCTGCTGCTGCTGCAGGGAAGAGAAAAGCATTGTTCCTTGGGAGGCGAAACCTTATGGCAGAGGACAATGAGGGTTTGCTGCTGCCGTTGCCAAAACAGGTAGAGTGTGCTATGGGGAGCCCAAAGTCAATGTTGCACAAGAAAATGGATTGCTGCTGCCAAAGCCACGAGGAAAAAAAAAAAAGGATGGAAGGGTGGGAGGAAAGAGCGTGATGGAAGTGTGAAGGAAGGGAAGAAGATTGCGAGAGGTAAAAGAGTAAGAAAGAGGACACTCCAACCACACCTTCCCACATCGTCACAACCTCACCACCACTGAAGAGACCATACCCCATAAGATACACTCACACAGTTCTTGACACTCTAACCCTCCCCAGCCACTAGCCCAACCCATCCCTCAAGTGTTCCCAAAAGATCACGCATGTCCTTTCTACTCCCTCCCCATAAGAACATAAGCAGTGCCTCTGCTGGGTCAGACCAGAGGTCCATCACGCCCAGCAGTCCGCTCACGTGGCGGCCCATCAGGTCCAGGCCCTGTATAGTAGCCCTCTATTTATACCCTTCTATCTCCTTTTCCTTCAGGAAATCATCTAATCCCTTCTTGAACCCAATACCGTACTCTGTCCTGTCACACCCTCTGGAAGCACATTCCAGGTGTCCACCACCCTTTGGGTGAAGAAGAACTTCCTGGCATTGGTTTCTGAATCTGTCCCCTCTTATTTTTCCTAAATGCCCTCTCGTTCTTGTAGTTTTGGAAAGTTTGAAGAACCTGTCCCTCTCCACTTTCTGTATGCCCTTCATGATCTTGTAAGTCTCTATCATGTCCCCTCTAAGCCTCCACTTTTCCACAAACAAACTCAATCATTCACAGAATTCACTTACAGCATGTTCTTCCCAAACCCACCCACCCACCCCACTCCCACCTATCCTGCCTCTGGTATTCTATTGAGTCACATTTTTTCATTCCTATCCACACTGAATCCTTCAGAAAGGCAAACGTGGATCTGTAATCAGTGGCATAGTAAGGGTGGGGCAGTCCGCCCCTGGCACCATCTTGGTGGAGGCACCAGCACCCCTCTTCCTCTCTGCCCCAGCTCCTTCACACTCTTCCCTTACCATATGTGCGCCTTCACTTTTCCCCCTCCCCCCACCATACTTCTAGCTCTTCATCAGTGAGCAGCAACTCCAACCTGCTGCTCGCGCCAGTGTCAGCTCTCTCTCTCCGACGTCCCTTGCTTCTAGGAAGTGGCATCAGAGGGAGAGCCAACGCCGACCCAGGCAACAAGATGGTGTTGCTATTTGCACCAGGAATGTTAAAGAGGCACAGGGGAGGGGAAAGGGCGTATGCACACAGCAAGGGGGAGAAGAAGGTGGGGGAAGGGCACCACCGCCCAGGGCGCCTCTCGCCCTCGGCACTATCTGCAATGTGAGGAAGGAGAAATGCACCACAATGGCACTTTTCAACCTGCTTTCTTTGCTGTTCTTGGTTACAATTTTGCAAAGCGTGTTTGTAGTTATGTTGGTATATGCTAATTTTAAATGAATATATTATTTTATTAGATCAACTTAATACATATGTGACTATTGTCAAGAGCCAGAAATATGGTGGAATACATAAAGAGAGGACTGGACAGCAGGAAAAAGGAGGTGATATTGCTTCTTTATAAGTCTTTGGTGAGACCCCATTTGAGCTACTGTGCATATTTCAGCAGATAGCACCTTCAAAAGGCTGGAAACAGTCTGGAAACTGGCCTAATGGATAGCTACCATCAAAAAGCATGTGGACAGACTGAAAGTACTGAGGCAAGGATTCTCAAAAACCTGCGTTAAAAAGCGACGGCTGCTAACACAACCATTTTGATAGCGAATCTAAAAAAAGCGATACATTCTCAAAAAATCACACATGCAAATGAGGTCGGCAACAGCAGCGAAGATTTGCTAAATTTGCATGTGCCCATCCCTGGTGATAGCGATGGGCACATGCGCAGAAAAAACACTGTCGAAAAATAAAAACACAACAACAGCGGGAGAGATGCCCACTGTCTCCCGCTGCCCTAAAATCCTGGCCGTGACCACCCCCCTGCAGCAGGAGAGATGCCCAACTCTCCCACTGCCCTCTGGGGCAGCAGAGATGGGGAAGAGTGGGCATCTCTCCCGCTGCAGGAGGAGGTGGTTTGGTCAGGTCATGATAGGGATTTTAGAGCAGCGGGAGAGTGTGGGCATCTCTCCTGATGCAGGGGGGTCGCGGCCATGATTTTAGGGCAGCGGGGATAGTGTGGGCATCTCTCCTACTGCAGGAGGGGGTCATGATAGGGATTTTAGGGCAGCGGGGAGAGTGTGGGCATCTCTCCTGATGCAGGGGGGTCGCGGCCAGGATTTTAGGGCAGCGGGATAGTGTGGGCATCTCTCCTACTGCAGGAGGGGGTCATGATAGGGATTTTAGGGCAGCGGGAGAGTGTGGCCATTTCTCCCACTGCAGGGGGGGGTCATGGCGGGGATTTTAGGACAGCGGAAGAGTGTGGGCATCTCTCCTGATGCAGGGGGGTCGCGGCCAGGATTTTAGGGCAGCGGGATAGTGGTGGGCATCTCTCCTACTGCAGGAGGGGGTCATGGCGGGGATTTTAGGGCAGTGGGAGAGTGTGGGCATCTCTCCCGATGCAGGGTGGGGGTGTCACCGCCGTCCAAGGGAAGGGTGTTTTCCACCACTGCTGCAGGGAAGAGGTGTTGTGATGCAGTGAAGAGAATGAGCATCTCTCCCACTGTATCACAACACAGGGGCTTTCTAGCAGTCTCTGGCATTGACCGGCACCCCTGGACCAGTTGTTTATTTTTGTTGCCAAAAGCAGACGCCGCTTTTTGAACATGGCTCATTTCAATGTTGATGAGCCCATTTGCATGTCAGTGTTGGAGACTGTTATAAATCTCGCTAAAGACAGAGTTAGGGCTAGACTCAAATACGGCACTGGTCTTTGACCTAAGGGCCGCCGAGTGAGCGGAATGCTGGGCACGATGGATCACTGGTCTGACCCAGCAGCGGCAAATCTTATGTTCTTATGCATACAAGCTAATCCAACAGAAAACAGTTTAGCGACGGCATTAAAGTTTTGAGAATCTGGGTCTGAATTTGCAGAGTGCCAGTTTCAACTCTGGCCACCTTGTTGAGCAGACTGGATGGACTGTATAGGTCTTTTATCTGCTGACATTTACTGTGCATGTTACTATGTAAGTTCATCTTGGAAATATTTTTTTTGCAGAAAGTGTGGTGGGTCCATGGAACAGTCTTGTAGTAGAGGTGGTGAGAACAAGGAAAATAGCTGAATCTAAGTAAACATAGCACAAGTACAGAGGGTTTCTGAAGGAGAGAAACATGATAGAGCTGAGCAGGTGTTATGGATGGGCGTATGGTCTTTCTCTGACCTCCAGGTACTTGAGACCTGAGTTGGCCATTATTGGAAACAGGATACTGGACTTGATGGACCTCTGGTCTATCCCACTGTGGCAATTCTTATGTTCTTAAGTGAGCCAAGTCTAGGACAATCAAGCCATTGTGACATCACTGCTGAGGTTGGCTCTTAGGCATTGGTGGAATGAGGCATTATGACATCACAATCTTAGCTCTGGAATGTTGCTACTCTTTGGGATTTTGCCAGATACTTGTGACCTGGGTTGGCCACTGTTGGAAACAGGATTCTGGGTTTGATGGACCTTCAGTTTGTCCCAGTATGGCAATTTTTATGTTCTTAAACAGTTCTGTCGGACTGACCTGATGAAGAGACCACAGTTCTTGTGAGCTAGTCACAGATGTATTAACTTAGTCCAATAAAAAAGGTATCACCTATAACTTGTTTGACTCATTCCTATATGTCTAGATCTGAAAAGTGAGCAATGTTTTCCAGTTAGACAGATAAGACTTACTCATTCTAATGTGGCAAAAAGCAACCTGGAATCTATATTGTAAGTTTCTTATATGTATGTTAGAGTACTGCTTCTTTGCTAAAGTGAGACATCACCTGCCATTGTTACAGCCAACACCCCACACACGAATGTTTACAACTGGTTGACAGTGTATCACACTATGATTCCAAGGGATCCACCAAACTCATGTTATCTTTCTTCAAAATCATCACCATTTTTCTGACCTAGGATGAGAAATGTTTAAAGTGTGGTCATTGTCTCTCAGCATCCTCCAATTCATCCCAATTAAAAAATATATATATTTTTTTCCTTTGCTGCTTCCCCTCTCCCCGTCCTAAGTGTTGTGGCCCAGAGGCACAATTTTTCCTTGTCAGCCTCGGTGCTGGAGAGGCATCTCTTCTGAAATACATCTACAGTGCCACCTATTGGCCAGCAGGAGTGGCCAATGTAGAAGTAGCCATCTTTTCTCTCTGCCTGGGATTGGGTGCACCACCTGCATGCACATCCAGAACCTTCCTAGACCCATCAGACATGGGATCAGATCCTGGATAGCCTCTGCATCACTATTATATTCACCAGCTGGACCAGCCCAAGAGTATCTGACAGTAGTCTAACACCCCAAAGATAAAAACAAAAGACTGTGGATGTGGATGTCCTGAAAGATGATTCTTATTCGCTCTTCATAATACAAATACAAATAAAAGTCTGAATTAGTAATACACGTATGATTGGCCTGACAGACTCTACATCGGTCCGTGTTTTTGGCGAGCTCACCTTCCTCAGGGGTCCTAAAGGGGATAAGATATAATGAAATGAAATAAGAAAGATAAATGAGAAGTAAAAATGACGTGAAGGTGACTGTGGTACCAACCTTATGCATGCAAATTTGATGACTGACCTTGACCAACAAGATAAAAAAAAAGAAGAATTAGAGAAGTGCCAACTGTGACCATTGCTGTCTAAGGTGGCAAAAAACATTGACAGACATTAGAAGGAAGAGATTGTAAACGAATGGAGAGTACCAAGACTAGCCAGTGAAAGTTCCATGATGTATGATGTGGGAAACAAGCACTGGTGAATGTCCATGATATGACATTTAAAAATGATGCTAAGAAAACCATATACATACCGGATGATGTAGGGTAAAAAGACAAAAATGAGCAAAGCAGAGGCAAAACAATGTACATGTCTTTGAGCTATGGATGAAAATGAATCATGTATGAAAACTGAAAACATAAATACATGGAGTACATAATAAGCTATAATAACGGAAAAAGTAAGAAATGTGCCCTCATGAAAAACACTTAGGCAATAAATAACCAAAATGAAACGAAACAATGAAAGCAACAATTCCTACCTAACAATAATTTTAAAAAAGCAATCATAACCACAATAACTTAAAAAGAATATTACATAAAGAACATATCATAACAACTCACATTTTGCAAATTGACCAAAAACTTGATTAAACATGATAATGATGAATATTAATCAAGCTAATAATACCAAACTTCTGATTAAGCCTAATGAGAGCAGATCCAGCATAATCATGACAGATTCAATTGAAGCATAATGGAAACAAGAACTAATTGAATGTAAAAAGTAATTAAAATGAACAGTTATCAAAATAAATACTTGTTAAAAAAGATAATACAATGAACCAAATATAATAATATTGCCCAATGCTAAATAATAAACAATCACGATAATAGATACTGTAAAAACATGTTAACAGGGAACATTACATAGTAAAAAGAATGAGAGGGCATAACGGTAAACAAGTGCTAGAAAATGCATTTTTGTCTAAAACCATACTACAACATTAGAAAACATAATCAGAAGCTAAAATAAACTAAGGGCTCCTTTTACGAAGCCGCGTTAGCGGTTTAACGCACGCTAAACTTCTGGCCGCACTAGCAGCTACCGCCTCCTCTTGAGCAAGCAGTAGTTTTTTGGCTAGCGCGGGGGTTAGCACGTTATCAAAAGTCGCGGCTTCGTAAAAGGAGCCCTAAATGCAACAGGTTAAGATAAAGGAGTTTTCAATACCTTTGTTCTGATGGACCTTATAATTAGAATGTGCCTAAAAACCATGGTTTAACTAAGTCACAGCCTGATAATACAATACAGCCATCCCCAAGGATGAACTCCACAGGCACAAAATACAAAAAGGCATCAAAATAGATGCTAGTGACATGGCAAGAAAAATTGTCCTATTTGTGATGGTATTTAATGTAGGAATGCCCCACAAAGGAAACACACATACACGCAATCTTAGAGTCGGAAGGAGGCGCTCCAATGAATGGTCTCTCCCTCTTTTTATTGAGAATCATATCTCCATTAATTACTTAGTTAATGCTCTACAAGGTTATAATTTCATAATGCATTTACAGTGAGGATTAAACCAAGGCAATATATTGTTTATCTATATCATGTCTGTCTCAAAGCTACTATCTCACTTGACATATGAATACATAATAACAGTTACAATAAAGTGATTCCCAATGTGTACATTTCTGATATGTCTCAAATCTTACTATGGAATGTGACAGTCCAAAGGTTATAATGCATGCTTCTTAAGCTCTCTTGATTAGCTTTGCTCAGGCAAAGTCTGATTGTTGCCCATATAAGGGATGCTTAAACAAGATAAGAGAAAAAGGGTAAATGTATGTCAGGTTATATGTGGCAAGAGTCAGGGAGGGGAGAATGCCTCAGCCTTCTGCTCAAGGTGCAACCCTTGTCCTTGCTTACAATGTATATGTGGCAGGAGGGAGAGGGAGAGGGAGAGGAAATGAGAAACAGGGCCTCAGAACCAAACCCAGGCCTAGATCCACACACAGGCCTCGATCCGCACACAGGGCCTAGGTCGGTGTGCCGACCTGGCCTGCATTCAGAACCATCTGTGTGCTCACTCTGCCTGTGTTCTGATGCCCTGGATCAGAATTTATCAGATCTCCATCCCTACAATTTAAGCAGAGGATACTGGCACACAAAAACAGCTACAACAAAGTGGTCTAACACCCGCCACCCCCCCCCCCCCATGCACACACATATACACACAAAGCTTTGTACACCCCCTTTCCCCTAGGGCAGGGGTAGGCAATTCTGGTCCTCGAGAGCCAGGTCATGTTTTCAAGATCTCCACCATGAATATGTATGAGATGGATTTGCATGCACTGCCTCCTTGAGATGCAAATCTATCTCATGCATATTGATTGTGGATAGCCTGAAAACCTGACCTGGCTCCGGCTCTCGAGGATCAGAATTGCCTACCCCTGGTCTAAGGACTCACATGCTTTAATCGGTTAGCGCAGTGGTTCCCAACCCTGTCCTGGAGGACCACCAGGCCAATCAGGTTTTCAGGCTAGCCCTAATGAATATGCATGAGAGAGATTTGCACATAATGGAAGTGACAGGCTTGCAAATTTGCTCCATGCATATTCATTAGGGCTAGCCTGAAAACCCGATTGGCCTGGTGGTCCTCCAGGACAGGGTTGGGAACCACTGTCTTAGTGTACAGCAATGTGGAGGTACTAACTGATTAGCCTACTCACATGGGAAGCACGTGCTGATCCTACACTACCACGTGATGCCCTAGCGTTGAGCGTGCCCAGCAGTAGTGGTTTTTAACCTGTGATAAGCATTTATTAATGCTTACTATAGCTTAGTTAAAAGGCCCCTATGTGTGCTGTGAAAGGCAAACTCACTTTCTCCACAGAGGAAGGGGGAAATCTCAGTGATAACTGAGCATTCTATCTGGGATGCCTTTAAGACAGAAAAAGTTTAGAAGTAAAGACAGGTTTCTCTTCTCTCCATGCTGTGGGCTATTTGTATTAATTAGTACCTTGGATTGTGTGTCGAGTTTTGATGGGTAAAATGTCCTGAATTTATTTTGTATATCATAAAAATAAAATAAATCACAGAAGTGCAAAACAGGATCCAATGAACAGATGGAGTCATTTTTTTCCCCTAGCTTCCAATTTCATCTGAACTGGGATCTCAGTGGTGTAGTCATGGGTGGGTTTTGGTGGACAGGGGGCCCACCCAAAATTGGTGCTCCCTTAATTTAGCAAGCAGGGATCCCTACGCCCAACCAGAACACTTGCAACCTGGGCAGCCAGCTGCAGTATCCCTGAGCCATCACCCCCAAACTGAACATGTGCAAGGGCTAGCAGTGGCAGTGGTTTAGGAACACTATAGCCTGCTACCGAAGTTGCAGGTGTTCTGGCTGGAAGGAGATCTTCAGCTGGTGGAGCCTGGGGTTCCTGCCAACTCAGGTATTTCTATTTAATTTGTTTTGGGGTAGGAGACATAGATGAAATGTTGTGCCAACCTACTTTGGGCTCAAGCCCATCATAAATGCAGCAATCTGGCTACTCCACTGAAGCCTCTAATGGACCACGGTGCCATGTTCCTTTATCCTCCTCAATCTCCAGGGGCCATGAAGTCCATATCCTCTGCATCCCTTGCCCTGGCTGACCTAGGGATCAGAATCACTTTGGACTCAAACTCAGGGCCTGTGCATAGCAGTATACAGCGCTGCTCCACAGCCACCAGGCCAGCAATGCAGAGCACAGGTCCCCTCAGTCCAGTTCATGTTTACATAACGTGACCATTTATTTTTTTCATCTAAATGGGACATCTATTAATTGTCACTCCCGCCTACAATCCTGCCCTAGCCCCGCCCCAATCCCGCCCCTAATTTCTTCCATTCATTTTTCATGTACACATAATATCTTATTAATTCATAAAGGTAACCATAAAATAAAATAAAAAAAATACACAAAGCACTCTATACGCAGAGAAAATGTTAATTATCATTTATATTTTGGGGTTTTTGAAAGATGTCAAGGCAGATTGACTTTAAAATATGCAATGTCACCTCAGTAACTATAGAAAAACACACAAATATAGTGCAAAATATAGACAGCAGATATAAATTCTCAAAACTGACATTTTGATCACTAAATTGAAAATAAAATCATTTTTCCTACCTTTGCTGTCTGGTGATTTCATGTGTCTCTGGTTGCGTTTCCTTTTGACTGTTCATCCTTTCTTTCATTTCTTTCTTTCTGCACTCAGGCCCAACAATTGTCCCCTTCTATTCCCTCCCTCCTTCCTTCCTATGTCTTTAGTGCCCCCAGTGCCTTCTTCCTATGTCCTTAGTGCCCCTTCCCATGTCCTTAGTGCCCCCAGTGCCTCTTTCTTATGTCCTTAGTGCTCCCAGTGCTCCTTCCCATGTCCTTAGTGCCCCCAGTGCCTCTTTCTTATGTCCTTAGTGCCCCCAGTGCTCCTTCCTATGTCCTTAGTGCCCCCAGTGCCTCCTTCCTATGTCCTTAGTGCCCCTTCCTATATCCTTAGTGCCTTCAGTGCCCCTTCCTATGGGCTGGATTCACTAACCTGCCTGATTGGGCCCGATCCGGGCAGGTCTGACAAATTCACGAAAGTAAAATATGCAGATGGGAGCGATCGGAGGAACGCCCCCATCTGCCTGCATGGATCCCGCAGACCATCAGAGCTGCAATCTTTTTTTTTTTTTTGTAGTTTTGAGTCCTGGAAGCCCGTGGTTTTAACCCACTTTAAACTCGCGGATTAAAACCACAGGCTTGCAGGGCAGGGAAGGGCAGTGAAGGGCGGCAGGACTTCAGGGCAGAGAGCAGGAGATTCGGAGCAGTGCAGGGTAGTGAATCGCTGCCTTCCCTACTTTTGAATGTCCCTCCCCTCATTTGCATGCGCGGATCAGAGGATGGTCGGCAGGGGGTAAGTGAATCGGGCCGGAGGGGAATTTGGTCGCTAAGGGGTCACAAACCGATCGGTTTGCTTTGTGAATCTAGCCCTATGTCCTTAGTGCCTCTTCCTATGTCCTTAGTGCCCCCAGTCCCTCCTTCCTATGTCCTTAGTGCGCCCAGATAAAGTGTCAGTACTCCTTTGTACCTTGGTCCCCCTCACTGCCTTCCAGCCTTTGTCCCACCCCCTCCCCCCGAAGCCAGCCAGCCTACTTCCCTCCCTCCCTGCTGTGCTAAAGCCAGCCTGCCTGTCTGCCTCCCTCCAGTGCCGAAGCCTGCCCCCCCTGGACCGGCCCCTGCTGCTGCTTGCTACCCACAGAAGCCTACCGATGCTTCAATCCCCCCCCCCATGGTCCACTGCCGCTGCCGCCTGACGCCCGCTACAACTAAAAAAAAGGAAGGTCCAGACACCGGACCACAAACCTTCTTCCCAAAGTCAATTCTGACACTGGAGAGGAAGTTCCGGGTCAGGCTGGCCCGGAACTTCCTCTGATGTCAGAATTGACATCGGGAAGGTTTTTGGGCCAGCGCCTGGACCTTCCTTTTTTTTAGTTGCAGCGGGTGGCGGGCGGCTGCAGCGGCGGACCGTGGGGGGTGGAGGTTTGAAGCAGCAGTAGGCTTCGGCATTGGAGGGAGGGAGGGAAGCAGGCAGGCTGGCTGGCTTTGGCGTGGCAGGGAGGGGAAGTGATTGCCTGTCCCATTGTCCCCACGCACAGCTTCGGGATGCTGTCTCTGAAAACGGGACATTTTGTAGTCCCGAAGCTGGGGACAACGGGACAGGGGATCTAAAAACGAGACGGGTCCATTCAAAATGGGACGTATGGTCACCTTATGTTTACAGGACAGGATTCTTTGAATATCATGTGGTAGTCTGAAGGTCTTAAAGAAGAGCTCACCTCCCCTGAGGCTCCTGCAGGATCTCTGCTGTCACATTTACTATGGGACAGCTGCTGGATGCAGTTGTTTACAGTGATGCTGCTTTTTCCAGGAGCTAAGTCTTCCTCGGGGATCTCTACCCATCCCAGGGAGCGTACCGCAAAGCACTAAAAGCAAAGACAGAGAATGAAATCTACAGCCAGCATCCTTCTTTCCTAAAAAGAATGATCATTTCTTTACTATTTTAAAAGTAATGATTTCTTAAAATATCCAATGTGATTATTTATAGTAGTGAGAATGCTTTTCAGGGCTGTGGAAGCCTTGATAGACTTAAGGTTAAGAATCTTCATTCCACAAACGTCAACTCCAACACTATCTGGAAGCAAATTCTCCTTATTGACTTCTACTTTCCAAGTACAATTACGTAATCATTATGGGCTGTATCTTCACAAGAGTGTTTTCAAAGGCACAGAATGAAAGAAGTCCATTTGAGAATAAATCCCAGTAATCAAATTAGATCAGTGTCTGCTATGTAATATGAGAAGCCTTTGCACATTAACGGCCTCTTCTGTATTTTCTTTTTCTTTAAATAAAGAAGTCTCCTGGTAAAGCTATAAAGTGCTGATACCTTGGAACCCGGTTCGTTATTGCTTTGAAACGATTCCTCATCAGGCCAAGTCAGTGAATTCCTGTGATACAGAGAGAGAGAGAGATGTGTAAGGAGCACAAGACCCATGTCTTTAATGTTTTGTACTGCCTCGAGCAGCAGTCTTACCCTCATCTGGAGTTCCTCTGTACACAGGGAAGGTCATTTTCTAAATTACTCTAAATTACTCTAAATTAATTATTTCTATAGCGCTACCAGACGCATGCAGCACTGCACAGAGTCACGAAGAAGAAGAAAAGAGTCCCTGCTCGATAGAGCTTACAATCTAAACAGCCAAGACAGACAAACAGGATGTCATGGGTACAGTAAGGGGAACGGTTAATCAGCTGGCTGGGTTGGAGGGCAGAGGGGAGTACAGGACAATCAAGCCATTGCGACATCACTGATGAGGTTGGCTCTTATTGGTGGAATGAGGCATTATGACATCACAGTCTCAGCTCTGCTTCCCAAAGACTGAAACTCTTCACACTAATGCTACTACTAGGAATTATTCCTATAGCACTACCAGATGCACGCAGCACTGTATAGAGTCACAAAGAAGAAGAAAACAGTCTCTGCTCAAGAGGCTTTAAAAAAATGACCCACCTGCTATGTACTGTAAGTAAAAGTAGAGAGTGGCCAAAATTGAACCTGAACTTCACCACTCAATTTTGGCTCTTGTACCTCCAACCTCCCCTTCCTCCTCCCCCAAACAATAACAGCCCCCATGAACAATAGTAGCCTCTACTCCCTACTCCCTTGACCCACCTCTAGCCTTCCCCTTGGTCTATCTTAGAGTCTCTGGTAGTGGCTAGTCAGGGCAGGAATGATTCTCAGTCACTCCTGCTCATGCTGTCTCTGCCATCAAAATGGCTGCTGCAGACTCCAGGTTCAGTCTCACAGCAGCCATATTGTGATTGGAACCAGTATGGGCAGGAAGAACCCATACTGAGGATCTCTCCAGCCTCGAATAGGCTATCAGAGATTCTAAGGTAGGCCTGGGGGAGTGAGGAAAGGGTCTGACCCATGCCTATTGGGGAGGGGGAGAGTGCAGATTACTGGTGGAAGCACTGTGGGTACCCAGCACAGAGTTGCAGCTTTGGGCAAAAATGAACTAGTGTTTTCTGCTGAAACTGAAACCAAATTTGGTATTATGTTGCATAGGCATCTGCCCAGGGTTACCATATGGCTCCAGAAAAAGGAGGACGGATTGAGACATCCGGGTTTTACTTCCATTGGTTTCAATGGAAATGAAACCCATCTGCCTCTCTCTCTCTGTCCTTACTTCCTTTGATTTCAGTAGAAGTAAAACCTGGATGTCTCAATCCATCCTCCTTTTTCTGGAGCCATATGGTAACCCTACCTAGGCCACAGAAGGATCTGCTTCCACCTGCTTTATGACTGTGCATGTGTTGCATCAAATTGGCACCATAGAGGCATCATAGCCTTCCTCTGCTCTTCTGGCTCTGCAATCTTTGGGATCTCTGTCACCCCTCTATGCTTTCTGATTTTGTCTGTGGGCACCAAAATCATAACTGACCTTGTGTACAGCCAATAAACATACACTTCTCCCTCCGTATTCACTGTGTTAGGGGATTAACAGACCCACAAATACAGAAAAACCGCAAATAACTTTTTCATATGTTATTCACGGTTTTCTATTAAAAACCATCATGAATATGGTGAAACCATAAATAACATGATGGGAGTCCTGGCCTGTTCCTGAAGAAGAGGCAAAACACGGTGAAGAAAATGCTAGGAATCAGTGATTTTCTCTGTAAACACTTGGAATCGGCGATTTCTTTATGCAAGCTAATGTAATTTGGAGGGAAGAGCCAGCAAGCTAAAAACCGTGAATAATCGAAACTGCAAATATGGAGGGAGAAGTGTACATTTTTACTAGCAGCAAGCACAGGAGTTCCCTGGAGCAGGAGTTTACACTGATGTGCAAAATCCAAAGTATGGTAATGCACTTCATTTTTCATGGAAAAACTATGTGCATCAAATTGCAGGTGTACACTTGACTTTTTGGAACCATTTTTTTTTTTTTTTTTTTAAAGTGCTATGTACTTTTGCTTTGAAAATGTGGCAAAGTCTACATTACAGAAAGTACCTGCATCCTTTTCACTAAAGCACACAGGTTGCCTTATTCCTGTTTTATTGTAGGGCCAGAGGTTTAAAGTGTGAACTCCTAGTGTCACTAGGGCCTGCATTCAAGAAAAGCTGGATTTAGGAGGCATTTGACAGTTCCTTGACTGATCCTGTTCAATTCCCCCAATTTGGGATTAATATCAGACACAGTGTGGGTGCCTGATTTACATCCTTTCTCGATCTTCTTCCTATCCAAGTTTCCAAGTTTATTAGGTATTTTTGATTTATCGCCAATTCAAAATTCAAGGCGATGTACAAATAAAATAGTTGGTGACACACTTGCAATTATTAAATTAAACAAACAATTATCTAAAATACAAATAACACAAATAACATTACATTTAAAGGTAATTTAAATAGGTTATAGTGAAACAAAAGGAAAAATTATTTAATGGTTACATTCGATAATACAATCACTAATTCAAATTTAAAATATTTAATTAAATTCAGGGGAAAAACAATAGGAAGGGGGACAATAACGTACTTCCTTTTCTTATATTTTCTTCTTACCTCTTTTACTATATTTTTGACATTGTAAACTGCTCTGAAAATCTTTCATATGGCCAGTATATCAAACTATATGAATAAATTAATGTAAAAACCTAAAGAGCTTCTACTATTAGTCTGACACAGGGATGCTGCTTCTCATCGAGGATGTATCACTATCAATTATTGTATTCTCTGTAATTAACAATGTGCAATCCAATTCTGCTTAACAGATTTTTCTTAAAATAATGTTTCCCGACTAGATAATGCTACCGAAAGATTCACATATTTTGACAACATAGTAAACAGGCAGTTTAGGGGTCATCATATGTGGAATGTGCTAATGCACACTTGACGTGGGAAGAAAGGCTTACCACAAAATTCATTAAAGCATTTCATGATAATTTGCCTGTCAGTACGCACTAAGGCAAATGTCGTATATCAAATACAAAAATAACATAAAGGAAAAACTTTGTTTAAGAGTAAAATCAAACACATTTGTTCCTGAGAAAGCCAATCTCAAGTGTCTGCAGTCAGACAGAACAAATCTTGCGGACAAACTTCGATGCAGACTATCATTGATGGTTTATATCTCAGTTTTGGTCTGAATTTTTTTATAATTTTATAGTTTTATTAAATATTTATATTTGAGAATGGAGTGAAGTAGTACTTAACTTGACGGAAGATCTCCGTTTCGCCCGAGTCAATATATTACATCAGGCTTCTTCAAGAAGTTAATCACTGCCCTTCTGGAGTATAAGGCTCTGGTGCATTTCTGTATCCTGGCAGAGAAGGTCTGGTTCCCTTCTCTCTCCCTGCTGGGTTTCTCTTGTGTAGAGGAAGACATTGAGCTACACAGGAGAAACCCAGCAGGGAGAGAGAAGGGAACCAGACTTTCTCTGCCAGGATACAGAAATACACCAGAGCCTTATACTCCAGAAGGGCAGTGATTAACTTCTTGAAGAAGCCTGATGTAATATATTGACTTGGGCGAAACGGAGATCTTCCGTCAAGTTAAGTACTACTTCACTCCATTCTCAAATATAAATATTTAATAAAACTATAAAATTGTAAAAAAAATTCAGACCAAAACTGAGATATAAACCATCAATGATAGTCTGCATCGAAGTTTGTTCTCAAGATTTGTTCTGAGGTCTGACTGCAGACACTTGAGATTGGCTTTCTCAGGAACAAATGTGTTTGATTTTACTCTTAAACAAAGTTTTTCCTTTATGGTATTTTTGTATTTGAAGTACGCACTAAGGGCCAGATTCTAGAAACAGCACCTAACTCGGTAGGTGCCTAGCAAAGTGGCACCTACCGTATGTTGATCAAAGATAGAATCGTGCCTAATGGTGCCTAAATCAAGCTTATGTGCCAGTAAACATAGTAATGTTAGATGCTGGTATATTATGCCAGGGGTTTCTTGGCCTAATATAATGGCACCTAAGTCAATCCACACCCAAAAGGCACCCCTAACCATGCCTACTTTTCATGTAGGGGCAGGTAGGCATTGGTAGGCGCCTTGGTATAGACCAGGGGTGTCAAAGTCCCTCCTCGAGGGCCGCAATCCAGTCAAGTTGTCAGGATTTCCCCAATGAATATGCATGATATTTATTTGCATGCACTGCTTTCATTGTATGCTAATAGATCTCATGCATATTCATTGGGGAAATCGTGATTGTGACCCTCGAGGAGGGACTTTGACACCCCTGGTGTAGACACTTACTGTGAGGTGGTAGGCACCTTACCAGCTAATTAACCCCACTTCCCCTCCCTTTTTTTTTTTTTTTTTACAAAAGTGTAGAAGAGGTTTTTAGTGCTGGCTGGTATGCTCATAGGAACTCTACGAGCGTCGGGAGCAGCACAGGCCATTCAGCGTGGCTCCGCACGCTAGAAACTGCTAGCACAGTTTAATAGAAGAGACCTTTATTTTTGAATCAGTGGAAATTTCCATGACACAATTGGACATTAGTATATGCCCATTAATTTAAAAAAAATTAGAAAATCAGCCTTTTTACAGCTGCAATAAAAATGGCCTTAGAGCATGGGAAAAACCTACCTAAGGGCATGCTAAGGCTACATTTTACTGCAGCTTAGTACAGTATAATGCCCTCTAGTAAAAAGGCCCCTTAGTCCTCGTTCTCCCAAGCACATTTCCTATTGAAGCAATCTTTCCACCATGGCAAATGTTTGAATGATTCCATCCCTTGCAGCCTCCCCCCCTCTCCCCCATCCCCCCATGTCTTTACTGAATTCATGAGCCTCAGTGTCCATATTATACCTTCGGCTCAGTGATGCTCCTGGACTAGAGAAAAGTCTCTCTTTGGATTCTTCACTTATTGCACTAGGCTGCATAGGGAGAAAAAAAAATGAGAATATTGTAAACATACAAGTCTTTTGCTCATATAGGGGTCCTTTAATTAAGGTGCGCTAACCGATTTTGCTAAGATGACCTTAAGAATATAATGAGCGTCTTAGTTTCAAGTTTCAAGTTTATTTTTGACTTATTGAATCGCTTAATTTAATTTGCTAAGCGATTTACAAATAAAAAAATAGATACATCAGATTAATTATAAAAAGATACATAAATTTAACACATTATCATACAAAATAATAAATAAAGTCATACAAACTAACAGACACATGGGGAAAGAAAGGGTAGAACTACAATCGTATATATTAAAGAAAACATAAATGGTAAAAATACAACAGGTAGGGGAGATAACGGGGAAATAAAAAGATAAAAAAGGAAAAATTTGATAATAATCCTTAATTAAGCTCACAAATTAAACGCATCTTTAAAAAGGAAACTCTTTAGGCTGCTTTTAAACTGTTTCAGGTCATTTTCTACTCTAAGATACTGGGGCAAACTGTTCCATAATTGTGGGGCTATTACAGAAAAAATGTCAGGGCGACGAGTTCCAATGACTTTTAGTGATGGAACTGTTAGAAGTTTTTGATCGGTGGATCTTAAAGAGCGTGACGTACTATGTGGAATGAGTAATCTATTGATGAATCGGGGTTCATTTGTAGTCAACGTTTTAAAAACTAAAAGTAAGATTTTGAAAGCATTTAGCGCGTGCTAAATCGGTTAGAGCACCTTAATAAAAGGACCCCATAAATAAGAAGACTGTTTATTCTGCAATTTTTGTAGTCATGCTTATTTCTTTTTATATTATACTTCTTTGGTTGCTTCAATAAATCAAGCTTAAATACATTAATTGATGTGTTGGGTGGATTCCGTTTTTAAATCAGAATTTGTGTATTTTTCATTCAAAATAATATGATATTAAATACATATCCTCGCTGTTATGAAGCCACGTTAGCGTTTTTCATCGCCGACCGCAGCAGTAAAAGTTCCGATGCTCAAAGGAAACTCTATGAACGTCAGAGCTTTTACCGCTGCGGCCGGTGATAACAACCCGTAACGCGGATTCTTTCATTCCACCTTCCCTCAGGCCCAGATCTAGGCATAGGCAACCGCCTCTGGCACCACATTTGCCTAGCCTTTATCACAACTCAAAATATCATCATTTATTTTAATTTTAATAATTGTATATGCCTGATTTGACAACTCTGCCCCTGATGCAGCCTTTCTAGGCAAAATGTGGCTATGTTGGCTGCTTGTCCACTTGCACACTTCTATTTATTTATTTATTTAATTCCGTTTCTATCCCGTCCTCCCCAAAGAGTCCAGGATGGGTTTCTACATCTCCTGGTCTGCTTTGTATTGAAAATGAAGGTGAGCAGGCTCCAGTGTTCAATTTTCCTTTTGAGCTCTCTCTATTGATGCCTGGACAGCCATGGATAGGCAAGCCTATAGGTGAAAGGAAAGATATGGACGTCGGGGGAAAGGGGATTGCGATTAGGAGATTCTCTCCTCTCCATTACTCTTGTACCTATGACTTATATCTGGCACTGCCTACCATCCACTGTTTAGGATCTAATCAAGTGAACAAGCTTCTTTCATTTTAATATACTTTAGAAGAGCTTTAGAAGGTCAAAAGATTCAAAGCACTTTCATTCAGAGATAGATTTATGAACATGCTTTAAGCTAGTGAATTGATCCTATTACATAAAATGAAACTTATAGTAAATAACGTCCTTTAATTTATGTTGAATATAGTGTGCCAGTAAAGGCCAGTGTTAAGGCTAAGCAGATGCCTTCCTGGTATTTTTTTACCATTTCTTGCAGAATGCCCTCTCCAGCGCCTAAATTCAGTGCTGTGACAGAACTGTATGCTGGATGTTGCCACTGAGTAGTTCCTGTGGGTACATGCCAGTAGTAAGTCCCAGAAGTATCTCGGATTGTCCTCCATCCTGGGGGAAGACTCAGATCAGTTTCCAAATTCTGGTCATTCCAGAGATTATCTAAAGAAGAGAAAAGGTTTTGATGACTAACCATGGAAGACAAGAACATAAAGCATCACTGGTCGGAATCTATTATGCAATAGGTTCAGATGGTGTGGACGGGTATTTTCAATATGACGCTTAAATCCAATTTTGAATGTTTTTTCACAAAATTCCAGTAGCAAAAAAATGGCCATTTTTAAACCAGAAAAATGTCTATCTTGTTTTGCGAAAATGGCCATTTCCTAAATGTGTTTTTTTCCTCAGAGTGTCTTATCTTTTTAAACCATTAAAAAAGGCATCCAAATGAAAAATGCACAAAAACTAGCCATTGGAATGTAGGAGGGGCATTCAAAGCTGACTGGCCACACACATATCCCGATAGAGCAATGGGGCACTCTAGTGAACATCACATAAAAAATCCCAGGCACACATCTCACCGTAACCCCTTTATATTGTATGGTGAGCCCTCCAAAACCCACCCAAAACCTACTGTACCCAACTATGTACCACAACAATAGCCCTTATGCCTGCAGGTGTCATCTATAAGTAGGTACAGTAGATTTGGAGGGCTCACATGTTCCACCACAAGTGTACTAATAGAGTAAGATATGGGCCTGGGTCCCCCTCTCTATAGTCCACTGCACCAATCACTAGGTAATACAAGCTGTTGTTTACTGTTTCATTCACATCTTTGGGGAGTGGGAAGGAGTAAGTGACAAGTGGAGTGTAAGGGGAGGGCATGCCTTCATGCCTCCAGTGGTCAACTGGTCGGTTTGGCCACCTTTTGGCACATATCCATTATTGAAACAGGCCTATCCTTACACGTCCAAGTTTTGCCCTGGATGTTTTCTGTAATGTTCTATTATTACATAAAACCAAAGAAAACCTCCCAAACCCCAAGAATAGAAACTAGACAAGGGGGAGAGACAACAGCAAGAAAGGTCAAACTACTCAAAACACTCTGTAATAAATTCATCCAATGACGTGCTTGAGTCTGCAGTTTAAATTGGAGGCGTTCTTTTCAGTTCAGCGCCATTTTCTGCTCTGTCAATCTAAGCTGTGCTGGATGATTTAGAGGTTCACAGTGCAGTCCAGCCGTTCCTGAAGAAGGGGGTGTGCACCCCTGAAATGGAGTCCCGTTGGACGCATTTACATCTGCTGGCTGTTTGTTTCCACAGAGAAGCTAAGTACTTCCTGCTGGTTTTTTTGAGCTTTGTTGGATATGGACGCTTGATACTTTTATTTGGCCCCCTGTACAAGGGGTAGAGACAATTGTGAATGGTTGAGTGTGTTTTTTTTATTTATTTATATATTTTTTCACACTCAGCACTGTTGGTTGCACTTTAATCACTTAAATTGCTCAGAGTAGAGCCCGGGGATGTTTCACAGTTAACACCCTTCTGGGTGTAAGCCAGTGACAGCCTTTCCCCTGGGAGTTTCAAATGGATGGCTGTGTGACTGAGGACTCTTCCGTCCATACAAAATTTATTACAGACTGTTTTGAGTAGTTTGACCTTTCTTGCTCTTGTCTCTCCCCCTTGTCTAGTTTCTATTCTTGGGGTTTGGGAGGTTTTCTTTGGTTTTGTGATTTTTCTACCTCCCTCGTATATTCGGGTTTTGCCACTTTTCCGTAGACTATTATTACATAAAACATCCAAATCATAAATCCACCCTAATCCTGCCCAAAAAACACCCTACCATGCCATCTAGAAAATGTGTTTAAAAATGGACATTTGGACATTTTAGTAAACAAAACGTTCGAATGCCATTTTATGCCATTTTTGGGAATATTTCTCTTTTGAAAATAAGCCCCATAGTCTACAGCAGGGGTGTCCAACCTTTTGACTTCCCTGGGCCGCATTGACTGGAAAAAAATGTTTCTGGGGCTGCGCAAACGCTGCAGCAAGACAGAGGAGGGAGCCGGCAAGACGGTAAACAACTGGGGGCAGCAGAGGAAAACACTGCATCGCCCTCGAGTGGGGCCGCACAAAATACTTCACGGGGGGCCGCATGTGACCCCTGGTCTACAGGATCTGATGAAAGAAGAAACAAAGTCTGATGGAGTGATATTAACTAGCTGAAGACTTGAATTAATAAGCTTAATTCCCACTGATGTTTGGTAATTTTATGACAGTAGGCGCCCTACCTGGGCCTAAGTTAAGTGAAAAATGCAGTTTAAATGATTTTCACAACGCCTAAAAAAATGGCATCAGAATTGTGCCTCCATAGACGCTTTACAGTCATTAGACATGCCTACAAGTTTCAAGTTTATTAATAAATTTGATAAATCGCCTATTAGAATCACTAAGCGATGTACAAAATAAAAATACAGTATAATAAAAAGAAACAAACATTTAACAAAGTACTTTCATCAAAAACAAACATGAATTGGGAGGGAAAGGATAAAAGTTACAATTTTCAATTTAAGGTAGAAGGAATGGGAAGAACACGAGGGTAAGGGGAAGTTGAACCGCAGCATAATCTGGAATCTCACGAAACATTTAAATATTGAAGGCATCTTTAAATAAATAAGATTTTAAAAGTTTTTTGAATGTTATAACGTCTTTTTCGATTCTAATGTATTGTGGCAGGGCGTTCCCATTGAGGTCCCATCACAGAGAATATGTCAGCTCTTCTTGTACCAATGATTTTCAGAGAGGGAACTGTGAGGAGGTTTTGACCAGAAGAGCGAAGTGAGCGTTGAGAATTGTGGGGTATTAATAGTCTAGATATAAATTGAGGTTCATCGAAGGCTAATGTTTTAAAGATGAGCAGTATTATTTTAAAGGTGATTCTATGACCAATTGGAAGCCAGTGAGCATCTATTAACAGTGGTGATACATGATCGTATTTCCTAGCATTATATATTAATTTAATGGCAGTGTTTTGTATCAGCTGAAATCTCATTTTTTCTTTCTGTGGCATTAGACGCTGTAAAGCGCCTACTTAGGTGCAATTCACACCAAAGGTAGGCACCAGAAATGCAGACCTTGAAAATCCTGGCCTACATTTCCAGCACCTACCTTTACCGGAGGTGCAATTTTCTAAATGGTGCTGTCGAGTGGTTGACATGCGATCAGCGGCTGCTTTTAAAGTAGCCGCTGACAATGCGCCATTTAGAGAATTCGGACCATGAAAAGCATGGTTAAACAAGACAAAGAACATTCCACGACTACTACCAATCATTTCTGTAGTGCTACTAGACATATGCAGCGCTGTACATCAAAACACAGAAGAGAGTTCTTGCTCAAAAGAGCTTACAGACAAACTGGATAAGAAAGTGCATCAATATACAGTGCTCAGCTGGGGGAATTACAGAGGGAATATCTCTCTTATTGACCAGATCCCTTAGGCCACTCCCATAGGGAGGGGGGTCTAAGGAATCTGTCCAGTCAGAATCTTAGACTACTCACAGCGCATCCCAGAATGCTCTAGAAGAGAGGCCTAAGATTCCAGTTGACCCAGGTGCTTTAAAAGCATGGACCAATCAGGGCCTTAGGCCCCTCCCCGGTGCATCCCATAATGCTCCGGGAATGGGCAGGCCCGCCATTCAGTGAAGGCAAGCCTGC
The DNA here is from genome assembly GCF_902459505.1 of Geotrypetes seraphini. Classification (NCBI taxonomy): domain Eukaryota; kingdom Metazoa; phylum Chordata; class Amphibia; order Gymnophiona; family Dermophiidae; genus Geotrypetes; species Geotrypetes seraphini. Next base: position 38,290,627 of record NC_047101.1, read on the forward strand.
TGGATGGCCAGCCAACTTAACACAAGGTACTTTGGGGTCCGGGTGGGCTGGGGGGGGGGTTTGGGGAGCATGCCCTTTAGGGGGGTTTGGCAGGAGGGACTAGGCATCCCTCCTGCCAACAACCTTTGCAGAGGGGTGGGGTGGGGTCCGGCAAGAGGGATTGAGCATTCCTCCTGTTGATGATCTCTGCGGGGGGAGCTCCAGTAGGAGGAATTGGGCATCCCTCCTGCCAGGGGATATCTTGGGGGGGGGGGATGGCCAAAGGAATGGGGCAATCCTGTTGCAGACATTCGGAAGTGGGGGAGCAGCTTTGGGGGTTCCAGGCATCCCTCCTGCCGGTAGTCTTTGTGGTGGGGATGGGTTCCCTGCCATGGCCACTGCCGCTCAACTGATCATGGCAGGGAAATTCCCTTGCCGCGATCAGCTGAGCGGCAACCCGATTCTATAACTGGTGCTTAAGACACAGACACCGGTTAGAGAATCGTGGTGTTAGGTGATTCTATATAGGACCCCTGTGTGCGAATCTCAAAAGCCGCTTAGGTGGCTTCTGAGGCCGGGTGTCCTATACAGAATCCGGCCCTTAGACCTGTTTTTAGATCACCTAAGTCAGAACGTATAAGTTCCGTCCAGTCAGCCTGGTAAAACTTTTGATGATCCCTGTAGTATGACTATGTGTAGGTCGGCCCACATCCCGCCCTCACCACTCCTCCAAAAATGCCCCATTGAGCTCTGAGCACACAGCGGGATTCAGAGGTCTAAAAAGTCTCTGAATATGTCTAAAAACCTGTTTTGATTATCGGCACTTGGACAACCCGTCTTTTAGGTTGTCCAAGTGCTGACTTGGGCAGGTTTTAGACATATTTTTGGTTTGATTATGAGCCCCATATTGTTCCCAATCTTGATCAGCCTATTAGTCAAAGCTACCCATTTGTGAATTTGCTCCATATTCTATAGAATTTTACTTTGATATTAATTTTTATCATATAATTTGAGCTTTGTAACAACTAGGAATGCAGCCATGTGTTATTACTATTGTTGTTCATTTCTTATTGCTTAAGTTTGCTTTTTGTGCATCTAATGAAAATTTAATAAAAAATAAAAATTATTAAAAAAAAATCAGGTTCACAATACATTTGCAGTTGTTAATCAGTCAAAAGCAGAATAAGTAACTAAGGCCCTCTTTTACTAAGGTGCGCTAACTGATTAAACGCTAACGCTAACGCTAAGCTAGCTGACTGCTTCCAGGAGGTGCCTTCTCCCCATCTCTCCTTCTGCAGCACCCCTCCTCCCCAGCGGCTGGAGGACATCCGCGCATGCACGGACATTGATATGATGTCACGCATGTGCGTGATGTCATCACATCGACGTCTGCGCATTTCCAGGTGCACTCCAGGCGCAGCCCCGAGATTAGTATGCCACAGTTTAAAAAGTTGGTGACACACTGTCTTAGATAATTGGTGCAATTACTCTAGCTTTCTTCAATCAACATTTAAATTTGTTGTAACCTAGGCCTCCTAATTTATCCCCCCTTTTTTTTTTTTTTTACTAAACCGCAATAGCGGTTATTAGCACAGGGAGCCACGCTGAATGCCCATAGGAACTCTATGAGTACCGGGAGCTGCGCCGAGCATTCAGCGCGGCTCCCTATGCTAATAACCGCTATCGTGGTTGAGTAAAAGGGGGGGGGGGGTTACTACCTTGTTATGTTTTTTCCCTTCAGATCTTTATTTTGTAAACCACTTAGGTATAAAGTTTCAAGTTTCAAGTTTATTAAAAGATTTTTTAAACCGCTTAATCAGGTTTCTAAGCGGTGTACAATATAAAATTACATTAAAACATATTAAAACATATAAAAACAAGGGATACTGGATAAAATCCAAGTGTCATAATAAAGCACAGATAAAACGTTTGGACCTACTTCAAACAATAGGAAAGTGGGGAAGAACTACAATCGTTATAGAAAAGTGCAACATAAAAAGAAAGTACAATCGGTTAGGGTAAAAAGTAACAGTTTACTTTAATTTTGTCCTTAAAAGGATAGTTGTTATCCAAAGGCGTCCTGCAACAAGAACGTTTTTAGTTTTACTTTAAATTGCTTTAAATCGGATTCACCTCGCAAGTGGTTAGGCAGCGAATTCCAGAGAGTCCGGGCAGTGACGGCAAAATTATTGGAGCGCAACTTTTAATCGATTTTAAAGAAGGTATAACGAGAAGATTCAGAGACGTTGAACGAAGAGATTTGAATGTATTATAGGGAATTAAAAGTCTGTTGATGAAATCTGGTTGGTTGTTTGATTTTGTTGTGAATGTTAGAAGTAGGATTTTATAACTGATTCTGTGTTCAGCTGGTAACCAATGTGCGCTAATCAAAAGGGGTGAAACGTGATCGTATTTTTTGCGCCACAAATGATCTTAATAGCTGTGTTTTATAGGTGATAGATCAAATAATGAGCTAAGAACTAACTATGAAGAGCCTTGATTAGTCGAGGGATATATTTGGCAACAGTATGTTCTATTTTTGCTATTGCTGTTTTCAGTGCATTCAGGTGTAGATGCATTTAATAAGGTTGAAATAAATGCGAAGCATTGGTTGGCACAAATTCTAACAAAAAAATGATGCAAATGAATTTTGCGGTTCATAGTCAAATGCACGCAGACATTTCAGCACAAGACAATGGAGCGTGGGATAAATGCACGCAGGTCTATAGTGCGCAAGCCAATAGCATGTAGGACAAATGCGCGCAGGCTATTATCACGTTAGACAATAGCGCGCAAGACAAATGCGTGCGGACACTTGCACCCAGGTCTATATTCAGTATTGTGTTTCCATTTACTTCTTTATATTGTGTGTGCTGTGCTCACCACATAAAAAGAACCTATGTAACCATAGTAACGAAAATGCACTCACGTGACCCATGTTCTCAGCACATATACAAAGAGCCTACGTAACCATAGTAATGAAAATGCACTCACGTGACCCAACGATATCCTTTACATCCTGTTTATCATATGTAGATTTCTGAGGTGCGACGTAACAACGTGCGTATGTCATGTGCGTGATTTTCTTGCACATGCGCGACAGTCTTGCCCATGCATGCGAAAGTTTCTCGTGTTATTGTCTCGTGCTCATTTATCCTGCGCATGATTGTTTTATGCGCAACTGTGCTGCGCTCAGTTATCGTGCGCATGATTGTATTTACGGCTAGTTGTCCTGTGCACAATTGTGTCACGTGCAACTGTCCTGCGCTGAAATGCCTGGGCGCATATGACTGCGCGCATTTGGCTTGCGCGGATTTGACTTGCCACCGAATTTTGCAGCTGTGGCAGCAATGGTATTTTATGTGTGTTCGATATCAAGAAAATTACCAATGACATAAAATATATGTTATTAGACAAGCACTTCCAGAACTTTTAGTTTTTGTTGTTTAAGGTTTTCTAAGAATACACAATATTTTCTAGAGACACTGCGAATGAAGAAAGTCACAGCACAATGGTTGAAATGGCCGAGGCAAACCCTGAACAACCAGAAGAACAACAATAATGCATGCAAAGTTTCCTGCAGGATCCTGTGAGATCCTTCTAGCACCTGCCTCTTAATAGCAGTCTCCCTAGAGAAGGAGTCGATACCCAATATGGTAAAAGCAAGAGCCTGAGCCGAAGAGCTTTATTCTCTCCTACTGTGTCCTTGCCACAAACCAGTGATGAGATGTGAGGTGAAACTCTATTGTTTTATATGTCACCTTCCCTATATCAGACAGACAAGTGGTGAGGAGCAAACCTTGGGTGTTATCTTATATGTCTACATATTCCTCTTCTGCTGCTGTTGGACATGACGAGGGACTGCTGAAAAATTCTCTGCCCAGCCAACAAAGTTGGGGCAGTCACCATCGAGGGCTATACACTGAGTCCAGTGATTTTCCACTTTTTTTGTTCCATTAGAAAAATACGGAATGAGAAATGTGGAAAATGGCTGAACTATCGTGTATAGCCCTCGATGGAGACTGCCCCAACTTTGTTGCTTGGGCTGAGAACATTTCAGCAGCCCTGCTTATAAATAGCATACTATGCCTTAATTTGTACTGTTAATTGAATATGTTTACTTCTGCATTGCCTATTGCACTTTGGCTGAATGTTTTTATAAAAGATGGTACATAAATTCTAATAAAAATAACTACACTGACAGATTCCATAGAAATCCTTAATACTCATAATGGTGCCTGGTGACGCATAGGAAGATGACCATCTAATTTTGCTTGTGCCGCGAGACGCCGGGGAGGAGGAGAGGTGCCGGCTGACTGCCTACAGGACGTGCCTCTCGTGGTGCCTCTCGTGGTGCCTCTCCTCTCCGTGCCTCTTCCTTTCCAGCACCCCCTACTGGTGGCTCAGGACCCTGTCTAGAGGGCCTTTGTGCATGAGCGGACATCGACGCATCAACGTCCATGCACTTCCGGATGCCCTCGAGCCATGGCCACCATGTGTGCTGCGGCTTCAAAAAGTTTGCGAGTCAACAGTTCTCAACCGGGTCCTCAGGGATTACCTGCTCATTCTGATTTTCAGGTTGCCTCTAATGACTATGCTGAGATCGGGAATTGGGTAATTACCGGTAATGGCTAAGCATGAGGTATGTTTGCATACACTGTAGACGATGCATGCAAATATATCTCAGCGGTATTTATTAGGGGTATCCTGTAAACCAGACTGGACAGGTGGTCCTTGAAGACTGGGTTAAGAACCACTGGCCTAGATCTACCCCTGTTCACTAGTCAGTGATTGAATTCCAGCTTCCTTGTCATCTTTCTCTTTTTTTTTTTTTTTAATATTCTTTATTCATTTTCATACTTACATTAAGTGTTAAATATATTCATTCACATTAACAATAAATACATCACTTACAAACAATCATTGGTACATTTCATAAATTCTTTTCCCTTCCCCTTTCCCATCCCTCCCACCCATATACTCCATTATCATATAAAACATATCATAATAAACTTCCCCCCTCCCTATACCTTAAATTGATAAATATCAGCTTGTCATCTTTCTCTAATGCAGACCTACATCTGTTGTTTTCCTAAGTCATATGAAAATAAGACTTGAAAAGTTAGCGGGAAGAGGCTGATTTAAAGGTGAGGATTCTCTCCGGACTTCACATTACGAATTCTTTGAGTCTAGTGCTCAGGTCTGAGCCACTTCAGTGTCTGCAGTGGTTTTTGTTTTCTGTATTAGAATATGCTGTACACCACTTTCATCTGTATGATGTAGGGAAGGTGATATACTCTCTCTCTCTCTCTCTCTCTCTCTATATATATATATATAAATAAATGAAATTATATGATAAAGTACCTGAATGTAAACCACTTAGGATATAATTGGTATATAAATAATAAAATAGATAAATATTATTTTCGTTTGCACTTTTTTCCAACCTTCTGTTGTCAGGGCTATTTTTAGGGGGGGGGAAATAATGTCTACTGCTTATTGCAAATCATTAGAACTACAAGACTTTAATGCAATATAATTTCCTAAAATGCAGCTCCTGTGATTCACTTGAAGCAGCTTCTCTTCAGCCTGCCATCATGTCTCCCTTACCCACCTGAAAACCAGGAAGACATCATTAAAGCCTCACGTATAACAACAGCGACCTCAAATAACGCAAGTCTCCACTCTGAATCCTCTTACAATCATAGCTTGGCCCTCTAAGGACTGAAGAGGAAATCAGCCCCTTGCGAGAGTCTGCTGTCAAAACAAACGAGCATCTTCCATTGCAAAGGAAAGGACACCTACCGTCATAATTCACGATGATTATGGCCAGCATGTAGTCTTTGCCCAGCATGATGAATCCGGGGAAATGTTCAGCACAGATGGGACCAAATCCGATCGCTTAGAGCAAGACCCAAAACACCAAAGGAAAAGAGAGCTGTGGATTCTGAAACATAACTGCCACCGGCAGGGGATGAAAACATCCAGCATCCGTCGGCTAGAAAAAAAATCTGGCTTTGCTCCTGGAGTTCGAGAGGCAATAAGAGAAAGGCGGAAGGACGAAAGGCGTGGGTGGAGCTGTCCAGCACCGATCAGCAACTCTTGCTAAGGTTCACTACCTCCAATTAGCACAAGACGCAGGAAGGAGGGGGCAGCCCTCTCGCTTGCCGGCTCTCTTTTCCGTCTGTCAAAAAAGCAGCAGGTTTCCCCATTTCTTCCTGCAAATTGTTTCCCTACCCCCCAATGAATTTCCAGTTGAAAATCGGGGAGGTTCCCTTCTTCCTGCCTCCAAATCTCCCTTCTCAAAAACTCCATCTGATGCTGTCTGAGCTACATGCATGAAAACATAGCTGACTAAAGCAATAATTCAGTTCGCAATAGTTTGACAATATTCAGCATTTGCTATTCTTACGTTCTTATATGGGGAACTACTTTTAAAACCAATAGGAGGAAATATTTTTTCACTGGGAGGTTAAGCTCTGGAACGTGTTGCCAGAGGATGTGGTAAGAGCTGCTAATGTAGCTGGTTATAAGAAAGGTTTGGACAATTTCATGGAGGAAAAGACCATATTGAGACAGACATGGGGAAGCCACTGCTTGCCCTGAATCTGTAGCATGAAATGTTGCTACTATTTGGGTTTTGGCCAGGTACTAGTGACCTGGATTGGCCACCATGAAGACAGACTACTGGGCTAGATGGATTGCAATCTTAAGGAACCCCTCTAATTTTCAGTTATATGTTTTTTAGATGGGGTAACAAAAGGGACCGTGGAAATTAATGTCTTCCGAGCATCGCCAATGAAAAGCAGTGTGTGTTAGTTCATGATAGCATTACTTGCTGCCTTGTTCCTTCAAAAGACATAGAACTGAAGAGGAAAATATTGTAACCATTTACATTTCATGGTAAAAAGGTGAAAAATATCTGTTTCAGTTTTATTCAGTACTAGGTGGCTTTAAGAGATTGATGTAGTCATACAAGGAGGCCGCTGAAAAGCTCTCAGCCCAACCAACATTTTTCGTTCCATATTTTTCCAATTGAACCAAAAAAGTGGAAAATCACTGGACTAAGTGTATAGCCCTCAATAGAGACTGCTCCAACTTTGTTGGTTGGGCTGAGAACATTTCAGTGGCCTCTCATATACCTTAAGACTGTCAGTAATGCCAATGGCCTCTGCCTACATACTTTTTATAATGAACCAGTTCGTGATATCCTCTGTAGGGGTCGTTATTTAAAAACCCTTTTCTATTGTATTCTGCTTACTCTGTTTTCCTTTATTTAGAGGTCCAATGTTGGGGGTTTCAAGCTTATTTCAGTGTGTGGTCATATTTAAAATATAATTACCTTACGTGCTCTCAACAGAGGGGCTTGGGTGGGTGGGTGAGATGATTTGCATAACTTTCTATATATTTGGCATATTAAATTATATACAAATTTAGCTATAATTTAATATATCCTAGTCTAACATGTTTGTGACCACTTAATTTATTTGGTCGTATTTTGAGAGGCAAAGGGATCTTAGTGATGTGTGCTGGTTACAAAGTGAAGATATGAAAGGTGACGCCAAGAACTGTAACAACTACAGATTGATTGCATTAATTCCACATGCCTGAAAAATATTGCTGAAAATAATATAACAAAAGCTACAATCATACGTTGAGCAACAACTACCCAAAGTTCAGGCTGGTTTCAGAAAAGGTCAAGGAAAAGAAACAAGACACATTATTGCTAATGTTAGATGGATATTGGAGAAGAGCATAGAATACCAAAAGCCCCTATAATTTTGCTTCATTGACCACAACAAAGCTTTTGACTGTGTGGATCACAATAAACTAGGGAGAACTCTAGTCCAACAGGGAATATCCAAACACATAACTCAACTGATAAAGAGCCTCTATGAAAATAAAGAAGTTGCAGTGAGAACTGAATATGGTAACACTGACTGGTTTCCATTAAAATGTGGCATCAGGCAAGGATGTATCTTGTCACCTTAGCTGTTCAGCCTTTATGGCAAAGCCATCTTCAGAAAAGCAAATTTAGAGGAAGAGAGCATTGATTTCAAAGTCGATGGCCAAAATATGAACAACCTGTGCTATGCAGATACAATGCTCATCACCAGCAGCAAAGAAGACATGCTGTTATCTACTGAGAAAAAGCCAAAAGTCATAACATAGGATTATGTTCAAATCTTTTTTATTGCGAATGCGAAAAGTACAAAGAACAAAAAAATACAACAGGATCAAGGAAATCAACATCGAACAATACACAGTTTTTCAGAAACAACCAAAGTAGAAAACCCATCCCCCCAGCACCCCAACCCTACCCATCCACCAAGATCCCCCAGTGCACCCCCGGTCCCCCTCCAGAGAATATAAAGAAGATGACAAAAGGTCTCACAGATTCCAAAGGCCCGTACTTTTGTGGCCCTTGGGCTACTTCAGAAAGGTTCCCCCCCCAATAAAAAGACAAGAAAGAAAGGGGAAGGCAGTGACTGACCCCGGGAGCGAGCACATGGAACACTATATTCTCTAACAGTTTCCAAAAGAGCCTGCAAAGAGTGGATAGGGTCCATTAGATGAGCCAAAAGATCGTCTGCAAAAGCTTCAAGTTTAAAACTCTGAGTCCCCAGGTTGACCCCCCTTAATATCTGGGTTCAAGTAAATATCATGACGAAGCGGGTCATAACATAGGATTAGAACTGAACATAAACAAGATGAAAATAATGAACATGGAAAATGATGAAGATTTTGAGCTTGAACATGACAGAATAGAAGTTGTAAAGGATTTAAATCTCCTGGGCTCTTTTGTAAACAAAGAAGCAATCAGCAGAGAAAAAAATACTCCTCAAAATAGCACTTGATCACCTTTCAATAAAGTATTCAAAGGCAAGGAAATAACAGTCCAAATAAAGATCAGATGTCCACACACTCATTTTCTCAGTGGTCAATTACGAATGTGAAAGCTGGACACTACGGAAACAAGACCGTAAGAAGATTGACTCATTTGAGCTTTGGTGCTGGAGAAGGATTTTATGCATGCCGTGGACCGCCAGAAGAACTAACAAATTGATTCTGGAAAAGATCATATGGACTATGTCACTCAAAGCCCAAATGATGAAGCTTTGACCATCTTACTTTGGTCACACTGTCAGAAGAGAGAGATCACTGGAGAAGGACATCATGATTGGGAAAATTTAAGGAACCAGGTGAAGAGGGCAACCTGCAATCATATGGTTGGATACATTGAAAACAACCATGGGGATGTCGCTGGAGGACCTTACTGGACTCGCACAAAACCAATTTCTTTTTAGATCCTTCTTCTCTGTGCCCTTTTCTTCCTCTGCCAACTCCATACTTTGTCCCTTCTACCTTGCTGCGCCATATACTTGGAACAAGCTGCCCAAATCCCTATGGTGGGCTTCGTCTCTGGCAGTGTTCAAGGCCCAGTTAAAAGCCCACCTCTTTGAGGCTGCCTTCATCTCCTGACTCCTCACATCCTTAACCCTATATGTCATGTCTTCTCTGTCCAAATTAGATTGTAAGCTTTTCTGAGCAGGGACTGTCTATTAAATGTCAAAATGTACAGCACTGCATACACCTTTCAGTGCTATATAAATGATACTACTATTGTAGAAGTACTGAAATTCATCATAAGAACATAAGAACTGCCATCTCCGGATCAGACCCATGGTCCATCGAGTCCGGCGATCCGCACACGCGGAGGCCCAGTCAGGTATACACCTGATGTAGTTTTAGTCACCCATATCCCTCTATGCCTCTCATAAGGAGATGTGCATCTAATTTGCCTTTGAATCCCAGCACAGTGGATTCCTTAATAACCTCCTTTGGGAGAGCATTCCAGGCGTCTACCACTCGCTGCGTAAAACAGAACTTCCTGACATTTGTCCTGGACTTGTCCCCCCTTAGCTTCAAACCATGTCCTCTTGTCCGTGTCGCGTTGGACAATGTAAATAATTTATTTTCCTGCTCTATTTTATCGATGCCTTTCAGCATTTTGAACGTCTCGATCATGTCCCCTCGCAGCCTCACTAGGACTCAAACATGAGTTAAAGGGACCTAACAACAACATTTTTATGACCACTTACCCCCTTGTCTACGAAACCGCACTAGTGGTTTTTAGCGTAGGGAGTTGCGCTGGATGGCCCGCACTGCTGCCGATGCTCATAGAGTTCCTATGAGTGTTGGGAGCAGCGTGGGCCATTCAGCGCGGCTCTCTGCACTAAAAACCACTAACACGGATTCGTAGAAGAGGGGTTTAGTTTATTTGGTCATCTTTTGAGAGGCAAAGGGATTTTAGTGATGGGTGTTGGCTACAAAGAAAAGATATGAGCCATTTTAGATTATAGCCCCTGCAACTGCCTCTCATCCAGCTCCCCTTAAAGATGCCTTCAGCCAATACTGACTATCAACAAAAAGTAAGACAGATTAAAAAAAAAAATAATACTAAAGTAGTACCACACTTCTTCTGCAGACCAGAAGTAGGAGCTGGGCATGCTGCAAACAGTCCAGAGGTCTTATGTTTGACATCCCTATTTTAGTAGAGCTTAAGAGAATAATTTTGTATTTGTTTTTTAGGTTGGAAAAACAGATGTCTAAATATACCCCATTTAAACGTATAACAATATTTTATAAAAGGCTCAGTGAGTACTGAACCTTGTATAAAATATGTGTAAGTACAGTCAAAGGGGAATTTATAAACATGAATACCCCACGAAACAGTGGTAACACACTGAGGCCCAGATTCTCTGAACTGTGATTTTTTTAGGCGCTATTAAGCACCTGAGCTCAGTAAAAAAAAAAAAAAAAACACCCCCCAAAAACCCCACTGCTTAAATGATGTTTTTAACTGAGTTTCAAGACATCTAAAAAATTGGTGCCAGAATTGCACCTTCATAGGTGTTTTAGGCCGTCTAACGCCACTGTAGGCATAGCTAATGCCGGAAGTGGTGTTAGGCAGCCTAAAGTGTCTACAGAGGCACAATTCATATCAAACGTAGACGCTGGAAAACCCTGGCCTACATTTCCAGTGTCTATCTTTGCTGCTGGTGCGATTCTATAATCGCCACAGTCACGTCATTGACACGTGATCGGCAGCCGCCGACAACGGTGCCTGTTAGGCAATCTGGCTCTGAGTACATACATGTATAAGAGTTCTAAATATACCTACCATCCATTTATAAACAGCTATGACATATGCGTATATACAGTGACATTTATAATTTGTGAGTCATTTTAAAAACATGCATGCACCGTGAGTGACCTCAGAAACATATATTTTGGCCCTGGAGAGAAGGGATTTGTTTCTTGAAGAAGTATATAAATCTCCACCATCGAGTAGACATACCTGAGGTCCAAAGATATTTTAGTTGGGAGTTATGCATTCATGACATTGAACAGATGTACTGTATATTTATGGTCCTTATAAAATATACATATATTGCCTTCTTGGGTAGAGAAAACTGCATTGTACAATCAATCTATACTAACTGAAGTCTTTTCCTAAAATGGCTACTTATAGGTAGGTAAATTAGGGTTACCATATGGCTCCAGAAAAAGGAGGACGAAAAGAGACATTCGGGTTTCACTTCCTTTGCTTTCAATAGAAGTAAAACCCCGATGTCTGAATCTGTCCTCCTTTTCCTGTGAGCCATATGGTAACCCTACCTCGTTTCTGTGTACCATGTTAGCCTTTGCAAATGTTTCTTCTCAAACATGTAACTGATTGTATGCTTTAAATCAGTGGTTCCCAACCCTGTCCTGGAAGACCCCCCAGGCCAGTCGGGTTTTCAGGATAGCCCTAATGAATATGAATGGAGCAGATTTGCATGCCTGGCACCTCTATTATATCCAGATCTCTCTCATGCATATTCATTAAGGCTGTCCTGAAAACCCGACTGGCCTGGTGGTCCTCCAGGAGAGGGTTGGGAACCACTGCTTTAAATAACACCATTATTTGAGAAATCTGTTAAAACGGGATAAAAAGGTGGGGCGATTTGCTTCCGAGGTTTAAATATTGTGATAGGCTGGAACAATAATAATCAGCCCATGAGGAAACCCAGGAATAAATCAAAATAGAATTAATAATTAAGCTTGTGAGCCCATCAGGGAGAGACAAGTGGCTGAATTCAATATGTTTAAATCGCTTTAATTGTAACACCAAAAACGAAATCTTAATGATTTAGGGAACGTATCCTTCGCAGAATGCAACAATAGCGCACTTTATTATGCGGATGCTGGCTGATTCTGTACATAAATCATACAAGAGCATGATATTGACGTCAGCCCTGGATGCAGCCAATCGCCGAGCGTCGCTTTCATTATTCTGCAGAGCCGATTGCCGAGCACAAGGTCAGACCCTGCTGCCTCAGCCAGCTCAATCGATGGCCGAACGTGCCGCTGGTGCGCCTGCGCGGGGAAAGAAACATGGGGGATGATAAGGTGAGTTAGCTTTGTCGGCACGGCGTTTTCTCTTTGCGGGGGGCGGGAGCGACGGCTCCTGTCCCTTGGCCGGTCCGAGGCTATTTTCGGCTCCGCCTAAGGCGGGGAACGGGTGGCTGCTTCTCGCCGGAAGGGATTGGGAGGCACCGCGGGAAAGGGCTTCCGGGTTGCAGGAAGGAAGCGCGTGGGGATAACAGAGGAAGGGTGCTAGGGGGTAACCTTTCTCTCTCTCTCTCTCTCTCTGGCCCCTGCTGGCAGTGATTCACGGCGGCCCTAGTTGGGGTGAGGCAAGAAGCTGCCGTGGGATTTGAAGGAATCTGGGCCCACTGGTCTTCTCGGGTCGGTCCTGGAATACCCCCTTGCCAGCCAGGTTTTCCAGGCTATCCACAATGAATATGCATGAAAAAGATTTGCATAGAATGGAGGCAACGTATGCAAACTAGAGAATGACACGGTGACAAAATTCATCGCCGTCCCCGCGGATAACCGCGGGAAATAATCCCATGCCATTTTTTAGTGTCTATTTCAACCTCGGTCCTTCCACTCCAGCATTCTTCAAAGCAAAGCTTGCGGGTCAGTGATTGTGCCCAATTATACTCTGATTCTTCCCTCTCTCCTTAAAGAATGACATGAAGATGGTTTCCTGCGGTTATCCGCGGGAACGGTGATGAATTTTGTCACCGTGTCATTCTCTAATGCAAACCAATCTCATGCTTATTCATTATAGATATCCTGAAAACCTGACTGGCAAGGGGGGTATTCCAGAACCAACGTGAGAAATACTGTTTTAGGCTACTCCTTTGTCCCCAGACTCTAGTTTAGCCTTGACTGAATAGCATATTTTACTATTTGGCCAAATATGAATCATGGAAAGTATTATTTGGCTGAATACAAATCATGAACATTAACATAACAAATAATAAAAGAAGCAACTTGAAATCAGAGATCAAGTGTTTAGTTCAGTAAAGTTTAGCACGGTAGAACCTTAGCTTATTCCAATTTAAAATCAATCTTTGGCCAGATACAAATCAAATATGAATGTTCAATAAAGCCCTAATTTTGATACTTGATGAGAATAAAGGGATTTGAGCAGTAGCACCAGTGCTGAAAATCTCAGCCCTGATAATTGGTGCTACAACTTGCACAGACTTATTAGGTTATAGGACAGCTAGGAACGCTAGGAAGTTCTACTTCACCCAGAGGGTAGTGGATACATGGAATATGCTTCCAGAGGCTGTGATAGACAGGAGCACTGTACAGGGCTTCAAAGAAGGTTTGGATAGGTTCCTAGAGGACAAAGGGATTGAGGGGTATATATAGGTGTAGATATGGGTTGTAGGGATAGGAGTAGAGGTAAGTTACAGGAATAGGAGTAGAGATAGGCTATAGAGCTAGACAGGGACCACTGCTCAGGCAATGGGCTGCCGCGCGAGTGGACCGCTGGGTGAGATGGACCTCTGGTCTGCCTCAGCGGAGGCAACCTCTTATGTTCTTATATGAGGGGGGTACTGAAAAGTCTCAACCCAACTAAGAAGAGAGTGATGTGGTTCAATCAATGATCTGAAACAATGTCAAAACATAGAATTTTGTTTCTGTAAATTTTCACTTAACAAAATAAAATAATACTTTTTTAGCTACAGTGGCAAAATAATTCTCAGAATTTAGGAAGTTGGTTGGTTGGGCTGAGAACTTTTCAGCACGTCCTCGTATCCTTCCAAGTCTTTGATACGTGCAAATGTATTTTTTCACTCACTCTTTGATCTCCAGATCTTACCCCTTTTGGAGTTATAATGTGCTGATTTTAGAAGGACAATCTAAACTAAACTAAACCTTAGGTTTGTATACCGCATCTTCTCCATGATCGTAGAGCTCGGCATGGTTTACAGGACTAAGATAGAATGGAACTCCAAAGGATGGTTCTGGAGTAAGAGTAAAGGAGGAATAGAGGGTTTAGGGTTCCAGAGAAGGGGGGAGGTGTTACATTTTTGAGAAAAGCCAAGTTTTCAGATGTTTTCGGAAGAATTGGAGGGAGCTCAAATTTTGGAGAGGGGATGAAAGGTTGTTCCAGGGCTCAGTGATTCTAAAGGGGAGGGATGTCCCTAGTTTTCCAGCATGGGATATACCTTTTATAGACGGGAAGGATAGTTTTAATTTTTGGGAGGATCTGGTGGAATTGGGATTAGAGGAATTCCAAGATAGTAGAATAACGGGAGGAAGAATGCCGTGAAGGATCTTGAAAGTTAGGCAGGCACATTTGAAATGGACCCTGGAGATTATTGGAAGCCAGTGAAGCTTGGACAGAAGTGGTGAGACGTGATCAAATTTACTTTTTGTGAAAATAAGCTTAGCCGCAGCATTCTGAATCTGCTGGAGTCTGAGGAGGCTTTTCTTAGTTAGGCTTAAGTAGATAGAGTTGCAATAGTCTAATGTGGAGAGGATGATGGATTGTACAAGGACGGCAAAGTGTTTTTGATGGAAACAGGATCTCACTTTCCTCAGCATATGAAGGCTAGAGAAGCATTTTTTTTACCAGGGAGTGGAGGTGGTCATTGAAGTATAGTGAGGAGTCCACGATGATGCCCAGAACTTTGCTTGAGAACTCAAGCTGTAGTGTGGTGTCGGAGGACAGTGGAATGGAGGTGGGTAAATGGTCTAATATTGGACCGAGCCAAAGTAGTTTTGTTTTGGACTCGTTTAGTTTCATTGGAACAGTGGGGGCCCAGTTTTGGAGGTTCGATATACATGAGGATATGTTCTCGGAGAGGTTAGTGAGGTTCGAGTCAGTCTCGAGGAGGACAAGGATGTCATCAGCATAAGTGTAAAGTGTTTCAAGGGGGGATAGATGGAGGAGTTTCAGAGAGGACATATAGATATTGAAAAGAATAGGAGATAGAGGTGAACCTTGCGGGACTCCACATGTCGGTTTCCAGGGGGAGGATGAGGTGCCGTTCATGTTAACGGTGTAAGAACGGGAACGTAAGAATTTTGAGAACCAGTCTAGAACTGTGGAGTCTCCTTTCTCTAGCTCAGTGTCTCTCAAATGTTTTTTGCGGCACACTATAATTGAAATTATAAAATTGCAAAACCAACAAAATAAATTTGAGAATTATTTAAAGTTCTTTAAGCTATGTATGGGTAATTAAAACAACGGTGACACTAAAGTAGTTACAATTGTTAATTTTCAAGGACCAATTACGTCAAAGAATGATGCTTGCCTGGGCGGTGGTATCCTTATGCACACAGATGCTAATAACATTGGCATACTCTTTCAAGAGTACAAGTGTACGTGACATACGTGTAATTATTCTAGTCTATACTTATGAAGGGAATTTTTAAAAATAAAATTCTGGAATCTCTCATGGCACATCCGGAATCTCTTTGGGGCATACCACTGTGCCATGGCACACAGTTTGAGAGACACTGCTCTAGCTGATGTATTTTGTTTCCTGTATTCCTCAAGTTAGGAATCTAATATAATAAAACGCTAGCCGCGCATGCGCACTCCCTCCTGCGTATTCCGTTTTCCATGTGCTGTAGGCCCCCCGCAGGTAGGAGTGCGCATGTGCGGCTACCGTTTTATTCTATTAGATATTGGCTGCTGGTAGGGGCTAGAGTGATGCTGAATCTCAAGGTATTGCATGGAATGGGTTCTGTTTAGGGTTGTTTTTCGTCCTGTTGCTAGATCTGGCCTGCTCCCTGCCGTATTGTATTTTAGCCCAGGACAAGCAGGCATGATATTCTCACATGTGGGTGACGTCATCTACGGAGCCCCGATGCGGACAGCTTTTTCAAGCAAACTTGATTGAAGATTTTAAGTTTGCTCTGCTGCTCCACGCATGCGTGCCTTCCTGCTCCACTAGAGGGTGCATCTCCCCCTCGTGGTCTCCAGTTCAAATTTTTCCGCTGAGCCTAGAAGTCGTGTATTTTTGTTGAAAGACGCGGCGGTGGCTCCTCTCGCAATAATGTTTACCTACACAGATATTTCTTGCATTTTTTTCAACAATTTTCACTTATTTTTTCTTTTGGACAAAATAAGTACCTGTCTATCTGTAAACCGCTTTGAATGTGTAACCACAATAAAGTGAGCTCCTTCCCGAATAAAACTGCCTTCTTTCCACCTTTCTTGTAAGGTCTGAATGCATTTCACAACTCGTATCTAACATTCATAGAGTAAATTTCCTAATCTGCCTTCACAGCTTTTGCCTTTGTTAGTAGAGCATGAGTTTCATCACTTATTTTTCCTCCTCTGGATGATGATTGCACTGCCATTTGTTTCTGGTTTTATATCTTACCCAAATATCCAGTATCAGAAGAACTGGAGGTTCATAGGTATCTGTCCCCTTGCTGCTTTGTTAAAGTATTGCTTTTGTGGTTTACAGGCCTCATTTGAACTCCTTGATACTAGAATGCTGCCTTGCAGTGACAGAAGGAAACAAGTCCATTCGGTCAGATTTTTTTTTTTTGAGGGGGAGGACATGTTTTGTTTGGTATCTCTGAAATTAACTGCATTTTGCCTCTGAAATATTGGGGATCCTGGAAGGGCTGTGCAGAAGTCCAATATTACAATGGAGAGTAATTCTTAGATTACAGATAGGTACTTGGCTTACTTTTGAGCATACACTTGTTGAAGAAAAAGTGCTGTCTGTTGTCGTCCTTAAGTGTTCACCTTTTCCAGTAAAAAAGTTCTTAGATTCATGTTACCAAAGCTTAGGAGAGTGAAAATACATCTCTGGTTAAGAAAAATTAATTGGGGTTTTTTGTAAGGTAAAATGATTATTTAGCTTTTTGTGACTGAAATATTTGATGGAAGAATTCCAATCCAGATTTTAGGCTTTTTCCATTACAGTGCTACTTTGAACAGTGCAAAAATAGCTAAAAAGTACCTTGTTTTGAGTAATTTGATAATTTCATTTTGTAGAAGTCCACATCAAATCTGAGGGACCTGGCTTTTCTAAAGAATCAACTGGAAGGTTTACAACGCAGAGTGGAAGAAGAGGTAAAAACTGGAGTGGCGCAGGTAAGGAACATAGGAGAGACATTTACCTTAAGTATGTTTATCACTTTATATATTCATTGTTTTATGTTTTAATTGTCATACAGTTGCGTTTTTGCTGTATGTTTGGAGGAAATAGCTTAATGAGCTAGGCCTTTAGCCCAGTGGGCTGGGAACTGGGAGAATGGGGTTCAATTCCCACTGCAGCTCCTCGTGACTCTGTGCAAGTCATTGAACCCTCCATTATCCCAGGTAAAAAAGCTTACATTAAGAGCCCACAAGGGACAGAAAAAGTACATAAGAATTGCCATACTGGGACAGACCGAAGGTCCATCAAGCCCATCCTGTTTCCAACAGTGGCCAATAGGTCCCAAGCACCAAACTAGATCCCAAGTAGCAAAACAGATTCTATGTTGCTTATCTTGGGAATAAGCAGTGGATTTCCCTGAGCCATCTCAACAATGGCCTAAGGACTTCTCTTGTAGGAAATTATCTAAACCTTTTTAAAACCCTGCTAAGCTGATTTCATCACATTCTCCAGCAATGAATGCCAGAGTTTAATTACCCTTTGTGTGAAGAAATATTTTCTCTGGTTTCTTTTAAATCTACTACTTAGTAGCTTCATCATATGCCTGCCGCCGTTCTTATGATATACAAACCTTCTGGAATTATTTGTTAAGAACCTATTTGACTATTGGCAAGTGATGGCAGATTTAATTACACAAGCTGTTCTACAGCCAGTGTCCTACATTGACTATGTTGTACTGTTCTGACACAGGATTGTTTTAGACTAAGATACAATCTCTCAATCCTGTGAGTCTTTAGCTTTCTGCTTTTCCCTTGCTTGATTTCCTCTTAACTAATAGATCTTATACTGCCTGATGCAGTATACTTGTCAGTGACCTAATAAAAGGGATGCTTCCTTAGCAACAGCAGCAGATGAATCCAGAGACTAGCAGGATAACACACATCTGCCAGCAGGTGGAGATAGAAAACTGATTTGCAGGTGTATATCTTGGATGGAACCTCTTCTGGCCAATTAGTATACTCTATCTCCAGCAGGTTGGATGGCTGCTATTCTTCTAGCTCCTGGGAAAAAGAAAAAGGCTATCTTCCCCTGTTGCTTCAGTTTCAGTAGAGTTTGGGGTGTTGGATAAATGGTGCCAACTTTAGGGGCAACATCTGGGCCCCCCCCAGCTCCCTTCCCCACCCTCCCTCCGGTGATTGAGGTGTCTCTATTGGTCTTTCCCATAAAAAAAAAAGTGAGACCGTGTTTGCTATCTGGATTCTGCCCTGCCAGTGCTGAGTTCCTGCAGCTGCTGGCCCTAACAACGAAGTTGATTTGATTGGAATGGGTAGCAAAGTTGATTCGATTGGAATGGGCAGCAATGTGAGTATCATTGTGCGAGTGTTTGTACGGGTTTAGCATTGCAGGGGTGGAATTTTATTTATAGCTCGCTGGGCTTTGTAGGACTGCCAAAGTAGTTAACAGAGTTTGTGCTGGGGTAAGCGGCGGATATCTTTCAGACCACATTGATTTAATTGTTCTGAGTGCTCCGGGGGTGTGATTGATATGGTGGTAAGGAGTTGCTTATTTTCCAAGCGCAGGATGCATGCACATATTCTTATACGCTGTAGGGTGCGCTGCAGCGTTCATGGCTTTCTCCCCGGGGATGAATTTAGTCAACGTTTGGTGCGGCCTCTGGTGTGTTGGAGTCAAACGCGTCGGCAGTCTTAGGGCAGCCGTTGTCGCAGCAGTCGGGCTCGGTAGGGTCTTTCTCCTGAGTTGTTAATGTTCTGCGCATTCTGATTGCATGGGGCCTGTGGGTGTTTTGGAGGGAGACTCGGCTCTGTGCTCAGCTGCCTAGTTTCTGCTTGTCTCTGGGCTGGGTTAGCGATGGGCAGATCGCAGCAGAGTGAGGTCAGCGGCAGGAGACTACACTGTATTCTGCAGGATAATTTTGAATTTACCTTTTTGAAATCTAGACTTACTAATTCCCTAGAGATAATATCCTGCAGAATAAGTAGAAAAGATTTATCAGGCTCCCTCTCTTGTATTTTATTTTATGTTCCCCCTGGAAGTTGGTTGAAGGCAAGGAATAACTTCCAAGAATTTGTAGTACATAATTCTACTTCTTCTTCCTATAGTCTTGTACTTGGGATATCAATTTACACTTAGAGGAAGATTCCCCAGATAAAACGGACCTTATTACCTTTCTATCTTTAATATTCCTGAATTTTCTCAATCTCATGAGAAGGGCCATCATTTGGATTTAGTGATCTTTTCCATTAAAGAAATCCTTGATCCATCTATTTCATTAACCAATGGTTGATCCCACCATCAACAATCTACTGATAAATTCAACAGACATCAAAATATTCCGAAAAGAAATCAAAACTTATCTCTTCAAAAAACACTTCCCATCATCATAACCCCTCAACAACAATAGAAAATACTCTCATGACCACCACCATCACCACCATAGCAATACATCAGAACCCTGACTTTTATTATTTCTATTCATCACAACAACCTACCAGAATCCTGACTTTATTATATCTACTCATCACAACAACAACTTATCACAATCTACTATTAGCTTTCAAGTTCCTCCGAAAAACCCAGATTAACAATTGTATCTTGACACATTCTTGAATCTATGTACTGCACCGCTACTGGAAATGTCCAGTCTTATAAATTGTAATCCGCTTAGAACCGCAAGGCACAAGCGGAATATAAATCACTAATGTAATGTAATGTTTATGGAGCCCAAATATATGGTCAGATCATTTTATTTATTATTTTAATCTTAGATGGAGTCAGAAAGCAATTAAGCGATCACTATCTCAAAAAAGGGAAATAATTTCAAGAATACATTTTGATCCATCTTCCTTCTGAACAAATCCAAGGTCCAGACTCTCCTAAAGAGTTTGAATCACATTGGGAAAATATCAGTTCAGCTATTTTAAATAAATTAGCTCCTAAACAAAAACAACATTTCATTAAGAAACATTTTTGCAAATCTAAACAGTGGTTTGATGATGAGCTCCTGGCCTTAAAATGTAAAGTAGAAAATTGGAACAAGTTTGGTTAAAATCAGGGAATCAAAATGACCGAGTTTCTTGGAGGAAAGAGGTCTATTCCTATAAACAATTAAAGTAAAACGTAAGACATTTTATTCTTAAAAAATCATAAGAACATAAGAACATAAGAAATGCCATCTCCGGATCAGACCTTCGGTCCATCAAGTCCGGCGATCCGCACACGCGGAGGCCCTGCCAGGTGTACACCTGTCGTAATTTATAGTCCACCATATCCTTACATGCCTCTCTTAAGGAGATATGCATCTAGTTTGCTCTTGAAGCCTAGGACGGTCGATTCCGCAATAATCTCATCTGGGAGGGCATTCCAGGTGTCAACCACTCTCTGAGTGAAGCAGAACTTCCTGACATTTGTCCTGAACCTGTCCCCCCTTAGCTTCATTACATGTCCTCTAGTCCGTGTCAAATTGGACAATGTAAATAATCTTCTCTGCTCTATTTTGTCGATTCCTTTCAGTATTTTGAAGGTCTCGATCATATCCCCACGCAGTCTCCTTTTCTCAAGGGAGAATAATCCTAGTGTTATAAGTCTGTCCTCGTAT
This sequence comes from Geotrypetes seraphini, assembly GCF_902459505.1. Lineage (NCBI taxonomy): Eukaryota > Metazoa > Chordata > Amphibia > Gymnophiona > Dermophiidae > Geotrypetes > Geotrypetes seraphini. The sequence continues at coordinate 38,311,699 of NC_047101.1, forward strand.
TCCAGTTTCTCCATACCATTCACCAGTTTTGTTGCTCGTCTCTGCACCCTCTCCAGCAGTTTTATATCCTTCTTTAGGTAGGGAGACCAATGTTGGACGCAGTATTCCAAGTGTGGTCTGACCATTGTGGTCTGACCAGTATAACTGGAACTAATACTAAAGAATTCTTTAAAATTGTTACTAACATTTTTGAAATCAACTCCCTTTCACAGTCAGCTCAAGTAAGTCCCCCACATTCGGCAGATCTAGCAAGCTATTTTAGCAAGAAAATTGATAATTTACGATCATCTTGTTCATTGGTTGTAAGCAAGAAACATGATTTCCTACCTTTATTAACTGACTCCTATTATGTCAATCTAGAGTGGGGTATTTTTGCTGATCCTGATTGGGATGATTTTAGGAAACATTACATTACATTAGTGATTTCTATTCCGCCAATACCTTCCGGTTCAAGGCGGATTACAAAAGAAGTTATCTGGCTATTTTCAGAGGAATTGAATAGTAGAGCGATTTCCTACAGAGAATTGGGCTGAGTTTTGCGGTGTTAGTTTGTCTTCAAGGATGTCTTGAATAGGATGGGTTTTATTTCTTTTCTAAACGATTTGTAGTCTGTAGTCGTTATCAGTAAATTGGAGAGTCGGTAATCTAGTTTTGTTGCTTGAGTGGCTAGAAGGCTGTCATAGTTTTTTTCGTTTGACGTCTCTGATTGGGGGATGAGTGAACGGTTTGTGCGTTCTCCTGTGTCTGGTTGAGGTAGTTTGGATTAGGTGGTTGTTTAGGTAGGCTGGGCTGTCTCCGTTTATGGTTTTAAATAGTAGGCAGTAGAATTTGAATTGTACTCTTGCTTGTATTGGGAGCCAGTGTGAATCTAGGTATGCCGCTGTGATGTGGTCGTGTTTCCTCAGTGAATAGATATGTCTTAGCACCGTGTTTTGAACAGTTTGTAGTTGTTTTATCATGCTTGTGGGGCAGGGGAAATAAAGTATGTTGCAGTAGTCTAGAAGACCTAGGACTAGGGACTGGACCAAAAGCTAGAATTGTGTTCTGTTGAAGAATTTTCGAACCTGTCTTTAAGTTTCTCATGACCCCAAATGATTTTTGTATTGTTTTGTTGATTTGTGGTTGCATGGTACAGCATCTGTCAATTGTCATTCCTAGAAGTTTTAGAGTGGGTTGTATAGGGTATGTGATTGAGTTTATATCTAGATTTGTTATAGTTGGGGTTTTATTATTTTCGAGGAGAATGAATTTTGTCTTTTCTGGGTTCAGTTTGTTTGTGATTATTCATCCATGTTGCAACTGTTTCAAGTGTCCTGTGTAGAGTGTCTGTCATGGAGGACGTTGGTTGGGCAAAAGGAAGGAGAATGGTGATGTCATCTGCATAGCTATAGGAAGTTAAGCCTAATTTGTCCAGGCAGGTGCCGAGGGATGCAGTGTAGAGATTGAAGAGAGTTGGGGATAGTGGAGATCCTTGGGGTACGCCGCAGGGGTTGGACCATGGTTCTGATTTTTCTTTGTTCAACTTGACTCTAGGTTCTTGATTGTAGGAAGCCTTGAAACCATGTGTGTGATTCCTATTGTTTCTAGTATTTGTAATAAGATGTTGTGGTCCACCAGGTCAAATGCTGCAGTGAGATCCAGCTGTATAATCGGCATTTTTTTTACTTGTGCTGAGGTGTTGTCTAGCTGTGTCCAGGAGGGAACCTAGTAGAGTCTCTTTGCTGTAGTTGGTTCTGAAGCCTGATTGTGTAGGATGGAGTATGTTGTGGTCTTCTAGGTAGTTGGTGAGGAGTTTGGCTACCAGGCCTTCCATTAGTTTTATCATAGAGTAGTAAGTATTGAGGCTTAGGGTCTGTAATTGGATGGTTGATCTGTTGCTCCTTTAGGGTCTTAGGTATGGTGGTCAGTGGTTGAGATCGCAGGTTGCGTGGCTGTATTATTTGTAGAGTTTGTTTAGGTCAGACCATTGCATTGTGGGGAAGTGGGACCAGGTTCTATCTGCCACAGCTGAATCTTTTTCTGTGGGGGGCATTGTGATTTTCCGGAGAAGGTGGTCCTGGCAGTTGTGATTTTGTTTTTAAAGTATTCTGCTAAAAGTGTAGCTGAGGGGGGAGGGATTCCGTTGTTGGCCAGATAGGGTTTGATGTCTGTGAGTTCTTTTAATATTAAGAATAATTTTTTTGTGTCTTGGGTTTCTTTGCCTATTAGGTTGGAGTAGTTTGTTTTTCTTTTAGTTTCAGTTTATATTGTTGGTTTAGTTTTTTCCATGCTGTTTTCGTGGGTTCTTGGTTATTCTTTCTCCATTTCCTTTCTATTCGTCTGCATTGATTTTTGTTTGTATTGGGGCTAGCTCATCTAGGGTAGCTGTGCTTAGCTTGCACCATTGTGAGATGAAGTCCTTGGAGTTGCATTCTTGGATTGCTGCATCTGTTTTAGTCCAGAATTTGGAGGGATCGATGTATTTACGAGAGTTGTAGGTTGATCTTTGAGGTTTTGGTTTGGTTTTGTCTTTGGCCCAGTTGAGGTTGAAGGAATATGTGTAGTGGTCTGACCAGAGGGATCTAGACCATTTTCCATTTGATGTTTGAATCTCTGGTAGTAAGGGCTGTTGGGTCATGAAGACTGCTATGTCTAGTTGGTGACCTTTTTCATGTGTGATTTGTGGGTCTAAAATCTTGTATGTTAGGGTTTTGAGGAATGACAGTAGGTTTTCTACTTGTCTGGAGGATTGGTCTTCGAGATGGGAAGTTTAGGTCTCCTAGGATTAGGTTTTAAGTTGCTGTTAGTGAATTTTGGTATATAAAATCTTCAAATTCAGGTCTGGCTGTGTTCCAGTTCCCTGGTGTTATGTAGCAGAGCATGCAAGTTATGGATTCTTTTAGTGCGGTGCATGAGAGTTGGCAGGCTAGTAGATCCATGTAAGGGGTGGACGTTTGGGCTAGTATATTCAGATTTAGGGAGTTTTTGACTGATGGCTAGACCTCCTCCTCTTTTTTTTCTCTGTAGACCACTGTTATTTTGTATCCCTTGGGGCAGACTTCTGTTATCCTGGGATCTGAGTCTGATGTAAGCCAGGTTTCTATGAGGAATAGGCAGTCCAAGTTTTCATTTTCTATCCAGTTTAATGTGTTCTGTCTTAGGGCCTAGAGCTCTGATGTTTATGTAGGCACATGCAAGTTTTGTGTATTCTGTTTGTGCACTGCTTTTTGTTTTTGGATAGATGAGTTGTCTTGGGCGAGGATGTGGTTTGGTCATGGAGGGATTTGTCGGTCTTCTTCCCCATGTTGGTGTGATGGTGTGGTGTGCATAGGTCTGGTAATTTATGTGCCTGCCAATGTTGTTCTCCTGGTTGGGTGGTGAATTCTTTTAGTCATTGTAATAATTGGAATTGGGGAGATGTTGTTTGCTGTTGCTTTCCAGTTGGTTAGGAGTAGGATGTTCACTAGGATAGTTTGCGTTTGTTTTTGTGTTGTAGGCTTCATTGGGTACGATGGGAGGTAGGAGTTCTAGAGAGTGCGGTTGTAGGAGGTTATTTGGGTTGTTTTTTTTTTGGGGGGGGGGTTAAAAGAAGAAAAGGAACGTCGTAGGTGCCGATGGGGGTGGAGTTGGGCTCCCCCCACCCGACCAACTCCTTCTCTTGCGGCTGGTTTTAGTCAGGTTGGGGCAGCTCCCGATTGAAATATAAACGATAAATTAACATTTTCTCTGCATACAGTGTGCTTTGAGTTGTTTTTATAATTTTCTGGCTACCATTATGAATAAGATATTGTGTGTACATGAAAAATGAATGGCAGAAATTGCATTACAATTAGTACTATTATAATGGGGGTGGGGTCTGGGGCGGAGCTTGGGCTGGGATACTTGGTTGGTATTTGTTAGACTTAGGGGGTACTTGGCTTGAAAATGTTGAGAAGCACTGGTCTAGGGGGTACTTGGCTTGAAAATGTTGAGAAGCACTGGTCTAGGTGACTATGGAGTTTACAAACCATAGTAGTGATTCTCCCATGGCAAATGCACCAAAGTCCATTCAATTCCTATGGGCTTCAGTGCATTTGCTGTGACAGAATTGCTATTGCAGCTTTTTATAAGGAGCCCTAAGGCAGGAACTACAGTCTCTGTGCTATGTCTTAAACAAAAACCAGATTGCCGGGGATGCAAAGCTTTAACTGATTCAACATGAGTTTGAAGTTGGTTGAATACCACTCTCAAGTATGGTAGTTTTGAAAGAAATGGAAAGTTTGATACTGGTCAGTAGTTATTCGGAATAAGAGGATCTGCATTACTTTTTTTTCAAGGGTGGCTTAAATGCTACTGGAACACTGCCTACGTGTCAAACCTTAAAAAAGGAAGTCATATTGAGCATTGGAAAATAATTAATAATAATTAACTAATAAAAATAACGCACATTTAATTTTCCCCACCACCAAATTTCCCCATCCTGCCCGGCTACTTTTTCATGCCACCCGGCTGGAAAAAATTTCTAGGGAGAATACTGAATTCTGAACCAAATTTTTTTTTTTTTTTAAATTTCTCCTTAGTTTTGTTGTTTTTTTTTTTCCTCTTCTACAAGTAGATGTGTCTTATGGGCAGGTGTCTTATAGACCGAAAAATACTGTAATTTTACCTTTTTTACATTTCAAGCAGTAAAGTTAAAAGAATTGGGAGATAGAGATCTATTTCCGATATATAAGAGGAAGTGTAAAATCTTAACAGGCATTAAAAAGAAAATGTGTATTATAAAACTTATGTTTTGATTTCATGTGATTATTGTGAATTACTGTGCAAATGGCAATCTTGTTAACTTTTTATATCTTGCTTCTTGTAGGATGGATCCTTGCTGTCGTCTCCATTTCTGAAAGGATTTCTCGCTGGCTTTATCGTGGCCAAACTTAGGTCTCCCGCAATTTTAGGATTTGTGATCGGAACCTGCAGTGGGATCTATGCAGCTCAGAACTATTCTGTCCCCAACGTTGAAAAGACAGTTAGAGACTATCTGGAATCTTTCAAAAAAGGACCAGGCTAGACTGAGAGAAAATGTCCCAGGAGGCCATATAATAGCTGTTATAAGTAGTATATAAAGTGAAAGAAGAAATAGGCTTATGTACTTTTCATAAAGGTCGATATGTATACATTTTTATGCTATATGAACTGGAAAAAATATTGGTGCAAGAACTTTCAGCAGGTCTGTTTTGGTACTTTTTAATCAGGGTATAGGTATATTGTTGGTTTCACAGAAACTTGTATAGGTATCTACCTTCCCCCTTTCTCTGATCTGCCTTTACTCTGAAACTTCAGCCAAGTCCTTTTAGTACTGTAGTGCATATTTGCACATGGAGTTTAGTGAGAGTCAGATGTACAAAGGCTTTTTTTCCATTTTAGTTATATGAGAAAAGAGCTAAATACATCTTCTCTGGACCCTAATCTCAGAATTCCTTCCTAAAAAAAAAATTACTAAATTTACGCATCCTAAACCCCCAAGCAAGGCACAGTTGGTGATTTTTTTTTTTCCCCCCCTTACTCCTATAAATCTTTCTTAAGCACGGGTTACTAATTCTTCCTGAGGGCATAGCTGGAACTGGAAGTCACTGATGCTGCTGAGTTAGTTTTGCTTAACTTTTCATATTTGAACATGATTTTACAGCTTGGGTTCTAGCCTCATTGCTTCACCACTATATGGCAATCTCACTGTTACCAGGCAGAAAAATGAAATGTCTTCAACTCTGCCTTTTGGGTTTTGATATTTAGAATTGCCCTGTTCTTCTAACTTATCTCTTAACATGGCAAACTTGTACTTTCCAATTATATCAATGTATTTTCCAGGAAACGTGTAGCAGTTTGAAAAGATAAGAATAATTACAAAATGATTTTGCATCTCTGAGAAGTGTAGGCTCGGCCCTCTGGTTTACTTGTGTTATACTCATTAAGAATGATTATTAACAATATTAGATCTGAGAGCTCTGGGCCCCTCCTTGTAAAGCACCGGGGCAAAAGGCTGCTTTGGGGCCTGATGCTTTTGCTCTCTGTAATAATTTATGGTTCACACGGCCCTCTAATAACTCTTTGTAAAGTTGATGGCACGGTCCCTTTCAGATCCTCTTCTGTTGTCCTTCTGATTGAAGCATCAAAGCTGGTGCTTTCCTTTGTCTTTATGCTTATCTGGGATCGGGACTCATTTCAAGCACCTTGGTCGTGGCACCTTGCTGCACCCTTTGCCCTTCCTGCTTTGCTATATGGGGTAAATAACAACTTGGTAGTGCTCATACAGCAGTTCATGGACCCCAGCACCTACCAAGTCCTGAGCAATCTGAAGATCAGCACTACGGCTGTGCTATACAGCATCTTCCTGCACCAAAGACTGACTCTCCGCAAATGGTTTGCGCTCTTCCTACTTACAGTAGCTGGCGTGTGCTATGCCTACGGAGGACTTCAGGACCATCAGGATCCTGCTGCGAACATGCAGCCTTATATCACCCTGCCAGGATTTGGGATGGTTTTCATTTACTGCCTTATATCTGGCTTGTCTGCTGTTTATACAGAGCTCATTCTAAAAACACAGAATGTGCCACTTAATGTGCAAAATCTGTTCTTGTACTCCTTTGGAATTGTATTGAACTTGGGTGCAAATGTAGCATATAGCCCCGGGGCTGGATTTTTTGACGGCTTCTCCTTTTGGGTGCTGGTAATTATTGCCAGCCAGGCTTTGAATGGCTTGATTATGTCGCTTGTCTTGAAACACAGTAGTAATATCGCCAGGCTATTCATTATTTCCTCTTCCCTGCTCGTTAATGGCCTTCTTTCATTTTTACTTTTTGGCCTCCAGCTCACTGGTTTATTCTTCCTAGCTATCCTGCTAATTAGTTTATCTGTCTATCTGTATTATGGGATCAAATAAGTACATTTGAAAGATGTTTCTGATTTGTTAGTATTTGATTAATTGTGTCCTTGTAATGAGATGTAACGTTGACAGTGGTTCAGTCCTGAATATACAACATGTATGCAGCCATAATTATCTACAAAAAAATTATGCACTGGTTTTCAAGTTCAGCTAGAGCCAAAATCTGACCTTGTTTATTTGAGTTATTTTCTGCTGCGCACCAAAATACGGGCCTAGTGTTACTAATGTGGGCTGCCACGTTGATGCCATCGGCCCACATTCTTTTACCACAGGTCCTATTCTCCATTTACTAATGGTGCATATTTAATAACACAAGGCCACAGTCAGTATCCTGCATTTTACTGATACTATTAACACTTTTTAAAACTAATTTGTTTTTAAGTATAATTGCTGCTGCTTTTTAAGCAGGGGGGTGGGTGCATGGGTAGAAAAAGTTACAAGATTAGACATCGGTCAAAGAACTTTCTTCCCCAGCTTATTCTGTATGTTTGTGCAGTTAAAGGGTAAACTTTGTATAGTTAAATATGAGGGGTGCTGTAAAGTTCTCAGCCCAACCAAGAAGGGGAATGATGTAGAGCCATGAAACTTACAAGTTATTTCAAATATTCAACACCTCTTGGCACATCGTGTCTGATGTTTCTGTAACCCTTCCAAAATATACTCTGATGTCTGGTCACTGAAATACTGTTTCACTGCTGCAATCGCCTCCAAACTGCTTGAAAATTGTCACCCTTTCAAACTCTCTTTATTGTTTGGAAAGAGAAAATAGTCGGATTGAGCAAGATCTGATGAGTAGGTTCTATGCACTGAAAACCCAACTGCATCAAAACATCCATTGTTTTTGTCAGCCTTGTGAGCAGGTGGATTTGTCTTGCAAAAAGAGAACTCCTATCCGCAGCTTCCCCCTCCTTTTTTCTTTCAGTACCTCCTTTAATCAGCACAGCAAGTTACTGTAGTATTCTGCATTTAACTGTTTGGCCTCTTAGTCATTGCAACATCTTCCTGATCCCAAAACACTATGACCATGAACTAGAGAGTTGTGCGGGGACAGAAATCCCGCCCATCCCCGCCAGGATCCTCTCCGTCCCCACCCGTCCCCGTCAGGATCCTCCCCGCCCATCCCCATAAAAAGCAGCAATTACTTCTGACAGGATCATCAATTCTACGGTTTCTTTTGTGTTTGCGCTGCTGTTTTCTTTGTGGAATCTCTTTGGTGGAACCCTTTTTTTGTTTTCTGTTCAGGTAATTAACTTATAAACCCCCTCTTTTACTAAAACTGACGTATCCATTATATTATATGGATGAACCCTACTTCCAAAGCCTTCCATCCCCGTGGGAGTCCCGTTGGCTAGAAGGGGGTCCTTGTGGGAGTCCCATGGGTTAGGGGGGGATTCCCGCGGGACCCCCGCGATCCCCGTTCCCGTGCAGACCTCTACCATGAACTTTCCTGCTGACTTTTGGGTCTTGAATGTCCGGTGTCAGGTCAAAAGCGCGCCGGGACAAAGGCGTGCGCAGACAATTGAGCGCAGTGTGGAGGCACGCGCTGCAGAAAATTACTGTTTTTAGGGCTCCGACGGGGGTGTGTGGTGGGGAACCCCCCCCCACTTTACTTAATAGAGATCGCGCCGCGTTGTGGGGGGGTTTGGGGGGTTGTAACCCCCCACATTTTACTGAAAACTTCACTTTTTCCCTGTTTTTAGGGAAAAAGTGAAGTTTACAGTAAAATGTGGAGGGTTACAACCCCCCAAACCCCCCTACAACGCCGGCGCAATCTCTATTAAGTAAACTGGGGGGGCTCCCCAACAAAAACCCCCGTCGGAGCCCCTAAAAACTGTAATTTTCTTCGGTGCGCGCCTCCATCTTGCGCTCAGTTGTCGGCGCGCGCCTTTGTCTTTCACGGGGTTGTCTATGAACCTGAGTGCCACCATTGCATGGACTGTTTTGGCTCGGTATAACCATATTTTATCAATAGTAAATAGTTCCAAAAATTAGCACCAGCTTACTGGAAATGGGCAAAATCAACTTGGAAATGTCCACTTGACATTGTTTCTCTTCAGCATTCAAACATTTGGTCACCCGCTTGGCCAACAGCTTCTGCATACTCAGCTGCTCATGGGTTAAACTCCCAACACATTCCTTGGCTATCTGTAGTGTCTCAGCAATTGCTTTAGCCAATATTTGCTGATCTGCCAAAATCAGGTCATGGAAATGGTCAATTTCAGACCTTGCAGACCTTTTTGCATCTTCGGTCTCAAAATCTCCACGCTGTAAGTTTGCATGCCACTTGTTCACTGTGGAGCATGATGGGCATTTGTCACTCAATGTTTGCATCATATATTCATGGATTTCCTTTGGAGTTTTCTTCTGCAGGAATAGAAACTTCATGATGGCTCAAGAGTTCCACCTGAAAATTAGGAAGTCGGTTGGGTGGAGAACTTTTCAGCAGCCCCTCGTATCTATGCTGAAAAGGAAAATTGCATTCACCTGACATGCAAAAGCTTATACAGTGGTACCTCGGTTTACGAGTGCACCGGTTTGCAAGTGTTTTGCAAGACGAGCAAAACATATGTAAAATCGGCACCTCGGAAACCGAGCACGCTTCGATTTGCGAACGCCCCCCCCTGCGAACCGGCCTGCGAACGTGAACTCTCAAGGCCCAGCACAGGAAGCAGATCTTCAGGCACCGGCACCACGTACAGGACATGCTGGTGCTGGTGCCGCTGCGGAGGCTACAGAAAAGTAAGAAGAGGGTTTGGGTGGGTTGGGGGGACCTCAGGTCGCGGCGGGGGGGTGCCCGATGGCGGCGGGGGGTTGCGGATCGCGGGGGGGAGGGTGCCAGTTCGCGGGGGGGTCTTCGGGGGGAGCAATGCCGGTTCTCGGGGGAGGGGGAGCAGCGCTGCTGGCCTCGGGGGGGGGGGGGGGAACCTATCAAAGCGAGTTTCCATTATTTCCTATGGGGAAACTCGCTTTGATAAACGAGCATTTTGGATTACGAGCATGCTCCTGGAACGGATTATGCTCGTAATCCAAAGTACTGTGTTGTCATCTTTGTATGTAAAAGCACTGAAAAGTAACCTTTCTTTGTTGGTGGATAGAAGAATTGCAGAATCACAGGCTGTGAATATTTGAAATGATATTTCATAGCAAAAACTAATTACTACAGAATGTTTGCTAGGCTATTCCCATTTGACTAGCTGATTATAGCTATCCTTCTGCGCCTTCTTGATTTTTATCCAGAAATACTTGTTTTGGATAGGAAGCGTTACAGTGCTTTACCTTTCTTGGTGCCTGTTACATAAACTAGTTTTGAGATTTTTTTTCCTTAGTCATGGCTGCTGATCACAGGAGCATTTCAGTAATTGGAGTGCTTGCTGTGAGAGTGGCAGCTTGCTGTTACAATGTGCCTTCCATTTGAAATGTATTTTCTTATACTGTGGTTTTGTTTGGGGGTGGGGATGGGGGGGTTGCCAATCTCGATCTACCAATAATGGAGGAAAAAAGCCTTAAATAATAAACCATCACTTATCTTGTGGCCCGACGGGGACCCGTTTCACATGCAAGCTTCTTCAGGGGATCCAAGTGCTGTGTCTTGCCTCGTTGAGGCATTGTAAAGTTTTTTGATAAAATCTGATCAAGACACAGTACTTGGATCCCTTGTAGAAGCTTGTATGTGAAACTGGTCCCCATCGGGCCACAAGATGTGATGGTTTATTTATATTTATTCAATTGCATTACGTACTGAGTTACATTATTTATAGAGAGATTTTTTTGTGTGCCTCCTGAGGCTTTTTTCCTCCATTTTTGGTAGATTGAGATCTGTTTTGGATCTTTTTGTTGAATTAAAAAAAAAATCATGAGACTATTTAATTCAATTTATAGTATATGCTAGTGTGAAATAGTTAAAGGGCCCTCCTTTATTAATTTTTTTGGCTGCTCTTTCAGATTGCGTGGCCTTACATAGTTTTAATTCTGTTGTGGAAAAACGGCTAACAGAGTCCAGATAAGTGCTCTTCCCGCTGGGCAAGTCGGTTAACACTTCATTGCCCCATGTAAACCACATAAAAAAGCGGTATATCGAGTCCCATACCCTTTCCCTTTCATCCACACCCTGCAAAATGCAGCTATGCTGCCAAGAAAACTCTTCATAAAAGCCTTTTAACACCATTCTGCAAGGGCTTATAAGGCCTCATTATGCGAGCATCCACCATGATTATGGAGCGGATTTATTGGAATGACCCATTTATAGTTCATGCTTAGTGGTAATGAGTGCTGCGCTGCATGCCGGTTAGGGTCATAAGGCTTTGACCTAACCCCTGTATTCTAGCCACGTACTTGCAAGGGTCTGTTGTGCCTTCTAACTGCCGTCTCCTGCATTATAGATGTAATTTACTTGCAAAATGGAGGGCAAGTTGTTTTCTTTTAGGATTGAATCATTCTACAAAGTGTTGATGAGAAATGCTATACGTTTGCTGTCAAAGTTGCATGATCGAACCACGAACAGTATCAACAGAACATCTTAGTAAATTGAGTCCTTTCTTCCGTTCTGGCCCGGATTCTGTAAAACGGCATCATTATCGACAGCCGCCTTAAAAACAACTGCCAATCGCATGTCAGTCGCACAACGGCGCTGTTTACAGAATCGCAGTTGCATGAAATGTAGGTGGCTGGAAATGTAGGCCAGGAGAGTGTGGCATAGTGGTTAGAGCTACAGCCTTGACACTCCAAGGTTGTGGGTTCAAACCCCATGCTGCTCCTTGTGACCCTAGGCAAGTCACTTAATCCTCTGCCCCAGGTACATTAGCTATAGATAGATTGTGAGCCCACCAGGACAGTTGGGGAAAATGCTTGAAGTACCTGTATGTAAATCACATTGAGTGATTGTATAACTACAAAAAGGCAGTAAACGAGTCCCAATCCCCTTTCCCCCTGAGTGTTGAAGCTCTACATTTCCGGCACCTACCTTTCACAAGAATCACAGCCACGGAGTCACCTTACAATGCCTAAGTCCACCTCTGGTGTTAGCCACACCTACAGTGGCATTAGGCACCATAAGACGGTTCCGTAAGCATGGTAACGGTTCTCTTTTTGGAGGCGGCCTTAGGCTTCTCTGTTGTTTGAATGGCTTTTTAATTGACCCAGCCAATTAGTGTGCCAATTAAACCAATTAAGTTAGGTGGGGGTAGGGTTCCTACCACCGCCTAACTTAGGGAGCTGTTTTTAGAATTGGGCTCAGTAATCGGTTTCTGAAGGAGCACATTGGAGCGTATTTTGGAATATTAGTTTCAGTATTGTTTCAAATTTAGTATGATTTCACCAAGGGATACATTTTAAATAAGCTGATTAATTGATGATAATACACTTATTTTCCTGTTCTCCAAGTAAAATCTGCCTATATACTGTGCTATCTCCAGTGGAAGTATACACTTCTCCCTCCGAATCCGCGGTTTCAGCATCCACGGATTCGGTTATTCACGATTTTTTTTTTTTTTTAATCCATTTTCATTTTTCGGGCTATTTTTAAGCCCTCTTAGACCCCCCCCTTAAGCCTTACCTGGTGGTCTACCGGGTTTTCGGGGCAGGAGTGATCTTCCTATGCTCCTGCCCCGTCCAGATCACTCGTAGGAAGTGGCTACCTTGAGCTCCCGTAGTCTCTCGAGACTACGATGGTAGCTCACGGCAGCCATTTCCTCTGAGTGATCTGCACGGGGCAGGAGCGTAGGAAGATCGCTCCTGCCCTGAAAATCCGCTAGACCACCAGGTAAGGATTAAGGGATGCTGGGGGAAGCAGGGGGATGGGTCAGAGCCAGCCTGAATATTATTTGCGGTTTTTCAGTATTCGCGGGCCGGCTCTGCCCCTAACCCCTGTGGATACGGAGGGAGAAGTGTAAATACGGTATGTGTGTTGAATATTTGAAACTTCAGTAAACTTGCAAAGTTTTCATTACTTCATTTAGGGGAGTGCTGCTTTTGTTTTACTCTAGAGTACCGGAATTGTGACAGTACCTGTCCACTGGGTTGTATTTGATCATTCTTCTTGCTTAGTTCCTGATTAAACTGTTGAAAAATTCTCTTAAAATTCACTATACCAAATAAAGAGGTAAATAAGAGCAATTCTGTGTCATTAGTCCAATCTTCATTTATTTCTCAGAACACCAGGCTATTTTGGAAATTACCTGTACTTTATAATGAAATACTATGAACTAGATTCTACATATGGTACCTAAAAAATGCTGAGCACTATTAAATAGTGCTTAAGTTACACCCGTTTATAGAATAGTACTTAACTCCAGGAACTGTGCCTGACTTTAGACTTGCTTATCCCCTGTTTTTTTTTAAATTTTTATCCAGGATCCTCAGCGGCACCACTTAGAGCTCAAATTTCCTCATTGCTCTAAGATTTGTGTGTCAACTCATCATCGGGTCCCACTTTTTATACTTGTATATCTTTTTTTAAAACGTTTAACTTTTTATGTGCTGAAGATTAAGTGGTCACAGTTGCTGGCGGCAGAACAGTTAGGGGTTGAGCCTTGACAAAGCTGACTGGGCGAAACATGTTGGCATAAAAATCCCTAGCCAGAGACCACACTATCTTAAGCTAAGTATAATGCTTAAAATAATTTAAATAACTTTGAAGCACATAAAAGTTTTAAAAAAAGATATATAAGTATAAAAAGTGGGACCCGATGACGAGTTGACACATAATGAGGAAATTTGAGCTCTAAGTGGTGCCACTGAGGATCCTGGATAAAAATTAAATACATATTAATGAGGATTGTAAGAAAAAACAGGGGATAAGTGAACCACTGTTTTTGAGCACTGTTTTGAGAAGAATTGCACCCTTTACAGAGATCTTTAGTGCAAATCTGTTGATTGACTTTAGGCTTGGTCATTTTCACCAACGGAAATGTGGAAATCCCTGCACTGAAATTAGGCGCGGACCCCCTCATTACTCTGTGGCTACGTGCCTAACTTGGAGGAATGCCCCTGATCTACACATGACCCTCCCATTTCCTTGCTCCCTTTGTTGGACTTGTGCATAAAATGTAGGCATGTAACTTTTGATGAAAAGCAATTAGGCTCTGATTCTCTAAATGGCGTCGAGCAAAGCATAGCAGCTGTCATTCTCGAGTTAGGCGTCCATTATAGCAGTGGTTCCCAACCCTGTCCTGGAGGACCATCAGGCCAATTGGGTTTTCAGGCTAGCCCTAATGAATATGCATGAGAGAGATTTGCATAGAATGGAAATGACAGGCAGGCAAATCTGCTCCATGCATATTTGTTAGGGCTAGCCTGAAAATCTGATTGGCCTGATGGTCCTCCAGGACAGGGTTGGGAACCACTGCATTATAGGATTGCGCCTAGCAGTGCCTTAATTGGATTTAGGTGCTGGGGGTTTCTTGGCCTAAATATAGGCACCTAAGTCCAATTTAGGTGCCTAAATGCAAAACATGCCCATAATTGCTCGTTGATACTAATTGGCTCATTAATCAGTTAAATTGTGCTTGCAATTTGGGGGTATATTGTTTGCACTGTTATTAAGCTCCATGGCACTAACAAAAGTTAGTTGTACTTTTAAGGTTGGACATCCTGACAACCAAGACATGGTGAGTGTGTAGTGCAGTGGTTCAAAGCTACAGCCTCAGCACCCCACGCTGCTCCTTGTGGTCCGGGGAGTAAGTCACTTAATCCCCCTATTGCCCCAGGGGTAGGCAATTCCGGTCCTCGAGAGCCACAGGCAGGTCAGGTTTTCAGGATATCCACAGTAAATATGCATGAGACAGATTTGCATCTCAAGGAGGCAGTGCCTGCAAATCCGTCTCGCACACATTCTTTGTGGATATCCTGAAAACCTGACCTGCCTGTGGCTCTTGAGGACCGGAATTGCCTACCCCGGCCCCAGGTACGTTAGATGGAGTGTGAACCCACTGAACAGACAGGAAAAAATGCTAGAGTACCTGAATAAATTCATGTAAAAACCATCCTGAGCTTGGGGGAGAATGGTATAAGAAATACATTTATGTACGGTAACTTTTTTTGAAAGAGTTAATTGAGTTCAAACCCATAACAATTCAGTAGCAGATTCATATTCCAATTTCACCCTGGAGTGCTGGGGAGTAGGAGTGGGCTTTCGGATATGATTGCTGTTTTTTTAAATGAATGCTTTGATAGACAAAATTTTCTTTTGGCTAAGACAGTCACTGTGTGAGCACAATGGTAGTTTTTAGTCAGTGGGAGAGAATGTTCTAGTTCACCAATTTTTCTTTTAGCGTTACAATTGTAGTTCAGTAGGGAGCAGGCAGCCATACAAAGAACTGTGAAAAACTATATGGTTTGGTTTCTTTCCTAAAATATATTCTATATATATATTTTTTTTTTTTTTAATTTCTTTATTCTTTTTCAAACTTACATCAAGTGCACAAAAAGAACAACATGAAATACTATCATATAACACTTGAACATCATACATTATATTCTTAATATGTAAATTAATTAAAAACCCTCCCCCCTCCCATCTTTCTATACAATCATTAAAACTATCATATTCCTTCAAAATTTCAATTTCGCTACATCTTCCAATCCCCCCACCCCCCTATGTATATTATCAAAGAAAAATGATGCCTATTCACTACAAAAATCAACCATCGGTCTCCATATATTAAAGCAGAAAAATGTCAGTGAAAGCATTTTCATGGGTTTTAGATGCAGATTTCTTTTTTAGAGTTACTCTTGGGCACACAAACACATTTTTGTTGAATGTCCATTCATTTGTTTTTTGTTTTTACTTCATAGAAAATCGCATGTAGACATTTGCAATAGTAATTCCATTCCATTTGGGGGCCCATTCCAGCGGGGCACCCGACACTGTCTTCGCTCCTCCCCCATTCCAGCAGGGGAGAGCCGACCGGAGGGCTGCAGTCCGGCCATCGGACCAACGGTTGGCTCGGGGGCACGTTCAAGCTGGACTTCAGTTTTGACTGTTTTGATTTTATTTTCAATTCTTTTTAGTTTATGATATATTTTTTAATCTCACTTATTGTTTTACCACTTATTTTGTTTTATTTTATCATTTAAATTTCCCCAGAATTCTATTGCTTCAACGGTTCTCCCTCTGCATCTATTCTTATCTCCCCTCTTTTTTCAACCTTTCAAAGTCCTTTAGATCATTGTAGTCTTATTAGAATGTTTATTTTCTTATTTTTCTCATCTATTCTCTATTTTATTTCTTCATTACTCTACTAATTGTCATTTTTCCAGGTACTTTAGTTAGATTGTGAGCCTTTGGGACAGTAAGGGAATTTCTAAGTACCTATTTTACTTATAATTTTAATGCACCCTATTGTCTATTTTTCTGTAAACCGCTTAGAATCCTAACGGATGTAGCGGTATATAAGAAATAAATTACATTACATTACATTATTCACCTTACAAAACTGATTTTTTCTATTTAAGACGATGGCCTTAAACTGGCTTAAAAGGATACAAGTACAGTAATCTTAACTTCTTCTTTTTTTCCCAGACCTCTGGTATCTTTTGCTTTGTATGTACATTGGGAAATATACAGCTTGCTCCTCAGTCTAACCATATACGTACATACCTCACAAGAAGTCTCACACAGCTCGGATGATTTAGATCAGGGCTGCCCAAGTCCAGTCCTTGAGATCTACTGACAGGCCAGGTTTTCAGGATATCCACAATGACTATGCATGAGAGAGATTTGCATACCAGGAAGGCAGTGCAGGCAAATCTTTCTCATGCATAGTCATTGTGGATATCCTGAAAACCTGACCGGACTTGGGCAGCCCTGATTTAGATAATAGCCAGTATTCCATGGCATAAGGGTGGGGATCATTGCTCTCATAGTATGTGTAATAATATTTGGAAAGACAAGTACAAAGCAAGGAACAGAATCAGAATACACAAAAAAGTCAATGACACCCACAAAGAAGTGTAAATGCCAATAGAACTGGGGCAGCGAGAAACATTGGGCATCCCTCCCACTGCCGGGGGGGGGGGGGGAGGTGTCGATTGGCAATGGGAGAGATTGGGCATCTTTCCCGCTATTGTGGTTTATTTTTTTTTTTTTGGGGGGGTGGTGTTTTGTTTATTCTGTGCATGTGCCCATCACTATAACCAGCAATGGGCACATGCAAATGTAATAAGTGGGTACATAGACAAAACTGTGGAAGACAAAGGTGCGCGCGCCGACAACAGCGCAAGACGAAGGCGCGTGCCGAAGAAAATGACAGTTTTTAGGGGCTCCGACGGGGGGTTTTGTTGGGGAGCCCCCCCCCCCCACTTTACTTAATACAGATCGCGGCGGCGTTGTGGGTGGTTTGGGGGGTTGTAACCCCCCTCATTATACTATAAACTTGACTTTTCCCTGTTTTTAGGGAAAAAGTAAAGTTTTTAGTAAAATGTGGGGGGTTACAACCCCCCAAACCTCCCACAACGCGGCGCAATCTGTATAAAATAAAGTGGGGGGGTTCCCCCTCACACACCCCCGTCGGAGCCCCTAAAAACAGTTATTTTCTTCAGTGCGCGCCTCCGTACTGCGCTCAGTTGTCGGCGCACGCCTTTGTCTTCTGCGGTTTTGACCTGACACCCTTTGCTACTCTCCACCAACCTCATTTAAATGAGCATTTTTTGGAGAATGGCTCGCAGCCCATCTTTTTTTTTTTTTTTTTTTACATGGTTTTTTGAAAATCTAGCCCACGGAACACTGTTCTAAGCAAACTCCAGCACACCCACAAAGAAAATAATGAGAGAATAACGCTACATAAATGTACTAATAGACGGGGTGCACTGGCTAAAGGACCTATCACTAATGTAATAGGAGGCAAATCGTAAAGGTTTCAGTTCTGAAAAAGTCCTATGTACACAAAATTATTGAACATTATTTTAGTCCACCATCTGAAAGAAAAGAAGGCATAAGCTTAAGAAATCACTAGGTCCAAGTACATATCTCATAATTTTTGCAAATAAATAGTTTATCTACACCAGATTTTCAGGACATGCTCAGGGAAAGATGAGGGTTCTAATAAGATTTTAGGTGGTGATGCTCCTAGTTGTTTAACTGATTTAGCAATATTATTGTAGAACTCTTAAATATCCTATTAGAAATTTCCAATGTTTAAGAATTTGAAATCAACCAGACAGCTTTCTTTCTCTATCCAACATCGACGTGTATTTTTGGAACCGTCTCTGAGTTTGCAGGCATAGGGCTATTATTTTAGATTTAGAAAATTATTAAAATCAGTTTTGTTACAGAACACTGAATTAATTACATTTTAATTTATAATGCATAGCAAATTTGTTCTAATTATTTTTTTTTTTTATTCCTGGGTTAACTGACCTGGTCTCATGATTTTGTAATCTGACCTTGAAATGAATAGGTAAAGGCAGAATAGAAGAACCTGTATAACAAACATAACATTTCTTAGATCTGCACCTAGATGGACTAAATATTGTCCTTTTTCTACAAAGTAAATAATTGGGCCCGTTTCAGATATATTTCTGTCTTGCAAAATGTTTTGGGTTGTTTTTTTTTTTTTTTAATTTATCTTGCATCTTTTTCAAGGTGAGTTACATTTGGGTATTTTCTTGTTTCTATGAGGCTTACAATCGCTGGAGCCTATGAGCATCGGAGCTTTTACTGCAGCAGCCGGCGATTAAAAAAAAAAAAATCCCTAATGCAGCTTGATAAAAGGGGGCCAAATTTTTGTATTTGAGGCGATGGGGAGTTAGGTGACTTGCCTAAGGCAAGAGCAGCAGGGTTTGAACTGTGATTCCCTGGTTGTCAATCCACTAGGCTAGAGAATGACATGGGGGACAAATTTTTCCCTGTCCCCGCGGGAACTCATTTTTACATTACATTACATTAGGGTTTTCTATTCTACCATTACCTTGCGGTTCAAGGCGGATTACAAAAGAGTTAAAGAGGGTGTTTTTTACAAAAAGATTTCTGGTCTTGTGGGGGGGAAAATTTGAGGAGAGCAGGTTGATTTGGGGGTTCGGGGGGTTAGAGGGATGAAAGAAGGAAGCTTGAGAGGTTAGGACTTTTTCAGGGATTTTTTGAAAAGTTTAGTCTTTATTTCTTTTCTGAAAGTTTTCTCGCCCAGTCCCTGTGAGTACTTTTCCTGTCGCTGCCCCATTCCTGCAAGTTCCATCCTCATCTGCACAAGCCTCAAACACTTTAAAGTCATAAGTGTTCAAGGCTTGTGTAGTTAAGGCAGAGCTTACAGGAATGGGGCAGAGACAGGGACACTTGAGTTCCGATCGAGTTGACATGTATTACCTCTGTAAAATGCATTATCTTCTGTTATATGTATTATCTTCTGTAATAAGTATTATCTTCTGTGAAATTGTAGTATCATAACTCATTACTGTTCCTGTAACTTACTCTTATCCTGAAATGTAACTCTACTGGAATGTCCCAGATATTTTCTATATTGTAATCCGCCTAGAACCGCAAGGCACAGGCGGAATAGAAATCCCTAATGTAATGTAATGTATAGGGAGAAATTTATCCCCATTCTCTAGGCAACTTTCCACTCCCACCCATTTTCTGTTTGCCTCTGATTTTTCTCAGTAGAAGCAAAAGTTGGAAGAGTTTATAATAATGCTGTTAAGAAACTGTAGCTTCCTGCTCGAGGATGTCTCGAAATGGAGATTAATTATCTGAGTCCTCTATATTTCTTGCAGGGTCTTCTTCGAGAGATGATAGTCTATTATCCTCTCAGAGTGTGTTAACATTTTTTTCCCTTCAGCTCAGCCACAACTGTAGGGAAGGAACAGTAGGTTATAAAATTTCCAAGAACAATAAGCACAAGGAAAAGATTGGAGCAAAACAAGAAGAAGACAGAGCTGCTGGCATGCAAACAGTTTTCATTTATTCAAACAGTGCTCTCGTACTTGGTTCTGTTCTTTGGGACTGAGGTATGCCTGCGTAGTTCGGTTTTGAAACGGAAGGATTAATTGTACAAATGAGGAAGTTCTTGTAATTATTCTTTTTTTCAGTACGATCACTGTTTTAGACCTGAGGTGTGCCTTTATTTACAATTTTCTTACAAGAGCACAATGTAGGGCCCCATTCAGACAGAAATGAATATGCATGAAAGAAATTTGCATATAAGGGAGGCAATGTATGCAAATCAAATGTATGCATTTTCATTGTGGATATCCTAAAACCCTGAACTGGCAAGTGGGTACTCCAGGACCGAGTTGAGAAACACTGTTCTAGATTGGGGGGTCCCCCAGGACAGGTTTAAGAACCACTGATCAGTTAGGTTTTCAAGGTATCCCTAATGAATATGCATGAGGCAGATTTGCATGCCTTTCACCTCTTAAATGCAAATCTGCCTCATGCATATTCATTAGGGATACCTTGAAAACCCGACTGACTGGAGGGTTCCTCAGGACATATTTAAGAACCACTGCTCTAGGGTATACATACTCTGATCCTCAAGTCTCTTCTCATAGGTCTTTGGGCACAGACCTCATACCATTTTGCATTCTTCTGAACTGCTTTAAATTTTTTTATGTCTTTAGCAAGATACAGCCAATGACTTGTATGGGGCCACTTCTTTGTCACATTGGTTTGCTATCATCCCAAGGTCTCTCTCTTGAGCTATGCTTATCAGTCTTTCACCTCCAGTTACATACATCTTCTTTGGACTTCGGTAACAAGTGCATCACTCTGTTCTACTTCACATTAAATTTTAACTGCCAAATATTAGATAATTCTTCTAATTGCTCTAAATCTCCTCATGCTTTTTACTTCTTCTTTAGGGCTAATTCATGACACAATCACCAAACCCTGAGGCACTCAACTACTTACCTTTCTTTTTTCCCTCTATCATCCGCCTATCTTTGATGAGGGATCCTTACCATCAACTGATCGTGGCACAGGAATCCCTGATCAGATGAGCTGACAGGACTCCCTTCCTGTGAACAGCTGAGGCCCCCCCAAGATTGGCAGGAAGGATGCCCACTCCCTCCTGCCTGACACCCTCCCAAAAAACCCCCCACCAAGATCAGCACTACACCATATTCCTAGTGAGGACTTGAAGTGACCAACTGGATTAGGAAGTGGTAGGAGACAAGAGAGGAGAGTGGTAAGTGGAGTTCGCTCTGTGGATAGGGGTGTTGTCATTAGTGTGTGCAATGACCAGTTCTTGGTTTGGTTCTCTAATACTTTTGTAAATGATATTACAGAACATGCTAAAATCTGCAACAAAAGCTTGCAGTCTGTCGCAGGTATTTGCTATACGCTACACAAGAGGCAGTAACGGTCAGTAGGTTCCCAGAGAGAACTCCGGAGGTAACCACTCATGAGCAAAACAAATACTCAATGGTACACTAAGTAAAATGGGGTATCCTGAGTGTGGGGGGTCCGCGAACGGAGGTAAAATCTCCAGTGCAGAAATCCCTACCAGCACACCATCAACGGCTACCTCACGTGTGCATAAATAATACAGTGAACGTAAGAGTGAAAAATATGTGAACAGTCATTAAATTATCACATGGAGAACACTCTGAGAACCCCCAAAATAAAGTTGAGTTAGAACTTATCCCAACCCACCATCCAACACTCTCTATACCACAGGTGTTGAAGTCGGTCCTCGAGGGCCGCAATCCAGTCGGGTTTTCAGAATTTCCCCAATGAATATGCATTGAAAGCAGTGCATGCACATAGATATCATGCAGATTCATTGGGGAAATCTTGAAAACCCGACTGGATTGCGGTCCTCGAGGATCGACTTTGACACCCCTGCTCTATACCCTTAGTACTCTCTAATATTCTTCTATTTACCTAATGTTATCTAAAACCACATAATTCACCCCATTCTTATCTCCTAAAGACTTCTACTTCCAGCTGGTAACTCTTTACCCAATGTTTTTTGTTTTTTTGTGGGTTTTTTTTATTACCTTAAAAATTGTATACCATCGCTTAATCCAGTAGTTCCCAACCCTGTCCTGGAGGAACACCAGGCCAATTGGGTTTTCAGGCTAGCCCTAATGAATATGCATGAAGCAAATTTGCATGCCTATCACTTCCATCATATGCAAATCTCTCTCATGCATATTCATTAGGGCTAGCCTGAAAACCCGATTGGCCTGGTGTTCCTCCAGGACAGGGTTGGGAATCACTGGCTTAATCTATTCTTTCAAATTTTGAATGTAATTCTTGTTTTTAGTTTGTAATCCGCCTTGAACCGCAAGGACAAGGCTGCTTCCTCTTGAAAAGTGACAACAGGCACGATGAAACGGGAATCTGAACAGGTATTTGCTATATTACATCTTTGTTTGGTTTTCAGAAAAAAATCTTGATGCAATGCTGTGTTCTTACCAGCACTGAGCTGTTTGTTTTCTGCCTCAAGCTGCTGATTTCGAGTAGATACATAAACTGCATCCTGTATGGCTTCTTCCAGCAATTTACGGTATCGCTGCTCCAGCCCGTTCATTTGTTCTTCCAATAAACCTCGATATGCATGAAAAACCTGCCGCAAAATGGGAAAAACACCTGAAATAATCTTTAGCCAAAGTCAGTGCAGTCAACATTTTTGGACAGAATAAAAGATCTCTAGCTTAAGAACATAAGAATAGCCTTACTGGGTCAGACCAATGGTCCATCAAGCCCAGTAGCCAATCCAGGTCACTAGTACCTGGCCAAAACCCAAGATGTAGCAATATTTCATGCTACCAATACAGAGCACTCAAACAAGAGGTCTCCCAAAGCCCTAAAGAAAAGGAACTAGATAAGAGGGAGAGGCTGCCTATAGAGTTAAAAGTGCTGCTAAACACTAAAAATTAAATATATAAATTTTGAAATTTTTTAGAGAGCCCTCAGTCACACAGCCTCCCTCCGGGAACCCCCAGAAGTAACGGCTGCCACTGGCTTACACCCAAGAAGGGTGTACTTACTTTTTGAAAAACTTTTGCCCTTTGGTCTAACTTCAGCTTCTCAGTTTCTTTTTGGTTTTTTGATTCTTTTGAACTTTGGTGGGGAGTGTCTTTCTGTTCCCCCGCCCGTGACCGTTCAAGTCATGTGACTTGTCAATTCAGTGACGCCTTTCATCTGCAGTTTAAATTGGAGGCGCTTGTTCCGGTACAAGCGCCATTTTCCACTTTGCCAAACCGCTGCAGCCCGAAGATTTGGAGACTGTAGCTCAGCCCAGCCGTTCCTGAGGAAGGGGGTCTTCACCCCCGAAACGGAGTCCCGTAGGACGGATTGGTTATCTGCTGGCTGTATTTTTTCAGAGAAGCTAAGTACTTCCTATTGGCTTTGCATGGTTGAATTTGGACTTGCGAACGCTTTGTTCGAGCCCCCTGGATCAGGGGTAGAGACTACCTATAGAGTGTGTTTTTGATTTAGTATAACACTTATCTGCACTTTTGTGTTATTTATCACTAATTCACACAGAGAGCCCTGGGATGTTTCACAGTTCACACCTTCTTGGGTGTAAGCCAGTGGCAGCCGTTACTTCTGGGGGGTTCCCGGAGGGAGGCTGTGTGACTGAGGGCTCTCTAAAAAATTTCAAAATTTATATATTTAATTTTTACTGTTTAGTGTTTAGTGTTTTCACTCTATAGGCAGCCTCTCCCTCTTATCTAGTTCCTTTTCTTTGGGGCTTTGGGAGACCTCTTGTTTGAGTATTGTTTCATCTCCCATTTTTCGGGTTTTGCTAGTTTTCAACCAAGCAGTGGCTTCCCCAATAACAGACTATGGACTTTTCCTCCAGCAACTTGTCCAAACCTTTCTTAAAATCAGCTACGCTCTCCACTCTTACCACGTCCTCTGGCAACACGTTTCAGAGCTTAACTATTCTCTTGAGAGCTTACCCAAGATGGCCTGATGCATCTGCGGGGATGCCATCATGCTTCTGGTAAAGAGTTCCCTTGTATGCTAGGGTTAAAAGAAAATTGAAAATCCAGGCTTTCCCGGATGAAGCACCAGCACCAATTGGCCCGATGGACGCATTTGTGGACCGTGGCTCACGAATCTCACAACTGGAGGTTTCCACGGCTGGAGAGAATGCGCAAGCTGAGGTGTGGCATTTCTCCTTTGAGGGTGCCACTCTATCTCCGGATGAGTGAAGTCCGCCTAGCTGCCCCGCTGCGATGGAGGAGTCGTTTTTTGATGTGCCGGCTCGGGGTGCCCTCTTGCCAGCCTCTCAGAGTGGGAGGACCGACCCTGGAAGGGGGAAGGAGGAACTTTTAAGATCACAGCAGTCGGTGGTGAGACTACAGCAAGCAAAATCTGTATTTTCAGACAAGCTTAAAAGGGCCCAGGTTGTGATTTGTGTGTACTGAATCAAAATACCAGTAAAACCATGTTGGGGGCCGTTCGTAAACTGGATGTCTGCATTTAGGCACACCAAGGGTACAAGGTAGGAGCCTATCTAGGTTCAGTTATCGAATGCAAGTGTAACATGGTATTGACATGCCTAAGTTTAGGTGCTCACCCTTACACCAACCATAGAACTGGTGTTAATGGTAGGGTTGCTAGATTTTCCAATCAGAAAATCTGGACTCCTAGACCTGCCCAGTTCTGCCCACCCTCCAGTCCTGCCCTAGCCCCGCCGTCTGCTCTTGTCAGGCAGAGAGGAAGTCTGCACATGCGCGAGGCCATGTGACGTACATGCATGCGTGGATTTCCAACCTGCCCGACACGCTTTGAGGAGGCTTTTCAAAACCTGGACAAAGTGCTGGGTTTTGAAAAGCCATCCGGCCCCCCAGATGTCTGGTAACCCTAGTTAAGGGTGAAAACCTCACTGGAGCAGAGAGCCAGGTAATGTACTGATCATTTCTATAGTGCTGTTAGCTATACACAATAGAGAATGACAAGGGGACTAATTTGTCCCCACCCCTGCCAGATCTCTCTCAATCCCCGTTGCAACCCGTCTCTGCGAATTCGGTCCCTCTCCCTGCCCCTTCCCTGCAACCTCTGGCCTTATCTATACAAGCCTCGAACAGTTTAAAATCATAAGTGTTTGAGGCTTGTGCAGATGAGGTCAGAGCTTACAGGGATGGGACAGTGACATAATGTGGATGGAGATAGATCACGTGGGGATGGGGACAAATTTGTCCCTGTGTCATTCTCTTAATACACAGCAAGTTTCCAAGTTTATTATAGGATTTGATTAATCGCCTATTCCAGATTCTAAGCGATGTACAACTAAAAATTACAAAGTTAGGGTAAACATACATAACATAAAATAACATGACTAAACATAACCAACAAGACTGTTTAACATACATCCCGTTGGACTGGAGGACGGCTAACGTCATTCCACTCCACAAGAAAGGCTCAAAGATGGAGACAGCAAACTACAGACCAGTGAGTCTAACATCGATAGTGAGCAAACTAATGGAAACTCTAATCAAACACCAATTAGATAAGATCCTGGATGAGGAGAATCTACGGGATCCCCGACAACATGGATTTACTAAGGGGAGATCCTGCCAATCCAACCTGATCAGCTTCTTTGACTGGGTAACGGGGAAGCTGGATATTGGGGAGTCCCTGGACATCGTGTACCTGGACTTTAGCAAAGCATTCGATAGCGTACCACACCACAGGTTACTGAGCAAGATGAGTTCTATAGGATTAGGTAACACATTGACGAAATGGGTTGGGAGCTGGCTTGGAGGTAGGCTCCAAAGGGTGGTGGTGAACGGCACCCCCTCCGAAATGACGGAGGTGATTAGTGGAGTACCACAGGGCTCAGTCTTGGGCCCAATCCTATTCAACATCTTTATAAGAGACTTGGCAGAAGGGCTTCGAGGTAAAATAACATTATTCGCCGATGACGCCAAACTGAGTAATGTAGTGGGCAAATGCACAACAGACGAAGATTCAGTGCCCGACAACATGATGCACGACCTACTCCTACTGGAGCGATGGTCTAGGACATGGCAACTCAACTTCAATGCCAAAAAATGCAAAGTTATGCACCTGGGCAGCCAGAATCCATGCAAGTCTTATACCCTTAATGGCGAGATCCTAGCAAAAACGGTAGCAGAACGAGACTTGGGGGTAATCGTCAGTGAGGACATGAAGTCTGCCAATCAAGTGGAGCAGGCTTCGTCCAAGGCAAGACAAATCATGGGCTGCATACGAAGGGGTTTCGTCAGTCGTAAGGCGGAAGTCATTATGCCATTGTATAGATCCATGGTGAGGCCCCACCTGGAATACTGTGTGCAATTCTGGAGGCCGCATTATCGCAAGGATGTGCTGAGACTGGAGTCGGTGCAAAGAATGGCCACCCGGATGGTCTCGGGACTCAAGGATCTACCATACGAAAAACGGCTTGACAAATTACAGCTATACTCGCTCGAGGAGCGCAGAGAGAGGGGGGACATGATCGAGACGTTCAAGTATCTTACGGGCCGCATCGAGGCGGAGGAAGATATCTTCTTTTTCAAGGGTCCCACGACAACAAGAGGGCATCCGTGGAAAATCAGGGGCGGGAAACTACGAGGTGACACCAGGAAATTCTTTTTCACTGAAAGAGTGGTTGATCGCTGGAATAGTCTTCCACTACAGGTGATTGAGGCCAGCAGCGTGCCTGATTTTAAGGCCAAATGGGATCGGCACATGGGATCTATTCACAGGGCAAAGGTAGGGGAGGGACATTAAGGTGGGCAGACTAGATGGGCCGTGGGCCCTTATCTGCCGTCTATTGTTTCTATGTTTCTAAAAAGGTAAAGTTGTGGGAAGAAATACAATTCAATATAAAAGAAACAATTAAGGTAAAATAACATTGGGAAAAGGGGAAGAAATTTAATATAAAATATAAAAAATGAAAAGAATTCAATTAATCACTAAAAGCGTCTTTAAAAAGGAAGCCCTTAAGTTTGCTCTTAAATTTGTCTAGAACTCTTTCCTCTCTTGGGCATTCCGAGCTAGGGGAGCCGTAACAGAAAATAGAATGACGTCGTGTACTAATAACTTTTAAAGAAGGAACAACCAATAGATGTTGTTCTGTTGACCGTAATACTCTCGAAGTATTATAGGGGATTAAAACTTTATAAATAAATGCTGGGGTTTTGAAAATTATAGATTTGAGAGTGAGCAAACATAATTTCTATATTATTCGATAGGCAACCGGTAACCAATGTGCTTTCTCAAGTACAGGCGTAACGTGATCGAATTTCTTAGCGTTTTCGATACGTTTTCGATACATAGCACTATACATTATAATGCAGGCACTTTCTCTCTCTCTTGTAGGCTCACAGTCTAAGCTTTGCCTGGGACAATAGATGGTTAGGGTCACAAGGAGCTGCAGTGAGAATTGAACCCAGTTCTCCAGGATCACGACTGCACTAACCATTAGGCTCCCCCTCGGCCGCTGGAAATATGCACTCTGGGCCTGATTCTATATATAGTGCCCCCAAAATCAGCACTAACTAGAATGGCACTTAGCATGATTCTACATGTTGTGTGTACCTTATAGATTCGTGATTAGCACTTGTGCGCATCGCATAACAGGCGCTCCCTAAATGCCTGAGCCCTTTTTTCGTGCCAATTGGGCGTATTCTGTAACAATGCATCTAACTTTTAGGAATGCCCACCATCCGCCCTTGGCCATGTCCCCTTTTCAAATTAGTACAGTGTGACTGACGCATACTTTTTATAGAATTGTGCTGAGTTGTGCACATAACTTTTATTACTGTCAATTAGCATCAATAAAGAGGTAACTGCCAGATATTGGTGCTGAGGAGGCCAATTAATCAAGTTGTTTGTGCACATCGGCTACACCCACCAGGGTGCGTGCACAGCCGTGGAGGGGCATAATCGAAAGGAACGTCTAAGTCCGTTTTCATCTGTCGCAAGTCGTCCAAAGTGAAAAACAGCCTAGGACACATTTTCGAAAAATATGTCTAAAAATCGTCTACTTATACGTCCTGCCGATCTGATCGTCTAAGCTGCTAAATCATCCATCTTTATACCACATTTTCGTCCAACTTTTCGTCCAAGTCAAAAATGCCTAGAACAAGCTCTGTTGGACGTGGGAGGGATCTGCAAAGTGATGGACTGAACACCCAGACATGGCACCTAAATAGTGGGGTACCTTACAGGGCACTGCTGTGAACTTCACAAAAAGGGTGCCATGTCTTCTCCTCACTACAGCTTCCTTATAGGTCATGGTGAGCCCCCCAAACCACCTCCAGAATCCCCTAGACCCACTTATCTACCACCCTAATAGCCCTTATGGCTGCAGGAGCCACTTATATGCCAGTACAAAAGGGTTTTGGGGGTATATAGGGGAGTGCACATGTTTCAGTAACAATGCAGTGATTACAGGGGCTTATGGGCATGGGGCCTCCTCTCCATGGGTCCCTAACCCACCCCCAAGACGGCTTAAGACACCTCTGTGCAGCATAACTAGGCTTTCCTATGCCAGGCTGCCAGGTGATGATGTTCTGGAGGCTGAATTTTAAAGGTGTGATTATGAATTTTATGGGGTTGGGGAGGTCGGTGATCACTGGGATACTGTGTGTGGGGGGGTCTGTATTATGTGTTTGCAATGCTTATCTGGTGACTTTAGGTGGGTTTTTGTGACTTATAACATGTTTTAAATGGTCTAAGTCACAACGTCCAAATTCTGTCGATCCTGTGCTGTATAACTTTTGGTTATACATGTAGTACAACTAAGTCTAAGCCTGCCCACATCCATCCCAAATCCCACCCTCAACACTCCTCTTTACACGCCCCATTTAGCTATGGTCATTCAGCGGCACTATAAAGGCCTAGGTCATTTACAAATATTGATGTACTCGTTGTGTTATGTCTGGTTGTGACCTTTTTCACTTTCAATAAAAATATGTATAAAAAAGAAAAGAAATACGCCCAAAATCCGGTTTGATTATCGGCACTTGGATGTCTTTCATTTATGATCGTCCAAGTGCTGACTTAGGCTGGTTTTTGGACATTTTTCTCTTTTGATTATGAGCCCCATAGGCTCTATATATGGAATTTGGGGATATATAAGGTAAGCAGATATTTTAAGAATAGTACTTAGGCTGAATTCTTGCCATTTATAGAATTTCTACCTTTGCGTCTATGAGGGAAATGCTTAGTAAACAGAACCCCAAGAAAAAGATCTGGTTGGAATTGTAGACAATATGATGAAACCTGCTGCCCAATGTGTGGCAGCAACCAAAAGAGCAAACAAGATTCTAGGCATTATTAAAAAAAGGGATGGTTAACAAGACTAAGAATGTTATAATGCCTCTGTATCAATCCATGGTGTGACCTCACCTAGAGTATTGCGTTCAATTCTGGTCTCCTTATCTCAAGAAAGATATAGCAGCACTAGAAAAGGCTCAAAGAAGAGCGACCAAGATGATAAAGGAGATGGAACTCCTCTCATAAGAGGAAAGACTAAAAAGGGTAGGGCTCTTCAGCTTGGAAAAGAAATGGCTGAGGGGGGAGATATGATTGAAGTCTACAAAATCCTGAGTGGAATAGAACAGGTACAAGTGGATCGATTTTTCACTCTGTCAAAAATGACAAAGACTAGGAGGAAATTTTTTTTTCCATTCAGAGAATAGTTAAGCTCTGGAATGTGTTGCCAGAGGTTGTGGTAAGAGTGGTTAGCGTAGCTGTTTTTAAGAAAGGTTTGGACAATTTCCTGGAGGAAAAGTCCATAGTCTGTTATTGAGACAGACATAGGGGAAGCCACTGCTTGCCCTGGATCAGTAGCATGGAATGTTGCTACTCTTTAGGTTTTGGCCAAGTACTAGTGACATGGATTGGCCACTGGGCTTGATGGACCATTAGTCTGACCCAGTAAAGCTGTTCTTATGTTAACCATATGTGGTCTTTATCTACCTCCAGATTATATGCTTCATATTTTATGACAGTATAGGAACTTTATCTGCCTGAAACTCATCCAGCACAGGTGGCAGAATGGAGGGAAGGGCATAAAGCTAAACAAACTGGAATATTTGCTAGGTTTATATAAAGAGAATATTCTAGTTTGGTGTATAATCTTTAGAAAGCACTGAGGAGTTTAACGTGTGCGTGTGGTGAGGTTGCAGACCTGTAGCATGTGCTGTTTCTGAGCCTTGGCTTCCTCTTGCTGCTGTTGGGACGTGGATGCTTCTGGTGGTTCTTTTCCCGTTGCTTCCGGCTGTGCAGCCAATCCTGACCTCTCCCGCTGCAGATGTCGTGTCTCCAGATTGGCTGCGACTGGCTGTAGAGGGGGGGGGGCAAAGACGGAATATAGTACTGTAGCTAGGACACATCCGCATTTACTAAACAGGAAATACCACAGAGCAAAGATTGTGGTTGCTGTGTTAGTCTACTTGGACTTGCAGGGTCTGAAAATCAGCTGTAAAAAAAATAAATTAAGTTAATCCAAAACCAAGCTATCACTGAAAGTTATCCTCACTTCATCTGTCCCTTATACAAACAACCCAGTTCTATTGCATTTAAACAGCCCCCCTCCCCCCACCCAAGACACCATGCTGCAAGTTATGCCACCATACATTGCAGGCCCTGCATCCACCCGTGGAAAGAAATTCAAAACAAAAGGTTTCATGGAGCAAATGGTAGGGAGGTCAGTTTGGTGAAGGAGAGCATGGACTTTCTCCCCCTTTCCCTCAGATTGGCATTGATTAGCTTTCCCTCCTCCTACCAACAATATTTTCATGTAATCGTACATACACCACTTTGATGGCTTCCAAATGACTGTATACAAAATTGCTCACATAAATGATCCCCCCCCCCCCTTTTACGAAGCCACATTAGGCTATTTTATCGCTGGCTCATAGGATTCCTATGAGCGTCAGAGCTAATGCCACCGTGGCTGGCGATAAAAAAGACTGATGTGGCTTTGTTAAATCTATGTTTCTGGAATAAACACACTTTGTTTTGGGTCAAAAAAATCTGGAAATTCGCAGACCCTTGCATTATTGTTAGGACTGAATATCGCTTAAAATTTTTAATCACACTATTAATCGCATGATCTAAATGAAAAAGAGAGTTGAAATAAATTTAGCATGTACAGCCCTATTGAAAATAAAACCTGGTGGTGGAAATGAAAATGGTGTCGGAATTCAAAAAAATATGGGATAAGAATTGCCATACTGGGGCAGACCAAAGGTCCATCAAGCCCAGTGGCCAACCCAGGTCCCAAGTAGCAAAACAGATTTCATGCTAGGAATAAGCAGTGGATTTCTCCAAGTCATCTCAATAATGGTGGCTTCTTCAAGTATGTACTTTAGTTAGATTCTCATTGCTGGTCCCTGAAGACTTCCCAACAAGTCAAGTTTATGAAATCACCTTAACACGTAGGTCTGTACTATGGTATGCTTTATAGAATTCATGATAATAACAGTCACTAGAGCTCATGAATAACCATGGTAGACTCTCTGACATTTATGTTGGACTTAAGGTTGCTGTCCTTCATTATTCAAAGGCTGAAAACAATTTTCCACATTTTCAGCATATAAGTTGTTCTAATTCACTTACCCAATGACCTAATTTGAGAATCAGTACATGAATGTCTTCTAATCCGAATACCAACTCAATATACCAGTGTTCTTCAATGCAAGGGTCAAAGGCCAATGGTGGCCACCCAGAGACCTCTAGAGTGGCCCTCATGGTCTTTCTGAGGTTTTGTTTTCCTTCTTCTCTACCCAGGCTCAGAACAGCAAAGGGAAAATGGATTGAGGGAATAACCGCATGCTTGAAGGACAAAGCATTTCTCAATAGACAAAAGAGAATGCATGTGGAAATGCTCACAACTTTGAGGATACCCTCAATGAAGGTGGGAATGGATATCTTTGACACACACTGGCCGATAGAGTCATGGTCTCACATGGGAAGCTATCTGGTGGCTCTCCTTCAACTCGGAATCCTAAGTGGCCCCAGCATAAAAAGGAATGAAGACCACTGAAATATACTATCACGTGATATTAATAATTAAAGTGATTGCATTACATTGCAGTTTGATTTTTTTTCATGCTGTTCTACTGCAGTACTACAATAAGTGCATTCATTTATCCAAGTCTTATTTTCCATTTTTAATAAATACATCAAAAACAGTCTTTTTACCTCATTCTGCCATTTCATTTTTCTTTCAACCAGGTTTGATATCTCTCTCTTTTTCTCCCAGCTTTGATTTTTCACCATCTGAAAACCACAACAGATCAGTCAGGGTTCAATGTCATTCCTATTTCACCCTGAGGCCTTCACAAGCATATGTAAGACTGAATGCAGAAGTTCAGAAATCACAAGGTGTATTTACTGTGTGGAAAGTGATGTAGGTCCACACTTGGCAAAGGGACAGCGATAAATCTATGCTTTATGTAGACATCAATTAACAAAAATGTAGAAAAAAAATAATAAATTCTGAATACCAGAAGAAAAAGGTACATTTTGAGAATTACCTCCTAAAAACTCACAATTCAGAAAGCTAAGTTGAGGCAAAAAATGGCCACGCTGAGTATCTTATTTGAATAAATTGAATTTTCCTAATATTTGCTGGTCTGCTTCTTGTTTCGTATCCCTGAAGATGGGCAGGAAGGATGTCTGAGTTGTGGTATATAATGTTTTTTCAGTAAATAAAATCTTGCCTGCTTATCTACCCAATAGATTGGAGTAATAAACAGAAAGATGACAAGCAGTGGTGAATAAGTGACATGTTACAAACTAGTCTTGCTTTATGACTGGCAGATGGATTGCATCCTTAAAAGTGTGCATAGGAATTACTGGGCAGACTGGATGGACCAACTGGTATTTTCTGCTGTTATCTACATATATGTTGCTATATCACAGTCATGAAAATATGGTGCAGATCAGTCCCAAACTGACCTGTAGCTGCTGCAGCACCCTTCCTAAACTGAAGACAACACTCTCCTGGTTAGGACTGCAGGAGAGAAGCTGGGATCTCAGCTCCCTCACTTCATCCCGAAGCTTCTGGATCAGTTGGGACGGATTCCAACAATTAGGTGAGACTCTCTTTGTCTCTCCCCTCACTCGATCAAGTACCTTAAGTATACGCAGGATCTCATCTCCAGAGAGTCCTAGAGATCCATCAATGTAAAACAAAAACACTGAGTTCAATAACTAATTCCAAATGGCTTGTGAATGTCTAAAAACGTAATAATATGCAGAGATTATATAATATTTGGCAACACACTGGTCAATTTGCAGCCAGTGGTGGCCAGCTCAGATATTCAACGCTGAACATGTCCAGGCACCAGGTTAGAGAATTACATGGGGACAAATTTTTTCCCGGCCCTGCGGGAACTCATTTTCCCGTCCCATCCCGGTGAGTTCTTTTCCTGTGCCTGCCCCATTCCTGCAAGCTCCGTCCTCATCTGCACAAGCCTCAAACACTTTAAAAGCATAAGTAGCAACATTCTAGAGCTTAGATTGTGATGTCATAATGCCTCATTCCACCAATGCCTAAGCTCCGTCCTCATCTGCACAAGCCTCAAACACTTTAAAATCATAAGTAGCAACATTCTAGAGCTCAGACTGTGATGTCATAATGCCTCATTCCACCAATGCCTAAGCTCCGTCCTCATCTGCACAAGCCTCAAACCCTTTAAAACCATAAGTAGCAACAATCTAGAGCTCAGATTGTGATGTCATAATGCCTCACCCACCAATGCCTAAGCTCTGTCCTCATCTGCACAAGCCTCGCCTCAAACACTTTAAAATCCTAAGTAGCAACATTCTAGAGCTCAGACTGTGATGTCATAATGCCTCATTCCACCAATGCCTAAGCTCCGTCCTCATCTGCACAAGCCTCAAACACTTTAAAATCATAAGTGTTCAAGGCTTGTGTGGTCAAGGCAGAGCTTACAGGAATGGGGCAGGGACAAGGACAGTGACAAAACCTGCGGCGATGGGATGGGAAAACAGTTCATGCAGAAGTGGAGACCCTCAATCAAACCAGGGTCTAGTGAAGCCAAATGTTTGTCTCATCACATCACAGCAAACTTGATCTGACTGATGTCATCATAGCTTGGCTTCTGCATTATTTTATTACATTTAAGAGAAATATGAATGCATACATGGGATCCCATAGTAAAACTCCCTTTTACTAAGCTGTGGTAGAGGTTCCTACTGCAACCTGGAGTGCTAAATGTAGCGCTCCAGGCCATGTTACAAACCTCTATCGCAGCTTAGTAAAAGGGGGGGGGGGGGGTCTGTTAGCTATGCAAGCTTGTTTTTTTTTTCTTTGGAAAGTAGCATTTAAATAATGTTTCAACGTTTACCCCTGGATTCTATCTATGGTGCCTAGAACTGCACGTCCAAATTTGTGCATGTGCTCAAGATGTGCACACAAATTAATTAAATAAAAATCAATAATTGGCAGCTAACAACCAATTAATGATGTTTATCTATTTATTTAAAACTCTTATAGCCCGCTTGAACTTAAACGGGTTCCAAGACCCATAAAATGTATCATAAATAGAACAAGGCGCATATAAGTCTTCAATATCATTGGCATAACACACAGCTAGGGCTCTTCGGCTGATGGGCCACCGCGGGAGCAGACCGCTGGGCGAGATGGACCTTCTTATGTTCTTAACACACGGCTAGGGCTCTTCAGCTTGGAGAAGAGACACAGAAACATGATGGCAGGTAAAGGCCAAATGGCCCATCCAAACTGCCCATCCAGAGGATCTCTCTATGAGATCCCACGTTTCTATCCCGGCTCAGGGGTGATATGATATAGGTCTATAATATATTGAGTGGAGGAGAAAGGGTGAATCTGAATTTCTTGTTTACTCTTTTCAAAAATACTAGGGGGGGGGTCATATGATGAAGCTACTAAGGTTTCAAGTTTATTTAAAATATTTGATTTGATCACAAAATCCAAATCCAATTTACATTTAGTTAAAAATTAGGTAAAAATAAAAAAAACAAGACAATTAATACTAAAGGCATTTAAGATCTGGTGTTAAATGATCATAATAATTACAAGTCAAAGATCTTGATGCTTTTTTGGAGTGTGTTTCTGTTTCTCTCTATGCTTATTTTTATCTCTATTTTGTTTACTTTAATTATTATTTTAATTCTATCTTTAAATTATTTATTCATTACTTATTGGAATATTTCATTTCTATCTCTATCTCTACCTCTATCTTTTTATTTTTATTTTTCATACTGTTTCTTCAGGTACTTTAGTTAGATTGTGAGCCTTTGGGACAGTTAGGGAATTTCCAAGTACCTGTCTTATTGATTTAGTTTTTTATTTATTGTATCTTTAATGCATCATTTTTGTAAACCGCTTAGAAACCTCACGGTTATTAGCGGTATATAAGAATTCAATTAAATTAATTTTAATGAAATAATACGTTTGAAAAAGGGAGGAGAAAAAAAAGAGGACGTAATGGGACAGAGGACGGTACTGGATTTCAAGAATGGATTGGACAAATTCCTGCTGGAAAAAGGGATAGAGGGGTATAGATAGGGAGCTACTGCGCAGGTCCTGGACCTGTTGGGCCGCCGAGTGAGCGGACTGCTGGGCACGATGGACCTCGGGTCTGACCCAGTGGAGGCATTGCTTATGTTCTTATGTTCTTAAATACAATTCATAAACAAATAAAAAGGGATAGGTAATGAAACAAGAGGTTGGGGAAGGTTACCTACTTAATTTTCATTTAGCAGTATTCCTAGTCCACTGTAAAATAATACAATTTAAATGAATCAGTTAAAAGCGTCCTTAAAAAGCCAACTTTTTAGGAGACTTTTAAACTTACTAAGTAATTTTTCTTCTCTTATGTTGTTCGGGAGCGAATTCCAAATTTGAGGGGCTGTAACAGAAAATCAATCACATCCCTCCTTGAATAAATGAATTTTAGCGAAGGGATTAAGGATTTTGTGGGAATATAGGGTATTAGATAGTAGATTTAAAACAAACCGGAGAAAATATTTCTTCACACAACGTGTAATTAAACTCTGGAATTTATTGCTGGAGAATATGGTGAAAATCAGCTGAGCGGGGAATTGGCACTAGGCGTGATTCTGGAAAACGTTTCTGCCCTTCATGGAATCGTGCTTAGCGCCAGTTTTGTTTGGTGCCAAATTCTGAGCACCATTTACTGAATCCAGCCCAAAATGTGCCATTGTTTTATGCCACCATCTGGAGTGGATGAGATTCTGAGCTACACACCTTGTGTGTTGAAGCAATAGAGCAGAACTGTAATGGAGTTTCCCTGCAGTGCCTGCTGCAAAGCCAAAGGAAGGAAACCTTCTTTGCCGGTGATTTCTTTCTCCAGTACACACATCAGGGGTGAAATGCTGTGGACAGAGAATACCAGATGTGAAATGTATCCGTGAGGAAGAAAAGCCTTGGAACGTCCCGATCGCTCAAAAGCTGTTTCTTTTCATTAACAAAAAAACCCCTAAATGTTTCATTGCTTTCATATGCTTGATTGCACCATATTATATTTTGATTCAGGAAATAATATATGATACTCTTCATACAGGCAGTTTATAAATACCAATAAATAAATAAAATATGGAGGGGTTTTGTTGTAAGTTTGCTCACCTACCCACAGCTCTCTCTTACAAGGGCAGTTTATAAATGTTGATAAATTAATCATTACTGCGCTGATCATTGTTACTGTCATATTATGTTCAAGTTGTAGATATTTCCATACACTATCATAGATAATATTGAGAATAACAGGGGTCTCAAGTGCTCTTAACCAGAGGCTCGAGATACTTTTCACAGCCAAAGGTTATTTTAGTGAGCTATCATCGGTCCCGTGATTTTTTCTCTAGATCTATGAATTGTGCCAATATTAAACCCAATAATTTAATTATAAAATATATATCTCTCTAATTATAGTGATTTGCTATTTCGATTAATACATAACCGTATTCATTGTTATGTTATATTTTTCTTTTTCTCCAACTAAGATAGTCACAACTTGCCAGTTGGTGAATGTATGAAGTCCTTGAACATAGGAGGACTCGAGAATTTCCGTGCTAACAAAACGTAATGAGATAATGTTAGCAATTTCCTGAGGAAGCCCCGTAGTAAACTTGGGTGCGAAACGGAGATCTTCCGTAGGATAAATATCAACAGGACAAATACCAACAAAAGAAAAATATGGAAATAATAAAAGAAAAAAATCAACAAGAAAAATAAGAGCTAAGTAGTTTTTTGACTGACTATCTTAGTTGGAGAAAAAGAAAAATATAACATAACAATGAATACGGTTATGTATTAATCGAAATAGCAAATCACTATAATTAGAGAGATATATATTTTATAATTAAATTATTGGGTTTAATATTGGCACAATTCATAGATCTAGAGAAAAAATCACGGGACCGATGATAGCTCACTAAAATAACCTTTGGCTGTGAAAAGTATCTCGAGCCTCTGGTTAAGAGCACTTGAGACCCCTGTTATTCTCAATATTATCTATGATAGTGTATGGAAATTTGTGCGACAACGCTTATATATAAGAGGATAGTGTGATACACGATATTATTTAAGAGGCAAGTTGTAGATATGGCAAAATGCAAGTTGAAAAAAATCACTAAACCATCGTTTAAATGCTTGTCAAATGTGAAACGGACAAGAGGTCATGGACTAAAGCTGAGGGGCAGCAGGCTCAGGACAAATGTCAGGAAGTTCTGTTTCACACAGCGGGTGGTGGACGCTTGGAATGCTCTCCCGGAGGAGGTGGTGACGGAGACTACCATTCTGGGTTTCAAGCGTAAGTTGGATGTATACCTCCTTGCAAAACACATCGATGGATACGGGTGACCAGGGTCTCCATCTGGGAGCACCTGGCTTGGCCTCCGCGTGTGCGGGTCGCCGGAATAGATGGACCTAGGGTCTGATCCGGCGAAGGCGTTTCTTATGTTCTTATTTTTGGCTCCATAAGATGCACTTTTTCCCCAAAAAGTGGGTGGAAATGTCTGTGCATCTTATGGAGTGAATATAACAATTTTTTACCCGCCGCCCCCCCCCCCCATTATACCCTTGTAAATCCCTCCCATTGTATCTTTTTTAATCCCCCTTAAATCCTGGTGGTCCAGCGGTGTATTGGCAGGAGTGAGCTCCTGCCCCTCCCTCACTGGACGGCTGCCTCATTATCTCAGGGCCAGCGGCGCACAAGGCAGCAGCGAGCTTTTTGCGCTCCAGCTTGGGCCTGCTCCGCTCCCTGAATGGCTGTCGTCAGTTCTCGCCGATTATCAAAACGACTCGCCGTGGTCTTTTCCATGCTTTCTAGCAGCCTCTGATTGTACTATGCAATAAGGTCATTAATATTAAATCGGCAGTATAATGAGTTCATTAATATTAAAATGAGTTCTCTGGGTGATTCTCCAAAAGGAACACCACTCCATTTACATGAACTTGAGGCCAATATTAACCGGCAGGGTCTGAGCTGTCGTAGCCTTACGTTCCTGTCAGTGCCTGAGCGCTGATTGGCTCAGGCACTGACAGGAAAATAAAGCCGCTCAGACCCGCCACCATGAATGACCCTGATTCCTCCTAAATGAAACCCCAAAAAAAGCCTGGTTACCAGACATCCGGATTTTCCCGGACATGCCCTCTTTTTAGAGGATATGTCAGGCCATCCAGATGGCTTTTCAAAATCCGGCTTTGTCCAGGTTTTGAAAAGTTTCCACCTCAGAACCGCGTCAGGAGAGCATCTGCGCATGCACGGAAGCAATGCAGTGATGTCATGTGCATGTGCACACACCTATGACATCATTGTGTTGCATCAATACACGTGTAGATGCCTTCCCGAGGACAAGAACAGGTTGAGGGGAGCAGGGCTGGGGGGTGGGGTGAGGCTGAGTCAGAACAGAGCATAGCATGGGCGTAATTGGGTGGGGCTGGGACGGAACTGGGCAGGCCCGGGGTGGAGTTATGGGCCCAGATTTTATGGGAGTAAAATCTGGTAACTCTAGTCTAGTGGCCCCCCGGCCCTTGCCGCCCCCCACCAATGCCCCCCATCCCCATATGGAAGATCAGAGGGAGGGATGCCCACTCCCTCCTGCCAAAGGATCGGGGACCTCCACTACCAGCAAGCTCCCCTCCCTGACAACCCCACACCACACCAAGCCTAGTGATCTAATGGGCCATCCCACCTCCATCCCCCCCTGACCCCCTCATACTTTTTTTAGAAGACCAGCAGGAGGGATGCTCATTCTCTCCTGCCAGCAGGCTTGCCTTTAAAAATGGTGGGCTTTCCCCTTCCCGGTGCATCCTGGGATGCACTGGAAAGGGCCTAAGGCCCTGATTGCCCCAGGCACCTAAGACCCCTCCCATAAGCCAATTCAGTGGTGACCACCTTTCCCCCCTTTCTGCTACAGCTGGATATGGTATTTGTTCCCACTCACCGGCCCACATCCTGGCCACTCCCCCTCTCTCTAAACCTCCCCCTTCCCAAACATCATTGCCTTTGCAGACAGAAGGAGTGATGCATATTCGCTTCCTGCATTTGACCCTGCAGACTTCCCCCTGCCACACCCAGCCCTCACTGATGTCACTTCCTGTTTTCGCTCTGGTGAGATGTGGCAGAGGGAAGCCTGCAAGGTCAGTGCAAAGAGCAAATGCACGTCACTGCAGCCCAGGAACTGAGATACACCAGGGAGCGGGACAGTTGCTAAGCTGCGGGCAGAGAAGGGTGGCAGGAAATGCCTGATCCAGGGGCAGAAGGAGAGGGGGAAAGATACAGGATAAATTATGTGGATGGGGATATTTTGGGAAGGCACACCCAATATAACTGTGGGCCCACCCAAAATAACAGGTCTGGCTATACTACTGACCTGCCCATGTCCCTCCCATCATCATGCCTTCTTTGCTATTTTATAAATGGGCATGTAAGTGTGTGTGTGTTTTAACACAGATCTGCCATTTCTACCCTATTTCAGCGCCTTGCATCGGTTAGAATGCGTTTCTTCTCCAAAGTAGCACCAAATGTCTAGTGCCATATATAGACTTCCCCTGATTGTATAAGCAGCAGAGGATAGATATTGTTGTGGTTCCAGTTATCACAATTTCTAATTATTTTACAAATTAGACTAGACATACAGTAGGTGCAGTGGTAGCCAAGAGATTCATCTTACTGGAGACAGGATTTAATTCTAATTCTAGTATTATGTACAGTATATTGTTCATTATAATTTCTTACCTGTTCTTGTGAACAAATATTGCCCATGTATAATAATGTGTGAGGTTTATGGTGACTGGATGCTTATTTCTACCATTTCTATGATACCTACTGATTTCCGGGCTGAGTCGACAGGATTTCTCCCACTAGATCGAAGACTTGTACCGTGGAGCGTTGAATAATGCTTGTTGAATGGTCAACCCTATCCTTCTGTTCCACTGTCAGTGTGAAGAGGGTGCTACACCACAAAGAAAAGCAATGAGTTTCAAATCAGCAAACAACAGCTGCCATGATTTCACAATCAATGTATTACTACAGAGCAACTCTTAAGTAAAAAGCAGACATGATGCTGTTCTCGGCTAGAATAACTACCATTGCATCAATTCATCAACCAAACATAGGCTCAGGAAGTCAATAACTTCCTGTTTCTATATGAAAAGCATAGGAAGTGTGATTTCTACTTTTTGTTTTATTTATTAGGATTCATTACTGCCTTTTGAAGGCATTCATCCAAGACGGTGCACAGCAAGAACAATCTGGACATAGGCAAAAATATATCAATAAACACATTTAAATAACAATATGCATTACAGCTTGGAGGGGCATTTTTGAAAGAACGTCCAAGTGAGAATTGGAACATCCTACTCATAACATCCATCTCACAGCCAGTTTCAAAGAGGAAAAATATTGGGATTTCCTGTTTGAAAATAGGTGAGAAGGACGTTCTTGTGCTGAAAATATCCAAAATGAGACATCCAAAATATGAACAAGTTTCCAGTTTATTATCATATTTCTAAGCGATATACATAGGTAAATAATATAAAATCTGGGTTTTACATTTACATTTCAAAGACAAACATACATTGTCAGACAGTAGGTTAGAGGGCAGAAATACAATATTGGACAGGAAAGTGAGACGATGAGGGTAAGTAAATTAGGGGAGGAATTTCTGTCTGTGTAGTGATCGGGGGTGTAGAGTTGCAGAGATTATAGATCGAACACGTCTCTAAATAAGAAAGTTTTTAAGTTAGATTTGAAGCGGTCTAATGATGATTCTTCCTGTAAATAATTTGGCATGGAATTCCATAATTGCGGTGAATTTACCGAGAAAATCGATGAGCAAGTGGTATCGTCTATCATTTGACGCAGTAGATGTTGAGTGTTTGGAGAGATCTTGAATATATATGGAATCAGAAGTCTGTCTATAAATTTGGGGGTATGGAGAGAAAGTGTTTTGAATGCTAGGAGCATTATTATATATGCTATTCTGTGAGAGATTGGTAGCCAATGTGTATTATGTGTAGGTGTCTGGGTTCTTTTTGTGTTATTCCTTTGTATAGCACACAAATAAAAGAACAAGAGGACACTTGGAAAAGTTAAAAAGGGGACAGATTCAAAACGAATGCTAGGAAGTTCTTCTTTACCCAACGAGTGGTGGACACCTGGAATGCGCTTCCAGAGGGCGTAATAGGGCAGAGTACGGTACAGGGGTTTAAGAAAGGATTGGACAATTTCCTGCTGGAAAAGGGGATAGAGGGGTATAGATAGAGGATTACTGCACAGGTCCTGGACCTGTTGGGCCGCCACGTGAGCGGACTGCTGGGCATGATGGACCTCAGGTCTGACCCAGCAGAGGCATTGCTTATGTTC
The DNA here is from genome assembly GCF_902459505.1 of Geotrypetes seraphini. Lineage (NCBI taxonomy): Eukaryota > Metazoa > Chordata > Amphibia > Gymnophiona > Dermophiidae > Geotrypetes > Geotrypetes seraphini. The sequence goes on from NC_047101.1 coordinate 38,353,361, forward strand.
TTATGTTCTAGATGTATGCAGTGCTGTACATTACACAATTTAAGAGACAGTCCCTGCTCAGTAGCACTTTCAATCAAGACAAACTCCTTCAAATACCCAGTCATTTGTATTTCTCTAATTAATTCTCAGTCTGATTTCATGCTTTCCACTTTCCCACCTAATCCTTGTGTTCCCAGTCCCCCTATTCATCTTTGCATCTCCACTCCTATCTGTTTCTCAAGTCCCCAGAGTCAACTCCCAATGTTGACTACCAGAAGTAGAGGAGTAGCTCAAATTCTACTGCAATTCTTTGTGACATGGTGCAATTCATATAACTTACCATTCCTATGGGCTGTGTCACATTTGTCCCCATGGAACTCCTCACCTCAGTTCTGTAAAACAGGCCTTAAATCTCACTCTCACAGATACTTATTTAATTATAATCCCTGTCAAGGATTTATTTGAAATTTATCACTTCACAAAAACTAATTTTAAAGTAAAGATTTTCCACATTTAAAAAAAAATCCCTAGAATGTCTCATAAAATAGTTCCCTCATTAAATAGTTCCTAGTTTTAGGTATACTTCCAATTCTAATTTCTCAGAATCTTTCACAAAAATCGTTGTCTTCTTTACTCACATTTTGGGAATAAAACAATTTAATATCTGAAGAAATGAATGAACGTTCCCAAAACACATTCACCAGCTTATACTCAATTACTGTACTTTTAAATCATCTTTTTAGTTTTATCATATTTGGTTTTCCCTCAGACTCAAAGATGCCAAGGTACCCAGATCCAGGTTGGAGATGTTTTGCCAGTCCTGATTTGACATTGTGGGGTTTATATGTGCATGTGCAAGACTGGAGGGTTAGGACTTCGATGAGAAACCAGGGTGGCAAGGGGACCCCCTCTGGGGATTCAGACAGGTCTTGACCTGTTTGGGCCGCCGCGGGAGCGGACTGCTGGGCAGGATGGACCTGTGGTCTGACCCGGCGGAGGCACTGCTTATGTTCTTATGTTCTTATATGCCTAATCCTGCCCATTAAAATCAGTGCTACAAGTCTCATATTACACTAGGATGGGGTGATCAAAAATCTACAGCCTGGACCTGGATAACTTGACATCTCTGCAGGCTCAATCTCTCTCTCACAATTTTTACACTCTGTCCAAACCGTCAGCAGCTCGTCTGTGAAGTCACGGAGTGTCTGCAGTCTGTGCTTTCTAGCCCTCGGGGACATCTATAGGCAGAGTGGGCAGGCAGCCATGAGGTGCGCTCGGCTCAGGCACCGAACGCAGACTTCATGGGCATTTACCGAGCTCATCTTTATTTTGCACATTGGGCAAGGTTTGAAGCCAGGTTTAGTGGAGCCCTTCTTTTGTTCTTCCATTCTCATTCTAGTATCGGTTCTTGAAGGAGAGCAGGAACTGTCCGCTGGGCAGCGGATAGTAAAAACTGAGGCCATGAGGCTGCAGCATGGGAATATATAGGGGAGGGGGCTAGAACAATGCTCAGCGGGGGCTCCAAAGCCTTCCTCTAAGCTCTGGGAGAGCAAATCCGCTTTCAGGGAAGTCAGATGACATCACCAAGGGTGGCTAACTCATCCTGCTTGTCCATGGAGGACTTTCACCTCAGCACTGCACAAAAAGCAGGTCCCTGAGGAGACTTTTGTGCACCCAACCAGCTTCATGCACTAGGATTCTATAGAAGACCCATGTATACAAAAAGCCAGCCTAGTATCCAAGTGGCCCAAAACTCATTAAATAATTAACTAAATACTGTTTCTATTTGCATTTAAAAACAATATATCAGGTCAAATTTTTAGCACTCCATATTACCCATAAGGGTGTGTAAAATTCCTCAGCATTTAGCACATCAAAACTGCACCACTAAATCAAAGCACATCTCTAAACTTTTATTTTTAATATTTCCACAGCTTTAGAAGTAAACAATTTTAAATCCTCTTGATATGTCAGTTCCAGTCTCCTTTTGCCTTACTGGGCATGTAGAATTATTTTCTGCTGTTTTGAGGCTTCTTAGGGCTTCCTCCAACCTCCCTTGAGCTCTCCAGAATCCTCCACGGCAATCAACCATTTGATCATGCATGTATGATTGCTAGATCATGCCATTTTCATTACACTCATGACACTTCAAAGCCGCTAGAGCCTAGGCATCCTCCTACCCCATTAGCCATTTAATTAAATTCATTTTGGCCCCCTTTTATCAAGCTGCGTTAGGGTTTTTTATTGCCAGCTACTGCGGTAAAAGCTCTGATGCTCATAGAATTCCTATGAATATCGCATTTTCTACTATGGAATTGTGTTTTTCATACAATGTGTTTCTGTAGTTTTGGAATTCATGACAAGGTATATGTAGGGTTACAGCTCTGAACTCTCTAAATTCTTAGATGGCATTGAGAAGACCCCTGCTGGAAACCTGGTGCCTTTTCTTGTCTTCAGGCTGAATAATCCTCTCAGCCACCAGCAGGTGGTGAGCAAAGACCAAATGCAGGAGCTGATGATTCAGACCTAAATATCAAATAAATGTCTAGTGTTTCTGTCATTTCTCCTTTCCTTTTTGGACTAACCTTTTGTCCCATTATGCACTCGGATAAGGACCAATCCAGAGAGCTGGGCTGCTGCCTATTAATTTCTAAAGCACCTTCGATTGTGATTGTACTTAACATTTTCCAACAAAATTTCTTTTTGAAAAGACAAGAATGTTTGATCTAGATGGCTCTCATTTAACTCTGATTTCTTCTTTGCTGCTTAAGGAGAGTCTTTCATTTGATTTTCTTAATGAAGAAAAATATTAGTGAAAGCAATATCTTTCCTAAAAGGAAGGAGACTGGGTCTCACTGTCTTACCCAGGCTGCACTGCACCATCTATTCACAGGTGCAATCCCACTACTGCTGAGTATGGGGGCTTTGACCTGCTCTGTTTCCAGCCTGGGCCGGTTCACCCCTCATTACACAACCTGGGGCTCCTGGGCTCCCCCAGAAACCCCATGTTGATACCCAGCTTAGTGTGGACACCTGCTCAGCATAGCTTGATACGATGCAGAAACCCCCAAGCTCAAGCAATCCACCAGCCTCAGCCTCCCCAGATGCAGGGATTACAGGCCCACGCCACAGAGCCCAGCTACTTTGCTTAGGATCTCACTGGGCTAAAACTCTTATCTGGGTGTGACATCACTGCACAGCTGATTCCTCAGACTGTGCTGCAAATACACATCACTACCTACCTCAAGACTTCCAGCCCTTTGTTCTTCCAAGGGACAGACAGGAAAAGAGCAACAAATGACGCTCACTGTTCTGGGATTTTAGATTGAAAGGATTGTTTTCAACACCATTAGGTCCAGATGCATGAAGCTCTGGCAACCTGTTAAAAAACCTGTGTTGTTGTTTTACTGGGCAGTGCTCAGCACAAATAGCATGCAAGATAGATGCACATTATTTGTGCTGAGCAGCCCAGTAAAAAGGAGAAGGAACTATGAAAAGCAGAACCTCTGCCCATTATCAAACCCTACAGCCTTTGGCTATCAACGCAAGTGCACTAACCACTCACACACGGTACAAAGCTGTGCTTGAATTCTGATAAGCAGCAGCAGCAAAAAAAACCCCCACAAAAACCCCAAAACAGAGCGCTTTTAAGGGGTTTGCTTCTTTATCAAAGCTTAAGCACAGAAGGTTCTACTCCTGCCTCAGCTGTGGGTTTGATCCTGCGCAAAAGCTTTAGAGCTAAGTGCACTAAATAGGATCAGTAAGACCATGGGCTCCTTTTACAAAGCCGCGATAGAGCCTTAACATGCATAAGAACATAAGAAATGCCTGCACCGGATCAGACCTGGGGTCCATCTAGTCCGGCGAACCGCACACGCGGAGGCTCAGCCAGGCACACCCTGGCGAATACACTGGTCACTCGTATCCCTCAATGTCTTCTGCAAGAAGATGTGCGTCCAATTTTCCCTTAAATCCTAGAATGGTGGTTTCCTCCACCAGCTCTTTCGGGAGAGAGTTCCAGGCGTTCCCCACTCGCTGTGTGAAGCAGAACTTTCTGACGTTTGTCCTGGCCGTGTCCCCTCTCAGCTTCAGGCCATGACAAGTTTCAAGTTTCAAGTTTTATTTAAATTTGATGGTTCGCTTAATATTTCTAAGCAAATTACATAAAATGTACAATTGGAGTAAAACATTAAAAATATTAATAAAATTTCTACAATAAATAACACAGGGCAATTTCAGACTGACAATACTGACAGATACTACAAAACTGGAATAAGGTGGAGAAAACGTGAGGGAAAAAGTTACAAAATTTTGATTCCTAGTGCGGAGAAAATGAGGGTTGGAGGGGGGAGGTTAAGAACATTAGGATTTGGGTACAAAAATTCTGGAATTAAAATTTACATGGAAGGATAAGAATTTAGAGGTTAAATGCAGCTTTAAAGAGGAATGTTTTTAAATTATTTTTAAATGAGCTAAGATCTTTAGTATTTCTAATATACAAAGGAAGGATATTCCAAACAAGCGGTGCCTTAACTGAAAAGATGTCGTGGCGTCTCGTTCCTATTGTTTTTAATGAGGGGACCATTAATAGATTTTGTGTATTAGATCGGAGAAAACGATTTGAGGTTTGTGGAATTAGAAGGCGATCAATGAACTGTGGTTCATTGGTAGTTGTTGTTTTAAATACTAATAGAGCTATTTTGTATGTTATTCTTTGGTTAATAGGTAGCCTCTGGTCCTTTGGTAGCCTTTGGTTAATAGGTAGCCTCTGGTCCTTTGGTAGCCTTTGGTTAATAGGTAGGACCTCTGGTCCGAGACTGAGTTACATTTGCCAATGTGAATAATGCTGTTTCTTGCTCACCATCCTTTCCCTCGGCTGGTGAGTGAGCTTGCTCCATTATGTCGATCCCTTTTAACAATTTAAAAGTCTCTATCAGATCCCCTCTCAGTCTTCTCTTCTCAAGGGTGAATAGTCCCAGTTTTCTGAGGCGATCTTTATCACGCAGAATAATGCGTGCTACATTGCTGCGCACGCTAGCTGCTACCGTCTCCTTTTGAGCAGGCGGTATATTTTCGGCCGCACGCATTAAAATCGCTAGCACCCCTTTGTAAAAGGAGCCCCATGTGTGTCCAACCAAAATTTGCTTGCAAATGATTCGCGTGGAGGTTCGTCATAACCCCCGTCTCTCCCATCCAATTGATCACTGTGAGAGCAACTCACACATGTGCAGAACTAGCAGGGGAACCCAAACAGCTGAGAGGAAGGGAAAGCCTCCTGCCACTCAGCTTTATGCGCTATGATTCTATAGAAGACAACATCTGGAATACTGCGTCCAATACTGGTCACCATACCTCAAGAAGGACATGGCAATACTAGAGAGGGTCCAGAGGAGAGCAACGAGGATGATAAAGGGTATGGAGAACCTTTCATATGCCGAACGGTTAGACAGGCTGGGGCTCTTTACCCTGGAGAAGCGGAGACTGAGAGGGGACATGATAGAGACTTATAAAATCATGAAAGGCGTAGAGAAGGTGGAGAGGGGCAGATTCTTTAGACTAGCAGGGACAACTAAAACAAGAGGTCATTCAGAAAAATTGAGAGGAGACAGATTCATAACGAATACAAGGAAGTTCTTCTTCACTCAGAGGGTGGTGGACACCTGGAACGCGCTTCCCGGAGAGGTGATAAGACAGAGTATAATTCTGGGGTTCAAAAAGGGACTGGATGACTTCCTGGAAGCGAAGGGGATAACAGGGTACAGATAGAGGTTTACCTTACAGGACATTGAGCGAATAGGGTATGGACATTTTAGGTTAGGTAGGGAAAACTTTCAGGTCATGGACATGGGGGGCCGCCACGGGAGCGGACTGCCGGGCACGATGGACCCCTGGTCTGACCCGGCAGAGGCAATGCTTATGTATACAAAAATCCAGCCTAGTGATCAAAAGCTCATTAAATGATTAACTAAATACTGTTTCTATTTGCATTTAAGCACAATATATCAGGTCAAAAGCAGGCTCTTATCTGAATTATATAAACATCCAAATCTGCAGCACTCCATATTACCCAAAAAGGGTGTGTAATGCTCTTCAGCATTTCATTCATCACCTCAGAACTGCACCACTAATTCATAGCACTTCTCTAAACTTTTCTTTTTAACATTTCCACAGCTTTAGAAGTAAACAATTTTAAATCCTCTTGATGTGTCAGTTCCAGTCTCCTTTTGCCTTACTGGGCATGTAGAATTATTTTCTGCTGTTTTGAGGCTTCTTAGGGCTTCCTCCAACCTCCCTTGAGCTCTCCAGAATCCTCCGAGGCAATCAACCATTTGATCATGCATGTATAATTGCTAGATCATGCCATTTTCAGCACATTCATGACACTTCAAAGCCGCTAGAGCCTAGGCATCCTCCTACCCCATTAGCCATTTAATTAAATTCATTTTGGCCCCCTTTTATCAAGCTGCGTTAGGGTTTTTTATTGCCAGCTACTGCGGTAAAAGCTCGGATGCTCATAGAATTCCTATGAATATCGCATTTTCTACTATGGAATTGTGTTTTTCATACAATGTGTTTCTGTAGTTTTGGAATTCATGACAAGGTATATGTAGGGTTACAGCTCTGAACTCTCTAAATTCTTAGATGGCATTGAGAGGACCCCTGCTGGAAACCTGGTGCCTTTTCTTGTCTTCAGGCTGAACAATCCTCTCAGCCACCAGCAGGTGGTGAGCAAAGACCAAATGCAGGAGCTGATGATTCAGACCTAAATATCAAATAAATGTCTAGTGTTTCTGTCATTTCTCCTTTCCTTTTTGGACTAACCTTTGGTCCCATTATGCACTCGGATAAGGACCAATCCAGAGAGCTGGGCTGCTGCCTATTAATTTCTAAAGCACCTTCGATTGTGATTGTACTTAACATTTTCCAACAAAATTTCTTTTTGAAAAGACAAGAATGTTTGATCTAGATGGCTCTCATTTAACTCTGATTTCTTCTTTGCTGCTTAAGGAGAGTCTTTCATTTGATTTTCTTAATGAAGAAAAATATTAGTGAAAGCAATATCTTTCCTAAAAGGAAGGAGACTGGGTCTCACTGTCTTACCCAGGCTGCACTGCACCATCTATTCACAGGTGCAATCCCACTACTGCTGAGTATGGGGGCTTTGACCTGCTCTGTTTCCAGCCTGGGCCGGTTCACCCCTCATTACACAACCTGGGGCTCCTGGGCTCCCCCAGAAACCCCATGTTGATACCCAGCTTAGTGTGGACACCTGCTCAGCATAGCTTGATACGATGCAGAAACCCCCAAGCTCAAGCAATCCACCAGCCTCAGCCTCCCCAGATGCAGGGATTACAGGCCCACGCCACAGAGCCCAGCTACTTTGCTTAGGATCTCACTGGGCTAAAACTCTTATCTGGGTGTGACATCACTGCACAGCTGATTCCTCAGACTGTGCTGCAAATACACATCACTACCTACCTCAAGACTTCCAGCCCTTTGTTCTTCCAAGGGACAGACAGGAAAAGAGCAACAAATGACGCTCACTGTTCTGGGATTTTAGATTGAAAGGATTGTTTTCAACACCATTAGGTCCAGATGCATGAAGCTCTGGCAACCTGTTAAAAAACCTGTGTTGTTGTTTTACTGGGCAGTGCTCAGCACAAATAGCATGCAAGATAGATGCACATTATTTGTGCTGAGCAGCCCAGTAAAAAGGAGAAGGAACTATGAAAAGCAGAACCTCTGCCCATTATCAAACCCTACAGCCTTTGGCTATCAACGCAAGTGCACTAACCACTCACACACGGTACAAAGCTGTGCTTGAATTCTGATAAGCAGCAGCAGCAAAAAAAACCCCCACAAAAACCCCAAAACAGAGCGCTTTTAAGGGGTTTGCTTCTTTATCAAAGCTTAAGCACAGAAGGTTCTACTCCTGCCTCAGCTGTGGGTTTGATCCTGCGCAAAAGCTTTAGAGCTAAGTGCACTAAATAGGATCAGTAAGACCATGGGCTCCTTTTACAAAGCCGCGATAGAGCCTTAACATGCATAAGAACATAAGAAATGCCTGCACCGGATCAGACCTGGGGTCCATCTAGTCCGGCGAACCGCACACGCGGAGGCTCAGCCAGGCACACCCTGGCGAATACACTGGTCACTCGTATCCCTCAATGTCTTCTGCAAGAAGATGTGCGTCCAATTTTCCCTTAAATCCTAGAATGGTGGTTTCCTCCACCAGCTCTTTCGGGAGAGAGTTCCAGGCGTTCCCCACTCGCTGTGTGAAGCAGAACTTTCTGACGTTTGTCCTGGCCGTGTCCCCTCTCAGCTTCAGGCCATGACAAGTTTCAAGTTTCAAGTTTTATTTAAATTTGATGGTTCGCTTAATATTTCTAAGCAAATTACATAAAATGTACAATTGGAGTAAAACATTAAAAATATTAATAAAATTTCTACAATAAATAACACAGGGCAATTTCAGACTGACAATACTGACAGATACTACAAAACTGGAATAAGGTGGAGAAAACGTGAGGGAAAAAGTTACAAAATTTTGATTCCTAGTGCGGAGAAAATGAGGGTTGGAGGGGGGAGGTTAAGAACATTAGGATTTGGGTACAAAAATTCTGGAATTAAAATTTACATGGAAGGATAAGAATTTAGAGGTTAAATGCAGCTTTAAAGAGGAATGTTTTTAAATTATTTTTAAATGAGCTAAGATCTTTAGTATTTCTAATATACAAAGGAAGGATATTCCAAACAAGCGGTGCCTTAACTGAAAAGATGTCGTGGCGTCTCGTTCCTATTGTTTTTAATGAGGGGACCATTAATAGATTTTGTGTATTAGATCGGAGAAAACGATTTGAGGTTTGTGGAATTAGAAGGCGATCAATGAACTGTGGTTCATTGGTAGTTGTTGTTTTAAATACTAATAGAGCTATTTTGTATGTTATTCTTTGGTTAATAGGTAGCCTCTGGTCCTTTGGTAGCCTTTGGTTAATAGGTAGGACCTCTGGTCCGAGACTGAGTTACATTTGCCAATGTGAATAATGCTGTTTCTTGCTCACCATCCTTTCCCTCGGCTGGTGAGTGAGCTTGCTCCATTATGTCGATCCCTTTTAACAATTTAAAAGTCTCTATCAGATCCCCTCTCAGTCTTCTCTTCTCAAGGGTGAATAGTCCCAGTTTTCTGAGGCGATCTTTATCACGCAGAATAATGCGTGCTACATTGCTGCGCACGCTAGCTGCTACCGTCTCCTTTTGAGCAGGCGGTATATTTTCGGCCGCACGCATTAAAATCGCTAGCACCCCTTTGTAAAAGGAGCCCCATGTGTGTCCAACCAAAATTTGCTTGCAAATGATTCGCGTGGAGGTTCGTCATAACCCCCGTCTCTCCCATCCAATTGATCACTGTGAGAGCAACTCACACATGTGCAGAACTAGCAGGGGAACCCAAACAGCTGAGAGGAAGGGAAAGCCTCCTGCCACTCAGCTTTATGCGCTATGATTCTATAGAAGACAACATCTGGAATACTGCGTCCAATACTGGTCACCATACCTCAAGAAGGACATGGCAATACTAGAGAGGGTCCAGAGGAGAGCAACGAGGATGATAAAGGGTAAGGAGAACCTTTCATATGCCGAACGGTTAGACAGGCTGGGGCTCTTTACCCTGGAGAAGCGGAGACTGAGAGGGGACATGATAGAGACTTATAAAATCATGAAAGGCGTAGAGAAGGTGGAGAGGGGCAGATTCTTTAGACTAGCAGGGACAACTAAAACAAGAGGTCATTCAGAAAAATTGAGAGGAGACAGATTCATAACGAATACAAGGAAGTTCTTCTTCACTCAGAGGGTGGTGGACACCTGGAACGCGCTTCCCGGAGAGGTGATAAGACAGAGTATAATTCTGGGGTTCAAAAAGGGACTGGATGACTTCCTGGAAGCGAAGGGGATAACAGGGTACAGATAGAGGTTTACCTTACAGGACATTGAGCGAATAGGGTATGGACATTTTAGGTTAGGTAGGGAAAACTTTCAGGTCATGGACATGGGGGGCCGCCACGGGAGCGGACTGCCGGGCACGATGGACCCCTGGTCTGACCCGGCAGAGGCAATGCTTATGTATACAAAAATCCAGCCTAGTGATCAAAAGCTCATTAAATGATTAACTAAATACTGTTTCTATTTGCATTTAAGCACAATATATCAGGTCAAAAGCAGGCTCTTATCTGAATTATATAAACATCCAAATCTGCAGCACTCCATATTACCCAAAAAGGGTGTGTAATGCTCTTCAGCATTTCATTCATCACCTCAGAACTGCACCACTAATTCATAGCACTTCTCTAAACTTTTCTTTTTAACATTTCCACAGCTTTAGAAGTAAACAATTTTAAATCCTCTTGATGTGTCAGTTCCAGTCTCCTTTTGCCTTACTGGGCATGTAGAATTATTTTCTGCTGTTTTGAGGCTTCTTAGGGTTTCCTCCAACCTCCCTTGAGCTCTCCAGAATCCTCCGAGGCAATCAACCATTTGATCATGCATGTATAATTGCTAGATCATGCCATTTTCAGCACATTCATGACACTTCAAAGCCGCTAGAGCCTAGGCATCCTCCTACCCCATTAGCCATTTAATTAAATTCATTTTGGCCCCCTTTTATCAAGCTGCGTTAGGGTTTTTTATTGCCAGCTACTGCGGTAAAAGCTCGGATGCTCATAGAATTCCTATGAATATCGCATTTTCTACAATGGAATTGTGTTTTTCATACAATGTGTTTCTGTAGTTTTGGAATTCATGACAAGGTATATGTAGGGTTATAGCTCTGAACTCTCTAAATTCTTAGATGGCATTGAGAAGACCCCTGCTGGAAACCTGGTGCCTTTTCTTGTCTTCAGGCTGAATAATCCTCTCAGCCACCAGCAGGTGGTGAGCAAAGACCAAATGCAGGAGCTGATGATTCAGACCTAAATATCAAATAAATGTCTAGTGTTTCTGTCATTTCTCCTTTCCTTTTTGGACTAACCTTTTGTCCCATTATGCACTCGGATAAGGACCAATCCAGAGAGCTGGGCTGCTGCCTATTAATTTCTAAAGCACCTTTGATTGTGATTGTACTTAACATTTTCCAACAAAATTTCTTTTTGAAAAGACAAGAATGTTTGATCTAGATGGCTCTCATTCAACTCTGATTTCTTCTTTGAAGCTCAAGGAGAGTCTTTCATTTGATTTTCTTAATGAAGAAAAATAATAGTGAAAGCAATGTCTTTCCTAAAAGGAAGGAGGCTGGGTCTCACTGTTTTACCCAGGCTTCACTGCACCATCTATTCACAGGTGCAATCCCACTACTGCTGAGTATGGGGGCTTTGACCTGCTCTGTTTCCAGCCTGGGCCGGTTCACCCCTCATTACACAACCTGGGGCTCCTAGGCTCCCCCAGAAACCCCATGTTGATACCCAGCTTAGTGTGGACACCTGCTCAGCATAGCTTGATACAATGCAGAATCTCCCAAGCTCAAGCAATCCACCAGCCTCTGCCTCCCCAGATGCAGGGATTACAGGCCCACGCCACAGAGCCCAGCTACTTTGCTTAGGATCTCACTGGGCTAAAACTCTTATCTGGGTGTGACATCACTGCACAGCTGATTCCTCAGACTGTGCTGCAAATACACATCACTACCTACCTCAAGACTTCCAGCCCTTTGTTCTTCCAAGGGACAGACAAGAAAACAGCAACAAATAACGCTCACTGTTCTGGGATTTTAGATTGAAAGGATTGTTTTCAAGACCATTAGGTCCAGATGCATGAAGCTCTGGCAACCTGTTAAAAAACCTACGTTGATGTTGTTTTACTGGGCAGTGCTTAGCACAAATAGCATGCAAGATAGATGCACATTATTTCTGCTGAGCAGTCCAGTAAAAGGGGAAGAATTGTGCAAAGCAGCACATCTCCCTGGTATCAAACCCACAGCCTTTAGCTGGCAAGCAAGTGCTCTAACCCTTCAAATACTCTCCACGCTGCAGAGTCGCTTGTGCTTGAGCTCTGATAAGAAGGAGCAGGAGCAGCAAAAAATAAAAATAAGAGTCTGGAAGAGCTTTTCTTTGCTTGTTCACCAAACCTCAAGCAGAGGAGACATGGTTACAGCTCCTGACTCTGTAGCCTCAGGCTGTGGGTTTGATCCTGAGCAATAGCTTTAGAGTGTTTTCAACAAACACATCTACAGTACAGCCAGTTCCTTGGTTAAGAACAAACTATTTTTTAAAAGCTGCTCTTAAGTCAGATTTGTATCTAACTGTGAACTTGTAGAGTATAAGATTCTTGCTGTTTACCTCTGCTCCCAGGTGATAAAAGGGTCAACTATCCCTACCATTGTTCCCTCTCTAAGCTATAGCATGCAGAACCACACACTATGGGCTCCTTTTACTAAGCCACGTTAGGGCCTTAGCGCGCTACATTGTCCCTCGCGCTAGACCTTAACGCCAACATTGAGCTGCGGTTAGTTCTAGAAGCGTAGCGCGCGGTAATTTCCTGCGTGCGCTGAAAACGCTAGCGCACCTTAGTAAAAGGAGCCCTATGCTTAATGTGGTCATGTGTCATTCCTGAATCTGCAACAGGAGAAGTGTAGGAGTCTATACCACTGGAAATACTGCTCGGTGAAATCAAATGAAGTTGAAACCGCATTCTTAAGTACATATCATACTTACGGTGGGCATCTATAACTCAAGGACTGCCTGTATTATTTAGGTGTATGTCCCATGCCTAACAACTGCATTCTGCCCATAGGTGTGGGACAGACGGTTCATAGACAACCCCACGAAAGACAAAGGCGCGCGCCAACAACTGAGCGCAAGACGGAGGCGCGCGCCGAAGAAAATTACAGTTTTTAGGGGCTCCGACGGGGTGTTTTGTTTGGGAGCCCCCCCCCCAGTTTACTTAATAGAGATCGCGCCGGCGTTATGGGGGGTTTGGGGGGTTGTAACCCTCCACATTTTACTGTAAACTTCACTTTTTCCCTAAAAACAGGGAAAAAGTGAAGTTTTCAGTAAAATGTGGGGGGTTACAACCCCCCAAACCCCCCACAATGCCCCCACAACGCGGCGCGATCTCTATTAAGTAAAGTGAGGGGGTTCCCCCCCCACGCCCCCCGTCGGAGCCCTAAAAACAGTAATTTTCTGTGGCGCGCGCCTCCGCACTGCGCTCAATTGTCTGCACGCGTCTTTGTCCCGGCGTGCTTTTGACCTGACACCAGGACAGACACACAAACAGCTACCAGCAGCTCCAGAGTTACCTCCCATAACATCACAAGGAGTGCTCATTTAAATATTAATGAGTTCCTAGCATTGGAGACTGAGCTGCCGTGCATGGGAAAATGTGTGCATCGAGGACCTATGTCTTTGTAAATCTTTCTAAATAAATCATTTACATATCTCTTTGCCTAGGTAAAAAGGCTAATCCAGACCTCGTTTTGCCCCATTGCATGCATGGAGATGTAGTTCTGAAGTACTTAAGGAAAATTCATCAACGGGCACTACCGGTGGCCGAACAGGTTGAAAAGGTGATGGTGAAAGCTAGAAGGATGCTAGGGTGCAAAGGGAGAGGTATGACCAATAGGGAAAGGAGGTATTGATGCCTCTGTATAAGACTCTGGTGAGACGTCATTTACAATATTGTGTATAAATCTTGAGGCTGCACCTTCAGAAAGATATAAAAGGGATGGAGTCGGTCTAGAGGAAGGCTACTAAAACGGTGTGTGGTCTTCATCATAAGGTGTATGGGGACAGACTTAAAGATCTCAATATGTATACTTTAGATCAGTGGTCTCAAACTCAAATCCTTTGCAGGGCCACATTTTGGATTTGTTGGTACTTGGAGGGCCTCAGAAAAAATAGTTAATGTCTTATTAAAGAAATGACACTTTTGCATGAGGTATAACTCTTTCTAGTTTATAAATCTTTCCTTTTGGCTAAGTCTTAATAATAATATTGTAATTTATAGCTAAAGAGACATACGATCAAGAAATTGTTTTATTTTACTTTTGTGATTATGATAAACATACTGAGGGCCTCAAAATAGGACCTGGCGGGCCGCATGTGGCCCCCGGGCCGCGACTTTGAGACCACTGCTTTAGAGGAAAGGGGAGATATGATAGAGATGTTTCAATACCTATGTGGTGTAAATGCGCATGAGTTAAGATGTGATAGGCTCAGGAGTAATCTAAGGAAATACTTTTTTTTACAGAAAGGGTGGTAGATGCATGGAACAGTCTCCCGGAAGAGGTGTCTGATTTCAAGAAGGGGGAGAGTGTGGCGCAGTGGTTAAAGTTACAGCCTCCACACCTTGGGGTTGTGGGTTCAAACCTACACTGCTCCTGGTGACTCTGAGCAAATCATTTAATCCCCACATTGTCCCAAGTACATAAGATAGATTGTGAGCCCACCAGAACAAACAGAGAAAAATGCTTGAGTACATGCATAAACTCATGGGAGAACAGTATAGAAAATAAAATAAATAAAAGAAAGCATGGGTTAGGCACATGGGATCTCTTAGAGAGAGGAAGAGATAATGGTTACTGTGGAAGGGCCATTTGGCCTTTATCTGCCATCATGTTCCTATTTTAAAGCACCTAAGAGAAAAATAACATGATTCATATATTAAAGATAAAACCAAAAAGAAGATGAGAAGGAAGAAGGAGCCCCAGAGAGAGGTAGAGAACCAGGCAAAGTTAAGCAGAGTGGGTACATTGAGTGAAAAATATAGAATAGTAAATCTAGGATAAGCAGCATAAAATCTGTTTTACTGTTTAGGACCTGAATTGGCCACTTTTGGAAACAGGATATCAGGCTTGATGGATCTTCAGTCTGTTCCAGTATGACAACTCTTATATTCTCAGATTCCATAGATGGAACAGAAATTCTCAAAGCGGGGGACTGGCCCCTATAGAGTCTTTCACCAAATCTATCTGCACCAACGTCTGAGGTCACAGGAAATGAACAGTTTTGAAATGAGGAAGGATTTGAAATCGGAGTCACATTCAGCACAAGCAGGTTCTCTGAAGAAGCCATCGGGCGAAACGCGTTAGAACCTTGCCGGATTACGCTGTATGGACATTTAAGCTAAGTCGCTATCTTTGCACTTGGTTGTTCTTGTTAGAACCAAAATTAAGATATAGAAATAATTAGCAAAAAAGAAAAAAGAACATAAGAACATAAGCAATGCCTCCACTGAGTCAGACCTGAGGTCCATTGCACCCAGCAGCCCACTCACGCGGCGGCCCAACAGGTCCAGGACCTGTGCAGTAATCCTCTATCTATACCCCTCTATCCCCTTTTCCAACAGGAAATTGTCCAATCCTTTCTTAAACCCCAGTACCGTACTCTGCCCTATTATGCTCTCTTGAAGCGCATTGGCTAAGGCTTTTAACATTAGCATCTCCTCTTCCTATAGGCTAAGGCTCTTTGCACCTGCATTGTGATGTCATAGAGCTTTATGGTTATAGAAACCTAGAAACATGATGGCAGATAAAGGCCAAATGGTCCATCCGCAGCATCCACTATCTCATCCTCTCCCATAAGAACATAAGCAATGCCTCCGCTGGGTCAGACCCGAGATCCATCGTGCCAGCAGTCCGCTCACGCGGCAACCCAACAGGTCCAGGACCTGTGCAGTAATCCTCTATCTATACCCCTCTATCCTTTCTTAAACCCCAGTACCGTACTCTACCCTATTACGTCCTCTGGAAGCACATTCCAGGTGTCCACCACACGTTGGGTAAAGAAGAACTTCCTAGCATTTGTTTTGAATCTGTCTCCTATCAACTTTCTTGGTCCTTTACACAATTATATCACAACAGACTACATTTTAATCACCTTTCTACCTCAGAAGTTGGTGCAGTGATAGATTTGGTGAAAGACTCTACAGGGGCCAGTCCCCTGCTTTGAGAATTTCCGTTCCATCTATGGAATCTGAGCACCATCTTGGTCTAAAGGCATTAAAATATATTTTGTTCCATTTTTTTGTTTTTGTTTGATTTCAATTACTTTTTGGGACGTTATTTGTGCACTCTTACCCAGTTGTTGTATTGGAACTCTTATATTCTTACATAAAATGAGTTGCAGTTTTGCAACTGGATCTTTTTTTGTGACGCTCTTGAAATAAGTGGGGGTAGTTCATATTTTTTTCCAAAGGTAGATTTGAAGCAGGATTTTGATTCTTTTTATTGTTTGTTTCAAATGTAAGCTTCAGAATGGTTGATCTTTGCATATCAGGCAGATTTCTTTTATCTGAGTTTTCAACATGCATTGAATTTTGTTATCTTGCACAGCATTATGCTAATGATAAATAAACCCCCCTTTTGCTAAACCACGATAGCGGTTATTAGTGCAGGGAGCCCGCTGAATGCTCCAGGCTGCTCCCGACGCTCATAGGGCTTGATTCACGAACCGGGCCTGATCCGTGCCCGATCTGGGCAGGTCCGATGAATTCTACGAACTCTAACATGTAGATGGGGGTTGAGAAGGGAGGAGAGAGAGAGAGTCCTGTACAGGTGACAGGTGAAGAGCCTCCCCTGAAATCCCCTAACATATTAGGCCATAAACACAAGTAAAGGCCTAAGATGGCTGAGAATGCTCTGACTAAAACTGTCAAGCCTTTGCACGATCTATGCTTGCTGAAATCAGCAGCTAAGCGAAACTTATGCTACAAACGAGCGAGTGAAACGGAACTTATTCTTTTACATGGCAACTGGTGTCACATCTGCAGTAATACCAGGGAAGTGAATCTAAGAAGGATGAGAACATGTCTTGATCAAGAATATAAAAGTACATTATTTTACAAGAATACCTTGTGACAAACAGGCTTTTACTGGCCGATGGCTTGAAATTGCTGACATGATAATTAAAACGGCATATGCGGGAAAAGATAGATTTTCTGGTAAACAGGACATGTGTATGGTATGACACAGATAGTATGAACCAATTAATAAACTGATAAATGTAATGACGTTTGTAAGTGACCAATAAAAACGAACAATATGATATGTGCCAACGTGGCCTCAAGCTGTCAAGAATTGTATAAGAGACAGCCTTTGTGATTGTGAAAACAGGACAGTCATCCAGGTATACTCAAGCGCTTGAGGCATACTGTCTGTCAGCTCCATATGCTGTAAAGATTTCTTCTTCTAACCTGTTATTGATTGTTAATAAAATAAATATATATTAATTATAACAGCATATTGAGTTTCCATGAAGCCAGTGGTATTGAAAGGCCGTAAACAGGCGGCTTTTCAGGGCGATAGGAGGAATGCCCCCATCTGCCTGCCTGCATTGCTCTATAGCGATTCCAGCGTATGCGCAGACCATCTGTAGATGGTCTGCACATGCGCTGGACCTCCAGGCCCGGCAGAGATTTTTTTTTTCTTCTTTTTTTTAACTTTGGAGCCCGTGGTTTTAACCCACTTAAGCCCATGGGTTAAAACCATGGGCTTGCACTGCGGGGAAGGGTGGGAGAGTCGGGGCAGAAAGGCATTCGGGGCAGCAGGAGATCGGGGCTGACAGGGCAGAGAGCAGGGCGGCAGAAGGCAGGGCAGTTGGAAAGGGCTTGAGCGACTGGTCCTCAGCAGTCGCTTGTTTGTGATCGGCCAGCCCAGTCGGTGTTGCAGGGTTTTGGTTAGTGGATCGCGTCCCTGCCTACTTTGCATGCCCTCATTTGCATGCGCGGATCGGAGGATGGTCGGCAGAGAGGTTAGTGAATAGTGCAGGAGGGAAACTCACCTTTTTAAAGATGTTTTTAATACTCATTATTAAAAATTTTTTAGTTTTTTAATCTTTTACTTATCCCTGTTCCCTTATGTTTTTTCCCCGTATTTGTTTTTCTATATATAACAGATGTAATCTTTCCCCCTTTTTTCCTCCCAATTCAAGTTTGTCTTGTCTTAAAATTGTCGTTATTGAGTTTTAATTTGTATCTTTATATTTTATTCTTTTACTTATGTACATCGCTTTGTAAACAGATTCAGCGATAAATCAAATATTAATAAACCTTGAACCTTGGTCGCAAAGGGGTCGCAAACCGATCGGCACACAATCGGTTTGCTTGGTGAATCTAGCCCAAAGAGCTCCTATGAGCGTCAGGAGCAACGCGGAGCATTCAGCGCGGCTCCCTGCGCTAACAACCGCTATCACGGTTTAGTAAAAGGGGGGGGAGGGGGTAAGTTCTTTGTCTAGTTTAGTTTTTGGAATTGTTTTATATCTTGTATGAGGAGCTGCTGCAAAGTTCTCAGCCCAACCAACCAACTTCCTCAATTCTGAGCGTTATTTTGCCACTGGAGCTGAAAAGAGGGTTATCTTATTTTGCTAAGTGTCAATTTGCAGAAACAAAATTCTACGTTTTCACATTGTTTCAGATCATTGATTGAACCATATTTACATCATTCTTTTCTTGGCTGGGCTGAGAACTTTTCAGCACACCCGTGAAGTTCCTGGCAAATGTACCAGCTGTAATTAAGAATTGTATGTCATTTAGAGCCTTTTTTTGGCATCGGGGACTAATAAAAATGGCAAATAGAAGTGGGGTTTTTTTTAAACTAAACTAAACTAAACTAAACCTTAGGTTTGTATACCGCACCATCTCCGCATGCGCAGAGCTTGGCGCGGTTTACAGAGGTTAGGAGGAAAGGAAATTACAAAGAAGGGATATAGGAGAGGGACTGAGAAGATAGAGAGGGGCAGGGAACCAGAGAACGGGAGGAGATTAGATTTTTGAGAAGAGCCAAGTTTTCAAGCGTTTACGGAAGGATTGGAAGGAGCTAGAATTTCTGAGCGGGGATGAGAGGCTGTTCCAGAGTTCCGTGGTTCTAAAGGGGAGGGATGTTCCAAGTTTTCCTGCGCGGGATTTTAAATGTAGTAACTAACATAGAAAATTCTCAGAACACTCTATAGGCTACTGATGAAGCAGACATTTAAAAACTTCTTCTAGTTCCTCAGGATCTAATGTCACATGTTTTAGAACTGAATAGACTTGGTGGAAAAGGACAGGTTGTTCACTCTCCCAAGGTAGAGAGGGCACTCTCTAAAGTTGAAAGGGGATAGATTCTTCACCCATAGAGTGGTGGAGAGCTGGAACGCTCTTCCGGAGTCTGTTACAGGGGAAAACATCCTCCAGGGATTCAAGACTAAGCTTGACAAGTTCCTGCTGAACAAGAACATGCGCTGGTAGGGCTAGTCTCATGGCGCTGGTCTTTGTCCAGAGGGCCGCCATGTGAGCGGACTGCTGGGCATGATGGACCACTGGTCTGACCCAGCAGCGGCAAAACTTATCTTCTTATGAAAAGAGTATAAAACGCATGCCATTGGTTATTTTAATGAATGCTTAATTTACAAATAAAATTGCCCAAAATTACCCCTGAGGTTGTGGGTTCAAACCCATGCTGCTCCTTGTGACTCTGGGCAAGTCCCTTAATTCTAAAGAAATACTCAGTTACTCATTACCCATTGAACCCCAATCTGTAACTTTCCCCTCTTCACTATTGTATTATATTTAGACTCATTGTACGATACTGTATTTAGACTTATGTATGGTGTTGTCTTTAGCCTTATTGTATTGTATTATATTTAGACTCATTGTATTATATTGTACTGTGTTGTATTGTTTTGTCTTGTATTGTATGTTGACTTATTGTATTGTATTGTGACCTTGTTATTCGCTGAATGTCCAGCCTTCTTACAGTGTAAACCGCCTAGAAGTCGCCTGACTATGGCGGTATAGAAAAATAAAGTTATTATTATTATTATTATTAATTTCCCCATTGCCCCAGATACATTAGAGACATTGTGAGCCCACCGGGACAGACAGGGAAAATGCTTGAGTCTCTGAATAAATTCATGTAAACCATTCTGTTATAGAAAATTGCATGAATAAATAGTGTGAAAAGTTTCAGCCTTGATAACCAGAGCAGAGCTGGTATTGTGATGTCATAATGCCTCATTCCAAACCTCCTCAGTGATGTCACAATGGCTTGGCTGTCCTTTACTTGGCTCACTTTTACTACATTTTGATTTCTAGAGAGGTTCAGTGGTTAAAGCTACAGTCTCAGCACCTTGAGGTTGTGGATTCAAACCCACGTTGCTCCTTGTGACCCTGGGCAAGTCACTTAATCCCCCCATTGCCACAGGTACATTAGATAGGTTGTGAGCCCACCGGGACAGACAGGGAAAAATGCTTGAGCTCCCCTGGGAGAATGGTATAGAAAACTGAATAAAGAAATAATAAAACAAAATAAAACATACCTTCTGAATAAAGATCTGGCTTTTCAGAGATGGAAAAACATGATTCCACGCTAATATCAGCCCTTGCAGCTCATGCAAACTGCCCCCTCCAGCCTCAATCTCTCCGTTCAGCAGCTCCTTCCCTTTACGCATCAAAATGACTTTATAGCCTGCCTTATAGTGAGCCCTCCCTGCCTTAATATCCCCTCAATTTGACTAGTTTTCACAGTCTCAATTTCTACCGTAGGTGCATGTGTGTATGTGCCATATGTGTATGTGCCTTTACAGACGGAAAGAAGGAAATTCTTTATAGCAACTTTAAGAGAAGTAAAACGAGCTTAGAGTAAATAGTATTTATTTATTTAAAAACATGTGCACCGCTTAAACCTAAGCGGTTCACATAGCACATCCACAGTCTAAGGGCTCCTTTTATCAAGGTGCGTTAGCGGGGTTAGCGCATCGGACATTTAATCACACGCTAACCCCCGCGGCAAGCCAAAAAACTAATGCCTCGTCAATGGAGACGTTAGCGACTAGCGCGGCAGGCGGTTTAACGCGCGGTATTCCACGTGTTAAACCCCTACCGCGCCTTGATAAAAGGACCCCTAAGTCACAGTACAAAAAATAAATAGCATGCACCTAAATAATCTTCAAATAGAAATATAATACAAAAGATCTCATTAAAAAAGCTTCTGTAAATAAAGTCGTTTTTAACATGCTCTTAGGGCCTGTTTTACAAAGCTGCGCTAGCGGCTGCAGTGCGGTAACGGCCCTGAAGCCTATAGAGATTTAAAGGGCTTCAGGGCTGTTGCCGCGCGGCAGCCACTAGCGTGGCTTTGTAAAACAGGCCCTTAAATTTCTTAATAATAATAATAACTTTATTCTTTTCTACCGCCATAACCAAAAGTTCTAGGCGGTTTACACTAAAAAGAGCTGGACAATCAGCAAAATACAATAATACTGTAAAAAATACAAATATTTGTAAAATAGAATTTCAATAATAAAACTCACTAAGTAATAAACTTATCGAAAAAGTGGTCTTAATGAATTTCCGAAAACAGCAATAGGATAACATTGCTTGCTGAATACATTTACCTAACCAAGATTGTTGCCTACCAGCTTGAAATGCTAGGGTCCTATCTAAGAAGGTCTTATATCTACATCCATTAATTTTTGGATAAGCAAATAAGTAGAAGTTTCTAGTTTCTCTTGATGGTCTATGCAACACTAGATGAGCAAAGAGGTAAGCTGGAGATAGTCCTGATAACAGCTGAAAGTAGATACAGGAAAATTTGAATAATACTCGTGCCTCCAAAGGCAACCAATGAAACAAATGATAATATGGACAATATGGTCGTTCTTTTTTAAATCACAAATCAATCGAACAGCTGTATTCTGAGTTATCCTTAATTTCATTAGAATTTTTTTGGGTGCTCTTAAATAGATGATGTTACAATAGTCTAAAATAGATAAAACTAATGCCCCCACCAATAGTCTGAACGATAAAGGATCAAAATATTTTTTTTTGGTTGTTAATTTCCACAATGTAAAAAAGCATTTTTGTACCAATATCAGAAAGTACTCTAAGCGGCCCCGTCAAACTATTCCAGTGAAGCACTCCTGCCACAGAAATCATCAAAGCTCTTATTTTTGCATAGTGCTTACTGCTACAAGTATCACTGACAAGTTTCCAAGTTTCTTTATTTTCGATATACCGTTTTATTATACAAGCCTTCCTGTCCCATCAGTAGTGTGGCTATCTGATTGGTTGGCACTCTGTGCATTAGCTGATTGGTAGATAAAACTTTATGACATCATACTTATGTTTCTTGGAAGGAAGTGAGATTGAGATAGGCCAGCTTTTTAATTACAGGACGACATCACCCCATGTCAATCCTATATTATCTTTCTTGTGATTATTAGTCTTCTGTTCCCCATTGTTAATTGCTGTTCTGTATGTTACCATGTAACCCGTTCTGAGCTCCTTGGGGAGGACGGAATATAAATCAAATTAAATAACTAAGTAAACGCACCTGTTCTTCTCCTCCACAATCTTTGCTCCTTGCAGATATATACTGTATGCAGCTTCAGCACTGGACACAATTATTTCACTCAAGCCTTCCACAACCCTTAGAAGTAGAAGAAAAGAAGCATTAAAGAAAAAAAAAACAACAACCCCAAAAACCAATATTTAGAAAAACTGATCTGAACAGCTCCACAAAACTGAATGCTAAACTGGGATACAGTAGAAGAGCCTTTGTAATAGAGAATAACACGGTGACAAAATTCATCACCGTTCCCGTCCCCGCGGATAACTGTGGGAAATAATCCCATGTCATTTTCTAGTGTCCATTTCAACTTCAGTCCTTCTTCAAAGCAAAGCTTGCGGGTCAGTGGCTGTGGCCATTCATACTCTGATTCTTATGGGAGCCAAGGATAATGAAGCCATTGTGACATCACTGATGTGATTGGCTCTTAGGCACTGGTGGAATGAGGCATTATGACATCACAATATCTGCTCTGGATACCAGAGACTGTCATTCTGTAGTGTCTGTTTCAACCTCGGTCCTTCTACACCAGCATTCTTCAAAGCAAAGCTTGCGGGTCAGTGGTTGTGGCCATTCATACTCTGATTCTTATGGGAGCCAAGGATAATGAAGCCATTGTGACATCACTGATGTGATTGGCTCTTAGGCACTGGTGGAATGAGGCATTATGACATCACAATATCTGCTCTGGAATGTTGCTGCTCAATCTCAGCATTCTTCAAAGCAAAGCTTGCGGGTCAGTGGTTGTGGCCATTCATACTCTGATTCTTATGTGAGCCAAGGATAATGAAGCCATTGTGACATCACTGATGTGATTGGCTCTTAGGCACTGGTGGAATGAGGCATTATGACATCACAATATCTGCTCTGGATACCAGAGACTGTCATTCTGTAGTGTCTGTTTCAACCTCAGTCCTTCTACACCAGCATTCTTCAAAGCAAAGCTTGCGGGTCAGTGGTTGTGGCCATTCATACTCTGATTCTTCCCTCTCTCCTTAAAGAATGACATGAAGATGGTTTCCCGCGGTTATCCGCAGGGACGGGAACGGTGATGAATTTTGTCACCGTGTCATTCTCTACTTTTTAACTATACAGCAGTGTCTCTCAAACTGTGTGGTGTGCCCTGAAAAGACTCCAGGTGTGCCACGACAGATTCCAGAATTGTACTTTATTTTTAAAAATTCCCTTCATAAGTATACACTAGAAGAGATGACATGTACGTCGCGTATGCAAGAGTCTGTCAATTTTATGAGTGTCTGTGTGCGTAAGGATACAACCGCCCAGACAAGCATCATTCTTTGATGTGATGGTCCTTGAAAACTAACGGCGAGTAATTTTAGTTTTATTTTTTATGCAGTAGTTATCCTAACTTGAGCAACACAGCGATCAAGGCTTTGTTACTGTTTGGATCTTCTTATCTTTGCGAATTTGGGGCACCTTTAACGATGGCGCGCTAGCGTTTTTAGCGCACGCTAGCCGAAAAACTACCGCCTGCTTAAAAGGAGGCGGTAGCGGCTAGTGTGCGCTGCATTTTAGCTCAAAAGGAGCCCTTGGATTTTCAGCTGTGACAGAAATTAAATTTAAAAAAAGAGAACGACTGCAGATGGTGGATGATGAAATGCGTGTTTGCTTGTCAACTATCGAGCCACATTTTGAGTTAATTTGCACATCCATCGCATTGATTACCAATTCTATTCTATCTACTTTAGTTTCACCATTGTTACAATTACCCATACATAGCTTAAAGAACTTTAAATAAATAACTCTCAAATTTAATTTTATGTTAGTTTTGCAATTTTATAATTTCACTTGTAATGTGCCATTGTATAACATTTACTCTGTTTAGTGTGCTGGAGCTAAAAAATAGTTTGAGAGACACTGCTATACAGGGATAAAACCAGGAACATGAAAATAAATAGGATAAACAGGAAGCAAGTGCTGCAGGATCAACAAGGGGGATAGGAAAGTAGCACCAGAGCACAAAAGTCCAAAACAGAGAGGAAAGGGGTGTTGGCAAGGGACCACTCTTGACACAGGAAGAACCAAGTTTCGTCAGAGCAAGCTGCATCACGGGCATCTGTTGAAAACTCAATTAAATAAAAACTTAATTACAATTACACATATAATTAAACAATTAACAAGGCAACTCTTGCTCAAGAAATACAGTGAGGGATTTCATTTAGGGGAAGATAGTGGGTAGGGGATGGAATTAAGGGGGGTGTAGATAAGATTGAATTAATTCATATGGAAATTAAATTTGAAAGAATGATTTAAATTTGTATGAAATAGTATTGTGATTCTTATTGTATTGAATGTATTTTTGTATTATCCTATTGCACTGATTATTTGATTCGTTCAATAAAAATTGTTGTTAAGGGACTATTTTAATTGTGTGATATTTGATGTGCCAGTTTTTAAGAAGCACCGTGAAGTTTTATTTAATTAGTGCATGATTAAATACTTAGGAATAAAATATGTTTTTTTATTCACCAGAGCAATTGAGACCATTCCTGGATTTGAAGAAATTGGTGACATGAATGGTTTAGTTAAAATCTAGAACTGCTGTTATGAATAATTCGGACCCTCAACCGTTAGGTCTTTACTATTATTCTGGGTTTAAATGTGGTTCTCTTCCCTTTTCCAAAGCCTACCCTCAATTATAGTGGTCTAAGGAAGATAGTATATAATTTTCAGTCTATTTGGAAGTTTTTCTTTCTTTCTTTTTTTTTTTACAAGTGTAGAAATGAAAGTGACAGAAGGAATCTTTCGCTGAGTACAATTTTGATTGTGTAATGTTTGATATGTCAGCTTTCAGAATCACCACAAAGTTCTATTTAATTTAGAAAATTTCTAAGAGATTGTGACCCCTAATGTAGCCAGCTCTGACAAAACTTGGCCATGTCAGGTTCTTCCTGTGTTACGAGTGTCAATAAACATTACCTCTCTGTTTTGGACTCTTGTGGCCTGCTAAGCTATCTGCTTTTTACCCTAATCTCTGGCAATGAATTCCAAAGTTTAAATACATGTTGAGCATTTTCTCTGATTTGTTTTAAATTTACTACTTAGTAGGTTTCATTGCCTGCCCCCTAGTAAATAAATGATCCATGTCTATCCATTCTGCTCCACTTCGCATTTTGTTAACTTCCATCAGGAAAGTTGCATTAGAAGAAAATGAAAAATCCTTGCAAAAGGAGAAAAGCAAAAATAATAATAATAATATGAAAAGTAATAATTTAATGAAATAAAGAGAAAAAAATGTGACTTGTCCAAGCCATTGAATTCTCATAAGAACATAAGAACATAAGAAGTTGCCTCCGCTGGGGCAGACCAGAGGTCCATCCTGCCCAGCGGTCCGCTCCCGCGGCGGCCCATCGGGCCCACTGCCTGAACAGTGGTCTCTGACTAATTTTGTAATTTACCTCTAATCCTGACCCTATAACCTTACCTCTACTCCTATCTGTACCCCTCAATCCCTTTGTCCTCCAGGCACCTGTCCAGACCTTCTTTGAAGCCCTGTAGCGTACTTTTGCCTATCACATCCTCCGGCAGCGCGTTCCATGTATCCACCACCCTCTGGGTGAAAAAGAACTTCCTGGCGTTTGTTCTAAACCTTCCCCCTTTCAATTTCACCGAGTGCCCCCTTGTACCTGTGGTTCCCCTTAGTTTGAAAAATCTGTCCCTATCCACTTTTTCTATGCCCTTCATGATCTTGAAGGTTTCTATCATGTCTCCCCTGAGTCGTCGCTTTTCCAGGGAGAAAAGCCCCAGCTTTTTCAGTCTGTCAGTATATGAGAGGTCCCCCATACCCTTTATTAGCTTAGTTGCTCTTCTCTGGACTCTCTCAAGTACCTCCATGTCTTTCTTGAGGTACGGCGACCAGTACTGGACACAGTACTCCAGGTGCGGGCGCACCATTGCACGATACAGTGGCAGGATGACTTCCTTCGGCCTGGTTGTGATACCTTTCTTAATGATACCAAACATTTTGTTCGTTTTCCTTGAGGCTGTGGCACACTGCGCCAACGCCTTCAATGTTGTGTCCACCATCACTCCCAGGTCTCTTTCAAAGTTGCTCACCCCTAGCGGTGATCCCCCCATCTTGTAAGTGAACATCGGGTTTTTTTTCCCAATATGCATGACCTTGCATTTCCCTATGTTGAAGCTCATTTGCCACTTTTTGGCCCACTCTTCCAGCGTTGTCAGATCTTTTTGGAGGTCTTCGCAGTCCTCCATGGTTATGACCCTGCTGTATAATTTAGTGTCATCCGCAAATTTAATAACCTCACATTTTGTTCCCGCCTCCAATGTAATATGGATGTGAAAGTTGGAGAGTGAAGAAGAAAGACAAGAAGAAAACATGTCCAAAATTATAGTATTCGAGAAGAAAACTGCATATACTGTGGACTCCCCAATAAACAAATCAACTGGTTTTGGAGCAGATCAAACTTAAGTTTGTTCATTGTCCTGGTTAGATTGCAGTTGCAGTGGTGTGAGAGAAGCACACGAACATTTCTAACGTCTAAGTAGACAAAAGTGTGTTGGAGCAGAGCAATAGCCCCCGAGGAAACTTACCAGTGAAATGACTGGGAAGCCGTCGGGCTCTAAGTTAAGTACCCTTCTGTATAAAAATTTTCCACCACAATTAAGTATATAAAAATATTTTGTTTGTCAACTAAAAAAAACCTGCACAAGACCGATGATGAACATGTCACCCCATTAAGGACACGAAAAAAAATAGAAGTAGTGTCGGGTGTTTGAGCTCTTGAGCGTAATTAGAACTCAATTTAGTTTGTTCATTGTCAGTTGGTGTATGTATGTTCCAACACCAGTCTCAGAGTCGCAAACCAAGGAGAAAAGGAAGGCCTATACGGGTATCAGACAGCCCGCCAAACAAACTATGTTTGCGGGGAAATTCCTCATTTACCCAACAGTGCCTCCACCTCCTATTTAATGCGATTTTTATCAAAAAAATTTTTTAATTTTACTTTATGTTATTATTTTTATCAGTTATGCATCTCTGCAATATCCATTATGAAGAAACTTTACTTAGCTTTCAGCGTAGCATAGTAATCTATCCCCAAAACGCCAACGCGTTTCGATAATCTTTATCAAGGCGGACAGGGGAGCTGAAAAACCAAGCATAGACATAACGGGCATTAAAGACAAGCATAAACATAACGGGCATTAAAGACAACAAGATAACCCTGAACTTCTTTTATATATAAAATTTCTAAGTACTTACATTTAGTTAAATGAACGTCACATACCAACCACCGGCATAAGAAGCACGCCGGGGTCGGCCGACTCAGAGACTTAAATAACCCACCCTTAGGACGTCATATCCGGGGACCACCCTGTCACTCACTCTGTCAATCACTAAACTTTATTTTAAAGGGACCATAACCTAAAAAAGGACTCAAAACCCAAAGTTAGACTAGACTGGACGACCTAGCAATCGGCTTGAGCTAACCAGTCAGTTGTTTCGTTTAACCCATTAGGGGTCATGGAGTTCAATGTGAACATCCACCGGAGTTCACATCGGTTCAACCTCCGGACAGTGTTCCCCCCCTCCCACCCTACTATAATACGGTCTAAAACTCTCCATTTTAGATCTCTTAATGTGTGCCCACAACTGATCCAGTGACGGACCAGCGGGGAAGATTCGGAATGAGTGTGGACTCTGGATTTATGTTCCGTCAACCGGGTCCGTATGGCACGCGTAGTTCTGCCTACATATAACTTGGGGCAGGGGCACTGTATAACGTACACCACATTATCTGATCTACAAGTGGTATTGTATTTAATCTTGTAAGTAACCCCTGTACCAGGGTGAGTCCAACTCTCACCCGGAATGGTGTATTCACACCACTGGCATGACCCACATGGCAGGTGATTACCTCTGCTCATGGGGGTTCTTTCTTGAAGCTTGTAATGATTTAACATCTCCCCCAAATTACTTCTCCTACGATACGAGCATAGTGGGGAGTCTTCAAGCTCAGGAATGATCAATTTAGGAATGTGCCAGTGCTTTTTCACTATATTGGAGATACTGTGGGACAAGGAGGAAAAATCCTGTACAAAGGACACCGACTCATGGGTTTGCACATTTCTATTTCCATCCTGCAAAAGCCAATCTCTATGGGCATTTTTAGCCCTCTTATATGCCTGTTTCACAGTGAAATATGGATAACCCCCCTGATAAAAACGAACTTTCATCTGTTTAGCTTGGCAGCGAAATTCATTCAGAGAGTGGCAAATCCTTCTAAGCCTTAAAAACTGGCTTATAGGTAAGCTCCTTTTCAAGCTCT
The DNA here is from genome assembly GCF_902459505.1 of Geotrypetes seraphini. Taxonomy (NCBI): domain Eukaryota; kingdom Metazoa; phylum Chordata; class Amphibia; order Gymnophiona; family Dermophiidae; genus Geotrypetes; species Geotrypetes seraphini. Next base: position 38,381,954 of record NC_047101.1, read on the forward strand.
CAGGGTGAAAACTGTGGAACCTTAATAAACTGTTCCGATCCGTTTTTTTTCTATAAAGAGTAGTTTGTAGGTGAGTAGTCCCTTTCATGATCAAAATGAACACTGTCCGGAGGTTGAACCGATGTGAACTCCGGTGGATGTTCACATTGAACTCCATGACCCCTAATGGGTTAAACGAAACAACTGACTGGTTAGCTCAAGCCGATTGCTAGGTCGTCCAGTCTAGTCTAACTTTGGGTTTTGAGTCCTTTTTTAGGTTATGGTCCCTTTAAAATAAAGTTTAGTGATTGACAGAGTGAGTGACAGGGTGGTCCCCGGATATGACGTCCTAAGGGTGGGTTATTTAAGTCTCTGAGTCGGCCGACCCCGGCGTGCTTCTTATGCCGGTGGTTGGTATGTGACGTTCATTTAACTAAATGTAAGTACTTAGAAATTTTATATATAAAAGAAGTTCAGGGTTATCTTGTTGTCTTTAATGCCCGTTATGTTTATGCTTGTCTTTAATGCCCGTTATGTCTATGCTTGGTTTTTCAGCTCCCCTGTCCGCCTTGATAAAGATTATCGAAACGCGTTGGCGTTTTGGGGATAGATTACTATGCTACGCTGAAAGCTAAGTAAAGTTTCTTCATAATGGATATTGCAGAGATGCATAACTGATAAAAATAATAACATAAAGTAAAATTAAAAAAATTTTTTGATAAAAATCGCATTAAATAGGAGGTGGAGGCACTGTTGGGTAAATGAGGAATTTCCCCGCAAACATAGTTTGTTTGGCGGGCTGTCTGATACCCGTATAGGCCTTCCTTTTCTCCTTGGTTTGCGACTCTGAGACTGGTGTTGTATATTGTTTTCATCATTAAGAACATTTGAAAGGATACATGGTATGTATGTTCCAGCATAACTTCGAAATGCATGTACAGATTTCAACCAAACTTGGTATACATATCAATTACTATCTGGGGGAAAATACTGTGGGGGTGGGAAGGGGGTGACATGTAAAGAATCTTCGAAAAAGACAGATATTGCTTTGACCAATGGTGTGAAGTTTGGGGAATGATGTCACAGTCAACAGTATATAAGGAAGTGCAGCTGTGGTGTGGTAAAGCCAAAACTGAAAACTGAAAATTTGTGTGATGTTAATCCTCAAGTGATGTTCCTCAAGAGAATTTATATCCGGGCAATGCCGGGTGATCAGCTAGTTTACCTACAAAATACATGATCTACAATTTTACTGAGTCAAGACTATATTCATAATTAGCTTTTAATAGAAACCAGCTCACTTTAGGAAGTGGAAGGGATTTGGATTTAGCTCATTCCTTTCAGTGGATCAATCAAGGTGAATTATATTCAGGTACAGCAGGTCATTTTCTGTTCCCAGAGGACTCACAGTCTGTATGTGCATCTAAAGCAATGGACAATTAAGTGACTTTCCCAAGATCACATAGAACCTCAGTGGGAGAGATTACAAAGAACATAAGAATAGCCTTACTGGGCCAATGGTCCATCAAGCCAAGTAGCCCGTTCTCACGGTGGCCAATCCAGGTCACTAGTACCTGGCCAAAACCCAAGGAGTAGCAATATTCTAGAACCCCAAAAAGTAACAAAAGATTCTAGAACCCCAAAAAGTATGAAGATTCCATACAGATTCTCAAAGAATAGCAAGATTCCGGAACCCCATAGAATAGCAACATTCCATGCTACCGATCCAGGGCAATCAGTGGCTTCCCCCATGTCTTTCTTAATAACAGACTATGGACTTTTCCTCCAGAATCTTGCCCAAAGAGCAGTAGTGGGGAACAAGATAGAAACCTTGTTGTCCCCTAGGTTTATTGAGTTAGATTCAACATGAGTCCTGCATTGGCACTTTTAATTGAGTAGAATGTGAGTTTATAGGTGTCTTTTGCCAACTGTGCATCCTGAGATTTCTTTTCCTCAATTACACGTACACCTTTTTTTTAACATTCCACTAGCTTCTGGTCATCACGGGCAGCCCAGTTTTACAGAATCTAGAAATCAGCATTGATATGTCCAGGTCAAGACGTGTACGCTTCTGGTAGTATGTTAGAAAGGATCCTACCGACACAGAGCTTTATCTAAAACTATATGCAGGAGAATATGTGCAGGACAGAGCAGCCACTTGATATACTGAAATATTAAACAGAGGACCCTCAGCAACTTGCACATATGTGACACCAGTTACATACATAAGGGGAGAGTGTGGAAAAGTGGTTAAAGCTACAGCCTCAGGACCCTGAAGGTGGGGGTTCAAATAGAGGTCTGCACAGGAACGGGGATCACGGGAATCCCGCGGTTCCCGCGGGGGTCCTGTGGGAATCCCCCCCTAACCCACGGGACTCCCACGGGGACCCCCCTCTGGCCCACGGGACTCCCACGGGGACACGCCTCTAGCCAACGGGACTCCCACGAGGATGGAAGGTTTGGAAGCAGGGTTCGTCCATATAATATAATGGACACGTCAGCCTTAGTAAAAGAGGGGGTTTATAAGTTAATTACCTGAACAGAAAACAAAAAAAGGGTTCCACCAAAGAGATTCCACAAGGTAAACAGCAGCACAAACACAAAAGATACTGTGGAATTGATGATCCTGTCAGAAGTAATTGCTGCTTTTTATGGGGACGGGCGGGGATGGAGGTAATTCCTTGCGGGGATGGGTGGGGACGGAGAGGATCCTGATGGGGACAGGTGGGGATGGAGAGGATCCTGGCAGGGACGGGTGGGGACGGAGAGGATCCTGATGGGGACAGGTGGGGACGGAGAGGATCCTGGCAGGGACGGGTGGGGACGGAGAGGATCCTGGTGGGGACGGGTGGGGATGGGTGGGATTTCTGTCCCTGCGCAACTCTCTAGGTTCAAACCCACACTGCTCCTTGTGACCCTGGGCAAGTCACTCAATCCCCCCATTGCCCCAGGTACATTATTAGATAGATTGTGAGGCCACCAGGACAGACAGGGAAAAATGCTTGAGTACCTGAATAAATTAATGAAAACTGTTCTGATCTCCCCTGGGAGAACAGTGTAACTAAGTTGGTATTTCACAACATACACCTGTACTGTAAGTGTGGTCAGTTATATATGTTTGCCTGCCATTTTCCAAACCTACACCTAAGCCTGTCACTAATTCACAGCAGAGCCTGTAAGCCTTATCTATATACAGTTTGGAAGGAGAAATTAGCCGTGGGAGTTTAAGGGGGATAGATCTCTTAATCCATCAAGTATAGGGCTGAGCAAAACTAAGCACTTCTGGAAAACAAACATGCAAGGGAGCAACTAAATATCCTGACGATGACCTATTGGGAAATACACACGTATTCCTTTTCTGAAACAGAGAATGCACGTATAGTTCGTTCCCTCAAGTTTCAAGTTTATTATTTTTCTTGATTAATCGCTTAATCAAATTCTAAGCGATGAACATATTAAAATATAGTCAAATAAGGACAATACAATACAAAACAAACTTTAAATACTAACATTGGGTAAAAACTAATACATAATATTGTATATTCATGACATAGGGTAGGATAAGGGTTAGAAATACAATTGATAAAGAAAAGTAAAACAAAGGAAAAATACATTAGGGAAATCAGTTAACTCGTAGCTTAACACAGTACAAGAACATCACCAAATTAAAAACTATTTAATTAAATATTAAAAGCATCTTTAAAAAGAAATGTTTTCAAATTGCTTTTAAATTTTCCTAAATCCTGCTCATTCCGCAGGTAAATGGGAAGATCGTTCCAAGTTTGAGGAGCAGTTACTGAAAAAATAAATTGACGTCTAGTGTTAATAATTTTAAGTGATGGAATGGTTAATAGGTTTTGCTCATTAGACCTCAGAGTTCTATTTGAATGATAAGGAATTAAATGTTTAAATATGAATGCTGGGGTCTTATGAAGAAGAGATTTAAAAACAAGCAGACAGAGTTTGTACGTTATCCGATGATTAACTGGAAGCCAATGTGCATCTATCAAAAGGGGTGTAACATGGTCATATTTTCTAGACTTAGTGATGAGTTTAATGGATATGTTCTGAATAATTTGAAGTCGTTTAATTTCGTTTAGCGATATCCCCTTAAATATCCCAAGCCCCACCTAAACCATTCCCCATGTAATGCAGATTTAATTACTTTGATTCGCCTATTTCCCCTCTTGGATCTTATTGAGGACTTCAGTAGAAATTTATGCTTATATTTGATATTTCTTTATATATGTTTTCAATTGTATTAATTTCATGCTGAATTTCCTTTCTGTACAAGTTTTATGCTTGATTATATTGAAAAATTCAATAAATATTAAATAATAAAAAAAAAATTGTGTTTTACATGTCTTTGTGATATGCAAATTGCAAATAAGGCTTTTAAAATAAGTGCCATTATCTATTAATTGAGTTTCATTATCAACTGTCTGCTGTACTGATTGGAATAAGGATAATAATAATAATAATAACTTTATTCTTGTATACCGCATTACCATGGAAGTTCTATGCAGTTAACAGAAGAAGAGACTGTACAATTACAACGAAGTTACAATTTCGTTAATGTTACATTAACATTTTAGACAATGCATTTTTCAATCAAGTTAAATTTACATTTTAGACGATACATTTACGGAGAAGTTAATTTTTGCAGGTAGGTAATATATTCGGAGTAGTTATGTTTGCTATGAGTTACATACAGAAGTGTTACAAATAGAAGTGTTACATACGGCGGTAAAGAGTCTGGGGGGGAGTTGAGGTCAGAGGGGGAGGAGGGAGGAGAGCGGAACATTCAGAGGAATTTGTCAAAAAGGTAGGTTTTAGTTAACTTCCTGAAAGTTTGATAGGGGGGGGAATTGGAGATGAGAGTGGAGAGGCATTTGTTCCATTTGCCCGCTTGGAATGCTAGGGATCGGTCGAGGAATTTTTTGTAGTGGCAGCCCTTCTGGGAGGGAAAAGAAAACAGGTAGGTATTTCGAGTACGAGAGGGGCCTGCAATTTCAAGGTGCTCAGATAGGTAAATTGGTGAAGAGCCTGCTAAGGTTTTGAAGCAGAGGCAGGCGAATTTAAAGATGATTCTTGCCTCCACCGGCAGCCAGTGGAGTTTGGTGTAATAGGGGCTGACGTGGTCATATTTTTTTGAGGCCGAAAATGAGGCGGACAGCGGCATTTTGTACTATTCTAAGGATAACAGATCATTGTTATCATGTGCAATGTTGTACTACATGTAGCAGGAACATAGTACATGACGGAAAATAAAGATCTGAATGATCCACCAGTCTGCCCAACTGTACACATTCTATAAATTAATAATTTAATTTAAATGGTCCTTTTTCTTAGATATTTCTGGGCCAGAAATCCAGAGCTCTGCCCGGTACTGTGCTTAGGTTCCATCTATTGGAGACTGTCAAAGCCCAGGAGTGCCCAAAAGGTTGATTGCGATTGACCATCGATTGCAAAGGCAACACCAGTTGATCGCGGAGCCCAGGATCTCGCATTGCCTTTGCATTCTCCCTGTTCCCCGAAACAACAACAAGCCATCAGCGACTGCAGAACTGCCAGGCAAGCCAGCCCCCCGACGTCAATTCTGCATGGCTGACCCAAAACTTCCTCTCCGACGTCAGAATTGATGTTGGGGGGAAGGCTGCAGGCCTGTTGTGATGTCGGGAAACAGGGAGAACTTGGCGGTGGTGGTTTGGAGGCCTGTTCCCAGACATCAGCGGTGGCTTGGGGGCCTGTTTTCAGGCAACAGCGCCGGTGGTGGCTTGGGGAGAAAGGAAGGGGAGACAGAAAGACAGGAAGGCAGAACAGGGAGACATAAAGAAAGGGGGGCATGGAGCCAGAAAGAATGAAAGGGGAGGCAAGGAGACAGAAAGAAAGAAAGGGGACAGGGAGACAGAAAGAAAGAATGGGGAGGGGGCAGGGAGAGAGGAAGGAAAAGGGGGAGGGAATGGAGTGGCAAGGGGCAGGCAGGGAGAGAGGAAGAAAAAGTTGGATATGGAAGGACAGAGATGTTGGTTAGGGAATGGAATGAGATCTGGAGAAGATGAAGCATGCAGGAGGCAGAAAGGAGGGAAGAAATATTGCTTACACAGAAGAAGAAAGTGCAACCAGAGACTCATGAAATCACCAGACAACAAAGGTAGGAAAAATGATTTTATTGTAAATTTAGTGATCAAAATATGTCCATTTTGAGAATTTATATCTACTGTCTATATTTTGCACTATGGCCCCCTTTTCTAAACCGCAGTAGCGGATTTTATTGTAGGGAGCCTATGTGCATCGAGAGCAGCGCGGGGCATTCAGCGCAGCTCCCTGCGCTAAAAACAGCTATTGCAGTTTAGTAAAAAGGGAGGGGGTATATTTGTCTATTTTTGTATAGTTGTTACTGAGGTGACATTGCATATTTGAAAGTCATCTGCCTTGATCTCTTTGAAAAAAAACCCCAAATATAAATGATAATTAACATTTTCTCTGTGTACAGTGTGCTGTGTGTTTTTTTAAATTTTATTGTCGGTAGATCATTTTGACTTGGTCATTTTAAAAGTAGCTTGCAAGCCAAAAAAAGTGTGGGCACCCCTGCTCTAGCCCATCTAAACCATTTCAGCCATCGAAGCCCTCCCCAGCCCATCCTCAACTAAATGGCCGTATACGGGACACAGACCATGCAAGTCTGCCCAGTACTGGCCTTAGTTCTTCAATATATACCCATTATTTTCTGATTCGAGATCCTCTGTCACTGTTTCCCTCTCCACCACCTCCCTCAGGAATGCATTCCATGCATCCACCACCCTCTCCGTAAAGAAGAATTTCCTAACATTACTCTTGAGTCTAGCACCCTTCAACCTCAAACCATGTCCTCTGGTTTTAACATTTTCCTTTCTTTGGAAAAGATTTCGTTCTATTTTAATACCTTTCAAGTATTTGAATGTCTGAATCATATCTCCCCTGCCCCTCCTTTCCTCTAGGATAGACATATTCAGAGCTTCCAGTACTTACAGTTTTAACATGGAAATATTCAGGGCCTTCAGATCCTGGTGGCTGGAATTAAACAAATCCTTGGCTGTTCCATCCGCATAAAACTGAAATGGTAGAAGTATTAGAAGTAAGATGCTGAGAAAAGCGTGTAGAAAAGAGCGTCCTGGGTCTTGTGCTTTTTGACAGGAAGGCAGAACAGGGAGACATAAAGAAAGGGGGGCATGGAGCCAGAAAGAATGAAAGGGGGGGCAAGGAGACAGTAAAGTAGATATTGGGGCTCATTTTCACTTAGGGCTCCTTTTACTAAGGTGTGCTAGTGTTTTTAGCGCGCACAGGAAATTACCTCAATGCTGGCGTTATGGTCTAGCGCGCGCTATTCCGCGTGTAAAAGCCCTAACGCGGCTTAGTAAAAGGAGCCCATAGAGAGAAATCTTGTAGCTGGTCATATTCTGTAACTGGCAGCAAAGGATATATCCTTAATGCTATGTACAGAATAACAGGACAGACCACCATCGCCTACTGAGTTACCATATCATCTGCGATTGATTACAATTTTTGTGCACTTCCCTCATCAGTTATTTATCTGTTTGCTGCACTGGTACATTTCTAATGTCATAGTAGTTTAGGATATCTTTTACAAATGAGTATCACACCTATTGTGGTATAAATAAGAGAATGACAAATTTGTCCATGTTCCCACAGGAAGTCAATTTCCCCATCCCGTTCCCGTGAGTTTTATCGCTGTCCCTGCCCCATTCCTATAAGCTCTGCCTCAACTGCACAAGCCTCGGACATTTATGATTTTAAAGTATTTGAGGCTTGTGCAGATGAGGACAGAGTTTAGGCATTGGTGGAATGAGGCATTATGACATCACAATCTGAGCTCTAGAATGTTGCTACTTAGGATTTTAAAGGGTTTGAGGCTTGTGCGGATGAGGACGGAGCTTAGGCATTGGTGGAATGAGGCATTATGACATCACAATCTGAGCTCTAGAATGTTGCTACTTAGGATTTTAAAGGGTTTGAGGCTTGTGCGGATGAGGACGGAGCTTAGGCATTGGTGGAATGAGGCATTATGACATCACAATCTAAGCTCTAGAATGTTGCTACTTATGATTTTAAAGGGTTTGAGGCTTGTGCGGATGAGGACGGAGCTTAGGCATTGGTGGAATGAGGCATTATGACATCACAATCTAAGCTCTAGAATGTTGCTACTTATGATTTTAAAGTGTTTGAGGCTTGTGCAGATGAGGACAGAGCTTAGGCATTGGTGGAATGAGGCATTATGACATCACAGTCTGAGCTCTAGAATGTTGCTACTTATGATTTTCAAGTGTTTGAGGCTTGTGCAGATGAGGACGGAGCTTAGGCATTGGTGGAATGAGGCATTATGACATCACAATCTAAGCTCTAGAATGTTTCTTCTTAGGATTTTCAAGTGTTTGAGGCTTGTGCAGATGAGGACAGAGCTTGCAGGAACAGGAAAAGAACTCGCCGGGGACGGGGAACATAAGAACATAAGAATAGCCTTACTGGATCAGACCAATGGTCCATCAAGCCTAGTAGCCTGTTCTCATGGTGGCCAATCCAGGTCACTAGTACCCAAAACTCAAGGAATAGCAATATTCCATGCTTCCGATACAGGGGACTCACTGGATTCTGCCTCTCCAACTGCCATTTCTAATCTGGGCATTTTCTCTTGGAAGTTCATTTAGGACAGGTTCCTGAAGAAGGATTATTTCCGAAACTGAATCAGTTGAACCATCTATGTTTCCTGGAGTACAGCTTCTGCAATTGGACCCCTTGTGAAACTCGTTTGGGGAGTTCCTGCTTTTGCAGACCGTCCACTTAAGTTAAGTCTTTTTACTGCTTTTTGGATAAACTGTGCAGTTATTCTACCTTGTCATCAGTTAATGTGTTACTGCAGCTTTATATAATTTTGTATGATTTATCACGAGTGTTGTACACTGTTATTTTGATTCACTACACACGAGTAAGATTCTATGATGGTGTGGTGTGCTGGGTTATCACCCGCGCACGGATTGAAGGATTGAACGGTTTCCATTCATTTGACTGACCAATCCACACTGAGATCTTTTCGCTACAAAATTTTTGTTATTATTACTGATTTTAGTGTTACATACATATATATATTGTTGCAGTACACATTTTTCTGCCTCAATCAACTATCATCTAGAACTTTTCTGTTCACTATATTAGTGCTGTTCTAGTACAATTCAGTTTTTCTTATTTTGACCGATCCAGGGCAAGCAGTGGCTTCCCCCATGTCTTTCTCAATAACAGACTATGGACTTTTCCTCCAGGAACTTGTCCAAACCTTTCTTAAAATCAGCTATGCTATCTGCTCTTACCACATCCTCTGGCAACGCGTTCCAGAGCTTAATTATTCTTCATATTGGTTTTAAAATTATTTCCCTGTAATTTCATCGAGTATCCCGTAGTCTTTCTAATGTTTGACGGAGTGAAAAATCGATCCACTTGTACCCGTTCTACTTCACTCAGGATTTTGTAGACTTCAATCATATCTCAAATTTATTTTTTTGTTGGCTTTGCAATTTTATAATTTCAACTAGTCTTTAAACCCGTTACATTAACAGGTGCTAGAATAGATGTGTGTCTGTCTTTCTTTCTTTCTCTCTCTCCCCTTGGCCGCTGTCTGTCTGTCTATTTTTATTTGTTTCGTTCTCCTTGGATGCTGTCTGTTTTTCCGTGGCCCCGTTCTGTCTCCCTGACTGTTTTTCCGTGGCCCCCTTCTGTCTTCCACCCCCCCCGAGCAAAGGTATCTGCCCCCAGCACACCCCTCCCTGCAAAGCAACCCTCTTTCCCTCTCCCTGACTGTTTTTCCGTGACCCCCTTCTGTCTTCCCCCCCCGAGCAAAGCTGTCTGCCCCAGCACACCCCTCCCTCCAAAGCAACTTTCTTTCCCTCTCCCTGACTGTTTTTCCGTGTCCCCCTTCTGTCTCCCCCCCCTCCCGAGCAAAGCTGTCTGCCCCCAGCACACCTCTCCAACAAAAGCAGCCCCCCCTCACCTACAGCATCAGCACGACACCCTCTAGCCATTCCTCTCAGCTACCTGGAGTGAGTGCTTGGAGCGCGAGAGGGAGCGGGGCCTGGGTGTGTTGGGCGCGGCGGGGGAGGGCCCGACTGCCCCAGCTGCAGCTTCTTCGGCGTCGGTGAAGGTTCCAGCCGCCGCCCGGAACATGTTCAGGTCGCCAGCCCTGTGCGGGGCCAACGCCCGACTCTCCGCCGGTGTTTTGGGGACAGTCTTCAGCGACTCGGAGCCCTCCTCCTGGCAGCTGCCGCCAGCGCCATGAGAGGGGGCGGGGCCTGGGGGGGTTGGGCACGGGGGGGGGAGGCTCCGACTGCCCCAGCTGCAGCTTCTTTGGCGTCGGTGAGGAAGGAGAGGTTGGAGAGGGGTTGGATTGGAGAGGAGCTTCGGGGGCTGCTGCTGTTCTTATACCGTGTTGGGCCCTCGCTTTTCCTGAGTGAGACATTCAATTGCTCTTAAATGCCGAGTTGCCATGTGTGACGTAGTAAGCGTGCATGCGCACTCTTGCCGGCACAATGTGACAGATCAGGGATCAAGGAAGCACGGGCTTAGCATTTTATTATAGTAGATTATAATGTGGCATGAAAAACATTTGCTCAGTTTAGTGTGCCAGAGCTAAAAATGTTTCAGAGACATTGGGTTAAAGTTTAATATTCTTTAGGAAACCAGAAGGTAGACTGGTTTGCTTTGACTCCCAGCTGTGGCATATCTGGGGAGGTTCTTGCGTTAGTTGGTGGGCACCATTTACCTGAATGAAAGAGATGGTCACCTGCCATTCTTCACCCTTTTCTGCTGACTGGATTTCTTGAAACACACTGTGAAGCACCTGAAAAGACAAACTTTCCCATGGTCAGACATGAAGGCTGATGTTCAAAGGAAGCCTGAGCACTCTGAGTTCACACCTCAATTTTAGGAGCGCAAGGTTAGGCTAATTTTAAGGAATCTAACCCCCTCTTCTACGAAACTGCGCTAGCGGTTTTTAGCGCAGAGAGCCGCGCTGCTCCCGACGCTCATAGGAACTCAATGAGTGTCGTGAGCAGCGCGGGCCATTCAGCCTGGCTCTCTGTGCTAAAAACTTCTGGCGCGGTTTCGTAGAAGCGGGGGTAAGAGTTGAAAATTGGTTGGTTGAAAATTGTTCTAACTTTAACCACCCAAAACCAAAATTCATAGTAACATAGTAAATGTCAGCAGATAAAGATCTGTACAATCCATCCAGTGCTTTAATCTGGCTGAGTCCAGGAGACACACACCTGGAGGGGAGGGGGTTAATCTTTTTCCTAGTATGAGTGTTGATATTTCCTGTCATAATTTTAGGGAGTTCCTTCTTTTATGAGATTGCTTTTATTGTAATGAGCGCTGATTCATTTGTTGGAAAAATGCAGTATATCAGGTAGCTATAAGCCATAAAACAGTCTGCCCAACAAAGTGGCCAGAGTTGTATCTGGCACCCTAAGCAGGTTCTACGTCATGATTAAACGCTGGCATCATAAACAGAGCAGACAGCAACTTGCCACCTTACCAACTACATATGATGCCATCTTGGAGCCAGTGGCGCAGCGAAGGTGAGAGGCCCCTTCCCCCACCCCTCCACTCCTTCCCCGATCCCACCTGTCATGCTCGCCTTCCCCTTCCCTTCCTCCATACCTCGCAACCCTGTCGGTTCTCCCTCTGATGTCACTTCCTATGATGTCAGCAGGAGAGCCGATGGGGGTCGCAAAGAGCACATTGTTGACCACCGCGAACAACAACTTTGACTAGAGGTATGGGGGAAGGGAAGGGGTGGGGGCATGCGCGTGGAGGGGGAGGGGAGAAATGGGAAGAGGTGGGGGGGGCAGAGAGGAGGAGGGGTGCCGGTGCCCCCACCTACATGGCACCCAGGGCGGTCCTCCCCCCCTCACCCCTCCCCCTTACTATGCCACTGCTTGGAGCATAATACCATAGTAATGTTGCTTTGAACCCTATGCATTTTTCCCCCTCCTGCACTGCTAATTAGCGCACTATTTGCTAATATGAACCTCATGATTCTTCCTCTTCCCCCAGCACCTGCAATCATATTGTATGCTTTGAATGTGATCTGATATGTGCATACTTAATCTCTACCTCTCCCTGCCAATTTTGGGGCACAGGCCGTGGAAGTCTGCCTGGCGCCAGTCCTACTTCCCAACCACTGGAGTTGGTGTCAAAGCCCCCTCCAGCCTTGATCCTGCGCTGCTGTCTCCATTTATGGGACCCAGACTGTAGAAGTCTGCCCAGCATTAGCCATCCCACAACGGGCCTTATTCTATATAAATATATTGCCTAAAAAATCGGTCACGAAAAGGACGGCGCTTAGCCCAATTCTATAACCCACCTCTGGAGTTAGGCGCAATTTATAGAATCACACGTAGCGCCCATCAGTGTGAATAACATGTAGGCACAGCCATTTATGCTGATGAAAACCAGGCCTAAATATCTCTACCGAAGTTGTACTTAGTCTAGGCATATTCTGTAACAGTGCACCTAACTTTTAGGAACATCCATGACCCGCTCAAGCTCCACCCCTGGCCTTGTCCCCTTTTGACATCCATGCACTAGAATTTACACACACCACTTTACAGAATGTGCTTAGAAAGTTGTAAGCAATACATTCTAATTAGTGCCAATTATTAGCACAGATTAGCTTGTTAAACAAGTCGCAAATCGGCAATGTGCACCGATTTGCATGCACAACTTTGGTCACACTATTCAGAATCAGGTCCAGTGAGCTTAAATCTGGAGTTGACCAAAAAGCTCCTTTCATCAGGCGGGACAATAACTTGAACTTTGAGCATGGAGGCCATCTTTAAATGGTTTCTCTAAAGTCATCACCTGTTGCACAATGCCGTTCTGGCCACTGCTGCCCTGGAGCAGTGTATCCTTCCCTGGGCATTGGGAGCCACAAACAAGCAGGGCTACATTGTATCCCAATACTACTGTGCCAATCGCTGAGCTGAGTAAATCATGGTAGAGCTTGTCCTGAAATAGTAAAAACATTAACAGCTAAAACCAACTGGAAACCAAAAAGGCGAAAGAGTTGCACAGTGCTGTGAAGCATAAAGCACATTCTGAAAGTTGCAAGATTACTGTGATTGCACCTTTAAGGGGTCAATATTCAAAGTGATTTAACTGGCCAGAAATGTTCTCTTAGACTTCCACAGCTGGCATCATGCTTGTTGCAGTTTTCCGGGTCTCGCCTCATCTTTGCAGGTAGAACCGACATTTCAGTCATCATGCTGTGGCTTTCTTCTCGGGGCATGCTGTGAGGTCTGCAGTTTGTCTTTATATAGTAGGTCTTCAAACCCAATTGGTTGGGGCTTGAGGTGAATGAGGCAGGAAAGTGCGTTGGTCACAAATTAGAATTTTGGTGAGAAAATCAGTTGGTCTCTTTTTTCCCATAGAATGGAAAAGTCTCTGGTGAGTTTAGAGATGTTCTTCCCATGATGCTGGGTTATATGTTCTCTCAGGGTTTCCACTGCTGGATCCATGCTTGTTGCAGGTTTCCGGGTCTTGCTGTGTCTTGCCAGGTAGAACCAACATTTCAACCATCGTGCTGTGGCTTTCTTCAGGGTATGCTGTGAGGTCTTCATAAGAACATAAGAACATAAGAACTGCCATCTCCGGATCAGACCTTCGGTCCATCAAGTCCGGCGATCCGCACACGCGGAGGCCCTGCCAGGTGTACACCTGGCGTAATTTATAGTCCACCATATCTTTATATGCCTCTCTTAAGGAGATATGCATCTAGTTTGCTCTTGAAGCCTAGGACGGTCGATTCCGCAATAATCTCCTCTGGGAGGGCATTCCAGGTGTCAACCACTCTCTGAGTGAAGCAGAACTTCCTGACATTAGTCCTAAACCTGTCCCCCCTTAGCTTCATTACATGTCCTCTAGTCCGTGTCAAATTGGACAGTGTAAATAATCTTCTCTGCTCTATTTTGTCGATTCCTTTCAGTATTTTGAAGGTCTCGATCATATCCCCATGCAGTCTCCTTTTCTCAAGGGAGAACAATCCTAGTGTTATAAGTCTATCCTCATATTCCAGTCTCTCCATACCCTTCACCAGTTTTGTTGCTCGTCTCTGCACCCTCTCCAGCAATTTTATATCCTTCTTTAGGTAGGGAGACCAATGTTGGACGCAGTATTCCAAGTGTGGTCTGACCATTGCCCTATAAAGCGGCATTATAACTTTCTCCGATCTACTCGAGATTCCTTTCTTTATCATGCCCAACATTCTATTTGCCTTCTTTGCCGCTGCCGCGCATTGTGCCGACGGCTTCAGGGTTCTATCAGTACACCCAGATCCTTTTCTTGTTCACTCTTCCCCAGAGTTGCACCTGACATTGTATACTCGTATTCCTTATTTTTATTGCCTAAATGCATTACCTTGCATTTCTCCACATTGAACTTCATCTGCCATTTCTCCGCCCATGTTTCTAACCGACACAAGTCGCTCTGGAGTTCCTCTCTATCCTCCTGCGATCTGATTTCCCGGCATAGTTTTGTATCGTCTGCAAACTTGATGATCTCACTGGATGTTCCTTCCTCCAGGTCGTTGATATAAATATTAAAAAGGATCAGCCCAAGTACCGAGCCCTGGGTACACCACTAGTCACTTTCTCCCAGTCGGAGAACTTCCCATTTATGCCCACTCTCTGCTTTCGGTTTTCCAGCCATTTGCCTATCCATCTTTGTATATCTCCCTCTATGCCATGGCTTTGTAGTTTCCTGAGAAGTCTTTCGTGTGGAACTTTGTCGAACGCTTTCTGGAAGTCCAAGTATATTATGTCCACAGGCTTCCCACTATCAATTTGCTCGTTTATATATACAGTGGGTCCTCAAACCCAGTTGGCTGGTGAATGAGGAAGGAAAGTCCATTGGTCACCAATTTGAATTTTGTTGGGAAAACTTGTTAGTCTCTTTTTCCGTAGAATGGAAGAGTCCCTGGTGAGTTTAAAGATGTTCTCACCATAAAGCCACAGCATGATGGCTGAAATATTGGTTCTGCCTACCAGTGGTGTAGCTAAGGTGGGAGGTGCTCAGGGTGGTGGCACACCCCGCCTTCTTCTCAGCCCTCCCCTCCATCATACACACACACCCCTTCCCTTCCCCTGTACCTCTTTAAGTTCACTAGCGCAAGCAACATCTCCAACCTGTTGCCCATGCTGGCCTCAGCTCTCCTTCTGATGTCACTTCCTGGCCCATGACCAGGAAGTGACTTCCGAGGGATAGCCAAAGCCAGCGCGAGCAGCTGGTTGGTGCTGTTGCTTGCACCAGTGAAGTGTTAGAGACATGGGGGGAAGGCAAGGCACATGTGCAGGGGGGAAGGACCAGGAGGCAGAGAGGAGGAGAGATGCTGGTGCCCCCACCAAGACAGCACCCAGGGTGGTCCGCTCCCACCCTTCTATGCCACTGCTATCTACAAATACACAGCAAGACCCGATAAACTGCAACAAACGTGGCCAGAAATGGTTTTCAACCAGTAAAATTGCCTATTGGGGGCTAAGTATAAATTTTCAGTGGCCCTTATCCAATTAGTTCAACTGAAAATGAGTAGTTAGGGCCAAACTAAAAACTGGCTATTTCGGGGGGCATTCCAGTGGGTGGAGTTGGCACTTGCCCATTTAAGTGCCTATATTCAACACTTAACCAGCCAAGGTAACTGCATATGTTGAACCTCATAAGTCAGTCCTGTCTTTATGCAGTAACCCGCATCTGGTTAAATACTGAATAGTGCATTTAGCTGACTCTGCTGCAGCCAGCTCCACCAACCCAGAATTTCAATGCCAAAGCCTGGACATGACCCGGCATTGAATTTCCGGGCATTACATCAACGGCCGTTAGCAAAACCCTAATCGCCACCAGCTGAATATTGACCCTTAAAATAAAACTGCGGATAAAGCCAGAAAAAAAACATTGAAAATATGCTACAAGACTTACGAGTCCCCTGTTCAGCCAGAAGATTCCGTCGACAGTGAAACTGTCCTCCTGCAATCGAAAGACATCTGGGTTACTACAATAACTTCAGCATTATCTCTTCCCTCAGCACCAAAATCTGGCTTTATTTAAGTATTTATATACCACTTATAGTCTAAGTCAGCGGTCTCAAACACACGGCCCACGGGCCGCATGTGGCTCTCCAGGTTTTATTTGCAGCTCGCGGTCTGGAGGCATCATTCTCTTCCTTTTGGAGCAGCAGCCGGCTCGTTCATTCAAAGCCGCGGATTGGCGGCTCCTTGCGCTATCCACTCCTGCATCGGAAGCCTCTCTGATGTCACAACATCGGAGAGGCTTCAGACGCAGGCGCGGATCTCGCAAGGAGCCGCCACCCGCGGCTTTGAATGAACGAGCCGGCCAGACACGCTGCTGCTCCAGTGGCGTACCAAGGGGGGGGGCGGTCCACTGTTCTCTTCCCTGCAGGGCCGACCAACTCTGGCGGCCCGACGTCAATTCTGACGTCGAGAGGACGTTCTGGCTAGCCAATCACTGCCTGGATGCCCGGAACGTCCTTTCCGATGTTAGAATTGACATTGGGCAGCGAGAGTTGGTCGGCCCCGTGCAGAAGAGAAGCAGGGAGATGGCCTGTTCCCGATAGCGGCAGCAGCAGCAGCCTAT
This sequence comes from Geotrypetes seraphini, assembly GCF_902459505.1. Lineage (NCBI taxonomy): Eukaryota > Metazoa > Chordata > Amphibia > Gymnophiona > Dermophiidae > Geotrypetes > Geotrypetes seraphini. The sequence goes on from NC_047101.1 coordinate 38,398,622, forward strand.
TCCGTGGCGGCGGTGGCATGGGGGAGGGCAGGAAGGAAGGAAGAAAGAAAGAAAGAAAGAAAGAAGGTGGGGTGGGGACAGGGAGCCAGAAAAAAAAGCAAAAAATGGGGCACGGAGGAAGGAAGAAAGAAGGGGGGGGGGACAGGGATCCAGAAACAAAGCAAAAAATGGGGCACGGAATCAGAGAAAGACAGACAGAGAAAGAAAGAAAAAGTTGGGGGAGGGAATGAGGTCTGGAGGAGAGGAAGCATACAGGAGGCTGAAAGAAGGGAAGAAGTATTGGATGAACAGTCAGAAGAATAAAGTGCAACCAGAGACTGATGAAATTACCAAACAAAGGTAGGAAAATGATTTTATTTTCAATTTAGTGATTGAAATGTGCCAGTTTTGAGAAAGAAAAGATATTGAACTTTAAATGTGAGTGCTGTAGAAAAAAATAGAGTACTTGGAGGGCCGCATAAAAAAATAGTTAATGTCTTATTAAAGAAATGGCAATTTTGCATGAGGTAAAACTCTTTATAGTTTATATATCTTTCCTTTTAACTGTTAAAGGAAAGTTTTATAAACTATAAAGAGTTTTACCTCATGCAAAATTGTCATTTCTTTAATAAGGCATTAACTATTTTTTCTGCGGCCCTCCAAGTACCTACAAATCCAAAATGTGGCCCCGCAAAGGGTTTGAGTTTGAGACCACTGGTCTAAGTGGTTCACATTCAGGTACTCAAGCATTTTTTCCCTTTCTGTCCTGGTGGGCTCACACTCTATCTATTGTACCTGGGGCAATGGGAAGATTAAGTGACTTGCCCAGGGTCACAGGGAGCAGTGTGGGATTTGAACCTACAACCTCAGGGTGCTGAGGCTGTAACTCTAACCACTGCGCCCTCACCTTTGTGTTAGGACTGATGTGCTGCCATACGCCTCACCTGACTCCACAATTTGCTCCTGTGGTTTCAGGATGGATTAATGAGTGTGTGCCTCTTACTTAAATCATGCACTGGAAATGTTACTGACCCCCCACCCCTGTCAAGCAGCGCAAGCTAAATGCCAAGTTGCCCATTCTAATCTTATGAGCGGCCTGGCATTTAGCTTGCACTGCTCGGCACCGTGGCTTGATATAAGGCAGGGTGAGCAGTAGCATAGCTAGGGAGCTTGGCACCCGGGGCGGTGGCACCTGGCATCACTGCACCATGCTCCCCCTGCTCTTCTCAGCTGCACCCTGTGCTCCCCCCTTCACCGCTTGAGCACCCACCCCCTGTCCCCCACATCCTTCTTGAAATGTTCACTAGCGCAAGCAACATCTTCCACCCATCGCTCGCGCCAGCCTCAGCTCCCTTCTGATGTCACGTCCTGATCCTGCAACCAGGAAGTGACATCAAAAGGTAGCTATGGCCGACACAAGCAGAGGGTGAAAGGTGCTGCTCATATCAGTGAACTATGCCGTGACCTATCCTGCTCGCACCAGTGAGCTATACCATGGGGAGGGAAGGAAAGGTGTCAACGCCTGGGGCGGCCCCCACACTTACTACACCACTGGGGGTGAGCTCTGTCTCTGTCAAGGCTGGCTGTAGGGACTGTAGTGTCCTGAACCAACTTTTGCATTAGCGACCCCCCCCATGCAATCTGATTCTCTCCTCCTGCCTTCAACTTGTGATCTGGCATCTCCCCCCTCTCTCTCAAATCTCCCCCTCCCTCTGGGCCAGGTGAGGCACTGGCTCAGGGCACTGATGATAAAGAGTGGCAAAATCCCAGCCCAGCATCTGTCCCTCTTGAAGTCTGAAGGTAGAGCAGACTAGGATTCTGGTGTCCTTTATCACTGATACCCTGGGCCAGGGGCTCATCTGGTCCATAGGTTGAGCCAGCCCTGGTCTCCATAGTGCTGTGCTACCAGTTCTCAGAGATAAATGCAAATAAAATACTGGTATCTTTCGAATGAATGACATTGTTTGGATATGGACCCAGAATTGTATTCCTCAGTGGCACTATTATTACTCGTACCGCTATTACTTATAATCTCTATAGCATTTCTAGACATAGGTAGGGCTGTACACATGTGATGTAACCCTTCACAAAATCCACTTTCACTCATCTGTCCAAGATCCTCACCAGATTTGTAGTTCTTCTTCTTACTAGCCCATCCCTGACATCCACAACTAGAAAAATAAAGGGCCCAGGATTCAAAAGCTAAATGTTCTACGTACCTTATCCATGAATTTTTAGCACTATAGGAACAGTGCACCGAGAATTAGTACAGATCACACAAGCACTCTCTATAACTTGCAACATTGTTGGTCTGTTATGCTCAAGTGCAGTCCCTAAGATCCTCACAAAATTAGCTTTCCTTCTCCTTCAAGGATCAGACAGGAACTAACCACACAAACTACTTTCTATTCTCTGTCTCTGGCACTCTAGAATTCCTTAGCCCAGGAGTTGAGAAATGAAGGCTATGGGGCTCATCATCAAAACCTAAACACGTCTAAAAACCCACCCAAATCGGCACTTGGATGACCTAAAAGACAGGTCGTCCAAGTACCAAAAATCAAACTGACTTTCTGGATGTGTGATGGGAGCTGAAAGGGGCATATCTGGAGGAGTGGTTAGGACAGTATGTGGGCAGGATGGAGGCCAACCTAGACAGGGATAATCAAATATTTTACTAGACATCCTGGATGAAACTTAAACATTGTGAGTTAGACGATGTTAAAACAGGTATAAGTGCCAAAAAGGTATCCAAATTGACCAGATAACCACTACAGAGACAAAGTAAAGACCCACACACATTCCCCCATTGTTCACTGACCCCTTCACACCCCCACAAAGATCAGAATAAAAAAGTATATAGCTATGTCCAGAACATCAGCACCTGGTATAGGAAAGCCTAGTAGAGCTGCACAAAGGTGTCTTAAATAGTCTGGGGGGTGGGCTAGTAAACCATAGAGAGGAGGACCAAGGCCCATATGCTACTCTAACCACTACATTTATTGTGGAATATGTGAGGCCACCAACCCCCCCCCCCAACCCTACTCTACTGCCATATAGAAGCCACCTGCAGCCATAAAGGCTATAGGGGTTATAGATAGGTGAGTATAGTGGGTTTTGGGGGCTCTATAAGGGAGTTCTGTTGAGTTGTTTATGTGGCACCCTTTTTGCAAAGTTCATAGCAGTGCCCTATAAGGTGCCCCACTGCTCTGTTGCCATGTCTGGGTGGCAGTCCAGTGCAAGATTTGCTCCTCCCACATCCAAACGGTCTTGCTCTGGGCATCTGGGACTTGGAAAATGGCTGAAAATGTGGTATAAAGATAGACATCCTGGCAGCCTGGCCATCCAGATAGACGATTTAAAAAATAAATAAATAAATTTCTAGATGTATTTTTCAAAAATGGGCATTTTCCCACTGCCAACTTTGGGCATCTAGTGCCATATACCCAATTCAGACTTAGATGTATGTTTTGATTATGCCCCTCCACATGTCCAATGTTCAGCCTACGTGGGGAAGGAAGTAGCCTAATGGTTAGGTTGATCCCAGCCTGCTCCTTGTGACTCTGGGCAAGTCACTTAATCCACCATGTCCCCAGGTACCATACTTAAGGCCTCTTTTACAAAGCCACAGTAAATGCACTGATGCCCATAGGAATTGAACAAGCTTTAGTGCACTTACAGTGGCTTTGTAAAAGGGGCCCTTAGATTGTAAGGACCCCAGGGACAGATAAAGAAACTATTTAGAGGAAACCTAGAGTAGTATACCTTAAATATATTCTAAGATGCTTTGATATCTGTGGAGGAAAGGCTGTAAGTGGCCTATAAACACATAAATATTTAAAAAAAAAAAAGAAGATAACCATTCTGCACACAATAATATGTGCTCAAATCAAGTGCTAACTGCTTATTAGTGCTGGTGTTAGTTTTGAGCATTGCCCCCCACCCTATACTCTTCTCCCTGGGGTGGCTGTAGCTAGGGATGATGTGGAACACTAAAGAAAGGAATGCCTCAGCCATTGTTCAACAGCGACATCTAGTGACCAGATGTAGGGATCACAGCTTCATGACTCCTGACTGAGGACCATCTCTATAGTGACCAAAATACCATAAATGGAAGGAGACAACTACCTTTGGTAGTTGGACAGGAAGGTCCATGTTGACAGAGAGAGTGGTTGATCATTGGAACAAGCTTCCAGTGCAGGTGATCGAGGCAGACAGTGTGCCAGACTTGAAGAATAAATGGGATACCCATGTGGGATCCCTATGAGGGTCAAGATAAGGAAATTGGGTCATTAGGGCATAGACAGGGGGTGGGTAAGCAGAGTGAGCAGACTTGATGGGCTGTAGCCCTTTTCTGCCGTCATCTTCTATGTTTCTATGTTGCGTTACAAAACATTTGCCCCAGCTGACTCTGTTGGAAGCTTTGATTGGATCCCATGTGACACTCTCCCTTTTATCCATTCTAGTTAATCTTTCCCTCTGTGTAGAGCATTTTAAGTTGACATCACCTGAAATTCTTCCTCTGCTTTATTTCTAAACAACAAGCATTTGGCATCTTCATTAATAATTACGCCATTGTCCTCATGAGCCAAACCTAAAACATAAAATGGGAAGTTAGCCAGTGAGAATAGCAGTTCCTACTTGAACAGCTGGAATGTAAATAGCTCATGTTCTATTTTAAGCAGAAGGCAGAAAAATGTATATATGGAGGGAGGATAATTTTTTAAACTATTTCTACAGGCAAAACAGTGATTTATCCATTGATAGGGTTACCATATGCTGGAAGCACTGGAAGTAAAACCTGGATGTCTCAATCCATCCTCCTTTTTCTGGAGCCATTTGGTAACCCTACCCATAGAAAATTGACCACCCTGTATGTCAGGGGTGTCAAGGCCCTCCTTGAGGGCCGCAATCCAGTCGGATTTTCAGTATTTCCCCAATGAATATGCATGAGATCTATGTGCATGCACTGCTTTCAATGCATATTCATTAGGGAAATCATGGAGAGTTGGTGGTCTAGTTTCGCTGCCTGCGTTTGATGCGTCTGATTATGGGGTGCGTGAATGGCGTCTGGGTTATCCTTTGCCTGGTTGTGGTAGTTCGGATAAGGTGCTTGTTTAAGTAGGCTGGGCTGTCTCCATTCATGGCTTTGAATAGTAGACAGTAAAAATTGAATTTTCTCATCTTACCTGAATTCTGACAAGAAAGCCAGAACAATATAAAACCATTTCTCATTTTACCAGCTGTGAGACCAGGCCCTACTTTGCTGGGCCTAATCAAAAGTATCCATCATACCCACCTTCTGCTCCTCTGAGTCCCACTGCCACTTTCACATACACTTCTTGTTCTGGCTATAAGGAAAACAGAAAAAACAACTTTTCACGTCTTTGGTTGTGTAGCCCAAAATGTATTTATTTTCTTAAATGTTATCTGAGAGAGAGGGGTGATATGATTGAAACGTTTAAGTACATCACGGGCCGTATCGAGTCAGAAGAAGATATCTTCTACCTCATGGGACCCTCGACCACCAGGGGGCATCTGCTGAAAATCAGGGGAGGGAAGTTCCATAGCGACTCCAGAAAATACTTCTTCACTGAAAGAGTGGTGGATCATTGGAACAAACTCCCACTGCAGGTGATTGAGGCCAACAGCGTGTCGGATTTTAAGAGAAGATGGGATATTCACATGGGATCCCTAAGGGAGTGAAACCAGGGGGCGGGTATTTGGAATGGGCAGACTTGGTGGGCTATAGCCCTTTTCTGCCGTCTTTTTCTATGTTTCTATGTAACAAAAAGATATGCAGTTTGAAAATATTAGTTGTATCTCACCAAGAAAGTGCTTTACTGAAGTCTTTCCATCTAAACATTGAAGAAATTAGAGAATTCTACACCATCTTCCAGATATGCGTAAATAAACATCATAGTGTCAGAAGTCCATACGTAGGGGTTACAAAAAAGGATCTTTTAATATAATCATCACACTCTTCAAATATCCTTTCAAAAACCTGACTCATTTATTTTTTTAAATATAAAATATATACATAAAGAACAATGTATTTTCAGTAAATAGTGGAATCTTCCAGCATCTATAATCTAGTGTTCATTTCAAAAGGATCAATATTCAGGCATCACAAATCAGAGTTTCATAACATCCACTTTGAAGCTGTCATTGCCATATTTCAGAGCACTTATTTTTAGGTTAACAATGCCCAAAGATGCCAAATTCTCTTATTAAGGCTGCTGGGTTATTTTTGGGTTTTTTTCCATACACACTAATTCTTCCAAAGCTTATCATAACTCCCTGACTTGCCTGTAAGCTTCGTAGGGAAGGGATTGCCTCTTTTATGGATCTACGATGAAACTACTACAGTAAGTAGTAGATTTAAAACAAACTGGAGAAAATATTTCTTCACACAACGTGTAATTCAACTCTGGGATTCGTTGCCAGAGAATGTGTTGAAATCAGTTAGCTTAGCAGGATTTAGAAAAGGCTTGGATAATGTCCAAAAAGAGAAGTCCGTAGCCCATTATTGTGATGGCTTGGGGAAATCCACTAAGCAGTGGATCTTATTCTTAGGATATCCTTATTCTTAGGATAAGCAGCATAAAAATCTGTTTTGCTACTTGGGATCTGGCTGGGTACTTGAGACCTGGGTTGGCCACTGTTGGAAACAGGAGACTGGGCTTGATGAACCTTCTGTCTGTCCCAGTATGGCAATTCTTATGTTTTTATGTGAGCCAAGTATAGGACAATCAAGGTATTGTGACATCACTGATGAGGTTGACTCTTAGGCACTGGTGGGATGAGGCATTATGACATCACAATCTAAGCTCTGGAATGTTGCTACTCTTTGGGTTTCTGCCAGGTACTTGGGACCTGGGTTGGCCACTGTTGGAAACAGGAGACTGGGCTTGATGGACCTTCGGTCGGTCCCAGTGTGGCTGTTCTTATTTACTGTGCTGCATATGTCTAGCATGTATATATTATTGGTGCTAACATATGTAACCTGAGACCAAACAAGGCAACTCACATAGTTATACAGAGGGGCATCTAAGTCTGATTTTGGACAGTGTGGGCCTGATTCTATAAATAGTGCCTAGCGGCGCCTACTTATAGGCGCCACTCCACATGGCTGTCAGTCAACCGCTAGGCATCCTTTGGAATCACGCCCAGCAGTGCCTAAGCAGACCTAGGTGTTACTAGGCTTCCCAGAAGTAGGCGCCGATATACCAGGCCTGGTTTTACATAAATTTAGGTACCCCTTTATAGAATTAGGGGTCTATGTTTGAGTTCTAGTGTCTTGTCCTATAGGAATCCTCTGGATACTCGTATATCCCATTTCTTTTTGAATTCCATTGCTCTTTTTTCCTCTTCGGGGATGGCACGGCAGGCATCACTAACAGTAAATATACCACTTCAGAAATTATAAAAAAAATAAATGGAGAACCACAAACCATCAACCCCAACTAAAAATAGAAAGATACACAATTTTATAATGGGATAGATGACATCTCAACAAGTAGCACTACAGCAATGACTAACGACAGTCGTATTGGGAGGGAACTGGAAGCTCTAAAATGCTGGTTTTCTTATCTGAAGTTGTTATACATTCCTCTGAGCAATTTAAAAAGCCAGTTCTACTGAAGCATGCTGTCTGACCTTCCGTAGCCTTTGGGAAGGCCTGTGGTTTATAACCAAACATATCAACAGTAAAAAGGACAGGATTGGCCAGAAGGAGAAGAGATTGAGAAACTTTCAGCTGGTAAATGAAACCACTTTCACATTATGGGAAGGCTCTGAGGCCTTTCCAATATACTGCTTCAGATTCATCCGGTATAATCACTTCTCCTTATTAAAATACAAAATGGCATCAAAGAAAGGAGAAGTGGGAATAAACCCTAAACTAGAATTTGGTATTTGTGTTTTCCTCTGTGATTCTACACAGACTCCTTTTCAAGTACAAGGGGGGCACTCGGAGAAATTAAAAGGGGACAAGTTTAGAACAAATGCCAGAAAGTTCTTTTTCACCCAGAGGGTGGTGGATACATGAAACGCGCTTCCGGAGGCTGTGATAGGCTGGAGCACGTTACAAGGCTTCAAAGAAGGTTTGGATAGGTTCCTAGAGGATAAAGGAATTGAGGGGTACAGATAGGAGTAGAGGTAGATCATAGGGATAGTCTGGGACCACTGCTCAGGAAATGGGCCTGATGGGCCGCCGTGGGAGCGGACCACTGGGCGAGATGGACCTCTGGTCTGCCTCAGCGGAGGCAACTTCTTATGTTCTTATGTTCTTTCCCTTTTTAATTTTGTAAAAATTGTACACCGCTTTTTTGTGTCTATTATGAAGAACGGAATATCCAATTCATGAACTATAAACCATAAGAAGTGAGATACCTGTGGTGGCCTCATTTGTATGAAATTGCATTGCTGCCCTCTGAGCACTGTAAGGGAATACTAATTGATCTCATTTGCATCATTTAAATGCATTTCGATATACGAGTAATTTGCGGCAATGTTTAGAGTACACATTAACACCCATGTTCCAGACGTTTGAGCATTCTGCACACAATAACGTGTGTGCAAATCAAATGCCAGCTGCTTTTTAGTGCTGACATTAGTTCTGAGCATCAGCCCCTAAGTAACCTAACTTCAAGAGTATGAAGGTAGGATAGTTGCAAAGTCTGCAGGTAATTTTACTGTGTATCACAATTTTCAAAGGAAAAGAGATTTTGAATTTTTTCAGTTACAGCTCAAGGTGAGTTATTCAGCTATATTAGATATTTGCTTCCTCCAGAGGACTCACAATCTAAGCTTGTGCCCGAGGCAATGGAGGGGTAGATGATTTGCCCAATTTCACAAGATGCCAGAAGTGGGATTTAAAGCCTGGTACTTTAACCATTAGGCTGCTCCACTCTGGAGGGGAAACTTTTTAGACAGGTCAGTTAAGTTAGCATTGACTTACTACTATGGCTTATCATTTCTATAGTGCATTAAAACATACAAGAAGCAGTCCCTGTTCAGTAGAGCTTACAATCTAATCAAACAGAAAAACAGGTCAAGTAGGGAGCTTCTCAGGCATGGGTGCTTTAGGAGTTAAAAGCAACCTTGAAAAAGTGGGCTTTTAGCCTGGATTTGAATACTGCCAGGGACAAAGCTTGACATATTGACTCAGGATGCTGTAGGCGATTGCTTCCTGGAACAACTTGTCAAGGAAAATACGAGAGGAAATGCAATTCTGGACTAAATTCTAAATGGACTAGGAGGACCGGTGCAAGATATAGAAGTAGAAGGGACACTGGGAAGCAGTGATCACAATATGATCTACTTCAACCTGGACACAGGGGCAAAACATTGATCCAGAACAACAGCCATGGCACTAAACTTCCGAAAAGGGAATTAGGAAAGGGATGAGACTCATGGTGGGGAAGAAGATTTGGAACAGGATAAGCACTGTAAAAACACTAGAGCAAGCATGGTCTCTTTTTAAGGACACAGTCACCGAGGCGCAAAATCTATATTTACCGCGTATCAACAAGGGATCCAATAGGAAAAAGAACAAGGAATCGGCATGGCTCACTGTAAAGGTGAAGGAAGCGATCAGAGACAAGAAGACTTTGTTTAAGGAATGGAAAAGGTCAAAAACGGACGAAAACTGGAAAAAGCACAATCAACATCAAAGCAGGTGCCATAAGGCGGTAAGAGGGGTCAAAAGAGACTACGAGGAAAAAATAGCCAAGGAGGTGAAAAACTTCAAGCTGTTCTTTTGATATATTAAGGGGAAACGACCCGTGAAGGAAGCGGTGGGGCCGTTGGATGACCATGGAATAAAGGGAATGCTAAAGGAGGACAAAGCCATCGCCGACAAACTGAATACATTTTTTGCGTCTGTATTTACCGAAGAGGATATACACAACATACCAGAAGCCAACAGGCTATACGCAAGAAACGAAGATGGGAAACTGACAGGGTTGAAGAGGTATGCAGGCAATCTAGAAGAGGTATGAAGGCAGATTGATAGGCTTAAAAATGATAAATTCCCAGGACTGAATGACATCCATCTAAGGGTAATCAAGGAACTGAAAAGGGTTATAACTGAACTGCTCCAACTAATAGCCAATCTGTCGATCAAATCAGGAATGATTCCAGAAGACTGGAAAGTGGCGAATGTTACGCTGATCTTCAAGAAAGGTTCGAGGGAGATCCGGGAAACTACAGACCGGTGAGTCTGACCTCGGTACTGGGAAAGATGGTAGAGGCGCTGATAAAGGACTGCATCATTGATCACCTTGACGGACACAATCTGATGAGGACCAGCCAGCACGGCTTCAGCAAAGGAAGATCTTGCTTGACGAACTTGCTGCACTTCTTTGAGGGAGTAAACAGGCAGATAGACAAGGGTGACCCAGTCGACATTGTATATCTGGATTTTCAGAAGGCGTTCGACAAGGTCCTGCATGAACGACTACTTCGAAAAATTGCGAGCCATGGAATTGAGGGTGAAATAGTCACATGGATTAAAAACTGGTTGGCGGATAGGAAACAGAGAGTGGGGGTAAATGGGCAATACTCGGACTGGAAAAGCGTCATCAGTGGAATTCCGCTCTTCAACATATTTATAAACGACCAGGAAATTGGTACAACGAGCAAGGTGATTAAATTTGCAGACAATACAAAGTTATTCAGAGTAGTGAAGACACAGAAGGATTGCGAAGACCTGCAACGTGACATAAATATGCTCGAGAAATGGGCTGCAACAAGGCAAATGAGGTTTAACGTGAATAAGTGTAAGGTAATGCATGTCGGTAACAAAAATCTTATACACAAATACAGGATGTCCGGTGCAGTACTCGGAGAGACTCCCCCAGGAAAGAGACTTGGGAGTACTGGTCGACAAGTCAATGAAGCAGTCTGCACAATGTGCGGCGGCGGCAAAAAGGGTGAACAGAATGCTAGGAATGATTATGAAGACATAGAAGGATTGCGAAGACCTGCAACGTGACATAAATATGCTCGAGAAATGGGCTGCAACATGGCAAATGAGGTTTAACGTGAATAAGTGTAAGGTAATGCATGTCGGTAACAAAAATGTGCGGCGGCGGCGAAAAGGGTGAACAGAATGCTAGGAATGATTATGAAGGGGATCACAAACAGATCGGAGAAGGTTATCTTGCCGCTGTACCCAGGCCATGGTACGCCCCCATCTGGAATACTCGAAAGTGTGACTAAAATGGTTAAGGGGCTGGAGGAGTTGCCGTACAATGAAAGATTAGAGACACTGGGCCTCTTTTCCCTTGAAAAGAGGAGACTGAAAGGGGTCATGATCGAAACATTCAAGATAATGAAGGGAATAGACTTAGTAAATAAAGACAGGTTGTTCACCCTCTTCAAGGTAGGGAGAACGAGAGGGCACTCTCTAAAGTTAAAAGTGGATAGAGTCTGTACAAACGTAAGGAAGTTCTTCACCCAGAGAGTGGTAGAAAACTGGAGTGCTCTCCTGGAGGCTGTTATAGGGGAAAACACCCTCCAGGGATTCAAGGCAAAGTTAGACAAGTTCCTGCTGCACCAGAACGTACGCAGGTAAGGCTAGTCTCAAATAGGGTACTGGTCTTTGACCTAAAGGCTGCCGTGGGAGCGGACTGCTGGGCACAATGGACCACTGGCCTGACCCAGCAGTGGCAATTCTTATGTTCTTATGTTCCAGGAGTATGGGGCAGCAAGAGATAAAGGACATAGTTTGGAGCTGGCAGTAGAGGAGAAGGGTACAGATAAGAGAGACTGGCCCGATGAACAGAGTTCTCGAGAAGGAGTATAAGAACATAAGAATTGCCATACTGAGACAGACTGAAGGTCCATCAAGTCCAGTATCCTGACTCCAACAGTGGCCAACCCAGGTTCCAAGTACCTAGCTCATATGAGTGTCGGAGCAGTTACCGCCGCTGCCGGCACTAAAACCCACACTACGCATTAGTAAAGGAGGGGGTAAATGTCACCTGCCATTTGATGCCCAGTCTCCCAAAATCCTCTTGCAATTTAAAAACTTTGAACAACTTTGTGTCATCAGCAAATGTATTTATTTTAAAAATGGATATAGTACCTGGTGGTTCACAAGCAGCATAATAATAATAATAAAAGACGCATATGAAAACAAAGAATCAGCCCAACCGAGCAGAGCAATCAAAATACATGTCACTGCAATACCCTCAAGTCCTGCCCTAGATCTTATAACAAACAAGCAGACAAAATAAATGCCCTTGCAAACAGTTGGGTTTTCAACTTCCATCTGGCACTACATTGTGGTACTGAACCAGGTAAATGATTCCATAACTTGCATAATGTGTCTTGACCATTTTCTCCTGTCTGTGTGTCTCAGTTTAATGTTTAACAATTTTTATTGATGACTGCAGAGAAAACTGAACGTACAATAGAACAATACGTTACACAATGCATCATCTGGTTTTTGTGCTTCCCCCCACCTACCTCTCCACATAGCCTCCCCCCCCTGAATAAAGGCACCAGAGAAAAGCCCAAGACACTTACAAAGTAAACCAACCAAAGTATAGCCTAAGTCAGGCCAACAGGGCAGCAGCAGTTAATAATAATAATAATAACTTTATTTTTCTATACCGCCAACAATCTTGAGACTTCTAGGCGGTTTACATTGAAAGAGAGCTGGACAGTCAGCGAATTACAATATGCAAATAGTCATTGAATTACAGTATACCGAATCATAAGATGTAGCGAATTACAATATACAGATTGTTAGAATTTCAAAAGTATACGCAGGGGAGGACATGTTAGAAAGAAAAGAGATTGATTTAGAGATTGAAATAGTTATTATTTAGGCGATAAATCTATCGAATAAGGCAGTTTTTATGGCTTTTCTAAAAGCGTTATAGGCAGTGTTCCCGCTAAGCTGCGTTGGCCTGCGCTCGCGCACAAAATATTACATCGCAGCGCAAAGTTTCTCTTCACAGCGCACACACGCGTCGGTAAGGTAAGGGGACGCATTGGGGGGATTGCACCTCCCCACAATTGCCATGCTTCGGTTCCTCTTCTTCCTTCCTTCCTCCCCCCCCCCCCCCCCCGCAGGACCCTGCGGCACCATCAACTCTTACTCCCTCTAATGTCGGCCCTGCAGCTCCAGACTTCCTCGCACCTTCTCCCCTCCCCCTTTGGATCGCTATTATTTTAAATGTTATAGCCGCGGAGCTGTATCCATCAGTGGAGATGTCTAACCTCGGCCTGCCCCGGAACTCTTACTGCAGCAGACGCCCGTCTAGGCAGGAACAGGAAGTCACTGTTGCAGTAAGAGTTCCGGGGCAGGCCGAGGTTAGACATCTCCACTGATGGATACAGCTCCGCGGCTATAACATTTAAAATAATAGCGATCCAAAGGGGGAGGGGAGAAGGTGCGAGGAAGTCTGGAGCTGCAGGGCCGACATTAGAGGGAGTAAGAGTTGATGGTGCCGCAGGGTCCCGCGGGGGGGGGGGGGGGGAGGAAGGAAGGAAGAAGAGGAACCGAAGCATGGCAATTGTGGGGAAGTGCAGAGCTGCAGGGAAGAGTGTTGCGGTACCCAGCTGGAGGGAGAAGGAAGATGAGGGAGGGAATTAAAGGAGATGCCAGGGCTTGGAGCGTAGGAGGAAGGTATGCCAGTCTAAGGGAAAAGGAAGGGGGAGATGTGAGAGCATGGAGGGGGAGCGAAAGATGGAAGAAAAGGAAAGGAGAGAGATGCCAGAGAATCAGGGAAGGGGAGATACCAGACTATGAGGAGAGGTGTGGGAGAGGGAAGGGGAGGAGAGAGATGCCAGACCAATGGGGTGAAAGGAGAGATGGAAGGGGGAGGCATACAGTTTCTGGAAGGGGCATAGAAGGAGAGAAGATGCCATATAGGGGAAGAGAGACGGCAGACAGTGGATGGAAGGAAGAGAGTTACAAGAAGATGAGGAAAGGAGAAACCACAGAAGACAAAGGTAGAAAAAAATTTCTATTTATTTATTGCTTTAGGAGACATGTGTCACTGTTTCTGTGAAGCATTGTATGCAGAGTCCAGCTTCTTGCTGGTTCAATTTAACCTTTGTCTATGTATTTTTATTTTATCCCCCCTTTTACAAAACTGTGAAGCGTTTTTAGCACCAGCCTTGGTGGTAGCAGCTCTGATGCTCAGAATTTTATGAGCATCAGAGCTGTTACCTCCGTAGCTAAAATCCACACTACAGTTTTGTAAAAGAGGGAGGGGTTAGTTTGTGATTACATATTCCTTACTAGGCGAAGGTGTTTTCTGTGTTCTGTGTGTTCGAAAGACATGGTTTTCTGTTAGGATTGACGGTGTAGGATTGATCTGTGCTGGTCTGGCTTGTTTAGTTTTACAATGGGTGTATTGATGTACTGCTCACTGCAATATGTAAGATGCTGCCTTTTCCTAGGTACTCATGTGTGACGTGTGGTTTGTTACTAAAAATCATGTTTTTCTTACAGATGGGGGGGGGTGCCAAAAAATGATGGGCCCCGGATGTTACATATGCTAGGTACGCCACTGTATGTAAAGATACCAGAAAGCTGGCGTAGCAAAAACTTCTAAGTTTTGAGTATTTAACCCTCCCACAATCTCACGGGCACTCGTTTCAAGTTTATTGAGATTTTGATTTAAACGCAATATCAAATATTTTCAATGCATATAACAAAAATAAATTTGGGGAAATAAATAAAACCATTTGAACCAGTGTTCCCGCTAAGCTGCGCTGGCGTGCGCTGGCGCACAAAATATTACATCGCAGCGCACACGTTTCTCGTCACAGCGCACGATCGGAAGAGGCGTACGGCAGATGGCAGGGCGGCGAGAGGAGAATCGGGCGAGTTGGCTCATAACTTGCTGGCGCCCGATATTTTTGGCTCACGGTGAAAAAAGTTTGCTCACAACACCCGCCCGCTTAGAGGGAACACTGGTTATAGGTCAGTTTAGCTCCATTTATGTAGTCGTCTAACCGGTGTTATTGTGTGTTTGCTTGGTACATAAAAGTCCTATCCAGAAAGGTTTTGTATTTACAGCCCGTAATGCTTGGATAAAGCCATCACAGTCGGGTTAGCTGCGGCATCCTAACCCTTCCCCCCTCCCCCCTTGGAGGAAAAGAAAGAAGGTATTTCCAGGACCCTGGGCTCTGATGGGTCCTGGAAAAAGCTCCCAGACAGGCAACATGAGAAGCCCCTTCCTTCCCCCCCCCCCCCGCCTTATGGGGTGTCCAACCTAGTAGAACACCCAACAGACGGTAACCAGACAAGACAAATGAGCACGGTCGAATTGTGTGTCTCAGTTTAAAAGCTGCTCTACCTCAAGGATCACCCCTTTCCCCTATTCTCTTTAACATCTACATGTCCTCCCTGAAACTCTTTCAACTATCCCCCCTGGAAACAATCTACACTTATGCAGATGACATCCTTGTCCTCCTTGAGACTGACCAGAATCTCACCAACCTCCACGAAAACATTACAGCTTGCATAATGAGACTCCGTGCCTGGTCCCTCTCGGTACAGATGAAACTAAACGAATCTAAAACAAAACTACTCTGGCTCGACCCAAAATTCGAACACCTGCCCACACTTTTCGCACTACCCACAGGCGATACACTACAGCTCGAATTCTCATGCAAGGTCCTTGGTATCACTATCGATTCCTCTCTCTCCCTCAATGACCACCTCAACTCCTTGGCAAAATCATGCTTTTTCAGCCTTCACATGCTGAGGAAAGCTAGATCCTACTTCAGCCAACAACACTTTGCCATCCTTGCCCAATCCATCATCCTTTCCAAACTAGATTACTGCAACGCCATCTACTTAAATCTATCAAAAAAAAAGTATTCTAAGACTCCAGCTAATCCAGAATACTGCAGCCAAACTGATCTTCTCAAAACGCAAATCTGACCATGCCTCCCCACTCCTTGCCAAACTTCACTGGCTCCCAATAATCTCCAGAATCCATTTCAAATGTTCCTGCCTGGCTTTCAAGATCATTCACGGAATCCTCCCTCCTCTTATCCCACTGTCTTTCAACTCCTCCAGTCCCGACTCCTCCAGAACTGCCCAAAGGCTTAAACTAGCCTTCCCCTCTCCACGCGGCATCCACTATGCAGGCAAACTGGGAAAATCCCTTCTCTTCAAAATCACAGGTTTTTGGAACGACCTCACCACCCCGCTGCGGAACCTAAGCTCCCTTCAGTTATTCCGCAAACAACTGAAAACCTGGCTTTACAGCAAATTGTAGCTCTAACATTCCCCCCTTTCTCTCCCCCCTTCTACACATAAGTTCATGTAATCCTTTTTCTTCTTCTCTACCCACTATTTTAAGTTCTTGTAAACCGTGTTGAGCTCCATACTCATGGAGATGATGCGGTATATAAACTTAAGGTTTAGATTAGATTAGATTAGATTACAGGGCTTGACCCAGTAAGGCAATTCTTATGTTCTTATGTCTATCCAAATTAGGTTGTAAACTCTTATGAGCAGGGACCGTCTATTGAATGTTACATGTACAGCGCTACGTACGCCTTTCAGCGCTACGTACGCCTTTCAGCGCTACAGAAATGATAAATAACAGTAGTAGCAGTTCTCCTAAGATAACAACATAGCATGCTCTGATCTTAACGTTCTCACAGTAAGAAATAGGTTGAAGGTGTAACAGCTATAGGGCAGTTAACGTAGGTATTCTTTCACAGATTCCTGGAAAAAAGGCAGTGTCCATCTAACCTTAATGTTCCTCCTGCTTTCATATTCGTGGATAGGAAACAGTTCTCTCCGTCGCTATGACCCGTTAGGCACTCACCTGTTCTGCAGCCATGAATGACTTGTAAGCCTTTGTCTGCTGTAGACATTGATGGCTCTGACTGCTGTTAATTTTTAATTCACTCAGTTTACCTCCGTAGATCTAGGTTGGATTAAGTTCTCTTAAAGGGACCGTGCCAGTGGCAGTGCAGTGGAAATGAAGTAGTGAAGTGGAGTTTAGATCTCACTGCAGCACCTTTGTGATCTTGATTAAGGGCTAGAGTCAACCTTCCCATCCGTGTGCAATTGGAGGCAGGCCGACCGATTCACCTTCATGCAAATGGAGGCGATCGGAGGCACGCCCCCATCCGACAACACGTATCACTGGGTAACAATCCTGACGCATGCACAAACCAGGGGTGTCAAAGTCTCTCCTCGAGGGCTGCAATCCAGTCGGGTTTTCAGGATGTTTCTTACTTTTACAACCCTTAACTGAAGGGAACGTAAATAGGGCGTGAGATTTTCTACTATTCTCATGCACCACGATAAGAAATCTGTCGACAAGATATAATGGGGCAACACCAAAAGCAATTTTATAGTATAAGCATCCCAAGTTAAAGATCATCCGGGTCTCTACCAGAAGTCAGTGCAGCTCACAATAATAGGGAGTAACGTGGTCCAGTGGCGTACGTAGCATATGTGACACCCGGGGCCCATCATTTTTTTTACACCCCCCCCCCCACCACCATCTGTACGAAAAACATGATTTTTAGTAACAATCCACACGTCACACATGAGTACCTAGGAAAAGGCAGCATGTTACATACTGCAATGAGCAGTACAACATCAATACACCCATTGTAAAACTAAACAAGCCAGACTAGTATAGATTAATCCTGCAGTCAATCCTAACAAACAGAACACAGAAAACACCTTTGCCTAGTGTGGAATATGTCATCACAAACTAACCCCTCCCCCTTTTACAAAACTGTGTGTGGATTTTAGCCACGGTGGTAACAGCTCTGACGTTCATAGAATTCTGAGCATCAGAGCTCCTACCACCACGGCTGGCGCTAAAAAACGCTCTACAGTTTTGTAAAAGGGAGGATAAAATAGAAATACATAGGCAAAGGTTAAATTGAACCAGTAAAGAAGCTGGACTCTGCATAAAGTGCACCACAGAAACAGTGACACATGTCTCCTAAAGCAATAAATAAATAGAAAAAATTTTTCTACCTTTGTCTTCTGTGGTTTCTGCTTTCCTCATCTTCTTGTAACTCTCTTCCTTCCATCCACTGTCTGCCGTCTCTCTTCCCCTATATAGCATCTTCTCTCCTTCTATGCCCCTTCCAGAAACTGTATGCCTCCCCCTTCCATCTCTCCTTTCACCCCCATTGGTCTGGCATCTCTCTCCTCTCCTTCCCTCTCCCACATCTCTCCTCTGCAATCCCTTTCCCTTTTTTCCCTCATTTTCCTTTTCAATTTATTTTCTGCATCTGTCTAGATTACGTTCTTACATCAATGTCCTTTTTTACTGTCTACCTAAAGCTTGCCACCTCTTTCCCTCACCCCTCCAGTGTTTCCCTAACTCAACCCTTTTCTCCCCATCATGTGCCCTCCTTTTATTTATTCCCTTCTTCCATCATGTACCCTCTTTCTCCAACCCTTCCATCTAGTACCTTCTCCTCTCTCTGTCCACTTTCATCCAGCGTCTGCTCCCCTCTTTCTCTCCTCCCATTTTCTTTCTGCATTTGCTCCCTTATCTCTCCCATCTGCACTTCCATCCAGCATAGGCTCCCCACTACCATCCAATGTCTGCCCTTTCTCTCGCCATCCACCCCTCTTCAATCAGCATCTGCCCCCTTTCTTTCCCTCCAATATCCTTCCCCCTTATGTCTCTCCCCTTTCTCTGTACATCAATTACATCAGCACCACCCTTCTATACCATCCTGCCCCCTTTGTTTCCCTCCACCACTCTTCCATTCCAGCAGTCCTGCTCCTTTCTCTCCCTTCATGTAGCAAGGTCCCAAGATGACTGTAGCTGCCGGTTGCCAGTCCACCCCACTCTGACGTACTTGCTCTGGAGCGGATTCAGCAGCCGCATGCAGAAAGGTCCCGCGATGACTCGTATGCTGGCTCTGTTCCAGAAGAAGTAAGTTACGTCAGAGGGGGTGGACCTGGCAGACGCAGGGAGTTGTGGCAAAGTCCCGCAATGACTGTGTCTGCTGGGTCCACCCCCTCCAACGGAACTTATTTCTTCTGGAGCAGAGCCAGCAGATGAGTCATCGCGGGACCTTCCTGCACCTCAGCGCGGCTGCCGACTCTGCTGCAGAGAAAGTAAGTCAGAGGTAACGTGACCATTTATTTTTTTCATCAAAAGGGGACATCTATTAATTGACTGTGTATCCTTTCTTTCTGCATTCAGGCCCAACAATTGTTCCTTTCTATTCCCTCCCTCCTTCCTTCCCATGTCCTTAGTGCCCCAGTGCCTCCTTCCCGTGTCCTTATTGCCCTCAGTGCCTCCGTCCTGTGTCCTTAGTGTCCCCAGTGCCTCCTTCTCATGTCCTTAGTGCCCACAGTGCCTCCGTCCTGTGTCCATAGTGCCCCCAGTGCCTCCTTCCCATGTCCATAGTGCCCCTAGTGCCCCCGTCCCATGTCCTTAGTGCCCCCAGTGCCTCCGTCCTGTGTCCTTAGTGTCCCCAGTGCCTCCATCCTGTATCCAGTGTCCCCAGTACCTCCTTCCTGTGTCTATAGTGCCCCCAGTGCCTCCGTCCTGTGTCCATAGTGCCCCCAGTGCCTCCTTCCTCTGACCATAGTGCCCCCAGTGCCTCCGTCCTGTGTCCATAGTGCCCCCAGTGCCTCCATCCTGTGTCCATAGTGCCCCCTTCCCATGTCCTTAGTGCCCCCAGTGCCTTCTTCTTATGTCCCCCCACTGCCTTCCAGATTTTGTCCACCCCCAAAGCCAGCCTGCCTGCCTGCCTATCTCCCTCCCTCCCTGCCGCACTAAAGCCAGCCAGCTTGCTTGCCTACATCCTTCCCTCCCTGCCGCGGAAAAAAAAAAGCGCCTCTCTCCTTCCTTTCCCCTGGTCCGCACCGCTGCAATCTTACCTCCCCGCTGCTGCTGCTAATCGCCGACAAGAAGTCTTCTTTCCAACGTCAATTCTGAAGTCGGAGAGGACGTTCCAGGCCAGCCAATCACTGCCTGGCTGGCCTGGAACGTCCTCTCTGATGTCAGAATTGACGTCGGAAAGAAGACTTCTTGTCGGCGATTAGCAGCAGCAGCGGGGAGATAAGACTGCAGTGGGGCGGACCGGGAGAAAGGAACGGCAGGAGGATCTGGGTAGTAGGGCAGGAGGACCCGGACCTGGCCGGCTGTGCACCCCCCCCAAGCCGTGCACCTGGGGCGGACCGCCCCCCACCTTGGTACGCCACTGAAGTGGTCATACTTCCTCAGACCATAAATCATTCTTACTGCTGTATTCTAAACCAGGGTCAATCTAGCCAAATTTTTCTTAGTACTTGTCAAAGCTTTTCAGCAGCACATGCACAGACTCCTTTCCGGAGTTCCTCTCATACAGGCAAAAGCTTATTTGCATTTTTTACTGATTCTTTCTTCATTTGGGACTCCCGATGAAGGTGTGTTTTCCGAAACACGAACCGTGTTGGGTCCACTGGTTCGTTTGCCTTTAGGCATTTTAACTATTGTCCCAATAAACTTTGCCTGCATCATTGCACGCCTGTCTGCAGTTTTTCTTGTTTTGGTTTGCCCTTGTATCTCTGATTGCAGACCCTGTTGGTTCCCCCTTTTTGTTGCTTGTTCACGTGCTAATTTTGCCATTAGCGTGCAGCCATTATAAAAACTTACTGCACGAGCCCCTACCGCCTAGTTTGTAGGAGGTAAAGCTCTGATTCTATAAAGTCCAGCTTAACGTTAGGCACCATAGGCTTAAAGGGAATCAAAATCGGCTTTAATTGGACTTAATTGAAAGTTAGGCGTCTAATTCGAAAATCTCGATTCTATAAAAAGTAGGCGCCTAGCTCAAAGTGCCTACACTAAAAGAGGGTATGGTTAGGGGGGCGGATCATGGATGTGTTTTTGAGTTGGGCACCTCTCTGTAAATCAGGTGCTGTTACGCTCTGTTATTGGTGCCTAACTTTAGACATAGAAAATCCTGGCATAAATTGGGGGCGCCTAAATATTTGGACGTTGAGCACGACTCTATAACGGGTGCCTACGTTTTACAGAATCTGCGCTATCGGCACCTAACTTTAGGCGGGCTTTACAAAACTAGAGCCTAAGGGCCCCTCCGCTACCCCCACACGAATCAACTGGTGTGCGGCAATGCCTCACACGCTACACTATCAGAACTATCACACCCACTCTCCCCCCCCTAACACGCCCTCTTCGAAGAAAATAAAACATTTTTTATCGCATGGTGTACGTGTGCAAAAAGGCATATTTCCTGCGAGATGCCAGTACACTTTGCTGTGGGGGGAAGACAGAAGGGCCCAATGTAGTAAAAAGATGAAAGTGAGGTTGTGCAAGCCTTAGCAAAACAATAACTTCACCTCACTGAGTATGAAAAGAAAATCTTGTAGATAATGTGGTTAAAACTCTATTTAGAGATATACCACAAAGTTCAGTGCATGATATGCCTTGAATCATTTATTCATTCTTTAACCATGCAGAGTTACTAGCATGCCCCTAGCATGGTTAAAGAATGAATAAATGATTGAAACATTAAAGGTCATTTGCCTGTCTTACTTCATATTATAAAGAAGTTGACGATGCACAGCAAGTATTCAAGGCATATCATGCACTGAACTTTGTGGTATATCTCTAAATAGAGTTTTAACCACATTATCTACAAGATTTTCTCTTCATACTCAGTGAGGTGAAGTTATTGTTTTGCTAAGGGAAGACAGAAGGGGCCATGGAGAGACCGTTAGGGAAAGGGGGCTGCTTTGGGGGGAGGTGTGTGCTGGGGGCAAACAGCTTTGCTCTGGGGTGAATACAGAAGGAGGCCACAGAGAGACGGTCAGGGAGAGGGAAAGGGGGCTGCTTTGGGGGGGGAGGTCTGTGCTGGGGGCAAACAGCTTTGCTCTGGGGTGAATACAGAAGGGGGCCACGGAGAGACAGTCAGGGAGAGGGAAAGGGGGCTGCTTTGGGGGGAGGGGTGTGCTGGGGGCAAACAGCTTTGCTCTGGGGTAAATACAGAAGGGGGCCACGGAGACAGTCAGGGAGAGGGAAAGGGGGCTGCTTTGGGGGGAGGGGTGTGCTGGGGGCAGACAGCTTTGCTTGGGAGGGGGGGGAAGATAGAAGGACACAGACAGTGGCCAAGGAGAGAGAGAAAAAGAAACACAGACAGACAGACAGACACATATATTCTAGCACCCGTTAATGTAACGGGCTTAAAGACTAGTATCCCATAGTAAGCCTTTATAATTTGCGCTAAGTACATGCTAGCACTTAACGTTCAGTAAAGGGAACCCTTAGTGCAGAAAACTCAGCAGAAAAACCACTCTGCTACAGGGTGGATATGTACACATGCAAAGGACAAATGTTAACAAAAAAAAAAAAAAAGAAAAAGCGAAATGTGGGCATGATTGTAGTGTAAGAGCTTTACTTTAGCTCAGGGTTGCATAAAGATTCCAGTGCAGGAGCAAAAAAGTCACCTGTGTAGCACTTCACCTCAGATGACACTTTTCAGCAGACATCCCTGGTGCCACAGTGGGAACATAAGAATTGCCATAATGGGACAGGCCGAAGGTCCATCAAGCCCAGTATCCTGTTCCAAACAGTGGACAACCCAGGTTCTAAGAACCTGGCAGAAACCCGAAGAGTAGCAACGTTCCAGAGCTGAGACTGTGATGTCATAATGCTTAAGAACCAACCTCATCAGTGATGTCACAATGGCTTGATTGTCCTATACTTGGCTCAAATAAGAATTGCCATACTAGGACAGACCCAAAGGTCCATCAAGCTCAGTATCCTGTGTTCAACAGTGACCAACCCAGGTCCCAACTACCTAGCTAGATCCCAAGTAATAAAACAGATTCTATGCTGCTTATCCTATGAATAAGCAGTGGAAAATATTGTCTAATGTTTATATAAAAGACTTGGAATCAAGTACACCGTCCCTGCAGTATTTTTCTTTGTCTTGTTTGGGCCCACGTTTACTGTAGTTTTGTTGGATCCTCCTTTGTTTGCTTTCGTGGAATTCCCCAAGCCATCTCAATAATGGCCTATGGACTTCTCTTTTAGGAAATTATCTAAGTCTTTTTTAAACCCCGCTATGCTAACTGATTTCACCACATTCTCTGGCAACAAATTCCAGAGTTTAATTACATGTTAAGAAATATTTTCTCGGGTTTGTTTTAAATCTGCTACTTAGTAGCTTCATCACATGCCCCCTAGTCCTAGTATTTTGGGAAAGAATGAACATGACCGCTCCCTGAATAGGTATTTTTAAAACCATTAAAATGAACATTTATTTATTTATTTATTTAATTCATTCATTTTCTATCCTGTTGTCCCCAAAGAGCGCAGAACGGGTTACAGATTAAACATACATAATATCAGTACAAGATTACAATGCAAGTTTTCATCCTAGTTGGCACATATTAGGTGTAGTTATCCTTACGTGACACAGACTGGTTCGGTTACCAATATACAATTCTTTGTAGTCCATGGATCAAGGGCAGGGAGGGTCAGATGAAGAGGTAGGTTTTTATTGCTTTTCTGAAGCTGAGACCTTCAAGACATCTGACCTGTGATGGCAGTCGATTCCAGTGGCTCGGTTTGAAGTAGGAGTAGGACCGTTGTTTGGCAGTTTGTGGTTGAAGGGCACGACCCGGGGGGCATTTCGAGGCGTATTTCATCCCGGGAGCGGAGGGACCGGTTTGGCACATACAGAGGAAGTTTAGCTATCACATAGCCCAGTGCCATGTCATGCAAGGATTTGAACGCTAGCATCAGGCCCTTGAAGACACGTTTAGCTACAGGCGGCCAGTGAGCCGATGCTAGAGCCTGGGAGACAGGGTCACGGGCATGGAAGTTTTTTAAAGCCTGACTGCCGCATTTTGAACACACTGGAGTCATCATACGTTCTTTGCCATGAGACCATCGAATAGCATATTGCAGTAATCCATGCGGGAGAGTACTAGGGCATGGAGTAGTTGGGCAAAGCCAGACTCTGAAAAGATATGGTCGGAGAGCGACAGGTTGCAGTCAAGGAGTATTCCTGGGCTGCGCACTTGATCTTTTGCAGTTAGAGTAGTTGAATCCCAGCACAGTGAGGTCGGGCACGGTCGCAGCGTTCTTTGTGGGATCCAAAGGAGTTCCGTCTTGGAGGCATTTAGTTAAAGTTTATTGACGGGCATCCAGTTTTTGATTTCTGATAGGCAGTTTAGGAGTTTCTCAATCTGGGCATCGCAGGCTTCTCCTAGCGGTAGGTACAGTTGGATGTCATCCGCGAAGGAGTGAATCTGTATTTGATATTTGCGGGCTATGTCTAGGACAGGTCTAATGTAGAGATTGAATAATAGGTTGGATAGTAGAGCCATATTTGATCGATTTCAGTTTTGATAACGTGTCGTTGAGCAGATTATTATGTACCTATGGGGAGGGGGGAGTTCTGTCAGTTCCTGAAGAGAGACAGGCATGGGAGGATGGGAAGAGGGAGGAAACAATTATATCAATTTGCTTATTACATTGTTCAAACCTAAACCTCAGAATTACATAATCTCTTAGCACAATGAAACCTGACAAACCTAAACCTCAGAATTACATAATTATAATAATAGTTTCTTAGCACAATGAAACCTGACAATTAATGCCTATCACAGATAACCCCTAACCCAGATGTTACATGTACACTGTCAGCCTAGCGCAGTCCTGCCCATGCCTAGATAAAAAGAAGACAAACGGAACAAACACACCTTCAGCACATCAGATCGGTGCTTACTGCTGTTTTTCTTAGGCAAGCTTCGCAAGGAAGTGACCACACCTATTAATTCTGTGGTGTTTTCCCACATGTATCAGGCACTCAGAAATTGCATGCATGAATGCATCTACTGTTCTGCAGTGTGTACAGCCTGTGTCCATGTCTCCAGCAGTGGCGTAGCATGGGGGAGGGTGGTCCGCCCCAGGCGCCATCTTGGTGAGGGTGCAGGCTCCTTCCCCACCCTCCCACCGCCGTGCGTGCGTGCCGCTTCCCTTCCCCCGTACCTCTATAAAGTTCCTGGCCAGGTATCCTGTTTTTTTTTAGAGGAAATCTGGTAACTTTGCCTTCCACATTTCTACCTTGGGCTCCCATATGTCTACCATCAGCTCTAAGCAGCAGCAACTCCACCTAGGGCTGTGAGCCCTCCACTTCTGCTCACCTAGGTTTCCATGGTAACAGGAAGCCCATGTGAGAGTATACTTATAGCACAGAAAAGTGTGCAGGTCCTACGTTGAATTTTGCTATCAGAGTTGCTGATGCGGCTACTCGGAGACTTGCCACTATACAGGACGAGAGAAAAAGGTAAGGAGGAATGTCCAGAAGACACCTTCCTTCTTCCTTATCTGTGGGTGCCTCCACTTCAAAGTTAACACTTCAGTCAACTCATGGGATGGTGGAGCATAGAGACACCCCCCCACACACACACACCCCGTCTTTCCATGTGGCCAGCTCTACTAGCTGGTTCGCTGCCCCATAAACTCTAGTTCCCTAGGTCAATGTTTCCCAAGTCTGTTCTGAAGTATCCTCTTGCCAGTCAGGTTTTCAAGATGACCACAATGAATATGCATGAAAGAAAATTGCATATAAGGGAGGCAGTGTTTGCAAATCAATTTCATGTGTATTGATTGTGGATATCCTGAAAGTCTGACTGGCAAAGGAGTTCTCCAGGAATGACTTGGGAAACACTGTCCCTAGTTGGCTGATGGGTTTACCTAGCAGTGGAGCCAGCCCTAAACATCCCCAGATTAAAATCAGGGTGCAAAGATAAATTATTTGGTTTATCCAGATCTTTCAAGGACACATGAATTTAAGTGCTAATCTGATGTCTCCAGTGTAATTTCTCTAATTGTTCTTACCTTTCAGTATGTGATAAGTAGAGCTAATCAGTCATTTTTCAAGGGTATTTTTGGTGCACACATAGGTTTTTTACCTTGAAACTTGTGGGGCACACTTGCTGCTAATATGCTGTCGCCACGGTTTGGCCACTGGCGCGTGATAATGACCACTTATTTTCACTTTTTTTTTTTTCTTGTGCATGCTAAGTTCTAAATGAAGCAAAACAGCGAGTCTTCACCCGGCACGATATACACTAGTACAATAACAACAGAAATGATGGTTATGAAAAGTGGTTTATGGCCCTCAGAAACAGAACACTCAACCTCTTTAACCTGCTGGCCTTTATATACAGAGGGCGAATCGCAAAAATAACCTTCTGGCCACTGCTGGACCTCAAGAGATCTGTTGGATAATTCTTTCATTTCATTAACAACAGAGCAAGTGCAATTATATGGATTTTGGTCAGCTTTCAAGATGCTTAGATGTTTGAAGGTCTGCAGTTGGTCTTTTGGAAAATGAGTAATCCTGTTTCCATCCAGAAAGAGGATTTCTAAGTCTGGAAGGTTATTTGAAGACGGGAAACTAAGTAGCCTGTTATTGGACAGGTAAACTTTTTTCAAATGGGGCAGAGACACGTCAAGCACAGAAAGTTGGTTGTAACTCAGATCAAGTACTTCGGTGCTTGGCGGTAGCAGGTGTGCGTTCACATGTTCCAGGCCGGTGTCGGAGAGGTTTAACAGGCGCGTGGACGGTGGCCATTCGCAGGGGGATGACGGTGGCATGGCGAAGTTGTTTTGGCTCAAATCTGAGTCCTGAAGATTAGGCAGCTGGGAGAGAGCTTTGCAGGCCACATCGAAAGAAGTCAGATTGTTGTGCCGAAGCTTTAATGTCATTAAGTTGAAGAAAAGGCCATCAGAAAAAGAACCGCTCACACCCTGATCCTGCAGCCCATTTTCAGACAAATCCAGAACACGCAAGTCTTTGAAATGCATACTGATGGAGCGTGGGATCTGGGTTATTTGGGATCTAGTGAGGACAAAGTTTTCCACCTGTGCTATCCAACTGCTGAGATATGAGAAGTCTTCCCCTCTGTCAGTCAGTGATGCTGAAGACACATTGACAAACTGTAGAGAACGCATTTGTGGCAATGTTCCTTTCATTGATCGCCACTCTGCCCTGCCAGTGAAAATGCAGTCTTCGAACACTAGTTCTCTGATCTTAACATTCTGGGTCACATCCAAAAACATCTTTAAGAAATTCTCATCTAAAACTGAATTCCCCAAAATGATCTTGTCAATTGGGAGTTCCAAATTGGGCGCCAGGATCCTTAGGGTCTGTGTGTACCGGGAAATATCACTGAGATCTTCGAAATTCCCATCTCTAAACTCAAAAACAGATGCATCCATGCAGACAAGAAACTTGTAGAAGTTTTTGAGATCTGCAAATGAGCAAGTGCAGTGACTCCTGGCAAGGTCGACCGTGCATGCAAAGGAGCCTGGGAGCTTGTGCCCGATGAGCAGAAGAACCGCAAACGACGGGAAAATCTGCATGATGGAGCCCCTGTTAAAAGAACAGAATGCGTCAATTTTCAATCTTTGCGTCTCTCGTTCCATTTGGTTCAAAGAAGGCGGGGCAAAATGTCGCGCGCAACGACACGCCCTGACTCTGATCCGAAACACACTCTCCCCCTTCGGAAAACTTTCGGGATTGGTGGGTGAAGTTTTTCAGATCACACGTTGCTCTGCAGCGCCCCCTATCGGTCTCCAGGGCAAACGTAACAGCCGAACGGTGAAACGAAACGAAAGAGCAGGACAAACAGCAGAGAAAATGATCCCGAGCAACGTTGGGTGAAAAAGCACTCTTAAGGCTTTTCTTCTCTAGTTTTTAAGATGGCCCCTTCTTTTGCGTTTCAGAGCAAATCATTAAAATCGGGTTCATTCCCCAACACTGGAGTCCGATTTTTCAAGGTTTCACTACGAAAGGGAAGATCCGTCAGGTCCGTGTTTTACCCCCTTCCCCTACAAATGCAAGTTGGCTCAGCCACAAGAAATATTCTGCAGCTCTCAGCCTAATACCTCACTTTTTCTGTTCTTCTTGTTTAATGCTAACATTTCAAAATCACTATGGGGGTCAAATATTTTTGGCAAGGCTTTTTTTTTTTTCCATCAGGGGACTCCGTTGTCTAATAGATTTGTCACAAAATCTTTAGGGCACGCCTTGCCCTAGTGCCACATTGACAAGAGGCAGACTAGAGGCACCGAGTTGCTGTTAGTTTGTAAATCCATTTTTACGTTCAAATCTTTTTATTAGAAGAAATAGGAAACAGCAAACAACAAATACAACAATGGCAATGAATACACAAGTCAGTAATACACAAGTCAGGGCGTTGTAGAGGCATAACAGAAGAAACAACCCCCCAGCCCCGAACTCCCCCCCCCCGTACAAACCCCCCACCCCATCCCTAAAATCAAACAGAAGCTAAAAGACGTAACTCCAAATTGCCAAAGGCCCGTGCTCTGGTGGCCCCCGGCAGACCCAATGAAAAATCCTTTCCCCCCTCAACAACTGGAAAAAAAAAAAAAAAAGGGAAATGCGGTGTCCGATCCCGGGAGAAAGTGCCAAGAACCTCAACATGATCCATTTTTAATATTGTACTGAAATCACTGCACTTACCCGTTAACAACCAGTCCACTGCAGAGTTGCCTCAATCCTGTGGTCTGTCTGCTTGCCTTCCTGTGTTTCTCCCCCCGGAGCAGACTTCTGAGAATCCACCTCTTCCATTTCACAACAGTTTCCTGAAATTCTTCCTTCAGAGTGGTTGATTGTAGATGTCAGAGCTGAGCTCTCGACTGCAAAAGGAGCCTGAGGGAGAGATTTGGGGTTTCAGAGTTTGGTGTTGGGCCTGATCTCCTTTCCATTACTTTCCTGCAGGTTGTAACAACCTGTACAACAGGAAAGCTGGCAATTCCCTGCAACCCTAGGCAAGTCACCCCAGGTGCCATCTTAGAGAGGGTGCAGGCATCCGTCCTCCTCTCTGACCCCCCCCCCCTGATTCCCCACCCCCTCACTGCCATGCGTATACGCCGCTTCCCTTCCTCTGCAATGTTCCTGGTGCGAGCAGCAACCCCACAAGCTTCTGTGGCGCCAGCATCACGCTCTTCCTCTGGACCCGCTTCCTAGAAGAGCCCATGCTGATGCGACAGCACCTAAACATCACCCAAAAGGAAAAAAGAAGACTCCAAATTATTCAAAATACAGCTATTAAACTTATCCATAACGCCAAAAAATATGATCATGTTACGCCCCTAATGATTGATTCCCACTGGCTGCCAATTAGCCACCGCATCCTTTAAGTTTCTACTTTTAGTTTATAAAACGCTAATTTTTAACGAACCCCAATTCATATCCAGAATGCTCACTCCTCTTAATACTTCACGTTCTTTGTGATCCACTTCTCAAAATCTCCTAACTATTCCATCCCTGAAAATTGTAGGCACTAGAAGACACGATATGTCTCCTCATATCACGATAGTGGCTCCTCAATTATGGAACTCATTACCTCAATATATTAGAGAAGAAAAGGATCTTACTTCTTTAAAAAAATCCTTAAAAACCTATCTTTTTAAAGACGCTTTTAACAGTTAAACTTTAGTTATACAACTAAACCCTTTAACCCTTTAACTCTTTACCCTCCCTTTTGTGTCTGTGTATGGCCGTTTGGTGGAGGATGGGCAGGGGAGGGCTTCAATGGCTGGGAGGGTGTAGATGGGCTGGAGTAAGTCTTAACAGAGATTTCGACAGTTGGAACCCAAGCACAGTACCGGGTAAAGCTTTGGATTCTTGCCCAGAAATAGCTAAGAAGAAAAAAAAAAAAATTTAAATTGAATCAGGTTGGGCAGACTGGATGGACCATTCGGGTCTTTATCTGCCGTCATCTACTATGTTACTATGTGTTTATTCTCTCTAAGAAAGAATTGTAACTTTTCCCTTCTCTCCTCCCTTACTCATGTCGGTTTAACCTGTAAGTCTCTTGTTATTTTATTGGATGTTATAACTATGTTTTTTTAGAAAATTGTACATCGCTTAGCAAATTGAATAAGCGATTCATCCAATACCAATAAAACTTGAAACTTGACAGAAGCTTGGCGGTTGCTGCTCACGCCAGGAATGTTACAGAGGTCTGGGGGAAGGGAAGCGGCGTGCGCGCAGCAGGAGGGGGTGGGGAAGGAGCGTGTGGAGGTGGGAGGGGGCACCACCACCCTGTGGGCACCTCTCACCCTCGCTACGCCACTGCCTGTGAGGATTTTGAAGGGACAGATCAAAAGCCTCAAGCAGAAAAGAGGGGTATCACCCAGAGGGCTTGAGGATTCTTCAAACAGGAAACCAACCCATAATATAACATAAAACTCACTTGTATACCGCACATACCATTAAGTTCTATGCGGTTCACAAACACTTGTAATACAAATGAATAAACATCCAATATCTAACTTCCGAAAGATTTCCTAAAAAGATACGTTTTTAAGGCACGTCGAAGTTGTTGATACGAATTTGAGAATATGAATATGTGAGTTAAAACCCGAGTCCAGGGCTGCCCAAGTCCGGTCCTCGAGACCCACTGGCAGGCCAGGTCCCCCATACATCCACAACGAACATGCATGAGAGAGATTTGCCTGCATTGCCTTCTTGGTATGCAAATCTCTCTCATGCATGTTCACCGTGGAAATCCAGAAAACCCGGCCCGCCAGTAGATCTCAAGGGCAGGACCTGGGCAGCCCTGGCCTAGTTCATAAGGCTGCCTGAAAGGTAGCAATCGTTTCTGAAATTTCTTATATTTACATCCCTTTGCAGAAGGGAATGAAAATAATGAATGAGATTTTCTAGAATGTTTAGAATTTGTAATGATAAAAGATTCCATAAAATACTCAGGAATTGAACCTGCTAGTGCCTTAAAACAAATATAGCCGAGCTTAAATTTAACCCATGCCTCAACTGGAAGCCAGTGCAATCGCCGATAGAAATCAGTGACATGGTCATACGTCTTTAAATTAAAAATCAATCTGACTGCTGGGATTAAAACAGGAATATTCCCAGCGGTGAAGTAGAAATATCAAAATTGCAAGCCAAAATATTTGGCCAAGTTATTCAGTCAAAGTCAAAGTTTCCATAATGCCAGATTGGCTTTGCCCTAACAGGAGGAAAAAGAACAGGAGATATTCAGAGGCACTGACGGGAGCAAGAAAGCATATAAGCAATATCTTTGGGCAATGGAAAACAGTCTCTAAAGTAGATCAAGGTCTAGATTCCCATCCACCAATAACACATTTGGAAAATTTAAAAGTAACTTAAAAACATTCCTCTTCAAGGATGCCTTTGCAAACTAATTTTATTATCCTGCAACCCCATTCTATTTGAATTATATTTTGTTAACCCCTTGTATTTTCCCTTAGTGTTCTCTCTTTACTTTAAAGATTTGTATTTCATTCCTCCTTATCTAATGTTATGAATATGTTAAATTGAGTGTAATTTTGTCTTTTTAAAATATTTTATTTTTTGTATTGTCACCTAACAAATGTAAATTTTAACTTGTACATCGCTTAGAAGTTTGATTAAGCGATTAATCAAGAAACCTAATAAACTTGAAACTCGTTATAGTAATATATAAAAGTGTTTTAGCTTTGTCAGCTCTGGGAGACAGTGATAACCAAAAACCAGATTCTCTGTCTCCCGTAAGTACACTCAGGAAAAAAACATACTTGGTTTCTTCATGCATGAATATCATACTAATTGGTAATATACTTAATTACCTCACTTACTGTCTCTAGAATCAGACTGCCTATCTTAGCAGAAGCAGCTAAAATAGTGCATTCCGAGCATGTGCAATTTGCAGAAATTGGTCAGGTCAGAATTTGACCTCTCACGTCTTCACTAGCACCTTGCAGTGCCTGTCATAATCAATTACTAGGCTCTTAAGAACATAAGCAATGCCTCTGCCGGGTCAGACCTGAGGTCCATCGTGCCCAGCAGTCCGCTCACGCGGCGGCCCAACAGGTCCAGGATCTGTGCAGTAATCCTCTATCTATACCCCTCTATCCCCTTTACCAACAGGAAATTGTCCAATCCTTTCTTAAACCCCAGTACCGTACTCTGCCCTATTATGCTCTCTGGAAGCGCATTGGCTAAGGCTCTTAACATTTGCATCTCCTCTTCCTATAGGCTAAGGCTCTTTGCACCTGCATTGTGATGTCATAGAGCTTTATGGTTATAGAAACCTAGAAACATGATGGCAGATAAAGGCCAAATGGTCCATCCGCAGCATCCACTATCTCCTCCTCTCCCATAAGAACATAAGCAATGCCTCCACTGGGTCAGACCCGAGGTCCATCGTGCCCAGCAGTCTGCTCTCGAGGCGGCCCAACAGGTCCAGGACCTGTGCAGTAATCCTCTATCTATACTCCTCTATCCCCTTTTCCAACAGGAAATTGTCCAATCCTTTCTTAAACCCCAGTACCGTACTCTGCCCTATTACGTCCTCTGGAAGCGCATTCCAGGTGTTCACCACCCGCTGAGTAAAGAAAAACTTCCTAGCATTTGTTTTGAATCTATCCCCTTCCGATTTTTCCGAATGCCCTCTTGTTCTTTTATGTTTTGAAATTTTGAAGAATCTATCTCTCTCTACTTTCTCTATGCCCTTCATTGCATAACATTTCACTGGCTAATACGTTCCTAATTAGATGCTGCACAATGTCAGAAAACGTAAGAACGTGTGGTGCAGTGCTTAGAGCTACTGCCGGTTCAAACCCTATGCTGTTCCTGGTGACCCTGGGCAAATCCTTTAATCCTTCACTGCCCCAGGTGAATCCACTGGGACAGAGAGGGAGAATGCTTGAAGGACCTGTATGGAAACTGCTTTGAGTGTGGTTGTAAAACTACAAAAAGGCAATATACAAGTCCCAACCCCTTTCCCTGATGTCATAATGCCTGGCAGAAACCCAAACAGTAGCAACATTCCAGAGCTCATATTGTGATGTCACAATGCCTTATTCCACCAATGCCTAAGAGCCAACCTCATCAGTGATGTCACAATTGTTTCACTGTTCTATACTTTGTTCACTTCTGATGTACTGGAGGAGAGTCTGGCACAGTGGTTAGAGCTACAGCTTCAGCACCCTGAGGTTGTGGGTTCAAATCCCATGCTGCTCCTTGTGACCCATTTAATACCCCATTGCCCCAGGTACATTAATAGAGTATGAGCCCACTGGGACAGAGAGAGGGAGAATGCTTGAAGTACCTGTATGTAAACTTTAAGAATAAATGGGATACCCATGTGGGATCCCTACGAGGGTCAAGATAAGGAAATTGGGTCATTAGGGCATAGACAGGGGGTGGGTGGGCAGACTTGATGGGCTGTAGCCCTTTTCTGCTGTCATCTTCTATGTTTCTAAACTGTTTTGAATGTGGTTGTAAAACTAGAAAAAGGCAGTATTCAATGTCCCTTTCAATTTACACCAAAGTTAGTCACAGATCCCT
Organism: Geotrypetes seraphini; assembly: GCF_902459505.1. NCBI lineage: Eukaryota > Metazoa > Chordata > Amphibia > Gymnophiona > Dermophiidae > Geotrypetes > Geotrypetes seraphini. The sequence continues at coordinate 38,431,943 of NC_047101.1, forward strand.
GTGTTACACACTAAAAACGACACTCAGTGGACAGCATTTGCTGAATCTTTGTCCATCATGTGTACAGCTGTAGAAATTACAAGTCTCTGGTGCTTGGAAATAGAGTATGACACGGTGACAAAATTCATCACCGTCCCCGTCCCCGCGGATAACCATGGGAAACCATCTTCATATCATTCTTTAAGGAGAGAGGGAAGAATCAGAGTATGAATGGCCACAACCACTGACCCGCAAGCTTTGCTCTGAAGAATGCTGGTGTAGAAGGACTGAGGCTGAAACAGACACTACAGAATATCAGTCTCTGGTATCCAGAGCAGATATTGTGATGTCATAATGCCTCATTCCACCAGTGCCTAAGAGCCAATCACATCAGTGATGTCACAATGGCTTCATTATCCTTGGCTCACATAAGAATCAGAGTATGAATGGCCACAACCACTGACCCGCAAGCTTTGCTCTGAAGAATGCTGGTGTAGAAGGACTGAGGCTGAAACAGACACTACAGAATATCAGTCTCTGGTATCCAGAGCAGATATTGTGATGTCATAATGCCTCATTCCACCAGTGCCTAAGAGCCAATCACATCAGTGATGTCACAATGGCTTCATTATCCTTGGCTCACATAAGAATCAGAGTATGAATGGCCACAACCACTGACCCACAAGCTTTGCTTTGAAGAATGCTGAGATTGAGCAGCAACATTCCAGAGCAGATATTGTGATGTCATAATGCCTCATTCCACCAGTGCCTAAGAGCCAATCACATCAGTGATGTCACAATGGCTTCATTATCCTTGGCTCACATAAGAATCAGAGTATGAATGGCCACAACCATTGACCCGCAAGCTTTGCTTTGAAGAATGCTGAGATTGAGCAGCAACATTCCAGAGCAGATATTGTGATGTCATAATGCCTCATTCCACCAGTGCCTAAGAGCCAATCACATCAGTGATGTCACAATGGCTTCATTATCCTTGGCTCACATAAGAATCAGAGTATGAATGGCCACAACCACTGACCCGCAAGCTTTGCTTTGAAGAATGCTGGTGTAGAAGGACCGAGGTTGAAATAGACACTAGAAAATGATATGGTATTATTTCCCGCGGTTATCCACGGGGATGGGAACGGTGATGAATTTTGTCACTGTGTCATTCTCTACTTGGAAAGTCTCAGAAATAAATGTCTCCTGAGAAGAATTTGTGAAACCCCCTGTTGATGGGGACTCTGGCTGAAGCTGTATCCTCTGTGAAGGACAGTACCAGAACCAAGGGCAACCTAGGAGAAAAGCTTTAGGTTTGGGGTCGGGGTAATATTCTACTCCCACCTTATATCAATATCATCTGCTGCCCACACACCAAATCAGCTCCCTAGTGGAGCAAAATGGGGGAACTGGGTAAACTCACCCCATCTCCTTTCCTCACATTGAAAGTACATCTAGGTGGGGGAGGAAGTGAGGTCACAGCATCACAGAGAGTTTGAACATAATGTCTAAGACCACCCTCAAGCAGTCAATTAAAAAAATCTTCCATTCCTTAGTTCCTCTTATAAATTCAGCATTGTGCAATTACCAGTAAGTGCACATGTATTTCCAGATACCTATATGTGTGTAAAGAGATTTCCTCTGGTTCCGTCACTTTCTGGTTCTCCCAAGTCAGTTCAGGTCTTCGGTAATAGTGCTTTTTGGTTATCTTTTAGCTCCTGGTCATCAGTCACTCTCCCTTAGCCACTGATCCAGCCACATAAGGTAGGTTCCCTTTTGGGCATGCTCCAGCCACACAAGATAGGTTCAACTTTAGTCACATTCTGGCCATACAAGGTAGAGTTTACTGTGGATTAGGTACAAGCTAACATACATACTCCCCGAGAGTACCCTGGAAATTCTTACAGTCAAGCACTCACTGCTAATCTTTCTGGTCTTGTGGAAAGGGTTCTATTCTTAAGGTGAGGTCATCTTCTTTATCATCTTTTGTTCATCACACTTGAAATCTGAGATGAATTATCTGATTTTACAGTGCACTCCAGAGTCAAATTGGATTCACTCCTCTTTTTTAGGTGGGTTTTCTGGAGCATTAAGTCCTATGCAAAGGATATGCAAATAAGGCTTTTACCAGCTTGGCCTCATGGAAAGAGACTATACGAAGCAGTTTCTGGCGCATTACTCCTTTTTACGTCTCCCCCTACCAAGTTTCCAAGTTTGTCACTTGAAATACCGCCTATCAGTGGATAACTAAACGGTTTACAATATTATAAAAATTTAAAATATCAATTTAAAATGATAGTAGGGGATAACAAAACCAAAGAATACATATAACTAGGAGTGGAGAGAAAAGGAAAAGTGAAATAGATTAAAAAGAAAAGGGAGGAACGAGGGGGAGGAAGAACACAGGGAGGGGGTTGCTTCTTAAGAAGCGTTTGTCTTTCTCAGCTGTAATCTTGGCATTTTCTGAATAAAGGGACTCGCCTCAGGGGCTAAAAGCACCTCTGAAAAGGAAAGTTTTAAGTTTGGATTTAAATCTATCCAGGGAGGATTCTAGTCTAATGTCCAATGGTAGAGCATTCCAAAGAGAGGGGGCTGTGACCAAAAAGATGGCTTTATGGATTGTGGCATAAAATATCTTGCAGATGGATAGGATCGTTAGTAACATAGTGAGAGGTCCGTCCAGTCTGCCCAACCATACATGCTCCATAAATTAATTTAAATGGCCCTTTTTCTTAGATATTTCTGGGCCAGAAACCCAGAGCCCTGCCTAGTAGTGTGCTTAGGTTCTATCTACTGAAGTCTCCATCAAAGTTCACTCCAGCCCATCTTAATCATCCCAGCCATCGAAGCCCTCCCCAGCCTGTCCTCAACTGAATGGCCATATACAGGACACAGACCATGCAAGCCTGCCCAGTACTGGCCTTAGTTCCTTTAATGTATACCCATTATTTTCTGGTTAGAGATCATCTGTGTTCATCCCATACCTGTTTGTCACCATTTTCTTCTCCACCACCTCCCTCGGGAGCACATTTCACGCATAAACCACCCTCTGCGTAAAGAATAATTTCCTAGCATTACTCCTGAGTCTACCACCCCTCAACCTCAAATGCTGCCCTCTGGTTTTACCATTTTCCTTTCTCTGAACTAGATTTTGTTCTACATTAATACCTTTCAAGTATTTGAACGTCTGAATCATATCTCCCCTGTCCCTCCTTTCCTCTAGGGCAGGGGTATCAAAGTCCCTCCTCGAGGGCCGCAATCCAGTCAGGTTTTCCCCAATGAATATGCATGAGATCTATTTGCATACACTGCTTTCATTGTATGGTAATAGATCTCATGCATATCCATTGGGGAAATCCTGAAAACCCGACTGGATTGCGGCCCTCAAGGAGGGTCTTTGACTCCCCTGCTCTAGGGGTATAAATATTCAGGGCTTGCAGTCTTTCCTCATATGTCTTCTGGCACAAACCTACCATTTTTGTCACCTTCGTCTGTACCGCTTCAAGTCTTTTTATGGCATTCGCCAGATACGGTCTCCAAAACTGAACACAATACTCCAAGTGGGTCTCACCATTGACCTGTACAGGGGCATCAACACCTTCTTTCTTCTACTGGTCACGCCTCTCACTATACAGACTAGCATCCTTCTGGCAACAGCCACCGCCTTGTCATACTGTTTCTTCACCTTTAGATCTGCAGACACTATCACCCCAAGGTCTCTCTCCCCATCCGTGCATATCAGCCTCTCACCTCCCCAACACATACGGCTCCTTCAGATTTCTAATCCCCAAATGCATTACTCTGCACTTCTTTGCATTGAATTTTAATTGCTAGATATTAGATCATTCCTCTAACTTTTGCAGATCCTTTTTCATGCTTTCCACTCCCTCCTCGGTGTCTACTCTGTTACAAATCTTGTAGATTTTGGTTGATAGATTGAAGCGTCCAAGAGGGAGTGTAGGGGATTAGATATTTGTCAATGAAAGCTGGAGTATTTATGTTTGGTTTTGAAGGTAAGCAGAAGAATGTTATGGACAACCAGTATGCGTATCAGAGAAGGGGGGGGGGGAGTATAACATGGTCATATTTTTTTGCTCTGCAGAAAATCTTGGTGACAGAGTATTTACCCCATCACAATATGTAAAGCAGATGTTAATGCTGTTTTTGTTTTATGTTGTTTTTTTGTGAAATCAGTGCTTTTGCTAGCTTCCTTATAAATATTTTGCAAAAGGCTCCACCTTCTGTATTGTTTGGCACTACTATATATATATTACATGCCTGAGTGGCCACCACCATTGAAAATTGGACCAATTAGGTCCAATAATCAAAAGGGTTTAACTGGGCAGAAAGGGAAACCCTGTTGAGTTAGCCATCTGCCAATACTAAGCACCGTCTGGTGTCAGGGTAGTCCAGGGGTGAAGTTTGAACAGAGCTGACACTTAACCAGTTAGCAGTAATATTCAGACTGTGCAGTGGCAAATGCACCAGAGCTCATAGGAATGGAGTGGGCTTCGCTGCATTTGCCATGGGGGACTCCCTACCACAGCTTTGTAAAAAGGCCCAAAGTTAGGACAGCATAAAGGCTGAACCATATCTATAGTTGGGCTGAGAAATTTTCAGCACCCCTTCATCTATAAAATGTTATATGGCATAGGTGGGACCTGGAGGTTTATTAAGATATTTATCCTTTCCCGTAAGATGGGTTCTCATTTCAGCATTTTCTGAAGTTCAGTAATTCAACAAGTAAATATATTTGTTTGAAGTCTTTGATGAGTAAATCTTTTGAATATGTAGGAACCAAACTTTGGAATGACCTTCCTACTTAATTAAGGAAAGTTAATTAAGGAAAGTTTCTTCATATTATACAAGTATGTTTTGAAAAATTTTTAAATCTCATTATTTTAATTGATTTATTGTAAATTTGGTGTATTATTTTTAAGTAATATTGTTATCCGCCTAGAATCTGATTGGAGATTAAAGCGAGCTATAAATGTTATATAGAATAGAATAAAATAGATGTTAAAGGGGGATAGACTCTAAAGTAATCTAAGAAAATTCTTCACGGAAAAGATGATGGATGTGTGCAACAACCTCCTGGTGGAGGTGATGGAGATGAGGACTGCAACTGAATTCAAGAAAGCATGGGACAGGCAGCATGTGAGATCGCCTAGGTGTGGAAGAGAGAGTGGATGAGATGAATAGCCTGACAGAACTCTGCTTCTATCTCATGGCAGATGTGATGCCAGATGGCACCAGACCTGCATACAGAAAGGCATAATACAGTAGTAGGCTCATCCATTACATAGAAACATGATAGATTAAGGCCAAAAGGCCCATTCAGGCTGCTCATCTGCAGTAACCATTATCTCTTCCTCTCTCGAAGACAGTGGTTCTCAACCCTGCCCTAGGAGACCCCCCAGCCAGTCGGGTTTTCAAGATATCCCTAATGAATATGCATGATTTGCATATAATGGAAGTGACAGGTATGCAAATCTCTCATTCATTAGGGATATCTTGAAAACCCGACTGGCTGGGGGGTCCCTTAGGGCAGGATTGAGAACCACTGCTCTAAGAGAGCCCACGTGCCTGTCTTCACCACCTCTGCTGGGAGCCTGTTTCACCCATCTACCACTCTTTCTGTAAAAAAGAATTTCCTTTGATTACCGTACTCCTGAACCTATCACCTCTTAACTTCATCAAAGACTGAAGGAATGTTTGTGTGGTGCTCCATTAAAATCGTCCTTCCCCTCTTGGTCAAAAAAAAACAACAACAAAACAAAAAACATACATACAGAGGCAACAAAACATGTTCACACGCATGAGTCAGAAAGAACTACATCCCTTCGCCACTTATCTAATCTTTTAGAAAGCTGGGCAGCTTCTCTTCCCTTGCATACTGCATGAATTCTTTGACATGTTAGCATATAAGAGAAAGTATAATATATTAATTTCTCTTAGTGCTATTGTGAACTATGGTATCACAATCTTTACTCTCTGCTTTCTGAGCAGACTGTTGGAGACTTTCTATATCAGAAAGGCTTATCAGGAAAATCAAGAGCTATTAGTGTGGCACAGTGGTTAGATCTAAAGCCTAAGCACCCTGGGGTTGTGGGTTCAAACCCCACGCTGCTCAAGTTGCTTAATCCTCCACTGCCCCAGGTACATATGAACCCACTGGGACAGATAGGGAAAATATTTGAAGTACCTGCAAGTAAACCACTTTGAGTATGATTGTATAAGTGTGATATGCTTGAGTACCTGATTGTAAAACCGCTTAGATAACCTTGATAGGCGGTATATAAAAAATCCTAATAAACTTGAAACTTGAATATAACTACAATAAAGGTGGTATACAAGTCCCAATCCCTTTTCTTATTGCAACTTCTTGAAGCCTTAGTCCAAAAATACAGGTAAGAGGAGAGAGAGAACTGCAAATGGAAACAAAAACTGGCCTAAGACATGTTTTCGCTGGTAAGTGGTATGCAGAGGATCTGATTTCAAATCTTGGCCCAGGTTAGATGCAGAGGCACCCCAGGGGTAAGGAGTCCAAGCACTTAAGAATCATATTAGCTTAGAGTTAAGGCATGTGATTGCAGTGTTCTGGAAAGTGTGCTGCTGCATTACCCCAGACCAAGGACTGGCACTACAATGACTGAGTTAAGGTAGGACAAAAAAGGGGCCTGTATGAGGTGGGTGGTGATGTATAAGAAATAATCACAGGTGATCAAGCCATGGATTTGACAGTAAAAGTGAATGAGATACATAAGAATAGCAATACTGGGTCAGACCAACGGTCCATCCATCCCAATATCCTGCTTCCACAGTGGCTAATCCAAGACACAAGTACCTGCCAAAATCTCAAATGGGGCAACATTTGGTGAAGGAGTGGTAAAGGAGGAGAAGGTAGTGGCAGAAAGGCTTAACATGTTCTTCTCGTCTGTATTTACAAACGAAAACACGTCCAACATACCGGAACCTGAGCAATTCTTCAACGGAAGTCAGGCAGAAAAATTAACATCCATAGAAGTGAGCCTTGAGGACGTTCGTAGGCAGATAGAAAAACTAAAAACTGACAAATCCCCGGGTCCGGATGGCATACATCCAAGGGTTCTGAAGGAATTAAAGGAGGAGATAGCGGAACTACTGCAGCAAATTTGCAACTTAGCCCCATGAACGTCTACTCCGGAAACTGAAGAACCATGGGGTGGAAGGAGACGTACATAGATGGATCAGAAACTGGTTGGAGGGTAGAAAACAAAGGGTAGGAGTGAAGGGTCACTACTCCGACTGGAGGAGGGTCACGAGTGGTGTCCCGCAGGGCTCGGTGCTCGGGCCGCTGCTATTTAATATCTTCATAAATGATCTAGAAACAGGAACGAAGTGCGAGATAATAAAATTTGCGGACGACACCAAACTATTTAATGGAGCTCGGACTACAGAGGACTGCGAAAAGTTGCAAAGGGACTTGAACAAATTAGAAGAATGGGCGGCGAAATGGCAGATGAAGTTCAACATTGAAAAATGTAAAGTATTACATGTGGGGAGCAGAAACTCGAGGTACAACTATACAATGGGAGGGATGTTATTGAATAAGAGTACCCAGGAAAGGGACTTGGGGGTAATGGTGGACATAACAATGAAGCCGTCGGCACAGTGTGCAGCGGCCGCTAAGAGAGCGAATAGAATGCTTGGTATAATCAAAAAGGGTATTACAGCCAGAACGAAAGAAGTTATCCTGCCGTTGTATCGGGCGATGGTGCGCCCGCATTTGGAGTACTGCGTCCAATATTGGTCGCCGTATCTTAAGAAGGATATGGCATTAGTCGAGAGGGTTCAAAGGAGAGCAACACGTCTGATAATAGGTATGGAAAACCTGTCATATTCTGAGAGATTGGAGAAGCTGGAGAAGAGGAGACTTAGAGGGGATATGATAGAGACTTACAAGATCATGAAGGGCATAGAGAGAGTAGAGAGGGACAGATTCTTCGAACTTTCGAAAAATAAGAGAACAAGAAGCCATTCGGAAAAGTTGAAAGGGGACAGATTCAAAACAAATGCTAGGAAGTTCTTCTTTACCCAACGTGTGGTGGACACCTGGAATGCGCTTCCAGAGGGCGTTATAAGGCAGAGTACGGTACTGGGTTCAAGAAAGGATTGGACAAATTCCTACTGGAAATGGGGATAGAGGGGTATAGATAGAAGATTACTGCACAGGTCCTGGACCTGTTGGGCCGCCGCGTGAGCGGACTGCTGGGCACGATGGACCTCAGGTCTGACCCAGCAGAGGCATTTCTTATGTTCTTATTCCATGCTACCAATCCCAGGGCAGGTGCTGGTTTTCTCCCTGTCTGTCTCAATAGTAGACTATGGACTTGTCTTCCAGGAATTTGTCTAAACCTTTTAAAACCTAGCCAAGCACCCCACTGTTACCACATCTTCTGGCACCGAATTTCAGAGCTTAACATATTAATATTTCTTTACTGAAAGAATAAGTTGTCACCTTGTAGTTAACAAAATCGAACGGGATACCAGAATTTCCCATGCTCCACCGCTGAAGATGCTTCCTTTTGATTTAACATTATATAGTAAGCTTTCGTATTTTCTAGGTATCAGCTCTGTACTAGATCTCTGGTCCGCGGACCTGCGTGTTAAGTCCACTTCTGAAAATTCACAGCTTTAGGTGACAAGTAATAAGTATATTCAAAATAAACAGCAGTCTTGAAGAATTCCTTTTCAGTCTATATCCAGTGCTTTTTCCTTCCTTTTTAAGCATAACCTACTATGAAAACAGAACACCCACAGAGATGACTTATAAAACTAGGAAAGTCCAAAGGTCGGAAGGAAGCAAGAGATGTGAATCCCTTCTAGAACCAAACAGTTGTGTTGAGAGGGGGAGGAGATTAAACAGCTTTTGTATTTTTATACAAGAAGTAAAGTTGACAGTATACACATTTAAGATTTTATGTACAATCTGCCTTTTACAGAGAAATTTGCATTTTTCAGATCCACAGGTGCGACATAGCTTAATAAAATAAAATGTTACATTCAGTGCACTTCCTTCACATCTTGCTGTTGACAACAGACTCCAGAGCCTTGGCAACTTGATCGGCGTTCAGATTATCCAGTGACAGACTCCTCTCTTTCCCAAAGTCTAGAACACAAAATGCAAATCACACCTTGACTCTATATCAAGAAGTAGGAATCACCCTCTCACTGCAGATCTTAGCAGAGACTATAAATTGCAAACAGCAGAATGTCCAGCAAACCTGTCAATAGATTCTTAGTTGGGTAGTCAGGTTGTCAATCACACAATACGCATTACACTTCTCCCTCCTTATCCACGGGGGGTTAGGGGCAGAGCCGGCCCGCGAATATTAAAAAAACGCAAATAATATTTGGGTCGGTTCTGCCCCTAACCCCCACTTCCCCTTGGCTATTTTAAGCTCTGTAAGCCCCCCCCCTTAAGCCTTACCTGGTGGTCTAGCGGGTTTTCAGGGCAGGAGCGATCTTCCCACGCTCCTGCCCCGTGCAGAACGCTAATAGGAAATGGCTGCCTTGAGCTCCCGTCATAGTCTCGAGAAACTACGGGAGCTCAGCAGGGCAGAAAACCCCCCACTTGCATCTTTTCCCAATACTACTCCCTGTGAGTATCAGTGCAGTCTTAGGGGCATCCCCAGATGGGCTGAGCTAGGTTAGGTTTCAGGATATCCACAAGGAATATGTAGAAGAGACTTTTACATCAGGATGGCCACTGCCCAGTTCCAAGAGGGATAATTCAGGCCAGTCCTCACTTTCTGACAATCCCAGGTTGTGAATTTACTGCAAGAGAATGGAGGGGATCCAGAGGGCAGAGAGGGGGAAACGTTTGCATTATGTGCATACATTGTAAACTACGCATATTTGCACTCAAAATTAGCTGTGAAATTTGTGGGTGCCAGAGAGCTGCTGTAAACGTAAGCATATAAATTCCCTGGGATAATTTTTAAAGTGATTCAAAATGTTGTGTGATCGTGGTACTGAGGTACCCCTCTTCAAACCCAGAATGCACCCAAAAAGAGGGATAAAAAGCCTCAGACTAATGTAGCAGTATAGAACCAAAAGGTACAAATCAAAACTGCTTTCGATACTTTCACTGGCAAAAAATTCCCTCACAGAACAGCTCAGGTTTAGAAAAGGGCAAAGTCACCTGGAGGCTGGTCTCAGTGTCGCTACACTTTTCAAGGCTGTATTATTTGTTCCCCTGATGAGCCCAACATTGGTGAAACAAGGTTGCTTGTTGGGAAAATTGGAGAAGACGTGACAGCGTTGGAGCTCAAGTCACCTTTTGTCAGCTAAGTCCTTGAATGTGCCTATGGATGACTTTGCCCTTTTCTAAACCTGAGCTGTTCTGTGAGGGAGTTTTTTTGCCAGTGAAAGTATCAAAAGCAGTTTTAATTTGTATACCTTAGAGGTAAGGAGGGACAAGGGGAGATACGATTCAGATGTTCAAATACTTGAAAGGTATTAAAGTAGAACAAAATCTTTTCCAGAGAAAGGAAAATGGTAAAACCAGAGGACATAATTTGAGGTTGAGGGGTGGGAGACTCAAGAGCAATGTAAAGAAATTCTTCTTTATGGAGAGGATGGTGGATGCCTGGAATGCGCTCCCGAGAGAGGTGGTGGAGAGGAAAACGGTGAGAGTTCAAAGAAGCATTGGATGAACACAGAGGATCTAGAATCAGAAAATAGTAAAAATTGAAGAACTAAGGCCAGTACTGGGCAGACTTGCACTGTCTGTGTCTGTATATGGCCTTTTGGTTGAGGATGGGCTGGGGAGGGCTTCAATGGCTGGGAGGGTGTAGATGGACTGGAGTGAGCTTTGACGGAGACTTCAGTAGTTGGCATCTAAGAACAGTTCCAGGCAGTTTGGATTCTTGCCCAGAAATAGCTAAGAAGAAAAAAAAAAAAACAACACCAAAAATTTTTTAGATGGAATCAGGTTGAGCAGACTAGATGGACCATTCGGGTCTTTATCTGCCATCATCTATGTTACTATGTTACCTTTTGGTTCTATACTGCTACATTAGTCTGAGGCTTTTACTCCCTCTTTTTGGGTGCATGCTGGGTTTGAAGAGGAGGGTACCTCGGTGCCACAATCACATATTTTGAATCATTATATGACCATATTATATGTTGTGCGTCCTCATATAATTTGTTAACACACTACAGTGTACTTCCTAGGGCCTTTTAGCCGGGCACTCCACCCGGCTAATTTAGATGACCACCTGGAAGGTTAGAAACAGAAGGTGGGCCGGTCTGAGCCTAGGCTGTATGTATCCCATACTGGTCTTTTTACATGAAGCGATGCGACGCACATGTACGGCCTAGAAGAAGCTGGGCGTAGCTGATTGGCTACTGGGTTAGGTATTTTGTCGGGCTGACCAATCGGCGGAGGGTGGCACTGGAGCATGCTGGATTTAGGTGCTCGGAGGATGGTTGCAGGTGGTGTTGCTGTACAGTAGCGCGGGGTCACGATGTCGCTGGGTAAAGTCGGGTGGCTGCTACTGTTACTTGTGGGGCCCACACGGCTGAGTGAGATGGCCCGCGCGGCGGAGGAAGGAGGTAAGCACGAAACACAACTGGAGGGAAAATGTAACAATGCAAAAGCATACCAAATATTTTTGATTTTTGGGGATTACTCAAAACCTTCAATTAAACCACTCAAAGAGCCTTATATAAATGTGACAATCAAATGCAGCTGTCTTTGGGAAAGGTAACTAAAGTAGCAGATCCAAAATGTAGAAAATGGATGATTTGTAGTCTGCAAAAGTTACTTGTTTGAACTTGTGTAACTTTAAAAAAAAAAAAAATTCACATAAAAGGATGGGGTTTGGACTGTTGTACTACCAATTATTTGCACTAACAGAATTCCTTAGGACCTCAATTGTTTTTTTTTTGTTGTTGTTGTTGTTTCTGGTGTCTTTGATCACCTTTTCCCAGATATGGTCACAAATTATCTAATACAACTACTCTTAAGACTCATGATTTTCAGTATTTCCAATTTAAAAGTTTGTAAAGAAAAACCTCTTGCTTCTCACCATAGCGTGCCCAGAGTTTGGGATGTACTCCAGAGCACTCCCGAATCAGAATTGGGAAAGCAGGATTTGCTTTCTTCAGATCAACATAGTTCTGCTCAATAAAATCTCTGTGCAAAAAGAAAGGGTAAATCAGAACAGTAACATAAATATATAATGCTATCAATTATGATAAAAATATTAGCAAAACATGCCTGTCAAATCTGATGGACTTAATCAGCCTCCTTGTGGACTATTACTGTACTGTTAGTCCCTCATTATTCTCCCTTCCTCAACAACCACTTTATCAATTATAGCTATCCACTAGCCCACTCCCAATATTGTTGTGAAGACATATCCTGGCACATTTGCAACATCTGTATTCAGCCCCAACTCTCCCTCCACCTCTGCATCTAGCCTGACCCATACCAAATTTCCCCACTTCCTACCAACTCATCCACTGGAAATATCCATCAGGCCATGCAGGCCTCCAAAGCCATGTTGTCAGTCTGCTGTCCACAGACAGCCTTTCATCCCCAATAAAATGTCATCCATTCTGTCCCATAAAGACAGCTGCCCTCATGAATTACATTACATTACATTACATAACTGGCTTATATTCCGCCTGTACCTTTCAGTTCTAAGCGGATTACATCAGAACGATAACTGGACATTTCCAGGAAGAGAAATACAAATTACAATTAAGGCGTAAGGTCTAAAGCAATTTTGATGAGTAGATTCTAAGAGGGGGAGAGAGGGGAAAAGGAAGGGATTAGGACGTTTGGGTGAATTTCTTGAATAGTAGGGTCTTGATTTCTTTGCGGAAAGCCTTGAGGTCAGTTGATGCTGTCAGTAGGTTGGTGATGGAGGGGTCCAATTTAGCTGCATGTGTTGCAAGTAAGTTGTCATACATCTTTTTGCGTTTAGTTCCTTTAAAAGGGGGGAAGGAGAAAGGGGATTGGGTTCTCCTCTGTCTGGTTGAGAGGTTCCTGTTTAGACGGTTGTTTAGGTGGGTGGGTGCCATTCCGTTTAAGGTTTTGAATAAAATACAGTATAGTTTGAATTGGATGCGGGCTTGTATTGGAAGCCAGTGTGAGTCTAGGAAGGCGTTGGTGATGTGGTCAAATTTTCCAAGGGAATAGATCATTCTGAGGGCAGTGTTCTGCATGGTCTGTAGTTGTTTTATTAGGTAGGTAGGACAAGAAAGGTAGAGGATATTGCAGTAATCCAATAGACTTAGGACTAGGTATTGAACTATGAGTCTGAATTGTTCTTTTTCAAATAATTTTCTGATTTTGCGAAGGTTGCGCATGGTGAAGAAAGCTTTTTGTGTGATTTTGTTGATTTGCACCTGAAGAGTGCAACCTCTGTCTACTGTTACTCCAAGGAGTTTGAGAGTGGGTTGTAGGGGATATTTGGTGGTTTTTATTTCTAGCTCAGTTATAGAAGGGGTTTTGTCCTTTTCAAGCAGTAGAAATTTAGTTTTATCTGGGTTGAGCTTCAGTTTATGTTCTGTCATCCATTTTTCCACTGCTTCTAGAGTTTTTTCCAGGGTGCCTGATTTGGTGGGGTCTTATGTGTCAAAGGGGAGGAGTATGGTGATATCGTCTGCATAGCTGAATGAAGTTACTTTGAGTTTGTCTAACAGGGTACCGAGGGAGGAAATGTAAAGATTGAAGAGCATGGGTGACAGTGGGGAACCTTGGGGTACTCCGCAGGGGTTGGTCCAAGGCTCCGATATAAGATCCTTTGTTTTTACTCTGTATGTTCTTGTTTAAAGGAATCCTTGAAACCAGTTGTATACTTCGCCTGAGATCCCTATTGCTTCTAATATCTGAAGAAGTATGGTGTGGTCGACCAGGTCGAATGCGGCAGAGAGGTCGAGTTGAATTATCAGCATCCTTCTTCCTTTGCTAAGGTGCTGTCTGGCTATATCTAGAAGGGAAGCTAGCAGTGTCTCGGTGCTGTGGTTAGATCTGAACCCCGATTGAGTTGGGTGGAGTAGGTTGTGGTCTTCAAGGTAGTTGGTGAGGTATTTGGCAACCAGACCTTCTATTAGTTTAACATATAATGGAATTGAGGCGATGGGTCTGTAGTTGGAGGGGGTGTCTATTGGTCCTTTGGGATCTTTCAGTATTGGGGTGATTATGATTTCCCCTAGGTCTTGTGGGACTTGGCCTTCCGTGAGAGTTGTTTGGATCCATTGCAAGAGGCAAGCTCTAAATTTGGGGGATGCGTTTGTCAGTAGATATGACGGGCAGTTGTTCAGGTCGCATGACGCTCGACTGTATTTTCTGTAGAGTCTGTTCATGTCCAGCCATTGCACCTTTGTAAAGTTGGACCAGTGCCTGTCAGCTGCAGTGGCTTCATCTGTTGTAGGGTTTATTATGATCTCGTCTAGGAGGGTGAAGGAGGCTCTAATATTGGCGATCTTATTCTTGAAATGGTCCACTAGTTGGGTGGCCGTTGGAGGGTGGATTCCTTGAGTGGTTAGGAATGGTTGAGTGTCGGTGAGGTTCTTCACAAGTTGGAAGAGTTTCTTTGTGTCTAAGGATTCTGTGCCTATTAGTTTGGAGTAATAAGCTCTTCGTTTTTCCTTAAGTTTGATCTTGTATTGTTTTATTAGGTTTCTCCAAGCTACTTTGGTTGGTTCTTGGTTCTTTTTTTGCCATGCTCTTTCGAGTTGTCTGCAGTGTCTCTTTAGTTGAAGAAGTTCTGTGTCGAACCATTTGTCTGAAGATCTGCAGAGTTTGTGTTTTGTCTTTTCTGGGGCTAGACCGTTCAAGGTTATTTCGCTCAGCGAGCGCCACTGGTGAATGAATACATCGTGGTCTATGGAGACGATTAATGGGTCTACTGTGGTCCAGAATGTAGAAGGGTCGATTTTTGGTCGGGTTTTGAAGGAGGTTTTGTGGGTTTCGTGCTTGTTTGTGCTTTGAGTCCAGTTGATGTTGAAGGTGAATTTGAAGTGGTCAGACCAGAGGGAGGGGTGCCAGGCCCCATTGGAGATATGAATGTTCGGTGCGTGGGGGTGTTGTGACATGTAGGCTGCAATATCAAGTTGGTGGCCTTTTTCATGTGTGGGTTGAGGATATAGAATTTGGTAAGAGAGTGCGTTGAGGTATGAAATTATGCCAGAAGCTTGTTTGGAGGAGGTGTCTTCTAGGTGGAGATTTATGTCTCCGAGGAGCAGGTTGTGTGTTGAGGTTAATGAGTTCCGGAAGATGAAATCTTCAAGATCGTGTTTTGTGGTGTTCCATTTTCCTGGAGCTATGTAGCAGAGGATGCAGGTAAGGGTGTCTTTGAGTGAGTTACTGGAAATTTGGACGGCAAGCAGGTCTGATTGTGGGGTGGAGTGTTTGTCTAGGACAGTGATGGTAAAGTTTTTTACTAGGATGGCCAAACCGCCCTCTCGCTTTTTTTCTCGGCAGACTAATTCAAGTTTGTATCCCTTGGGGCAAAATTCTGTAATGCTTGGGTCCGAGTAGGAGGATAGCCAGGTTTCGGATAGGAAAAGGCAGCCTAGCTGTTTATTAACTATCCAGTCTTTTATTAGGTCTGCCTTTGGGCTGATTGATCTTATGTTCATGTATGCACAGGGGATTGAGAAAAGATGTTTGTGGTAGTTGGGGCTAATCTGTGGGTGAAGGAGGTTCTTGGGTGTATGGGGGAGTTTATGACCCGACTTCTTTGTGTTAGGGGGTGGTTTTCGTCCCCAAGTGGGTGGGATGCTTTCTTGTGAGGCTGTTGTGCATTCTATTAGGTTTCTTGTCTGGTGAAGTTTCTTGGGTGATAGTGTCTGCCTGTATGTTGTTGTCACTATTGGTATTGGTGAAAAGTGGTGGCCTGCTGTTCTCCAGTTTGTTGTGAGTAGGGAGAGAAGTAATAGTGTGCATAGGAGTTTGGTAGTGGGGGGTGACATGTTGTTGGTTAGCGGCTGGAGAGTGACTGTAAGGTACAATGCAGGAGCAAAAGAAGAGAGCTGTAGGAGAGCTGGGACTGAGGGCGGTTGAAAACCGGCCAGTAGCCCTTCTCTGGTTGAGATCCGCGTGGTTTCAGTAATCTGGGGGGGGGGGGGGGGGTAGAACTGGGTCGCAACACCCAGTTAAAGTTGGGCAGAGGCAGCCAGATAGGTAACCTGCACTGGTAGGAGGCTTTCAGCGATCCCCGGTGACTGGAGGAAGCAGGGGCTCTAAGGGCGTCGGGCGGAGGAAGGAGGGACAAGATGGCAGAAACTTCCTCCTTCCTCTGCCTAGGAAGTCGCTGGGGGGAGAGGCTTTCGGTGGCCCTCAAGGGCTGAAGAAAAAAATCCGACTCAAAAGTCGGGCTGCGTCGGCGATCCCCGGTGGCTGGAGAGGCAGGGGCTCTAAGAGAGAGCAGTGTCCTCCTGCTTGCACGGCGTCGGGCGGAGGAAGGAGGGACAAGATGGCAGAAACTTTCTCCTTCCTCTGCCTAGGAAGTCGCTGGGGGGGGGAGGCTTTCGGTGGCCCTCAAGGGCTGAAGAAAAAAATCCGACTCAAAAGTCGGGCTGCGTCGGCAATCCCCGGTGGCTGGAGAGGCAGGGGCTCTAAGAGAGAGCAGGATGTAGGATCATGCCCTTCCATGTGTGGCTTCTGTGCATGTATAGACCATGAAAATAAGACCTATTGGTATGAAGTGCATCCACCAGCCAAAGTATGTTTAATTAAAGAGACACTAGGCTGCAAATCCCTACAGTATCCTTAATAAACTATGGCCCTGATAAAAAATATACATGCATTTTTATTAGTAGAGGACAGTATGATTCATTCTATAGGAAGACAATTGGGTTTCCGTGTGGGGAAAAAGAATGCACTAGAAGAAACACCACCACCCAGACTTGATGCATGAAGCACTATTTATCCATTTTCAATTTTATAAACTGAGCAAAATCCTACCAAAAAGTTTTAGTTGGCATAAAGCATTCAAATCACCATGAAAGGCAGAAGAGAATCTTAAGAAAACAAACACTGGTTTATTAACTAAAATAACAAGAAGGAGGCCAAACATAATCCTGGGATCATTTATTTTACTTAATACAAACTTTCTCTCAAAAAAATGATCTTTTCCCTTTACTTTAGATGTCCCCTTTATCTGATTTAATTAGAAAAAGTTTATGAAGAGCTTGATATTAAATGCCTCTTGGCCCTGGAAAGCAGTTTCAGATTTAGATGTAGCACTGGTAGTCATCCTCCAATCCCCTAATAAGCTTGTATAGGTATGTGCGACGCACAAATGGAAGAAATAAAATAATAATAAGCGGTACATATAAGAAATTTGAATAAATACAGCAGACCTTAGCATGCAAAGGTTTTGCTAAAATTAACCCATAAAATTTATGTACATTGCCCGAGTATCACCTGAATGTAAGAGGGTGACTCTGTAAGAGGCCAGTCTCTCCTTAAAACTCCTGGCATGTCTTCACGAACATAATTATGAATATTTGCGCCTTGAACCCTAGGCAAGATTGTAACCCCTAGATATGTAACTCCTGGATATGGCAGAAAGAAAAAACCCTCTTAAGCTATATAGCCAATATAAACCTAAACAAGATACTGTTAAAGGATTGCCTAAAACACCTTAGACCTGAGAGGAAAGTCTGACAAAACAATTATTCCTTGGAAGGACACTGGGATTAGAATACAGGACATCAGTATGAGCCCGTCATGGATCATGTAAACCTCTGGCTCAGGCTAAATCTCAAAGGTGACCAGCACCAGACATAAGTCTAAATGAGATTGCCTCATACATCATGTAGTCCATAATCATCATCCGTGAACATAATAGTTATACTTCCAAATGGAAAATTTTTTTCAGACTTAACACTCAGGAGGAAGGGGGAATAAGGAATAACTGGAATAAGGAATAACTGAGCTCCCTTCAGTTATTCCGCAAACAACTGAAAACCTGGCTTTTCATCAAATTGTAACTCTATCCTTCCCCCCTTTCTCTCCCCCCTTCTTCACATAAGTTCATGTAATCCTTTTTCTTCTTCTCTACCTACTATTTTAAGTTCTTGTAAACCGTGTCGAGCTCCATACTCATGGAGATGATGCGGTATATAAATTTAAGGTTTAGATTAGATTAGACATCACAACATATATCCCTTAAAGACTAAACCAACACAAAAAGCACTAAATAAAGTGGAGTGTGTGAGGTGAGATTAATAAATTACACATACATAATTCTAAATTTTGATAAATACATACATTAATAAATACATGGTATATGAGTCTTACTAAATAAATATCAAGTATATTAAAAAAAAAAAAAAACTCCTGGATATGGCCAGCCACTTCTTAAGCTGTAAATCGCATTGAACTCCTGTTAACCCTTTCAGGACCAAGGGACATATTTGTCCCATAACTTTAAAATCCTATAAATTTTGATTGGGATAGTCTACAGTTCTAAATTTGATATGTACGGATTCCATATGATACTGCCTTTATGTAAACAAACTGGTTCCGACATTCATTCATTAGCGTCGTTGCCAGATTGACGAGAAGATTCACTTGCCACACTGTCCATAAGCCAGAAGTGTGATTTAAAAAAAAAAAAAAAAAGATATTTCACAAAAAAAAATCAATATTTTGGCATCTGCAAGCCCTTTTTACCATAAAAATGTCGTCAAAACCACAAAAATTGGCCTACGATCCTTATGGTCCTGAAAGGGTTAAGGTATATCAGCGGTCCATAAATAGTAATGCAAAGTAGTGCCATGCATCCACCCCACAGGGCATCAAAGAGGGCTCAACGGGCCAGGATCAAGCGGAAATCCAGCCCCATATAATCGACTGATGGAGAGAGCGGCAAATGCCTCCTCCCCGACTCGAGCAGCAATAGCGAAACGCTGACCCTGCGCACCTGACGCCCTGGCTGCCGGCCGACTTCTGGCACAGATGAACCCGAATCTCCTTCAGGTGTCTGCTCAGATTCGCCCCGATGCTCTTCACTGTGGCAGCCGCCATTTTGCCAACCGTAACCCCCACCCCCCTGCCAATCGTCCCACCAATCACGAAGCGGGAGAAAGGCGGGGCTTACGGGAAGACACAGCCTAAGAGCCAACGAGAGCGCGAAAAGCGTGCCCCAGAATTCTTTCCGGCTCCGGTGTTCAGAGGTCGTCGGTTGCTAGCGTTACCGACCCGGACGCGAATGAATCGTGTCACGTGGCCTTTTCCCTCTTTTCGTTCTAATGTTATTAGAGTTGGCCGTGGCTATTGCTTCCTCGTCTGAGGCAGGAGCAGGAGGCGGTCTGAGGACCCTCCGTCCTCTGTCAGTTTTCTGTGCTTCAATGAAAAGCAACAAGCAAAAAAACAAAAGGAATTGACCCCAAAATGCCACAAAGAAGAAAATTCAGAGAAAACCAAAAAAACTCTGTGGAGTGATGATGTTCCCAAATGGACTTTATTTGAAAGTATCAAAGTTCCAAAGGTACACTAAAATCATCCACATAAAATAATTCCATCCACATAAAAGTAAATCATCCACATAAGAGCCTTAAAGGACCTAGTCCGCTAGGGATACAGGACCCAACACGGTCTGCGTTTCGACAAAAAGTCTTCTTCAGGGGTCCTATAAAGGTGAATACGTGGGAAACAATTGTGTGGTGAACCGGAAGTGAGACACTCACCTTTATAGAACCCCCAGGGACCCCTAAAGAAGACTTTTTGTCGAAACACGGACCGTGTTGAGTCCTGTATCCCTAGCGGACTAGGTCCTTTAAGGCTCTTATGTGGATGATTTACTTTTATGTGGATGAAATTATTTTATGTGGATGATTTTAGTGTACCTGTGGAACTTTGATACTTTCAAATAAAGTCCATTTGGGAATATCGTCACTCCACAGAGTTTTTTTGGGTTTCTCTGATTATTTCTAGCGCAACAGACACTTCATTCCTGAACGTGTGGGCAGTCAATCTTCTTGCAAGAATTCTTATAGGGAGCTTCACTAGCATTGTTTTTGCTCCACCTCCCATCCTTCTGGGCTGTCCTCCAATTCCTCAGATGTCTATCTATAAGCAAGATGATAGGAGCCATTCATGTTTATTTTTCAATTATATTTGGGGGGGATGGGGGTTACCGCTTGCAGGGCCGGATTAATGGGTAGGCCCAGTAGGCACGTGCTTAGGGCCTGAACTTGTCAGGGGGGCCTGCTGAAGTAGGGCAAACAACAGACGACTCAGCAATTTTTTTTCAAACTGCGATGCCCCTCTTCCCCCCCCCGGCATCGGCAGCAACTGTTATTTTGCAAGCAGTGCTCAGCCCAAAACGTCTCTTCTGATGCAGCTTCCTGTTTCCACTTGGGCGGTTCGTGTCAGAAGGATGCTTTGGCCGAGCAGCAGCATCGCTTGCAAGATAAAGGTTGTTGTTGCCGATCTTACTTGCTGATGCGATGCCATCAATGCTAGGGCCCCAGGCTCGTCGCTGTTTGAAAAAAAATAAAAAAAATTGGAAAGGTGAGTGAGTGCCATGGTGGTGACCTGCGAAGGTGAGGGGAAGGGAGGGAAATGGGCCTGGGGTGGAGAGAGAGAGCAGGTGGCAGTCGGGCAGATGATGGAAGTGGGGCAAACTTAAGGGAGAGCGAGAAGGGGGCAGGGCAGATGATGGAAGTGGAGACTGGAGAAGGGGCAGATGATGGAAGTGGGGAGAAGAGAAAGAGAGAGAAGGCAGATGATGGAAGTGGGGAGAAGGGAGAGAGAAGGGCAGATGATGGAAGTGGGGAGAACTTGTGTGCCGTCAGCATCAGGAGCAAGTGGGAAAGCAGCAGCAGCGTAGAGGAGGTGAGGGGGCAGGATAACGCGATGGAATTGCCTGGGGTGGAGAGAGCGAGAAGAGGCAGATGATGAAAGTGGGGAGAAGGGAGAGAGAGAAGAGGGTAAACGGATGTCAGTTGAGACGAGAAGGGAGAGCAAATGCTGAATGGAAGAATACATACTGAATGGAGCAAATGCTGAATGGGAAAAGAGAACACATACTGGATGGAAAGAGGGGATAAAGAAAAAGGGCATATGCTGGATGGGGGGAAGAAGATAGAGTTAGTGAGATAGTGGAGGGATGAAGGAAAGGGGTGGCAAGCGTGAGTAGACACAATGAAAAGAGGGAAACTGAGGACTGAATAGTAAGAAAGAATACAACACGGTCCGCGTTTCGACAAAAAGTCTTCTTCAGGGGTCCAATTGTGTGGTGAGCCGGAAGTGAGACACTGCTTGCATTTTGTCTAAATGCAGACCGTGTTGGGTCCTGTATCCCTGGCGGACTAGGTCCTTTAAGGCTCTTATGTGGATGATTTAGTTTTATGTGGATGATTTCAGTGTACCTTTGGAACTTTGACACTTTCAAATAAAGCCCATTTAGGAACATCGTCACTCCACAGAGTTTTTTTTGGTTTTCTCGAGAAGATGAGGAAAGCAGAAACTAGACAACAAAGGTATAAAAAAAATTCTATTTGTTTTATTTAATTATTTTTGCTTTAGGATAAAGTATTATTGTAGCTGTGTTAATAATTGTTTATTGGACTAATTTTAATACATTTTTTAGTAATTTAGAGACCATACGTTTCAAGTTTATTTATGGCTTGATACACTGACCATCACATGTACCTGATCTGTAACAGCAGGGCTATTGTAACAGCAGTATAGTTTACTGACCTGAAGAAAGAGGTTTTAACCTCTGAAAGCTAAGTGAGAAATGTATTAGTCCAATAAAATGATGGGCACTAAATTTTCTTCCCGTTATGCCCCATGCCTCCTACCCAAATGCAAAATATAAATTGGTGGGCTTCCCAAAGCTCTGCCAGCTGAAGATCTCTTCCTCTAGAAAGGAAGGGGGAGGTTGTTCAGGAAGATGTTTGGAGGTTGCATAGAAGAAAAACTGTACACTGGTACTGTATGGTAATCTTTGTTGTTTGTTTTGGAATTTATAAAATAAAATAAATTAAGTGGAAATAAGGAAAGTAAATAAATGAGGGCAGGGGGGTGGGGCACGATGGGGACAAGGGTGGGGTGGGTGGGGTAGGGCAGGGGGCCCAGTAGACTTGTGTACCTAGGGGATCTCAATGAATTAATCCTGTCCTGACCGTTTGCAAGGCTTTACGGTGCTGTAAAGTATCCCACTCTTGGGACAGCTCTGACTGTGGGAGAGTGCAGACTGAAATTGAGGGTCTGCTTCCAAGGGGAAGACTGCTTTGTGCTTGGACAGCCTGCGCTACTATTTTGTGGGTTCAGGGACCATTCTGTTGGGAGCAAGGCTCGCCCCAGGTTCATCCTCAGTAGGCTTGAGAGCTGGCTGAGTTGCTCTGTGGCAGTTTTTCCAGGATTGGGGCTGACTGCTTTCCTCCCTCCATTTGTGTGTGCAAGGTCTGGTGAGGGTTGAGGTCTCCAGCCAGTTTGTTGGGCCTGAGAGGCAGTCAGAAGACAGAAGCTATCCAGATCCAGGCTTGTTGAAGCAAAGGTTCTCCTTGTAAGCTATTTCCAGGTTCTATACTTGCAGCTCCCAGCACACAGCACGGCACAATGAATAACAGATTGACAGCCTGGCAAACAAAATCAAGGGGGTTTGGGTTCTGGGATTAGAGTTAGATTCCCCCATCTCTAAAATCCAAAAATTGTTAATTTTTATTCCCCAGTGTAGCTCTCCTGGACTGTTTTTGGTGCTAAAATCATTGCCACCATGGTCATCTTGGATTTCCAGATTTGAAAATAAAAACTTCTATCTGCCTTAAAACACCTCAATTTTGCTTAAAACAGGTGTGATTGAGTCTTAGGCCAGGGTTCCTTGGATTCGTGCCAAGTTTTGTAGGGATGACCATTTGAGAATCATTCATGTTTCCACATGCCACGACGCAGCATATGAGGGGGTTGGGAGCCTCTGGCATAGTCTCTTCTGGTCCCTCGGAAGGTGTTAGTGCCAGTTGGGTTCGAAGGACCTAGCTAAAAGTCCAGATTAGAATTGTGGAGCAACGCAGAGTGCATCCCTGAACAAAGTGCAGCCATGACATGGCCACAAAACCCCAGAAAGGAGCTCATGAGTGTCCACAGGTCCATCTGGATGTTCTGTTCAGGTGTTTCCCCCTGAATTCATCAATTTGATGTTTGAAGCTTACATGATTAACAAGACCCGCATGGAAACCTCAAGGATCATGACCCTGCTGGCGCCAGGGCTTCCTCCTCCCAAACACAAAAATCCCTAGCAACAATGCTGTGCGCAAGATGGGGAACTTCAGTCTGAAGAAGGACTGGGACATAATTAGCTCTATTCAGTGCCTTTAATCTTCCAGTCACAGAATCATGTGATGGATTTATCTTACCTTACATTCAGTTCTGAAAAACTACCTCCTGCATTTTCTTTCTGTCTCTGGATTTTGCTCACCACCTACTGGTGGCTGAGAGGATTATCGAGAGTAAAGAATTACACGGGGATGGATTCCTGCGGCAAAACCATGGTGAATCCGCAGAAATGGGAAACATTGTTGCCAGTTTACTATGGGAATGAGAGCAAGGCCTTTTAATGCCCCTTAGGAGCAATTAAAAGCCTTGTTCCTGGGTCGGACTTGGCATCTCCTCCTTAATCTCCCCTTGTAACCTATTTTACCTTCAGGAGCCGGAGCCTCAGCCATGCGCCACAAATAATTTTCAGAGGCCTGCACCAAAGCCTTCCTTCTACTAGATGAGTCCCTTCCTTGATGTAATGTAATGTAAATGTAATGTAATTTATTTCTGTATATACCGCTACATCCGTAGGTTCTAAGCGGTTACAGAAAATATTACATTAAGATATAGAAATAGGAAAGGTACTTGAAATAATTACCTTACTGTCCCGAAGGCTCACAATCTAACTAAAGTACCTGGAAGGGTAATAGAGAAGTGAAAAGTAGAGTTAGAGGAAAATAAAAATAAAAATAAACATGTAACTTCCATGCGCTGTTCCCGACCACTCATAGAGTTCTATGAGGGAACTCTCCTCCTCTCTGCCCCCCTTCCCATGCTCCCCCTGTCATGTGCACACGCCCACACCTTTTTAACTTTGGCACAAGCAGCGATGAACTTGCTGCCCACTGTCAGCTTCAGTGCTTTCCTCTGATGTCACTTCCATGTGCATACAGTAGGGGGGGGGGAAAAAGAGGGCGAAAGATGGGTGCCCACCACTAGGCACCGGCCACCCTCGCTATGACCACTGGAAGAGGGGTGACAGTGTCTGATCTGAAGGTAATGCAAAAATGTGACAAGGCATGCCAGGCTGCTATGGAGAGTAATCATAACTAGCAGATGAAAGAAGGTGTTGAGGCCCCACCTGTGGCATTGTGTTCAGTTTTGGAGGCTGTATCTTGCAAAGGATGTAAAAAGACTTGAAGTGATCCAGAGGAAAGTAAGAAAAAATAATATAGAGCTTGTGCCTGAAAAGAAACTGAAAGTCTATGTTTATTTACCTGTCCTTGGAACAGGATACCAAGCAATTTCTCAAATCTGTCCCTGTAGGCTCATAATCTATCAAATATACCTGGGATAGTGGAGGATTATGTGACTTGCAGAGGGTGACAAGGCGGAAGTTTGGGACTTGAACCCACACCTGTAAGGTAGGGTAGGTTGTGACTCTACCCACTATACCACACTCTCTCTTCTTATGTAAAGCTTAGAGGAAAGGAGGAATAGGGGAAATATAGACATTTAAACTGAACCTCTAAAAATAGAAAATAAACTGCACAAAATGTCTTGCCAACATTATTCATTTATATTGTTACATAGTAACATAGTAGATGACGGCAGATAAAGACCCGAATGGTCCATCCAGTCTGCCCAACCTGATTCAATTAAAATTTTTTTTTTTTTTTTCTTCTTCTTAGCTATTTCTGGGCAAGAATCCAAAGCTTTTATCCGGTACTGTGCTTGGTTCCAACTGCCGAAATCTCTGTTAAGACTTACTCCAGCCCATCTACACCCTCCCAGCCATTGTAAGCCCTCCCTGGCCCCATCCTCCTCCAAACGGCCATACACAGACGCAGACCGTACAAGTCTGCCCAGTAACTGGCCTAGTTCAATCTTTAATATTTATTTTCTGATTCTAAATCTTCTGTGCTTCATTCCCACGCTTCTTTGAACTCAGTCACAGTTTTACTCTCCACCACCTCTCTCGGCGAGCGCACATTCCAGGCATCCACCACCCTCTCCGTAAAGTAGAATTTCCTAACATTGCCCCTGAATCTACCACCCTCAACCTCAAATTATGTCCTCTGGTCTTTTACCATTTTTCCTTTCTCTGGAAAAGATTTTGTTCTACGTTAATCCCTTTAAAGTATTTGAACATCTGAAATCATATCTCCCCTGTCACTCTTTCCTCTAGGGTATACATATTCAGGGCTTCCAGTCTCTCCTCATACGTCTTCTGGCGCAAGCCTCTATCATTTTCGTCGCCCTCTTCTGGACCCGCCTCAAGTCTTCTTACGTCTTTCGCCAGATACGGTCTCCAAAACTGAACACAATACTCCAAGTGGGGGCCTCACCAATGACCTGTACAGGGGCATCAACACCTTCCTTCCTTCTACTGATTACGCCTCTCTTTATACAGCCCAGAATCCTTTCTGGCAGCAGCCACTGCCTTGTCACACTGTTTTTTCGCCTTTAGATCTCGGACACTATCACCCCAAGGTCCCTCTCCCCGTCCGTGCATATCTAGCTTTCTTCTCCTCCAGCATATACGGTTCCTTCCTATTATTAATCCCCAAATGCATTTACTCTGCATTTCTTTGCATTGAATTTTAGTTGCCAGGTATTAGACCATTCCTCTAACTTTTGCAGATCCTTTTTCATATTTTTCACTCCCTCTTCGGTGTCTACTCTGTTACAAATCTTGGTATCATCTGCAAAAAGGGCACACTTTTCCTTCTAACCCTTCAGCAATGTCACTTACATACATATTGAACAGGATTGGCCCCAGCACCGAACCCTGAGGGACTCCACTAGTCACCTTTCCTTCCTTCGAGCGACTTCCATTAACCACCACCCTCTGGAGTCTGTCTGACAGCCAGTTTCTGACCCAGTTCACCACTTTGGGTCCTAACTTCAGCCCTTCAAGTTTGTTCAACAGCCTCCTATGAGGAACTGTATCAAAGGCTTTGCTGAAATCCAAGTAAATTACATCTAGCATATGTCCTCGATCCAGCTCTCTGGTCACCCAATCAAAAATTCAATCAGGTTCGTTTGGCACGATTTACCTTTTGTAAAGCCATGTTGCCTCGGATCCTGGTAACCCATTAGATTCAAGGAAATACACTATCCTTTCTTTCAGCAATACACTTGCATTATTTTTCCAACAACTGAAGTGAGGCTCACCGGCCTGTAGTTTCCTGCTTCTATCCCAGTGACCACTTTTATGAATAGGGACCCACATCCGGCCTCTCTCCATATCCCCAGGAATCACTCCCGTCTCCAGAGATTTGTTGAACAAGTCTTTAATAGGATTCGCCAGAACCTCTCTGAGCTCCCTTAGTATCCTGGGATGTGATCCCGTCTGGTCCCATCGCTTATGTCCCACCTTCAGTTTTTCAAGTTGCTCATAATCACCCTCCTCGTGAACGGCGCAGAATCTACTCCATTTTCTCATGTAAACTTTTGCCAGACAATCTCGGTCCTTCTCCAGGATTTTCTTCTGTGAACACAGAAACAGAAGTATTTTGTTTAGCACATTTGCTTTCTCCTCATTCACTCTCCACATATTTGTTCCCAGCATCTTTTAGCCTAGCAGTTCCATTTTTTTATCTTCCTCCTTTCACTAATATATCTGAAAAAATTTTTATCTCCCTTTTTTTACATTTTTAGCCATTTGTTCTTCTGCCTGTGCCTTCGCCAAACGTATCTCTCTCTTGGCTTCTTTCAGTTTCACCCTGTAGTCCTTTCTGCTCTCCTCTTCTTGGGTTTTTTTATATTTCATGAACGCCAACTCTTTCGCCTTTATTTTCTCAGCCACTAGGTTGGAGAACCATATCGGCTTCCTTTTTCTCTTGTTTTTATTGATTTTTTTATTAAATGCCAACAGGTAAAAGCCCCTTCAAAGCAAGGTATTAACAAATGCTTGGTGATGTTGCTACAGAGATATATTAGTGGTTTCCATGTCCCATCCATCCTCTTTCTCTTCCTGCTATATGATCATTTTCTCTATTGCATTGCTCATCTCCACCACACTTCAAAAGAATGTCAGTTTCTGTTGTAACTTCATAGCTTCCAGGAAACCAGTAGAGTTCTGATTGTTGCAGTTTTCCAGGTCTCTCCGCACCTGGGTAGATTCTGCCTACCCAGCCTCAGCAATACCTGGAAAATTGCAACAATCATGACACCAGCAATGGAAGCCTTAGCGAGCAGTAGAGATCTCTTGGTCCACTGTCTGGATATCCTGTGTTCTTAGATTACAGGAAAGAGATAGGCTGGGATCTACTGGATCTCTTCATAGAGCAGACAGTTGGCAAACATGAATTCAGGGAGACTGAGGGGTGGGGGAAGGGTCATCAAGAAGACATTCCATCAAACCCACAAGAAAATCCAAGATTATTTTCTTAAAAAAATGGCATTTACCTACGAAATATTAGGAACAAAGAAAGACATTTTAAAGGCTTTAGTAGTGCCATGTTAGTTTTCATTTCAGACCTATTTATCCTGCTAGGAAACCATTGTTATCTTCTTGTGTTTGCTCATAATTGTGAGTTTATAAAGTCTTATTACTGTTAAATCTATTTGCATTGTTTTTGAACTGTACTGTAGTCATTACATTTTTTTTATTATTATTTTATATTGCTAGTACAGTATTAAAATTTCTTTTTCTTCTTGACTCTTCATTGCCTGTAGCATACAGGTTAAATGATAAATACTTTTTAAAATAAAATAAATATACAACAGATAATTTAAATGATCAGACATGTGCTGACAGCGTTCAGTCAGGGACCTCTCACTGAGAAACTGTTTCAATAAGATGATTTAACCCTCCATACATCAAATCTGATAGGGACCAATTTCCTTTTTTTCTTACAGCATAAATAACTTAATTTTTACAGTGAGTTTCCTATCATGGGATTATTGGCATATTCTGATACCTTATATTGACTTGAGCTTAAATATCCAGCAATGCTGGATGTGAGTTTTTGAGATCACGTTAGGTTTGGGTCTTTCTTCAGGTTTTAATAATATCTCAAAATGATATCTGGAGGATCTTAAAAGCACATGTACATCTTTGGATAATTTCTATGTGGGTCCAATGAATGTTACCACAGCCTGCAAAGAATTCAACTTCTAGCAAACAGAGCTGAAAATAAAAGGATTTTCTATCTTTATTGTTCATGGGATGTATTTCTAATTGAACTCTTCTTGACCTCTGCTTTGCTTTCCTTGTGCCTTGCCTCTCCTCTCCTCTCCTAATTCCTTCTTTAGGCTCTTCTTTCCATTGCATTTTTCATCTTTCTTCTCTATCCATCATCTCCACCCTTATATTTGTCTCTGATGTTGATCTTTCATGTTCATCTCTTTTTCTCTATTTCTCTCTTCCCTGCCTCAAATCTATCCCTTCCATTACAATCTCCTCACTTGTCTCTATCTTCCTCATATCTTTCCCCTCATCCCTTTCTTCATCATCTCCTTTCAGTCTTAAAATTTTTTCTCATACCCAGCCTAGTCCTCCCTATCTGTTTTATCTATTGTCATCTCAGTGGATCTCATCCTTCTTGTTGGGTCCACACATGATTAATCTTTTCTTCTCTCCCCTTCAGTCATCCCATCTTTAGATCCCTCTACATTTTCACCCTTTTTGATTTACACTCTCTACCTTCCCCATTCAAAAACTGTGCTCTCTCTGGCTCCCCCATTGTACTCTTTCTTTCCCCTTTCATCTGTACTCTTCCTCCCCTGCAATTATTTATTTATTGGCACTTGATATACCATAAATTGAATTTGTGTGATTGTTGTGGCAAACTACAGGGGCCTTTCTAGTCTTTATCTGCGTCATCTACTATGTAATAGTAAGTTACGCCTTGGAAAATAGGCAACGAAAGTCAAGATATCTCCATACTATGAGGCAAACTGAGTGAGACCGGATTACTGCCGTTTTCTGCTGCTGTTTTTCCTTAAATAGAGCAGAGCTACATCTCAATGCAGTATATATTGGTATTCATTAACTGCCTTTATGAAGAGACACTAATGGTTTTGAAGACAAATTCACTCTCCCAGAGCAGTGAGTATCTTTAATTGTCTTTTTCTTGCTGTCCCTTGGAAGAGCAATGGGACAGACAAGAGGTAGGCAGTGATGTTGTGTAGTAGCAGCAGAGCCCTGTGGAATCAGCTGTGCAGTGATGTCATACACAGGCAGAGATTTAGCCCAGTAAGAGGCTCAAGCAAGCAGCTGGGCTCTGTGGCAAGGGCCTGTAATCCCTGCGTCTGGGGAAGCAGAAGTTGGTGGATTGCTTGAGCCTGGGAGTTTCTGCATTGTATCAGGCTATGTTGAGCTGGTGTCCACACTAAGCTGGGTATCAACATGGGGTTTCTGGGGGAGCCCAGGAGCACCAGGTTGTGTAAAGAGGGGTGAACCGGCCCAGGTTGGAAACAGAGCAGGTCAAAGCCCCCATGCTCAGCAGTAGTGGGATAGCACCTGTGAATAGATGGTGCAGTGCAGCCTGGGTAAGACAGTGAGACCCAGCTTCTTACCTTTTAGGAAAGACATTGAATGAGAGCCATCTAAATCAAACATTCTTTTCCAAAAGAAATGTCAGAAAATGTTAAGTAAAATCACATACATAGGTGTGTTACAAACTAGTAGCAAATAGCCTGACTCTCAGCTTTGGTACACATTTCAGTATATATTGGGATATGTAAGAAGAAACAGTCTTTCTCTGGACAAACTCCAGGAGACTACCAGAGTAAAGTAGCAAATTGTTTATTAATCATTTTTGCAAGACCAAATGTCCAACAAGTTGGCACAACCAGCAAACTTATTACTTTGCATTATATACAGTAGTTTATTCTCTCATTCTAAGTCCTCCTGTCCACATACCCATTGGTTGGCGTAGAAGTGGCTCACATCCTATCAGCTCTCACCTAAGCTTCTTCTGTTCTCTCCTCCCTTTTCCCTTATTTACATCTCCCACTACTCTAAATCTTCCTCTCCCAAAATGACCCTTATATGATCTATAGCTTCACCTATCCTCCTTGTCCTAACCTGAATCAAGTTTCACAGATGTTGTTTCTTGCCCAAGCTGCAAAAGCTACTTCTCATCTATCTTGATCCAGCAGTCTACTGCACCCCCCATCCACTTCTCATGCACATATGTAACAAGCAACATTATGTTTCATTTCATTTCTCTCACAGGATAAAAGGATAGCCTGAAAAGGAAGAGAGAAACTCTTCTGTTTCACAGAATCAATTGATGGATTTATCTTATCTTATGTTCAGTTCTGAAACACCACCTCCTTCATTTTTTCTGTCCCTGGATTTTGTTCACCATCTACTGGTGGCTTTGAAGATTATCCAGACCAAAGCAAACATAAATTCACCAGTAATCCAGCATGAGGGTCCTCTCACATCAGCAAAAGAAACCAGAGATTGCAGGAATGTAACTGTACATTGAGTTTCCAGAATTTCCCAAACTCTAGAAAATAGAAATGCACTGCAGAAAACACCTCCCCCTTTAAGGTGTGTGGTCCTTTCTTCAGGTTTTACTAATATCTCAGAAATGATATCCTTAAGGTCTTAAGTGATCTTAAAAACGCATGTACATATTTGGATAATTTCTATGTGTGACAAACGAATGCTACCACAGCCTACAAGAATTTCAACCTCTATCAATCACAGCTGAAAATAAAAGTCTTTTTCTATCTTTATCTTTTAAAGGATATATTTCTAATTGAACTCTTGACCTCTGCTTTGCTTTTCCTTGTGCCTCCTCCCTCTCCTAATTCCTTCTTCAGGCTTTCCTTTCCAGGCTTTCATCTTCCTCCTCTATGCATCATCTCCACCTTTACATTTGTCTCTGATGTTGGCCTTTCACTTTTATCTCTTTTTCTCTATTTCTCTCTTCCCTGCCTCTAAATCTTTCCCTTCCATTACCATTCTCCTTATTTGTCTCTATCTTCTCGTGGCTTTTACATCATCTCTCTAAAGTTGTTCCCATACCCAAACATTGTCGCTCCCTCGCTCTCTCATCTATCCCTTACTTATTCTCCTCTATTGCCATCTTAGTGGATCTCTTTCTTCTTGTAGGGTCCACACATGAGTCATCTTTTCTTCCCTCCCCTTCTTTCATCCCTTCTTTAGACCCCCTCTACATTTTCACCTTTTTTTGGCTTACTCTCCTCCCCTTTCCCCATTCAAAAATTGTTGCACTCTTTGTCTCCGCCATCATCCTCTTTACCTCTCCTACAAATTATTTAATTCATTTATTTATTGGCGCTTGAAATACAATGAATGGACAATTAGTGTGACTGTTGAGCAAGTAGATGGACCTTTAGGTCTTTATCTGCTATCATCTACTATGTAGCAGGGAGTTACTTGTTAGTAAATTAACTAAGGAAATTCCAACTATCTTCTATACCATGGAGAAAGCTGAGTGAGTTCTGATTACTGCCATTTCCCTGCATGGACATCTGGTGCTGTTTTTTCCCTTAAATAGAGCAGAATTATATCTCCATGCATGCAATTGGTGCAACACCAGACTTGGATCAGGCTCTTTCTCCTGGATAAGGAGATATACCAGGTAAATGGTGAGGAAAGGGAAAGTGACTCTTGATGTACTTACCTATATATAACTGATTGAGAAAGGGACTTGATATTCTGCCTTTTTCTGGTTACAAACAAAGCAGTTTACATATTATATACAGGTACTTATTTTGTACTGGGACAATCTAGAGTTAAGTGACTTGTCCAGAATCATGAAAAACTGTAGCGAGAATCAAACCCAGTTCCACAGAGAGCTGCACTAAAACTAGACTATGCCTTAACTCTGTGAGCTAGCAATAGCACTTTGTAAGCCTTGCATAAAGGTCCAAATCAGCTGGCAAATGAATCTTTTTCTAGGTAAACACAAGGATATGGAAGCCAACAGTTAATAATATAAATATATATATATATATATAGGTATTTGTTAACTGCCTTATGAAGAGACACTAATGGTTTTGAAGACAAATCTTCAAACCTCACTCTCCCAGAGCAGTGAGTACCTTTTATTGTCTTTTTCTTGTCTGTCCCTTGGAAGAGCAATGGGATGGAAGCCTTGAGGTAGACAGTGATGTTGTGTAGTGCAGCAGAGCCCTGTGGAATCAGCTGTGCAGTGATGTCATACACAGGCAGAGATTTAGCCCAGTAAGAGGCTCAAGCAAGCAGCTGGGCTCTGTGGCAAGGGCCTGTAATCCTGCGTCTGGGGAGCAGAAGTTGGTGGATTGCTTGAGCCTGGGAGTTTCTGCATTGTATCAGGGCTATGTTGACCAGGTGTCCACACTAAGCTGGGTATCAACATGGGGTTTCTGGAGGAGCCCAGGAGCACCAGGTTGTGTAAAGAGGGGTTGAACCGGCCCAGGTTGGAAACAGAGCAGGTCAAAGCCCCCATGCTCAGCAGTAGTGGGATTGCACCTATGAATAGATGGTGCAGTGCAGCCTGAGTGAGGACCCAGCTTCTTACCTTTTTAGGAAAGACATTGAATGAGAGCCTTCTAAATCAAACATTCTTTTCCAAAAGAAATGTCAGAAAATGTTAAGTAAAATCACATACATAGGTTGTGTTACAAACTAGTAGCAAATAGCCTGACTCTCAGCCTTTGGTACACATTTCAGTATATATTGGGATATGTAAGAAGAAACAGTCTTTCTCTGGACAAACTCCCAGGAGACTACAGAGTAAAATAGCAAATTGTTTATTAATCATTTTTGCCAAGACCAAATGTCCAACAAGTTGGCACAACAGCAAACTTATTACTTTGCATTATATACAGTAGTTTATTCTCTCATTCTAAGTCCTCCTGTCCACATACCCATTGGTTGGGGTAGAAGTGGCTCACATCCTATCAGCTCTCACCTAAGCTTCTTCTGTTCTCTCCTCCCTTTTCCCTTATTTACATTCCACTACTCTAAATCTTCCCCTCCCAAAATGACCCTTATATGGTCTATAGCTTCACCTATCCTCCTTGTCCTAACCTGAATCAAGTTCCACAGATGTTGTTTCTTGCCCAAGCTGCAAAAGCTACTTCTCATCTATCTTGATCCAGCAGTCTACTGCACCCCCCATCCACTTCTCATGCACATATGTAACAAGCAACATTATGTTTTATTTCATTTCTCTCACAGGATAAAAGGATAGCCTGAAAAGGAAGAGGGAAACTCTTCTGTTTCACAGAATCAATTGATGGATTTATCTTATCTTATCTTATGTTCAGTTCTGAAACACCACCTCCTTCATTTTTTCTATCCCTGGATTTTGTTCACCATCTACTGGTGGCTGGGAAGATTATCCAGACCAAAGCAACAAAATTCACCAGTAATCCAGCAGGGGTCCTCTCACATCAGCAAAAGAAACCAGAGATTGCAGGAATGTAACTGTAAATGGAGTTCCAGAATTTCCCAAACTCTAGAAATAGAAATGCACTGCAGAAAACACCTCCCCTTTAGGTCTGTGGTCCTTTCTTCAGGTTTTACTAATATCTCAGAAATGATATCCTTAAGGTCTTAAGTGATCTTAAAAACGCATGTACATATTTGGATAATTTCTATGTGTGACAAACGAATGCTACCACAGCCTACAAAGAATTCAACCTCTATCAATCACAGCTGAAAATAAAAGGCTTTTTCTATCTTTATCGTTTAAAGGATATATTTCTAATTGAACTCTTGACCTCTGCTTTGCTTTCCTTGTGTCTCTCCTCTCCTAATTCCTTCTTCAGGCTTTCCTTTCCAGGCTTTCATCTTCCTCCTCTATGCATCATCTCCACCTTTACATTTGTCTCTGATGTTGGCCTTTCACTTTTATCTCTTTTTCTCTATTTCTCTCTTCCCTGCCTCTAAATCTTTCCCTTCCATTACCATCTCCTTATTTGTCTCTATCTTCTCGTGGCTTTAACATCATCTCTCTAAAGTTGTTCCCATACCCAACATTGTCGCTCCCTCTCTCTCTCATCTATCCCTTACTTATTCTCCTCTATTGCCATCTTAGTGGATTCTCTTTCTTCTTGTAGGGTCCACACATGAGTCATCTTTTCTTCCCTCCCCTTCTTTCATCCCATCTTTAGACCCCCTCTACATTTTCACCTTTTTTGGCTTACTCTCTCCCCTTTGCCCATTCAAAAATTGTGCACTCTTTGTCTCCGCCATCATTCTCTTTACCTCTCCTACAAATTATTAATTCATTTATTTATTGGCGCTTGAAATACAATGAATGGAATTAGTGTGACTGTTGGGCAAGTAGATGGACCTTTCAGGTCCTTTATCTGCATCATCTACTATGTAGCAGTGAGTTACTTGTTAGTAAATAATTAAGGAAATTTCCAACTAACTCTATACCATGGAGAAAGCTGAGTGAGTTCTGATTACTGCCATTTCCATGCATAGACATCTGGTGCTGTTTTTCCTTAAACAGAGCAGATATTATATCTCCATGCATGCACTGGTGCAACACCAGACCTGGATGAGGCTCTTCTCCTGGATAAGGAGATATACACAGTAAATGGTGAGGAAAGGGAAAGTGACTTGATGTACTTACCTATATATATAAATGATTGAGAAAGGGACTTGATATACTGCCTTTCTCTGGTTACAAACAAAGCAGTTTACATATTATATACAGGTACTTATTTTGTACCTGGGACAATCTAGAGTTAAGTGACTTGTCCAGAGTCACAAAAAACTGTAGCGAGAATCAAACCCAGTTCCACAGAGAGCTGCACTAAAAACTAGACTACGCCTTAACTCTGTGAGCTAGCAATAGCACTTTGCAAGCCTTGCATAAAGGTCCCAATCAGCTGGCAAATGAATCTTTTCTAGGTAAACACTACAAGGCAGCAGGATAATGGAAGCCAACAGTTAATAAAATATATATATATATTGGTATTTGTTAACTGCCTTTATGAAGAGACACTAATGGTCTTGATAGACAAATTCACTCTCCCAGAGCAGTGAGTATCTTTTATTGTCTTTTTCTTGTCTGTCCCTTGGAAGAGCAATAGGATGGAAGCCTTGAGGTAGGCAGTGATGTCTGTGTAGTAGCAGCAGAGCCCTGTGGAATCAGCTGTGCAGTGATGTCATACACAGGCAGAGATTTAGCCCAGTAAGAGGCTCAAGCAAGCAGCTGGGCTCTGTGGCAAGGGCCTGTAATCCCTGCGTCTGGGGAGGCAGAAGTTGGTGGATTGCTTGAGCCTGGGAGTTTCTGCATTGTATCAGGCTATGTTGAGCAGGTGTCCACACTAAGCTGGGTATCAACATGGGGTTTCTGGGGGAGCCCAGGAGCACCAGGTTGTGTAGAGAGGGGTGAACCGGCCCAGGTTGGAAACAG
Source organism: Geotrypetes seraphini (assembly GCF_902459505.1). Classification (NCBI taxonomy): domain Eukaryota; kingdom Metazoa; phylum Chordata; class Amphibia; order Gymnophiona; family Dermophiidae; genus Geotrypetes; species Geotrypetes seraphini. The sequence goes on from NC_047101.1 coordinate 38,467,493, forward strand.
AGCAGGTCAAAGCCCCCATGCTCAGCAGTAGTGGGATTGCACCTATGAATAGATGGTGCAGTGCAGCCTGGGTAAGAGAGTGAGACTCAGCTTCTTACCTTTTAGGCAAGACATTGAATGAGAGCCATCTAAATCAAACATTCTTTTCCAAAAGAAATGTCAGAAAATGTTAAGTAAAATCACATACATAGGTGTGTTACAAACTAGTAGCAAATAGCCTGACTCTCAGCTTTGGTACACATTTCAGTATATATTGGGATATGTAAGAAGAAACAGTCTTTCTCTGGACAAACTCCAGGAGACTACTAGAGTAAAGTAGCAAATTGTTTATTAATCATTTTTGCAAGACCAAATGTCCAACAAGTTGGCTCAACCAGCAACTTATTACTTTGCATTATATACAGTAGTTTATTCTCTCATTCTAAGTCCTCCTGTCCACATACCCATTGGTTGGGGTAGAAGTGGCTCACATCCTATCAGCTCTCACCTAAGCTTCTTCTGTTCTCTCCTCCCTTTTCCCTTATTTACATCTCCCACTACTCTAAATCTTCCCCTCCCAAAATGACCCTTATATGGTCTATAGCTTCACCTATCCTCCTTGTCCTAACCTGAATCAAGTTCCACAGATGTTGTTTCTTGCCCAAGCTGCAAAAGCTACTATTCATCTATCTTGATCCAGCAGTCTACTGCACCCCCCATCCACTTCTCATGCACATATGTAACAAGCAACATTATGTTTCATTTCATTTCTCTCACAGGATAAAAGGTTAGCCTGAAAAGGAAGAGAGAAACTCTTCTGTTTCACAGAATCAATTGATGGATTTATCTTATCTTATGTTCAGTTCTGAAACACCACCTCCTTCATTTTTTCTATCTCTGGATTTTGCTCACCACCTACTGGTGGCTGGGAAGATTATCCAGACCAAAGCAACAAAATTCACCAGTAATCCAGCAGGGGGTCCTCTCACATCAGCAAAAGAAACCAGAGATTGCAGGAATGTACTGTAAATGGAGTTCCAGATTTTCCCAAACTCTAGAAATAGAAATGCACTGCAGAAAACACCTCCCCTTTAGGTCTGTGGTCCTTTCTTCAGGTTTTACTAATATCTCAGAAATGATATCCTTAAGGTCTTAAGTGATCTTATAAACGCATGTACATATTTGGATAATTTCTATGTGTGTCCAACGCATGCTACCACAGCCTATAAAGAATTCAACCTCTAGCAATCACAGCTGAAAATAAAAGGCTTTTTCTATCTTTATCGTTCAAAGGATATATTTCTAATTGAACTCTGGACCTCTGCTTTGCTTTCCTTGTGCCTCTCCTCTCCTAATTCCTTCTTCAGGCTTTCCTTTCCAGGCTTTCATCTTCCTCCTCTATGCATCATCTCCACCTTTACATTTGTCTCTGATGTTGGCCTTTCACTTTTATCTCTTTTTCTCTATTTCTCTCTTCCCTGCCTCTAAATCTTTCCCTTCCATTACCATCTCCTTATTTGTCTCTATCTTCTCGTGGCTTTACATCATCTCTCTAAAGTTGTTCCCATACCCAACATTGTCGCTCCCTCTCTCTCTCATCTATCCCTTACTTATTCTCCTCTATTGCCATCTTAGTGGATCTCTTTCTTCTTGTAGGGTCCACACATGAGTCATCTTTTCTTCCCTCCCCTTCTTTCATCCCATCTTTAGACCCCCTCTACATTTTCACCTTTTTTGGCTTACTCTCTCCCCTTTCCCCATTCAAAAATTGTGCACTCTTTGTCTCCGCCATCATCCTCTTTACCTCTCCTACAAATTATTAATTCATTTATTTATTGGCGCTTGAAATACAATGAATGGAATTAGTGTGACTGTTGAGCAAGTAGATGGACCTTTCAGGTCTTTATCTGCATCATCTACTATGTAGCAGCGAGTAACTTGTTAGTAAATAATTAAGGAAATTCCAACTATCTCTATATCATGGAGAAAGCTGAGTGAGTTCTGATTACTGCCATTTCCATGCATGGACATCTGGTGCTGTTTTTCCTTAAATAGAGCAGAATTATATCTCCATGCATGCACTGGTGCAACACCAGACCTGGATCAGGCTCTTCTCCTGGATAAGGAGATATACACAGTAAATGGTGGGGAAAGGGAATGTGACTTGATGTACTTACCTATATATAAATGATTGAGAAAGGGACTTGATATACTGCCTTTTTCTGGTTACAAACAAAGCAGTTTACATATTATATACAGGTACTTATTTTGTACATGGGACAATCTAGAGTTAAGTGACTTGTCCAGAGTCATGAAAAACTGTAGCGAGAATCAAACCCAGTTCCACAGAGAGCTGCACTAAAAACTAGACTACACCTTAACTCTGTGAGCTAGCAATAGCACTTTGTAAGCCTTGCATAAAGGTCCAAATCAGCTGGCAAATGAATCTTTTCTAGGTAAACACAAGGATAATGGAAGCCAACAGTTAATAATATATATATATATATATATATAGGTATTTGTTAACTGCCTTTATGAAGAGACACTAATGGTTTTGAAGACAAATCTTCAAACTCACTCTCCCAGAGCAGTGAGTACCTTTTATTGTCTTTTTTCTTGTCTGTCCCTTGGAAGAGCAATGGGATGGAAGCCTTGAGGTAGGCAGTGATGTTGTGTAGTAGCAGCAGAGCCCTGTGGAATCAGCTGTGCAGTGATGTCATACACAGGCAGAGATTTAGCCCAGTAAGAGGCTCAAGCAAGCAGCTGGGCTCTGTGGCAAGGGCCTGTAATCCCTGCGTCTGGGGAGGCAGAAGTTGGTGGATTGCTTGATACTGGGAGTTTCTGCATTGTATCAGGCTATGTTGACCAGGTGTCCACACTAAGCTGGGTATCAACATGGGGTTTCTGGGGGAGCCCAGGAGCACCAGGTTGTGTAAAGAGGGGTGAACCGGCCCAGGTTGGAAACAGAGCAGGTCAAAGCCCCCATGCTCAGCAGTAGTGGGATTGCACCTATGAATAGATGGTGCAGTGCAGCCTGGGTAAGAGAGTGAGACTCAGCTTCTTACCTTTTAGGCAAGACATTGAATGAGAGCCATCTAAATCAAACATTCTTTTCCAAAAGAAATGTCAGAAAATGTTAAGTAAAATCACATACATAGGTGTGTTACAAACTAGTAGCAAATAGCCTGACTCTCAGCTTTGGTACACATTTCAGTATATATTGGGATATGTAAGAAGAAACAGTCTTTCTCTGGACAAACTCCAGGAGACTACTAGAGTAAAGTAGCAAATTGTTTATTAATCATTTTTGCAAGACCAAATGTCCAACAAGTTGGCTCAACCAGCAAACTTATTACTTTGCATTATATACAGTAGTTTATTCTCTCATTCTAAGTCCTCCTGTCCACATACCCATTGGTTGGGGTAGAAGTGGCTCACATCCTATCAGCTCTCACCTAAGCTTCTTCTGTTCTCTCCTCCCTTTTCCCTTATTTACATCTCCCACTACTCTAAATCTTCCCCTCCCAAAATGACCCTTATATGGTCTATAGCTTCACCTATCCTCCTTGTCCTAACCTGAATCAAGTTCCACAGATGTTGTTTCTTGCCCAAGCTGCAAAAGCTACTATTCATCTATCTTGATCCAGCAGTCTACTGCACCCCCCATCCACTTCTCATGCACATATGTAACAAGCAACATTATGTTTCATTTCATTTCTCTCACAGGATAAAAGGTTAGCCTGAAAAGGAAGAGAGAAACTCTTCTGTTTCACAGAATCAATTGATGGATTTATCTTATCTTATGTTCAGTTCTGAAACACCACCTCCTTCATTTTTTCTATCTCTGGATTTTGCTCACCACCTACTGGTGGCTGGGAAGATTATCCAGACCAAAGCAACAAAATTCACCAGTAATCCAGCTGGGGGTCCTCTCACATCAGCAAAAGAAACCAGAGATTGCAGGAATGTAACTGTAAATGGAGTTCCAGATTTTCCCAAACTCTAGAAATAGAAATGCACTGCAGAAAACACCTCCCCTTTAGGTCTGTGGTCCTTTCTTCAGGTTTTACTAATATCTCAGAAATGATATCCTTAAGGTCTTAAGTGATCTTAAAAACGCATGTACATATTTGGATAATTTCTATGTGTGTCCAACACATGCTACCACAGCCTATAAAGAATTCAACCTCTAGCAATCACAGCTGAAAATAAAAGGCTTTTTCTATCTTTATCGTTCAAAGGATATATTTCTAATTGAACTCTGGACCTCTGCTTTGCTTTCCTTGTGCCTCTCCTCTCCTAATTCCTTCTTCAGGCTTTCCTTTCCAGGCTTTCATCTTCCTCCTCTATGCATCATCTCCACCTTTACATTTGTCTCTGATGTTGGCCTTTCACTTTTATCTCTTTTTCTCTATTTCTCTCTTCCCTGCCTCTAAATCTTTCCCTTCCATTACCATCTCCTTATTTGTCTCTATCTTCTCGTGGCTTTACATCATCTCTCTAAAGTTGTTCCCATACCCAACATTGTCGCTCCCTCTCTCTCTCATCTATCCCTTACTTATTCTCCTCTATTGCCATCTTAGTGGATCTCTTTCTTCTTGTAGGGTCCACACATGAGTCATCTTTTCTTCCCTCCCCTTCTTTCATCCATCTTTAGACCCCCTCTACATTTTCACCTTTTTTGGCTTACTCTCTCCCCTTTCCCCATTCAAAAATTGTGCACTCTTTGTCTCCGCCATCATCCTCTTTACCTCTCCTACAAATTATTAATTCATTTATTTATTGGCGCTTGAAATACAATGAATGGAATTAGTGTGACTGTTGAACAAGTAGATGGACCTTTCAGGTCTTTATCTGCATCATCTACTATGTAGCAGCGAGTAACTTGTTAGTAAATAATTAAGGAAATTCCAACTATCTCTATACCATGGAGAAAGCTGAGTGAGTTCTGATTACTGCCATTTCCATGCATGGACATCTGGTGCTGTTTTTCCTTAAATAGAGCAGAATTATATCTCCATGCATGCACTGGTGCAACACCAGACCTGGATCAGGCTCTTCTCCTGGATAAGGAGATATACACAGTAAATGGTGGGGAAAGGGAATGTGACTTGATGTACTTACCTATATATAAATGATTGAGAAAGGGACTTGATATACTGCCTTTTTCTGGTTACAAACAAAGCAGTTTACATATTATATACAGGTACTTATTTTGTACATGGGACAATCTAGAGTTAAGTGACTTGTCCAGAGTCATGAAAAACTGTAGCGAGAATCAAACCCAGTTCCACAGAGAGCTGCACTAAAAACTAGACTACGCCTTAACTCTGTGAGCTAGCAATAGCACTTTGTAAACCTTGCATAAAGGTCCAAATCAGCTGGCAAATGAATCTTTTCTAGGTAAACACAAGGATAATGGAAGCCAACAGTTAATAATATATATATATATATATATATATAGGTATTTGTTAACTGCCTTTATGAAGAGACACTAATGGTTTTGAAGACAAATCTTCAAACTCACTCTCCCAGAGCAGTGAGTACCTTTTATTGTCTTTTTCTTGTCTGTCCCTTGGAAGAGCAATGGGATGGAAGCCTTGAGGTAGGCAGTGATGTTGTGTAGTAGCAGCAGAGCCCTGTGGAATCAGCTGTGCAGTGATGTCATACACAGGCAGAGATTTAGCCCAGTAAGAGGCTCAAGCAAGCAGCTGGGCTCTGTGGCAAGGGCCTGTAATCCCTGCGTCTGGGGAGGCAGAAGTTGGTGGATTGCTTGATACTGGGAGTTTCTGCATTGTATCAGGCTATGTTGACCAGGTGTCCACACTAAGCTGGGTATCAACATGGGGTTTCTGGGGGAGCCCAGGAGCACCAGGTTGTGTAAAGAGGGGTGAACCGGCCCAGGTTGGAAACAGAGCAGGTCAAAGCCCCCATGCTCAGCAGTAGTGGGATTGCACCTATGAATAGATGGTGCAGTGCAGCCTGGGTAAGAGAGTGAGACTCAGCTTCTTACCTTTTAGGCAAGACATTGAATGAGAGCCATCTAAATCAAACATTCTTTTCCAAAAGAAATGTCAGAAAATGTTAAGTAAAATCACATACATAGGTGTGTTACAAACTAGTAGCAAATAGCCTGACTCTCAGCTTTGGTACACATTTCAGTATATATTGGGATATGTAAGAAGAAACAGTCTTTCTCTGGACAAACTCCAGGAGACTACTAGAGTAAAGTAGCAAATTGTTTATTAATCATTTTTGCAAGACCAAATGTCCAACAAGTTGGCTCAACCAGCAAACTTATTACTTTGCATTATATACAGTAGTTTATTCTCTCATTCTAAGTCCTCCTGTCCACATACCCATTGGTTGGGGTAGAAGTGGCTCACATCCTATCAGCTCTCACCTAAGCTTCTTCTGTTCTCTCCTCCCTTTTCCCTTATTTACATCTCCCACTACTCTAAATCTTCCCCTCCCAAAATGACCCTTATATGGTCTATAGCTTCACCTATCCTCCTTGTCCTAACCTGAATCAAGTTCCACAGATGTTGTTTCTTGCCCAAGCTGCAAAAGCTACTATTCATCTATCTTGATCCAGCAGTCTACTGCACCCCCCATCCACTTCTCATGCACATATGTAACAAGCAACATTATGTTTCATTTCATTTCTCTCACAGGATAAAAGGTTAGCCTGAAAAGGAAGAGAGAAACTCTTCTGTTTCACAGAATCAATTGATGGATTTATCTTATCTTATGTTCAGTTCTGAAACACCACCTCCTTCATTTTTTCTATCTCTGGATTTTGCTCACCACCTACTGGTGGCTGGGAAGATTATCCAGACCAAAGCAACAAAATTCACCAGTAATCCAGCAGGGGGTCCTCTCACATCAGCAAAAGAAACCAGAGATTGCAGGAATGTAACTGTAAATGGAGTTCCAGATTTTCCCAAACTCTAGAAATAGAAATGCACTGCAGAAAACACCTCCCCTTTAGGTCTGTGGTCCTTTCTTCAGGTTTTACTAATATCTCAGAAATGATATCCTTAAGGTCTTAAGTGATCTTAAAAACGCATGTACATATTTGGATAATTTCTATGTGTGTCCAACGCATGCTACCACAGCCTATAAAGAATTCAACCTCTAGCAATCACAGCTGAAAATAAAAGGCTTTTTCTATCTTTATCGTTCAAAGGATATATTTCTAATTGAACTCTGGACCTCTGCTTTGCTTTCCTTGTGCCTCTCCTCTCCTAATTCCTTCTTCAGGCTTTCCTTTCCAGGCTTTCATCTTCCTCCTCTATGCATCATCTCCACCTTTACATTTGTCTCTGATGTTGGCCTTTCACTTTTATCTCTTTTTCTCTATTTCTCTCTTCCCTGCCTCTAAATCTTTCCCTTCCATTACCATCTCCTTATTTGTCTCTATCTTCTCGTGGCTTTACATCATCTCTCTAAAGTTGTTCCCATACCCAACATTGTCGCTCCCTCTCTCTCTCATCTATCCCTTACTTATTCTCCTCTATTGCCATCTTAGTGGATCTCTTTCTTCTTGTAGGGTCCACACATGAGTCATCTTTTCTTCCCTCCCCTTCTTTCATCCCATCTTTAGACCCCCTCTACATTTTCACCTTTTTTGGCTTACTCTCTCCCCTTTCCCCATTCAAAAATTGTGCACTCTTTGTCTCCGCCATCATCCTCTTTACCTCTCCTACAAATTATTAATTCATTTATTTATTGGCGCTTGAAATACAATGAATGGAATTAGTGTGACTGTTGAGCAAGTAGATGGACCTTTCAGGTCTTTATCTGCATCATCTACTATGTAGCAGCGAGTAACTTGTTAGTAAATAATTAAGGAAATTCCAACTATCTCTATATCATGGAGAAAGCTGAGTGAGTTCTGATTACTGCCATTTCCATGCATGGACATCTGGTGCTGTTTTTCCTTAAATAGAGCAGAATTATATCTCCATGCATGCACTGGTGCAACACCAGACCTGGATCAGGCTCTTCTCCTGGATAAGGAGATATACACAGTAAATGGTGGGGAAAGGGAATGTGACTTGATGTACTTACCTATATATAAATGATTGAGAAAGGGACTTGATATACTGCCTTTTTCTGGTTACAAACAAAGCAGTTTACATATTATATACAGGTACTTATTTTGTACATGGGATAATCTAGAGTTAAGTGACTTGTCCAGAGTCATGAAAAACTGTAGCGAGAATCAAACCCAGTTCCACAGAGAGCTGCACTAAAAACTAGACTACGCCTTAACTCTGTGAGCTAGCAATAGCACTTTGTAAGCTTTGCATAAAGGTCCAAATCAGCTGGCAAATGAATCTTTTCTAGGTAAACACAAGGATAATGGAAGCCAACAGTTAATAATATATATATATATATATATAGGTATTTGTTAACTGCCTTTATGAAGAGACACTAATGGTTTTGAAGACAAATCTTCAAACTCACTCTCCCAGAGCAGTGAGTACCTTTTATTGTCTTTTTCTTGTCTGTCCCTTGGAAGAGCAATGGGATGGAAGCCTTGAGGTAGGCAGTGATGTTGTGTAGTAGCAGCAGAGCCCTGTGGAATCAGCTGTGCAGTGATGTCATACACAGGCAGAGATTTAGCCCAGTAAGAGGCTCAAGCAAGCAGCTGGGCTCTGTGGCAAGGGCCTGTAATCCCTGCGTCTGGGGAGGCAGAAGTTGGTGGATTGCTTGATACTGGGAGTTTCTGCATTGTATCAGGCTATGTTGACCAGGTGTCCACACTAAGCTGGGTATCAACATGGGGTTTCTGGGGGAGCCCAGGAGCACCAGGTTGTGTAAAGAGGGGTGAACCGGCCCAGGTTGGAAACAGAGCAGGTCAAAGCCCCTATGCTCAGCAGTAGTGGGATTGCACCTATGAATAGATGGTGCAGTGCAGCCTGAGTGAGACCCAGCTTCTTACCTTTTAGGAAAGACATTGAATGAGAGCCATCTAAATCAAACATTCTTTTCCAAAAGAAATGTCAGAAAATGTTAAGTAAAATCACATACATAGGTGTGTTACAAACTAGTAGCAAATAGCCTGACTCTCAGCTTTGGTACACATTTCACTATATATTGGGATATGTAAGAAGAAACAGTCTTTCTCTGGACAAACTCCAGGAGACTACCAGAGTAAAATAGCAAATTGTTTATTAATCATTTTTGCAAGACCAAATGTCCAACAAGTTGGCACAACCAGCAAACTTATTACTTTGCATTATATACAGTAGTTTATTCTCTCATTCTAAGTCCTCCTGTCCACATACCCATTGGTTGGGGTAGAAGTGGCTCACATCCTATCAGCTCTCACCTAAGCTTCTTCTGTTCTCTCCTCCCTTTTCCCTTATTTACATCCCACTACTCTAAATCTTCCCCTCCCAAAATGACCCTTATATGGTCTATAGCTTCACCTATCCTCCTTGTCCTAACCTGAATCAAGTTCCACAGATGTTGTTTCTTGCCCAAGCTGCAAAAGCTACTTCTCATCTATCTTGATCCAGCAGTCTACTGCACCCCCCATCCACTTCTCATGCACATATGTAACAAGCAACATTATGTTTTATTTCATTTCTCTCACAGGATAAAAGGATAGCCTGAAAAGGAAGAGGGAAACTCTTCTGTTTCACAGAATCAATTGATGGATTTATCTTATCTTATCTTATGTTCAGTTCTGAAACACCACCTCCTTCATTTTTTCTATCCCTGGATTCTCCTAATTCCTTCTTCAGGCTTTCCTTTCCAGGCTTTCATCTTCCTCCTCTATGCATCATCTCCACCTTTACATTTGTCTCTGATGTTGGCCTTTCACTTTTATCTCTTTTTCTCTATTTCTCTCTTCCCTGCCTCTAAATCTTTCCCTTCCATTACCATCTCCTTATTTGTCTCTATCTTCTCATGGCTTTACATCATCTCTCTAAAGTTATTCCCATACCCAACATTGTCGCTCCCTCTCTCTCTCATCTATCCCTTACTTATTCTCCTCTATTGCCATCTTAGTGGATCTCTTTCTTCTTGTAGGGTCCACACATGAGTCATCTTTTCTTCCCTCCCCTTCTTTCATCCCATCTTTAGACCCCCTCTACATTTTCACCTTTTTTGGCTTACTCTCTCCCCTTTCCCCATTCAAAAATTGTGCACTCTTTGTCTCCGCCATCATTCTCTTTACCTCTCCTACAAATTATTAATTCATTTATTTATTGGCGCTTGAAATACAATGAATGGAATTAGTGTGACTGTTGGGCAAGTAGATGGACCTTTCAGGTCTTTATCTGCATCATCTACTATGTAGCAGTGAGTTACTTGTTAGTAAATAATTAAGGAAATTCCAACTAACTCTATACCATGGAGAAAGCTGAGTGAGTTCTGATTACTGCCATTTCCATGCATAGACATCTGGTGCTGTTTTTCCTTAAACAGAGCAGAATTATATCTCCATGCATGCACTGGTGCAACACCAGACCTGGATGAGGCTCTTCTCCTGGATAAGGAGATATACACAGTAAATGGTGAGGAAAGGGAAAGTGACTTGATGTACTTACCTATATATATAAATGATTGAGAAAGGGACTTGATATACTGCCTTTCTCTGGTTACAAACAAAGCAGTTTACATATTATATACAGGTACTTATTTTGTACATGGGACAATCTAGAGTTAAGTGACTTGTCCAGAGTCACAAAAAACTGTAGCGAGAATCAAACCCAGTTCCACAGAGAGCTGCACTAAAAACTAGACTACGCCTTAACTCTGTGAGCTAGCAATAGCACTTTGCAAGCCTTGCATAAAGGTCCAAATCAGCTGGCAAATGAATCTTTTCTAGGTAAACACTACAAGGCAGCAGGATAATGGAAGCCAACAGTTAATAAAATATATATATATATTGGTATTTGTTAACTGCCTTTATGAAGAGACACTAATGGTCTTGAAGACAAATTCACTCTCCCAGAGCAGTGAGTATCTTTTATTGTCTTTTTCTTGTCTGTCCCTTGGAAGAGCAATAGGATGGAAGCCTTGAGGTAGGCAGTGATGTTGTGTAGTAGCAGCAGAGCCCTGTGGAATCAGCTGTGCAGTGATGTCATACACAGGCAGAGATTTAGCCCAGTAAGAGGCTCAAGCAAGCAGCTGGGCTCTGTGGCAAGGGCCTGTAATCCCTGCATCTGGGGAGGCAGAAGTTGGTGGATTGCTTGAGCCTGGGAGTTTCTGCATTGTATCAGGCTATGTTGAGCAGGTGTCCACACTAAGCTGGGTATCAACATGGGGTTTCTGGGGGAGCCCAGGAGCACCAGGTTGTGTAGAGAGGGGTGAACCGGCCCAGGTTGGAAACAGAGCAGGTCAAAGCCCCCATGCTCAGCAGTAGTGGGATTGCACCTATGAATAGATGGTGCAGTGCAGCCTGGGTAAGAGAGTGAGACTCAGCTTCTTACCTTTTAGGCAAGACATTGAATGAGAGCCATCTAAATCAAACATTCTTTTCCAAAAGAAATGTCAGAAAATGTTAAGTAAAATCACATACATAGGTGTGTTACAAACTAGTAGCAAATAGCCTGACTCTCAGCTTTGGTACACATTTCAGTATATATTGGGATATGTAAGAAGAAACAGTCTTTCTCTGGACAAACTCCAGGAGACTACTAGAGTAAAGTAGCAAATTGTTTATTAATAATTTTTGCAAGACCAAATGTCCAACAAGTTGGCTCAACCAGCAAACTTATTACTTTGCATTATATACAGTAGTTTATTCTCTCATTCTAAGTCCTCCTGTCCACATACCCATTGGTTGGGGTAGAAGTGGCTCACATCCTATCAGCTCTCACCTAAGCTTCTTCTGTTCTCTCCTCCCTTTTCCCTTATTTACATCTCCCACTACTCTAAATCTTCCCCTCCCAAAATGACCCTTATATGGTCTATAGCTTCACCTATCCTCCTTGTCCTAACCTGAATCAAGTTCCACAGATGTTGTTTCTTGCCCAAGCTGCAAAAGCTACTATTCATCTATCTTGATCCAGCAGTCTACTGCACCCCCCATCCCTTTCTCATGCACATATGTAACAAGCAACATTATGTTTCATTTCATTTCTCTCACAGGATAAAAGGTTAGCCTGAAAAGGAAGAGAGAAACTCTTCTGTTTCACAGAATCAATTGATGGATTTATCTTATCTTATGTTCAGTTCTGAAACACCACCTCCTTCATTTTTTTCTGACTCTGGATTTTGCTCACCACCTACTGGTGGCTGGGAAGATTATCCAGACCAAAGCAACAAAATTCATCAGTAATCCAGCAGGGGTCCTCTCACATCAGCAAAAGAAACCAGAGATTGCAGGAATGTAACTGTAAATGGAGTTCCAGAATTTCCCAAACTCTAGAAATAGAAATGCACTGCAGAAAACACCTCCTCCCCTTTAGGTCTGTGGTCCTTTCTTCAGGTTTTACTAATATCTCAGAAATGATATCCTTAAGGTCTTAAGTGATCTTAAAAACGCATGTACATATTTGGATAATTTTTATGTGTGTCCAACGAATGCTACCACAGCCTATAAAGAATTCAACCTCTAGCAATCACAGCTGAAAATAAAAGGCTTTTTCTATCTTTATCGTTCAAAGGATATATTTCTACTTGAACTCTTGACCTCTGCTTTGCTTTCCTTGTGCCTCTCCTCTCCTAATTCCTTCTTCAGGCTTTCCTTTCCATTGCATTTTTCATCTTCCTCCTCTGTCCATCATCTCCACCTTTACATTTGTCTCTGATGTTGGTCTTTCATTTTTATCTCTTTTTCTCTATTTCTCTATTCCCTGCCTCTAAATCTTTCCCTTCCATTAACATCTCCTTACTTGTCTCTATCTTCTCGTGGTTTTACATCATCTCTCTAAAGTTGTTCCCATACCCAGCATTGTCGCTCCCTCTCTCTCTCATCTATCCCTTACTGTTTCTCCTCTATTGCCATCTTAGTGGATCTCTTTCTTCTTTTGTAGGGTCCACACATGAGTCATCTTTTCTTCCCTCCCCTTCTTTCATCCCATCTTTAGACCCCCTCTACATTTTCACCTTTTTTGGCTTACTCTCTCCCCTTTCCCCATTCAAAAATTGTGCACTCTTTGTCTCCGCCATCATCCTCTTTACCTCTCCTACAAATTATTAATTCATTTATTTATTTATTGGCGCTTGAAATACAATGAATGGAATTAGTGTGACTGTTGGGCAAGTAGATGGACCTTTCAGGTCTTTATCTGCATCATCTACTATGTAGCAGAGAGTTACTTGTTAGTAAATAATTAAGGAAATTCCAACTATCTCTATACCATGGAGAAAGCTGAGTGAGTTCTGATTACTGCCATTTCCATGCATGGACATCTGGTGCTGTTTTTCCTTAAATAGAGCAGAATTATATCTCCATGCATGCACTGGTGCAACACCAGACCTGGATCAGGCTCTTCTCCTGGATAAGGAGATATACACAGTAAATGGTGGGGAAAGGGAATGTGACTTGATGTACTTACCTATATATAAATGATTGAGAAAGGGACTTGATATACTGCCTTTCTCTGGTTACAAACAAAGCAGTTTACATATTATATACAGGTACTTATTTTGTACATGGGACAATCTAGAGTTAAGTGACTTGTCCAGAGTCACAAAAAACTGTAGCGAGAATCAAACCCAGTTCCACAGAGAGCTGCACTAAAAACTAGACTACGCCTTAACTCTGTGAGCTAGCAATAGCACTTTGTAAGCCTTGCATAAAGGTCCAAAACAGCTGGCAAATAAATCTTTTCTAGGTAAACACTACAAGGCAGCAGGATAATGGAAGCCAACAGTTAATAATATATATATATATATATATATATATATATATATATATATATATATTGGTATTTGTTAACTGCCTTTATGAAGAGACACTAATGGTTTTGAAGACAAATCTTCAAACTCACTCTCCCAGAGCAGTGAGTAACTTTTATTGTCTTTTTCATGTCTGTCCCTTGGAAGAGCAATGGGATGGAAGCCTTGAGGTAGGCAGTGATGTTGTGTAGTAGCAGCAGAGCCCTGTGGAATCAGCTGTGCAGTGATGTCATACACAGGCAGAGATTTAGCCCAGTAAGAGGCTCAAGCAAGCAGCTGGGCTCTGTGGCATGGGCCTGTAATCCCTGCGTCTGGGGAGGCAGAAGTTGGTGGATTGCTTGAGCCTGGGAGTTTCTGCATTGTATCAGGCTGAGCAGGTGTCCACACTAAGTTGGGTATCAACATGGGGTTTCTGGGGGAGCCCAGGAGCACCAGGTTGTGTAAAGAGAGGTGAACCGGCCCAGGTTGGAAACAGAGCAGGTCAAAGCCCCCATGCTCAGCAGTAGTGGGATTGCACCTATGAATAGATGGTGCAGTGCAGCCTGAGTGAGACCCAGCTTCTTACCTTTTAGGAAAGACATTGAATGAGAGCCATCTAAATCAAACATTCTTTTCCAAAAGAAATGTCAGAAAATGTTAAGTAAAATCACATACATAGATGTGTTCCAAACTAGTAGCTAATAGCCTGACTCTCAGCTTTGGTACACATTTCAGTATGTATTGGGATATGTAAGAAGAAACAGTCTTTCTCTGGACAAACTCCAGGAGACTACCAGAGTAAAGTAGCAAATTGTTTATTAATCATTTTTTCAAGACCGAATATCCAACAAGTAGGCACAACCAGCAAACGCATTACTTTGCATTATATACAGTAGTTTATTCTCTCATTCTAAGTCCTCCTGTTCACATACCCATTGGTTGAGGTAGAGGTGGCTCACATCCTATCAGCTCTCACCTAAGCTTCTTCTGTTCTCTCCTCCCTTTTCCCTTATTTACATCTCCCACTACTCTAAATCTTCCCCTCCCAAAATGACCCTTATATGATCTATAGCTTCACCTATCCTCCTTGTACTAAACAGAATCAAGTTCCACAGATGTTGTTTCTTGCCCAAGCTGCAAAAGGTACTTCTCATCTATCTTGATCCAGCAGCCTACTGCACCCCCCATCCACTTCTCATGCACATATGTAACAAGCAACATTATGTTTCATTTCATTTCTCTCACAGGATAAAAGGTTAGCCTGAAAAGGAAGAGAGAAACTCTTCTGTTTCACAGAATCAATTGATGGATTTATCTTATGTTCAGTTCTGAAACACCACCTCCTTCATTTTTTCTGTCTCTGGATTTTGCTCACCACCTACTGGTGGCTGGGAAGATTATCCAGACCAAAGCAACAAAATTCACCAGTAATCCAGCAGGGGTCCTCTCACATCAGCAAAAGAAACCAGAGATTGCAGGAATGTAACTGTAAATGGAGTTCCAGAATTTCCCAAACTCTAGAAATAGAAATGCACTGCAGAAAACACCTCCCCTTTAGGTCTGTGGTCCTTTCTTCAGGTTTTACTAATATCTCAGAAATGATATCCTTAAGGTCTTAAGTGATCTTAAAAACTCATGAACATATTTGGATAATTTCTATGTGTGTCCAACGACTGCTACCACAGCCTACAAAGAATTCAATCTCTAGCAATCACAGCTGAAAATAAAAGGCTTTTTCTATCTTTATCGTTCAAAGGATATATTTCTAATTGAACTCTTGACCTCAGCTTTGCTTTCCTTGTGCCTCTCCTCTCCTAATTCCTTGTTCAGGCTTTCCTTTCCTTTGCATTTTTCATCTTCCTCCTCTATGCGAAGGACGTAAGAAGACTTGAAGAAGGACGTAAGATGACTTGAAGCAGTCCAGAGGAGGGCACGAAAATGATAGGAGGCTTGCACCAGAAGACATACGAGGAGAGACTGGAAGCCCTGAATATATATACCCTAAAGGAAAGGAGGGACAGTGGTGTTAAACAGGCAGAGATTTAGCCCAGTAAGAGGCTCAGGCAAGCAGCTGGGCTCTGTGGCATGGGCCTGTAATCCCTGCATCTGGGGAGGCAGTGGCTGGTGGATTGCTTGAGCTTGAGAGTTTCTGCATCGTATCAAGCTAATTTGAGTAGGTGTCCACACTAAGCTTGGTATCAACATGGGGGTTCTGGGGGAGGCCAGGAGCACCAGGTTGTGTAAAGAGGGGTGAACTGGCCCAGGTTGGAAACAGAGCTGGTCAAAGCCTCCATACTCAGCAGTAGTGGGATTGCACCTGTGAATAGATGGTGCAGTGCAGCCTGGGTAAGACAGTGAGACCCAGCCTCCTTCCTTTTAGGAAAGACATCCTTAGATGACATTGCTTTCACCAATCTTTTTCTTCATTAATAAAAACAAATGAAAAATCTTCTTAAGCTTCATATAAGAAATCACAGTTGAATGAGAGCCACTTATCTTAAATATTGTTCTTCTTTCAAAAAATAATAAATTTTGTTGGAAAGGTTTGGACAATTTCCTGGAGGAAAAGTCCCTAGTCTGTTATTGAGAGGGACATGGGGGAGGCCACTGTTTGCCCTTGATCAGTAGTATGGAATGTTGCTACTCAGTTAAGCCATTGTAACATCACTGATGAGGTTGGCTCTGAAACAGTGTGGGATAGTGCTGCCCGATTCACGATTCGAAGCGGTTCACTGATTCACTTCGGGTGAATCGATTTTACTCGGTTCAAAGCAAAAAAAAATAAATCGGTTCCCGATTCAGCTGTCCCTCCCCCCCCTCGGCCCCTAAAGCAGTAGCGGCAGCACTGCTCTTGCTGGCCAGCCACTGCTGCACCTGTTTGAGAGGGCGAGGGTTAGTCAGGAAGTGCTGCTGTCTGGTTTCCTCCCTGGCGTGCATTCTACCCCCTCCCCCAGCGTTTGGCTTCACCCCCTGGCCTCCCAGCACCATTTACTTTTGAGAAGCAGCCTGCAGATAAGATCAAACTGACTATGTCACTCAAAGCCCAAATGATGACATTATGACTATCTTATTTTGGTCACGCTGTCAGAAGAGAAAGATCATTGAAAAAAGACATTATGTTTGGAAAGATCGAAGGAACCAGGCGAAGAGGGCGATCTGAAATCAGATGGCTGGATATGTTGAAAACAACCACGGGGATGATGCTGGAGGACCTGACTGGACTAGCACAAAACAGATTTCTTTTTAGATCTGTAATAGAGAATGACACGGTGGCGGTTTACCCGCGGCCACCGCATTTTAGCCGCGGGTCACCCGCCGAAAACGGGGAAGAAAACTAGCAGTCGCTGCGGCGACGGGGACAAGGCCATTCACCGCCCGCGGGGCGGTGAATGGTCTTGTCCCCGCAGTGAGGCATGAAGGATCGCGCGGTCCCCGCAGCTCACACCCGCCTGCCCAATCGATTCTAGTGTTTAGCCAGCTCTCTCCCTTCTCCTCACCTTAGTTTGTAGATTTTCTTTTTCGGCGACCCGCACGCTATCAGAGAGCCGCGCACGCGTGGCTGCTCAGTGTTCAATCTTCTGCTCTGACGCAACCGGAAACAGGAAGTTGCAGCAGAGCAGAAGATTGAACACTGAGCAGCCGCGCATGCGCGGCTCTCTGATAGCATGCGGGTCGCCGAAAAAGAAAATCTACAAACTAAGGTGAGGAGAAGGGAGAGAGCTGGCTAAACACTAGAATCGATTGGGCAGGCGGGTGTGAGCTGCGGGGACCGTGCGATCGCTAGTGTTCCCGGCTCAAATTGGAAGGAGGGAGTGAAAGGGAAAAGGATTCTGGGCCAAAGGGATGAAGTCGGAAAGAAAAACCCACAGCAGGAAAGAAAGGGAAGGACTGGCAGGTGAGCCAGATGCTAGAAGCAGGGGGGGGGGGGGGGAAGAAAGAGGGAAAAAAGCTAGATGGGGTTGAAAAGAAGAGACACACTGGTATGGAAGAGGAAGATAGGGGAAATCTGGACACAGGAAGGTAACAGAAAGAGGGGAAATTATGTGCATGGGGCATAGGGACAGAGACATAAAGGGGACATGCCATGGGGATGGTATATGGACACAGGGGGGGCAATGACAGATACATAGGGGAGATATTAGAAATGGAGAAAATAGGAGCACAGAAGCGAGATGGTTTGTGGGGATGGGACAGGGACCGAGCTCGCAGGCTCCAGTGGCTTGCACAAATTACATTGTAACATGCCATGAAAATAAGAGGGAGGAAGGTAGATAGATAAGCCACGTGAGAGGAGCTGAAGGGTAGTAGAAAGGAACAGATGGTAAAGGAGGGAGGGAAGGGTGGTGGTGGAAAGGAATAGGACAGACATTGAAGGAGGGTGGAGAGGAACAGACCTCGAAGGGAAATGTGGAAGACAGAGTGGGAAGAAGACAGATGCCAGACTATGCGGGAGCGGAGGGAAGAAGATGGGTGCTAGACCAATTGGGGGGGGGGGGTTAAGGGAGAGGCACAGTAACAGCAAATGGAAGACGCAGAGAGAAGACACACAGTGGATGGAAGGAATTCAATGAGAAGATGTGGAAAGCAGAAACCAGACAACAAAGGTAGAAAAAAAAATTATATTTATTTATTTATTTTTTGCTTTAGGATAAAATAGTATATTAGTTGTGTTGATAAAAATTTATAAACAAAGCCCTGCCAGCTGAACATCTCTTTCTCTAGTTCAGCAGCAGGAACTTTGATTTATAAGAAAGGAATAAGCTAAATATTACAGTACTAAGGCTTATATGGATGCAGCGGGGACGGTGACGGGGCGGTGAATGGGATGGCAGTGGCGGTGACGGGGCGGTGAAGGGAACGGCAGTGACGGGGCGGTGCAGAGGATGGTGGGCCGGTGACGGGGACAGATTTTTTCCCCGTGTCATTCTCTAATCTGTAATTCATGTCGTTAGGACTCGAACACAAGTCAATGGCACCTAACTAGTTAATATACTGTATTGAATAGTAAACAGGTACTCTTAAGAATTGGTGGTTCTGGAAACATCTGATAAAGAATTGGCGGAACCAGCAACTTTACTTTTAACAGTAGCGCTCGCGCCAGATAAAAACTGGTTGTTGAGACTTTTCTTTAAAAATAAACAAAAATAATTTTTAGGTTGTAAAATACAGATGTTTCCAGATTTGGCCAAAGATACCCAGCGAAGGAGACGTGAATTTTTGTTAAGGAAACCTGGTGTTATGGCTCTAGGGGCTACATTTTATTTGCGACATCCATGTAAATGTGTAATTAATTATCGTTCACATAAATTTGTCTTCTTTGAGCCATCTCAACTGACAACCTTTCTATCAACTTCATGTTTGGAGAAAGATGGAACATGAGTGCTTAGTTTAAGAAAAAGGTGTATTATTTCAGTCTACTAGTACATTTATCCAATTTAATTTTTCTTATTATTACTTGCCCATCATCCACCTTGGATCCTATTTGAGGACTTGAGTAGAGATTAAGCTTATATTTGATGTTTTTTTTATGTTTTATGTTTAATTACTAACTTTCTTGCTGGATTTCCTTTCTGTACAAGTTATGCTTGATTATATTGAAAAATTCAATAAATATATATATATATATATATATATATATATATAAAAAAGAATTGGTGGTTCTTAAACCTGTCTTGGAGGACCGCCAGCCATTTGGGTTTCCAAGATATCCCTAATGAATATGCAGTTTGATTGCCTGGTAGACGGTGTTTCCTGCTCGTTAGCTGATCCCGGCTCATGCCGAACCCTGGGTCCCTGCTCGAGTCATGCTTAGTTTACTGGTGACGTTGTTCAAGTTCAAGTTTATTCGTTCTTAATGAATCACTTATTTAGATTGCTAAGCGATGTACAACATAATATAAATGTGCAGATAAAATATTGGTAGAAAGTTACAATCTTTAAATAGGAGAGAAAGAAAAACATAAAAGGAATGAACAAAAAGGGGGGGGGGGTAATTTTGGCTACTTAAATAAAAATTGTTAATTTGAAAGCTAGGAATCATATGCATCTTTAAAAAGATATGGCGAGACTTGCAAATACAGCTCCCGAAGACACCAGGTGGCAAAACACAGTCTTGTGTTGAGCTGAGTGAACATAATAAACTTGAAACTTGAATAAACTTAATAAAAATTTGATGAATCGCCTATTAGAATCACTAAGCGATGTACAAATCAAAAATATAGTAAGATAAAAGAGGTACACATTTAACAATATTCTTATGTCGTAAACAAACGTGAGATTGGGAAGGAAAGGATAAAAGTTACAATTTTCAATTGGGGTAGAAGAAGGGAAAAAACAAAAGGATAAGGGAAGTAAGCCACAGCATTCTTAGGAATCTAACTCTACATTTAAATATTGAAAGCGTCTTTAAATAAATAGGATTTTAAAAGTTTTTTAAATGTTAAAACATCTTTTTCGTTACGAATGTATTGTGGAAGGGCATTCCACCATAGGGAACTGCCATCTCCGGATCAGACCTTCAGTCCATCAAGTCCGGTGATCCGCACACGCGGAGGCCCAGCCAGGTGTACACCTGGCGTAATTTTAGTCACCCATATCCCTCTATGCCTCTCGTAAGGAGATGTGCATTTAGTTTGCTTTTAAATCCTAGAACAGTGGATTCCGCAATAACCTCCTCTGGGAGAGCATTCCAGGTGTCCACCACTCGTTGCGTGAAGCAGAACTTCCTGATATTTGTGCTTTATCGATTGAAGAACAGGACCATCATGAGGACAGAGAGGCCTGCCGGTTGTGTTTAAGAAACTGTGATTCTCATGTGCAACTCTCAGCTTGAAGCCCCTTTGACTAGATCAGGGGTCTGCAACCTTTAAGACATAAAGAGCCACTTGGACCCGTTTTCGAAAAGAAAAAAAAACTTGGAGCCGCAAAACCATTATAAAACAAATCTAACACTGCATATATTGTTTCTTATCTTAATGCTATATACAGGATCACTAAATTGAAAATAAAATCATTTTTCCTACCTTTGCTATTTGGTGATTTCATGAGTCTCTGGTTGCACTTTCTTCTTCTGACTGTGCATCCAATCTTTCTTCCTTTCTTTCAGCCTCCTGTATGTTTCCTCTCCTCCAGACCTCATTCTCTCCCCCAACTTTTTCTTTCTGTCTCCCTGTTCCCCCTTCTTTCTGTCTCCGTGCCGTCCCCCAAGCCACTCGGTTTGCTGCCACCGCAATCGGGGAACAGCCCCCAAGCCACCGCCGTCCCAAGCTTTCCCTGCAGAAGTGTTGCGCTGACCAGCATTCCGCTCCCTGACGTCAATTCTGACCTAGGAGAGGAAGTTCCGGGCCAACAAGGCATTTCTCCTCATTCCATCCAGCCTGAGCCCCATCTCTCCTTGATCCAGCATTTCCCTTCTGTGTCTGTCAGAATTACCATTCCACCTATTTTCCAGCATCACCCTTCTTTGTGTCCATCTCACCTATATCCCTATCTCACCACTTTTTCAGAATCTTCATTTGTCTCTGTCCTTATCTTTACGCCATGTTCACCATTTGCCCTTTCAATGTCTTTATCTCCCCCCCCCCCACTTTTTCAGCCTTACTTCTATGTCTCTATTTCACCTCCTCTTCATGTCCCCTCTGTATCTCTATCCTTATTCAGTAGGTCCTGCTTACCCTTTCTCTTCTTTGTGTCACTATCTCCATTTTCAGCTTTCCCCCCTTTTCCTTTGTTAATGCACCCTGTAGCCAGAATCTTTCCACCCTCCCTCCACTTCGGCCCAGCCCAGTATGAAATATTTCCTTTTGTTTCCCTCCCCTCTCTCTTTCTCTCTCTCTTCTGCTCCCTCACCCAAGAGTCCTGCATCTGGCCCTCTCCCTTCTACCTGCACCTGGCAACACCCCCCTGCTCCGCGGCTCTCTTCAGCAACTCGTCAGCAGCAGTGATCAAGACAAGCTGCCGACATCGAGGCCTTCCCTCTACGAGTCCCGCCTTTGTGGAAAAAGGAAGTTGAAACAAGCGGGACTCGCAGAGGGTAGGCCCCGACGTCAGAAGCTGCTGCTGAGTTGCCGAAGAGAGCCGCGGAGCAGGGGATGTGGCCGGAAGCAGGTAGAAGGGAGATAGGAAGGCTGTAGATCTCCGGAGCATGACACCGACCCCGGCCAGGATGATTTCTTTTTCAGGCACCTTACAAGTCCAGCGTCGCGGGGGAAATAGCCATGCTGAGCAGTGAGCTCAGCACTACACAGATGAAAGCCTTGCTTGCTGATTGGTCCGGCGGGGCGGGGCCGCCGGACCAATCAGCAAGCAAGGCTTTCATCTGTGTATGTGCTGAGCTCACTGCTCAGCATGGCTATTTCCCGCCGCGACGCCGGACTTAAGCTGCATGCCTGCGTGACACACTACCGGAGCCGCAGCAAAGGTGGAAAAGAGCCGCATGCGGCTCTGGAGCCGCAGGTTGCCGACCCCCGGACTAGATGATCATGGACTAATGAACTAACTAAGATCCAGTTTTGGATAAAAGTAATCAGAATGGGCTCCTTTACAAAGGTGCGCTAGCTGAAAAACTACCGCCTGCTCAAGAGGAGGCGGTAGCGGCTAGCGCGCGGCATATTAGCGCACGCTATTCCGTGCGTTAAGGCCCTAACGCACCTTTGTAAAAGGAGCCCGATGACTGTGGTATGTGGGTGAAAGTTGAGAAGTGAGCGTGAGTCGATGGGGATTAGGTTCACTGACTAAAATTATTCTGATATTTATTAATAAATTAAGTACTGATAAGTTGTACTGTAATGAAAAGAATTGTGGGAGATAATATTCAAATTGAATTAAGATAATACTTGTTTGTATTAAATATTTAATAGCTGGTTTTAGGAATCTGAGTTAATGAATATGCATGAGAGAAATCTGCATGCCTTTATAGGCAATCTGAATTGTAGGGCTCTGTCACCTAGAGTGTAGCTGGAGTGTCACCTAGAGTGCGGAGAACCTGTTACAGCAAACAACTTCTATGTTACAGCACCACCTCTATGCATCTACCACCCTTTCTGTAAAAAAAGTTTACTCCTGAGCCTATCATCTCTTTACTTCATTTTATGGCCTCTCATTCTGGAGCTTCCTTTCAAATAAGATTTGCCTCATGCAGTTATATAAACATCTCTATCATATCCTCGCCTGCCTTTTCTCCAGAGTATACATACTGAGATCTTTAAGTCTGTCGCCATACATCTCTGCAGTGACTTCCTGTTCCCAAGGAGGCGGGACGCTGCAGAGAAAAGGTTTCAGAGGCAGGCCGACGGCAACAGGATTGTGTTGCTAACGCTGCTGGTTGTCGGCTGCCCGAAGTCTGAAATTGCAGCACCAAGAAGGTACATAGGGAAACTCGGGTGGGGGGCTTGAAAGAGAGGCTGCGCTAAGGGGGTGAGGCAGAGTAAGGACGAGGCTGTTTGGGTGCAGCAGAGGTGGAGTCAGGGGCAGGGCTGGGGTCATCTGTCCTCTTTTTTTAGTTTACAAATATGATAACCCTACCATGGCCACACCCTCTTTTCAGTAACACATTAAAAGATTTGCATGCATTGACTATTGGCACTAGGATCCTTTTGAAGATGATAGTTCACAGTCTCCATCTATTGGTACAAGTGCATAAAGCCACGTGTCTGGAATGAAGGGATTGCGAAGGGTATGTCTTTATTTTTTTAATATAGAATTTTAAATTATGATTGTACACAGCTCTGATTTCCTTTTGGAAGAGTGGTGTATTAAATGGTGCAAATAAATAATTAAGGAAGGGGGAAATTTTATATTCCCTTGCACATCTAGTCACATATGCACACCAGTGACCTCTTAAAACTGCAACAGGCGTAAAAGTATGCATCAGGATAAGACGGTGCATAACGTACCAGTGGGCATGTACAGCGGCACAGTATGGGAAGAGCTTGTGACTATATGTGGGGATTATAAAATATCTTAATCTATGCACATACCTACATTCACAGTATGTTCTCTGCTAATATGCTAATATTTTATAAAGACAAATAGGCACCTTGCAGAGGATGTAGTAAAAGCAGTTAGCCAAAGCTGGGTTTAAAAAAAAAAAAAGGCTCCTGGAAGTAAAGTCCATAAAGTGTTGTTAGGTTAGACCCAGGTATCAGTAACATGAAATCTTACTTCTTTGGATTCTGTTAGGTACTTGTGATCTGGTTCAGCCTCATCCAATAAGGCAAATCTTATGTCTTGTGCCATGCTGTGCTGTTATAAAGTTACCTCTAATATTCTAAGTGAGACCTCCCTGATAACCTGGACAGAGGCATCACCACCCTTTTGTGTTGTCCATCAAGGCGGTTTTCAGAGAGTAAACTACAATGATGGATTTGCCTTATCTATGCAGCCTAGCATCCCTCTGGCTCTACTTTGCCCCACTTTACTGCCACCTTGAGATGAGACACAAATCTTCCCAAGGTTTTTCTCTTGCTCAGTTCACATCAGTTTTCACCATCCTCATAATGTACAGCTCCTTTGAATTTCCACATCCCAAATGCATGACTTTATACTGCTTTGAGTTAAGATTCACTACACAAAAGTGCAAGAACAGAGAAACCCAAAACTTTTGGAAGCATATTTCTGCATGATTATTCAAATCTCTTCCTATCAAAACTTTATAAAGTCATTGTCCTATGACATGGTGGTTTTTGGAATGTGTATGAGGGCTAAATGCCAAATATCTGCAGCAAATAATAAGTTACTGATGATTCTTACTGGTGTGGGGATCCAGCAAATAACGACTAATTGGAAAGACTGTTCTAGATTGAATTGTAGTTTCTGGTGGAACTCAGTATGTCATATGTACAAGATGGAAAGACTACTTGCAGTACAGAAGGGTCATTTTAAAAGATTTCAGGAGGTGTGTAGAAACATAGAAACATGACGGCAGAAAAGGGCCAAGGCCCATCAAGTCTGCCCACTCTATAGACCCTCCCCTTAATACTATACAATGTTTTACCCTGACCCACTTAGGGATCCCACATGGGCGTCCCATTTATTCTTAAAATCTGGCACGCTGCTGGCCTCGATCACCTGTACTGGAAGCTTGTTCCATTGATCAATCACTCGCTCCGTGAAGAAATACTTTCTGGTGTCGCCGTGAAATTTTCCGCCCTTGAGTTTGAGCGGGTGCCCCCTTGTGGTTGAGGGGCCTCTGAGAAGGAAAATGTTATCTTCCACTTCTATACGTCCGGTGACGTATTTAAACGTCTCAATCATGTCTCCCCTCTCCCTGCGTTCCTCGAGAGTGTAGAGCTGCAAATTGTTTAGTCTTGCCTCGTACGAGAGACCTTTAAGCCCTGAGACCATTCTGGTGGCCATCCTTTGGACCGACTCGACCCTCTGCATGTAGGCCATTAATTGAATATTATAATGATTAAGGTTTATTCTTTTTCCTTATGGGATAATTTGGAAAATGGGGTGGGGGGGATAGGATATTCTAATTAAATAGCAGTATATTTTAACTGATTAATGCATATAAGAAATATGGTATATATGTATGAACAGAAAAGGAAAGGGGGTAAATATATTGGAAATATATTGCTATGGAATTTTAGGGATATAGGTAATATGATGAGTTATATTTGTTGTGCATTTAATTTATATAATACAATGAACAAAGAGTTTGAGGAAGAAAGGGTGGGGGGAGGGATAGGTTAATGTAAGATTAATTGTAATATAGAAGAGAGATGTCTAGGTATGTATATGTTTGGATAGATTATTTTGTGGATATGGGGAGGGATGGGAGGTGGGTGGGGGGGGAATTAAAATATGTATAATAACGTTGTTTAAGAATGTCAAGTGAGTTATGTGAATCATTTGTAACAGTATTATACACTTGTTGAAAGAAATAAAATGAATAAAGATTTAAAAAAAAAACAACAACTTTATAAAGTATAAATTTTACAAATGATTTCTTTTTTTGTTTTATTTACAGCAAAGAGTTTTGTCTTTCATGCTCTTCAAATCTGAACTATTCCAGAAAGTACATTAAAATTTTCAATTGACAACCAAAAGACAGACAGCCATAGAGATCTAAAACTGCAGTGGTTCATAAGGACAGTACACTGCAAAAGGTCTACATGTTTACTGGTACAAGGATGAAATTAAGAAGCAACATTTACAGTCTGCAACAATGAAAACAGAAGCCTAGAAAGAAATTAATCAGAATATAAGATTTACAAAATGTTACAGCACTCTGTTTCCATTCAGGTTTCAGTATTCTTCAAGGCTGTCAAAATGTAAAACCCTCTTCAGCAACAGGTAATCCATACAAGCCTAACTTAAATGTCCAACCTTGTCTTTTTCCAACACAGTACTAGGCCAAATATTGTCAAGAAATATGCTTTTAATCTTCATATTGAAAATAAGTCTATACAAACAGAGTAGAAATGTGCAGAGTAGAAAAGTCAGGCATTCAAGGTGGGAGTTCATTTCTGTTACTTCAGTATTTTGGCCTCTTCACTTCCACCCTGGAACAGAGAGAGATAAAAGTGGTTTAAAATCACTTAATATTTTTACATACGTGTCCTGATGCACGTTATCTTGAGTACGTGCATCAGAATACTCTAGAAAGGAGGAAAATAACGATTAAACAATTAATTGTGCAATTAATCATTTATAGTATCATTTATCATCATAATCATTTAAAGCTGAAAACAATCATTTATAGTATCACCCTTTCTCTCTCTCTCACCCCTCACCTTCCAAAGTTGCTCCTTTTCCTTTCTTTCATAGAGATTTAAAGGAAGATAAAGGCCAAATGGCCCATTCAGTCTGCCCATCCACAGCATCCACTATCTCCTCCTATCCCTAAGATATCCCATGTGCCTGTCCCATGCTTTCTTGAATACAGATACAGTCTTTGTCTTCACCACCTCTACTGGGAGACTATTTCATGCATCTACCTCCCTTTATGTTAAAAAGATTTTCCTTAGATTACTTCTGAGCTTATCACCTCTTAACTTCAATTTATGCCCTTTCATTCCAGAGGGCTGCTCCAATGAAAGAGATTCGCCTCATGTGCATTTATGCCACATAGGTATTTAAACGTCTCTATCATATCTCACCTCTCCCACCTTTCCTCCAAAATATACCTATTAAGATCATTAAGTCTGTCCCCATATGCTTTATGACGAAGACCACAGACCATTTTAGTAGCCTTCTTCTGGATCGACTCCATCCTGTTTATATCTCCAGAATTGTACACAGTATTCTAAATGAGATCTTATCAAAGTCTTACACAGGAGCATCCATACCTCCATTTCTCTACTGGCCATACCTCTCCCTAAGCATCCTTCTAGCTTTCAGTATTGCCTTTTCAATCTTTAGATCATCACATACTATCACACCCAAGTTCCGCTCTTCTTTTGTACACAAAAGTTCTTCACCCCCTTAACTGTACCATTCCCTCAGGTTTTTGCCCAAATGCAAGACCTTGTATTTCTTAGTATTAAATCTTAGCAGCCAAATTACAGACCATTCTTCAAGCTTTGCTAGGTCCTTCCTCATGTTGTTCACACCATCAGGGGTATCTATTCTCCTTCATCCAATTTGGCCCCATCTCTCCCCACTATCATCATCCAGCATAGTAGCCCTGTCTCTCCCCCGCACCTCAACCATCCAGTATGGCTCCAGTCCTCCCCTCCATCCATCATCTAGTATGGTTCCATCTTTCTCAGAAACAGGAAGTGATATCAGAGCTTGATGTCACTTCCTTTTCTGGGACCAGCAGTAGCAAGCACAAGGCAATACACCTACTTTTTTAATTTTTTTTAATTCTGCTTAAATCTAAGCAGATTATAATAAAACAAATTTATCTTATCACATTAATAAATCACCTCTCTGTCTCGCAGTAGGCTTGCCGGCTCCGGCCAGACATAGTTCATTTTTTTGTTCAAAGCCCCCGCCGCGGCTCCTCTTTCGAACCTCACCAGAGTCGGAGAAGACTTTCGACTCTGGCGGGGATTGAGAGAGGAGACGCAGCATCGGCTTTGAACTAAAAAATGAACTTTGTCTGGCCGGAGACGGCAAGCCTCTGCGAGACAGAGAGATGGCATATGAATATTAACAGTGACTTGATAACGGGGGAAGAAACCTAAAGCTTACATCTGACCGGCTCCTTTACTCCCCCCCCTTCCCTTCCCAAGGTCCCGACTACAAACCTGCCGATTCCAGCAGCATGTGCAGCACTCTACACACGCTGCTTCGGGGCCTTCTACTGCCCTGATTTGCTCTGCCGCGTCTCTAATGATGTCATCAGGGATGTGCCAGAGTAAATCAGGACAGTAGAAGGCCCCAAAGCAGCGTGTGTAGAGCACACGCTGCTGGAATTGGCAGGTTTGTCGGGACCGCGGGAAGGGAAGGGAGAGGGCAGTAAGGGAGCCGGCCAGACCGCGGGAAGTGAAAGGAGAGGTAGGGGAAACGCTGCTGCTGCACAGGGAAGTGGTGTGGGGGGAGGGAAAAGGAGGGGGAGGGAATGCTGCTATGGCTGCTGCACAGGGAAGTGGGGGGAGAGAAATGCTGCTGCATAGGAGGCAGGGAGAGAGACAGATAGATAGATAGATAGAAAGAAAGACAGACAGCGGGAGGAAGGGAGACAGAAAGAAAGGAGCAGGGGCAGGGAGAGACACAGAAAGACAGACAGACAGACAAAGGGGGCCAGGGAGAGAGACAGACAGAAAGAAAGACAGCGGGAGGGAAAGAGAGAGACAGAAATAAAGACAGACAGACATATATTCTAGCACCTGTTAATGTAACGGGCTAAAATACTAGTTAATTATAATAGTGAATGTTTCTCCTTGTGCATTTGTTGGCTGAAGAATGGGCTGTGGTAGCTAACTCATTTCACATGCACAAAGGAACAGCTGTCAAATGGTTAACAACTTCTGGTCATTGGCAAGGGCTTCTTATACACAGAGTACAGTGAAAAGCTAGAAACCTCCCAGAACATGACTGAAGCTTTTGCTGACTTATACACTTTCACTTCCTGGAAGTTCACAGTTGATAGGAGAAAGGAGGAAATAGTTAATGAAAGACCCATTTAAGAAATGGAGAAATTAGGTTCTTACCTGCTAATTTACTTTCTTTTAGCTTCTCCAGACCAGTAGAGGTTAACTTTACGAATGGGTATATATCTAATCATGACCAGCAGGTGGAGACTGAAAACAAAACTTTGGGACAGTATATACTATCCTCCCTTCTCTATTTCCCTCAGTCTGCCGAATAGCCAAGCAGAACCAAGAACTGGAAAACAGGAAGAAAACAATACTCCGAACAGGAGTAACAAATAACATACCCAAATGCTGTTGGAAAATGCAGAGGAGAAATACCCGAAGGAAAATGTCCCCACAGCTCGCCAGCTAAGCCAGCCGAGCCACAGCCGCTGTTCTTTAATTCTCCCCGGCCCTAGAAAAATACTAGAACCCGCAGCAAAAAACAAAAACTGCCCGCGAAAACAGCCCCAACAACAACAACAACAACAGACAGGGTGGGGACCTCTACTGGTCTGGAGAAGCTAAAAGAAAGTAAATTAGCAGGTAAGAACCTAATTTCTCCTTCTTTAGCACTCTCCAGACCAGTAGAGGTTAACTTTACGAATGGGACGTACCAAAGCAGTCCCTCTCACGGGCGGGACCCCCGAAGGGCCGATACCAGAACACGCTCACCGAACACCGCGTCCCGACGCGCCTGAACATCTACCCGATAATGTCTAACAAAAGAATACAAGGAGGACCAAACCGCAGCCTTACAAATATCCACCGGAGGCACGAGCGACGACTCAGCCCAAGAAGCCGCCTGACCCCGAGTGGAATGAGCCTTGAGAAACTCCGGAACAGGCTGCTGTTTCAGAAGATAAGCGGAAGCAATCGTCTCCTTGATCCAGCGCGCAATAGTAGCCTTAGAAGCGCCAGCTCCCCGACGAGGACCAGCCAGGAGGACAAAGAGATGATCGGACTTCCGGAATTCCTGGGTCCGCTGCACATCAGAGCGAAGGACCCGACCGACATCCAACTTGCGCAGCTGCCGTTGCTCAGAAGAGCCCTCCCGACCACCCAAGACCGGGAGAACCACCGATTGATTGACATGAAAAGGAGAAACAACCTTCGGCAGAAAGGAAGGAACAGGCCGCAAGACGACCCGCTCCCTAGACAACTCCAAGAAGGGAGCCCTACAAGAGAAAGCCTGCAGCTCAGAAATACGCCTAGCAGAAGTAATGGCCACCAAAAAGACTGCCTTCAAAGTAAGGTCCTTCAAAGAACAGTCGTCCAAGGGCTCGAAAGGCGGGCGCACCAAAACAGAGAGAACCAGATTAAGATCCCAAGAGGGAACCGAGGGCCGTAGGGGAGGCCTAAGCAACTTGGCCGCCCGCAGAAACCGAATCACATCAGGAAGAGCCGATAAACGCTGACCTGACACCAACCCTCGAAAGGTCGACAGGGCCGCAAGATGAACCCGGAGAGAAGACCAAGCCAGGCCTCTATCCAGGCCATCCTGCAAGAACTCTAGAATGTTAGGCAGAGAAGCGCGAAAAGAGGTCACTCCCCGCGCCCGACACCATTCCTCAAAGAGACGCCAAACCCGCACATAAGCCCGAGAGGTAGAAAGCCTCCGGGACCCCAACAGTGTAGCGATCACCTTGTCTGAATATCCCTTCTTGCTAAGGCGACCCCTTTCAAGAGCCACGCCGTAAGACAGAAGAGAGACGGGTCGAACAAGGGAATGGGACCCTGCATCAGAAGGTCGTCCGAGAGAGGCAGAGGAAGAGGAACCGCCACCAGGTGCCTCACCAGATCCGCATACCACGGACGTCGAGGCCAATCCGGAGCCACCAGCACCACCAAACCCGGATGGTGAACAATGCGAAGAAGCACTCTGCCCACCAGCGGCCAAGGAGGGAACACATACAACAGCCCCTCCGTTGGCCACGGCTGGACCAGAGCATCCAGACCCTCGGCCAGCCCTTCCCTGCGACGACTGAAGAAGCGGGGCACTTTGGCGTTGCCACTCGTGGCCATCAGGTCCATCAGGGGCTGCCCCCAATCTTGCACTATCAACCGAAACGCTCCGGCGCCGAGAAACCACTCTCCTGGATCCAGGAAGTGACGACTGAGGAAGTCTGCCTGAACATTTTCTACCCCGGCTATATGAGAAGCCGAGAGGTCCAGAAGATGGGACTCCGCCCAAACCATGAGCCGAGCCGCCTCCTGCGCCACAGGAGTGCTCTTGGTGCCCCCCTGACGATTGACATAAGCCACCGCCGTGGCATTGTCCGACAGGACTCTGACCGACTTGCCCAGCAAAAGGGAGTGGAAAGCTAACAGCGCCAGCCTGACCGCTCTGGTCTCCAACTCGTTGATCGACCAGGAGGCCTCCTCCGCGGACCAGGTGCCCCGAGCTGAGTGGCCCATAAACTGAGCCCCCCAACCGAGGAGACTCGCATCCGTAAGGAGCACCGTCCACTGCGGGAGATCCAGACCCACCCCCTGAACCAGGTGAGGGGTCCGGAGCCACCAGCGCAGACTGCAGCGCGCCAAGCCTCGCAGGGGAACCGGAACATCCAAATCTTGCCTCCGGGGAGACCACCTCCGGAGCAGAGCATACTGAAGAGGACGCATGTGGGCCCGCGCCCACCTCACCACGTCCAGGGACGCCGCCATTGACCCCAGGACTTGGAGGAAATCTCGCGCCCGAGGACCCCGGGACGCCAAAAGCAGGCGAATCTGAGATTGCAATTTGCTCACCCGGGCCTCTGGAAGGAAGACCTTCCCCAAGGAGATGTCGAACATAACCCCAAGGCACTCCAGACGCTGAGCCGGGACCAACCGACTCTTGGAAAGGTTGACCACCCAGCCCAGCGACCGGAGAAACTCCACCACCCGAGCCGTAACCCGGGAGCTCTCCTGCAACGACTTTGCCCGAATCAACCAGTCGTCCAGGTAGGGGTGAACCAGGATGCCCACCGACCGCAAGGCTGCCGCGACGACCACCATTACCGTGGTGAACGTCCGAGGAGCCGTGGCCAGACCAAAGGGAAGCGCACAGAACTGAAAGTGCCGCCCCAAGATCGCAAAGCGAAGGAAGTGCTGATGAGAGGCCCGAATTGGAACCTGCAAGTAGGCCTCCGTCAGATCGAGAGACGTAAGAAACTCCCCCGGCTGAACCGCCAGAATGACCGACCGCAGCGTTTCCATGCGGAAAGACGGAATCTTGAGAGCTCTGTTGACCCCTTTCAAATCCAGGATGGGCCGAAAGGTCCCCTCCTTTATGGCCACCACAAAGTAAATGGAGTACCTGCCGGTGCCCCACTCCGTAGGGGACACCGGCACCACTGCCTCGAGATCTAGCAAACGCTGAAGGGTCTGACGAAAAGCCTGCGTCTTCCATGGAGTCTGACATGGAGAAGCGAGGAAAAGGTCCGGCAGAGAGCGGGTAAACTCCAGAGCGTAACCGTCCCGCACCACCTCAAGGACCCACTGATCGGACGCGATCTCGGCCCATTTGGGGAAAAATTTGCGCAGCCGGGCCCCCACCGGAAGCAAAGGGGGCGCCGGCAAGGAGTCATTGCGCAGGACGGGAAGCGGGGGAACCGGCGGAGGGATTCCCTGCCCCCCCGACGGGCCCCCCGAAAGGGCTGCATGCGCTGGAAGAACCGACCCCGGGAAAAACCCTGAGCCGGGAAAGAAGCAGCCCCACGCCCCGGGCGATACTTGCGAAATTCCCGCAAACGCCCCCGGGCAGCCCCACACCTAGACGCAGGGCGGGCACGGTCCTCAGGCAGACGGGGCACCTTCGAGTCCGTCAGAGTCTGAATCAACTCATCTAATTCCTCTCCAAACAAAAAGACCCCCTAAAGGGAACTTTAGTAAACTTAGCTTTGGACGCAGAATCCGCCGCCCAAGCGCGCAGCCACAAAATACGCCGCGCGGCCATGCCATAGACTTAGCCGAAATCCGCACCAAGTCATAAAGAGCATCTGAGAGGAACGAGGCAGCCATCGCAATCTTCGCTACCTCCTGATCCACTAGAGACCAGTCATCAGACTCCCGATCCAGGACACGCTCAGCCCACCGAAACACGGCGCGAGCGACTAGCTCCCCACAAACAGCCGCCTGGACCCCAAAGGCAGAGACATCAAAATCATACTTAAGAAGAGTCTCTAACGCACGCGCCTCCGAGACCCTAAGAGCAGAACCGTCCATAACAGGCACGGTATGCCGCTTAGGAAGTGCCGAGACCACCGCGTTCCCCATTGGCGAAATTAAGGTAGCCCTACCTCCCTCCGGGACGGGATACCCAAGAGCCAAGGCGCACACCAAACGAAACTGCGCCCATAGGCCACTGCGCCAACACAAAATCCCGCAAATCCTGACGCACAGGAAAAGAGCGGGAACCAGGACAGACCCCCTGAAGCAGAGGGGCCCCCATACGCGGGGTCTCCGGCGGCGCCACTGCAAAAATGCAGCACCAAGGAGACCTGCTACACAGGTCTAAAAGCTCATCCCTCTGAATAAAAAAGCGCACCACGGACGCATCTGCTCTGGAAGACGGGAAACCCGCCGCCCCGCTGCCAACAGGCGTCCCCTCTAGAGGATCCTGGAAGCCCGCCAAAGCAGCCAGGTCCTCAACCAGGCCAACACGCTCCTCCGCCCACCAATTCGCAATCCAAGCCCCCCCGCGGGCGCTTGGATGAGGGAGGAGGAAGAGGGGACGCCAAACGAAAAGAGGGAGGCAAAGCCATAGGGGGCGCGGAGGGAAACCCCCCCCGAAACCCCCCAGGCGCACGTGGGACCCCCAAAAGTCCGCACAAAGAAAGAAAATAAATTGGGGGCAAAAAACCCCTGGGGGTCCCCAGGGACTCCCTGCCCCAGCAGGGGTCCATGCTGAAACCTGCCCCTGTGTTCGCCATACAGGGGGAAGGTCACCTGAGGTTGCAGACAAAATGGAGGGGCCAGACAAAGAAAATGGCGAAGTTCCCGCCAAAAATGCTCCCTCCATGGCCTGTAGCGGCTGAGAAGACTGAACAGTCTCAGCCGCTAAGACAGGCAAGTCGGCATCAGCTGTCAAAAAATCAGCTGAGAGGGAATCCTTCGGGGAATCCCTCCGTGGGCGGTTGTGGAAGACCGGGCTTCCCCACTGCTCCAAGCCGACTCGCGAGGCACCATCGGCGGGGAGCTCTGGGCGCCTGCAGCCGCTGCCGACGGAGCTCCACCACCTCACCGACCCAAACCGCCGAGTTCAGGCCGGCCGCGAGTGCCTCACGGCTGGACTAAAATTGTGGCCTACTCCCCCGGAGAAGGGCACAATTGCTCCAGACGCGACCTAGCTATAAAAAAGTGCTGGTTACATGAAAAAATACAGTAAAATACAGTTTTCTTAAAGGGAAACAACCCTTCAGACCAGCACTACCTCAGGATTTTTTATTTTTATTTTTTTTTTTTTTACAGAACAGACTCCACAGGCTCTCGAAGCAATATGCCTTGCTTGACTTAGGGGGCAAGGCTTACTGCTGAGGCTCCTCTAAAAAAATGTGGGGAGGTGGAGGAAGTGGGGGGAGGGACCCCGCTCGTGACCCGCCGGGTTTGACACCCCCGAGGTCGGACGGACCCCCAAACAGGGCCCGACCAAGCTCCGTCCGGCCAAAAACAGGGACAATAAACCCCTAAACAAATTCCAACAGCCCTACCAAGAGAGATGGGTACAGATCACTCAACACCTGCTGGAGACTGAAAGAAGACTGAGGGAAATAGAGAAGGGAGGATAGTATATACTGTCCCAAAGTTTTGTTTTCAGTCTCCACCTGCTGGTCATGATTAGATATATACCCATTCGTAAAGTTAACCTCTACTGGTCTGGAGAGTGCTAAAGAAACTTTCTTTGCAATTATTTGTTGCAAAAGAGATCAAGTTTCTACTGATTCTCAGTGTCTGTCACCATTAATTTCTTCCCTACTTTGGAAGAACAAAGATTTTACTTACCCATCGGCTTCCAGCTTCTTTCTTTTCTCAATTATCTACAGAAAAATACAGAAATTAAATTTGCATTCAAATCACAAAAGTATAGCTCAGTATACTCAGAAATTACTTCTATGGGGACTGCAATATAAATGCCATGTTCAGTATGATTCCAAATTTGTTCAGTACACAGGGCATTAGAGTTCCTTAGATGTAAGGAATCTTCCTGTTTGTTTTAAAATGATGTAGACATGTACAGTTTGTTAAGGATTAAATGCATTCCATACAGATTAAAATATGCAGAATCTTTATATTCTGAAATTTTGTCATTAAGTTTGGGAATAATTTTGATCTCAGAATGTTTGTTTACTATTATTTTGGGCAAGTTTATTAATAATAATATTTAATAGTAAATACTGAAGAACTAAGGCCAGTATTGGACAGACTTGCACGGTCTGAGTTTGTATATGGCTGTTTGGGGGAGGATGGGCTGGGGAGGGCTTCAATGGCTGGGAGGATGTAGATGGACTGGAGTGAGCTTTGACGGAGACTTCAGTAGTTGGACCCTAAGAACAGTACCGGGCAGAGCTTTGGATTCTTGCCCAGAAATAGCTAAGAAGAAGAAAAAAAAACCAACAAATTTTTAGATTATATCAGGTTGGGCAGACTAGATGGACCATTCGGGTCTTTGTCTGTTGTCATATCAATATGTAATAACAAACTTTTATTGATTTTGACTGGAGTTGCCATCCAACATATTACTAATAATTGGAAAGATCATAGTAGGCTCAATTTTAAGTTTTGGTGGAATTCAGTATGTCAAATATGTAGAATGGAAAGATCAATAGCAGTACAGAATGGAAATTATAAAAATTTTATTAAAATTTGGGAGCCATTAATGTCCTTTTGCCATGATTGATGCCATTTTTCTAATATTTTTCTATTAATTATGTAAGATTTAGGGTTGGGTGGGTTTCCATTATATGAAAATATAATAAGTAGAGGGATTCGAGGGTGGGAGGGGGAGGGTTATATTTTTAATTATAAGATATAATGATAAGATGCACAAGTGCTTAGATTTATTTTATTTATTATAAATTTTTGTACACTTGATGGAAGTTTTAAAATGAATAAAGAATTTAAAAAAAAATAAAATAATAATAATAATATAAATGTGGAAAGGGAGGGTGGGGGAAGAGTTTAATTTATGTTTTTAAGATGACAATAGATAAGAATGTCAAGTGATGTATATAATTTTAATTGATATAATATTTGATGGAAGATGAAAAAATGAATAAAAATTGGGAAAAAATAATAATAATATAAATATGTTTAAATAAAGCTATGCAGACTACCAGTATTTCCAATCTGAAAATACTCATGAATGAATTTAGTTCTAGCAATGGCCTTAACCCAAAGTGAAGCCTGGAATAACCCCAAGAAAAAGTGGTCCTTACTGCACTAATCTTTTTCCACTGTCGGTCTAGCTCTGCTTTTTCATTCGTCTCTTTAAAACGGCGTGTTTTGCGTCCTTCAGACATCTTGATGCCATATTGGAAGGCAGCTCTGAATGGAAAGAGTTGACAGAGGAGATCATACTTCTTTGAAAGTTCTGTTAAAAACTGCACAGCTAGCCACAGAAATACAGTTTACAATTTCGGAGGAAAAAAATACTGGAAGTATATGAATCCAATAATTCTGTCTGAAATTCACACTCACTTTGGTAAAGCCTCTTTGTTGTTCATATATTCACTGTACTCTTCCTGAGTATCAAAGTCCCAGCGTCCCAAAGGTCCCTTCTTGTTACCCTGAAACAGAGACAAAACTGTGCGTCAGAGGTCCATTAGAAGTCAGTTTGGAGAAGGACTTATCAATAAATATATTTATTGAGCTCGTCAAAAAAAAAAGGTACAGCATAATAAAGCAATAAACAAGCTCACAATTTTGAAAAAACAGAACCATAACCCAGCTATTCCCCACCTAAACGGAGAAGGACTTATAATAGAAGAGGGCCAGAGCATATTAAAAATGTTTCTCATAGAAGAGAGACGGCTGTAAAATTGAGGTTGTAGGGGACTCAAAGATCTCTGAAAGTTTTCTGAATTTGTCTAGTCCTGGAAAAACCTGGAATCTTTGTACATCTAAAGGAAATGCATTATCTGAGCCCACACAGGCTCTGACATTTTTTTTTCTTGAGCCAATAAAATGTTTCTGAACTTACAAATGGTCCTGAAACTATAATGACAGTTTCAAGGAAACTGTATCTGGCGAAGGACACAAAAAGGCTTCAAGCGGTCCACAGGAGGGCGACGAAAATGATAGGAGGTTTACACCAAAAGAAGTATCAGGAGAGACTGGAAGCCCTGAATATGTATACCTTAGAGGAAAGGAGGGACAGGGGAGATATGATTCAGACGTTCAAATACTTGAAAGGTATTAACGTAGAACAAAATCTTTCCCAGATAAAGGAAAATGGTAAAACCAGAGGGCATAATTTGAGGTTGAGGGTGGTAGACTCAAGAGCAATGTAAGGAAATTCTTCTTTATGGAGAGGGTGGTGGATGCCTGGAATGCTCTCCCGAGAGAGGTGGTGGAGATGAAAACGGTGACGGAGTTCAAAAAAGCGAGGGATGAACACAGAGGATCTAGAATCAGAAAATAATAGTAAATACTGAAGAACTAAGGCCAGTATTGGACAGACTTGCACGGTCTGAGTTTGTATATGGCTGTTTGGGGGAGGATGGGCTGGGGAGGGCTTCAATGGCTGGGAGGATGTAGATGGACTGGAGTGAGCTTTGACGGAGACTTCAGTAGTTGGAACCTAAAAACAGTACCAGGCAGAGCTTTGGATTCTTGCCCAGAAATAGCTAAGAAGAAGAAAAAAAACCAACAAATTTTTAGATTATATCAGGTTGGGCAGACTAGATGGACCATTCGGGTCTTTATCTGTTGTCATATACTATATTATTATGTTATCAAAGGCTCACAAAAGAAACCCCTTATCCATACTGTACAAAAACAATGACAATCCAGGACGGATGGTTTGATTCAGAGCTATTACAGGCAAAAAGAGACCTAAGAAGATCAGAAAGACAATGGATTAAATCTGGAGCCCAAGAACACAGAACTACATGGAGACTCAAACTAAAAAACTACAAAAACCTTACCAAGAACAAACGAAAAAAATTCTATGCCCATAAAATTGGAAATGTTTCAAACAACAGCAGTAACCTTTTCAAACTGGTCAACGACCTCTACAACCTCGAAACCCTCGCCAACACCTGCGTAAACGAACCCACTCTAACCGCGAACACCCTTGCAGACTTCTTTAACACTAAGGTACAAAAATTAAGATCATCGATACCTGCCCCAACCAACCCCCACGGGGACTTCCCAATCCTTCTCAACTCAAACAGGCCCAAACTAGACCCAGGTTCCAGAACAGACCTAAGCTGGAATCAATTCACAAATATCGACTGGCCAACCTTCAACACATATTTCAACAAATATTCAAACTCCTTCTGCAGACTGGATACCTGCCCCCCCAACATTATGAAAACTGCTCCAATCCATTTTAAGACTAATATGTTAGCATGGGTTAACCTATTACTAACCACTGGCAGTTTCCCAGCAGAACAAGGCCACATTTCAATAACTCCTATCATAAAAAACAAGAAAGAACCATCTAGCTCCCCATCCAACTACAGACCTATTGCTAGTATCCCGCTATTCACCAAAATGACTGAAGGGGTGGTAAACGCCGAACTTACCACATACCTAGATAAATTTGATATCCTAAATGACAACCAATCAGGCTTTCGCTCCAACCACAGCACCGAAACCATCATAGCCTCCCTCCTAGACCATATACACACACTCTTCAGTCGGGGAACCAGTGCCCTGATCATACAACTGGACCTGAGCAGTGCATTCGATCTAGTCGACCATGACATTCTTCTAGACTGCCTTGCCTACATTGGCATCTCCGGCCAGGTTCTTAACTGGTTCAATGGGTTCCTACGGAACAGATCCTACAGGGTTTTCAAAAACGACTCTCTTTCCTACCCATGGGAAAACTCCTGTGGTGTGCCACAGGGCTCCCCCCTGTCCCCCACCCTGTTCAACATATACCTCACCTCCCTAGGAAACCTCCTGCAAAGCCTCAAGCTAAAATTCTTTATATACGCAGACGACATTACCATAGTCATCCCTCTAACCAGTTTCACTCAAGAGCTCCTCAACTCCCTCACAAGCATAATTAGTCAGATAGAACTCTGGATGCTAACCTTTAGACTAAAACTAAACCCAGACAAAACAAAATTCTTCCTAGCAACCCCCAATGACAAAATCAAAGACACCACTATTCAAGTGAAAGGATCCACATTCCCCCTTGAACAAACCTTAAAAGTTCTGGGAGTAACACTGGACAAACATCTATCCCTCGAGAAACACACTGATATCACAGTCAGGAAAAGTATTTCGACTCTATGGAAACTCCGCACCATAAAAAAATACTTTGACGACTCTTCATTCCGCCTCCTAGTGCAATCCTCCATACTCAGCATACTGGACTACTGCAACATCATCTACTTAGGCTCCACAAAGAAAACCATCAGGAGACTAAGGATGATCCAGAACACCGCAGTCCGCCTCATATTTGGCCTGAAAAAATGGGACCATATCACCCCTTTCTACCATAAACTTCACTGGCTCCCTCTAGAATCCAGAATCATATTCAAATTCGCCTGTTTTTGCTACAAAACGTTATTTGGTTTATCCCCAAGCTACATCACCCCTCACTTCACCCTTAACCACAACTACAAGAACGCCCGTAAAATTCAACTCTTCGCCTTCCCCTCCCTAAAACTATGCCACTCAAAAAAATTCCTAGACAAAACCTACGCCTTCCAAGCCGCCAAACTAAACCCTTGGCTAGCCCAAATGGTCCTCAAGGCCCACAACTACCTCGACTTCAGAAAATTACTCAAAACTCACCTATTCCGAGACCAAGACCCTCAATGCCCCTTCCAATCCTCTTCCCCCCCCCTTCTGATCCTCGCCCCCCCTGTTCTCCCTCCTCTTCCCAATACTTCTCTCCTTGCTGTTCGCAACTCTATGAACATTTTGATATGTAATCACTTGTAAATACTCTCTCCTTGCTGTCTGCTACTCTATGATCAATTTGTGTAACCACTCGTAATCTCTGTCAAACTACTCCATGATCAATTTGATATGTAACCACTTGTAATCTCTGTCTAAATAATGTGAACCGCCTAGAACTCTTCGGGGTATGGCGGTATACAAAAATAAAGTTATTATTATTATTATTATTATTATTATT
The DNA here is from genome assembly GCF_902459505.1 of Geotrypetes seraphini. Lineage (NCBI taxonomy): Eukaryota > Metazoa > Chordata > Amphibia > Gymnophiona > Dermophiidae > Geotrypetes > Geotrypetes seraphini. The sequence continues at coordinate 38,507,648 of NC_047101.1, forward strand.
ATTAAATAACTTTCCAAAACAATAGCATTAATCCAACCCCTATTTTTTTTATTGTGGGGCCAAAATTTAGTACTAAAGATGATGTTTAATACCTGATCCATTTTACTGTAGTCTACTTCTTCATCACTGTCCACAGCCATGTCATCCATTCTGCAAAGGACCAAGACCAAGTCAAAATAAAGAATAATGAGCCCCATACCCCAATAATAGTAAAAAAAAAGTATTTCAGCACTACTGAAACCATCAGTAATAGTAAGTAATACCAACAAGGCCACATAGATTCTAACAGATTAGCAAATCCCACATAATCCCACCTCTTCGAAGTTTGTATTTTACTATAACTGAACTTTTTCTTTGTACTTTGCACTCTAGTCCAGTGGTTCCCAACTCTGTCCTGGAGGACCACCAGCCACTCAAGTTTTCAGGATAGCCCTAATGAATATGCATGAGGCAGATTTGCATGCCGGTCACCTTCATTATATTCAAATCTTTCTCATACATATTCATTAGGATTATCCCCAAAACCTGACTGGCTGGTGGTCCTTTATATTTTCACCACCTAAGTAACATGTATATGCCATCTTTGTCCTATGTGTCTTAATTAGATTGTAAGCTCTTCAAGCAGAGACCATCTCTTGCATGTGTACAGAGCTGCATGTGTCTGGTAGTGCTTCATAAATAATAAATAGTAGTACTAGAATGTGCTCAGAAGAAAAAAACATTTACGAAAACTTGAAACATTTAGAGTACTAAAAGTAAAAGTCTTCACTGCTTTTGGATCCTTACGTTGCAGGATAACACTCTGCATAGCTATTGGACATTCCAAAGAAATCTCCCAGCTGCTTCTTGTCTTCATGCTTCTTTAAAGTTTCAAATGTTAAAGAAAAAGGCATAAATGGCTTAAAATAACTGAGGTTGTCAATATATCCTCACCTTTGTAGTGCTAGAACAAGAAACAAGAAGGTTCACACAGAACTAATGGAGCCTTACATTCATGCAGATACAGGATTCATAAAAAAAAACCCTGTCAAGATTCCTTCACACGCAGTGGAGTACAGAAAGCATGAGATGGATAGGACATTAAACACAAAAGTTACTGTGGACAAACACACACGGACATCGGAATTCCAGAAGCCTAATTCCCTCTAGAAAGTGGGTGAAAATGAACTCACACTACTGTGTTTTAACTTATCCATTTAAAAGTCTCTAAGTTGTTAATAAACATTACCTGCATACAATACATGAGGTTCTGACCGGTTGAGGCTCTGCTCCAGTGTTGCAATTCAGAGACAGTACTGTGAACAGTAGCCTCAGGGTAGAACATACTTGCTAATTGTTTCCTTTAGTCCCATCAGACTAGTCTAGAAACCTGTGGATTATGACCTTCCATCAGTAGATGGAGATATTTACCCAATAAAGGCACCATGCAGTCTTAGATTGCTCAGTATTTTAAATGACAAAAGCAAATGACCCTGTGTTTTCCTTTGGCTTGAAATGTCATATTAATAATCCTCCTGTTAATATATTGGTAAGCAAATTTGAAAAATCAAATTGTTAGAGAAAAAAGAATGCCTGGAAAGAAGCAGTCCCACGCCCAGGGCGATACTTGCGTAACTCCCACAGATGCCCACGGGCAATGTCACCATGAGAGGCCAGGCGGGCACGGTCCTCAGGCAGGCGGGGCACCTTAGAGACTGTCAGAATCTGAAGCAACTTATCTAAGTCCTCTCCAAACAAAAAAAGACCCCTGAAAGGGAAATTTAGTAAGCTTAGTTTTGGATGCGGCATCCAAGCGCAAATCCACAAAGTACGCCATGCGAAAAGCCATAGACTTAGCCGAGATCCGCACCAAGTCAAAGAGCTTTTCAGAGGAACGAAGCAGCCATCTCAATCTTTACCACCTCCTGATCCACCAAGGACCAGTCATCCAGGACATGCTTAGCCCACTGAAATACGGCACGAGCCACCAGCACCCCCCAAATAGCCGCCTGGAACCCTAAAGCAGAAACATGAAAATTCTGCTTAAGAACGGCCTCCAACTTACGCTCCTCAGAATCCTGTAAGGCCGAACCGCCCTCAACAGGCACGGTATGCCGCTTAGAAGTCGCTAAGACCACCGAGTCAACCACTGGCGACTTTAACGTAGCTCGATCCCCCTCCGGGATGGGATATAAACGAGCCATGGCACACGCCAACCGAAACGGCGCCTCCGGCGTTTTCCACTGCACCAGTACAATATCCCGAATATCCTGATGCATAGGAAAAGAACAGGAAACAGTACGGATCCCCCTAAGCAGAGGGTGCCCCACACGCAGAGTCTCCGGTGGCGCATCCTCAAAACGCAGCACCGAGACCTGTTGAATCAGGTGCGGTAGCTCATCCCTATGAAAAAGGTGCACCACGGACGCCTCTTCGCTGGAAGGCAGGAAACCCGACAACCCGCCGCCAGCGGCCGTCCCCTTGAGAGGGTCCTGGAAATCCTCAAAAGGGTCCAGGTCTTCATCCAGGCTGACATGCTCCTCAGACCACAAATCCTCATCCCAAGTCACCCACGGGCGCCTGGACAAGGGAGGAGGAGGAGGGAACGCCAAAGAAGAGGGAAGTAAAGCCACAGGGGGTGCGGAGGAAACCCAACTCCCTGAAACCTCCCGGGCGCACGTGGGACTCCCAACTGCCTGAAAAAGGCTCTGCACAAAGAAAAAAAAATCAAAATCAGGGGGAAAAAACCCGGGGGTCCCCAGGGACTCCCTATCCCAGCAGGGGTCCCTGCTGAAACCTGCCCCTGTGTTAGCAATACAGGGGGAAGGTCACCTGAGGTTGCAGACAAAATGGAGGGGCCAGACTGAGAAAATGGCGAAGTTCCCGCCAAAAATGCTCCCTCCATGGCCTGTAGCTGCTGGGAAGCATGAACAGTCCCAGCCCTAAAGCAGGCAAGCTGGCATCAGTTAAAAAAATCAGCTGAGAGGGAATCCTTTTTACCCTGACCGTCGGCGGTCAAGGGAATCCCTCCGTGGGCGGTGGAAGAAGACCGGGCTTCCCCACTGCTCCTAGCTGATTCACGAAGCACTATCGGCGGGCAGCTCTGGGTGCCTGCAGCTTCTGCTGACGGAGCTCCACCACTGCACCGGCACGAACAGCCGTTTTCAGGCCGGCTGCGAGTGCCTCGTGTCTGGACCAAATTGGGTCCTACTCCCCCGGAGAAGGGCTCAATTGCTCCATACGTGACCTAGCTAGAAGAAAAGTGCTGGTTAGTGCAAAAATACAGTAAAATACAGTAAATTGACAGGGAAGCAACCCTGCAGACCGGCACTACCTCAGGATTTTTTTTTTTTTTAACAGAACAGACTCCACAGGCTCTCGAAGCAATATGCCTTGCTTGATTTAGGGGGCAAGGCTTACTGCTGAGGTTGGATGGACCCCCAAACAGAGCCCACCCAAGCTCTGTCCGGCCAAAAACAGGGACTAGAAACCCCCTAAACAAATTCCAACAGCCCTACCAAGGGAGATGGGTACAACTCACTCAATACCTGAAAGAAGATTGAAAGAAGACTGATAGGAATAGGGAAAGGTATCTCTTATGTACTATTCCACAGTTTTGTTTTCAGTCTTCACCTGCTGGTCACGATTGGATATATACCCACTCGTAAAGATTAACCTCTACTGGTCTGGAGAGTGCTAAAGAAGACTGATTGTAAGAGGGACTGCAAAGCCTACTTGTACTGATGCCAAAAGTCAGTATCTCAGTCTCCACCTGCTGGCAGAGGAGCATAAACCTATCCGTTTCTGTGCCGGTCTGGAGGAACGATAAAGAACTGGGAATGAGGTGCACCTAGCAGTGTCTGATCTTGGGTTTCTGCATAGGCAGGGTCCGAAATGCATTGAAGAACACTAAACACTAAAAAAAAAATAGTGAAACACAAATGCATACGTAAAGAAGAAAAAGTTGGACTACACCGATACGATTCTGGTACAGAGAATGTAGATAGATGCTATGGACACAGACATTAGAGAATGATACGGTGGCTGTTACCTATGGCTAGCCACGGATAACCCGCCGAAATGGGGGGGGGGGAGTGCTCACTGCGGGCACGGGGACAAGGCCATCCATCGCCCCGTGGTGTGGTGAATGGCCTTGTCCCTGCAGTTAAAAGAAGAAATGCGCGCGGTCACTGATCGCACGTGGCCCCCCTCCCTCCTTCCTACCTACCGAAACTATCTCCCTCCTTCCCCCTTACCTTTGCGGCGCAACTTCCAGTTGCATCAGAGGAGAAGCTTCCGCCCACACACACGCGACTGCAGGCATGCTCGGCCGGCTTCAGCAAGTTACTAACGTGCCGCGAAGGTAAGGGGGAGGGAGGGAAATTCTTGGGCCATGCGAGAGATGCTGAAGGGCAGTGAGGTGGCGAGAGGGAAGGGTGGTGGTAGTGGGAGGAAGACGCTGAAGGGAAATGGGGATTGGGGAAGACAGAGGTGGGAGAAGACGCTGAAGGGAAATGGGGAAGACAGAGGTGGGAGAAGACGCTGAAGGGAAATGGGGAAGACAGAGGTGGGAGAAGACGCTGAAGGGAAATAGGGTTTGGGGAAGACAGAGTGGGGAGAAGACGCTGAAGGGAAATGGGGTTTGGGGAAGACAGAGTGGGGAGAAGACGCTGAAGAAAAATGGGGAAGACAGAGGTGAGAAAAGATGCTGAAGGGAAATAGGTAACAGAAAGTGGGGAGAAGACGCTGGAAGGGAAGAAGACAGAGATGCCAGACTATGGGGGTAGCGGAGGGAAGAAGATGGGTGCCAGACCAATTGGGGGGGGGGGTGAAGGGAGAGGCACAGTGGAAGACGCTGAGAGAAGACAGACAGTGGATGAAAGGAATTGAATGAGAAGATGAAGAAAGCAGTTCCAGACAACAAAGGTAGAAAAAAAAAAAATTCTATTTATTTATTTCCTTTTTTTTTTTCTTTAGGATAAAGTAGTATATTAGTTGTGTTGATAAAAATTTATAAACAAAGCCCTGCCAGCTGAAAATCTCTTTCTCTAGTTCAGCAGCCAGAACTTTGATTTATAAGGAAGGAATAAGCTAAATATTGCAGTACTGAGGCTTGTATTGATGCTGCGTGGATAGTAGTCGCAGGGACGGGGTAGGGACAGTGGTCGTGGGGACGGGGCGGTGACAGGGACGGTGGTTGCGGGGACAAGGCGGTGACGGGGACAAATATTTTCCCCGTGTCATTCTCTAACAGACATTATAGGAATGGAAGGCCATCTGCACGACAGGCACAGTAGGTGGGACTGCACTCAAAGTTATTTGCGGTGTTCTTTACTTTAGTCAGAAGACAGTGGGGCTTTCTTGGAACACATTGTAGATTTAGGAAAGATCCCATGAGGCAGAAAAGGAATGAAGGTTAGGATTCAGGAAACTGCCAGTGTATTCGCATTTGTATAAACTAAAAGGATATGGATCTGCACCCTCCCATCCAGGTGCTCCAGAAAAATTCTCATTGATGGATTTAATCAGGTCCTTGGCTGAGGCTGGCCCTGAAGAAAAAAAACCCCAAAACAAATTAGGCTTTCATAATCTGACAAGAAAAATAGTCTCTCCCTCCCCCACCCTAATCCAAGAACATAAAGGACTCTTATATTCCTGGGTTCCTATACTTCTTGGAGAAGGACGTAGGCCACTCACTATCCCATTTGATCAAGTGTTAATGTAGGAGTAAAAGCTCTGTGGAGAAGGGCTGCAGCACACAAAGTGGAGGGAAATTCTAGGAACAGCAGGTGGAGGATTCTGGAAAACACTTTAGAGTAAACACCTCTGGGGATAATATATGACTTTCAGATTTGGCCTTAAATACTTGCTGCTCCTCCAGCTCCCGTTATTCAGCCTGAAGTGGTCAAAGAATTTAAAGGTGCTGACTTCTGTGGACTCAATCTGAATCAGATATGCAATGAGAGACCTAATCCAGCACCAGCACAGAATAGGTCTTTAAGAAGCCACTTCAAGTTATCTGAGTGCCGGACCATATTCAGATCAGTGACTGGATAAAGTTAGGATAGCCTTTTTGCTAACCTAACTTTATATGGGCACTCACCCAGTTAGCAGACTGAATATCACCACTAATTATGTAAGTTTCAACTCCATCACAACTCTGCCACCAGCCTACCCTGGCACTAACCAAATAATGTGCAGTGGTCTATGCTACGATTCTGTGGTACTAACTGGTGGCAAAGTCAGTTATCAGAATTTAGCCCGGTAGGAGCCTTCCTATCTGGTTATCAGTTCTGGCTTGTTGGAGGGGGGGGGGGGGTTGTGTGTATGCGTGTGTGTTTGGGGGGGGGAATGTTAAAGTTAAAACTGTGATTACTGGTTCTATTTTTTTAAATGCTGTCCATATGATAAGAATTCAGCATCACAATAAGTTCTATTTCATTATTTTTAGGTAATATTCATTATTAGTAATTTGTATACATGCTGCATTTAATTTGTATTCTCTATATTATTCCTACCACTAATTTTAGAAAGAGAAGTTAAATAAGCAAGTAAATATTCATAACTTACCTTTCTCAGCCTCTACAGGCTAAAGGAGAGAAATATATAAAAACAAGTTAATTTGTGTCTATAGGAACATTACTTAAAAATAAGGTTATTTTTGCATTTTTCATGGAATTTTTTATCCTTCAAAGCTTAAGGAGAGTCTTTCTTAATAAGTAAACATTAATATGACACTTGATCATGTGAATGGCAATTGTATAATCTAGGAGCATCTAAATGTCTAAAATATTAATGCTTGCATGCTTAAATGCTAGCACTAGTCTGCAAAATACCCACTTAATAGTCCATGGTACATGGAATTCCCAAGGGCAAGGCTTGCAGAATATGGTAGGACACACGAATTCCTGACACATTTCAGCATCCACACTTATGTCAGTGCTATGGCTAGTGTAACTGCAGGCACATCAAAAGAAAATAGGCAATGTTCCCACGGTACGTTCAGTAGAGCCAAAGAGAAAGGACAGAAAGATGCTTCCACTCTAGAGATGAAGTCAAACTGCAACTTTTATTCATAAGGATGCTGATCACTTCTTTGGCGAAAGGGTCCTCCTGAATCAGATTTATCATTTTTGTACACATTTGGATACCAAGATTAACTTGTTCTTTCAAGTGTCTGATTGGATCCTGAGGAAGGTGCTTGGTCGCCAAAACACTAGCCTTGTTGGGTCCTCCTGTATTTGTGGTTTTATATGTTCCTTTATGAATAAAAGTTGCTGTTTGACGTCATCTCCAGTAACTGCAGGCACACCAATACCAGATTACACTGGTATTCTATAACAGAAACAAGTTACTTAGATTCCATTATAGAACAGGCCCCAACCAGACATCCTCAAGGCACCGAAATGGAGACTCCCAGTTGTAGCATTAGATGCACAAATTCCATTCCACCACTGAAGAGCAAGCTTTATGAGGATGAAAAATTTAAAAGCCTTCTGCTGGACCAATGCAAACTGAACAAACAAGATGCAGGCTAGGTTTATTAAAACAATTGTAGTTGCGGTTAGTGTTACCACCTTTTTTTCAAAACCAGGGGACCCGACACGGTCCGTGTTTTGGTTAACACACCTTCATCAGGGGTCCCTAATTTGAAAAGGTATCAAACCAAATCACAGCTGAAATAAAACTTAAGCCTGTGTCTAACCAAATTTATCGCCGGAGATATTTTTCTAGTGATATATTTGGTTAGACACAGGCTTACCGTATATACTCGAATATAAACCGGGATTTTTGGGCCTGCATCTTTGTTTATATTTGGGTCATCCCCCAGTGACCACCCGAAACCCTTCCAGACTTCCTGCAGGCCTGCCTTAGGCCGGGACAGGAGGGATCCCTCCCGTCTCCTGCCCCGGTCGACACTAATAATTACCACCCTCCCTCCCTCGCGTACCTGTTCCTGGTGGTCCAGCATGTATCCCGCACTGAAATCCTCCCGAAGATTGTAAATGTAGTAGCCAGCGGTGCACCCGGGCCGGCACATAGGAGCTTTTCATGCTGCTGGCCAGCCCTGCACCGCTTTTTGATAGGCTGCCGCAAGTTCTCACGGGATTCGCGGTTCTCGCAGCAGCCTATCAAGGAGCGGCGCAGGGCCAGCCGGCAGCACGAAAAGCTCGCTCCTGTGTGTCGGCCCAAGTGTGCCGCTGGCTACTACCTTTACAAAGGAGGATTTCAGCATGGGATACATGCTGGATCACCAGGGAACAGGTACACGAGGGAGGGAAGGTGGTAATTATTAGTGTCAGCCGGGGCAGGAGACGGGAGGGATCCCTCCTGTTCCGGCCTACCACTAGGTGGTTTAAGTTAAGGGGAAGGGTTAATCTTCTGGCTGGGTTAGAGGGCAGAGGGGAGTACAGGACAATCAAGCCATTGTGGCATCACTGATGAGATTGGCTCTTTTTAGGGGGAAGAGGGTACACGGAAGGTGGAACAGTGTTCAGAGCCTGGCAGGGAGGGGGGCTTGGTTCACAGCCTGGTAGGGAATGGGACTGAGTGCAGGGCAGGAAGGGAAGGGGGCTAGGTGCAGAACTTGGCAGGAAGGGGGGCTGAGTTCAGAACCTGGCAGGGCAGGACACTTGAATATTAAGCCGCCCGACTTATATTTGAGTCAACCATTTTTCCTCCTTTTGGGGGGGGAATAGGGGTCTCGACTTATATTCGGATTGACTTATATTCAAGTATATACGGTAAGTTTATTTCAGCTGCGGTTTGGTTTGATCCTTTTCAAATTAGGGCCCCCTGATGAAGGCATGTGTCCGGTGGAGGCCTGCAAGGCATCAAAAGGAAAGTTCTTACTCCTTATTTTCCTTCCTCACAGGGCAGGGAGGGAGGGAACGGGGACAGGGTTCAGAGCCAGGCAGGGCAGGGCACTTGAATATTATACACACCCACATACCCCCAGTTTATATTTCAGTGAACCTTTTTTCCTCCTTTTTGGGGGGAGAAAAGGTTATCTTGGTTTATATTCGGGTCAGCTTATATTCGAGTATATATGGTAATATACAATATATCCCAGATTTGATGATTTTGATTTATTTATAAGCCAGAATTCAGATATTAACTTTAAGTAGTAAATGAGTAAAATAGTAAAAAACTGTTTCCAAACAAACATACAATCTACAGCATTTCTTAGTAAGAAATACCATTAAGGATCTACACCAGATCTTGATTAGAGGATTAAAGGATTTGATACCCAGTCATTACCTCATCATCAACCTTGGGTTTCTCAAAATAGCTATGTTTCTTCTTTTCTTCCTCCTTGTCCCGTTCCCGCTCCCTCTCTTTTTCTCGTTCTCGTTCTCGTTCACGCTCCTTCTCTTTATCTCGCTCTTTCTCCCGAACTCGGTCACGTTCCCGTTCTTTATGCTTCTCTCGGTCCTTCTCTCGTGGAACTTTCACTGTGGTTGGTACATAATCTCCAATGTCTTCAAAAATGCTGGAAAGGATAAGTACTGGCTGTGAATTGCGATACTTTAAAACATTGTTAACAACTGCTAAAAAGCTATTCAGAAATTAATCTAGAATTTTAAGAGCTGCCTTGAGGCTACCTAGAAAAGGTGTCAGTAGATGGAAAGCAAAGAAAGGTAGTGCTGGAATCTGCATGGGGGGACAATCCTGTCCCCACCGCAGTCAAGTACAACACTAATACCACAGGACAGCTCTAGAAGGAGATCGGTTCAAACATGAAGAACACAGGGAAGCTGCATTGCAGTAAACAACGGAGTCAACTCCTACTAAAAAGAAATGGGAAACTGATTAAAGGTACAATCCCAATCAAGGGATGCATTAGTATTGACTCCATTCTAATGGACACATATGATGCCTCTGAGGCATAACAACTTTTCACAACGAGGATCAACCAGGGCCAGATTTAGAGTAGAGGCTAACCACAGACCTGACATTTACATTACTGAAAACTTTGTATTGTTTTTCAACAGGATGAGGTAAAGAAATGCTGGCACAAATCCATAAACACTGGTAAAGTCCAGCCCACTAATTTCAGAGCATTTGAAAAGCTTCGAATCATAAATGTTGACTGTAGAAGAAATCTAATTTCAATACAGACTGAAGGATGACGGACAATCCACTTACTTCATATCTGCCTCTGGGGCTTTCTTTTCATCCAGTTTTCCTACAAATGACAGACAATTCATTAGTAAACTAAATTGTCCTCTCATATCACTGGTCTATTTCTTTACATCAACTCTGCAGAGCCAAGGTAACTAAAAAGAGAATCTCCAATAGAGATTACCACCAAAAATGTACTGGTACAAACCTGCAGTTTATGATTTCAGGGAGGGGAGGGGGGAAGAGGTATCTTTTCTAGCCAGACAGAGCAGACAACTGAAAAAAAAATATCTTCACCGTTGCTCTTGCTTTATAAGAATCTGATTAAAATGTCCGTAATGAAAACAAAAAACACAAATTTCTTGAAAATCTGCAAGCTTTACCTGTACAGCGAACAACAAGGGGGAGAAATCCAACACAATCTGCAGTAAAAAGAGCACAAGCCAAAACAAAGAGAACTGCAGACAAATGTACAAAGATGCAGGCTAAATTTATTAAGCCAAAATCGTGAATGCGGTTAATGTGACCACCTTGTACCAAACCAAAGGACCAGACACGGTCCGTGTTTCGGTAAACACACCTTCATCAGGGGTCCTAGGTGGATAAGGTTTCAAATAAAACCGCAAAACAAGAACTTAGCCTGATAAAATAGCAGTGACAGCTTTCATTGCTGTCACTGCTATTTTATCAGGCTAAGTTTTTGTTTTGTGGTTTTTTGTTTTTTAGAAAATCTTTATTCATTTTTATATCTTACAACAAGTGTATCAATAAATTGACAATTGAAATTAAATACATCACTTGAATTTCTGTCATAATTAACAATAATACATACAAATTTTACCCTTTCCACCCTTATTTGAAACCTTATCCACCTGGGACCCCTGATGAAGGCATGTTTACCAAAACACGGACCGTGTCGGGTCCTTTGGTTTGGTACAACCACATTCATGATTTTGGTTTAATAAATTTAGCCTGCATCTTTGTACTTCTGTCTGCAGTTCTCTTTGTTTTAACTTCACCTGTACACACACTGGTTCAGGACAAACCTCTTCTTCGCCAGCACAGATAGAACACTATTGCTTATATCTCTATATTAAAAGCTCATATTAAATAGTGTTCATCACCATAACGCCTCCAGGACAATCTTCCTTGGATTAGCTCTCGAACCCTGCACATTAACCTGGCAGGTAAATCAGCTTGATGAGTTTGCAAGGAATATTTTATCTCTGTTTTAGTGATGCAGCAAGACATAGAGAAACAAATCAAGGAAGCAAACTTCAAGAAGAAATTACCCTTGTCTTTTTTTTTCATCTTCTTATTGCGGGTTCCTTGCCTTAAATATGACAGGATCTGAGTCAGTTTGCTGATAACAATGTCATTAGTTGTAAGCGTTGTCTGTGCCTGTAAAACAAAGAGAAGATCTGTAATAAAAAATGATATATTTTTTCACAGGATTTAATTCTTGTACTCATTTTCTACTCGCATCCTAACTTCACTAGGATCATTCTGCCTTTGTACACTTTGCTAAATTAATTAGAGCCATGAATACATCTTAATTAGCGGAGCGCAAAATTATCAATATTTTTTTTTTTTTGCAAGCCCTACACTATTAAATTTATTTAAGACCTCCCAGCATAAAACTTATCTATTTCTGACCTCAGCTGTGACTCTTCAACCTGCCGAACATGAATACAAAAGTCTGACTTTTAGAAAAATGCCAACGGTTGCACTCCTAACTCCTAAGTTCTGAGCAGATGTCACAGGGCTCCTGCAAAGTTTGACAACGGTTTAATGTGGCCCCGCCCACAACAACAGATATTACTTGGCAATACTTAAAGCAGCCAATAAGAAAAATATCTAATCATTGAAGTAGTTTTCACATTACCATTATTATTTTTTTTTTTAAAGGGCAAAGAAATTATATAAAGAAACAGGGAAATATAAATTCACTGTCTGGCTGATATTTAAAACTATTTATCAGCGTTACACCACCTAATTGTGTATATTCAGTGGGAAATAACCAGTTATCTCCTGCTGACTATCCGCATTTAGTGGACAGTCGCTAACCAGTACGACAAAGCCAGTTAGGTGTGAATATTCAGCACCATAAATAGGCCTCATAAATAGCAGGCCTATCTTTAACTAAGCACTTCATATCGACTTAACTGCTTAAGTTGCTGCAGTCAAAAATGAAAACACATATTCAACCTGAAATTGAATATCTGGTTGGACTGCCAGCATCAGGCAGTCACTGCATGGCCCGATGCTGGATAAATATAGGGGGAAGGGGTAAAATTTGCATCTTTGGGGTCTATGAATTTCATATGTTGTTGTCTGTGAGGCAGGATGGAAGAGTTGGATGGCACTTGTGGGTTGGGAAATTTTAGGTGGACGGGAAACTTTGAACCACATAGGGGTAGTTGCGAGGACTAGTTTTGGTTTGGGGCAATTTGTGGTTTGGCGGGGCATTACCAGTGGATTAGTTTTAGGGGAGTTTCATTTCCAGTCTATGTATTTTTAGGGGCAAGGGGTATTTGTAAAGGGGTTATTTTTAGGGGTTGGCATAGTTTACGGGTAGTTGTGGGAAGTAGTTTTTGGGGGGTTAGGCAGTTGTGAAGTATGGCAGAGGAGTTACTGGGGATTATGTTTTGGAGATGGGGTGGCAGATTTTTCTTTTGTTTTTTGGGTGGGGATATTTGGAGTTTTGAGTGCAGGTTTAAGAGTGGGACAATTTAGGGATTTAAAAGAGTTGGGAATTGCATCTTTTAAACTGCCTTGACCTGTTTTCAAATTGATACATTATGGATTATGATTTTCTTTATTTGATATACCTTAAATAATAACTAAGCAAACTTAAAGTTTATATTAAAATAAGAAAAGAATGCCAATTTTAATAGGAAAGATAAAAGAAAGGAAAAGTAGCAGAAATTCAGATAGGAAAAATGTTAAGGGACAAATTACGGGAGGGAAGGAGGGATGACAGGATAGAGGAAAATAGACTGCATAGTAGAGAATGACATGGGGACCATTTACCGTGGTAAACCATGGTCACCGCAGTAAATCTTGTGTAATGGGGACATGTGCAAGTGGTTTAACGTAGGAATGGGGACAAGAACTTTCACAGACCCATGGAAGCGGTGAAAAGTCTTGCTCCTGTGGTAAAAAAATTGTGCCCGTGTCAGACTCAGCATCTCCTCCCCAGCTCCTCTTGGGCCTATTTTACCTTCAGGAGACAGCCATGCCACGATGAAGGCAGAAGGAAACCAAAACCTGAAACCAATGTGATTTGAAGAATAAAATTACCAGACAACAAAAGGTAGAAAAAAAAAATTATTTTATATTTTGTGATTAGAATATTTCAGATTTGAAATATGTATCCTGCTAGAGCTGGTATTAGACATAACTTGGTACCGAAAAGCCCAGGCTGTGCTTCTTTAACTTCCCGCTGGCTTAGGGATCTCTCTCTGACCAGGGGTCAGTTGCCCTAGTTGCACTTCCCTAACACTAGTCCTGCCATGTGTGACTGAAGTATTCTGTTAGCTTGATTTTTCTATGTAGCATTCTGTAGTAATTTGGTTTGTTCAGTTTTCACAATAGTGGAGGGGATATTTGTGAAAGGGAGGGGAGACAGGGGTTTTGTTGATCCTTACTCTGTATTATTTGTGTTTATAAAATTACAATTGTACAGAATATGTCTCTTTTTATACTTTAATAAAATAAGATCAGTATAAAATCATAACTATTTGAGGCTTGTGCGGGTGGGATCTGAGTTTGCAGGGTGGGGACAGGGAATGAGCTCGCGGGGACGGGGCAGGGAACGGTGATAAATTTTTCCCCGTGTCATTCTCTACTGCAGAGTCCAGTAGACCTTCATGGTGTTGCAATCACCTGGCTTAAAAGGTTTTTTTCAAAAGGTGAGTTTTTAGTAAAGATATAATCTCTAATAAAATAGGACTGCTGCGTTAAATACACATAAGCCCATTAAATTCCCATGGTCTTTGGTGCATTTACAGAGCAACAAAAAGAAATCTAACCAAATCTGCAGGAGAACCAAACAAAAACTGCAGACGATGTACACGATGCAGGCAAGAGTTTATTGTACCAAAGTTAAAATGCAGTAATATAAAAACCTTTTTACCAACCGAGAGACCCAACACAGACAACACGCCTTCGTCAGGGGTCCTAATAAATAAAAATGCAATACTGAAATGATTTAGGCAATATAAAAAAAAATAAGTGAAATGAAAAAAGGTGTTGTCATGCCATGCCTAAAGAAAAGGTGATGATGTGACATAAACAGGGATAGATGATATATATCAGTGGTCTCAAACATACGGCCTGGGGGGCCACATGCGGCCCGCCAGGTACTATTTTGAGGCCCTCGGTATGTTTATCATAATCACAAAAGTAAAATAAAACAGTTTCTTGATCATATGTCTCTTTAGCTATAAATGACAATATTATTATTAAGACTTAGCCAAAAGGAAAGATTTATAAACTAGAAAGAATTTTACCTCATGCAAAATTGTCATTTCTTTAAGACATTAACTATTTTTTCTGCGGCCCTCCGAGTACCGACAAATCCAAAATGTGGCCTGCAAAGGGTTTGAGTTGGAGACCACTGATATATATTGAGAGACCACAGTACAAAATAAAAGAATAGAAAATAATAAAAATTGATATACTAAACACAGGGAAAGAAACATGCAGTGAACTAAAGATTAATAATTTTTATTAATCTTTAGTTCACTGCATGTTTCTTTCCCTGTGTTTAGTATATCAATTTTTATTTATTAGGACCCCTGACAAAGGCGTGTTGTCCGAAACATGGACCGTGTTGGGTCTCTTGGTTGGTAAAAAGGTTTTTATATTACTGCATTTTAACTTTGGTACAATAAATTCTTGCCTGCATCGTGTACATCGTCTGCAGTTTTTCTTTGGTGCATTTACTACAGCAGCATCACTATCACAGGTTTGTAAAATGGGCCCTTACCCCCAAATTCTATAAACAATGTCTATATTAGGTGCTGCTAGGCGCCGTAATTGCAGCCACACCAAATGTTAATTTTTTAATTGGTGTGGTAATTGACCATTGCTGATTTTAAGCCAATCAAAAAAATTATTAAGCAATTTTAAGAGTTTGGCGCCAAACTCTTAGGAGTCCTTTTATCAAGCTGCGGTAGGGGTTTAACTCGCATAATACCGCGCGTTAAACCGCCTGCCGCGCTAGCCGCTAACGCCTGTATTGAGCAGGCGTTAGTTTTTTAGCCGGCCGCGGGGGTTAGCGCGTGATGAAATGTCCGACGCGCTAACCCCGCTAGCGCGGCTTGATAAAAAGACCCCTTAGTATGCCTAGCGATGCTTAAATGGAGGCGCCCTCCCACACCAAACAACACCTATGTTAAAAAATAGGCATGGTCGACTTAGGCGTCCGACATAGGCACTGCCAAATTAGGAGAGTGAAAAGCTAGCCTAATGGAGTGGCACCTATGTCTAGGATGCCTAGCAATGTCTAAGTCTGTTTAGGCACTGCTGTGCGTCATTATATAAATGGCGCTTTTTTTTTTTTTTTGGACAACCACGCCAAGTGGTGCCTATAATGTAGGCACTGCATGGCATCGTTTATTGAATCTGCAGAAAGGTACTGGGGAAAGGGGCCCTCCTGCTGGAATTACAGTTAATTAATCACTATTTTTTTTTTTTTTTATAATTCTTTATTCATTTTAAAACTTTCATCAAGTGTACAAAAATTGCAACACAATAACATAGATTTAACCACTTGTACATCTTATCATTATAACTTATAGTTGTAAATATAACCCTCCCTCTCCCATCCTGAAATCCTTTTAGTAATTTTTATTTTTCATGTAATAGAAACCCTCCCCCCACCCCACCCTTATCTTACATATTAAATATAGAAATATTAGAAAATGGCATCAATCATGACAAAAGGACTTTAATGGTTCCCAAATTTTAATGAAATTTTTATAATTTCCATTTTGCACCGCTATTGATCTTTCCATTCTGTATATGTAATCACTATTTTAAATTTACAACAAATGTACAGCTGAGGCAAGAGGCCTTGTGCTGGACATGTGAATTGCTTTAAAAAAAAAAAAAAAGAGGAAATAAAAAATGTAAAGGTATTAGAGATGTGCATTTTCCAAAGTTGAGCAGGAAACAGAAAGACTTTCCTGCCTGCCCTGTCCCAACCTGCCTGCCAACCACTAGGCACTGCCCTGTGCTCTGTCCCCGCCTGCCCTGTCCTGGCCTACCACTAGACCACAAGAGGGGGACAGGTTACAGAGCCTGGAAAGCAGGGGGGACAGGGTGCAGATCTGGCAAGGAGTGTGGGGTTGGGTGCAGAGCCTGGCAGGGAGAATTTGGTTCAGAATGTTGTTTTTTTCTTGTTTTCCTCCTCTAAATCTAGGGTGCGTCTTATGGTCAGGTGTGTCTTATGGAGCAAAAAATACGGTAAATTTATAATTGCTCTGAGGCATGCATAAAGATGTGTGTACATCCAGGGTCACATTAAGGAGTAGCTTAATGGTTAGTGCAGTGGATTGAGATCCTTATGACCCTGGGCAAGTAGCTTAACTCTCCATTGCCCTGGGTACAAAAACTTAGGATTGTGAGCCTACTAGGGGCAGAAAAAGTATCTGCAAATAATTTGTACAGCAATGCGTATGTCTATAGAAAATGATTAGCAGTAGTAGTAGTGAATATCCATGTTCACATTGCAAAAAGAAGATGCTTTCTGTGCACCTACTTTTTACAAGCACAGCCCCCTTCCTATATTTTGCAAGAGGCATTTTCCACAAGTAAAACAAACTTTGCATGCAGAAGAGCAATTTTATAACAGGGTGCATAATTTTACAGAATACTGCCATCTATTAGTATATGCACATAAACGGAATAGTGTTTAGATGGGATATTTCCATCGGGATACACGTATAAGTGTTATAATGTCTAAATGCAAGGGGGGCATACACAGGAACAGAGTATGGGCAAGGCACCCACATACGTGCATGTAACCTACAGAATAAGAACATAAGAATAGCCTTACTAGGTCAGACCAATGGTCCATCAAAGCCCAGTAGCCCGTTCTCATGGTGGCCAATCCAGGTCACTAGTACCTGGCCAAAACACAAAAAATAGCAACATTCCATGCTACCGATCCAGAGAAAGCAGTGGCTTGCCCCATGTCTTTCTCAACAACAGACTACGGACCTTTCCTCCAGGAAACTGTTCATACCCCAAACTGATTGATAAGTATAAGCTGAAGCTTCTCTGCTACAATTCTAAGTTTACACTCCTGTGGGAATTCTGTGTGCAGCGAAGAATTCCTCCATCCTGCAGAATTCTGTTTGCAGGAAGAGAAGGAGGAGAAGAAAAGATGCTGCTTCTATTCCATGGTCCTGGCCCAAGCAGCTCCTGGGTGCCAAATTCTGAAGGCGCCAATTCCTTAGGCCCAAGGCCTACTTCCACTTACTCCAGATCATGTACATGCTTCCTTTGCCAGCTTAGACTCAATTGCTCATGTGAATCAAGGGACCTCCACAATTCACATCTCTCCTGTTACACAAATCCTAGTCACACTTACAGACCAGAAGTCAGCTCTAAGACTGGTATAACTGTTGGTACATAAAGTTAGGCTGATGCTGGCTTATGTTCCTATTCTATAGCAGATTCTTAGGGCTGGATTTTGCATAGGATGCCCAGTCTGCCTAAGCCCACCTAATAACCCGATTCTCTAACCGACATCCATGTCACAGGTGCCGGTTAGAGAATCAGGTTACCGCTGATCTTACTGCAGCAAGGGATTTCCCTGTCACGATAAGATTAGCAGCATTCCGCACCCCCCCCAACCAAAGACCTCTGGCAGGAGGGATGCCCAGACCCTCCTGCCGGAACCCCACCCCCACCCACCTGAACATTGCGGGCATCTCCCCTGCCAAATCACCACCCCCAGAAAACCCCCCGATCTTAAATTGTTGGCCGTCCGGAGGCATCCTTCCTGCCTCCAACTGGTGGGCCTGCCCCTTCCCGGTGCCCTTAGGCCCTAATTGGCCTTAGGCACCTGGGCCAACCGGACTTTTAGGCCCCATTCGAAGTGCATTCTGGATGCACTGGGAGTGGCCTAAAATTCTAATTGGCCAGATCCTTTAGGCCACTCCAAAGAGGGGGGGGGGCAAGTGGCTGCTCAACTTATCGTGGCAGGAAGATCCCTTGCTATGATAAGCTCAGTGGCCGCATCTGCTTACAATGTAGGCCAGCATTTTTCTAGCTTACATTGTACGCATCTACCGTGGGCCTAGGGAGGTGAATACGGCCGCCTAAGACTACTTCCAGGCCAAGGCACGCCCATGCCTAGCCATAGGCGAACTTACGTGTCTCCCTAGGCTCCCGGAGGTGCCTACAATATAGGTGGCCTGCCTCGCGAGGTTTTTTTAAAAAAAAAACATGTGTCCCAATTGGCTGGTTAGGAATCAGTTGGCTGCCTACAACCGGCACGCCGTTTATAGAATTTGGCCCTTAGTGCCCAGATGCCAGTAAGCTATATATGCGCGATCAGTAAGCTATATAAGGGCATCTAAAGCAAGGCATCCTGTTATTCAATTGCCACCAAAATGCAAGTGTAAAATTTCACAGTTCACAGCAGTGGGCCTGTTTACACTCTTCAGCAAAAGGATCTGCCTTACAAAACTAGATAGGTTTCTCTCATCAGTAGAATTGTAAGATCTAATTTTATCAACTACTGTAGCAGAATATCGCTGAGAAAGACACAGAATACGCAGTGGAGCTGTGTCATGCATGTTACCTCCATGGTAGGACAATCAGCCTTGCTGCGGATCAGTGTGGTTGGAATATCTGTATCTGCATACTCATCATCTAAATCCACCACATATGCCATTCTCCCCGGAAGGAAAAGCTCATTCCTCTCATAAGCTTTGTTCCTGAACAGATTACGGTACACATTGCGACCTGAACAAGCAAAAGAAATAATAAATGTAAAAAGATGATGAAATCTGGATCCCCACATCAGAGTAAGGTATTCAGGGTCCTTTTCGATTACAAATAAAATGATCATTTTTAAATTTCACAATACAACCATCAATACAATACAACCATCCATATTTCTTTCTAGAGCAGTTTCTCAACTCAGTCCTCAGGATTTCAGGATATCCAAGAATGACTCAAGTTTTCAAGAGATCTAGAATGACTATGCATGAGATAAATTTGCATGCACTCTCTCCCTCATGTGGAGTCATTGTGGGTATGCTGAAAACCTGACCGACTAGGTGAGTCCCGAGGACCGAGTTGAGAACCCCTGTTCTTGAGCCATCTTCCAGTCGCTGAACTGCCCAGCATATATATCCTGTCCCTTCAGACGTGCTCTGGGCTAAGAGAACAATTATCCTACAGTCAAATAAACTTGCAGCAATATGTCCAAGAAAAAGAATGTTTAGTCTTACCCAAGCGAGTTTTAAATTCAATTTTATTTTCTGGATCTTCATCTTTCCTAGAAAAAAAAGTTTTTTAAAAGTTTAAAGGGTACCCAAAGAGGTTTACATTTATTACATGCAGGTACTTTTACTTTTTTTTTTTTTTTTTTTCTCAGCATCCTAATCTAATCTAATCTTCTATTTCTGCATCGCTCATACCTAGGCAGGCACAAGGCAACTATCCTCCCTCTTCTCAGGCAAATTTATTTATTTATTTTTTTTTAAATGTATACACCGCCTGGAGTCTCAGTGGTTTCCAAGATAACATACATAAAAATAACACACTATACAATAAATCAAAACAACTTAAAAAGTTAAAACCTCCTTAATATCATCCTTTACTATCATTGCAGTTAAATGTAGAACAAAATCCTAGGAAGCAATTCATAGATATGCATCTCTCCCCTTGCTCCTTTCCTCCATGCAGGCAGTACACCTATACAATCTATAAAACCCTCATTGAAGTGGGAACGGGTAAACACAAATGGTTTTCTTTTTCCCTTAATTCTTAAAGTTAATTTTTCAGGGAGGGGGGGATTTTAAGTATAACATCTTATACAAAGTAATTTAATTATTTATTATGAAGGGGTGGGAAGGGAGGGAGATAAGATTTTATGATTGGTATTATTGCTGAATATTAAGTGATAGTCTCAATGTGCAAATGTTTATGTATTATCATACTTATTGTACGTGATGAAAAAAGATTTACAAAAAAAAAAAGTACAATAGGTTTAAAAAAAACATTTATATAAACTATTTTAAGTTGGATACAGGAAGGGAGATCACATGATGCAGTAGCTGAGGCAGACGTGTGCTGCCTGGGCTCCCGGGCCTCGAGTTTCTACTTGATAATCTTCACTGCCCCGAGCTGTGCGAGAGCCCTTTGGGAGACAATAATCATTAAGGTAATGGCACATAGACAGATTTTTATTGTCTCCCGTGCCGCCGATGACAACGAGAACTGCAAAAAAAGACCGCGAACGTCCCCCTCAAGTCGCGGACAAAATGGCGCCAACAAATCCTGCCGCGGTCAGCCACCTAGCACCAGAGGTGCTGCGAGACATCACGCTGGCGGTCATAGCAGCAATGCAGCCTGGAAATGACCGCCTGTCTGAGCAGTTACTCTGCTAGAAAATATACTTGCAGACACCAACCGCCGAACAACGGACCTTGAAACCCGTGTTTCTAGGCTAGATGATACACAGGGGGCCCACGATAAAATAATTCAAGACCTGCAAAAATTAGCACGTACGCAGGCTGTGAGGCTTGAAGATTTAGAAAATCGTTCTCGCAGATCCAACCGTCGCTTTTTGGGCATACCGGAGACGATATCAGGATCTGCGCTGTTACAAACTATGGAAACCTGGCTTACAGATATGTTTCCCATGCGGGACGGAATGGGCCCCATACGCCTGGAACGGGTGCATCGGTTGGGAAGGTAGCAAGCCCAGGAGATGCGTCCGAGGATGGTCATCGCCAAACTACTTAATTACAACCACAAAGTTGAAATCCTGCGCAAATACGGGACTCATTGAAATATGAGGACTCTGAAGTGCGGATTTTTCAAGATTACTCGGTGGCGTTGACTGAGAAAAGAAAATTGTTTTATCCACTTTGCTCTACTCTGGCATAGAAAAAGATACGGTTTATGTTCCTTTACCCTGCAGTTCTGCAAATCCATTACCAAGGCCAATGGCATAATTTTGATTCCTCTTTGGAGGCAGCTAATTATTTGAACACCCATGTGCTACCAATCGGACCCTACTTGATTGGGACGACTGATTTGGTTTGCATACCAAATTTGGGTTGCCACTATTCTTTCAGTCTGGTGGCACCGGGGAGTCACAGGGACTATGGCTCCTCAGCGTTATCTGTTCCATCTGTTTTATGAATTGGTACTGTTGATTATGTTATGACAGGTTATATTATTACTGACAATTTCTTTTATAATTAATGTTTATGCTGTTACTATTCTTTTGTCCCTGCATTAATTCCTTTTGGAAATTAATTTGGCCCCAAATTAATAATTTATTAGAAAATCATGTTGGACTATCATATGATACAATATTATTTGGAACAGCAATGAGAACACAAAGTCCGATTTCAGCTAACAATAATAAACTTTTATTAATTTTAACAGGGGTCGCTATACAGCAAATTACTCAGAACTGGAAGGATTACACTAAATTGAATTACACTTTTTGGTGGAATTCAATTTGTCATATATATAAAATGGAAAAAGTATTGGCTTTACAACAAGGTTATATTAAAAAATTTAATAAAATATGGGGACCATTGACAAATTATTCTATTGATCAGATATAATAACACATGTATAGAACATATAGAAGGGGTAGGGAGGGAAAACTATTGTAATATTAATATGATATAAAATTCTGATAAAGGGTTTATTTAATTCACATTGTAAGAACATTTAATAATAATTTCAAGTGTTTTTTCATAATTGAATGTATTACATGTATTTCACTTGATGTAAGAATTTAAAAAAAAGAATAAAAAATATTAAAAAAAAAAAAAAAAAAAAAAATGTTTATGCTGTTAACCACTTGAATACTCCTTCTCTAGGTATATCTTGAGATTCTTCTACTAAAGGGTCCAGGTGGAGACTCGGGACCTGGGGAGGCATTATTTTGTGATCTCTCACACCTCTAGGGCCACTTTGGTGTGGGCCTATAATTGTACTTGACTAGGAATGGGGGAGGGGGGACGGGTTGGAGACTCTTGACCCTCTGGGTAAAAAAGAACTTCCTCGCATTTGTTCTAATCCTGTCCCCTCTCAATTTCTCCGAGTGACCCCTTAATATTAATGAATGGTTTAGAGGTACTTCTTATTTTACTGCTACTCCATTAGAATTATCTTTGTTAGCCCCTTATATCAGCTATTTCTTACATGTCTCTGACCCGATGCTCCGCCCAGTGGTGGCACAATACCCTATATTTGCTCCAGCTAGGCGGACCTGGCAATGGGTATGTAAATCTGCTAAGTTGTCTCCTGGGGTCTCTATGTATTTGCCCATCCAGGGCAATTGTTCATTTTTGCCTAGATTACAAAATATTTCCTTTAAAAGATGGGAAACGAAAGGATTACAATATCTTTTTCAATTGTTTTCGGATGAGGGACGGATGGCTACTTTTCCGGCATTAAGTCGTACGTTTGACTTACCGGCATCGGATATTTTTGCTTATTATCAGATACGACATTATATTCACGCTTTACCAGCAGAACACTTAACAGAGGAAAGTCGGGAAGCACTTTCTGAACTTTTTAGTCTTTGAGCACAACAGAGAATACCACTTCGCTTTCACTTCCTAAGCCTCAGGGACAGCCAACCGGGGCCGAATTTGGACATTTTGGCAGCATCCTGGGCGGAAGACTTGCAATGCTCTTTGACAGCACAGCAGTTTCAACAAGTGTTTAAAAATATCCAGAAGGTATCCTCTAATGTTTCTTACTGGGAATTACAATTGAAGATTGTTCTGAGACTTTACATTTCCCCTGAGTGAGCATCCCAGATGGGAATCACTCCACACCATAATTGTCCAAAATTTGCTCAAGCATATTCTGCAGTTCTGGCATAGACTTGGACAATATACTACATCTATCTGGGGCAGGTGATGGTCTCCTACACCAAGAGCACTATTTGGTTATTATAACATAGCAACGCCAAAGCCTAAAGGGATGACAGCCTTTGTGACCAGAGTGTTGCTGATGGGGAAAAAAAGCTATATTGACTAACTAGTTGTCCCGCGACCCGCACTCTTATATTCAATGGAGATCCTTGATGATTGTACATGCCTCTTTGGAGAGGATGGTCCGGGCCGCCGCTTCTATCAGACTTGGGAACATTTCTGGATGGACCTTACTCCCCATGCTCGTAACAGATTGTGAGCCTTCGGGACAGTAAGGGAATTTCTAAGTACCTATTTTACTTATAATTTTAACGCACCCTATTGTCTATTTTTCTGTAAACCGCTTAGAATCCTAACGGAGTTTAGCGGTATATAAGAAATAAATTACATTACAAATTACATTACATTGTTGAATTTGTGAAGATGACCCCATACTTCCTGAGCTGTTACTGGACTCTATTTTTATATAAAGGGGGGGAGGGGATTGGGGGAATGGTTTGTGCACATGTGAGAGATTTTGATGAACGCTTCCGTATGTTTTTCTTGCACTTTGTTGGAAATTTAATTTAAAAAATTTTTTAAATTAAGTTTGATACAGGAAAGCTACTACTTATCCCCAGGAATCAATAACATGGATTCTTGTTACTCTTCTTCACTCAGAGAGTGGTGGAAAACTGGAACGCTCTTCCGGAGTCTGTCATAGGGGAAAACACCCTCCAGGGATTCAAGACAAAGTTAAACAAGTTCCTGCTGAACAAGGACGTACACTGATAGGGATAGTCTTAGTCAGGGATAGTCTTTGACCAGAGGGCCGCTGTGTGAGCGGACTGCTAGGTAT
Source organism: Geotrypetes seraphini (assembly GCF_902459505.1). NCBI lineage: Eukaryota > Metazoa > Chordata > Amphibia > Gymnophiona > Dermophiidae > Geotrypetes > Geotrypetes seraphini. The sequence goes on from NC_047101.1 coordinate 38,531,747, forward strand.
GATAGACCGCTGGTCTGACCCAGTAGCAGCAGTTTTTATGTTCAATGCTAGGAAGTTCTTCTTCACCCAGAGGGTGGTGGACACCTGGAATGCGCTTCCAGAGGGCGTGACAAGACAGAGTACGGTTTTGGGGTTCAAGAAGGGATTGGATGATTTCCTGAAGGAAAAGGGGATAGAAGGGTATAGAGAGAGGATTACTATACAGGTCCTGGACCTGATGGGCCGCCGCATGATCAGACTGCTGGGCTTGATGGACCTCTGGTCTGACCTAGCAGAGGCATTACTTATGTTCTTATGTTTGGGATTCTGTAAGGTATTTGTCAACTGAATTGGCCAGTGTTAGAAGCAGGATACTGAGCTAAATAGACCTTTGGTTTGACCCAGTAGGGTAATTTTTATGTTATTAAGTAATTCCACCTCTCCTCTACCCCAAGGCACATTGCAGAAAGAGAGAAAAAGCACTTAGGCCCTGATTTTATAAAGTCTGCCTAAAATTAGGTGCCGAAATTAGCATCTAATTTAAGTGAGCAATAGGCATAATCAGTGCCTTTATTGGCACTCAACACCTCACAATCAGCTATAATTGAACTTAATTGAAAGTTAGGCACCTACCCAAAATGCCTACACTAAAAGTAGGCGTGGTTAAGGGCAGATCATGGGTGTGCTTTTGAGTTAGGCACCTCTTTGTGAATCATGTGCCATTAGGGTCCGATACTGGTGCATACTTTAGGCATAGAAAACCCTGGCATAAATTGGTAATACCTAAAAGTTAGGATGCTGAGCGTCGCTATGCGTAACTCTATAATGGGTGGGGGCGCTGATAAAGGACAGCATCATTGAGCACCTTGACGGACACGATCTGATGAGGACCAGCCAGCATGGCTTCAGCAAAGGAAGATCTTGCTTGACGAACTTGCTGCACTTCTTTGAGGGAATAAACAGCTGGATAGACAAGTGTGACCCAGTCGACATTGTATATCTGGATTTTCATAAGGCGTTCGACAAGGTTCTGCATGAACGACTACTTTGAAAAATTGCGAGCTATGGAATCGAGGGTGAAATACTCACGTGGATTAAAAATGGCTGGCGGATAGGAAACAGAGAGTGGGGGTAAATGGACAATACTCGGACTGGAAAAGCGTCACCAGTGGTGTCCCGCAGGGTTCGGTGCTTGGGCCCGTGCTCTTCAACATATTTATAAACGATCTGGAAATTGGTACGACAAGTGAGGTGATTAAATTTGCAGACGATACAAAGTTATTTAGAGTAGTGAAGACGCAGGAGGATTGCGAAGACCTGCAACGTGACATAAACACGCTCGCGAAATGGGCCATGATATGGCAAATGAGGTTCAATGTGGATAAGTGTAAGGTGATTGAGGGGTACAGATAGACATAGAGATAGGTATAGGAAAGGCAGGGACAGATAGACATAGAGATAGGTACAGGAAAGGCAGGGACACTTAGCAGGTCATGGACCTGATGGGCCGCCGCGGGTGCAGGCTGCTGGGCGCGATGGACCTCTGGTCTGACCCGGCGGAGGCAACTCTTATGTTCTTATGTGATGCATATCGGTAACAAAAATCTTATATACGAATACAGGATGTCCGGGGCGGTACTTGGAGGAGACCCCCCCCCCCCCAGGAAAGAGACTTGGGAGTACTGGTCAACAAGTTGATGAAGCCGTCCTTCTTCAGGCACATACTTCGTTTCCTTTTGTGGTTTCTCCATCAAATCCTCCTCTTCTTTCTCCTTGCTTGCAATTTCTGCTCGGACCTTAACAGAAAAACATTAGCTAGAAAAAATATCAAAACTAATTACCTTTACAGCAACAAATACAGTCATGTGAAAAAATTAGGACACCTCATGAAATATTCAGTTCTTTCTTAAGAAATGTTCACATATCGATGTCAAATTTTTTTTATCCCTGGAAAAGAAATTGATGTAATTGCAAGTAAACAACAAAAATTTTCCTTCATTTACTCATGAAATGAAAGATATCCACAAAAATGTGTATTCTAACTGAGGAATAAATTAGGACTCAAGTACCTGATTGCAAAACCGCTTAGATAAAACCTTGATACCCTAATAATAAAACCTAATCTGATATAAACACCTAATAAACAATCAAAGACACCCTACACCCTAATAGCTAGTATTACCCCCATTGGCTGCAATAACTGCAGTGAGATGCTTCTTGTAGCCATCTAGCAGTCTCTGACATCAGTCTAAATGCAGAATTCTTTCAGCTGCAAGATGTTTGAGGGGTTTCTTGCAAGTACAGCCCGTTTCAAATCACCCCACAGCATCTCAATGGGATTAAGATCAGGGCTTTGACGCAGCCACTCCAGGACTCTCCATTTCTTAGTTTTCAGCTAGTCCTTGGTGGATTTACTGGTATGTTTTGGGTCATTGTCGTGTTGCAGGGTCCAGTTCTGCTTCAGCTTTTTTCTTACAGATGGTCTCACATGTTCCTCAAGCACCTCTGATACACGGTAGAATTCATGGTGGATTCTATGATGGTGAACTGGCGAGGTCCTGCTGCAGCAAAGCATCCCCAAACCATGACACTTCCACCTCCATGCTTCACAGTTGGTATAAGGTTCTTTTCCTGGAATGCTGTATTTGGTGTACGCCAAACATGTCCTCTTTTCTGGTGTCCAAATAATTCAATTTTAGATTCAACTGTCCATAGAATACTATTCCAGAAGTCCTGGTGTTTGTCTATGCTCACTCTGGCAAACTTCAGTCTGGCCTTGATGTTTCTCTTAGAGAGCAAAGGTTTCCTCCTTGTACACCTCCCATGCAAGTTATATTTGTACAGTCTCTTTCTGATTGTAGAAACATGCACTTTCACATCAACAGTAGCAAGACGTGACCTTAGAATTACATGGTTCTAACTGTAACGAAAGTCATTCTCAGGAATTTGAAGTGGAGGTTTGTGGGGCAATTTGATGTTCAATGACATGTGCTGATTTATTTATTAATTTAACACCAGAACAGAGTTTCTCCAAATACTACATGATGATAATATAAAGATAATGTCAGATAGAACCCGGAAGTCATCGGAGTTAAAAATAATGAAAATTGTCACTTAGAACCCTGTAATTCTAAGGTCTTCTTTAGGTCCTGTGATGACATTTTAGGGTTTTTAGAGACTTCTTTTAGCATCTTGTGGTCTGCTCTGGGAGTCAACTTGCTTGGAAGGCCAGACCTGGGCATGTTGGCAGTTGTACACTATTTTCCGGACTGTGGAATGGCTAATGTCAAATTCTTTTGAGATCTTTTTAAATCCCTTACCAGACTTATAAGCTGTTACAATCTTCTTTCTGAAGGCCTTGGACAGCTCTTTTGATCTCACCATGGTGTTCACTCTCACCGTAGCAGTCATGAGCACACCAAACTAAATGTCTGAACATAAGAACATAAGAAGCGCCATCTCCGGATCAGACCTTCGGTCCATCAAGTCCGGCGATCCGCACACGCGGAGGCCCTGCTAGGTATACACCTGGCTTATTTTATAGCCAACCATATCTTTATATGCCTCTCTCAAGGAGATATGCATCTAGTTTGCTTTTGAAGCCTAGGACTGTCGATTCCGCAATAATCTCCCCTGGGAGAGTATTCCAGATGTCAACCACTCTCTGTGTGAAGCAGAACTTCCTGATATTAGTCCTGAACTTGCCCCCCCTTAGCTTCATTTCATGTCCTCTTGTCCGTGTCAAATTGGACAATGTAAATAGTTTTTTTCTGCTCTATTTTGTCGATTCCTTTCAGTATTTTGAAGGGTCTCGATCATATCCCCACGCAGTCTCCTTTCTCAAGGGAGAACAATCCCAGTGTTTTAAGTCGATCCTCATATTCCAGTTTCTCCATACCCTTCACTAGTTTAGTTGCTCGTCTCTGCACCCTCTCCAGCAGTTTTATATCCTTCTTTAAGTAGGGAGAACCAATGTTGGACGCAGTATTCCAAGTGGGGTCTGACCATTGCCCTATAAAGCGGCATTATAACTTTCTCCGATCTACTCGAGATTCCTTTCTTTATCATGCCCAACATTCTATTTGCCTTATTTGCCGCTGCCGGCGCGCATTTGTGCCGACGGCTTCAGGGTCCTATCTATCAGTACACCCAGATCCCTTTTTCCCAGAGTTGCACCTGACATTCTGTACTCGTATTCCTTATTTTTACTGCCTAAATGCATTACCTTGCATTTCTCCACGTTGAACTTCATCTGCCATTTCATCCGCCCCATTTTTCTAACCGACACAAATCGCTCTGGAGTTCCTCACTGTCCTCCTGCGATCTGATTGCCCGGCAGAGTTTTGTGTCGTCTGCAAAACTTGATGATCTCACTGGGATGTTCCGTTTTCCAGGTCATTGATATAAATATTAAAAAGGATCGCCCAAGTACCGAGCCCTGGGGTACACCACTAGTCCACTTTCTCCCAGTCGGAGAACTTCCCATTTATGCCCACTCCTCTGCTTCCCTGTTTTCCAGCCATTTGCCTATCCATCTTTGTATATCTCCCTCTATGCCATGGCTTTGTAGTTTCCTAAGAAGTCCTTTGTGTGGAACTTTGTCAAAATGCTTCTGGAAGTCCAAGTATATTATGTCCACCGGGCTTTCCACTATCAATTTGCTTGTTCACGGTCCTAAAGAATTGGAGTAAATTCGTCAAACACGATTTCCCTTTCCTGAATCCATGTTGACTGGGTTTCATCAAGTCGTGTGTGTCCAAGTGTTGAACTATGCTATCCTTGATCAGTGATTCAATCATCTTGCCGGGGACAGATGTAAGACTCACAGGTCTATAGTTTGCCCGGTTCTCCTCTCGATCCTTTTTTGAAAATTGGCGTGACGTTCGCTTTCCTCCAGTCATCTGGTATCTGACCAGTTCTGATTGACAGGTTTGCAAGTTTTTGCAGTAACTCTCCGATTTCGACCTTCAATTCCTTCAAGACTCTCGGGTGAATTTCATCCGGTCCAGGGGATTTGTCACTTTTAAGTTTGTCGATCTGGTAGTATATCTGATCTAAGTTCACTTCAACTGTGGTGAGGCTGTCCTTTATTTCTCCTGTAAACAGTTTCTCCACTTCAGGTATTGTTGAGGTGTCCTCCTTCGTAAAGACAGACGCAAAGAAGGAATTTAGTTTGTCTGCGATTTGTTTATCTTCCTTGATGTACCCTTTTCTTCCCATGTCGTCCAGGGGTCCCACTGCCTCTTTTGCAGGTTTTTTCCCTTTCACGTATCTAAAGAAGGGCTTGAAGTTTTTGGCCTCCCGGGCTATTTTTTCCTCATAGTCCTGTTTTGCATCCCTCACCGCCTTGTGACATTTCTTCTGTTCATCTTTATGTTTGTTCCAGGCTTCAGTTGTCTTCGTGCATTTCCATTTTTTGAAAGAGTCCTTCTTTTCTTTTATGGCTTCCTTCACCTGTATGGTAAGCCATGCCGGTTCTCCTTTGCCTTTAGTTCTCCGATCTTTGGAAATCCTCGGAATGTAGAGATCTTGTGCTTCTGCAATAGTATTTTTCAATAGGCATCATGCCTGGTCTACTGTTTCAAGTTTGTCCACCATCTTCTCGAGTCGTTTTGTTACCATGGCTCTCATGCAATCGTATTTACCCTTTTTAAAGTTTAAGGTGGTGGTTAAGGTTTTGGCATGTTTCCCTTTCCCGATGTCAAGTTTAAAGTTGATTACATTGTGATCACTCGTTCCCAGTGGAACCATGACTTCTACTTCTGTTATCGGTTCGGTGAGACCATTTAGGACCAAGTCCAAGGTGGCGTCGCCTCTTGTCGGCTCTTTTACCATTTGCTCCAGGAAGCAATCCCCTAGCACCTCCAGGAACTTGGCCTCCTTGCCGCAGTTGGAGGCTCCTAGTTTCCAGTCTATTCCTGGGAAATTGAAGTCTCCCAATATAACTACATTGCCTGTCTTGCATACTTGTTTGATTTCCTCCATCATTTCTGAGTCAGTGACCTCCGCCTGTCCTGGGGGACGATAGTAAAGGCCAATTTTTGTATCTGCGCCATTGTGACCAGGAATTTTGATCCAGAGGGGACTCCAGCTTCTCTTTCCTGTCTGTTGTAATCATTCCAACAGGAATCTATTCCTTCCTTAACATATAGGGCAATACCTCCACCTTTCTGCCCTTCTCGATCCTTCTATATAGTTTGTATCCCTGTAGTACTGTGTCCCATTTGTTTTCTTCATTCCACCATGTTTCTGTTATGCCAATGATATCCATGTTCTCATGTCTTGCCTATCGTCTCTAGTTCTCCCATTTTGTTTCCTAGACTTCTAGCATTTGTATACATACATCTAGTTTCCCTTCGTGTTACCTTTTTGGACCTTCTACTCTTGGCTGTCCTTACAGTTTCATTTACGGTATCCTTTACTGCTCCTGTGTTATCTCCCATGTTTGCTGTGTGGTCATCCCCTCCTGTGTCTGAGTTGTCCCTTCCTGCTTGTTCTCCTTTGTTGGCTGTAGAGGGTCGACCTCTCTGTGTATGAGTAGTAGTCCTTTGTTCCTAAGTCGGGGCATCCTGTTGTCCGTGCCAATCGACCGGTGGTCGACTATCGCTTTCCCCTGTCCTTCAGTTTAAAGCCTTCTCTATTGCTTTCTTCATGTTGCCTGCCAAAACTCTTGCTCCTTCCTTGTTGAGGTGTAGTCCATCCCTTCTGTAGTACTTGCTTTTTCCCCAGAACGCCGTCCAGTTGCGCACGAAGTCGAAGCCTTCGTCTTCGCACCATCGTCTCATCCAGGCGTTGATCACTCTTGCAATTCCCCTTGTCTCTTTCCATCTGCTCTTGGTACAGGGAGGATTTCAGAGAAGGCCACCTTCACCTTCCCTGATCTTCAGTTGTCTTTCGAGTGAGCGGAGCTGGCCCTTCATCTCTTCCCTGTCATACTTCCGCCCCGCTCACATCATTTGTTCCTACGTGGATAAGCACAGCGGTGTCCACTCCCCGTGCGCCATCTATGATCCTGGAGATCCTGTTGGTCACATCCTTTACTCTTGCTCCAGGCAGACAGGTGACTACTCTGTCCTCTCTTCCTCCTGCGGTGTGGCTGTCCACGTGTCGTATAATGGAGTCGCCTACGATGATCCCCATCTTCTTTATTCGGGAGTTCCTTGGGGGGCGTAGGTCCACGTCCTTGGAGTAGGGCCTGTCATCTCCCTCCAATGATACTCTTGAAATTGTTTCCTGTTCTTTGGGTGGGGGGACATCTTCCTGTGCTCTCACTATTCCTCCTGGTGTGCGGTTGTCTCCTACCTCGTCTTCATTTTCTTCTGTGTTTGCATGGGTGTCTTCTCTCCTCACTTGGGTTTCCTGAGTACAGTTTTCCAGCCCTGGGATCTCTACGTGATGCTGATGGGCTTCCTCTATGAACATTTCTAGATCCTTGACCTCGTCGTTTGGGCTGTGCTCCACTAGAATCTTCTCCTGTGCTCGGATTCTGTCTTCAAGTTCCATCACTGTTCCCTCCAATAGTCTTACCTGACATTTCAAGCTATCCATCTCCATGCATCGATCGCAAATGTATGCCTGGATCCCCGAAGGGAGGTAGTCATACATATTGCAGTCGATACAGAAGACAGGAAAGCTCATCTTCTGACTTCCTTGGGCTTCCATTTCGTGCTTCACTCGTAGGTTGTCTGAGTGATTTGTTGTGACCTACTGCTGCTCTTTTTCCTACTGATCCTACCTCCCCCTTACCTTCTGACTTCCTGACTGCAGTCTTCCTATTTGAGTGAGTCTGTTTGTGTTACAGTGCCTGTGCCTTTGTGTGCTTGTGTCCCTTACCTGCTGCTTCCTTGTGTTTCTTGCCTTGTTGTCTCTCTCGTGTGTGCTGTCTCTGCTCTACCTCACCTTGATTGTATGTGCGGGTTGGTTTCTTTTGTGTCTGTCTCTTCCTTATCTTCTGTGCTTGTCGGTTCCTTACCGGTCTGTTCTCCTCTGGTGTTCTTGAGAGTAGCGCTCGTCCCTTGCAAGGCCCTTCGCAAAGGCGATCTCGCTAAGGCGAGCGCCTTTACCGCGCGCCGAACGGCTGGGCACCGTTGGCTCCTCCCCTTTTCAAGGAGGAGTCCGGCGCTGCCTGTGACGCGTGGGGGGGGGGGGCGGAGCGAACTCTCGCCGCTACCCCGAGCCTACTGTCCTCCTACTTCCTTCTGCTTTCTTCGGTGCTCGGCACCAACGCTGCCTGTCTCCTCTGCTTCCTGCTCCCCTTCTCTCCTCTCTCTCTTCGGCACCGCGTGTGCCGCGCTGGCTCCTCCCCTTTTCAAGGGGGAGTCCGGCGCTGCCTGTGACGCGTGGGGGGGGCGGAGCGAACTCTCGCCGCTACCCCGAGCCTACTGTCCTCCTACTTCCTTCTGCTTTCTTCGGTGCTCGGCACCAACGCTGCCTGTCTCCTCTGCTTCCTGCTCCCCTTCTCTCCTCTCTCTCTTCGGCACCGCGTGTGAAGCGCTGGCTCCTCCCCTTTTCAAGGGGGAGTCCGGCGCTGCCTGTGACGCGTGGGGGGGGGGGGCGGAGCGAACTCTCGCCGCTACCCCGAGCCTACTGTCCTCCTACTTCCTTCTGCTTTCTTCGGTGCTCGGCACCAACGCTGCCTGTCTCCTCTGCTTCCTGCTCCCCTTCTCTCCTCTCTCTCTTCGGCACCGCGTGTGCCGTGCTGGCTCCTCCCCTTTTCAAGGGGGAGTCCGGCGCTGCCTGTGACGCGTGGGGGGGGGGGGGCGGAGCGAACTCTCGCCGCTACCCCGAGCCTACTGTCCTCCTACTTCCTACATAGGGCAAACCTCCTTCAAAATGCTGAGTAACGATGTTCTAATCATGTGCACCTGATGTGATTCACCTGTGTGTGATTTAATCCACTTTAAGTGGGAGAATATGTGGGGGTGTTATAATTTATTTCTCAGTTAGAATACACATTTTTGTGGATATCTTTTGTTTCATGAGTAAATGAAGGAAAATTTTTGCTGTTTACCTGCAATTACATCACTTTCTTTTCCAGAGATAAATAAAAAAAAATTCAACATCGATATGTGAACATTTCTTAAGAAAAAACTGAATATTTTATGGGGTGTCTGTAGACCTGGTTTTAGAGTTATAAATTTACAAATGAAAACAGACATACCTGGCTCATTAACATACCTACAGATCAAATCAAGTCAGAAGGATTACATTAGTACGATTTCAAAGTTTGTTACCAACAATTTGTGTATCTTTCATAACAGTAGGTAAGCTCGAAACCTTGAAGATAAGTTTGAACCATGTGAATAGTAGTACTTATGTTTATTACAAGACTTTCTGTATTGCCCTCTGTAAGGGAACAAATCTTTTTACAATACTATTATTTGAGAATATTAGAGACATGGGGGGGAACAAAAGCAAATAGGTAAAAAGAGCAGGAGAAGCTGGAAACAGGCAGAAGTCTCCAGCTACCAGAGTCAATATCAGCCCAAGTCAAAGCCCGTAAGAAAAAGTAAGCCTTGAGAATAGCTTTCAGTCTGGGCACCAATGACTCAAGATGAAGCAAGTTCCATAAAAGAGGGACAACAATGTAAAATGTCAGGTTCTAAGCGGAATCAAGCCTGGCACGTTGGAGGAGGGACAAACAAACAATTATCAGACTGTAATTGCAAGGCTCAGACACAAGAATGTGGAATTAAAGGGCAGAAAATACATGGCAGATCTACTTTAAGGGTCTTGAACACTAATGGAATTTTGAATTTGACTTGCTACACTATAAGTTACCAGTAACTTTCTAGCAAAGGAGTTGTAGCATAATCTGATTCTAACAACACTGTTCTGGAGAAGCTGTAGATATTTAAGAACCAAGTGGGGTAAGCCATTTACAGGACATTAGAATAATTAAGGCTAGAGATGATCAGTGCACAAGTAAGGATATGAAGTGCCTCCTTATTCTGAAATGATCATTAAAATGTCCCGATATAGCATCGTTTAAAAACACAAAAATTGACCAGTTGAAACATCTGCTAATTCAATCATTTTTCTTGTATGCTACTATGTGCCAAAAATAGACATGAATTTACTGATCTGCATCAATAAAACCTAAGAGAACCTCTAGCAACTCTTATCTGCCCTCTAATTTTCCTTTCTACTAGTTCTGTCCTCACCTTCTGCAGCAAAGCAAAATCCAGACCTTTCACCAAGTGAGTGTGCTCCATGTCACCACCCAAGAACTTGGATTCCTGAATCAGCTGTCGTCTCTTCTCTGCTGCCGATTTATCCCTGTGGATGAAATTGTGTTGCGTTATCCAGTGGTTGCTTTTAGTTTACCATGTAATGAGAGAAGAACACACAAGTGAGCTTACGCCTCGGCAGTGGGACCCACTGCTCTGTAGTTGGCAGTCGTACTGATCAGCTCTGTTTCCTCATAGTCTTTGTTGACGCCATCCCTCCGCTCTTTGGCCCGGTCCCTATACTTCTCTGCCAGCTCTCGCTCTCGTTCAATTTCTTGTTGACGCAGCTTTGCATAATAACTGCAGAAAGTAAAAAGTTTACAAAAATGTTTAAATTTTCTGGTATTAAATGTAACTAATTATAATTACAAAAAAGCTCCAAAAAAGTGTACAGTGTGACAAAGTGAAGACATCTGGTAAAAAACAGATGCTGAGATACAGAAAAGTCTACTCATATTAAAATAACTTTTTCTGTCACGAGACCCAATACAACCACCAAGGTAGGAATGACCATGTCCTTCTAAAAGGGAACCTTCATATCCATTTCACAGTCTATAAAGCACAGTTACTTACCGTAACAGGTGTTATCCAGGGACAGCAGGCAGATATTCTTAACACATGGGTGACGTCACCGACGGAGCCCTCGGTACGGACCTTTTTAACTAGAAGTTTCTAGTTGGCCGCACTGCGCGTGCGCGAGTGCCTTCCCGCCCGACGGAGGAGTGCGTGGTCCCCAGTTAGTATAAGCCAGCTAAGAAGCCAACCCGGGGAGGTGGGTGGAACGTAAGAATATCTGCCTGCTGTCCCTGGATAACACCTGTTCTACGGTAAGTAACTGTGCTTTATCCCAGGACAAGCAGGCAGCATATTCTTAACACATGGGTGACCTCCAAGCTAACAAAGAGGGAGGTGGGATGGTTGGCCATTAGGAAATAAATTTTGTAACACAGATTGGCCGAAGATGTCCATCCCGTCTGGAGAACGCATCCAGACAGTAGTGAGTAGTGAACGTATGTGAACTGAGGACCAAGTGGCCGCCTTGCAGATTTCCCTCGATGGGCGTGGAGCGGAGGAAAGCTACAGAAGCAGCCATAGCTCGGACTCTGTGGGCCGTGACAGTTCCTTCCAGTGAGAGACCGGCCCCGAGCGTAGCAGAAAGCAATACAGGCAGCAAGCCAATTTGAAAGTGTCCGTTTGGAGACAGGACGACCCAAACGGTTGGGGTCGAAAGACAAAAAGAGCTGAGGGGCTGTTCGGTGAGCTCTCTGGTACGATCAAGATAGTAAGCAAGGGCATGCTTACAATCCAGCGTGTGCAACGCCTGTTTCCCCAGGATGCGAGTGAGGCTTAGGGAAGAAGACGGGCAGCACAATGGACTGGTTGAGGTGAAAAGCTGAGACCACCTTGGGAAGGAATTTAGGGTGGGTACGTAGAACAAACCTTGTCATTGGTGAAAAACAGTGAAAGGTGGGTCGGCAACCAGTGCATGCAGTTCGCTAACCCTCCTGGCAGAGGTGATGGCAATTAGGAAAAGCACCTTCCAGGTAAGAAGCCTGAGTGAAGTTGTGGCAAGAGGCTCAAACGGAGGTTTCATGAGAGCTGAGAGAACCACATTCAGGTCCCAGACGACAGGAGGAGGCTTTGAGAGGCGGTTTGATATTGAAGAGTCCTCTCATGAATCTGGAAACCAGAGGATGAGCCGTGAGGGGTTTACCGAGAATAGGCTCATGAAACGCAGTAATGGCACTGAGGTGGACTCTGATGGAGGTAGTTTTGAGGCCAGCATTGGACAGTGAGAGCAAATATTCCAAGACAGTTTCCACCGCTAAGGAGGTGGGTTCCTGATGATGCCGGAGACACCCAGGAGGAAAATCTGGTCCACTTCTGATGGTAACATTGGAGAGTGGCCCGGTTTCCTGGAAGCGTCCAAAATGAGGCGGACCGGTTGAGATAGATTCTCCGGAGAGGTCAGCCCGAGAGAAACCAAGCTGTCAGGTGGAGCGAAGACAGATTGGGATGTAGTAGAGACTGATGCTGTTGCGTTAAGTAGAGTAGGAAACACAGGAAGTAGAATGGGTTCCCTGGAACTGAGCTGGAGCAGGGAGTGAGAACCAGTGTTGGCGAGGCCACCGAGGTGCGATAAGAATCATGGTGGCGTGGTCTTTGCGGAGTTTGGACAAGGTCCGCAACATCAGAGGAAGTGGAGGGAAGGCATACAGGAACCGATCCCTCCAATCGAGCAGGAATGCATCCGGGGCCAGACGGTGAGGAGAGAAGAGTCTGGAGCAGAATTGGGGCAGCTGATGATTGTGAGGTGCTGCAAAGAGGTCCACCTGCGGATGTGCACCCATCGATGCAAAGATGGAGAGCAGAGTCGGAGGGTTCCAACATCCACTCGTGAGGTTGAAGGATGCGGACTGAGATTGTCGGCCAGAGAGTTCTGTTCGCCCTGGATATAGACCGCCCTGAGAAAGAGATTGCGGTCCGTGGCCCAGGTCCAGATGCGCAGAGCCTCCAAACAAAGGGGGCGAGATCGGTGCCGCCTTGCATTGTTTATGTAGTACATGGCGACTTGATTTGTCTGTGCACAGGAGGAGGACTTGAGGGCAGAGGAGATGTTGGAAAGCCTTGAGGGCATAGAACATGGCCCTGAGTTCCAGGAAATTGATGTGATGACGACGCTCCTGTGGGGTCCAAAGTCCCTGGGTGCGTAGATCTCCTAGGTGAGCTCCCCACGCGTAGGGGGACGCATCTGTGGTGATGATCATAGAGTGGGGGGGCAGATGAAAAAGTAGACCCTGGAAAGATTTGAGGAGTTCAACCACCATTGGAGAGATTGCTGAAGAGATGATGTCACAGAGATGGGACGAGAAAGAAGGTCCGTAGTCTGTGACCATTGGTTGGCGAGAGTCCACTGAGGCGTACGAAGGTGGAGACGTGCCAGAGGAAGGGACATGCACCGTCGAGGCCATGTGACCCAGTAGGACCATCATCTGTCGGGCAGGAATGGAGGGGTGCATGAGTACCTGACGGCAGAGATGGAGCAGGGTCCGCTGGCGATCGGAGGGGAGAAAAGGCCCTCATTAGCGTGGTGTCCAGAACTGCTCCAATGAATTGAAGTCGCTGGGTGGGAAGCAGGTGCGACTTGGGGTAGTTGATCTCGAACCCCAGGAGGTGGAGGAGAGAGATGGTGTGATGAGTGGCTTGTAGCACGAGTTGAGACGAAGGTGCTTTCACAACCAATCGTCCAAGTAGGGGAACACCTGGAGGTTGTGAGACCTGAGGAAGGCCGCTACCACTATAAGGCACTTGGTGAAGACCCTGGGTGAGGAAGCTAGGCCGAACGGTAGCACCTTGTACTGATAGTGGTGTGGTGCAGTACCTGGAACCGTAGGTAGCGGCGAGAATTCTGATTGATGGAGATGTGAGTGTAGGCCTCTTTGAGGTCCCAGGGAACATAGCCAGTCGTGTTGAGAAAGAAGAGGGTTAAAGCGTGGCAAGGGAGAGCATTCTGAACTTCTCCTTGACCAGACACTTGTTGAGGTCCCTTTAGATCGAGAATGGGACGGAGGTCTCCCGTCTTTTTGGGAACCAGGAAGTAGCGGGAGTAGAATCCCTGACCCCTTTGAATCTGGAGGTACTTCTTCGATGGCATTGAGAAGGAGGAGGGATTGAACCTCCCTCAGGAGGAGGGGGGTTTGAGAATGAGTGTGAGCAGACTCTACGGGGAAGGTTGTCCGGAGGCAGAGTCTGGAAGTTGAGAGAATAGCCGTGGCGGATGATGTTGAGGACCCACTGGTCCGACGTGATGACTTCCCAACGGCTGGAGAAAAGGTGAGACGACCTCCGATGGGCTGTGGAAGAGGTAGCAAGGGTGGATGACTGGCTATGCCCTGGAGATGAAGAGTCAAAAGGGCTGAGATTGTTTAGCAGGCTGAGGAGGCTTAGAAGGTTGAGTGGCCTGAGATCGACCCTGAGCATGATGTTGCTGTTGACGGGGTCGCCGAGATTGCTGGGGAGGCGGGTTGAGTGGTCTGGCTGAGAACCTCCGTTGATAAGATGTTTGAGGCCGATAGGGTCAGGCAGGCGGAGCCTTCTTTTTCGGCTTGATCAGGGTGTCCCACCTGGTCTCATGGGCAGAGAGTTTCTGGGTGGTGGAATCCAGGGACTCTCCAAAAAGTTCATCCCCGAGACAGGGGGCGTTGGCCAGACGATCCTGGTGGTTGATGTCCAGGTCGGAGACTCTGAGCCAGGCCAAGCGACGTATGGCTACGGCCATGGCAGAGGCCCGAGAGGTGAGCTCGAAGGAGTCGTATATCGAGCGGACCATATACTTGCGCATTTGGAGAAGGCCAGAGATGTGCTGTTGGAATAGCGGGACCTTGCGCTCAGGGAGGTACTTCTGGAGGGCAGACAGTTGTTGGACCAAATGTTTCAGATAGAAGGAAAAATGGAAGGAATAGTTGTTTGCCCTGTTAGCAAGCATGGCATTTTGGTAAAGCCTCTTGCCCAAACTTGTCCATGGTCTTACCTTCTCTGCCAGGAGGGGTAGAGGCATAGACACTGGAGCCCTGAGTCTTCTTTAAGGTGGATTCGACCAGAAGGGACCTCATGGGGCAATTGAGATTTGTCGAATCCCGGATATGGGAATGACACGGTACAGGTTGTCCAGGTTTACGGGGGGCTCCCGGTACCGTGAGGGGATTTTCCAAGTTTTTTGTAGAACGTTTCCCGTAGGATGTCATGCACGGGAAGCTTGAGGAACTCCTTAGGAGGTTGCTCAAAGTCTAGAGCCTCTAGAAAGGCTTGAGACTTTTTTGAGTCAGATTCCAGAGGAAGGGACAGGGCAGCAGACATTTCTCTCAAAAATTTAGAAAATGAGGACTGCTCTGGTTTAGAGGTAGGCATCGGGTGCCGATGGTTCCTCATCAGATGAGGAGGGATCCTCCTCGGTACCGAGAGGAGTTTCCTCCCATAAGTCAGGGTCCCTGACTTCTGGTGCATGTCGAGACACCGGGGTGGAGGGCGCGGTATGGCGAGTTTTGGACAAAGACTTTCCAGAGCGCACCGAAACGGTACCAGGGGAGGACGGACCGGCGTCTATCTCGGTCCCGAGAAGAATGCCGTACCGCCTGGTGCCGAGGAGGATCCAATGTGGCCTGAGAATGAACCACCGGATCGCCCTGAAGTTGTTGGGCCGAAAGGATCGGCATGGATGTGTTCACCGGTACCGAAGGGGTGGACACCGGGGGCTCGGTGCGGGGCTCGGGCCGGTCTGGTACCGGAAGGAGCGGTGCCAGGATAGTGGGCAACAGTTGCTCAAGTTGTTTCTTCAACTGTTCTTGGAGTTGAGCCTTTAAGATGGCCGAGATACGGTCATCTAGGGGTGGCATCGGAACCGCTTTCTTTTTCTTCGGTTCCTTAGATGCCGCTCCACGCCCCGGCGATGAGGAGGCCGATGACGAGGCACTCACCGAGATCGGGGCGGGGCGTTTGCGGGACCGGTGCGATGCCGGTAGGGACGGTGTCGCCACCGTAGCTGGAGGGCGCTCGAGGGAAGAGGAAGGCTTCTTAGCCGGCTTACCTGGCGCCAGCGACGCCGATGCGGGGTCGGTCGGTGTCGAGGTCGACGGTGCCGATTTTTGAGGTACCGCCGTTTGAAGGTGAGGAGTCCATCGCCGACTCGGCTGCCGAAGAGGAGAGTTTGTTGAATTCTTTGGTTTTTTAAGGGTTCTTTTTTGAAGAGTAGCACAGCGGGTGCAGGAGTCCGCCCGATGCTCCGGACCCAGACACTGCAAACACCATTTGTGTGGGTCAGTTATGGAGATCGGGCGTGCACACCGCTGGCACTTCTTAAAACCGACCTGCGGGGGCATGTAAGGGGAAGATAGCCTCCGCAAAATCGAAGCCCGAGGCCTGTATACTGGCAACAGGCCCCGCCGGGGCAAAAACGAAAGAAAAAGAAGGGAAAAAGCAAAGTTTTTTTTTTTTTTTTTTTTTGCAAATCAAAGAAAAATAAACCCGAAGGTAAAGAAAGAAAAAATAAGGAAAAAAAGCGCGAGCGGAAGGCAAAAAAAGTGGTTTCAAAACGTGCCGTTGAAAAAACACACGCGTCTTCTTCGCTCCGCGGAAACGAAGAAACTGGGACCACGCACTCCTCCGTCGGGCGGGAAGGGCACTCGCGCACGCGCAGTGCGGCCAACTAGAAACTTCTAGTTAAAAAGGTCCGTACCGAGGGCTCCGTCGGTGACGTCACCCATGTGTTAAGAATATGCTGCCTGCTTGTCCTGGGATAAAAAAAGTACACACACGAAAAAGGAAGGATGCCAGGATTTTCAACATTTAGGTGGAAACTTTTGTGGTTCATTTTTCAGTCTATTTTTTACTTTCATAATATGATCAAGCTTTACGATATATGTAAAATCAAATGAATGGTGGACTCCTGATTCAGGCGGATACGCTGAAACACGGCCCGTGTCAGGTCCTTTTCTTTTAAACTGGCTGTATACCATGGACTTTAAAATTGGTATATGCATTTACACTTCCCTTTTTCTATTAAAAAAGTAACCTTCCCTGCATCATAATGAAGCACCACATAAGGACTATAACTGTCTAGGTCAGGCATGGACAACCTTTGGCCTGCCTTTGAATTTTATGTAGCCCACAAGATCATGGGAAGTATATGAAGAAAAGGCGCACATAAGGAGAAATTAGGTTCTTACCTGCTAATTTACTTTCTTTTAGCTTCTCCAGACCAGTAGAGGTTAACTTTACGATTGGGTATATATCTAATCATGACCAGCAGGTGGAGACTGAAAACAAAACTTTGGGACAGTATATCCTAGCCCCTCCTCTCTATTTCCCTCAGTCTGCCGAATAGCCAAGCAGAACCAAGAACTGGAAAACAACAGAGAGAAAAAACAATACTCCGAAAGGAGTAACAAATAACATACCCAAAAATGCTGTTGGAAAATGCAGAGGAGAAATTCCCGAAGGAAGAAGGTCCCCACAGCTCGCCAGCTAAGCCAGCCGAGCCACAGCCGCTGTTCTTCAATTCTCCCCGGCCCTAGAAAAAATACTAGAACCCGCAGCAAAAACCAAAAACTGCCCGCGCAACAGCCCCAACAACAACAACAACAGACAGGGTGGGGACCTCTACTGGTCTGGAGAAGCTAAAAGAAAGTAAATTAGCAGGTAAGAACCTAATTTCTCCTTCTTTAGCATTCTCCAGACCAGTAGAGGTTAACTTTACGATTGGGACGTACCAAAGCAGTCCCTCTCACGGGCGGGACCCCCGAAGGGCCGATACCAGAACACGCTCACCGAACACCGCGTCCCGACGCGCCTGAACATCTACCCGATAATGCCGAACAAATGAATGCAAGGAGGACCAAACCGCAGCCTTACAAATATCCACCGGAGGCACGAGCGACGACTCAGCCCAAGAAGCCGCCTGACCCCTAGTGGAATGTAGCCTTGAGAAACTCCGGAACGGCTTCTGACTCAGAAGATAAGCGGAAGCAATCATCTCCTTGATCCAACGCGCAATAGTAGCCTTAGAAGCGCCAGCCCCCCGACGAGGACCCGCCAGAAGCACAAAGAGATGATCGGAGCTCCGAAAATCCCGGGTCCGCTGCACATAAGCATGGAGGACCCGACCGACATCCAACTTGCGCAGCTGTCGTTGCTCAGAAGAACCCCTCCCGACTACCCAAGACCGGGAGGACCACCGATTGATTGACATGAAAAGGAGAAAACTACCCTTCGGCAGAAAGGAAGGAACAGGCCGCAAAACAACCCGCTCCTTCGAAAACTCCAGGAAGGGAGCCCTACAAGAGAAAGCCTGTAGCTCAGACACCCGTCTAGCGGAAGTAATGGCCACCAAAAGACCGACTTCAGCGTAAGGTCCTTCAACGAACAGCCATCCAACGGCTCGAAAGGAGGGCGCACTAGAACAGAGAGAACCAGATTGAGATCCCAAGAGGGAATCGAGGGCCTTATGGGAGGCCTGATCAACTTGGCCGCCCTAAGAAAGCGAATCACATCAGGAATGGCTGACAAACGCTGACCTGTCACCAGCCCCCGAAAAGCCGACAGGGCCGCCAGATGAACCCGAAGAGAAGACCAGGCCAGGCCCCTATCCAGGCCATCCTGCAAAAACTCTAGAATGTTAGGCAGAGAAGCGCGAAAGGAGACCACTCCCCGCGCTCGGCACCATTCCTCAAAAGACGCCAAACCCGTACATAAGCCCGAGAGGTAGAAAGCCTCCGGGACCCCAAAAGTGTAGAGATCACCTTGTCGGAATATCCCTTCTTACTCAGGCGGCCCCTTTCAAGAGCCAAGCCGTAAGACAAAAGGGAGACGGGTCGAACATGGGAATGGGACCCTGCGTCAGAAGATCGCACTCGAGAGGCAGAGGAAGAGGATCCGCCACCAGATGCCTCACCAGATCCGCATACCACGGACGACGAGGCCAATCCGGAGCCACCAAGACCACCAGCCCCGGATGGCGAACAATGCGAAGCAGTACTCTGCCTACTAATGGCCAAGGAGGGAACACATACAACAGCCCCTCCGTTGGCCACGGTTGGACCAGAGCATCCAGACCCTCGGCCAGACCGTCCCTGCGACGACTGAAGAAGCGGGGTACTTTGGCGTTGCCACTTGTAGCCATCAGATCCATCAGGGGCTGCCCCCAAGCACGCACTAGCAACTGAAACGCCTCGGCGCCGAGACACCACTCTCCCGGATCCAAGAAGTGACGACTGAGGAAGTCCGCCTGAACGTTTTCTACCCCGGCAATGTGAGAGGCCGAGAGGTCCAGAAGATGCGACTCCGCCCAAACCATGAGCCGAGCCGCCTCCTGCGCCACCAGAGTGCTCTTGGTGCCCCCCCTGACGATTGACATAAGCCACCGCCGTGGCATTGTCCGACAGGACTCTGACCGACTTGCCCAACAAAAGGGAGTGGAAAGCCAACAGCGCTAGCCGGACCGCCCTGGTCTCCAACACGTTGATCGACCAGGAGGCCTCCTCCGTGGACCAGGTTCCCTGAGCTGAGTGACCCAGACACTGGGCCCCCCAACCCAGGAGACTCGCATCCGTAAGGAGCACCGTCCACTGCGGAAGATCCAGACCCACCCCCTGAACTAGGTGAGGGGTCCGGAGCCACCAACGCAGACTGCAGCGCGCCAAGCCTCGCAGGGGAACCGGAACATCCATCCCGTGCCTCTGGGGAGACCACCTCCGGAGCAGAGCATACTGGAGAGGACGCATGTGGGCCCGCGCCCACCTCACCACGTCCAGGGACGCCGCCATCGACCCCAGGACCTGGAGGAAATCTCGCGCCCGAGGACACCGGGACGCCAAAAGCAGGCGAATCTGAGACTGCAATTTGCTCACCCGGGCCTCTGGGAGGAAGACCTTCCCCAAGGAGGTGTCGAACAGCACCCCGAGGTACTCCAGACGCTGAGCCGGGACCAACCGACTCTTGGAAAGGTTGACCACCCAGCCCAGCGACCGGAGAAACTCCACCACCCGAGCCGTAACCCGGGAGCTTTCCTGCAACGACTTGGCCCGAATTAACCAGTCGTCCAGGTAGGGGTGTACCAGGATGCCCTCCGACCGCAAGGCTGCCGCGACGACCACCATCACCTTGGTGAACGTCCGGGGAGCCGTGGCCAGCCCAAAGGGAAGCGCACAGAACTGATAGTGCCGACCCAAGATCGCAAAGCGCAGGAAACGCTGATGAGAGGTTCGAATAGGAACATGCAAGTAGGCCTCCGTCAGATCGAGAGAAGTGAGAAACTCCCCCGGCTGAACCGCCAGAATGACCGACCGCAGCGTTTCCATACGGAAAGAGGGAACCTTGAGAGCCTTGTTGACCCCTTTCAAATCGAGGATGGGCCGAAAAGTCCCCTCCTTCTTGGGCACCACAAAGTAAATGGAGTACCTGCCCGTGCCCCACTCCGGGGGGGGCACTGGAAACTACTGCCCTGAGATCTAGCAAGCGCTGAAGGGTCTGGCGAAACGCCAGCGTCTTCCCAGGAGTCTGACACGGAGAAGCGAGGAAAAATCCGGCAGAGAGCGGGCGAACTCCAGGGCATAACCGTCCCGCACCACCTCCAGGACCCACTGATCGGACGTGATCTCGGCCCATTTGGGAAAAAAGTCGCGCAGCCGGGCCCCCACCGGAACCAAGGGGGGCGCCGGCAAGGCGTCATTGTGCAGGACGGGAAGCGGGGGAACCGGCGGAGGGATTCCCTGCCCCCCGACGGGCCCCCCCGAAAGGGCTGCATGCGCTGGAAGAACCGACCCCGGGAAAACCCCGGAGACTGGAAAGAAGCAGCCCCACGCCCAGGGCGATACTTGCGAAATTCCCGCAAACGCCCCCGGGCCGCACCACCCCGAGACGCCGGGCGGGCACGATCCTCCGGCAAACGGGGAACTTTCGAGTCCGACAGAGTCTGAATCAACTTATCCAAGTCCTCTCCAAATAAAAACGACCCCCGAAAGGGAAATTTAGTAAGCTTAGCTTTGGACGCAGCATCCGCCGCCCAAGCGCGCAGCCACAACACACGCCTTGCGGCCACGCCAAAAGCCATGGACTTAGCCGAGATCCGCACCAAGTCATACAGAGCATCCGAGAGGAATGAGGCAGCCATCTCAATCTTCGCTACCTCCTGATCCACCAGAGACCAGTCGTCAGACTCTCGATCCAAGACCCGCTCCGCCCACCGAAACACGGCGCGAGCGACCAGTCCCCCACAAATAGCCGCCTGGACCCCAAAGGCAGAGACTTGAAAATTTTGCTTAAGGATGGTCTCCAATTTGCGCTCCTCAGAGTCCCGCAAGGCAGAACCGCCCTCAACAGGCACGGTATGCCGCTTGGAAATAGCCGAGACCACCGCATCCACGACTGGCGAAGCTAACGTAGCCCGATCCCCTTCAGGAATGGGATACAGGCGAGCCATGCTGCGCGCCAGCCGAAACGGCGTCTCCGGCGTTTTCCACTGCTCAAGAATAATATCCCGAATATCCTGATGCATAGGAAAAGAGCGGGAAACGGAACGGATCCCTCGTAACAGAGGGTCCCCCACACGCGGAGTCTCCGGCGGCGCGTCCTCAAAACGCAAAGCCGAAGAAACCTGTTGAATAAGGTCAGGCAGCTCATCTCTCTGAAAAAGGCGCACCACGGACGCCTCGTCACTGGAGAACGGGAAACCCGACAACCCGCCGCCAGCTTCCGTCCCCTCCAGAGGGTCCTGGAATTCCTCAGAAGGGTCCAGGTCCTCCTCCAGACCGACACGTTCCTCCGACCACAAATCCTCGTCCCACGACACCCGCGGACGCTTGGACAAGAGAGGCGGCGGAGGGGACGTCACGTCAGACGAGAGAGGCAAAGCCGCAGGGAGCGCGGAGGAAACCCCACCCCCCGAGACCCCCTGGGCGCAACCGGGACCCCCAGCCGCCTGAAAATAGGCTTTGCATAATGAAAAGAAAAAATCAGGGGAAAAAACCCCCCGAGGGTCCCAAGGGACTCCCTGCCACAGCAGGGGACCCAGCAGAAACCTGCCCCTGCTTAGCCAAAACAGGGGGAAGGTCACCTGAGGTGGAAGACAAAATGGAGGGGCCAGACAGAGAAGATGGCGTCTTTCCCGCCAAAACAGCTCCCTCCATAGCCTGCAGCGGCTGAGAGACCTGAATAGTCTCAGCCGCTAAAACAGGCAAGCCGGCATCAGCTGTCAAAATATCAGCTGAGAGGGAATCCTCTAAAACCCGACCGTCGGCGGCTCGGGGAATCCCTCCGTGGGCGGACGGAGAAGACCGGGCTTCTCCACCGTTCCCTGCCGACTCGCGAGGCACCATCGGCGGGGAGCTCTGGGCGCCTGCAGCCGCTGCCGACGGAGCTCCTCCACCGCACCGGCCTGAACACCGCTTGCACAGGCCGGCCGCGAGTGCCTCGCGTCTGGAGCACAATGAGCACTTTTTCCCTTTAGAAGTGCTCATTGCTCCATACGCGACCTAGCTGTAAAAAAGTGCCGGTTAGTTGAAAAAATACAGTAAAATACAGTTTTCTTAAAGGGATACAACCCTCCAGACCAGCACTACCTCAGGATTTTTTTTTTTTTTTTTTTTTACAGAACAGACTCCACAGGCTCTCGAAGCAATATGCCTTGCTTGATTTAGGGGGCAAGGCTTACTGCTGAGGCTCCTCTAAAAAAATGTGGGGAGGTGGAGGAAGTGGGGGGAGGGACCCCGCTCGTGACCCGCCGGGTTTGACACCCCCGAGGTCGGACGAACCCCCAAACAGAGTCCGTCCAAGCTCCGTCCGGCTAAAAACAGGGACAATAAACCTCTAAACAAATTCCAACAGCCCTACCAAGGGAGATGGGTACAGATCACTCAACACCTGCTGGAGACTGAAAGAAGACTGAGGGAAATAGAGAGGAGGGGCTAGGATATACTGTCCCAAAGTTTTGTTTTCAGTCTCCACCTGCTGGTCATGATTAGATATATACCCAATCGTAAAGTTAACCTCTACTGGTCTGGAGAGTGCTAAAGAAATGTCATTTTTCCAGAGATTTGGCAATGTTGCAAATTTTTCAGACTAGCAACAGATATTTAATTGAACTTTAAAGTAATAGAAGCATAGACCATTCTGGTAATATTTTATGTTCGTTTTGTGATCACATTGAGTTTTGTTGGCAGTGAATTATATAGCTCATTTGTTAATTTTGTGTGTGGTCCACCAGGGATAGTCCTAATATTCATGAAGCCCTCTGGGTATAAAGGTTGCCCACTCCTAGTCTAGATTTTTTTATTCAACACAGTTAATCTAACACTGCTGATGTCTCCAACATGAGCAAATGTTTTTATCATTTTAAGAGTAATTTTCCAAGCGTAAAGCCTTCTTTAATACAGAAAAGGACTTTTATAAAATTGAGAAGCAGTATAGGCATACCAGCAAGATGACACATACTTATATACATCTGACATGCAGATGTTCCTGGGGCAAAGTCTTGGTGGACCAATGGCAAAGATGCAATGTACAAGCATATTTTAGAAAATATAAGCATATACACATACCACTTCTTTTCACATATGCTTCTTCTTATAAAATCAAGACCTAAATGTGCACAATGGAAGGATTTCACTGTCCTTTAAAAGGGTTTTGCTTTGTTTTCTAGAACATATCTTTGCACCTTAAGGCACAGTCTGTAGATCAGTTTCTCTCCTGAGATGAAATGGTTTCCAGGCTGCTCCATTTCATGCTGCCTCTCTGATTTACCTTTTCTTTTTCCTACGCCGAGCGGCTGGATCTTCATCCTCATTGTATTCTCGAGGCATCCTGCAAAGAAAAGAGATCGTTTATGATTTGCTGTTAACTTTACTGCTCTAAAGAGGAAAGCTATGGGTTTTTTGGAAGGTTAAGGTGTGGTCAACATCAAGGCCTGGATTCTATAGACAGTACCGTTGGCGGCAGCTGTCTTAAAAATGGCCACCAATCGCATGTCAGTCACATGATTGCGCCATTTAAAGAACCGTGCCTTTGGGAAAGATAGGCGCTGGAAATGTAGGCCAGGATTTTGAAGGCTTACAATTCTAGCGCCTAAATTTCACACGAATCGCACCTATGGAAGCGCTTTACGATGCCTAATGCCACATTTGACAGTAGAATTAGACATTGTAAAACACCTCCATAGTTGCGATGCAGGTGCTGTTTTTTTAGGCACCAATAGGTGCCTTGAATTTTTTTTTTTTTTTCAAACCTCTTTTACACTGCATTTTGCACATAACGTTTATAGAATATGGGCCTAACTGCAGCTAGCAAGCATTCTCATATAATGAGCATGAAACACGATTCACTGCTCTTTGTCAGAAAGACTAGCAGCCCCTCTTTCAGAGGTCGCTTAGTAATGCTCATTTGCCCAGCAGAAGACTACAACATACTGTTTGGAGGCAAAAGCACATAAAAGCACAACAGTGAAGAGAAAGAAAAATAAGTCTGTACACTCACAAATCAAAAATAGGTCTCAAGTTCTACCATGATAGTAATCTCACTACTACTCCTAGAAGTGGCAACAAAGCACATTCCCCCCAATTCAATAAATGGTATTAAAAATTGCGCGTGTAAATTTGGGCACGTGTAAGTTAATTGAACAAGCCAATTAGTGCTGATAATTGGGCCCTAGCAATTGTGCTGGTATCAATTTAAATTTACACATGTATATTTATGCAAGGCTCCAAAAAGGAGGCACAGCCATAAGTAGTTCAGGGGCATTCCCATAATTTATACGTACTCTTATGGTATAAGAGGGATCTGTGCCTAATTTAGGTGCAAGGATTTACAGCAGGGTTTAGTTAGGATAAATGTTTACACCTACAGGTAGTCACGGATCCTGGCATTAAGCACTATTCTATAAACGGTGCATAACTTTGAGCACTGTTTATAGAATGGCCTAAGCACCATTTTTTTTCTACCACCAATCTTTCAGCACCATTTATAGAATTTGATCCATTATGTGGTAAGCATTTCTGCTTAGGCTCATTTTAAAATCTAATGTTCCTAAAACTGTAATTGTGCTTCTAAATTGTAAATGTAGTTCAGCTTTGCTCAAAGTTCTTTCAGTACGATATGGTAGTTCGACTGTCACTTACTCATGGTGGCGAGATTTTGAAGGGGGTGCTGCTGATGGTGTAGACCTTGGTGTCATAAGAAGTTTTCGGAAATCCTCATTTGTCAGCTTGGACCTAAAAAAAGCACACGAGTATCATCACTGAAAACCCCCAACAGTTATCATTACATAATATGTCATTGCCACAATAAACTTGTTTCTCAGTTGTTCCTTCACTCTGTCTCCTACCAGAATGGTCTCAAAATCCTCACCCTGTTTTAGGATTTTTATGATGTCTTTCAAGATACAAAATGAAAACCCAAGAGCAGCAAAATATCATAAATGAGGAGTTGGCAGATGTGTAATGGGGGTAGGGGTACAGATGAACAGACTAGGAGGCAGTATACGACAATGGTAATATTTTCAATCGTTTTCTGAATGATATACTTTTAACTTTGTCAATATATAAAGGATAAAGGGGATGGGACTTGATCTGCTGCTTTATTTGTGTGGTTTACTCAATCAAAGCAGTTTACACATTTTACCATGGCACTTATTTTGTACCTGGGGCAATGAAGTGTTAAGTGACTTGCCCAGAGTCACAAAGAGCTGTGGTGAGAACCAAACTCAGGGTGCTGAGCAGCTGCTCTAACCACTAGGCCACATCAATGATGTCATCAAGGTAGATTTTATGAGGTACTCCTTTTGGCTTTAAAAAATGGACTATCAATTAAGCAACTAAAACTATAGTGGATGCAAGAGGAAAACCACTATTTGCTTGTGATGTCACAACACAGAAAAACACACATAAGAATGTCAGGCACAAGAGGCACTTACATTTTGGAACAGTAAATAACCCAGAAACAAATTGACATCTCAGCAAGGGGCAACATAGTAATATAGTAGATGATGGCAGATAAAGACTTGTTTGGTCCATGTACATATGCACACTTGATTTGTCCTTGCCATTTTTGTAGGGATGGAGATCTGATAAGTTCTGATCCAGGGCATCAGAACACAGGCAGGGTTAACACGCAGGTGGTTCTGAACGCAGGCCGGGTCGGCACACCGACCTAGGCCCTGTGTGCGGAGCTGGGCCTGTGTGTGGATCTAGGCCTGGATTTGGTTCTGAGGCCCCGTTTCTCATTTCCTCTCCCTCTCCTTCTCCCTCCTGCCACATATACATTCTAAGCAAGGACAAGGGTTGCACCTTGAGCAGAAGACTGAGGCATTCCCCCCTCCCTGACTCTTGCTATATATTAACCTGACATACATTTACCCTTTTTCTCTTATCTTGTTTAAGCATCCCTTATATGGGCAACAATCAGACTTTGCCTGAGCAAGGCTAATCAAGAGAGCTTAAGAAGCATGCATTATAACCTTTGGACTGTCACATGCCATAGTAAGATTTGAGACATATCAGAAATGTACACATTGGAAATCACTTTATTATAACTGTTATTATGTATTCATATGTCACGTGAGATAGTAGCTTTGAGACACACATGATATAGATAAACAATGGTTTAATCCTCACTGTAAATGCATTATGAAATTATAACCTTGTAGAGCATTAACTAAGTAATTAATGGAGATATGATTCTCAATAAAAAGAGGGAGAGACCATTCATTTGGAGCGTCTCCTCCTGACTCTAAGATTGTGTGTGTGTTTATTGTGGGGCATTCCTACACATTTTCAGGGCATAGACTATAGAAGTCTGCCCAGCACTGGTTTTGCTTCTCAATTACTATGCTGCTGTCTACGGTAATCACAGCTGTATAAGGGAAGTCTGCAACACCAAGGAATATTATGATTTCTGTAGTTGCTGATAACATATTACTGCATCACTTACAACACAGCTGAGAAACATGGGAAGTACCAATAAAAACAAATTCTAAGTTAGAATATGCCTGCTCTTTAATGTATGTAAAGTTAGCTTCACTTGCTTACAGGAATGCCTCTAAAAGATCTTATTCAAGTAATAAGATATCATCTTGCTACTCAATTACCCAATAGGTTGACTCTACCTATCTATCTCAAAATACATCTAGTTTTCTAAAGTTGAGAGAAGATAACGTTAATACTCACTGAAGTGATCGATGATCATCAACCTCATGGCCTTCAGGGGCCAGAGGGTTTGAAAACATGTCAACTAGAAAGAGGAATCAAAAATATAATGTAAATTCAGGATACTACCATAAACTTAATACAATAAGGGGCTCATTTTCAAAGCACTTATTCATACAAAGGGCTCCTTTTACGAAGCTGCATTAGCGCACAACTTTTAATCACGCGCTAACCCCCGCGCTAGCAGAAAAACTACCGCCTGCTCAAGAGGAGGCGGTAGCGGCTAGCGCGGCCAGCAGTTTAGCGCGTGGTATTACGCGCGTTAAACCGCTACCGCGCCTTTATAAAGGGAGCCCAAAGTATCATAGGTTTCTACGTGTGTCTGATGCTGAGCCTCTTAAATCAGTTTTCAGGACCCAAATTAAAAATGTTGCAGGAAACTAGGATGTATATGTGAGGCAATTTACACAAACGGAGAAAAATTAAATTTTGACATCAGAAACAACCGTGTGTTAATAATTCTAACTTGTCTAAAATGATTATACATTAATATATAGAATTTATATGTATTAAATGATATTAATTTTTATTTATTTACTCAATTATTTAGCCCATCCTCCCAAAGGAGCCCAGAACGGGTTACAAAGTACATCCACAATATAATCGAGACAGGACAAAGATTACATAATTTATAGACATGACAAAAAACATATCCACTAAGCAGCTCTGGTGCGAGTAGGTAGCCGTAGGTGCATTGACTCTGAATGGCATTTCTGAGTGCATGTCCTTAAGGCACTGGGTTTGTGAAGAGGAAGGTTTTCACAGCCTTCCTGAAGCTCCAGAGTCCATCTAGTGTTCTAACAGATGGGGGGCTGGTGTACCATAGTCTGAGTATGAAATGTGAATAGGAGCGTTTGCAGCTTGTTTCAGTTTTGAGGGAGAGGCCAGGAGGTATGGCCAGTCGTTTTTCTCCTTGGAACCTCAGTGGTTCAAGATAATTGACATACTGCATTTTACACCGGTTTCTACAGCACCGTAAACATTTACACACACCCTTTTATGAAGCTGCGTTAGCGTATTTTTTATCGCTGGCTGCGGCGGTAAAAGTTCCAACACTTATACGAATTCTATGAGCGTCAGAGCTTTTACTGCCATAGCCAGCAATAAAAAACCCTAACTTGGCTTCATAAAGGGGGGGGAAGGGTTACTATATTAGCAATACTGAGATGACAATTTACTGTGCAGTATTAAGGTCATTTTATGAAAACATTCCTAAGTGTATTTGGCCACATATAGAAATAAAAGATCTTGTATAAAATACCAACTGGCATAAGCGTACCCAACATGACATCATAGTGCTCTGTTATAAATAAGCCTTGCTGCCACTGAATGAATTTTACTCATAAATGATATGTAATAATTGTTTTTTAATCAATACTTAAACTGAAAAATGCACACCAGTGGCATATTTCCCCTTTCTCTGTTAGCATGTTCAGTCATGTCTGTGTGAGAGATTCAAGTTATATTTTACTATTTATCTTGGTAGAGTGGCAGATGTGCTGAATTGATTTTATTCTAAACTGCTTAAAAGGTTCTCCTATTTGGTGGGACATCAAGCATTAAAAAACTTGAATGGAAGGAATGTGTTTGTGTGTAGGGGAGATGGTGTTTATGAGGTATGTGTGGGTTGTACAGTTTCTATGTTTGCGCTTAAGGGGAGAGTATAGGTATAATGCCTGTGGAAATGTCTTGAGGTACATGGAGTGATATAAAGGGACAGATTCTGTAATTGGGTGGCTAAAGTTGGGCACCTATCTCATGTCAATCACATTTAGGTGCCCATTACAGAATCATGCCTAATAGGTGCCTATAACTTAGGTCAGGGTTTTAAAAGCCTACATTATAGACCAGGGATCTCAAAGTCCCTCCTTGAGGGCCGTATTCCAGTCGGGTTTTCAGGATTTCCCCAATGAATATGCATGAGATCTATGTGCATGCACTGCTTTCAATGCATATTCATTGGGGAAATCCTGAAAACCCGACTGGAATACGGCTCTCGAGGACCGGAGTTCCCTACCCCTGGTATAGATGCTTAAGCAATTTAGAGAGTCACGCCTAAGCTCTTCTCTGCCCCGAAACATGCCTACTTTGGAGTTAGGCGCTGCGAGTTCCTGCAGCCATTCTTGTTTTCAGCTCAAGAGTAAGAAGATCGCTCCCGCCTCGCTTCACCACCAGACTTTAAAAAGTAAGTGGAGAGGGTCAAAGAGATGAAAACCCGCAAATAATTGAAGTTGCGAGTGCTGAACTCGCAAATATGGAGGGGGGGACCTCTACTACTTATAATTTCTATAGTGCTGCTAGATGTATGCAGCGCTGTACATTAGAACATTCAAGACACTGTAGGGTCATGAAATGGTCAACTGTTGTTTAAAATATTGCTCTGGCCTACATAGCTGAAAACAGTGTACAATCTACTGACCTCATCTGCCTGAAATGTATCTCCCTGCCTTACCACATTGTAAGCTGAATAGATAAGAGTTTGAGCCATGATGTGCCCTGCCCTTCTGTACATGTAGCATTTAGACCTGTAAGATTTAGATAAGCAGAGAAATGAGCTAGTTTCCTATAGGACTATAAGTTGTATCCCTGAACCTATCGTAAGTGCTGGCTTAGGACCAATAATAATTGTAGAAAAGTTATAGAAGTAATAAATGAAAATTGTAGTTTTTGCATATACTGTTATTAGTTTGCATATGCTTAGTGAAAAGGGCATAAAAGTCCATGCATTTCCTGATTCTAACACTCTAGTAGGCAGGCTGTTCACTGCACTAGAGTCCCGGCATGCTGTGAATAAACCTCTTGTACTTTCTTCACGCCTCTGACTTCAGTGTCCAAGTGACCTTTCAACACAACCCCTGCTCAGAAGAGCTTACAATCTAATCAACAGACAACAGGACAAGTAGGGGTTAAGGAGCTTCTCATGAATAGTTGCTTGCAAGCGAGTGGGGCTCAGTAGTTAAATAATAATAATAATAATAATAACAGCTTATATACCGCAATACCGTGAAGTTTTATGCGGTTTACAAAAGATTAAGCAAAGGTACAAATCGACTGACTTCAAGAGGGGAAGAAGAAAGAGAAGTAATTAGACAAGAAATTCATTGTTGAGGAGAAAAGTGATCAAAAGGTCAGTAGGTCGCTATTGAGAGGAAAGAGATAAGTGGATCAGTTGTCAAGATGTTTTAGGAACAGGTTTCCTAAATTCCTCATAAGTAGAGGGCGAAAGTAATTGTTCTAGGTCTTTACCCCATGATGCTGCTAAAAGCAACCTTGAAAAAGTGAGCTTTTATAAAGCCAGGGTTTGAATTCCACTATTTAAAATGAGACCCGCCAATAGCAGCCTACACCAGGGCATGTGTGAAAACAGAAGAGTCCAGAGGGGCTTGGGACGGATCCTGTCTATTTTCTTTCGCTTTTCCGCATTATTAGTCACAAAGAAGAAGAAAAGAGTCCCTGCTCCAAAGAGCTTACAATCTAAACATCCAAGGCAGACAAACAGGATGTCACGGATACAGTGAAGGATTGAAGGCTAGCACTCACTGCTTTTTTCCGGCATCTTTGCTCCGCTCCGCTTAGCGGCAAAGCCTCCAAATGCGACGCCAAATATCAGCCCCAGACAGTGTCCAGGCCGCGTCTACTTCCCACAATGCAACGCTGGCACCAACCCACCGGAGGCTCGTCCCTTCCCGCCCCTTCTACCCATTCGCCGATAGTTTCCTTCAGTTACTACGGCAACGACCTTGTCACTGGACGATGGAGATGTTGCTGACAGTTTTCGGATTTATTTTTGATTGGTTATCAGGGCGGAAACTGTGTGTGGGGGGGGGGGAGGAGGAGGACCTCCTGCCTTGTACTTATGATTGGCTACTGTGTTATTTATCCTTGTGAGACACGCCCTCTATGTGCTGGGCTATCGTGCGATTGGTGAAACGGTAGGAAGCCCTGAAACGTGGTGGGAAGATGGCGGCCGCTGGCGGTAGGGATGTGGGTTCCGCTCCAATCCTAGAGGAAGACAGGGATAGTCCTAGTAATAAGGTGCGTGAACGAGAAATAAGAAAATGACGGCTGATAAAGACCGTATGGGTTAAGCCAGTTTGATCATCCATGCGAACTAGTAAACTCCATAGCCGCTTCCTGGGCTTGTCTGAAAATGATGATGCATACCGGTGCTAAGCATGATTCTGTAAGCATAGCTTTAATAGGATCGCACTGGTCTGCACCATTTTTAAAGCGTGATATATACAACTAGTCATTAAGCCCGTTACATTAACGGGTGCTAGAATATGTCTATCTGTCTTTCTTCGTCTCTCTCCCTCCCACTGTCTGTCTTTCTTTCTGTCTGTTTCTCTTCCTGCCTGCTGTCTTTCTGTGTGTCTGTTTTTCATTCTCGTGCGCTGCCTGCCTATCTTTCTGTCTCGCTCCATAGCCCCCTTTTGTCTCCGCCCCCCCCCCCCAAAGCAAATCAAGATTGCTCCCTGGCCCCCCTTTCCCCCCCTCCCCCACTTCCCTGTGCAGCAACAGCAGCATTCCCCCTTCTGTGTAGCAGCAACAGCATTCCCCCCCTTCCCTGTACAGCAGCATTCACCCACACTTCCCTGTACAGCAGCAGCATTCTCTCCTTCCCTGTGCAGCAGCATTCCCCCTCTTCCCTGTGCCTTGCCTGCTCCCCCTGTTCCCTTCCTTTTCCCTCCCCCGTCCAGCAGCATTCATTTCCTGCTCCCCCTGTGCATATGCCCCACAGAAATTTACTTGCCTCACAGAAAGGCGCTGCACCGCGCTGTTGCTGGCCTCGGTGTCTTCTCTACAGGGCGGGCCGCATTAGAGAGGAGAGGTTGAGGCCAGTGGCAGCACAGCGCAGCGCTTTTCATTTAAATGCTGTAAGGAGGAGGAGGAAAAATAGATGCCGGCAGGGGGGTTTGGAGGTCAGGGCGTGTGCGGCAAGCCGCTGCTCACGCCTGAAGATTTTAAAAGGGTGCTTGGCGTTGGGAAGTTGGCAAGCCGTCGCTCGCGCCTGAAGATTTTAAAAGCGAGTATTTTTTTTTTTAGTTGAAAGACGCGGCGGTGGCTCCTCTCATGATCCCCACCTGCGTCGGAAGTCCGACGCAGGCGGGGATCGTGAGAGTAGCCACCGCCGCGTCTTTGAAAGAACCGTAAGCCGCGCATGCGCATTTCCTATGTGTGCTACAGCTCACGGAAAACGGACGCACGCATAGGAAGTGCGCATGTGCGGCTTACCGTTTTATTATATTAGATAGAATCAGGCCGTGTGTGTGGAGTGAGTACTCTTTATATAATACTTGGGAACCATAGGTCAGTTTTAGCATTCAATTGAGTAACCCCTAAAAAATATACTATGCTTAGATTACGGTATGTGTTTATTCATTACTAGTGTTTAAGCCCGTTACATTAACGGATGCTAGAATAGATGTATAGACTTTTAGCACAATGGGTCGCTGAGGCGTTTCTTTCTTTCTTACTTTATGTTTTTTATCTCTCTCCCTGCCCCCCTTTCTTTCTGTCTCTGCCCCCCTTTCTTTCTGTCTCTGTCCCCCTGTGTGTCTCTGTCTCTTCCCTGGTCCCCTGTCTTACTGTCTCTCTCCCTGGCTGTCTGTCAGTCTTTCTTTGTTTCTGTATTTTCTCCCTTCGCGAGTGTGGGGCAGTTGTAGGCACACATGTGCACTCCTTCCAGCCACGGACATACGGAACACGCAGGTAGGAGTGCGCATGCGCCGTTTAGGGTTTTATCTAGTCATTAAGCCCGTTACATTAACAGGTGCTAGAATATATGTCTGTCTGTCTCCCTCCCGCTGACTCTCTCTCTCTCCCTGGCCTCCTTTCTCTGTCTGTCTTTCTGTCCCTCTCCCTGTGTCTTTCTTTCTTTCTGTCTCCCTTCCTCCCGCTGTCTGTCTGTCATTTTTTCCCATTTCCCTGTGCAGCAGCATTTCCATCCTACTTCCCTATGCAGCAGCAACAGCATTTTCCTCCTATCCCCCCCCTTTCCTGTGCAGAAGCAGCAGCAACGGTATTTCCCTTCCCCTCCAGGTCCCTCTGTAGCAGCAGCAGCAATTTCCACCACCCTCCTTTCCCTTCTCTTACCGCGATCTGGCCTGCTCCGTTCGGCCCCTCCCCCTTCTTTTACAGCGTTGTCCTGCTCGATCTGGCCTGCCCCTGACCATCCCATCCGACCCTCCCACCGCCGACAAACCTCCTGGCTCCAGCCGCGTAGGCAGCACTTTAAACACGCTGTTTCGTGGCCTTCTACTGTCGATTTCCTCTCCCACTTCTGTCTCCGATGATGTCATCAGAGATGCGGCAGAGGAAATTGGCAGTAGAAGGGCACGAAGCAGCATGTTTAAAGTGCTGCCTACGCTGCTGGAGCCAGGAGGTTTGTGGAGGGTCAACGGGCGGAGCGGGGCTGCTCTCCACCACTCAGTTGCTGCTACTGGAATGCAAAGAGGGCCGCGAGTTTGGGGCAGTCGGGACCGCAAAGAAAGTAGCGGCTGGAATCTTTTTTCGGAGCTTCCCTTTCCGCCCCTTGAGGTGTCGCCGCAGCTCCTCTCGATCCCCGCCAGCATCGGAAGCCTTCTCCAACGCTGGTGCAGCTCGTGAGAGGAGCCGACAGGAGAGCAGGATGTCCAGCGCTGGGGTCCAGTACTTCCGGCGAGTGTAGGTAGGTGCTGGGGATTCGCGCATGCGCACTCCTGCGGCCACAGACCTATTGATCATGGAAGCACGCCGATAGGAGTTCACATGCGCGGCTAGCGTTTTATTATATAGGATTGTACAGTAGTGTATACATCTTCTGTATCCTGAAGCTTTGTTTTTAGTATATTGCTGCCATGTAGTTGGCATCTGTTTTTGCAAACTCGCTCTCTCTCTCTTTCTTTTTTTCATGGGTAGGATGATTTGGAGGAAGAAGAAATGTCCCAGGAGCCCAGGCTGCGGGATACACCAGAAGACATTTCTTTTGAGGCTGCAGTGAACACCGTTGCTTTTCACCCAACTCAAGATATCTTAGCAGCAGGAGATTTGGATGGAGATGTTTTTGTGTATGTTCTCTTAGTGAACCTATTTTCGTGAATGAGTTCCTGTCTCTACATTTTCAAATTTGACCTAGTCAGACATTGCAACTCCAGCCCATTAAAATATATGTGGCAATAACATGGTTCTCCATAAATGAAGTGAAAGTGAAGTCATGTTTTGCTCAGGATTTGTTGCTCATTCAGTTTTGCTATCATTACCAAATACTGTTTTGGGTTACCTAAACAAAATATGCCCTACATGGCTTACAATCATAGCTAGTGCAGCCCTTCATATCAAAAGGATTCTTATCTCTGGAATAACAGAAAGAGAAAAAAATTACAGTTGCCCTGTCAGTCTGCTTAATTATACAGAAGTAAATATCAACAGGCAATTTGCAGGCAGTATTATTTTATTACAACACACACTCAGAAATTGTGGAAAACCAAATTACCCTAATCACAAAAATGATGAGGAAGAGAGATGATGTCTTTTCATACAATTTGGTCACTCATCAACCACTTCTTACATCTTCTTGTAGTATTCAAGAGAAGAGTGACTAAGATGGTTAAGGGGTTGGAGGAGCTGCCGTACAGCGAAAGATTAGAGAAACTGGGCCTCTTCTCTCTTGAACAGAGGAGATTGAGAGGGGACATGATCAAAACATTCAAGGTACTGAAGGGTATAGACTTAGTAGATAAGGACAGGTTGTTCACCCTCTCCAAGGTAGGGAGAACAAGAGGGCACTCTCTAAAGTTAAAAGGGGATAGATTCCGTACAAACGTGAGGAAGTTCTTCTTCACCCAGAGAGTGGTGGAAAACTGGAACGCTTTTCCGGAATCTGTGATAGGGGAAAACACTCTCCAGGGATTCAAGACAAAGTTAGAGAAGTTCCTGCTGAACAAGGACGTACGCTGGTAGGGCTAGTCTCAGGGCGCTGGTCTTTGACCAGAGGGCTGCCGCTTGACCGGACTGCTGGGCATGATGGACCACTGGTCTGACTAAGTAGCGTCAATTCTTATGTTCTTAATCATTTATCATCTTTAAACCATTCATGATAGCATGCACTGGAAACTCAGATATAGTTGATATCAGTATTAGGATTACCCATGGGATAAAGAAATCTCAAGTGCTTGCTACAGTTTGATTTTTAGAACTAGTCTAAGTCAAGACTGCCTCATGCGGGCTTTCACCAGTTTCAGCAAGCACCATGAACGCTAATAGTACTCCTATTAAACTTGCTTTTGTATAAATATTAGAGGTACTTAGCTTCTATAGACATTAATCCTTCTTTATTTCTGTTGAAGTGACTACCAATCTATTATCACAAATGGGGATGCTGATCAATGGCTCTATGGAGCATCTCCGTTTCACTCAAAACTGAGCTTCATCAGGAGATATCAGCTAAAATCTAAAATTAGAAATAGAGAATGACACGGGGAAAAAATCTGTCCCCGTCACCGCCCCGTCCCCGGCCTACCATCCTCTGCATCGCCCTGTCACCACCGTTCCCTTCACCGCCCCGTCGCCACCATCCCTTTCACCGCCCAGTCACCGCCATCCCATTCACCGCCCCGTCACCGTCGCCGTACATCCATATAAGCCTTAGTACTGTAATATTTAGCTTATTCCTTTCTTATAAATCAAAGATCCTGCTGCTGAACTAGAGAAAGAGATGTTCAGCTGGCAGGGCTTTGTTTATAAATTTTTAACAGCACAACTAATATACTACTTTATCCTAAAGCAAAAAATAAATAAATAAATATAATTTTTTTTTTCTACCTTTGTTGTCTGGTTTCTGCTTTCCACATCTTCTCATTCAATTCCTTCCATCCATTGTGTGTCTTCTCTCTGCCTCTTCCATTTGCTGTT
The DNA here is from genome assembly GCF_902459505.1 of Geotrypetes seraphini. NCBI lineage: Eukaryota > Metazoa > Chordata > Amphibia > Gymnophiona > Dermophiidae > Geotrypetes > Geotrypetes seraphini. Next base: position 38,567,592 of record NC_047101.1, read on the forward strand.
ACTGTGCCTGTCCCTTCACCCCCCCCAGTTGGTCTAGCACCCATCTTCTTCCCTCCGCTCCCCCATAGTCTGGCATCTGTCTTCTTCCCTTCCAGCGTCTTCTCCCCACTCTGCCTTCCACATTTCCTTTCAGGGTCTGTTCCTCTCTACCCTCTTTCAATGTCTGTTCTATTCCTTTCCACCACCACCCTTGACTCCTTACTTTACCATCTGTTCCTTTCTACCACCCTTCAGCTCCTCTCGCGTGGCCTATCTATCTATCTACCTCCCTCCCTCTTATTTTCGTGGCACGTTACAATGTAATTTGTGCAAGCCGCTGGAGCCTGCGAGCTCGGTCCCTGTCCCATCCCCACAAACCATCTCGCTTTTGTGTTCCTATTTTCCTCATTTCTAATATCTCCTCTATGTATCTGGCATTGCCCCCCCTCCCGTGTCCATATACCATCTCCATGACATGTCCCCTTTATGTCTCTGCCCCTATGCCCATGCACATAATTTTCCCTCTTTCTGTTACCTTCCTGTGTCCAGATTTCCCCTATCTTCCTCTTCCATACCAATGTGTCTCTTCTTTTCAACCCCATCTAGCTTCTTTCCCTCTTTCTTCCCCCCCCCCTGCTTCCAGCATCTGGCTCACCTGCCTGTCTTCCCCTTTCTTTCCTTCTGTGGGTTTCTTTCCCTCTTCATCCCCTTGGCCCAGAATTTTTTTTCCTTTCACTCCCTCCTTCCTAGTTTGAGCCGGGAACACACACGATCGCGCGGTCCAGCAGCCCCCACCCGCCCGATCACAGCGTTTAGGCAGCTCCCTCCCTCCACCTCACCTTATGTTCTTAGTTTGCCGGCTTTCTTTTTCCCGAGCCCCACGCGTTAAAAAAAGACGTGCATGCGCGGCTGCGCGAGTTGACCAATCTTCTCCTCTCCTGCAACTTCCTGTTTCCGGTTGCGTCAGAGGAGAAGATTGATCGACTCGCGCAGCCACGCATGCACGGCTTTTTGAACGCATGCGGCTCGAGAAAAAGAAAGCCGGTAAACTCGGAATATAAGGTGAGGTGAGGGAGAGAGCTGGCTAAACGCTACGATTGGGCGAGTGGGGGCTGCGGCGATCGCGCGATCCTTGATGCCTCACTGCGGAGACAAGACCATTCACTGCTCCATGGGGAGGTGAATGGCCTTGTCCCCGTCCCCGCAGCGACTGCTATTTTTCTTTCCCCGTTTTGGCAGGTTAACCGCGGCTACTCGCGGCTAGCCTTGGGTAACAATCACCGTGTCATTCTCTAATTAGAAACCCTGCATATACCCTTGATGAGAGCCAAAGAGCTGACAGCTTGTAAGATGAATCAATTACAATGAATCAATTACAATGACTAGGGGACACTCGATGAAGTTTCAGGGAAATACTTTTAAAACCAATAGGAGGAAATATTTTTTCACTCGGAGACTAGTTAAGCTCTGGAATTTGTTGCCAGAGGATGTTTTTTTTTTAAAAGTTTGGACAAGTTCCTGGAGTAAAAAGTCCATACTCTGCTATTGAGACAGACATAGGAGATGCCACTGCTTGCCCTGGGATCGATAGCATGGAATATTGCTACTATTTGGGGGTTTTCCAGGTATTGTGACTTGGGTTGGCCACTATGGAATCAGGGTACTGGTTAGATGGACCATTGGTCTAACCCAATATAGCTATTCTTATGATCTTACTCTCTATCCACAACTTTTTTTTATTGTCATTTTCTTAAGTATAGCATCATTTTGATATAAAGAAGCATGCAAAATCTTTTTCCATTTCAAACTACACAGCTTTTGCTCAGAAATCTGCCCTCCTTAGATATTAACATAGTAAATGACGGCAGATAAAGACCTGAACAGTCCATCCAATCTGCCCATTAGTTATACTCATTAAAAATACATGATTAAATTAACATGTCTCTTCTTTGATATTTCTGGATCATAGACTGTAAAGTCCACCTGATATTGTCCTAGGTTCCAAATGCTGAAGTTGCCGTCCAAGCTCATTCCATCCTATCCAACCATCCTGTTTGCAGGATGTCTACCATAAAGTCTGGCCAGTAACATCCTCATGTTCCAAGTTAGTAGAGTTCCAACAATGCCCTCCCCAGCCCGTCCGACACCAAATCACCACATATGGAACACAGACAGTGCAAGTCTGTCCAGTACCAGCTTTAGTTCTTTAATTTACATCCTTCATTTTCTAATTAGAGATCCTGATGTCTTTGGAGGGATTGCTTAAGTGACTGAAGAGTATGCAGTAAGTGAGGTTAACACAGACTCTGCTTTCTTGCAGATATGCATACTCGTGCATGGAAGCAGGAAACAAGGAGCTGTGGTCTTCTGGACATCACCTGAAATCCTGCCGGGATGCAGCTTTTTCCATTGATGGACAAAGTGAGATGCTTCTATTTTGCTTGGATTTATTTGAGTTTATAAGTTGTTCAATTTCAGCAGAACTCTAAATGGTTTATGGTATACAACCTCTTGTATATTGCATATGAAACTAAAAGTATAGAATAGGAGCTATAGAGTTGAAAAAGACGTATATGAAAAACCATCATGCATATCTTCAAAATCATTCCATGTCAGCCTTTTCTACTTCACAAGTCAATTTGAAAAGAGGAGGTTTAACATTGAAAAGTCCTTTCATAAATTTGGAAACCACCGGATGAGCAAAGAGGGGTTTCCCTTCAATAGGCTGGTGGAAAGCAGCAATTGCACTGAAATGGACTCTGATCGATGTAGACTTGAGGCCAGAGGTGGATAAGTGCAAAAGATAATCCAGAACAGAAGATAAGGAGGAAACTTGAGGCTCCTTATCATGAGAGATGCACCACGTAGAAAATCTAGTCCATTTTTGGTGGTAGCATTGTCTATTGGCAGCGAGAGCCCATACCCTCACCAACTTGGCATCTTTTAGTAGCCATCTGAAACGCGACCAATCCTCCAACACTCCACGTACACTTAGGCACCCCGCACCACTGCCAAACCAAGAGTAATCAGGGAATATGCTTAGGCTAAGATCGGAGCTCAATGTTTAAGCTCCCATCTTGTCCGGTGATGTCACTTTCTCCATTATTGACTTTATTTAGGAGTTATAATGGAATGTCACCATAATTAGTGGGTTTGTTTGTTTAATGTTTCTTATTATTAAGTTAATTATATTAAATTGAGCTAAATTTTTCCTTGAAAATAATTTAAATGTAATATAGGTTTATCCTCTCATAATGGGGACTTGATGAAAACTATAAAGTTTTGATATTTCTGAGGTGTTAATTATATAGATCCATTCTTTATTTTCTTTGTGAAGTGTATTAACAAATTTTGACAAATACAAAAAAAAAAGTCAAGGGTTTAATTTTGTCAGACATATTAAGGTTTCCTGAATAACTGAAGAACTGGGCATCTTGGTAGGTACAGTTTGGAAAATAATTCATGAATAATGTCCAAAGTTAGTGCAAGATGGGTTCCAAGAATGCTGATGCCATGTCAGAAGGCCACGAGGCTCCAGTGCTGTTAGGAGAACTTGGAAATACTCTGTGAAGACAAAGTGAATTCTTTTCATTGTTTGGTAACCAGAGATGAGACTTGGATCAATAACAGAGATCCCGAGTCCAAAATGGAGTCAATGCAGTGGAAGCACAAGTCATCCCCCACCCTAAAAAAGTTCAAGACAGAAAATTCTGCAGGCAAAGTCATGGGAACTCTCTTCTGGGATGATAAAGGATTTTTGTTTCTGGAGTTCATGCTGCACAGGACAACCATAACCGGGAAGAGTTAAGTCAACACAATGATCACTTTGCAGGAATCAATCAAGGAGAAAAGATGAGGAAAACTCAGAGAGGATGTGCTGCTTCTTCACAACAATGCGCCAGTTCGCATGCCACAAAAATCACAGGCTGCTATCCGAGAATGTAGGTTTCAGCAGCTGAACCATGCAACCTACAGTCCTGATCTGGCTCCCTCAGATTATTTCCTGTTCCAAGTTTTGAAGAAATCTCTCCGTGGACAGTAGTTTTCAAATGATGAAGACGTTAAGGAAGCTGTGACGACCTGGTTTGAAGGTCAAACAAAATAATTATTTTCAAAGGAGACAAAGTCATTGCAGGAAAAGTGTATGGAGCTATCAGGATTATATTGAAAAATAAAACAAAATTTTTTGAAAAAAAACTCTTCTTTCCTACGGAGGTAGATAAATTGTTTAATACCCCTCGTACTTTTAGTCTCTTTGATTGCCTGAAAAAATATTTAAAAATTAGTTTTACTGGCAAGTAAGAAGTTACATTAAAAATACAAATGGGGCTGGAGGTCACATGATGCCATGCCCAGAGAAGGTCGCGTTTGCTTCCTCTCCGGCCATTTAAGTCGGTGACCCAGGCATTGCAGAAAGCGAACGTCCGGTACCGGTGGACTTTCCCTTTTGGGATCCTCATTACCTTTAATGTGGTCCATACTCGGGTCTCCATTTTAAAGGAGACTCGGGATTTGCTGTTGAAAAAGGACATTGAGGTTCCTGTGCTGGAGCAATCTCCAACTGTGTCTGGTGTGGCCCGGCAGAGGCTCTTGGGGAGCGGCTCCTGTACCGGCCTTGCTGCAATCTTCAGCTCCCTGCTAGTTGGACTTGGCTTTATCATCTGTTTATTAAATTTAACTTGCCTTTGCACTAGTTTTGGGACTCAATTGAACCAGGCTTCGGCCTGGGTGTGCTACTATTGTCTGTCCCTTGTCTTCTCTGGGGGGGCTTGCCTGGTGGGGTGTATCTGCAGGGGTGGTGGGTTATGTTGGGCAGGTTTGATTGTGTTGGGAGGGATGTATGGGGGGCTTGCTTTGTAGTGTGCATGTGTTGTGGGGTTTGTTTGTAGGGATGGACTGCCTACTCATTAAGGGATGTTTTCTGTTGGAGTTTGAATGGTCTTGGGGAACTGGTTGGGGTGTGGTTGCTCTTGTGGGTGAATGTTTACTTCTGGAGGGAATTGGGAAGAGGTCATTCTTTCTGAAGTGTCATGGGCAAGGGGGCTGTTTACTTCTTCAGTGGTGGTGGGAGGTGGCGATATTCCCACTGTTGGGTGTGGGGTGGGGAAGGGGGGTAGGGTTGGGTTGGATGGGTGGGGGGGATTGGCTCTACTTGGATGTTGGGTTTCTTTTTGACGGGAATGGCTGGAGATAGACTGCGTGTAGTCACTATTAATGCTAGAGGGCTTAATTCACCGAGTAAGCATTCAGCTCTATACCGGGAATTGGGGTGGGTGAGGGCTTCTATTAGTTTGATCCAAGAGACACATTTGCAAACATTTGATGTCTCACCCTAAATTCACGCTTTCTTATTGGGCCTCTAGGGTGGGCTCCTCTAAGTGGAATGGGGTGTGGATTGTTAAGGGATTGTCAGTGGAACTTAAGAAAATGGTGAGGGACCCTGGGGGGAGATATCTTTTACTGGTGGTGTTTATTAATGGTACCTTTCATATACTTTGGTAAATGTCTATGTCCCCAATGAGGGCCAGGGTACCTTTCTACAATCTCTGGTGCCTATTGTCCTTCAACATGGGGAGGGACCTCTCCTGGAAGGAGGTGACTTCAACTTGACTGTGGCCCCTTTGATTGATAACTCTGGCAGTGAGGGTGGTTATGTGAGGTGGGATAGGAAGTTGTTTTGGGCGTTTTTGAGGGAGCTTCATTTGGAGGATGGGTGGCGGTGGTTATATCCTCGGGTTCAGGACTATACCCATTACTCTTCTGTCCATGGATCCTATTCGAGAATTGATTACATCTTTATGGATTGAGTGCTCTTGCGGAGGGTCCGGGAGGCTCGTATTGAGCCCCTCACCTGGTCGGATCATACTCCGTTGTGGCTTAAATTGGAGGGGGTGCGACAGAAATATTGGTGCCTGAATGATGGGTTGTTAGATAACCCAGCGGTGTTACAGCAGGTGGAGGGCTGGCTACAGAAATATTTGGAGGTCAATGTGAATGGTGAGGCTTCATTTGAGGCGGTATGGGAGGGCCTGAAAGCGACATTGCGGGATAGACTTATTGCGTTGGCTTCTTCTCGGAAACGTTTACAGAGAGCAGAAGAAGAGCATCTGCTAAGGCTGCTAGGTTCTTTAGAGAGCATCCATAAGCGGCGGTCGTGGGATTGGGTGGTCTTCCAACAGTTAAAAGTGGTGCGCAGTGAGTTGGAACTGCTTACTGTGGACATGATGTGGTATCATCTTTAGCTCTTGCACCAAAAATACTTTGAGGGCGGTAATAAGGCGAGCAGATTGGTGGCTCATAGACTGGACTCGCTGTACTCGTAATAATATTTTGTTGATACGTGGTGATAGGGGGGAGGTGACAGGGGTGCAGAGGAGATTTGAGCTTGTTTTGTGAATTACTATCAGCACCTGTACAGGCCGGAGATGATTCCAGATATTGATCGGGTGGCGGACTATGTGCATTCGGCTAATTTAGGGAAAATTGCTGTTCCTGATGCTTTGCGTTTGGACCGACCTATTTCACTTATTGAGACGGTCCAGGCTTTTAAGACTATAAAGATTGGGAAGTCACTTGGCTTGGATGGCTTTACTGTAAAGTTTTACAAGTGTTTCAGTGATTTGCTTTTCCCACCACTGCTTCATCTTTTTAATACGTGGCAGCTGTGCAGCCATTTGCCCTTCTTTACGAGATTGGCGGGTATAACCCTCTTGCCCAAGGAGAGGAAGGATCCAACTTTGTGTGCCTCCTATCGTCCCATTTCGCTTTTGAGGGTCGACATCAAGATTTTTACTAGGATTTTGGCTGATCATCTGATGAGCTAGATTGATTCATCCTGATCAATAGAGATTTATTGTAGGAAGGCAGGTGGGGGATAATGTTAGGCGGGTGGTAGATCTGATGGAGCAGGTTCGTCGGTTGCGGCAGCCCATGGTATTCTTATCGATTGACGCCGAGAAGGCCTTTGACTGCGTGTCGTGGCTGTTTCTCTTTAAGGTCTTTGAAGCTATTGGGCTGGACCTTTGTATGTTAGCCTTGATTCGGGTGTTGTATACGAACCCCTTGGGGTGTATTAAGGTGAATGGGAGTTATTCTGCCCCCTTTCTTTTGTCTCGTGGAACTCGACAGGGTTCTCCCCTCTCTCCTCTTTTATTTGCTGTAGTGGTGGAAACTCTGGTGCAACGGGTTCGGGCACCTCGGAATTACTGATGAACGGATGCCTTCAGGGGAGTACAAACTGAGTTTGCCAACGATCTTCTCTTTACTGTTCAAGAGCTGGTGATGTCTAGAGGAGCTCTCTACCTGTGGGGCGGATTCAGGCTTTAAAGTTAATCTTACTAAGTCGGAATTGTTGAATGTCACATTATTGGAGGTGGAAGTGGGGGGTCTTATGGGGGCTCTTCCCTTTTCGCTGAGTTTTTCAAGTACCTTTCTTATTTCTAATCTTAATGTATATTTTCTGTAAACCGCTTAGAACCTAACGGATGTAGCGGTATATAAGAAATAAATTACATTACATTAAAAAATCTATGCACTATTTGGGGGTCTGTTTTGGTCCGAAGGAGGGGATCTTTGAGTTGAATTATGTTCCTCTGTTTCGTCAAATTTGTATTGATTTGGATAGGTGGGAAGGGATGTACTTTTCTTGGCTAGGTCGCATGGAAGTCGTGAAAATGATGATACTCCCACATCTTCTTTTCCTTTTTCAGACTCTTCCTTTGTGGGTGCCTTGCTCTACTTTGGAGGGGGTGCAACGTAGATTGTCTTCCTTTATTTGGGTGCATAGACGATCGCGGGTGAGCCTATGGGTGCTCTGTCGGCTTCGGGGGGAAGGGGTGCTGTCCATGCTGAATGTGGTTAAGTATTATCAGGCGGCCCAGTTGCGGGCTGTGCTTAAATGGCAGGCACAGGAATGTAAGTCTTGGGTGGCCATTGAACAGGAGGAGTTGGCTTCTGTGCCTCTCTTGCATCTGCCTTGGCTCCCAGGGAGCTTTCACGCGGTGAGAGCTCTTTCCTCAATCTGTGTGACTCTGAGGGTGTGGAAGATGGTCCGGGGGTTTGTTGTTGGATAGTAGGAAATATTTGTGGTTCACCCCCCTTCACTATAATTTGGAGTTTCAGCCTGGACGGGATTGGGGGGGGGGGTATTTGAGGCCTGGGAGGCGAAATGGTTGAACAGATGGTAGGTCTTGTGATCCGGAAGGGTGCTATATCCTCCTTGTACAGGTGCTTGGTTGCTGGGTGTGGGTCTCCTCTCCCCTATGTGGTTGCTTGGGAGCGTGATTTGGGGCGGAAACTGTCTCCTGAGTGGGAGGGGATTTGTTCTCAGGTGGGCTCTATGGGTATCGCTGCTCCCTTGTTGAGAATGGGTATAAGGTGCTCTTGCGTTGGTATTACACCCCGGTGCTGTTTGCAAAAATGGGACAGGGGGAGTGTTGGAGAGGTTGTGGCATGCTCAGTTCCTTTTTGCATATGTGGTGGGACTGCCCCTGGGTTCGTGAGTTTTGGTCTGCCTGTATTACCTTGTTGCATGCTATCTTGGGAAGTTAGCCACGGGTTGGGTGGGAGATGGTACTCTTTTGCATCTTTGACCCCTCTGTGCCTGAGTGGGTAGTGAGTTTTTGTAAATTATTTTTCACAGCTGCCAGACTGGTGCTGGCTGCTTCCTGGAAGCAGCCTGATGAACCTAATTGGAGGCTGGTTGTTGACAAATTGCATCATTGCCATGTTTTGTACAAACTCACCGCCCTTAAGCATAAATTCGATAGTATTTGGCGCCAGTTTGAACGCTGACCTGGGTTTTGAGGGAGGTGGGAGCTCTTTTTTTTTTTTTCTTTTCTAATTCTCCAGTTTTCCTACCATTGTTGGTCGGGGTTTTGTTGGTTGGGAGCCTATTTGGGAGGGGGGTGGGAGGGTTTGGTTGTTTGTTAGTTGGTTATAAGCTTTGCTGGTAGAGGGTTTGCTTTTCCTAGTTTTCTAGGGGATTGGATAGGGACTGTACTGTTTGATTGATGGTTCTTAGCTTTGTGAGGCTTATATTGTGGACTTGTGCATTTGTATTGTACTGTTTTCATTGCCATTTGCAGTCTGTTGTGGCTAGTTCATTGTAATGTATCTTGGTATGATTTCTGTCCAATAAAAAATTTTCAAGTTATATATGAATCTGGGAGGGGGTGGGGGTTAAATCTTTCTTGGTGTATGATATTGAAGATTTTTCAAGTGATGTTGTATTATAATTGTTTGATACTTACTGTGCACTTAATGTAAGTTTTAAAATGAATAAAGAATTAAAAAAAAAACCAAGTAAAAAAAAAATAGTTAATAATCATTTCTTTTGTTCTTGTAAATCCAAAAACTGTTCTAATTGTATGGAATCCCAAAAAAACAAATTCCTTTTCTTGAAATGTTATAATACATTTACAGGGAAATTCAAATAAAAAGTGACATGCTAATACATGATTTTTCAGTGAAAGAAAATCTAAATCTAGTGGCTTTAGCCACATCTAGAAAAATCATTACTAAATCCCCACAAAATTTAGTCTGCTTGTTCTTAAAATAAGTCTTCATGATCAAATTTTGATTGGTTGACCAGAGAGCTGGATCGAGGACATATGCTAGATGTAATTTACTTGGATTTCAGCAAAGCCTTTGATACAGTTCCTCATAGGAGGCTGTTGAACAAACTTGAAGGGCTGAAGTTAGGACCCAAAGTGGTGAACTGGGTCAGAAACTGGCTGTCGGACAGACGCCAGAGGGTGGTGGTTAATGGAAGTCGCTCGAAGGAAGGAAAGGTGACTAGTGGAGTCCCTCAGGGTTCGGTGCTGGGGCCAATCCTGTTCAATATGTATGTAAGTGACATTGCTGAAGGGTTAGAAGGAAAAGTGTGCCTTTTTGCAGATGATACCAAGATTTGTAACAGAGTAGACACTGAAGAGGGAGTGGAGAATATGAAAAAGGATCTGCAAAAGTTAGAGGAATGGTCTAATGCCTGGCAACTAAAATTCAATGCAAAGAAATGCAGAGTAATGCATTTGGGGATTAATAATAGGAAGGAACCGTATATGCTGGGAGGAGAGAAGCTGATATGCACGGACGGGGAGAGGGACCTTGGGGTGATAGTGTCCGAAGATCTAAAGGCGAAAAAACAGTGTGACAAGGCAGTGGCTGCTGCCAGAAGGATTCTGGGCTGTATAAAGAGAGGCGTAGTCAGTAGAAGGAAGAAGGTGTTGATGCCCCTGTACAGGTCATTGGTGAGGCCCCACTTGGAGTATTGTGTTCAGTTTTGGAGACCGTATCTGGCGAAAGACGTAAGAAGACTTGAGGCAGTCCAGAGGAGGGCGACGAAAATGATAGGAGGCTTGCGCCAGAAGACGTATGAGGAGAGACTGGAAGCCCTGAATATGTATACCCTAGAGGAAAGGAGAGACAGGGGAGATATGATTCAGACGTTCAAATACTTAAAGGGTATTAACGTAGAACAAAATCTTTTCCAGAGAAAGGAAAATGGTAAAACCAGAGGACATAATTTGAGGTTGAGGGGTGGTAGATTCAGGGGCAATGTTAGGAAATTCTACTTTACGGAGAGGGTGGTGGATGCCTGGAATGCGCTCCCGAAAGAGGTGGTGGAGAGTAAAACTGTGACTGAGTTCAAAGTAGCGTGGGATGAACACAGAAGATTTAGAATCAGAAAATAATATTAAATATTGAACTAGGCCAGTTACTGGACAGACTTGTACGGTCTGTGTCTGTGTATGGCCGTTTGGTGGAGGATGGGCAGGGGAGGGCTTCAATGGCTGGGAGGGTGTAGATGGGCTGGGTAAGTCTTAACAGAGATTTCGGCAGTTGGAACCCAAGCATAGTACCGGGTAAAGCTTTGGATTCTCGCCCAGAAATAGCTAAGAAGGAAAAAAAAAAAAAAAAAAAAAATTTAAATTGAATCAGGTTGGGCAGACTGGATGGACCATTCGGGTCTTTATCTGCCGTCATCTACTATGTTACTATGTTAAATTCTTATCAAGTCATTAACAGAGTGGCTCTGGTTGTTATTACATCTTGTGAATCCTCTAGGAATCCTGTTAAATCAAATTCAGTTGAAACAAATTGATCCACTCCAGGTTCTGTCGATTATCTTTTTATTTTGTGGGATATAATAAAGATTAGAAATAGATAAAGAATCTGCATTTGGTAAAAGTAGAATTCATTTCCTGGCTTCACTAGTTCTTAGCTGCTGCTCTAAACAATTAAAACTATTCCTGAATTGAAGGCCTTCATGAATGTATTTTGCCCTTTTCTAGAGCTTTTCACTGTGTCAAAGGACAAGGCAATTCATATTCTAAATGTTGAGGATGGTAAACTGCTCAAAAGAATCTCCAAAGCTCACAGGTATGTCATACACAAAGCCAACCTTCTACCTGTCCAATAATTCTGACTTTCAATATATAGATCCAGTTCCTTGCTTCAGAGAGAGTTCTAATTATTCATACCCCATGTATTTCATGATTGTTGATTGAGAAATGGTGAAGACTCAAGGGGTCTAGGCATCTAGGTTTTCTTCCATGTGTTCATAGAAAACAATGACAGTGCTGTGGGATTTTCATACTTTAACACAAGGACAAATCAAAAATTAAAGGCAATTGTTAAATTACACGCTAACCAGAACAGAGCTAGCAAAATGCAATATATGTACTCGTACATTATAGCACTTGGCCTTTAGTTGTGTGGCAGTCACAAGGTCAGAAACATGGATGCTCCATTGCAAGATTGCACCATCGAAAAACAACATGCAGTAGTGCGCTTTCTTTAGGCAGAGGGAGTGAAACCTGAGGAAATTTACCATTTGATATTAGAAACATGATGGCAGATAAAGGCCAAATGGCCCATCTAGTTTGCCCATCCGCAATAATCATTATCTCTTTCTCTCTCCGAGAGATACCACATGCCTATCCCAGGCCCTTTTGAATTCAGACTCAGTATAGTCATAACACCATGATTCAGTGAAAGGTTTATGAGTAGGTAAAAAGGTTTATAGCGGGAAGAAAGAGGTATAACCAACGAAGGTCGTTCTGGTCATCCATCAATATCACGCACACAAGAGCACATTGACAGGCAAATGCCTTGATTAAAGAAGACAGACGGATGACGGTGTCTCAGTTGGCTACAAATTTGGATATTGACTATGGATCTGCATTTGCCATAATGCATGATGACTTGGGATACAGGAAAGATTGCACGTGATGGGTTCCCAAACAGCTTACTGATCTGCACAAGCAACAGTTGTGGAGGTTGCAACCCAGTTCCTGAAATGGTATGAAGAAGATCCAAGTATTCTGGAGAGAATTGTCACCAGCGACGAGACATGGGTGCATCACTGTGACCCAGAGAGCAAAAGACAAAGTATGATGAAGTAAAGGAAGGAGTACTCGCCTGGCATCGGGAGCAGCCAAGAAACTTCTCTGCACAAATGCAGAAGCTAGTTGAACGATACAACAAATGTGTCGTATTGCATGGGTACTATGTGGAAAAGTGATATGTAATGTAATGTAATTTATTTCTTATATACCGCTAAACTCCGTTAGGATTCTAAGCGGTTTACAGAAAAATAGACAATAGGGTGCATTAAAATTATAAGTAAAATAGGTACTTAGAAATTCCCTTACTGTCCCGAAGGCTCACAATCTAACTAAAGTACCTGGAAAAATGGCAATTAGTAGAGTAATGAAGAAATAAAATAGAGAATAGATAAGAAAAATAAGAAAATAAACAGGACTACAATGATCTAAAGGACTTTGAAAGGTTGAAAAAAGAGGGGAGATAAGAATAGATGCAGAGGGAGAACCCTTGAAGCAATAGAATTCTGGGGAAATTTAAATTAAATTTGAATGATAAAATAAAACAAAATAAGTGGTAAAACAATAAGTGAGATGAAAAAATATATCATAAACTAAAAAGAAGTGAAAATCAAATCAAAACAGTCAAAACTGAAGTCCAGCTTGAAACGGGCCCCCGAGCCAACCGTTGGTCCGATGGCCGGACTGCAGCCCTCCGTCGGCTCTCCCCTGCTGGAATGGGGGAGGAGCGAAGACAGTGTCGGGTGCCCCGCTGGAACGGGCCCCCGAGCCGACCGTTGGTCCGATGGCCGGACTGCAGCCCTCCTCCGTCGGCTCTCCCCTGCTGGAATGGGAATATGTTCAATTGCTCACAGTTCCTTCTAGTAAAGCTGTTAAATATATTCAGCCTTTACTTTTTGATTTACCCTCATATATGCCATCTACTATGTTTTGCTTTAGGTATCTTTACACTTACTCCGATCCTAATAATTTACTCTATCCATTGTTTCCAATAGGAAAAGAGAGCCGTTATGTTGTAAACTGTACTTGACTCTGGCTGTGTATAATAGCGAAACATATTGGGGCAAATTCTATAAGAAGCACCCAAAAGTTAGGCGCCGAAATAGGCACCGTTCAGCGCGATTCAAGTAAAATTGGCTGCTGTTTAGTGACTCGTGCTGAGCGGCACCTATTTTGGAGGCGCCCAAGAAATAGGCCAGCTCTAGGCACAACTGAAAGTTAACACACTAAACTGAAATTCCCTGGTGGGAAAACTTCATTAGATCATATATATCAAACACTTCCCACTTTTATGAAAAAGTGCATAGTCTAGTCTACATACAGGAGGAGGCCTCAGTAATGGAGCTTACGCGTAGCCGTATTCAATGACTGGGGTGTTCAGTGTAGTGATTTAGCTCCTTTGTCTCCAATCATTGGCCATACTCCAGTATCTCTTATTCTAAACCCCTTAATCCAACCCGTTTTATTTATACAAGGTTTCTATAACTTATTCTAATTTTTTATAAAAATTCCATAATACTATATCTTCCTTTGTTCATTTCTTTGCACTAGTTCATCTTCATGAGACTACACTAAAACTACTCTTCGTAATCTATACATATTTTCAATATGTATAGATTACGAAGAGTATGTATAGATTACGAATATGTATAGATTACGAAGAGTAGTTTTAGTGTAGTCTCATGAAGATGAACTAGTGCAAAGAAATGAACAAAGGAAGATATAGTATTATGGAATTTTTATAAAAAATTAGAATAAGTTATTAGAAACCTTGTATAAATAAAACGGGTTGGATTAAGGGCAATAAAAACGGCAATAAAACTAATCCACAAAGCGAAAAAATATGATCATGTCACACCACTAATGATTAAATCACATTGGCTTCCCATCTCCCACCGAATTAACTTTAAAATTCTATTCTTAGTATATAAAACACTAATCTTCAACGAACCACAATTTATGTCAAGAATGATTATCCCATATAATGCTCCACGCTCTCTACGATCATCTTCCTCAAACCTACTTACAATTCCCTCCTTGAAAATCATCGGCACAAGAAGAAATGATATATTTTCCGTTATGGCCCCTAAATTATGGAATTCTCTGCCAAGTTATATTAGAAATGAAAAAGATCTTTTATCTTTTAAAAAAATTTTAAAAACCTTTTTGTTTCAAGACGCCTTTGATGTGTAATTCTGCATTTTTTAGACCCCTTACATCCTGTCACGATTTTCAAACTCATTAATCCCCTTCCCTCCATATTGTATTTTTCCCTTTATGTAAATTTCAACAAAAAACGAAATTGTAACTTTTCCCCCCTCTCCTCCTCATTCATGTTTGTCCCTACTTCAATTGCTAAAATGTTAATTGATCCATGTAGTTTGTTTTGTGATTGTACGTGAGACCACTATCTAGTGGCTTTTAAATTGTACATCGCTTAGAAAATTTGTATAAGCGATTCATCAAACGTTAATAAAACTTGAAACTTGAATAAGAGATACTGGAGTATGGCCAATGATTGGAGACAAAGGAGCTAAATCACTACGCTGAACACCCCAGTCATTGAATACGGCTACGCGTAAGCTCCATTACTGAGGCCTCCTCCTGTATGTAGACTAGACTATGCACTTTTTCATAAAAGTGGGAAGTGTTTGATATATAACAACTAAAAGTTAGGCAGCCATGCGAGTGCTTAAGCACGCTTAAGAGCAGCGATTCTGTAACAGTCACGCCTAAAATGCATAGCGCCTATTTTTTGAAGGGTGCCTAAATTTTTAGAGGCGCCTTGTTACAGAATCGCTCTTTCTTGATAGACGCTTAAGTTTCAATTATTGCTAATTAAAAAGCTTTATTGAGCTTGTTTCATTTAGATAGGCACTTATCTAGGTGGACACCTCCAAATTAGGCGCCAGTTTCAGAATTTGGGCCATTGTGTATTCATTTTATTATTATTATTATTATCTGAGTTACTATCTTCTGCTATAAAGATGTATAACAGAAGTACTGCTCATTCTTTTACCAAACATATCTCCCCCTATTGTCCAGTGATAGATTTTTGTGTCTTGGGCTCTCTGTAGTGCTGCCCTAAACAAATTGCTGCTGATAGATGAGAACCTGATCGCTACAGGTGATGACAGTGGGGTGCTGAAGGTGTGGGATCTCCGCAGAGATGTTGCTTTCCTAGAGATGAAGAACCACGACGATTACATAAGCGACATGCTCATTGACAAAAACAAAAAAATGCTTCTCACTACCAGGTAGTTTTTTTTCTTTTTTTTTAATTTTTATTTATAGATTTTTACATTCTTACAATATTTGAATTGTACATATTATATTCAATTAATATATGAAATTGTGATTACAAATAATTCATCTTATCATATAAAATATAACCCTCCCCTTTTTTCATTTCTTATTTTCATATAATATACATTCCCCTCCCCATTCTAATATAACTATTACTAATGTGCTATGAAATCTGATCATTGGAATAACGAGTCAATGGTTCCCAAATTTTCTTAAAATTATGAATATTTCCCTGTTTTAATGCTATTGTTTTTTCCATTTTGTATATATGACAGACTGAATTCCACCAAAATGTATAGTTTAATTTGGTATAATCCTTCCAATTTTGAGTTATTTGTTGCATGGCGACCCCTGTCAATATTAATAATAGTTTGTTATTGTTTGCTGAAATCGGACTCTGAGTTCTCATTGCTGTACCAAATAATATTGTATCATATGAGAGTCCTACATGATTTTGTAATAATTCATTAATTTGGGGCCAAATTAATTTCCAAAATGCATTTACACAGGGACAATAAAAAATTAAGTGATCTAACGTCCCAACTTCTACTCTACAATGCCAGCATCTATTAGATCTAGTGCTATCTATCTTTTGTAAGCGCGTAGGGGTCCATAAAACTCTATGTAATAAAAACATCCAAGTTTGACTCATAGATGCTGATTCTGTAGATCTTAATCTTCAGGACCAAAATCGTGGCCATTGAGACTCAGAAATTGTCTGACCAATCTCAATACTCCACAGGTAGTTTCTTTTCATATAAACTGAATCATTCTGTCTGCGGTTATTGCAGCTGACAATAGAGACTTGCTCACACAGGTCTTTTACCTTCTGGTATTCTCCACATGGCTCTGGTTGGTTTATGGGAGACAACAACAGAGCAACTCATGTCTTCATGTCATTCCATTTGTCTCCTCTTGTCATTTGTTGCTCTGATTTTTGCAGTGGTGATGGAACCATGGGAGTCTTCAATATCAAGAGACGTCGTTTTGAGCTCCTATCAGAATACCAGAATGGGGACCTGACATCCATCAGTTTAATGAAGGTAACGTTTTTAGAAACTTTGATTATCCCAGGACAAGCAGGCAGCATATTCTCAACATATGAATGACATCATCCTCGGAGCCCCGATGCGGACAGCTTCACAAGCAGACTTGCTTGAAGAACTTTTAGAAAGTTTGTGACTGCCACACCGCGCGATTGCCTTCCTGCCCAACGTAGGGCGTGCGTCTACTCAGCTCTTTTTCTGTGGAGCCAAGAAGCTCTGCGTGAGAGTAGATCTAACCCGTGCCTTCTCTTCACCACAGTTCATGTAATTCTTTTATTTACAGGGTCGCTGTGTTGCGTGTGAATTTAAAAAAAGTTTAATTTTTTCAGTCGTGTCACGGCGGGACCTTGTCTGCGGCCTCAGCCTGCAGGCTTCGATTTCGCCATGGCTGTGTTTCATTCGATGTCCCGGCCGGTCACAGGATCAAGTTTCAAGTTTATTAAAAAAAAATTTAATCCGCTTAATCAAATTTCTAAGCGGTGTACAATATAAAATTTACATAAAAATAGATTAAAATGCAGGGGTACTAGATAAAACCAAAACATCTTAATAAAACAGATAAGACAAATGGACTTACTTCAAACAATAGGAAAGAAAGGAAAGGACTACAATCGTAAAAGAGAAAGTGAAACAAAAAAGGAAAATACAATAGGTTAGGGTAAAAAGCGATAAAATTTGTTTGTTTGGTTGTTTGTTTTGTCCTTAAGAGGACAGTTATTGTCCAAAGGCATCCTGGAACAAAAATGTTTTAAATTTTGATTTGAATTGTTTTATTTCGGATTCACTGCGCAAATGATTGGGCAGTGAATTCCAGAGAGTAGGGGCAGTGACAGCAAAGTTATTGGAACGCAACGTGTTGATTAATTTTAAAGACGGTATGACGAGAAGATTTTGTGATTCAGAAGTGTAGCCGGTGTCAGCGGGTCCCATAAGCCGGTGTTACTGACCCACATAAGTGGTGTGTACAGTGTTTAGGACGTAACCATCGTCCGGAGTCATGCACCCGATGTGCTACACTTCAGAATCGAGCTCTTAAATGTCAAGTTTAGATTGAAAAAATATTCGGGGAATGGATTTTTCTTCAACTAAAGCCTCGACCTCAATTGCGGCCTCGACCTCGACTTTGTTGAATTCTTCTGTGGGGCCCAAAGCTTCATCCTTGACCTCGACCTCATTAAAACCTTCCTCAATGGGGAAGTCCTCATTAGAGAATGACACGGGGAAAAAATCTGTCCCCGTCACTGCACCGTCCCCGGCCCACCATCCTCTGCACCGCCCCGTCACCGCCGTTCCCTTCACCGCCCCGTCACCGTCACCGCCATCCCTTTCACCGCCCCGTCACCGCCACTGCCATCCCATTCACCGCCCTGTCACCGTCCCTGTCTAGCACCCATCTTCTTCCCTCCGCTCCCCCATAGTCTGGCATCTGTCTTCTTCCCTTCCAGCGTCTTCTCCCCACTCTGCCTTCCACATTTCCTTTCAGGGTCTGTTCCTCTCTACCCTCTTTCAAAGTCTGTTCTATTCCTTTCCACCACCACCCTTCCCTCCCTCCTTTACCATCTGTTTCTTTCTACCACCCTTCTTTCATATCTTCTATCAGTCCCCCCACCATCACTAGCAGTCTCTCTTCTCCCTTACCATGAGCAAATAGAACTTCTGAAAATTGTATTGCTGAGGCATTATTTCTAGTACGCCTTTTTTTCCAGATGGATAATGACATCAATTTTATAATTCTTACTGTCTGCTCTGATTTCATTCACAATTTGGTTTGTGTTTTGTACCTGAGGATTCCATGAGGCATTTAACCTTTTCCTGTCTCTTCTGTGATTTCCAGTTGATTCCTTCAATAATGGAGTCTCAAGGCAGTAGCAGTTTTCTATTTTGGGCTCTTTTGACATTGTTTAAGGGATTTCTTGTACATTTGGTGCTGGTCTTCTTTGATGAGGTCACTTCAGAATCTATTTCCAAGGAAGAGAAACTTTTTCCCTTTCACCCCCTCCTTCCTTGTGTGAGCCGGAACACGCGGTCCCCGCAAGCAAGTAATTTTATATCATTTTCATTCTATTCATTCATAGAAATTAAAGTCTAGATAATGCCAGTCACATAACAAAACATGATTTTACAAAAATAATTCCCTGCACAGTCAAGCAAGGATTACTAGATGTCTTTCAGCAGCTCCCCTCCCTCCCTCCCCCTTACCTTTGTGGCCAAGTCAAAATGATCTACCAACAATAAAATTTTAAAAACACAAAGCACGCTGTACGCAGAGAAAATGTTAATTATCATTTATATTCCGCGGGTTTTCAAAGAGGTCAAGGCAGATGACTTTATGCAATGTCACCTCAGTAACAACTATACAAAAATAGACAAATATTCCCCCTCCCTTTTTACTAAACTGCGATAGCGGTTTTTAGCGCAGGGAGCTGCGCTGAATGCCCCACGCTGCTCTCGACGCTCATAGGCTCCCTGCGCTAAAAACCGCTATTGTGGTTTAGTAAAAGGGGGCCATAGTGCAAAATATAGACAGCAGATATAAATTCTCAAAACGGACACATTTTGATCACTAAGTTGAAAATAAAATCATTTTTCTTACCTTTTCATGAGTCTCTGGTCCTTCTTCTGATCCTTCTTCTTTCTTCTCCTGCCCCCCCTCTTTCTTTCTCTCTCCCCCTGGCTCCCCTCTTTATTTCTGCCTTTCTTTCTCTCTCCCCCTGGCCCCCCTCTTTATTTCTGCCTTTCTTTCTCTCTCCCCCTGACCTCCCTCTTTATTTCTCTCTCCCCCTGGCCCTCCTCTTTCTTTCTGCCTTTCTTTCTCTCCCCCTTGACCCCCTCTTTATTTCTGCCTTTCTTTCTCTCTCCCTCTGGCCCCCCTCTTTATTTCTGCCTTTCTTTCTCTCTCCCCTTGGTCCCCCTCTTTCTTTCTGCCTTTCTTTCTCTCTCCCCCGACCCCTCTTTATTTCTGCCTTTCTTTCTCTCTCCCCCTAGCCCCCACAAAGCCATCGTGCCAATTTCTCCACTTCCACAATTCTTTCCTTACCCTCACCCCCAAGCCAGCAGCCGATTTCTCCCTGCTCCTTCCCCGATGTCCTGATGTCCTGAACTTCATCGGGCAGCAGCAGCATTCACAATTCACTGCTGTTGCCCGCTTCAGGCCTTCCTCTCTGTCGGGTCCTGTCTTCATGAAAACAGGAAGTAGGCAGGACCCGGCAGAGAACAAGGCCTGAAGCCGGCAACAGCAGCGAATTGTAAACGCTGCTGCTGCCCGAAGAAGGTAATGGAGCACCGAGGCAGACTGCTTCTCCCCCCTCCCAGCCGAACCCCCGCTGACCCTCCTATCTCCCCCCCCCCCGTGAACCTTTCCAACCCTCCCAGTGAGAGCAGCAAACCTCCTTCGCGGCTTTCTCCTCCCTCTGCCGCGTCACTGATGACGTCATCAGTGATGCGGCAGAGGGAGGAGACATCAGTGACGCGGCAGAGGGAGGAGAAAGCCGACGCTACTGGAGGGAGGTTTGCTGCTTTCGCTGGGAGGGTCGGAAAGGTTCACTTGGGGGGGGAGAGATAGGAGGGTCAGCGGGGGTTCGGCTGGGAGGGGGGAGAAGCGGTCTGCCTCGGTGCTCCAAGGCCTGGCGCCATTACCTTTTTTGCCCCTCCCGCCCCCCCCCCCCCCTTGGTATGCTACTGCTCTCCAGCTCTCCTTAGTTTGCCGGTTTTCTTTTTCGGCGACCGGCACGCTTTCAAAGAGCCGCGCACGCGTGGCTGCTCAAAGTTCAATCTTCTGCTCTGCTGCAACTTCCTGTTTCCGGTTGGGACAGAGCAGAAGATTGAATATTGGGTAGCCGCGCGTGCGCGGCTCTTTTGAAAGCGTTCCGGTCGCCGAAAAAGAAAGCCGGCAAACTAAGGTGAGGTGGAGAGAGGAAGCTGGTTAAACGATCGAGCCGACGTGCGGGTGGGCGGGTGGGGGCTGCGGGGACCGCACGATCCTTTATGCCTCACTGCGGTGACAAGACCATTCACCGCTCCACGGGGCGGTGATGGCCTTGTCCCCGTCCCCGCAGAGGCTGCTAATTTTCATTCCCCGTTTTTGGCGGGTTACCTGTGGCTAAACGCAGTAGCCGCGGGTAAACCGCCACCGTGTCATTCTCTAGTCCTCATCCTCAAGAAGTCGGTTAAATCCTCTCCGGAGGGACCACTATCCTCAGTGTCTCCATCAGGTAAGCTATCCAAGCCAACCCCTCAGGAGTCACAGGGCATCCCAACAGCGACACTGGTGGACCCGGTCGCTTCGAGACTTCCCAGGAAGCGTGTCTCAAAATCGAGGCAACACTCTTCCTCGAGGTCGTCTTCCTCGGAGTCGATAGTCACACCAAATGTACCAACTCCAGTGGTCTCGGTGCCGGCTTTGCAGAATATGCTGGAAGTAATTCTGCATCAGGAGTTTGGTAACATAGTTGCCAAATTAACTCCTGCCTCAACCCTCTTTACTTCAGTCCAGCCTGGGCACTCGGCAGTAATACAAGGAGTCGAGTCCTTGAGAGCGCCGGGATCCCTCTGCAGCGCCGTGAGTAGAGCAGGGCGCGTCAGCGGTAGAGACATCGGAGGGGAAAGAGATGTCTCAAAGTCCAGTTCCTCGGTTACTCCACCCACTGGGAAAACAGCAGACTGGCCTCCGATTGTAGCATGGGATCCAGGGAGAACAGTGAACTCCCAAAAGGAGCGTTGCGCTGGGGAAGATGTCCTGGCCATCGAGGGATCTGGCCAGACACTTCCCTTCCGTTTAGTATGAGGCATAAAGGCAAACAAGGTAAAAGGAATGCAGCTTCACAGTGTTCAGTCATTAACACTGTTACCCAGTCGCCGCCATCTTGGAACCACGAGGATCGTAATGTTGGATGCTTATTAGTTAGGGTTTGTCCCGGGAGGAGGAGGAGCACTCTGTCCTCATGCTCTAGCATTATACAGGCTGTCCTCCCGCTCTAGCCTGCACGTGATACCTTCAGAAGAATCAGCAGCAACAGTCTCTGTCACTTAGGCAGTGAGCTCAGCATGTAGGACCAAAGAGTCTGTGTGCCTACGTGCTGAGCTCATTGCCTACGTGACAAAGATTGTTGCTGATGATTTGTCAGGAGCTCAGCGCGGCGCCAGATCCGGACCTGAAATTAGGTAGGCCTCGGGATAGGAACCCTGGGACCATCCCTGTGGGAGTCCCATTGACCTCGGGGAGGTTCCCCGTTCCTGTTCAGACCTCTAACACTAGTGTAAGTTGTCAACTCTGATTAGGTCCAACAAAGACCAGGCTTCCAAGTGGTATAAATTTATCCCAAAAAAGAATTATCCTTTACTGGATTCGTTTGTTGCTAAATGGAACCTTAATTTGCAGACTTCGCTTGATAAAGATTCACACCCCAAAGAACCCTGCGATCTATTTCCCAGAATTTGCTTTCCGTTCCATCCTTCAGACATATCAATACAATGCGCACAAATATTTTCTCAGTCACAGCACCCGCACTTTGGAACTCCGTTCCAAATTATTTACGGGAAGAAACTTGCCTGACCAAATTTAAATCTAAACTAAAGGCATTTCTGTTTAAGGACACTTTCGGCCTATAACCGTCCTTTTAAGGATATCACCTTGTTTTTAATTGCTATATTAACTCAGATGTTCCCAATTCTTTCGTGTTTGTCTTTTTTATTCTTGCCTATCGATAATGTAGTTCACCCATTGTTATTTTTTTCCTGTTCGTCTGTTTTGTCGTGTCTGTCATCTTGATTTTTATTAATTATCCTGTCTTGTTTTATTAATTGTATTGTATTGTATCCCCCCCCCTTTTTTTACCTAATGTACACTGTATAGAAGTCTGATTAGGCAGTTAACAAATTTTAAATAAACTTGAAACTTAAATCATTTTGGGGTGTAGTTTGGCAGCGAATTCAAGATATATTTGGATTTCTTACTGTGTTAACATACAAAATTCTTATATTGCACTCAGCTGCTTTACATTTATTTCAAAAATATAAAGGTAAATTGTTTGATACTCTTATGAGCTTAGCTATCCAACATATTCTTTTTTTTTTCCAAATCTTTATTCATTTTAATATATACATCAAGTGTACATTAAAATATGAACACAACTATTACATTATCACTTGATAATTCCATAACAATATATACCTAAAAGATTTATATCCCACCCCCATCTCATAGCTATACATGAATAATATAATTCCTATGTATATTAATCAATTAAATTATGCACATATATATTAAATTATTCTATCAGAATGGAAAAATAGCGCTGCGCTCTCCTTTTCAACATGGTAGTCCAGTATTTGTTTAACTCACAAATATGAGGAGACAGCCGCCATCAAACGGAACAATGTTCAATGTTTACAGAGGGTTTGGGTTCTTTTGGATAGCTATTGTAATTTACATTCTGTACAATTTTCAATTTAATCTTGAATTCCCAATTTGCCTTTTGTTATACTTTTGTCTGATGGGGGGATGTTATTGGGTAATTTTTGTAATGTCTGTATTGTTTAAAAATCAATAAAATACATATAAAAAAAAAGATGGACTTGAGGAAATCCACTGCTTATTCCTAGGATAAGCAGCATAAAAACTGTTTTACTGCTTGGGATCTTGCCAGGTCCTTGTGACCTGGATTGACCACTAGGAAAAAGGATACTGGACTTGATGGACCTTATCTTCTTAGAAAAGGTTTGGCATTCAGATAGGTTGTTTTTTTTCAGAGGACAGAAACATAGATAGACAGCATCAAAGGCAATTGAAGCCTGGTGGATTATGGTCCCAAAGAATGCCCGGCACTGGTGATACTTTAAAACACATTCCACCAGGGGGCAGGTAATAGTATTGTATAGCACAAGCATCTGGATCAGCCTGGAGGTACTAGAGCAGTGTTTTCCAAAAGCACCTTAGCAGAGTCAGAAGGTCGCTATGGCTGTGACCCCCATGGGATAAGCACTGGACTAAAGGATAGCAAATTAGCAGGATGCAGAGCACTAAATCAGTCTTCTCCCCTACAAATTGAGAGTCATTCAAACAGCATTCACACCCCTGCTCTTACTCTGTTTCTATGTGATGTTTCCAGCACTGTAGAAAAGAGACAATAGATCTAATATAAGTGGTCACTGGATTACTTCACTTACATTTGGAGGAATTGGGGAGGAAAGGTGGCAGCTTCATGTGGTACATTAATAATTTTGATTTGTATTCTTCCTTCCCAAATAATGGACAAGACCACTTAAAACATTTTAGAAATTCAGATACAGTGTCCTTGACCAGAAGAGCTTACAAACTCAGTTGGTGCCTGAGGCAACAGAAAATAATGTAACTTGTCCAAAGTCATAAGCTATTGGTGGGAAAAATAGGATTTGAACCCTAGTTTCTTTGGTCCCCAGCTCAATACTCTGCTCACCAGATTACTCGTATGCTTAGAAACCTTACATGATTGATGTAAATGCCTGGCCAGGTTACATGTTACTCTGTCCCAACTATATGAAAAGAAAATGATCTTCCTTCTTTGGAACAGATAAACAGTCTTGGTTTTTTCATGTGGGTAGAATAGGATTAAAAACATTTTCTATGCAGAAAAATGAATAAAAGTTATGTTCACCAAAAGGAAGGGAGATGTTTGAAATGAAATGGAGGAATAGGTTAGATAAATTTGGGAGCCTCCCCACGTTGTGGGTAAGAGTGAAGCTATCAGAAGATTGTTCATACATTAGTGCTGGGGGAAGCGAAGGCTCAGAGCTGTGGGGTCATTTTCATCTTGGAGTTGAGAAGGCAAGTGACTCCCCATTTCCAGAACAATCCCTACCCAGTGCATGTATAATACCAAGGAGTCATTCTCAGAGGGGATGAATTTGGGGAAAGAACATACTTGATAAGAAACTCCCCATCAGGTACATTAGTTAGATTGTGAGCCCACTGGGACAGATAGGGAGAAATGCTCAAGTACCTGAATAAATTCATGTAAATCGTTCTGAGCTCCCCTGGGAGAACGGTATAGAAAATTGAATGAATGAATAAATAAATTACAAGAATATAAAGATACAACCCCCAATTATACTGCATAAAAATGGAGAAAAAAAAAAGCGTAAAAACCCAGAGGGCCTGATTATATAAGTAGCACCTAGCTAAATTGTGTGTGGATTCCAAAATTTTCTAATTGGCATGATAATTGTTAATTACCAATTAAGAGTTCCGCATGGAGCTCGGCACGGTACCTACCTGAGAAGGAGAACATAAGAAGCGCCATCTCCGGATCAGACCTTCGATCCATCAAGTCCGGCGATCCGCACACGCGGAGGCCCTGCCAGGTATACACCTGGCTTATTTTATATCCAACCATATCTTTATATGCCTCTCTCAAGGAGATATGCATCTAGTTTGCTTTTGAAGCCTAGGACTGTCGATTCCGCAATAATCTCCCCTGGGAGAGTATTCCAGATGTCAACCACTCTCTGTGTGAAGCAGAACTTCCTGATATTAGTCCTGAACTTGCCCCCCCTTAGCTTCATTTCATGTCCTCTTGTCCGTGTCAAATTGGACAATGTAAATAATCTTCTCTGCTCTATTTTGTCGATTCCTTTCAGTATTTTGAAGGTCTCGATCATATCCCCACGCAGTCTCCTCTTCTCAAGGTAGAACAATCCCAGTGTTTTAAGTCTATCCTTGTATTCCAGTTTCTCCATACCCTTCACTAGTTTAGTTGCTCGTCTCTGCACCCTCTCCAGCAGTTTTATATCCTTCTTTAGGTAGGGAGACCAATGTTGGACGCAGTATTCCAAGTGGGGTCTGACCATTGCCCTATAAAGCGGCATTATAACTTTCTCCGATCTACTCGAGATTCCTTTCTTTATCATGCCCAACATTCTATTTGCCTTATTTGCCGCTGCCGCGCATTGTGCCGACGGCTTCAGGGTCCTATCTATCAGTACACCCAGATCCCTTTCCTGTTCACTTTTTCCCAGAGTTGCACCTGACATTCTGTACTCGTATTCCTTATTTTTACTGCCTAAATGCATTACCTTGCATTTCTCCACGTTGAACTTCATCTGCCATTTCTCCGCCCATTTTTCTAACCGACACAAATCGCTCTGGAGTTCCTCACTGTCCTCCTGCGATCTGATTGCCCGGCAGAGTTTTGTGTCGTCTGCAAACTTGATGATCTCACTGGATGTTCCGTTTTCCAGGTCATTGATATAAATATTAAAAAGGATCGGCCCAAGTACCGAGCCCTGGGGTACACCACTAGTCACTTTCTCCCAGTCTGAGAACTTCCCATTTATGCCTACTCTCTGCTTCCTGTTTTCCAGCCATTTGCCTATCCATCTTTGTATATCTCCCTCTATGCCATGGCTTTATAGTTTCCTGAGAAGTCTTTTGTGTGGAAGGAGGCATGGTATGATTTTAGGCACTGGTAGGCATCTGTGTTAGGCCAGGAAAACCCTGGCCTACATTACCGGCGCCTAGCGCTAAGACACCGGTTGCTGTGATTCTATAAGTGGCGTCTAGCAGCTGATTGACAACTGTGCCTAGCCGTCAAATACAAAAGCACCAGGGCAAGAATATTCTTGGTAATGGCCCCAACGTGGTGGAATGCCCTACCGAAGGAATTAAAGCTAGAAAAGGACACCGGAAAATTCAAGAAAGGGATAAAGACTGTTCTTTTCTCAGATTACTTCAAATGAAATTCTGAAGTTGACAGAGAGAGGAAGCTAGAACTTTTAAGGGATGTGCGTAAATGGGTTATGGTTAGTTGAAATGGCCAATCTTCTTAGGAGGTGTAGAAATATAATGTATTTAACTGCAATAGGAAATCTAGTTTATATGTGTATATACTTAGGACAATTAATTTGATAAATGTGTGCATATAAGTGTAAGATTTAGCCCCCCAAATGTAAGGTTTGGAGGGGTAATGTTGAGGCGGCCTTACAATCCGTCAGGTCCCGGGTTCAATACCCTCACAGAAGATTCAGTAGGGAGTAAAATCAAATGACAAGCACAGCCAGAAGTGATTACATAGAGAATATAATGTAGAAGTAAGCTTAATATTACAGAAAAGCAAGATTCATAAAGATACATCAAGCATTACAATTAATGAGAGAGAAAAGACAGTTTCCCTGCCTTAAAGAGTCCAGAGGAAAGACAGAGAAGAAGGTGATGATGTTCCAGACAGAGAGAGATGTTGCTTGGGGGGGGGGGGGGTGAGTTCTAATCTATATGTTCTAATTTATATGTTTGAGGTTTAGAATCTATTGAAGTTAAGTACCCCTATCTTTTGTAAACTGTTTGAAACAATAGTGAATAAAGTGAGTGGGGTGTGAGAGACTGGAGAAGGAGTCAAATGTAATTTCCAGTTTCACTCTGAATGGTTTCAGATTAACCTAACTAAACTAAACTAAATCTTAAGTTTGTATACCGCATCATCTCCATAAAGATAGAGCGCAGCACGATTTACAGGTAATTCAATAAATGAGGGAAGGACATAATAAGAAATTAGAGGTTATGAAGAGGATAGCTAGCTTTACATTTTCAATAGATAGCTGTATGTTTTGGAGAAAAGCCAGGTTTTCAGATGCTTTCGGAATAATTGGAATGAGCCTAGGTTCTGCAGCAGGGCAGGGAGGTTATTCCAAAGCTTAGTGAATTTGAAGAAAAGGGATTTCCCTAATTTACCTGCATAAATGATGCCTTTTAACGAGGGGAAAGATAGTTTGAGTATGTGGGCGGATCTGGTAGTGTCAGGTCTCGAAGAATTCCAGGATAGTGGAATTAGGGGAGGAAAAATGCCATGTAGGATCTTGAATGTTAGACCATGCCCCTGGACTTAAGCACCAGACATTAACACATCTTAGCTGTCTTTAGCACCTCTTTGCTGTACCAAGGTCCTTTTTTACCTTTAAGCACTGATTTAATTTAGGCTGGCTAAGGCTGTTTGCAATGACATGCTCCAAGATCAGATATGAATATGCTGAAATTGGTAAGGCCAGCAAGTTAAGGCAGGGCTGACAATAAGTAAGATGATCAATGTGCCAGTAACATAAGAAGGATGGTTGATTATGGCATAATCACGCCGGTATTAATAACTCTGTTTCATAACACCACCACAGAGCTTTGTGTATTTCAGTAGAGAGCTATATATTGTAACACCTCGCAGAAGCTCTTTGTATCTCTGCATGGAACCATCTCTACAGAAGATCATGTAGGTCAACACCTTTACAGAAGCTCTTGTAAACCGCTCTGAATTGACTCCTCAGTCATTAGTAGCAGTATAGAAGCTCTCAATAAACATAAACATTTATAAAACCGGGCCCGGGGTCTTAGACAACTCTTCCCTAGGAAAAATCACCATCATAAGTTAAAGTCCGTGAATGGAGTGGGTGTTATTTTTTCTTGTCTTTTTGAACTGTTGATGTTTCTTGTTCCTTTGTTTCTTCCAGCGTTTATTATTTTCATATATTTGAATTTTATCACAGCATGTTACCTTTGAACACATAAAAGAAAGTCCAAATTAGGATAACTCCCAAACCATATTGGGAAATGCCCTCAAAGATGTGTGTGGGGGGGGAGGGGGTAGAATTCAGAAAGAGAGCACGATGTAAGAAATATTTAAAAAGAATATGTGCTGTTTTTAAACTATAAAACTAATTATTTTTCTCTACACTGAGATTTCAGGTCATAGTTTTTCCAACAGACTTTGCAGGCAGAGCAGAATTCTGTCTACACTTTTTTCCGTCATCTGTTAAACCCCAAAGTCTGTTTACAGGTTGTAGATGGTCAGAGCTTTGATACCAATCATAAGAGGTGGAGTATCAAATAAATTAATTTATTTGTTGAGCAGGTATTCTTTGTTCTGTTTTCAGAGAGGGAAGAAAGTAGCATGTGGCTCCAGCGAGGGAACAATTTACCTCTTTAACTGGGATGGTTTTGGAGCTACCAGTGACCGCTTCGCCATAAGGGCAGAATCCATTGATTGCATGACTCCAGTCACAGAGAACATCTTATGCACAGGCTCCATGGATGGGGTGATCAGGTCAGAGCATAGCATACATATGTTCTTAATTTGTACATCTACCATTTCCTCTCTGTTTTCTTATATCTAAGAAGAATTAGGGGGTTTTCTTTTACATTTTAACAAAATCTATGATGAACTTGTTTTGTTGAGACAGTGAATGATGGTCCCCTGTTGAGCAAGTAGAATACTGAGGTGCACATTGGCTATGATTTTCCTGAACCTTTGAGGTTTAGAATAATCATTTCCTTAGCAGGTTCACAAGACCAGTCCAGAACATATGGGTTGTGTCCATCGCCCAGCAGGTGATGACAGAAAAATAACTCTGTGTGATTTGTCCCTGAATGGATACTGTTCAGCCTTAGCTACTCGGTATTCTCTGTCTCCAGAAGATGGTGACTAGTGAACTCTGCAGCTTCTGGCCTGGTTACTGAAGCACAGACAGACATGAACATGATGGAAGCTAGAACAGAAATGATATTTAAGAGGAGTCCCAGTTCTTCAGCCCTCCTCCCTTCCCTTCCCCTACAACTGTTTCCTCTATTCCCAAGTTTCCAAGTTTATTTTAACTTAATATACCACTTAGGGAAGACCATCAAAGCAGTTAATGTTCATAAAAATGTTCAGAATATGGAAAAGAAATTACAATAATAATATAGGAGAGAATTGAAAGCAGAAAGGATTAATATGTGCAAAGTTGCTTCCTCACCTGACAATATTAAAAGAGCTTCAAACTCTGCAATGTTTGTTTCAGGCTAATTTAATCTAATCTCTCATAGACCACTTAATCCCAGTAATTGGTCCAAAGGGGTTTATAGTAGTTGTGAGAAGCAGAAGCATAGCGAGGGGGGAGGGGTGCGAGGATGATTGCAGAGGTTCTCTTGGACATTTCTTCCACATGTAGGTGGGTAACTCAATGTCCTTCTGGGCATTTCTTCTGTCCTGAATGGAGTTTGATTCTGCTGCTTTGAGCTTCCATTTTTGACCCCCTTTTATCAGTGCCTTTTTGAAGACTCCCACCCTTAAGTCGTTCATCCTGATTTTTATGTTTTCATTCCAGAGCATTTTGAGCTAAGAATGTTAACTTTCTCTAGCATCCAGGGAGGGTAGAGTGCTACTGTTGAGCCATAGCTTGAGATGTCTCATTAAAGTTTACCTTTCCAAGGCAAGTATTTGCAACCCGGTCCTTGGGACATACCCAACCAGATACATTTTCAAGTTGTCCACGTCCACCATGAATGTACACTATATTGAAATCTCTCTATACATATTCATGGGGGTATCCTGAAAATCTGACTAGCTGGGTATGTCCTGAAAGCCTTCCCTAGCCTAATTCAAAAACTAATTGGATTTTGGATTTAATGACTCTCTTTGCAGACCCATGATCAAAGCAATTTACAATTTAAGAATACTAGTTACCACTTTGCGACCCCGACCTGATTCATTAACCTTACATCCAATCCGCGCATGCAAATGAGGGGGAACAGCAAAAAAAGCAGGCAGCGATTCACTAAAAAAAAAAAAAAATGAGGAACATCGACTGGGCTAGCCAATCAAAAAATAAGCGACTTCTGAGGACCAGTCGCTCAGGTCCTTTCCTACAGCCCTGCTCTCTGCCCTGACTCTCTTCTTGCCACCCTGCTCTCTGCCCTGACTCTCCTTTTGACGCCCTGCTCTCTGACACGACTCTCCTGCCCTTTCCCGCAATGCGAGCCCATGGTTTTAACCTGCGGGTTTAAAGCGGGTTAAAGCCCTGGGCTCGCGAAGTAAAAAAAATAATTCAAAAGTTCTATAAGCATACGAAGACCATCTACAGGCAAAGAAGATGGTCTGCACATGTGTCAAGATCGCTTTTCAGCGATCCGTGCGGTCGGTTGGGGGCATGATTCCGACAGCCCACATTTGCATGCGATCGAATCATGAATCGGGCAGCCGGCAACCTCACGGATCGGATCGCAAACCATCTAGAGGGAAGGCAGATGGTCTGCACATGCATCAGGATCGCACACTTGCGATCCGTGTTGGCGGATGGGGGTGTTCCTCTGATCGCCCCTGTTAGAATATTACTGGTTGGAGAATCCATCAGACCTGCCCGGATCGGACACGATCGGGTAGGTTAGTGAATCTAGCCCTTAGTCTGCCTTCCTTGTGTTATTAGGAATGCATCCTGAAAACAGACCCAGATTTGTCAGATTATTTGCTAGAAGACCACAGGAAGCATGATAACAGCAAATGCTCTCTGGCACTAAAATATTCATTTATGTACAAATTCCAATTACCATTGGTTTACTTTATAAATAATATACAGTATGTAGCATGGAAAAGTTACATTTTATAAAATCCAATGATCCAGAAGTTGCATTGTCCTAGCTCCCACCTTTTTATTCACTACTAGTTTTTTAGCCCGTTACATTAACGGGTGCTAGAATAGATGTGTAGACTTAGGCATTTCTTCCTTTCTCTCTGCCCCCTGTCTGTCTTCCCTTCTCCCTTACTTTTACCTCCCCCCTGTCTAGCAGCATCCCTTCCCTGCTCCCCCTGTCCAGCAGTAGCCCTTCTCCGTTCTTTTTACCTCCCCCCTGTTCAGTAGTACCTCTTCTCTCTTACCCGCTCACTGTCCAGCGTCGTCGGAAGACGGCCGGCGTCGGAGATTGGGGCAGGAACGCCGCACGTGTCACAAACTGCAGAAGGCTCCTACAGTGCATGCCACGGATCAGGGATCACAGCCGCATGGAGTTTCAACTACGCATGCACGCTAAGGGTTTTATTATAGAGGATTTGTTATCCTTTTATGCATGGGTGTGGAAGCGTCCTTGAATATTAATATTCACTTTCTTTACTTCACGACAGAGCCATCAATATATTACCTAACCGTGTGATTGGCAGTGTTGGGCAGCACCCAGGGGAGCCTATTGAGCAGTTAGCCAAATCCCGTGATGGACAGTTCCTGGCAAGCTGTGCCCATGATTTAAAGGTGAAGTTTTGGGACATCTCTTCACTCAACTCAATTGTAGTGGACGATTACCGGAAACGGAAGAAGAACAAGCAGCTGAAATCCCTAAGCCAAAAGGCTTTAGGAGGAGCAGAGGATTTCTTTGCAGATCTAAGAGAGGAGATGCCCGTGGATCTGAAAGAAAAGAGCCAGGATGGGGAAACTGACAGTGATGAGAGTGACTGAAAGAGTTGCCTAGTGCAGTGTGACACTAATTCTAAGACCATGAAAGCCCTGCCTGTAAGACCACCAAGAGCAAATACACGCTGGCACATTGTGGAACTGCATTGATCCTGTTGGTGCTTGGGCACCTGTGGTCACAGTCGGGGGCGTAGCCAGTCTTGCAATTTTGGATGGGTCTAGATTTAACCTGGGTGGGCTCTTCTCACCTCCACCCCTGTACGTACTTGCAATTTTTTTTAATCTACCCTTGCATCGATCACACCCTCTTTCTTCCCTTCCATCCCCTCTGTCCCTACTTCTTTCTCCCTCTCCTCTGCCCCAAATCGGCATCTGCTCCTCTGGATCCATGGCCGGGCATCTGTCTGTTTCTTTCTAAGGCTCCCCACTTTCCTGTGTGTACCTCAGAGATGCTGGTGGTAGCGATTCCTGTAGACAAGGTGCGCTGGCTCTGTAGGCTTCCTTTTACTGCCTGTGAAGAAACAGGAAGTGGGCATCAGCAAAGGTGTGAATGCAGTAGAGGGAAGCCTGCAGAGCCGGCACAGATGTCGCCAGCAGCGATTTGTAGGAGGTAGATCGGGTGGGGCTCAGGAACAGACGGACAGATGCTGAGCTGCAGATGAAGAAGAGGGAGAGAGCGGAGTGAGGCACCACCACTGAGGTGTTTTGGAGCCTC
Organism: Geotrypetes seraphini; assembly: GCF_902459505.1. Taxonomy (NCBI): domain Eukaryota; kingdom Metazoa; phylum Chordata; class Amphibia; order Gymnophiona; family Dermophiidae; genus Geotrypetes; species Geotrypetes seraphini. The sequence continues at coordinate 38,600,153 of NC_047101.1, forward strand.
ATGGGCCACTACAGTGGAAGGCCTGAGAAGAGAATAGGTAGGTGGGCCTGGGCCTACCCATGGCTACGCTACAGATCACAGTGTACCTTATTCCCACAGATTGAGGTCCCTGGACACAGTGAGAGAACCTAATCTGTTCATTCTGCATTTTCCTGGGCTCATCTCAGGGCAGGTTTTAGTTACCTGAGCACAGTTCTTCAGTTTTCTCATTGGTTTGTCCTGTTTTGTGAAGTGTTTTGATGAAATGCTGATTCAGAGACTGGTGTTAGAGCTCTGTGCTAAAGCTCTGCTTGGGATTTCCTAATGCTTTTTTTTTTATGCCTTTATCATTGTTGTTATGTACTCCTGGAAAATTCTGTGCAAAATATTTTTTAAAATTCTGCGTAGTTTTATTTGTAGTGTTGTTTGCAGTTGGGTCTAGGTTGGCAGAGGAGGAAGAATTCCCATATCATAAGACCTGAAATCCGTTCCTGCCTTTTCCCTCATCAGGCTCCAGCCTTCCCAGTACCCTTCTTCCCTCCTCCAAATGTATCTCACTTTCTCTCACATGCAATACCCCCACCTAATCTGCAAATCATTATTTAATAATTGCCTTTAAAGGCAAATAAGCTTAATAACCAAAGATGGGAGAGTATACTGGATGCGTGTGCATATGGGTCTCCTGTAGAAACAGCTGTATTTTGCTTACCCCCCCAAAAAAAATTATATCGGCACCTGGAGTTGCATTCGCATACCTTCGACCCCTGAGCTGGAACGCTTTTCTGTGCATACAGTTTTTTGAATTACCAATGTTTATGCTAAGGATAGCATTTCAACATATGCAGCTCCAGTACAGTTTTTACAGTACCCATGATTTATTGTATTTATTTATTTACTCAATTTTTAGCCCATCCTCCCAAAGGAGCTTAGAACAAGTTACTTATCATGTACTTGTTCACACAGAGGGTGGTAGATACATGGAACGCGCTACCGGAGGATGTGATAAACAGGAGCACGCTACAGGGGTTCAAAGAAGTTTTGGATAGGTACTTGGAAGACAAAGGGATTGAGGGGTACAGATAAGAGTAGAGGTAGATTATAGGGATGGGATTAGAGGTAAGTTATAAAATTAATCAGGGATCACTGTTCAGGCACTAGGCCTGATGGGCCGCCGCGGGAGCGGACCGCTGAGCAAGATGGACCTCTGGTCTGACTCAGCGGGGGCAACTTCTTATGTTCTTATGTTCTTACTCAAGCATTTTCCCTATCTGTCCTGGTGGGCTCACAATCTATCTAATTTACCTGGGGCATTAGAACATTAAATGACTTACCCAGGGTCACGAGCAGTTCAGAGTTTGAACCCACAACCTTGGGCTGCTGAGGCCGTAGCTCTAACCACTACACTACACTCTCCTTGTATTTCTCGGCATTCCAGTATTCCGCTTCAACACACCTCCCCTTTAAGCTGACCATTCTTGCCTTTTTAAAAAAAATTTTGACCCTTTCCCAAAGCCAAAAATAAGTTGAACATAAGAATTGCCGCTGCTGGATCAGACCAGTGGTCCATCATGCCCAACAGTCCACTCACGCGGTGGCCCTCTAGTCAAAGACCAGCACCCTAACTGAGACTAGCCCTATCAGTATACCCTTCTATCCCCTTTTCCAGCAGGAAATTGTCCAATCCTTTCTTAAACCCCAGTACCGTACTCTGCCCTATTATGCTCTCTTGAAGCGCATTGGCTAAGGCTTTTAACATTTGCATCTCCTCTTCCTATAGGCTAAGGCTCTTTGCACCTGCATTGTGATGTCATAGAGCTTTATGGTTATAGAAACCTAGAAACATGATGGCAGATAAAGGCCAAATGGTCCATCCGCAGCATCCACTATCTCCTCCTCTCCCATAAGAACATAAGCAATGCCTCCGCTGGGTCAGACCTGAGGTCCATCGTGCCCAGCAGTCCGCTCACGCGGCGACCCAACAGGTCCAGGACCTGTGCAGTAATCCTCTATCTATCCCCCTCTATCCCCTTTTCCAGCAGGAAATTGTCCAATCCTTTCTTAAACCCCAGTACCGTACTCTACCCTATTACGTCCTCTGGAAGCACATTCCAGGTGTCCACCACACGTTGGGTAAAGAAGAACTTCCTAGCATTTGTTTTGAATCTGTCCGAATGCCCTCTTCTGCTGCCACCCCCCAACACACACATTCACACATAGGTATCAACTCTGACACCCCCCCTCCCCCAGCCTGCCTCCCAAATGGTCTAATCCAATTTGACAGCAGTACAGTCGGCTGGCAGTGCAGTGAACCTAGTGCTTCTCTCACCTGCTCTTCCTGTTGCTGGTGCCTGGTTCACAGTTCCCATGTGATTACAATATGTCAGATTTGAAACGTGTATCCTGCCAGAGCTGGTGTTAGACCGCGAACGTGAGCTAGGATTTAACAGAAAGAGGAAAAGTCTTTTTTGTTTGTTTTGTTTCCACCACAGCGCCAGTGTGGGAAGGAGAGGGCAAAGGGGGTGAAGAGGCTATAAAATAAACCCACCAGGATGTTTGAAAAAAACATCCAATTGGGCAGGAAAATCGAATTGAAAAATCGATTCAATAGGCTGAATTGAATCAAATTTTTTTCCCTAAATTGGGCAGCACTATCGATGGCCTGACAGAGTCTTTTCTGCAGATATCTACAGTGTTTTTAAACTTTTCTACTTATACCATTGTTAAAACAAGGCTTTAGCATAATTTGGAAAGTTGGGGTAAATATGTAAATTTTATTCCACCTTCTCCGTAATAAACTTTTGGGTTTTTTTTAATAAGTGTTATCCTTGATAAATGCAATTGAATTCTGTAGTGACTGAGAGCTCCAGCTGTTTCAAACTGAGGACACTTTTTTGAATTTTCACATTTCTTTCTGTGAAGGAAACACCCAAATTTTGTGTATCATTCAGCAAAGTGAATGGCAAGCTACAGAGTGGCAGGACCCAGGGATACAACGTTACTACTTGCTTGGTTCTAGAGTACTATACATAGCAACATAGTAAATGACGGCAGATAAAGACAGAATGGTCCATCCAGTCTGCCCAACCTGATTCATTTTAAAATTTTTTTCTTCTTAGCTTTTTCTAGGCAAGAATCCAAAGCTCTACCTGCTACTGTGCTTGGGTTCCAACTGCTGAAGTCTCCATCAAAGCTCACTCCAGCCCATCTATACCTTCCCAGCCCATCCTCAACCAGAAGGCCATATACTGACACAGACCGTGCAAGTCTGCTCAATACTGGCCTTTGTTCTTCAATATTTACTATTATTTTCTGATTCTAGATCCTCTGTGTTCATCCCACGCTTCTTTGAACTCCGTCACCGTTTTCCTCTCCACCACCTCTCTCGGGAGCACATTCCAGGCATTCACCACCCTCTCCGTAAAGTAGAATTTCCTAACATTGCTCTTGAATCTATCACCCCTCAACCTCAAATTATGTCCTCTGGATTTACCATTTTCCTTTCTCTGGAAAAGATTTTGTTCTACGTTAATACCTTTCAAGTATTTGAACGTCTGAATCATATCTCCCCTGTCCCTCCTTTCCTATAAGGTATACATATTCAAGGTTTCCAGTCTTTCCTCATAAGTCTTTTTACGTAAACCTCCTATCATTTTTGTCGCCCTTCTCTGGACCACTTCAAGTCTTCTTACGGGGCCGTTAGATGATCATGGAATACAGGGAGTACTAAAGGAGGACAAAGCCATCGCCGACAAACTGAACACATTTTTTGTGTCTGTATTTATCAAAGAGGATATATCTAATATACCAGAAGCCAACAGACTATACACAGGAAATGAAGATGGGAAACGGACAGGGTCGACGGTCAGTCTAGAAGAGGTATGCAAGCAGACTGATAGGCTTAAAAACAATAAAGCCCCGGGATTGGACGGCATCCACCCGAGGGTAATCAAGGAACTGAAAGGGGTTATAGCTGAACTGCTTCAACTAATAGCCAATCTGTCAATCAAATCAGGAAGGATTCCGGAAGTTTGCTAAGTTGCAAATGTTACACTGATCTTCAAGAAAGGTTTGAGGGGAGATCCGGGAATCTACAGACATAAGAACATAAGAATTGCCACTGCTGGGTCAGACCAGTGGTCCATCGTGCCCAGTCAGCCCTTAGGTCAAAGACCAGTGCCCTAACTGAGACTAGCCTTATTCTGGTTCAGCAGGAACTTGTCTGACTTAAGTACCGAGAAAGCTGGTAGAGTCGCTGATAAAGGACCACATCATTGATCACCTTGACGGACACAATCTAATGAGGACCAGCCAGCTCGACTTCAGCAAAGGAAGATCTTGCTTGACAAACTTACTGCACTTCTTCGAGGGAGCAAACAGGCAGATAGACAGTGGTGATCCAGTTAACATTGTATATCTAGATTTTCAGAAAGCGTTCGACAAGGTCCCACATGAACGTCTACTTCAAAAAATTGTGAGCCATGGAATCAAGGATGATATACTCACGTGGATTAAAATCTGGTTGGCAGCTAGGAAACAGAGAGTGGGGGTAAATGGACAATACTTGGTCTGGAAAAGCGTCATGAGTGGAGTGCCGCAGGGTTTGGTGCTCGGGCCCATGCTCTTCAACATATTTATAAACAACCTGGAAATTGGTACAACGAGTGAGGTGATTAAATTTGTGGATGATACAAAGTTATTCAGAGTAGTGAAGACACAGAAGGATTGCAAAGACCTACAACGAGACATAAACACGCTCAAGGAATGAGCCGCGAAATGGCAAATGAGGTTCAACATGGATAAGTGCAAGGTAATGCATGTCGGTAACAAAAATCATATGCACGAATACAGGATGTCCGGTGCTGTACTCGGAGAGAGCCCCCAGGAAAGGGTCTTGGGAGTACTTGTAGACAAGTCAATGAAGCCATCTGCGACTGCAAAGGTTATCATGCCGCTGTACTGGGCCATAGTACGCCCCCACCTGGAATACTACGTCCAGCACTGGTCGCCGTACATAAAAAAGGACAGTACTACTCAAAAGGGTCCAGAGAAAAGCGACAAAAATGGTTAAGGGACTAGAGGAGTTGCCATACAATGAGAGGCTAGAGAAACTGGGCCTCTTCTCCCTTGAAAAGAGGAGGCTGAGAGGAGACATGATCAAAACATTCAAGATATTGAAGGGAATTGACTTAGTAGAGAAAGAGAGATTGTTCACCCTCTCCAAGGTGGAGAGAATGAGAGGGCACTCTCTAAAGTTAAAAGGGAATAGATTCCGTAACAAATGTAAGGAAGTTCTTCACCCAGAGATTGGTGGAAAACTGGAACCCTGTTCCAGAGGCTGTAATAGTGGAAAACACCCTCCAGGGATTCAAGAAAAGGTTAGATAAGTTCCTGCTGAACCAGAACGTACGCAGTTAAGACTAGACTCAAATAGGGCACTGGTCTTTGACCTAAGGGCCGCCGTGCGAGTGGACTGCGGGGCACGATGGACCACTGGTCTGCCAATCAGTGGCAATTCTTATGTTCTTATGTTCCAAAACTGAAGACAGTACTGCAAGTGGGGCCTCACCAATGACCTGTACAGGGGCATCAGCACCTTCTTCCTTCTACTGGCTATGCCTCTCTTTAAACAGCCTAGCATTCTTCTGGCAGCAGCCACTGTCTTGTCACACTGTTTTTCGCCTTTAGATCTTTGGACACTATCACCCCAAGGTCCTTCTCCCCGTCCATGCATATCAGCCTCTCACCTCCCAGCATATACAGTTCCTTCCGATTATTAATCCCCAAATGCATTACTCTGCATTTCTTGTCAATGAATTTTAGTTGCCAGCCATTAGACCATTCCCATTCCTCTAAATTTTGCAGATAATTTTTTCATATTTTCTACTCCCTCTTCGCTGTCTACTCTGTTACAAATCTTGGTATCATCTCTAAAAAGGCAAACCTTTCCTTCTAACCCTTCAGCAATGTCACTCACAAACATATTTAACAGGATCGGCCCCAGGACCAAACCCTGAGGGACTCCACTACTCACCTTTCTTTCCTCCGAGCGACTTCCATTAACCACCACCCTTTGGCATCTGTCTGACAGCCAGTTTCAAATCCAGTTCACCACTTTGGGTCCTAACTTCAGCCCTTCAAGTTTGTTCAAGAGCCTCCTATGAGGAACCGTATCAAAGGCTTTGCTGAACTCTAAGTAAATTACATCTAGCATATGTTCTTGATCCAGTTCTCCGGTCACCCAATCAAAAAATCCAATCAGGTTGGTTTGGCACGATTTACCTTTTGTAAAGCCATGTTGCCTCGGATCCTGTAACCCATTAGATTCAAGGAAGTACACTATCCTTTCTTTCAGCAACACTTCCGTTATTTTTCCAACCGAACTGAGGCTTACCAGCCTATAGTTTCCCGCTTCATATCTGTGACCACTTTTGTGAATAGGGACCACATCCACTCTCCTCCAATCCCCGAGAACCACTCCCGTCTCCAGAGATTTGTTGAATAAGTCTTTAATAGGAACCGACAGAACCTCTCTTTGTTCTCTGTCAGAATCCTGGGATGGTCCCATCGCTTTGTCCACCTTCAGTTTCTCAAGTTGCTCATAAACACTTTCCTCCTTGAACAGCACACCTTCTAGTTTAAATGCCTAGAAACTTCTCTGCAAGGATTCTTTTTCCTGCTGTATTAATATGTAGCCCATCAGTACAATATAGAGTTGTGCCTAAAACAATGTAAACTCTTATTGTAATTTATACAGTTGCAATTGACAACAATCATTTTCAGTTGACTGGTTTATTATATCTCATAATTACACAGGGATTTATTGTCCTGCATTTTGTTCTATCTTTTGCTAAATACCTACATTTTTGCCAGTGGCAAGTGGTGTGAGAATCAAGTAGACTGGGATGTGGCTTATGTCTTAAAGACATTTGTACCTGCCTTTTGTGTACCAATGGAAGTGTGTGGTAGGTGTGTCCAAGGGGAGACTATTCATAAAGTATTTGTCTCTCTGCTACACTGCAGGACACAAGCTCAACAGTTTTGGACTAGGTATCTTGATTCTCTTAAATGCTCTTAGAATCATCATATTCCTCAGGTAAGAACCACATTGTTTTTGCAAGAAGGATAGAAACATAGTTTATTCGCAGTTCTGCATTAGAGAGTTTGTGATAGTTAATGCGGCTTTATTTTGTGTTTTTGAATGTGGATATAATTACTCCCTCTGGCCCGATTTCTGTATATTTGCATAAGTAAAAGAACACTGCTTCTTTAAGACTACAGTAAAACCTTGGATTGCAGGTAACTTGGTTTGCAAGTGTTTTGCAACAAAAGCAAAACATTTTAATTAAATTTTAACTTGATATTCAAGCAATGTCTTGCAATACAAGTACATACAGTATACACACATCATAACTGAGCCGATTGTTTTCTCTCTGACACTGCAAGAGTGTAGTGACTGTTCTAAATGAGCGAGGTCTTGTAATACGAGTACATACAGTATACACGCGCCACATCATCACAACTGAGCCGATGGTTCTTCTCTCTCTGACGCTGCAAGAGTGTAGTGACTCTTCTAAACGAGGGAGGTATTGCAATACGAGTGCATACAGTATACACACGCCACATCATCACAACTGAGCCGATGGTTCTTCTCTCTCTGACACTGCAAGAGTGTAGTGACTCTTCTAAACGAGCGAGGTATTGCAATACGAGTGCATACAGTATACACACGCCACATCATCACAACTGAGCCGATGGTTCTTCTCTCTCTGACACTGCAAGAGTGTAGTGACTCTTCTAAACGAGCGAGGTATTGCAATACGAGTGCATACAGTATACACGCGCCACATCATCACAACTGAGCTGATGGTTCCTCTCTCTCTGATGCTGCAAGAGTGTAGTGACTGTCCTAAGTGAGCGAGGTCTTGCAATGAGCAGAAGCCTTGCATATTTTGTATATGTCTATAGTATTTTGTATTAAAGTTTTTGGGTTGTGGAATTGTCTGAGTTTCCATTACTTCCTATGGGGAAATTTGCTTTGATATACAAGTGCTTTGGTTTACAGTTTGTGATTTTATTATATTACTAGTGTTTAAGCCCGTTACATTAACGGGTGCTAGAATATATGGCTGGCTGTCTTTCTTTCTTTATGTCTCTCTCCCTGCTCCTGTTTCTTTCTTCCTTTCTTTCTGTCTTTCTCCCTCCTGCAATTTTTTTCTCTCTCTCCCTGGCACCCTTTGCCTGTCTGTCTTTATTTCTGTGTCTCTCTGGTCCCCTGTCTGTCTTTATTTCTGTCCGTCTCTCTCCCTAGCCTCCTTTGTCTGTCTGTATTTCTTTCTGTGTCTCCCCCCCCCCCCACTTTCCTTTGCAGAAGCAGCAGTGCTATTTCCCTTCCCCTCCAGATCCCTGTGAAGTAGTAGCAGCATTTCCCCCCACCCACCCCCCATTCCCTTCTCTCCCCCCCCCCACTTTCCTTTGCAGAAGCAGCAGTGCTATTTCCCTTCCCCTCCAGATCCCTGTGAAGTAGTAGAAGCATTTCCCCCCACCCCCCCATTCCCTTCTCTCCCCCCCCCACTTTCCTTTGCAGAAGCAGCAGCGGTATTTCTCTTTCCCTCCAGGTCCTTGCTGAAGCAGTAGCAGCATTTTCCCCCACCCCCCATTCCCTTATCTCCCCCCCCACTTTATTTTGCAGAAGCAGCTGTGATATTTCCCTTCCCCTCCAGATCTCTGAGAAGTAGTAGCAGCATTTTCCCCCACCCACCCCCCATTCCCTTCTCTCCCCTACCACCACTTTCCTTTGCAGAAGCAGCAGCGGTTTTCCCTTCCCCTCCAGGTCCCTTCTGAGTAGTAGAAACATTTTCCCCCACCCCCTATTCCCTTCTTACCTTGAGCTGCCCTGCTCCGTTCGGCCCCTCCCCCTTCCCTTCCCGTGTGCTGGCCTGCTGCGGCTGAAGGTTTTTTTCGGCGACTCCTCCTGTTAAAACTCCCCCCCCTCCCGCAACCGCTCCTGTTCAAAGCGGCCTGCTGAGGTTCGCGGCCGCTGTAACGAACCTCGCAGGCCGCTCTCCAACTCGGTAGCATGTTCCCTCTGACGCGATTGCGTCAGAGGGAATGTGCTACCATGTGGAGAGCGGCCTGCGAGGTTCGTTACAGCGGCCGCGAACCTCAGCAGGCCGCTTTGAACAGGAGCGGTAGCGGCTGTTGCAGGAGGATTGGGGGGGGGGAATTCGTGAGCGGCGGCAGGACCATGAGGCGGGATTGAGTTTTTCGGCTTCCCCTATCTGGGGAAACCGCCGTGCCGAACTGAGCTGCGCGTGGGGCCGTAGTAAGCGCGGGGCATGCTGCAGTCTTGGCGGCCACGGACATACGGATCATGGAAGCACGCCGATAAGACTGCGCATGCGCCGCCTACGGTTTTATTATATAGATTGCTGCTTATTTGTATTTGAGCCTTTGGCTTTTCTGTTCTGCCTTTTGCCCTCTTGTTGTACCCTTTCTAATAAAAATGATTACAAAGAAAAACAACAACGAACAATCATGCTTCTGGAACGAATTATGCTTACAAACCAAGGTTTTACTGTACTTCCTAACCTGTTGCTTTAAGTGTTTCTGGAGAAGGGCAGAATCCTGTTAGAGGAGCATATCTTGAATAACACCATGAACTCTTGATGTTTTCCTTGCTAACTAGAAGAGACTTTCAGGACCTATAGCTGCCAACAGTAGGGAAAAGGTAATCCTCACTGTTTTGAGCAAGTAAACTCCATAGAATATATTAGACATGAATTCCTGTTCGAGCTGTGGACTTAAAACCCAACAAAATTTTTTTTTAAAATAATCATATTTACTTGGCACAAAATATTGACATAATAAATAATGGCAGAGGAGGACAAAAATGGCCCATCCTATCTGCCCAGCAGGTTTTTGTCCACTGTGGTTAGATGCACATAGATGATCTGTATGCAGGCCAACACCTACCCCCTCTTATACTAAGGCGCGATAAACCGATTAGCGTGCGCTAAATGCAAACACGTCCACAGACTAACATGCACGCGTTAGCGTATAGTGCACGCTACTCGGTTAGTGCACCTTAGTAAAAGAGGGCCATAATCTCTCTTCCTTACCCATTTCAAAGAAGTTGTAGTTCACAGCAAGTTACATTTCAGGAACTGCTGCTCATAAGAACATAAGAATAGCCTTCCTCCAAAAATAATAAACTTTTACTCATAATTACAGGAGTTGTCATTCAACAGATTACAAGAAATTGAAAAAGTTATAGTTTTTGGTGGAATTCACTGTCATATTTTTTTAAATGGAGAGGATATTAACTATTGAGCAGGGACGTTATTTTTATTTTTATTTTTTTTAATTCTTTATTCATTTTAAAACTTTCATCAAGTGTACAAAAATTGCAACACAATAACATAATCCAGATATCTTATACTTGTATTTCTATACCACAACATGTAATTTACTTAAATCGTTGTAATGTAATTCTCTCGGTAACGTCCTGATCTCTTTTAATTGTAATCCGCTTAGAACCGCAAGGCACAGGCGGAATAGAAATCACAAATGTAATGTAATTTAACCACTTGTACATCTTATCATTATAACTTATAGTTGTAAATATAACCCTCCCTCTCCCATCCTGAAATCCCTTTAGTAATTTTTATTTTTCATATAATAGAAACCCTCCCCCCACCCCACCCTTATCTTACATATTAAATATAGAAATATTAGAAAATGGCATCAATCATGACAAAAGGACTTTAATGGTTCCCAAATTTTAATGAAATTTTTATAATTTAAGCAGGGACGTTATAAAAAATTCATTGGTGTTTGGGAGCCATCAACAAATTATTGCAATGATTGATTATAATTAATAATTTATTTCTTCCCCTTTATTTATTGAAGCATAGGGTGGGGGGAAGGGTGGGATTCATTTTAAATCATCTGAAACTACAAGACTATAATATGTAAGATTAATAAGTGATATTAAAGTATATATGATTATATTATTATGTACTTGTTGAAAGTTTTAAAATGAATAAAGAATTATAAAAAAAACATTAAAAAAAAGAATAGCCTTCCTGGATCAGACCAGTGGTTCATGTAGCCTAGTATCCCATCTTCACAGAGGCCCATTCAAGTCACAAGTACCTGGCAGAAACCCAAAATAATAGCAGCATTCCATATCACCGGGGCAAGCAGTGGCTTCCCCCATCTGTCTCAACAGCATTTTATGGACTTTTTCTCCAGGAACTTGTCCAAACCCTTTTTAAAACCGGCTACATTAACCATTCTTACCACATCATCTGGCAATGCATTCCAGAGCTTAACTATTCAAAGGTGAAAAAATATTTCAAAAAATACATAGAGTATGATGGCAGAAAAGGGCCGACAGCCCAACAAGTCTGCCCACTCAAAGAACCCTCCCCTAAGCATTTCCCCGGAGTGAACCCACATGTTTATCCCATCGTTTCTTGAAGTCGAGCACGTTGCTGGCTTCAACTACCTGACGTGGAAGACCATTCCATCGATCAACCATCCTTTCGGTGAAAAAGTACTTCCTGATGTCGCCATGAAGTCTCCCACCCTTGAGTTTGAGCGGATGTCCTCTTGTTGCTGTGGGACCTGTAAGGAAAAAGATATCTTCCTCCACCTCAGCACGGCCTGTAAGATATTTGAACGTCTCTATCATGTCTCCCCGCTCTCTGCGTTCCTCAAGAGAATATAACTGCAGCCTGTTTAGACGTTCTTCATATGGGAGATCCTTGAGTCCTGAGACCATCTTAGTGGCCATTCGCTGAACTGATTCCATTCTCTTCACATCCTTATGTTTTGATAATGTGGCCTCCAATAGTGAACACAGTACTCCAGATGAAGTCTCACCATGGACTTGTACAACAGCATTATAACTTCAGGCTTTCGGCTGACAAAACTTCTTCGGATACAACCCAGCATCTATCTAGCCTTGGTTGAAGCTTTCTCCACCTGATTGGTAGTCTTCATATCTTCACTAATGATTACACCCAGGTCCCATTCTGTGACAGTTCTTGTTAAGGTTTCACCATTCAGGGTGTATGTTTTGCAGGGGTTACCGCTACCAAGGTGCATAACTTTACACTTTTTGGCATTAAAACTCAGTTGCCAAGTATTTGACCATTTTTCCAGTAAAAGTAGGTCCTGCCTCATAGTGTTGGGCACGGTTGCACTGTTCACTACGTTGCATAGCTTAGCATCATCGGCAAATAATGTAATCTTACCTCGAAGTCCTTGGGGGCAGGTCTTGTACAAAGATATTAAATAGTATCAGACCCAAGACCGAGCCCTGCAGCACTCCACTGGTCACTTCCGACGTTTCTGAGGGAGTACCATTTACCACCACCCTCTGAAGTCTGCCGCTGAGCCAGTCTTTAACCCATGCAGTCAATGTTTCTCCTAGTCCCATTGTATCCATATTGTTCAATAACCTACGGTGTGGGACACTATCAAAGGCTTTACTGAAGTCTAAATACACTATATTCAGGGACTCTCCCCTATCTAGTTGTTTCGTTACCCAGTCAAAGAAGCTTATCAGATTGGATTGACAAGACCTTCCCTTCGTAAATCCATGCTGGTGGGGATCCCTCAGCCTCTCGTCATCCAGAATCATATCCAATCTGTTTTTAATCAATGTCTCCATAAGTTTACACACTATTGATGTGAGACTCACAGGTCTGTAATTTTCAGCCTCTGACCTGCATCCCTTTTTGTGGAGCGGATTGACGTTAGCAATTTTCAAGTCCAAGGGGACTTTTCCCTTGTTTAGGGAAAGATTGAAAAGTGCAGCTAATTGCTCTGTCAGGACATCTCTCAATTCCCGAAGTACCCTGGGGTGTAGATTATCCGGTCCCATGGCTTTGTTCACTTTTAGCCTCGATAGCTCATGGTATGTGCTGCTCCCGGTAAATTTAAAGTCCCGGAACGGGTCCTCCGAGCACTCCCTTGTCTGCATCTTCGATCCAGATCCCGGTGCCTCACAGGTAAAGACCGAGCAGAAGTAGACATTGAGTAGTTCGGCTTTACCTGAGTCCGGGTCTACAGTTACCGTCAGGTTTCCTGAGGCGTACAATCCCGTCAGTGTTCTTTTTTCTGTCACTAACATACCTGAAAAATGATTTATCCCCTTTTTTAACATGCCTAGCTATATTTTCTTCCATCCGGAGTTTGGCTTCCCTGACTGCTTTTTAACAGTTCTAGATTTCACCAGATAGGCTTCTTTAGTTTCCGGTTGTTGTGATTGTTTGAAGGATACAAATGCTCTTTTCTTCTGCTTTATTAGTTTCGAGATCTCTGCGGAGAACCACTGGGGGTCTATTATTTCTCCGTCTTTTACTCACGGTTTGTATGTAGAGGTTGGTTGCTTCCTGCAGGGTAGATTTCAGAGCCGACCACTGTACCTCCACATCGTCTGTCGTGTCCTGGTTTTGCAGCACCTCATAGACAAAATCTCCCATGCTCTGGAATTTAGCTCCCTTAAATTTAAGGACCTTTGTCGATGTATTTATCCTTGTGGCTCCCTTCCTGAGGTGAAACCACACCATGTTGTGGTCACTGGAGGCTAAAGCATCTCCTACCGAAACATCTGTGACACTGTCTCCATTGGTGAGTAACAGGTCCAGAATCGCCTGATCCCTGCTGGGCTCCAATACCATCTGTTTAGGAATGCTCCTTGTATGGATGCTAGTAACCTTCTGCTGCCGCTGGTTGTAGCGGTAAGTTTTTTTCCAGTCTACATCAGACATATTGAAGTCCCCCTAACAGCACAATGTCTCCACGCAGAGTGATGGTCTTGATGTGTTTGATTAATTCTTTGTCTATGTTGTCTTGTTGTTTTGGAGGTCTGTACATAACACCAAGATACAGGCATTTGTCATTGCCCCTGGCAAGGTTCACCCAGAGGGATTCCCCCGTATACTTGACGTCTGTTATCCTGGTAACTTTTATGTCCTCTCTGATGTATACTGCTACCCATCCTCGGTTTTGCCTTCTCTATCTCGGCGGAGCAAGTTATATCCTGGTATAGCCATATCCCATCCTTATGTTTTGTTTTTTAATATCATTTTTATTGAGTTTTCAGTTTTTTAAATACAATCAATACAACAATAAATCAACAACTGCAAACAAGAGAAAATAGCAGTAACAGTCAGGTCTTTCACGTTATTCCTTCACGAAGACCCACAGAAACCAAACTCCTCCACCAGAAAACCAACCCCCAAACCTCCTATTAGTTTTAAAAGTTTTACTCTGCAACTTCATCGAGTATCCCCTAATCTTTGTAAATCTTGATGCAGTAAAAATCGATCCACTTGTACCCGTTCTACACCACTCCAGATTTTGTAGACTTTGATCATATCTCCCCTCAGCCTCCTCTTTTCCAAGCTGAAGAGCCATAACCTCTTCAGTCTTTCCTTATACAAGAGGAGTTCCATTCCCTTTTTTGAAACTTTTCTAGTACCGCTGTATTTTTTTTTGAGATAAGGAGACCAGAACTGAACACAATACTCAAAGTGAGGTTGCACCATTGAGCGATACAAAGGCATTATAACATTCTTAGTCTTGTTTACAATCCCTTTTCTAATAATTTCTAGCATATTTTTACCCCAAAACTTTCTTATAAATTCAATGGGTTTAAGATTATAAATCACAAATCAAAAGGACTTCCAATAGCTATAACATCAGACAGCATTGAAGTCCCTTAGAGTTGGATCCACTCCAGGTGGTTATGGATTTACTGTGGAGTTTTACAAATCATTCTAAATTATATTATTACCTCATCTTTTAAATTTATATCAGGCTCAATTAACTTCAGGTTGTATTTCGGGTACTATGGCAGAATCTTTAACTATTGTTTTACCGAAGCCAAATAAAGATCCCTTGTTGGCTTCACATTACAGGCTTATTTATTTGATTAATGTGGATGGAAAACTTCTGGCTAAGTTATTGGCTTTACGCTTGGCTAAGGCTCTCCCTTATATTATCGGTATGCACTAAAAGGGTTTTGTTGCTCAAAGACATTCTTCAAACAACACCAGACTGGCTTTTCATATGTTAAATTTAACAAAAGCCATGGAAGATCCGGCCTTCTCTGTATCTTTGGATGCAGAGAAGGCCTTTGATCGTATCAAGCAATGGATTGGTTTGGTATTGGTTCCGGATTTATACAAATGATTCAAACCTTGTATAGTTCCCCTTCTGCCAGATTATATATTAATAATACTTTTTCAGAACGTTTTTGTATGGAGAGGGGAGTTAGACAAGGGTGTCCATTATTTCCTTTGCTTTTTGACATTGTACTGGAACCCTTGCTATTGGCTATTCAACAGGCAAAGGAGATACAGGGTATTCGTTATGCAGGTCGGGAATATAAGGTCTCTGCTTTAAATGCTTTAAATGGTTGCAGTTGAAGCAGGCCATTCAGAAGGGGTTCCCTGATTGGCGAAATTTAAAAAATCAGTATAGTTTGCCGGTCCTATGCTTCCAGACAGATTTCCTAGGATATCAGGCCGCCCAGTGGTATAAATTAATATCTGAATTTTTAAATAAGAAACCAAAAACTGGTCTTCGAGACATTTGGCGCATTGAGATTAAGCAGCAGAATTTGGACTTGGAGGATGAGATGTACAGCATCTGCATCTATGAGACAAACATGGTTTTTTTGTTACATAGAAGTTTCTGGACCCCTGTTCGTTTGCAAAAATTAGATAGCTATAAATCTAATAGATGCTGGCACTTTCATCTCGATATAGGGACACTGGATCATCTGCTCTTCTTTTGTCCCTTGATACTTAACTTTTGGCGATCCATTTGGGGTCAAATTAATAGAATACTGGAAAATCCAGTGGCATTGATGTGCTATTTGGCAAGTTAATGAGGGCTGAAAGCCCAAAAACTTCCCATAACAACAAACTTGTCTTTATTATGACAGGAGTTGCCATACAACTTATTTTGAAGAACTGGAAAAACTGGGACCGGTTAAATTATAATTTCTGGTGGGGGTCTTTATGCCACATTTTAAAAATGGAACGTATGATTGTCATACAGCAGGAACATTATAGGAAATTTAGGGATGTTTGGGAGCTATTGACAAAATTCTGTAAGGAGTGATTATTGATTTTGCCCTTTCAACATACACATCTAGGGTGGGAAATTATTTTTAATTTAATTATGATTGAGTGCAATTGTTGGGTATATAGAAGGGGGGGGAAGATACATGTATTTGTTATGAAATATAATTTGATTGAATTTAAATGCTGTTAAAGTGTACAATGTCTTTATAATATGTTGCACTTATTTATAGCTTTAAAATGAATAAACATTAAAAAAAAAAAAATAGATATATCATCAATGCTGTAATATTACTGTTGATGTAGAAACACTAACTCCAATTCCCCTGGAAAAATCAACAAGAGTGGAGAAAAAAAACCCTCATTTGGTGGCAGAAATACTATATATGGTATACTCAAATGTAAACTGAGGTAACCTTTTTTCCTCCCAAAAAAGGTTTGTATTCAAGTACCCTGCCCTGCCAGGCTCTGTCCCCAGCATCCCTTCCTCACTCCCTGCCCTACCAGGATCTGCACCCAGCCCTTCCTTTCCTTTCCTGCCCTGTCAAGCTCTGCACCCAGCCCCTTTATGAAATGGCTGCCATGAGTTCTTGCGAATTTTTGCCTCTCAAATAAGCAAATTTTGGTGGGTCACTAAAGACCTCATGAATTGAAATGCAAATAGGGCAGAATACATCCAAACGGTGACCCGATTTCCACTGCATGCTTCTGTAATAAATGTTCCCTCTGCGCATACAATGCACATTTGTATACTTTTTAATAATACCCGCAGGATATCCCCGATCTGTAAATCTTCTGCTCACATTTTGTATTCTTCCACAGACAAAGAGAGGCACTGCAGCCACAAAAACTTCCCCGTAGGTTAATTGGTTCTGAGATGTTTAAGATGATAACTGTCAAAGCACAACAAATTGGTGCAGTCAGTGCTCTTTATTTGTATCATGGTGATAAATTCTCCATGTTCCAAATGAATAGAAATGTACAAAAAGGAGATATCAGTAGATGTAAATGCCAAATTAGAATCACAGAGATTTAACCATTGGACAAACCTGGAGAGATGTTCTTCTGTACCTGTCCACACCAAAAATGTATCATCTATGAAGTGCTTCCAAGCACAAACATTTGCATAATCTTGCACAGTGAACACGAACTTCTCCTCAAAAGCAGTAACATATAGGCAGGCCATCGTCGCCCCCCCCCCCCCCCAATCGCCATTCCCTTTATCTGCATTAAAAAAAAATTTTTTTTAATTCTTTATTCATTTTTATAACTTACATCAAGTGTAACAAAAAGTAACATCATTTTAACTTAAATATATCACTTGAAATTCTATAATTAATCATACTCAATATATTTTATCCCATTCCCTCCCAACTCTTCAACATATCATAACACATATATCATATAATAAAGACTTTCCTTTCATTCAAAGCACCTAGTGAAAATTCAAAAAATTACCCCCTCTCCGTTATTTCATTTGTACTAACCACACATCTTGAAATGTATTAACATTTCCTTTCTAAAGAGCTAATGTTCTTTCCATTTTATAAATATGACACACTGAAATCCACCAAAAACTATAGTTTAATCTACTCCAATTTTTCCAATTGCATGTTTGTTTTATGGCGACTCCTGTTAAAATAAGTAAGAGTTTATTATTTTTGGAAGATATTTGGCTCTTAGCCCTCATGTGCATGCCAAATAATACTGTATCATATGATAATGCCACATAATTTTCTAATAAACTATTAATTTGGCCCCAAATTGATTTCCAGAAAGCCATAATAAATTGACAATAGAACAATAAATGATCTAAAGTCCCTGCTTCAAGATGACAATGCCAACATCTATCCGACTTAGAGCAATGTAATTTTTTTAAACGAACAGGGGTCCAGAATGCTCTATGAAACAGGAAAAACCATGTTTGTCTCATAGATGCAGACATTGTACATATCATCCTCCAAGACCAAATTCGTGGCCATTGAGACGCAGTAATTTGATGCTTAATCTCAATGCTCCAAATGTCCCGGAGACCAGTCTTTGTTTTGTTTTTTTCATAAATCCAGATATTAATTTGTACCACTGAGCGGCCTGGTGTCCCAGGAAATCCACCTGAAAGCATAAAAACTCTAAACTATATTGGCACATTACATTATATCACTGAAGAAAAGCCCGAAAGGCCTCTACAACGAAAGCAGCAAGACAAACCAAAGAGTCATGAGGAAGAGATGTCAATCATTCAGTTGTGGATTTGTTAAGGATACACTTTATTGATAGAAGCAATATGTAAATTCAACACTAACAGTGTTACGGCAAAAATGCCTTTGTCAAGAGTCAGATGTAAAATGATCCTTTGAGAGAAAGTACTCTCATAAAATACTGATGCACAGACTAAATGGTGTCAAATAAGGTGGCTACATAGTAAAGGAATCCTCTTGTGACCAAAGCAAAGCTTTAGAGTCAAAAGTGCAGAGATGTGTGTAAGAGAATGACACAGTGACAGAATTCATCCCCGTCCCCGCTGATAACCACGGGAAACCATCCCATGTCATTCTTTGGTGTCTATCTCAACCTCAGTCCTACACCAGCATTCTTCAATGCAAGGCTTGAGGGTCAGTGGTTGTGCCCATTCATACTCTGATTCTTATGAGAGCCAAGTATAGGATAATAAAGTCATTGTGACATCATTGATGAGGCTGGCTCATAGGTATTGATGGAATGAGGCATTATGACATAGTAACATAGTAGATGACGGCAGATAAAGACCCGAATGGTCCATCCAGTCTGCCCAACCTGATTCAATTTAAAATTTTTTTTTTTTTTTCTTCTTAGCTATTTCTGGGCAAGAATCCAAAGCTTTACCTGGTACTATGCTTGGGTTCCACCTGCCGAAATCTCTGTTAAGACTTACTCCAGTCCATCTACACCCTCCCAGCCATTGAAGCCCTCCCCTGCCCATCCTCTACCAAACGGCCATCCACAGACACAGACCGTGCAAGTCTGCCCAGTAACTGGCCTTAGTTCAATATTTAATATTATTTTCTGATTCTAAATCTTCTGTGTTCATCCCACGCTTCTTTGAACTCAGTCACAGTTTTACTCTCCACCACCTCTCTCGGGAGCGCATTCCAGGCATCCACTACCCTCTCCGTAAAGTAGAATTTCCTAACATTGCCCCTGAATCTACCACCCCTCAACCTCAAATTATGTCCTCTGGTTTTACCATTTTCCTTTCTCTGGAAAAGATTTTGTTCTACGTTAATACCCTTTAAGTATTTGAACGTCTGAATCATATCTCCCCTGTCTCTCCTTTCCTCTAGGATATACATATTCAGGGCTTCCAGTCTCTCCTCATACGTCTTCTGGCGCAAGCTTCCTATCATTTTTGTCGCCCTCCTCTGGACCGCCTCAAGTCTTCTTACGTCTTTCGCCAGATACGGTCTCCAAAACTGAACACAATACTTCAAGTGGGGCCTCACCAATGACCTGTACAGGGGCATCAACACCTTCTTCCTTCTACTGACTACGCCTCTCTTTATACAGCCCAGAATCCTTCTGGCAGCAGCCACTGCCTTGTCACACTGTTTTTTCGCCTTTAGATCTTCGGACACTATCACCCCAAGGTCCTTCTCCCCGTCCGTGCATATCAGCTTCTCTCCTCCCAGCATATACGGTTCCTTCCTATTATTAATCCCCAAATGCATTACTCTGCATTTCTTTGCATTGAATTTTAGTTGCCAGGCATTAGACCATTCCTCTAACTTTTGCAGATACTTTTTCATATTTTCCACTCCCTCTTCGGTGTCTACTCTGTTACAAATCTTGGTATCATTTGCAAAAAGGCACACTTTTCCTTCTAACCCTTCAGCAATGTCACTCACAAACATATTGAACAGGATTGGCCCCAGCACCGAACCCTGAGGGACTCCACTAGTCACCTTTCCTTCCTTCGAGCTTGCAACACTATTGGCTTTTATGCATGCATGAAAGCAGTGGCAGCTTGAGGATATGGCCACTAGCTGCAAAGCTTGGAGATTTCTGGTTGCTAGACTGGAGGAGAAGATCTTTAGTTGACAGGGCTTGGGGATCCCCACCAGCTCAAGTATTTACATTTTGTATTCAGGTGGGGAGAAAATTTTGTGCCCTTCCCTCCCCCCACCCCAAATTAGTGGTGTGGCTATGCCACTGAATAGAATGCAAGTATATTTGTGATGCACATGTCCCAAAGCACAACATATTCCAGTTAATAAATTCAAAATAAAACACTTTTTTCTACCTTGTCTAGACATTTTGTTTTTCCATCATCTTGGTCTCAGTTTCTCTATCTTCTACTAATTCTCTTTCTAGTGTCTGCTGTCCATTTTTTTTCTCCTCTTCCCTCTTGCTCCACTATGCTCTCACTATGCCTGTCTCCAACATATTGATTTTGCCCTTTCAGCTTTCCTCCCTTTTTTCTTTAATAATACTAATAATAATAATAACAGGCTAAAAAAACTGGGGCTATTCTCCCTTGAGAAGCGGAGACTTAGAGGAGACATGATAGAAACCTTCAAGATCCTGAAGGGCATAGAAAAAGTGGACAGGGACAGATTTTTCAGATTATGGGGAAGCACAAGTACAAGGGGGCACTCAGAGAAATTGAAAGGGGACAGGTTTAGAACAAAAGCTAGGAAGTACTTTTTCACCCAGAGGGTGTGATAGGCCAGAACAAGTTACAGGGCTTCAAAGAAGGTTTGGATAGGTTCCTAGAGAACAAGGGAATTGAGGGGTACAGATAAGGATTGAGGTTAGGTTATAAGGGATAGGAGCAGAGATAGGTTATAAAAATAGTCAAGGACCACTGCTCAGGCAATGGGGAGGCGGGAGCGGACCGCTGGGCACGATGGACCTCTGGTCTGACTCAGCGGAGGCAACTTCTTATGTTCTTATATACCGCAATACCGTGAAGTTCTATGTGGTTTACAAAGATTAAGCAAAGGTACAAATTGATTGACTTTAAGAGGGGAGGAAGAAAGAGGGTTAACAGGACAGGAAATCCATTTTTGAGGAGAGAGTGATCAATAGAACAAGTTAATCGCTATAGAGGGGAGAGAGAAGAGAGGATCAGTTGTCTAGATACTTTAGGAACAGGTGTGTTTTCAGACGTTTCCTAAATTCCTCATAAGTAGTGGGCGAAAGCAATTGTCTTTACCCCATGATCCTGCTTGGTGCAAGAGAAGATCATGGTGTTTTTTCAGTTTACAACCTCTCACTGGGGGGGGAACGAAGTTGGAATGTGAGCTTCTCTTGTGTCTGTTGGCTGAGAAGACGAAAAGGTCAGTTATATATTTAGGGGCAAGTCCGTGTAGTGCTTTGAAGCAGAAGCAGGCGAATTAAACTTTACACGCACCTCCATTGGCAGCCAATGCAGCTGCTGGTAGTAGGGTGTCATGTGGTCAAACTTCCTCAGCCCAAAGATCAGTTTGACCGCTGCATTTTGCATCAATTGTAAACGCTGTATGTTCTTTTGGGAAATTGCTAAATAGGCGATGTTACAGTAGTCAAGTAGACTCAGTACGAGGGATTGGACTAGGGTTCTGAATGCCGCTGTATCGAAATAAGCTTTAATGGATCTGAGTTTCCAGAGAGTGAAAAATCCCTTTCTGATCAAGGAGTCCACCTGGTCTCTCATGGTTAGGCACTGATCCAAAGTTACACCTAGTATATTTATGGTATCTTTTTTCTTTACTGCCTCTGTCCACTCAAATCTTACCTTCTTTCTCAATCTTCTTTTTAAATTTTCAGCTACTTATCAGTTTTCCACCTCCTCTCATTCTGTAGCTCTCCAATTTCCCATCTCTTTTCCCAGCCTCCTATTTTCTTCTATCTACTCTCCATTACCACATTTCTACAACTGTATT
Source organism: Geotrypetes seraphini (assembly GCF_902459505.1). Lineage (NCBI taxonomy): Eukaryota > Metazoa > Chordata > Amphibia > Gymnophiona > Dermophiidae > Geotrypetes > Geotrypetes seraphini. Next base: position 38,622,135 of record NC_047101.1, read on the forward strand.
CAGTGTTCTTTTTCATCTTATCATCTGCTTTTTGACCTCTTCCAGCCACTTCCAGAATCGCCCTCCCTCTCTCATCAGGATATATCTCCCTGTCTCTTTCTCTCCTTCCCCTAGCATCTCCTAGGGAAAATGCTTGAGTACCTGATTGTAAAAACCGCTTAGATAACCTTGATAGGCGGTATATAAATCCTAATAAATCTTCTTATCCAACCTCTCTTCCCTCCTATAGGTCCATCTTTCATCCTCTCTCCCCATGGTCCAACATCTCTCCCTCTCTTTTCTGTTCATCGCACCCTCCTTGATGCTGAACAATAGGTGGGAGGGAGAGAGGGAAACTTGATGCTGAATCTCTTTCCCTTCCACCCCCAGATCTTTCCCTTATTACCCTCCTTCCATCCCCAAGTCCAACTATCCCCCTTTCTCTTCCCAACTGCCCTCCTATGCCCTTTCCAACTATCCTATCCTCTTATTCTATATATCGCCCTCCCTCTACACCACCCCCAGGTCCACCATCTCTGCCTTTCTCTTTCCAACTGTCTTCCTTTCAAGTATCTCATTCCCCTTTCCTTCACAGCAACCCACGACCAGCTCCTCTCCTTTTCTCTCCCTCCAGAACATTGCCCACCATCTCTCTCTTTTGTATCCTCTGTTTCTGGCCCTATAAGTTCTTCCCCCTTCACTCCCCACCCTCAGTCTAGCACGTCTTTGAAACCCATCCCCCATTCTACATTTAAAAAAAACACTCCAGGAGGTTTCCTGGCCCGGCACATCCTCCCCCTTCACCTACGCTTGCATCCATTTTTGTTGCAGGGGAATGTCAGCTCTGGCAGTGGCTTTGAAACGTAGCATCCCTCCCTGCTTTCCTCCAGATACTTGGTCAAAAGCTGCTTGCACAGTTTCAGGCATGTGTCTTTCTTATGTAAAGTTAACTCTTGGGCACAATGCTTTTTAAGACACTAATTTCAGATTGTTATAAATTTATATTTGTATTTATTTATACCCCGCCTTTCCCAAGGCAGGTCAAAATAGAAACATAGAAACATGATGGCAGATAAAGGCCAAATAGCCCTTCTAGTCTGCCCATCCACAATAACCATTATCTCATCTGGAATACTGCGTTCAGTATTGGTCGCCGCACCTCAAGAAGGACATGGCGGTACTTGAGAGAGTCCAAAGGAGAGCAACGAAAATGGTAAGAGGGCTGGAACACTGCTCATACGCTGAGAGGCTGGATAGGCTGGGGCTCTTCTCTCTGGAGAAGAGGAGGCTCAGGGGAGATATGATAGAGACATTCAAGATCATGAGGGGCATAGAGAGGGTGGATAGGGACAGATTCTTCAGACTAAAGGGGACAGCAAATACGAGGGGGCATTCCGAGAAACTGAAGGGAGACAGGTTCAAAACAAATGCAAGGAAGTTTTTTTTCACCCAAAGGGTCGTGGACACTTGGAATGCGCTACCGGAGGAAGTGATCAGGCAGAGTACGGTACAAGGATTCAAACAGGGATTGGATGGATTCCTGAGGGATAAAGGGATCGTGGGATACTGAGGGAAAAGGAGATAGAGGGGTATAGATAGAGGATTACTGCGCAGGTCCTGGACCTGTTGGGCCGCCGCGTGAGCGGACTGCTGGGCACGATGGACCTCAGGTCTGACCCAGTGGAGGCATTGCTTATGTTCTTATGTTCTTATGTTCTTTCTCTCTCCAAGAGATCCCACATGCCTATTCTAGGCCCTTTTGAATTCAGACACAGTCTCTGTCTCTACCACCTCTTTTGGGAGACTGTTCCCTGCATCCACAACCCATTCTGTAAAAAAGTATTTCCTTAGATTACTCCAGAGCCTATCACCTCTTAACTTCATCCTATGCCCTCTCATTGCAGTTTCCTCTCAAATGAAAGAGACTCGACTCATGCGCATTTACATTAAGTAAGTATTTAAATGTCTCTCGTATCTCCCCTCTCCTGCTTTTCCTCCAAAGTATACAGATTGAGATCTTTAAGTTTCAAGTTTATTTAAAATTTCTTATACCGCCTAATCAAGCCTTCTAGGCGGTGTACAAAAAATGCCAAAACAATGCGCCAATTAAAATACAATATGAACAAAGACAAACCAAGGGAAATGACAATTTATAAAGACATTGACGAACCGGAACAAAAGGAAAGAAGGGTTGGAACTACAATTGATAGAAAGAAAGAGAACATTCAAGGGAAAGAACAAAGGAGGGGGAACTGAAGGTAGAAACCTGTCCCAATATGCCTTATGATGAAGACCACATACCATTTTAGTAGCCTTCCTCTGGTTCGACTCCATCCTTTTTATATCTTTTTGACAGTGCAGCCTCCAGAATTGTACACAATATTCTAAATGAGGTCTCAGCAAAGTTTTATACATGGGCATCAATACCTCCTTTTTCCTACTGGCCATACCTCTCCCTATGCAACCTAGCATCCTTCTAGCTTTTTCCGTCACCTTTTTAACCTGTTTGGCCACCTTACGATCATCACATACAGTCACTCCCAAGTCCTGCTCTTCTGTTGTGCACATAAGTTCTTCACCCCCTAAACTGTACAGTTCCCTCGGGTTTGTGCAGCTCAAATACATGACCTTGCATTTCTTAGCATTACATTTTAACTGCCAAATTTCAGACCATTTTTCAAGCTTTGCCAGGTCTTTCTTCATGTTTTTCACACCATCCGGCGTGTCTACTCTATTGCAGATTTTGATGGTGATAATGTAAAGCGTCCTAAAGTTAAAAAGAGGCTAACAGCGCCTCGCATCCAAAAACTATAAACCAAGTCCCATATTTCATCTTACAGAAGAGGTATTTCTTCAACATTTTCTTAAAACTGCTCAAACATGTTTGCTGTCCTAACCACAGTTGTCTGGCTTATTCCTGCTTCTCCTGCTATTTGGTGAGTTGTTTGGGGTATTTGCAACGTGTCCTCCTGGCTCAGTACAAGATTGCATACAACGTCTGTGTGCTCTTGTATGCAAATCGAGCACGGTTGTCTGCTGCCTGGCTTACAATCTACAGTGCCTGTTGCTCAGATCTTGTGTAGTAACATAATAATAATAATAATAACTTTATTCTTGTATCCCGCAATACCATGGAAGTTCAATGCGGTTAACAATAGAAGAGACTGTACATTTACAGCGATGATACATATTACAGTGTTATTACATTTACAAAGATGTTACATAAATAGCAGTAATAAAAAGGCATATACTAAAGAAGAGACTGTACGTATACAGCGATGTTCCATGTTATAGCGGTGATACATTTACAGTGATGTTAAATGTGAGGCAATGAAAAGGCAGGGCAATTAGATAAAACAGAGATTGAGAAAGAGAGGCCATAGTGGCTTGGGAGGGGGGCATAGTCAGAGGGAATGGAGGCATGTCGAGGTCAGGAGGGTGCAGGGAAGGGGGGAAGGCAGCGTTAGCGGAATCTGTCGAAGAGGTAGGTTTTTAGTGACTTCCTGAACAGGTGGTAGGGTGGAGAGTTGGAGATGAGGGCGGTAAGGCAATTGTTCCATTTGCCCGCTTGGAATGCTAGGGTTCTATCAATGAATCTCTTGTAGAGGCAGCCTTTTAGGGAGGGAAAGGTGAATAGATGACTGCAGATAAAGACCCGAATGGTCCATCCAGTCTGCCCAACCTGATTCAATTTAATTTTTTTCTTTCCTTCTTAACTATTTCTGGGCAAAAATCCAAAGCTCTACCTGGTAATGTGCTTGGGTTCCAACTGCTGAAATATCTGGCAAAGCTCACTCCAGCCCATCTACATCTTCCCCAGTCCATCCTCAACCAAAAGGCCATATACAAATACAGACCATGCAAGTCTGCCCAGTACTGGTCTTAGTTCAATATTTACTATTATTTTCTGATTCTAGATCCTCTGTGTTCATTCCACGCTTCTTTGAACTCCATCCCCGTTTTCCTTTCCACCACCTCTCTCGGGAGCACATTCCAGGCATCCACCACCTTCTCCGTAAAGTAGAATTTCCTAACATTGCTCTTGAATCTACCACCCCTCAACCTTAAATTATGTCCTCTGGCTTTACCATTTTCCTCTGGAAAAGATTTTGTTCTACATTAATACTTTTCAAGTATTTGAACGTCTGAATCATATCTCCCCTGTTCCACTGCTTCTAGGGTATACATATTAAGGGCTTCTAGTCTCTCCTCATATATCTTCTGGCACAAACCTCCTATTATTTTCATCGCCCTCCTCTGGACTGCTTCAAGTCTTCTTATGTCCTTCACCAGATACGGTTTCCAAAACTGAACACAATATTCCAAGTGGGGCCTCACCAGCGACCTGTACAGGGGCATCAACGCCTTCTTCCATCTACTGGCTACGCCTCTCTTTATACAGCCCAGAATCCTTCTGGCAGCAGCCACCATTTTTTCGCCTTTAGATCTTCGGACACTATCACCCCAAGGTCCCACTCCCAATCCATGCATATCAGCCTCTCACCTCCCAGCATATATGGTTCCTTCCGATTATTAATCCTCAAATGCATTATTCTGCATTTCTGTGCATTGAATTTTAGTTGCCAGATTATAGACCATTCTTCTAACTTTTGCAGATCCTTTTTCATATTTTCCACTCCCTCTTCGGTGTCTACTCTGTTACAAATCTTGGTATCATCCGCAAAAAGGCAAACTTTTCCTTCTAACCCTTCAGCAATGTCACTCACAAATATATTAAACAGCTTGGAAAAGAGTCGGCTGAGGGGAACTAGGATTGAAGTCTACAAAATCCCGAGTGGAGTAGAACGAATACAAGTGCATCAATTTTTCACTCCGTCAAAAATTACAAAGACTAGGGGACACTCGATGAAGTTACAGGGAAATACTTTTAAAACCAATAGGAAGGAATATTTTTTCATTCAGAGAATGAACACATTGCCAGAGAATGTGGTAAGAGCCAGTGGCATAACGAGGGTGAGTGGTGCATGGGGCGATTGCGCCTCTACACCACCCTCTTCTCCGCCCTCCCCCACTCCTTCCCGATCTCCCCCTGCCGCACATATGCCCCCCTCCCCTTCCCCGTATCTCTTTAATTTTCCAGGTGAGCAGCATCATGAACTTGCTGCCCACATCATGTTGTCTCTCCCTCTGACGTCACTTCCTAGGCGTGGGACCCGGAAGTGTTGTCAGAGAGAGCCGACACTGGCATGGGCAGCAAGTTCGTGATACTGCTCATGCCGGGAAATTTAAAGAGGTGGGAAGGGAAGGGGTGCATGCGTTTGGTAGAGGAGGTCAGGAAGGCTTGGGGGTGGTGGAGAGGAGGACGGGTGCCAGCACCCCTACCAAGACAGTGCCCAGGACAGACTGCCAAACCCCTGCCCCCCCCCCCCCCCCGTCCCCCTTTATAATGCCACTGGTAAGAGCAGTAAACATAGCTAGTTTTAAAATAGGTTTGGACATGTTTCTGGAGGAAAAGTCCATAGTCTGCTATTGTGACAGATGTGGGCGAAGCCACTGCTTGCCCTGGATCGGTAGCAGAGAATGTTGCTACCATTTGGGTTTTTGCACTTGTGACCTGGATTGGTCACCATGAAGATGAGATACTGGGCTAGATGGACCTTTGGTCTGACCCAGTAAGACAATTCCTATATTGTAGATAAAAAAAATAATAAATAAAGTTTTCTATTTTAAAGTTAAGAGTTTTATAGATAAAAAATATATAGGATGTTAAGGTGAAGCTGGTCTATTGGAAGCTTTTTTTAGTCAATACTTTCCTTTAAAGCTTGATTAAAAGGAGTCCTTTCTCCTCAGGAGCACAAGGAACTACTGTTCGGAGCTTTACATTCACTCCTGTATGACCTCGCTGGCTCCAGCACTTATAAGATGGAGTAAATTTTTTTCAACAAAGTAAACTGGTTTTGAGAAATATAATTGCCTGTCTTTTCTGTGATGCTGACTTCATTATCCAGTGTCTAAGGCAGCGTATCTCAAACTGTGTGCCGAGGCACTCTAGTTTGCCTCCTGAGATTCCAAGTGTGCTGTGGCACACTGAGGAAGAGAGGCACCTGCCAGCTGACTTCCCTAAGCGGTACATCGCCAGCGCTGCCCGATTTGCCGAAGGCCTTCCCCCCTTCTCTCTAGCGTCCACCGGCTTCCCCCTTGGCTTCTCAGTCTCACCTTTAAAGCTAATTACAGTAGCCTGCAGAGGATCGCCAGTAGGTAAAAATGATTTTATTTTCAAATATAGTGATTGAAATGTGTCAGTTTTGAGAATTTATATCTGCTGTGCATATTGTGTGTATATGAAAAATGAATGGAAAAAATTGCTTTGCAATTAGTAAAGGGGATGGGATCTAAGGCAGAGCTTGGGTGGGTCTAGGGAGGTCTGTGGTTGAGGTACTCAGTTGATATTTGTTGGATGTAGGGGGTACTTAGTTTGAAGTAGTTGAGAAACACTGCTGTAGGCAATCAGCTGGCACCAGTGCCTCTCCTTCTCTCCGGCCATCTTCCCTGCTGGCGCCCCCTACTGGCGTCTCAGGGCCCATCTGGAGGGCCTCAGCACATGCACGGACGTCGACATGATGATGTCATGCATATACGTGATGTCATCAGGGCGACGTCTGCACACTTCTGGGTGCGTCAAGCCATGGCCACTACCTTTAGTGTGCCCCGGCTCACGAAAGTTTGAGAGACACTGGTCTTAAGGGAAGCTGCTAACAAGACAGGATACAAATTCCATTAGATGATTGTAATGTGATGTCGCTAATCCCATTTGTAGGTTTTGTAATTTTGGTTTTCTTTCTGCTTAGGTTCTGGTGCTTAATGCTAATTTTACTTCTAGCAGTACAGATGCTAAATCTTATGTTTACTCTTATGATTTCTCTTTTGCTCTGATTGTGCACAACTTCACTGTCAGTTTAATTTCCATCCTATAAATTCACATAGAATTTTTCTTTTTTCAACCATCTTTATTTTCTCTTCTTTATTAATTTCCAGGTACTTTAGTTAGATTGTGAGCCTTCGGGACAGTAAGGGAATTTTTTAAGTACCTTCTTACTTCTCATTTATAATCTTAATGTATATTTTCTTCAAACCGCTTAGAACCTAACGGATGTAGCGGTATATAAGAAATAAATTACATTACATTACATTTACAGTAAATTAGAGGGGAAGAAAAATAAGGAAAAGTACACAGCATGAAGGACAAAATCATCCTAACATCCGGAGGGTTCCTTCTTATTTTCTTAGAAGCCAATATTAACAGTTTCATATATTGAACAGGCAATGGCTCCAGTGATTGCCAAAGGCTTGGGGGGAACGCTGAAGGTTACCCTCAGGAGACTCAGGCAGGTTGTGGACAGAGTGCATGCTTTGCCCCCCTGTGTGAAGAACAGTGCCAAGCTTGTTCTGGAGATCTCATTGGCAACAGACAGAGCTCTGTAATGCTGCTGGGGTCAGCCCAGCATTCCTCTCGCATGTAACCGTCTCAGCTACGTTGCAGTTCTGAGCTGGCCTTGCCAAATAAGCATAGTAGAATAGCAACAACAGTGGTTCAGTGAGTGAAGGTATATATTTATTTTTTCATTCAATTTTCTATAGCGTTCTCCCAGAGGAGCTCAGAATGGTTTACATAGATTTATCCAGGCATTTAAGCACTTTTCCCTGTCTGTCCCGTTGACCTCAGAATCTGTCTAACATACCTGGGGCAATGGGGGACCAAGTGACCTGCCCATGGTCACAGGGAGGAATGTGAAGGGAATAGATTTAGCAGATAAAGACAGGTTGTTCACCCTCTCCAAGGTAGGGAGAACGAGAGGGCACTCTCTAAAATTAAAAGGGGATAGATTCCGTACAAACGTAAGGAAGTTCTTCTTCACCCAGAGAGTGGTGGAAAACTGGAACGCTCTTCCGGAGGCTGTCATAGGGGAAAACACCCTCCAAGGATTCAAGACAAATTTGGACAAGTTCCTGCTAAACTGGAACGTACGCAGGTGAGGCTGGACTCATTTAGAGCACTGGTCTTTGACCTGGGGGCCGCCGCAGGAGCGGACTGCTGGGTACGATGGACCATTGGTCTGATCCACCAGCAGCAATTCTTATATTCTTATGAGTCCTCAACCTCTGGGTGCTGAGGTTGTAGCTTTAATCCCTGCGCCACACTTTCAGACATGGAGGGGCATTTTCGTCTAAGTCAGAGTTTGGACATTTTGAGAAAGACGTCCGGAAATTCAGGAGTAAAAATGTCCATTCTCAAAAGTGTCACACACCTAACTTTTTTTTTTTTTTTTTTTTTAAATAAACTATCTAGACATTTTAACTCTTAATACATCTATCTTTTTTTTTTTTTTTACATTACCAAATATAAAAATATCTTCATGAAAATGCATTAAAAGCAAGCTAGTAGACTAGCTAAGACGTCCAAGTACATGACAAAAACATGGTATGATGAGACATAGCATGGCATGGTACGGCAAAATGTAGCACAGCAAACACAATAACTACAAAGCATGCTAACATAGTATGATACGACTTGGCAAAAATGGTAAGGTCAACATGCATGACGAAACAGCATGGAAGACATGGAGTGGCCCACATGGCTTGTGAGATTGTAGCATGGCAGACATAGTATGGTAAATATGATATAGTATTCTTTAAGCCCGTTACATTAACAGGTGCTAGAATAGATGTGTGTGTTTCTTTCTTTCTCTCTCTTTCCTTGGCCGCTGCCTATCTGTCTTTCTTTCTTTCTGTTCTCTCTTTCTTCGGCTGTCCACCACCATCCCTTGCCTGCTCCCCCTGTCCAGCAGTAGCCCTTCTACCTTCCTTTAACCTCTCCCCTTCCAGCAGCACCTCTTCCCTGCTCCCTAATACCTGCTCCCAAACCGCCATTCCTACCCTCCCTCCATCCCGGCTTCCTGGTCTCTTCTGGCCCACCAGCACGAACCGCTGCCACCGCCGCTGCTCTTCATTCTATTTCTGTCTGTCAGTGTCCCTGCCGCCGCAGGATAGAGGAAACCGCCACGCACGCACTGTACCAAACCGTCATGCGCGCGCACACCGCATGCTTTAACATTCTCTGCCGGCCACAGAGTTACGGATCACGGAGGCAGGGATCACGCAGGTAGGAGTGTGCATGCGCGCTTAGGGTTTTATTATTAGTGATAGTAGAGTAGGATAAAGATAGCGAACAGTAGGACAGAATGTGGAAGAGTATGGTATGAGAAAACATGGCATGGTCAGATATAGGCCAAAGCATATATAGATCAGTGAAAGCCTCCAGCAGCGTTTGCATTATTGGACATTAGTTGTGCATTACTACGGTTACCAGATTTTACTGTTGTAAAATCCAAACCCATGGCCCCACCCCCAGGCCGGCCCCGCCCCAGTCACGCTCCGTTCCAGCCCCCTCAACTTGTTCTTGTGCTCGGAGCTGCATCAGGAGGGCATCCGCTCATGCATAGGTATGACACAGTGTCATGAGCAAATGCGCATACACATGAAGTCACTGTGTTGCATGCGGAGATGCCCTCCCGACGCGGTCCCGAGCTGGAAGCTTTTCGAACCCGGACAAAGTGCTAGCTTTTGAAAAACCGTCCGGAGCCTGAATATGTCCTCTAAAAATAGGACATGTCCAGGTCAATTCGGATGTCTAGTAACCCTATGCATTACTAACAATAACTGGGCTTAGTAGTTGGGTCGATTCAGGGTTTGATTAGAGCATGGGCAACCCAGGCATGTGCTTAGGGCCCAAATGTCTTGAAACAGCCCTCTCAGATGTGCTAATTCAATGGGTCCCAAGGCAGATTGTTGCCCAGTAAGCCAGTTGTGATAGAAAGAAGAATGGGAGAGCAAATAGAGCCCCTCTGGCCCAGTCTATTTTCTCCATGTCCTTGTGGTCAGCAGGAAAAATCAATGAGAGCACTTCTTAACTTTTCATAACTGTCTCCTCCTCTGCCAGCTTCCTCTGTTGTCAGAAGCATATAAGACCCCATTTATGGGAGTTTAAAATGTGTATTACATTGTCAATTTGCAGTAAACTGGCCTTTAAGTGCTTTAAATCAGCAATTAAGACTTGGCATTTGCAACAGATTTATAACCTCTGATTGGTTTGATGCTGAGTTAATCAAGTTAATGTAATTTGTGTAATTTGGTATTTGTTTGATTTTTATTTGATGTTGTTTGAATGTTTAGATATCTTTGCTAGCATTATAATTGTTAATTTTGAACATAGCATGACCTGGATGAACTTTCTGCCTGTTCCAGGGTATGCTGGAGATAAGTTGTAGCAGCTTGGATGAATAGCCTAAGAGGGGAGCCTGGTTCAGGTCCCACTGCTGCTCCTTGTGATCTTGGGTAGGCTTTTTAACCTTCCATTGCCTCAGATACAAACTTAGATAATAAACTTTCTAGGGACAGGGAAATACCTAGTGTATCTGAATGTAACTTACCTTTTAAAAAGGCATAACCAAAATCCTTTCCCCTCCTACGGGAGGGGCCTTAGGCACCTCCCTGGTGCATCCCAGGATGCACCGGGAAGGGGAAGGCATGCCATTTTGTAAGAGGAAGGCCTGCCTTCCAGCCGGACTTCCTGAATAAGGGATGGAGGGACAGGGAGGTCGTCAGGGTACTGGGGGAATTGTCGGGGAAGGGAGGAGGTGACAGCAGGAGAGAGTGGGCATCTCTCTCGCTGCCAGGAGTGGGTGTTGGGAGGTTGGGCGACATGGCAGGAGAGTTGGCATCTCTCCTGCTGTTCTTTGATTTCACGGGGGAAGGAGGGGGTTGTTTTTGTGTTGAGGGGTTTTTAATATGTGGATGTATTCTGCACATGTGCTGATCGCTACCACCAGTGACTCATCTCAAGTAAATTTAGCGAGCCTACGCTCCACGAACTTCATTTGCATATGCTGTTTTGGAAGAATGACTCGCCTTTTTAAAATCTGTACAAGAATGGCTTCGACAACGACCCTTCCCCTTAGATCTTAATGTCATACCTTTTGTCTTGGTCAAATCACTATTTTCTCTCTTTCCATTTGGAAATTTCTTCTCAGTCTTCCGCTGCTGTCTGCTCAGGCTACTGGACTACTGAACAAAATGTGTTCACCTCATTGACCCTGTTATACTATCCTCTTTTGTCCCTATGTTTCCCAATTCTTATCTATTGACAATTGACTGTGATATTGGAATTCATTGCTAAGCAATACCCTAGACTCTGTTGCTCCCTTATGCTTCTAAGAACCCTGTACCACCATGGACTACCACTCCTGAAATGCCAGGTTCATCGTTCCAAACAACTCTGGAAAAAGCATGGATCCTCAGAAGCCCAGCAAGCTTGTCTTAGAGACCAACATTTTATACTGCTCAATTGAAGAAGACTATTGAAGAATGATTCTATTTGGTCTGGCCATTGTATTTGTAATTTTATATTAAGCTGGCAGGAGAGATCATCTCAACCAAATCTCTTAAATGACAAGACAGAAAAGAGTGTGACTAAAAGATGTTTTGCTAACCCTGTTAAATTTTGGTCTCACTTCAGGTATCCTTAATTTGTTCTTAATCTTTTGTAAACCGCGTAGAACTTATGGTTACGCGGTTAAGAAGTATGATGTTATGTTAACAGCTAAATCAGATTCTGAGGCAAACTTTCCAACTATGTGGAAAACTATTAGTAATCAAATCTTAGATGAAATAGCCCCACTAAAGACATGTAAAAGAAAACAAAAGCCTCTAAACGATTGATATGATGCAGAATTATTGGCTTTTAAACAGAAATTAAGAAAACTGGAAAGGATTTGGTTAAAATCTGGTAATGAGAAGGACAAGAAAAATTGGAGATGTAATTTAAAAATCTATAAGAATCTTATGAAAGATAAACGCTCCAACTATTATGCACAGAAAGTAGGTACAGTTAAGATAAACAGTAGAGAACCATTTAAACTAGTGAATAAGTTAACTGACACTGTTTCTATAAAGCGATCACGTAATGAAAAATCTCTGTCTGCTGACATATTGTAATTTAAGAGCTACTTTACAATCTACTACTGATTTCCCCAATTTTCAACCAGTGCAGTTGAGAGAAGGTATAAGAGCTGAAATGTACTGGAATAAATTTGATATCCCAGATTGGCAACAATTTATTAAGTTGTACAATAAATATGTCAAATCGAGCTGTTTATTAGACACGGGCTCTCCGACAATTATGAAGAAGGCCTCAATTACCTTAAGGTAGATCTGTTTAAATTGATTAGTTTCTCTTTGATAAATGAGCTATTTCCGAATGAGTTGGGTCATATTTTGGCTACCCCTATCATAAAGAATCATAAAGAATTTATATCTGTAATAACAAACTATAGACCTATTGCAAGTATATCTTTGTTCTGTAAAATAATGGAAGGTTTGGTTAACTTAGTCAAATATCTAGAAAAATTCAATATTCTTCATGATCATCAATCTGGATTTAGACAAGGATTCAGTACAGAAACGGCTGTAGCTTCTTTGATAGATCATATTCATTGTTTGTTTAGCCAAGGCAGCAGCGCTCTAATACTTCAGCAAGATCTTAGTAGTGCTTTTGACCTGGTAGATCATGAGATTCTACTGGGGTGTCTAGATGCTACGGGAATTTCTGGAAAAGTTCGAGATTGGTTCCAGGGCTTTTTGAAAAAAAGATCGTATCAAGTTTTCAGCAATTGTCAATATTCCAGTTCTTGGAGCAATCCTTGCGGGGTACCTTAGGGTTCACCATTGTCACCTACCTTTTTTAATATCTACATTGCCCCTTTGGCTGATTTATTACAAAGTCTAAATGTAATATTTTACATTTATGCCGATGACATTACAATACTGATACCAGTCATTTCTCTTACCACGAAAATAAAAAATCAGATCACCTTTATCTTAAATTGGATTGAACAATGGACTATTGAATTTAAGTTGAAATTAAATACTGAAAAAACAAGATTTTTTTCTTGCTAGTCCTAATGCTAAAATAATGGATAAAACTGTTTATTAAGAGGACAAGAACATCCAATAGTTCCCTCTCTTAAAGTTCTGGGAATCACACTAGATCGTCATTTAACCCTGGTGGAACATACTGATATACTTGTTAAAAAATGTTTTTTTGCACTATAGAAATTGCGAACCATTAAAAAAATATTTTGACCCTATCTCTTTCAGATTACTAGTACTGGCTTTAATCTTGTCCATTCTCGATTACTGCAATATAATCAGTCTGGGATCCTATAAAACAATCCTTGGAAGACTAAGGTTAATTCCACATACAGCTGTCCATTTAATCTTCGGGTTGAAAAAACAGGAACATGTCAGCCCTTATTACCATCAACTGCACTGGTTATCAATAGAAGCTAGAATACTTTTCAAATTCGCTTGCGTTGCTATAAATTGTTATCTGGATCATCTCCATTCTATCTTTTTTCTCACTTCAAATTGTATAGTCCGATTAAGTCTACTCGTCATTCTAGTTTATTTACTTTTTCTAATCATTACCGTACAAAAAGTTTTTTGATAGAACCTTGGCCTATCAAGCAGGTAAAGTCCAAGCTTGGCTAGATGATATGATTTGACAAACTGCATCTTATTGCACTTTCGGGAAATTAGTTAAGACCTATTTGTTCAAGAAATTTGTTATTTGATTAGTGACTACATCATAGTATTCACACTATAATAGTATAAAACTTGTATTGTTGCTTCCCATATGTTCTGTATTTGATCACTGAATTGTTCAGTTTTCTTATTTTGTGACCCACCTAGAACTCTTTGGGTGTTGGCGGTATAGAAAAATAAAGTTATTATTATTATTAAAAAGATTTATTCTCAAATCTAGCTGCTAACTTGGCAAACTCAGGCAAACAATTATGCTCCACTTTTTCTCAATTTACAAGTGTCCATTCAACAATTTCTGCTAGTGTTCTCCCCTCACACGGCACAACGGAGGAGTCGTGAGGATAAGATGTCAATAATCCAGCCATGGGTATACAGTTCAAAATACACTTTATTGTAGAAGCACTGCGAAGACTCAACACTGACAGTGTTTCGAAATCAATACCTTTGTCAAGAGTCTTGAAGGATGATTTCTCTATCGCATGAATATAGAACTCCTCTTCAAGTGTTCTCACCCCGTGACTTGCTTTCCCTTACTCATGACCATTAGCATTGCTTTGAACACCAGTTTTTGACTCTGCTCATTTCAAACATTTACCTGCGCTTATTGCACTATTCATGCGATAGAGAAATTATCCTTTGAGCCTCTTGACAAAGGTATTTTCAGTGTTGAGTCTTTGAGTCTTCGCAGTGCTACTACCAATAAAGTGTACTTTGAACTGTATACCCGTGGCTGAATTATTGACATCTTATCCTCTCGACTCCTCCGTTGTGCTGTGCTTCTGTCATTGTTGAGGCATTTTTGGACTTTCTTTTCAGTGTTCTCCCCTCACCAGATTCCCTTGCCTAATACATCTGTTCTAAGATTTACACTCAAAACCATTTCTTCACCTCTGTCTCAAGTATCCAGGTCTTCTTGGATGTCATTTCACACCCCATCCCTTCTAGTTGGTTAAAGCTACCTTCCTTTGGTTTGCTGCCATTTATGTACTAAATTGTCATCAACAATCTTTCTGTAGCCAATGTCCACCCTATTTTGAAGAAGATCTCTCTAGACCCTGTTGTTCTAGCACATTATCACCCAATTTCAAATCTACCATTTCTCTCAACATTAATTGAATTTGTTCCTTTCCATCAGCTGCAATCTCGCATTGAATTGGTACTAGCTCTACACACCAGTCAATTGGGTTTTCACCCTGGTTTCAGCACAGAAATGGTACTTACTGATCTCTTAAGTGAGGTCTACAGTAATGTAATGTAATTTATTTCTTATATACCGCTACATCCGTTAGGTTCTAAGCGGTTTACAGAAAATATACATTAAGATTAGAAATAAGAAAGGTACTTGAAAAATTCCCTTACTGTCCCGAAGGCTCACAATCTAACTAAAGTACCTGGAGGATAATAGAGAAGTGAAAAGTAGAGTTAGAGGAAAAATAAAAATAAAATAAACATTTTAACAAGACAGCATTGATCTAAATACTTTGGAAGGTAGAAGAGAAGAGAGAAAGGAATAGAAGCAGAAGGGGGAGTCGTTGAACAGTAGAATTCTGGAGAAATTTAAATGATAGAAATAGAACAAAACAATGACAAAAAGCAAAACAATAGATAAGATTAAAGATAAATCATAAGCTGGAAAGAAAAATAAAATAAAACTTTGTCTTCAATCCACGGTTTCAGCGTCAGTGATGAAGTGGAGCAAGTAAGTTTAGGAGGAGCGATTGATGTTTCCAGAAAGGGCTTCTTCAGGGAAGAGACTTGGCAGACAGTCCCAGGATGCCTATGTCTCCTCCCCTGCGATGTTCTCCCATCCATGCATTCCCTCCCAGACACACTGTAATCTGGATGGATGCTTTATTGCCCTTGCTGTCTCTCTAGACCTCTCATCTGCATTTAGTCTAATTAATTGCACCCTATTACTTCAACAACTTTCTTCTTTAAGTATTGCAAGCTCTGGTTTACCTCTGTTTTTATACAATTTTACATTCCAAGTTTCTCTGTATCATCCCTGTCCACACTATTGAACCCTTTTGCCTGTGGGGTCCCCCCAAGGCTTTATTCTCTTTCTCACACTTTTTTCAATCTTTTCTTAACTCCTTGGCTACACTCGTACAGACCCATGGCATCAGTGCTTTTTATTATATGGACAACATTTTACTTATTCATTATACTACTACTGAATGTCTTGATCTCTTTCCCCCTCCAAGTCTGCCTGAAAGACACTACCACTTGGCATGATGATCATCACCTTGTGTTAAATCCAAGTAAAGCCATGACCTGTTGACTCAACAGTCAATTTCCTCTTCAAGTTTGTAAGCTTACTCTCTTCAATTTATCTTTAGCCCTTGTTGAATCCTTTCGATACCTCGGAGTGACTTTGGATTCCAAGCTTTTTTTCAGCAAATTTCCTCAGTACTATACTTTAGCTTTATAACTCTACAACAATTAAGATCAGTCCACAATCAACTAGATAAGGGTTCACTGCATACATTATTCCTTGCTTTTAATTATTGCTCCACAATACGTCTACTATAATGCGATTTATTCAGGTTTCACTACAGCCAAGCTGAAAAGACTTCAAACTACAAAATATGGCTGCTTGTGTATTGTGTCAAGCTTAACAATAGGACCATCTCACTCTTCTGTTCTTTCAATTGTTTGGCTGCCCATTAATTTCAGAATTCAAGCCTTACACATTGGTAGTCCTAATTACTTGGCTTCCTTTACAAGACAATCCCATATATGCCCACTCATTTCCTCCGTTCTCTCAATAACCGCAGGCTGGTTCTCCCTGGACCTTCTCCAGCCTGTTGAAAGTCCACCAGGTGCAGTGCTGCCTTCTTCCTACACCTTTGCTCTAGAATGCCTTATCGCTCTCCCTTCACGCAGAAACTTCTTTTAACCAGTTTAGAGCAACTCTCGATTCATTTTTCTCTCCCAAAACTGCTCTTGCACACTAAGGATATTTCAAGTTATGCGATAACCCTTTTGTCTTTTGTTAGTGCTATGTTGCTTTTATTTTCTCCTTAATGGATGGCCCTGCCACAAATAATGATGGCTCAGAGATCCTGTCCCAGAATCTGGAACCTAGAATCTAGAATGAAAGTCTGATAGTATCCTCTTTATGATTGGCTGCTTTCCTATTATTTTGAGTTCCTTTCCTTTTTATTACTTTTACTATTTTTGGGATTGTAGACCACTTTGACTTGCAATGCAAATAAGGTGGTAAATAAAGATAAAATTGTAACTTATTTGTTTGTACTAGAGGATTTTCTCTTTATCCACACATTACTGTATACAGAATAGTCACTTGGCACTGTCGCTGTTATGAAAAAGGTCTGGTCATTTGCTTTTTCTCCTTTACTACAGCTTCCAGTTTTCTCCCACCAAGCTTTTCTTCAGTGTGAATAGGATTGCGAGGGGTGAAGGCAGTGCTTTCTCTTAGCAGAAGTGTTTAATAGAACTTTTGCTTCTTTTTCTTGCAGATTAAGGAGTAACACAGATTCAATTATATTAGCTGCTTGGAACTGACTTCCTCTTCTCAGTAAGAATGGTACAACGTATCTGCTGCATTGGTGCCGGTTACGTCGGGGGTCCAACATGCTCTGTCATTGCTCAGATGTGCCCTGAAATCACAGTAACTGTTGTGGACATCAATCAGAAGCGAATCCTGGCCTGGAATTCAGACCAGCTACCTATTTTTGAGGTAATCCTGAAACCTAAATCTGCCATGTGGTACTGCAGAGGCCACACATGCAGGGGTGTGTGGACTGCCCTGGACGCCAAGTCGGAGGGAGCTCTGGCACCTCTCCGCCCCACCATGCTTGTGCCATCTCTCCCCCCCCCCACCCCATACCTCTGTATTATCTTCGCTAGCGTGATTAACTTCTGCCTATTGCTCACGCCAGCCTGGTTCCCCTCAGAATCACTTCCGGGTCACAGGGCCAGGAAGTGACATCAGAGGGGAATCCAACGCTGGCACGAGGAACATGCTGTCGAAGCCACTCGCACTGGCAAAGATTTAGAGATACAGGGGGGGAAGGGAGAGCACAAGTGTGGAGTGGGGGCATGGAGAGGAGGGCATAGGGGTGCAGGGGGTGCCACCACCCCAGGTGCCTCCTACCGTTACCATGCCACTGAACAAATGTAGTCTCTTGCAGGGTGGATGGCCTTAGATGGAGGTTAGCACATCCCTTGCAGCTTCCCCAATTAACCCAAAGAGCTACAGATTTTTTTAATCTTATGAAAACAGCAGATTCCTTTATATCGCATTTTACATCTGAGATGATCTATTTTACTTACTGGACAGTGCTATAAGAACAAGACATGACATCAGTTTGGGTTAGGGCAGGGGCCAGGTCAGGAGAGCTGGCGCCAGGTCAGGTTTTCAGGATATAAGAACATAAGAACATAAGAAGTTGCCTCCGCTGAGGCAGACCCTAGGTCCATCCTGCTCAGCGGTCCGCTCCCGCGGTGGCCAATAAATATGCATGAGATAGATTTGCATCTCAAGGAGGCAGTGCATGCATTGCAAATCCATCTGCAAATTCATTGTGGATATCCTGAAAACCTGACCTGGCTTCGGCTCTCGAAGACAAGAATTGCCTATTCCTGGGTTAGGGTAATGGTCTATTGAGCTTTTCTGTGACAGCCTGGATCACCTAGAAGTACCCATCAGATCCCCAAAAATGAAAGCCCATTCCGTGCGGCAGAAGGTAGAGACCGCTTAGGCTAACTTCCTAAATCTGTCTTGGAAGACCCCACAGCTAGTTAGTTTTTCGGGATATCCACAATGAATATGCATGAGATAAATTACATGCACTTGATTTTCTGAAAATCTAGGACTCCTTTTACTAAGGTGCACTAGCGTTTTTAGCGCACGCAGCAGATTAGTGCACACTAACCCCGCGCTACGTGGCTAGAACTAATGCCAGCTCAATGCTGGCATTAGCGTCTAGCACGCACTATTCCGTGCGTTAAAGCCCTAATGCAGCTTAGTAAAAGGAGCCCCTAGTCTGAACAAAAACACAGCAGATCACAGTGACGAAAATATAAATAATATTTTCATCACTGCAATCTGCTGTGTTTTTGTTCAGACAGATTTTGCAGATCAGTTGCTTGTTTTTTTGGGACCTATGCTGAAAATCCAACTGGCTGTGGGTTTGAGAAGCCCTGGTTTAAATAACGGTTATTGGTCTGCCCTCTAGAAATTTATCAAAATCCTTTTAAACAACAAAAATTAGTAATATTGGCCACATTCTTTGACATCAGATTCTATAGTTTAGTAGGACACTGGCTGAAAATAAATATTTTCCAAGCTTCATCTTAAATGTGCTATTAATTTCATGGAGTTCATTAGTTTCATGTCCAGTTCAAGTACTTTCATCTTTTGGGACCATTCAATTGAAAAAAAAATGCCAGTACCATCAAGGAAGTTATCTACCTTCAACCCTTTAATCTTTGGAACAGACCAAAGGTCTATCAAGCTCAGTATCCTGTTTCCAACAGTAGCCAACCCAGGTCCCAAGTACCTGACAAGATCCCCTAAGAGTAGCAGCATTCTAGAGCTAATATTGTGATGTCATAATGTCTCATTCCATCAATGCCTAAGAGCCAACCTCATCAGTGATGTCACAATGGCTTGATTATCCCCATACTTGGCTCACAAAAGAACATAAGAATTGCCAGCAACGACCAACCCAGATCCCAAGTAGTATGATACCACCCTTTAACCTATTCTACTGGTACTTACCAAATTCTACTTGAATAGCTTGATGAATGATTTATTTAGTAGTGCAATATATTCATTTTTTTGTAAAATAAATGTAGCCGTACATCCACATTAACATCTCTCTGCTGGCAAGGACCTCCTAATATGTAATCTTTGATTAGTAGCAGTGTGATCGTACAGCAAAGACACTAAAGACACTTGTCATTTATTTTGCCCATATCTTTTCAGTCAAATGATTGTCTGTTTTCCATGCTTTTAGCCAGGACTGCAAGAAGTTGTGAAGGCCTGTCGGGGGGTGAACCTCTTCTTTTCTACAGATATTGCTAGAGCTGTCCAAGAGGCCGACATCATCTTTATTTCAGTAAGTTGGTACTTCATATATAGTAATGTAATGTAATTTATTTCTTATATACCGCTACATCCGTTAGGTTCTAAGCGGTTTACAGAAAATATACATTAAGATTAGAAATAAGATAATAAAAATATAGTGTTGTAGAAGTACAATAATTAGGTAGAGACGTGCACAGACTTTTTTAAATTTACTGCATTTTCATATATTTACAGGCCTTAAACTTGTACCAACAAAGCACGTTCAGAAAAAAATTTGGTCATATCCTCATTTTAACAAAAGTCACTTGAGAGCATAGGAAAAAGCTTATAGCATTAAGGTAACAAGTCTTGGCCCTTAGAGGCACATTCTTGTTACAGTTTCCTTGTAAGTGTATCTCAAAAACAGATATAGCGGACTTAGAAAAGGCACATAATACTCTTGGGAATTATTCTAAGATCTGGAAACCCTATGAACAATGGAGGAAGCACTCTATATAATTTTGTTTTTCTATGTATTGTTTTGAGGTGGGGATTCTGTTGGGGCATTTAGATTTGTTTTTCTAGCTCTTTGTTATTTGCTTGGTTGTTCGCTTTGTATATTTGATTGTATTCCTTTTAAAAACTTTTATACACATAAATAAAAAATAAAAAAAAGGTGCAGAGAAGGGCAACAAAAATGATAAAAGGTTTGGGACGACTTCCCTATGAGAAGCTAAAGCGTCTAGGGCTCTTCAGCTTGGAGAAGAGATGGTTTGAAGTGATATGATAGAGGTCTATAAAATACTGAGTGAAGTGGAAAAGGTAGATGTGAATTGCTTGTTCACTCTTTCCAAAAACACCAGGACTAGGGGGGCATGTGATGTAGCTATTAAGTGTGTATATGCTACATTCCTTGCCCAGAAGGTGCCAGGGCATCCCAAACCCATGAGAATGACAGGGATGGGGGTAAAAGTAAAAACTCTCAAATTGACAGGAGAGAGGTTAGCTGTTAAACCAGGCCTTGGGTTGCAGTTTCCCAGGGGAAGGAAAAGAGAGCAACACTAGGGTCCCTAGAGATTAATGACCATACTAAATACACAGAGGAAGCACCTGTGAGGAAAAACAAGCCTTATCAGGGTATGCCCCTCTACACAGAGAAGAGAGTAGAGAGAAACAGGAGAGAGGAACCGAAACCCAAGCAGCAGGCTTGCCAGAGGGAAGACTTGGAGGAAAGTTCCAGCCTTCAGAAGAAGACAGACATAGAAATGTTGGATGCTGCTGGGAGTAATGGGGAATCCTCATTAGAACAGCTCCAACCCATGGAAATTACTCCCAAATGGGCAAGTAATCCCAGGAAATGGGAATGGGCTGCTGACCCAGGAAAAAGGTTGGAAACTACAGAAACTGTAAATGCTTTTCTTACAACTTTAAAAGTAAACTGGCTACTGTTTGGGTACTGTGAAGACTTGCTGTGGCTCTTACCTAGAGTGGGGGATGGGATAGAAGCACTTATATCCCTGCAGTAGGGGCTGAGGGGAAATGTTTCAGCAGTGTGATTACTGCTATCTCCGTTTGCTCTAACCTGAATCCTTATCTGATAAAGCCATTAAGGATTAGTGCTGTGCACAAAGCCTAAGAAGGAGTTAGGTAGTGAAGCTTTTGTTTTTGTTTGTTTTGAATGTTAAGCCTGTCCCGGAAGAGACCTGGGTAAAACCCTGCTTTACCCAGCTGTTCCAGTTTTTTTTTTTTTTTTTCCACAAACTGTTTGAGTTTCTAAGTGATTATTTTGTCCTGTTTAAAGCTGAAGATGATTATTTTGAATTGTAAATGATTTTGAGCACTCTCCACAGTACTGTTTGTGGTCAAGTTCTGGGGGGGGGGGGGGGGGTTTGTTCTGACTGTTATTTGGAGGCTCATGGGAATGAATAACCACGTGTACGTCCAGCCGTTCAGAAGTGTGCGCAACCGCTGGTGGCACAAGAGAAGAGGTTTGGAGGGCAGAGCGGGGCCACGTGTCAGGGTTTTATCGGAACAAAATCTGGTAATCCTGGTATGGTACCAATGATAAGATAAGGACTGAAGTGAGGCCTGAATTGGCATTAAACCTCCAGAATATTTGATTATACTAGGAAAAAAACGGGAGTCTTCAGCTTAGGTCAATATAAATTTATTCATCCATTAGCTTTTGGTGAATTAATCATTTGCATGTCAATCAGTCCTAGGTCATTTGAGATTTCCATTCATCTAAATCACTATAAATCTCACCTCTACATAATTTGTAAGCATATCATAATCTACTTTTTCCAGTTTCTGATTGTTTAATGTACAGTTTTCAGTTAGCATTCTAACTTCTTCTTGTCTGCCAGGTGAACACTCCCACCAAAATGTTTGGTATTGGCAAAGGGCGGGCAGCTGACCTGAAATACATAGAAGCGTGTGCCCGCCAGATTGCTGAGGTGGCAGTAGGATTCAAAATTGTGGTGGAAAAGAGCACTGTTCCAGTCCAAGCAGCAGATAGCATACGTAGGATCTTTGATGCCAACACTAAATCTAGTGCCAGCTTCCAGGTAATGCTCAAAAATATGTGCTAAGGTCACCCAACAATCACTTCCAAGCTTATATACCACGTAACCCAAAGTGCTCCGAATCGTATGGTAGAGTAACCACAACCCGGGACACGCCCCTAAATGCGGCACCCTTGGTCAATCACAGCACCCAAAGGCAACTGGTTATAAACTGTCAAGCAGTTTATATTGGTGGTTATATTTTTTCACTTGTTCTATATTCTCCAGTCACTGTGCCAATGCTTATACTTTTTAACATAGTGAGCAGTTATTTATGTTTATACTTGCGGGCTCTGATGCGTTTCGCCAGGACGGCTTCCCCAGAGAACCTACTCCTCCCTTAAATGCTGAAATAACGAAGTGATCAACTCTTTACCTCACGTTCTTTCCTGCTCACTTCCAGGTAATGCCATCCAATCCTGGCCTGTATCTTTTTTTTTTAAATATATATAATATTTCTTTATTGAGCAGACCAGTACACACCTAACATAACAGAGTAAAGGGACATCCATCAATCCAGAAAAAAAACGCCCTACCGGGCATACAGAGAAAAGGTCATAAACACAACCAAGATCAGATGTCTCAGGAACAAGAGGTGCTCAATACAATTTTCCATGTAAAACCCTCTGAACCCCCCCCCAGGACATATCGTAGCACCCCAATACTATATCATACATTAGAATACACCGTAGAAAACCGGATCCAAACCTCCCCCCAACCCCTCCACCCACCCCTACTCCCGACCTGTGAAATATATATACGAAATACACAAAATAGACAAAAAATAGACAAAATAGGGAGGAAAACTAGGTCAAAAAGGGAAGAAAAAGAGGAAAAAATAAAGAGAAAGAGAAAGGAACCCCATAAGAGAATCCAAGTAAGAATGAGTCTGAAGAGGGAGAGGACAGAAGACCCCAGTAGAGGCTAACAGTTCCCTCTACGTGAATTTTGCAAAAAACAAAACCAGTTCCAAGCAAAATTAATGGTGCTTTATTTTCTGGGATATGAGTTCATGCATGCATAGATATGGATCAAAGAAAATACCCCTGTCGGAATCAACATTTACAAATTTGATAGGTGCCCAGGAAAAGGATCTAGGTGTCATCACTGAGGATACATTGAAACTCCCAGCTCGGGTTCTGGTGGCTAAGAAAGCAAATACAGTAGAACATTAGAAATTATCAGGGAAGGAATGGAAAACAAAAATGAGAATGTTATAATGCCCTTGTATTGCTCCATGGTGCAACTGCACCTTGAATACTGTGTGCAGTTCTGGTCACTGTATCTCAAAAAAGATATAGCAGAATTAGAAAAGGTACAGAGAAGGGGGGACAAAAATGATAAAAGGAATAGGTTGACTTCCTTATGAGGAACGGCTAAAGTGGCTAGGGCTCTTCAGCCTGGAGAAGAGACAATTCGGGGGAGATGTGATAGAGGTCTATAACATACTGAGTGGAGTAGAACAGTACATGTGAATCGCTTGTTTACTCTTTCCAAAAATACTAGAACTAAGAGGCATGCAATGAAGCTACTAAGTAATAGATTTAAAACAAACCAGAGAAAATATATCTTCACTCGGTGTGTAATTAAACTCTGGAATTCATTGCCAGAGAATGTAATGAAATCAGCTTAGCGGGGTTTAAAAAAAAGGTTTGGATAATTTCCTAAAATAAAAGTCCATAAGCCATTATTAAGATGGACTTGGGGAAATCTACTGCTTATTCATAGGATAAGCAGCATCAAATCTGTTTTACCCCTTAGGATCTTGCCAGGTACTTTTGACTGGGTTGACCACTGTAGGAAACAGGATACTGGGCTTGGTGAACCTTTGGTTTGTCCTAGAATGACAACTTTTATACTTTTTTTTTGTTAAGTGCACAGAAAAGTGCTACTTCCATGGTAAGTGCTCTGCATGCAATTTTGTAAAGAGGCCCATTATCCCTGGATTCTGTAAAGATCATCCAAATTTGAGCATGGATCCCATATCAGTGCCCAAAATAATTAGTTAATGGGCCCCAATGTTTTAATTTTAGAGTTTTAATTGGCACTACCGTATTTTCACGCAGATAACGCGCACCCGTGTAAAACGCGCACACAGGTATAGCGCGCAGAAACCACGATTTTATGTACAAAAACTTTTGTATACCGCGCTCACGGGTATACCGCGCATGCTGCCCGACTGTCCTTTCGCCCGCCCCGACTCTCCTCTGGCCACCCCGACTCTCCTTTCGCCCTCCCCGACTCTCCGTGCGCTGTCCCGACTCTCCGTTCACCCTCCCTGACTTTCCGTGCACTGCCCCGACTCTCCGTTCACCCTCCCTGACTTTCCGTGCACTGCCCCGCCTCTCCGTGCGCTGTCCCGACTCTCCGACTGCCCTCGACGCAAACCCCCCTCCCTCCAACGACCGCCCCCCCCAAGAACCTCCGACCGCCCCCCCAGCCGACCCGCGACCCCCCCTGGCCGACCCCCACCCGCCTTCCCCGTACCTATGTGCCTCAGGCCGCGCCCCCAGGTGGGACCTAAGGCTCCAGGGCCTATTCTGATTGGCCCACGCGCCTTAGGCCCCACCAGTAGGCAGAGCTTTGGGACGGATGGGCCAATCCGGCCTCATTCCGTCGTTGGCTGCCTGCCGGACGGGCGGGTTTGGCTCCCGTCTGTCCGGCCAACTACCAAAGGTACGGGGAAGGGGGGTGGGGGTGTCGTGGGGGTCGGCCAGGGGGGTCACGGGTTGGCTGGGGGGGCGGTCGGAGGTTCTTGGGGGGGGCGGTCGTTGGAGGGAGGGGGGTTTGCGTCGAGGGCAGGAGGGCCTGGGATCCCTCCTGCCCGTAATGTAGTGCGGAGTGGGGGTAGGGGGTCGCCGTGGCCAGGAGGGTTTGGGCTCCCTCCTGGCCCGATATTGTCGGGGAGTTGGGGAGTCGGCCGGGCAAGAGGGCTTGGGCTCCCTCTTGCTCTGATCGTGGATGCGGGTGCGGGTGGGAGCGCGTGCGAGCGGTCGTTCGGGGTGGGGGTGCGAGCGGTCCTGCTGAGGGGGCTGAATCGGGCGTCGGGCGGGGTGGGAACTATGTAAAAAAATTTTTGTATACCGCGCGAGGGGTATGCGCGGTAGGTAAAAACGCATATAACGCGCGCGTTATATGCGTGAAAATACGGTAATTTTAATTTGGACGCCGATCTGATTTCACATTATTCTGTAACAATGGATGCCTACATTGGATCATGTGCAATTCACCAGGGGCTTGACTAGGTCAGGGGCATTCACAAAAGAAGCACACAGTGTTAGAGAATAGCAGGGGAACCATAGAAACATGATGGCAGATAAAGGCCAAATGGCCCATCTAGTCTGCCCTTCCACAGTAACCATTATCTCTTTTTCTCCCTATTGGCTAAAGCTGTTAACATTTGCATCTCCTCTTCCTATAGGCTAAGGCTCTTTACACCTGCATTGTGAGGTCATAGAGCTGCCCATCCACAGTAACTGTTATCTCTTTCTCTCTCCGAGAGATCCCACGTGCCTATCCCAGGCCCTCTTGAATTCAGACAGTCTCTGTCTCCACCACCTCTTCCATGCATCTACCACCCTTTCTATAAAAAAGTATTTAATCTAATCTAATCTAATCTAAATCTTGGGTTTATATACCGCATCATCTCCGCAGATGGAGCTCGACACGGTTTACATGGTTAGGGAAGGAACGGAACTCCAGTGGAATTATATAAGTATGAGAGAAGAGAGGTTGGTGTGAGAGTGCCAGGAGCGGGACGGGGTTACGTTCTGGAGAAGAGCCAGGTCTTCAGATGCTTACGGAATGGTAGAAGGGGGCTCAAATTGCGGAGAGGGGAAGGGAGACTGTTCCAGAGCTGAGTGATTCTGAAAGGGAGGGAAGAGCCAAGTTTACCAACAAGGGAGATGCCTTTTAAGGAGGGGTAGGATAGTTTTAATTTTTGAGTGGATCTAGTGGAGGTTGGATTTGAGGAATTCCAGGATAGAGGGATAAAAGGAGGAAGGATACCGTGGAGGATCTTGAAGGTTAGGCAGGCACATTTAAAGTAGACCCTGGAAATAACGGGAAGCCAGTGGAGTTTGGATAGGAGCGGTGTGACATGGTCAAATTTACTTTTTGAGAAGATAAGTTTGGCCGCGGTGTTCTGGATTAGTTGGAGTCTGTGGAGGCTTTTCTTTGTTAAGCTTAGGTAAATGGAATTGCAATAATCCAATCTGGAGAGGATAATGGATTGTACGAGGACGGCAAAGTGTTTTTGGTGGAAGCAGGATCTCACTTTCCTCAGCATGTGAAGGCTGCAAAAGCATTTTTTTATCAGGGAGTTGAGGTGGTCGTTGAAGGATAATGATGAATCTATGGTGATGCCCAGAACTTTGCTAGAGAATTCCAGCTGTAGAGAGGAGCCTGTTTTCCTCAAATTACTCCGGAGCCTATCACCTCTTAACTTCATCCTATGCCCTCTCATTGCAGAGTTTCCTTTCAAATGAAAGACTCTACTCATGCGCATTTACATTACGTAGGTATTTAAACGTCTCTATCATATCTCCCCTCTCCCACCTTTCCTCCAAAGTATACAGATTTAGATCTTTAAGTCTGTCCTCATACGCCTTATCACCATTTTAGTAGCCTTCTTCTGGACCAACTCCATCCTTTTTCATATCTTTTTGAAGGTGTGGCCTCCAGCATTGTACACAATATTCTAAATGAGGTCTCACCAGAGTCTTATACAGGGGCATCAATACCTCCTTTTTCCTACTGGCCATACCTCTTCCCTATGCAACCTAGCATCCTTCTAGCTTTTGCCGTCACCTTTTCAACCTGTGTTCCAGGATTTATACCAGGTTTCAGCTAAATAGGTCCTCACTCCCAAAGATGAGCACTGAATTTGGAGCCCGGCACTATTATATAAAGTGTTCATCCCTAAGCTTTTGAGTGCCAAATTTTATTGGCACTGTTTATGGAATCTGTCCCATAGTGTGTAACAGCAAGGGGGCATACGTGTAGGCAGAACCATGGCAAGGACAATGGTGTGACCAATGGTGTAGTTTCAGGGAGAGTATCACCCTAGGTGCCTTATTGGCAGGGGCAGGGGCACTGGCACCTCTCCTCCTCTCTGCCCACTCATCTCTTCAAATCTTCACCTACAGCGAGCAGCATCTCTTACCTGCTGCTTGTGATGGCCTCAGCACTCCTGCTGCTGTCATTTCCAGGTCAGGGGACCAGGAAGTGATGTCAGAGAGAGAACTGTGGCCAGAGAAACATTGCTATATGTCATGTTTGTCTGTCAAAGTTAGATTCTAAGCTCTTCTGAGAAGGTACTGTCTAGCACTGCGTATGCCTTTCAGCGATTTATAAGTGATAAGTATTAGTAGTGTGAGCAATAGGTAGGAGATACTGCTCACTGCTGGTGAAGATTTGAAGGGGGGGAGGCACATAGCACAGTGATGCCAGGTGCCTCCTTTTTTCACTATGCACCTGGGGGAGGGGGGCTGCCACTTATGAATACATCTGATAGAATACTACAAATCAGTGGCGTACCTAGCATATGTGACACCTGGGGCCCATCATTTTTTTGGCACCCCCATCTGTACGAAAAACATGATTTTTAGTAACAAGCCACATGTCACACATGAGTACCTAGGAAAAGGCAGCATCTTACATACTGCAGTGAGCAGTACAACATCAATACACCCATTGTAAAACTAAACAAGCCAGACTAGTACAGATCAATCCTACACCGTCAATCCTAACAGAAAACCATGTCTTTCGAACACACAGAACACAGAAAACACCTTCGCCTAGTATGGAATATGTCATCACAAACTAACCCCTCCCCCTTTTACAAAACTGTAGTGTGGATTTTAGCCATAGTGGTAACAGCTCTGACACTTATAGAATTCTGAGCATCAGAGCTGCTACCACCACGGCTGGTGCTAAAAAATGTTCCACAGTTTTGTAAAAGGGGGAATAAAATAAAAATACATAGACAAAGCAAGAAGCTGGACTCTGCATACAGTGCAACACCACAGAAACAGTGACACATGTCTCCTAAAGCAATAAATAAATAGAAAATTTTTGTTCTACCTT
The DNA here is from genome assembly GCF_902459505.1 of Geotrypetes seraphini. Taxonomy (NCBI): domain Eukaryota; kingdom Metazoa; phylum Chordata; class Amphibia; order Gymnophiona; family Dermophiidae; genus Geotrypetes; species Geotrypetes seraphini. Next base: position 38,650,422 of record NC_047101.1, read on the forward strand.
TTGTCTTCTCTGGTTTCTGCTTTCCTCATCTTGTTACTCTCTTCCTTCCATCCACTGTCTGTCTTCTCTCTGCATCTTCCATTTGCTCTGTTACTGTGCCTCTCCCTTTCTCCCTCCTTCCAAATTGGTCTGGCACCTATCTTCTTCCCTCCGCTTCTCCCATAGTCTGGCATCTCTGTCTTCTTCCCTGCCAGAGTCTTCTCCCAACTCTCTCTTCCCCATTTCCCTTCAGTGTCTTCAACCCACTCTCTCTTCCCCATTTTCCTGCAGCATCTTCTCCCTACTCTGTTCCTCATTTCCCTTCAACATCTGGACACAGGGGAGAGACATCGATCCAGAACGAAGGGCACGGCGCTGAACTTCTGAAAAGGGAACTACAAAGGGATGAGACTCATGGTGGGGAAGAAGATTAAGAAAAGGATAAGCACTGTAAAGACGCTAGAACAAGCATGGTCCCTTTTTAAGGACACAGTCACCGAGGCACAAAATCTATATATACTGCGTATCGACAAGGGATCCAAGAGGAAAAAGAACAAGGAACCGGCGTGACTCACTGTAGCAGTGAAGGAAGCGATCAGAGAAAAGAACACTTCATTTAAGGGATGGAAAAGGTCGAAAACAGATGAAAACTGGAAAAAGCACAAGCAGCATCAAAGCAGGTGCCATAAGGCAGTAAGAGGGGCCAATAGATACTACGAGAAAAAAATAGCCAAGGAGGCAAAAAACTTCAAGCCGTTCTTTCGATATATTAAGGGGAAACAACCCGTGAAGGAAGCAGAGGGCCCGTTGGATGACCATGGAATAAAGGGAGTGCTAAAGGAGGACAAAGTCAACGCCGACAAACTGAACACATTTTTTGCGTCTGTATTTAAAGAAGAGGATATACACAACATACCGGAAGCCGACAGGCTATACGCGGGAAATGAAGATGGGAAACTGACAGGGTTGACGATCAGTCTAGAAGAAGTATACAGGCAGATTGATAGACTTAAAAATGATAAATCCCCGGGACCGGATGACATCCATCTGAGCATAATCAAGGAACTGAAAGGGGCTATAGCTGAACTGTTTAAACTAATAGCCAATCTGTCGATCAAATTGGGAAGGATTCCGGAAGACTGGAAGGTAGCGAATGTTACGCCGATCTTCAAGAAAAGTTTGAGGGGTGATCCAGGAAACTACAGACTCGTGAGTCTGACCTCAGTACCGGAAAAGATGGTAGAGGCGCTGATAAAGGATCGCATCATTGAGCACCTTGACAAACACAGTGTGATGAGGACCAGCCATCACGGCTTCGGCAAAGGAAGATCATGCTTGAAGAACTTGCTGCACTTCTTCGAGGGAGTAAACAGGCAGATAGACAAAGGTGACCCGGTCGACATTGTATATCTGGATTTTCAAAAGGCGTTCAACAAGGTTCCGCATGAACGACTACTTCAAAAAATTGCGAACCATGGAATCGAGAGTAAAATACATGGATTAAAAACTGGCTGGCGGATAGGAAACAGAGAGTGGGAGTAAATGGACAATACTCGGACTGGAAAAGCGTCACCAGTGGAGTGCCACAGGGTTCAGTGCTTGGGCCCGTGCTCTTCAACATATTTATAAATTATCTGGAAATTGGCACGACAAATGAGGTGATTAAATTTGCAGACGATACAAAGTTATTCAGAGTAGCGAAGATCTGCAAAGTGACATAAAGACACTTGAGAAATGGGCCGCAACATGGCAAATGAGGTTCAATGTGGATAAGTGTAAGGTGATACATGAAGGTAACAAAAATCTTATACACGAATACAGGATGTCCGGGGTGGTACTTGGAGAGACCCCCCCCAGGAAAGAGACTTGGCGGCGGCGAAAAGGGGAGACATGATAGAGACATTCAAATATGTCACGGGCCATATCGAAATGGAGGAAGATATCTTCTTTCTCAAGGGTCCCACGGCAACAAGAGGGCATCCATTGAAACTCAGGGGTGGGAAATTTCATGGAGATACCAGAAAATATTTCTTCACCGAAAGGGTGGTTGATTGCTGGAACAATCTTCCGCTACAGGTAATTGAGGCCAGCAGCGTGCCAGATTTTAAGACAAAATGTGATTGGCACGTGGGTTCTCTTCATAGAGGAAGGTAGGGGTGGGTCATTAGTGTGGGCAGACTAGATGGGCCGTGCCCTTTTCTGCCATCAGTTTCTATGTTTCTAATGCTATGAATGATTAAGAAAGGGATCACGAACAGATTGGAGAAGGTTATCATGCCGCTGTACCGGGCCATGGTACGCCCTCACCTGGAATACTGTGTCCAGCACTGGTCACCGTACATGAAGAAGGACACGGTACTAAAATGGTTAAGGGGCTGGAGGAGTTGCCGTACAGCGAGAGATTAGAGAAACTGGGCCTCTTCTCCCTTGAAAAGAGGAGACTGAGAGGGGACATGATAGAATCATTCAAGATACTGAAGGGAATAGACTTAGTAGATAGAGACAGGATGTTCACCCTCTCCAAGATAGGGAGAACAAGAGGGCACTCTGTAAAGTTAAAAGGGGATAGATTCTGTACAAACGTAAGGAAGCTCTTCTTCACCCAGAGAGTGGTGGAAAACTGGAACACTCTTCCGGAGGCTGTTATAGGGGAAAACACCCTCCAGGGATTCAAGACAAAGTTAGGCAAGTTCCTGCTGAACCAGAACATACGCAGGTAGAGCTGGTCTCAGTTAGGGCGCTGGTCTTTGACCTAGGGGCTGCCGCGGGAGCGGACTACTGGGCTCAATGGACCACTGGTCTGACCCAGCAGCAGCAATTCTTATGTTCTTAAGTTATGATTTGACAACCTTTATTAAATATATTGACACCTACTGTATAAAGTCGTGTTTTAATAAGTAGATCCTAAATTTATTTATTTTATATGCAGACTTGAGAAGAGAAATGGGTAGGGGGTTGGAGTTGGGGAAAGGATAACAGTTGAATAATCTTCCTTTTATGATAATTGTATTTGAAACAAAGTTTATACCATTAATTTATGAATTGTTTCATTTTGAATTTATACTTATATGTTATACATGATTGTAGTTATTCATTTAATAATTTAAATATAAAAAGCAATCTTAATTTTACTCTTCTTCCCAATCAGGTTCTATCTAATCCAGAGTTTCTGGCAGAAGGAACAGCTATGAGGGATCTCAAGCACCCAAACAGAATTCTCATTGGAGGAGATGCAACACCTGAAGGCCAGATGGCAATTGAAGCACTCAGCAATATCTATGAGCACTGGGTCCCCAAGAGCAAGATAATTACCACTAACACCTGGTCATCGGAGCTCTCAAAACTGGTGTGGGCTTCAGTACCGAAATAATTTCACAGTGAAATGAATGGTGTCCCTCAGTTTGCTTCATTGTATCGCAGCCTCTCCCACGGGACCAGATTAGCTGTGGGTGGGGCACAGGCCTTACTCCCCTCCTCTGCCTGCAGATCAACAACTCCCCTTCTTTCTGAACCCCAATGTACCTCTGCAGCAACGATTCATATTTGCTGCCTGCGTGAGACCTGCCAGTGAAGAAACAGGTGTATTAAGGGTCCAGAAAGAGAGAGGCATCAGGGAGGAAGAGATGTTAGATGGGGGATGGGGTGAGTAGAAGGAAAGTTTTGTTTTTTTTTAAAGTGTATTTTATATATATATATAGAGAGAGAGAGGGGGGAAGGAGGAAGGGACCACCCAAGTTACCTCTGGGCCCAAGTTACCTCTGGGCCTACCCAAAATAGCAGGTATGGCTATGCCACTGGTTTCCCATATTGTGGTGTTATTTAAAAAAAATTAACTGCTTATTAAATAATATCCACTATGTCCGATTTCAATTAGTTCTCCTGTTCTGCAAACAGAGGTTGAGTGTCATTTGGTTTTACAAAAGGCAAATGCCCAATATACTGCCAATTGAATCTTTCATTACATTAGGGCAGCGGTTTTCAACCCACTTCTCGGGACACACCCAGTCAAGTTTTCAGAACATCCACAATGAATAGGCATGAGATATTTGTACTGCCTCCATTGTATGCAATCCTAAATTTATCTCATGCCTATTTATTGTGGATATCTTGAAAACCAGGCTGGGTTGAGAAGCCATGAATTAGGGGTACCTCGGTATCACTGTCTCAAGACAAGGGGGTTGGACCTGCTGTTTAAGGATGATGCCCAAATCTCCTGAGCTTCAGCATCCAAAACCCACATTTGCACAAACTTCCTACCAATACCAAGTTCTCTTACTCACAATTCTGTGTCTAATTCTGTCCGTCCTGCTTTACAGGCATCCAATGCCTTCCTGGCACAACGAATCAGCAGTATTAACTCAATCAGTGCCCTTTGTGAGATGACAGGAGCTGATGTGGAGGAAGTGGCTACTGCTATTGGCACCGACCAGCGCATTGGCAGTCATTTCCTCAAAGCCAGTGTCGGTGAGTTTAGTGTCAAGGAAAAGGTGATATAAACTACTACTACTTCTCATTTCTATAACGGTATTAAATTCAGTGCGATGCAAACATATAAAACATACATACAAGACAGTCCCTGTTCTACTGAGCTTACAATCTAATCAAGACACACAGAAAAGACAAATAGGAAACAGGACATGTATCATAAAAAAAAATGGGGTTAAAATCAAGTTATAATAAAGGAGAGACAGGATTAAAATTTTTTATTAAAAGGGAGCCTCATAAAAAAATTTTAAGACAGAATTTGGCTATGGTCAGAGAAGGAGCATGATAATGCACCAGCTCAGAGGGCTAGGTCAAGATTACAGATTAGGAGTTGGCAGGGAAGGAAGAGGAAACGGAGAGAGAGGCTTGCCTGAATAATGGAATTCACAAGCGGAGATGCAGGGAAAAATACAAGAGGCTGAAGAATCTGTCCCTCTCCACATTCTCAATTCCCTTCAAGATCTTACATGATAGAGACATATAAGATCATGAAGGGCATTGAGAATGTGGAGAGGGACAGATTCTTCAGCCTACGGGGAACTACAATAACAAGGGGGCACTCGGAGAAACTAAAAGGGGACAGGTTTAGAACCAATGTCAGGAAGTACTTCACTCAGAGGGTGGTGGATACCTGGAATGCACTTCCAGAGGGTGTAATAGGACAGAGTACTTGACAGGGTTTCAAAGAGAAATTGGATATATTATTGAAAGAAGAAATTATTGAAGGATATAGATAGGGAAGATATAGGATGAAGAAGGGTACAGTTAGAATGATATAGATAAGGTAGAAAAAAAATGATTGAAGGGATAGAGGGGTACATACAGAAGACTACTACGCAGGTCCTAGACCTGAAGGGCCGCTGCACGAGCGGACTGCTGGGCACAATGGACCTCTGGTCTGACCCAGCAGAGGCACTTCTTATGTTCTTATGAAATGTAACGAGGAACTGCTGCATGAATGTGTTTGTAGGTGAGTAGGCAAAGTTTGAATTGCAAGGACAAGAGAATGGGGAATCTGAGAATGGTGATCTGAGAAGGTTGTATGGCCGTAATGGTACTAGATAGGGTTACCATATTTTTCTCCGGGAAACCACGGACACATGACCCTGCCTCATTCTACCTCCAACCGTGCCCAGCTCCACCTCCAGCCATGTCCTGTCCCAGCCCCACCCCCACAAAGCCTCCTCTCTTCTTCCGGACGAGCTCCAGCCACATCTGGAGGGCTTGGAGCATGGGCGGATGCTTGTGACACCATCCGCACATGCTTAGAGGCCCTCCAGATGCGGCCGGAGCTCATTGGGGCTTTCCAAAACCTGGACAAATGCCGGGTTTTGGAAAGTTCATACAGGAGCCTGGACAGTCAACATAAGAACATAAGTCCTCTATAAAGAGGACTTGTCTGGGTTTTCCTGGACATCTGCTAACCCTAGTACTGGAGAGAGAGAAGTCATGCTGCTGAATTTTGATTAGGCTGTGGAAACCCTAGGAGGAGTAGGTTACAGTAGGATATGCAGGGGATCATTTGAGAGTCTGTGTCTGTATATGGCCGTTTGGTGGAGGTTGGGCTTCAATGGCTGGGAGGGTGTAGATGGGTTGGAGTAAGTCTTAACAGAGATTTCGGCAGTAGGAACCCAAGCACAGTATCGGGTAAAGCTTTGGATTCTTGCCCAGAAATAGCTAAGAAAAAAAAATTTAAAAATTTTAATTGAATCAGGTTGAGCAGACTGGATGGACCATTCGGGTCTTTATCTGCCATCATCTACTATGTTTAGAAAGCAGTCGGGGGCCAGTGATGGAGCCCAGGGCAGATGCTATGGAAAGGGCTCCAAAGCTTACTTGCAGGCTGTCTCTCTTTCAACTTCAGGCTGATTTAGGGCCCAGGGTAACAGAGGTCCCAGGGCTTAGACTTGCAGATAGGCGGTATATCAAATTAAAAATAAACTTAAAACTTCTTTGCCCTTCCCTAATGCCATCCCTGAAACCAGTGACCAGATTTTGGTGATACAGAGAAGAAAATGACATATTTTTAGCAATATTTAGTATTGTACATAGGAGAGACAGAAGTTTTCAGGCTGAGAAATTGGAAGGGTGATAGTGTTATCCACAGAGATTTTTTAAAAATTTGGAGTAAAATACGAAGCTGTAGCTTGACTATGGTAAGTTTATGGTGGTGATGGGACAACCAGGAAGTGGACAAGCAAGCTGAGGTTCAGGACTGGATTCTTGGTGGATTTTCTAATGCAAAGAGGTAGATTTGGAAGTCATTATCCTAAAGAAGGTACTGAGGGCTGGATGCACTAAACACGGTCGCTAGTGGCTGATTTTTGGCCGATTGTGGAACAGCGATCCACCGTAATCCCCAACAGACAAATACCTCTACGGTCTACATCAATCGGCTCGCCTTTTCTACCTTTTATATTTTGTTAACACGCATTATGATTGGCCATGGAGCTACCTTGTTATTTCTGTTATTACCTTAGCAGATCTGGCTTCTTGTATGGTTTTCTGTGTTTGTTTTATCCCAAATTGCAAAGTCTATAATGGATCGCTGTCTGAAACAGAAAACCCCAGTTTACCTGATTTTTATGCACTTAAGGCTAGATTTACTAATGTGTGCTAGCATGTTAATATGGATTAAAGTGAGATAACAGAGCTTTAATGTACATTAATGCATTCTAGTAAATACAGTGGTACCTCGTTTACGAGTGCACCAGTTTTCAAGTGTTTTGCAAGACGAGCAAAACATTCGCAAACTTGGTGCCTCGTAAACCGAGCTTGCCTTGCAGTACGAGTGCCCCCCCCCCCCCGCGATCTGGCATCCCCCCCAGCGATCCGGCATCCCCCCTGCTCGCGTTGCCCCCCTCCACCGCGATCCTACTCCCCCCTCCCCCCCCCGAGCAGTCAATGACACCCTTTACCCGACTTGGCACCAGTGCCGGTGCCCGAAGATCTTCCCTCTTCTGGCATGGCCTGGGCTGGGCGGTGCGTCGGAGATCCTCCTTCTTCTGGTCTGGGCTGGGCTGGACTGGCTTTGAGCATTTGCGCATGCTCAAAGCCTTCTGGTCTCGCTCTCAATCTCGGAGAGAGCGAGACCAGAAGGCTTTGAGCATGCGCAAATGGATCGCGGGGAGTGGTTTGGAACAGCGTCGGATTCCTTAAAGAGGGGGGGAGAATGGAGCAGCGCTGGTAGCCTCGTGGGGGAGGGGGGAGGAGGTGGAACCAATCAAAGCAGTTTCCCTTACTTCCTATGGGGAAACTTGCTTTGATATACGAGCAATTTTGTTTACGAGCATGCTTCTGGAACGAATTATGCTCTTAAACCAAGGTTCCACTGTAAAGCTCTTAATTTGATGGCCAACTTTTCTTGTGCTTTCCAGGCTTCGGTGGCAGCTGTTTTCAGAAGGATGTCCTTAACATGATTTATCTCTGTGAGGCTTTCAACCTGCCTGAGGTGGCCCAGTACTGGCAACAGGTCAATCAATTTTGTGTGTTTAAAATATTTAATGGACTGAGACAGGTTGATGTGGAAGGGAGTAGGAGCGTTGTGTAAACTCCATTATTATAGGAAATAATCTGGTTGAATAACTAAATCAATCCACTCCTTCTCATCCTTTCTATTTTGGGTTTCAACTCAGAAGAAATCCTAACACCTTCCTGTAAGGATTTCAAGCCAAAGCAGTCCAAATTTCCTTGGCTCATAGCTTGCTTTTAGAGTTGATTTTATGAACCTCACATGGGAGTTTGTTGTAGAGGCTGACTGAATTTCTTTTTTTTTTTTTTTATTTCTTTATTCATTATAAATTTTCAAACAAGTGTACAATAATTCAGTTCATAATATACATTTCCACTTGAAATTATTACAAATTTCATATCACAAGAATTATCTCCCACCACCCCATACACATATCTTTATAAATATCCAACACTTTTAAACCCCCCCACCCCCCACCCTCCACATATACATAATAAATGGGATTAAATACAAATTATTTATTATACTACTCTATTTACTATAATAATCTATTAATGGCCCCCAAACATTTTAAAATTTATTAAAATATCCTTTTTTAATTGCCAATGTTTTTTGGCTGACTGAATTTCAATTTTGGCACCAAAACCGACCCAAACTCTGAAACTCCCCTCCCCCATTAGGTGTTTGTGATATGTGTGCTGCGGTGCCCCTTCGCAGACCATCAGTCGTGAACAGAGAGCCTTAAAATAAAACTTAGATTTTTGCATCTCATGCTTAACATAATGATAGCACTGAAACTATTCCAAAAATGGAGGAAAAATAACAGTTAAGAAAAACATAGATTCCTTATTGAAACATAGAGGGGTCCATAAAAACAGCAGATCTCCTTGAAAAAAAATAGCAGAGGCAGTACTGGGCACCACATCACTTCCTCCCTGATCCAAGGAAGCATCCACTGATATCTCCTCAAAAAACTTCTTCCCCTTCTTCACAGCCTTAGTTGCTATGCAGAAGACAAATTGATACATTTGCTGGCAGCAGTGAATCTGGCGGAGTGAGAACCCAGGGCAGAGCAGCCCCTCCTCTGGCCAGAGCACTCCCCTGCGCACGACCATCAGCTCTGCCAGTTTCCCACCCCATAGAGTTTACCAGATTTATGTCCAGAGCAATGTTCCCTCTAAGGATTGATGAGGTGTGTGCAAAAAAAAAATATGCATGAACGACAAGTTACATGCTTCACAAATTTATGAGCAGGCGCGGAGGACGAGTGCCCGTGAGATTGTGGGAGGGTTAAATACTCAAAACTTAGAAAAATAACAATTTACTTAAAGTTTTTGCTTCGCCAGCTTTCTGGTATCTTTACATACAGTGGCGTACCTAGCATAAGTAACACCCGGGGCCCATCATTTTTTGGCACCCCCCCCCCCCCATCTGTACGAAAAACATGATTTTTAGTAACAAGCCACACGTCACACATGAGTACCTAGGAAAAGGCAGCATCTTACATATTGCAGTGAGCAGTACATCAATACACCCATTGTAAAACTAAACAAGTCAGACCAGCACAGATCAATCCTACACCGTCAATCCTAACAGAAAACCATGTCTTTTCAAACACAGAACACAGAAAACACCTTCGCCTAGTATGGAATATGTCATCACAAACTAACCCCTCCCCCTTTTACAAAACTGTAGTGTGGATTTTAGCCACGGTGGTAACAGCTCTGACGCTCATAAAATTCTGAGCATCAGAGCTGCTACCATCACGGCTGGCGCTAAAAAACGCTCCACAGTTTTGTAAAAGGGGGGATAAGATAGAAATACACAGACAAAGGTTAAATTGAACCAGCAAGAAGCTGGACTCTGCATAAAATGCAGCACCACAGAAACAGTGACATATGTCTCCTAAAGCAATAAATAAATAGAAACTTTTTGGGCTTGCGAGCTACTTTAAAATGACCAAGTCAAAATGATCTACCAACAATAAAATTAAAAAACAGAAAGCACACTACACGCTGAGAAAATGTTAATTATCATTCCTATTCTGGGTTTTTTTCAAAGAGGTCAAGGCAGATGACTCTATGCATTGTCACCTCAGTAACAACCATACAAAAATAGACAAATATACCCCCCTCCCTTTTTATTAAACCACAATAGCGGTTTTAAGCGCAGGGAACTGCGCTAAATGCCCAGTGCTGCTCTTGACGCTCATAGGCTCCCTGTGCTAAAAAACACTATTGTGGTTTAGTAAAAGGGAGCCATAGCGCAAAATATAGACAGCATATATAAATTCAGACAAATTTTGATCACTAAATTTAAAATAAAATCATTTTTCCTACCTTGTCTGGTGATTTCATGAGTCTCTGGTTGCACTTTCATCTTCTGACTGTGCATCCAATCTTTCTTCCCTTCTTTCAGCCTGTATGCTTCCTCTCCTCCAGACCTCATTCCCTCCCCTAACTTTTTCTTCCTCTCTCCCTGCCCTTTCTTTCTTTTTTCTCTCTTGATGCCCCCTTTCTTTTTTTCTGTTTCCCTTCTGTCTCCCTGCCTGCCCCCTTTCTTTCTTTCTTTCTTTCTTTCTCCCTCCCTACCCTCCACAAAGCCACTGCTGCCACCATCGGGGGAAACAGGCCCCAAAGCCACCGCCGCGACTGCCCCAAGCTCTCTCTGCTTCCCCCCGTTGGAGTACCCCCCCATCCCCCTTGGTACGCCACATTTCAGGCAGCGGTGCGGAGCGGCGGATGAAAAAAACAAGGCTCCGAGGAGGACGCGCAGGCATGGCGTCGCCCGAGGAGAACGACAAGCGCCGGACTCGCGCCGCTTCCATCCCCTTTCACAGTGCCGCACCAGCGCTTGGCCTGAGCCACTGCCGCTTCCTCTCACCTCCGCCCGCGCTCGATTCCAGTCGCGCCCACTGCGTATTTTAGTGAGCGACACGAGAAAAATTATGAGCGACGCCAATGAAAATAGTGAGCGATCGCTCATGCGCTCAGCTTAGAGGGAACATTGGTCCAGAGAAACCCAGACACATGGCCCTGCCCCATGCCACCTCTAGCCCCACTCCTGCAAAGCCTCGTCTGTTTTCAGACCTCTGGGCCGCATATGGAGGGTCTTCAAGCATGCACGGATGCTGCTTGTCATCTGCACATGCTCGGAGGTCCTCCAGATGCGGCCAGGAGGTCAGGGCTTTCTAAAACCCAGATAAACTACTGGGGTTTTGGAAAGCCCATCGAGGCACCCAGACAGTCCTCTAAAAAGAGGACATGTCTGGGTTTTCTTGGACGTCTGGTAACCCTACCGCCCTGGAACAGAAAGTTGATTTCTGAGGGGGTAGGGCTTGCAGACCACAGACTCACACAACCAGTTCAGCACCCCTGAGCTCCTTGCACCCAGGGCAAACCACCCCTCCCACCCTACCATGCTCTCGGTACACCACTGTTTGCTGGCAGCTTACTGTGTCTATAAATATGATGTTATCAAGTACTGACAGAAAAATCACACAGATCAAAATGCCAGGTTCACTAACTACCCTCTATCAAACCCTATTTATATATGGCTTATATATGTTCAGTATAATCCCTGGATAAACGTCCACATGGTCAGTGAAAAATGTGGCTGCAGAGGCAGTTATGACTAGCAGAATGCCCGTTTAGGGCCTAGTTTCATAAACAGCACCTAACTCCTAGGTGCAGTTGTCAGTCAACTGCTAGGCGCTGTTTACAGAATTATGCCTAGCAGCACTTAAGTGGGCTTAGGTGTTGCTAGGAGTCCTAGTGGTAGGCAGTGGCGTACCAAGGGTGGGGCAGGAGGGGCAGACTGGCCCGGGTGCAAGCATGAGGGGGGGTGTTCCCGGCCTTTGAGTTATGATCCAGGAACTTCCCCTTCTCACAACCCTTCTATCCTGTCCGGTCCGATGTCCCTTTACCTTCTGTCAAGCTGAAATCACTGCCGGCCTCGGCAATGATTCAGCTACGTTGCCTGTGGCTCCCCCTCCTGCTTTCCGCATCTGACGATGACACAACTTCCTGTTTCCGCCAAGGTGGACCACGGCATACGGAAAGCAGGAAGGGGAGCCGAATCACTGCTGAGGCCAGCATTGTTTTCAGCTTGATGGAAGATAAAGGGACATCGGATTGGACAGGAAAGAAGTGAGAACATGCTGGGCCTGAACTAACTGTTTATAGGGTTTGTTTGTTTTTTTGGGGGGGTTAAGTACAAAGCAGGGCTGGGTTGGGGGTATTAATTACAAAGTTCTAGATTGGGCATGGGGGGGATGGGGCATTAGAGAAATGCTGGACCGAGAGGATGGAGAGGGAAAAAAGAAAGATGAGAGACCTCTGGGGAAGGGGAGGACAGAAATGCCAGACCATGGTAGGCAATAGGAGGAGGAATGAGAAGGAGAGAAGAGGAGATAACAAACCACGAAAAGGAAGGAGAGAGATGGACAACAAAGGCAGGATAAATGATTTTATTTTCAGCTTAATGATTGAAATATGTTGGGTTTTTTTTTTTTTTTTTTTCATCAAGCAACAATAAACTTTTATTGATTATGGCAGGAGTCGCCATACAACATTTCACCAGTAATTGTTTTTTATTTTTATATAATTCTTTATTCATTTTAAAACTTTCATCAAGTGTACAAAAATTGCAACACAATAACATAGATTTAACCACTTGTACATCTTATCATTATAACTTATAGTTGTAAATATAACCCTCCCTCTCCCATCCTGAAATCCTTTTAGTAATTTTTATTTTTCATGTAATAGAAACCCTCCCCCCACCCCACCCTTATCTTACATATTAAATATAGAAATATTAGGAAAATGGCATCAATCATGACAAAAGGACGTTAATGGTTCCCAAATTTTAATGAAGTTTTTATAATTTCCATTTTGCACCGCTATTGATCTTTCCATTCTGTATATGTGGCAAACTGAATTCCACCAAAATTTAAAATTGAGCCTACTATGGTCTTTCCAGTTATTAGTAATATGTTGAATGGCTACTCCGGTCAAAATCAATAAAAGTTTGTTATTACACATTGATATCTGACTCTTTTTTCTCATAGACATACCAAAAAGTACAGTATCATAAGTTAATGCTACGTGATTTTCCAATAAACAATTTACTTGATCCCAGATTGAGTTCCAAAAGGCTAAGATATGGGGACAATAGAACAAAAGATGATCTAAAGTCCCTATATCCAGATTACAATGCCAGCATCTATTAGACAAAGAACTATTTAACTTTTGCAATCTAACTGGGGTCCAAAAAGCTCTATGTTGTACTACATGCATACAGAGTCTGGCATTAGGGTTTTGTTTGTATATATTAGGACTTTTAATTTGTTTTCCTGTATTTGCATAGGGTTGATCTATGTTCTGCATGTGTGATCAAGGCCAGATGTTCTGGTAGGAATGAAAGACGAGAAACGTTATTGATGTCATGGCCCAAATGTCGGCTCTCCTTCACCCCTTTTGGACTCAAAACGGCCCTTACTTTATAGAAGTGGGGAGGAGAGAGGGGGCAGGGGCAGACTTTTTTATCACCGGCTGCGGCGATATTAGCTCTGACGCTCATAGGAATTCTATGAGCTTCAAAGCGTTATGTTGTAGCCAATGCTAAAAAGTGCGCTACGATTTTGTAAAAAGGGGGAGGAGTAGTTTGTGATTACATATTCCATACTTGGCGAAAATGTTTCCTGTGTTCTGTGTGTACGAAAGACATGTTATCATTGACTGTGCAGGATCGATCTGTACTAGTCTGGCCTGTTTAAGAACATAAGAATTTGCCTCCGCTGGGTCAGACCAGAGGTCCATCGTGCCCAGCAGTCCGCACCCGCGGCGGCCCATCAGGACCATGACCTGTCATGTTATCTTGATTTAGCCCTATAGCCCCCTTGTTTTTATCTATACTCTTTCCATATTCTTATCTACCCTTATCTGTATCCCTCAATCCCCCTATCCTTCAGGAATCCATCCAATCCCTCTTTGAATCCCTGTAGCATACTCTGCCAGACCACTGCCTCTGAGAGCGCGTTCCATGTGTCCACAACCCTCTGTGTGAAGAAGAACCTCCTGGCATTTGTTCTAAACTTCTCCCCTTCCAGTTTCTCCGAGATTTAGATTTACAATGGGTGTATTGATGTTCACTGCAGTATGTAAGATGTTGCCTTTTTCTTGGTACACTCTTCTTGTGTGATATGTGGATTGTTACTAAAAATCATGTTTTTCCTATAGATGACGGGGGTGTTAAAAAATGATGGGGCCCAGGTGTCATGTATGCTAGGTACACCACTGGTGGTAGGCACCAGTATATTAGGCCAGGATTTTCCTGACCTAATTTACTGATGTCTAACACAAATGCCTAATGACTCCTAAGTCATACGATGCCTATTCTCTGCCCCTACCATGACTACTTTTCAGTTAGGCTTCGGTAGATGCCTCGACTTACGCATTGCTAGGTACCGCGAAGAATTTGGTGTGCAACTTTAATCATGTTTTATATATTTTTTTAAAATTAGTTTTAATGGCCTGGTCAATTACCACGTCAGATAAATTAAGAAAAATTAACTTGCATGCAGATTTCGGCTAGGCATCGCCGATAAGGGTACCTAGCATTGCCTAATTCATAGAATCAGGCCCTTAATGTCATGGAGAGCACTTGCACTTCTGAGTTTGTGACACTACCACTGAGCAGATCTGTTTTCTTCTAGCACAGTATAGCCCTCAGTAGGAGATATCAAACAACTTCATAGTCTGTGTACATTGGTAAAATGCAAAAGAACATAAGAATAACTTTACTAGGTCAGACCAATGGTCCATCAAGCCCAGTAGCCCGTTCTCCCGGTGGCCAATCCAGGTCATTAGTACCTGGCCAAAACCCAAGGTGTAGCAATATTCCATGCTACCAATCAAGGGCAAGCAGAGGCTTCCCCATGTCTTAATAACAGACTATGGACTTTTCCTCCAAGAACTTGTCCAAACCTTTCTTAAAACCAGCTACGCTATCTGCTTTTACCACAACCTCTGATAACGCGTTCCAGAGCTTAACTATTCTCTGAGCGAAAAAAATATTTCCTCTTATTGGTTTTAAAAGTATTTCCCTGTAACTTCATCGAGTGTCTTTGAAATTTTTGACGGAATGAAAAATCAATCCACTTGTACCCGTTCGACTCCACTCAGGATTTTGTAGACTTCAATCAAGTTTATTAAGTTTATTAAAAATTTGATTAATCGCTTAATCTACATTCTAAGCGATGTACATGTTATTAAAAATTACAATAAAAAAGGGGAATAATATACTAAATGAGACTGAACACATTATTGACAAAAAAAAATACAAAACGAAACAAAACATGATACATAAGGAAAAGGAGGGGTAAAAGTTACAATATATGTTAAAGAAGGAAAAAACAGGTAAGGAAAATACATGAGGAAGGGAAAAAACTGAATATTTCAGTAAAAGATTAGAGGTAAAAGAATTGTTAATAATTTGTGTAGAAAGGGTTAAATAGAAAAGGCATCTTTAAAGAGAAAATTCTTCAGGTTACCTTTGAATTTTTCTATGTTTGTTTCTTCCCTTAGATAGATAGGGAGAGAATTCCAGATTTGGGGAGCTGAAACAGAAAAGATAACTTGTCGTCGAGTATTAATGAATTTAAGAGAGGGGACCGATAGCAGATGTTGTTCTGTGGATCTTAATGTTCGATTAGTAGTATATGGAATCAAATATTTGTGAATGAATGCTGGGGTTTTGAAAAGAAGAGTTTTGTATGTAAGCAGGCATATTTTATAAGATACTCGGTGGGTGACTGGTAACCAATCATATCTCCCCCCTCAGCCGTCTCTTTTCCAAGCTGAAGAGCCTTAACCTTTTTAGTCTTTCCTCATACGAGAGGAGTTCCATCCCCTTTATCATCTTGGTTGCTCTTCTTTGAACCTTTTCTAGTGCCGCTATATCTTTCCTGAGATAAGGAGACCAGAATTTATTTATTTATTTATTTATTTTAAACATTTCTATACCATTTTATATCAAAACGGTTACATACATAAAATGTTAAAACAAATCAGGACAAGTAGAAACAGACAGAATTGAACGCAATACTCCAGGTGAGTTCTGTATTGTTTGTGCAAAATTCATTGTAGGAGGGGTTTGAAACCCAGTAATGACAAGATGGATAATGCAATCTGGATCTTTTCTCAGGTGGTTGAGATCAATGAATACCAGCGCAGGAGATTTACCTCTCACATCGTCAGATGTCTCTTTAACACGATCACCGATAAGAAGATTGCAATCTTGGGCTTTGCCTTCAAGAAGGACACCGGCGACACCAGGTAACTCAGTCAAGCACCCCAATACTGTGCCCCCAGAAAAGTGGATTCAAAATGAATGGATTCGAAAAAATCAAAGAATGGATTCGAATGGATTAAAAAAAAACCAAAGACTTGTCCTCACTGAGCTCCAAACATTTATGAGACAACTCATAAAAGGGTTGGAAATAGATTGAATAAATCTTCTCATAAACAGTACAGAAA
This sequence comes from Geotrypetes seraphini, assembly GCF_902459505.1. Lineage (NCBI taxonomy): Eukaryota > Metazoa > Chordata > Amphibia > Gymnophiona > Dermophiidae > Geotrypetes > Geotrypetes seraphini. The sequence goes on from NC_047101.1 coordinate 38,666,898, forward strand.
TCCACAGTAAATGTTTTAATGTGAAGTGTGATTTGGACTCCTAAATAGCAGAAGTGACCTTTCACCTATCTAAATAGAAAGTTCTGTCATAAATGATATCACAAGTCCGACCCTCACCAGCCAGTTAAAACCTGCAAAAACACTTCTATTAAGTTGGTTAGGGCTGACCAATGTAACTCTTGACTGGCATAATCTTACTTATTGCATTTCTTCTGTTTCTACTGTAAACCGCTTAGAACTTCACGGTACAGCGGTATATAAGAAATAAAATTATTATTATTATTATTATAATCAAGAATCCAGCAACTGTGCTGAGCCCAGTCAGAACTCAGTGCATAGAACACTGCCTTTGTTACACACAAAGCACAGCCAAGAAAAACAAGGCTCGCCCCTTTAAGTCCCACCATTTTGAAATTGCTGGTTAAACAGGTAGAAAGGCAGTCAAAGCTAAATAGTGACCTGTTTTGCCATTCTGACTATTATATTTTATGGTAAGCCCACCAGTACAGGGTCTTCCTCCCATTTGGGGAAGCAGGCCAGGGCCTATATTGTTGCTGTGTGCCAGTCCGTGCCATAGTGGTCATCTTCTACAAGTTTAAGGGTTATCCCCAACATTTCAAAATTTTAGCAAAATTTACTTCAAATTCTACCAAAGACTCCATTGTCAGTCATTTAGTTCTTTCAATGTAATCTGCAAAGAAAAATCTGGATGATTGCTCTACTTGCAGATGACAAGTCTGCTCTAAATCAATCTTATTCACACTCTCTACCACCTTCAAATCTGCAATGTCTAGATTCATTTGAATTTTTTGTGCTAGGGGTTCTACCGAGATGGCAAAAAGCAGGGGGGACAAGGAGCATCCCTGTCGATCCTTTCAGGTTTAACAGTAAGAGATACCTGCCTCTCTTATTGAGGATAGGAGCTTACAGAAGCAAGCTATTATCTACCCTCATAAGCAAAGGAGTTATTTCTCTAGAGAAAGTCTTATAGAAGGGGGCCAAAAAGCCATCTACACCTGGAGCTTTCCACGATTTTTAAATTCTTAGTAGCTATCTTAACCTCTGGGAATGAAATGTGTGACTAGCTTCCAAAGAACACTGAGTAGCTGTCATGTCTGCCATTCTCCTAGATACATATAGTTTTTGATAAAAACATAAAAATTGGGCCTGTATACCACTATCAGCACAGTAAATCTTATCACACCTTCCTTCAGTGACATAGTAAGGGAGGGCCATCTGCCCTGGGGGGTGGGCCTCCTAAAGGTGCAGCACCCCTCTTCCTCTCAGCCCCCCACCATACCTCTCCTTGCCACATGCCCCTTGCCTTTCCCTGTACATTTTTTTTTTTTTTTCTATCAAGAAAGTTTTTTTATTGAAAAAAATTGAACAAAATCAACAAACATCCCAGTCGGGACCAGCAAAAAGTATACAAAAAGTACAATCAAAATACAAGGTCTACCACCCACAGCACTCCCACCAAAAATTCCCTTCCCAATAAATGACAAAATACCCCCAGCAAAAACCTCCCCCCCTCAACAATACAAGAACCAAACCTCCCCAAATCGCACCCCCCTCCCTCCAACCCCCACCCATCCACTTGTTCCTCCCCTGCAAAAAAAAACATCCAACACCCCCCTCCCTCCCCGTTCAAAAATCCACCAATACTCAACCCCTAAGCTTGCCAAAAATCAAATCCCAATCTCTGTGATGCACATCAAAATATCCATGTTGTTTAGCAGTTACACATTCCATATGCAATAAAGACCCCACCCTGTCCTTCCAGTCCCCTTCGGTAGGCACCACTGTTTTTTTCCAATAAGAGGCTAACAAACATTTGGCTGCAGAAAAACCCAAACGAAGGAGTTTTCTACGCCACCAGACATCCCTCAAGTTAGTAAGACCCAATAAACAAGTCTGTGGAGTAAGCAAAACCAACTCTCCCAACCAGGCAGTCAAAAATCCAGTAATCATAACCCTATAGGGTCTGACCCTAGCACAATCCCACCAGACATGGAAAAAGGTCCCTCCCCCTTCCCCACATCTCCAACAAATATCGGATACAGTAGGAAACATAACATGTAAATGAGCCAGAGTATAGTACCAGCAAGATACAATTTTATATGCATTCTCCTGAACCAACACGCACACTGACACTTTACGTATTTCAGAACATATTATGTCCCATTGACTCTCCGACAGTCTAAACCCTAAATCTACCTCCTACGTATCCCGATAAGAAAAAATAAATTTAATCCAGCCCCGAAGAAAAAAATACAGGACAGAAATCGGGCGAGGTACCCTCCCCAATAATAACCATAAATTTTCCACTTGTTCCCGACCCCCCCCTCCCCCGGAGAATCACCCAACCACCCCTGGGCCTAGATATAATGTCCCAAAGAAAATCCCAAATGGCCCTATCAAAGGCCTTCTCCGCGTCAATAGACAGTTCTGCTATTCCCCCTGTAATCGCTGGGCCTCCCACATCACATGCAAAGTATATTGCACATTATCGCGCACTTGACGCCAATGTATAAATCCCGCCTGGTCTACCTGAATAAGCTGGGGCAAAACACGAACCAACCGCAGAGCCAACACCTTAGCTATAATCTTAACATCTATATTGAAAAGGGAGATAACCCCACAATTCATCGCCTCCTTTCCCAGCTTAGGTAAGACAGTAATAGTGGCATCACCCAAAGAGCCCGATAACGGGCTACCAGTACGAACCCCATTCGCCACTCTAGCCAATAAGGCACTCAGTGTGTCCTGGAACTTTTTATAAAACAGACCAGAAAACCCATCGAGTCCAGGCGCCTTTCCAGGCTTTAAGCCTCTGATCACTCCTCGCACCTCGGACTCAGAAAATGGCTCCTCCAATCTATCATATTCCAGCTGGGACACCCTGGGTAAGGCCAAAGCCATCCAAAAAATCACCCAGATGGTCCCCAATGGTCTAGGCACCCCTTTATATAAATCAGCATCATAATTAAAAAAACAGGTCTGTATATCTGAATCTGTGTGCGAGATCCTCCCACCACTCCCTTTAATTTCCTGGATCTTATGGACTGATTGCACAGGAATCTCGCCAACTGAGCCCCAGATTTGTTTTCATATTCAAAAAGACTCTGTTTCAATCTGGCTCTCATAAAAGCGACATCCTCCAACTGAAATTGCTGTAATTCTCGACATACATCCCTCAATTTACAGTCCACTGCTGGATCCAATGTGTCCTTATGAGATAACTCCAAGCGCAACAACTCTTCCCTCAATTCCCTAATTCCATACAACACGACTCGTTCTCTTCATTCCACAACTCAAGGGTTGCTTATGGTTCCTTCTTTAAAAGTTATTGGAACCAGACATCATGATATATTCTCAGTAATGGCCCCTCTTACCTGGAATTCTCTACCTTTATATATAAGAGAAACAAAAGATCTCAAAATATTCAAAACCCATTTAAAAACTTTTCTTTTTAAAGCTTCTTTTAATCTTTAAACAAAAAGTTTTCCTAATAATTTTACCCCAAACCTCATGTTTTTCCTTTACTTGGCTTTTCCTTTCTTCTCATCTGAAGAACAACAATTTTGTAACTTTTTCCCTCCTTTTTCCTTTCCACATGTGCCTGAGTATGTTTGTTTTGTCAGTGTGTTTTTCCCCTTTTTTAAAAACTATACAATTTATATTTTATTGTTAATCGCTTAGTATGTAATAAGCGATTCATCAAACTTGATTAAACTTGAAACTTGAAATATAAGGTCCGTTCCCCTCTACATCTCTTTTTCCTCGCCCCCCGTTTAATCAATACTCCCTGCACAACTTCCTTCAGGGCATCCCAAAGAATCCCATCTCCTACCAAATACCGTTCAATGATAAATTGAACCTTCTCCAGCACCTTGGGATCCCCCAACAACGATTCATTTAATCTCCAAAAAGTACGCCCTTTCTGCTTTCCAACCCCCTTCCAGGACACCCAAACTGGAGTATGATCAGATATCTGAATACCCTCAATTTCTGCCTCCCCCATGTCCCCCCACAAATTCTGATGAGCCCATATACTATCCAACCTGGTATAACTTCTATTAGCATGGGAATAAAAAGTATAATTCCTCTGTGTAGGATGTGTAGTTCTCCAACAGTCAAAAAGATTCAACTTAAACATTAAATCCTAAAAAGCTTTCCGATGAGACTTAGCATATCCCGACCCCCCAGAATGATCCAAAAGAGCATTAAGGGACACATTAAAATCAACCCCTACAAAGATGACTCCCCGCACAAATTCCAGCAAAGGCACCTCCAAAGAATGATAATAAGCAGCCTGTTGAGAATTGGGACCATAAATGTTGACAATAGTAAAGGACTTCCCCTGATAAGAGCCCTGTATAGCCAAGCACCTACCTGCCTTATCCCGATATTCCCCATCAATACCCAGCCCCACACCTTTACGGATCAAAATCGCCAGCCCCCCTTTTTTCCTCTCCCCCCCCCCTTCCTGATGTGTAAATGCTCGCTCAAAATCAGGGTGATTCAACAAATGAGCATCCCTACCCCTCAAATGTGTCTCTTGCAACAAAGCCACATCCCACTTCAAACGCAACACTTCTTTCAACACAATACTACGCTTCCCCGGGTTATTAACCCCATTCACATTCCAAGAACCCAGCTGAAAGGCAACTACAGAGTTATCATTAGTGGAGCCCCCACTCCCAAATCCCCATTTACCCCCCTGTACCCTTCCCCCAGTCAATATTGGTCTAGTTCTTCCATGACCAGTCATACCGGAAGAAATGAAGCACACACCCAACTGCTCCCCAGACTCATCCATACTCTCATACACCGAATACATACCATACAAACTCACTCCCTTACCCACCCCGCAAATCACACATAACCAAAATCCAAACACTGCCAAGAAGACTGAGAGAGAAAAAGGAAAAAAGTCCACCATCCTGGCCTCGGATATCGGCCAAGCAACTTGAAAGTACTACAATCCAAGTCCAAGTCCTCTCTCAGGTAACATTGGAAGTGGAGGGCCCCTGTTCCGGCCCCGGAATATTACGGCATCCCAATTCCTGGAGCACCTTCCATGCCTCCTTCACCGTATGCACCTTCCGCGAAGTCCCGTTGATAGTGAGCCAAATACCAAATGGAAACAACCATCGATATCTATGTCCCTCAGCCCTCAGCAGGTGGGTCACATCACGAAAGGCCTGTCGCTTCTGAAGTGTGGCCCAAGCCAAGTCCTGGAAAATGCCCACTTTGATCCCCTTCCAGCGCCAATCCGGGGACCCCCATGCCTTAGCCATAATGCGCTCCTTGGTACCATAATCTCCAAAACAAGCAATTATGTCTCGCACATTCGCTCCTCTCAGGGTTCCCACACTGCGATGAGCTCTCTGTAAATGCATCCAACTTTTCTCTGCCACATCAGTGAGTCCCAATAACGAACCGCAAAGGTCCCGCACCACAGCTACACTGTCCCGATATTCCTCCATTTCCGAGATCCCTTTAAAACGAATGTTGCACCTCCGGGATCAATTTTCCAAATCTTCCACATGCATTTGTAATTCCTTGAGAGAGTCATGGGAGTTCACAGACAATTTTTGTTCCGCCACCTCCGCGGCCATCTTTGCCACCTGATCCTCGGAGGCTGCCAAGCACCTCTACCTTAATCTCCACCAGTGCCGATTTGACATCTTGGCGAACCCCCAACATCTCCTGCCGAAGCTCCTGGAACCACGGGGGTGCTGCCGATATAGAAGCCACTGCGCTATCACCCACCACCGAAGCCTGGCCTTCCTCTTCCATCCCCTACAAAACGGGCATCATCGGTTTAGTTTTATCAGCCGAACTAGGCCCAGGCGCCGCATCAACTTTCTCCCCCGTCTCCGCAGGGAAACAAAATTTCTCCAGCTTTTTTCGCGTGGCCATCTTCCGAAATTAATAACGCTCCCAACCTGCACACTCCCGAGTCACAGAGACAATGAGAGCTCCAAAATCAATCAATTTATCAAGCAGCTACATGGAGCGCTCAAATTATGCAGCCATATCGGGTTGTGATGTCACTTCCTCCTCTCCCTGTCCATTTTTTTAACTTCCACATGAGGTTGCCACCCGCTTCAACATCAGCGCTCTCTCTGACGTCACTTCCGGGACCTGCACCTAGGAAGTGACGTCAAAGGGCGAGTCTACACTGATGTGGACATGGTGCTCATGCCGAAGAAGTTAAAAGGTACTGGGAAAGGGAAGGGGGTTCATGGGGGAGGGGCACTGTCGCCTTGGCCGCCACTCACCCTTACTACGCCACTGCCTCCCCTTAATCATTTGAAATATTTGATGCAATCTCAGATGTCTAGCCAGCATTGTCCCAGAATGGTCCCCAAATTTAAAAAATGTGTGATTTAATTTTCTGTGGAAAAACTCTACATGTAACTGATGGAGCTCAGCGGAGACCCACCTCAATTCCCCCCAAATCAGGGTGCACCTTATGTAATAATTCCAGTGTTTTCTGAGTTCTGGCGGTTCAGCAGTACTGAGCAGGAATGTGCTTTGGGCGCTGTTGCTCGGTACTGAGTGGCTTCCTGAATGGCTGCGGTGAGGCCAGCAACGTGACGGATTTTAAGAGAAAATGGGATGCTCACGTGGGATCTTTAAGGGAGTAAATTCAGGGGGGACGGATAATTGGCAGGGGCAGACTCGATGGGCTATGGCCCTTTTCTGCCACCATTTTCTATGTTTCTATGAGTCTCACGAGAATTTGCAAGAGCCATTCAGGAAGCCGCTCAGTGCTGAACAGCAGCACCCAAAGTGTGCTCCCGCCTGCTACACCTCTAGACCACCAGGGTTTCCAGGTACCCGTGTCATACAGAAGGCGCAGCGGCATGCAGGATAATGGCAGAGAGGAGGTACAATGGACAGGGCAGGAAGGGGGGACAGGGTGCATGCAGGGTCTGGCGGAGGCCTGCAACAAGGCCAGGAGGGGGGCGGGTGGCCACTGGTCCGAATATAAGCAGAGACCCCCATTTTGGGGCCAATTTTCGGGCCTCAAAATCTCAGTTTATATTCGAGTATCAAGTTCAAGTTTCAAGTTTATTAACTTTTTAATATATATATGGTAAACTGTTCTGAGCTCCCCTGGGAGAACTGTATAGAAAACTGAATAAATAAATGCATCTCCTGTAAAAGCAGTATTGTCACAATTAATTCTTTATCAATAATAGTGCATTTCCCAGTATCATTTAAACCATGTACATTCTAGGACCCTAGTTAAAATCCCTTATCTCTCTTGCCCCCCCCCTTTCCCGATCGAAAGCAGAAACTTTCACCTCCCTCACTGCAACTCCTCCTCCAACTAACCAGTAAGTAGCCGAGCCATGGGACTGGTGCTTTTTAACATATTTACAAATGATCTGGAACTGGGAACAACGAATGAGGTCATCAGATTTGCAGATGACTCAAAATTGTTGCACGTTGTTCAACTGCATGTGGATTGTGAGAAATTGCAGAAGGACCTTGGAAGACTGAGAGACTAAGCGTCCAAATGGCAGATTAAATTTACCACCCCTTTTACAAAACAGTAGCACGGTTTTTAGTTCCGACTACGGCGATAATAGCTCTGACACTCTTAGGAATTCTATGAGCATCGGAGCTGTTACTGCTGCGGTGGGTGCTAAAAACCGTGCTACTGCTTTATAAAAAGGGACGGGGGGGGGGGGGGTAATGTGGATAAGAGGATCTCCAGATTCTGATCATATTAAAATAGTTCTAAGTGTTAACTATTGAGGGTGGAGGGTGGGAGGGTCAGGGAAGTTTTTAAATACAGTATAATCTCATTATAACGGACTTCAAGGGACCTGGAAAAACAGTCCTGTATATCCAGAGTCCGTTATATCCAGAGTTGCTTTTTTTTAAAACTTTATTTAGAGTGGCGTGGCTTGGAACACGCACAAGATGGAGGTGTGATCACATTGCTCTGCTCTCCCAGGCACTAATTCTGAAGAATTTGCTGTAAAATAAAGTTTCTTGTATCAAAAGAACTTACTATAAAGTCGGAGGATGGCAACTTCAAGGCAGACGAAACTTGAGACGGCTTTTGTGGGCACTGCTAAGCGTGTCAAGCATGATCATGTGACACCGGCAAAGACTGCACTCCCGGATGAGGAAGAATTGATAAAAAAGAAGTGATGATAGCGCTGGAAAAAATACAGCAGATGCTACAAAAGAACACAGATTACATACAGGAAGTAAAGGAAGAGGTTGTCAACATAAATAAGCAATTGGAATTGGCAAACCAGAGAGTGACAACACTGGAAAAAAAAAATGGAACAGTTGGAACTAACAGAGGTTCAGTTTAAATCTGAAAGAAAAATCATTTCAGAGATGCAACAACAACTGGAAAATTATGAGAATCGTGGACGTCAGAAGAACATAAAAATAATTGGGCTGGCGGAAAAATTGGAGGGAGATAATCCCATAAAGTTTCTGGAGACTTTAATACCAAAACTTTTTCAGCTGAACTCAAAACAACCTCTTGAAATTGAAAGGGCACACAGAATTCCCTTCCAACGGTCAGAAAGTCAGTCAAAGCCCAGACCGCTGATCTTTAAACTGTTAAGGTTTCAGCAAGCCTTTGAAATACTGAAGTTGGCAAAAGTAGACAAAAATTTGACATATAAAGGATCAAAATTATTATTTTTGCCTGACTTTGCAAAGAAAACAGCAGCATTAAGGCAGCAGTTTCTTCAGTTAAGACCACAGCTTAAAGAGAAAGGATATAAGTACGGTTTATATTTCCCTGCAAAAATGAGGATTTCCTATGGGAGTAAATCACTATATTTTGAGGATCCAGGGAAGTTGAAAGACTTTCTGAATAACTCTGAACCAATGACTATGTAAGGAAGAAAAGGTTTAGAAGACAGAAATATATTAATAGGAGTGGAATATAAAAGTAAGACTGGAATAGAATGGATGGAATGCTAAGGATTTATGAAAATGTTACATTTCTTCTTTTATGTATGTATGTAGTGAATATGAAATTGAATGAAATGGTTTAGAACTCTAATATAAATATATTTAAAGAAGCATATTCATAAATAAATTTTAAAAAATATAGATATTATGCTGTGAAAGTGGGAGGAGGGAGGAATATGAGATGAACTTAAGGAGGATTTATAAAATATGTAAAGTTTTGAAATGTTCATTTATTAATATTGAATATGGAGGAACTTAAAAGATTTAAAAGAGAATTGATAAAAAGGTAAAGGTGGTATTTGACCATTTTGGAAATTGGGTTATATAAAAGTATGGAAAAATAATGAAATAAATGGTTATGTTAATATTTAAAATATGTTAATAGTTAAAATATGTCATGGTAGTAAGATATAAGATGGGAAAAAGTACATTTATATGTGGGAGACAATGTATAAATGCCTGGGGGGTGGAAGTGGTTGCATATCCTATGCGTGGTTCAAGTTTATCCATAATGAAGGGAGGGGTGGGATGGATATGGGGAGGGTGGATATTTAAGAGTAAGGGGAAAGAATATCTGTGTAGTAGGGGATATTATATCATATTCTTATATTTTATGGATATTATGGGAAGGATGGTGTCTAATTAATTTCATTTATATAAACTGGAGTGTCAATGCTGGAATTTTATTGAGTTGAAAGATGGAGACTAAATTCTACTCTTTAAATGTCAATGGCCTGAATCACCAAATTAAAAGGAAAAAAATGTTAAATTTCCTTAAAAAGCAACAGGCGGATGTATATTTCATCCAAGAGACCCATCTGTCCACAATAGAATCTAGAAAGCTGGAAGGGGGATGGATTTCAAAAGTATTTTTTGCTCCAGCAAATGGGAAAAAGGCTGGAGTGGCCATTTTAATTAATAAAAAATGTACAGCTGATTTTAAGATGGTAGAAATGGATCCATTAGGAAGGTGGGTGCATATTGAAATGAGCATGGAAAATAATACCCTGGACTTATTTAACATCTACGCTCCTAATACCAATCAGATGGAGTTTTTTAAGAACCTACTACTAATTTTAATGCCACTGGCTGCTTCTAATTTAGTGGTGGCTGGAGATTTCAATGCTGTAATGGATTCAATTATGGATAAAAATCCAAGTAGAGTTATGAAATCATTAGGGCTAGATAATTTGGTAAAATCTTGTGATTTAATAGATATATGGCGTATTCTTCATTTTAATGATCGGGAATTCTCTTTTTGTTCACAGGTCCATAATTCTTTTTCAAGAATTGATTATATTTTTGTTTCAAATAATTTAGCGAAAAATGTAATAAGAGCTATTATAGATCCTATTCTCTTATCTGATCATGGTGCTGTATGGATTGAGTTAAAGGATGGTGAAAAGGATTATTCTAAGCCGGTTTGGAGATTTGATAATTCTTTGGTAGTAGATTCAAATTTTACTGAAGATTTTAAAATAAAAATGATTGAATTCTTCCAAATTAATGATACTAATGATATAAATATGGAAGTATTATGGGATGCATTTAAAGCAACCATGAGAGGTAATATTATTTCATATTCAGCATACATTAGGAAAAAGTTTACGAAACAATTTGTTGATTTGGAAAAGGAAATTAAAGTATTGGAAAGTAATTTAATTAATAGATGGGAGTGGAATACTTTGCAATTATTATTAAAAGCAAAAGTTAAATATAATGAGTTATCCTCTAAATTTGTAAGGAATGATTTATTTTCTCAACAAACTCAATACTATGGAAATTCAAATAAGGCGGGTAGGATGCTAGCAAATTATCTTAAAGCAAGGAAAAGAAGAACAAAAATTGTTGTAATAAAAGATAAAAATGGAAAATCACATAATAAAATTGATCAGATTCTAAAACAATTTTTTAGTTTTTATAAAAAATTGTATTCTTCTGAATCTTACAGAGATAGAGAAAAGGATGGATTGGAATTTTTAAGTTCACTTAAGGGGCCTCAAATTCCTGAACATATAAAAGGAAGTTTAGAAGAACCTATATCTTTAAAAGAGTTTGAAACAGCATTGAAGTCTCTTAGAGTTGGATCCGCTCCAGGTGGTGATGGATATACGGTAGAGTTCTATAAATTATTTCAAAATACTTTGTTACCCTATTTGTTAAAATTATATCAATACCAACTGAATAAAAGTTGTATATCAGGTACTATGGCAGATTCATTAATTATTGTCTTACCAAAACCAAACAAAGATCATACTTTGGTATCAAACTACAGGCCTATTTCATTAATTAACGTAGATGGTAAACTTTTAGCCAAAGTTTTGGCATTAAGATTGGCCAAAGCTCTCCCTTTTATTACTGATACTCACCAAACAGGATTCGTTGCAAGAAGACATTCTTCCAATAATACCAGACTGGCTTTTCATACTTTAAATTTAACAAAAGATATTCAGGATCCGGCATTCTTAATTTCTTTGGATGCAGAAAAAGCCTTTGACAGAGTTGAATGGTCTTTTATGTATCAAGCATTAGAATGGTTTGGTATAGGGACTGGTTTTATTCAAATGATTCAGACATTGTATAGCTCCCCTGGTGCTAGGCTATATATTAATAATAATTTATCGGATAGATTTAGTTTACAGAGGGGGGTTAGACAAGGTTGTCCTTTGTCTCCTTTGCTTTTTGATGTTGTTCTGGAACCCTTGTTGATAGCTATTAATCAGGCAAAGGAGATACAAGGAATTCCGTTTTCAAGTTGGGAATATAAGCTCTCCGCTTATGCGGATGATATTCTGCTTTATTTGAGGAAACCAGAGACTACTATTCCATGTTTGCTTGAACTGATTGAAAAATTTGGAAAGTTTTCTGGGTACAAGATTAATTGGAGCAAATCGGAAGTGCTACCACTTAATGTACATTGTACCAAAGAATTATTTGATTCATTTACATTTGTTTGGAAAGAAGATGGATTAAAATATTTAGGAATCAATATCAAAAGTACCGTATTTGCCGGCGTATAAGATGACTTTTCAGTACCTTAAAATCCTCCCCAAAGTCGGGGGTCGTCTTATACGCCGGGGTACTGTTTAGAGAGCTGCATGGGGACGCCCCTAGGGTCGCGGGGATCCCGTGGGGACGCCCCCTAGGGTCGCGGGGATCCCATGGGGACGCCTCCGAGGGTCGCGGGGCTCCTGCGGGGCTGGATGCTCAGTCTTCTGGATGTACGCGGCTCTTCTTCTCCCTACCTTCTCTGCTTGCAGCACAGAGCCGAACGGAAGTCTTCCCGATGTCAGCGCTGACGTCGGAGGGGAGGGAGGGCTTAAACAAAGCCCTCCCTCCCTCCGACGTCAGCGCTGATGTCGGGAAGTCTTCCGTTCGGCTCTGTGCTGCAAGCAGAGAAGGTAGGGAGAAGAAGAGTAGCCTCGCGGTTCGAGTGGCTACCAAGGGAAAGGGGCGGCCGCCCCGCCCCGGTTGCAGCACAGCCGGCCAGGTTCCCTTACTTTTGTGGCACTTCCCCGACCGACCGATAACAGCCCGGGTCCGACAATCCTCCCTGCCCTGTAGCCGCGAATCTAAATTACCTTCTTACAGCAGCTGTAAGAAGGTAATTTAGATTCGCGGTTAAGGGCAGGGAGGTTTGTCGGACCCAGGCTGTTATCGGTCGGTCGGGGAAGTGCCACAAAAGTAAGGGGACCTGGCCGGCTGTGCTGCACCCGGGGCGGTAGAGGTGTGCGGAAGAAGGGGTAGTCTTATACGGCGAGTATATAACAAAACTCTATATTTTAACTAAAAGTTGGGGGGTCGTCTTATACGCCCAGTCGTCTTATACGCCGGCAAATACGGTACTATTGAGGATACAGTAAAGGAAAATGAAAAACTTTTATTAAAGAAAGTAATGGAAATGTGTGAGCAATGGAATCCTTTATATTTATCTTGGTGGGGGAGAGTTCAAACAATTAAAATGATGATATTGCCTGTGGTTTGTTATCAAATGAGTATGATACCAGTTTTTTTTCAGGGGTCATTTTATAAAAAGTTGAATGGTATTCTTACAAAATTTGTTTGGTTGGGGAAAAGACCTAGAATTGCTTTAGTAAAGTTACAAAAAACAATTGTGGAAGGGGGGTAAATTTTCCAAATTTTTATAGGTACCATCAAGCCTATATTTTAAGACAGGGTATGTATTGGGTCCTTCCAGAGCTCATGGAGAATGTCCCAGACTGGTTGTATTTAGAATGGCGACTCATGTTTCCTATACATTTGGTTCATCTTTTGAGTATACCAATGCCTAATAGATACAAAGGGAATAGAATTTTGAATGATACTTGGAAGACTTTGAGATATGTTACTAAATTATCACCTATTCCAATTTTTAAATCATTAAATCAATCCATTTGGCTAAACTCCAAGATTAAAATAGGCGGTCATAAAATTCTCTGGAAACAATGGATCATTGCAGGAATAAGAACTTTAAATGATGTTATTTCAAATGGTAAGCTGCTTAGTTTTTCACAGCTGCAACATAAATATGGTTTTACTAAGTCACAAAGTTTTAAATGGTTGCAGCTGAAGCAGGCTATTCAGGAGGGGTTCCCTGAATGGAAAGATCTTGATACTCAATATAGTTTGGAAATCCTATGTTTCCAGGCGGATTTCTTGGGTCACCAAGCCGCTAAGTGGTATAAATTGATATATGGTTTTACAAATAAAAAACAAAAAACGGGTCTAAGAGACATTTGGAGCATTGAGATTAAGCATCAAATTTCTGCTTCTCAATGGCCACGAATTTGGTCTTGGAGAATTAGATGTACAGTGTCGGCATCTATGAGACAGATTTGGTTCTTTTTGTTGCATAGAGCTCTTTGGACCCCAGTACGTTTACAAAAGTTTGATAGCTCTAGATCTAATAAATGTTGGCACTGTAATCTAGAAGCAGGGACTTTGGATCATCTAATTTTTTATTGTAATGTAATGTAATTTATTTCTTATATACCGCTACATCCGTTAAGTTCTAAGCGGTTTACAGAAAATATACATTAAAATTATAAATAAGAAAGGTACTTAGAAATTCCCTTACTGTCCCGAAGGCTCACAATCTAACTAAAGTACCTAGAGAGTAATAAAGAAATGAAAAGGAAAAATTATTGTCCTTGTATTAACGCCTTCTGGAAGTCAATTTGGTCTCAAATTAATTATTTTCTAGAAAATCCAGTTGCTATGTCATATGATACAATTTTGTTTGGAACAATGATGAGAGCAAAGAGTCAAATTTCAGCAAATAATAATAAATTACTAATGATTATGACAGGAGTTGCCATTCAGAATATAACTAGAAATTGGAAAGATTATACAAGACTTAACTATACTTTTTGGTGGAATTCTATATGTTATATTTATAAAATGGAACGAATTCTTGCTAAGCAAAAAGGAAATTATAACAAGTTAAAAAAAATTTGGGGGCCATTGATTGAATATTCGAATGATTAGACACCTTTTTTTTATAGAAGAACAATATGATATGGGATTGGGAGGGTATAATGTGTGAGATTCAAATAAAATGTTGATATGTGTGGAAGGGAAGGGGGGAGGGGGGATAATATAAGATTTAATATTATATGAAGTATACAAGTGAATTGTATGAATATTGAATGATTATTGTATACTTGTTATGAGATATGAAAATGAATAAAGAATTGGAAAAAAAAACTTTATTTAGATCAACTTGAAACAACGTTCAATCAATGAACAACAGTCACTGCACAAGCATATCAGCAACATCAATAACAAAATTCAGCAAAACATTGGTATGGCACGAAATTATTGCAAAACCAGAACACTAAAAGATGCTCTAAAGCAGTGTTTTTCAACCTTTTTTGGGCAAAGGCACACTTGTTTCATGAAAAAAATCACGAGGCACACCACCATTAGAAAATGTTAAAAAATTTAACTCTGTGCCTATATTGACTATATATAAAGTAATTCTCTTGAATAGGAATCAAATAAACACAAAGAAAGTATTTTATAATGCTGCCACCGCCAACAACACCGTTGGCGGCGGTGGCACTCAAGTGGCTAAAGAGCTGCAGTTTGCCGGCCTAGGGACAACACTGGAGGGTGGCCAGCTGTGCACCCCCTTGGGACGTAAACCCGGGGTGGGGCAGACCGCCCCCCCCCCAACCTGGTATGCCACTATCTGTACCTCACTCCCTCCCTATGACCAAAAATTCTCCTTTCTTCTATTCCCCGTGTACACAACCATCTCTTTCCCTCCCTTCCTCTCTCCAAAGTCCATGCCTTCTGTATCCAAACACTCATTCCCTCCCCCACCTCAGCATCTCTTTCCCTCCCTTCCTCTCTCCCAAGTCCATTTCTTCTGTGTCCAAAAACGCATTCCCTCCCCCACCTCAGCATCTCTTTCCCTCCCTTCCTCTCTCCCAAGTTCATGCCTTGTGTCCAAAATGCACTCCCTCCCCCCTTTTGTGTTCCGTGTTTGCCTCCCAGCCCATCTTTGCAACTTTCTCAGCAAAACGAAGCTCAAGCCGCGAGGCTTGTCTTCTGCTTCCTGCCTGCCCTGCCGCGCACAAATAGCCGAACGGAAGTATTCTCCGACGTCAGCGCTGACGTCGGAGGGCAGGCTTTGCTTAAGCCCTCCCTCCGACGTCAGCACTGACATCGGGGAACGCTTGCGATCGGCTATATGTTAGCTGCAGGGCAGGCAGGAACAGAAGACGAGCCTCGCGGCTCGAGATGTATTGAACTCCGCGGGTCCCCCGTCCAGCTCTCTCCTGTCCACGTGGGGCGGATCGCCCCTCTCCCTAGACTGGTGGTACTGCCCTGATGGCGGCCCTGACCGTACGGCACACCAGGCAACATCTCGCGGCACACTAGTGTGCCGCGGAACAGCGGTTGAAAAACACTGCTCTAAAGCAGTGTTTTCCAACCTTTTTACACCTATGGACCGGCAGAAATAAAAGAATTATTCTGTGGACCGGCATCGGTCCGTGGACCGACGGTTGAAGAACACTGGGCTGTGGACCGGCAGGAAATTTCTGTGGACCGGCACTGGTCCATGGACCGGTGGTTGAAGAACACTGCTCTAAAGCATTATGTTGTACTGTACTGGAAAGAAAAATACTCTTGTCATTTTCTTCTGGGCTGCATTTTGATAGTATATCACTGGCATGCCATGCGCCTTGTAGGCGGATCCTGCATGTCCGTTATAGCTGAAGAAAACTACAGCTAAAAGCGGCTCAGGGGACCAAATTAGTTGTCCGTTATATCCGAAAGTCCGTTATATGCGAGTCTGCTATATGCGATGATTTTCTGTATGTTTATAATGGCATATGGCCGGGACCAGCGGACCTCGTCCGCTATAGGTGAGGTTCCATTATAAGCAAGTCCGTTATAACGAGATTATACAGTATAAACTACTCTCCATCCGAAGAAACTTGACTCATCTCATGGAACATCTTTTGTAATCTAGAATATATTGTAATTCTTACTCTTCACCAGTTGTAAATTGTCTCAGTTGCTAGGTAACATCTCCTGTGATATTGAATGTACTGTAATTCTTCACTATTACCTGTAATTAACACTTCTCCTGTAATGTAATTCTACGGGAAATGCCCAGAAATCTTCCTTATTGTAAATCCGTGGCTATGTCTATCTGCTGCGATATTGAATGTATTGTAACTCTTCACTGTTACTTGTAATCTACTCTTCTCCTGTAATGTAATTCTACTGGAAATGTCCAGATATCATCTTTATTGTAATCCGCCTAGAACCGCAAGGCACAGGCGGAATAGAAATCCCTAATGTAATGTAATGTAATGTAATAAACTATTCTTGTTTCTTTTGCCTCACAGAGAGTCTTCCAGTATTTACATCTGCAAGTATCTAATGGAAGAGGGAGCCCGGCTAAATATTTTTGATCCCCAAGTCAAGAAAGAACAGATCCTAGATGACCTGGCTCACTCCAGCCTCTCACAGGATGATACAGACAAAGGTATAGTGGAAGGCAGTAATAGGGCAAATAGTCTCATAACATTGGTATTCGTATACCTTGGTATTGCCAAAACATTGACACCAGTCAGTAACACACCAACTCCTTCTCTAGTGGGCAAAACATGGGCAGCAGCTTTAATTGCAACTTCAAATAAACATTTACGACAATGCCATTTATAATAATATCAACAGATAGATTGCAAGCCCACTGGGACAGACATAGAAAAATGCTTGAATACCTGAATAAATTCATGTAAACGATTCTCATTTCTCTCCTCCCCTTGGAGAACGGTATAGAAAATTGAATAAATAAATAAGCAGCTCTGTAAATCACATTCACTACCCTGTGGAGCTATTCGGTGTCGAATTAGCCCCACCCAAACTTCTCATTTGCATAATCACGCCCACCCCAGCAGGACCTGCATTCCTCTTTTCTGAGTCTTGCCTTTGTGGAAACAAGAAGTAGGTGAGACCAGCAGAGAGGAAGGCCTGATGCCAGCAGAGCAGTGAATTGTGAAGGCTGCCACCGATGAGGAGAGAGGTATCCACCTTGCGCTTTCCCCCACTCTTCCCTGCCACTTGAGCGCACCCTGCCCTTGTATACCTCGTGACAAGTTCACTGACGCAAACAGCATCTTCCACCAGTTGCTCACGCCAGCTTTGGCTTCCTTCTGACATCACATCCTGGTCCCGCAACCTGGAAGTAATGTCAGAAGGAAGCTGAGGCCAGCACAAGCAGAAAGTGGAAAATGATGCTTGCGCCAGCGAACATTTAAAGACATATGCAGGGGACAGAGGAGGAGAGGCACAAGTGCCTACTATGCCACTGATGCCAGGGCATGGAGGGGAAAGGAGAGGGAGAAATGGAAGGAGAGATTCCAGGGCATGAGGGGAAGGAAGGGAAGTGGGCAGATTCCAGAACATGGGGTGGGGGTGGACTGGAGGGGGGAAGGGAAGAGAGAGTGAGGTGCTGGCCACATGGGGTGGCGGGGATGCTGGAGGGAAGATAGACACTGAACTGGAGGACTGGAACTGGAGAAGGGAAAAAGGGTGTTAGACCCTTAGGGGGGGGGTAGCTGCTGAACCTGCATGGAGGAGGGAAGAGAAGGTACAGAGATGGATGGTGAGCATAGAGAAAGAAGAAAATGTCAAATAGGCAGGAGAGACCTTGGTGAGTGAGTTAACAGAAGACAGAAACCAGAGCCTGGGACCAACCTAATTTGATCGGGGCAAAAAGGAGCCCAAGCCCTCTTGCCCCGCCGATTCCCCAACTCCCTGACAATATCGGGCCAGGAGGGAGCCCAAGTCCTCCTGGCCCTGGCGACCCCCCCCCCCGCTAGTTGTTCGGGCCAGGAGGGAGCCCAAACCCTCCTGACCACGGTGACCCCCTACCCCCACCCCGCACTACATTACGGGCAGGAGGGATCCCAGGCCCTCCTGCCCTCGACGCAAACCCCCCTCCCCCCATCGACCGCCCCCCCCAAGAACCTCCGACCCCCCTGGCTGACCCCCACGACACCCCTACCCCCCTTCCCCGTACCTTTCTGTAGTTGGCCGGACAGACGGGAGCCAAACCCGCCTGTCCGGCAGGCAGCCAACGACGGAATGAGGCCGGATTGGCCCATCCGTCTCAAAGCTCCGCCTACTGGTGGGACCTAAGGCTTCCGGGTCTATTCTGATTGGCCCAGGCGCCTTAGGCCCCACCAGTAGGCGGAGCTTTGAGATGGATGGGCCAATCCGGCCTCATTCCGTCGTTGGCTGCCTGCCAGACAGGCAGGTTTGGCTCCCGTCTGTCCGGCCAACTACAGAAAGGAAGGGGGGTGGGGGTGTCGTGGGGGTCGGCCAGGGGGGTCGCGGGTCGGCTGGGGGGGCGGTTGGAGGTTTTTGGGGGGGGCGGTCGATGGGGGAGATAGATAGCAAGTACGGCCGGCGAGATCACAAGCCTCCTATGTCACCGCGCGTCATTGTGATGGAACGCAGCGGCGTGCAGTGATGACAGCGCGGTGCGGGCCACATTGCAAGGCCTGGCGGGCCAGATTTGGCCCGCGGGCCTTGTGTTTGACACATGTGACCTAGAAGACCATAACATACTCCACCCCATGCAATCTGGCTTCAGAACCAACTTCAGCACAGAGACATTACTAGGCTCTCTTATGGACACAGCCAGACAACACCTTAGCACAGGAAAAAAAATGCTTCTCATACAACTGGACCTGACCGCAGCATTTGACCTCATAGACCACAACATCCTCCTGCAAATCTTGGATGCAATAGGTATCTCAGATAAAGTATACTCTTGGTTTGAAGGCTTCCTAAAATCCAGAACATACAGAGTAAAATCAGACAAAGAAAAATCTGAACCTTGGTCAAATCCCTGTGGCGTACCACAGGGATCCCCTCTATCCCCTACTCTCTTCAACCTATACACTGCCTCTCTTGGAACACATCTAGATAATCTAGGCATAATCACCTATAGTTACGCGGATGACATAACCATTCTCTTACCATTTGATCAGCCAAAGACCACCATGACAAATATACTACACCGAACACTAGAAATAGTTGAACGATCACAAACTAAAACTCAACCCTGACAAAACTAAATTCATCCTCCTCGAAAATGACAAAATCCCAACCATAACCAATATAGAACTCAACTCAATCAACTATCCCATCCAAACCACTATAAAGTTACTAGGAATGACAATAGACAGATGCTGCACCATGCAACTGCAAATAAATAAAACAATACAGAAATCCTTCGCAGTCATGAGAAACCTGAGACAAGTCCGGAAATTCTTTGAAAGAACACAATTCCAGCTTATAGTGCAATCCCTAATCCTAGGACTGCTAGACTACTGCAACATCCTCTACCTCCCCTGCTACTATGACCAAGCAACTGCAAACAATCCAGAATACAGCTCTGAGACTCATCTACTCACTGAGGAAACATGACTATATCACAGAAGCGTACATCAACTCACACTGGCTACCAATCCAAGAAAGAATACTATTTAAATTCTACTGCATGTTATTTAAAACCCTATATGGAGACAGCCCATCCTACCTAAACAACTGCCTCAGCCAAGCAACCTCAACCAGATACAGAAAAACGCACTCCCCATTCATACCCTCCCCCCCGATCAAAGAAGTCCCCCCAATCAAAGAAGTAAAACGGACAAAACTACACGATAGCCTCCTAGCCATTCACGCCGCAAAACTAGATAACCAGATCTCTAACCTACTGATAACCACTCCAGACTACAAGATATTCAGAAAAAAATTAAAAACCATACTCTTCAAGAAATTTCTGAAACAATCCTGACAAATGATCCAATCTTTACAATTCTTGAAATGACAAATGATCTACTCTTTACAACTCTAGAAAGGACAAATGTTCTTCCATTGTACAACCTGAAAAACAACAAATGATCTTCCTTAGTTTCCCTTTCTTCATAAATTTCTACCTACTCCTCTCCACTTTTTACCATTCAAATACTGACAAATGATCTACTCTTTACAACTCTAGAAATGACAAATGATCTACTCTTTACAACTCTAGAAATGACAAATGTTCTTCCATTGTAACCCCCATTCATAAATCTTTTGTAATCCGCCTTGAACCACAAGGTAATGGCGGAATAGAAATCTCTAATGTAATGTAATGTACTGGGGGGTATGTGGTGGGTATGGGATGATTTAGGGTATGTGAGGGATATGGGGTCTGCCTGCCTGCCCTGTGCCCTGTCCCTGCCTACCACTAGACCACTAGAGGGGGGACAGGGTACAGAGCCTGGCAGGGAGGGGGGACAGGGTGCCTAAGAACATAAGAACTGCCATCTCCGACCCATGGTCCATCGAGTCCGGCGATCCGCACACGCGGAGGCCCAGTCAGGTATACACCTGATGTAGTTTTAGTCACCCATATCCCTCTATGCCTCTCGTAAGGAGATGTGCATCTAATTTGCCTTTGAATCCCAGCACAGTGGATTCCTTAATAACCTCCTTTGGGAGAGCATTCCAGGCGTCTACCACTCGCTGCGTAAAGCAGAACTTCCTGACATTTGTCCTGGACTTGTCCCCCCTTAGCTTCAAACCATGTCCTCTTGTCCGTGTCGCGTTGGACAATGTAAATAATTTATTTTCCTGTTCTATTTTATCGATGCCTTTCAGCATTTTGAACGTCTCGATCATGTCCCCTCGCAGCCTCCTCTTCTCAAGGGAGAACAGTCCCAGTTTCTTGAGTCGTTCCTCATATTCCAAGTTCTCCATACCTCTTATTAACTTCGTTGCTCGTCTCTGCACCCTCTCCAGCAGTTTTATATCCTTCTTTAGGTTGGGAGACCAATGTTGGACACAGTATTCCAAGTGTGGTCTGACCATTGCTCTATAAAGCGGCATTATGACTTTCTCCGATCTACTCGTGATTCCTTTCTTTATCATGCCTAACATTCTGTTAGCTTTCTTTGCCGCTGCCGCGCATTGTGCCGACGGCTTCAGGGTCCTATCTATCAGTACACCCAGGTCCTTTTCTTGTTCGCTCTTACTCAGAGTTGCGCCTGACATTCTATACTCGTGTTCCTTATTCTTACTACCTAAATGCATTACTTTGCATTTCTCCACGTTGAACTTCATCTGCCATTGCTCTGCCCATTTCTCTAACTGATACAAGTCGCTCTGGAGTTCCTCGCTATCCTCCTGCGATCTGATTGCCCGGCATAGCTTTGTGTCGTCTGCAAACTTAATGATCTCACTGGATATTCCGTCTTCCAGGTCATTGATATAAATATTAAATAGGATCGGCCCAAGCACTGAGCACTGGGGCACACCACTAGTCACTTTCTCCCAGTCTGAGAACTTCCCATTTATGCCCACTCTCTGCTTTCTGTTTTCCAGCCATTTGCCTATCCACCTTTGTATATCTCCCTCTATTCCATGGCTTTGTAGTTTCCTGAGAAGTCTTTCATGTGGAACTTTGTCGAATGCTTTCTGGAAGTCCAAATATATTATGTCCACCGGCATTCCACTATCAATTTGCTTGTTCACGGTCTCAAAAAATTGAAGTAAATTCGTTAAACATGATTTCCCTTTCCTGAACCCATGTTGACTGGGTTTCATCAAGTCGTGTGTATCTAGGTGCCGGACTATGCTATCCTTGATCAGTGCTTCAACCATCTTTCCTGGGACAGACGTAAGACTCACAGGTCTGTAGTTGCCCGGTTCCCCTCTCGATCCTTTTTTGAAAATTGGCGTGACATTCGCTATCTTCCAGTCCTCTGGTATCTGTCCAGTTCTGATTGTCAGATTGGCAAGTTTTTGCAATAGCTCTCCGATTTCAACCTTCAATTCCTTTAAAACTCTCGGGTGAATTCCATCCGGTCCAGGGGATTTGTCACTTTTAAGTTTGTCGATCTGGTAGTATATCTGGTCCAACTCCACTTCAACTGTGGTGAGGCTGTCTTCTATTACTCCACTAAACACTTTCACTGCTTCTGGTATTTTAGCGGTATCCTCCTCCGTAAAGACGGACGCAAAGAAGGAATTTAGTTTGTCTGCAATTTGTTTATCTTCCTTGATGTACCCTTTTCTTCCCTGGTTGTCCAGGGGTCCCACCGCCTCTTTTGCGGGTTTTTTTCCTTTCACGTATCTAAAGAAGGGTTTGAAGTTTTTGGCCTCTTGCGCTATTTTTTCCTCATAGTCCTTTTTGGCATCCCTCACCGCCTTGTGACATTTCTTCTGATCATCTTTATGTTTTTTCCATGCTTCGGTTGTTTTCATGTGTCTATCTTCCCTCCAGCATCCCCGCCACCCCATGTGGCCAGCACCTCACTCTCTCTTCCCTTCCCCCCTCCAGTCCACCCCCACCCCATGTTCTGGAATCTGCCCACTTCCCTTCCTTCCCCTCATGCCCTGGAATCTCTCCTTCCATTTCTCCCTCTCCTTTCCCCT
The DNA here is from genome assembly GCF_902459505.1 of Geotrypetes seraphini. Taxonomy (NCBI): domain Eukaryota; kingdom Metazoa; phylum Chordata; class Amphibia; order Gymnophiona; family Dermophiidae; genus Geotrypetes; species Geotrypetes seraphini. The sequence goes on from NC_047101.1 coordinate 38,689,818, forward strand.
CCATGCCCTGGCATCAGTGGCATAGTAGGCACTTGTGCCTCTCCTCCTCTGTCAGTTTATGACTGTTCAGTAAACCATTCGGCCCGCGATTTAGGCTGGATTTTAGATTTTGGCCCCTTCTCTGATTGAGTTTGACACCCCTGTTCTAGGTAGTTGGTGAGGTGTTTAGCTACTAGGCCTTCTGTAAGTTTGATGTATAGCGGTATTGAGGCAATTGGTCTGTAGTTGGATGGCTGGTTTTTTGGTCCTTTTGGGTCTTTTTGGATTGGAGTGATAATGGTTTCGTTGAGGTCAGTGGGGAAAATGCCGTCTGTGAGCATGGCTTGTGTCCATTGCAGAAGTAGAGTACCCCAGTACCTTTTTTTATCATACCCCCGTACTTTTTAAAATCTCTCCCTCCCTCCCTCCCTAGACAGCTATCCTGGTATGTTAAACATCCCCCCACCCTCGGTACCTTTTAAAATCCCTCCCTCCCTAGATGGCTAGGGGTACCTTGTTGCAATCCTGGTGGTCCTGCGCTGCATTGGCAGCCTCCCCTGCTGGACGGCCGCCCAAGTCCGCATCTGCCAGGCAGGTGCGAGCCCCGAGAATGCCTGCCTGGTCCCGTGCTGTCGCCCGAATGGTATCAGCTTGGCCCAGCGCTGCATCGGCAGGCTCCCTGATTCGCCCTCTCACCCATCCCCTTGCGCAGCATCTTTCTATCCCTCTCACCCATCCCCCCATGCAGCAGAACCCTGCTGACCCTCTCACTCCAACCCACTGTGCAGCATCTTTCCATCCCTCCCTCTAATCCCCCCCACGCAGCAAAACCCCGCCGACCCTCCTTCCACGAGATCGACATACCTCCACTCCAAACAGCAGTGGCAGCAGCGCTCTGAACAGGCTGCTTGCGGCCTTCCCTGATGGGTGAGAGGGTCGGTGGAGCTCTGCACAGGGGGATGGGAGGGATAGAAAAGGAGGAAGAAAGGAAAGAGGAAGAATTGGGATGGAGGAGAGGAAGGGAGAGATGATCGTTGTACATGAAAAAAAAAAAGATATCCTCAAAAATAAGCCTTAGTGCGTTTTTTGGACCCAAAATTAATATAAGACACTATCTTATTTTCGGGGAAATACCCTATGGTTCTTTCTACTTGTTTTCCACAGCAGAAAGTTTGAGTTCAAATTTAGGAGCTTTTTTTTTGTCTGACTTTTATTCATGACTGCAAATAATCCTATGCAGGACAAGTTTCTGTTACTAAGGCGCATTTCCTGTTCAGACTGATCAAATTTTCTGCCTCTCTGTATGTAAGTTGTTTGCCTTAGAAACATTTCTGAGCATCCTGTAATCATTCTTTATTTTTCAAAAATGCTTAAATTGGCAAATAATGTGCTTTAAAGGAATAGTGAGGCCAACATGTTAGTCCTTTGGATATATAGGATTACAGCATAAGAAATAAGTTTCAGCTGGTCATTTTTTGCGATCCAGCAGATAATTTCTGGCCTGTGTAGTCATCCCCAACTGCCTAGCCTTACAAGATGGGGAACAAAAGCTTCCTATCTTCAGAAGCAAAATTCAGGGCTCTAGTGACAATGGGGTCAGGAATCCAAGTTTTAAATCTAATATAATAAAATGATAGGCCGCGCATGCGCAGTCAAAAATCGTGTTCCCTGATCCCGTCGCGGAAACACGAGTGCGTATGCGCGGGTTTTACTTCACCTGCTCTCCACCTCGCGGCGCCAATGATCTCTGTTCCTCTTGCACCATGGCACGCCACGCATGTCCGCCGCCGACTTCGAGCTCCTCAGGGCCAGGGCCGCGAGCCGCCCGGCCAGTGCTGAGGCCCCGCCTCCCGCTCTGCACCACGATCGACAGAGGAGCTGCGGCGGCGGCTTTCAACTAAAAAAAAAACAACACACAACTGTAGGTCGCTGCTCTCACCCGGCTCTCAGGGTGCGGCTGAGCGCTGGCGGCCGGCGAACCCTAATTGCAGCGGTGACTTTCAACTACAAAAAAAAAAACAAACACATGAAGATAGCAGCTCTCACCCGGCTCTCACAGGAAAATGGACAGGGGAAGAAATGCTGCTGCAGCTGCTGTACAGGGAAGTGGGGAGGGAGGAAAATGCTGCACAGGGAAGTAGGGAGGGGGGAAATGCTGATGCACAAGGAAATGGAGGTGGAGGGAATGCTGATAGGAGCAGGTAAGGAGTGCTGCTGGACAGGGAGAGCAGGGAAGAGGAACGGGGGAGCAGGGAAGAGAAACAGGGGAGCAGATAAGAAGTGCTGCTGGACAGGGGGAGCAGGTAAGGAGTGCTGCTGGACAGGGGGAGGTAAAAGGAAGGGAGAAGGCCTACTGCTGGACAGGTGGAACAGGCAAGGGGTGATGGTTGTCAGCCGAGGAAAGAGAGAGACAGAAAGCGGCCAAGGGGAGAGAGAGAGAAAGAAAGAATGAAAGACAGACATACATATATTCTAGCACCCATTAATGTAACGGGCTTAAAGACTAGTGTGTAAATAATACACTCCACATAGGATTAGTTTTCCAAAGAAAAGACTTTACAGAAAACAGGCTACTTCAGCTGAAATAATTTCACATACAGTACATCTGGCTGAAGATGAGTTCAAACACTCCATCTGTTATCCACTGCCTGTCTATGAATTTTTCCACTGACTTGGACTGGAATTTTTCCAATGACTTGCGCCGGAAGTGAAAGGCAGGTGCGAGCCCTGAGCGCCCCGCCGCTTGAATGGGGCTGTCAGCTCCTGTGAGTCTCGCGAGAACCAACAGCACCATTTGACCAGCTTGTGCAGGACCAGGTAGGCGCGTTTAGGGCTCATGCCTGCCTTTCACTTCCGCGGCAGATGGGGGAGCCTGCCGATGCAGCGCTGGGCCGAGCTGACACCATTCGGGCAGCGGCACGGGACCTGGCAGGCGCGCTCGGGGCTCATGCATGCCTGGCAAATCGAGTGGCCATCCAGCAGGGGAGCCTGCCGATGCAGCGCTGGACCGCCTTACATCAAGGTACTGGGGGTGGGGGTGGGGACGCATGGTATTTGCTGCATAAGATGCACCGTTATTTCCACCCCCTTTTTGGGGGTGGAAAAAGTGTATCTTATGGAGCGAAAAATACGGTATCTATCGTCATTCCTAGTAGTTTTAGGGTGGGTTGAATGGGGTAATTGATTAAGTTAATTTCTTTTTTTTTTTTTTAAATCTTTATTCATTTTCTTATGTTACAACAAGTGTTTCAATAAACTCATTAGAAATTTGAATATACACACTTGATTAACTCATATATTAATATCAAATTTAACATTTCATTAGAAATTTAATATTATATAAAATTATAATATTATGCAAGAAATCAAAATTTATATAATTCTTATTAGATATAATAATCCCCTTTCCCTCCCTCCCTCCCAATCATTAATACATAAATCAATTTTTAATTGTAATTCATTCATATATTAATTATTATATAATAATCAGAATTAAAAACCCACCCCATTCCCCTCTATTCAAATGTTTATCAAGGGAAAAGTTAATCATCCATTAAAGAAATCTGTTAACGGTCTTCAGATTTTTCCAAATTTTATTTATGAGAAAATTTATCATTCTTTGCAAAAATCTTTTAATGGTCCCCATATTTTTTGAAATTTATTCATATATCCTTTATGTGTTGCAATAGCGAGTTCCATTTTATATATATGGCATACAGAATTCCACCAGAACATATAATTCAATCTATCATGTTGTTTCCAATTAAATGTAATTTGTTGTATTGCTATTCCAGTTAGGATAAATAAAAGTTTGTTATTACTTGATGAGATTTGGCTCTTTGCTCTCATGGTTGTTCCAAATAATATAGTATCATATGTCAAGGCTACTGGATTTTCTAATATTCTATTAATTTGGGGCCAAATTGATTTCCAAAATGATAAGATAAATGGACAAAAGAATAAAAGATGGTCTAATGTCCCGATTTCAACATGACAGTGCCAGCATCTATTGGATTTAGAGCTATCTATTCTATGTAAACGTGTAGGGGTCCAAAATGCTCTGTGAAGAAGAAAAAACCAAGTTTGTCTCATAGATGCTGATACCGTACATTTTAGCCTCCAAGACCAAAGTTGTGGCCATTGAGATGCACTAATTTGGTGTTTTATCTCAATGCTCCAAATGTCTCTAAGAGTATTTTTTGGTTTTTTATTTATAAATCCAGATATTAATTTATACCACTGTGCGGCTTTATGTCCTATTGAGTCCATCTGGAAACATAAGAATTCTAAACTGTGATATTTAGCAAGGTTTTTCCATTCAGGGAACCCTTCCTGAATAGATTGTTTCAATTGCAACCATTTAAAATATTGTGTTTTATTAAGACCAAATTTGTGTTGCAATTGTGAAAACTCCATCAATTTGTCATTTTTTATCACATCATCCAAAATACGAATACCTGCTATCATCCAATGTTTCCAGATGACTTTAAAACCGCCAATCTTGATCTTGGGGTTTAGCCATATAGTTTGATTGGTTGATTTACTAATTGGAATTTGAGTAAGATTACTTATGTATTTTAAAGTTTTCCAAGTATCCATAAATATTTTATGATCTTTGTATAACCTTGGCATTTTGATACTAATTACATGATTAAGACGTAATGGAAACATAAGCCTCCATTCTAGCCAAAACCAGTCTGGAATATTATTTGTGGGTTCTGGGAGGATCCAATACATACCATGACGTAAGATATAGGCTTGATGATACCTATAAAAGTTGGGAAAATTTACCCCTCCCTCCTTAATTGTTTTTTGCAATGACACTAGAGCAATTCTTGGTTTTTTATTAAGCCATATAAATTTTGTCAAAATCCTATTTATTTTTGTATAAAACGAATCTTGAAAGAAAACTGGTATCATCCCCATTTGGTAACATACTACAGGTAAAATCATCATTTTTACAGTTTGTACTCTTCCCCACCAAGATAAATGCAAAGGATTCCATTGCTCACACATTTCTATTACTTTTTGTAATAAACATTTTTCATTAATTTTTATTGTTTCATCTACTGTTTTTGTTATCAAAATTCCAAGGTATTTAATATATTCTTCCTTCCAAACAAAAGGGAATGTATCAAATAAACCTTTTGTACAGTGTATATTTAGTGGAAGAATCTCTGATTTATTCCAATTAATTTTATATCCTGAAAAATTTCCAAATTTCTCAATCAATTCAAGTAGATGTGGAATGGTGGATTCTGGATTTTTCAGATATAGTAATAAATCATCTGCATAAGCAGATATCTTATATTCTTTATCTGAATGAGGTATTCCCTGTATCTCCTTAGCTTGTTGGATTGCTAATATTAAGGGTTCTAAAACAATATCGAACAGCAAAGGGGACAAGGGACATCCTTGTCTAACTCCTCTCTGTAGATTAAATTTTTCTGAAAACGTATTATTAATATATAATCTAGCAGAAGGGGAGCTATACATTGTTTGTATCATTTGTATAAATCCAGGACCTATACCAAACCATTCCATTGCCTGATACATATAAGGCCATTCTACTCTATCAAAGGCCTTTTCTGCATCTAATGAAATTGCAAAAGTAGGTTCATTCATTTTCTTTGTTAAATATAACATATGGAATGTTAATCTGGTATTGTGAGATGAATGTCTTTGAGCAACGAATCCTGTTTGATGCATACCTATTATATGGGGGAGAGCTTTAGCTAATCTTAGCGCAAGTATTTTTGCTAATAATTTTCCATCTACATTTATTAAAGATATTGGTCTGTAGTTTGAGACCAAAGTGGGATCTTTATTGGACTTTGGCAAAACAATAGTTAAAGATTCTGCTATAGTGCCTTTAATACAACCTTTATTGAGTTGATATTGATAAAGATTTAGTAGATAGGGTAGTAAAAAATTTTGAAATGTTTTATAAAATTCAACTGTATATCCATCACCACCTGGAGCGGATCCAACTCTAAGGGATTTCAAAGCTGTTCCTAATTCTTTTATTGATATTGGTTCTTCTAAACTTCGTTTTATATGTTCAGGAACTTTTGGACCCTCTAACATTTTCAAAAATTCTAAACCATCTTTTTCTTTATTTTTATAAGTCTCGGAAGAATAAAGAGATTTATAAAATTTTAGGAATTGTTTTAATATAGGTTCAATTTGTGTAAATGTGTCTCCATTTTCATTTTTTATAGCTATTAATTTTGTTTTTCTTTTTTTTGTTTTAAGATAGTTTGCTAATATTCTTCCCGACTTATTTGAGTTACCATAATACAATGTTTGCTGAGAAAATAATTCTTTTCTAATCATTTTAGATGAGATTTCATTATATTTAATTTTTAATTTTAATAATTCTTGTTGAATTGAATATTCCCATTTTTCTATTAATTTTGTTTCCAAATTTTTAATCTCTTTTTCTAAATTTAAAAATTGTTTTTTATTTTGTTTTTTGAGAAAAGCCGAATAGGAAATTATTTGTCCTCTAATTGATGCTTTAAGAGCATCCCATAAAATTTCTCTATTAATCTCATCTTTATCATTAATTTGAAAAAATTCTTTCATTTTTATTAAAAGATTTTCACAAAAAATTGGATCAGCCAACAATGTATTATCGAACTTCCAAATTGGTCTATTATTATTTTGATCAATAATTTTAATTTTTATCCATACTCCACCATGATCAGATAAAACAATAGGATCAATGGCTGCTTGTGTCACTTGCTGTGCTAGATGATTTGAAATAAATATATAATCTATTCTTGAAAAAGAATTGTGAACATGAGAACAAAAGGAAAATTCCCGATCATTAAAATGAAGTATTCTCCAAATATCTGTTAAATCACAAGATTGTGTCAAATTTTCTAATCCCATAGATTTCATAACTCTACTTGGGTTTTTATCTAATAAAGGATCCATTACAGCATTGAAATCCCCTGCTACTATTAGATTTGAAGTAGCTAGTGGTAAGATCAGTTGTTGAAGGGTTTTAAAAAATTCATTTTGGTTCGAATTAGGGGCATATATATTAATCAACATCATGGTAGTATTTCCCATATTCATTTCCACTATTACCCATCTTCCATGAGTATCTGAAGCTTTTAATTTGAATGAAGCAGAACATTTTTTACTAACTAGAACAGCAACACCTGCCTTTTTCCCTATAGCTGATGAGAAAAAACAATGTTTGACCCAACCTCCTTCCAGCTTATTAGATTCAATATGTGAAAGGTGGGTCTCTTGTATGAAGCATATATCTGAATTTTGCCTCTTTAAAAATGATAAAGCTTTTTTCCTTTTTATCATATGATTTAGACCATTAACATTTAAGGACATTATTTTAAAATCCATTTATTTTTTTTTATTTTTTTTTTTAATTTTCAGATAGTAAACAATAAATAATTTTAAGAAAAAATTTTCCCAGTAATTTAAATATTTTATATCCTTTCCCCTCCCCTTATCCATCCATTTCTTATATATCCCCCCTCTATTCCCTCCCATCCCTCCCTTCCCTCCCCTTTTTATTACGAAAACTTGGATACGCAGATTGAGGTTAGATTTAAATAACTCCCCCAAGCTATTAATAAATTATCTAAATTACTACCAATTTTTTTTTTTTTTTTTTTTTATATATCAATAGATTTTTAAATCAAATTAATATATAAAAAAAAAATTAATATCAAAAGAAATTCATTCTCCCATTACTGTTTTCCAAAGTATCAGAGTTTGTTATTTTAAATTTATCCATTTTAAATATTTTGTAGATATGGTATTGTCCATATAGCATGATGCCAGGAATTGAAGTCTGTGGTAAAGGGACGGACACACAGACTCACTTTCATGGCACCAGAGTACACTACTTTTAATTTAAGGCTATTAAAATGCTACCAGTTTTGTATTTCATATTTTTACAGCGTCGCAAACCACAGTGAGTCAGGGTGCATCGCACGGAATATAAACCCTCAGTTAAGAGGGTACTCTGGAGCAACCCTGGGGTGGTGTTTTGGCAGTAACTGTCTGTCATAGACCAGTGTTCAGCACTGGTAGCCACAAGTCATCGTTCAGTTTAAAAGTGCTTTCCTGTAATGTATATTTTTATATTTATATGAAGAATATTTATGAGGTATAAGAGACTCCATAAAATATATCAAAAAACTTTTCCGGTAAACTTTCGTTTCAGATTGAGATTTTTGTATATATTTTCTATTGAAACGCAATCTATTGTATTTGAAACGCAAGTTTACCGGAAGTTCCGCCTCTTACAGGAAATCATCAGATTAAACCAATCATGTTATGATTGAAGGATGGCTCTGTTTTCTTTCTATACTCCGCCCCTAATAGTTTCTAACCAATCAGCACATCCCTTATTCTTTTGTCAAAGAGAAAATCTTCCTTCGTCACCATTTCAAGATGGATCTCTGTCCAGTTAAGAGTTTTACATGTAAGTCTGTTCTTGTTTAAAAGTTCTAGAATTGAATCATGTGGATTTCTTTAGATTTTTATTTCTTCTTTGCTTCCTTTTGAGAATGTTGTATGCTGTTCAAATTTTTAATTCGGTCCTCGTGCAAATTTTCCGTTGACCTGAGAGTTTTAATTCTTTAACCGATGTTTTCAATTTTCTTCTACATTGAAAGATTTATTTACTATATGAGTATATATAAGTAAATAAATATTAAAAGTAGCCATCAATTGTTTTTAAGTTGTCATTGGTTGATCAAGTTGGTCCATAAATTCTTGTAGTTTTTTGGGTTCCATAAAGTTTTGGGTTTTGTTAGCTATAGTAACTTTCATTATCGCTGGATAAAGGAGACCAAACCTAGCTCCTAAGGATCTCAGTTGGGGTCTCATGTCGAGGAATTGTTTTCTTTTTGATGCTGTTTCTTTTGCGAAGTCTGGTACAATATGTATTTTTGAGTCTTGACATTTTAGATTTTTGTTTTCCTTGGCTAGTTGACATATTTCCATTGCTTGTTGATGTCTTAAAAGTCTAAATATTAAAGTCCTTGGTCCCGTTTGAGTATTATTTCTTTGTGTTGGAATCCTATGTGCTCTTTCTATTTCCAATTCTGTTTTAAATTTTAATGGTAATATTTTAGGTAAAAATTTTTCCAGAAAGGCTATCGGATCGTTTTTTTCCACTCCTTCCGGTAGTCCAATAATTCTTAAATTGTTCCTTCGCTCACGATTCCGGCTATCTTCAAGATTTCTTTTAATTTCTGTCACCTCTTTCCAAATGGTTTTGCTGTATCTCATATCTATGTTTAGTTGTTCTGAATTATCCTCCAATGTAGAAATTCTGTTTTCTGTCATGTCTACTCTTTTTGTAAGGATTGCAGCTTCTTCAATCGCTTTTTGTAGTTTTTTATTACTATCTAAGACAATCTCTTTTATTTGTCTCAGTTCTTCCATAACGTCAAGATTTTTTTCTGATGGCAGCGGCACTTTAGAGGGTGTACCCGGTTCTGGTTTCGACCTCTTGTTGCTACCTGTTCCAGATACTCCGGCTCCCAAATCAGATTTATTTTGTTTGTTTGAAGTCATGTTCTGATATATTTCAGTTATTTTCTTTTTAAAATATATTTTTTTTGGTAGTATTCTTATATATATAGCTTGTTTATGCGGAGCTACTCTCTCATCCAACCGTCAGAGTTCGCGTCCAAGCCACGCCCCGATTAAGTTAATTTCTATATTGGTTATGGTTGGGACTTTGTTTTTGAGGAGGATGAATTTTGTTTTGTCTTGGTTCAGCTTCAGTTTATGATCTTTCATCCATGTTGCTACTGTTTCTAGTGTTTGGTGTAGTGTGTCTGTCATAGAGGGCTTGGGTTGATCAAAAGGTATGAGAATGCATATAATAGCCATTTGCCTGTTCCTAGATAGTAGATAGAAAGATTTGCTTTGATGTTTTATTTGTACTGGCGATCAGTTTTAATGTGGACTAGGATACGGTTGAATTAGTTTCCTTATAGATTATGTTAATTCCCATTTGGGAATTTACATTTTGTATTTTTTGTGTTCATTCATGTATGTTTGTTACAAAGATATTGTAATGAATAATCCAATAAATAAAGAATTCAAAAAAAAAAAAAAAAGGTATGAGAATAGTGATGCATAGCTATATGAGGTTAGGCCTAGTTTGTCCAGGCAGGCGCCGAGGGAGGCTATATAGAAATTGAAGAGAGTGGGGGGGGGATAGTAGGGATCCTTGGGGTACGCCGCAGGGGTTGGACCAAGGTTCTGATTTTTCTTTGTCCGACTTTACTCTGTAGGTTCTGGATTTTAGGAATCCTTCAAACCATGAGTATACCTTATCAGTGATACCTATTGTGTCCAAAATTTGCAGTAGGATGTTAAGGTCTACCAGGTCAAATGCTGCGGTCAGATTCAGTTGTATGAGCAGCATTTTTTTTTCCTGTGCTGAGGTGTTGTCTAGCTGTGTCAGCAAGGGAGCCTAGTAGTGTCTCTATGCTGAAGTTGGTTCTGAAGCCAGATTGCATGGGGTGGAGTATGTTGTGGTCTTCCAGATAGTTGGTGAGGAATTTGGCTACAAGCCCTTTTGTTAGTTTGACATAGAGAGGTATTGAGGCAATGGGTCTGTAATTGGATGGTTGATCCGTTGCTCCTTTAGGGTCTTTTAGGATCGGTGTGACGATGATTTCACTGAGGTCATTTGGGAAGAGGCCATCTGTGAGCATGGTTTGTATCCATTGTAGGAGAAGGGCATGGAATTTTGTGCTGGTGGTTTTTAAGAGATATGGTGGGCAGTGGCTGAGGTCACATGATGCGTGGCTATACTTTCTGTAGAATTTGTTAAGGTCGGATCATTGTAAAGTAGGGAAGTGGGACCAGGTTCTGTCTGCAGCCGTTGATTCTTTTTCTGTGGGGGTTATTGTGATTTCTTTTAGGTGGGTTGGGGTACCTTTGAGGGTAGCTCTGGCATTTGTAATTTTGTTCTTGAAGTGTTCTGCTAAGAGGGTGGCTGGGGGGGGGTATTGTTAGTGGTCAGGTAGGATTTGGTGTCAGTTAGCTCTTTTAGTATTTGAAATAGTTTTTTGGTGTCTTGAGTTTCTGTGCCTATTAAGTTGGTGTAGTGTGCTTTTCTCTTATCCTTTAGTTGTAGTTTGTATTGTTTGTTTAGCTTTTTCCAGGTGGTTTTTGGAAGTTCTAGGTTAGTTTTTCTCCATTTTCTTTCTAGTCGTCTACATTGTCTTTTGAGTAGGAGTAGTTTGTTGTCAAACCATTGGTCTGAATGTCTGCTGGTTCTGGTTTTGGTTTGTATTGGGGCTAGTTCATCAAGGGTATGAGTGCTCAGTTTGCACCATTATGAAATGAAGTCCTTGGGGTTGCATTTCTGTATTGTTTTGTCTATTTTATTCCAGAATTTGATTGGCTCAATGTGTATGCGTGAGGTGTACAAAAAACAACTCTCCACAATTAAGAAGCCAAATACAATGGTACAAACGCATATGGGATTTTTATTTAGACTCAATTTTACATTTATTAGTTCTCTCAGGTTTGGAAATGGGTTACAGGAACCTAGAGTTTCCTAAAATATATCAAATGATAGTTTATGAATGATCTTTCTATAACCTAATAATACTCTGTTCTACTCCACTGGCACATTTTCATATTTAACCTTTCTGGTTAAATTATTTTTAATAGAGCCAACGAAATTACAGATACCAAAGCTCAGCAAGGTAAGCAGTGCTCCAAACAATAGATTTTGAAAATACCAAACCCCCCCCAAGCTCATCCCCCCAATCCGGAGTCCCCAGCACCATCCCCATAAACTTTTCTGGTTTATCTATGCTACCTCACTGAGAGATCCAGCTTCCTTGTTAATTCTCTTGTTTTCATTCTCATTAGGGAGGTACAATCAAGCCTTGGTTTCCGAGTAACGTGGTTTGCGAGTGTTTCGCAAGATGAGCAAAACACTCCAGCAATCTTTGACTCGCAAACCAAGTGTTGCCTCGGTAAATGAGCACTTACTCACGTGTCTATATTTCCTCTCTGTGTATGCAGCGGCGGCACCGGTAGAAACTGCAGGGCACAGAAGGCAAAGGCTGTTGCGGACAGGGCCTGGCCCAGCTCCTGAGGCACCCGAGCGGCACATGGGGGGGTGGGGGGAGAGAGAGTGGAGAGAACTGGGAGGAAGGGATGGCGGCAAGACCGGCCTGAACCGCTGCTGTCACCGGAAAATGAAGGGCCGGGTCAGAGCACGCTGTGGGTGCCCACATGGCCGGCCCCTCTAAGTGAGGGCTGCCGAGCTACCGGCAGTCCACACGATGCCACTGGGAGTTGCTGCCAAGCTGTTACAATATGCGGAAACACCGGCACCACCTCAAACATTGCCAGAGTCTGAGAATGCCAGGTTGGTCGAGTGGATGCCTGTTCTCCTGCCAGCCGCTTCCTACTCAACTGTGGGGCACTGGCAACCAAAAGAGATCTTGGGGCTGCTGCTGTTTCACCATAAACAGGGCAACCCCACACTTTCCTGAACTCAGGTGGGTGTTGGGTTGCTACAAAGGCTATGGCTGACAATAATAGACCCCGCTGGAGGACCTGTGGTGGTTAGAGGTGAAGACGCTGGCAGCCGGCTAGTGGGCTTCACAGAAGAGTGCTAATTCCTGGGCTGCAGGTGACAGTGGTGCTGGCACTCCACCATGCCACACACAGTGGAGCTCCCGCTGCTAGAGAAGCTGGAAGTGATTCGGGCGATGAGGGAGGTACAGTAGTTGGTCTCGTTTGTTCCGGCACCTTTTGGCTAAGGAATTAGGTTTAATTTCCTCTGCAGCTCCTTGTGACTCTGGGCAAAATCACTTAACACTCCCTCTTCTATGTCTACTTAATATCCGTACCAGTTTTTGGGATGTGGAACAAATCGTCCGAGTTTCCATTATTTTCTATGGGGACATGTGCTTTGATATATGAGTACTTTGGATTATGAGCATGTTTCTGGAACAAATTATGCTCGCAAACCAAAGTACCATTGTATTTTGTTTTACTGATTTCATTTTGGGAATTTGGGTTCAGTGAAATCTGCTATTTTGTTTTCTATTGCAGTGTTGCGTTTAATAACCATATCTTCAGATCCCTATGAAGCTTGTGAAAACACCCATGCAATAGTTATTTGTACAGAATGGGACATCTTCAAGGTGAGCAGCAAACCGATATTGATAGTAGTAACATAAGAACATAAGAATAGCCGCTACTGGGTCAGACCAGTGGTCCATCGTGCCCAGCAGTCCACTCACGCGGCGGCCCTTAGGTCAAAGACCAGTGCCCTAACTGAGTCTAGCCTTACCTGCGTACGTTCTGGTTAAGCAGGAACTTGTCTAACTTTGCCTTGAATCCCTGGAGGGTGTTTTCCCCTATAACAGCCTCCGGAAGAGCGTTCCAGTTTTCTACCACTCTCTGGGTGAAGAAGAACTTTCTTACATTTGTATGGAATCTGAAAAGGATTAGGTCCCAATTCCTGCCCCATACTTTCTCTGTCTCCGTCATTTGAAAGTCAGGTACCTGGGGACATATCTTAAAGACCAGAAATCATCTTCCAAAACATGTCCAAATTTTATTATGAGTTTCACATCTTTTATATCTTTTACATGAATCAGGTGTGTCAGCATGTGACGTAAACACAAACCATATATGGACACAGGTCACATGAAACTTTAAAGACATCAGCATTTTTTCTATCTGGAGACTGAAGTCCACAGAGGGTGAAAAAAAGCCTTGACCAGCAAAGCTCCTAATCTAAATCTGTTTGCAAATACGGCTTATAAAAACAATTGAATTCACTTCACAACATCTCTGTTTAAACATAAATGTCCTTGTAGTATTTTCAAAGAAGGAAAGACAAACAGGGTCTGGCTTTTACAGCTTGAAAACAAGGCCTAAGGACTTGATACGTGTCCCTTCAATCCCCTCTTACGTCATGAAAATGATGTCATAAATACACAGCATGAACTGGAAGGGAGTGATACTCTAGATATGTCTCTCAAGGAAGGGTTTTTTAGGAGCTGTAATACAAATAACACAGTACATGAGCAGTCAAAAACAAGAGTGCAGATAATAATAGCGATTATAACAATAAAAAGGTCTTTTACCCAACCCTGCATTCAACTAAAGTGCTGATCCCAAGAATTAGATAAATCAGAGTTACATTTGAGCTCAGCAAAGAGGTCTGCTAATTTCTGACTGTCCATAGGAGGACCTATATTGTCAGAAAGAAAAGTACAACAGCTTAAAGTACTGAGGAGAATTTAACAGAATTCTCAGCTAGAATCATATCTAGGGCCATATGATTTTGAGAACCATCTGAGAAGTGGAGCCTAATTGATCAGTAATACCTTGCAAGGCGTCCCTAGAATAGTTCACAAAGCGTTGCTGATTATAATAATTTTAACTAATCCGATCAACATTCTTATTAATAGTAATAAAGGGAATAAGGAGCTCAAACCCAGCCTTAACCTGAGCTCGGGCCTTAAATTCATCTGGGACCCCTCTTGGGACCCCTATAGCATCTATGTATACATGTGATCAGATTTATATCAAGACAAATAAAAGGAAAAACCATGTGAATAGGAAGGATGCCTTTCAGAAAGAATATGCAGAAGCATAGTAACCTTAACTAAAGTGCACTGGCCTATCCACTGGCTGGGTAGCTTAACACGGAGCCATAAGTCTCCATAAAGCCAGTAAATATCAAATCTGATGTAGCAACAATAGAGCATACCTATGAGCCAAGACAGAACAATAACCTGGGGGTAAATTACCTACAAAACTACCCTGTGTCAGATTAGAAACATGACATGTGTAATTGCCCTTATAGATGGTAACGGCAATATCAAGCTTTTGCTGTCCTGGCAACAAAGGGTATTTAGAACACTACAGTGCACAAAGGGGATAGGTAAAATTAGAGGAGATATTGGTAAATAACCCAAAAAAGCATGGTTGGATACCAGGAGGGAGGTCCAGAGGTACGGTTCCTAGATGGGGTCTAGCTTGAGCACATATGTAACAATTACTCTTATTATGTTGATCAGCAGTGAATTTCATCCATTCTAACCAAAGGTTACGTTCTGAAAACCCTACCTCAACAGCCACAATATCTTCAAAAGTGGGATTAGCAATAGCCATCATGTTAGTAAGTTTATTGAATGTAGGGGCCAGTGGGTTAGTATTTTTTGGGGCCCCCACAAAATGGCGGGAGAGGATGAGTGGAGGTAGATAGATCCCGTAAGAAAACTGATGGGTCGGATAGCTAGACCCACCCTTAAACCACATGTCCATAATGTACATACCTTCATCAGTAGGTCTAGGGTTGTCAATAGTAAGAGAAAGCTTAATAATTTGTGCAGGAACACTTTTCCTATAACAGTATCCAACCTTATGAAGGGTCATACAAGTAAGCAGTGATTTACCATTTTGGTCCACTGTTTTTCAGAGTATTTTCTAGTTTATAAACCCAGTCAGTATCAATATTCCACCCTACCACTCCCCAGAATGCACACTCCCCAACGTGAGTCAGTTTAGTTTTAGGAATCTCTGAGGACCAATGGCACAGCCTTGGGATATCAATTGATGAACAGTCCACAATGTCAAAGGAGAAGGTGGCAACTTGCACACTGCTGGAATTATACCAAAGGGTAGCATACTGTCGGTCTTTTCTGGATTCCAATTGAAGGACAGCCTTTGCGAGGGAGTAGTCCAGCTTGATGTTGTGTTCGCAAAGAGGTGTCGGGGGTGCTGTTTACAACAGGAGTGTCATTTACAGATGGGTATGGGCAGAAAGTGTCATGGACCCAGAACACATCATCCCTGTAGACCCAGTTAGAAATGATCCATACAGGGAGAAAAACTAGCAGCAGCGTTGCCAGTAAGAGAATGATAAAGTTGGTAGAATGCTGCAATGAGATCATCATGTTGTTCCACTGGAGGAGGTGAAATCTGCGCAGGGAAGACTTGCTTCTGGGGTTTTAGGTTAACCCTCTTCAAGCGACTTGCGTGGATCCAAACAGGAAACTCCTCAGTGAGTGCAGCGGGCCTGGTCACAGCGATCACAGTAGTGGGAAGGCCAAAGGGGAAATCCGTCTGCTTCCGATCCTTGGAAAGCTTCTGGACAATCACCGAGCTGGAAAAAATGGGTAGGAATCTGAGGAGAGAAAGGAGAAGTGCAAGACACGTTTCCTTGAACAAGCCCTAATATTTCAATTAGCTTTTGGACGTATTCCTCCTGTATCAAGGGAAAATCACTACTCAACTATTGAGGGTTTGTCCACCCATGGGGCGGGGAAAGGTCATCCCGTGAGAATCTCAAAGGGAGAGCAGCCAGATGTCTGTGCATACAGAAAGAGATACTTGAAAAGAGATGCTTGGAAAGCATTCCAAATATCATTCAGCAGCTGTACTCCAATGTGATCCAAATAAGAGATAGAAAACAAGAGAAACCATGTTGCCTGTACTGAATGTGGCAACATGTAACAATACCAGTTCATTTACTTGATATAGCTATGGCAAAAGAGAGACAATACTCAGTTACTTAAGGTTCTTAATTGAACAATACAAAAGGATATGTTTTTTTCGTGCTGCATATAACTTATTATGCACTTCAGAGAGACCATACTGATGTACTGAATGTATTCAGAAATGTATATTGAATGGATTATATGTAGGGAACACCACGAAATAAACGCTGTATAAAGTAAAACTTTTTCTTAAACATATAACCCCTAACTAAACTATATTCAGAATATAAAAGCTATAAGTAAAAGAACATTGCGCAGTTAGGCTAGTAAAAAGTGGAAAAAGAGCTCTAGAAGTGGCCAATATTATGTATCCTGGGGTACCCACTAAACTAAAACAAGTAGACATGACACAGACAAAACATAAAGTTTTAAGCGTGGAGCTATTACTCCATCTGTCAAGTGTGCAGGGCTGAATTTAACTCTGCAAATAAACACATTGATATAAAAAAACCAAAACTACAAATAATGTATATCATAACCATCTCATATTTAGAAAAGGGCATAAAGCTAATGTCTCTTTGGAGCGTCTCTATCTCTGCAGTGATAAAGAGGACCCTTGGAAAACATTAGAAATATCTGTGCCATAACTGATCTGGGATGGCTATGTATAAATCCGGACAAAACATTTTAAATTAGCAACATCCTAATTTCAGCTAAAACAATAGAAAGGAATTGTATTTTCCAATTTATTTTCAATTCACAACCGTGCCAGCTGTAATTATCGAACTATATATCTCTGTATCAAGGAGCAAAAGGTCAAGAATGAAAATATCACTAGCAAGAAGTTAAAATGTCGAGCGAGCACTACGATAACCAATACCATGATATTGGGCAATGAATAAGGGAGAGCTAGCAGCTGGTATCCAGGGTTTCCCCTCTTTGCACCAAAGTCCGTCCAAAAGGGCGGCTTTGGGCACCTGCCAAATTCCAGGCATCAAATTCAGAGGGGAGGTAACAAAGGACTGAAGCTGTGAAAAAAGAGAGGAAGAGAATCCTGTTCACCCATGAGACCCAGAAGCCCATTTAAAAGAAGGGCTTGTACATCGTGAAGAGTGTGAAGGGTAGTGGGGTGACCAAGGGTCAGAGGAGTAACCATCTCTACCACCATAGCACATGCAGCCAGGGAACTTGAACAGGAGTGACTATAAAAAAAAGGCAACAGAGCGTAACTTACCGCCATGTTCTCCCTTCATGGTGTTACAATAGTCCCAAACAAAGAGAATTTGGGCCATAAGGTGCCAAGTTACATTATTGTCCTCATAGGCTGCAGGTCCTAGTTAGCATTGGCTGCCGTTGTATCGGGCAACTGCCGTTGTATCGGGCAATGGTGCGCCCGCACCTGGAGTACTGTGTTCAGTATTGGTCACCGTACCTTAAGAAGGATATGGCAATACTTGAGAGGGTCCAGAGGAGAGCGACACGAATGATTAAGGGCATGGAAAACCTTTCATACACTGAAAGATTGGAGAGGCTGGAGCTCTTCTCCCTGGAAAAGCGGAGACTCAGAGGAGACATGATAGAGACCTACAAGATCATGAAGGGCATAGAGAAAGTAGAGAGAGATAGATTCTTCAAATTTTCAAAACATATAAGAACAAGAGGGCATTCGGAAAAATTGGAAGGGGATAGATTCAAAACAAATGCTAGGAAGTTTTTCTTTACCCAACGTGTGGTGGACACCTGGAATGCGCTTCCAGAGGACGTAATAGGGCAGAGTACGGTACTGGGGTTCAAGAAAGGATTGGACAATTTCCTGCTGGAAAGGGGGATAGAGGGGTATAGATAGGGAGCTACTGCGCAGGTCCTGGACCTGTTGGGCCGCCGCGTGAGCGGACTGCTGGGCACGATGGACCTCGGGTCTGACCCAGTGGAGGCATTGCTTATGTTCTTATGGGAGAGGACGAGATAGTGGATGCTGTGGATGGACTATTTGGCCTTTATCTGCCTTCATGTTTCTAGGTTTCTATAACCATAAAGCTCTATGACATCACAATGCAGGTGCAAAGAGCCTTAGCCTATAGGAAGAGGAGATGCAAATGTTAAAAGCCTTAGCCAATGCGCTTCAAGAGAGCATAATAGGGCAGAGTACGGTACTGGGGTTCAAGAAAGGATTGGACAATTTCCTGTTGGAAAAGGGGATAGAGGGGTAGAGATAGAGGATTACTGCACAGGTCCTGGACCTGTTGGGCCGCCGCGTGAGCGGACTGCTGGGCGCGATGGACCTCAGGTCTGACCCGGCAGAGGCATTGCTTATGTTCTTATGCTTATGGATAGTGCTTTAATAAAAGAGAGATAAACGTCACAATCTGCCTTTTTATTGCATTTTTTGGTTTTCTGCAGACTCTGGACTATGAAAGAATTTACAAAGCAATGCAGAAGCCGGCCTTTATCTTTGATGGCAGGCGAATCCTGAATTGTGTCTATGATTATCTGAAACAGCTGGGTTTTCAGGTACAGCAAGTCTCCACTTATTATTAGCAGAAATCTGTCAAGTAATGGACAGTTTGATTGTTCTTTAACAATCTCTTTTTTTCTAGGTGGAAATGATTGGAAAGAGAGCTGGTCAAAAAACTCTTTACCATTAACAATGTTTCCCGACTGGAAATGCAAGCTTCTTGCCCAAAGTAATGATAGAAGATGGGACTCAAATGGTGCAGGAACTAGAGACAAGATGAGCTGCCAGCTCTACGATGATTGCAGGCTGCTTCTAGAGCAGATCCGCCACTATGGAGTACAAGGTTATGGATAATCTTGCTGCACGAATCTTAGAAATTTGCTGCAATTGTGATTTTGTACAGGATTATGGTGTCTCCGTCTTCTCAAAATTCATGGTGTAAGGGTAATCAAACTTCCAAAATGGACATTTGGCAATAGTAACACCACCCTCGTCTGCTGCTCAGTTAGTAACTGGTTTGGAAGTGTCTGGGCATAGGGAGAGAGCTATATCACTCTGTACACTTGAAATATAAAGAGCTGCCACTCTAGTTCAATTCAAACATTTTACAGTAGGGAAAGTAATCTTCTGAGTATTTAAGTTTAATTTTCAAAAAGTGTAGAAGCAGTGCTATAGTACAGTAAATGTTTATGCAAATAAAGGGGCTGGTAAGGTGCGTTAGACTTTGCATGCTGGTTAGTTTGTCTTTAATACAGGCAGTGCCCGGGTTAAGAACGAATTACGTTTTTTAAAGCTGTTCTTAAATTGAGATGTACAGTGTCTGCGTCTATGAGACAAACTTGGTTCTTTTTGTTACATAGAGCATTTTGGACCTCATTTAGATTACAAAAGTTGGATAGCTCTAAGTCTAATAGATGCTGGCACTGTAATCTGGAAGCAGGGACTCTAGATCATCTACTTTATTTTTGTCCCTGTATTATGGCCTTTTGGAAATCAATTTAGTCTCAAATTAACTGTTTATTAGAAAACCATGTAGCTCTATCATATGATACAATTCTATTTGGGACGTCTATGAGAATAAAAAGTCAAATTTCATCAAGTAATAATAAACTTTTGTTAATAATAATAGGAGTTGCCATTCAGCATATCACCAGAAATTGGAAAAATTATACTAGACTTAATTTTAAAAACCTATCTTTTTAAAGATGCATTTAGTCTATGACCCACCAGTTTAGAATTTTTAATTTTTTGACTCAATATTTTAAATTTTACTCTTCCTCGTGTTAACTTCCCTTCTGTGTTTTTCATATTCTGAAAAGAAATTGTAACTTTTCCTCCTACCCCTCACAACTTAGTGAGTTTTAATTTATGTTATTGTATTCACTGCCCACTTTTTAATTTGAATTGTACATCGCTTAGGAAATTAAATAAGCGATTTATCAAGCATTAATAAAAACTTGAAACTTGAAACATGCCATATATTCAAAATGGAAAGAACAATTGCCATGCAAAAAGGGAATTATAACAATTAAAAAAAAAGATTTGGGGGCCATTGATAACATATTGTAATGATTAGACACCTTTTTACACTAAAAGTATATTTATAACAATGGGAAAGGGGGGATTTATTGTTATATTATTGGTCTTAATCAATATTTTTGATTATAACACATGTATGATATGCTTGATTTACAATATTTGTGGAAAGGGAGGGTAGGGGAAGGGTTTAATTTATATTTTTAAGATGACAATAGATAAGAATGTCAAGTGATATGTATAATTCTAATTGATGTAATATTGTACACTAGATGAAAGATGAATAAATGAATAAAAAAATGGAAAAAAAAAGCTGTTCTTAAATTGGATTTGTATGTAACGCAGAACTTTGTAGATTTTAAGATTCTTGTTGCTTATCTTTGCTCCCTCTTACGAAACAGCATGCACAACTGCAGGAGAAGTGGAGGAGTCTTTGCCACTGGAAATATTGCTCAGTGAAATCAAATGAAGCCATGACCGCATTCTTAAGCACAAGTCGTACTTAAGTCGGGCGTCTGTAACCCGGAGACTGCCTGTACACAATTGGGCGGGTTCCATAAAATGTATGGATAACAACTGAAGGGAGGTCCAGCGGAATTCCTGGCTTGCTAACTACCCAGGGCAGAGCACCCCCTCCTCCAGTTGCAGGGCTGTGGTCCGCCTGTGCGCAGTTGTCAGCTCTGCCAGTCCCTCCTACCCCTTAAAGGAAGTTGATGTTGGAAGGGACGGGAGCTGACGGCCGTGCACACGTAGGCCATGGCCCTGCGACCACACCAGCACCTGGGGCAGACCACCCCGCCCTTGCATAAATATTGCTATTGCAAAGTTTTTATGCACAGAATAGTGTACCAGCAAATCCACAGAATTCTGCGTAAGCTATATCGGCCACTAGGGCGTACATCCATATCAACGCACATTACATTTTTCCACTGCATTGGCGTTACTTTTGTATTAGGAAGGCTACGTTAAATATCTGCACACAAGCTTTTTGCATCAGCCCTAAAGACAGGTCGTCCATTTTAAAATGAGCAAAAAATATTTTAAAAGTTTCCCCTCCCTGTTGACATTGATAACAAAAAAAAGTAAATGTTGCTGAAGAGGTCTTGCTTCTACTGTTATCCTCTCAGGTGCTTAACTGCCTGTACTACAGGAAGAGACGGGGCAGCGTGTGAAACAAAATAAGGCAAGGCAGCAAGAGTTTCTGTTTATATATCATTTAGACTTTGAAACTACCACCAAGAAGAAATGTCATTCAATTAAGCTGATGTGATGGCACCATCTACCAGTCCAGTGGTTGAAAACTTCTGGCAACTTCAACAGCTGGATATTAAATACTAAACTAAACTAAACTAAACCTTAGGTTTGTATACCGCGCCATCTCTGCAAGTGCAGAGCTCGGCACGGTTTACAGAATTAAGAGGAAAGGAACTACAACGAAGGATAAAGGAGAGGGACTAAGAGGAAAGAGAGGGACAGAATACTGGAGAATGCAAAGAGCCAAGTTTTCAAGTGTTTGCGGAAGGATTGGAAGGAGCTTGAGTTTCTGAGTGGGGATGGGAGGTTGTTCCAGAGTTCTGTGGTTCTAAAGGGGAGAGATGTTCCAAGTACAGCACTTGTGGGCATCAGCAGCACCTTCGTCACTGCAGAGCAGTGTTTCTGAACCCCACAGGGAGCAGCCATTTCCAAACTTCATCTGTAGCTCCAGTGGGAAAGAGATTGGGACTTGCAGTTTTACAACCACTCTCAAAGCAGTTCAGGTACGTCAAGCACTTCCCTATCTGTCCTGGTGGGACAAACTATCTAATGTACCTGAGGAGGTGGAGGATGAAGTGTCTTTCTCACGGTCACAAGGAGTAGCACAGGGTTTGAACTAGAGGTCTGCACGGGAACGGGGATCGCGGGAATCCCACAGGGACCCTCCTCTAGCCCACGGGGACCCCCCTCTAGCCAACGGGACTCCCACGGGGATGGAAGGCTTTGGAAGCAGAGTTCGTCCATATAACATAATGGACACATCAGCCTTAGTAAAAGAGGGGGTTTATAAGTTAATTACCTGAACAGAAAACAAAAAAAGGGTTCCACCAAAGAGATTCCACAAGGAAAATAGCAGCGCAAACACAAAAGAAACTGTGGAATTGTTGATCCTGTCAGAAGTAATTGCTGCTTTTAATGGGGACGGGCGGGGATGGAGGTAATTCCTTGCGGGGACGGAGAGGATCCTGACGGGGATGGGGGGGGGGGGGTTCGGAGAGGATCCTGGCGGGGATGGGGATGGGTGGGATTTCTGTCCCCATGCAACTCTAGTTTGAACCCACAACCTCAGGATGTTGAGGATATAGCTCTAACCCTTATGTCATCTAGTGCTGTAGATAAGGGAGAGCCTGCCCACCCAGTTGAGGCAGGAATATTATTCAAGTGAGGTTGTATTTGTTACAAGACAATGTTTGGCCTTCTACCTGATTACTGTAGCTAGTCTGCTGATATTAAGCCAGGGGTGTCAAAGTCCCTCCTCGAGGGCTGCAATCCAGTCAGGTTTTCAGGATTTCCACAATGAATATGCATGAGATCTATTTGCATGCACTGCTTTCATTGTAAGCTAATAGATCTCATGCATATTCATTGGGGAAATCCTGAAAACCCGACTGGATTGTGGCCCTCAAGGAGGGACTTTGACCCCCCCCTGTATTAAGCTGAGTATTGAAAGATTTCCTGTATTCATATTTGCTCTTTGAGGGTATTTTTTTTTTTTGCTCTTGAAAATTTGCAGTTTTGAATTACGTGTTATGCTTGGACTTCTAAGTGCAGTTTTTTGACTCATGATTGTAGCAGCTCCTTTACTGGGGTCCTTTTTCTTCACTTTGATGTGGTATTTGTCTCGAGGTTGTTGCAGATGTGTCCAGAATTTTCAAATCCACATGGAATCATTGCCTACCAGTCCCGCGGCCAGAGTCAGATTTAAGTTTGGTTGTATATGCTATAAAGTCTTACGTGGTTTAGCATCTAATTATCTTCTGGATCATTTTTTTATTCATTAATGCAGAATACCCAAAACGTAATTGTAATTTGTTTGCTTTTCAAGCTGTAAAGTGTTTATATAAGAGCTATTTTCAGGCAGATTCTTGTGATTGTAAATCTGTCTTTTTACCAGCAGTTCAAGAAATTATTGAAAACCTACTTAAGAAATTTTTGTAATTTCTACGTCCTTTGTTTCTAAATTGTCACTGTTACAATTTTCTTTTGTAAACCGCATAGAACTACAAAGATACAAATACATTTTTATGTTATGTTCATCTATTCCTTAGTAAAAAAAAAAAAAAAGCAATATTGGTGAAAATATAACAAATTATGTACAGCTACAGTGCACAGTAACACCAAGCATGGCTTTTTAATAATAATTTTGCCTATAATAAAAGTTTTATATTAATTTTGTATTAAAATACCATACTACATGTCATCTGTAAATTTAGCCAGCATATGCCAGCATGGTTAAGAAACTATAAAAAATAACACAAACATCCATACCCAAAACATGTACATTTTAAGCACCAAGTGATTTTCTATATCCCACTTTTATTTTACTATTATTTATTTCTAATTATACATCAAAATTTACAAGAATATATCTTGTTCCATTAAACACAGGGAGGAAAAACAAACCAAAAGTTATACTACTTCATTTTTACAATTATACACTTTATCCCTTTCTTAGACCACCATAATAGGGGGTGATCAAGCTGTACAAAATGAGAGAAAATTAAAGAGGCATTTAGTTAAACAAATAGGCTTAATGTATCTAAGCGCCCTCTACTTCCATTATCCCTCAATCCTTGATGATCTTCTTAACATCTAAGAATTCCTTCAGATGATTTGGAGAGAAAAATGTGTATTTAACTCCCCCACCCGCACACGTAACGCCCACTTGTTTGCCTTCCCGTCCCTAAAGTGCTGCATCTACAAGAGATTCCTTGACAGATCCCTGGCGTTCCAGGCATGCAAATGGAACAAATGTCTATCCACGCTCATCTCTAATTCTCCCTCCTACCAAACTTTCAGGAAGTCAATCAAAACTTATCTCTTTGACAAATATCTCTGACTCCCGCCCTCCTTGTAACTCTACTTTTAACTATGCCTTGTACCTCCCACCTACCTGCCTTCTCCCTACCTGCACCTCCCACCTACCTGCACTCGACTTCCTAAGCCACGCCGATTGACTTGTTTATAACCTCTCTATCTCCTTCTTGCCTGCTCCCGACTCGCTAAGTTATATTGATTGATTGACTTATTTGTAAATTTCGCTGTAGATGTACAGTCTCTTGTCATATAAACCGCTCTGAACTATTCTGGTACTGCGGTATACAAAAATAAAGTTATTATTATTAAATACCTAACCAAGCATTTGCAGGGGTACGCTAAAAGAAATGTAGCTCCCAAATTAATAGTCTCTTGAGGCATAGAGAGAAATTCATTCCTCCGTTCTTGAGTAGTCTTAGCGAGATCAGGATATATCCATATTTTCTGTTCCCCAAATAGTTTTTGAGAGTTTTTAAAGAACAATTTCATAATTTCTATATCCCACTTTAATAGTATCTTCACAGTCCCTTCTACCCTCTGCTCCCTTATAGTACAACTTCTATGTCACTATGCTATTGTTTAACATGTACAGTCATGTGAAAGAGTCAGTTTTCTTAAGAAATGTTCACATTATTGATGTCAAATCTTTTTTTTTAAATTTATCTCTGGGAAAGAAAATGAGGTAATTGCAGGTAAACAACAAAAGTTTTCCTCGATTTACTCATGAAACAAAGATATCCACAAAAAATGTGTATTCTAACTTAGGAATAAATTAGGACCCCCCCCCCACATATCTTTCCACTTAAAGTGGCTCAAATCACACACAGGTGTATCACAGGCGCACACATGATTAGAACATTGTTACTCAGCATTTTGAAGGAGGTTTCCCAATTTAAACCTCAGACATTTAGTTTGGTTGCTCATGACTGCTGCGGTGAGAGTGAACACCATGGTGAGCTCAAAAGAGTTGCCTGAGGCCTTCAGAAAGAAGACTAACAGCTTATAAGTCTGGTAATGGATTTAAAATGATGTCAAATTTTTCAAGATTAGCCATTCCACAGTCTCAAAAATAATGTACAAATGGAGGACTTTCCAAACAACTGCCAACATGCCCAGGTCTGGCCTAAAGTAAGTTGACCTCCAGAGCAGACCGCAAGATGCTAAAATAAGTCTCAAAAAACCCTAAAATGTCATCACAGGACCTACAACAACAGGCTCTTGCTACTGTTGATATGAAAGTGCATGCCTCTACAATCAGAAAGACTGCACAAATTTAACTTGCATGGAAGGTGTGTAAGGAGGAAACCTTTGCTCTCTAAGAGAAACAACAAAGCCAGACTGAAGTTTGCCAGAGAATGTAGACAAACACCAGGACTTCTGGAATAGTGTTCTATGGACAGATGAGTCTAAAATTGAATTATTTAGACACCAGAAAGAAGACATGTTTGGTGTACACCAAATACAGCATTCCAGGAAAGAACCCTCATACCAACTGCCTTGTTTCCCCGAAAATAAGACCTACTCCGAAAATAAGCCCTAGCATGATTTTCGGGGTAGGTCTTAATATAAGCCCTACCCCCGAAAATAAGCCCTAGTCGCCGGCAGCAGCAGCGCTTCCCCCCGGCTGCCCCTGCTAACCCATCTCTCCCAACCGAACTGATAGACAGGAATATCTTACAACAGTGTTAGCAGCAATCTACACAGGCTGCTTTGCAGCCTATCTCCTGGGCGTTCCTCTTCCACATCACTGATGATGCCATCAGCAATGCAGCAGAGTAATGCCTGGGAGATAGAAGGCCATGAAGCAGCCTGTGTTGATTGCTGCCGACGCTATTATAAGGCGGTGGGAGGATATAAAGATGCTATACGGGGTGATGGGAGGAAGGGAGGGATAGAAGCTGCAAGGGTTCTGTTGCACAGAGCGATGGGAGGGAAGAAGGGAGGGAGATACTGCACAAGTGGATGGGTGAGAGGGGAGGAAAGATGCACATGTGGAAGAGAGAAAAGAAATAGGAAGAATTGGGGGTGGAGGAGAGGGAGAGACGATCATTACATGAAAAAAATAAGACATCCCTGAAAATAAGACCTAGTGCCTTAATTGGACCCAAAATTAATACAAGACAGTGTCTTATTTTCGGGGAAATACGGTATGAAGCATGGAGGTAGAAGTGTCATGGTTTGGGGATGCTTTGATGCAGCAGGACCTGGCCAACTCACCATCATAAAATCCATGAATTCTACCATGTATCAGATGATGCTTGAGGAACATGCAAGACCATCTGTAAGAAGATTAAAGCCAAAGCGGAACTGGACCCTGCAACACAACAATTACCCAAAACATACCAGTAAATCTACTGAGGACTGGCTGAAAACTAAGAAATGGAAGTGGCTAAGTCAAAGCCCTGATTTTAATCTCATTGAGATGCTGTGGGGTGATTTGAAACAGGTTGTACAAGAAACCCCTCAAAACATCTCACAGCTGAAAGAATTTTGCATTAAGTGGGATAAACTTTCCTCAGACCAATGTCAGAGACTGCTAGATAGCTATAAGAAGCGTCTCACTGCATTTATTTCAGCCAAAAGGGGTAGTAACACTAGCTATTAGGGTGTCCTAATTAATTCTTCAGTTAGAATACACATTTTTGTGGATATCTTTTGGTTTTGTTTTTGGATGGTTTTTTTGAGAATGAACATTTTCCCTGCATCTACCTTCAACGTTTAGGGTTTTAAGCCAAAAAGGGGGCTTAGACTTTTTTTTATTATGCCCCTTCACGTAGATAAAGACAGGTTGTTCACCCTCTCCAATGTAGAGAGAACGAGAGGGCACTCAAGCACAGTAACGGGTAGAGCTTTGGATTCTTGCCCAGAAATAGCTAAGAAGAAAAAATTTAAATTGAATCAGGTTGAGCAGACTGGATGGACCATTCGGGTCTTTATCTGCCGTCATCTACTATGTGACTCTCTAAAGTTAAAAGGGGAGAGATTCCGTACAAACGTAAGGAAGTTCTTCTTCACCCAGAGAGTGGTAGAAAACTGGAACTCTCTTCTGGAGGTTGTCATAGGGGAAAACACCCTCCATGAATTCAAGACAAAGTTAGACAAGTTCCTGCTGAACCAGAACATACGCAGGTAAGGCTAGACTCAGTTAGGGCACTGGTCTTTGACCCAAAGGCCACCGCATGAGCGGACTGCTGGGCACGATGGACCGCTGGTCTGACCCAGCAGCAGCAGTTCTTATGTTAACTGGCTACCAGAGATGGCAGAGTTTTGGGATCCCCACCAGCCTCTGCAAGGGAGATGCCTAATTTTTGGTGGACCTGGGCCTGGGATCCCTGTGTGTTCAGTACAGAAAGTGCATATCTTTTTATTTCTCCAGTGTTGTAATACTTGCCGAGTTTAATTTTTTGGATTTCCCAGTTCAATTTCTATTTATGAGCTTTATTTAGAAATTTTTTGGAGTTTGTTCGACACTACTAAGTACACTTGAGATTTTGTTGAAGACTATTTCATCCCCTTTCTACCAAATGAAGATGGTGCAATGATAGACGACTGAAACACTCACAGGGGAGCATTCCCTGACTCGTGATTTTCTCACCGTTACACAGTTCCGAGCATCGCTTTGGTTATAAAGGCTGAAATAGTCAAAGTTCCTATTTTTTGTTTTGGTGTCGAGTTCTACACTTTGGGAACTTCAGTGTTCTACCTTTACCCAGTAGTTTAGTTAGGAAGGAAAAGCCTCAACACAAAAAGGGCAAAGTTAATTACTATGTAAACAACCAACTGAACTTTCACTAAAAAAGCAACGTGGCGAAGGAAAAGCCTCAACACACCCAGGCGTTAGCTTTTCTTGGTGCTAAACATTGGCATAAAAACCTGCAAAACTTGAAGGCAATTTAAATGAAAGTACTGGATTGTACTGAAATTCTGGATAATTAACAAAAATTGTTTAAAATTTAAAACAGCTTGCACACATTCCACCAGGAATATTGTCTGAATACTAGGACATCCCTACTGATCCACTACAATCTGAAAGGCCAATCATTCCACTGGCTGCCAGGCAGTACCTACTGAAGAGGCCATTTGAACCCTGTTCCTACCTATTCCCGCTATGCGGGCCACCAAAATTTCTACCAGACGTCATTTTGACCAGGAACAAATTCAACCTACCACCAGTGCATCACTACTGCATTCCTGCATCGTTTGTTGAGTTATGCCACCACTATTACGTTATCTGACAGCAGCCTGAACACCTTCCCTTGTTCAAGGAACTGGAATTGGCAACACCTGTAACCTGACCCAGACGGAGGCTTCCTGAAACAAATCAGTGGTAAGTACTACCCAAGCTGAGGGCTCTAGGGTATCCCCTTCAGGAGATGGGCTACCATGTCAGAAAGATTTTCTCTACTAACCCATTGAACTTGGGTCGTCTTTGAATGCCGTTCTCCCTCATTTGCATTGACGGATCGGAGGATGATCGGGACAAAGGTTAGTGAATCGGGTCGTAAAGGGGTCGCTAAGTGGTCGGAAGTTGATCGGTGGGCTTAGTGAATCTAGCCCAATGTAAATGACCCCCAAGACGAGTTTCTCTTCATGTTGCAAAACTACACACTCTGCTTAATCTCTGGTTTTAAGTCATTTCCCCACTTAATTTGTACTTTCTTATGCTGTTTCTCTGACTCCATTTTTAACATGATGTACTGTACTTCTAAAACACTTCCAGGAAAAATTGATTAATCTTACCATGTTAATGTAATTTTGAAAGTTTTTTTGTATTATCGCTGTCTGTATACAGTCTCTTCCTCTGTAAACCGCTCTGAACTGTTTGTGGTATTGCTGTATATAAAAATAAAGTTATTATTATTATTCTTTCCCTGCTGCACATCAGGCTATAGCCTCCTCTAATCGTAGGGTCCATCTACAGTTGAGCAGAAGAGGACCTAGCAAGAGAAGGAAGAAAAGTGGGCTGCGTAACCTTTGCGGAGGGAAGGGGCTCAAGAACATTCATTCACAGAATTCGGCACATATGGGTAGGTCTCACAAATTCTACATTGCACAGAATTCCACTACGAGTCCCTCTTCCTTTAATTATCCTCAAGGGCCGCAATCCAGTTGGGTTTTCAGGATTTCCCCAATGAATACGCATGAGATCTATTAGCATACAAAGAAAGCAGTGTATGCAAATAGATCTCATGCATATTCATTGGGGAAATCCTGAAAACCCAACTGGATTGCGGCCCTTGAGGACCAACTGACACCCCTGCAAAGTTAGGGTTACCAGATGCCTGGGAAAACCTGGACATGTCTTTTTAGAGGACTGTCCAGGCAGTAGTGTAGTGAGGGTGACCAGCACCCAGGGCGGTGGTGCCCATCTTCCGCCCCTTTTTAAACTTTGGCAGGAGCAGCGATAAAACTCGCTCCAAAGTCATTTCCTCCTGGAAGTGACGTTAGAGAAAGCACTGAAGCCGACGTGGAAGCAAGTTCTATCGCTGCTCGCACCAAAGTTATAAAGGTACGGGGAAGGAGCGCAGTGCACAGCAAGGGGAAGGCGTGAGGGGGCCGGTGCTCTGAGGAAGACTGCGCCCAGGGCGGTCCACCCTCCTAATTGCACCACTGTGTCTAGGTTATCAGATGGAATTTCCAAAACCCAGCAGTTTGTCCAGGTTTTGGAAAGCCCAGAGCACCAGCCACGTCCAGAGGGCCTTCAACAAGCATGCACAGATGACATCATACTCATCTGTGTATGCTGGCAGCCCTCCAGATGCAGCCTGGAGGTCGGCAAAAGAAATGATGCTTCTTTGAGGCAGAACAGGGCAGGGTCATGCATCCAGATTTTCCCATCCTTAAATATTACATTAATGGCTTATATTCCGCCTGTACCTTGCAGTTCTAAGCGGATTACATCAAAAAGATAACTGGACATTTCCAGGAAGAGAAATACATTAAAGTGGTTGGACCTAGTACAACAAAAAAGATAGCTGGACTTTTCCAGTAAGACTAAAACAATTAAGGCGTAAGGTCTAAAACAATCTTGATGTGAGGATTCTAAGAGGGGGCGAGAGGGGAAAAGGAAGGGGTATTTCTTGAATAGTAGGGTCTTGATTTCTTTGCGGAAAGCCTTAAATCATGCTCTGCAGGCTGGTCGCCAATATAGAGAGCTACTTAACTAGACAGCGACGCTAAATATTGGAACTGACCAGTTCCAAAATGGGAAAGTCATACACAGTGATGGGACGGTGGGTTCGACTATAGGAGCTATGGCTCTTGGTCGGATTACACAAATCCTGAGTGTATGTGAAAAATTGCATTATATTTTCTACATTTATAGTCAAGCCTTAATATTTGATTCATATATTGAGAAGTCTTGTTCCTAGTTATATTTTTGTCATTGACTTTGACCTCTCGCTTCTGTATATTTTTGAGAGCATTTTCCTCACTCCCTATAATTTTTGACTTAGTCTGGGCCAGAGAGGGACATGCCAAGGGTGGAGTCAAGAAGTCAAGCAATTTTCAGTACTAATGCCCACATGGCTAAATAATCAAACAAGCCCACATAAAAAAGTAGTCCTAACTTTGGATAGTATCTGCTACCACTGTTGGATGTACATCCCTCCAGGGCCTAACCACACCCTGGTGGTCCAGTGGGGATCTCCCACGCAGAAGCAATTACCATTTGCTCTTGTCCCTAGTAATTGAATTTAACATATGGAGCAATTAGGGGTAGGAGCAAAGTAGGAATTGATCCCACTTAGGACAGGTGGGAGACAGAGAAACTTAAGAGACATTCAGGTTAGGTCCCAACCAAATAACAGCCTGGACACGCAGACGTGAGAGGCACCAGCAGTAGTTTGGTCATGTCACTGGCATTGAATATATGGGTGTAACTTGGCAGCACTTGACACACTGACTGCCGCCAGCTCAATATTGACAGTAGAATAGCTAAAGTAGATTTTTTTTTTTTTGGTGTTTTATTTTGGCAGCCCAAAAATTAATTATGGGACCAAGTACATTTCCTGACTAACTTTTGGAAGCCAACTTTCCCTTTCTCATCAGGTCAGACAGCATTCCTAACCAATATACAATTACTACTATATTGCTACTAGCCAACAGTTCCTGCTCCATAGAACTTATCTAGTCAAGGCAAACATTTTAATTAAGAAAATGGATTAACCAACAAACCTAAAACGAGTTTATAGATTTAAAAACAATCTACAAAAGGTACCTTATACACCAACATTTTCATTTCTGGAACGCAAAACCTTGCAATCTTATGTTGTACAAGGAAAAAGGAACCACCTAACCCCCCCCCTTTTTTTTTTACAAAATCATGCAAGAGGTTTTTAGTGCTGTTTGGCACGCTGAATTCTCTGCGCTGCTCTGATTGTCAGAGTTCCAATGAGTATCGGAGCAGCACAGAGCAGAGCATTCAGTGCACCAGCTGGCCGGCGCTAAAAATCTCTTGCACAGTTTTGTAAAGGGGGGGGGGTTAATTAGCTAAAGTGTATATCACAATAACAGGGTATATTTTTGAAGGCTTTATTGAGATCTACATCATAATAAACAGGGGCTGTACAGATTGCGTTTAAAATAAGATTCTCTTAACGTTTTAAGTCTCTCTCTGGCCATATTCACACATCAGGCAAGAATTTGGCCATCGCTGTTAATTCTTTATTCTCCCAATTTTTATTGCATATGTATTTGCGGGGAGCATGATTTCCTCCCTTGTTTTGTGAGGCGCTCTCTTTATTTTTGTACTTTGCAGAACACAAGAAAGGTGTTTCTGTTCCAATTTATCCAGTGCTGTTACAACAGAATCTGGCTTCTTCCGGTTCCTAATACACATTTTTAGATTTGCGATTTAAGCCTCCCTTAAGGGTCCTTTTATTAAGATGCGCTAACCGATTTAGCACACTCTAAAGATTCCATTATATTCTATGGGCACCTTAGCACATCTTAATAAAAAGGACCCTTAAGTGAGGCTTAAATCGCAAATCTAAAAATGTAGGCTGTAATCTCTCTAAAAATATCTGGAGGAAAAAGGGGTTACCTTTGAAAGCTAATCGTAAACTACATTAAGTTAATCCAATAAAAAAGGGGTTTTTTCCTTTTATATTTTTATTTCTGCATTATTACCTTATTCTGACGTTGCGGCGATTCCCTCATTTCCTCCCCCCTCCCCTTTGTATTTTTTTCAAGTTTTATTCCCAGACTCTGGACTTGGCAAAAATGGGAGGGCTTAGGGGTAGGGTGGTGGTGATGTCGATTTGGAATCTTCGTGTTACATTATATCTAATATAATAAAGCCCTAAGCACACATGCGCACTCCCACCTGCGTGCTCCCGTTTTCCGTGTGCTGTAGGGACCTGCAGGTAGGAGTGCGCATGGGTGCGGCGGCTCTTGCCGTCTGAAGGATGTGAACTGGCCAGGGCGACGTCAGCGGGGGCCGGAATGGACTTTAATTCCTGCCTCCCAGGCTTCTCCTCCTGCTCCGGCTGGGCCCGTGTGTAAAAAACCCAAAAACCCCCAGAGCTCGCTTCGGGTCCAGCAAGGGCTGTGGGTCCTGAAACCTTCCGATTCAAGCAGCGTCTGCAGCACTCTACACACACTGCTTCGGGGCCTTCTACCGCCCTGATTTGCTGGGCAGTAGAAGGTCCCGAAGCAGCAGTTTGTAGAGTGCTGCAGACGCTGCTGGAATCAGAAGGTTTGTCGGGACCGTGGGAAGGGAAGGGAGGGAGGCGGTAAGGGACTAAGGGAGCCGGCTAGACCGCGGGAAGGGAAAGGGGGGGGTAGGGGAAACACTACTGCTGCACAGGGAAATGGGGGGAGGGAAATGGAGGGGGAGGGAATGCTGCTGTGGCTGCTGCACAGGGAAGTGGTGGGAGAGAAATGCTGCTGCATAGGAGGCAGGGAGAGACAGATAGATAGAAAAAAAAGAAGAAAGACAGATAGACAAAGGGGGCCAGGGAGAGAGACAGACAGTGGGAGGGAGAGAGAGACAGAAATAAAGACACACAGACATATATTCTAGCACCCGTTAATGTAATGGGCTAAAATACTAGTATATTTAATATAACCATGTGCTCTTATCAGGTTTCTCCATTGAATTTTTGTAACATTTTGCTTACTTGGATGTGTGTGTGGGGGTGGGGGTGGGGGGAGAGAAGATCTGTATATTTGATGACCGCTGCAATTGGTTTTTTTTTATACTCTTGGCCACTCCTGGAGCTTTCTTGTTGCTGCAATTAAGCCTCTGTAGAAACAGGAAATTACCTGAAAAGCGGAAGAAAATATCTGCCCGATTAAAAAAAAAACAAGTGCCCCTAACCCCCCTCCCTCCCTGAATCACCCCAAAAATTTGCCCCACAGCCACATTGAAAAAAAATTATGGCAGGAGGGTTCCCACTCCCTCCTGCCATTGGTCCCACCCAAAAACTAAAATAATGGCAGGAGGGATGTCAACTCCCTGATGCCACCCCCCCAGTTGCCCCTCTCCACCCCCCTCCCTGTACCTTTAACGGAGCAGGAAGGGTAGCTTTGAGGCCTTAGGCCATGCCCCGGTGCATCGTGTGATGCACAGGGTGTGGCCTAAGGCCCTGATTGGCTGAGGCGCCCCAGGTCCCTCCCAAGGGAGGAGCCCGAGGCGCCTCAGCCAATCAGGCCTTAGGCCACACCCCGTGCATCACATGATGCACCGGGGTGGGGCCTAAAGCCGCATTCGTCGGCGAAGGAGGCCAGGAGCAGGAGGGACTGGGCACCCCTCCTGCTCCCAACAGTTTTACAGGTACAGGGAGCGGGTGGGCCGGCCGTGTGCGATGGCAGGAGGGATATGGCATCCCTCCTGTCATATTCCTTCGGTTCAGGGGGGGTGGGCAGAACGACAGCAGGCATCGGTGCGGGGGGGGGGCAGGTTTTTTTGGCTTGGGGAGGGAGGACATGGGTTACAATTACAGGCTTGCAATGCGTTTTGCTGAATATGTAAAAAAGGAAAAATTTATTTTTTATATATTCAGCTAAAAGCATTGCAAGCCCGTGATTGTAAAGGGCAGGAGAGTCTGTCAGGATAGAAGCGACTGGTCTTCAGCAGTCGCTTCTTTTCTGATCGGCAAGCCCAATCGGTTTAGTATACATTGTTTAGTGAATCGCAGCCTTACAAAATTTACATGACATTTCCCTCATTTGCATGATCGGATCGGGTGTTAATCGGGTCAGGAGGAGGGTTAGTGAATTGGGTCGGGGAACAATTGGGTCACAAACCGATTGGTACACGATCGGTTTGCTTAGTGAATCTAGCCCTTAAGACCCCCTCCCCCCACATAAAAAAATACAAACACAAAAACTATAACTTAACAGCAGGTACATTTCAGCTATAGTGCAACTTCCCCGATAACTATGAGCAATAAACCAATAAACCTTGTTAGTTCGACCAAAATCCTTGGGGTATTGATCGACAATAAACTATCCTACCATTCTCAAATCAGTGCAGTTGTTAAGAACTGTTTTTGGAAACTCAGAATGATTAAATCCATATCCAACATTCTTGATTCTCAGTCCCTTAACATTTTAATTCACTTCCTCATAATTTCCAAACTCGACTACTGCAATTCCCTGCTCAAAGGAGTCTGCCAAAAAGACATCCGACAATTACAACTAATCCAAAATACTGCCATAAAAATTGTTACAAAAAAAATTTGATCACGTTACTCCCCTGTTAAAAAGTGCTCATTGGCTACCTATCCATCACCGTATCACTTACAAAATAGCTCTAATCTCCTACAAAACAATGAAAACCAAGGAACCCGCTTTTATCCATAAATACCTTATTCCACATGATCCTCCGAGAACCTTAAGATCTGCATCACAGCATCTTCTTCATGTCCCATCCCTAAAAATCATTAGAACCTGTAGGGATTCTTCTTTCGCAACGATTGCTCCAACAATATGGAATTCGTTACCATTATATTTAAGGTCCGAACAGAATTTAGATAAATTCAAGGGTGGCCTCAAAAGCTTCTTATTTAAAGACGCATACGACTGTTAATTGATCTAAGGGACTTTCCTAGCTTATTTTCTATACTAAAGTTGATTTTTACCTTTCCCCATGTTATTGTCCTTAATTGTTCTTTCTTTCTTTTAAATTGTATTTCTCCCCACTATCCTATTGTCTCTTGTAAGTAAAGTTATGTTATTAATAGTTTAACTGGACCCCTTTTTAAATTTTTACTGTAAAACGCTTAGAATTTATGAGTAGCGTTTTAGCAAATTTTTAATAAACTTGAAACTTTAAAATGACACCTAATTTGTTGACACATGGAAAACATTAAGGTATGTTAGTAACATGTCACCTATTCCAATTGCTAAATCTTTACACCAATCCATTTGGGTAAACTACAAGATCAAAATTGGCGGAGCGCAAATCGTTTGGAAGCAATGGATTATTGGGGGTATTCGTACCTTGAATGATGTTATATTAAATGGATCGCTGCTTAGTTTTTCAGAATTGCAACACAAATTTGGTCTGAATAAAAATCAAAGTTTTAAATGGTTGCAATTGAAGCAGGCTATTCAGGAGGGGTTCCCTGAATGGAAGACTCTTCATGATCAATATAGTTTAGAATTCCTTTGCTTTCAGGCGGATTTCTTGGGTCACAGTGGTATAAATTATTAAGTGAATATTTGAATAAAAAAAATAAAACTGGGTTGAGGGATATTTGGAGCATTGAGATAAAACACCAAATTTCGGAATCTCAATGGCCACGAATTTGGTCTTGGAGAATAAAATCAACAATGTCGGCATCTATGAGACAAACATGGTTGTTTTTGTTGCATAGAGTGTTTTGGACCCCAGTTCGTTTACAGAAAGTAGATAATTCTAGATCTAATAGATGTTGGCATTGTAAGCAAGAAGCAGGGACGTTAGATCATTTAATTTTTTTTCTGTCCTTGTATAAATGTATTCTGGAAGTTAATCTGGCCCCAAATTAATTTGCTATTAGAAAATCATGTAGCCCTGTCCTATGATACAATTTTATTTGGCACTTCAATGAGATATAAAAGTCAAATTTCAGGATCTAATAATAAATTATTATTAATATTAACAGGAGTTGCCATCCAGCACATAACTAGGAACTGGAAAGATTATACAAGTCTGAATTTTACCTTTTGGTGGAATACAGTGTGTTATATATATAGGATGGAAAAAGCTATTGCATTACAGAATGGGAATTATAAGAATTTTAAAAAGATATGGGGGCCATTAATGGAATATTCAAATGATTTGGCACCTTTACAAGATTGATTGAATATATAATGAAAGAGTTAGAATATGATAATGATTGAAATATAGAAGTGGGAGGGGATGGGGTGGGATATTTTACAACTTGATAAGATATATGAGTAAGAATGTACAAGTGATTGTGTATAATATATTGTATAAAATTGTAAACTTGTTGATTGATGGAAAAATGAATAAAGAAGTTAAAAAAAAAAAAAGACGACACCTAATTAGTGATAAGGGTCAAGGTAAAAAGAGAAGGAAGATATAGCTGAATGGCCATTTTCTAAGCTTCTAATTAATTTTAGCTATTTCTTTTCAGATGATTCCCTTTGGAAAATAGACTCCTACTCTATTTCTCCTGTTGCAACAGCAGCTGCCTTGTTACAGTAACTTACAATTTTTTTTTCCACAACAGGCACTATTTTGATATGAATTTCTTAAATATAAAACTTGGGGGGGGGGGGGATTCCATATAGAATTTCAAATCTTTAAAATTAAATCATCCCAAGGAGTGAAAATATTTTCAAGTTTGTTCCCTGGCTATCTGGATTTGTCTTCCGCTTCCACATCTCCCCTTCCTAGCAAATCCCACAGCTACACAATGTTTCACATATGTAATATGCTAATCAATGAATTCTATGGCATCATTCTTGTCAGTACTAGGATTATGACTATGAAGGGCTTTCTAGAATTCAAGTATTTCATAGAAACCAAAGACTGCCTATAAGGCAAGCACTCAGCAAGCACAGCCAAGTTATAGGAGAATGCAACTCAGCCATGGGCAAATAGGAACAGGACCATGCAAAGTGAAGTAAACTGGAGTTAGCCTTGGAAGGAGGTAGGGAGCACACTTTCTACTAATGTTCAGCAGTTTGCTAAAATATATCTAAATAAAAGCAGTAATAAAATTAGAAACATATTTTACACAAGTTTCTAGTGCCTGATGATGATAAAGAAAATAATGTCCAACACGAAATGAGAGCATAACTGTTTTATGGAATTTAAATGCTAAGAATCTTGACACATTTTTCTTCCTTCTTATTACATATGATGGAGGACAGGATATTCACTAATACAGTAACCTTGTAGGCAGCAACTCTAAAGAACCTTGAGTTTTACTAGGACTAATGTAAAGCCACCAATACCAGGATTACAAAAGGGATTTGTCAGATCCTGATGCCCAAACAGAAATGTTTCACTTTTGAGCCAATTACTGTACATACTCAACTATAAGTCAAGATTTTTGGGCCCAAAAAATTTGGATCTCGGCTTATAGTCAAGTTAGATTATTTATGTGCCTCTTCTCCCCTCCTTTCTTCAGTGAAGACTGGTATGTCAATCTCTCTTCCTTCCCCCCCAATGATACCAGAAACATAGCGTCTCCTTCTCCCATCCATCTGCTTTCTCAAAATTTCCCCCAGCACTGCCACCAAGTACCTATTAAAATGTCAAATGCTTGCCAGCAGTGAACAGCGTGACTGATATGCTGCTCACTGCCGATGAGGGAGGTTTTGAGAGAGCGGATTGACGTGTTGCCCGGGTGAGAAGGTTGCTGGTCACCACAGAGAAGGGAACAAGAGTAAAGTGCTGGTCACTGCAGGCAGTGGGGGGGAGGAGAGGACAAGAGAGAAGTGCCAATCACCATTGGGGGGGGAGCAAGAGAGAAGTAAGTCACTTGGGGTGGGGGTAGGGGAAAGGGAAGAAAATTTTTAATTGAATATAAGCCAGTTAGCTTATAGTCCAGTTACAGGTTTTCCCCCTTTTTTGAGGGAAAACTTACCTCGGCTTATACTTGGATATGCTTATATTCGTATTTGTGGTAATCTTCACAACTAAAAATATCAAGATTACTTCTGGGATGCTATGTATTCAAGGGGATATCATGCTTAGACAGAAATGCTGCATCCTGCAGAATCTTTCCCAGAAACAATTTTTACAATGAAATAAATACTATTTCAGAGGGGCTCATGTCTCCTCTCCGACTGAATCACTATACCTCTCTCTAAATACACTGCTTTACTTATTTCATTTGAGATGCTGTATTTAGAATTCCGTCAATAATAAATCCAAACTAATGAACCATCTTCCTCGTTAAATAAAGTCAGCATATAGATGTATTCAGGCAGAAAATGATCAGCTGTCCAATGATGTATTCCGCTATATGGAATTGGGCTTCTATAATGACAAGGTAAAAAAATGAAAAATAAGTCAGTCTGCAAAGAGATATTACACTTCAATTTTATGGGACTGATAAGGGAATCCCAAAATGCTTTACAGATGTAACATTAGAATTATTTTCTTGAGGTGGAACTTCTCTCTTAGCATACTCTGGTTGCATGCAGATGATACTGCCAGTAGATGAGATGGGTCAAGTGCTCTAGGATGACTGGCCACTTCTTTTCTTGATTTCTTCAACAAGATTTCTTCTGGAAACATCAACCTAAACACAAGGATTTTGGAAAAAAATAAATCACAATTACAAAAGAAAGGTAAATAAAAAGGCAATAGAACTAAATATATTAAAAACTTCAACGATCAAAACACTGCCTTCATTTAGTTAAGACAGATATCTCTGACAAAAAAGGATAGATTTCCAGGATGAAAGATAACATTTTATTCTATTATCTAAACAGCTCTAAAATGATATTAAAATGTTTCCTTTTCAAGGCCACTCTTTTCTCCCTTTTTTTCTGTTGGAGAGAAAGCAAAGTCCTGATGAAACAGAGAAATTAGGTCCTTACCTGCTAATTTTCTTTCTTTTAGTCCCTCTAGCTCATAACAGAAATGGATGGGTTTACGCTCCTCTGCCAGCAAATGGAGACTGAGACATTAACTTTTGACATCAGTACAAGTGGGCTGTGCAGTTCCTCTTACAATCAGCCTTTACGAATAGCCAAGCAGAAATAAAACAAGGCTTGTTCCAGAATATATGACTCCACATTCACATGGAGAAAGACTGAAGCCCAGTCAAAACGGTCCAGGAAAACCCTGTTGGGTACTGATTAGAACAAGAGCCTTCCCCAAAACGTCCCATAGTTCGCCAGCTAAGCCAGATGAACCAAAAGCCACTGCCTTTGAAACTCCCCAACAACAACCATCACCCACAGAAAAACCGTACTCTTTGCAAAAAAAAAACAAAAACAAAAACAACAACCACCCACAGATCAGGGTTCTGTGCCGGTCTGGAGGGACTAAAAGAAAGAAAATTAGCAGGTAAGGACCTAATTTATCATCCCTCCAAACCGGCACAGAAATGGATGGGATGTACCAAAGCAGTACCCATCATGGGTGGGACCCCCAAAGGGCCGCCACTAGAATGCGCTCACTGAACATTGCGCCCTGACGCACCTAAACGTCCACACAGTAGTATTGCACAAAGCAATGGAGAGAAGACTAAACTGCAGCTTTACAGATATCCAACACAGAAACAAGAGAAGACTCAGCCCTGGAAGCTGTCGGTCCCCAAGTGGAATGAGCATTTGAATGGGACCCTGAGATAGAAGATCAGGAGAGAGGGGCAGTGGGAGAGGATCTGCCACGCACAGACGAACCAGATCTACATACCATGGGTGCCTTGGCCAAACCAGAACCACCAGGATCACATGGCCAGCATGTCAGGCAATCCGAAGAAGTCTGCCCACCAGAGGCCACGGTGGAAAGACTCATAGCAGGCCCATCGTCTGCCAAGACTGCAACAAAGCGTCTAGCCCCTTGGCCTGGCAATCCCTGCGCCGACTGAAGAACCTTGGCACCTTGGCATTGAGACGTGTGGTCATGCGGTCCATGATCGGCTGACCCCAGGACCAAACAATCAACCCAAAGGCTTCCAGCCTGAGACACCACTTGCTGGGAATCAGAGTATGATGACTGAGAAAGTCTGCCTGGACATTGTCCAGACGGCTAAGTGGGAAGCAGAGATGTCCAGAAGATGAGCCTCCACCCATTCCATGAGGAGGGAGATCTCCAGAGCCATTAAGACTCTTGGTGCCCCCTAGATGACTGACACAGGCCACTGCTGTGGCATTATCTGAGAGAACTCAAATTGACTTGCCCTCCAGCAAGGACTGGAAGTCCACCAATGCTAGCCGAATGGCTCCGGTCTCCAGGCCAATGATTGACCAGAATGCCTCCACCGGTGACCAGCCACCCTGAACTGAGCAACCGAGGCACTGAGCCCCCCCCCCCAACCAAGGGAGACTGGCGTCTGTGAGAAGCACTGTCCACTGGGGCTGAGAAGCACTGTCCACTGGGACTGATCTAGGCTCACTCCCTGAATTAGATTGGAAGACTGTAGCCACCGACCCCTAAAGAACGGGAGAGTCCAGATCGTTGAGTCTGTGGTGATCCCCGCTGAAGAAGTGCATACTGAAAAAGGTGCAGTTGAGCCCAAGCCCATCTGACCACTTCCAGGGAGGCCGCCAGTGACCCCCCAAGACCTGCAGAAAGACCTGTGCCCGAGGGCAGCGACAAGCAGGCAGGGAACGAATCTGTGACTGCAATTTGCACACCTTGGCTTCTGAAAGGAACACTCTCCCCAAACTGGTGTTGGACAGAATGCTGAGATACTCCAAATGCTGAGAGGGAGTCCAGGCTTTTGCCCAGGTCAACCACCCAGTCCAGGAAATACAGGAACTCCACAAACAGAGACGTAACCCGGGAACTCCCCTGAAACAACCTGGCGCGAATCAACCAGTCATCCAGATAGAGGTGAACCAGAATGCCCTCCTTGCCACTGCCACCATAATTTTGATAAAGGTACGCAGCGCAGTGGCCAGACCAAAGGGAAGCGCACAAAACTGATAATGCGCTCCCAAAAATGCAGGTAGACCTCTGTCAGGTCGAGAGAAGTCAGAAATCCTC
The DNA here is from genome assembly GCF_902459505.1 of Geotrypetes seraphini. Lineage (NCBI taxonomy): Eukaryota > Metazoa > Chordata > Amphibia > Gymnophiona > Dermophiidae > Geotrypetes > Geotrypetes seraphini. The sequence continues at coordinate 38,731,480 of NC_047101.1, forward strand.
CAGGTTGGACTGCCAGAAGTACTGTTTTGTTTTTTAATAGGGATTCCATGCAAAAAGAGGGAACCCGGAACGCCCTGTTGACACCCTTGAGTTCCAAAATGGGCTGAAAAGACTCCTCTTTCTTGGGGTTTGCTTGTCTGCTAGTTGTATTTCATGTCCCCTCTCTTTCTAGAAACATAGAAAATGACGGCATAAAAGGGCCATAGCCCATCAAGTCTGCCCACTATAATGACCCACCCCCTCGACTTTACCACCCTAGAGATCTCACATGCTTATCCCATTTACTTTTAAAATCTTGCACACTGCTGGCCACAATCACCTGCTGTGGAAGTTCGTTCCAATGATCAACCACCCTTTTGGTGAAGAAATACTTCCTGGTGTTGCCATGAAATTTCCCTCCTCTGATTTTTAGCGGATGCCTTCTTGTGGCCCAGGGCCCCTTAAGAAAGAAGATATCATCTTCCACCTCGATACGGCCTGTGATATATTTAAAAGTCTCAATCATGTCTCCTCTCTCTCTACGTTCCTCGAGTGAGTATAGCTGCAATTTATTCAGCCTTTCCTCATACGGGAGATCCCTAAGCCCCGAGACCATCCTGGTGGCCATTCTTTGAACCGACTCGACTCTCAGCACATCTTTTTGGTAATGTGGCCTCCAGAATTGTACACAATATTCCAGGTTAGGTCTCACCATGGATCTGTACAACGGCATGATGACTTCGGGCTTCCGGATGACAAAGCTTCTCGGATATAACCCATCATTTTCTAGCCTTGGATGAAGCCTTCTCCACCTGATTGGCAGTTTTCATGTCTTCACTGATTATTACTCCTAAATCCCGTTCTGCTACAGTCTCGGTTAAGGTCTCACCATTTAGTGTGTAAGTTCTGCACGGATTTCTGCTGCCAAGGTGCATGACCTTACATTTTTTTGCATTGAAGTCAAGCTGCCAAGTCGGGCAAAGTGCTTTTACCTACTATGTTGCAAAGTTTGGTGTCATTGGCGAACATGTTATTTTACCTCTCTGCAAGGTTTCTGGAGTGCATAGCTTTTCAAGGATTTGTTTGCTTTTTTGAGGTTGCTTAGGTTTTTCTATTTGGAGTCTGGTTGTCTATGCAAATATTGAAGAGCTGGGCTGCTTGACAGGATATAGCACAGTTCAAATTCTGTGTTCTCTATCTACACCTGCTGGTTGATGGACATAACTGGAATAGTGGCAAGGATTAATGGAAATAAAATTATCAGATATCCTAATTTCTCCATTAGAATCTCTTACCACACTAGTAAATTTGATTGCCATCAATATTAGGCTTTAAATTTTTTGTTCTGGATCTAAAGTACTGATAAATATAGCTTATTTACCAATACTTTAGATCCAGGACAAAGATATGTATATATAAGCATATAATGTATATAGTATATAGTAATTTTATTTTGGAGGCTGCAGTTGGAGTCGGTGCATTTTTACAGACTGACTCACCCAAAACTGCTTCCAGCTTCACAGCCCTGTTCATTATTGGATCATATTCAAAGTGCTTACCTGTACTCATAACATTTTGGAATCAGGTATTTCATTGTCTCTCTCTTCTTCCATTATTCTTTTTGCTCCACCTAGGGTCTTATGGTCCATGATTGACCGTCATCTACATACTACATCTGTGTACCATGCCAGACTTGACTCACCTAGGAATAGAGCTTTTTATTGTACTGTCCTATCTCTATGGAATGCCTTGCCCAAAGAGGTTTGCCTAGAACTATCATTCAGTAAATTCAGGGCCACTCTAAAATCTCACATCTTTCAGAACACAGAAACATAGCAGATGATGGTCCATCCATACTGCCCATTTTTGAGGCAATGTTAGTTTAAATCTTTTTTATTAAGAACATAAGAACATAAGCAGTGCCTCTGCCGGGTCAGACCATAGGTCCATCCTGCCCGGCAGTCCGCTCCCGCGGCGGCCCAAACAGGTCACGACCTGTCTGAATCACCAGAAGGGGCTCCCTTGCCACCTTGGTTTCTCATTGAAGTCCTATCTTCCCATCGTAGTCCTAACCCTCCGGTCTTGCACATGCATGACCTTTTGGGTTTCTATACTTATCCCAGGACAAGCAGGCAGCATATTCTTAACGTATGGGTGACGTCACCGACGGAGCCCCGGTACGGACCTTTTTAACTAGAAAGTTCTAGTTGGCCGCACCGCGCATGCGCGGGTGCCTTCCCGCCCGACGGAGGAGTGCGTGGTCTCCAGTTTCTTCGTTTCCGCGGAGCGAAGAAGACACATGTGCTTTTCAACGGCCGTTGAAAACTCTCATTTTGCCTTCCCGCTCGCGATTTTTGATCCACTTTTGGTTCTATTTTTGTCTTTCGACTTCATTCTTCAAAAAAAAAAAAAAAAAAAAAATTCTTTTTCGTGTCTTTTTCTTTATTTTTGCAGCCGGCCCCGGCGGGGCCTGTTGTAATCATCCAAGCCTCCGGGTTTGATTTCGCGGAGGCCGTGTTTCCCTTCATGTCCCCTCAGCCGGGCTTCAAGAAGTGCCAGCGGTGTGCACGCCCGATCTCTCTAACTGACCCACACAACTGGTGCCTTCAGTGTTTGGGTCCAGAGCATCGGGCTGACACCTGCACCCGCTGTGCTACTCTCAAGAAACACACTCTTAAGAACCGGCAAATACAGCAAAATATTCTTTTCGGTACCGGTTCTACCATGGATCAGGCCCCGACGTCGACGGCACCGCCTAAATCGGCACCGACCACATCGACACCGCCTGATCTTCCTTCGGGGTCGATAGCGCCAGGTAAGCCGGCTAAGAAGCCTTCCACTTCCCTTGAGCGACCTCCAGCTACAGCGGTGACCCCGGTCCTTCCGACGTCCCGCCGATCCCGTAAACGCTCCGCTCCGATCACGGTGAGTGCCTCGTCATCGGCCTCCTCATTAAAGCTAAAATCATTTTGCCTACCAGTGATCCTCTGCAGGCTGCTGTAATTAGCTTTAAAAGGTGAGACTGGAAGGCCAGGGGGAAAGCGAAGGACGCTAGAGAGAAGGGAAAACGTACAGGCCTATGGAAATCGGGCAGTGCTGGCGCTGAACCGTGTAGGGAAGTCAGCTGGCAGCGCCTCTCTTCCTCCTCAATGTGCCGGGGCACACTTGGAATCTCAGGAGGCACACAGTTTGAGATACACTGATCTAGTACAACTGATAATTTGTTTGTTTCTTTTAACTTGAGTGATTGTACTCTTTCCTATTATTAATGGTGTTCTTTTCTATTTCCCTTTTTATTTTATTGCAAACCGCTTTGCTCTAGTTGCGGAAAGTTGGTATATTAAATACAATAAACCACAAAACCATGGCCCATTATTCTTTCACACAGTTTTCACAGAAACAAAGGGTAACACTCACCTCTTCACGCGTAGAAACGACTCGCAATTTCACAACTCCATCTTTGAGCTCCTGCTCCCCAATGATGGCCACGAGAGGGATTCCTGTCTCTTCACAGTACTGAAGCTGGTTAAGCAGCTTGGGATTCTTCTTATACAGCATCTCTGCCTGCAGGGAGCCCAAAGAAAAGCTAGCAGTGATCATGCCTGATACAGACTTGGATGTACCATAAGAAGCTAGCAATAAATATTCATTATACAACCTCAGATTGTAAGTCTATAGGGGATGCCATTGTAACAAAAATTAACTTTCTTTTCCTGGGAAGTTTCAAGTTCATTTGTTACATTACATTACATTACATTAGTGATTTCTATTCCGCCTGTGCCTTGCGGTTCTAAGCGGATTACAATTAGAAGAGATCTGGACATTACCGAGAGAATTACATAACAACGATACAAGTATATTACATGTTATGGTAGAGAATTACAAATTAGAGGATAACTGGAATTTTTCCGATAGAATTACTTAGCAAGATTCAGTAATTACAGGATACAGTGGAGAATAACAATATATTCAGGTAACCGAAGAAAGTTACCTTACTTTGAAGGGATAGGATTATTGGATACCGATGGTTGATTCTTATTTGGGAATCTAATATTTTTGGCAGGTGAGGTTCGAGGAGTTGACTGATGTGTTATTTACGGGGGAGAGAGCATATGCGATTAGGGAGGAGATTAGTAAGTAAGGACGTGTTTTTTGAATAGAAATGTTTTGATTTCTTTTCGAAACACTTTGATGTCTGTTGTTTTGGTCATCAGATTGGTGATGGTGGGGTCAATTTTCGTTGCCTGTGTTGCTAGAAGGCTGTCGTAAAGTTTCTTACGTCGGGTATCTTTGTGAGGGGTGAATAGGGGTGAGAGGTGAATAGGTTCCGCCCACTAGTAAGTACTATAAGCAGCTGATAATAAAATTAATTACAGGACAGAAGAAAACAGAGAACATTACTCAATAGGAAAAGAAGAGATATGCATATGAAAAGAACACGATATCTTGTTTATCTACAAATTTGGTGCAAAATAAATCACCTTGGTCATTCTTAGATTCATATGTTCATTCTGCCTTGTAGACACTTCTGCCTCTCTCTCTTTCTCTCTCTCTTTCTTTCTCTCTCTTTTTTCTTTTTTATTTCAATTCATCTTCTCTGCTTTTCTATCCTTTCTATTTCTTTTCTTAGCAGTTTCAAATACTCTGAATTCTTCTTACTAATCTACTATATGCAAATAACAGCAATTATGGTTTCTTTTGTTTCTACATCACTATTTCTTATTCAATTTTTATGTATTTGAACTGCTTTCTGTATATTACTTATAATATTCAATAAAATTAATGAACTAAAAAAAAAAAAAGAAAAAAAAAAAAGGAAAAGAAGAGAATGTTGCTACTGTACTCTTACAAATCCCAAGGAATGACCAAGGGAGCTCCTAGGAAAACACACTGCTTCTCTTTACATAAAGATATTGGATTAGGACATTCCCCCTATGCTGCTTTCTGCAATTTTGTGACTCCGATGCAGATGAAAAAAACCCAAACATGACACATACACATTGTCTTATCTTTCTTTCTTTAAGTTTCTACAGAAGTCATGTGCTCCATTCTTTCCCCATATGTCATGCCCAAGTCACATGACATGCTGTAACGATGCCTTTCAGCGATCGCTGCATCTTACCTGAATTCCTGAATCCCAAAGTTCTGAAATGAGCTTCAGCCTCTCTTCAAGAAGTCTTTTTTGAGCTGCTGCCACTAACACCTGAGTCTCTGTTGTTCTGACCTTCTCTTCAGAAGCCTGAGGTGAGAGAATAGGAACAGCACAAAATACTGAAAAATCAAGGCCATCATCATGGTACTATGAATATAGTGATAAAACCTATGTCAAAACATGTCAAATGTTGCTGAATGTCAGTCAGCCTTTAAGCCAGAAGGAAGATAATTATGAAGAATTCTGAATCACAATATGGGAACAACATGCATCTGTTCAAAGAGATGGCAAAGAAAAGAGGGTACGAGTAGAAAAAGTAGACAGGGGCAGATTTTTCAAATTAAGGGGCGCCACAAGTACAAGGGGGCACTCGGAGAAATTGAAAGGGGACAGGTTTAGAACAAACGCTAGGAAGTTCTTTTTCACTCAGAGGGTGGTGGATACATGGAACGCGCTTCCAGAGGCTGTTGTAGACAAGAAAACATTAAATGGTTTCAAAGAAGGTTTGGATAGATTCCTAGAAGAAAAAGGGATTGGGGGGTATAGATAGGTATAGACCATTGCTCAGGCAATGGGCCTGATGGGCCGCCGCGGGTGCGGACCGCTGAGCAGGATGGACCTGTGGTCTGCCTCAGCGGAGGCAACTTCTTATGTTCTTATGAGGAATGATGTTGTCTAATATACGCTTTGGAAGTCTCAAATGAGGATACAACTGAAAGGAATGAACGGAAGAAAGTTTACCTGAACTTTCTGTTCCATGAGGGAAAATATCCTCTCAATTCCAATACTGAGTCCCACACATGGCACCTTTCTGCCCTTGGCATCAAACATTCCGACTAGCTCGTCATAGCGTCCTCCTCCAGCCACACTGCCCACACCGACCGATTCTTCAGCATGATCATTCTGCTGCTGAAACTGCACCTCCCCCTGGTTCTGGAGAAGGACAGCCTCATAGATCACTCCAGTGTAATAATCCAACCCACGGGCCAGGCTCAGGTCAAAGGAAACCTGCAGGATGGAGAGCAGTTAACAGCAGGAAGGCCTCTGCCACGTGATTAATCAGAACATCAGCGACAATCCTTCTTCACCCCTGGATTCTTACATGATCTGTCACACCAAAGAGTCTAAGGTACTGAAACAGCATCTTTATGTCCTCCAGCCCTTCTAAGGCCAACTTGTTCTGGGACAGTTGGGGATCCTGCAACAGCTGTTCGACCAGAGCCATCCCACCTGAAGAAGTCAAAAGACACCGCTGAAATCTTATAGAAAAAAAGGTTAATAGACTTCATTTCCAGTATGCTTAGCCTACTTGCAGGTGGGCTAAAAAGGTCAGTGATGCCAAAACGTAAGTCCCCTGGACGCCACTCGGCAAATAAAGCTATACACTTCCCCCTCCGTATTCACGGTTTCGGTTATTCGCAGTTTTTCGTGCGCAAGCTCTGCCGCCAAATTTACGTCAAAGGAAGTCGCTGCTCCCAGCGATGCCCAGAGAAAATTGCGGTACTTTTTTCATAGGAACAGGTAAGGTTGTTCGCAGTTTTGTGTCCTTTTAGGAGCTTTTTACAGAAAAAACGTGAATAACATACGTAAAGTTATTCGCGGCCATGCTGATCCCCTAGCTCCGTGAATACGGAGGGGGAAGTGTAAAACTCACCTTCCAGGAATAGCCCTGATGTAAAGAGAGCCTCACAGAAAAGCCAAAATGCATGTTAAGGGTAAAAGGTCATGCATTCAATATACCACCTTTCTGTAGTACAACCAGAGCGCTTTACATTTATTTCTCTGTCCCTAGTAGGCTCACAATCTAAGGGGGTTTTTTTGTGCTTGGGGCAATGCAGGGTTAAGTGATTTATCCAAGGTCACCAGGAACTGCAGTGGAAATTGAACTCGGTTCCCTAGGTTCTCAGCCCATTGCACTAACCATTAGGCTATTCCTCCACTCACATTTTCTACTGGAACCCAGCTATCCTTAATTCATTTGAAGATAGCCACCCATAATTTTTTGCAGTATATGCATTTAAATGATTAATAAATGCAAGGGCATAACAAGTAAACAGCCTCACAGTGGAGGTGGAATTGAGGATAGTATTTGAAAAGAAAGCAGAGGATTTCCGAGGGAAGAATGGATTACAGAGCTTAGCAGTAGGTGTACAGGGGCAGAATGGATAGGCAGTATGGTCTTTATCTGCCGTCACTTTCTATGTTAAATCTCACAATTCAAGGGAATGATGGAAAATTAAAACAGCTAGGTTTTAGAGATAAGAAGCAAGGTAAGGCCTTTATTTTCATAATTTGAACTCATCTGGCACTAAAGAGAAAGAAAATTGAATAAGATTACTGGTAGATGTGGCTACATAAGCACTTTCTGATCAACTAACACACACCATTAAGACGAACGTATTCTCCTATTTGATCTGCAGCTTCAGGTGCAAGCCCCTTCTCTCCCACCATTTCATTCTTCACATCCTCCCACAACGTCTGAGAAAAAAAAAAACAGAAGGTAAAATTAACTAGTGCTCCCAGAGCAAAAAGTAGCCAATTCAAAAATCACATCCATTAATACACAAACTATCAGCCGTCTTTAGTTGACTTCCCCTCTAAATGTTAGTTTCTGCTGCAGATATCATATCCATTTGGAATCTGCATCACTGTGGAAGTATCATATCCACAATGCACTGGCTACTCACTAAAAGACCACTCTCTAACATAGTAACATAGTAGATGACGGCTGATAATGACCCGAATGGTCCATCCAGTCTGCCCAACCTGATTCAATTTAAATTTTTTATTTTTTTCTTCTTAGCTTTACCCAGTACTGTGCTTGGGTTCCAACTGCCGAAATCTCTGTTAAAACTTACTCCAGCCCATCTACACCCTCCCAGCCATTGAAGCCCTCCCCAGCCCATCCTCCACCAAACGGCCATATACAGACACAGACCGTGCAAGTCTGCCCAGTACTGGCCTTAGTTCAATATTTAATCTTATTTTCTGATTCAATATTGAACTAAGGCCAGTACTAACACAATTGATTGCTCATCTGTGTGTGTAGGATTTATTTTTTTACTGGAGCTATTAATTTGCTCATTCTTTGCAGCCCTTTCTATTCCGTACTTAACTGGAAGCAGCTATACTGGCTATGCCTATCTCCCATTAAAGATAAATTCCAAACAGACCTTGTCTAGTTTGTCCACTGAAGAGCAAATAGTTCGAAATTTGCTGTCTGGAACACCACAAACTGCAAATATACCATCCAATATGCGCCTGTCATTAACCTAGAAAGAAGAGAATCACATTTGAGGTGCAAAGAAAGGAGACTCAGCCATTCACACCTCATTCAGTCCTGCAACTGACAAATGTCACACTTTTGTGGCACCTTTATATTCATCAAAGCCGTTCCTAAACTCTTTGGAGATTCCTCAACTGTGACACCACAATTTCAACTTATTTACTTTTCTTCCGTGATACTCTGATAAAACTATCCCCACTCTTAGAAATATGTTGGCAGATAAAAAACCAAATGGCCCATCCAGTCTTTTCCATCCACTATCTCCTCCTCTCCCTAAGAGATTCCATGTGCTCTTCCCTTGGGGCTGAGTATGGCACCTCTATCCCTGCACTTTTAGTGCTCATTCACAGATAGATAGAGAATGACATGGTGACAAAATTCATCACCGTTCCCGTCCCCGCGGATAACCGCGGGAAATAATCCCATGTCATTTTCTAGTGTCTATTTCAACCTCAGTCCTTCGATACCAGCATTCTTCAAAGCAAAGCTTGCGGGTCAGTGGTTGTGGCCATTCATACTCTGATTCTTCCCTCTCTCTTTAAAGAATGACATGAAGATGGTTTCCCGCGGTTATCCGTGGGGACGGGAACGGTGATGAATTTTGTCACCATGTCATTCTCTATTCACAGCTGCCAAGTACAATTATTTGTAGAAGATTTACCATTTAGTGCAGAGGAAAAGATGTAGACAACTGAGAGAGCTACACAATAAACAGAGAAAAGGCAGGATATCACAGAAGCATCTCAGAACTCTAATCTGAGCTCTGAAATAGTCTCCTTCACGAAGGATGACGATTAGTTGTAGCACAAATGAGCTGCTCTCAAGAACTACAACTTTGAGATACGCATTCTAGCATTTTCCAACAGTAATGTTTTCAGACCAAGTCTCTCTTATAAGTACAGAACTAGTATGAAATGGCTTAATTACATACCTTTATGGTTAATATGGTAAAACTTCATTTAAAAATCTAACAGACTTTTTAAAAAAAAATACTTCAGATGTAATAAGCTAATGACCACCACCACCACCAACAAAAATTGCTAAAGCAAGGGGGAAGGAAGCAGAGAGCTCACAAACCTAACCACCTATAATAAGAACATAATAATTGCCATACTAGGACAGATCAAAGGTCCAAAAGCCCATCTTATGGTGGTTATGATTTTTGTATTTATCAGAACTAACACTGCCTAATATTAAACTTTGAACAAACAAAATTGAGGGAATAAAGGGAACATATGATGACATATGTAAATTTGTGAACTGCTCCTATACATAAGATGAAACCCAGGGGCAATTTTTTTGAATATGTTTGCTTGCTGTATTTTCTAGATCTCTGCTACTTCTATCTTGTCTTTCTTTTTCTAAATATGTGCTGTAACCAGCACTTCCTTATTCTGTTTCAAAGAGAATGAGCTTGGCAGACACACCAACTGAGGGACTTCTCTTTATAGATGGCCAATTCTAAATTCTGCATTTACCTTTATCAGAAAGTCTCCCAGCTGCAGGTCAGTAAGGATCTCATGCATAATCTTCACACACTCAGCATCAGGAATCATGGGATCATACTTGCCAGCAATGTCAAAATCCTGGGACACAGGCAACAGAAAAGTAAAAGTTTACACAGTTCTTAACTAACCAAGGATGAAGCTGCAACCACAGAAAAAACAGGGGCACTATTTTGATCAATTTTTCCATCCATATTATTCATATACTAGTCTTTAAGCCCGTTAAATTAACGGGTGCTAGAATAGATGTCTGTCTGTCTTTCTTTCTGTCTGTCTCTGGCCCCCTGTCTGTCATTCTTTCTTTCTCTCTCTCTCTATCCTTGGTTAGTGTTTGTCTGGGGGGGGGGGGGGAGGTTTCTTTCTCTCTTTCTCTGCTGTCTGTCTGTGTTTATTCTATCTGTCTCCCTGGCCCCCTGTCTTTCTTTCTGTATGTCTCTCTGTCTTTCTCCATGGCCCCCCTGCCTACCTGTATTTATCTGTTGTCTCTCTGGCCCCCTGTCTGTTTGTCTTTCTTTATGTCTGGCTCTCTCCCTGGCCCCCTATCTTTCTTTCTGTATGTCTCTCTATCTTTCTCCCTGGCCCCCTGCCTACCTGTATTTATCTGTTGTTCCATGCCTGACTGTCTCTCCGTGGCCCCCTTCTGTCTCCCTACCCCCTCCCGAAAGCAAGCCCATTACATTAACGGCCCTGTGCAGCAGAATTAGCATTTCCTCTACCCCCCTTTCCCTTCCCGCGGTCCTGACTACAATGCTGGTGATTCCAGCAGCGTGTGCAGCAGTCTTCACACGCTACTTCAGATCCTTCTATTGCCCTGATTTACTCTGGCACGTCCCTGATGACATCATCAGAGATGTGGCAGAGCAAATCAGGGCAGTAGAAGGGCCCGAAGCAGCATGTGAAGATTGCTGCACACGCTGGAATTGCAAGGTTCGTAGTCAGGTCCGCGGGAAGGGTAGGGTGGGGGTGGCAAAGGACTCGGGTCCCGGGCGGCGGGGTCAGTTTTTCGGTTCGTTGCGGAGGGGGGGGGGGGAAGGAGGCGCTCTTTGTGCCCCAGTCCCGGCTTGTGGAGGCGATCGTCAGCATCTAAGGAAACTTCCGTATTGTGAGGTGGAGTGCAGGGAAGCCTGTCTAGCGCGCATGCGCACTCGTGCCGCCGCGACAGATCAGGGAACATGCGGCGCGAGGTAGAAGTGTGAAGAAAATTTAGAGGACTTGGGATGCCAAGATATGAGTTTCCTTGATTCCTAAGTTGGAGGGAGACTTACATTTTTTGAGAAAAGCCAGGTTTTCAGATGTTTGCGGAAAACTTGGAGAGAGCTCAAGTTCCGAAGAGGGGAGGTAAGGTTGTTCCAGAGCTCAGTGATTTTGAAGTGGAGGGAGGTCCCTAGCTTTCCTGTGTGGGAAATGCCTTTTAGCGAGGGGAAGGATAGTTTTAATTTGTGGGAAGATCTGGTGGTATTAGGGTTTGAGGAATTCCAAGAAAGAGGGATAAAGGGAGGGAGGATACCATATAGGATTTTGAAAGTTAAATAGGCGCATTTATAGTGGACCCTGGCGATTATCGGAAGCCAGTGGAGCTTGGCCATGAGCGGGGAGACATGGTCAAATTTACTTTTAGCGAAGATAAACTTGGCCGTGACATTCTGAATCCGTTGGAGTCTGTGGAGGTTTTTCTTAGTTAGGCTTAAGTAGATAGAGTTGCAATAGTCCAATCTGGAGAGGATGATGGATTGGACAAGGAGGGTAAAATGTTTTTGATGGAAGCAGGATCTAACTTTCCTCAGCATATGAAGGCTGAAAAAGCATTTTTTTACCAAGGATTGGAGGTGGTCAGTGAAGGACAATGTGGAATCAATGATGATGCCCAAGACCTTGCTCGAAAACTCAAGCTGCAGAGAGGAGCCAGAGGGTAATGGGATGGAGGTGGGTAGGTGATCTAGTTTTGGACCGAGCCAAAGAAGTCTTGTTTTGGACTCATTCAATTTCATTTGCACAGTGTGGGCCCAGGATTGTAGGTTCATTATACAAGAGGATATGTTCTTAGACAGGTCGGTGAGGTTCGAATCGGTCTCGAGGAGGACAAGGATGTCGTCTGCATAAGTGTAAATTGTTTCAAGGGGGGATAAGTGGAGGAGTTTTAGGGAGGACATATAGATGTTGAAAAGGATAGGGGATAGTGGAGAGCCTTGCGGGACTCCACAATTCGGTTTCCAGGGGAAGGATGAGGTGCCATTCATGTTAACAATGTAAGAACGAGAGCGGAGGAATTTAGAGAACCAACCTAGGACTGGAGTTGATACCTATCTCAGAGAGTTGGTAAACAAGAATATCATGGTGAACAACGTCGAAAGCAGCGGAAAGGTCAAATTATAGGAGGACGGCGAACTTGTTTCGAGAGTGAAGTTGTTGAACCCTTGAAATCAGGGAAAACAATAGGGATTAGGTGCTGAAGTTAGGACGAAAGCCATATTGATAGGGTAAAAGAATAGAGAATCTCTCTAAGTATGATGAGAGTTGGGAAGAAATGATGGACTCTAGCATCTAGGTTAGGAGAGGGATATTTGCAATTGGGCGATAGCTGGATGGTATGGAAGGGTCAAGGTCAGATTTTTTCAGTAGTGGGGTCAAGGCGATATGACCCATTTCTGGGGAGAAATGGCCCGACTGAAGGGCGGAGTTTATGAGAATAGTGATAGAAGAAATAGCCTGAGCGGGAATGTTCTCGTATAGGTAGGAGGGGAATGGGTCCAAGGAGCAATTACAGGATTTCAGTTTGAGGCAGAGATTGAGGACCAGGGATTCAGATACGCGCTCAAAGGTGGTCCAGGATCTGTCAGCTGGGATAGGGTTGGAGACCATTAGGGTGGGAGTGGAATCGGTGGGCACTAGGGAGTTGTAAGAGACTGAAGGAGGGAATGTATTAATGCATTCTGGAAATCAATCTGGCCCCAAATTAATTTGCTATTAGAAAATCATGTTACCTTGTCATATGATACAATTTTATTTGGTACTTCAATGAGGTATAAAAGTCAAATTTCAACATCTAATAATAAGTTATTATTAATATTAACAGGAGTTGCCATTCAGCACATCACTAGGAATTGGAAAGACTATACAAGACTTAATTTTACATTTTGGTGGAATTCAGTATGTTATATATATAAAATGGAGAGAGTTCTTGCTTTGCAGAATGGGAATTATAATAATTTTAAAAAGATATAGGGGCCATTAAGGAGAAATTAGGTTCTTACCTGCTAATTTACTTTCTTTTAGCTTCTCCAGACCAGTAGAGGTTAACTTTACGAATGGGTATATATCTAATCATGACCAGCAGGTGGAGACTGAAAACAAAACTTTGGGACAGTATATCCTAGCCCCTCCTCTCTATTTCCCTCAGTCTGCCGAATAGCCAAGCAGAACCAAGAACTGGAAAAAAACAGAGAGAAAAAACAATACTCCGAAAGGAGTAACAAATAACATACCCAAAATGCTGTTGGAAAATGCAGAGGAGAAATTCCCGAAGGAAGAATGTCCCCACAGCTCGCCAGCTAAGCCAGCCGAGCCACAGCCGCTGTTCTTCAATTCTCCCCGGCCCTAGAAAAATACTAGAACCCGCAGCAAAAACCAAAAACTGCCCGCGCAACAGCCCCAACAACAACAACAACAGACAGGGTGGGGACCTCTACTGGTCTGGAGAAGCTAAAAGAAAGTAAATTAGCAGGTAAGAACCTAATTTCTCCTTCTTTAGCACTCTCCAGACCAGTAGAGGTTAACTTTACGAATGGGACGTACCAAAGCAGTCCCTCTCACGGGCGGGACCCCCGAAGGGCCGATACCAGTACACGCTCACCGAACACCGCGTCCCGACGCGCCTGCACATCAACCCGATAATGACGAACAAAGGAATGTAAGGAGGACCAAACCGCAGCCTTACAAATATCCACTGGAGGCACGAGCGACGACTCAGCCCAAGAAGCCGCCTGACCCCGAGTGGAATGAGCCTTGAGAAACTCTGGAATAGGCTGCTGTTTCAGAAGATAAGCGGAAGCAATCGTCTCCTTGATCCAGCGCGCAATAATAGCCTTAGAAGCGCCAGCTCCCCGACGAGGACCCGCCAGGAGGACAAAGAGATGATCGGACTTCCGGAATTCCTGGGTCCGCTGCACATAAGAGCGAAGGACCCGACCGACATCCAACTTGCGCAGCTGCCGTTGCTCAGAAGAGCCCTCCCGACCACCCAAGACCGGGAGAACCACCGATTGATTGACATGAAAAGGAGAAACAACCTTCGGCAGAAAGGAAGGAACAGGCCGCAAGACGACCCGCTCCCTAGAAAACTCCAAGAAGGGAGCCCTACAAGAGAAAGCCTGCAGCTCAGAAACACGCCTAGCAGAAGTAATGGCCACCAAAAAGACCGCCTTCAAAGTAAGGTCCTTCAAAGAACAGACGTCCAAGGGCTCGAAAGGCGGACGCACCAAAACAGAGAGAACCAGATTAAGATCCCAAGAGGGAACCGAGGGCCGTAGGGGAGGCCTAAGCAACTTGGCCGCCCGCAAAAACCAAATCACATCAGGAAGAGCCGATAAAACGCTGACCTGACACCAACCCTCGAAAGGCCGACAGGGCCGCAAGATGAACCCGGAGAGAAGACCAAGCCAGGCCTCTATCCAGGCCATCCTGCAAGAACTCTAGAATGTGAGGCAGAGAAGCGCGAAAAGAGGTCACTCCCCGCGCCCAACACCATTCCTCAAAGAGACGCCAAACCCGCACATAAGCCCGAGAGGTAGAAAGCCTCCGGGACCCCAACAGAGTAGAGATCACCTTGTCTGAATATCCCTTCTTGCTAAGGCGACCCCTTTCAAGAGCCACGCCGTAAGACAGAAGGGAGACGGGTCGAACATGGGAATGGGACCCTGCATCAGAAGGTCGTCCGAGAGAGGCAGAGGAAGAGGATCCGCTACCAGGTGCCTCACCAGATCCGCATACCACGGACGGCGAGGCCAATCCGGCGCCACCAGCACCACCAAACCCGGATGGTGAACAATGCGAAGAAGCACTCTGCCCACCAGCGGCCAAGGAGGGAACACATACGACAGCCCCTCCGTTGGCCACTGCTGGACCAGAGCATCCAGACCCTCGGCCAGACCGTCCCTGCGACGACTGAAGAAGCGGGGCACTTTGGCGTTGCCACCCGTGGCCATCAGGTCCATCAGGGGCTGCCCCCAAGCCTGCACTATCAACTGAAACGCCTCGGCGCCGAGACACCACTCTCCTGGATCTAGGAAGTGACGACTGAGGAAGTCTGCCTGAACATTTTCTACTCCGGCTATATGAGAGGCCGAGAGGTCCAGCAGATGGGACTCCGCCCAAACCATGAGCAGAGGCGCCTCCTGCGCCACCTGAGTGCTCTTGGTGCCCCCCTGACGATTGACATAAGCCACCGCCGTGGCATAGTCCGACAGCACTCTGACCGACTTGCCCAGCAACAGGGAGTGGAAAGCCAACAGCGCCAGACGGACCGCTCTGGTCTCCAACACGTTGATCGACCAGGAGGCCTCCTCCGTGGACCAGGTGCCCTGAGCTGAGTGACCCAAACACTGAGCCCCCCAACCCAGGAGACTCGCATCCGTCAGGAGCATCGTCCACTGTGGGAGATCCAGACCCACCCCCTGAACCAGGTGAGGGGTCTGGAGCCACCAACGCAGACTGCAGCGCGCCAAGCCTCGCAGGGGAACCGGAACATCCATCCTGTGCCTCTGGGGAGACCACCTCCGGAGCAGAGCATACTGGAGAGGACGCATGTGGGCCCGCGCCCACCTCACCACGTCCAGGGACGCCGCCATCGACCCCAAGACCTGGAGGAAATCTCGCGCCCAAGGACACCGGGACGCCAAAAGCAGGCGAATCTGAGATTGCAATTTGCTCACCCGGCCCTCTGGGAGGAAGACCTTCCCCAAGGAGGTGTCGAACAGCACCCCTAGGTACTCCAGACGCTGAGCCGGGACCAACCGACTCTTGGAAAGGTTGACCACCCAGCCCAGCGACCGGAGAAACTCCACCACCCGAGCAGTAACCCGGGAGCTTTCCTGCAACGACTTTGCCCGAATTAACCAGTCGTCCAGGTAGGGGTGTACCAGGATGCCCTCCGACCGCAAGGCTGCCGCGACGACCACCATCACCTTGGTGAACGTCCGAGGAGCCGTGGCCAGCCCAAAGGGAAGCGCACAGAATTGATAGTGCCGACCCAAGATCGTAAAGCGCAGGAAACGCTGATGAGAGGCCCGAATGGGAACATGCAAGTAGGCCTCCGTCAGATCGAGAGAAGTGAGAAACTCCCCCGGCTGAACCGCCAGAATGACCGACCGCAGAGTTTCCATACGGAAAAAGGGAATCTTGAGAGCCCTGTTGACCCCTTTCAAATCGAGGATGGGCCGAAAAGTCCCCTCCTTCTTGGGCACCACAAAGTAAATGGAGTACCTGCCCGTGCCCCACTCTGGAGAGGGCACCGGAACAACTGCCCTGAGATCTAGCAAGCGCTGAAGGGTCTGGCGAAAAGCCTGCGTCTTCCCCGGAGTCTGACATGGAGAAGCGAGGAAAAAAAATCCGGCAGAGAGCGGGCGAACTCCAGGGCATAACCGTCCCGCACCACCTCCAGGACCCACTGATCGGACGTGATCTCGGCCCATTTGGGGAAAAATTCGCGCAGCCGAGCCCCCACCGGAACCAAAGGGGGCGCCGGCAAGGCGTCATTGTGAAGGACGGGAAGCGGGGGAACCGGCGGAGGGATTCCCTGCCCCCCGACGGGCCCCCCGAAAGGGCTGCATGCGCTGGAAGAACCGACCCCGGGAAAATCCCGGAGACTGGAAAGAAGCAGCCCCACGCCCAGGGCGATACTTGCGAAAATCCCGCAAACGCCCCCGGGCCGCACCCCCCCGAGACGCCGGGCGGGCACGGTCCTCCGGCAGACGGGGAACTTTCGAGTCCGACAGAGTCTGAATCAACTTATCCAAGTCCTCTCCAAACAAAAACGACCCCCGAAAGGGAAATTTAGTAAGCTTAGCTTTGGACGCAGCATCCGCCGCCCAAGCGCGCAGCCACAACACACGCCTTGCGGCCACGCCAAAAGCCATAGACTTAGCCGAGATCCGCACCAAGTCCTATAGAGCATCTGAGAGGAATGAGGCCGCCATCTCAATCTTCGCTACCTCCTGATCCACCAGAGACCAGTCGTCAGACTCTCGATCCAAGACCCGCTCCGCCCACCGAAACACGGCGCGAGCGACCAGTCCCCCACAAATAGCCGCCTGGACCCCAAAGGCAGAGACCTGAAAATTTTGCTTAAGGATGCTCTCCAATTTGCGCTCCTCAGAGTCCCGCAAGGCAGAACCGCCCTCAACAGGCACGGTATGCCGCTTGGAAATTGCCGAGACCACCGCATCCACGACTGGCGAAGCTAACGTAGCCCGATCCCCTTCAGGAATGGGATACAGGCGAGCCATGCTGCGCGCCAGCCGAAACGGCGTCTCCGGCGTTTTCCACTGCTCCAGAATAATATCCCGAATATCCTGATGCATAGGAAAAGAGCGGGAAACGGAACGGATCCCCCGTAACAGGGGGTCCCCCACACGCGGAGTCTCCGGCGGCGCGTCCTCAAAACGCAAAACCGAAGAAACCTGCTGAATAAGGTCAGGCAGCTCATCTTTCTGAAAAAGGCGCACCACGGACGCCTCGTCACTGGAGAACGGGAAATCCGACAACCCGCCGCCAGCTTCCGTCCCCTCCAGAGAGTCCTGGAACTCCTCAGAAGGGTCCAGGTCCTCCTCCAGACCGACCCGTTCCTCCGACCACAAATTCTCGTCCCACGACACCCGCGGACGCTTGGACAAGGGAGGCGGCGGAGGGGACGTCACGCCAGAGGCAAAGCCGCAGGGAGCGCGGAGGAAAACCCACCCCCCGAAACCCCCTGGGCGCAACCGGGACCCCCAGCCGCCTGAAAATAGGCTCTGCATAAAGAAAAGAAAAATTCAGGAGAAAAAACCCCCCGAGGGTCCCAAGGGACTCCCTGCCACAGCAGGGGACCCAGCAGAACCTTGCCCCTGCATAGTCAAAACAGGGGGAAGGTCACCTGAGGTGGAAGACAAAATGGAGGGGCCAGACAGAGAAGATGGCGGTTTTCCCGCCAAAAAAGCTCCCTCCATAGCCTGAAACGGCTGAGAAACCTGAATAGTCTCAGCCGCTAAAGCAGGCAAGCCGGCATCAGCTGTCAAAAAATCAGCTGAGAGGGAATCCTCTAAAACCCGACCGTCGGCGGTTTGGGGAATCCCTCCGTGGGCGGACGGAGAAGACCGGGCTTCCCCACCGTTCCCTGCCGACTCGCGAGGCACCATCGGCGGGGAGCTCTGGGCGCCTGCAGCCGCTGCCGACGGAGCTCCACCACGTCACCGACCCAAACCGCCGAGTTCAGGCCGGCCGCGAGTGCCTCGCGGCTGGACTCAAATGTGTCCTACTCCCCCGGAGAAGGGCACAATTGCTCCATACGCGACCTAGCTATAAAAAAGTGCCGGTTACATGAAAAAATACAGTAAAATACAGTTTTCTTAAAGGGAAATAACCCTCCAGACCAGCACTACCTCAGGATTTTTTTTTTTTTTTACAGAACAGACTCCACAGGCTCTCAAAGCAATATGCCTTGCTTGACTTAGGGGGCAAGGCTTACTGCTGAGGCTCCTCTAAAAAAATGTGGGGAGGTGGAGGAAGTGGGGGGAGGGACCTCGCTCGTGACCCGCCGGGTTTGACACCCCCGAGGTCGGACGAACCCCCAAACAGGGCCCGACCAAGCTCCGTCCGGCCAAAAACAGGGACAATAAACCCCTAAACAAATTCCAACAGCCCTACCAAGGGAGATGGGCACAGATCACTCACACCTGCTGGAGACTGAAAGAAGACTGAGGGAAATAGAGAGGAGGGGCTAGGATATACTGTCCCAAAGTTTTGTTTTCAGTCTCCACCTGCTGGTCATGATTAGATATATACCCATTCGTAAAGTTAACCTCTACTGGTCTGGAGAGTGCTAAAGAATGGTATATTTAAATGATTAGACACCTTTAAATGCTTGAAATTTATAATGAGAAAGGGTATAGTACTTAAATGATTGAATTTAGTTGATATAGGGTGGGATGGGAGGGGGGAGGGATATTTTACAGTATTTAAGATTTATGGTTAAGAATGTACAAGTGATTTTGTATAGTATATTTTATAAAATTGCATACTTGTTGATTGAAAGCAAAATGAATAAAGATTTTTTTTAAAAAAGGAGTGCATAAGTGCTGATTTCACCACACTCTTTTTATTCTCTACCCCTCTAAACATTCTAAATATTGCATAAAAACAGGCCCTGTTTTCTGTGTGTCTTTCTTTTATGCAAACATACCCTAGGAATTTTGTAAGTACAGTAAAACCTTGGTTTGTGAGCATAATTGGTTCCAGAAGCATGCTTATAATCCAAAGCAATCGTGTATCAAAGTGAATTTCCCCATAGGAAATAATGGAAACTCAGATGATTCATTCCACAACCCAAAAACTTTAATACAAAATACTATACGTACTTGTATTGCAAGACCTCGCTCATTTAGAATAGTGGCTACACTACTGCAGCGTAAGAGAGAGAAGAACCATTGGCTCAGTTGTGATGTGACACGTGTACAGTATACTGTATGTACTTGTATTGCAAGACATTGCTTGTATATCAAGTTAAAATTTAATAAAATGTTTTGCTTGTCTTGCAAACCAAGTTACTTGCAATTCAAGGTTTTACTGTAGTTTTCTACGATTTATGATCTCTAATTCTGTCATAAACTGTAACAGACAGGTGTCAGAAAACCTCACATTCACAACTTTACATTCTAAGATCACAAAGGAGATGTGTGCCAGAAAACAAGATAGCATTTGGAGGGGGGCGGTTCTTGTATGATACATTTATCATTTTATCTTGTTATCCACTATGAGCCAAAATCTGGAAAAGTGGGCTACAAATGCTCTGAATAAACAGATACTCACACACTGGTAGAACTCCCTGTAGCGGCCTCTTGTCATGGCTGGATTGTCCCGTCTGTAAACTTTGGCGATATGATAGCGCTTAATGTTTGTAATTTTATTCATAGCTAAATATCGTGCAAAAGGAACCTGAGAGTAAAGGTTAAGGATTAAAATGACAAAGAAATATTATCTATACTCAGAGTTAAAGGCCACTCAGAACTGACAAAGCCAAGAAAGAAAAGAACTTTTTAGCTATCCTATCCTTTAAGTGAAAGTCAGAGGGTAATAAGTAGGACCATTGCAAGGTTATACCACTCTTCAGCAACTTAAAAAACATTTGAAAACTTATTTATTTATGCAGGCCTTTTTGATTACTTAGAAATATATTTTTTACTGTGTGGATAAATAATGTTCCAAGGATGCTGCTTCACAGTTTTATTATTTTATGGTTTGACTATTTTATTATGTATGTAAAATTTTATGTGAACCATTTAGTAGTAAGTGGGTTATAAAATTAAAAAAAAAAAAAAAAAAATCTTCCCTCTTCTGTTCCCGCCCCAAGGCAATATAACAGCTCAATTTATTCCTGTTAATAAAAAGTCTCTCTTCAGCTAGGATTTATAGAACTCTCTGCCTCATACTGCCCTTTACTATTAGAAAGAAACCCCAAACCTTTCTGTTTTCAGTGAAAGAACTAAACAGTTTAGATGCACGTAAAATTAAACAAAGCAAACATTAAATACCAAAAATAATGCACTGCAGGGTTTGGGAGATATGTACTGCTGTTTTCAATCCTAGAGTTGCAAAAGATTTAGGAGCATAGTTAGATTTGATTCTTTCATCGAGATAAGAATGATTTGCAAAAAAAGAAAACAAGGATACAGTGAGGTCATAGCGAAGAGACAGCAACTCTCCCCCTTGGTCTTTCAGATCATAAATGAGCTTAGAGTCTTCCCCATATTTTCCTGTTAATGTTTCCTACATAAAAACAAAGAAGAACACAAACCTTATTTGAGAAGTGGTGGTGTCAGCACCTCCTATTACATGTATCTAGCAATATTACATAGATCGCTTTTATATCTAAGGGCTCCTTTTACAAAGGCGCGTTAGGGCCTTAATGCGCGGAATAGCGCATGCTAGCCACTACCGCCTCCTCTTGAACAGGCAGTAGTTTTTCGGATAGCGTGCGCTAATCCGGCTAGTGCACCTTCATAAAAGGAGCCCTAAGTGTGATAACAGATATGAAATGGTAAAAACTCATGATATAATAATGGTTCATTGCGTACTATGTAGAACAGAGCTTTCCAAACTGTGACAGGCCACAAAACGTGGGACCTAGGTGGGCTCTCCATAGGTGCCATCGTTTTGCATCTTTGGGGGTGGGAGGGTCACACCATTTTATTTGGCTGCTATCATGGGGTCAGAGCCATAAAGAGTTTGGGAAGTACTGATCTAGAATAAGAACTCTAGTTCTCAGGGTCTGCACACAGATCTGATTAATTGGCTGTTCAGAATTAAATATCCACATTTAGTGTAAGTTGCATATTTCACTTACCCTGAAAACTAGATTGCTTTGTGGCTCTTGAGGACAGGCGCTTCCCCCCTTGATGTAGAGAGGGGAAGGATACTTTATGTCTGTGGGCGGATCTGGTGGAAGCAGGCCTCGAGGCATTAAAGGTTAGTAGGATTAGGGGAGGAAGGATGCCGTGAATGATCTTGAAAGCCAGGCAGGAGCATTTGAATTGAATTCTGGGAAGCACTGGGAGTCAGTGAAGATTAGTTAGGAGTGGGGAGACATGGTCAAATTTGCATTTTGCAAAGATCAGCTTGACTGCAGTATTCTGGATAAGCTGGAGTCTTTGAAGACTTTTTTTGTTAGGCATAAGTAAATGGCATTACAGTAGTCGAGTTTGGAGAGAATGATGGATTGGACAAGGACGGCGAAATGTTTTTGGCGAAAGTAGGATCTTACTTTCCTCAGCATGTGGAGGCTGAAAAAGCATGATTTTGCCAAGGAATTGAGGTGATCGTTGAGGGAGAGAGAAGAGTCAATAATGATGCCGAGGTGCAGAGCAGAGCCTCTGGGTAGTGTGAAGAGGGTGGGCAGGTGTTCTAACTTTGGGCCGAGCCAGAGTAATTTTGTTTTTGATTCATTTAGTTTCATCTGTACCGAGAGGGACCAGGCGTGGAGTCTCATTATGCATGATGTAATGTTCTCATGGAGGTTGATGAGGTTCTGGTCTGTTTCAAGGAGGATAAGGATGTCGTCAGCGTATGTGTAGATTGTTTCAAGGGGGGTAGATTGCTTCAGGGAGGTCATATAAATGTTAAAGGGGATAGGTTGAGGGGTAGCAGATTCAAGAGCAATGTTAGGAAATTCTACTTTATGGAGAGAGTGGTGGATGCCAGGAATGTGCTCCCGAGAGAGGTGATGGAGAGGAAAACAGTGACTGAGTTCAAAGATGCGTGCGATGAACACAGAGGATGTAGAATCAGAAAATAATATTAAATACTGAACCAAGGCCAGTACTGGGCAGACTTGCACGGTTTGTGTCTGTATATGGCCGAGAGGTGATGGAGAGGAAAACAGTGACTGAGTTCAAAGATGCGTGCGATGAACACAGAGGATGTAGAATCAGAAAATAATATTAAATACTGAACCAAGGCCAGTACTGGGCAGACTTGCACGGTTTGTGTCTGTATATGGCCGTTTGGGGGAGGATGGGCTGGACAGGGCTTCAATGGCTGGGAGGGTTTAGATGGGCTGGAGTAAGTCTTAACAGAGATTTTGGCAGTTAGAACCCAAGCACAGTACCGGGTAGAGCTTTGGATTCTTGCCCAGAAATAGTTAAGAAGGAAAAATTTAAAAAATGTAAATTGAATCAGGTTGGGCAGACTGGATGGACCATTCGGGTCTTTATCTGCCGTCATCTACTATGTTATATTACTATTTAATGTATACCTGCAGTATGTAATATTTAAACCAGGATTCGTTTGTCTCTCCTTGCTGTACCACATAAAAATTTAAGTACATGCTAAGCAGCTCACTTTATTCCTATGGGTTTCTTAGCATTTAGCATGTGCTAATCATTAGTACTGTATTTTCACGCATATAACGCACGCGTTATACACGATTTTACAAACCGTGCATAACCTTGCGCGTTATACGCGTGAGCGCGTTTTACAACTTTTTTTTCCAATCCGATCGGCATCCCCCCTGCGAACCGGCATCCCCCCCCCCCCCCCGCTCGCGTCACCCCCCAGCCCCCCCCGGCGATCCTACATCCCCCCAGCACCAAACATCTCTTACCCGATTGGACACCGGCACCAGCACCAATGCACAGGACGTGCCAGTGCCAGTGCCCGAAGATCCTCCCTCGTTGGTTTGGGCTGGGCTGGGCTAGGCTGGGCGGTGCGGTGCAGGAGAGATCCTCCTTCTTCCTGCGCCGGGCTGGACTAGGCTTTGAGCATTTGCGCATGCTCAAAGCCTTCTGGTCTCGCTCTCTATCTCAGAGAGAGCGAGACCAGAAGGCTTTGAGCATGCGCAAATGCTCAAAGCCCAGCCCAAACCAACGAGGGAGGATCTTCGGGCACTAGCACTAGCACGTCCTGTGCATTGGTGCTGGTGCCGGTGCCCAATCGGGTAAGAGATGTTTGGTGCTGGAGGGATGTAGGATCGCGAGGGAGGGGGGGGGTGACGCGAGCGGGGGGGAGGATGCCGGTTCGGAGTAGGCGGGAGGAGGTTTTAGCATGCGCGGTATACGCGTGTGCGCGCTATATTAAATTTTTTTTACATAAATTTGTGTTTCCCGTACGCTATACCCGTGTGCGCGTTTTACATGGGTGTGCGTTATCTACGTGAAAATACGGTACACACTAAATCCATTAGTGTACCTTAGCAAAAGGATCTCAAAGTTCAGAGAGATACCATTAACAATGACTCTTTTATAGCTGCAGTCCAATGTACTCAATGGTGAGATTAGTTGTAACCCTAATACAACTTATTTTTGCAAGCAGAGAGTGCTAAAAATATAACTAATTTGATCAAAAATTTGAATTGCAGTTACACACCCAATTAAAAATTTGTAGTTAATTGCATTTCAACTTTATTTAATATATCAGATCTAATAAAAAAATATCTAAGTAGTTTACAATACATTAATAATATCTAGGGTAGAAAAGGCAAAATTATATAAGGAGACCTATGTTACAATCATGTTTATGAAATAAAGGGAGAGAAGTAATTATCTTCTAAAGGGAGAGGGGAAATGAGAAGTAAGACAAAACAAGTAACATTGCTGTACAAGAATAATGTTAAGCACAAGCAATATCAATATCTTAACTCTCCTCATTTTTAATTGCCGACCCGAGAAGGAGTTCAACAAAACTGACAGTTAACCAGATAGTGGCAATAGTCAACCTGCTGCCCAGCTAGTTAGCTGGATAAAGTTAGGACAGAGATTCAGTCCACAAGGGATGGAATATCGGGGATGGGGGGTGGTTTGCTGACCCCCTCGCTGAAGACCCCTAAGGGCATCCCTTTCCAAAAGCATCCTCCCCCTCCCAAAGACCCCAACCCTTGGCCTAACAAAGATGGTCTGCTGCTCTAGGACAGGGCAGGGAGCAATCCTAGTCACTCTTATTTAAAGATGCATTGGATCTCTAATCAAATTATTTATTTTTACCTTCTCAATAGACAACATTTCAGACAGGAACCCTCCTATTGTGCTATCCTTTAATGTCTTTCTATCCTATATTGACATATAGTTCTCTCCCTTCCCCCTGTACCAGTACGTCTTTATGTCTGATTTTCTGTCTTCCCGATTTTAGAATTAGGAAACTAATAAGCGGCATATCAAATTTTAATAAGACTTGAAACTCCTAATAATGCCAATTCTAGAACCTTGAAGCAGATATGGGAATTACTAGTTTTTGGAATATTTTGAAGATGATGACCGTTCACAATATAAAGAAAACTGATTATTTGTGGAAGTATATGCTATGATTGGATAATGAGGCTATACTTGGGGTCTTGTCCCCCTTTTTTGGCCTCCAGGTCTGGGAGCATATTTTTTCTTCAAATTCAGTGGTTGTGACAAGTATTAAAAATTTCCTTTTACAACATCATTTAATGAGCGACTTTCATATATATTTTAATGCCAATTCTAGATTCAAAATGGCCGTTGTGACCTCTAGCACTTCAAAGTGTCATCTCAATAGCACTTTATATAGCCATAGTCAGCAAAGATCCCTGGAAGCCCCCCCTTTGTTGGTCTATATTTGACATATCATCCTCTCCATCTTATGCTCATTCATCAGATGTTTAACATCTGTTTTAGGTCACAATTTGACTCAAGCGCTGCATCCTCCAGTAGCATACCAGTATGCCATTTTTCCAGGTCAAGTACCTTACCTTCAGCTCAAACACAGGGGTGTCAATGGTTTCTGCTCCATGACGCTTGAAACACCCTATAATAGTGCTGAAGACCTTCTCACGAATTGCCATCTGCTTGGGGTTATAGTCCCTGGTGCCCTGTGATTCAAGAAACGTTACTGCCATAACTATTTCCATACACACTGCCAAGATAGTACATAAAATAGAAAAAAAATGACAAAATCCTGAAGCTAAAAAGGAATTCAGAATACATTTACAAATGTAATATAAATTTTTTTTGGGGGGGTAATCATGCTGGTTCACATACAAGTGGTCAAGAATTTGTAGTGAAAAATGTATTTATTTACTCAGTTTTCTATACTGCTTTCAGAACAGTTTAAATAACTTTATTCAGGTACTTGAGCATTTGTCCCTTTCTGTCCCTGCAGGCTCACAATCTATCTAATGTACCTGGGGCAACGGGGGGATTAACCCCCTATTTTACTAAGGCGCGCTAGCCGATTTAGCATGCTCTAAACGCTAACGTGTCCATAGAATATAATGGACGTGTTATCGTTTAGCGCGCACTAAAATCGACTAGTGTGCTTAGTAAAAGGACTCCTAAGTGACTTGCCCAGGGTCACAAGGAGCAGCGTGGGTTTGAACCCACAACCTCAGGGTGCTGAGGCTGTAGCTTTAACCACTGCACCACACTAGAAACCAAAATATAGTAAAAGTGAGCCAAGTAAAGGACAATCAAGTCATTGTGACATCACTGAGGAGGTTGACTCTTATTGGTGGAATGAGGCATTATGATGTCACAATAGCAGCTCTGGTTATCAGAGGCTGTAACTTTTCACACTATTTATTTATTCAGTTTTCTATACCATTCTCCCAGGGGAGCTCAAGCATTTTTCCCTGTCTGTCCCGGTGGGCTCACAATCTATGTAATGTACCTGGGGCAATGGGGGGATTAAGTGACTTGCCCAGGGTCATAAAGAGCAACGTGGGTTTGAATCCACAACCTCAAGGTGCTGAGACTGTAGCTTTAACCACTGAACCTCTCTAGAAATCAAAATGTAGTAAAAGTGAGCCAAGTAAAGGACAGTCAAGCCATTGTGACATCACTGAGGAGGTTTGGAATGAGGCATTATGACATCACAATACCAGCTCTGGTTATCAGAGGCTGAAACTTTTCACACTATTTATTCATGCAATTTTCTATAACATTCTCCCAGGGGAGCTCAGAATGGTTTACATGAATTTATTCAGGTACTCAAGCATTTTTCCCTGTCTGTCCCGGTGGGCTCACAATCTGTCTAATGTACCTGGGGCAATGGGGGGATTAAGTGACTTGCCCAGGGTCACAAGGAGCAGCGTGGGTTTGAACCCACAACCTCAGGGTGCTGAGGCTGTAGCTTTAACCACTGCGCCACACTCTCCCCCTCTCCTGCCATTAAGAGGACCATTTACCAACAGCATGTGCCAACACCATTAACACTAAACTCCAGGCTACGTTCCTTCTCTCTTGCTGCAACATACGCCTGGAACAGACCGCCTGAGTCAGTTCATCCAGCTCCATCCCCAACAGTATTCAAATCCAGTCTAAAAGGTTGCTTTTAACTCCTCGCTCCCACTCGCTTCTAAAGCACTCATGCCCAAGAAACTCCCTAACCCAGTGGTTCTTAACCTGGGTTCGACCGAACCCCACGGGTTCGGTGAGTCAGTCTCGCGGGTTCGGCGGAGGTCAAAACACACCTCCGACTCATATAGCGCTTCGGTCACGTTCAATCATCTATCAGTTATTCAGTGATTTTGATCAAGACTGATCGTGTACTCGGTTTCTTGATCTATCAATCTGTAACTAACGCCTTATATACATCAATCAATTCCTGATCAAAATTTGTGATTTAACTGATAGATGATTGAACGTGACCGAAGCGCTTATGATTCGTGATGATACGCCCCGCTTGTCCATAATTGGCTGCAGGTGATCACGCAACATCGCTTGGCCTATCTGTGCTGCAGGGGATTTGATGCGCACAGTAGTCGAATTGTAACTGTTGTGATGGTACGTCGTGTGATACCTATCTTAATATTTTAATCCCTTACTAACTATATCGAGCAAAATACGAAAGTGGTCGGACGAATATGTACAAAATGGATTCACATGTATAACGGAACGTGATGGGAGTCAGCGTCCTAATTGCATGATTTGCAATGCCAAGTTGAGTAATTCTAGTCTAGCTCCGGCAAAACTAAGGGAATAAAGAAGGGTTCGGTGAACACGCATCTGAAACTGGTGGGGTTCAGTACCTCCAACAAGGTTAAGAACCACTGCCCTAACCTCGTTTGTCTGTTTGATTGTAAGCGCTTTTGAGCAGGGCCTGTCTCTTCTATATTTTGATGTACAGTGCTATAGAAATAATAAATAGTTGAAGTAATATCTGCAACAAAAAAGGGTCCCATGGCAAATAACATGACAAAGCAATGTTTTTTCAATGCAAGGTCCACAAGCCAAAATTTTTTAAGCACCAGAAAAATCTACTTGCTTTTTTTTTCTCTCTGCCTTCTGCTACTACCGTACTCTCTTGATTTAATTCAATTCATGTTTAGAACCCACTTAATTCCCAAAAACAAACTGGACAGAACTCTAGTTCTTGTGGAAAAAATGTTTGGAGAATGTATTTGAAAAATAAAGAAACAGTAAAATTATCTTTAAATAATGGACATCAGTATGAGCCTTGGTAATACCCCACGTGGAACTAATTGGCTCAGGCAGAAACTCATTAGTGACTAGCACTAGACCTTAAGTCTGAGGGTTACAATTGTAGAACCCACTTAACTATCAAGTTTAAAAGTTAAGTCACAATGAAGATTCAGAAGAATTAAAATAGAAAAAACAAAGAATAAAGAGCACCTGGAGTACTGTGTTCAATACTGGTCGCCGTACCTCAAGAAGGACATGGCGATACTCGAGGGAGTGCAGAGGAGGGCGACTAAACTGATAAAAGGTATGGAAAATTTTGCATACGCCGACAGGTTAAAAATGCTGGGGCTGTTCTCCCTAGAGAAGAGGAGACTTAGAGGGGACATGATAGAAACCTTCAAAATCCTTAAGGGCATAGAGAAAGTGAATAAGGATAGATTCTTCAAACTGTGGGGAGCCACAAGAACTAGGGGTCACTCGGAGAAATTGAAAGGGGACAGGTTTAGAACAAATGCTAGGAAGTTCTTTTTTACTCAGAGGGTGGTGGACACATGGAATGCGCTTCTGGAGGATGTGATAGGCCAGAACTCTGTACAGGGGTTCAAGGAGGGTTTAGATAGGTTCCTGGAGGATAAGGGGATTGAAGGGTACAGATATAACTTGAGGTAGGTTATAGAAGTGGACAGAAACCACTTCACAGGTCGCAGACCTGATGGGCCGCCGCGGGAGCGGACCGCTGGGCGAGATGGACCTCGGTCTGACCCAGTGGAGGCAACTTCTTATGTTCTTATGTTCTTAATTGTTCAATAAATGTTTTTAGAATAACCAGGTTTTTAAAGATTGTCTAAACTGCATATAATTTATTTCCCATATATAGGAGGAGTGTGTGGCGCAATGGTTGGATCTACAGCCTCAGCACCCTGGGGTTGTGGGTTCAAACCCCGCGCTGCTCCTTGTGACCCTGGGCAAGTCACTCAGTCCTCCATAGCCCCAGGTACGTTAGATAGATTGAGAGCCCACCGGGACAGATGGAGAAAATGCTTGAGTACCTGATTGTAAAAACTGCTTAGAAAACCTTGATAGGCGGTATATAAAATCCTAATAAACTTGAAACTTGATAATATCGTAAATTATTCCAAACTTCAGGGATCTTGCTAAATAGTGTTTTATTTTACGTGTTTACAAAAGGCCCCTTTTACAAAGCCATGGTAGCAATTCTGCTGCAGTAAATGCACCAAAGCCCATAGGAACTAAAAGGGCTTTGGTGCAGTTACTGCAGCTTTGTAAATGGGGCCCTAAGTGACAAAGGCATGTAATCGGCCTCATGGATGGAGATGGTGCAGTCAGTGGTTGCTTCAATGGCGCCTGGGGAATTTCTCTCTGGATTTGATGGAGGCCCTTATGCAGATTCCTATTTTTCCACAGCACCGGAAATTTTTGCATTTCCATGTGCTGGAGCAAACATTTCCAGTTCACAGACTTACCAATTGGGCTGGCCATGGCGCCACAGACCTTCAACAAGCTGATGGCTGTAGTTGCAGCACACCTGTGCAGAGCGGATATACCAGTATATCTTCACCTACCTCCAGATAATTCTCCCCTATAAAATCCTCCCCAAATCACCTACCAAGTAAACAGATCCCTGAAATGTATTGTAATCTTACCTACTCCAAATGTAATCTATTTGTTTATATCACACAGTTCAGCACTGTCAATTTGCTAACCAACTTGTAAATCCCCTCGGAATCTTTCCAGCTAGATCTCCTCTGTTGTTAAAAAAAAAAAAAATAAGTGTATCTTCACTGGAAAATGTCCAGCCAAATCTTTTGTAATCCGCCTTGAACTGCAAGGTATAGGCGGAATAGAAATCCGTAATGTAATGTAATGTAATGTAATTAACTGCAGTTCTCAGTACCAGACAAACCTACTAGGTAACTTGGACACAAGACCACAGAGCATTCTAAAAACAAGCGCAAGAACTTTAAATTTGATCCTGGCTTGGACAGAGAGCCAGTATAAACCGACAAATATGGTGCAATATAATCAGATTTACCTCCTAGTATCAATTTTGCAGGAACATATTGTACCATTTGCAATCTTTGTAATTATTTCACTGCTGGTCTTAAACATATAATACAACAAACCAGTAATGAAAGTAGACTAGATCACAAGTTGTAAATACTACCACCCAGTTCTTCTGTAAATGATGCCTAAATCGGCCGGCACCTAGAAAAATGTGGTCCTAAAAAGTTTTGGTTTTAGGAATCAAAGCAGTTGCAGCAGCCTCATTTGTGGCACACACTTGTCATACCAAGATGCGTGGGCTCACCCTGATCCTGATAGAGGGTGAGCCTTTGCCCCAGCTGATGCTAGCAGAGGTGGATTATGTGGTTGATGCTCTCTACGACATCATCAGAGTCATGAGCAAAGTCTTGGCTTATTCCATTTCAGCCCGCAGAATGCTCTTAATCAGGCAACGGGCAGATTTCCACCTCCAAGGCTACCCTCAGCAGACTCCCTTTCAGATGTTGTTCGGCATGGCAGATCACCAGCCAAAATCTCTGCCCGACAGCAGACTGTGAGCCTCTACAGGTTCTAGGTGGTCTAATATTTGTAATTCCAAACACTTTCAACGGTACTCGGGAGGAGCCTCAGCTTAGAGATCCTATCAGGGAGCATGGCAGAGATTCACAGGACCTAGGTGAAGCCATGCCTCTGGTTCTCATCCCGCTTCAACCTCCAAGTAAGTACAGCAACACCAAGGCTGAAGCCTTTGCCCTGAGAATAAATGGAAGGCCTTTGGCATATGCAGAGATCTGGGCACAGTTCTCATCAGACTGCTGGGTTCTGGAGATCATTTGGGGAGAGTACAAACTTGAATTTGCTCATCCCTTAACAGACTGGTTTGTGGACTCCCTAGTAGGGCACCCAGAAAAGTCATGAGGAGTCTTAGCAACAATACAGAAACTTGTAGAAAGTGGGATCATAGAACCAGAGCCGCCAGAAGAATCAGGCTCGGGCAGATATTCACCCTCGAGAAGAGAAGACTGCGAGGAGACATGATAGAGACCTTTAAAATACTAAAAGGATTTGACAAAATAGAGCAAGAAACATCGTTATTCACATTGTCAAATGTGACTCGGACAAGAGGTCATGGACTGAAACTGAGGGGCACCAGGCCCAGGACAAATATTAGGAAGTTCTGTTTCGCACAACGAGTGGTGGACGCATGGAACGCTCTCCCTGAGGAGGTCGTGATGGAGACCAGCATTCTGGGATTCAAGAGCAAGTTGGATGCACACCTTCTTGCAAATCACATTGGGGGATACGAGTAAACAAGGTTTCTCAGCAGGGAACACCTGGCTTGGCCTCCGCGGGTGCGGGTCGCCGGACTGGATGGACCTGGAGTCTGATCCGGCGAAGCCATTTCTTATGTTCTTATATACTTCATAATGCCAAGAAAGGCTCAGAAGATTGGAGATCCATCGTAGATCTCACACATATCAATGAGGCCCTGAAGGTTCCACACTTTCACAAGGAGACAGTGCGGTCAGTAATTGCGGCAGGGTCATCTTTGGACTCGTCGCTTTCCTTTTCCTCTCATATCCAAGACTGCCAAAACTTGACAAGTTTCCAAGTTTTATTAAAAATTTGATCAGTCGCCTAGACACAGTTTCAAGGCGACGAACAATAAAAAACAACCAATAGGTTTAATTTTTGATTTTACAAAGACCAACACTTAAGGACTTACAAAACAGACTGAAGACAATAGGGAAAAAGGGGAAGAACTACAATATAAAAAAATCGGAAAGAACATAAACGGGAAGAAGACAAGGAAGGGGAGCAAATAGTGTCCAAAGTTCTGCTTTTTCTATAATATTGCTAAAATCCGTCCTTTCCTTTCTGAATACTCTGCCAAAACCCTCATCCATGCCCTCGTCAGGATTACTACAATGTGCTTCTCACTGGTTTACTGCTGTGCTGTCTCTCTCTACTTTAATCTGTTCAGAATGCTGCTGGATGCCTCATATTCCGCCAGGGGTCATAATGCCCACATTACTCCTCTGCTCCCAGTTCATCTCCGCATACGATTCAATCTCATCAAGTGTCCTCGCTCTGCGGCTCCTCAGTATCTCTCCTCTCTTGTAACTCCCCTCTGGGAACTCCGTTCATCAGACAAGTCCCTCCTCTACCGCCAACTCCCGTCTCTGTCCTTTCTACCTTACTGTACTGCATGCTTGGAACAAGCTGCCTGGCTCGCTACATCGGACTCTGTCTCTGGCAGTATTCGAAGCCAGACTAAAAACCCACTTATTCGAAGCTGTGTTTAAACACTGATCCAACCATCATATCTGTCTGTCATCCCCTTAATAGTCCCCTATCACCTTCAGCCTCCTCTGTGTTTATGTCATAATTAGGCTGTAAGCTCTTCTGAGAAGGGACCGTCTCCTGCATGTACAATGTACTAGACCCACAGGAGATTATTACCCTCCAAGTTCCAGAAATTGCAAGCACAAGCTGACAACAAGAAGAGCCACAGCGAGTTTCTCCAAGAGTAGCAAACCCTGTAGCCCCTCTGCTGGTAACTGTGGTGCATATTCTTCACTTTGTGCTCCAGTGGAGTCAACCAACAAAACACCTTCAGGGGAAACAACCATTATACCCTGGCCCAAGCTAGACTCCTCCGAATATGGTGCCCTACTGTCATAGGAGTATGTAGAGACAGTCCCACCAAAGCTGATCCAGCTCCCTT
This sequence comes from Geotrypetes seraphini, assembly GCF_902459505.1. Lineage (NCBI taxonomy): Eukaryota > Metazoa > Chordata > Amphibia > Gymnophiona > Dermophiidae > Geotrypetes > Geotrypetes seraphini. The sequence continues at coordinate 38,764,274 of NC_047101.1, forward strand.
GACCATTAGCATGCTCTGGCTCTTCCCCCCTTTGCCAACAATCTGTGTTACTGGAGGAAATTTTGGGGTCCACTGGGCTAACTGAAACCTTGCGTTTATGCTAGGGCTCTCCCTAAGTCCCAGCTCAGCCAAATCATCCAAATTCAGCGATGGCTGCACAATGGAATATTTTCAACAATGTTGTGATTGTTTATGTAGAGTAGTCTCTATGTGCAAAACATTTAGTCAAATAAACACTAATGAGGAGCACAGAAGTACAAACCTGTAAAAACAAACAAACCCAAAAAACCCCACCTCTGCAAAGGAAAAAAAATGGAGACTGAGAAATTGAAATTGTCTCATTCAAAGTAGATCAGAATAGCACCAAAAGAAGCAAATGCTTTTTGTATGCGAGATAACTCTACAGCAGGCAGAAGAAAACAGATACTATGCAAAATTAAATGTTATATATATTTGGTTTTTTTGACTGTAGGAAACAAGACATAATTAAAATTTAAGAAAAATGGGATTCCAGTAGTATTATGCTAAGAATCACTATATACCTTTGGAGTTTTGAGAACAAACTTATGTTTCCCTTCATCGGACTGACGTTGAGCTTTCACTTCAATTAGCTTTGCAACCTCCTCCACAACCTAAGTGCAATAACAACAAATAATTAGAATGTATCACCCCCTAGAGGAGGAGTTCAAGTTCAAGTTTAATAAGATTTGTTATCTACGCAATATCATATATTTCAATGCGTATTACAATTTTCCAATGCACACAATAAAAAAAAAAAAGGGTGGACTAAATATGACATTGCATACGAATCATGTATGTTCTAATACAAACTGATACAGAAAGGGTAAAAGGGATGGACTACAGTCTTTAATAATAATAATAATAAAAAAAGAAACATTTAGGGAGGAACATATAGCAGTGATTCCCAACCCTGTCCTGGAGGAACACCAGGCCAATCGGGTTTTCAGGCTAGCCCTAATGAATATGCATGAGAGAGATTTGCATATGATGGAAGTGATAGGCATGCAAATTTGCTTCATGCATATTCATTAGGGCTAGCCTGAAAACCCAATTGGCCTGGTGTTCCTCCAGGACAGGGTTGGGAACCACTGACATATAGGATGGGATCACATAAAATTCATTAGGATCTGAAGATTTTATGTTTGGGAGGTTAAGCTGTCTATGTATTGAATGCATCCTTATACAGGAAGCTTTTTAAGGAGCGCTTGAATTTTTCTAAGGATGGTTCATTACGTAGGTACAGTGGTAAGTTGTTCCGCAGCTGAGAAAATGGTAGATCTCCTGCTCCCTATTATATTTAGAGAAGGAATAGTTAGTAAATATGTTAATATGGTATACCACTTACTCATATAGAGAATAGTTACCACTTAATATAACACATCCACTGCGTAAGTATCTTAGTCTTTTTCAGGGAGAAGGGCCTCAGATTCGGAGCACACGCGTAGTCCTATCATGGACTCGACTATCAGCGTATTTTTATAGCTCTAGCTTTTTAGTCACTATATTTAACTTCTATTTAAGAAAAGTTTCAAAAAATTCAATTGGGGTAAGGGCCTATGACTGGAGCATGGAGCTATAAAAATACGCTGATAGTCGAGTCCATGATAGGACTACGCGTGTGCTCCGAATCTGAGGCCCTTCTCCCTGAAAAAGACTAAGATACTTACGCAGTGGATGTGTTATATTAAGTGGTAACTATTCTCTATATGAGTAAGTGATATTTAAGAACATAAGAACATAAGCATTGCCTCTGCTGGGTCAGACCAGGGGTCCATCGTGCCCGGCAGTCCACTCCCGCGGCGGCCCCCCAGGTCCATGACCTGGAAGTGTTCCCTACCTAACCTAAAATATCCATACCCCATTCGCTCAATGTCCTGTAAGGTAACTCTATCTGTACCCTGTTATCCCCTTCGCTTCCAGGAAGTCATCCAGTCCCTTTTTGAACCCCAGAATTGTACTCTGTCTTATCACCTCTCCGGGAAGCGCGTTCCAGGTGTCCACCACCCTCTGAGTGAAGAAGAACCTCCTTGCATTCGTTATGAATCTGTCTCCTCTCAGTTTTTCTGAATGACCTCTTGTTTTAGTTGCCCCTGCTAGTCTAAAGAATCTGTCCCTCTCCACCTTCTCTATGCCTTTCATGATTTTATAAGTTTCTATCATGTCCCCTCTCAGTCTCCGCTTCTCCAGGGTAAAGAGCCCCAGCCTGTCCAACCGTTCGGCATATGAAAGGTTGATTATATTTAGTCAATATGGTATACCACACAGTAATCCATATATTTAATGAACAAGCAAAGGACGTGTTTATGAATGCACTTTTTGTCTTCCCAAACTTGTCCTAGTGACTCCAAAGCTAGTCAGGTTTACAGGATACCCATGATGAAGATGCATGAGAAAACCTACTTACACTGAAGATCTAATGCCTGATTTATTTATTCAAATTTTCTATACCAGGAGAACTCAGAACAGTTTTACATGAACTTATTCAGGTGCTCAAGCATTTCTCCCTGTCTGTCCTGGCAGGCTCACTAATGCACTAAAATGCAGCATTTCTCATCAGTTTTTGGCCTTGTACAAATGTTTGCTACCCAATTAAGCTGGCTAGCAAAGTTTTACATGAAAATTTGCTACTATTTTGTGCAAGGAATATATACAGTATTTTTCAAATTTAACTACAACTTAGTACTGTTTAGATTCTTTCAGGAAAAAGAGATAAAAAAAATATTAGCAGTTAATAGCGACATATGCAGCTGGCAGTAGGATTTCATTGAACTGTTAAAGGACTTTTGGAACCAAAAAAGATTAAGAACCCTTGTTCTAAACTCTCCTTGGGCATCCATCTAAGACAAACCCCCTTCTATGCCACTGCCTCACACCACACCTATCATCCTTGCTATGTACCCGATACCTCACTTTATTCTTCTGAACCACCCACTGCCCCAATGTGCACTCGACACCCATCCCTAGATCTGACACATCCTATATCAGGCATCTGCATCACTGCTCCAGATACTGACATCCCCCATGCACATACGGTATATTTCCATATATATCACACCACTGCTGTGCCCCCAACCTATAACCTGCCTGAGAATTTCACTAGCCTCCCCACATATACGTTCTTGTCTAACCATTCCTGTTGGGAAAGCTCTAATTTGGATCCATCCCCTGTTACCTTAGGGGACATAGTGTTAGAGGCCCTTCTTAATTTCATTACCTGGGACCTACTCAGTCCTATGAGGTCCACAGGCTGGAAAGTTTTTCTACTTGTGGGTCTAAAGCCCATGTAACTGCTGCGATCAGTTGCTGGAGTTGTCCCTCTGTAAATTCTGTAAGCTCCTGGTAAGGCCGTGCTCACCATCTTGCCTTCAGAGCCACGGCTTTTGTCTTTAAGATTTTTGCACCTAGAGAATTTGTTGACTGAGGCGACCTTCAGAACCAGAGATCAAGAACAACGGATGTCATTGGTGGAAGATGCTGCCCATGCGGTCTTAGGAACAGTGCAGAGCTTGGAGTCCTGGCTCAGAGACTGCAAAGCCAAATTGGACGATTTTCAACAAAGATCTCAGCGAAACAATTTCCATCTCATTGGCTTCCCAGACCACCTACCTACAAGATCAGAAGTTGGGCTCTATATTGGAAGAGTAGCTTATGCAGGAGTTACCGTTGCCACCTGCTATGGACTCATTTTGTCTGGAACGAGCCCACTGGGAGACAAACTGGCGGACACCAGAAGTCAAGAATAGTTCTCAAAAAAACTTCATAATTAAAATCAACACAAGGAAGAATTATTGCAGTTATAAATCAAAGAGAGATTCTTTGCAATTTGGACATCAGGTGAAGATTTTTCAGGACTATTCTTTGGTGTTGCAGGAGAATAGATGCCAATATCACCCGCTCTGTGTGGCTCTAGTGGAGAAAGATATATTTTTTCTGTTTCTTTACCCGGCGCTGTTGAAAATTCAATTTAATGGTCTCTGAGACTTTGGAGGATGCTAAGCGCTGTGTATGCAAGCTCATCTTACCAGAGGCCTCTGCAGATCCTTAATATTTCACTGTGTTTGGGCTACTTGCACCTATAATTTTCTGTTCGAGTATGTTAGATCTGTACAGATTTATTATTGACCTCTGTTGCCCATGTTACTAAATGGCTCGATTTTGTTTGATTGCTTGCATAATTGCTTTGACTAAACTGTAGATGCACAGGGGGTGGTGGGGGGTCCCCTGACACGCGTTCTCACGTTCCTACTCATGGAAGTGAGGATGGATGGTGGGTTTCATGGAGAATATGGGATTCAGTTGGGGTTCTTTTGGAATGGTTTGGGGAGGGATACAAAGAGGGAGGGTATTTGGGAAGGCTGACCAGAAACAATATTTAAAGGAGTTGTAGTATTCTCTCATGTATCTTCCCAGAAAGATTGGTAGTCTTATGGGTCTTGGAAGATTTTTTGTACTTCCTTCTTTGCACCATGGGATACTGTAGGCAGGAGTAAAGGCTGAGCACCTCTGTCTCTTTCTCACTTAGCATTGCTCTCACTATAGCTTTGATCTTGGGGTACCATTTATTTAGATTTATATCCCATTCTCCCCTAAGAGCTCAGAACGGATTACAGTTTATATTCACAGCATTACATAATAGGGTTTACATACAGTGTGTTGCAATATATCGTCATATAGGATTACTTACCGATGCTGGTGAAGGGTTGAGGGAGTAACTGGGCAAAAAGGTAAGTTTTTACAGCTTTTATAAAGTTAAGAAGTCCCTTAAGGGCTTTGCTATGAGGAGGTAGGCTGTTCCAGAGGTTTGGTAAGAAATGGGAATAGGATTGTTTCCAGGCTGTCTGAAGTTGGAGGGAGTGTCCTGATGGTGTATGTAGGCGAATTTCATCTTGGGAGCATAGTGTTCTCTTTGGGGTGTAGAGAAGTTTGTCTGAGAAGTATTTGGGTGTCATGTTGTAAAGGGATTTATATGTGACACTGGGCCTTTGAAAATGCGTTTGGTTATGGGCAGTCAGTGGGCCGATATCAGTGCTAGAGAGACTGAATCATGGCTTTTAGGTTTTTCAGTTGTCTTATTGCTGCATTTTTTAACTCGCTGAAGTCGTTTCCATGATCATATTATTACCTGGAATGTGAGAGGCATAACTTCTCCGATAAAAAGATCTAAAATCCTCTCAGCTCTTAAGAGGCATAATGTGGCTATCACTTGCCTAAAAAGAAACCCAACTGACAGATGCAGAGCACCAGAAACTTTAAAAGAGTTGGGTTGGAGAATTATATTATTCTGGAGGCAGGAAGGGAGGGGTGGTGGTGCTGAATCATAATAAGACACTGTCCTGCAAAACTGAGCTCCTGGCCAAAGATGAGGAAGGGTGATATCTATTGTTAAAATTGAGACTGAATGGAGTGGACATTACATTGTTGGTAGTGTATGGCCCTAATCAATTAGATAGGAATTTTTATAAAAACCTGCTCAAACTTTGCCACCCTCATCATTTGGATAATCTTGTTGTTGTGGGAGACATGAATGCAGTAATGGACCCAGTGCAGAACTTTTCCAGCAGTGCAGTGGTGGGGAGTAGGGCCAGTTTAACTTTGCTGGAATCCTTTGCCTCTGCTTTGCAGTTAGTAGATACCTGGAGAACGCTTCATCCTAGTAAAAAAGGACTATAGTCTAGGGCTCATGGTACTTACTCGAGATTGGATTATATTTTTGTAAGTCAATCTTTTTTTCCATCATTATCTGCGGCTCTGAAGAGATCTCTGATCATTGTATGGTATGGGTAGATATGGGAGAAGCCCAGCGAGGCTGGCTGTTTCCTGCTTATTTATACAGGGGATCACTATTTCAATAAATACCTCCAGGGGCAGCCACTCTTATTTTGGTCAAAGGCCAAAGCTGCAATGTGTGGCCATATTATTGTTTACACGAGTGCCAGGAATAGAAGGCTGGCACAGGGTGTTCTAAACTTAGAAGCGTACTTGTAGCAACATAAAAAGCAATTTATTAGACATCCCACTAGGTTAATAAGGAGAGCTTGTAGGTTACTCAGGTAGCGCTGGACTTACTCATACATAAACATACCACCAGAATGCTTCTTTTCCACAGAAGCAAATTTCACAGATATGGCAACAACAGCGAGAAAATATTACACTTGGCTAGGTACTAAGGCAGTCGTGGCACTGTGAGCCCCAGATGGGCAAACTGTTACTCAGTCAACAGAAATAGCAAAATCCGTTTGTTCAATGTTTTCAGTCCCTTTAGGCTGCCAGTTTTGTCTTATTTGGAAGCTTCTGGACTCCCTAAGGAATAGCCTGGTGCACTGCCCTTTGAATTCAAAGCTACAACAGGCGGTGCACTCAATGGGTTTTCTAGCGAGTTTTATAAGCAGCTGCATGGTTTGGTAGTGTGGCATCGATATCTTTCTTATCCAAACCAGGTTTATCACCAGAAGAGAAAACAGTTTACACGCTAATCTCTCTAATAAATGTGGACATTAAAATTCTGTCCACCATTCTGGATAGTAAGGAAAGCAATCGGTTTGTAATGTGTGGAAATTGTTGTTGGACATTGCGAATGGCCAACATGAAAGAGTCCCCGCAGTGGTGGTCAGCTTAGACACCGAGAAGGCCTTTGATAAGGTGGATTAGAAATATATGTTTACTTTGCTCAAATATATGGGCTTTGCGGGCTGGAGATATCAGGAGTCACACTATATAGGCACCATATTAGGATGTTAGCCTATGCTGATGACATCTTAGGAGTGTTAACAGATCCACAGAGATCACTTCATAATTTGTTGCTTAACATCTCTACTTATGTCCAGTTATTGGGGTTCACCTTAAATTTGGCAAAGTCTAAGGTGATGCCTGTATTGTCAGAGGTTTAACAAAACTGGCATGGTCATTTTCCATTGCAGTGGGTAGATAATTTTCTTAAAATATTAGGGGTGCTGATACCCCAGGATTTATCACATCTTTATGATATAAACATGCAGTACCTTTGCAAGATGTCTGTATAAAACTTACTTTATGGAGGGCATATCCATTATCTCTTATAGGGCAAATATATTTTTTTAACATGTTACTAGTACCTTGTTGGTTGTATTTGTTTCCGGTGCTCCCCCATGTTTTTCAAAAAGAGGGATGAAAAGAAACTAATTAACGAAATACAAATATACTTTTGGCAAGGTAAGAAAGTGAGGCTTCCCTACTCCACTATTCACATCTCAAAACAATGTGGTGGTCTAGGCTTACTTAATGCAAGGCATGTAACAGTGGCTGCAGCTATGCGACATGTTTGCAACTGGTATAGGCAAACACATGATTTTTCAGCCCCTCTTTGAAACTAAAACCACTGAGAGCAATACATTTTTAGTTGTTATTTACACACTATGAGTCTTTCCATTCCTAGGCCCCTCAGAGATTCTCAGTTGATGCCAGCAGCTGTGGCGGCATGGCGATGGGTATGCAAATGACTACATTTTTCAACAAAGATGACCACATATCTGGCCATTTGTGAAAATTCGCTTTTCCCTCCTGGTCAAACCTCCTTGCTTTTTGGAATTGCAAGGACAAAGGCATTAAGTAACACTTTCATGTTATCAATGAGAAAGGCAAGACCTTTCGATGATCTTAGAAAGGATTACTCCCTTACATTACAGGATATCTTTTCAAATACTGTATGCAGTTGCAACATTACATAGCTAACCTTCACTGGGACACTCAGAAAGAGTTGGCCTTCTTTTTTATGCTGGGGGCTCAAAACAAAGTTCCTTTACGATATCACCATCAATATTTATAGGCAGTCCCTGAATTATTGACACCCGACTTAAGTATGACTCAAACTTAAGAATGCGGTCGCGATTTCATTTGATTTCACTGAAAAGCATTTCCAATAGCATAGACTCTTACACTTTTCCTGCATCAGCATGGCCACATTAACAGTGTGTGGTTGTGCATGCTGTATTTTTAGAGAGAACAGTGGAAGGGACAGTTGGCCCTTTACTCAGCCGGGAGCAGAGATAAGCAGCAAGAATCTTAAAACCTACAAGTTCCGAGTTACATACAAATCCAACTTTAAGAACAGCTTTAAAAATGTAACTTGTTCTTAATCCGGGGACTGCCTGTACAAGATACGTATAATCCCAGAGCTTGATTATGAGCAATATCATTGGGAGTGGGTTAGAGATTTGAATACTGATATTACAGAGGAGCAATTTTAAAAATGTATCATAGGGTTAGGGTTGAGATCTGTTACACAGAATGTGATCCTTTGGGAGATGCAATATAAATTTGCATTACATTTGTATATTTCCCCCGCTCGCACTCATAAGATGGGAATGCCTACTTCTGGATGCTGGTCAAAATGCCAGGCCCCACAGACCACATGTACTGGACTTGTCCCTGAATTTACAGTTTTTGGAAGAGATTACTTTGCTATGTCTCAGTGTTGTGAACATATGGAGGGTTTGGGCATTTAAATTGTGATTGCTAATGATGTTTGCTTTCCTTTTCTTCAATAAACATGATTTTAAACATAATTTGTGTGTGAAAGTCCTGCGCATGTCCCTGACCCACCCTTGCCCCTCCTCGGTCTACTCTACATCCCTTGCAGTTACACACTATGGATTTTGAGCCCACATTTTGTAGAATACAGACTTAAAATCAGTTGTGCACATAACTGCTAATCGGTTTCTATTATCACCACTCAGTGTCAATTATTGTTAGTTGACATCAATTATCACTTCATAAGAACTGGGACAGACCAATGGTCCATCAAGCCAAGTATCCTGTTTTCAACAGTGGCAAATCCAGGTCCCAAGTACCTAGATAGATCCCAACTGACCTTATTCTACAATTTGCATGCACAACTTTGTGTACTATGGACCAGATTCAGTAAGGAGGGAATTCATAAAGGGGCGCTAACCAATTTAGCACATGCTAAATGCTAAGATGCCCATTACATTCCTATGGGTGGATTAGCAAGCACTAAATTGGTTAGTGTCCCTGAATGAATTCCCTCCTAAATGACACTCAGATTTAGGCACCAATTCCAGCATCCAAATTTGAACACCAGGACTTATGCCTCCTGAAACCAGGTGTAATTCCTGGTGCCTGATTTGGGCATGCATTTGCAGAATGCTCCTGTACTGCCAACGGCCACGCTCCTTTTGGAGTTGGGCTCCAAAGCATTTGGGGATGCAAGATGCATGTGGAAATCCAAGTTGCCAACTAGGATCAATAATTATAGTGCTCAATAATTGATGTTAAATTGGCTCATTACCCAATTTAGTTGCACATGCATCTCAGGATCATGTGCAAATTTGAGTGTTCTTTATAGAATCTGGGGTTTGTGTGCCCAACTTTATAGAATTAGGGAGTAAGTGACCAACATATCTGTTCTATCACCCAAGCTTAAAACTTTGTGTAAAAAGCTGCAAGCTGAATGTTTCACAGTTACAGTTCCCTAAAACAGCTGTTTTGGACAAACCTGAAGCTATTTGTTCAACAGCTGCATGACAGTGTGCTGAAACTTTCTTAGTTCAGGTATTCTGAAAATGCAAGAGCAAGATGCATTAAAAAAAAAGCCAACTTGGGACAGAAATAAGACTTACTGAAAGCCACAAGCAGGTTCTGAATAAAGACAAACTTTGCAAATGCTCATTTATTCGTTTGCAATGAAAACAATACTCCCAATTTGAAATGCCTATTCTGTAAGGGACAAGCCCTGAAAGGTAGGGAGATTGTTGCAGAATGCAACAGATAAGAGAAATGTTATCTCCTTTCCAAACACACTACCAAAACCCTTATCCACCCTCTCAGCACTTCTCGCTTAGATTACTGCAACTTGTTTCTCTCAAGTTTTCCGCTCAACCATATCTCCTCTCCAATCTGTGTAAAATTCTGCTGCATGACTTACGGTATATTCTGTGAGATCTGTTATACTTGCATTACCCCTCTCCTCGTCAAGTGCACTCACTCCACAGTCCCTAAATATCTCTCCTCATTTATTTCCCCCTATGCTCCCCCCATGTGAACTCCATTCATCGGGGAAGTCCTTCCTAACCATACTTCTCTTCCACTGCAAACTACAGACTCTGTCCCTTCTATCTTGCTGTGTCATATGCATAGAACAGACTGCCTGAGTCATTACATCAGGCTCCATCTTTTATAGTATAGTATTCAAATCCAAGCTAAAAGACCACTGTTTTCAACTAACTCCCACTCACCGTAAAATTGTCCCTCCTATTATTCTCTGTTAGGAACTCCTATACCCCTATTTGTTCTGTTTGTCCAAACTAGATTGTAAGCTCTTCAGAGCAGGGACAATCCAATACATGTCAAATATACAGTACTGCGTATGCCTTTCAGTGCTATAGATGTAATAAATAGTAGTCTGTTAACCAGGACTCCCAGAACTGTCAAAAATAAATAAATAAATAAAAATTGCTGGTGAAAAACAAAGAGTTCTCCAAAGCATCAGTAACAGCATCCTGAACAGCAAATCCTATGTCCCTTAAGCCCCCATTTAGCTATGAACCCCCCTCCCTCCCCAAAGCACCATTGTGGCATCAGTCTTGAGTCGCAAAGCCTTCCTCCCTCAACCATTTAAGTGGCAGAAGCAGGTGACAGTGCGGAGCTGCAAACTCTCTCCCTCCCTCCCACCTTCTCAGAGCACAGCCGTTCAGCAGGAAGCAGCCTCAAAACAGGCTAATCGTGGCCAGTCCTGGCAGGGCCTTTCCTTTCTTGCATTGAAAATGATGTGCAAGAGGAAAGGCCCTGCTGGGGCTGGCTGTTAACAGCCTGTTTTGAGGCTGCCTCCTGCTGACCGGCTGCACTTGGGTGAAGAAGGGAGGAACATAAGAATTGCTGCTGCTGAGTCAGACCAGTGGTCCATCGTGTCCAGCAGTCCGCTCATGCGGCGGCCCTTAGGTCAAGACCAGTGCCCTAGCCTTACCTGTGTACGTTCTGGTTCAGCAGGAACTTGTCTAACTTTGTCTTGAATCCCTGGAGGGTGTTTTCCCCTATAACAGCCTCCGGAAGAGCGTTCCAGTTTTCTACCACTTTCTGAGTGAAGAAGAATTTCCTTACGTTTATACGGAATCTATCCCCTTTTAACTTTAGAGAGTGCCCTCTCGTTCTCTCTACCTTGGAGAGGGTGAACAAGGGAGTTTGCGGCTCAGGATTGCCACCTGGCTTCTGCCACTTCAGGGCTTGAGGGAGGAGGGCTTTGGACTGCCATGCTGGTGCTTCAGGGAAGGAGGAAAGGGGGGTGGAATTGAGAGTGTGTTAGACAAAGTTTCTAACATACTCTCTATTAACCAGAAAAACAGTTATCCGGTATCCACCAATCCTCATGGGTGCTGGATAACTGAGATTCTACTGTAGCAGTACATGTTCTCTGGTGAAAAATGATCCCTCTTCTCACTTCAGTGAGAGTGCAGTTAAATGTGAAGTAATATGTACATCAGACTATGAAAAACTGCTACTCAAAAATTTAAAAAGATCTGGGGGCCATTGACAACTTATTGTAATGAATAGATACCATTTCTCTAGTGAAAGTATATTTGCAAATGGGGGAGGAGGGTGGTTCATAGTTTACTGTGGGTTTAATCAAAAGAAAAAGAATATTTATATTGTATATTTTTGATTAAATGTTAAAGGAAAAGGGGGGTGGGAACGAAATAAATTTATATATTTGATGTTATATTAGAAAGAAATTCAAGTGATATATTTAATTTCAAATGTTTTATTATTTGTACACTTGATGTAAGATTAAAAATGAATAAAGAATTTTTTAAAAAAAGAAAAACTGCTCCAATTCCACAGAACAGTACATAATATCTTCAGCTATTCTGCGATCATTAATGTGTTCTGTAAATCACTACCTTTGTGCGCTCCTGAAAACAATCAAAGCAAGCCTTTTAGAAAATAAGGTTTATTAGAAATTTGAATACTGCTCAGTAACCAGTTAACTCATGTGTTTATTTTTCTGCTTTAAATAATGGCCTGACTTATTTCCCACTAGTGTTTAAGCCCGTTACATTAACGGGTGCTAGTAGTCTCCTTCCCTCACATGTCCCCTATTTCGACGGCCCGTAGAAGAGCGTCTTTAAACCTGGAAATGAGCTGCCGAAAGTTTGGGCGGCTCATGAGCGCTGTAGTGCTGGTGGGAGGTTTGGGCTCGTGAGAGAGATGAGGGTTCGCGGGTCGCTGGGGGTGACTTGCTGCGTGCTATTGCAGGCAGTTGCTGTAGCGCTGTTCCTTCGCGGCTTTTTCCCTGCACCCGTGCGCTCTTTGAACCACCTAGCCGAGACCATGGTGGAGCCCAATGCAGGTAGTCGGGGATGCTGGGTGGCAGTGCTTCTGCATCTCGATTGTGTTGCTGCTTAGAAAAATTCCTGAGTACTGGTGCTACTGCTATAGAAAAGCTGACGCTGCGTTTCCTCTCTTGTTCCCCGCCAGAATCGGAAGTCTTCTCCAACTCTGTTGAGGTTCGATAGGGAAGCAGCGGCGGGGGCTTTGAACCAAAAAATGAACTTTGTGTGGCCAGCAAGCCCGTGTAGTAAGCGCGCATGCGCACTCTGCCGGCCACGGAACTACAGATCAGGTAACACGGCATTAAGAGTGTGTATGTGGGAGTGAGCAAAAGTAAGAAAAGTTTAGTAAAATCAGACGAAGAAATGAGCAATTTTCATGCTATGAATAAAAATATCCCCTTGTAATGAGGAGTAGGGGGCTGGGGTCAGGCATACCTGGCAATTGTCTCTCCTTGAGCATTGGTATCCATGGACAGCCCAGTGCAGAGAACTAGCTGCAATCAAAGAAACTGCCACCAGTACTGGGAGAGAGATTGCAGGTCTGGATTAAAGTGTAGTATGCAGCCAAGAACAATTTCAGCAGAAACACCCTGCCCATTATTTCATCAAATACACACCTAAAAGACTATAGGAAACCTCTTAGAACAGCCATCTGTCACACTTAGTTCCAGAGATGTGCCCTTCAAAGTACCTGACTAGTGCATGGTGTAAACATGCCAAGGCTAATCTAAAATCCAAATTTATAGTAGTGTGAACTTTTAACAGAGACATGCATATAAAGTGCGATTCTCATAAGTTATATTCCATCCCATGCCTACCTGGGGGAAAATAATTGCTGCTTCACAACCATCTGTACTTTCAAGTTGATGGCTTCTTTTAAAATGATTTACAGTTAGAGAGGGTATTGCTTGTTTTTAACCCGATTGGCAGCAAGAATGAAAAGCAGCCGATGGGACGAGCTTGGGCTCACAAAGGCTTGTAAAACACCCAGACCAAGGCACGATGATGAACTACTTGGATTTCAAGAGCAGGAGACTCCTCGGGTCTAACTTGAGGCCTCATCCACAGAACAGAGTCAGTCTGTCACCGCAATGAGGAATTTCTAGCCTTTACAGTTCAGTGGCTTTTTAGGAAATGCTTCTCCAAGATCAGGGTCTGCTTAAAACAGGCGCCATGAGGCACCCCCCCCCCCAACACATACACTACCGTGACAAACTGACATATATGTCAGCTGGGGTGAGGGGCAAGCCGCAAGAGGGGAAGGCTTTTAAGGCCAGTACTGGGCAGACTTGCACGGTCTGTGTCTGTATATGGCCATTTGGTGGAGGATGGGCTGGGGAGGGCTTCAATGGCTAGGAGGGTGTAGATGGGTTGGAGTAAGTCTTAACAGAGATTTCGGCAGTTGGAACCCAAGCACAGTATCGGGTAAAGCTTTGGATTCTTGCCCAGAAATAGCTAAGAAAAAAAAATTAAAAAATTTAAATTGAATCAGGTTGGGCAGATGGATGGACCATTCGGGTCTTTATCTGCCGTCATCTACTATGTAAGGTAGACATTGAGGGACCTGAATTTGCCGGAGACTCTTGTACGGCCTTACTAACATCTAAAGCGATATATATATTTAAAAAAAAGAAAAGTAAAAACCTATCGATAGTCCACATATTTATGACAGAGGCAGAATAAAGTCTGATTTTATAAGAGGGTCCTGGAGAATCCAAAGGATCCCGTACATCCGCCTATTACCCTCGCCGCAACCCAGCCCTCTCTGGTCTGAAAATATCTAAAGTCCGCACCCGGGGAACTGCGACGATCCCAGACCCAAAGCTCAGCGCCGAGAGGGTTCGATCGGTCATTGCCTCATCTCTCTTGCTCAATTCAACGCTGACCGATAAATCCCCACGACATCAGCTATGAAGCTCAAACCCCCCTGTGAGCCCCCACCTGAAAAGAGACACTCCCCCAGCCCACGTCGGAGAAAACAAATCAAACCCAGACCAACCCACCAACCACCGGTACCTACCCCACTACCCGACGCCATCTTGGAGTTTCAATGAATCCGGGAAATGTCGCGCCAAGGGCCGTAAAGTAAGAAGTCCTCCGAGAGATCATAGAAAAGCGCTCCAAGGAACCATAGAGTGCGAGGATGGCTAGAGAGGAGTCAAGCGGACGGATGGAAAGGGCGGCGAGAGTGAACTTGGGAATAACAAACGGTTGATTTCGAGCACGAGACGCTTTTCTAGGAATGGATTTAACTGAAACAAATGAAGAAAGTTCCTAGCAGAATTTTCCTGTGCACACTATGATTAATGAACTGTTATTTTTAAATATTATAATTATGTCATTTACAAATCTCTACCGTACTTAACATTTCTATAGCGCTGTATATCAAAATACAGAAGAGACAGTCCCTGCTCGCTTTCGAGCTTACACTTTAGTCAAAACAGACAAACAGGTGTGGGGATTACAGATATTGGTGCTTAGCAGATGGGTTGGAGTTTGGACTGTCAAAGAAGTGGGTGTTGAGTCTCGATTTGAATACTGCCCAAGTCAGGGCTTGACATACCACATATTGGCTCAGCAGCTCTTCAATCTTTCTCCTCTGGCACTCCACTCATCATCAGGTAAGTCTCTCTTATCTGTCCCCCCTTCACCTCTATAGCCAACTTTTTTTTAAAAAAATTCTTTATTCATTTCTTAATCTTACAACAAGTGTACAAATAATAAAACATTTTTAAAATTAAATACATCACTTGAATTTCTTTCTAGTATAACATCAAATAAATTTATTCCCTCCCCACCCACCCACCCTTTTCTTTAGCAATTAATCAAAAATATACAAAAATAAATATTCTTTTCTATTGATTAAACCTATAGCCAACCTGAAGTGGTTCTTTGCCTTAAATGAGCCTGAAAGGGGGGGCGGGGGGCAGCCTATTAATATAGACGGGTATGAGCAAATTTATTTATTTATTTTTTTTAAATTCTTTATTCATTTGTAATCTTACATCAAGTGTACAAACAATAAAACATTTGATATTATATACATCACTTGAATTTCTTTCTAGTATAACATCAAATAAATTTATTCCCTCCCCACCCACCCTTTTCTTTAGCAATTAATCAAAAATATACAAAAATAAATATTCTTTTCTATTGATTAAACCTATAGCCAACCTGAAGTGGTTCTTTGCCTTAAATGAGCCTGAAAGGGGGGGCGGGGGGCAGCCTATTAATATAGACGGGTATGAGCAAATTTATTTTTTTTAAATTCTTTATTCATTTGTAATCTTACATCAAGTGTACAAACAATAAAACATTTGATATTAAATACATCACTTGAATTTCTTTCTAATATATCATCAAATATATAAATGTATTCCCTTCCCGCCCCCCTTACGTTTTCTCACCTTGCCAGAATTTCACTAGTTAGAAATCACATTTGTCAGATAAGACCTAATCCTAGAGCAAGTGAGGACGTATTATGAGTGGACATGTCTATAAAACTAAAATTGGATAAACCAGAATATTAGCAATCAGAGAGGCAAAGGATGGGAAATTAACATATTGATTTGAAAACCCCCCACCTGTGCTATGTACTTGAAGGAGAAGGAATGCAGCTTAGGACATTAGCATGATTATTTAAATGTGTGTCTAGTTCGGTCTAGGGAGATCCCCAGGGAATTTATAGGAAGACAGGGGTTGGCTTTTGACCTGATTGCCTTACTTTGAGAAACAGAACTATACATTCCAAGAGGCATTGATTTTGCAGCATGAAACACTAATTGGATACACATGTGTATTGTATAGATCCAGAAATAAGTTTTACTAAATTTTAGTAAGCCATTAAAACTATAAACTAGGAATTTACTTATGCAGCTTCAGGTAACAACTTTAGATTAGAATATATATTTTACTTTGAAAATGTATTAAAAGACCAGATAGGCAAAATCGGCGTTTGTGGAACTTGGGGGGGGGAGGGGGGTAGTCCCTCCTTCTGTTCTGACTGGGAACAAAGACTTTTCAGCACATGCTGCTAGCAGAGATGCAGGCTGACTTTAGCAGCAAGAGTTCAAAGCTGTGTGTATGGATTATCTTTTGTGAATATATTCCAATATTTGTTTTTTTTTCTTTATAAATCATGTAAGCTTAGTATAAGAATGTAACTTTTTGGGTATAAGAATGTAATTTTTAGGAATGCTTTTGTGACACGCCCCCCATATGAAGGTATAGAAGCAAGCCTTATACGGAATCAAATATTTTTGACCAGTTAGATGTTAGTGAAGGATTGGCATCATATAAGGTATATATGAATGCACAAACTAGTATAAAGTCGAGTTCGTTGACAGACACGCCATATTTAAGTGTCTGTAAGATGAACTCTTGTACAAATGCCTCTTGAAAGTTAGTCCTGATAATGTTAATAAAAATATCTGATTGGAAATATTTGTACAATTATTATTCTTGAACACCTAAGGGCTAGCACGCTACGTAGCACATTGTGCAGCTCAAACCACAGACTCCTCCTTTGTACTTTGCTGCACCATATGTCTGGAATAAACTGCCCGATTCCATACATCAAGCTCCATCTCCCACAGTATTCAAATCCAGACACAAAGCCCACTTCTTTAAAGATGCTTTCAATTCCAAACTCCAACCCACCTTCTCAGCACCTTATCATTCCCTTTGTAATTCCCCCATCTGAGCACTGTGTATTGATGGACCTTCTTGTCCAGTTTGTCTGTCTTGACTAGAATGTAAGCTCTACGAGCACGGACTCTCTTCTATATTTTGATGTACAGTGCTGCATATGTCTAGTAGCGCTATAGAAATGATTAGTAGTAGTATATCATCTAAATTTAAGGATACAATCATTTTTTCTAGTTAACATACTCTGTCATATAAAAAAACCTTATTAGATATGTCAAATAAGGCACAATGGTACCACAGAAAGCTTTTGGTTCCTAAAATGCCACTGTTTGTGCTATCTGGAAGTATTCTTTTATACCACACTATCCTTGGTCTTAGTGCTCTAGTTCCTTTCTGAGCTTTGTTTTTATATTTTGTAAATCCCCATGATCCAAGTCCTGCCAAGGACATTGAAAGAGTAGTGGGTACTCTTAACCTTCAACCATATGCACCCCTCCCCCCCCCCCCCCCCGCTACACACACAGAGTTTTCAGTCCCTAAGCTGTTAAGATTCCCCTCCAAAATTTTTGATAATTAAAATCTACAGTCATGAACATCCTATGACAATTCTATAAAAACACACACCGCAATTGGGCCTCATGCTTTTTTATATTAAACGTTGCAGGTAAAGTAGGTGCTGATGGTTCTTGGAGCGTGTGTCAGGACTTATTGTTTTGATTTTACTGTAGCTGCTCTTCTGCCCTAGGCAACCACCTAGTCATTCCTAATTGATCAAACTTGCTATGCCTTCTTCATGGCAGAACTATTCAAGATGGTTTACAAAACAGTAAAAACAGTCAAGATAAACACTATATATAAGCTCATCATAATATTTCAGAGCTCTGCAGAAAACCATAGAGATCACATATATTTCAATTGGCAGTGTGTTCTATTTCTCCACAGCCAATTGGCTAAAAGCCCTCCTACCCCATGTCTTCTTCCTAAACAAACAAAAAAAACACATCTGGTATTTGTTTGTTGCAGTTTTCTGGGTCTTGTCTACCCAGATGCAATGGGACCCAGAAAACTGCAACAAGCATGGTGCAGTGGTTAGAGCTACAGTCTCAGCACCTGAGGTTGTGGGTTCAAACACCACACTGCTCCCTGTGCCCTGGGCAAATCATTTAATTATCCACTGCCTCAGGTACATTAAGGTAGATTGTGAGCCCACTGGGACAGATAGGGAAAATGCTTGAAGTAGCTGTATGTAAACCACTTTGAGTGTGGTTGTAAAACTACAAAAAGGCAGTATACAAGTCCCATCCTGTTCTTAAGAGAACATATTACTCATCTGATACTTGCAACAGGTTTTTCTGGGCACAACACAGTGATTGTGCTGGCCCCAAGTCTCAGACATTAGGGATGAGTCACATGCATTCAAAGACCCTTCCTCACATTCTTTGAGACTTTTTCTTTCTCTCTTTACCAATGCATCTGATCACCGCTTTCATGAAAACCATGCCTAAGGGAACAAAAGCCAAGTAGCCACACAAGTTGCAAGAAATCTAAGAATATCTCCATGCTTACTTTGTCTCCCCTGTGCCATTCCTTATCCCTGCATCTATACATGTACTCTAAAATCTTTAAAGGTAATTCTGTACCTTAGGTGTTATCCATCTATAGTCGTGAACTGTGCAGAAGGATGTCAATCACATTTTTCAGCTCAGTGCCCTCTTCAGTTTTTCCTTCTGCAAGTGAACTGAGAAGGTGTGTCTGTTTTGCTTGATTTTTATTTTCTGATTTTGGGGTATTTTCTACTTTCTTTGCATGGCTTTGTGCCAAGAGGTTCCCATTCTTAGATTCGACAACACGGACCCATAAGGACAGGCTGCTGATCGCAGGGCAACCCCTTTGTGTACCTGGTAGCCCACTCACATGCTAATTTTAAGAGGCTTGAGCGCAGGCTGTGGAACCCCTGTGAAACAACCCTTTGGGTATCAGGAAGCCAGCTGCGTGTTAATTTCCTTCCATCACATTGCATGGTTTCCTGGGGGTGGTCAGTTGATGTCCGGTCCAACTGACAACCCAAATATCTTCAGTGAATGACTGTCCAGCAGGAACTGGAGGCAGAAAGCCCTTTAGGCAGACTGCAGCAAGGCTGACACAGACAGGCAAAACAGAAGCCACAGTAAGCCCCTATGGGGAAAATCCAGCAGAAGGGGGGCTAAAAAATTTGAAGTTAAGGGCTTCTGGGGCCAGGGTTAGGTTCCCCCACCTCCAAAATCCCTTTTCCTGAATTTTTAAATCTTCACGGAAGCCCCCACAGGCTATTTTTTGGTGCGATATTTCTGGCAGTGGCCATCTTGGATTTTAAAGTTTTTTCTACAGCCTCCATCTGCCTCAAAACTCCTTGTTTTGGCCAAGAACCACATGAGATGGACTCCTCCGGCCAAGCTGCTCCTATATCATGCCAGTTTTGTGCAATTTTAACAGCAGAAGAGCGGACGTGTTCTGAGTGCCGCGGACATGTGAGGAAGGAGCAGGAGCTTTGGGCTCAGCCTACTTTGAATCTTCCAAGGCTGGGGAATCTCAGAGGGCTCGTACAGCAGGGAGGAAAGCCACTCAGAAGCCTTAAACAAAAAAGGCGCATAACGCAAGCACATGGATATGGTGGAGGCCAAGAAACCCCAGTCAGAGGTCCTGCAGGATTGCCTGTTCAGGTATTTACCCCAGGATTTGTGAATCTATCCAGGGGCTGCTAATTTACCTGGATACAGGTACAGGAAAAGTTCTACAGGATGAAAATTCCTCTCTTAAGCAGTAAGAGAAGAGCTTCCCGTCCTGGTGTGTAAAAATTGGACACAAAATACTACAGACTAAAACAAAATCTTTGAGATTTATTATAATAAAGGCAAAGTAAATATCAAATTATAAAGTAGCTCTGTGTTCAATTGGAAGAGAGATGAAACTCGCATTAGTACTTCTGTTCAAATCCCTTCAACAAAATCTAGTCAAAGCTATACATTTTATCCTTTCTCTGACATTAACATACTATAGTCTGATGTGTAAGCTTCCTAAACACGTATATCCTGAGGAGCCTAGTTCATTTACAAAAACATATTTTCCCCCAAATAATTATCCAAATTAACCCTTGATAGTCTGAACTAAAGATAAATTTCCAATGTAAAAGATAGACCAGTAATTGCTCATCACATCCAATAGATGTCAGTGTTGCTCCTTTTCTCCATATAACAATTGACATTTGAAACCTGTCAACCATACATCATGCCAGTAGAAAGGTTTTACTTCCTGGTTTATAAAGACAGACTTCCTAACATCTGTGTACAATCCTAATTAACTTTTTGTGTTCATTATCTATAAGAAACAGTGGCCTTCACATGATTATGTGTAAGTCTATATACAAAGACAGTTTTCCTGTTTCCTCCAAAATCTTTCTCTTTCTCTTCCATGATTATTTAAACAATGGTATATAGGTTTACTTATGTCTTAGAAGTCACAAGTCAAAACTTTTGAACTTCCTTAGCATTAGTTAAAATGTAGAATCAGCAATTTAAACCTTTCAATCCTTACTTACAATTGCCTCAGACTGTGTCACTATAGATCCATCTGAATCCCAAATCTTTAATAGACACCTTATTTTAATTCATTCTCAACCTCAATTTTCTGTGACACCTTATCCATCGCACCTGTAAATTTCAGAAATCCCTCAACAATCTCTTATGGAAAGCCTATCTGATGGACCTGGGAAGCACTGTGCTGCCTGTGGGTGTAACAGCTTCAGAGCAGGGAAAATTCCTTCCCGAAGGGTCTTTTCACCACAAGCCGGCTCCCAGCATCAGTAACCAATTAGAACAGGACTGAAGAGGACTGGAGGTCTTGCTCCATGCCTTTACTTTCCCAAGGCTCAGTTTTTTCCTTGGATAATTTGAGGTCCCTTGTCGGGACCAGGAGTTGGAAGGCAGTTGTTACTCTTGACCAAGGAGACGACCCCTCAAGTGCAGTGTCTTGAGTACACAACATTTTCACATGCTATTTCAGTTGTGCTCAATGAGTTGAAGATGGACCCCCAACAACCATCCATCTCATAGTGTTCAGTCATGAGTGGCATAAACGCTCAGACCTCCTTTTTCCCTGCACATCTGGACATCACCTTACTGGTCACCACACAATGGGAATCCCCAGAAGGCTTCCTGAAAGTGGAAAAGGCTATGGCCAGACTCTATAGCTCTGGAATTCCAAAAGCTGTTTTCAAAGCTGAAGGTGGATTCCACGGTGGCTTTAGTCAAGCATATCTCCCTTCCCAGTAAGGGAAGAGTGATGCTAAAGGATGCACAGGATCGCAGAGGTGGTCCTTAAAAGACAATTTGAAGTACTAGCTTTAGGGATTAAAGGGCAGCCTTCCTTGTGGCACGCACCTGTCACACCACATTAATGCGGAGTCCTGAGGAGGAGGATGTCTGTCCCCAGCTGGTGATGGAAGGAGTAGATTATGTGGCAGATGCTATGATGTTATCAGAGTAAGGAGCAAGGTATTGACATACACCATTTCTGCCCACCCTGTGCTCTGGATTAGGCAGTGAGCAGGTGATTCATCCTCCAAAGCTACCCTAAGCAGATTGCCCTTTAAGGAGCAGATGTTTTTGGCAAGGGCTTGGAGAACCTTATGGCCAGCATATGTCCCAATTCTCTGCCAGGCAGCAGACCTTGCTGCCTCGCCAGTGGCAATTTTCATTCCTCTCTTAGGTCTCGCCAGTACTTCACAGCTTCCTCTGCTCAGAGACTTTATAAGGGATCCAGACAGAGATTTGGCAACTCTAGAAGCCAACAAACCTCGAGATCATGTGTCTGCCCAGCCACCAAGTCACAATGATGCCAGGTCAGCAGTTGCCACTCCACACATTGGTGGGAGGCTGATAGCATTCTGGAGGAAGTGGGAACAGATTTCCCTAGACTGTTGGGTCCTGGATCTTATTTGAGGTCACAAAATCAGGTTCTATTGCCCTCCTCCAGATCTCTCATCGACTCCCCCGCCGACTGGCTGGAAAAGGAGGCCAGGGTCAAGCAACGGTGCAAAGACTCTTGGACATCTATACTATAGAGCCAGTTCCTGAAGAAGAATCGGGCTCTGGCAGATATTTCATATTCTTCTTAGTGGCCAAGAAAGGCTCAGAAGACTGGATTTGAGATTCCTGAATGCGGCATTGAGAGTTCTGCATTTTGGCATGGAGATGGTCCTCAGTTTTAAGGGCAAGCTTATCTGTCCCTTGATGTCTGACACTGTTGTGGTACATCATCTAAGGTACAGACTCCTGCGTTGATGTAACAGAATGAAAGATTAGGTTTTTACCTGGATAATCTTGTTAATCATATGCAGAAGTCTGTACTACTCGCCCTGTCAGCGTTGCCTTTCACCTGTTTTTGTCTCGGACATTGCTGAGGTCCAACACTGGAGTTCTTCTGTCAGAAAACATTCCTAAGAAAAATAATGGGTTTGTTGAACCTCAGGGCTCCTTATATATTAGTGCTAGTTGCACACAGCAGGTTCGTTCCTTGATACAGCTAGGTTACAAGTTCATGTTAATTATTATTCTTTTTTTTCATAAGTTACAGAGCAGAACAGAAATGTATGATATCTCTGGAGAACATCCCCATGCCCCTCCTTCTTTTTCAGTGGAGATCGATTGCTTTGGTACAAACTGAAAGGAGCACTATACTCCACTGGATGAGGAAAGGAGCTGAAAGATGTGGTTGACATCCTTCTGCATAGTTCGCTACTATAGATGGATAACACCTAAGGTACAGACCCCTGTGTATGATTAACAGAAAGATTATCCAGGTAAGAACCTAATTTTTCATTCTATAAAGGATGCTTAAATGTAAGCACCAATTGTGTGCACCAGTTTATAGAATCAGTGTACTCATGCATGTGATTGTCACAAATTAGCATTTATGTGTGTAAGCACTAGGCACTATTCTGTAAATATGTGCACTGGTTGCATGGTGTGTAAGAGCAAATGGGTTGTACTAGTGGGTGGCATTTCACCTAGCAATGCATGCACCTTTTACGAGAATCGTAAAATTGTATCAGATATGTGCACTTAGGGGAACCAGGTTATTCCTGCTCGTATTTTTGACTGCAAATGATCTACACATACTGCTTCTCTAAAAATTGAATGAATTGCATATCACACTTTATAGTGTTGTATTTGTATTGTAATCATTTGCTGCAACTGGAAAAATTATAAATGCCTCTGTCACAGGTCCAGATCTGAAACACGGCTAACGTCAGCTCTGGTAAAGGTTCTTTGTCAACCTCTCCAGACCTGTACTGGCTTCACTGATGGGTAATAGCTCATCATGACTAGCAGATGGAGCCTGAGACCAAACTTTTGGTTAAAGTACTTAATAGTTGTCCCTCCCTCTATCTAACAGTCTTCTCTCAGTCTCCAAGCAGGTGGTTTGTTGAGCTGTGCCCATCTGACCTTGTTAGAGCTGTTGGAATTTTTTTAGGATTCCTTGTCCCTGTTCTAGGCTGAGCTTGGAAGGGCCCTGTTTGAGGGTCCGTCTGACCTCGGGGGTGTCACACCCAGTGGGTCTCGTGCTCAGCCACTCCACCCCCAAATTTTGTAGAGGTGCTTCAGCTATAAGCCTTGCCACCACTACAGGCAAGGCATAGCTTTTAGAGCCAGTGGAGTCTGTTATAAAAAAACAAAACAATGCACCCCTGAAGCAATGCTGTTCTGAAGGGAGCCTTCTCTTGTCTGCTGTTGCTTTTTTTTTTTACTAACTAGCACTTTGTATTTTAGCTAGGTTGCATATTGTGCAATGAGCACTTTCACCGGATTGTGTTCCAGCACTCACAGCCCGCCTGTGCAAGTGCTGTGCAGGCCGCTGCGAAAGGGAAACTTTGTGAGTGCTTTGCTCACCGGCAGTTGACAGCGGGGAAGCCTGGGTTTCCCCTGCCGCCTACACAGGGATTTCCCCAGCCACTGACTGTCGAGGTAAAAAGGATTCCCTTACCTCCGATGTTGCTGGGGATTCCTTTACCGCTGCTGCCGGCTTGCCTGCTTTAGGGGCTGGGACAGTTCAGGCTTCGCAGGTGCTATAGACCTCAGAAGGGTCATTTTTTGCAGGAACCTCTCCATTTTTGGCAGGAAGCACCTCCATTTTGTCTGCAGCCTTAGGTGACCTTCCCCCCCTGTATTGGAAAGAAGGGGGCAGGATTCTAGAGGGTCCTCTGCTTTGGCAGTGAGTCCCATTGGGCTGCCAGGGTGTTTCACCCCTGATTTTATTTTTGCCTTGTGCAAGGCTTACTTTCAAGCGGTCAGGGGTCCTGCTTCTGCACTGGGGGTCTTGGGGGGGGAGGGGTCTCCCTCCGCGTCCACTCCTGTTCGGCCCCCCTCAGCGCCAGTCGTGTCTTCACCTCCTCCTCCCTTGTTCAAGTGGCCGCGAGTGGCTTGGGACAAGGATTTTGTTTCTGAGTATCAGTTTTCTATGGATGAGGACCTGGACATTATGGGAGACCTTCAAGATCCTCTTGGGTGGTAGCTGGTAGCGGGGCTTTTGTGGTTCTGTCTACCAGTGAAGATGCATCCGTGGTGTGTATTTTTCAGCGGGACAAGCTCTTCAGGTCTTCTCGGTGTTGCACTTTGAGATGCAGGAGACCCCGCGTATGGTGGACCCTCTGCTTCCTGCTCTTTTCCCATGCATCACGATATTCGGGATATTGTCCTGGCGCAGTGGAAGATGCCTGAGGCGCCTTTTCATTTTGTGCACTCCATGGGTCGTTTGTATCCCATCCTCGGAGGGAGATAAGGATATCTTGAAGTTGCCAGTGGTGGATGCGGTGATCTCCGCTATCTCCAAGTGGCATAATGTGCCCGTAGAGGGCGGATCAGGCTTACGGGACTCTGAGAAGTGTAAGTTGGAGGCCCTTAAGCAGAATTTTGATGTCTCTGCCTTAGGGGTCCAAGCAGCCATATGTGGTGGTCTTGTAGCTTGGGCCATGTTTGATGGGCTGAGCATGTCCTTGATTGTCAGTCAGATGACTGGTCCTTGGTGGTGAAAATTGAGATGGCTGCCTCTTATCTCTCGGATGCCTTGCAGACATCAGCCAAGTCCATGTTTCTTGGGATAGCTGCGTGTCATACCTTGTGGCTTCGTGCTTGGGCAGCTGATGCGGCATCTAAGACTAAATTGACAAAATTTCCTTTTCAGAGGGTCTTTTTTTTGTTTGGAAAGGATTTGGACAAATTAGTTCAGACCTTGATGAACTCTAAAGGTGCCCCGCCTGCCTGAAAACCGTGCCCATCTGCGTGGGGAGGCACTGCTAGGGGACGTTTGTATGAGTTCCGCAGATATCGCCCTTGTTGAGGGGCTGTGTCCATCCCAGCCTCTGGGTCGTCCCAGAGTCGCTTCTTTCAGCGCATGCAGTCCTTGCGGGGGGCCTATTGGGAGGGATTGTGATTCCTCCACTGGCCCCTCTGCCTCTTGGCCCGCCCAATGACTCCTTGCTGGTGCCTCCCTTGGTTCCGGTGGGCACTCAGCTGTGACTTTTACCAGAGGTGGGCCAAGATCACAGATTAGTGGGTCCTGGAGGTGTTTTGAGATGGATCAATTTCTCTCTTCTCCTTGTCATGCAGGCTTTGGTTCTGTCTTGGTATCTCAATCTGGTCCTGTCTGTGCTTATGTACCCTCCTTTTGAGCCCTTGGGTTCCTGCTCGTTGAAGAACCTTATTCTTAAAGCGGTTTTTTTTTGGTGGCTATTACTTCTGTGAGATGCATTTCTGAGCTTCAGGCTTTCTCTTGTAGGCCTCTCTTCCTGAAGTTGTGTTGTGGCCTTTTCCCTCTTTTCTGCCAAATGTGGTTTTGCCTTTTCATGTCAATCAGTGCATTGTCCTCCTGATGTTGGGAAGTTGAGAGGGCTCTTTGGAGCAGAAGCAGTTGCGCAAGTTGGATGTTTGTCAGGACCTTCTCTCTTATGTTCAGCAGACCTAGGGAGTTTCGTAAATCAGATCATCTCTTTGTCCTCTTAGGGGGTCTTCGTCAAGGGGATGGTGCTTCCAATGCTACCATTGCGCATTGGATTAAAACGACTATCGCTTCCGCATACCTTCTTCAGAAGTCTGTTCCGGATTTTCTCAAGGCTCATTCTACTCAGGGTCAGGCAGCTTTTTGGGCTGAGTTTTCTCTTGTGCCTCCAGTGAATATCTGTAAAGCTGAGGTTTGGTCATCTCTGCATTCCTTTGTTCGCCATTACCGTGTGGACGTTCAGGCACGTCGGGATGCAGTGTTCGGTGAGCGTGTTCTGGTGTCAGCTCTTCGGGGATCCCATCAGTGAAGCCTGCACCGGTCTGGAGAGGTTGATAAAGAAGGAGAAATTAGGTTCTTACCTAATTTTCTTTTTTAGACTCTCCAGACCAGTACAGGACCCTACCCTGTCTGTTGTCGTTGTTCTTGCGAGTTTTTTGCATGAATATTTTACTTTTTCTGCGGGTTCTAGTATTTTTCTAGGGCCAGGGAGATCAAAGAACAGCGACCGTGGCTTGGCTGGCGAGCTGTGGGGACATTTTGCTGCAGGGACCTATACTATGCATTTTCCTGTATTAGTTGCTACTCCTGTTTGGAGTGTTGTTACTGTTTATGGTTAGCGTTTCTTAGTTCTGCTTGGCTATTTGACAGACTGTTAGAGGGAGGGACAGCTATTAAGTACTATAACCAAAAGTTTGGTCTCACTCTCCACCTGCTGGTCATGATGAGCTATTGCCCATCAGTGAAGCTAAAAGAAAGAAAATTAGCAGGTAAGAACCTAGTTTCTCCTTCCACTCCACTTCTTGAGGCCACTTGTGCTTTTCTTCTGATGCTTAAGTTTTGGCACAACAAAGCAACTTTGCATTACTATTCTATAAAAGGTTAGGCACACTTTAATGCCAATATAGAATTAGCACTAAGCACACTTTTGTCACATCTATGTGTATATTTAGGTTTCATTTAAAAAAACTGCCCCATTGCCCCTTATGTACATTAGTTTTTCGCTGAGAAAATTTACCCAAATTGCCTCCACTTTGTATTCATTCAGAAGTACCAACTGAAAGCAAACAACATTTATGCTATTTTTTTTTATTTACAAAGCAATACTGCACACTTGATGCACCATCTGAAAAATTTCACTCTTGGTCTTCAATCTCATAATTTTGTGTGATAAATCTAACTCTTTGAGATGGTTCACCCTAGGCATCTCTGTAAACAGCAAAATACATTTTAAAACAAATATTAGTCCTTGCAAAAATAATATCCAGAATACACTGGTGACTAGCGGTACCATATAGGGTCATTTTCCCACAGGGCACACATAATTG
This sequence comes from Geotrypetes seraphini, assembly GCF_902459505.1. Classification (NCBI taxonomy): domain Eukaryota; kingdom Metazoa; phylum Chordata; class Amphibia; order Gymnophiona; family Dermophiidae; genus Geotrypetes; species Geotrypetes seraphini. The sequence continues at coordinate 38,791,620 of NC_047101.1, forward strand.
AGTCTGAATGAAATTTAGATACCATATATACTCGAATATAAGTTGATCCGAATATAAGTTGAGACCCCTATTTTTCCCCCAAAAGAGGAAAAATAGTTGACTCGAATATAGGTTCATAGACATTGGAGCGCAAAACGTCAGCGCGCTGACAATTCGGCGCAAAACAGAAGCGCGCGAGGGAAAAAGTAATTTTAAAGAGCTCTGATGGGGGGTTTGGGGTGGCAACCCCCCCCCACTTTATTGGTTAGTGTTCGCGCTGCTGTTGGAGGGGGGTTGGAAACCTTCATTATAGCGAAAACGGAACTTTTTCTGACTTTTTTCGGGAAAAGTTCCGTTTTCTCTTTAATGTAGGGAGTTTCACCCCCCACACCGGCAGCACGAACACTAACCAATAAAGTGGTGGGGTTGCCATGCCAAACCCCCAGTTGGAGCTCTTTAAAAATTATTTTTCCCCCGTGCGCTTCTGTCTTCTGCCGAATTGTCTGCGCTGGATTGTCGGCGCGCTAGTGCGCGATTATCCTGTCACCCGAATATAAGACAGGGGCTTAATATTCAAGTGTCACGCCCTGCCAGGATCTGCATGCAGCCCCTTCCTTCCCTGCAAGGTTCTGCACCCAGCTCCTTTCCTTCCCTGCCCTACCAGGCTCTGCACCCTGTTCCACCTTCCTACCCTGTATCCCCTCTGGTGGTCTAGTGGTAGGCCAGGACAGGAGGGATCCCTCTTGTCTCCTGTCTCTGTCACCTAACAATTTTTTTAACTGCCTCCCATGACCATCCCAAACTACATTTATGACAAGTTAAGAACCTAAGGTATGGTGGGAGTAAGAACTGCCTATTACTGAAGCCTACTTAAGACCTTAACTAGGTCATCTTACTTTCAGACTTCAATGCAGGTGGACCCAATAGCCATGTCCTGTAGAGTTAACTCCTGTTTTGGAGTCAGCCTATATTCTGCATTCATGTGCAGATTCTGTACAGTTCATCTAAAGTTGTGTACAAAAGCAGTGACAGAGAAAGCAGCCTCCTGTCACTGCTGTTAGGGCTTCAGGTTTTTTTTTTAATGGCCACTCCTTCCTGCCATCCCGACTCACCCACCCTCCTCCTCCACGGCAAAACGGCAATAGGGATGCCTACTCCCTCCTAACACGAAGGACCTCCCACTACCACCCCCCAGAAAACAATGGCAGGAGGGATACCCACTCCCTCATGCCTCCGCTGCCCCCCAACCCATACCGTTTAAGTTGGGAGCAGGAGGGGTGCTCAGTCCCTCCTACTCCTCCGATGTCGCTGTCAACAATGCTTGGTCTTAGGCCCACCCTGGTGTATCATGTGATGCATGGGGAGAGGCCTAAGGTCCTGATTGGCTCATACACCTCAGGCCCATCCCCTTGGGAGAGATCTTAGGCATCTGAGCTAGTCAGGGACTTCCTTAGGTCCCTCTGTATTCCGGATACAAGGGGAAGGAGCCTAAGGCCCTGATTAGCTCCAGTTACCCTTCACCATATAACCCAGTCAAGACAGATTCTTTTGCTTGAGCCTAGACGGCGAATGAAACTGAGGTTTTCAGTTTCATCTAAAGCCAAATTTGTGGCAGAAATTCATCACAGTTCTGACTGAAACTGAGCATGTCTCCTCACTGTTTCCTCCCCATCAACAGAAAGTTTTTCCCCCTGACTGAAAGCCAGTGTCCTCTCACCACCTGTAGGCCCTCACAGACATACCTTACATGGCCTAGTGTCTTGTTGGGGCAGGAGCTCTTGTCCATGCTGGCTCCTGCCCATGCCAGCTCAACATTCAAGATGGCTGCAGAGGTCCTCCCAGTGCAGTTTTGTGAGACTGCTATGGAAGCTTGCGATAGCCATTTTAAGACTGAACATAAGAATTGCCGCAGCTGGATCAGACCAGTGGTCCATCGTGCCTAGCAGTCTGCTCCCGCAGCGGCCCTTAGGTCAAAGACCAGTGCCCTAATTGAATCTAACCTTATCTGCGTACATTCTGGTTCAGCAGGAACTTGTCTAACTTGTTTTGAATCCCTGGAGGGTGTTTTCCCCTATAACAGCCTCCAGAAGAACGGTCCAGATTTCTACCACTCTCTGGGTCAAGAAGAACTTCCTTACATTTGTACGGAATCTATCCCCTTTTAACTTTAGAGAGTGCTCTCTTGTTCTCTCTACCTTGGAGAGGGTGAACAATCTGCCTTTATCTTCTAAGTCTATTCCCTTCATTATCTTGAATGTTTCGATCATGTCCCCTCTCAGTCTCCTCTTTTCAAGGGAGAAGAGGCCCAGTTTCTCTAATCTCTCACTGTACAGCGACTCCTCCAGCCCCTTAACCATTTTAGTCGCTCTTTGGACCCTTTCCAGTAGTACTATGTATGGCAACCAGTGTTGGCGCAGTATTCTAAGTGAGGGTGTACAATGGCCCGGTAAAGCGGCACAATAACCTTCTTGATCTGTTTGTGATCCCCTTCTTAATCATTCCGAGCATTGTTTGCCCTTTTTGCCACCGCTGCACATTGTGCAGACAGATTCATTGACTTGTCTACCAGTACTCCCAAGTCTCTTTCCTGGGTGGTCTCACCGAGTACTGCAACGGACATCCTTTATTCGTGTATAAGATTTTTGTTACCGACATGCATCACCTTACACTTATCCACGTTAAACCTCATTTGCATGTCGCAGCCCATTTCTCGAGTGTGTTTTTGTCACGTTGCAGGTCTTTGCAATCCTTCAGTATCTTCACTACTCTGAATAACTTTGTATCGTCTGCAAATTTAATCACCTCACTCGTCATACCAATTTCCAGGTCGTTTATAAATATGTTGAAGAGCATGGGTCCAAGCACTGAACCCTGCGGCACTCCATTTGTGACACTTTTCCAGTCCGAGTATTGTCCATTTACCCCCACTCTCTGTTTCCTATCTGCCAACCAGTTTTTAATCCACTGAGTATTTCACCCTAGATTCCATGGCTCGCAATTTTCGAAGTAGTCGTTCATGCGGGACCTTGTCAAACACCTTCTGAAAATCCAGATATATGTGCTGGCTGGTCTTCATCGGATTGTGTCCGTCAAGGTGATCAATGATGCGGTCCTTTATCAGCGCCTCTACCATCTTTCCCAGTACCGAGGTCAGATTCACCAGTCTGTAGTTTCCCGGCATGGGTAGGAGCAACACCCAGTCACTCCTGCCCAAGTTGGCTTCAATCTCATAATGGTTGCTATACGACTGCTGTGAGAGGCCCTGAAAGACATTTTGAATATGGAACCTGCAGATCACTCCTGTCTCGGTGAGGCCACTAGACCAGGGTTTTCTAAGGTAGGCCCAAGAAGGGCCTATGGGTAGTGGGAGGGTGGCAGCTTTTAGTCAGAGAAGGGAGAGCAGATAGTAGAGAGTGATTACATATTTTGCAGGGGGAGGAATATTCAGATAAAAATGCACTGGCAGCATGGAGAAACACAGATATTGGACAGCCTCTGGTTGAGCCATAGTCTCCGAGTACCAGTTGCCTAGTTATTAGAGCAGTTATGCATTGAATTCTATGAGTGTAACCATGTTTTTCTTTCTTTCTAACACAGAATTCAAATGTATTTTTTTTTTTTTTTTTTTATATGATATTGTACTATATCAAATAAACTAAACTCAAATCCAGAAATCAGCCATAAGGTGACCTGAGCAGGTCTGCAACCCAGCAGATATTAAATGCTTAAATGTCATTTAAATGCTTAATATTTTACATCCCTATCCAGCATAGTGTCACACCCACAGCTTTTCTTCTTTCCCAACATCTGCTCCATAGACTGGTACTGATGTTATTAACATCTGATAGGAAATGCACAAATTAACTGCAATGCTGTCTACTTCTGAGAAAACCAAACCTTTTATTATTGACTTACTATATTCTGAGACTTGTCACAAAGGGAAGTCAATATCTATCTTGCTGAAGCTTCTCACTAGATTGTCTTAAATCTGCTATCAAAAATCACAACTGTGCCACATGTCTCCACTCCACAGCCCTTCCTTAAACCAATCAGCAGAATGAAAAATTACCTGCAGAGAAAGACAGAGGCTTTAGTGGGCTCCCATCTAGGCTAAGAAGATTGAAACCATCAAAGGCAAGTCTTTTGGTTGTTAGGGCAAAATAGTAATGCAGAAAGGTTGGAGCTCTGAGATAATGAAACTTGAAGGACCAGTCCAGTTAATTCCTTCAGAAAGTGCAGTAGTGAAATTGGTGTTAAGTGCCATGAAGGCAATATTCAAAGTCACTTCCTCGGGTAAAACAGCATTTTACTTGCAGAAATAGACTCAATGTTGGTAAAATTATATTTGGATTTTATACTTGTATGTGATTTTTGCACATTTAGTTCAGGTGATGGAAATAATGCATTTTTCAGACTTAAGTGTTATTTCCAAGGCAAATATAACCCACACAAAAACATGATGCCAATCTGTGTGGATGCTTTCTTTCAGGTTAAGGAAGCAAACCTATGAGCTTAGGTTTGCTTTGATTATTGGTACAGCTAAAAAGAATCCATGATGTTTATATTAATGCAAGAAACCAGATTATTGCTCCCTCCTATGTCAGTTAGCTGCTTCTTTTCTTGATTTCTTCAATAAGATTTTCTGGAGGAACACTGATCTAGAAACAAGAGAGTTAAGAAAAATTAAGTAAAGCACACTACAGGCATGAAAGCAAATCTAGTCGATGTACAGTGTAGACCAGTGAATCGCAAAGTGTGTGCAGGTGTGCCACCAGGGATTGAGTCACTTCTGGCGTCGGCGCTTCTCCGGCCCCACGTGAATTTCGTCTCATTTCCCTGAGTTTGAGGCCATGTCTGGAGGGTCTCAAAGCACTTGCGGACATCGATGTGACAACATTGTGCACATGCACGCGATGTCATTGCAACATCTGCGCATGGCTCCAAGCTCGGGAAAATGAGACGAGGGCACCTCTCCGGCCCCACACGAAGCTCATCTCGTTTTCCCTGAGCTCAGGGCCGTGTCTGGAGGGCCTCCAAGTATGTGCGGATATTGGCATGACATCATCATGTGGACATCTGCACATGCTCAGAGACTCTCCCAAGGGGACAGGTCAAAATCGCATGAGACAAAGCCACGCGGACAATCGCATGCAGGACGTCTGTGCGCTGGTTTTAAACAGTATTTTAAAGCGCTCCGAGGGGGGGGTATGGGCGGGGTTCCCCCCACTTTACTTAGAACTGTTGGCGCTCCCATTAGAAACATAGAAATAGACGGCAGATAAGGGCCCACGGCCCATCTAGTCTGCCCACCTTAATGTCCCTCCCCTACCTTTGCCCTGTGAATAGATCCCATGTGCCGATCCCATTTGGCCTTAAAATCAGGCACGCTGCTGGCCTCAATCACCTGTAGTGGAAGACTATTCCAGCGATCAACCACTCTTTCAGTGAAAAAGAATTTCCTGGTGTCACCTCGTAGTTTCCCGCCCTTGATTTTCAACGGATGCCCTCTTGTTGTCGTGGGACCCTTGAAAAAGAAGATATCTTCCTCCGCCTCGATGCGGCCCGTAAGATACTTGAACGTCTCGATCATGTCCCCCCTCTCTCTGCGCTCCTCGAGCGAGTATAGCTGTAATTTGTCAAGCCATTGGGGGGGTGGGAACCCCCCCTTACAGAGGAAACTACTTTTTCCCTAAAACACAGGGAAAAAGGCTGTTTCCTCTAATGGGGGTTCCCCCCCCCTCCTCCAATGAGTGCCAACAGTTCTAAGTAAAGTGGAGGTGTTCCCCGCCCAAACCCCTCCTTGGAGCGCTTTAAAATAATGTTTAAATCCAGCACGGCTTTGTCTTGTGCGGTTTTGTCTATGTACCCCTCCTGACGCGGCTCAGGGAAAACGAGACAAGATCCATGTGGGGCAGGGCGAGGCTGAAGTAGGGCGGGGTTGTGAGTATGCCACAGAAAAAATATTTGCTCCGTTAGTGTGCCAGAGTAAAAAAAAAAAAGTTTGCGGGACACTGGTGTAGATACATCATGTAGCAGCCCAGGTCTACTTTGGGATTTTCTGGGTGTTTTTTAACTAGGACTGGCTGTCTGGAACAGAATGCTTGGCTGATGGACCTTTCGTCTGAACCAGAACGACACATTATAATTTAAGAAACAGGGATAATGGATGTTGTAACTCTGAGCAGCAACTGTATGAATATATGGAGGCTGAGGTATGTTAGCTCTAGTTTTTTACTCAATGGTCCAAGAGGTTTATGGCATTTATCATATGCCATTGAAGATAATCACCTCCTCCCTAGTAGAAACAATTCTTAGCTTGACAACTCCGTCTTTCAGCTCCTGCTCCCCAATGATGGCTACAAGCGGGATTCCTGTGTCTTCACAGTAGTGCAGCTGCTTCAGCAGCTTGGGATCCTTCTTATACAGCATTTCTGCCTGTGTTGAGCCCAGAGAAAAGCTAGCAGTGAGTACTCATTATATGATACAACTACAGATGTGACCTGCAGACCTAATATGAAAGTACGAAGCCCACAGTGAATATATTTAGGCTTAGATCCGAGAGCTCTCAAAAGGCATTCCACCATCTGATATGAGACAGCAAACATTATATATAAAGGGAGAAATGCTTTTGACTCATTGCTTATCTATTTAAAATGTGCTGTCTGAATGTGGTCAACAAAGTAATTCAACTTTTGTCAATAAGGTAACATTGGTATGGGCAGACTAGATGGGCCGTGGCCCTTTTCTGCCATCAGTTTCTATGTTTCTATCTAGATCAGTGGTTACCAACCCTGTCCTGGAGGACTACCAGGCCAGTCAGGTTTTTAGGATAGCCCTAATGAATATGCATGAGAGAGATCTACATATAATGGAGGTGTCAGGCATGCAAATCTGCTCCATGCATATTTATTAGGGCTATCCTGAAAACCCAACTGGCCTAGTGGTCCTCCAGGACAGGGTTGGGAACCACTGATCTAGATTATTTATTTTCCTTGAATCTTGACTTTTCTCCCCTTATAGGGGGCTAGTGCTACTTTCAGCTTCTCAAGTCTGTTATAGTTCACTCTGATTCCATACATCAAAGTGAGCTACAACAGACTTACTGAGGAGCTGAAGGACTCAGCTGTTTTCCCTCACTCCATCTCCTGAAAGGGGAACATAAACTACTTGTCTGGACTGGTCTGGCATGAGTGATAAGGAAACTACTCTTTACAGCCAATCAAGAACGAAAAGGTCAAGTTGAAAAATTATATTTGTTAAGCCTTAAAATACTGACAATGCTTTTTGTTCTCATTCTCTTCAGTGTCAAGAACATACACCATTTAGTCAAAGAGCTCCAGACAGAGTAACACTGCTTCCCCATGGTGTTCCTTACTTTCTGTTGCATGCCATTGACCATACTTGTGTTTATAGTCTTCCAAATTGGAAGAAATGCAACCCCTCTTAGTGGTGACATCTTGTACACTGCTCTTTGATGTGCTGGCCAGGGTAGAAGAACTGAGAAGCAGCATGTTGTCTTTGAGTCCAGTGTTGATACTAACCCTATGTAGATGCACTTTTTAAGAGGTCTTTGAGAAGAACTTGGAGCTGGATTCACACCTTTTTTTTGGGGGGGAGGGGTGTATACAGGGAAACAAAGGCTTATGCTGGCACAATGAAATGAATGAAATGTCTCCTACTTAACACTACACCCAGACACACATACATATTTGATATTTCTTATTCAGAGGCAGTATTAGCCAAAAGCAAAGTACCTTAATCCCAGCATTCCATAGATCAGAGATGAGTTTCATTCTTTCCTCAAGGAAATTTTTCTGAGCAGCTGCCACAAGAATCTGAGTTTCTGTTGTTCGAATATTCTCTTTACTGATCTATGAGAAAAGAAGTTGAACATGAGGTGTAATGTGAAATGAGCAACAAAAAGATCTCTACTCCATAATTTCTAGTGTTCAATTAATCCCTCAGAAAGGTGATCAAGTATTGCAGGCATACCTCTTAACTGCTGCCACACAAGCAGGGAGACTGAGGAAATGATTGTTTTCCATTGCTTGTCGATTGATAGTCTAAGACATATTTAAACTCAAATTTCAGTACTATCATCAATTACTAAATAATTGATTTGAGAGATTAAAACTAGAGGGTGACTGAAGTAGAAACCATCGCCCCACCCTCAAGCAGAATACCCTTCCCTCTGGGCCATCACTAATTCTGTCCCTCCACACATAAACCCTCCTTGGGCCTACATTCAAAACCCTAGTGTGGGGGGGGGGTGTCTTTGGGACAGGAGCAATACTGAGTTGCTCCTGATCCCACTGGCTTCGCAGTCAAAATGCCTGCTGAGACCTCTCTTGCCAGATTCACAAGACCAGAATTTTAAAGGTAGGCCTGGGGAGGACCTACACGTGGGGGGAGGGTTATCTGCCTGGTGATGAGGCTTTCTGCAGGGGGAAGGGGTAACACTTGGCCTATGGGGGGGCTAAAGGATGGCACAGAATGGTCGAGGGGATAGAGTTTTGGTTTCAGCTGAAAATGCACTAGCATTTCAGCAAAAATAAACTTGTGGCCCAAATCAGGATTTTAGGCTGGTTTTGATGCTGAAACCAAAACCAAAATTTGGCTACTGCTACTATTACTACTACTACTACTAATCATCATTTCTATAGTACTGGCAGATGCACGCAGAGCTGTACATTACATTAACCATACAAGAGATTATCTCTGCTCAACATAACATAAGAATAGCCTTACTGGGTCAGACCAATGGTCCATCTTGCCCAGTATCCTGTCTTCAAGGTGACCAATCCAGATCACAAATACCGGGCAAAAACCCAGAGATTATAATCTAATCAAACAGGACAAATAGGGTAGGAAATAATAGAGGGAGTGACAAAATAGACGAGCACTTTACAAGGGGGTAGGAGTTAGGAATCAAAAGCTGGCCTCTAATTAAACTAAGAACTGGCTCACATTGCTACTGTTAAACTGGAGTTATTTCAGAGACATGGCTACATGTGCCCTCAGGTCTTCAGTCCTAGACAGGCTCTAGGCCTTCTGCTCCTCCTGAAATAGGAATACCTATCAAAAGTGAAGAGAACAGGGAAGTAAGGGGGGCTATGGCTAGTTAACATACCCAAAAAAAATATCAAAGGGTCAAAATTCAGCCAGTGGTGCTCAGCGTTTTGCTGCCTGCTACCAGTATTATGCCTGGAAATTCAATGCTGTCCAGGCTCAGTTACTGAATTTCCAGGTTTGTGAAGCTGGCTACAACATAGCTGGTTAAGTGTGACATTCAGCATTTAACCAACTAAGAATCATAAAATAAAGGTAGGACTGACTTTTATGCAGTCCTGTTTATACTTTCAAGGCAGACAGGTTTCAGCGGAGATGGCCAGTGTTAAAGGAAGATAATTGTGTTTGATGCGACAACGGCAACAACATTGAATTTATACTGCGCAGAAGAAAGGCCCAGCCATTGACTTCTGTATTCTGCCATGAAAACTTGATGATGCTTATCAAGTTGCTGGGACTCGAACACGTTGATGGCACCTAACAATTTATACAATGACCTTAGATGGTTAAGTGCTGAATATTGGCACTTAAGTAGCCAAATGTAATGTAATTTATTTCTTATATACCGCTACATCCGTTAGGTTCTAAGCGGTTTACAGAAAATATACATTAAGATTAGAAATAAGAAAGGTACTTGAAAAATTCCCTTACTGTCCCGAAGGCTCACAATCTAAAGTACCTGGAGGGTAATAGAGAAGTCCCCCAGAAAACTCCCAAGATAGCAGGTTTTGCGTTAGGCTCTAACTGGTCATTTTCAGCATCACTAACCAGGTGCTGAAAATGACCAGTTAGCCCCCAAGTAATTTAACTAGAAAAGGAATCTTTTCTAGTGGGTTAAATTGCTTTGGATAGTGACCCTCCAAAAAAATGTATCTACTATTACTACTTATTATTTCTATATAGTGGTACTAATTGTATGCATGTAAGAGATGGTCCCTGCTCGACAGAGCTTACAGGCTAATCAAAACACTAATCTACTGCCATCACTGTTATGAAGCTTGGGAATCTCACCCAAAATTTATATTAATAGTGGAAACAAAGACCTCAGTAATCAAATTAGTTTTGTGATTTTTGTTAAAATATTTTTATAACTCTAGTGGAGTTTTTTGACTAATGATTATAATAAAGCTGATAAAATAAGACAGTTGTGACTGAATTTTAGCTTTCTTGATGACTGCGGTCTTTTTCTCCACTATTATTATAAAGTTTTGGTGAGATTTCCAAATGTCATAATAGTGTTGGCAGTAAATTTGTATTTTCTGAATTTATTGTGTCTATTAGCTCTCTTTTTTACTTGTGTTACAGTAAAAGCCTTTCAACACTGAAGATCATGACTAAAGAAGTCAAAGAAATGCCAGAAGAACTTACCAACAGATTCTCAAGGTGAATTACCTAACCAAAGCTGACTAGTATTTACTACATTTTAAACCTGTTGGAGTAAAGTGGAAAATGTACAAGAAAGTGACCAGACTTTTTACAGCACGTAAGACAGGCTTGGCTGGAGCCTGGAAACAAACATGACCTCGACAGCATTAGTGCTTTGCAAGATGGATTATGTACAGGGCTGTAGCAAGGTATGCGCAGCTAATGCAGCTGCACAGGCCCCAAAGGAGACAGGGACGCTAAATTACACCCCCTTTGTGGGCATAGGCTGCAGAATCCCCCTCTATCCCTTTCCTACCCCCTCCCTGCTGGAATCCCCCTCTTTTCAAAACTTAAGAACATAAGAATAGCCTTACTGGGTCAGACCATCAAGCCCAGTAGCCCGTTCTCATGGTGGCCAATCCAGGTCACTAGTACCTGGCCAAAACCCATAGAGTAGCAACATTCCATGCTACCGATCCATGTGAAGACCATGTTCAGCAAGCACAGCAATGCTTCATGCAGCTTCCTGCTTGAGCGTGTTTCGGGCATTGATGAGACCCACTCCCTTTAATGTGCACTTCCTCTTCCTATTGCTGTATAGTCAGGAATAGAGAGCTGCATGGGAACGGGGACGACGGGGATCCCGGGGGTTCCCCCTTTGGGTCACGGGGATCCCGTGGGGACGCCCCCTAGGGTCGCAGGGATCCCGTGGGGGCGCCCCCTAGGGTCGCGGGGATCCTGCAGGGTTCGATACAACTCGAGCCGCGAGGCTCATCTTCTTTTATTACCTGCCCTGCCGCAGCACACATAGCTGACAGAAGTCTTCCCCAATGTCAACGCTGACGTCGGAGGGAGGGCTTAAGCAAAGCCCTCCCTCCCTCCAATGTCAGCACTGACACCGGGAAAGACTTCCGGTCGACTCTGTGTGCAGGGGCAGTGCAGGTAGGAAATAGAAGACGAGCCTCGCGGCTCGAGCTACATTTGGCTGAGAAAGTTGCTGGTAATTTGCTTGCAGATGAGGGCTGGGAGGCAAACGTGGAACACAAAAGGGAGGAGGGAGTGCGTTTTAGGACAGTTGTAAACTGCTACATCTCTAAGTAAATATTTAATCCAGAAGAAATATAATATATCAAAATATGGAATCTTTTAGATATTTTAAAGCTAGTAGCAGAAGTAAACCTATAGTTGGATCATAATGCTACTGTATGTTACAAAACAACCAAAATGAACTTGGGAGAGAGAATGGAGGAAGGGAGCGAAAGAGGTGGGGGAGGGAATGTGTTTTTGGACACAGAAGGCATGAACTTGAGGAGGAGGAAGAGAGGGAAAGAGATGGTTGTGTACACGGGAATGGAAGAAAGAAAAATTTGTGGTCATAGGGAGGGAGTGAGGTACAGATGAGAGGGAGAAATATTGTGGTGGAAAGGAAAGAGTGGGACAGATTGAAATGGATGCAAGAGTGTTGGACATAGCGGTGAAGGGAATGGAGGGAGAGATGTGGCATGGTGCTGGAGAGGGGTTATAGAAGGAAAAATGTTGGGCATCGGGGTGGTGGGCAGGCACGAAAGATGAGATAGGGATAAGAACATAAGAAACGCCTTCGCCGGATCAGACCTAGGTCCATCTAGTCCGGCGATCCGCACATGCGGAGGCCCTGTTAGGTGCTCCTTATTGGAGACCCGGATTTCCCGTATCCCCCGATGTGATTTGCAAGAAGGTATGAATCCAACTTGCACTTGAAACCCAGAACAGTAGTCTCTGTCACAACCTCCTCTGGGAGAGCATTCCAAGCACCCACCACTCATTGTGTGAAACAGAACTTCCCGACATTTGTCCTGAACCTGCTGCTGCTCAGTTTCAGGCTATGACATCTGAAAATGTCAATAATGCTGTTTCCTGGTCAATTTTATCAAATCCTTTTAATATTTTAAAAGTCTCTAACAAATCTCCTTGCAGTCTTCTCTTTTCGAGGGTGAACAGTCCCAGTTTTCTGAGGCGTTCTTTGTAGCTCAAATTCTCCATACCTTTGACTAGTTTCGTGGCTCGCCTCTGCACCCTCTCCATGGTAGGAGGAACCAATGGACAGCAACAGAAGAATTTACAGAAGATGGGAAAGCGGAAAAAAGAAACTGGGACCAACTTTATGGAAAAATAAGTCTCCAGACAACAAAGATAAAAATCGGAATTTATTGACTAAAATATCTTAGCTTTGGGAAATGTATATAGCAGATGTCTTTGTATTGTGTTCAAAAGAAAAGGAAATGCATTTCTGGTTTTATTTCTACAGTGTTGAAGTACTTGCTGACCCTTGCTGTGACTGGTGGGGATCCCCAAGCACCGCCAGCAGAGGACCTCCTCTAGAGACGGCCAGAACTCCCCTCCACCAAGCACAGCAGTCGCTGGCAACATCCATGAGCCACTGAGGTGCCAGCATCTGTGAGTCAGGGACGCTACTACTGCCTGCCAAGCTTGGCAAAAGGAATCCCCGGCCAACTGCAAAGGAAGTCCTCAGCTGACAGCTTGGGGGTTCTCATCAGCTGAGTATTTATATTTTATATTTACATTAGAGGCTCTGGTAGAAACCCGTTTACAAAATATATATTCTTCCCAATTAATATTTCCAAATTAATAAAGTCTCTTTGCTTATTTGTAAATGGGTCTCTACCAGATCCTTTAATTCAGTAGCATAATTAAATGAAATAACTATTTCTGAAGTTTATAGGGACAGGCGGGGACGGAGGGGATTCCTCGCAGAGACGGGTGGTGATTCCTCGCGGGGACGGGTGGGGATGGAGGGATTCCTCGTGGGGACGGGAGGAATTCCTTGCGGGGATGGGTGGGATTTCTGTCCCCGCACAACTCTCTAGTTAGGAACCGGCAGTGCCTGAACATGCTTGAGCGGAGGCTTTGCAGAACATTGCTATGCTTGCTAAACATGATCTTTTATTCGCAAATTGATAATTTGAAGAGAGGTGGATTCGGGAGGGGGAGCAAAGATAGGAAAGGGACAGACAGAGATGCTGGATTGTGTATTTGGGTGAGGGAAGCACTCTGCTTAGGAAGAAGTGCCATGGTGTGGAATTGCACAAGGCACAGTCAGTTTACTACAACCCTGATTATATGTATACTAGTCTGTATGCCCGTTACATTAACAGGTGCTAGAATATATGTCTGTCTGTCTTTCTTTCTTTTTCTCTCCCTGCCCCTGTGTCTTTTTTCATTCTTTCTTTCTCCCTCCTGCTGTCTGTCTATCTGTCTCTCCCCCCTACTTCCCTGTGCAGCAGCCACAGCAGCAGCATTCCCTCCCCCTCCATTTCCCTGTGCAGTAGCATTTCTCTCCACCCACCTCACTTCCCTGTGCAGCAACAGCATTTCCCTCCTCCCACCCCACTTCCCTGTGCAGCAGCAGCATTTCCCTCCCCCCCAGTGGGTAAGCAGTAAAATGACAGATTTCACTTCTCTGTTCTTATAACTGTGGTGCTAAATTTTGAGGGTGTGACCTAATAATACCCATCCAACTATCAGAGAAAGGACCTTGGACTCGGTGCACCAGTGGCCTGACCTTTACAGGGATGCAATGGAAATCTTGGTGCATAATAAAGGTCCCCTTTAAATTGCTTAGAACATGTAGAGATGCTTCAAAGAGGTGCAGATGTGCAGAATCTGTGGGGAATAAGCAGAAATAACTCTGAGGGTTGCTCCAGGCTGGAGGTATCCCATGTTCTCTACACATCAGGTCAGGAAGTTCTATTTGAATTCATCAGCAGGAACTATTTGGTAACTAGGCCATCTGATGCCGCCTGACATTCACGGCAGGGAGCCGATTGCCATTCAGTGCGGAACTGCAAACTCCTGAGTCTTTTAGAAAATCATCTGATTATCCTTGGCCTAATCAGGCACCCAGCTAAAGTGCTTACCTAGTCACGCAGGGGCAGTGCGTTCGTATACCCTTCGGCGCATGCTCGGCAGGGTGAGAAACCTGGGCTGTAACCAGGTTAGAAGGTGCTTGGGTACATGGGAAGCTGTTTTGCGGGCTAGTGGGTGTGAGGTGCGGCCAGGATCGAGAGCAATGCCCGATGTTCTTTCGCCGACCGTTACAATTGGGGCCTCTGGAGCCATGACTCCCTTAGTTCTTTGCTGGAGGTATTTTTAAATTTAAAGCTGCCGCGGCGGCTCCTCTCACAATCCCCGCCTGCGTCGGAAGCCTTCTCTGATGCATGTGCGGCTCGTGAGAGGAGCCGTGGCGGCGGCATTGAACTTAAAAATAACTAACTTCGGCCAGAACATTACCTTAGGGTCCGCGAGTGTGGTGCCGTTTTTCCTCCCAAGCTAATAGAACCCTAAGCACTCATGCGCACTCCTGCCTGCCATGGACATACAGATCACGGAACACGCAGATAGGAGTGCACATGCACGCTTAGCGTTCTATTATAGTAGATACCAAATGACAAGGCTGACAGCAAATTGAATGGTTCAGCTGACTAACTTCCATAAGGTGTGGAACATTTATCAAAATCAGAGGAAACCAAACTAATAGTAAAGATGGTGAAGTTCAACAGTGAAGTGATATCTTGTATTGGTATACTCAACAGACTGTAACCTATCTGATCTTATGTGTCTAGGCTACCTTAGCTGTATTTCATGGGAGGGATAGGTAGGGACATGTTTATCATGGTTATTTCTAGCAAATTGCTTGTGAGCTGCAGACTGATCTTTGATATTGTAAAGTTAATTTGAAAAAAAAAAAAAAAGAGAGAGAACTTGCCTCAGCTTTTTGTTCCATGAGGGAAAATATCCTCTCAATTCCAATACTGAGTCCCACACATGGCACCTTTCTTCTACCCTTGGCATCAAACATTCCGACTAGCTCGTCATAGCGTCCTCCTCCAGCCACACTGTCCACACCGACCGTTTCCTCAGCAGGATCATTCTGCTGCTGAAACTGCACCGCCTCCTGATTCTGGAGTAGGACAGCCTCATAGATCACTCCAGTGTAATAATCCAATCCACGGGCCAGGCTCAGGTCAAAGGAAACCTGCAGGATGGAAAGCAGTTAACAGCAGGAAGGCCTCTGCTACATGATTAATCAGAACATCAGCGACAATCCTCCCTCACCCTTGGATTCTTACATTATCTGTCACATCAAAGAGTCTAAGGTACTGAAACAGCAACTTTATGTCCTCCAGTCCTTCTAAGGCCAACTTGTTCTGGGATAGTCGGGGGTTTTGCAGCAGTTGTTCAACCAGAGACATGCCACCTGCAAAAAACCAGGAGACATAGCATGTACATGTTTTGCTCTTTGAGACTAAATACTTGCTGTAGAGGCAAAACCTCATAGCAGAAATGTTTTCAGGTACAAGAAAGCTTATGCAAAAATCATTTGGACCATTAGATCATCAAGGAGTTAAAGAAGCATTCAAGGTGGACAATGCCACAGCAGAGAGAGTAAATGAACTGTGCCAGAAATGGTATTTAAGGGTGATGGTATAAAAGAACGGAAAGAAATCTTGGTGAATCTGGAAGATGCAATAACCCATTCGGCAAATTAAAGTATGGTAAACCATCTGGACTGGATGTTATACAACCCAGGGTACTGAAAAACTAAAATAATAATAAAAAAAGAAACTGAATCTACCATTGGTAATCTGTAACCTGTCGTTAAAATTGTCCATGATGCCTGAAGACTCGAAGATGGTCAACGTAATGCCAAGTTTTAAAAAGGGTTCCAGGAGTGATTCAGGAAACTACAAACCAGTAAGCCTGATGTCCCTGCTGGGCAAAATGGTAGAAACTATTATAAAGAGCACAATTACTCATCACATAGACAAATATAGTTGAAAGGCTGAATCCATGTTGACTCTGACTCCAAGGGAAGGTCTTGCCTCACCAATTTGCAACATTTTTTTGAAGGTGTTAATAAACATGTGGATAAAGGTGAGCCGGCTGATGTAGTTTGCCATGTACACTTTAATACAATTTTTATTTGTATACTGCCAATACCTCCATGAGGTTTACATAAGAAATTATGGTGATACAAACGAAAAACTAGTGTTACAATATTTAGGAATTATTAGTAACAAATTCATTAAAATCGATAGGTCTTTAGGTCTTTTTCGAAACATTTCAAATTAGATTGCTGGTAAAATATTAGTTGGTAATGCTTTCCACAGTTTTGCTGCTTGATATGATCAGTTTCTTATGGCTTGTTTAGCTGTACAATTCTGTACCACCCATCTTGTCTCCATTTATATATCTGCACTTGGCCCCTCAGCTATAAAATAATCTGTATTATAAGAAGGCATTAGTGTCATATCTACATTATTTGAATGTTCTAATGCGTGCTTATTAGGTGTTTCATAAGTATTATGCTGACATTGTATTATATCTCTCTTATTTGAATTTCAGTGTTGTTAAATATGTAGATTTTTGATACTGTTTCATGATAGTCCTATTACTAAGTTTCAATTTGCTGATTTTGAGTTGACCTCATTTATTGTATTTAATGTTTATATTTGGTCACTTTACTATTTTTATGCTGTTAACAAAGTGGTAAGTTTCATGTTGAACTGTAATTGCTGTTCATCACCTTGGGTGAATCTCTTCATAAAGGCACTTAATAAGCCCCAATAAATACAATAGTTTTTTTTTTTAGTTTAGTTTTATTACTTGGAAGAAAAAATAGCCGACACGGTAAAATCGGGAGACAAAACATTTTTTAGATATATTAGTGATAGGAAGAAGTGAAAAAGTGGCATTGTGAGTGAAGGGGAGGAATATGTAGAAGCTGATAAAGAAAAAGCCGATTTGCTTAACAAATATTTCTGTTCTGTGTTCTCGGCTGACGCGCCAGGAGCGGGACCACAGAAGACAAACATGAATAGGGATGCAAGAGTAATAGACCCTGATTGATTTTCAGAGGGTTGTGTTTGTGAGGAGCTAGCTAAAATAAAGGTAGACAAAGCAATGGGACCGGATGGTGTACATCCTAGGGTGCTGAAGGAACTTAGGGAAGTTTAGGTAGCTCCACTGACTGACCTTTTAAACGAGTCTCTAGAGTGGGGGTTGGGCGGATGTGGTCCCTCTCCACAAAAGTGGAAGTAAGGAAGAAGTAGGGAATTACAGGCTGATAAGTCTGACTTTTGCGGTAAGCAAATTAAAGGAAACACTTTTAAAACAGAGAATGGTCAAGTTTCTGAAATCCTGTGGATTACAGGACCGGAGGCAACATGGATTTACTAGAGGTAGGTCTTGTCAGACAAATCTGATCAATTTCTTTGACTGGGTTACCAGAGAATTGGATAAAGGATGTACCCTAGATGTGGTGTATTTAGATTTTAGCAAAGCCTTTGACAGTGTTCCACACAGACGTCAAATAAACTGAGTGCCCTCAGGATGGGTCCTAAAGTGATGGGCTGGGTCAAGAACTGGTTGAGTGGAAGGCAACAGAGGATGAGGACTGGAATATTCCGTCTGCAGAATTGGAAAGAAGTAGGGAGATTGTGGATGCCTTTCAAGAGGCTCTGCTCAGACAAATGGTGACGGAACCCACAAGGGAAAAAGCGATATTGGATTTGGTCCTCACAAATGGAGAGAGTATCTCTAATGTTCGAGTGGGTGCTCACCTGGGAAGTAGCGATCATCAAACGGTTTGGTTTGATATAACGGCTAAAGTGGAGAGCGGCCGCACAATACTTAAGCACCCAGACACACAGGCCAGCCAGATCGGGACCAGCGTGGGAGCCCTGCTCCGCCCCCCCCGATCCAGCCGGAGGACTCACTTCAAAGGGGCCCAGCGCCAGCACCCAGACACACAGGCCAGCCAGATCGGGACCAGCGTGGGAGCCCTGCTCCGCCCCCCCCGATCCAGCCGGAGGACTCACCTTAAAAAGGCCCAGCGCCAGCACCCAGACACTCAGGCCAGCCAGATCAGGACCAGCGTGGGAGCCCTGCTCCGCCCCCCCTGATCCAGCCGGAGGACTCACTTCAAAGGGGCCCAGCGCCAGCACCCAGACACACAGGCCAGCCAGATCGGGACCAGCGTGGGAGCCCTGCTCCGCCCCCCCCCCCCCGATCCAGCCGGAGGACTCACCTTAAAAAGACCCAGCGCCAGCACCCAGACACACAAGCCAGCCAGATCGGGACCAGCGTGGGAGCCCTGCTCCGCCCCCCCCGATCCAGCCGGAGGACTCACCTTAAAAAGGCCCAGCGCCAGCACCCAGACACACAGGCCAGCCAGATTGGGACCAGCGTGGGAGCCCTGCTCCGCCCCCCCCCGATCCAGCCGGAGGATTCACTTTAAAAAGGCCCAGCGCCAGCACCCAGACACACAAGCCAGCCAGTCCGGACCAGCGTGGAAGCCCTGCTCCGCCCCCCCCGATCCAGCCGGAGGACTCACCTTAAAAAGGCCCAGCGCCAGCACCCAGACACACAGGCCAGCCAGATCGGGACCAGCGTGGGAGCCCTGCTCCGCCCCCCCCCCCGATCCAGCCGGAGGATTCACTTAAAAAAGGCCCAGCGCCAACGGCGCGCTGCCGTTCGGCGCGCCAACAAAGGCGCACGACAAAGGCGCCTGAGCGCCTTCGTGGAGCGCCTGCATCCCAGAGACCAGATCACCTGAACTCCTTATCTCCTGTCGACCTCCAAGTCAGGTAACAGCTTCATATCACAGCTTCTCACACCGTTAATCTGTTATTGCATCTTGTATTTAATTGCCCAGTCTTAACTTGTTAAGTCTCTACCTCGCTGTCTACCTGTCTCGACAGCAAACAAATTTCTGACTCATAAGAACATAAGAACATAAGCAATGCCTCTGCTGGGTCAGACCTGAGGTCCATCATGCCCAGCAGTCCGCTCACGCGGCGGCCCAACAGGTCAGTACCTTCACTTTCTGTACCACCACCCATACGCTATTTTGTTAAATCAGTGCATTAACATGTTAACCCCTCATCACAGCATGTGGTTACTTCTTATTATCTTATACTTACTTAGTTCAAAAAGCAAGGCAACCTCCCCACCCTTTCTTCTCCCTCCCCCCACCCCCTTCTCTATTCGTACCTTCATGCCCAAACCCCCCCCCTACCCTTACCAAGGCTCCCCTCGATATCCAGGAGATCCCAATCCTAACCACTTTCCACAGACCTTCCAGATTCTACACCAAAAAAACCAGAGTACTAAAAAACATAGCTCCCTCCCATCCCACCCCCTCCACCCCCCTAATCTATGCTAGCCTCAGAGGTTCCTACCTTAACATAAGATCTATGAGGAACAAATCCCAATTAATCCACGACTGGCTCACCGACACCAACCCTGACTTCGTCTTACTAACAGAGACTTGGCTACTCTCAGATGAAGACATTACCATCCAAGAATGCCTCCCCCCCAACTTCAATATTCTCTCCTTAGCAAGAGAAAGAGGCAGGGGAGGGGGTCTGGCTGTAATCCTCAAAGACAACTTAAACGGCTCCATGCTCAGCTCTAAATCCTCCCCCACCTTGGAAATCCTCTCTCTAAAGCTACAATCAGAACGGCTAGTCGACTCCCTTACTATCATCCTGACATATATTCCACCCAAAAAATGGTCAGCAGCCAAAGAAGAATTTCAGGAATTCCTGTTAACCAATTCACTTTCCGGTCCTCACAACCTCTTATGCGGCGACCTCAACCTACATTTAGAGAATACAGATCTACCTGAACCCACCGAATGCTGGTCCTTTCTAACCTCCCTTAGCTTTCCTCACTCCCCCCCAATATCAACCCACACAAAAGGCCACCAATTGGACATTGTATCACTGACCAATTCACATTCAACAAATCCTACGATCCGACTGATATCAGAAACCTGGTCAGACTCACTTTGGTCTGACCACAAAATATGCAACTTCGAGTTGGAATGGCAACAGACATCAAACACGAAGAAAGCTAAACACAAACCCACTTTATTTAAAACAAGCAGAGGCAAACTCAACCCTGTAGAATTCTGGTCTCACTATGACATTATCCACAACCACGACGAGGCCGTTATATCGTTATACCAACCTCTTCATGAACTCCTGGATTTCCACCAGCACCCAAATCCTGACCGAAATGGCCCCACTGAAGAAAAGAAGGTTCAGACCTAGAAACCTATCGGGCTGGTTTGACTCAGAGCTCCTTGGGATAAAGAGAGAATTAAGAAGATTAGAAAGGAAGTGGACAAAATTAGGTACACCAGAATCCAGAGATGCCTGGCGCCAAAAACTAGCTAACTACAAAAACACCATCTCTAAAAAGAAAAAAACCTTCTACGCCAACATTATAGGCAACACCTCCTTAAACAGTAGCAAACTATTCAAACTAGTCAACAACCTATTCGACACCCATCCCTACACAAACCCAGAAGATTCCACGATCACAGCACACGACCTGGCCGATTTCTTCAACTCAAAAATATCTAAATCAAGGCTTGCCCTCCCAAACACACAAGACGCCCACTGGAACTACACCATCCTCCAGGACCCTGACTCCTCTTCTAAAGCCGACATGAGCTGGATCAACTTCAAGGAAACTGACTGGCTAACGTTCAGCAAATATTACAATAAATATACAAAATCTTACTGCAAATTAGACCCCTGCCCCCCTAACATGATGAAATCTGCCCCCATTAGCTTCAAAACCAACCTTCTAACCTGGATCAACCTACAATTATCCGTTGGGAAATTCCCAGAAGACCTAGGCCAAATTATTATTACCCCTATAAAAAAGAACAAAAAAGAAGCAACCAACAACATATCAAACTACAGACCCGTCGCAAATATCCCTCTGGCTGCCAAATTAATGGAAGGCCTGGTAAATGCTGACCTAAACTACCACTTAGACAAATTCAACCTACTACATACCAACCAATCTGGTTTCAGACCCGGCTTCAGCACCGAAACTATAATGGCCTCCCTGCTAAACTTCCTACACTCCCTTCTCAGTCAAGGCTCCAACATTTTGATCCTCCAACTGGATCTAAGCAGCGCCTTTGACCTAGTTGACCACTCCATCATGCTGAACTGTTTGAAGGCAATAGGCATCTCAGGAAACACTCTTACCTGGTTCCGGGGATTCCTCGAACTCAGGTCCTATCAAGTACTCAAAGACAATAATCTCTCCTTCAGCTGGAACAACAACTGCGGACTCCCCCAAGGCTCCCCGCTCTCACCGACCCTCTTCAATATCTACCTCATCTCATTGGGCCACCTATTACAGAGCTTAAACCTCACCTTCCACATTTACGCTGACGATATCACCGTCTTACTTCCATTATCCGATATTTCACCGAATTTCATCATTCACCTATTCAATATCCTAAACCAAATAGAACTTTGGATGAAGGCCTACAAACTCAAACTGAACACAGAAAAAACCAAATTTTTCCTAGCCTCTCCCAACGAGCAGATAAAAGACAACAAGATTCACGTAAATGGCAAAGACTACGAAATTGATCAATCTATTAAAATACTATTATTAAATACCCTTGACAGACACCTAACACTAGATAAACACACTGAGCTAATGTTCAAAAAATGTATCTCTACCCTCTGGAAACTTCGCACCATCAAAAAATTTTTCGACGAATCATCCTTCCGTCTATTAGTACAAGCCTCCATCCTGAGTACTCTGGACTACTACAACATCATATTTTTGGGAGCATACAAAAAGTCCCTCCACAAACTAAGATTAATCCAAAACACTGCCGTCCGTCTCATCTTCTGACTCAAGAAATGGGAACACATCTCTCCATATCTCCAAACACTCCACTGGTTACCAGTTGAATCCAGAATACTTTTCAAGTTTGCCTGCATCAGCTTCAAAGCGATATTCGGGATGCTACCATCTTACCTAGCGTCCCAATTCCTCACCTCCTGCCCAAAAAAGACCTCCCGCAGAACAAACCTCTTTACGTACCCATCCCTGAAATAATGTCACTACAAGAAGTACCTAAACAGAATGCTTTCCTTCCAGGCAGCCCAACTGAACACATGGCTAGCAAAACCAATACTCGAAGCCACATCATACGCTGACTTCAGAAAATCTCTGAAGACCCGTCTCTCCAACTCCACCCAATCTCTCCCCCCCCACCAGTTATAATCCTCCCTGAAAGTCCTCCCCCTCCCCTTTCCCCTTCCCCCAATGCTTATCCTGTACCTCTCTCACGCACATTGTAGATATCTAACTGTAAACAGCACTGATCTCTGTAACTGTCCATATTGTATCATATTGTATTGTATTGTATTGTATCGGGTCCTGTACCTTATTGTAAACATCCGATAACTGTTCCCTTGTTTCTATCTTGTACCTTATTGTAACACCCCTGTACCGGCTCCCTTTGTAGTATCCTGTATCAGATCGTAAACATCCTGTAACTGTTCTCTGTTAACATCTTGTACCATTGTAAACACCCCAGTACCTACTCATTTTGAATTATCCTGTATCCTACTGTTAACACTGTACTCTCTCCAGACACGACTTTCACTGTAAACCGCTTCGAACTTAGGGTATAGCGGTATATAAGAAATAAAATTATTATTATTATTATTATTATTATTATTAAAGTCCTAGATTTCAAAATGTACAGACTTTAATGCAATGGGAAAGTACCTGAAGAAAGAGCTGTTAGGATGGGAGGACATAAGAGAAGTGGAAAGACAGTGGTCTAAGCTGAAAAGAGCGATAAAAATGGCTACGGACCTTTATGTGAAGAAAATCAATAAAAACAAGAGAAAAAGGAAGCCGATATGGTTCTCCAACCTAGTGGCTGAGAAAATAAAGGCGAAAGAGTTGGCGTTCATGAAATATTAAAAAAACCCAAGAAGAGGAGAGCAGAAAGGACTACAGGGTGAAACTGAAAAAAGCCAAGAGAGAGATACGTTTGGCGAAGGCACAGGCGGAAGAACAAATGGCTAAAAATGTAAAAAAGGGAGATAAAAATTTTTTCAGATATATTAGTGAAAGGAGGAAGATAAAAAATGGAATTGCTAGGCTGAAAGATGCTGAGAACCAATATGTGGAGAGTGATGAGGAGAAAGCAAATGTGCTAAACAAATACTTCTGTTCTGTGTTCACAGAAGAAAATCCTGGAGAAGGACCGAGATTGTCTGGCAAAGTTACACGAGAAAATGGAGTAGATTCTGTGCCGTTCACGGAGGAGGGTGTTTATGAGCAACTTGAAAAACTGAAGGTGGACAAAGTGATGAGACCAGATGGGATCCATCCCAGGATACTAAGGGAGCTCAGAGAGGTTCTGGCGAGTCCTATTAAAGACTTGTTCAACAAATCTCTGGAGACGGGAGTGATTCCTGGGGATTGGAGGAGAGCGGATGTGGTCCCTATTCATAAAAGTGGTCACAGGGATGAAGCAGGAAACTACAGGCCGGTGAGCCTCACTTCAAATGTTGGAAAAATAATGGAAGTTTTTTCAAGTTTATTAGGATTTTATATACCGCCTATCAAGGTTATCTAAGCGGTTTTTACAATCAGGTACTCAAGCATTTTCCCTATCTGTCCCGGTGGGCTCACAATCTATCTAATGTACCTGAAAGAAAGGATAGTGTACTTCCTTGAATCTAATGGGTTACAGGATCTGAGGCAACATGGCTTTACAAAAGGTAAATCGTGCCAAACGAACCTGATTGAATTTTTTGATTGGGTGACCAGAGAGCTGGATCGAGAACATATGCTAGATGTAATTTACTTGGATTTCAGCAAAGCCTTTGATACAGTTCCTCATAGGAGGCTATTGAAAAAACTTGAAGGGCTGAAGTTAGGACCCAAAGTAGTGAACTGGGTCAGAAACTGGCTGTCGGACAGACGCCAGAGGGTGGTAGTTAATGGAAGTCGCTCGAAGGAAGGAAAGGTGACTAGTGGAGTCCCTCAGGGTTCGGTGCTGGGGCCAATCCTGTTCAATATGTTTGTGAGTGACATTGCTGAAGGGTTAGAAGGAAAAGTGTGCCTTTTTGCAGATGATACCAAGATTTGTAACAGAGTAGACACCGAAGAGGGAGTAGAAAATATGAAAAAGGATCTGCAAAAGTTAGAGGAATGGTCTAATGCCTGGCAACTAAAATTCAATGCAAAGAAATGCAGAGTAATGCATTTGGGGATTAATAATAGGAAGGAACCGTATTTGCTGGGAGCAGAGAAGCTGATATGCACGGACGGGGAGAGGGACCTTGGGGTTATAGTGTCCGAAGATCTAAAGGCGAAAAAACAGTGTGACAAGGCAGTGGCTGCTGCCAGAAGAATGCTGGGCTGTATAAAGAGAGGCGTAGTCAGTAGAAGGAAGAAGGTGTTGATGCCCCTGTACAGGTCATTGGTGAGGCCCCACTTGGAGTATTGTGTTCAGTTTTGGAGACCGTATCTGGCGAAAGACGTAAGAAGACTTGAGGCAATCCAGAGGAGGGCAACGAAAATGATAGGAGGCTTGCGCCAGAAGACGTATGAGGAGAGACTGGAAGCCCTGAATATGTATACCCTAGAGTGTGTCAAAGTCGGTCCTTGAGGGCCAGAATCCAGTCGGGTTTTCAGGATTTCCCCAATGAATCTGCATGAGATCTATTTGCATGCACTGCTTTCAATGCATATTCATTGGGGAAATCCAGAAAACCCGACTGGATTCCGGCCCTCGAGGAGGGACTTTGACACCCCTGCCCTAGAGGAAAGGAGAGACAGGGGAGATATGATTCAGACGTTCAAATACTTGAAGGGTATTAACGTAGAACAAAATCTTTTCCAGAGAAAGGAAAATGGTAAAACCAGAGGACATAATTTGAGGTTGAGGGGTGGTAGATTCAGGGGCAATGTTAGGAAATTCTACTTTACGGAGAGGGTGGTGGATGCCTGGAATGCGCTCCCGAGAGAGGTGGTGGAGAGTAAAACTGTGACTGAGTTCAAAGAAGCGTGGGATGAACACAGAAGATTTAGAATCAGAAAATAATATTAAAGATTGAACTAGGCCAGTTACTGGGCAGACTTGTACGGTCTGCGTCTGTGTATGGCCGTTTGGAGGAGGATGGGCAGGGGAGGACTTCAATGGCTGGGAGGGTGTAGATGGGCTGGAGTAAGTCTTAACAGAGATTTCAGCAGTTAGAACCCAAGCACAGTACCGGGTAAAGCTTTGGATTCTTGCCCAGAAATAGCTAAGAGGAAAAAAAATAAAAAAATAAAAATAAAAATTTTTAAATTGAATCAGGTTGGGCAGACTGTTTGGACCATTTGGGTCTTTATCTGCCGTCATCTACTATGTTACTATGTTACTATGATAGCTCTGAGGAAAGGGATGATACCAGTGGTGTGCCTCAAGGTTCTGTTCTTGGGCCTGTTCTTTTTAAGATTTTTATAAATGATATTGCTGAAGGGTTGTCAGGTAAGATTTACCTCTTTGCAAATGATACTAATATCTACAATAGAGTAAGAACATAAGCAGTGCCTCCGCCGGGTCAGACCATAGGTCCATCCTGCCCAGCAGTCCGCTCCCGCGGCAGCCCAAACAGGTCACGACCTGTCTGAATCACTAGAAGGGGCCCCCTTGCCACCTTGGTTTCCCATTGAGTCCTATCTTCCCATCGAAGTCCTAACCCTCCGGTCTTGCACATGCACAACCTGGTTGGGTTTCTATACTTATTACCTGGTTAGCTTTCTATACCTGTGTTACATCCCAGCACCTCTCTCAGTATCCCACGATCCCTTTATCCCTCAGGAATCCGTCCAATCCCTGTACCGTACTCTGCCTGATCACTTCCTCCGGTAGCGCATTCCAGGTGTCCACGACACTTTGGGTGAAAAAAAACTTCCTTGCATTTGTTTTGAACCTATCTCCCTTCAGTTTCTCCGAATGCCCCCTCGTACCTGTTGTCCCTTTCAGCCTGAAGAATCTGTCCCTATCCACCCTCTCTATGCCCCTCATGATCTTGAAGGTCTCTATCATATCTCCCCTGAGCCTCCTTTTTTCCAGAGAGAAGAGCCCCAGCCTATCCAACCTCTCGGCGTATGGGCAGTGTTCCAGCCCTTTTACCAGTTTCGTTGCTCTTCTTTGGGCTCTCTCAAGTACTGCCATGTCCTTCTTGAGGTACGGCGACCAATATTGAACGCAGTATTCCAGATGTGGACGCACCATCGCTCGATACAATGGCATGATGACTTCCCGCGTCCTGGTTGTTATGCCCCTCAGATAGTGTGAATAACATGAAGAAAGACCTGGCAAAGCTTGAAGAATGGTCTGAAATTTGGCAGCTAAAATTTAATGCTAAGAAATGCAAGGTCATGCATTTGGGTTGCAAAATCCCAAGAGAATGGTTACAGATTAGGAGGTGAAGAGCTTATGTGCACGACAGAAGAGCGTGTGATTGTATGTGATGATCTTAAGGTGGCCAAACAGGTTGAAAAGGTGACGGTGAAAGCTAGAAGGATGCACAGGGAGAGTAGGAAAAAGGAGGTATTGATGCCCCTAGATAAGACTCTGGTGAGACCTCATTTAGAATATTGTGTACAATTCTGGAGGCTGCACTTTCAAAAAGATATAAAAAGGATGGAGTCCAGAGGAAGGCTACTAAAATGGTATGTGGTCTTCATCATAAGGCGTATGGGGACAGACTTAAAGATCTCAATTTGTATACTTTGGAGGAACAGCGGAAGAGGGGAGAGTTTATTCGCAATTTTTATGCAGCTTAAGGGACTGCTGTGCTTGCTTGGAAAGGAGAAGACTTCAGTCTGCAGCTGGCAGGTATATCTTTTGGGGACCTGTGCAGCCAGCCTTCAGAAGATTTGTGGAGTTAAGGGTTCCAAGCCCTCAGCACTTGCTCGCTTCCTTGACTTGGTCAGGAGCTTGAGTGCAGACTTAGATATCCTTAGCGACCTTTGGGGGCACTGAGGGTGTTGGCTACAGTTTTGTCTCCCCCCTCTTTTCTGCAAATGTCACATCCCAGGGAGTAGAGGATCAGTCAGACTCTGAACAGACTGGCAGCCTGAAGATCTCGGTGTAGCAGTTGATTGGCAGCTTAAGGCAGAGAACCCCTCCAGATTCAGCTACACTTTAAAGGCTATAGCACATGGCCCCAGCACAAGGTTTGTGAGGATAGGCTGTGACAGCCTATGGGGAAAATAAGAGGGGGTGAGATCTTAAACTGTGTTTTGACTATTTCTGCAGTTTCTTTGGTCCCCCTCCTCTAAAATCCTTTGTTTTAAAATTTTTTGGTCAGACTTGAAGGCTAGAGAAACTGGGCCTCTTCTCTCTTAAGAAGAGGAGACTGAGAGGGGACATGATCGAAACATTCAAGATATTGAAGGGAATTGACTTAGTAGAGAAAGAGAGATTGTTCACCCTCTCCAAGGTGAAGAGAACGAGAGGGCACTCGTTAAAGTTAAAAGGGGAAAGAGTCCGTACAAATGTAAGGAAGTTCTTCTTCATCCAGAGAGTGGTAGAAATCTGGAACGCTCTTTCAGAGGCTGTTATAGGGGAAAGCACCCTTCAGGGATTCAAGAAAAGGTTAGATAAGTTTCTGCTGGACCAGAACATACGCAGGTAAGGCTAGACTCAAATAGGGCACTGGTCTTTGACCTAAGGGCCACCACGTGAGTGGACTGCTGGGCACGATGGACCACTGGTCTAACCCAGCAGCGGCAATTCTTATGTTCTTATATGATAGAGATGTTTAAATACTTAATGTAAATGCGCATGAGTCGAGTCTCTTTGATTTGAAAAGAAACTCTGCAATGTGAGTGCATAGTATGAAATTATGAGGTGATAGGCTCCGGAGTAATCTAAGGAAATACTTTTTTTACAGAAAAGGTTGGTAGATGCATGGAACAGTCTCCCAGAAGAGGTGGTGGAGTCAGAGACTGAATTCAAAAGGGCCTGGGATAGGCACGCGAGATCTCTCATAGAGAGAAAGAAATAATGGTTACTGGGGATGGGCAGACTAGATGGGCCATTTGGCCTTTATCTGCCATCATGTTTCTTTTTTTTTTTCTTCTTAGACCCCAATATTGAACCTTGGGGGAAAGGTCCACCTAAAGGGACTTTAAATTAAACAACAAGAAACAATAACAAAAAATGGCTTTAACGGATAGATTCCTCTCATATTATAACATCCATTAGTCCCTGATGATCTTTTTCATGTCTAGAAAGCTCCTAAGATGTTCTGGAACAAAAAAAGTATATTTCGTCCCCCAAGTATTTAATGAGGCATTTGCAAGGGTAAACCAATTGGAAAGTGGCTCCAAGATCTTTCGCTTCTTGCCTCATTATCAGAAACAATTTTCTCCTTTCTTGTGTCTCTTTATTAACATTGGGGTAAATCCATATATGCTGTCCCATAAAAGGAGCTTGAGTTTTATGGAAATAAAGCTTCAGTACAGCATTAAGATCTTGCTGAAACACAAATGAAATGAGCAAGGTAGCTCTTTCCTCAATTTTTGTACTAGATGTTTCCAAAATTTCTGAGATATTTCTTAATTCGAGTGGTTGAGGTAAAGGTCCTTGATTTACTGCTGGAGTTTCACTCCCTAATTTCTTAATAGGACCTGGTAAATTATAAATTTTATTCAAAGGAGGAATAAGTTCAGGAGCAAAACCCAGAATTTGAACCAAATAGTTCTTAAACAATTCAACGGAGGAAATTTCTGTCATCCTTGGGAAATTTAATAGTCTTAAGTTCAATCGTCGATTGTAATTCTCTAATTGCTTTATTTTCTTACTAGTCTTTAAGCCCGTTACATTAACGGGTGCTAGAATAGATGTGTGTGTCTTTCTTTCTCTCTCCCCTTGGCCGCTTTCTGTCTCTCTCTTTCCTCGGCTGTCAACCATCACCCCTTGCCTGTTCCACCTGTCCAGCAGTAGGCCTTCTCCCTTTCCTTTTACCTCCCCCTGTCCAGCAGCACTCCTTACCTGCTCCCCCTGTCCCTCTTCCCTGCTCCCCCTGTGCAGCAGCACTTCTTCCCTGCTCCCCAGTCACTCTTTCCTGCTCCCCCTGTCCAGCAGCACTTCTTCCCTGCTCCCCTGTTCCTCTTCCCTGCTCTCCCTGTCCAGCAGCACTCCTTATTTTCTCCCCCTGACCCTCTTCCCTGCTCCCCCTGCCCAGCAGCACTCCTTACTTTCTCTCCCTGACCCTCTTCCCTGCTCCCCCTGTCCAGCAGCACTCCTTACCTGCTCCCCCTGTCCAGCATGCGGCTCCTCTTCTTTAAAACAGCCTACCGGCTGTAACATTTGTTTCCTGTGTCTCTCTCTCTCCTTAGTGTTTTGTGATTTTTTCATTCTGTCTCTTTAGCCCCCTGTCCTTCTGTGAGTGTTTGTGTGTCTCTGTCCTTGTCCACTGTTGTTTGCATGTTTTTTTAAATCTCTGTTTAGTTCCTGATCCCCTGTTCGCGGATCTGAGTGTAGGGCCGTTTTGTAGGGCCAGGTCTGGCGGCGCCGTGTAGGGCGGAAGCGGGAGGAGGGACCTCAGCACCGGCCGGGCGGCTCGTGCCGCCGGCCCCCAGGAGCTCCCGGCCGGCGGCGGCGTGCCATGGTGCAGGAAGAACAGAGATCGGATCAGGGAACACGGGAGAGTCGGGTGAGAGCTGCTGCCCTCAGCTGTTTTTGTTTTTGTAGTTGAAAGCTGCCGCCGCCGCAATTAGGGTTCGCCGGCCACCAGCGCTCAGCCGCATCGTGAAAGCCGGGTGAGAGCGGCGACCCCCAGCTATGTATTTTTTTTTTAATTTGTATTTGAACGCCGCCGCCGCCGCAGCTCCTCTCTCGATCCTGGTGCAGTTCGAGAGAGGAGCCGGTACCATGCATTGAGAGCCAGGGGTGAGGAAGGCCGCCGCAGTTGTGTAAGTATTTTTTTTTTAATTTGAAAGCCGCCGCAGAACTATGGACAGTGAGAGGCGGGGCCGCGCATGCGCACTCGTTTTTTCACGACAGACCAGGGAACAGGTTTTTTTAGTGCGCATGCACGGCCTATCATTTTATTATATTAGATGTATTAAGAATTTGTCCTTAATCAATTGAACATTAACTTCTTTAAGAGCTTTTATTTCTTCATTGACAACCTGAAACTTAAATTAATTTTCATTTTTTATTTCATCAATTGTTTTTGCTAAAGAGTCTACCTTTTTCACTAAGGAAGATGTTTCCTGAACTGTTTTTTGTAACGTTCCGTCCATCCTCTGGATCACTTTCCAAATATCTAGCAGGGTCACCGCCGAGGGGGTCGAGAGAGTCAAACAACTGTCTTCCACCAAAGGTTGCATTTTATCCCCCCCGAATCCTTCTTCTGTCTTGCTTCCCTCACTGGAGACAACTCCCGCAGCCACTTCGGCATCGGTGCTTCTCTCCTGCACAGACGGCTCAGTTGCGGGGCACGGAGGTACTACCGGGTCAGGAGGTGAGAGAGAGACTTCCGGCTCTAGAAAGGCGCCCAAGTCCTGGGACGCCAACTCAAGCGAGCCTCGCGTTCCACCCTGGAGAGGAGTTCTAGCGGTAAAATCCAGCAAGGTATGCTGCAAGGGCATATAAGTTCCGGTCAGTGAGGGAACAGACCGAACTAAGCCCTTCCTTTTGGTGTGCGGCATTTTGTTGAGGAAAAAGAACAGAGACTCGCCGGCAACACGCTAGTCACGCCGCCATCTTGGATCACCCCACTTGTCTCTATGTTATATACTGTCTATCAATGGAGGTTGTCTAAGCGAATACATTTAGGTACTCAAGAATTTTTCTCTATCTGACCCAGCAAGCTCACAATCTACCTAGTGTACCTGGGGTAAGGGAGGGTTAGGTAATTTACTCGGAGTCATAAGAGCATAAGAATAGCCTTACTGGGTCAGACCAATGGTCCATCAAGCCCAGTAGCCTGTTCTCACAGTGACCAATACAGGTCACTAATACCTGGCCCAAACCCAAGGAATAGCAATATTCCATGCTACCGATTCGGAGCAAGCAGGGGCTTCCCTGGAGCTATTGGATTTTTTTAAGGGTTGACTCTACAAGCAACAACTGATGGTGTGGACAGGATATTTTTCGTGGAGCTATAGTGACAGAAAAAGGAGTCTCCCAATTTTTGAAGAGCGCGTCCTTGAGGAGACCATGTAAGGGCAACTTAAGCAGCAACTTAGGAGGCTCATTGAAATCTAAAATAGTCACAGGGAGCTGCGCTGGGCTTGAAAACATAACCTCAGGGTGCTGAGATTGTAGCTCTAATCCAGGGGTGTCAAAGTCCCTCCTCGAGGGCCGTAATCCAGTCGGGTTTTCAGGATTTCCCCAATGAATATGCATTGAAAGCAGTGCATGCACATAGATCTCATGCATATTCATTGGGGAAATCCAGAAAACCCGACTGGATTCCGGCCCTCGAGGACCGACTTTGACACCTGTGCTCTAATCACTAGGCCACTCCTCTCTCTAGTGTACAGAGTCTGTTCAAAAAGTTCCAGGACTGATTTTATAAAAATTTATTAAACAATCTTACAACTTATTCCATTGGGTCCCCTTCCCTACGTATACACTTTTCTCAATCTCATTTCTACTTCTGGAAACAGTCCTTAAACACATCTTCAATTTTGCTTTATGTCTTCAATGGTGTCAAATCGCTTTCCTTTCAGCTACTGTGCTCATCTCCCTTAACATGTATTCAGTCCTACACGCAGTACATAGGAATTATCTCACTCTTACCGTTCATCCTTTCAATCGGTTGTTCTGTATATTTGCTATGTGTGAATTTGTAATTTTGTTACTATCCTTCCACTATGTATGTACTGAATGTATTTGTCCCATGCAACGAATGTATTGTATCTCTTGCTGCTATATTCATATTGCCTTATTGTTCACTTTGCTACTGTGCTCACCCCCTAAACATGTACTCAGTCCTACATGCAGCACCTAGGAATTATCTCACTGTTGCTGTTCTTCCTTTCAATCGGTTGTTCTGTATATCTGCTTTGTGTGAATCTGTAACTTTGTTGCTATCCTTCCATTATGTATGTAAAATTGTAACCCGTTCTGGGCTCTTCAGGGAAGACGGGCTAGAAAATTGACTAAATAAATAAATAAGAAGACAGCAGGGTCCAAGTCAGGAGAGTAAGGCGGCTGGAAAAGAACTTTCATTGCATTTTTTGCGCAAAATTCGTGAATTTTGCCAGCGGCGTGAGCAGGCATGTTGTCATGATGCAGGAACCACGACTGCTCCCTCCAAAGTTCGGGCCGCTTCCTCCTAATTCTCTCACGGAGTTGTTTCAACCCTTTCAGATAGTAATTTTGGTTGACAGTTTGTCCTTGTGGCAGAAATTCATAGTAAACACTGCAACTGTAAAAAAAACAAAAAACCTGTTAACATCACTTTGACGTTTGACCAAACTTGCCGAGCTTTTTTCGGTCTTGGCGATGCTTTGGTTCTTCATTGAGACAATTGAGCTTTGGTTTCCATGTCATAATTGTAGACCATGTCTCTTCACCAGTTATCACTTTATCAAGAAATGTTTTGTCTTCATTTGCCTGCTCAAGAATATTGGTTATTCTGGTCGTCGGTCATCAACCATAAAACAATGTTGTGGCATGAACCAATGGAGATGTTGCATTCCTCTGCCAATTCTCTAACAGTTAATCGCTGATTAGTATGCACAAGAACTCTCACTTGATCAACATGATCATTATCAGTTGATGTTGATGGTCTTCCAGTTTGTGAATCGTCTTCCACTGATTCATGACCACTTTTGAAGCGTGAATACCATTCAAAACACCTTCCACAATTCATGACATGTTCCCCATATGCCATTTTCAACATTTCATAAGTTTCTGTAGCAGTCTTAACCAATTTAAAACAGAACTTTACACTGTAGCGCTGCTCCTTGAGGTCACACATGATGAAAAATAGCCGATCACGAAAGCATACTTTCACAAAAACTGCTGTAGCTCAGAGACAAAAACAGACATAAACAAACAGAAAAAAGGAGGTTACTCATGATGTTTCAAGCTACTCAACGCCACCTAGTGCGTCTCCAAAGAACTTCCCATTGGCATGCAATTCAAACTGTCCTGGAACTTTTTGAACAGACGTCGTACCTAGACTTTCAGAAAGCTTTTGACAAAATCCCTCATGAGAGACTCCTGAGAGAATTAAAAAAAAAAACATGGAATAGGAAGCAATGTTCTATTGTGGATAAACCAACAGGGGGATAGAGCAACACTAAACCAGTAGCTCCCATGTTCTACAAAAAATAACTTTTCTCCATGAAATATGGTGCTACATAACATCCGATCAAAGCTATAGAATGCCACCTTTAGGCCAATGTTGACCTTTTAGATACCCTCTTACTTTACTATCCCCAGCTTAACCGATACACACCATTAAGATGAATGTATTCTCCTATCTGATCTGCAGTCTCAGGTGCAAGTCCCTTCTCTCTCAACATTTCATTCTTCACATCTTCCCATGATATCTGAAAGAAGGGATAGGAACTAATCAATTACCTGGAAAACAATCTGAAGCTCCTATAGTTTCCATGCTTGTATTATTGTGCAGGGTATTGTAAAAAAAAAAATTTTTAAGTCTTACACAGAAAACATGATGCTGCTGCACTGGTTCAATTCATCTTGCTGCATAACCCATAATACTCATGAGCATTATTTCTGGTAACATAGTAGAGGATGGCAGATAAAGCCCTGAATGGTCCATCCAGTCTGCCCAACTTTACCCTCTTTTTAAATTACTGATTTAATTTAAATTTTCTTTCTTCTTAGCTATTTCTGGGCCAGAACCCAGTAATGATAGGACTACTCATATACAATAATATCTGAACAAAAGAACCAAGAAGAAGCCAATTTCAGTTACAAACATAAGAACTGCCACTGCTGGGTCAGACCAGTGGCCCATCGTGCCCAGCAGTCCGCTCACGTGGCAGCCCTTAGGTCAAAGACCAGTGCCCTATTGAGTCTAGCCTTACTTGCATATGTTCTGTTCCAGTAGGATCCAACCTTGTCTTGAATCCCTGAAGGGTGCTCTCCCCTATAACAGCCTCCATAAGAGCATTCCAGATTTCTACCACTCTCTGGGTGAAGAAGAACTTCCTTATGTTTGTACGGAGTCTTTTCCCTTCTAACTTTAGCGAGTGCCCTCTCGTTCTCTTCACCTTAGAGAGGGTGAACAGTCTCTCTTTCTCTACTAAGTCAATTCCCTTCAATATCTTGAATGTTTCAATCATGTTCCCTCTCAGTCTTCTCTTCTCAAGGGAGAAGAGGCCCAAGTTTCTCTAGCCTCTCGTTGTATGGCAACTCCCCCAGTCCCTTAACCATTTTTGTCGCTCTTCACTGGACCCTTTCGAGTAGTACTATGTTCCTTTTCATGTACGGTGACCAGTGCTTGATGCAGTATTCCAGGTGGGGGCGTACCATGGCCCGGTATAACAGCACGATAACCTTTTCAGATCTGTTTGTGATCCCCTTCTTAATCATTTCTAGCAGCCAAGATGGAAAAAGCAGATATTCCCTTTTTTGCAAAACAGAAAATATGGGCCCCTCAAAGCTTCATACATCAAAGATAAGAGGCTTATTTACTAAGAGGCTTATTTACTAATGGTTACTGTAAGAAGCTATACAGCCTACAAGAAAAAACTGTTTCAGTAAATGGCTCAAATATACAAATTGCCCAATTGCCATTTCCTAAGACAAAAGCAGTATGGTTTATGTTTAATAAAATATTGATATACCATAATTCAATTAAAAAAATCAAAAGCAGTTCATAAACATTCTTAAGTAAAAGAGAAAAGAACTATAATAATCAACAAGAAAGGGACATGGAAGATAAAAACATTTCTTTAGAGAAAGAAAAAAACAACCAAAAACTCAGACAAATCAAGATTTCTTATTTTGTTTCATTTCTGTGATGAAAGAAAAAAAAAACCTGAATAATCTATTTTGGCCACCTTATAAATGTTTGGGGTTTTTTCCCCGACACACACACAAATTAGAAGTCATTCCACTTCGGCATGTTCTTCCTACTGTTCCTCCTCCCCCTCCTGTGCTGCCAAACCCCATGCCTTCTTAGCTGGTTCTTTAGTGATTCAGATGTGCATTTCAATTTCATTGCTGTTGATTCTAATGGTTGAATACCACTCCATTCCAACTGTAACAACCAGGTCATACACAGACACAGGTTGGAAAGGATTCCATGAGACATGCTCCACATACTTAAAGAGCTGCCCTGTGCAGGTTTTAGAATGAGAAGTTCTCATATGACAATGTGGACTGAGAACAGCAATAACTAGTTTGCATTACAGATTGGAATCTGACACCAGCAGTGACAGAATGCCCTTATTTGTCACTGTTTAGGGCAAATCTTTTACCTTGTCCAGTTTGTCCACACTAGAGCAAACTGATAGAAATTTATTTCTAGGGACATCACAAATTTCAAGTATGCCTTCCAGGATCCGTCTGTCGTTGACCTGGTAGCAAACAGAATCATGTCTTAGAAGCATGGATATCATTTTACTCTCTCTTTAAGCACACACAGGATTAATGTACAAAAATATACCTACTTGAAATGCCTCATGTGCCTCTAAATTTATAGAATACTGACACGTAGCTCAGTGGTATTCCATAAAACGCACACACAGCTTTAGGGTGGAATTCATCAAAGGGCGCTAATTGTATGCTAACAGCTAAAGATGGCCATTATGTTCCTATGGGCTTCTTTAGTGGTTAGTGTGCACTAACACGATTGCGTACACTAATGTGCTTAGTGCCCTTTGATGAATTCCCTCCTTAGTGTGTTATTGAAGATGAAGCATGAGCAGGGCTCCCGGTTACATACATAACTTACAGCATGTCTAGTGTTGCATTTAGGTCAGTGGTCTCTAATTTGTGGCCTGCCAGATACTATTTTGAGGCCCTCGGTATGTTTATCATGGTGTCAGGTCAAAAGCGTGCTGGGACAAAGGCGCGCGCAGACAACTGAGCGCAGCGCGGAGGCGTGCGCCGCAGAAAATTACAGTTTTTACAGCTCCGACGGGGGAGCCGTATCGCGCCGCGTTGTGGGGGCGTTGTAGGGGATTGTAACCCCCCACATTTTACTGAAAACTTCACTTTTTCCTTGTTTTTAGGGAAAAAGTTAAGTTTACAGTAAAATGTGGAGGGTTCCACTGTTCCCTCTAAGCTGAGCAGGAGTCCTCCACCCACAGTCTCACCAATAGAGGGTGCTGTTTTACTGTCACATTTTTCAATTGTGAGGGACAGGCAAGTTCTGCAGGACTCCAGGGAACATACCTGTCCTTAGCGACTGAAAATATTCCACCCCCTAGTGGTAGCAATGCAGCTGGAGGACACCTGCTCAGCTTAGAGGGACAACGCCGGCGCGATCTCTATTAAGTAAACTGGGGGGGGGTTCCCCAACAAAACCCCCCATCGGAGCCCCTAAACACTGTAATTTTCTTCGGCGCGCGCCTCCATCTTGCGCTCAGTTGTCGGCGCGCGCCTTTGTCTTTAGCGGGGTTGTCTATGAACCGTTTATCATAATCACAAAAGTAAAATAAAACAGTTTCTTGATCATACGTCTCTTTAGCTATAAATGACAATATTATTATTAAGACTTAGCCAAAAGGAAAGATTTATAAACTAGAAAGAGTTTTACCTCATGCAAAATTGTCATTTCTTTAATAAGACATGAACTATTTTTTTCTGAGGCCCTCCAAGTA
Source organism: Geotrypetes seraphini (assembly GCF_902459505.1). Classification (NCBI taxonomy): domain Eukaryota; kingdom Metazoa; phylum Chordata; class Amphibia; order Gymnophiona; family Dermophiidae; genus Geotrypetes; species Geotrypetes seraphini. The sequence goes on from NC_047101.1 coordinate 38,828,709, forward strand.
CCTACAAATCCAAAATGTGGCCCAGCAAATGGTTTGAGTTGGAGACCACCGATTTAGGTGTTAACATTCATAGCTTAAGCCTGGCATAAGTGGATGTGCCTAAATGCACTTATTCTGATAGTCTGTAATGGAATGTTTACATGCACTTGCTGCTATAGAACAGGCACACTACCTACTTATGTTTGGCGCACAGTTAGAAAATTGCTCCCCAAATGCCCTGAAATACACAAAAATGGCAAAACTTTTGCCATTGCCCCCAAATTCTATGAAAGCAAAATTTGGCGCCCATCCAACTTGAGAGCATGCACAATTTAACCGATGAGCCTATAAGTGCCAATAATTGGGTGCTAAGAATCAATTACTGGCGTTAATTGACAACAATTAGCATTTACACGCACATCTTGCTGAATGCTATTCTATAGATGTGTTGGCAAAGCCTTTACCAAGTAACTGAAAAGAGGGTGTGGCCACGGGAGGAGCATGGGCGGGTCAGAGATATTCACTAAAGATGTGCGTGGTATTGCAGAGTTCAGGAGATCTGCGCCTAATTTACATGCAAGGATTTACACCGGATTTCAGTTGGAGCAAATCATTGCGCCTAAAAGTTGGGCACAGATCCTGGTGCTACACACTATAAATGGTGAACAAACTGAAACACTATTTAGAGAATAGAGTTTAGTGTGCATTTCTTTTCTTGCTCACACTTGTGCACTGTTTACTGAATCTACCCCATAATTTATAAATGCACTTTTACATTGCCACTCTGCTGGAACTATGCCCCTGGGATTGCATATGTACCACGTACATACTTCCCCCAAATTCTATAAATGGTGCCTAAAGTTATGCGTGTACAATGGTGCGGGTAGCCAATGCACTTGCACAACTTAATTAACAGCCCTAATGGGTGCCAATAATTGGCAATTAACACATCATAATTGACACTAATTGGAGTTAATTGAAAGTTACATGCACAGCTTGGTAGGCACATAGCACAAAGTGTTATTCGTCATGTCCACAGCGCGCATAGAAAAGGGAGCATGTTTAGGAGCGGATTGCAGGCATTCTTTTGAGTTATGCACAACTTTATCACTTATGCATCGATATGTGCGCAATTTAGACGCAGGCATTTAGATAAAGTTTTCCTTGGCTTAAAATGGCTGTGCCTAAAAGTTACGATGCATACCGGCGCTAAGCATGATTCTATAAGATGTGCATAACTTTTATAGAATCGCACTTAGGGGTCCTTTAATTAAGGTGCGTTAAAGATTAGCACATGCTACATGCCAAGGTGCCCATATAATTGATGCCTTGCTAAATTGGTTACTGAGCCTTAGTAAAAGGACTAGAGAATGACGCGGGGACAAATTTTTCTCCATCTCCGCGGGAACTCATTTTCCCGGCCTGGCCCACGAGTTCTTTTCCTGTCTCTGCCCCATTCCTGCAAGCTCTATCCTCATCTGCACAAGCCTCAAACACTTTAAAATCCTAAGTAGCAACATTCTAGAGCTGAGATTGTGATGTCATAATGCCTCATTCCACCAATGCCTGAGCTCCGTCCTCATCTGCACAAGCCTCAAGCACTTTAAAATCATAAGTAGTAACATTCTAGAGCTGAGATTTTGATGTCATAATGCCTCATTCCACCAATGCCTGAGCTCCGTCCTCATCTGCACAAGCCTCAAGCACTTTAAAATCATAAGTAGTAACATTCTAGAGCTCAGATTGTGATGTCATAATGCCTCATTCCACCAATGCCTAAGCTCCGTCCTCATCTGCACAAGCCTCAAACACTTTAAAATCCTACGTAGCAACATTCTAGAGCTCAGATTGTGATGTCATAATGCCTCATTCCACCAATGCCTAAGCTCCATCCTCATCTGCACAAGCCTCAAACACTTTAAAATCATAAGTAGCAACATTCTAGAGCTCAGATTGTGATGTCATAATGCCTCATTCCACCAATGCCTAAGTTCCATCCTCATCTGCACAAGCCTCAAACACTTTAAAATCCTACGTAGCAACATTCTAGAGCTCAGATTGTGATGTCATAATGCCTCATTCCACCAATGCCTAAGCTCCGTCCTCATCTGCGCAAGCCTCAAACACTTTTAAAATCATAAGTGTTTAAGGCTTATGTGGTTAAGGCAGAGCTTATAGGAATGGGACAGCAACAAAACTCATAGGGACGGGATGGGGAAATTGAGTTCCTGCGAGGACGGGGATAAAATTTGTCCCTGTGTCATTCTCTAAAAAGGACCCCTTAGTGCTGTACTAGTTGGCGCTGATTTTTTAACTGACATATATACACAGAATTGGGCCCTCTCTGTGTATATGATCATGCAATCTTATAAAAGCATGTAAAATAATCTCTAATGGAAGAAACATTTACAAAAATCTATCCCTCAGAAGAATAAGTTGTAGATAAAAGAGTTTAATACAAAACTGCAAAGAGAGCCGTCAAAGCAGGGATCTGCAATTCAGGTTCAGCAACAGATCTTGATGTTTGATGCTTTTCATCAAGTCTTGAGTTTACCTTAATAAGAAAGTCTCCCAGCTGCAGCTCACTAAGGATCTCATGTATAATCTTCACACACTCAGCATCAGGAATCATGGGATCATACTTGCCAGCAATGTCAAAATCCTGGGACAAAGACAAAAGGAAGAGTTTCTATTAGTGCTGCCTGATTTAGGAAAAAAAATTTGATTCAATTTGATTCAACCTATTGAAATTGATTTTTCAATTCGATTTTCCTGCCCAGTTGGGTGGTTTTTTTACCCAAACATCCTGGTGGGTTTATTTTATAGCCTCTTCACCCCCTTTGCCCTCTCCTACCCACACTGGCGCTGTGGTGTAAACAAAATAAACAAACAAAAAAAGAGTTTTCCTCTCTCTGATGAATCCTAGCTCACATTCACGATCTAACACCAGCTCTGGGAAGATATACATTTCAAATCTGACATATTGTAATCATAGAACAGAAAATAAAATTATTTTTTCTACCTTTTGTTGTCTAGTCATTATTCAAATCATGTTGGTCCCAGGCTCTGGTTGTCTTCTGATCAGGGTCTCCTTCTTTCTTCTTTCTCTGTGCCCACCCTTGAAGGCCTGCATGTTCCACCAGCTTTCCTTGAAGGCCTGCTCCCCCCCTCCCAAAGGCCAGCATGTTCCCCCAGCTTCCCTTCGGCTTGCCCCCCCCCCGAAGGTCTGCATGTTCTCCCCTCCGAAGGTCTGCAAGTTCCCCCAGCTTCCCCGCTCTTACCTTAAGATAATACGGCAGCTTGCAGGATCCCCAATGCTGTAGCGATCCTTGCAGCTGCCGTCATCATCAGCGGCACGTTCCCTCTGCCGCGATCCTGCCCCTGATAATGGCAGCTGAAGGATTGCTCTAAGGATCGCTATAGCACCGGCGATCCTGCAGGCTGCCATATTATCTTAAGTTTAAGTTTATTTTAATTTGATAAATCACTTAATTTAGGTTTTACTAAGTGAGTTACAGTATATAAAAAATAACATATTTTGACATAATGTTTAAAAAGTTTAAACAATGGTTATGTTTAAAAAATGTTTAAACAGTAATTATAACTGAAAGACATACAGGTACATTAGGAGAAAAAAAAGGTATAACTACAAACCCCCCCAAAAAAAAAAAAAAAAAAAAAAACAACAAAAAAAAATATTAGGAGGAGGAGGGTAAAAATATCAGAGGTGAAGTAAAAAAATTTGATGAACATAATTAAATTAGATTGAAGGCATCTTTAAATAAGAAGCTTTTTAAATTCCTTTTAAATTGGCTCAGATTGTTTTCCTCTCTTAATTGTTGTGGCGCTATTACCGAAAACATATCTTGTTGACGGGTTCCAATAATTTTCAAGGAAGGAACTACTAAGAGTTTTTGGCTAGTTGACCTAAGAGAGCGTGATGTGTTATACGGAATAAGTACTTTACTAATAAATTGGGGTTCATTAGTGTCAAGGGTTTTGAATGTTAAGGTAAGAGCAGGGAAGCTGGGGGAACATGCAGTCCTTCGGGGGGGATGCAGGCCTTCGGAGGAGGGGGGCAGGCCTTCCCGACTAATCCTCCCCCCTCGCTCCCTAAAGCAGCAGCGGAAGTGGACAGCCAGCAAGAGGCAGCGCTGCCGCTCCTGCTTTAGGAAGGCACTGGGAGGAGGGTCAGTCACCGAATCGGGAGGCCGATTTTTTTTTTTTTTTTTTTAAATTAAGCAAATCGATTCACCTGATTCGAATTGGTGAATCGATTTGAATCAGAAATCAGGCAGCACTAGTTTCTATAACTAGAGCTTCTGATTTTAAAGTTTTAATTGACACACACTGATTAAATTCTCCAAGCCTCCTCCTCCCCCCAAAAAAACCCTTAATAGGCGTTTTTCATATTCTCAGAAAATCCTTAGTTAGCTGGAAAATAAACACCTACATTTACAATTTATGAACCTCTAGGATTAGACGTCCATTGTCCTATCCTACTTCTTTCTTCCTTTTAATAATAAAACTTTAACATACGATACAGAAAATACATACAAATCTGCTTGTTCACCAAATTTTCATAGAAAACAGAAATCATTCTGAAAAATATCGCACAAACAATTCAGGTTTTAGCAATTTCCTAAAACTTAATAAAGTGGAAGCTTTCTTCACTTCAAGTGGTAAAGTATTCCATAACAATGCACCTTGAACTGCTTAGCTGAACCGACTATCCCCTCTAGAATGAGACTCCAGACAGTAATGTGATATGAAAGTATGAAGTTCTGAACAGAAGACCAGGTGGCTGTTTTACAGATGTTCTCAATGGGAATGGAACGTTAAGTGAGCTACTGAAATTACTGTGACACTACCTTCCTGTGGTAGGCCAGCCGGAGCACAGCAAAATGAGATGCAGTCCACAAACTATGTAATCATATGCACCATATGCTTGGAACAAGCTGCCCGAATCCCTATGGCAGGCTCTGTCTCTGGCAGTGTTCAAGGCCCATTTAAAAGCTCACCTCTTTGAGAGTGCTTTTGACTCCTAACTCCTCTTCACTTTGGGTTCTGCATCCCTAACCTCTATGTCATGTCTTATCTGTCCAAGTTAGATTGTAAGCTCTTCCGAGCAGTGACTGTCTATAAATGTCAAAATGTACAGCGCTGAGTACACCTTTCAGCACTATATAAGTGATAAGTAGTAATCTAATGTGTGGAGTGTTGCTTCTTCAGGATGAAAGTGTGGTCTTGGGAAGAAGACAGGTAGAACAATAGACTGGTTGAGGTAAAGAGACTACCTTTGGAAGGAATTGTGGATGAGTGCGAAGAATAACTATCATGATTGAAAGTTGTGTAAGGTGGATCTGATATTAGTGCTTGTAGTTCACTAAGACAGTGTACAGAAGTGATACAGATTAATAAGACTGCCTTCCAAGTAAAGTATTTACCGTAAATAGCGTAGACACAAGAGGCTCAAATGGAGATGTCAAAGTGATGAGAACATTTAGGTTCCAAGAAACTGGAGGAGGTTTGATTGGAAGTTTTGCATTCATGAACCTTTTCATGAACCGAGAAACCAACGGGTGTGTAGGCAGAGGTTTGTTGTTGAAGGATACATGAAAGATACTGATAGTACTAAGATGAACATGTGCGGAAGTGATTTTTAGAGCAGTGTCGGATTGATGGAGAACGTAATCCACTACTTATGGCCAAGGGAAGTGTCTGGAGATAAATCCTGCAGGCAAAACCAGAGGGTAAACTGTGTCCATTTGAAGCAGTAGTATCACTGTGTGGCAGTTTTCCTGGAAGTGTCTACAATGGCTGACACTGGAGCAGAGAGAAGGAAATTATCTATGCGTTGAAGTCAGGCACCAGGCTGTGAGACGCAGACACTGTAGATTGGGATGCAGAAGGGATCCAAGTCAAGAGAGTTGGAAAGATTTGTAATGGAAGTGGTTCCCTGATGCTGAGTTAAAGAAGAAAAGGGAACCAGGGTCGTCTTGGCCACCATGGCAATATGAGAATCATGGTGGCTAGTTCCTGCCGCAGCTTAAACAGAGGTTTCCCTATCAGGGATATTGGAAGACATAGATATAGAAGCTTGGTTGTCCAGTTTAGGAGAAATGCATGCGACTCTAGATGATGAAGAAAATTCAGATGGGAGTAGAAGGGTGGAAGTTTGTGATTGTTGGGAGATACAAACAGGACTATCTGTGGAGTTCCCCAATTGGAGATTTGATGCAATGTAGACAAACTGAGTGATCACTCGTGAGGTTGAAATAATCTGCTTAATCTGTCTGCTGAAGCATTGTTTCCCTGCTATGTAAACAACTTTTAGGAAAATGTTGCATGGAATCGGCCTAGACCAGATCTACATCGCCTCCTAGCAGACAGAACAAGAGCTTGTACCTCCCTGCTTGTTTATATAGTACATGACTACATGATTGTCTGTTTTGAGTAGAATTACTTGATTCAGGAGGCGATCTTGAAAAGTAAGAAGGGCATTGCAAATGGCTCAAAGCTGCAAGAGATTGATATGGAGGAATCTTTCTTGAGGACTCCAGGAATCTAAGTGTGAGCTCCCCATCAAGGTGAGCTCCCCATGCATATATAGAGGCATCTGTCGTTAGTATCTTTGGATGCGGAGGAATGTAGAGTAGGGGACTTCTGGAGATATTGGTGGGTTGCAACCATCGCTAAATTTCATTGAGGAGAAAACTTGGATTTAGTACCATAAGGCCTCAAAGAGCCTTGCTCAGGATGGGCCAGTACCAGAGGAGTCAGTAAAGCAGCCTGTGCCAACTGGTTTTGAAGCAAGGCTGCTAACTCCTTATGAAGCAGCTCGCAAAGTTGATCCTGAATGGATGGCTGCAATATCGAGATGTCACTGGTACCGCTGGCGCTGTAGGGTGTCGAGGCATTGGTGACCTCAATGCGGAGGCATGCCTTAGTGAGGACAATACTTGCCCAGGTGGTGAGTAAGACCTGACGACGATGCTGTTTGACATGCATCGAATTACTTGATGCTAGAGATGTTGGCGATGTATGGCAAGAAGTATGAGAGTGCTTATTAGCCTGTTTTCCAGCTGGTGCCGGTACCGAGAGGGCCAATGTCGAGCAAGGCACCGATGGAGGTGTCGATGAGGAAGAGGTGCTTCAATGACGGGACCTAGATTTGTGTTGAGAAGGAAACCTATATTTGGTACCATGAGGACTCAGAGCCTTGCTCTGGTTGGGCCAGTACCAGAGAAGTCGATACAGCAGCTGGCATCAATTGATTTTGAAGCACAGCTGCAACTCCTTATGAAACAGCTCATGTAGTTGATGCTGGATGGCAACTTGTGGTACTGAGGGAGTTAATGTTACCGTTGATGGTGCATGGTGTCAAGGCATTGGTGACCTCAATGTAGAGGCACACCTGAGAGGAGTCATGCCTGCAGAGATAGCAAGATTGCTGATGTCGTTATTTGGCATGCATCAACTTAGTCAATGCTGAAGATGCCAACGATGTATAGTGAGTTGGTGAGGCACGGGAATGCTTCTTAACCTGTTTATCAGATTGTGTCGGTGCCGGTACCAAGGAAGCCAATGTCGAAAGATATACTGATGAGATGTCATTGCAGTTTTATCTACATCGGACTGAAAAGTTTTTTCTGTGGTATATGTTGAGCCTTCAAAGAGCGTTTTTGTAGCTTTGACCAGCGAGGACAAGAGTCAATTTGGTGCTCAGGTCTAAGGCACTAACTAGATTCCTTCTACATAATGTTATCCTATGCAGTCTAGAAATCTCATGTTATATTTATACGGCCTTGTTGCACCAAGAACACCTCTTGAAGCTGTTTCAAGGCTTGGACATGGAAGGAAAAATGGCTGATGTAAGATCGAAGGACTCAATTTTTCTTTGAGGGTCGAGAAAATTAGTGACCGAAAAAGAGTCCATGCTTTTGGCCAGAAAACAAGACCAAAGGCCCAAAAAAATGGGAAAGAAAAAATTTTGAGGAAAACTCAAAAACCAAACTGAGAAATAAACCACTACAAATGAAAATAAAAGAAATGAAGAAACAAAGTAGAAAAATACACTGGGAATGCACAAAAGGATAGAAAAAAACTGCGATTGGAAAGACTCCAACAACATGTCTTCTTAGCTCCATGAAAAACTAAAAACTGATTTTCTCACGAGCCGAATTCGGGCGGGAAGGCACTTGTACACGTGCAGAGACATCTCAACAATTACACTTTAGGACTGTCCACACTGGGCTCTGTGGATGATGTCACCCACATGTGAGAATATGCTGCTGTTACAGAATTCACACATCATCCTGCAGCCTCTATTTTGGTGCCATTTCTCAAACCTAAGAGCATAACAATAGCCATACTGAGCCAGACCAATGGTCCATTTAGCCCAGTATCCTGTTTCCACTGTGGCCAAGCCAGGTTACAAGTACCTAGCAGAAATCCAAATTATAGCAACTTTCCATACTACTGATCCCAGAGCAAGCAGTCGCTTCCCCCATGTCTATCTCCAGGAACATGGCCAAACCTTTTTTAAACTAATCTACATTAACTGCTGTTATCACACCCTCTGGCAAAGAGTTCCATAGCTTAACTATTCTTTGAGTGAAAAAATATTTCCTCCTATTGGTTTTAAAAGTATTTTCCTCTAACTTCATTAAGTGTTCCCTGATCTTTGTAAATTTTGATGAATAAAAAATTGATTCACTTGTACCCTTTCAGGATTTTGTAGACTTCAATTATATCTTCCTTCAGCCATTTTTTTTTTCAAGCTGAAAAGCCCTAACCTCTTTAGTCTTTCCTCAAATGAAAGGAGTTTCATCCCCTTTATCATCTTGGTCACTCTTTGAATCTTTTCTAATTCTGCGATATCTTTTTTGAGATATGGTGACCAAAACTGGATGCCTCTATGTATAATTAGGCCTTCTGATACTAAGGGCTCCTTTTATGAAGGTGCGCGAAGCGTTTTAGCGCACGCACCAGATTAGCGCACGCTAGCCAAAAATCTTACCGCCTGCTCACAAAAAATTCCCTATGAGTGTCAGAGCTTTTACCGCAGCAGCTAGTGATAAAAAACCCTAATGCAACTTGATAAAAGGAGGCCTTTGATCCTTAAATAAATGAAGTAATAATTTAAAAACTATGTTATCTGCTTACTCAGTTCCCTCTAATATTACATTTTGTTTAAAGATCAGAAACCATTCAATGTGACATACATGCAATAACAGGGGAAACGGTGGTGGTGGGGAATCTTTTTCACATCACTGTAGAAGATCTATGAACACCGGCAGCTGTGGAACCCTTAGTTGTCCTATGATCAAGTACTTTCAGGATTCACCCCTAGTTTGTCAAAACACATGGTTGGCATTAACAGAATGCAGACATTAGCCATGCTGGTACTCACACACTGGTAGAATTCCCTGTAGCGGCCCCTCCTTATGGCTTGCTTTTCACGTCTGTAGACTTTACCAATATGGTAGCATTTAAAGTTTGTGATTTTATTCATAGCCAAATATCGAGCAAAAGGAACCTGTAAGATAGTGGTTAAGTAAAAAAATAATAAAGCAATTGGAATCTACTTTTAAGAAGGGGGCCAATTGTAGAAGCTTTATTATGGAGCCCAGCAAATCATATATACTAAAGAGAATGGGCAAGACCCTTTCATAGCATCTTCTAGTGTACCCTATGATGGTGTGTAGGTGGTGGTCTTATAGGTGCCACCTTGTTGTGTGAAGCGAGCTGCGCTCCCGTCGCTGACCCCTCACACTGAGGGTTCCTAAACCTGAAAAAACTTCTTATAGTGATTCACAGTTTAATTCTATTCTTTGCTGATTTTACTGTTGGGGTGTGTGCTGTTCCGCTACCACTCTTGGAACCATTGCCTGTTTTTGCCTTTTTGTCAGCCTCCAAATTATAGCAGGAGGGATTCCCACTCTCTCCTGTCATCGGTCCCACTCCCGACTTCCACTCCCCCAAAAAAAACAACAACAAACAAACAGCAGGAGGGATGCCTATTTTTTGATGCTACTTTCAACTCCAAACCCCCACTCACCATAAAATTACCTATGTCCATCCTATTATTCTCTGCAAGAAACTCTCCTATCCCCCTCAATATGTACCATCTGTCTAAATTAGATTGTGTAAGCTCTTCTGAGCAGGGGCAGTCTGTTGCATGTTGAATGTATGGCACTGCATACATTTTTCAGTGCTATAGAAATTGATAAATAGTAGAAGTAGGAGTAGAGTGATGGAGAGATCCCTCACTCCCATTGTCCAGCATAACAGAGGGATAAATGCTGATCATGGGGAGAGGGCAGTAGGGAAGAGAAAAGGGACAGGGAGAGGTCAGGCTATTAGGACAGGGAAGGGAAGGGAGGGGAGGAAGAGGGAGCAGATGCTGGGCTAGAAAGTTGAAGGGAGCACGACGCTGGGAATGGTGGAACTCTATTGGAGAGACCAGGATGGGGAGGAGAGGGGTGGCAAGGAAATGAATGAGAAAATGGTGTAACATAGGGTAGAAATGTGGTATTGGGAGTAGATTAAAGAATAAAGGGAATGGAGGGTTGAGGAAGGAGTGAGATGGAGAATAGGAGAGCTAGTGGGTGAAAGAAGATGGAAATTTGATAGGTAGCTGAAAAGTAAAAAGGAGGATTAGGATGAGAAAGAGGCAGAAAAGAGATAAAAAGGAATGATCAATATGTCAGAGGCAGGTGTAATCAGGAAATAAGCGAGAGTAGAAAAGACAAATGGGACAGCAGCCACTTGAAGAAGAATTAGCACAGAAAAGAGAAACTGGAACCAACATGATGAAAAAATAAAATGTCTAGACATTTTATTTTGAATATATTAAATGGAATGAGTTCCAGAGGATGTGGTAACAGTGGTTAGCTTAGGTGGATTTAAACAAAGTTTGGATAAGTTCCTGGAGGAAAGTTCATAATCTGCCATTGAGACAGACAATTGGAGAAGCCACTGCTTGCCCTGGAAGCAGCAGCATGGAATGTTGTTACTATTTGGGTTTCTTCCAGGTACTTGTGACCTGGATGGATCACTGTGGAAAAAGGAGGTACCACTGGTCTGACCCAGTATGACTATTCTTATATGGAATATGTTAAGTTTTGAGAAATGTGTATAGCAAATGTCTTTGTAATGTGTTCAGCAGAAAAGGAAATGCTTTTCTGTTTTTGTCTCCAGTGATGCAGTACATACTAAGTTTAACGTCTTGGGGTTTCCAGTTCAATTTTTGACTAAATATTTTTATTTCTAATTTGTGTTCTCTTGTTCTGCATTTGGTGAGGTTCTGTTGGTGTGATATTAATGGCAGGTGGGGAAATTGGAATGAAGGCTGGGAGCAGGTTGGGAGTTCAAACCCACGCTGCTCCTTGTAACCCTGGGCAAGACACTTAATCCCCCCATTGCCCCAGGTACATTAGAAAGATTGTGAGCCCATCAAGACAGACAGGGAAAAATGCTTGAGTACCTGAATAAATTCATGTAAATCGTTCTGAGCTCCCCTGGGAGAACAGTATAGAAATTGAAAATCAGAGAGGGGAACCGTCCTTTATTTTCTGACCTGAGCCCCAGCAGGTCTAATACTGGTCCTGACTTTCTGAGAAGGGAGCTATGGCAAAATGAGAATCACCTAAGAAAATGTCTGGAAGGAGTCAAGATTAGTTTGGCCTGTATATACTCTTCTACAAGCAAATATGAATCATAAGAATTATTTTTACACTTGCGTGGATTGACTTTGTGGTGGTATCTAAAGATAGTTAAGACAATGTAATAATATCCTACTGTATGTAATGCTTCCAATTTTTCCAGAAGAACAAGAGGGCATTTGGAAAAATTGGAAGGGGATAGATTCAAAACAAATGCTAGGAAGTTTTTCTTTACCCAGCGTGTGGTGGACACCTGGAATGCACTTCCAGAGGACGTAATAGGACAGAGTACGGTACTGGAGTTCAAGAAAGGATTGGACAATTTCCTGCTGAAGAAAGGGATAGAGGGGTATAGATAGGGGGCTACTGCACAGGTCCTGGACCTGTTGGGCCGCCGCATGAGCAGGCTGCTGGGCACGATGGACCTCGGGTCTGACCCAGTGGAGGCATTGCTTATGTTCTTACCAGACCCCCACACAGCTTTGTCTTAAAGGATACAGTCAGATCATAACGAAGGGACAGTAGCTCTCCTCCCTGATCTTCCAGGTTGTAGATGAGTTTATATTCATCTCCATATTTCTTTGCAAGTGTCTCCTTCAGAACAACATAGAAAAGTAGGATAGTTCCTTAATGAAACTAGAAAAAATAGAAATCAACCTAACTTTACTATGATACTGACTCTGTAACATTAAGCAACATTCAACTTTAGCCCACCAGTATCAAATTTGGGCCTGGGATTCTAGATATATGAACGCAATCATTTTTAGTTAGCTAAGCAATGGATATTCTGAAAACTAGAACAGTTTTCAAGGTTGACCATTCCTCCTTAAAATAACAGATACAGACGCCAGTGTTACTAATGCTAACAAGTCCTTATCAAGCACTTGGCAGACCGGATGCCACCTACAGCAGGAAACAGCACATTACCTAGCCTTCTACAAACACCCATTGGCTCCTCACCTTACGTTCAAAGACAGGGGTATCGATAGTCTGTGCTCCATGACGCTTGAAACAATTCACAACAGTGTTGAAAACCCTCTTACGAATTACCATCTGTCTGGGATGGATATCCCTACTGCCCTATAACCAAAAGCAAAAGAACAAAGGAGAAAACTTTATCGTAACACAAAAGGTATTTAAACTGTTTACAGAAGGGCTTGCTGTGGCATTTATCACAAGGGCTTCCCATCAGCTTGTTTACTTTTCAGACTCAGAAGGGTTTGTTCAGCAGAGCAAAACATGGAAACAAACTCCCCAGAGAGTGGCACCACAAACACAAAGTACAAGGAACATTTCATAAATAATGCACAATATTTTTTTTTAATTTACATGGGTTTTTTTTGTTTTTTTCAAGTATTTCTTTACAATCCTTCAATGTAATCTCCCTGCTTTGCAAAGGCCGAGTCCCAATGTCCGGGAAGCTTCATTATTCCATCGAAGACACCGTTTTTGTTCAGTTGCCAAATGGCTCAGGTACCAGCAAAAGAAAGCTCTTCCAGAGATGCAAAACAATGTCCATGCATTCACAGCTGTCAAAAAGTGCAATACAATATACATACCAATAATAATAAACAAATAAGCACTTATAATTAGTCAGTATCAGTACAAGAATAAGCCACCCCCCACCCAACTAACATTTTCATCATGGAATCATACTAAAGATATATCCCCTCCCCCCACTGGATGTGTATGAATTATAATAAGGGGGGGGGGAAAGAACTACAACAACTGAGTCAATTGTCCAAGTATGGGTGCACTTGCCAACCTGCTCTGCATAGACAAGCGGTTACCACCACCGTAACCTTGGTGAAAGTTCAGGGCACTGTTGTCAGCCCAAAGGAAAGTGCTGAGAATTTATAATGATTCTCCAACACATGGAACCTGAGGAAATTTCTGTGTTCTGGGAAGACTGGGATATGAAGGTAAGCTTCTGTCAAATCTAGGGTGGCCAGAAACTCTCCTGGCTCCACTATCACAAAGACAGACCAAGCAATCTCCATCCAGAACCGAGGAACTCTCAGGGTCGCGCTGACATGTTTGAGATCGAGGATGGTCCTCCACTCCTCTGGGCCTTTCTTGGGCACAACAAAGTATAAAGTAGACTCTCAATTATCCAGCACCCTTGGGGATTGGTAGATGCCAGATAACTGTAGTTTCTGGTTGCTTGAGATTTACTATAAAAATAGTTTTGTCTCCCTTCCCACCTCACCTTTCTGGACTGAGTGACTCTCTCTCTTTCTCTAGCACCCCTGCATCCACTTGAAGGTCCAGCCTCTTTTCTTCCTTTCCCACCCTCCTTTCTGGTCTGGGTCACTTTCTCTTCCCACCTTCTCTCCAACCCCTACTTATAGGTCCAGAATCCATCCATCTCTCCTCCCTGCCCTTCTCATCCTACAAGTCCAGCATCCATGTGCCTTCCTCAACCCACCCCTTCACACATACACTTCTGATCCACTTCACTCCCCCACCTGTCTGCTCTCCCTTCACATAGGTCTGGTTTCTGATGGAACCCCCCTCACTTACCTGCGGCTCTCCCGAAGCAGCAACGGCAGCTGGTCAGCAAAGGCTTTGCTGTAAACAGGCTCCTTTGTGAGTGCAGAGCTTATGCGCCAGACAAGATTTCATGCTCTGATACAGCTGTAGAGTGAAACGGTGGCGTGCCTTGTCCACAAGGAATTTCAAATATACATAGACTACAATAGCGTGAACCCGGCAGCACAATACATGGCCAGATAAGTCCACTGGCTTTTTCAATAACTGTTCAGTTAAGATTTTTCACTGCATTAAACTGGATAATAGCCTTAGCAGTATTGTATTAAGATTAATCCAAAGGGGATTTTTAGACTGCCACAAGATTTGCTCTGGTGGTATGCGGGGATCTGAGGCTTTTTCCCTCGCTAAGAGGCAGTCTGTAGTTAACACAATTTTCAAAAATATTTTGAATAATGTGAATTGAAAGGGATGAATTGAAAGGGGTAATGGAGTGGTTGTAAATAGTGGGGTTTGAGTCTGTGCTGGGACAGCTGCTTTTTAACATATTTATCAATGATCTGGTGTTCCGCAGGGCTCAGTGCTCTGGCCGCTGCTATTTAATATATTCATAAATGATCTAGAAACAGGCACGAAGTGTGAGATAATAAAATTTGCGGACGATACAAAACTATTTAGTGGAGCTGGGACTAAAGAGGAATGCGAAGAATTGCAAAGGGACTTGAACAAATTGGGGGAATGGGCGGCGAGATGGCAGATGAAGTTCAACGTTGAGAAATGTAAAGTATTGCATGTTGGAAACAGAAACCCGAGGTACAACTATACGATGGGAGGGATATTATTGAATGAGAGCAACCAAGAAAGGGACTTGGGGGTAATGGTGGACATGACAATGAAGCCGACGGCACAGTGCGCAACAGCCGCTAAGAAAGCAAATAGAATGCTAGGCATAATCAAGAAGGGTATTACAACTAGGACAAAAGAAGTTATCCTTCCATTGTTTCGGGCGATGGTGCGCCCGCATCTGGAATACTGCGTCCAATATTGGTCTCCGTACCTTAGGAAGGATATGGCGTTACTCGAGAGGGTTCAGAGGAGAGCGACACGCTTGATAAAAGGGATGGAAAACCTCTCATACGCTGAGAGATTGGAGAAACTGGGTCTCTTTTCCCTGGAGAAGAGGAGACTTAGAGGGGATATGATAGAGACTTATAAGATCATGAAGGGCATAGAGAGAGTAGAGAAGGACAGATTCTTCAAACTTTCAAAAAATAAAAGAACAAGAGGACACTTGGAAAAGTTGAAAGGGGACAGATTTAAAACGAATGCTAGGAAGTTCTTCTTTACCCAACGAGTGGTGGACACCTGGAATGCGCTTCCAGAGGGAGTAATAGGGCAGAGTACAGTACAGGGGTTTAAGAAAGGATTGGACAATTTCCTGCTGGAAAAGGGGATAGAGGGGTATAAATAGAGGATTACTGCACAGGTCCTGGACCTGTTGGGCCGCCGCGTGAGCAGACTGCTGGGCATGATGGACCTCAAGTCTGACCCAGCAGAGGCATTGCTTATGTTCTTATGTTCTTATGTAACTTGTGGCAGCCAATCAGCTATTGGCTCTGCATGAGCAGGAGCGAAGGAAGGCTGCTCCTGCCGTGGTTTACTGCTGGACCACCAGGGATACTAAAGGTGCACAGGGGAGGCGGGAGGGAGGTAAAACGGTTGGGACAGGAGGCAGGAGGGATCCATCCTGTCCCGGCTACTGCTGGACCACCAGGTCTCATGGCAGGCCTGGTGGAGGCCTGTAAGTCATCCGGAGGGAGGGTAGAGAACCTGGCAAGGAGGGGGTAGGACTCGATGCAAAGTCTGGCAGGGCAGGGCATAAGTGAGGGGGCTGGATGCAGAGTCCGGCAGAGCAGTGAGGGAGGGGAAACAGGGTGCAGAGCGTGGCAGGGCAAGGCAAGGTACTGCACTTGAATATTAACCATCCTACCCCCACCCCCCGTTTATATTTGAGTCAACCTTTTTTCCTCCTTTTTCGGGGGTGGGGGGGTGGGGGGAAGTTACCTCGGTTTATATTTGAGTATATACGGTACATAAGCATGGATTAATAAGAGAAAGCCAACATGGATTAAGTCAAGGGGGCCGCGGGAGCAGACTGCTGGGCAGGATGAACCACTGGTCTGACCCAGTAGTGGCAATTCTTATGTTCTTAGGTACATTTATTTCAAGGGGTGAATGAACATGTGATGAAGAATTAGTTTAAAAGGTTTTGGCTAACTTCCTAAAACAAAAGTCAATAAGCCATTATTGAAATGCCTTGGGAAAATCCACTGCTTATTCCTAGGATAAGCAGCATAATTCCTTCGGATCTTGCCTGGTGCTTGTGACCTGCATTGGCCACTACTGAGAACAGGATACTGGCCTTGATAAGACCTTCGGTCTGTCCCAGTATGGCAATTCTTATGTTCTTAAGATAGGGCATCTTGATCGTGAGGTTGAAATAAAGACCACAGTAGATCAGCGGCTCCTTTTAGAAAGCTGCGCTGCCAAGTAGCACATGTTAAATGCTGAGCCGCCCATTCTACTCCTATGGGTGGCTTGGCATTTAGCATGCGCTGCTTGGCAGCACAGCTTTGTAAAAGCCTGCCCAAGTGTCTTTAAATACAGAGCAGACAGATTTTAAAGATTGCAAATCACTGTCAACTGCTAATCAAGTTGTAAATAGGAACAAACATTATTTGAAATGTCTGTATGCAAATGCGAGTGAAAGGTCCATTTGGTCAGCCACAAAACTTAGAGACTTGAAGAAAGCACAGATGTTTTATTCAGCATATGCGGACCCCTGAGCCCCAAGCTGGCTTCAGAAGTCCCAAAACCAGGAAGTTACAGAGATATTTATACATTCTTCTGGCTATACAACTGAATTCTAGAAAAACTTTTCACGTGTTACTTTTCTTAGCAATCATTGGTACTAAGCTCACACTAGCAGGTCACTTATCTAAGCCCTGCAGTCTTTCTGTTACATGTCCAGGAGGGCGGAATACAATATCGTGTATGCTGAGATAGCCATAAGAAGCTAGAATGCCCAGGCTAAGACACCCAATGCAGGAAGGCTAGAACATGAGATAAGTTAGGTCTGCAATGAAACATAATTCAGCATTTTATTAAAGAGAAAACTTAGTTTAACACTTAGGAAAACCAGTCCCAGACTCCTTCACCAGAAGCCCTTGGATTTGATAAATGCATATCCCAATTGTGTAAACTGGGGACTTAAAAGTGCAAGTTTATATGAACAGGGCTTATAGAATTAGAGCCACAGCTAAAGTATATTGCTATACAAGTGATATGCTTGATTAATATAATGGAAAAATTATAAAAGCAAAACAAGGGGGGATTGGTAGGGGGGCAGGGTTGGGGGGTCGGATTCAGTGGGGGTTCTCTTGTGGTTGTGGAAATTTGAGCTTTTTTTGTATCAGTTTGTGATCTCTGTATTTTCTTTTACGTTGAGCTCAATAAAAATTATTTGACAATAAAAGCAAAACAAATCTAATAAGGCTAATGGCCTCTTTTACAAAGCCACGCTAGCGGCTGCTTTGCGCTAATGGCCCCAAAGCCCATAGAGATTTAAAGGGCTTTGGGGCCGTTGCCACGCAGCTTTGTAAAAGAGGCCGTAAGTTTATAAAATGAAAAATAGAAAATGATGTAAGAAAAACAGATACTGAGATAATCATGTACTTGTTAGAAGATGCTTTCTTATACCTTTGGAGTTTTGATAACAAAATTATGCTTTGCTTCATTTGTGCTTGAATGAGTCTTCAATCCTAGAGGTCCTGTAGTCTCTTCAATAACCTGCAAATGTCAGGAAATCAAAGAACAAAATCAGCTTTGCATGGATTATAAGGGTTGGATCTATAGCTTAAAGGTCTAACATAGGTTATACAGGGTGATATTAGTAGAGAATGACATGGTGACAAAATTCATCACCGTTCCCGCCCCCGCGGATAACTGCGGGAAACCCTCTTCATGTCATTCTTTAAGGAGAGAGGGAAGAATCAGAGTATGAATGGCCACAACCACTGACCCGCAAGCTTTGCTTTGAAGAATGCTGGTGTAGAAGGACCGAGGTTGAAATAGACACTAGAAAATGACATGGGATTATTTCCCACGGTTATCCGCGGGGACGGGAACGGTGATGAATTTTGTCACCGTGTCATTCTCTAGATATTAGCACAAAGCTTCGCATGTGTTAGGACAGCAAGGCACAGATTTCACTCATGACAATTTATATAGAAGAAGCTGTCAAATACTTCAAAAATTGATCTTTCATCTGGAAAGTATTATTATGATTCTTAATTTAAAAAATGAGAGCTTAAACATTTGTAAATGATGAGTGTAGGTTGATTCTGCCGATAGTGACAGCTCACAGTATACTGGTTCATTTGGCAGCGATCAGATAGCATTGACTCTCTTACCCTCTTCATTAAGTTGTTTCTCTGGTACACTTTGTTAAGTTTAATAACGTGTTAAGCAGTATTCATTTATGTTTGTACAATCAGTTGGAGTTGAGAGCATGTCTGCCTGTGCAATGACGACCAGATTTAAAATAAAAAAGCTGAAATTCTAAAAACAAATTTCTTCTATAGCTCTTTCTCAACTATGCTGAAATTCTGTGAGTCTACGTTCTACTTGTACCATTACAGACATGCTTTACATGTATACCTCCTATAAAGAAATGAGTATAGCGGAGTGTAACTGTTTCCCAGAGAACTCTTACATAACAGAAAACAGCAAGTAGTGGAAAACATGAAAAAGGATCTGCAAAAGTTAGAGAAATGGTCTAATATCTGACAATTAAAATTTAATGCAAAGAAGTGCAGAGTAATTTATTTGAGGATTAGAAATTGGAATGAGCCATATGTGCTGGGAGGTGAGAGGCTGATATGCACAGATGGGGAGAGGGACTTTGGGATGATAATGTCCAAAGATCTAAAGGCAAAGAAACAGTGTGACAAGGCGGTGGCTGTTGCCAGAAGGATGCTAGGCTGTATAGAGAGAGGCGTGACCTGAAGAAGAAAGGTGTTGATGCCCTTGTACAGGTTGTTGGTGAGGCACCACTTGGAGTATTGTGTTCAATTTTGGAGACCTTGGCCTAGATTCATGAAGCCTATCTTTGCCGGCTGATCCATGGCTGATCCATTTACAAGTCTTCTTGGGTGATCGATTCAGCAAACTTCCTCATGCAAATTAATGCACTCGGAGGAACGCCCACACAGTCACTGGACGGATTGCTGCAAAGCGATCGAGACGCATGCGCGGACCATCTTATTTTCCTGTAAATGGTCCGCGCATGCCTTGGCTCTCAGTACAAGTGTGGGAGGGGGAAGGAGAGG
Organism: Geotrypetes seraphini; assembly: GCF_902459505.1. NCBI lineage: Eukaryota > Metazoa > Chordata > Amphibia > Gymnophiona > Dermophiidae > Geotrypetes > Geotrypetes seraphini. The sequence goes on from NC_047101.1 coordinate 38,848,237, forward strand.
GGGGAATCGAGGAGGCTATGAGCTATTTTTACAATTATTATGGTGAAAATATTTGCAGATGAGCACACAATGCAAGGCTGCTTGTACTTGTAACAGGGAATGCCGACATGCCTACCCCAATACATGCCGATCTTCCAATCGCCTCTGACCCTGCAAATGACGTGGAGATCAGCCGGGGCTGGTGGTGAGAAGTGCAGCCCCGCTTTTAACCCACGGGTTAAAACCATGGTTTAAAAACATGGGTTCACAGCAGGGCATGGTCGAAGAGAGGAGAGCGACAGAGAGTTTTTGGATAGTTTCAGGGCCGCAGGACTGGGGTTTCTGGCAGAAAGCAGGACAGTCGGAAAAGCGGTGAGCGACTGGTCCCCGGCAGTCGCTTCTTTTGATCGGCCAGCCAGTCGGTGTTCCTGAAGTTTTATTTTGTGAATCACTTCCTTCCTATATTTGCATGCAATTCCTCCTCATTTGCATGCGCAGATCAGATCGGGCAGGAATCAGATTGGGAGTAAGGTTAGTGAATGGGAGCGGGGTCGCAAAGTGATCGCAAACCGAACAGTACACGATTGGTTTGCTTTGTGAATCTAGTCCCATATCTGGCAAAGGACATAAGAAGACGTGAAGCGGTCCGGAGAAAGGCGACGAAAATGGTAGGAGGTTTGCAGCAAAAGATGTATGAGGAGAGACTGGAAGCCCTGAATATGTATACCCTAGAGCAGTGTCTCACAAACTTTCTGGCCGTCGGCACACTAAATCCAGAAGGCACCCAGAAGTGCGTAGAGGCCCATCTGGCCGCAACCCACTTCAGTGGAGGGATCCAGGAGGTGTAGGGAGAAGAGGGGAGATGCCGGCCAGGAGGGGAGTCTTCTGCGCTGATTGACTTGCTACAGGACATGCCTCTCGCTGCGAAAGGCACATCCTGTAGGTAGTCAGCTGGCCTGGACGACTCTCCTCCTCACCAGTGTAACACGGCACATCTGAAATCTCAGGCGGCACACAGTTTGAGATACATTGCCCTAGAGGAAAGGAAGGATAGGGGAGATACGAGTCAGATGTTCAAATATTTGAAAGGTTTTAACATTAAAAAATATTTTCCAGAGAAAGGAAAATGGTAAAACCAGAGGGCATAATTTGAAGTTAAGGGGTGGTAGGCTCAAGAGTAATGTTAGGAAATTCTTCTTTATGGAGAGGGTGGTTAATGCTTGGAAGCGCTTCCAAGGGAGATGGCAGAGAGGAAAACGGCAACATAGTTCAAAAAAGCATGGGATGGACATGGAGGTTCTATAATCAGAAAATGGGTATACAGTGGTATCTTGGAATCCAAACTTAATCCGTTCCAAAATGTTCGAGTTCCAAGACAATTTTTCACATTGAAAATAGAAACTTGATTAATCCGTTCCTTGGTCCCACAAACTCAGCAAGATTGGGTCCCCCTGACAGAGACAGCAAGATCGGGCACACATGGCAGAGGCAGCAAAATCAGGCCCCCCCCCCCCCGCAGGCATAGGCAGCAAGATCGACAACGAAAAGCGGTGCTCAGCCCAAAGCTTCCCTCCCAGGCGGAAACAGGAAGCTGCATCAGAGGGGAAACTTTGGGCTGAGCAACGCTTGCAGTTCCCATACGTTTGGATTCCAAAGCAGCGTTCGGATTCCGAGGCAAAATTTAGTTTTTAAAAAAAGTTTACATTCCAAGTTGTTTGAGTTCTGGGGCATTCGGATTCTGAGGTACCACTATATATTGAAGAACTAAGGCCAGTACTGGGCAGACTTGAACGGTCTGTGTCCCGTATATGGCCATTCAGTTGAAGATAGGCTGGGGAGAGCTTCGATGGCTGGGATAGTTTAGACAGGCTGGAGTGAGCTTTGACGGAGACTCCAGTAGATGGAACTTAAGCACACTACCGGGCAGAGCTCCGAGTTTCTTGCCCAGAAATATCTAAGAAAAAGGACAATTTAAATTAAATCATTAATTTATAGAGTGTATGGTTGGGCAGACTGGATGGACCATTTGGGTCTTCTTCATCTGCCGTCATTTGGTATGTTACATTTCTCTGACACTTACATAGGTTACAAATTGAACATAGAATTCAATACAAAATTTATGCTGGTTTTTAAAGTCCTAGCTAATAATGTATCTATGGCGATATCCTCAACCTTACATCTACATTTATTGAATTCTATTGTTTAATGGTTCCTCCCTTTTATTCCTTTTTACATATTACTTTAATTCATTTAGATATCATTTATATAGATGGTGCTCCTATCTGTAAAGTTAGGAATTTCTATGAACTATTCTACATGCTTCTCTCCTCTCCACTCCTTCCTGCCCTCCATAGTCCTCCCTATCCTCTTTCTAACCCTTTCCTCTGTAATGTCACCTAGAGCTTGTATGTGTGACGCACAAGTGGAAGAAATAAAATAAAGTTAAAAGGGGATAGATTCCGTACAAACGTAAGGAAGTTCTTCTTCACCCAGAGAGTGGTAGAAAACTGGAACACTCTTCTGGAGGCTGTCGTAGGAGAAAACACCCTCCAGGGATTCAAGACAAAGTAGATAAAGACAGGTTGTTCACCCTTTCCAAGGTAGAGAGAACGCGAGGGCACTCTCTAAAGCTAAAAGGATAGATTCCGTACGAACGTAAGGAAGTTCTTCTTCACCCAGAGAGGTAGAAAACTGGAACGCTCTTCCGGAGGCTGTTATGGGGGAAAACACCCTCCAGGGATTCAAGACAAAGTTGGACAAGTTCCTGCTAAACCAGAACGTACGCATGTAAGGCTAGACTCAGGGCACTGGTCTTTGATCTAAGGGCCGCCGCATGAGCGTACTGCTGGGCATGATGGACCACTGGTCTGACCCAGCACCGGCAATTCTTATGTTCTTATGTTTCTAATATGTCCTATATGATGTTTTTTGTGATCCTATTATATATGTTTTTTCTGTTCTCCGCTAAGAATTGTAGATTGTTTGTTTGTTTTTTAAACTTCTTTATTCATTTTTACATCAATCAATAAGTTTACAATTTTATATAATATTTTATACACAATCACTTGTACATTCTTAACCATACATCTTATTAAGTAGTGAAATATCCCACCCCCATCCCCTCCCATTTCTATATTTCAATCATTATCATATTCTATCTTTTTCATTATATATTCAATCAGTCTTTTAAAGGTGCCAAATCATAGTAACATAGTAACATAGTAGATGACGGCAGATAAAGACCCGAATGGTCCATCCAGTCTGCCCAACCTGATTCAATTTAAATTTTTTTGAATATTCCATTAATGGCCCCCATATCTTTTTAAAATTCTTATAATTCCCATTCTGTAATGCAATAGCTTTTTCCATTCTATATATATAACACACTGTATTCCACCAAAAGGTAAAATTCAGACTTGTATAATCTTTCCAGTTCCTAGTTATGTGCTGGATGGCAACTCCTGTTAATATTAATAATAATTTATTATTAGATCCTGAAATTTGACTTTTATATCTCGTTGAAGTGCCAAATAAAATTGTATCATAGGACAGGGCTACATGATTTTCTAATAGCAAATTAATTTGGGGCCAAATTGACTTCCAGAATGCATTTATACAAGGACAGAAAAAAAATTAAATGATCTAAAAGAATTGTAGATTGTTGATCTGCAACATCCTATTCCTAATGGCCTTAAAGGTTTTCTGAGATGGGCGATGCTTTCCGGCCTGAAGGTTATACTCTGTCTCTGGATAGGACCATTGCATCCTACCTAAAGCCATTGGCGGTCCCGTATGCTCCACCTCTTAATTATGGAAAGCATGTCTCTTTCTGAATGGAAATCAGAAAAACCCGAAAAAATTGGAAGGTAAATAGACAAATCCAACAGCAAAAAACCTCCCAAACCCCAAGAAAAGGAACTAGACAAGGGAGAGAGACAAAAGCAGAGACGGATCAACTACATTCACCAACCTATCAATAGATTAAACGGAAGAGCCCTCAGTAACACAGCCACCCACCGGAGAACCAGTGGAAAAGGCTGTCACATGGCTTACACCCAAACGAGTGTTAACTGTGAAACATCCCCGGGCTCTACTCCGTATTTTTTATAATAAAGTGCACCCAACAGTGCTAAGTGTGAAAAAAGATATACATAAATCAAAAAAACACACTTTACCATTCACTACGATTGTCTCTGCCCCTTGTCCAGGGGGCCAAAAACGTCCAAGTCCAGCCAAGCCAAAAACAACAGGAAGTACTTAGCTTCTCCGTGAAGACAAACAGCCAGCAAAGATATTCTTCGTCCAACGGGACTCCGCTGTGACCATCCAAATCATCCGGCACAGCAAGGATTGACAAAGCAGGAAATGGCACTGATCCGAACAGAACGCCTCCAATTTAAACAGCAGACCCGAAAGGTAATTGGACAAGAAAAAAAAAAAGAAAAAACACCTGACTCCAGAGAACTTCAAAGAGACCAGAAAAACACGGCCCGGAGTTCAGCTGAAAAAATGAAGTGCAAAAAAATTCAATCAAAAATAAAGCAAAACTAACTTTCGAAAAACAATAAATTAAAAGGTATGTTGCCATTCAATATAGTCATTATGTCCCATAGGAGCTAACGCTTGGAGCTCAAAAATCCAATATTGCTCCCTCCGTTGTAACCACAACACTTTATCTCCCTGATGACTCTCATAAACCTGTTCAATGATAGACCAACGTAAATCCTGAAAGGTATGTCCCAACTGGATACAATGAGGCACCAGCGGAGAATTCATTGACCGGGTATTAATACGTGAGCGGTGCTCAATAAGACGTGTTTTGATTTTTCTTTGAGTCTTGATTTCATTCCCCCTTTTTTTTCTTTTTGCAGCCCTGGAAGGGTAGTGGGTGGGACAGAGAGGAAGACTTGTATTTGCATGGATGTTTTTTTTCTGTATCGGTTGGTTGTGTTGTTTCAGCTCCTTTGTACTTCGATACAGCTCTGCTGCACTTGTTTGTATTTATATTGCAAAATCAATTAAAATGATTGGGGAAAAACAAACACAAAATATGTAATCCACTCAAACACAAATAAAAATGGATGGTAGACCACAAACTGAAACTAAACTCAGATAAAACAAATTTCTTTCTGCTCGAAAAGGCCAAAACTCCCACCATTACAGAACTGAAAATTAAAAACACCAAATACCCAATACAGCCCAAACTCAAACTCCTAGGAGTAACGATAGACAGATGCTGCACAATGCAGTCCTAAATCAATAAAACATCCCAGTAAGCTTTTTTAATTATGAGAAATCTACGTAAAATAAGAAAATTCTTCGTCCCAGCACAATTCAGACTAATTGTCCAATCCCTAGTCTTAGGTCTACTGGACTATTGCAACTCTCTCTATCTACCTTGTCCTGCCAACATGATAAAACAACTTCAGACTATACAAAACATTGCCCTCAGACTGATCTACTCCCTGAGAAAATATGATCATATTACAACTGCCTTCCTAGACTCTCACTGGCTACCTATGCAAGCACGAATTCAATTCAAATTCTACTGTCTATTATTCAAAGCATTAAACGGCTCCGCCCCCCCCCTATCTAAACAACCGCCTAAACCAGAGCCTCACCTCAAGACAAAGAAGAACTCCGAACCCTTTTGCCTTCCCTCCACTCAATGGCACTCAGCGCAAAAATATGTTTGATAACCTTCTGGCGACGCAAGCAGCAAAACTTAACCACTCCATCTCCAACCTGTTGACGGCAACGGGCAACTTCAAAACTTTTCGAAAAGAAATCAAAACCCTACTTGTCAAAAAATTTATCCAGATATCTTAACCCAACCCTTCCCCCTCCTCCTAGATAAATTCTCCCCCAAAACCTCCACTTAAATAATCTCTTCCTCCCCAAAACACCAACCAAGTATTCAGATCCCTGAAATGTAACGTAATCTTATTTGTACTCTAACTGTAATCTATTTGTTATATCACACAGTAACGTACAGTCAATTTAATATCCAATTTGCAAGTTCTTCCGGAATTAATCCAGCTACCTCTCCTCCCTTGTAACCAAAAAAAAACAAAAAACAAAACCCCAAAACTGTTGTAACTTCACTGGAAATGTCCAGTTAGCTCTTTTGTAATCCGCCTTGAACTGCAAGGTATAGGCGGAATAGAAGTCCCTAATGCAGGGGTGTCCAATGTCAGTCCTCGAGGGCCGCAATCCAGTCGGGTTTTCAGGATTTCCCCAATGAATATGCATGAGATCTATTTGCATGCACTGCTTTCAATGCATATTCATTGGGGAAATCCTGAAAACCCAACTGGACTGCGGCCCTCGAGGACCGACATTGGACACCCCTGCCCTAATGTAATGTAATATAAATAAATAAATGTTTGTAGTCACCTTTAGGACCCTTTTTACAAAGCCAGAGTAGTGATTCCCACATGGCAAATGCAACGCTGCCCATTTAGTCTCTTTGGGCTGTGTCACATTTGCCACACCTGGTCTCGGTACCATGGCTATGTGAAAGGGGTCCTTAGTGATTAACATAAGAACATAAGCATCGCCTCTGCCGAGTCAGACCATAGGTCCATCGTGCCCAGCATGACAGGCTATGACAGGCTAAATAGAAATAATTATTTGAAACTGTGAGCTGCATTATTTGGCACAGAAAATTCTGACTGTATTCAGGAATGACCAACCCAATAAATATAGTATTAAGTAAATAAAAGACCTGTTTGCTGAAAGTTTCACGGCTTTTACAAAGCCATGGGTAAGGGTTTTTTTTTATTTATAAATTTTCAAATTATAAATCAAGTATACACTTGTACAGAAAGTTGTTAGACAAGACATTAATATTTCAAAGTATAAAACTTTACACCTTGATATCTTAGAAGAAAAAAAAATATAGAATGCTCCCCCGTGAATTCACACATAGTGCTGAGGTAGGAGTTACTTATTTAAATTATGCAGCACTTGATTTTTCTACATCCATTTGGGATAAAGCCAAGAAAACAGTTAACTGTTGAGGTTCAAAGAAAACATATTTAACTGAGCGGTGGCATGGTAGAGGTTTTTACTCATAGAATTCCTACGAGCATTGGAGCATTTACCTCACCGGCCTGCGGTAGAAACTTCTACCGCGGCTTTATAAAAGGAGCCCTATGTTTATTAAAATGTTGATATACCACATAACTTTGTGAAAACAAAATAAAAATAAGTTTGAATCAGAACTTACAACTTTATTAGGTTATCTAATAATATTGTAAAATGGATAAAAGCATCTGCACCTTACACTAATAGCACAATCTATAAACACGAAGAAGAAAGTGGTGCTGTCTCCTGTGGCTTGTTTCCCAGGTCTTTCTGCTTACCAAGTGTATGCAGGCATGCAGACACATCCAGTGGGATGCAAGAGAATAAATTGCAGAAGAAGAGGATATCATACAACTACATGAAGACCCTGGGAAGTCAATGTAAATTCTGAGTAAGCTTATTGATCATTTGGATTATTGTGTATGCAATGACAGGCAGTAATGTTTCTGTATTACAGTAAGAAAATTCAGAGATTTTGTAGGGAGGTGACAAGCAAAGAAGATAAGTTTTGAAAGTCATTAAGTATATATAGCACCACATATAGAATCACACTTAGTGGCATAACTTTTAAGTGCACTCATTTAGACCAAGGAAAAGCAGGCCTAAAAACCTGTGCCTAAATTGTGTGCAGACTGGCCATATTCTGTAACAGTGCGTATATAGAAACATAGAAGATGAAACATAGAAGATGACGGCAGAAAAGGGCTCCAGCCCATCAAGTCTGCCCACTCTGCCTACCCACCCCCTGTCTATGCCCTAATGACCCAATCTCCTTATCTTGACCCTCGTAGGGATCCCACATGGGTATCCCATTTATTCTTAAAGTCTGGCACGCTGTCTGCCTCGATCACCTGCACTGGAAGCTTGTTCCAATGATCAACCACTCTCTCTGTGAAGAAATACTTTCTGGTGTCTGCAGCAGCCACTCTCTCCTCCTCTCCCTATTGGCTAAGGCTCTTAACATTTGCATCTCCTCTTCCTATAGGCTAAGGCTCTTTACACCTGCATTGTGATGTCATAGAACTTTCTGATTATAGAAACATAGAAGATGACGGCAGAAAAGGGCTACAGTCCATCAAGTCTGCCCACTCTGCTTACCCACCCCCTGTCTATGCCCTAATGACCCAATTTCCTTATCTTGACCCTCGTAGGGATCCCACATGGGTATCCCATTTATTCTTAAAGTCTGGCACGCTGTCTGCCTCGATCACCTGCACATACTTTCTGGTGTCGCCATGAAATTTTCCGCCCCTGAGTTTGAGAGGGTGCCCTCTTGTGGCCGAGGGTCCCTTGAGAAAGAAAATATCATCTTCCACTTCGACACGTCCCGTGAGGTACTTAAATGTTTCGATCATGTCTCCCCTCTTCCTACGTTCCTCAAGAGTGTAGAGCTGCAATTTGTTCAGTCTCTCTTCGTACGAGAGACCCTTGAGCCCCGAGATCATCCTGGTGGCCATCCGTTGAACCGATTCAATTCTGCGCACATCTTTACTGTAATGTGGCCTCCAGAATTGCACACAGTACTCCAGATGAGGTCTCACCATGGCCCTGTACAACGGCATTATGACTTCAGGCTTTCGGCTGACGAAACTTCTATTGATACAACCCAATATCTGCCTTGCCTTAGATGAAGCCTTCTCCACTTGATTGGCAGTTTTCATGTCTGCACTGATGATTATATATGCAAGTTTTAGAAACGCTCATGATTCTCTCCTGGCCACACACACACCCCCTTTGGAGATCCATCACTTTATAAAATGTCAACAAAGTTGTGCATGTAACTTCTAATTAGTACCAATTAGAATCAATTATTAGGTATTAATTACCAATTAGCAGCACTTGGTCTCATTGCATAAATTGTGCATACTGATTTGCTTACACAATGTAAGGTGTTTATATACAGGATTTGGGGGTTAGTGTGATTTTAGAATCAACACTCGGCAGGCTTTGTTACCTAGACTACTGCAACTTGCTTCTCAAAGGTCTTCCACAGAACTCTCTGTCTTCCCTTCAATCCGTTCAAAATTATGCTCCATGACATATTCCGCCAGTCGCTATGCTCACATTCATTAGTATTGTAAGCTCTTTTGAGCAGGGACCGTTTCTTTCATGTTTAATGTACAGCACTGTGTGCATCCGGTAGTACTACAGAAATAATAAATAGTAGTACGCCTTTCAAGACACTTCATTTGCTCTCTATCCATTTCCATATACAGTTCAAACTCCTCTTAATGACTTACAAGTGCATTCACACCATAGCGCCTCAGTATCTCGCCACTCTTAGCTCTCCCTATACTCCTCCCAGGAATTCCATTCATCAGGCAAGTACCCCTTTCTTGCTGCACCTCTCTCGCATACAGCCGAACAAGGATTGCCCGAGTCAGTATGTCAAGCTCCATCCCTGACAATATTCAAATCCAGACGAAAAGCTCTTTTTTGAGGTTGCTTTTTAACTCTTAACCCCCACTCACTTGTAAAGTATCCATGTCTGATAAACTTCTTAACTCCCTACTTATTTTAGTATTTATACACCACTTATAGCCTAAGTCAGGGGTGTCCAATGTCGGTCCTCGAGGGCCGCAATCCAGTCGGGTTTTCAGGATTTCCCCAATGAATATGCATGAGATCTATTAGCATACAATGAAAGCAGTGCATGCAAATAGACCTCATGTATATTCATTGGGGAAATCCTGAAAATCCGACTGGACTGCGGCCCTCGAGGACCGACATTGGACACCCCTGGCCTACGTGGTTTATATTCAGGTACTCAGATATTTCTCCCTATCTGTCCCAGTGGGCTCACAATCTAATATACCACAATGAAGTGTTGAATGACTTGCTCAGGGTCACAAGGAGCAGCACTCAGCTTGATCATGTAACTGTCAGGGTGCTGAAGCTGCAATCCTAACCATTTAAGCCACTCCTCTACTTGTTCTATTTGTCTGTTTGATTAGATTGTCAGTAGAGAATGAAACGGTGACAAAATTCATCACCGTTCCCGTCCCTGCGGATAACCACAGGAAATCATCTTCATGTCATTCTTTAAGGAGAGAGGGAAGAATCAGAGTATGAATGGCCACAACCACTGACCCGCAAGCTTTGCTTTGAAGAATGCTGGTGTAGAAGGACTGAGGTTGAAACAGACACTACAGAATGACAGTCTCTGGTATCCAGAGCAGATATTGTGATGTCATAATGCCTCATTCCACCAGTGCCTAAGAGCCAATCACATCAGTGATGTCACAATGGCTTCATTATCCTTGGCTCACATAAGAATCAGAGTATGAATGGCCACAACCACTGACCCGCAAGCTTTGCTTTGAAGAATGCTGGTGTAGAAGGACCGAGGTTGAAATAGACACTAGAAAATGACATAGGTTTATTTCCCGTGGTTATCCGCGGGGACGGTTCCGGTGATAAATTTCATCACCGTGTCATTCTCTAATTGTCAGCTCTACAGAGCAGGGACTGTCTCTTGAATGTTTTAAAGAGCAGTGCTGCAACATACATTTAGCAGCACTATAGAAATGATAAGTAGTAGTACTGTGGCACCTTTATTTGAGATGGCCAGTTCTACAATTGCCCTCATGGTGTTTTGCAAAATGATCAAAAACCATAACCAAAATTAACAGGCTTCGCCTACATCTTACTGTGCATGAAGGAAAAAATGGGTTGGATCCTACTTGCTTGGAGACAAAAGACCCAGAAAGAAATGAGCACCCCACCTTAAATAAATTGTCACGTATTTATTACTATACTCCCAAATAACTGCGAACAACACTTGTGCGCTCAGATTTCGTGTCTAAATATGAGTAACTTAGAGCTCAGCTGCTCACCTGCCCCTGGAGGTGACGAGCTAAGGAGCGCAAATTGAGGTCAATTCGTCGGCAACCCCTTACGGCGAGACTGCCCAGCACGTGCATCACTTCTTGCTTCCCACGCGACCTTTATTTTCGCCAGAATCATAACCCGGAACCAGGGCAGCGGTTCCCTTAGCCTTAAGTCACGGACCCTCAATATATCCTGATTAAACGCCTTCCCTGCCCTGCTCCTCTCTAGCCATTCCCGGCCTGCACTCGATGATCAATCGACATCTCTATGGTTACTTTTCGGCTCTGACTCTCCCATTGGTTTCTTTATGACCTCTGGGAGAACTTTTTACTTTACGGCTTTCGCACGACTCCCTTTCTTGATTCATTGAAGCTCGAAGGTGGCCGTAGAGAATGATACGGGCCCCGGGGACAAATTTGTTCCCCTCACTCTATTCTGTCCCTGCAAGCTCTGTCCTCAACTGCACAAACCTCGAACACTTTAAAATCCTAAGTAGCAACATTCTAGAGCTCAGATTGTGATGTCATAATGCCTCATTCCACCAATGCCTAAGCTCTGTCCTCATCTGCACAAGCCTCAAACACTTTAAAATCCTAAGTAATGACATTCTAGAGCTTAGATTGTGATGTCATAATGCCTCATTCCACCAATGCCTAAGCTCCGTCTTCATCTGCACAAGCCTCAAACACTTGAAAATCCTAAGTAACGACATTCTAGAGCTTAGATTGTGATGTCATAATGCTTCATTCCACCAATGCCTAAGCTCTGTCCTCATCTGCACAAGCCTCAAACACTTTAAAATCCTAAGTAACGACATTCTAGAGCTTAGATTGTGATGTCATAATGCCTCATTCCACCAATGCCTAAGCTCCGTCTTCATCTGCACAAGCCTCAAACACTTGAAAATCCTAAGTAACGACATTCTAGAGCTTAGATTGTGATGTCATAATGCTTCATTCCACCAATGCCTAAGCTCTGTCCTCATCTGCACAAGCCTCAAACACTTTAAAATCCTAAGTAACGACATTCTAGAGCTTAGATTGTGATGTCATAATGCTTCATTCCACCAATGCCTAAGCTCTGTCCTCATCTGCACAAGCCTCAAACACTTTAAAATCCTAAGTAATGACATTCTAGAGCTTAGATTGTGATGTCATAATGCCTCATTCCACCAATGCCTAAGCTCCGTCTTCATCTGCACAAGCCTCAAACACTTGAAAATCCTAAGTAACGACATTCTAGAGCTTAGATTGTGATGTCATAATGCTTCATTCCACCAATGCCTAAGCTCTGTCCTCATCTGCACAAGCCTCAAACACTTTAAAATCCTAAGTAATGACATTCTAGAGCTTAGATTGTGATGTCATAATGCCTCATTCCACCAATGCCTAAGCTCCGTCTTCATCTGCACAAGCCTCAAACACTTGAAAATCCTAAGTAACGACATTCTAGAGCTTAGATTGTGATGTCATAATGCTTCATTCCACCAATGCCTAAGCTCTGTCCTCATCTGCACAAGCCTCAAACACTTTAAAATCCTAAGTAACGACATTCTAGAGCTTAGATTGTGATGTCATAATGCTTCATTCCACCAATGCCTAAGCTCTGTCCTCATCTGCACAAGCCTCAAACACTTTAAAATCCTAAGTAATGACATTCTAGAGCTTAGATTGTGATGTCATAATGCCTCATTCCACCAATGCCTAAGCTCTGTCCTCATCTGCACAAGCCTCAAACACTTTAAAATCCTAAGTAATGACATTCTAGAGCTTAGATTGTGATGTCATAATGCCTCATTCCACCAATGCCTAAGCTCCGTCTTCATCTGCACAAGCCTCAAACACTTGAAAATCCTAAGTAACGACATTCTAGAGCTTAGATTGTGATGTCATAATGCTTCATTCCACCAATGCCTAAGCTCTGTCCTCATCTGCACAAACCTCGAACACTTTAAAATCATAAGTGTTGGAGGCTTGTGCAGATGAGGCAGAGCTTGCAAGACCCCGACCTAGGGTTACCAGATTTTCCATCTGGAAAATCCGAATCCCTAAACCCGTCCATTTTCACCCATCCCTGCCCTGTCATGCCCTGGTCCCGCCCCCAATCCCCCCCTAGTCCTTCCCCAGCCCCCCCCCCCCGACTGCTCTCGTAGGGCAGAACATCTGTGCATGCGCAGAAGTTTCACATTTTGAGAAGCTGTCCGGACGTCTGGGAGGACATGTCCGGGGAAATCCGGAAGTCTGATAATCTTAACCTGATCTGAGCTCTTTGGGGAGGATGGGATAGAAAGCAAATTAAATAAATAAATGGGATAGGGACAGAACTCACGTTGATAGAGATCAATCCCGTGAGATTGGGGCTCAAATTTGTCATTTTGTAGCGACGGGTAGTGGGGTATATGTCCAAATTGCAGAGCTAAGGGCGGCAGTTTTTGGGTGGGAGGTTCAATGGGAGGCGAGACTTGGGTTTTTTTTTTTGTGGTAGTGACATTTATTCGGTAGTTTGTGTAGCCAGCTTGCATTAACTGTTTTGGAGCTCGGGGTCTGTTCCCCTGTAGCCTCGCTCACCTCCTGATCAGGGGCATAATCACAGGCTTTTGGCTCTGCCAAGGGGCATTTGTGTTTTCCTTCCTTAGTTTCATGGGTGTCTGAGGTTGTCTGGCTTCTAGTCCAGCTGGCAGTCTGAAGATCAGGATTTTTTAGGAGGGGGTAAACAGGACCTAGCGGATCTCAACCACATGCCCTTATAAATCTGCTTATCTCTGGGGAGGGGTGTGTGTGTGTGAACAGGATCCATGAGTATCCCTGCGGACCCAACACCACGCCGCTTTCATTTTAAGGCCATGTGCTTTAGCTCTGAGGGATCCATGGAGCTCCAGGTAGAAGTCATTTGGGGCACAGCAGAAAAGCTGAGCACAACAAAAGGGAGAGCTAGGATACAAAAGGAAATTAATGCAGTATTCAGCATCAGCAATCCCAACCACAAACAGAAAGAAACCAGCAAGGGTAGAAGTTAAAACATGGACCCAACAGAACTAAAAGCACACTACCGGCCTTAAAAAGAAAGAGACCGTGGTGTGGGGTCCCCAGGGATCGTTGGTTTTTTTTAACTCCCACAGACCTCACTCACTCTGCAAATCCTTGTTTTAACTCCTAAGCATGAATATTTGAAAAATTTTAAGCGGTCTATATTGTAAAATAATTAATTTACTCTGTATTTCACTTATTGTATATGTTTTAAAAATGAATAAAGAGTTGTTTTTTTTAAAAAAACCCAAAACTCCTACGGACCTCACAGATTTCGCTGGAGGGCGGTAAGATGAAGATACATGGGGAGAGCAGGTGCATGGATGCTGTGGAGCCCAGAACAGGACAGTCTGAATACCTGCAGAAGTCTTTGAGGCCTTCTCTACAGAGTTTTACTCTGGAATTTGTCAAGTTCCTGAGAAATGCCTATTTTTTGGGTGTGTAGCTGACAGAGCAAAGGGACTTTTCCCTTGCATCTGCTCCTCATCTGGAGAGCAACCTGCTGCAAGACCCAGACTAGTCAGAAGGACTGGGAGGATGGGAGATCGGATTCCATGCAGCTCTATTATCCCAGAGGATTCTGGATCTTTAGTTGGGGCTGGCAAGAGGCAGTGGTAGCCCCTGACAAGCGGGAGGATTCCTCGGTATGGTGACTTTTTAAGTTGACCAGTGTAATAGGCTTATCCCAGATAATTGCAGACAGCATAAACTCATTGGATCTGTACCCAATATTACCAGACTGGACTTTGAAGATCTTTAAACAAGCTTTCTTTAATACAAAACTTAAAACAAATAAATAAACTTCTAGCGCAAGAGGATGGCATGCTGAACCATAGGGTTATCTATCTCTGCTCGTGACATATTGTGGAAAATGTCATAGATTTTCAACTCTAATTCCTCCAGTCTTTGCTGCCCCTTCACTTCTTCCTTCTGCAAGTGAGCCTGAAGGTGTCCCTCTGATCTGAACTGTTTATTTCTTTATTATTTTTGCTTATGTGTATTTTTGGGTGGTGATAGAGATCCTGATTTAAAGGAACTGTCCTGCCTACTTGGAGAGTAGCAATCGTATCCCGTGGGAAATTGTATAGCCGCCTACCCGCCTACTGAAGATTTGTGAAGCTCAGCACTTGGATTTTGAGCCAGTCAGGGTCTTAGGCCCCTCCCACTGCATCCCAAGATACATTGGGAGGGGGACGGGCTGTCATTCTGAAAAGGCAGCTCTATCAGCAGGAGGGAGTTGGTTTCTCTCCTGCCAATTTTGTATTGGAAGGTACAGGGGTATCGGGTGATGTTGGCTGATGTCAGGGGGGTACAGGTGTTATAGGGGGATGTCAGGGTAATGTGCGGCGATGTCGGGGGAGGGGTAAGGGTAGAGGGCTAAGAACAGTGGCTTGGTATGGAGGAGAGCTGGGGGGGGGGTATCAGGGGGTGTGAGGGAAAGAGGAATCACATTCTTCCTGCCAGTTTAGCTGATCCTGAAAAACTTGCTTTTGTGCATTTTTCATGTGGACATCTTCATATTTGAGATTGGCCAAAAAAGATAGACGTACTAAGGAACATCTTGCTGTTTTGAGAATGGACATTTTCTCTACTGGCTTTCTGGACGTCTTTCTCAAAACATCCAAACTGGGACAAGACCTGAAAAATAGGTCTCAGAGATGTAATTGCATCTATGGAGAGTGCCAGAAAGTGAAGCTTGTAAAGATGTGAGATAAGTGGAAATTGCAATCTGTGAGGACTTGTTGCATATGGCAAGGGGGGATCCAGGCAGCCCTATTGACCTTGGAATAGAGTGGGTACACTGAGCGTTGGCCATCCTGTGGCTGATCTCCCTATTGATATAGGCCCAGATTCCATAAACAGCGTCCCAGTTGGCTGCCTACATGGACGCATGTTTTCTTAAAAAAACATCTCATGAGGCAGGCCGCCTACACTGATAGCGCCTCCGGGAGCCTAGGGAGACATGCAAGCCTGCCTAAGGCTAGGCGTGGCCCAGAAATAGCTTTAGGTGGACCTAGGCGGTCCGTATGCATCTCTGTAGGCCTGCGGTAGATGCTTACATTGTAGGTCAGCAAAATGCTGTCCTACATTGTAAGCAGCCACTGAGCTTATCATAGCAAGGGATCTCCCTGCCACAATGTTTAGCCGCCACCCTTCTCCCCATACATCGCCAGCAGGAGGGATGTTCAGTCCCTCCTGCTTGGCAACCGCAAACTCTAGAACATCATGCAGCAGGAGGGATGCCCAATCTCTCCTGCGGCGATGTATGGAGGGTTTGCGGATGCTGAGCAGGAGGGACTGGGCATCCTTCCTGCCACGCAATGTTCAGGGGACGAATGATGGATGCTGGGGGGGGGGGGGGGGTTGGTGGGTGTCGGGCAGGAGGGACTGGGAGATCCCTTGCTGTGATAAGCTCAGCTGCAACACGATTCTCTTACTGGCACCTGTGACATGGATGGCAGTTAGAGAACAGGTTCTTAGGTGCGATTCTATATAGGACGCCCCAGTGCGATTCTCAAAAGTCACTTAGGCAGTTTCTGAGACCATGTGTTCTATACAGAATCTAGGTCATAGTGCTTTGTTTGGCCTCCTTTCAATTAAAAGAAGAAATATTGCAAGCTGCACGGAAGCAAGGTATTTATAAATGGCAAGATGTATCTGTGAGAAAGCACAGCACTGCTTATTTTAATACTCTTCAACAAAACAATTTCACTTGATCCATAAGACCGTCAGATGTGACACTCTTGAAGTGTATCTGTGGCCATAAATCAGAATTTAATAAAGTACAGCAGAAAAGATGTCCCAATATTAATGATTAAACTATTAAACTGGAGATAATTCACCTTACAATAATTTCATAATCATTTATCTTTGCATTTCTAATAGTGGGGAAAGGGAATGAGGACTTGTATACCACCTTTTTGGCATTTCAAAGCTGACATTCAAAAAGTGGTGGGTACCGAAAGATTAAATGACTTTCTCAGGGTCACAAAGAGCAGTACCGGGCTTTGATTTCAAAACCTCTGGGTGTAGAGGCAGCAGCTGAATCAGCTGAAGGGCTATAACTGTAAAACTAATCTAAAAAGTTATTAAAAAAAAATAAAAATGAAACCATTTAGTTGTAAATATTAATATTATACCAGCAAGAATGAGTCTTTCTGTAGAAATCCATGATTTAAATCAAATCTACCCCAGGTTCTGTGATCTAAAGGTTATACCATATCTTTATGTTGATTTTTTAATTGTAATATGATTATTTTATTTTTTTTTTTGTGTTGGTTGCAAAATGCTTTGGAGGGTAGTTAAGATGGCAGTAAATAAAATTAAACAGCTGCTAAAAAAAAGGCAATGGCAGATGGAAACAAGTTTGTAATTAAATTTTTTTTGTGTGTGAAAGGTTCAGTTCATAAACTGAACTGGATCTTTCAGCTGCAGTTTCGTTAAAGCAAAATTAGAAGATGTAAGTTTGATGAGAGGGTTTTTAAAATCTGTTCAGCTAAACAACTTATCTTACAACTTCTTGTCAAGTTTTTTCATTAGCTCCCTCTCTTCCTTCAAATGGCTCATGCATCCGAGCCACAGACACATTTATTCTGTAGCTCTTCTCCTCTCCTTACACTCCTCCTCCAAACTCAGCTCATCAGGCAACTTATTCTATCTGTACTAGTGCTGCCCGATTCAGGAAAAAATTGGGTGTTTTTTTCAAACATCCTGGTGGGTTTATTTTATAGCCCCTTCATCCCCTTTGCTTTCTCCTAACCACACTGGCGCTGTGGTGTAAACAAAATAAACAAACAAAAAATACTTTTTCTCTCTGTTAAATCCTAGCTCATAATTGCAGTCTAACACCAGCTCTGGCAGGATACACGTTTCAAATCTGACATATTGTAATCACAAAACAGAAAATAAAATTAGTTTTTCTACCTTTTTTTTGCCTGCCCATCATTCAAATCTTGTTGGTCCCAGGCTCTGGTTGTCTTCTGATAACTTGCTTGCCAGGGTCTCCTTCTTTCTCTGTGCCATCTCTGTCCTCCCCTTCCGTTTCCCTTCCTTCCCACGGAGGTCTGGCATCTTTCCTTTTTTTCATCTCCATCCAAAGATCCACCTTTTCTCAACTACCCTTTCATCCAGCATCTCTCCCTCCTTCCCCACCACCCCAGGGTCCACCATCTCTCCCTTTCTTTTCCCAACTACTCTCCTATCCAGTATCTCTATCCCCCCTCCACACCATCCCTTGTGTACTTCTCTCCCTTTCTGTTCTTTCCCTCCCTAAATCCCATTGTCCATCATCTCTCTCCCTCTCCTCTATTTTTAGACCCATTATTTCTTCCCCCCACCAAATACGGCATATGCACATCTCTTTGAACCTCCCCTTCCCTCTGTGTACTTCTACACCATGGCCCCCCTCCCCTGAAGATCTTTACCCCTCTAAAGGCCTGCATCTCCACCCCTAAAGGCCTGCCTGTCTACCCCTGAAGGCCTGTCTCCCCCTTGAAGGCTTGTCCCCCCCACTTAAAGGCCTGCATCCCACCCCTGAAGGCCTGCACACCCCCACCCAAAGGTCTGCATCCCACCCCCGCCCCCGGGAAGGCCTGCGTGTTCCCCCTGGCCTTCGGCTTCCCCCCTGGCCTCCCGCCCACCATTTACCTAATAGGAGCAGCCTGCAGCGAAGATCGCGGTGCTAGCGATCTTTGCAAATTGCTTCAGAGCTGTTTCCTCTGCCACGGTCCCACCCCTCCTCTGACATCAGAGGCAGGATTGTGGCGGAGGAAACAGCTCCAAAGCAGTTTGCAAAGATCGCTAGCACCGCAATCTTCTCTGCAGGCTGCTCCTATTAGGTAAATGGTGCGCAGGCCAGGGGAGACAGGATGCAAGTGGGGGAGCCGGACACCAGCACTTACCGACTGACCCTCCCCTCTCGCCCTCTAAAGCAGGTGCGGCCGGCCAGCAAGAGCAGAACTGCTGCTCCTGCTTTAGGGGGTGAGGGTCCGAATCGGGAAGCCGATTTTTTTGTTTGTTTGTTTTAAATCGATTCACCCGAAGTGAATCGGTGAACTGATTTGAATCGTGAAATCAGGTAGCACTAATCTGTACACTTCAGCTGCAGCCTTTCTTCCACCTTGCTACGCTATATGCTGGAGTTGTCTCAGTACACCCCCTGTCGGGCCTGATTCATATCCAATCTAAAAGCTCAGCTTTTGAGAATATGCTTACATTTTAACCCTTTTCTACATACTCAGATAACTACAATCCATGGCTTTGCTACATAAGTAGTATTAACTCCAAAATCTACCTTACAGGTTTAGTATTATGTAGTGCAAGCTCAGTGTTATGGAATGCTGCTTCTTTGTCATTAAACATCATGCACTAGTTTTGAAACGCTTTAAAAGCCTTCTTGTTTAATAAGGCTTTTTAATGGCTTTGCTTGTTATATTGTCCAGTACTCATATCTTAATTTTAAACTTTTATTATATAAGTTTGGATTGTCATCCACCTAGAACAATTTATAGTGCAGGCTAAAGTTTTTAAATAGAATAAGCAATACCACTCATACCATCATTGGGGAGGCTCTGAAAATTAAACAGTGACAAAATTCAGCTATCTGGAAACTAGGCCTTCTATGAAACAGGCAGTAGTAGCATTGGAGCATGCTTGGCTCTTTAGAACAAGCTTTCTTACTATTACACTCAACACAAGAAACAGGGTGGTTTTTGTTTTTTGGAATGGGGAGGGGGGAAAGCAATGAGACTTGCAAGCCACCTACATTCACAGGAGAAGCTTTTCATATTCAGCTATTTAAGTTGAAACAAAGGCTAATGAAAAATTTAAGGCATTTCTTTCGTACTGACTAGAGTCACTAATCAGTGTCCTGCAAACCTTTTGAAGCCACGGCACACTAAGGGCCGCAGCTGAAGGGCATCTGTAAATGCGATATCGACACAATGATGTCACATGAATGTATGATGTCATCACATCGATGTCTATGTATGCATGGAGGCCTTCCAGACAGGGCCCTGAGCCTATTACTACGCCAGTGGGGGGAGGGGGGTGCCGAAGGAGGAGAGGTACGTCCTGTAGGGAGTCAGCCGGCGCCAGACTCATCGCTGGCGTCTCGTGGCACACCCGGAATCTCGCCATGGCACACAGCTTGCGATACACTGCACTAAATAGCTAACAGGCGAAATGAATTGTGAGAAATTTTGGCTGCTTGCTGGAGTACCTCTGTGACCTGCTACCAAAAAGCATGCTGTTTTCTTGGCACACTTTCCATAGTAAGCAACATCATTTCTACTCCCTTCTCATCACACTTGGCAGAAAAGATTTACATTTCATTCATTTAATTGCTGACAGCATGTGATCTTGTACATAATGCCAACTCAGTACTAAGCATATTTTCACTTGGCGAGAACAGCAAAGGTCTGGGGAAGAGGTTTAGGTGCAAATAAGGAACTTATTAAGGAGAATCCAGGAAAAGAAGGATATTAGCCGTAACTGATGCGAGAGGTGGTCTGGTTAATATTATGATCAAACAACTCAGAATATCAAAACATAAAGTTAACCAGCATTTTAACTTGACAATTTAATAAAAAGACCAGCTTCAGTATTCTTTTTCATCTCTCATTAAAGAGAAAATAAAATGACAAAATTGAAGCTCCAGCCTGACCAAGGAAATGTTCAATAGTGTGAGTTCCAGTGAAATCAATCCAGTGCCAGCCTAGGGCACACAGGTAGTTCTATTCCTCTACCATCACCAAAGTGAGGTAGGAAGACAGCATGTTTCACAAGGGCAAAGGAAGGGTTTGCACCTCCTCCAGACACTCATCATATGCCTCCTGGTAATCCATATGTGTTTTGACCAGTATTACACAGGTGGGTCGCTTAGATCCAGCTGCTGCACCCAGGTCCTGAAAAAGAGAGATTAGATTTACAAAGCAACTGCCAGAACAACTGTTAATACATGCTTAAGATAAAATAAGAAATATATCTGGAGTCCTAAAGCTACAATTTGTCTTTATTTAATTTAGGAGCCACCAAAACAAAATGCAAATTTGAAAAACTCGGCATACTGCTTTCATTTCCCTCCATTAGCTACATAAATTATTGTAATGTGTCAACTTCATGTCAAAATATAACTCTCCAAATCAAAGGAAACATTAGACCTTAGCTGGTAATTTGCTTTTCTTTAGTCCCCTCAGCCAGCACTTACGTGTTATACACTCTGACCAGCAGGTGAAGACTAAGAACCACTAACTTCTGATTCAGCTATAACTGCAGTCCCCAGAGAATCAGTATCAAATAGCCAAACTGCTGTCTCCTCATCCTATGTATCTAAAACCTTCTTGTTGACACCAGGCTTAACATAAGACTATGTAGCAAAAAAACAAACCAGGGAAAGATATCCCATGAAGAAATTGCAGAGCAAAAAGACATAGGGATGGAACTGTACATATAAACCAGGGATACACAAGTAAATCAATATTTATTAAAAGTCAATAAAACAGTCTAAGTCAAATATTGATTGCAGACTCGACATGGGCCTAGATTCACTAAACTCTTTTTTTGGGGTGATAAGTGTCCGAGTCTTACCGGGCGACCGATTCACTAAAGAGTCCCCATGCAAATGATCTGATCAGACACACGTCCACAAGCGATCCCATGGATCGCTGCAGAGCGATCCAGACGCATGCGCAGACAATCCTCTCTGCCTGGAGATGTGATCTGCGTATGTGCTTGCTCTCCGCACAAGCTTGAGGTCAAAAAAGAAGGTAGGGGGGGGGCTACACTCACTGGCCCCATGAGAATCATTTCAAGGGAACAGAACACGCTTTTCAGCCAGACTGGACCAACTAAGCAGAACATGCCGCAGTGCAGCAGAGAGCAGGGCACTTTTTGCACAAGGGAGGTGTTTTTTTATTTTGATGGTTTCAGGGCTGGGATTTCAGGGCGGCAGAGAGCAGGACAGTCGGCAAGCACGTGAGTGACTGGTCCTCAGCAGTTGCTTCTTTTTGGATCAGCCAGCAGAATCCGTGCTCTTTCTTCTGTTTAGTGAATTGCTGCCTTCCTACTTATGCATGCATTTCCCCTCATTTGCATGTGCAGAAGGTTAGTGAATCGGGTTGGGGTCACAAACTGGTCGGGACACGATCGGTGAACTTAGTGAATCGAGCCCGTGGTCCATGTTTCAGCTTTACAGGGGTACAAAGACATCTGCCCAGTAGATGGCAGTCATGTGCTGTCAACGATTGGGTTTAAAACAACTTATCCAATTCTCTGGTGCAATACTACAAAAACCCTACTAGGACTAAACGTTAGTGTCGCAACTCGTAAGAGAGCCAGGTCAATTTATTTGAAGGTGCATCTCTTGGCAAGATTACAGTATTGTCAAGGAAGAATCTAAGTACAGTAGTTCAGGCCTTTCGTATTGTGACACTATTTGGGACAAAGTCTTCTATGGATATTATTTGTGGCAGCTTTCTGAAAAGACAATGCTTCTTAGGTTAATTTTGAATGTATGTACACTAGATGGGGTGTTTATTTACACTGATGCTTTCAGTTTTGTTGTAATTTGGTGATGGTGGGGTGTCCCCAAGACCAGCAGACTATAAGCATTCACTAACAAATACATAATGAATGAAATGCAGTTTCCTAACTGAATACATTCTCATCACTCACCACTTTGGAGGGGACGTAGATATAGGGAAGTTTGTGGTCCTCACACATCACAGGGAGGTGGCAGTAAACTTCGATAGGCAGAGTATCACCAGCAAGAACTACAATACTGAAAGCAGAAAACTAACAAAAATCAGGTAAGCGCACCACTTTATAGCATAGTTACTGGTACTTTTCAACTGCATTTCAAAATTAAATTCATACAACTTGAATCTTGAAAGAGAGCGTACATGGCCAGAACATTAGAAAGCACCCTCACTCCACAAGTAGTTAGACTGTATTACATCTAAGTCTCAACCGATAGTCATTCTATTAAACCTCTTTATTCCTTAGTCTGATCATCATTTCCTAAAGTTTATCTACCCTGTTCAAACTCCCTTCTATTCCTCTGGACCCCAAATGAAACCCTTCCGAAGGATGTCATGTTACCCCTGAACCTTTTGAATCTAATTGCCCAGAATTCCCTACATATTTTACTGCTTTTCCACTTGGAAATCAAATTTTTACTTAGAATTCTATTATTTCCACAACTCTAGACAAAGTTGCACCAATTAATACCATAAAGGTTCACTACCCTTTTTTCCCCTACAAAACCTCCTAAAGTTACACTTGAAGCATTATGGGACTTGGTAGTGAATTTGGGGAATTCTTTAAATCCTCAAATAAAAAGTTTGGACAAGGAATTAAAAGAACAAAAAGAAGAAATAAAAGTGTTAAAACAGGATATATCTCAATTAAAAACAGAGACACAAAATACAAGTAAGGAGTTAATATATTTAAAACAAAATCAAGATTTGCTGGTTAAAGATAATATAATACTCAGGAGGAAGTTGGAAGCTCAGGAGAATAATGGCCGAGCTAACAATTTGAGATTTATAAATTTTCCAAAGATCTTGTCAACTTCTCCTAGAGAAATGGTGAAAAGGTATTTTATGGAAATATTGGAAATTCCTGAAAGCTCTTTACCTCCTCTTACAAGAGTGTACTATCTGCCTGCCAAGCCCCAATCCAAAGAAGAAGAAAAAATTGAGGAATCCCGGGACAGATCATTGGACATTTCCGCAATTTTGGAACAATCGGATAGAGAATTGGTTGTTCCAGCCACTCTCTTGTCTGTGGCTTTGGCTCCAGACAAGGATTGGATATTAAAACTTTTCTTTAAAAATAGGTCCAAAGACTTCCTGGGACATCATATTCAGATTTTTCCTGATGTCTCTAGAGAGACTCAAAAGAGAAGAAAAGAATTTCTACTTCTAAAACCCGGAGTGACTCTAATAGGGGGTATTTTCTTTTTGAGGTATCCATGTAAATGTGTAGTCAGATATTTATCTTTGAAGTATATTTTTACAGAGCCGTCTCATCTGATTAGTTTTCTCTCAGCGAAACGTCTTGAGAAAGGAATAACAGCGCCCATGGAAGGTTAGCTCCCCGCACTGTAGTAAGACATGGATTTCCTCTTAATTTATTTGATTTATATATGTTCTACTCTTTAAATCTTGGATCCAATATATGGAGGACTAGTGTGTGATCAATTAGACCATTTATTACTTTATTTATCTATTTTTATTTTTAAATTGAATTATATATTATGGTATATCTTAATTTCAGAAATTTAGTTTATTATGTTGTTTGATCTCACTTTACTGTACAAGATGTATATGCTTGGTAATATTATAAATAAATAATAATAATAAAAAAAAAAGGTTCACTACCGACAAATACACCCCTGATATCATCATGATCTTCACCATGCTGAGTGCCTCTAGCAGAAGAGAGGTCTCTCATCCCATTTGATGTTATTCAAAAACTCTACATTTTACAATTAAAAAAAATCACTCTCTTGCAAAAAAAGGATTATTATTCCAGTTTGCTCCTTAAGGACCCTAACCGTTCATTACGATTCTCAAGCAAATCACTAGCTCATCTCATAGTTCCCTTAATACTACCTCTTTTACAACAGACTCTGTATTAACATTTATTAATCTCAGATTATCTGTCCCAATAGCTACCCCACCCATTGCTAATGTGACCGATAGCTCTTTCTCTTGGTCCACTCTCTCCTCTTCAATTGCCATCTCAATCTGACATATCCAAGACTAATCTCCTCCATGTCCACCTCTTCTGTCCCCACCCCTAATAATCTTCCAAAACAATGCATTGCCTCTTTCATTACATTTATTTACTCTGTCTACTGGTACGTTTAGCATGCTTGCACCAAGATTACTCTGTAACTTATTGATAAGTGAAAGACAGTAAATAAGTTATTTAAAAAGCAATACAAAAGAATAGCGTTTTGTTTAAAATATTTTTATCCAACTCTGCTAGTACAGCGAGACTAAAGAAGGAACTGAAAATTATTCGGACCGTCAGAAAAGGTTCTCACCCCTGCTCGCCTTTGTTGATGAACTTCTGCACCTCTTTCACTCCTCTGCGAATCTGTTTCTGCTTAACCGCTGAAAGAAAACATTTCAGTACTGAGCCTGGGACTTAGAAACATAGAAAAAAGCAGCAGAAAAGGGCTATAGCCCACCAAGTCTGCCCATTCCAAGTATCCCCTCCCCTGAATTTACTCCCTTAAAGATCCCATGTGAGTATCCCATTTTCTCTTAAAATCCGTCACGCTGCTGGCCTTTATCACCTGGAGTGGGAGTCTGTTCCAATGATCCACTACTCTTTCGGTGAAGAAGTACTTCCTGGAGTCCAAGGGACAGACATACTGAAAGGTCACTTGGACACACAAAGTCAGAGGCGTGAAGAAAGTACAAGAAATTTATTACGGTATACCGGACTCTAGTGCAGTTAATAGCCTGCCTACTAGAGTGTCAGAAACAGGAAATACACATTTTTGCAAACTAATATATGCAAAAATGCCCTTTTTGCAAACTAATATATGCAAAAACTACAATTTTCATTTGTTACTTCTATAACTTTCTACAATTATTATTGGTCCTAAGCCAGCACTTATGATAGGTTCAGGGGTACAACTTATAGTCCTATAGGAAACTAGCTCATTTCTCTGCTTATCTAAATCTTACAGGTCTAAATGCTACATGTACAGAAGGGCAGGGCACATCATGGCTCAAACTCTTATCTATTTAGCTTACAATGTGGTAAGGTAGGGACATACATTTTAGGCAGATGAAGTCAATAGATTGTAAACTTTCTTCAGCTATGTGGGCCAGAGCAATATTTTAAACAACAGTTAACCATTTCATGACCCTACAATACCATTGCTCTTCTTCCTTTCCCTCTCCTCTCCACCCATGTCGAATACAACTTCCTCCCGCCCCCTGCACCCCACACCCCGACTCCCCTCCCCCGTTCATGCCTTTCTTGATGCACTTGTAAAGCTTCTTGCTGAGTTTACGGGATGCCAGCGGCTGCGATACCGGATTGAGATTCACCAGCAACTCCTGATACGTCCTTTCGGGGCTCTTCGACTCCTTTTTCACTTTCGGCATCACTGGAAATAATAATAATAATTAAAAAAACAAAACAACAGCGGCCGACTCTTCAAGACGAAAATAAACGCGCGGCTCTCTCCCACAGCAACCGCGCTCCACTTCCGCTTCCGGGGGCACTGTCAATAGAGCATGCGCAGTGCGAGAGTGGGCGGGCTTGGAGCGCCAAGAGGAAGTGTGATGCGTTGTGCCTGTCCTGGAAAACCGAAGTGAGGCGTCATACAGGGGCGGCAATGATTGGCTCTGTTCGTTGCTGCTGTTCTGGGTGGGTCTTGGGGTCGTGAGCAGCGAGCAAATGAAATCAAACACTACCAGAGTGAGGGAGGCCGGGGAGAGAGAAGGTGCGGTGTAAATAAAAGGATCCATTTCATCCTATACTGTGCAAAATAGAAATCTCGCGCATAACAGGGATGGTGTTAGGTAACGTGACCATTTACTGTATTTTTTTTCATCAAAACGGGACACCTATTAATATTCAGCCCCGCCCCCAATCCCGCCCTAGCCCCGCCCCCATTTTCATCTATTCATTTTTCATGTCCACACAATATCTTATTAATTCATAATAGTAAACATTTGAAAAAAAAAACACACAAAGCAACTGTACACAGAGAAAATGTTAATTATCATTTACGAGTTTTTTTTGTTTTTTTTTCAAAGATATCAAGGCAGATTACTTTAAAATATGCAATGTCACCTCAGTAACTATACAAAAATAGACAAATATAGTGCAAAATATAGACAGCAGATATAAATTCTCAAAACGGACACATTTTGATCACTAAATTTAAAATAAAATCATTTTTCCTTCATTTGTTGTCTGATGATTTCGTGAGTATCTGGTTGCATTTCCTTCTGACTGTGCAACCAATCTTTCTTTCGCATCCAACATTTCTTTCACAATCCAGCCCCATCCCCTTTGGGTCTAGGTCTATCTCTCTCTCTCTCTCTCTCTTTTCCCTCTGTTACCCTCCCCAGATCCAGTGTCAGTTCTCATTTGTACCTTTGTTTCAGGTCTCCCTTCTCTGTTATGATCTTAAATCTCCCTGTTCTTCCCCAGGATCTCTCCCCCTCTGTCTGAACCTCCCATAGTCCTGCATCTGCCTCCTGTCTTTCCCCTTTGATTCAGGCCTTTCTCTCTCTAGTATTGCTGCCCGATTCACACACACACACACACAAAAAAAAACGGCTTCCCGGAAACAGGAAGCTGAGTCAGGGGAAGCTTTTGACTGAGCACCTGTTGCCGATCGGAAGTTCTACTGATGCCGGGAGGAGACCTAACTTGAGTGCTGCCGCGGGGCAGGGGGAGGGCGCCGATACCGCTGAGTGCCGTCACGGAGGGGGGGCGCCGATGCTGCTGAATGCCGTCGCAGCCCAGGAATTTTCCGGACCTGTCCGGCTATGCACCCCCCCTAAGGCTGCACCCGGGACGGACCGCCCCCCCTTGGTACGCCACTGCTGACAGCTAAGGCTGGGCTGACACCAGGTACTTATGACCTGGATTGGCTACTGTTAGAAAAAGATTACTGGGTTAGATGGGCCACTGATCTGACCCAATATGGCTATTCTTATCTTATGCTCTTAGGGC
This sequence comes from Geotrypetes seraphini, assembly GCF_902459505.1. Classification (NCBI taxonomy): domain Eukaryota; kingdom Metazoa; phylum Chordata; class Amphibia; order Gymnophiona; family Dermophiidae; genus Geotrypetes; species Geotrypetes seraphini. Next base: position 38,875,878 of record NC_047101.1, read on the forward strand.
TAGATTCACTAAGGACACCGATTGTATCCCGACCACTTTACGACCCCAACCCAATTCACTAACCTTCTGGCTGATCCTGTCCATACCCGATCCGATCCGCATATGCAAATGAGGCAAATGGCATGCAAATGTAGGAAGGCAGTGATTCACTAAACAATTTAAGCAACACCGACTGGGCTGGCCGATCAAAATAGAAGTGACTGCTGAGGTCCAGTCATTCATGTATTTTCCTGCTCTCTGCCGCCCTAAAATCCCTGCAGCATAAGCCCTGCTCTCTGACGCCCACCCTTCCCCACAGTGCGAGCCCATGGTTTTAACCCACGGGTTTAAAGTGGGGCTACACTGTGGGGAAGGGCGGCAGAGAGCAGGACTTCAGTCTCCTCCTTTCAGTCTCTTTTTAAAACATGCAGAGATTGGTTTGCTGCCCTCCCCCCCCCATGTGGTCGGTTTGGGCCATGCCTCCGATTTAAATAATTTGCATGAGGACACGTCGTGAATCAGCCCCCCGGCAATGGATCGGATCAGATTCATGGGCTTAGTGAATCTAGCCTTTAATTGTGCATGCATCTGGCTGCTCATTATGCTATAAGGCACAGTGCCTAACTTTACTACTACATAACACAAAAGGGATATGAGTTCATGCGCGTGTTAGGGGTATTCTGAAAAGTTGCGTGTGTAGTTATAGAATACAGCCTCAGCACACCTAACTTGGAGATAGATGCACTAAAGTCAGCAACCGTCGCTAAACCAGTTTTGATTGCTTTAGCGATGATCACATTTGCCGACCCGATGCACAAAATGGCTCACAGTGTGTTTTCCCCCTCAATCGCCCAGTTTCTGATCCAGCCACGCAAATTAGCTATTTAATATTGAAACCCTACCCGAATGCGCACTACCCGAATGAATGATGCACTAACATTGCTTGGTGATGCACAAAAAAAAAAAAAGCGACGTATTTTAGCGATCTTACCCATAACATTTTTTTAAAAATGGGCACAGATGCGCTGCATATGTTACACTTGCACAATATCTGTCTCATAAAAAAAAAAAATCCCCTCCGCCGATGATGGCTTTCCCCAACGAACCAGCACTGGGGACCGTCTCCTCCCAATGCAACAGTGAAAATCGACATGAGGGATGCCCACTCTCTCCTGCCATACCAACCCCCCATGCGAGAAAAAAATTGGTGAAGCACCCCCTCCCACCGTGGCACCGAAAATGGTAGGAGGATGCCTACTCCCTCCTACCAATTGAGCTCCTCTGAGCCCTTCCCTATCCTCCCACCTTCCCTCCCTCCAAAAACAGGAGGGATGCCCAATTCCTCCTGTCACCGGATGCTCCCCCGAATCCCCCCCCCCACTTTTCATAAGGGAGCAGGAGGGATACTGCCAGTCAAAAATGGTGGGCCTTCCCCTTCCCGGAGCATCATGTGATACACGGGGAAGGGCCTAAGGCCCTGATTGGCTCAGACACCCAAGGGGAGAGGCCTTAGGCATCTGAGCCAATCAGGGCCTTAGGCTCCTTCCTCTGTAGGAGACTAAGGCCCTGAGACATCTGTGTCCATTCAAAAGAAAAAGAAAAGGTTTCCTGCCCTGAACAGCTGAGTGGCCCTGTCTCTCAGCTGTTTGGGCTTTACCTACTGGCTCTGCGCATGTGTGAGTTGCTCTCATAGCAATCAATTGGACAGGAGAGACGGGGATTACAACGAACCTCTGTGCAAATCATTTGCATGCAAAATTTTATGTGCATCAATAGCTCTTTTAGAATTGTCCAAAAATCAGATTGGAGTGGAGCCATGCGGTTTTACCAATCCAGTTTAGTGCATCTAGCTCTTGGGCACCAGAATTTACACCAGGTTTCAGTAAAAGTAAGTCTGGCGCCTAAAGTTAAGCTGGGATTCAGTGCTGCGGGTGATTCTATAAAGGGTACACACTCTTTATAGAATTGCACATAGCACTGATTTTTTTCAGCATCCAATTTCGAGCACTATTTACTAATCTGGTCCTATGTGCACATAGGGTTGGATTCTGTAAACGGCACCTATATCAGACCTCGCCTACAAAAACAGCATTGACAATGTGTCAATCACACTTAGGTGCTGTTAACAGAATCACAGCTACCAGTGCCTAAGAAAAAACTTAGAAGCCAGGTGTTTTTTAAAAATATATATATGTTTATTGAGAACTACGAACCAGAAGATATAACCAAAGAATGACAGAGATACAATCAAGCAGAAACATAGATCAAGGAATGCCATTCTAAAATAACAATCTGCAAGACAGCTTTTATAGGCTACGGTCCACAGAGTCCATGTCCAAGCCGCAGCAATCTTTTCCATTTTTTTTTGCCCCTATCCTTCACCCGCTACTCACATAGAATCAATAATGCTCCGCCTAGTTCTCGTATATAGCATACTGAACACAACAGTTATACCTCATACAAACCTACAACCAACCCCCACTCACAGACACCTATCCTTCCCACAGAAGACCTCATAAAGGGCAGCGACAGCCCTCAGCTTCACCCCCCACCTCCCCGGGAGAAAACAAGCAGAGTTAGGGGTTTCCCCTGGGCAGAACAAGTATAGCCTTCCACAAAGCCACATAGATCAAGTTGTCCAATTTGGGCGAAGAGTGGAATGTCTGAATCTCAAAGCGAGCAACCTCCTGCATCCTCGCCAGCCATTGTGAGAAAGATGCCACCCGCTCCAACACCCAGTGTTTTAACAGAATCTTTTTAACTATAAGGACCACAAGGTAAATAAACCGCCAATGTGGAAGCAAAAGGTCCACCTGTATGAGCTCCCTCTGATCCCCTAGTAATAACAGGCCATAATCACAAGGGAGGGAACGCTGTACTAGTCGTTCCAATAGGGGTAGAACTCAGAGCCACAGCGTTGCATGGGAACATTCCAGAAATAGGCAAGGGTTTTAAAGGCCTACATTACTGGCACCTAAGTTTTACGGAGAATCACACCTAGCGACCCCCAAGGTCAACTCTGTCCCTAACCAGGCCTACTTTGACCTTAGGCACCACTAATCCAAAACACAGTGGTCCATTTAATTTTTGGACTAAATAAACAGGAACATATCAGCCCTTTTTTTTTTTTTTTTAATTCTTTATTCATTTCTTAATCTTACAACAAGTGTACAAATAATAAAACATTTAAAATTAAATACATCACTTGAATTTCTTTCTAGTATAACATCAATTAAATAAATTTATTCCCTCCCCAGCCCTTATTACCGTCAGCTGCACTGGTTGCCAATGGAAGCAAGAGTACTTTTTAAATTTGCTTGTATTTGCTATAAGACGTTATTTGGATTAGCTCCGTTATATCTCCTTTCTCATTTTGAATTGTACTGTTTGACTAGGTCTACTCGGCGTACTGGTTTATTCACTTTTCCTAATCCCAAAAATTGCCGTTATAAAAAGTATTTTGATCAATCTTTGGCTTATCATGCAGGTAAAGTTCAAATATGGTTAGACGATCTGATTCAACAATCTGCATCTTATTGCACCTTTAGAAAACTGGTTAAGACCTATTTGTTCAAAAAATTTGTTACTTGATTGATGATTATGTCAGTTTCTTACTGTATTTTTCATTTTTGAAATACAGTCAAACCTTGGTTTAACGAGTGCACCAGTTTGCGAGTGCTTTGCAAGACGAGCAAAACATTCTTGCAAATCGTGACTCGCAAACCAAGTATTGACTCAATTTGCGAGTCCCCCTGCCTGCTAACCGGCATCGCCCCCCTGCCCGCAAACGCTGCCCCCCGCGAACCAGCATCGCCCCCCTTCATGAACATCCCCCCCCCCCACGCAAACTGGCATCCCCCGCCCAAACTGAAAGCTTACCCCCCAATGCGGCACCGGCCTGCAGCACCAACCCACAGGAGGTGCCGGTGCCCAAAGATCGTGCCTCTCCTCCGACTGGGCCTTGAGCATCTGTGTATGCTCAAGGCCTTCTGGCTCTCGTTCTCTCCATGGGATACTTAAGGTCTATTGAGTGGGAAACTGCTCAGAATTCTTAAGAGCTACTGAACTGAACTGAATGTACAAACGCTGTGACAACCTGATTTGTTTTATATAAACAGTATTCACATACACTATGAAAAACAGTAGAGCAACTGCTCCTGTACTCACATATATCTGTTTAATTGCACTGGGGGAACTGAGAGAAAAAAAAATTAAAAGGGCACCCCTACCTGTACCCAGGTTAGTAGGAATTTTAGGAAACAAGACATTCATTAGGCAAGGATTTCAAGTTCAGTCCCGACTCGCACGGACTGGTGAAGCGCCATCTGCTGGTTTCCCTCGGTCACAACAGAAGCCGACTTTTAGACTGCAGACAGGAACAGGCTGTTAATTTCCATTGGTGCCACTTTAAATGTATTATTTCCCCTAATCCTGGTACCAACCTGATTTATTTATTTTATTTTTGCCAGTGATGTCTTGATTTCTTTTTTACTGACTCCCCTGACCCACCCATCGATTAAATGTGATTTTAGCATTGCTGCTGTACTGTTGTTCTTAGTCCTTTAAAAAAAAAAAAAAGTACTCTTCTAAAGATAGTCCAGGATCTATGGTACTGTACAGTATTACAAAATCCTAGAGATCCGTTTTTTGGACCCGGATTTTAATAATGTTAAAGGAGAATCCGGGTGATCCTGTCTTTACCTAGTTCCCCTCCCATGAACCTTTGCCAAGTTTAGGGGGTTGCAGGATTGCTCCTCTCTCCGTCTACTTCCTGTATTTGATTTGATCGGGAAAGCAATTGATTCCTGTGGAAACGCAACATTAATTCAGATATAATGTATTAAATCATGCTAAACTTGCTTCCAATATGGAGAAGAGAGATTCACAACAGACGGTGTGTGATCGGCCGAGGGACAGTCGCTTTTATGGCCTCAATACAAGTCTATGAGGATCCTGGAGATCCTGCAAATCCTGGTTTTACCCAGACCCCGTTCCAATTGCAAAGCCAAGTAAATTCATGTGAGGCTTTTGACAGACTATTAAAATAATAATAAAAAAAGACCAAAACACGGAAGGTAAAGTTGGGCCATTAGGATACAGGATGTAAATTTAAATATAAGAAGTCATTAGATGAAGAGAGGAAAAAAAAAACTGTGGGGTCGAAAAAAAGTTTATTTTAAATAATGGACTGATGGATTTGGATCAATTATCAAATTTCAAAAACAAAAGGGTCGGATAGCGCCCGCGGGGAACGAACACCCGAAGGTGCGCCCAAAGTTTGCAAATGCAGAGAAGTAACCGCCGAGCTACTGCCGACCCGGAAGTGTGAGCTCTCTGCTGTTTATAGGAATTTTAAAAGTGTGATTTCATAACAGTATTTAACATGACATGACCATAAATTGTAACGTTTGAAGTCGAAAACTCACTAAAAGGAACAGATTGCCCCCCCCCCAAAAAAAAAACAAACACCAAAAACAGGGGGTGATGCAAAAAGGAGGTGTGATGCAACCAAGGTTAGAAAGGCTTATAGCTTCACTCCAGGCACATTAAGGAATAGAAGGCTGGTTCAGAGCCAGGAGGAAACTGAATGTAAGTATCCATTGAGCTCAGACTGTCCAAGAAGGATGACAGCAAAGCACAGAATATTGGAAGGTCATCAGCATAACGACTGCATCTCTGAGACTGTGCATATAGAGTAAGGATGTGCATCTAAAACAGAATTACATGATGAGGCATCAGCCAGCCTTCTCAGGAGTATCCCTACTCTGGAACAGGTTCTCTGAGTTCCTACAACCAAATGAAGACTACAGTAGTCTGCTTCAGGAAGCAGATGAAAGCTGGCTCCTCTTCCATGCCTTTTATGACTGTTCTAACTTACTCAGTGGGGTACCTAGGACCCATCATTTTTTGACCCCCCCCCCCCCCATCTGTATGAAAAACATGATTTTTAGTAGTAATCCACACGTGGCACAACAAGAGTGTACCTAGGAAAAGGCAGCATCTTACATACTGCAGTGAGCAGTAGAACATCAACACACCCATTGTAAAACTAAACAAGCCAGATTAGTACAGATCAATCCTGCGCAGTCAATGCTAACAGAGAACCGTGTCTTTCGTACATATAGAAAACACCTTCACCTAGTATGGAATCTAATCCCAAACTAACCCCTCCCCCTTTTACAAAACAGTAGTGTGATTTTTAGCCATAGCGGTAACCGCTCAGATGCTCATAGAATTTTGAGTGTCGGAGCTACTACCACCATGGCTGGCACTAACAAACACTCTATGCCACTGCTTGCCCTGTACCGGTAGCATGGAATATTGCTACTCCTTGGGTTTTGGCCAGGTACTAGTGACCTGGATTGGCCACCATGAGAACGAGCTACTGGGCTTGATGGACCATTGGTTTGACCCAGTAAGGCTATTATTATGTTTTGTAAAAGGAAATACTTAGACAAAAATAGAAATATGTAGACAAAGGTTAAATGAACCACCACGAAGCTGGACTCTGCATACAATGCAACACCATAGAAATAGTGACGCATGTCCCCTAATATTGTGCAAAATATGAAGATAGCAGATGTAAATTTGAAAAAAAACAGAAAGATAGAAACATTATGTCAGATAAAGGCCAAATGGCCCATCTAGTCTGCCCATCCGCAGTAACCATTATCTCTTCCGCTCTCTAAGAGATCATCACTTTACAAATTAACAAATAGCACCCCACCCCCCTTTATGAATCTGCGTTAGGGGTTTTAAAAAAAAAAATTGAGTGTCGGAGCTAATATAATCATGGCTGGTGATAAAAAAGCCTAATGCAGCTTCATAAAAGGGGGTCAATGGGTGGGGGTGGGGGAATAAAACAAAAATGGAAAATAAGATAATATCATTTTATTGGACTAACACATTTTTCAATTAGCCAGAACCTATTTTCTCAGGTCAGTAAAGTATACTGCTCTTACAGTATCCTGTCCTGACCTGAGAAAGGGAGTTTTGGTCTCTGAATTAGTCAAAAATGTATCAACACAGCTACAATACTACTTTATCCTAAAGCAAAAGAAATAAATAGAATTTTTTTTCCAACTTTGTCTTCTCTAGTTTCTGCTTTCCTCATCTTATTATCACTCTCTTCCTTCCATTCACTGTCTGCCCCTTCTATATGCTCACAAAAGAATGGCAATAGATCTTAGTGCTAATATTTATAGCCTTAGTCACTCCAACATAAATACAGTCCAGTAATCTAGACCCAGGCTAAAGTCACATTCACCATTTCTTTAAACTTGTTATAAGGAAGCCTCAGCCCCACCACTCCACCGCTAAATTAGTGTTTCATTGCGGGAAGAATTATGTGAGAACTCATCATTGGCTGCCTGTAGCGTTTTTTATCAAAAGAATTTTCCATCCAAAACGTATTTATAATAAATATATAGTATTTTGAAGAAACTTATTAAGCTTGTACTTAGCTTGTTTAATCAGCCAACGTCCGGGAGTGAAACCCGACATGCATGTTTCGCATTGTAAAAGTGCTGTATCAAGGGTCTCCCAAAAACGTCCGTGTCATCCGACTCCACCAATTTTAAGTGACACTTTTACAATGCGAAACATGCATGTCGGGTTTCACTCCCGGACGTTGGCTGATTAAACAAGCTAAGTACAAGCTTAATAAGTTTCTTCAAAATACTATATATTTATTATAAATACGTTTTGGATGGAAAATTCTTTTGATAAAAAACGCTACAGGCAGCCAATGATGAGTTCTCACATAATTCTTCCCGCAATGAAACACTAATTTAGCGGTGGAGTGGTGGGGCTGAGGCTTCCTTATAACAAGTTTAAAGAAATGGTGAATGTGACTTTAGCCTGGGTCTAGATTACTGGACTGCCCCTTCTATATGGCATCTTCTCTCCTTCTATGCCCCTTCCAGAAATTGTATGCCTCCCCCTTCCAACTCCCTTCACCCCCATTGGTCTGGCATCCATCTTCTTCCCTTCCTTCCCCTCATCCAATGGTCTGGCATCTCTCTCCTCTCCTTCCCTCTTCCACACCCCAATGGTCTAGCATTTCACTCCCTCCTCTCCTTTTTCTTCCCTCATCTTCCTTCTCAATTTATTTTCTGCATCTGTCTAGATTCAGTTCTTACTACCCTGTCATCAATTTCCCTTTTCACTGTCTACAGCTTGCTATCTCTTTCCCTTACTCCTCCAGTATTTCACTAACTCAGTCCTCTTCTCCCCCATCATCTGCCCTTTTTATTTATCCCCCTCCTTCCATCATGTGCCCTCTTTCTCTACCCCTTCCATCCAGAATCTTCTCCTCTCTCTGTCCACTTCCATCCAGCATCTGCCCCCTCTCCACTTCCTTCCTGCATCTGCTCCCTTCTTTCTCCCATCTGCACGTCCATCCAGCATAGGCTCCCCCTCTACCCACCCCACTAACATCCAATGTCTGCCTTTTCTCTCTCTCTCCATTCATGCTTCCATCAGCATCTGCCCCTTGTCTCTCCCTTCCATCAGCATTTGCCCACTTTCTTTCCCTCCAACCCAATTCCATGCAGTAACCTTCCCCCTTATGTCTCTCTCCCCTTTCCCTGCACACCAATTCCATCAGCAACTGCCCCCTTTCTCTCCCTCCACCACCCTTCCATACAAGTATTCTGCTCCTTTCTCTCTCCTTCATACCAATGCCATACAGCATGGTATGAAGTTCCATGATGACTGCGGCTGCCAGCTCTGCACCAGAACAAGTTACGTCAGAGGGGGCGGACCGGAAGCCATGGGGAGGTGCAGCAAGGTCCCGTGATGACAGTGGCTGCTGATCCACCCCCTCCGATGTCACTTACTTGTTCCGAGCAAAGCATGCAGCCGCAGTTATCGAGGGACCTTCCTGCACCTCCCCACAGCTGCCGGAAGGTCCTGTGGCAGAGTAGGGTGGGAAGTTCAGGATCCAGTGTGCCGGCTGTATACCCTCTTGGGGCATGCACCCGGGACGGACTGCCACCTCCCCTTGGTACACCACTTAACTTACTGACTGTTCATCCCATCACATGGTAGGGGCAGTATAGCTAGAAGACATGGATGGAGGTTGCAGGGAGGTAGAAGACAGAGGGTGGTGGACTCTGAGAATGCTCTTCCAGAAGTAAAGTAAAAAATGATGAGCAAATTTAAAAATGCATAAGGGCTGCCTAAATAGAAAGATGGAAACACAACATGACCGATGAAGTGTCATGTTGGGCATGAGTAGTGGGAACTGAGATGGATGCCGGTCAGACTTCTGTGGTCTGTGTCCCACAAATGGCAGAAGACTGAAAGAAGACTCAGTAGCTCCAGCTTTGGAAGAACTGAGGCCAATGCCCAGACAGACTTCTCTGATCTGTGTCCTGCCAATGGCAAAAGACAGGTGAAGCTTCAGCACCTCTATTGTTGTAGATCACTTTATTGTCATATGCTGCAAGTGAGGGTGCTGTGCAGCTCAGGAAAGAGGGGAAGACATCTTGACTGGTAAATTTAATACTAACAGCAATACTTAGGAATGATTTATAACCAAGACACCATCATATTTGGCTGCCTATACAATATGGTTGGCATGGTGGTGACTAGAGAATGACACAGTGAAGGATTCCCGCGATGAACCACAGCACTCGGTGGGAACGGGAACAAGGTCTTCCACAGCCGCACTAGAGCGGTAAACGACCCTGTTCCCGTGGCAAAAATTGCACCAGGGTCAGTGCAGCAACATCCCCTCAGCTCTGCATCTACTCCTCCGTTCCCCTCGCACCTACCTTACCCGACTGAGTCAGCCACGTCATGCTGAGAAATCTTGAGAAACCTGCTCTGAGGTCTTCCTTTAGCCCAGGGGTAGGGAACTCCGGTCCTCGAGAGCCGTATTCCAGACGGGGTTTCAGGATTTCCCCAATGAATATGCATGAGATCCATTTGCATGCACTTTCAATGCATATTCATTGGGGAAATCCTGAAAACCCAACTGGAATACGGCTCTCGAGGACAGGAGTTCCCTACCCCTGCTTTAGCTGAAGAGCCCCTCTTAGTTACATCAAGGAGGGACTCCTCAGCTGAAGGAAAGCCTGGAGCAGGCCTCTGAAGATTTTTCAGCGTGGCGGCAGTTTTCCTTGGAGACAGCCACGCTGATGATGAAAAATCGTCAGAGGCCTTCCTTCTGCCGACAAGCCTCTCCTTGATGTATCTTCCAGTTTCGTGAAACCAGAAGTTACATCAAGGAGGGATTCGTCGGCTAAAGGAAGGCCTTGGAGCAGGCTTCTCAAGATTTTTCAGCATGGCTTGACTGGCTTGCTGGGGAGGAGATGCTGACTCGTGGTGGGGGATGTTGCCTGTCACTATCGATGTACTTGTGTGTGTGTGTATGGCTGGATGTCTTCAGAACTGGAGTTGAAGAACACTGCTGGATTTGGGCTGGGGGAAGAGATGTTGGACCAATGGGGGGGAGGGGAGGAAGACAGAGAGGTACTGATGTGGAGTGGGGACTGGAGCTGAAGAGAAAAGAGGTGCTAGAACTAAAGCTGGAAGTTGGAGGGGAGAGGTACTGGATTCATGGCTCAGAGCTGGAGCTAGAGGGGAGAGAGATGTTGGATCTATGGGAGGAGGGGCTAGAGGGAAGGGATAGAGGTGCTAGATCAGGGGTAGGGAACTCCGGTCCTCGAGAGCTATATTCCAGTCGGGTTTTCAGGATTTCCCCAATGAATATGCATTGAAAGCAGTGCATGCAAATAGATATCATGCATATTCATTGGGGAAATCCTGAAAACCCGACTGGAATACAGCTCTCACGGACCAGAGTTCCCTATCCCTGTGCTAGATCCTTGTGGAGTGTTGAGAGAAGGGAGAGAGGTACTGGACCTGCAGGGAGGAGGAGAGGGAAGGGAAAGAAATGCTGGACCAAGGGGATGAAAGGAGTGAAATATTTAACATAGTGGAGGGAGGGCGAGAGACACTTTGGTGTAAAGGAGTAAGAGGGGAGAAGCTGGACACAGGGAAATATATGAAAAGAGGGGAGATGGTGGGCATGGATAGGATCATAGCAACAGAGACACATAGGGGAACCCTTTATGGGGGTGATAAATGAATAAAGGCAGCAGGACAATGCCGGACACAGAAGATGGCTAGACATGAGAGAGAAGAGGAATACAGAAGAGAGATATTGGACTTGGGGCACAGGGATAGAGGATTGATACTTGGCATGGAGGGGATAGGGACACAGAATAGTGTTGATGATGAAGGCAGGGAGATGGGCACAAGGGAAATACTAGAAAGGGAAGTATAGGAGACAGAGAAGGGAGATGCTTGCTGGACATGGAGAAAAAACATACACAGAGATGGAAGATGCATGGAGCAAGAAGACATGTCAAATGGTCAGAAGACCTTGGCAAGTGAGTTAAGAATAGACAGACAGAATCAGAAACCAGAGCCTGAGACCAATGTGATGTGAAGAATAAAATGACCAGACAACAAAAGGTATATAAAAAATATTTTAATTTTGTGATTAGAATATATCAGATTTGAAATATGTATCCTGCTAGAGCTGGTGTTAGACATCACTGAGGACTGCAAAGCCCAGGCTGTGCTTCTTTAGCTTCCAGCTGGCTTAGGGCTTTCTCTATGGGGTAGTTGCCCTAGTTGCAATCCCCTAACACTATTCCTGTCATGTGTGACTGAAGTATTCTGTTAGCTTGATTTTTTAATGTAGCATTCTATAGTAATTTGACTTCAGTTTTCTCAATAGTGAAGGAGATATCTGTGAGGGGGAGGAGAAGGGAGACAGTGGTTTTGTTGATCCTTGCTCTGTATTATTTGTTATTTAAAAAAATGACAATTGTACAGAATGATTTCTTTTTATACTTTAATAAAATAAGTTCAGTATAAAATCATAACTATTCGAGGCTTGTGCGGATGGGATCAGATGGTTTGTGAGGATGGGGCGGGAACCAGGACTGAGCTTGCGGGGAGGGGGCAGGGACGTGGCATGAGCTCACAGGGACAGGGCCAAGCTCACAGGGATGGGGTGACAGGGACAATTTTTTCCCCCATATCATTCTCTAGTGGAAACTTGACAACCAGTGCTTAAGTATTGGTGACTGGGGCCTGCACAGAGTGGCAGGCGTGGCTCTAGCTACCTTATCAGGCTGACTGGCTGGACTGTGTGGGTCTTTATCTGTTGTCATTTATTGTGGGTACTGTTTTATTTGGCCACACACCCTCCGAGACCAGCTTCAGATATCTTATTCAACTGTACATATAAATTTACCCTCAATCTAGCCCAGTGCCTTTGCAGAGCTGTCAAGTTACCCATTCCAGGAGGGAGACTTTTGGCCAGTCCTGGATTTAACCTTACATCCCAAATCAGTATAATAGTTGTTGTCCTATGATTCTATCCATTGACATCGGTATGGCATGTCCCATAATGCGAGTTACACCAATATCTCGGGGAATATTATAATTCAAATCAGGCAATCAAAAAACAAATCTTAATAAAAAACGCTGCTAAATAAAGTATGTATCATTCTAAAAGAAAAACATAATATTTAAATACACATCTATAAAACAGAATAATTAATAAATTAGTGAATGTGTTCAGCACCTCCCCCCCCCTACACCAGTTATAATGAGTAAAGACCAATGAGTTAGCAAGGCAGCATTCTGTTCTCACTGATACCACCGAGCCAAAAAAGTTTCCTAGCAGAAAAAATGTTCAATGTAATTCAGTATCATTTAGAACATAGTAACAATGTTTCAGTTGTATACTTGCTCCAACCCTATGAAGCACTCTGCTTACAATATTAGTGAGCCAGAATAACATATACAGTAAAACCTTGGATTGCAAGTAACTTGGTTTGCAAGTGTTTTGCAAGACAAGCAAAACATTTTATTAAATTTTAACTTGATATACAAGCAATATCTTGCAATACAAGCACATATAGTATGCACACATCACAACTGAGCAGATGGTTCTTCTCTCTCTCTGACGCTGCAGGAGTTTAGTGAATGTTCTAAATGAGCGAGGTCTTGCAATATAAGTACCTATAGTATTTTGTCTTAAAGATTTTGGGTTGCAGAACGAATCGTCACAAGTTTCCATTATTTCCTATGGGGAAATTCGCTTTGATATACAAGTGCTTTGGATTACAAGCATACTTCTGGAACAAATTATGCTCGCAAACTAAGGTTTTACTGTACTTCAATGATGCAAAAACCAGCACAGTGGATAATAGTAAGTAAAAGTGATCACTTATCTGAATGCTGGAAGCTGTCAGATGATGATTCCAAAAGTTTCAGCTTCTCCATGAAGCAGGCGCACTGCTCTAAACTCAAAAGTTATCCCAATAGGTCTCCAAGCACTAATGCTCGGCTGTGGTGTGTGATTATAGTGTAAAGTTAAAAAAAATAAATAAATAAAACAGAGAGCTACAACTAATAAACAACGGGATTCAAAAGTAAATCTCAAAGATTAGATAAAGAAATCCCTAAAGAGTATATACCACAGAAAAATACTATAATATATGTACTCAAATTGCAAAATTAGAAATATTGTACATATTTATTAATTTAAAATTTGCAAAAATATCACAAAATTTTCATAGAATAGCATACACAGAACACCATACAAACACTACAAATAAACCAGACAAGATATAACAACATATAACAGGCACTATCAAACCAGGCTGGAAAAGGCCACACAAAAAAATCATACAATGATATATAAATATAGCTGTGTTCAAAAGTTCATAAATCACTTAGCTTGAGAGTTCAGTCTTTCTGGAACAGTGTCCACAAGGAATGAAGCAAGCAAGATGATTGTGGGCCATCCAGAAAGGAAAAATAAAAATAAAAAAACCAACATCTCAAACAGATTAGAGTTCAAATCCAACCTCCATATCACAAAGTGCAGGTGTAAGTGCAAACGTGCTGTCAGTAAACAGTATAATGAGTTAGATAATCAAAAAAGTCTCAAACCAAGAGGACAGAGAGCATTTTCAAAGTCTTCACAAGCAGAGTTGAAATGCCATAACAGGCAACCAATCTTCTAACATCTCCTCACACTTCCTCAACATGGGCCGTGTTTCAATGAAATCTTTGTCAAGAGGAAGAAAGCAACTACAATAAAACAAAAACAAGTGTACACTACACTGACATAAACAGAAACAAAAGCATATCACAAAACACAAAATATAAACTGACTAACGGCAATCATACCAGGCAGGGAGCCAAAACCAAATGCAAAGAGCAACGCTGAGTACACAGCTGCCACACCCAACAGTATGGAGATTGAAAAAAGGCAAGGCAATAAGTAGCAGCTGAAGCCAAAACAAAAATAACTTTAATGAATCCAAAGAGAAAGACAACTGACAACCATATACTTAATGGGAAGTCAGCCACTCAATCTCTTTATTGAGACCGTTAGGGATGACAGTTTGCCATGTAAAAATCAGCCGTTGCTCCTGATACATAAGTAAACAAGAGATATCCCCCCCAGAGTTGACAACAAGCTGTTTGAGAACACAAAAACACAAATCAGATAAAGAAAGATTGAATTGAACCCAGTGCTCTACCAACGGAGCCTCATTCTTAAGGGTTCTAATACAACTAAGATGTTCAGCAATACGGATTTTAATGGCTCTTTTTGTTTGGCCAATATAAATTTTCTGACATGGGCAAAAGATCCCGTAAACAACCTGGGTGGAATTGCAATTTATACTGGATTGAAGAGAAAACCAAATATTAACACTGGGAATGAAAACTTTATCAGTGCTCAAAGAATACTGACAATACCGGCATTGACCACAAGCAGTGTGACCACGCTCACCACTAGCAAGAACCGGAATGGAATCACGATGCTTTAAACGTTCCCTTAAATTTTTACCAAGTTTAAAGGCAAATCTAGGTCTGTTGGTGAATACCTGTTGGTAACTCAGTAGATGTAAAATTTTTTTTGGATCCTTTTGATCAGGTGAATTTCACCGAACGTCAGGACGTTTTTGGCGTCTTTGACGTTCTTTACGTCGCACCGGCATTCACTCAGCTGGTAATTTAAAGGGCTCAGCGTCGGGTGGTACCGGCGCCATTTTCATGAGTTTGTATGCTGAGGGAATTCTTGTTTCCGTAAGTCTGCTGTAGTTTACAATACCTAAAATTAAAGTTTGTAATTGAATTCTGTACAAATATCTGAGTGTTGCTAAAAATGCACTTTTAACATCTTTTACAGGCACTGTCCACGTTCCCCTGATGAAGCCACGCCAGGTGAAACGGTGGCCCCGTAGGGATTAAAGCAGTGCAAACATCTTACAAAGATAAGTGTTCATGTTTTAAATAGAGACACTTATGATACTACCCTCATGATATTTGTGGCGAAAAAAGATGTTTTGACATCTATATTTAAAAGTTATAAGATAATTTATTAAAAGTATAAAATCTTTTCTATAAAAAGTTTAAGCAAAAGTTTAAGCAACTAAAAAATTGCCATTTGCCAATGATTGAGATTTCTGACCGATATAAGATTCAACAAGTGTTGTTTGATTCTTTGGTCTCTGAGGCATGGCATAATATATAAAAAAAAAAAAAAAAAAGAATATTTTGGTATAGGTGTGCAAGGAAGTGATTTTGCAGTTTTACTGGATATTACACACTTCTCTAGTATTTGATTTGTGGTTTTAACTCAGTAGATGCCAATGACGGCTGATGATATTCTGTATATGAGTAGAGGGGAAAATGGTAACACACACGTGATCCTACAATCTGAAACTTCATGAGATGATTTAGGATAAAGAAGCCTCTGCCGGTCAGCATGAGAAGCACGCTTCACTGCGCGTTTAATCACATGAGTGGGATAATCCCGTTGGCTGAATCTATGTGACATAATATGGCTCTGAGTTTTGAAATCATTGCTAGAAGAGCATAGGCATTTTAGCCTAAGCATCTGACCAGTAGGTATGCTATCACGTAAAGGCTTGGGATGATAACTACGGTAGTGCAATACACTGTGTTGTATCAGTAGATTTATGAAATATAGAAGTATTGAACTGTCCCTTGTCATAATGTAACTGAATATCTAAGAAATTAATGGAATTAGTCAGGGACACTGTTCAGGCAACTAGGCCTGATGGGTCGCCGCGGGAGCGAACCGCTGAGCGAGATGGACCTCTGGTCTGACTCGGCGGAGGCAACTTCTTATGTTCTAGAATGATACATCATCGTGAACTGGATGTTCTGATCACAGTGGTTCAAATATGTCAAAAATCTGTCCAAATCAGAATGGGATCCCCCACCATATGGAAAATATATTGTCAATGTACCGTTTCCAATAACATACCTGGGAGAAAAATTCAGAAGAGTAAACAAAAAGTTCCTCAAAATTTGCCATAAATAGGCATGCAATCGAGGGGGCCACCGTGGCCCCCATAGCGACGCCCTTTTTCTGAAAATAAAACTGTTGTTTGAACCTAAAATAATTTTTATTGATAACAAACTCAGCCATGGACAAAATAAGATCTAAACAATTACCCACCAGATCAGATTCAGACAGCACCATACTAATGGTGCGCATAGCCTCAGATTGAGGGATACTCGTATATAAAGACGAGATGTCCATGGTGACTAATAAGACAGAATCCCTAATATCCAAAGGAATATGCAACTGCACAAACTGAGAAATAAAGTCCATGGAATCCCGTATGTAAGAGGAAATTTTAAAGACAAACGGTTGAAGAAAAAAATCAACAAACTGAGATAGAGGTTCAAAAAGGGAATTACTGCAAGAAACAATAGGACGACCGGAAGGATTGACTATAGACTTATGGATTTTAGGCAAAAATAAATATTGGGGATAACGGGATACTGGCTATATAGATATTTAAACTCTTTGGAGGATAATAACCCTTCCTGCTGTGCTCGTGATAACAGAGCAAACACCTCCTTTTGAAATTCCACGGTGGGGTCATCAGTCAAGCAAGAATAAACATTGGAATCAGACAATTGACGCATTGCTTCTGCCTCATACATAGGGGTGTCCAGCACAACAATGCCACCCCCTTTGTCAGCAGGGGTGACCACAATCGAAGAATCCTGAGCAATGGCTTTAACTGCCAAATTCTGTTCACATGTTAGGTTAAAAGGTAATTTTCTTTTCTCACATTGAAGAGAATCAACATCTTTAAGAACCAATTTCTCAAACACTGAAATAAATGCATCTGGATCACCAGGAGGTGTCCAGGTAGAAGAAATATGATGACTATCCATAAAAGAGGAATTAATACTTGTTCATGTACTTGTTAATACTTGTTCATGTCAGTGTAGTGTACACTTGTTTTTGTTTTATTTTAGTTGCTTTCTTCCTCTTGACAAAGATTTCATCGAAACATGGCCCGTGTTGAGGAAGTGTGAGGAGATGTTAGAAGATTGGTTGCCTGTTATGGCATTTCACCTCTGCTTGTGAAGACTTTGAAAATGCTCTCTGTCCTCTTGGTTTGAGACTTTTTTGATTATCTAACTCATTACACTGTTTACTGACAGCACGTTTGCACTTGCACCTGCACTTTGTGATATGGAGGTTGGATTTGAACTCTAATCTGTTTGGGATGTTGGTTTTTTTTTTGTTTTTTTTTCCTTTCTGGATGGCCCACAATCATCTTGCTTGCTTCATTCCTCGTGGACACTGTTCCAGGAAGACTTCGAACTCTCAAGCTAAGTGATTTATGAACTTTTGAACACAGCTATATTTATATATCATTGTATGATTTTTTTGTGTGGCCTTTTCCAGCCTGGTTTGATAGTGCCTGTTATATGTTGTTATATCTTGTCTGGTTTGTTTGTAGTGTTTGTATGGTGATCTGTGTATGCTATTCTATGAAAATTTTGTGATATTTTTGCAAATTTTAAATTAATAAATATGTACAATATTTCTAATTTTGCAATTTGAGTTCATTACTCTGATATTATAGTATTTTTCTGTGGTATATACTCTTTAGGGATTTCTTTTTCTTATCTTTGAGATTATAGTGTAAAGTGCCATAAAATCGGACACCGACTAGCCCGCCTACTTCGCAGGGCTTTAAACTAGGTAAGTTGGGGGAGGGGACCTACTCATATACTGGGGTGGAAAGGAACTATCCTGATGGGACGAGTCGACACTCGGTTTCAGAGGTAAGGACCCAATTTGCAAACAGTTCTCTAGGAGCCAGACAGACTCAGTCAGGAATAGCCTTACAGGGACTAAGCAAACACAAACACAAAGTGTGGAGGGCCATGTATGTTAATGCACACAGTTTAGGCAATAAAATTCTAGAACTGGAAACTGAAATAAGGGATGCCAACCTAGACGTGGTGGCAATATCCGAGACTTGGTTCACGGACGCACATGGGTGGGATATGGCTATACCAGGGTACAATCTACTTCGTCAGGACAGAGAGGGCAGGTTAGGTGGAGGGGTAGCACTATACATTAAAGAGGACATCAAAACCACCAGGATCACTGATGTCAAGTATACCGGGGAGTCCCTCTGGGTGAACCTGGCACAAGGGGGTAAAAAATGCCTGTATCTTGGTGTGGTATACAGACCTCCAAGACAACCGGAAAACATGGACGCATAATTAATTGAAGACATAGAGAATATAACTCTAAGGGGCGACACTGTGCTGCTAGGGGACTTCAACATGCCTGATGCAGACTGGAACACATTTTCAGCAGCAACCAACAGCAGCAGGAGGCTTTTGAACTCCATAAAAGGAGTACAACTCAGACAGATGGTAACGGAGCCCAGTAGGGCCCAGACGATCCTAGACCTGGTACTCACCAACGGGGAAAGCGTCTCAGAGGTCTCGGTAGGAGATACGCTAGCCTCCAGCGACCATAACATGGTATGGTTCAACATTGGGAAAGGATCCCCTAAATCAATTACAAAAACAAAGGTGCTCAAATTCCGGGGCACCGACTTCGCACGCATGGGAGATCTCGTTCATCACACGCTGCAGGACCAAGCAGAGACCGGCAATGTGGAAACTAGGTGGTCGTACCTGAAATCATCCATACACGAAACAACTAATCACTACATAAAATCAGTAGATAAACGGCAAAGAAACAACAAACCCCAATGGTTCACTGAAGAGATCTCACTCCTCATTAAGGAGAAGAAAAAAGCATTTCTTTGCTACAAACACACACAGAGAGAAGAAACTAAAGTAGAATATAAGACCAGATCTGCAGCAGTCAAAACAGCAGTTAGGGAGGCCAAACGTCGAGTGGAAGAAACTCTGGCAAAAAACATTAAAAAAGGGGACAAATCCTTCTTTAGGTATATCAGCGATAGGAAAAGGAACACAGACGGTATAGTACGCCTTAGACAACCGGATGGAAACTACGCGGTGGCAGATTCAGAAAAAGCAGAACTACTAAATGAATATTTCTGCTCAGTCTTCACCTGCGAAGCACCGGGACACGGTCCGCAGTTGATGATAAAACAAGACGTGGATGACCCGTTTCAGAATTTTGAGTTCACACCTGGGGACGTCTACAACGAACTGGCAAGGCTAAAGGTAAACAAGGCCATGGGACCGGACAATTTACACCCAAGAGTGCTCAGAGAATTGAGAGATGTCTTGGCGGAACCGTTGGCAGTGCTCTTCAATCTCTCACTAAGTACAGGGAAAGTTCCGTTGGACTGGAAAACAGCCAACGTCGTTCCTCTACATAAAAAGGGTTGCAAGGCTGAGGCTGCGAACTATAGACCGGTAAGCCTCACCTCAATAGTGTGTAAACTCATGGAAACACTAATTAAGTATAAATTAGATACGATCCTGAATGAGGGAAATCTCCGGGATCCCAGCCAACATGGATTCACCAAGGGTAGGTCATGTCAGTCCAATCTAATCAGCTTCTTTGACTGGGTAACAAGAAGACTGGACTCAGGAGAGTCCTTGGACGTCGTGTACCTGGACTTCAGCAAAGCATTTGACAGCGTCCCACACCGCAGGCTGCTGAACAAGATGAAATCGATGGGATTAGGAGAGACTCTAACTGCATGGGTTAAAGATTGGCTTAGTGGCAGACTTCAGAGGGTGGTGGTCAACGGTACCCTCTCTAAAATGTCGGAGGTGACCAGCGGAGTGCCACAGGGTTCGGTCCTGGGCCCACTCCTCTTCAACATATTCATTGGGGATCTAACTCAAGGGCTTCAAGGCAAGGTAACCTTATTCGCTGATGACGCCAAACTATGCAATATAGTAAACGGCTATAATCTTCAGGATGCTATGGAACAAGACCTGCGTACTTTAGAAAGTTGGTCCTTGATCTGGCAGCTGGGCTTCAACGCCAAGAAATGTAAGGTCATGCATCTCGGTAACGGAAATCCTTGCAGAACTTATACCCTGAATGGAGAAACTTTAGCCAGGACTACGGCAGAACGAGACATAGGAGTAATCATCAGTGCTGACATGAAAGCAGCCACTCAAGTGGAGAAGGCTTCATCTAAAGCACGGCAAATGATAGGTTGTATGAAGAGAAGCTTCGTCAACAGGAAACCTGAAGTCATGATGCCATTGTACAGAGCCATGGTGAGACCGCATCTGGAATACTGTGTGCAATTCTGGAGGCCACATTACCGTAAGGATGTGCTCAGAGTTGAATCGGTTCAGCGGATGGCCACCAGGATGGTCTCGGGGCTAAAGGGTCTCCCGTACGAGGAAAGACTGAGCAAATTGCAGCTCTACACTCTCGAGGAGCGTAGGGAGAGGGGAGACATGATTGAGACATTTAAGTACATCACGGGACGGGTCGAGGTGGAAGATGATATCTTTCTTCTCAAGGGACCCTCGACCACAAGAGGATATCCGCTCAAGCTCAGGGGAGGGAAGTTTCGTGGAGACGCCAGAAAGTACTTCTTCACGGAGAGAGTGATTGAGCACTGGAACAAGCTCCCAGTGCAGGTGGTCGAGGCACGCAGCATCCCAGACTTCAAGAACAAATGGGATACCTATGTGGGATCCCTGCGAGGTCATGCCAAGGGATAGGGTCACTAGGACTGAATGAGCGGGTCAGTAGAGTGACAGTATAATCACAATTATACTTCAGGGGGTCAGTAGAATTAAGAGGGTGGGTAAATAGTGTGGGCAGACTTGATGGGCTATGGCCCTTATCTGCCGTCATCTTTCTATGTTCCTAAAATAGTGTCCAAAAAGTGAAAAAGAAAACCCTTTTAAAAAAATCAAAATAAAGTACGACCCTGCAGTCTCATTCAAATTAACCATTCTTCAACTCTGGCCGAGTTTCAAAAACGACATCTTATTCAGGAGGGTAGACAAAAAAAGAGTAGACCAACTTCCATTCAGCATAAATGTGACAGCTTAACACACATTTATGCTGAGAGTGGCAGTTAGATTTGTAGTGTACTGTGGGATTTGTAGTGCCTGATCCATCAAAATCAGTAGTGCTGGGTAGTAACTAGTTACAATAACACTAGCTACTGTAGTTACATTTTTAGGTAACTATTAATGTAACCAGTTACTTTTTGATAAGATCGACAAAAATTAAGTTAAATAGTTATTTTAGTAACTACTAACAAAATTTACAAGTTAGTTTTGCTTTATTGTTTACATAGCATGCAGAACAATTGATGACGAATTTTCATTCGTGCTATTTTTACTCATTAAGCCTCCAATTCAACTTGTTTCTCTTGTCTCACCACAGTGTATTACAGTTAACTACCCATGTACCAACTATATGTGGTGACAGCCAGACAAATGGGCTGTACGGAACTGAATTGCTTCATAAAGAGCTGGACTGTTTTTGCATATTTAAAGGGACTAATTTGCAAACTCATTTGCATGTACTGTTATTAAACACTGGTGGGAGAATCCCTGAAGGGGAGGGGGAAATCACCCCTTTCAAAAGGAAGCCTCCAAGGTGGTGTACTGAGGACATAAGATATTCACACCCTGAGAAAAAAAAGGAGGCAGTGACAAAGACCTGTGGACTGGAACAGCACCTTGTCAAAGTCCTGGGAAACTGGGACTCTCTGGGTGACCCTTGAGGGGATGAATGTTGGCTGTGGTCTAACCCTCAGTAAGCTCACAATGGAGAAAAATGATAATCACAATGAAGCTGTCATATGGACCTCCCATAACAGATACTTTTTTTGAGTTACCGTATACTGGATTGAGATCAGCACATTGGAATGAAAGTCTGTAGCATTGGCATGTTCACATCTATGAAGATGACATACTTTTGACCTGATTGCATCCACACTCAAGAAGATCCACTCCAAATTTCATATCACTAACAAAGTTCTCTGCAGACAGAAACAATGGTCATAGAACCAACACAAGTTGTGCCCTTACAAATTGACAATGGAGAGGTGATCTTCACAAACATTGTAGGCATTCTAGATAACCAGATACAGAAGCAAGAGTATGCACTTCCAGTACACCATCGTTGTAGTACCTACCTTAACCAGGAAGGGAGCCGCGGGTGAAGTAAACTCGGCGACCGCGTGGAGGAGGCAGGCAGAGCTAGCGGCTGCTGAAGAAGAGAGGGGAGATCACAAGCAGCAGGAGAGCGGGGCCAAGACTTCCAGGAGGAGGCAGAGGACAGTGGGAGCGGAGAGCGGGTAGCGGCGAGAGTTAGCTCCGCCCACCCGCTCCACGTCACCACCAGCGTCAGCGCCCGGACTCCCCCTTAACCAGGAAGGGAGCCGCGGGTGAAGTAAACTCGGCGACCGCGTGGAGGAGGCAGGCAGAGCTAGCGGCTGCTGAAGAAGAGAGGGGAGATCACAAGCAGCAGGAGAGCGGGGCCAAGACTTCCAGGAGGAGGCAGAGGACAGTGGGAGCGGAGAGCGGGTAGCGGCGAGAGTTAGCTCCGCCCACCCGCTCCACGTCACCACCAGCGTCAGCGCCCGGACTCCCCCTTAACCAGGAAGGGAGCCGCGGGTGAAGTAAACTCGGCGACCGCGTGGAGGAGGCAGGCAGAGCTAGCGGCTGCTGAAGAAGAGAGGGGAGATCACAAGCAGCAGGAGAGCGGGGCCAAGACTTCCAGGAGGAGGCAGAGGACAGTGGGAGCGGAGAGCGGGTAGCGGCGAGAGTTAGCTCCGCCCACCCGCTCCACGTCACCACCAGCGTCAGCGCCCGGACTCCCCCTTAACCAGGAAGGGAGCCGCGGGTGAAGTAAACTCGGCGACCGCGTGGAGGAGGCAGGCAGAGCTAGCGGCTGCTGAAGAAGAGAGGGGAGATCACAAGCAGCAGGAGAGCGGGGCCAAGACTTCCAGGAGGAGGCAGAGGACAGTGGGAGCGGAGAGCGGGTAGCGGCGAGAGTTAGCTCCGCCCACCCGCTCCACGTCACCACCAGCGTCAGCGCCCGGACTCCCCCTTAACCAGGAAGGGAGCCAACGGCGCACAGCCGTTCGGCGCACGGCGAAGGCGAGCGGCAAAGGCGCTCGCCTTAGCGAGAGCGCCTTCGCGAAGGGCCTCAAGAAGGGCATCCAGATAGGGCTATCAACTATAGCCCTAGCTAACTAACTAATCAATTGTCTTCAGTCTTTCTTTAGCATTCTACCAAGTCTTTAACTCTCAGTCTTACAACTTTCTATCTCACCAACAAGCTACTAAAATCTTTCTCACTAAACAGGCAGACCTCACCAATCACTCTATTCCCAAACCACTTTAACAGACAGACCTCCCCAGCACACTAACAAACATACATCCTTAACTGACAATTAACTAACTGTTAACTAACTACTCCATCCCTCAGACCAAGAACACTTACTGACCAACACCTAACACCCCCCCACCCTAACAAATACTTAAAAAAAAAAAAAAAAAAAAAAAAAATTATAAAAAAAAAAAAAATAAAAAAAAAATTATAAATAAAAATAATAACAATAAACATTTGTAATGGCAGGTAGGACTAGAAGCAGCAAGACTTCAATCAAAACAGGCAGTACAGTCACCGAGAGCACCCAGGGGATGGCTATGGTCCGAGTACAGATGGAAGGAGAACCAGGACGGAGGGCAGAGGTCTCTGTACAGACCGAGGCCATCCCCTCAAAGAGGTCTACAGTCTCAACGCAGACAGAAGTAATGGATCAACTGGACGAAAGCCTTTTGATGGAGCTGAAGAGCCTGAGGGAGGAGGTTCAGCGTCTAAGGAGCATCCGAGACGACGAGACCTTCATCGATGGAGTCATCCAGGAGCTGTCTCAGATCGCTGAACAGGAACCTGACAAGACCACCCTGGGAACACCCAAAGCGTCCAAAACGGCCACCTTGAGACAAACCGCTGGAATGCAGGAAGTGGTTGGGGACGCTGACTCCTGGCAGCTGGTGACTTCCTCCACAGGAAAACGTCGAGGACCTAACTCTGTCTCTTTTTCTCTCACACAGGACAGCTCTACATCGACACCACAAATCGCCCTGAGGAACAGATATCAACTGCTACAGGAGGGTCCAGAGACAGAGGTACAAGAAGATGTTCAGCAGACGATTCCAGCTCCGGAATCAACTGTGCGGCTTACCCCTAGGAAGCGCAGAGTGGTGGTCATCGGAGATTCACTGCTGAGGGGCACCGAGGGACCAATCTGCAGACCAGACCTACAATCAAGAGAGGTCTGCTGTTTGCCAGGGGCCAGGATCCGGGATGTCACTGCTTGCCTTGACAGACTCATCAAGCCCCGAGACCACTTCCCCATGATTCTAATCCACGTCGGAACCAACGACACCGCCAGGAGCACCCCGGACAACATACCTGAAGACTTCAGGGCCCTGGGGGAGAAGCTGAGGAGGATGGATGCGCAGGTAGTCTTCTCCTCGATTCTCCCAGTGAAGGGCAAGGGCAGAGCCAGAGAGGATCGAATACGGAGGGCGAACGACTGGCTGCGAGGATGGTGCAAGGAGATGAGCTTCGGGTTTCTGCACCATGGAGAAGCACTGCAAGGGCTACAGGGACAGGATGGGCTACACCTGACCAAAAGAGGGAAGAATGTCCTTGGACACCGTCTAGCCCGCCTTCTCCACAGGGCTTTAAACTAGGTAAGTCGGGGGAGGGTACAGGCATAAACAACATACCTGGCGAGCTAAACTGCCAATACTTTTTTGAGGCTGAGGTAAGTAGTCACCAAAATTCTGGGTCGGGGGTGAGTGCACACACTTTCAAGTCGGGAGTAGGGTCATATCATATTTATGGGTCACATTGTAATTCTGGGTCTAAGGGGAGTACACACTGTAGTTCTGGGTATATGGGGAATACACATTGTAGTTCTGGGCCTAAGGAAAGCACAAATAACGCAAACAATGCTAAAGGTGTTCAAATAGCTCAAGCAGAAATATCCCCATTGAGACATAACAGAAATACAACATGGAGGGCTATGTACGTCAACGCACACAGTTTAGGAAACAAGATCCTGGAATTGGAAACAGAAATAAGGAATGCCGACCTGGATGTGGTGGCGATATCCGAGACCTGGCTCACAGACTCCCACGGGTGGGATATGGTCATACCGGGTTACAACTTGCTTCGCCGGGACAGGGAGGGCAGAATGGGAGGAGGTGTAGCATTATATACTAAAGATGACATTAAGGTCACGAGAATCACAGATGTCCAGTACACTGGGGAATCCCTTTGGGTTAATTTGGCCAGAGGGAAAGACAAATGCTTGTATCTTGGCATAATTTACAGACCCCCAAGACAACAGGATGACCTGGATATGGAAATAATCGGAGATATAGAAAATATCACCTTGCGTGGGGACACAGTATTGCTAGGTGACTTCAACATGCCTGATGTGGATTGGGTTACACTTACCTCTGCTTCCGGAAGCAGCAGGAGGCTATTAAACACTATGAAGGGAGCAAGACTCAGGCAACTGGTGTTGGAACCAACAAGGGATCAGGCAATACTGGACCTGATACTTACCAATGGAGAAAGTGTCACAGAGGTCTCGGTGGGCGACACATTGGCCTCCAGTGACCACAACATGGTATGGTTCAATCTCAGGAAAGGTTTCACTAAATCTACCACACTGACCAAGGTCCTCAAATTCAAGGACACAAATTTCAAAGAAATGGGAGACTTCGTTCACCAGGCGCTACAAAGCCAAGCTGAAACTGATAATGTGGAAGAAATGTGGTCGACTTTGAAAGCCACCATACAAGAAGCAACAAACCGCTATGTTAAATCAGTAAGTAAACGGCGAAGGAACAATAAGCCACAGTGGTTTACTGCAGAGATCTCAAACCTCATCAAGGAGAAGAAAGAAGCTTTCATCTCTTACAAAAAATCAGGGAAGCAGGACTCTAGAGCAGACTACCTGACCAAATCAAAAGCCGTCAAAACAGCAGTCAGAGAGGCTAAATTCCACATGGAAGAGTCTCTGGCAAAGAACATCCAGAAGGGAGATAAATCCTTCTTCAGGTATATCAGTGACAGAAGAAAAAACTCAGGCGGGATTGTAAGTCTTAGGAATCCAGACGGAGACTATGTGGATAAGGATTCGGAAAAAGCCCAACTATTAAATGAATACTTCTGCTCAGTCTTCACCCGAGAAGCGCCGGGGCTTGGCCCTCAGCTACAGACAAGGGTTGGCTCAGTTGACCCTTTTAGTGACTTTGAGTTTACGCCCAGCAGTGTCTACGGTGAGCTGTCAAAGCTCAAGGTTAACAAAGCAATGGGGCCGGACAACCTGCACCCCAGGGTGCTTAGGGAACTGAGTGATGTCTTGGCGGAGCCACTGTCCGCGCTCTTCAACCTCTCCCTTAGTACAGGCAGCGTCCCGTTGGACTGGAGGACGGCTAACGTCATTCCACTCCACAAGAAAGGCTCAAAGATGGAGACAGAAAACTACAGACCAGTGAGTCTAACATCGATAGTGAGCAAACTAATGGAAACTCTAATCAAACACCAATTGGATAAAATCCTGGATGAAAAGAATCTACGGGATCCCCGACAACATGGATTTACTAAGGGGAGATCATGCCAATCCAACCTGATCAGCTTCTTTGATTGGGTGACGGAGAAGCTGGATATTGGGGAGTCCCTGGACATCGTGTACCTGGACTTTAGCAAAGCATTCGATAGCGTACCACACCGCAGGTTGCTGGGCAAGATGAGTTCTATAGGATTAGGTGACACATTGACGCAATGGGTTGGGAACTGGCTTGGAGGTAGGCTTCAAAGGGTGGTGGTGAATGGCACCCCCTCCGAAATGACGGAGGTGATCAGTGGAGTGCCACAGGGCTCAGTCTTGGGCCCAATCCTATTCAACATCTTTATAAGGGACTTGGCAGAAGGGCTTCGAGGTAAAATAACATTATTCGCCGATGACGCCAAACTAAGTAATGTAGTGGGCAAATGCACAACAGACAAAGATTCAGTGCCCGACAACATGATGCACGACCTACTCCTGCTGGAGCGCTGGTCTAGGACATGGCAACTCAACTTCAATGCCAAAAAATGCAAAATTATGCACCTGGGCAGCCAAAATCCATGCAAGTCTTATACCCTTAATGGCGAGATCCTAGCAAAAACGGTAGCAGAACGAGACTTGGGGGTGATCGTCAGTGAGGACATGAAGTCTGCCAATCAAGTGGAGCAGGCTTCATCCAAGGCAAGACAAATAATGGGTTGCATACGAAGGGGTTTCGTCAGCCGTAAGAGGGAAGTCATTATGCCATTGTATAGATCCATGGTGAGGCCCCACCTGGAATACTGTGTGCAATTTTGGAGGCCACATTATCGCAAGGATGTGCTGAGACTGGAGTCGGTGCAGAGAATGGCCACCCGGATGGTCTCGGGACTCAAGGATCTTCCATATGAAGAACGGCTTGACAAATTACAGCTATACTCGCTCGAGGAGCGCAGAGAGAGGGGAGACATGATCGAGA
This sequence comes from Geotrypetes seraphini, assembly GCF_902459505.1. Taxonomy (NCBI): domain Eukaryota; kingdom Metazoa; phylum Chordata; class Amphibia; order Gymnophiona; family Dermophiidae; genus Geotrypetes; species Geotrypetes seraphini. The sequence continues at coordinate 38,903,745 of NC_047101.1, forward strand.
CGTTCAAGTATCTTACGGGCCGCATCGAGGCGGAGGAAGATATCTTCTTTTTCAAGGGTCCCACGACAACAAGAGGGCATCCGTTGAAAATCAGGGGCGGGAAACTACGAGGTGACACCAGGAAATTCTTTTTCACTGAAAGAGTGGTTGATCGCTGGAACAGTCTTCCACTACAGGTGATTGAGGCCAGCAGCGTGCCTGATTTTAAGGCCAAATGGGATAGACACGTGGGATCTATTCACAGAGAAAGGTAGGGGAGGGTCATTAGGGTGGGCAGACTAGATGGGCTGTGGCCCTTATCTGCCGTCTATTTCTATGTTTCTATGTTACACAATGAACTTGATTGCTGTGTCTGATTCAGAATGGGCCAAAGACAATGCAAATTACAAGAAGTTAAGCCTTGGCGAAATGCAGTGCCCTCTGTAACAAGTGCAGTAAAAGTCCACAGGCAGCTGAAATAGTGTATAAAACTTCAGAAACCACACTTGCTATACCAAATGTTACTAGACTGAATTCATTCTGTTATGCTGTTTGCAAAGTGTATTCTATTGTGGAGAAGAAATCTGAACTGTGCTCAATGACATCTGTGAGAAGCTTTCTGCTCAAATTAAATTGCTTTCATGGCAGAGTATATTGAGGTGATGAAACTGATTGCTATGGCACTGGATACAAAGGAAAAAATTTTTATTGGATTAACTTCATGTAGTGTAGGGGTTACCTTTGAAAACTAATAAAAAAGGTTGGGTTTTTTTCCTTTATGTTTTTATTCCTACATATTCCTTTTAGAAAAAAATTCCTTTGAGTTTGCCATCCATGAACATTAAATGAAGACGCTACTCAGCTGCTTCATAACAATTTTATACTTTTTTTTTTTAATTAGTTATCAAAGGTAACCCTTTCTTCCTCAAATCTAATCTGAGAAAGAAGGGGTTACCTTCGAAAGCTAATCATAAACTATTAAGTTAATCCAATAAAAAAGGGTATTTTTTCTCCTTTATGTTTTTGTTTTATCTAATATAATAAAACGGTAAGCCGCGCATGCGCACTTCCTATGCGTGCGTCCGTTTTCCGTGAGGTGTAGCGACCCATATGAAGTGCGCATGCGCGGCTTACGGTCTGGCCTCACAAGGTAAGACAAGTTGATGTCGGCCGCGGCGGCTGCTGGCCGCCCAAAACTCGCTCTCTCTCTTCCTCCCCTCCCCCCCCAGGCGGATGTCGACCGCGGCGGCCTGAGGCGGATGTCGGCCGCGACAGCTGCTGGCCGCCCGAAGCTCACTCTCTCTCTTCCTCCCGCCCCAACGCGGATGTCGACCGCGGCGGCTGCTGGCCGCCCGAAGCTCGATCTCTCTCTGGCGGCCCGAGGCGGATGTCGGCCGCGGCGGCTGCTGGCCGCCCGAAGCTCTCTCTCTTCCTCCCCCCCCAGGCGGATGTCGACCGTGGCGGCCCGAGTCTGATGTTGGCCGCGGCGGCTGCAGGCCGTTAACATAAGTAGGCCATGAAGTTCAGCAGGAAGGTATGGGGGGGAGGAAAATACTGCACAGGGAAGTGGGGTGGGAGGGAAATGCTGCAACACACGGAAATGGAGGGGCAGAAAAGGGGTTGATGGACAGGGGAACAGGTGCTGATGAACAGGGAGGGGGGCAGAAAAATGAAGACAGGGGGAACAGGAAGGAGGTGATGATGGACAGGGGGAGGTAAAACAAAGGGAGAAGGGCTTCTGCTGGATAAGGTGAGCAGTGATGGAGTGGTGGAGGACACAGGGGAGGTAAAAAGAAGGGAGAATGGACAGGGGGAGCAGGCAAGGGGTGGTAGTGGACAGCCAAGGAAAAAAAAAAACAACAAAAACCAAACAGAAATACAGAAAGCGACTAAGGAGAGAGAGAAAAAAATAAAGACAGACACACACACATATATTCTAGCACCCGTTAATGTAACGGGCTATAAGACTAGTTTCTATATATTACCTTGAAGAGTGGACTAACACGACTACCACACCTTTTCTAAAAAGTCAAATGGTCAAGGATAGCAGCTTGCCCTTGGGCCATGTCAGTGGCTGTGTATCATTTCAATGCCTGAAGCTGAGGGCAATATAAAGTAGAAATAGTTCAAGCAATGACCATCAGGAATATAGGGAAAGCAGCAAAGTTAAACATGCAGTTATACTAAATATTTTATCAGACAAAATGTCAAAGCAAACACATCCCAGCCATCACTTTATTCTAGGACTTCAAAAAGATACAAAATGAGAAAGAAGGCAAGGGGTATTAAAATAAATTAAATACGATATACAAATGTGTAGATCTTGATTTAGGGATATTAGAATGCTGAGGATTCGATGGAAGTATTAAAGAATGGCATTGAACTCTACCACACCTGGAGTATGCAGACCGAATGGGGTGGCACTAATACTTCAAAACTGAGCCCTCACTTTCTAAAATCCTCAGTTTGCAGGATGATCAGTAGGAAAAAATGAAGAGGAAACAATGTGATATTGTCATTAACATCTAAATATAAAGTATACCTTGAGATCTCATCTCATTGTAAATATACAATGTATTTAAGTAATCTTTTGTCTCAATATGAGCCTTCACATTAATAAAAGTGAAAGATGTACTCTGCAAAAACCATTGCAATTTAATTTTCTGGCTAAGTGATTCAAATAAACCTGCATTGCAGAAACAGATGAATTATTATATCATCATCTCATACCTGAATTATCATTACCAGAACTTTCAATTGGCTCTATTAATATTTATTAACACAAAATGTACCCAGCAGAATATTTTACACAAGGCCACGGAACACAAAGACTGATATGCTGAACCTTCAGGACTTGTCTAGAAAATGGTGTGCAGCGATGGTAGGGAAGAGATAATTGTTTCTCATAAAAGTGTAAAGCTCCAGCCATTTCACAATAGATGGAGATAATAAAAACCAACCAACCCTCAGTGGCGGCAGAGGCAGCTGCAAGTATATTCAGAAAAGGGTGGGTGTAGGTCTGGCGCTACAGAACATTGAAGACGTGGATCACTTTCAAGTAATATAAAAAGCGTTTCCTCTTTTTTTATTTTCATTTCAAGAGACTCTAAGACAAAGTAAGGTTATGCTGTCCTTGCAGCTGGAAGGAGGTCAGAACTTGTGGTTCAATTATGCTCTGCAATTCAGTGAAGAAGTTGTGTTGTCTTTAGATCTCTTAGGGCTATTCCTTGATTCTTCACTCCAAATTTTTCAATGCCCCCATAAACTTATACAACTTATATCAGTCAATATTATTCACAAGGGAAAAATGTCAAAAGTTAAATCAATGGGTTTTTTTGGTAGAGCCAAAGCCAGAAAACCCCATTATGGCTGCCATTTCATCATCATCTTCAAAGTTCAGATCCTCCTCTGCCTTCCTCTTTTTCTCTTTCAGTTTTTCCTTCTTGTATGCTTTGGCTTTCTCTTCCTACAAAGAGAGAGCAAATTGATTCTAAATATATACAGAAGCTCAAGATATTAACTAGAAGCTCATTTAATTGCTCCTGCATGTGATGATTTCAAATAAAAATTATCTCAAACTTTGGATAGTGTCCTTCTATTTTTCAAAATGCCATCTTAAGGTCTTCAGGTGTACCAAAAGAAACTCAAAAGTAGGAAAATACATAACCACATATATACCGTATTTTTTTGCTCCATAAGACGCACTTTTCCACCCCCAAAAAGGGGGCAGCCAATCACAGAGCAGCACGGGACCAGGCAGGAAATGCAAAGGTCGCGTTCCTGCATTGTGTGCTGCTCTGCAAGGAGAATAGCAGCCGTCCAGCAGGACACTATGCTGGACCACCACCCATTAAAAAAAGGTACCGGGGGGGGGGAAGGTGTAGTCGCTGTTGCAGGATGCTGCTGCTTCCCAGCACCAGACACACCTACGTGTAGAAGAGGAAAAACCAAGAAAAAAAAAATTCTGAACCAAATTTTTTTTTTTTTTTTGGGGGGGGGGGGGTTTCTTCCTCTACATGGGTGTGTGTCCTATAGAACGAAAAATACGGTAACTACTTCCCACTCAGTAATATTGGGGATTCTCAGATCTGGAGCACTGAATAGTACATATAGAGAATAACACAGTGACTAGCCGCAGGTAAGAAGCAGGAATGGGACGAAAAAAAGATTGGTAGCTGCGGGTATGAGGACAAGGCCATTCACTGCTCCACAAGGCCTTGTCCCCACAGTAAACTATCTGTATGCATTGCCTTCCCACCCCTCCCAGTCAGCAGCCTTCATCATGGTCCAGTTGCCCCCTTCCTCCCAATCGCTGCGGTCCGGGCATCTCTTCCTCTTGTTGGACCATCTCCCTCCCTTCCCCTCATGTTCACAGGCGTTTTTCAGGATCAAGGTTTTTCTCTCTGAGTGGCCCAGACAGCATAGCTCTCTCACAGGTCGCGTTTGACTACTCGGAAACTTCTCCTCTGAAACGAGCTGCCCAGGCAGAAACAGGAAGTTGCATCAGAGGAGAAGTTTCTGAGTAGTTGCGCAAGACCTGTGAGAAAGCTATGGCAATTCTGAAAAGCGCCCGCGATAGTGAAGGGAAGAGAGGAATATGGCCCGATGAGGGGAAGAGGTTGACTGGTGCCGAAGGGAAGACAGGATCAGACGCTGAAGAGAAATGGAGAGGAGGGAGTAGATGCTGCATGGAAGCGGGGAGGGGAGCAGTCACTGGAAGGAAGTGGGGAGGAGAGAGAGGGAGGAGCAGATGCTGGATGGAAGTGGGAGGGGAGGAGAGAGAGGGGAACAGACATTGAAGTGAAGTGGAGAGAGGGGGGAAGGGAGAGATGAACAGACGCCGAAGGGAAGTGGAGAGGACATGATCTTTATACGTTTATGAGAAAGTGCTAATCCATGATAGTATGAAATCAGCATTGGGCTTGGAATACAAAAGCAGCTTCATTAGCCTTAGATTGAACAAGAAAACAGCCTTTTTAAAAAACAGTCCTTTTTTTAAAAAAGCTTTTGAATAGCAAGTTGATTTTATATATTTATATATACACACACACGAAACCATGTCACAGGGTACTGATTACGATTACCAACCATAATCTTTATTTGAAATTCTTATTATTTAAATTGAAAGTAGTTATACTGTGTGATCTTATGATCTTCAGCAACCTTGAAATTTTCCACTCTGAGCTAAACATAAAAAACAAATTCCTATTCTTAAAATTCAAGGCAGTTTATTAGCAAGTCAAGTATAAAATGAATAGCTTAGTACATAGTACTTGTTAGAGCCCTACTAATTACAAGCAAGCTTATAATGAAGAATACTCCTAAAGAAGTAATTCATGTCCCAACACCACTACCTGTTTCCTGAGCATATAACAATTTAAGACAGCCTTCCTCAAGGTAAACCAGCTGAGAACCTTTTTGAATGAAAATTTTATAAGTTCATTCAAATGAAAGGCAAATCAATTTGAACCCTGACCAAGGAAGATTCTTTTCTCTTTATTTCTCCATAATGAATGCATATATCCCTTATCAGGCTCCCTTATTTACTGGCTCAGAGAGATGCTGCAGCTTTGGCACTCACAAGTTCTAAGAACATAAGAATTGCCACTGCTAGGTCAGACCAGTGGTCCATCGTGCCCAGCAGTCCGTTCACGCAGCGGCCCTTAGGTCACCGAGCCCTGCAGCACTTCACTGGTCACCTCCGATGTTTTAGAGAGGGTACCATTAACCACCACCCTCTGAAGTCTGCCACTCAGCCAATCATTGACCCATGCAGTTAGTGTCTCTCCTAACCCCATCGATTCCATCTTGCTTAGCAACCTGCGGTGTGGGACACTGTCAAAAGCTTTATTGAAGTCCAGGTACACGACGTCCAAAGACTCTCCCAAGTCCAACTTTCTTGTTACCCAGTCAAAGAAGCTGATGAGATTGGATTGACAGGACCTACCCTTGGTGAATCCATGCTGACTGGGATCCCGAAGATTCCCTTCATTCAAGATCGTGTCCAATTTGCTTTTAATTAGTGTTTCCATGAGTTTGCACACTATTGATGCGAGACTCACCGGTCTATAATTTGCAGCCTCTGCCCTGCAACCCTTTTTATGCAGAGGAACGACAGTAGCTAATTTCCAGTCCAGGGGAACTTTCCCCTTACTTAGGGAGAGATTGAATAGCTCAGCCAACGGTTTCGCCAGGACATCGCTCAATTCTCTGAGCACTCTTGGGTGCAAATTGTCTGGTCCCATGGCTTTGTTCACCTTGAGTCTTGCCAGTTCACTGTAAACTTCACCTGGTGTGAACTCAAAATTCTGAAACGGGTCTTCTGTGCTTTGTGTTGCCTTCAACTGCAGACCGTGTCCCGGTGCCTCACAGGTGAAGACTGAGCAGAAGTATTCATTCAGTAGTTCGGCTTTATCGGAATCTGCTTCCACGTAACTTCCGTCCGGTCTTCTAAGGCGTTCTATCCCGCCTGTGTTCCTTTTTCTGTCACTAGTATACCTGAAGAAGGATTTGTCCCCCTTTTTAATGTTTTTTGCTAGAATTTCTTCCACTCGAAGTTTTGCCTCCCTGCCATTTTGACCACTGTAGACCTGGTCCTATATTCTACCTTTGCCTCTCTTTTCTCCGTGCGCTTGTAGGAGAGAAACGCTTTTTTCTTCTCCTTAATGAGGTGCGAGATATCCGTGGTGAACCATCATCCTGTCAGTTTCTCATCCTTGTTTCCTGCGTATAGGCTGTCGGTTTCCGGTATGTTGTGCATATCCTCTTCGGTAAATACAGATGCAAAAAATGTGTTCAGTTTGTCGTTGATGGCTTTGTCCTTCATTAGCACTCCCTTTATTCCATGGTCATCCAACGGCCCCACCATTTCCTTCGCAGGTCGTTTACCCTTAATAACGGCTTGAAGTTTTTTGCCTCCTTAGCTATTTTTTCCTCATAGTCTCTTTTGACCCTTCTTACCGCCTTGTGCTTTTTCCAGTTTTCATCTGTTTTTGACCTTTTCCATTCCTTAAACAAAGTCTTCTTGTCTCTGATTGCTTCCTTCACCGCTACAGTGAGCCACACTGGTTCCTTGTTCTTTTTCCTCTTGGATCCCTTGGTGATATGTGGTATATATAGATTTTGCGCCTTGGTGATCGTGTCCTTGAAAATGGACCATGCTTGCTCTAGCGTTTTTACAGTGTTTATCCTCTTCTTAATCTTCTTCCCCACCATGAGTCTCATCCCTTTTCGGAAGTTCAGTGCCGTGGTCGATGTTCTAGATCGATGTTTTGTCCCCATGTCCAGGTCGAAGCAGATCATATTGTGATCACTGCTTCCCAGCATCTCTTCTACTTCTACACCTTGCGCAGCTCCTCCTCGTCCATTTAGAATTAAGTCCAGAATTGAATTTCCTCTCGGATTTTCCTTGACAAGTTGTTCCAGGAAGCAATCGCCTACAGCATCTAGGAACTTGGTCTTCCTACTGCAGCTGAAGGTGCCTAGGCTCCAGTCTATCCCCGCATAATTGAAGTCACCCATGATAACTGTGTTGCCTCCCTTGTAGTTGCGTTTAATGTCATCCGTCATCTCTCCATCAATTTCTTCAGACTGCCCTGGGGGTCGGTAGTAGATGCCGATCGTTTCCATATCTTTTGTCCCCTGAATTTTGGCCCATAGAGACTACCTTATTTTTTGTTTCCGGCGTGTTCTCTCCAGTAGACTCAATTCCTTTTTTGATGTATAGGGCAATACCCCCACCTTTTTGACCTACTCTGTCTCTGCGGTATAACTTGTATCCCGGTAGCACAGTGTTCCAGGCGTTTTCCTCATTCCACCATGTTTCCGTGATGCTGATAATGTCAAGGTTATCTTTTTGTGCCATAGCTTCCAATTCCCCCATCTTGTTTCTTAGGCTTCTTGCATTTGTGTACATACACTTGAGTTTGCCGCCTGTTACTTTCTTGCAAATTCTTCCCTCTTGTGTCCTTTTCGATCCGTTGGGATTTCTATTTTGCCTATGATCCAGTGAGTCTTCCCCACAGTCTTCCTGCACGGTATCCTCTGGGTATACTGGTTCCCCAACCATCGACTCCTGGTCGACTGTCAGTTTTCCCCTTCTTTTAGTTTAAAAACTTCTCAAATTCTCTCTTGATTTTGCTTGCAAGTAGCCTCGTTCCATCTCCACTGAGGTGGAATCCATCCTTCCTGAATAGCTTGCTCTTCCCCCAGAATGTTGTCCAGTTGCGCACAAAGTAGAATCCTTCTTCCTCACACCAGTGCCTCATCCATGCGTTGACTGCTTGCAGCTCCATCTGCCTCTTCTCATCGGTCCTGGGTACTGGCAGGATCTCAGAGTACGCTACTCTCTGCGTTCTGGTCTTCATCTTCCCTCCTAGGATCCGGAACTGGTCCTTCAGTCCTTCCCTGCTATAGTTCCTGTTGCTCACGTTGTTTGTCCCCACATGGATCACCACGCTGTTGATGATCCTGTCAATGCGGCTCACTATATCTTTTACCTTAGCTCCCAGTAGGCAGGTCACCAGATGATCCTGTCTTCCTCCTGCCATGTAGCTGTTGACTTGTATGATGATGGAGTCCCACACGATGATCATTGTCCTCTCTATCTTCTTTTGCCTCTCTAGCCTCATGTCCGTGTATGACCATCTCTCCAGCCATAGGTCCGTGTCCTATGTGCACTTCCATCTTCCCTCATCCTGGTGTTGGCTTGAACCGGACTCGTCTTCGTCCTCCACTGTTTCCAGATCTCACTGGATCTTTTCTTCCTTGTGGTTGTCCTCCAGGTGGTCCTCACTCCCTGTAGGTGTATCTTGGCAGTTCCACTCTCGCTGGTGATTTTCTACAGCCTCCCTGTATTCCTCCTCAATGAACTTCTCTAACTCCCAGACTTCTTCCTCAATGGTTTCCTCTGTCTTGACATTCTCTGCCTCTCTGTCCTCCTCCTCCACTGCTCGAAATGCTTCCAGTTCCAGTATTCTGCCTTCCGGGAGTCTGATTTGTTTCTTCAAGCTCTCCAGTTCTTCGCATCGAGTGCATACATAAGACCGCCTCCCAGAGGGTATTTATTAATGATTCCTCAACTTTACAGAAAAGCACAGTTACTTACCGTAACAGGTGTTATCCAGGGACAGCAGGCATATATTCTCACATGTGGGTGACGTCATCTACGGAACCCCAGCGCGGACAGCTTTTCAAGCAAACTTGATTGAAGTTTCAAGTTTGCTACACTGCACCACGCATGTGCATGCCTTCTTGCCCACTAGAGGGCGCATCCCCACCTCGTGGTCCTCAGTTCCATAACCAGCAAAGAAGCCATCCCCGGGGAGGTGGGCGGGCTGTGAGAATATATGCCTGCTGTCCCTGGATAACACCTGTTACGGTAAGTAACTGTGCTTTATCCCAGGACAAGCAGGCATGATATTCTCACATGTGGGTGACCTCCAAGCCAACCAAAAAAGGGCAGGTGGGAGGATGGCAATTTAGGAAAACAGGTTACGTAACACCGACTGGCCAAACCGGCCGTCGCTTTTGGACAAAGTGTCCAGACAGTAGTGGGAGGTGAACGTATGAACCGAAGACCAAGTGGCAGCTTTACATATGTCCTCCACAGGAGTAGACCGGAAGAAAGCAACAGAAGCTGCCATAGCCCTGACCTTATGCCCCATGACTCGACCATGGAGCGTGAGACCAGCCTGAGCGTAGCAAAAAGAAATACAAGCAGCTAGCCAGTTGGACAAGGTGCGCTTGGAAATAGGATGTCCCAGCCGATTAGGATCAAAGGACAAAAATAATTGAGGAACCTTCCGATAAGACTAGGTACGTTGGAGATAAAAAGCCAACGCCCTCTTACAGTCCAGCGTGTGAAGAGCCGCCTCACCAGGATGAGAGTGGGGCTTCGGGAAGAACACCGGAAGGACAATAGACTGATTGAGGTGGAAATCAGACACAACCTTAGGTAGAAATTTTGGATGGGTGCGAAGAACCACCTTATCATGATGGAACACAGTAAAGGGCGGGTCCGCAACCAAAGCCTGAAGCTCACTAATTCGACGAGCAGACGTGAGCGCAAGTAAAAAGACCACCTTCCAAGTGAGAAACTTAGGAAGAGACTTGTCAATTGGCTCAAAGGGAGGTTTCATCAGCTGAGCCAAGACCACATTCAGATCCCAAACTACAGGAGGAGGTTTCAGAGGAGGATTAACATTAACTAACCCCTCATGAAACGAACCACCAGAGGATGAAAAGAGAGAGAACGTCCCTCTAGATGCCGATGGAAAGCAGCAATAGCACTGAGATGCACCCAGATGGAAGTTGTCTTCAGCCCAGACTTGGACAAATGCAGCAAATATTCCAGAACCGAGGACACCGGAACCAAATTCGGGTCCAGATGGTGCGAGGAACACCAGGATGAAAATCTGGTCCACTTCTGTGAATAACAAAGCCGAGTCGAGGCCTTGCGCGAGGCTTCCAACACCTCCCTGACCGCCGGAGTCAGGGGGAAAGGAACCAAGCCGTCAGATGTAATGACTGAAGATTGGGATGCAACAGCGAACCCCGACTCTGAGACAGCAGAGAGGGAAAAACTGGCAGAAGTAGAGGCTCCCTGGCACTGAGTTGAAGGAGCAGGGAAAACCAGTGCTGACGAGGCCAACGTGGCGCTATGAGAATCATAGTGGCTCTGGATGACTTGAGGTGAACCAACGTCCTCAAGATCAGGGGAAAAGGAGGAAACGCATAAAGGAATCTCCCTCCCCAGTCGAGAAGGAAGGCACCTGCCTCGAGACGGTCCTGGGAGTAAATCCGGGAACAATAGAGGGGCAGTTTGCGAGTCTCCGGGGAAGCAAAGAGATCCACCTGAGGAGTCCCACAGCGGTCGAAGACCTCGCGTAGGACTCGGGAGTTTAGCGACCACTCGTGCGGCTGGAGAAGACGACTGAGTTTGTCTGCGAGACAATTCTTTTCTCCCTGAATGTAGACTGCCCGCAGGAAGATGTTCTGGGAGGTCGCCCATTCCCAAAGGCGCAAGGCTTCCCGGCACAGGGACCAAGAGCCCGTTCCCCCTTGTTTGTTTACATAATACATCGCCACTTGGTTGTCCGTCCGTACCAGGAGCACCTGATTGCGCAGATGACCGAAGGCTCGAGCTGCCAGAAAAATGGCACGAAGCTCCAACACATTGATGTGACAACGACGGTCCTCCGCCGACCATAGCGCTTGAGTCCGCAGACCGTCGAGGTGAGCCCCCCACGTGTACTCCAAAGAGTCCGTGGTCAGGACCTTGCGATGTGGAGGGACGAGAAAGAGCAAACCCCCGGAAAGATTGGAAGAGTTGGTCCACCAACGGAGCGATCGTCTTAAGGAAGGAGTGACCGTTACAGGAAGGGAGAGCGGGTCTCGATCCTGGTGCCACTGGGAGGCCAAGGTCCACTGAGGGAGTCTCAGACGCAATCGGGCAAACGGCGTGACATGAACTGTCGAAGCCATGTGGCCGAGCAGGATCATCAGCCGGTGTGCAGAGACGGAGTGCTGCAGCAGAATCTGACGGGCCAGGCGAAGCAGAGCCTCCAGTCTCGACGAGGGCAGGAATGCACGAAGGCGAACCGTGTCCAGCACAGCCCCGATAAACTGAAGGGATTGAGCCGGGCACAACTGCGATTTGGGAAAATTTACCTCGAACCCCAGACATTGAAGAAAGATGATAGTCTGTCGGGTCGCTGAGATAACCCCCTCCCGGGATGAAGCCTTGATCAGCCAATCGTCTAGGTAGGGGAAGACCTGCAGCCCCTGGGATCGTAGGGCAGCCGCGACCACCACCATACACTTCGTAAAGACCCGAGGAGACGAGGCCAGCCCGAAGGGGAGGACTCAATATTGGAGGTGCAACTCCCCCACCTGGAACCGTAAGTACTGGCGAAAGGCGGGATGCACCGGAACATGTGTATATGCTTCCTTCAGGTCCAGGGAGCACATCCAGTCCCCCGAGTCTAGTAGAGGGTATAGGACTGGAAGGGACAACATACGGAACTTCTCCCGGACAAGGAACTTGTTGAGCCTCCGGAGGTCCAGAATGGGGCGTAAGTCCCCGGTCTTCTTCGGGACCAAAAAGTAACGGGAGTAAAACCCCCGTCCCCTTTGGTTCGGGGGCACATGCTCCACCGCCCGAAGGCCCAACAAGGACCTGGCCTCGGACAGGAGAAGAGGAAGCTGGTCTCGGCAGCAAAGAGAAGCCCCCGGCGGATGTTCCGGTGGCATGGATAAGAAATTCAGCGAGTAGCCCTCGGAGATTATCCGGAGCACCCAAGCGTCCGACGTGATCTCAGCCCATGCTGGGAGAAAGGCCTGCAATCGGCCCCCGATAGGAAGGGGGTCCTTTGACAGTGCGGAGGGGGCCCGCCCCCAACCGCGCATCACGTCAAAAAGACAGAGCGGGTTTAGACGCTCCTTGCGCCTGAGGCTTTGGTTGGGACGCCCTGCCCTGCTGCTGGGGACGTCGGGGCGGAGGCCTGGAGAAGGCCGGCGTCGACTTCTGCGGGTACCGCCGCGGAGGAGGTCTAAACGGCTTCTGCGGTGGAGCCCGGGGTTTGGGACGGACCAATGAGGCAATAGAGTGCTCGTGTTCAGACAAACGCTTGGTCGCCGCCTCCAAGGACTCATCAAACAACTCTGAGCCAACACATGGAAGATTGGCCAGACGTTCTTGTAAGTTCGGGTCCATATCCAGGGTACGGAGCCATGCCAGGCGGCGCATGGCCACCGCGAAGGCTGACACACGAGAGGCAAGCTCAAATGCGTCATACACCGCATGGAAGAGGTAGAGACGCAGTTGGGACAAATTGGACATAAAAGCCCCAAAATCCTCTTTATGGGAATCTGGCATGACTCCATAATACCTCGGCAACGACTTCACCATCTGTCTCAAATAAGACGAGAAGGTGAATGCGTAATTCAGGACCCTGGTCGCCATCAAAGAGTTGGAATAGAGGCGACGACCAAACTTGTCCAAGGTCCGTCCCTCCCGTCCGGGGGGAACAGCCGCCGAGACTCTGGAAGGCTGCGACTTCTTCAAAGCTGACTCCACCAGTAGGGACTGGTGGGACAGCTGTGCCTTATCAAAGCCCTTGCACGGAACCGTGCGATATTTAGACTCCATCTTAGAAGGCACCGCTGTGACTGTAAGAGGGGAGTCAAGGTTCCTCAAAAAGGTCTGGTTAAGAACCTTATTGAGAGGTAGCCGAGGCGTCTCTCGAGGAGGGGAAGGCAAATCCTGCTCCTCCAAAAACTCTTTCGTGTACTTTGATCCTGCTCCCAGATCAAGGTCCAAAGCCCTCCCCATATCAAGAATGAACCTCGAGAAGGAGGAGGGCTTCGAAGGCGGAGAGGGAGATCGAGACGAGCGCCTTGCCAAGAAGGAAGGAGAAGCCTCGCGTGAGTATCGAGGTTCCTTCCCCGTGCCAGACCCCGAGCCCCACGAAGCCGCACCGAGCGATCTGGACGGGGTCGGGGACCGCCCATGCCCCGAGGAACCCCTTCGGGAAGTCCCCGGGGTATGGGGCACCGAGGCACGCCCCTTTTGTCTTGGCGAAGAGTCCCTCGAGCACTCAACCTCAGATGAACGAAAAAGCCTCGGGTTATCGAGGCGCAGTTCGGAGACCCGCAGGATCTCGGCCCCGGTCGGCGAGGAGCGACCGTGTCATCGAGGAGAAGCCCGGTGGCGTTTGGGCTTCCTCGACCGACGCTTCGCCCGAGGCCGACCCGAGGCGAGGAACCCCGGGAGGACCTCGACGAGGACGAAGAGGAAGAGATCCTCTGAACCCGCCGCACCTTGTCCCGAGGCCGCACACTCCGCTCAGGCTGGTCATCCGAGGTCGAGGGCAAGGTCGGGGCCGAGGCCGAAACCCCCCCCGGGCCCGAAGTCGAGGGCACCGAGACCGAGGTCACCGACGCCGGGGCAGCCGAGGCCTGCTGAAGGTGCGTGAGGGCCCCGGACAGCTCCGAGGCAATGAGAGCCCGGAGCAGGTCCTGAAAGACGGGAACCCCCATCATAGTCAGCAGGTCCGGGGCCGTCGGGTGCTCCCTCGAGGGCGACCTCGGTACCGAGTATTCCCGCGGGGCATCCAACTTCGGCGCTCGGGGCGGGGCCGAGGACGACCCACCCGCCCCCGCCGAGGAGCTCGAGGATGGCTTCTTCGAGGCTGAAACTGAAGCAGGAAGTGAGGACTTACCCTTCGCCGACTTCGGGGGCTCCCGGGGCGAGGACGAAGGAGTCGAGGCCGAGGTCAAGGCCGGGGCCGAGGCCTTCCCCGCCGCGGGGTCAACTGCAAAGAGCTCCGCCATATGAGCCTGACGGCGGCGGAGAGCTCTCCGTTGAAAAGTGGAGCACCGGGAACAGGTGTCGGAGGGGTGCTCAGGGCCCAGACAACGCAAGCACCACCGGTGAGGATCGGCAATCGACAGGAGCTGATCGCACCGGGTGCACTTTTTAAAGCCCGTCACAGGACGGGACATGGGCCCAAAAACCGGCCGGTAACAAGCGAGGTCCCGCGGCCGCGGCTACCGGGAGCCCCCGGAGCCGAACGGGAAGGATTTTTTTTTTTTTTTGACGAAAACTTGAAGAAATAAAAAGAACAAAGAAAATCACAGCGACCGAGTCGAAAAAAGGACACAGCCGCGGTGACAGAAGGCAAAAGTAAGAGCACAATTTCCACAGGGCTTCTGGCTCCGCGGAAGAGAAAGAACTGAGGACCACGAGGTGGGGATGCGCCCTCTAGTGGGCAAGAAGGCATGCACATGCGTGGTGCAGTGTAGCAAACTTGAAACTTCAATCAAGTTTGCTTGAAAAGCTGTCCGCGCTGGGGCTCCGTAGATGACGTCACCCACATGTGAGAATATCATGCCTGCTTGTCCTGGGATAAAGATCCGTTATGCACCATTTATAGCCTACAGTCAGGAGATGCCATTATATTATCCATTTATGTAGCATCCAAAGACAACTCTTATTTCTGAAATCTGACTATTTGCTAAATATATGCTGGAAAACCAGGCATTATTTCTATTAAATATTTTGATTTCTTTAAAAACTGCATCAAGCACAGCCCCACTAGAGGAAGGGAGGATTAGATTCTTACCTGGATAATCCTTTCTCTTGTATAACATATGATTCCTGACAGTTTGGTAGTGTACCCTATCCCACGGGTTTTTTGCAGAAGGCATCATGCATTTTTCTCAGCTCCGCCTCCCTGTCTTCCTAGGCAGTGCCTTATCTCCTTTGTTCGTACCAAAGCAAGTGATAACCCCTTTAAGAGGAAAATAACAACAAGGAGGGTCATGGGGAACTCCCCCACCATGGTAATTTTGATCTGCTCTGCAACAAGAAAATTAAGAGAGTCAATTAACCAATACAACTTAGCATAAAAAAGTGGAATGAAACAAGCCACCTACTTGTGTGCAACCAGCCCTAACACTTGTACAGTCCTCTAAAACGAGTGTGGATAAAAATATTTGATTCTGCTTGACCACTGTACAATAAGAACATAAGAAAAGCCTTACTTGGTCAGAACAATGGTCCATCAAGCCAAGTAGCCCGTTCTCATGGCAGCCAATCCAGGTCACTAGTACCTGGCCAAAACCCAAGGAGTAGTAACATTCCATGCTACCGATCCAGGGCAAGCAGTGGCTTCCCCCATGTCTTTCTCAATACCAGCTATGGACTTTTCCTCCAGGAACTTGTCCAAACCTTTCTTGAAACTAGCTATGTTACCCACTCCTACCACAACCTCTGGCAATGCATTCCAGAGCTTAACTATTCTCTGAGTGAAAAAATATTTCCTCCTATTCGTTTTAAAAGTATTTCCCTGTAACTTCGAGTGTCCCCTAGTCTTTGTAATTTTTATGGAGTAAAAAAAAAAAATTGATCCACTTGTACCTGTTCTACTCTACTCAGCCGTCTCTTTTCCAAGCTGAAGAGCCCTAACCTTTTTAGTCACTCTCATATGAGAGGAGTCCCATCCCCTTTATCATCTTGGTCGCTCTTCTTTGAATATTTCTAATGCCGCTATATCTTTCTTGAGATAAGGAGCCCAGAATTGAATAAAATTCTCTAGGTGAGGGGCATTATAGCATTCTTAGTCTTGTTAATCATCTCTTTTTAAAATAATTCCTAGCATCCTGTTTGCTTTTTTGGCTGCTGCCATACATTGGGTGGAAGATTTCATTCTATTGTCTACAATGACACCCAGATCCTTTTCTTGGGTGCTAACCCGCCAAGGTGGACCCTAGCTACACTTCTGGTGGAATGAGCTTTCAAATGGATTGGATTGGCAGCTGTTTAACACAGCTAAAATAAATTGTAATACATATCCACTGAGAGATAGAAGCCTTAGAGGCTGGTCTTTCCTGACGGCTAGAACTAGTTATCACAAAAAGACGATTTGAGAGATGAAATTCATTCATCACTTCAAGGTAATGGAGAAGAACTCTCCAAATATCCAGCAATGCCAAGATTTTGTTCCGTTTCTTTTCACCTGTGGGCTGAAATGCAGGTAGTCAAACTTCCTGATTTATATGTAACGCTGAAACCACTTTCAGCAGAAATGAAGGCACCGTGTGCAAAGATACGCCAGCCTCTGTAAATCAATCTAAGAAAAGGCTCTCTGCATGCTAGAGCCTAAAGCTACAAAACCCTCTTCGCTGAGGCGACTGCTATTAGGAAAACCATCTTAACAGTAAGATCTATTAGCGAGACCTCTGGTAAGGGTTGGTACAGGAACTTACTGAAGGCCCTTAAAACAATGTTTAGGTACCATGTATGAAATGGTTGTCTCAACGGGAGGATGCAATCGCAACGCTCCCTTCAAAAATCTGGCTACATCTGGATTGCTTTGTCCACTCTGGCTCTGAAGTAGGAGAGGCTGGCCACTAGCACCTTGAAAGAGCCATCTGCCAGGCCTTTTTCAAGACCATCCTGAAGGAACAACAGGATCCTGGAAATGGAAGCCTGGAAAGGATCTAATTTCTTTTCTAGTGTTGGAAAGTCTTCCAAGCCTTAGCATACGCCACAACTGTCACTGGTTTCTTAGATCGTAAGAGGGTTGCTATATAACCAACTCTGAATATCCCTTCTATGCTAAGACCAAAGCATTCTAGATTGTCCAGGGCAGGGGTGCCCAAAAGGTCAATCGCGGAGCCCATCTCGGGCTCCGTGATAGACTCGCGTTGTCTTCCGTTCTACCTGCTTCCCGACCCTGTAAAGAGGACACTGAAGCGCCGGGCCGACCAACCCTCTTCACCCAACGTCAATTCTGACATTGGAGAGGAATTTCCGGGCCAGTCAATCGCTGTCTGGCTGGCCCGGAACTTCCTCTCCGACGTTAGAATTGACGTCGGGTGGGGAAGGTTGGTTGGCCTGGCGCTTCAGAGTCCTCTTTACGGCGGCGGCCTGTTCCCCGATGGTAGCGGGGGTGGTTTGGGGGAGGGCAGGAAGGGAGAAAGAAAGAAAGGGAGTTGGCAGGGAGACAGATTGAAAGGGAGCATGGAGATAGCGTTGGTTTGTACAGAGGTCTGTTCTGGTTTTTCGACGCAGCGTGAACAAAGGTGTTGGTGAGGGCTTTGGGTTTAGCTCATCCAGCTCCTGCAGTGACTCAGATAATAGACGTGAAAGGAAGAAGAGAAAGAAAGAACCTCCTCCAGCTAAAACTAAGAGAAAGAAACAGAAGGTTGCAAAGGATATAAAGGCTTCCGCTAAGAATCCACAGGAAGACAGTACTGAAGGGAACATGTTTCAGGAATTGCTTTATTTTCTGATCAGTGAAACCAGCTGAAGGAGCAGATTCCAGATATTGATACAGCAATCAAGAAACTGTGACGAGTAGGGCACCTCATAAAGGACAGAGGAAACTATACACAAAAGATTGTTTTGTTGTGTACATCCTTTTAAACTATTAAAATATTGTTTACTTCTTGAAAAAAAAAAAAAGAAAGGGAGCATGGAGAGAGAAAGACAGGGAGATGGAAAGAAAGAAAGGGGACATGGAGAGAGAAAGACAGAAAAAAAGGGGAGGGGGCAGGAAGAGAGGAAGAAAAAGTTGGGGGAGGGAATGAGGTCTGGAGGAGAGGAAGCATATAGGAGGCTGAAAGAAGGGAAGAAATATTGGATGCACAGTCAGAAGAAAAAAGTGCAACCAGAGACTCATGAAATCACCAGACAACAAAGGTAAGAAAAATGATTTTTATTTTCAATTTAGTGATCAAAATGTGTCCGTTTTGAGAATTTATATCTGCTGTCTATATCTGCACTAAGGCCCCTTTTACTAAACCTCAATAGCAGTTTTTAGCGCAGGGAGCCTATGTAGTGCAGGGCATTCAGTACAGCTCTCTGCGCTAAAAACCACTATCGCGGTTTAGTAAAAAGGGAGGGGGTATATTTGTCTATTTTTGTATAGTTGTTACTGAGGTGACATTGCATAGTCGTCTGCCTTGACCTCTTTGAAAACCCATCTATAATAATAAAATGCTAAGCGCGTATGCACACTCTTACCGCATATTCCCTGATCCCTGATCTGTAGGTCTGTGGTCGGAAGGAGTGCGCATGCGCGACACAAGGACTCCTCCTCCCGAGCCCCAGACACCCTGACCGCCTTCGGTCCTGCGGGCCTCTCAAACAGCGGCGGTGGCAGGGATTACTGAAATGTTACAGAGGCGGCTGTCAGCTTCAAACGTGCGGGACGGCTGTCAGCACCTGCAGGCCACGGCGGCTTGAGCAGCTGTGGAGGGCAGTCCCGAACAGAGGTAAGGGGAGCTGCTGGACAGTGGAATAGGTGCTGATGGACAGGGGGGGGGGGCAGAAAAAGGAAGGGAGGCCTACTGCTGGACAGGGGGAGCAGGAAAGAGGTGTTGATGGACAGGGGGGCAGAAAAAGGAAGGGAGGCGTACTGCTGGACAGGGGGAGCAGGAAAGAGGTGCTGATGGACAGGGGAAGAGGTGCTGATGGATGGGGGAAGAAAAAGGAAGGGAGGCCTACTGCTGGATAGAGGGAGCAGGAAAGAGGTGTTGCTGGACAGGGGAAGAGGTGCTGATAGACGGGGGAAGAAAAAGGAAGGGAGGCCTACTGCTGGACAGAGGGAGCAGGAAAAAGGTGCTGCTTGACAGGGGGGAGGTAAAACAAAGGGAGAAGGGCTGCTGCTGGATAAGGGGAGCAGTGAAGGGGTGGTGGTGGACACAGGGGAGGTAAAAGGAAGGGAGAATGGACAGGGGGAGCAGGCAATGGGTGGCGGTGGACAGTCAAGGAAAAAGAAAGACAGAAAGAAAGAAAGACAGAAATACAGAAAGCAGCTAAGGAGAGAGAGAAAAAGAAATAAGGACAGATACATATATTCTAGCACCCGTTAATGTAACGGGCTATAAGACTAGTGGAATATAAATGATAATTAACATTTTCTCTGAGTACAGTGTGCTTTTTAAAATTTTTTTGTTGGTATATCATTTTGACTTGGTCATTTTAAAAGTAGCTTGCAAGCCCAAAAAGTGTGGGCACCCCTGGTCTAGGGATATTGGTCTCTATAACA
Source organism: Geotrypetes seraphini (assembly GCF_902459505.1). NCBI lineage: Eukaryota > Metazoa > Chordata > Amphibia > Gymnophiona > Dermophiidae > Geotrypetes > Geotrypetes seraphini. Next base: position 38,923,283 of record NC_047101.1, read on the forward strand.
GAATTACATGATGCAGCTTAAGACAGTTGTCCTGCTGTAACTGAACTAGATCCGCAAAGGGTGATGTGACCAAACCAGAGCTAAGAGGATTACTAATCTCTGGTGGGCTATTCTTCTTCGAATGACCCGCCTTTCATTGGTCAAGGGGAAAAAGACGTATAACAGTTCCTTTGTTGGTCAATGCTTCCTCTCTTAAATCTTTGACTGAAGAAGTGAGGGTCTTTTCTGCTGACACATCAGTGCAATTGAAAGCTCTCTGGGATAGAGACCATTCCCCTGGATCCAGGATCTGGCGACTGAGATAGTTGGCTTGGACACTGTCCACTCCCATTACATGAACTGTTGTTATGGCCTGTAAGGGGATTTCCGCCCAGTGAAACAACTGGGCCTCCAGTTTCAGCGGGATATTCTTGGTTTCCCCTTACCTGTTGACATACATTACTGCTGTAGCTTGCCCAAGAAGACTGACTGCTTTGCAATCCAGAGACTTCTGAAAAAATTGCAGTGTCATCCAGAAATTAGATGTAGAGCAGATGAAGACACCTTCTCAACTCACTTGCAACAGGTAAAACAGGAGATGAGACACTGCCTAGTGAGACAGGGAGGCAGAGCTGAAAAAAACGCATGATGCCTTCTGCAAAAAACTCAAGGGAAAGGGTATACTACCCAACTGTCAAGAATTGGATGCTGTTTGCACTGGTTTAAAGTTTTACTTATGTGTTAATAAAGCAACAAGAGGATGAGAGAAGCGATATGCACACCAATCATATCAGATTCAGAATTTGCCATGCAGTTTCTCACCTCCTCTCGAAGTTCTTTCATCCTCTCTTCAAAATCATAATCCTTCTGTTTTTCTTCCATTTTTTTCTTGTTCACTTCAAAACGTTTCTTCACCTGATCCAGTGTGGAGCGCTCAACCCTCATAGACATACCCAGGTTTCTCTGATCTATAAGCAAAAAGTGAAATAGTCAACTGCAACAGTTACTTAGGTAACTGACCTATGCAATCTTAGTCCTCAACAAATGATCTTTAGAACTGTTATTCACTAACTCTGGACTTTGTTTATTCCACTCAATCTGTAATACCTTTTAATCATTGTGAACCGCATAGAACTTCACAGCCCTGCGGTATATAAACTGTTATTATTATTACAAATCATAAAACAGAATTTCTCATAGGACTTTCCAGACACAACTCTAAAGAGAAACAGGAAAAAATAGCCATGAGTAAGGAAAAATTATGTTCTTACCTGTTAATTTTCTTTCCTTTAGACGCAGCAGATGAATCCAGAGACTAGTGGGATAATACACATCTACCAGCAGGTGGAGATAGAGAACTGAACAACAGGTAGTCCCATTGGTTGGCACACTCTCTGTTTCCTCAGTATTGCTCCTTGCCCAAGCATCCGGAACCAGAAACAAGGTCCATATGTAAAAAACTTCTTTCCCACAACCAATATCACACACAGGAATGAGAACACAACTACCAACTTAAACAAACCGCGGAAAACCCGCAACTAACACACAGTGAGCAAAGAACCAGCAAAGAACCAGGGTGGGACTCTGGATTCATCTGCTGCGTCTAAAGGAAAGAAAATTAATAGGTAAGAACATAATTTTTCCTTCCTTTTCAACAGCAGCAGATGAATCCAGAGGCTAGTGGGATGTAGCAAAGCAGTCCTCAAGTCAGGTGGGAAGCGAACGCCGCCTCCGCAATAACCGAAGCCCCAAAGGCAGATTCCGCACAACCCGCCACATCCAAACGATAATGTTTCAAAAACGTATTCCGAGAAGACCAAGTAGCTGCACGACAAATCTCCTCCAAAGAAAACCCCCTGGACTCCGCCCAAGAGGTAGACATTGCCCTAGTGGAATGAGCACGGAGCTTGTCCGGCAACCGCTTACCCGATGTTAAGTAAGCAGACGCAATGGCCTCCCGGACCCAACGAGCGATAGAAGCTTTGGACGCCGCCATACCCTTGTTGCGGCCTGCGAACAACACAAATAGGTGATCGGAACGACGAAAATCATTAGTAATCTGGAGGTAATGTAAGAGAATCCTACGAACATCCAGCAAACGCAGAGAAGAGAAACGCTCCCCCAGTCCTCCTTCCGGAAAGCCGGAAGGAAGAGAGACTGGTTCACATGAAAAGGGGAGACAATCTTCGGAAGAAACGAAGGAACAGTCCTAACCCACACACCGGAACTCGAAATTCTCAAAAAAGGATCTCTGCAAGATAGCGCCTGTAACTCAGACACTCGCCTGGCTGAAGCCAGAGCAACCAGAAAAACCACTTTCAACGTGACATCTTTTAGAGAAGCGCTCGCGCTCATCAGAGGTTCAAACGGTGGCTTTTGCAACTCCCCAAGGACCACCTTCAGACTCCACTCTGGACAGACCTTCTTAACAGGAGGCCGAATATGCTGAACCCCTTTGAGAAAGCGAACGATATCCGGTTGGGATGCAAGGGAAGAACCAGACAACCGGCCCCTATAGCAAGCAATAGCGGCCACCTGAACCTTGAGAGAATTAGAAGCCAAACCCTTGGTCACCCCCTCTTGAAGAAAGGAAAGAATGGTAGAGAGAGAAGCCTGGAAGGGCGACCGACCCTGAGCCGCACACCAAGAATCGAAAACTCGCCAGACACGAGCATAAGAAGTAGAGGTGGATCTCTTTTTTGTGCGCAGCAGAGTCGAAATAACCTGTTCGGAATAACCCTTACGCCTCAGCCGTGACCTTTCAAGAGCCAGGCCGTAAGACCAAAGTGGGACGGATTTTCCATCAGGATTGGGCCCTGAGAGAACAAGTCCGGAGTCACCGGAAACAACAACCGATCGCCCACAGACAGAAGCATCAGATCCGCATACCACGGACGACGCGGCCAATCCGGAGCCACCAGGATCACCGTGCCCGCAAACTGAGAGATGCGATGCAACACCCGACCTATCATCGGCCACGGAGGAAACACGTACAGCAGCGAACCCGGAGGCCAAACAAGAGTCAGCGCGTCGATTCCTTCCGACGCCTGTTCCCGGCGTCTGCTGAAGAAGCGAGGAAGCTTTGCATTGCTTGACGAGGCCATGAGGTCCATATCCGGGAGACCCCACCTTTGCACTATGAGAGTGAACGCCTGATCGGAGAGCTCCCATTCTCCGGAATCCAGAAGATTTCTGCTCAGGAAGTCCGCCTGAACATTTTCCTGACCCGCAATGTGAGCCGCTGACAGCAGAGGAAGATGAAGTTCCGCCCACTGAAGGAGCAGGAGCGCTTCGTTTGCTAGCTGAAGACTTCGGGTACCGCCTTGCTTGTTGATGTACGCCACCGCCGTGACACTGTCTGAAAAAACCCTCGTTGGGCGGTCCCGAATCATGGGCAGGAACGCTTGGAGCGCGAGCCTTTGCGCTCTCAGTTCCAGAAGATTGATGGGCCACTGAGCCTCCTCCGGAGACCAGACTCCCTGCGCTGAAGATTGAAGGCAGAGAGCTCCCCAACCCAAGAGACTGGCATCCGTGGTAACTATCATCCACGCCGGAGTCGCCAAAGGCATACCCCTGAACAGATTGAAATCGCTGAGCCACCAAGCCATGCTGGAGGATGCCTGCGGCATCCATTGCAGACGACGAGTGTAGTCCTGAGACACCGGGGACCAACGAGAGAGCAGAGACTGCTGCAGCGCTCTCATGTGAAAGCACGCCCAAGGCACAACTTCCAGCGTGGCCACCATGGAGCCCAGAACCTGAACATAATCCCACACTCTCGGTCTGGACGACCGGAGAAGCATGCGAACCTGAGACTGCAACTTCTCCCCCCGGTCCTTGGGAAGAAACACTTTCCCTACTGTCGTGTCGAACAGCACTCCCAGGTGTTCCAACGACTGAGACGGGAGAAGGGAACTCTTCGGAAAATTGATGACCCACCCTAAGGATTGAAGAAGGGAGATCACCCTGCGGGTAGCTGCCAAACTGTCCTGCCTGGAAGATGCTCTGATCAACCAGTCGTCCAAGTAAGGGTGCACCCGAATCCCTTCCCGGCGAAGGAAGGCTGCCACCACCACCATGACCTTGGAGAATGTCCGCGGAGCCGTGGCGAGGCCAAATGGCATGGCCCGAAACTGATAGTGCTGGCCCAAGATCGCAAAACGAAGAAATTTCTGATGCGGTGGCCAGATGGGAATGTGCAGATAAGCCTCCTTGAGGTCGAGAGCCGTAAGGAATTTCCCCGATTGAACAGCCGCTATCACCGACTGCACTGTTTCCATCCTGAAGTGCCTGACCCGAAGGAATCGGTTGTCCCTCTTGAGATCCAAGACCGGTCTGACTAAGCCCCCCTTTTTTGGGCACAACGAAGTAAATGGAGTATCGACCCTGTCCCCGCTCCGCCGGAGGCACTGGCACGACGGCCCCAATTTCCACAAGGACCTGAAGAGTGCTCCGTACCGAATCTCTTTTGGCCCCAGAACAAGGGGAGACCAAGAAAGAATCTGCGACGGGAGAGGAAAATTCTAACTTGTAACCATCTCGAATAACGTCCAAAACCCACTGATCGGACGTGATGTTGGCCCACTCCGCCAGAAAGGAAGACAGCCGACCCCCAATGGCCCCGACGGAGAGAACCGACCTCCCGTCATTGGGGAGTACGCACTGCTGGGGTCCGGGCGGGCTGGGTGGACTGGGGTTTGGAAGGACGAAAGGAATTCCGTTGCGGAAACCGAGGTCTAGAAGGAAAAGAAGCACCATAAGCCGGCGGAAAAGACGGCTTCCCTGGCCTATATCGTTTAACATCCCTGAAACGATTCCTGGCCGCCAAAGACTTCAATGGAGCTCTAGGCTTATCTTCCGGCAATCGCTGGGTCTTGGAATCACCAAAATCCTTCACCAACCTATCTAAATCATCCCCAAATAACAAACGACCCTTAAAGGGAAGTCTCACCAGGCGAAGCTTGGAAGCAGCATCCGCCGCCCAGTGACGGAGCCACAAGGATCTCCGAGACACCACAGACAGAGACATTTGCTTAGCCGAAGCGCGAATAACATCATAGAGCGCATCAGCCACATACGCAAGACCCGTCTCCAAATCCGGAAAGTCGGCCGGAACAGAAACCCCCAACTCCATCATTTTATCCGCCATATCTTGCACCCATTGAAGACAGGCTCGCGCCGCATAGGAACCATACACCGCCGCCTGCAAGGTAACTGCCGCGACATCAAAGGACATCTTAAGAGAAGATTCAATCTTCCTATCCTGGGTGTCTGAGTGCTATACCGTCCTCGACCGGCAAAGTAGTCTTTTTAGTAACTGCCGCTACCAAAGCGTCCACCTTTGGGTTAGAAAACTTGTCCAACTCGTCCTGCGAAATGGGATACAACTGGCGCATAGCCCGTGCCACGCGGAGACCAGCCTCTGGAGTGACCCACTGAGCCGAAATCAGCTCGTGCATCGCTTCGTGGACAGGGAAAGCCTTAGCAGGCTTTTTCGTGCCTGCCATGAAAGGATTAGCTGAGCCCGCCGCCTGCGGATCCGGCTGTGAGATATGAAGGCCCTGGAGCGCCTTAGAAATAAAAGCTGGCAATTCCTCTCTATGAAATAGACGGAGCGCTGTAGGATCATCTACTTCCCTAGACAGCACATCCTCAAGCTCTAAATCCGCAACTTCCCCGTCCTCCAAAACTTCTGGAAGATTCAGCGACAAGGCTGAGCCGGACGAAGGGTCATCCCAGTCAACAGCCGCCACTCTGCGCCGCTTCGCCGCTTGAGCCACCAAAGGAGGCCCACCGGCAGGCAGTACAGGAGACAGGGCAATAGAAGTCTCCCGTGGCAGCGCAGGTTTAGAGCTTTGCAGCAAAAAAGCCTGATGTAGCAACATCACAAACTCCGGGGAAAAAGCCACCGGATTAACAGGAGCTGCAACTGAAAAAACATTCCCTTGCCCAGAAACCGGCCCCACACAAGAAGAAGCCGACAAACCGCTGACCGCCGGCAAAACCGCCGAAGTGCGCTGAAGCGGAACGTCGGCGGTCGCGCGAGCAGGAGAAACAGGCCGGAGCTCAAATGCGCGGGAAACTTCAGGCGCGACCTGCACCTCCTCCCCCATGGCGTCGGAGCAGCCCGCCGAACAGAGGCCCGAAGGCGTTCTCCGCTTACCACAGCGGGAACACCTTTTCACAGCCTCTGCTGCCATAACTCCCAGGACAAACCGCCGAACCAAGATAAACAGGCAAGCAACTCACACACACACTCCAAAGCAGCGAAATACTCGCGAGCAGACCGGCAGACCTAACACCATGCACCCAAGACAGAAAAAACAAACTCTTACCCGAATTGACTGTTGTGTAAGCTGGTAGTTGCAGAGAGGAACTGACAGAAACAGAACCGACTAGCAACAATACTCTGGTCATTTTTTTTTTTTTTTTTTTGCTAAGTTGGAGGGGGAAAGAAGAAAAATCACAGGACCAGGAAAGAAAGCCTCAATCCCAAAGGAGAGGAGGGTGGAGCAGGGACCTGGGGGGGCCCAGGTGTAACTCCCAAAGATGGCACCGCACAGCCAATCACTCCAATCTTACTGAAGAGAAAAATTCTCAACAGAAGAATAAACAACCAGCCAGAATCCAGGAGCTACTGGAAAAGCGACTACCCCTGCTGGGAGATAGAGAATACTGAGGAAACAGAGAGTGTGCCAACCAATGGGACTACCTGTTGTTCAGTTCTCTATCTCCACCTGCTGGTAGATGTGTATTATCCCACTAGTCTCTGGATTCATCTGCTGCTGTTGAAAAGGAATGGTTACTTTGTATTGAATTTAATGCTTATGAATGGTGGCTAAATATCTTATTCTGACACCTACATTCTCCTCAGAGCAAAAACCCCAAATCTCTCTTGCCAAAGGACCTCATACCTGCTCCAGAAGGATCACAACTAGGCTGTATCACAGAAAGGTAGTATATTAAATTCATGAAACATACCCATAATTCTTCAGATTCCATGCCAGTGCAATCGTTGGTCTGAACTAGTAATAAACTGATTTTTTTGGGGGTCTTGGCAGTTTCCTCCTGCTCTTTTGGTCTTTCAGCTCAAACAGGGTTGGTATCTGGCACCAGGGACTGGGAATTGTTCTTCTCGTTTATATCCCCTCATCACTGATGTTAGTCCTGTTATAGCAATACTCATAGGCTGTTGCCAAATTGATAAATACACTAAATATATAGACTGTGGAACTCAAGTGTATGCTGGTATCACCTTCAGAACTAGTCTCGGTGAATAACCATTTTGCAGACTATCATCGATCCATAGTCTGCAAAATGGTTATTCACCGAGACTAGTTCTGAAGGTGATACCAGCAGATACTTGAGTTCCACAGTCTATATATTTAGTGTATTTATCAATTTGGCAACAGCCTATGAGTACTGGGAGTAATTGTGTGGCACACTGAATAATAGAAGGCATTAGTCCTGTTATAGCAGCCATGGCTTAGGACTGAAGTCATGCACCATCATTTAGTGCCTGTCCCTCCTCTTCAACAGGGGCTGTGAACATTAACCATGCAGTATCCCCAGCCAATTCTGAACTTAGGTTTCTGGGTATCACATTAGTGACTTTTATTCCACCTTAACCTTGCAGTTCTAGGCAGATTACAAAAGAGGTGAGCTGGACATTTCCAGGAGAGTTACAGGTTCAGGTATTTGTTACACGACTATGACATTGTCTGAGATAAGAGATACTTGGGTACGGCATTAACTAGTCTATACAAAATAATTGAACAGCAGAGTCTTTATTTCCCTTCGGAGGGTTTTGTAGTCAGGTGATGTTAACAATGTGTGGGTGAGATGGTGATCTAGTTTTGCTACCTGAGTTGCTAGTAATCCGTCATACAACCTCTTGAACTGCATGCCTTTGGTTGTGTATGTGTGTGTGTGGGGGTGATGAATAAATGGAGTCTGTGTTCTCCTTGGTCTGGTTGAGCTGTTCCAGATAAGGCGATCGTTCAGGTAGGTGGGGGCAGTGCCATTCAGGGCTTTGAATAATAGAAAGTAGAGTTTGAATAAAATCTGTGCCTGCATTGGAAGCCAGTGCGTGTCTAGGTATGATGGAGTGATGTGATTATATTTGCTTAGTGAGTAGATCAGTCTGAGGTCCGTGTTTTGTACAGTCTGTAATTGTTTTATCATGCTTGTGGGACAAGGTAGGTAAAGGGCACTGCAGTAGTCTAGTAGACCGAGAACTAAGGACTGTACCAGGAGTTGGAATTGCTCTGTGTCAAAGAATTTTCTTGATTGTTGTAGGTTCTGCATGACTGCTAAGGATTTCTGAATTGTCTTGTTGATTTGCAGTTGCATGGTACAGCATCTGTCTATCATCACCCCAAGAAGTTTTAGGGCAGGTTGAAGGGGGTATATGGTAGATTTTATCTTTATTTCTGTTATGAATGGCGTTTCTTCCTTTTCAAGCAATAGGGATTTTGTTTTTTCCATGTTCAGTTCTAGCTTGTAGTTTATCATCCATTTTTCGATTGTTTTATGCAGTTGTTCAGTTGTGATGGAAGTTGGCTGGTCGAGGGGAAGGAGTATGTTGATGTCATCTGCGTAGCTGTAAGATGTTATTCCTAGTTTGTCTAAGTGGGTGCCAAGGAGGGTGATGTAGAGGTTAAAGAACATTGGAGATAGTGGAGATCCTTGGGATATGCCACAAGAGTTGGACCATGATTTTGATTTTTCTGTTTGTTTTGACTCTGTAGGTTCTGGTTTGCAGGAATCCTTGGAACCACGAGTATACCCTGCCAGTGATTCCTGCTGCTTCCAGTATTTGCAGGAGGATGGTGTGCTAGGTTGAATGAGGCTGAGATGTCAAGTTGTATGACCAGCCCTTTGCTTAGGTATTGCCAGGCTGTGTCCAGGAGAGATCCTAGTTGTGTCTCTGTGCTGTGGTTGGTTCTGAATCCAGATTGTGAAAGTAGGCTGTGGTCATCTAGGTAGTCTGCGAGGCATGGCAGCACACAATGGTTAGAGAAGCAGGCTTTGTTCCTGGTGAACAGGGTTCGATTCCCACTGTAGCTCCTTGTGATGCTCAGCAAGTCACTGAACCTTCTATTGCTTCAGGTACAAAACTTAGATTGTGAGCCCACTAGGGGCAGAGAAAGTACCTGTATATAATGTGTACAGCACTGCATATGTCAAGTAACACTATAGAAATGATTAAGAATAGTAGTATAGCACTGTAACTGAACCACCAGTTTGGCCAACCTTGGTGTTTCTGTGATACGGCCAATTGCCCAATAAGATCCGGACTGAGACCACCAAGTCATTTAATACCAGCTTCCAGAGAGTAGACCATTGCTTACTACTGACTAAATCAGTGTTCTGGAAATGAAAGGCTCTAACCCTCTTCTAGTCTTAGTCACCCAGTCTCCTGGCCATGATGTTTAAAAATAAATCAGAATTTGGAAACGAGAATGATACAGGGTGAAACTGTTCCCTGTTTTCAACAACATGAGAATAATTTTTTTTTTCATGATGCTTAATTTTCTTCTCAAAATGCAAAGTTTACAACAATATGCAATTTATGTTTTTAGCAAGACTGCCACTTTAAAATGAACACTACGATGTTCTACACAAATATTTCCTTAACAGAATGACAAACCTGGTTTCCCATAGTCATGATATTAAGTCCAGCTGTGGACAGTTTTCAAAACCAGCAGATGAAAGTCAAGAAATACAATTGTAATGCAGTCAAAAATATTTAAGTGTAAACATTACACAACCAGTCCATACATGTCTATGCCTGAAAATTTTAATTTTTTAATTAAAACCTATCTCTAAGGAGCAAGCATAATTGTGACCATGAGCATCCACTTTATTTGTTATACTTCTTTAAGGTAAAGGAGACATGCCTAATGTTCAGTAGAGATTTTAATCAATCAAGACAACAAACACCCCTCTATCTTAACCTGTCTTCTGTTCCCTAGAAGAGACAATTTCAATACCTTCCTCTGCAGTTCAACACACATATAAACCATCCCAAATGATAAATCTAAAAAAAAAACAAAACCCAAGGTGTGTGGTGCAGTGGTTAGAGCTACAGCCTTACCACCCTGAGGTTGTGGGTTCAAATCCCTCGCTGCTCGGACAGATAGGGAAATATGATAAAGTACCTGAATATAAACCACTTAGGATATAAGTGGCATATAAATAAATAAATAAATAAATTCAGTTAGATACAATGTCTTATGATATAAGGATTTTTGAGAAAGATGTATGTATATCAGCTTTCAGGAGTCACACAATCATTTTGATAAACAAAATATATAAGGCTCCTTTTACTAAGGTGCGCTAGTGGTTTTAGCGCGTGCTACAATATCGCACACGCTAAATGCTAACGCCTCCATAGAGCTTGCGTTAGTATTTTTCATTTAGCATGTGGTTAGCGCACGCTAATCTTTAGCGTGCACTAAAAACGCTAGCGTGAAAGGAGCCCATGGTTTTAAGTACGATTCATGCATTACAGATGTTTTTCCAGGTAACATGGTGATAGGACCTATATTACCAGGTGCTGGAACTGAAGGAAGACTGAAATACAAATATCTAGATCCCAAATACTTAAACTACGATGCAGAAAAAAAATACATAACTTACGTTTCTTGCCATTGATGTGATCCAAGAAGTTGATAGAGTCCTTCACTACACAATCACAAACATTACAGTAATATCTAAAAAAAACCACACAGAACAAGGGAGGAATTTAATGAGAATAAATTATTAGTACATTTCAACTTTTTTTTCTTTTTACATAATGCTATTTGCTACTGAAGTAGTGCTGACCGATTCAGGAAAAAAAAATTTGATTCGATTCAGCCTATTGAATCGATTTTTCGATTTGATTTGATTTTCCTGCCCAATTGGGTGTTTTTTTTAAAAAAATATCCTGGTGGGTTTATTTTATAACCTCTTAACCCCTTTTAGAGCCTGTTCACCCCCTTTGCCTTCTCCTAACCACACTGGCGCTGTGGTGTAAACAAACAAAAAAGACTTTTGCTCTCTCTGTTAAATCCTAGCTCACATTTGCGGTCTAACACCATCTCTGGCAGGATACATGTTTCAAATCCGACATATTGTAATCACAAATCGCTGGCAACATCCATGAGCCACTGAGGTGCCAGCATCTGTGACTCAGGGACTTTATTGCTGCCTGCCAAGCTTGGCAAAAGGGACCCCTGGCCAACTGCAAAGGAAGTCCTCAGCTGACAGCTTGGGGGATCTCATCAGCTGAATATTTATATTTTATATTTACATTAGAGGCTCTGGTAGAAACCCGTTTACAAAATATGTATTCTTCCCAATTAATATTTCCAAATTAATAAAGTATCTTTGCTTATTTGTAAATGGGTCTCTACCAGAGCCTTTAATTCAGTAGCATAATTAAATGAAATAACTATTTCTGAAGTTTATAGGGACGGGTGGGGACAGAGGGGATTCCTTGCGGGGATGGGTGGGATTTTGGCGGGGACAGGTGGGGATGGGTGGAATTTCTGTCCCCGCGCAACTCTCTACTCTCAACTCCAAGTGGTTTATCAATCATCTTCTCTGTGAGGGCATCCACTGGCCTTGCAGTGGCCATCCCTCGCAATGGGCTCCCCAGATGTACAGACTGGCATCTGTCATCAGGATCATTCACTCGGAGAAGCGTAGCAGCACTCCAAGGGTCAGGGACTGTGACTCCAGCCATAGTTCAAGCTGAGCTGTGCTTCGCTTCCCAAGATAGAGCAGCATGTAGCGAATCTACCTGTAGAGACCATCAAGAGAGGAAGGAGCACTTCCTGTAGTTGGCATAAGTGCATTCTCACCCAGGGAATGTCATCTTTCATTTCTACCATGGAACCCAGTATCTGAAGATCATGCCATGCTGTAAGCGCCGGTATTTCGGGAATATCCAGAATCTGATGCATGAGCTTTGCACGCTTCTGGGAGGAACACACTGTTCCATATCGAAAAGAATTCCCAGATATTCCAGGGACTGGGTCAGGTTCAAGAATTCTTTCCGAATTTTATTAGCCAGCACAAATTCTGCAGGAGTTGGACTACACAATTCACTGCTTTTGTTTCTTCTGACTCAGATGGTGCTCTTATCAGCCAATCATCCAGGTAAGGATACACCTGCATCCCTTCCTTGTGGAGGTGTGTTGCTCCAGAAAGTGGAACTTCCTATAGATGGGACTCCGTTAAATCCAGGGAGGCAAGGAATTCCCCCAGTGCCACCGAGGCAATGATGGATCGAACCATTTCCATTTGGAAATGAGATATCTTGAGAGATGCACTGACCAACGTCAGATCTAGGATCAGTATCCAGTCTTCTGAGTCTCTTTTGGGCACGACAAAGTATATGGAGTATCTGCCCAAGCTCAAGTCTTCATCCAGTATGGTCTCTATGGCTCCTAGATCTAAAAGTCTTCTTACCCTTGCATGGACTGACTGCTTTTTCTGGCTTTCCCACTGGAGAATTTGCAAAAGGATCCAGAAGGGGCCAGAAGAACTCCAGCTTGTACCCTCCTCCCTAATGACTTCTAGCACCCAGAGGTCTGTGGAAATTTGTGCCAATACTCTGCCAGTTTCCCCCTACCTGAGGGGGAACAGCTACAAGAAGCTTGGCATTATTGCTGCTTTTTGGAGGCTGCTGTGGAACAGGATCTGGAAGCGTGGGGGTGTCTAGAGCTCCCAAATTGCTGTCTTGAGCCTTGAAATGATCTCTGGTTTGAGGGAACTCCTGAGTACTGGAGAAATTGTCTTGAGCAAAGAAAATTTCCATGACTGGACCCCCTTAGGGTCCGTGGTCTGCTGTCTAGCAAAGACTTAGGCTTATAATCCTCCACACTGGCTATCAGATCGTCCTTTGCCAAAGAGCAACTGCCCTTGAAACAAGAGTCTGCTCAGAGTGGCCTTACAAGCCAAATCTCCTGCCCACTGCCTTGATCCAGAGCATTCTGTGGGCAGAGATGGCATAAGCTGAAACTTTGCTCAAGAACCTGAAAAGATCATAAAGAGCATCTGCCACATAGTCAATCCCTTAAGGAATCGTAGGGGTAATACTAGTTTAGATACTAGTGGAAGTCAGAAAAATGCTCAGATCCAAAACTATATAAACTGACCTCTCTTTCAAACAAGTAACCTTAGCATGGATCGTGGTCAACAAAATATGAGTCACTCAGAAACGTGAAACTCTTCAAGGAAGGAACGCTCACCCCTAGAGATGAACCAGAGTTTGCCTTCCTGTCATTGCAACTGTTTCAATGCTGGTCACGCTCCATGTTTGGTTACAAAAATAAATAAATAAAGGTCTTGCAACTTCTTGTGTGGGAGTTCTTTCTTATTTTTTCTTTTCTCATAAGATAAACATCACTCTATAGACTGTAAGTAATGTGATGACTTAACTTCATAACGGGTAGGGGGTCTCTACGTGGCCCCGTTTCGATTGCTTCTTCAGGAGACCCGAATCAAATCAGGGCAATAGCAGACCGCGAAGCAGCGTGTTTAGAGTGCTGCGGCCCCTGGTGGAGTAAGGAAGTTTATCGGGACTGCGGGGCGGGAAGAGAAGAGGAGCATCGGCAAGGGACTAAGGGAGCCGAAGGTAGGGTCGGATGGGAGGCTGAACAGGGGTTCGGGTGTGCAGGGGGAGAGGAGCGAAGACGCCGCCGCCGACCGGCCAGAGAGAGAGAGATTCGCGCGCATGCGCACTTCTACCTCAGGTGCCCTACATATCACGGAAAACGGATGCACGTAGGTGGGAGTGCGCATGCGCGGCTTAGCATTTTATTATATTAGATACTACTTATTGTGCTCTCATAAGCGTATGTCATATCTCCCTTTCTCCCAATAACCCCCTTATAAGCACAGTGGGTAAATAAGGGAAGCATATCTCCTTTTCTTTCTTCCCTCTCCCTACTCTATCGCTTCCCAGTTTTAGTGGTTAAGTGGTATTGTTTTTATTATTTTGTTTGGCTGAAATGTTTACTTGACAATAAAACACAAAACAATGTTTGAGAAGAAAAGATCCTAGTTCAACTAATATCTTAAAAGTTTTAAAACTTAAAGAAAAATAAAACATGCAAGAACTCCCTTACCCTCCCATCTCAGATTGAGGTGTGGTTTTGGTAATGACAATTGTTTTCCCCAGCTTAGACTCCAGATCCACTTTGTAATCTCTGTGTCGGAGGAGCTCCCTCTTGACAGGTGGCTGAACTGGTTTGCCTAAAATGAGAACCACACTATGAAGTACTACAAAGAAATTTATTGTTTTAAATCTTTATTCATTTTTTTGTGTTACAACAAGTGTTACAAATAAACTCAATAGAAACTTAAATACACACTTGAATAACTCATATATTAATATCAAGTTTAACATTAATATAAAAATCCCTTGTCCCACCCTCCTTCCCAACCAATAATACATAAATCAATTTTATTGTATATTCTTTAAATATTAATTTAGTATGTAATAATCAAAATTGAAAAGCCCACCCCATTTCCCTCTTTACAATTATCTTATCATGGGAAAAGTTCATTAGAGAAATCATGTTAACGGTCTTTAGATGTTTCCAATGTTATTTATGGGAAAAATTATCCTTCATTACAAAAATCGGTTAATGGTCCCCATATTTTTTTAAATTTATTCATGTATCCTTTGTGTGTTGCAATAGCAAGTTCCATTTTATATATGTGGCATACCGAATTCCACCAGAACATATAGTTCAATCTATCATGTTGTTTCCAATTGAATGTGATTTGTTGTATTGCAATTCCAGTTAAAATAAATAAGAGTTTGTTATTACTGGATGAAATTTGGCTTTTTGCTCTCATAGTTGTTCCAAATAATATAGTATCATATGTCAAGGCTACTGGATTTTCTAACATTCTGTTAATTTGGGGCCAAATTGATTTCCAGAATGATAGGATAAATGAACAAAAGAATAAAAGATGATCTAATGTCCCAATTTCAATATGACAGTGCCAGCATCTATTAGATCTTGAACTATCTATTTTTTGTAAACGAGTAGGGGTCCAAAAAGCTCTATGAAGAAGAAAAAACCAAGTTTGTCTCATAGATGCTGACACCGTACATTTTAGCCTCCAAGACCAAAGTCGTGGCCATTGAGATGCACTAATTTGGTGTTTTATCTCAATGCTCCAAATGTCTCTAAGACCATTTTTTGGTTTTTTATTTATATATCCGGATATTAATTTATACCACTGTGCGGCTTTGTGACCTATTGAGTCCATCTGGAAACATAAGAATTCCAAACTGTGATATTTAGCGAGATCTTTCCATTCAGGGAACCCTTTCTGAATAGATTGCTTCAATTGCAACCATTTAAAATATTGTGTTTTATTGAGACCAAATTTTTGTTGCAATTGTGAAAACTCCAGCAATTTATCATTTTTAATTACATCATCCAAAGTGCGAATGCCTGCTATCATCCAATGTTTCCAGATGACTTTAAAACCGCCAACCTTGATCTTGGGGTTTAGCCATATAGTTTGGTTGGTTGATTTACTAATTGGAATTTGAGTAAGATTACTTATGTAATTTAGAGTTTTCCAGGTATCCATAAATATTTTATGATCTTTGTATAACCTTGGCATTTTGATACTAATTACATGATTAAGACGTAATGGAAACATAAGCCTCCATTCTAGCCAAAACCAGTCTGGAATATTATCTGTGGGTTCTGGGAGGATCCAATACATACCATGACGTAAGATATAGGCTTGATGATACCTATAAAAGTTGGGAAAATTTACCCCTCCCTCCTTAATTGGTTTTTGTAATGACGCTAGAGCAATTCTTGGTTTTTTATTAAGCCATATAAATTTTGTCAAAGTCCTATTTATTTTTGTGTAAAACGAATCTTGAAAGAAAACTGGTATCATCCCCATTTGGTAACATACTATCGGTAAAATCATCATTTTTACGGTTTGTACTCTTCCCCACCAAGATAAATGCAAAGGATTCCATTGCTCACACATTTCTATTACTTTTTGTAATAAGCATTTTTCATTAATTTTCATTGTTTCATCTACTGTTTTTGTTATCAAAATTCCAAGGTATTTAATATATTCTTCTTTCCAAACAAAAGGGAATGTATCAAATAAACCTTTTGTACAATGTATATTTAGTGGAAGAATTTCTGATTTATTCCAATTAATTTTATATCCTGAAAATTTTCCAAATTTCTCAATCAATTCAAGTAGATGTGGAATGGTGGATTCTGGATTCTTCAGATATAGTAATAAATCATCTGCGTAAGCAGATATCTTATATTCTTTATCTGAATGAGGTATACCCTGTATCTCCTTAGCTTGTTGGATAGCTAATATTAAGGGTTCTAAAACAATATCAAACAGCAAAGGGGATAAGGGACATCCTTGTCTAACTCCTCTCTGTAGATTAAATTTTTCTGAAAACGTATTATTAATATATAGTCTAGCAGAAGGGGAGCTATACATTGTTTGTATCATTTGTATAAATCCAGGACCTATACCAAACCATTCCATTGCTTGATACATAAAAGGCCATTCTACTCTATCAAAGGCCTTTTCTGCATCTAATGAAATTGCAAAAGTAGGTTCATTCATTTTCTTTGTTAAATATAACATATGGAATGTTAATCTGGTATTGTGAGATGAATGTCTTTGAGCAACGAATCCTGTTTGATGCATACCTATTATATGGGGGAGAGCTTTAGCTAATCTTAGCGCAAGTATTTTTGCTAATAATTTTCCATCTACATTTATTAAAGATATTGGTCTATAGTTTGATACCAAAGTGGGATCTTTATTGGACTTTGGCAAAACAATAGTCAAAGATTCTGCTATAGTGCCTTTAATACAACCTTTATTGAGTTGATATTGATAAAGATTTAATAAATAGGGTAATAAAAAGTTTTGAAATGTTTTATAAAATTCCACTGTATATCCATCACCACCTGGAGCGGATCCAACTCTAAGGGACTTCAAAGCTGTTCCTAATTCTTTTAGTGATATTGGTTCTTCCAAACTTCGTTTTATATGTTCAGGAATTTTTGGACCCTCTAACATTTTTAAAAATTCAAAACCATCTTTTTCTTTATTTAGATAATTTTCGGAAGAATAAAGAGATTTATAGAATTTTAAGAATTGTTTTAAAATAGGTTCAATTTGTGTATTTGTATTTCCATTTTCATCTTTTATTGCTATTAATTTTGTTTTTCTTTTTTTCGCTTTAAGATAGTTTGCCAATATTCTTCCTGATTTGTTTGAATTACCATAGTACAATGTTTGTTGAGAAAATAAATCTTTCCTAATCATCTTAGATGAGATCTCATTATATTTACCTTTTAATTTTAATAATTCTTGTTGAATATAATATTCCCATTTTTCTATAAGTTTTGATTCTAAATTTTTAATCTCTTTTTCTAAGATTAAAAATTGTTTTTTGATTTGTTTTTTTAGAAAAGCCGAATAAGAAATTATTTGTCCTCTAATGGTTGCCTTAAAGGCATCCCATAGAGTTTCTCTGTTAATATCATCATTATCATTTATTTGAAAAAATTCTTTCATTTTTGTTAGAAGATTTTCACAAAAATTTTTGTCAACCAACAATGTACTATCCATTTTCCAAATTGGTCTGTTATTATTTTGATCTGTAGTTTTAATTTTGATCCACACTCCACCATGGTCAGATAGAATAATTGGATCAATGGCTGCTTGTGTCACTTGATGTGCAAGATGTTTTGAAGTAAAGATATAATCTATTCTTGAAAAAGAATTGTGAACATGAGAACAGAAAGAAAATTCCCGACCATCAAAATGAAGTATTCTCCATATATCTATTAAATCGCAAGATTGAATCAAATTATCTAGTCCCATAGATTTCATAACTCTACCTGGGTTTTTATCTAATAAAGGATCCATTACAGCATTGAAGTCCCCTGCTACTATAAGATTTGAAGTAGCCAGTGGTATGATCAGTTGTTGAAGAGTTTTAAAGAATTCATTTTGGTTCGAATTAGGGGCGTATATATTAATTAACGTCATGGTAGTATTTCCCATATTCATTTCCACCATTATCCATCTTCCATGAATATCTGAAGCTTTTAGTTTAAATGAAGCAGAGCATTTTTTATTAATTAAAATAGCAACACCTGCCTTTTTCCCTATAG
Organism: Geotrypetes seraphini; assembly: GCF_902459505.1. Classification (NCBI taxonomy): domain Eukaryota; kingdom Metazoa; phylum Chordata; class Amphibia; order Gymnophiona; family Dermophiidae; genus Geotrypetes; species Geotrypetes seraphini. The sequence goes on from NC_047101.1 coordinate 38,941,462, forward strand.
CTGGTGAGAAAAAACACTGTTTGACCCAGCCTCCTTCTAGCTTTTTAGATTCTATACATGAGAGGTGGGTCTCTTGTATAAGGCATATATCCGCATCTTGCCTTTTTAAAAATGATAGTGTTTTTTTCCTTTTTATCATATGATTTAGACCGTTAACATTTAAAGACATAATTTTAATATCCATTTATTTTTAAATTCTTAGGTATTAAATTATGTATATTTTCCCAATGTTTTAAGTATTTCATTTCTCTTTTTTCCTTTATTCCCATGATTACCTTATATATTTCTCTTTTATCCCCTCCCATCCCTTTTATCCCTCCCTTCCCCCCCTTATTAATTACGAAAACTTGGATACGCAGGTTGAGGTTGGATTTAGATAACTCCGACAGGCTATTAATAATTATCTAAAGTACTACATTTTTTCTCTATTTCTGTATATTTTCTCTTATTTTATTATTAATTATAAGAATAAGTAAAAAGTTTTTCATTCTTATGTATTGAAAGATTATTTTCTATATTTGTATGTCTTTAAATCCATAAGAATGATTATATTAAATCACTTATGTCTAAGAACATTTCATTACAATTCGTTTCTTTTCAGGTGGTATATTATTTTTACTTTAAAAAGCTGTCCAATTTAGCCTCTTTCCTCAGAACTGTAACAAGAGTTTTCAGCACAGGAATCCCCTATCTCTTATACTCATTATTTTCTTATGATTCACAAGAGAGTGTCAATTAAGAGAAGCTAACACTCCCATTAGAGTTCTTATAAGTTCTGTCTCAATAATATACTCTCTAGATATCTATGATTTTAAAATATCTAATGCCTGTGCAGACGAGAGTAAAGTCCTGTGCCAAAAACCCTCATTTTATCTCCCATAAAGGATTGCCAGGTAGAATAATTGTGGGTATTAAATTCAACTTAATAATAAAGAACATAAATATTGAGATATATATATTTAAAAACTTTTTTTTTTTTTTCCAGGTAATTTTTTCGTCTCAGATACATTCTATTCATACATTTCGTATTTGAAATGTATTTTAATGTATCCGAAACGCAAAATTAAACCCGAAGTACCACCTTCAACCAGAAATATAGGAAACCAATCATTTCTTCTTATTATTTTCTCTTTCTTATTATTACTCCACTTTCAAAATTTCTTTTTCAATCAATACATTTTTAAGTTTGTTGAAAAAACTTTCTTTGTCATCATTTGAGTTCGGAGATGTGTTTCATTTCATTTTCATTCCTCCCGGTAAGTTTATTCTATTTATTCTGAGTAGAATTTTAGAATTTTTGTATTTTTCAGTTTTCTTATTTTCCATGGAGAATGTTGCAAGTTGTTTAAGTCTTTAATTCGATCCTTGTGTGTTCTTTTTCCATTGCTTTCCGTTCTGAACTATCTTTAACCGTCAAAGTATTTGGTATGAATTCATTAATTGTTCTTTAGATTGTCATAGGTTGCTCCAGTTGATTTATATATTCCTGTAGTTTTTTTGGATCCGTAAAGTTTTGCGTTTTGTTAGCAATGGTAACCTTCATAGTTGCCGGGTAGAGGAGCCCAAATCTAGCTCCTAGAGATCTTAGTTGTGGTCTCATGTCTAAGAATTGTTTTCTTTTTGTTGCTGTTTCTTTTGCAAAGTCCGGGACAATGTGTATTTTTGAATCTTGGCATTTAAGATTTTTGATTTCCTTGGCTATTTGGCATATTTCAACTGCTTGTTGATGTCTTAAAAGTTTGAAAATTAAAGTTCTTGGACCTGTTTGAGTGTTGTTTCTTTGTGTTGGAATCCTATGAGCTCTTTCAATTTCCAGTTCCGTTTTAAATTTCAGTGGTAGTATTTTAGGTAGAAATTTTTCAAGAAATGCAATCGGATCATTCTTTTCCACTCCTTCAGGTAATCCGATTATTCTTAAATTATTCCGTCTTTCACGATTCCGGCTGTCTTCAAGATTTTTTTTTATCTCTGTTATTTCTTTCCATATGATTTTGCTGTGATTCATATCTGTATTTAGTTGTTCTGTAATATCTTCTAATGTTGAAATTTTATTTTCTGTAATGTCTACTCTTTTAGTTAGGATTGCAGCATCTTCCATTGCTTTTTGTAGTTTTTTGTTACTGTCTAAGACAATTTCTTTTATTTGTCTTAGTTCTTCCATAACATCCAGATTTTTTTCTGTTGGTAATGGGATTTTAGAGGGTGTACCTGGCTCAGGTTTCGACCTCTTATTGCTCCCCGATGTTCCAGCTCCCAGTTCAGCTTTATTTTGTTTAGTTGAAGTCATATTTCAATATATATTTTAGTTTCTTTAAAATATTTAGTAGTAGTTCTTTTAATATATTTGCATATAAGGAGCTATTTGTTTATTCAACCAACCGTTCAAGCCACGCCTCTTTTTTTTTTTTTTTTTTTTTTTCTCAGTATTCTTAAAGCAACTGTAAGTTATTTGTCTTAGGTTCTATTGCTGTGAGAAAAATGTCAGTAATCTTTCCTTTTTTTTTTACCTTCAAGCCCAATCTCAGTCTCTATGAAGGCAATAAGATTCAGAGTAGTAAATCTTTTCCAGATATGGCTGGTTATTTTTATAGGATTAATTTACCAAACTTGTTGTGACATCTAGCATCAGCGCTGAAAAATTTGTAGCCTTCTTTTCTAGCTCTCCTCTTATTAGCCCAATCGCAGCCTCTACCGAGGAGAGCAATATTCCATCCAATATATTTATTTCAGCATCATTCAATTACCTCAATGTCACTTTTTTTTTGGTTACATTAATCCTTTTATTTATTTATTTATTAATCCTTTTATTTGTCCTTTTCTCACGGCCCAAACTCTGAGAAAAACCTACAGTCTCCTATATCCAATCTTTTCAAGTACAACAACAGAGATTGATATATTTATTGATATTTATATTTATCCTTCACAATTTTTTTTTTGGAATTTAGCAGCAAGAAAACCGTTGCTCAGTAGATTTCACCGCAGACACTGTTTTATCTCCAGCAAAGAATAGCCACTTCAAGATAGCTTATTTCCCTGATATGACAGGCATCAGGCGTTTCAAAACTTATATCCCTATCAGCAAGCAGCTCACCGGCAGACCCAGACTTTGTCCATTAATCTTATCTCTCTTGTCCCTTTCCTCCAGAGTACGGGCAGTCCCCTGGATAAGAACGAGTTTCGTTTTTAAAACTGTTCTTGAGTCAGATTTATATGTATTTGGCCTAGCGGGTAGGGATATTGGATTTGCAGGGAGAAGAAGAGTACAAATCTCTTTGGACTAGCACAGATTTTTTCGATCCAAGATGGCCGCGATCGCGGCGCTCCGAGCAACCGCCCGCAAAATCCCACTCGGGAAACCTCTCCTCCGGCGCTTCACACCGCCGAACTCAGATCGTGCCAAAGGGGAAAGGAAGCCTCGAATCAGTCTCCTCCGGCAATTTCCAAGACGGACTCAGCCCTCCACACCACACCTCGCCTCCCGGAAAGAAAAACGGCACTTTAACTCCCAACTCTCACTCAAAACGGCACCCCTTTCTCTCCAACTCGATTAAGGAGGTAAACTTTAATTTAAATGTAAAATCTTGCTTTTTTTTGTAGTTTTTCTTGAAAATTAAGCCTGTTTATATGGAGCTGTTTCTTCACCCAACCGTCTTCATTCGCGTCCAAGCCACGCCCCCTACAAAGAAATTTAATACACAAACTTCACAGAATCCTGTGCCAATGGGTCTGTAGATTTAAATGTTCAATAAGCAAACGGTGCACAGTAAGATAGACCGTTATTTTCAGAGTTACATAGTTTTAAAGTAAATACAATATATGTTTATGCCTTACTTATAATGGTCTTGCCTCGAGTCCTGCCAAATCAATCCATGGCAGAGGAATCTGTCCTCCTTCCAAGCAGGTGGAGAGAGAGAGAAATCTATTCATCTTCCCTATATATGCTGGTGCAGCAGAGAAGCTGATCAGTATACCACTGCCACAGTTTCCATCGTTTATTGCTAATATAGGGGTCCTTTTATTAAGATGCACTAACCAATTTAGTGCATGCTAAATGCTAAGGCATCCATTATATCCTATGGGCATCTTAGAATTTAGCGCGCGCTAAATTGGTTAGAGCACCTTAATAAAAGGATCCCATAATGTCTCTCTCTCATTTTCTTTTCTCTGTCACCCTTCTTTATCACTCTTTTTAAAATATATATATGTTTGGATGTTATCCCCCTAATTGTATAGACCACACAATTACTATACAGAGACAAGGGTCTATCTAGAACTGGAGCACAAACTTGCTAAAAGTGGAGAAAAAGACTTCAGGAAGGAGAAAGGGAGACTAAGAAGATAAAAGGGCACTAACCCAACTTTCGGGGATCCGTTTAACAAGGCAGAGAGGATCAGGAAGCTAGGGCAGGGCAAGAGTAAGCTCCGCCCACCCCCACCACATCAGCCAGACTCCCCCTTGAAAGGGGAGGAGCCAAACGGCACACGCGGTGAGCAGCATCGGGAGAGGAGAAGGAGAGTAGCGAGGAGACGCAGGAAGGAGAAAGGGAGACTAAGAAGGTAAAAGGGCACTAACCCAACCTTCAGGGATCCGTTTGACAAGGCAGAGAGGATCAGGAAGCTAGGGCAGGGCAAGAGTAAGCTCCGCCCACCCCCACCACATCGGCCAGATTCCCCCTTGAAAGGGGAGGAGCCAAACGGCACACGCGGTGAGCAGCATCGGGAGAGGAGAAGGAAAGTAGCGAGGAGACGCAGGAAGGAGAAAGGGAGACTAAGAAGATAAAAGGGCACTAACCCAACTTTCGGGGATCCGTTTAACAAGGCAGAGAGGAGCAGGAGGCTAGGGGCAGGGTGAGGATAAGCTCCGCCCACCCCCACCGTGTCGTCAGAAGCATCGGCCGGACTCCCCCTTGAAAGGGGAGGAGCCAAGCGGCACATGCGGTGAGCAGCATTGGGAGAGAAGGAGATTAGCGAGAAGCAGGAAGGAGAAAGGGAGACTAAGAAGGTAAAAGGGCACTAACCCAACATTCGGGGATCCGTTTAACAAGGCAGAGAGGAGCAGGAAGCTAGGGGCAGGGTGAGAGTAAGCTCCGCCCACTCCTCCGCGTCGGCAGAAGCATCGGCCGGACTCCCCCTTAAAAAGGGAGGAGCCAATGGCACGCGGCGAAGGCGAGCAGCAAAGGCGCTCGCCTTAGCGAGAGTGCCTTTGAGAAGGGCCGGGTCGCTACATCCAGGCACCCCAAGAAAGGCAAGGGAGACACAAGGTAAAAAGGGAGCAAGGGCGGAACAGAGCATACACACACAAGCAAGTAAGGCACAAAAGATAAGAAACAAGTAGGCCCAGGAGGGACCACATCCACACATGAACCAAAGGGAGAGACAGGCAAGGAAAGTGTAAAAGATAAGTGGAAAGGACAGAAGATAAGGAAGGGGTAGGCCCAGGAGGTAGCACACGCGCACACAATCAACAAGGCAGCAACAGGCAAAGAAGGACAAGAGAAGGCAGACTCAAGAGAGAACACACAGGCATAGAAGGCAAGGAGGCGGCAGACGAAACGCACGCACCAGCAAAGGGAAGCGGAAAACGAAGAAGGTAAGGAAGAGCTAGGCACAGGAGTGAGCGCACTAGCAAAGAGTACCAGGACTCCTAGAAGGCGGACAAGAATGGATGCTGAAGGAACCCAGAGGATGAGCTTCCCAGTGTACTGCATGGACTGCCACATGTACGACTACCTCCCCTCGGGGTGGCAGTCGTATGTGTGCGGACGGTGTCAGGAACTGAAGAGCTTGAAGAACGAAGTCAGTCGTCTGAAGCACAGGATCCAGGAGCTGGAGGGACTCTACATCTCAGAAGACCCATTCCAGACAGCCGAAGACCCTATGCGAGAGAGGAACATCGAGGAACAAGTCAGGGAGCTCGAGAAGTTCATTAAGGATGCCTACAGGAGAGTGGAAAAACAGGAACACGAGCAGCACAGGAATGAAGAAGATGCACAGGACGGAGGACAAGAACCAACTGACACCACGGTAGAAGGTACCCATAGAGGAATCCCGCAGGAAGAAGAGGCAAGATTCTACCAGGGCCTGGAGAGAGAAGAAACGAAGTGCACCAAGGACACAGACCTGCGACCGCAACAGCGGCTGAAAAAGGGGAAATCTGCAATCCTGGTGGGAGACTCCATCTTAAGGCAAGTGGACAGTCACATAGCAGGAGGGAGAGAGGATCGGCTAGTGACCTGCCTCCCAGGAGCAAGAACCAAGGACATCGTCGACAGAATTGAAAGAATCCTGGAGGGAGCAGAGACGGAAGAGACAACAGTGATAGTCCATGTCGGGATGAATGATGTCACCAGGAAAGACTACAGCAAGAATGCACTTACTGACCAGTTCAAGATCTTAGGGAGGAAGCTGAAGATGAGGACCCAGAGGATAGCCTTCTCGAAGATCCTGCCAGTACCGAGGGCAGAAGCAAAGAGGCAGACGGAACTACAATCAATAAATGCGTGGATGAGGAGATGGTGCGAGGAAGAGGGATTTCTCTTCATGAGGAACTGGACAACATTCTGGGGCAAGAACAAGCTCTTCAAGAGAGATGGACTGCACCTGAGCACGGCAGGAACTAGACAACTAGCAAATAACATTAGAAAAGCAATACAGCAAGCTTTAAACTAAGTAGAAGGGGAAAGCCGACCTGATGTCGACGGTTCGGAAGACAGTATCCCGAGAAGATACTGAGTGGGAAAAATGCTGTGAAGACACAGATGGCATACAACAGGAACTGGAAAAAAAACAAGGGAGCCAGAACAAATAAGAGGAGGATAGGAGGTGAATACTACAAGGGGAAGTCGAAATGGAACAGGACCAAAGGAAGGAACAAGAGGACAGAAAGGAAAATGAAACGCAAGGGAAAATAACAAGGAAAAGAAAATACTTGAACTACATGTACACTAATGCAAGGAGCCTAAAAAACAAAATGGGGGAATTAGAAGTCATGGCCAAAAATGAGAGCCTAGACATCATAGGGATCATGGAAACATGGTGGAATGAAGAAAATAAATGGGACATTGTACTGCCAGGGTACAAGCTCTACCGAAGAGACAGGACACATCGGAAAGGAGGAGGAATAGCACTATACATTAAGGACACCATTCACTCGACCAGTGTGGACGAAGCAGCAACCAATGACCAACTGGAATCACTATGGGTCAAAATACCAGGAATAAATGGAAACCTGATAAAGATGCGACTGTACTACCGTACACCTCGGCAAACTGAAGCAAATGATACAGAAATGGAAGCCGAGTTGAGGCAGGAATGCAAAAACACTAACACCATAGTTATGGGAGATTTCAACTATCCCCGGATAGACTGGAGTCTTGGAATTTCAAAATGTACAAAGGAAACGGAGTTCCTGGAGGCAGTACGGGACTGCTTCATGGAACAACTTGTCAAGGAACCAACGAGAGGGTCAGCAATTCTGGATCTAATCCTCAACGGGCTGAAGGGACCTGCAAAGGAAATGGAAGTAGTGGGACCATTAGGTAACAGTGACCACAACATGATCCAGTTCAAAGTGGAAGTAGGTTTACCAAAGGGAAAGAGAACCAATGCAACAACGTTTAACTTCAAGAAAGGGGACTATGATGCCATGAGAAAAATGGTGAGAAACAAACTCAAAAACAGCTCCAAGAAAACGCAAACTGTGGAGCAAGCCTGGTCCTTATTCAAAGACACGGTAAACGAGGCGCAAAACCTGTATATACCCAGATTTAGAAAAGGATGCAAAAAGAATCAAACGAAAGACCCGGCATGGATGACCAATGAAGTTAAGAAAGTGATAGGAAACAAGAAGAGATCATTTCGGAAGTGCAAAAGGACGAAACTGAAGAAAATTGGAAAGAGCAGACGGAATCCACCCGAGAATACTGAAAGAGCAAAGAAACGAAACAGCGGAGTTACTACAGCAGATTTGTAACCTATCCTTGAGAACAGAGGTAATCCCGGAGGACAGCAAATGTTACACCTATCTTCAAAAAAGGATCGAGCGGCGACCCAGGGAACTACAGGCCGGTGAGCTTAACCTCAGTTCCGGGGAAGATGGCTGAATCATTGATCAAGGAAAGTATCAATGAGCATTTAGAAAGAAATAATCTGATGAGAATAATCCAGCATGGTTTCTGTAAAGGAAGATCATGCCAAACGAACCTACTTTATTTCTTTGAGGGGATAAGCGAACAATTGGACAAGGGTGACCCCATAGACATCGTATATCTGGATTTCCAAAAAGCCTTTAACAAGGTACCTCATCAGCGCCTACTGAGAAAACTGTGGAGCCATGGGGTGGTAGGCGACGTGCACCGATGGATCAGAAATTGGCTGGCGGACAGGAAACAGAGGGTAGGAGTAAAGGTACACTACTCGGACTAGACAAATGATGGATTGTATCCGTAGAGGTTTCATCAGCAGGAAGCCCGAAGTCATAATGCCTTTGTACAGATCCATGGTGAGACCTCATCTGGAGTATTGTGTACAATTCTGGAGTCCGCATTATCAAAAAGATGTGCTGAGAATTGAGTCGGTTCAGCAAACGGCCACCAGGATGGTCTCAGGGCTCAAGAATCTCCCATATGAGGAAAGGCTGAATAAATTGCAACTATACTCACTCGAGGAACGTAGAGTGAGGGGAGATATGATTGAGATGTTTAAATATATCACAGGCCGTATCGAGGTGGAAGATGATATCTTCTTTCTTAAAGGACCCTCGGCCACAAGAGGGCATCCACTAAAAATCAGGGGCGGGCAATTTCATGGTGACACCAAGAAGTATTTCTTCACCGAAAGGGTGGTTGATTATTGGAATGAACTTCCACTGCAGGTGATTAGGGCCAGCAGCGCGCTAGATTTTAAGAAGAAATGGGATATGCATGTGGGCTCTTTGGTAGGGTGAAGTTAAGGGGCGGGTCATTACGGTGGGCAGACTTGATGAGCCGTGGCCCTTTCCTGCCGTTATTTTCTATGTTTCTATGTACGATGGGAGGGAGAGTATTGGGGGAAGGCAACCTAGAAAAAGACTTGGGGGTATTGGTGGACAAAACAATGAAGCCGGCGGCGCAATGTGCAGCGGCCTCAAAGAAGGCGAACAGAATGTTGGGCATTATCAAAAAGGGTATCACTACCAAAACGAAGGAAGTTATTCTACCACTGTATCGAGCGATGGTGCGCCCGCATCTGGAGTACTGCGTCCAATACTGGTCGCCGTACCTTAAGAAGGATATGGCGATACTCGAGAGGGTCCAGAGAAGAGCGACTAGGATGATAAGGGACATGGAAAACCTTTCGTATGCTGAAAGGCTGGAGAAGCTGGGGCTCTTTACCCTGGAAAAGCAGAGACTTAGAGGGGACATGATAGAGACTTATAAAATCATGAAAGGCATAGGGAAGGTGGAGAGGGACAGATTCTTCAGACTAGCGGGGACAACAAAAACAAGAGGGCATTCAGAAAAGTTGAAAGATAACAGTTTCAAAACGAATGCTAGGAAGTTCTTCATCACTCAGAGGGTGGTGGACACCTGGAATGCGCTCCCAGAAGAGGTGATAGGACAGAGTACAATATTGGGTTTCAAAAAGGGATTGGATGACTTCCTGAAGGTGAAGGGGATTGAAGGATACAGATAGAGGGTAACTATACAGGACACTAAACGAATAGGGAATACACGATTTAGGTAAAGGATCACTTACAGGTCATGGACCTGGGGGGCTGCCGCGGGAGCGGACTGCTGGGCATGATGGACCCCTGGTCTGACCTGGCAGAGGCAATGCTTATGTTCTTATGTTACCTACACCCTCCTATTACCTCAGTAATATAAGGACAGGGGCAAACATACCATCATTTGTCAAAAAAAAACCCCAACCCAAACACCAAACTCCACTATAGCTGTGCAACCAGTTGCAGACCCCACCCCCCTTTCAAGGGCAGGGATATACCATATAACAAAGGAATTTATTATACACTCATCTTGACCATTGTGCTTCAAGCGTTTCTCATTAGACGCCCACTTTGTCAAAATACACTGACAAAAGTCCCTGTTTCGCTACTGCTGCGTCAGGGGGAAAGAATTCTGCTTCCTTGTAATGGCTCTGCTTTATATGGCCCCCCTAAAGAGTTTGTGTGTCCTATGGAAAGACCAGATTGCTTTCAAAACAGTTACTTGACACCTTTCTAAGATGTTCTGCTTTGTTTTTAATCTTTGGGGTAAAAAAGTGAGCAGGTATCTGAGATGATTGGAAAACTTTGGACTCCCAGCCTCACTTTTTGTATTCTTTGTGCCTATATTTCCATGAAGTCTACATCTCTTCTTCTTTTCACATTTCTTCATTAAAATATTACAAGTTCTGCATGTTTGAATAATAACTTTTTCTATCCTGCATTTTAAATTATTCAAAATTAACACTTGTACTGTGTTATTAGGAAAATTACATGCAAAATATAGCTGAATATTCATTTTTTTTGCACAAAATTTCCCCAGATGACATCACCTAGTTTTATTGTTGCTCTATCCTGCTTATCGATGGAAAATATAATAAAAAGACAACCGAGTTCAATCCATCATTCTTTCCAGACTAGACTATTGTAATTTCATCTACCTAGGTCTAATTTAAAAAAAAGTCTTCAAAGACTTCAAGTAATTCAGAAAACTGCGGCCAAGTTTATCTTCGCAAAACGCAAATTTGACCATGTTTCCCCACTTTTGTCCAAACTCCACTGGCTCCCAATAATTTCCAGAGTTCATTTTAAATGTGCTTGCCTAGCTTTTAAAATCCTTCACGGCATCCTCCCTCCCCTAATCCCACTATCTTGGAACTCCTCGAGTCCTGACAACACCAGGCCCACCCAAAAACTTAAACTATCCTTCCCCTCACTAAAAGGTATCCTCTATGTGGGAAAATCTCTCTTCTTCAGAATCACAGGGCTTTGGAATAACCTCACTACCCCACTACGGAATCAGGTCTCCTTCCAACTATTCCGTAAGCACCTGAAAACTAGGCTTCTCACAAAAATGTAATGCTCACCTCCCCCCTATACTCAACCACCAAACCCAATGTGTTATACCTTCCTTTATTAAGCTCTTGTAAACCGTGCCGAGCTTTATAATCATCGAGAGGATGTGGTATATAAACTTAAGGTTTAGTTTAGAATTAAAAATAAAATCTCTGTTCAAATATTTTACACACCATCTTTCTTTTCTCTTTCTTCAGTGAGTCGTTTTTGAGCAAGTTGCTCATACTCATCTTTGTCCCACTTCCGGCGGAAGTCCATGTTTTTAGTCTGTAAAGAAAATAATGTAAGAGATTATTTAGCATTAAGAACAAACACAAAAAACCAACAGAAAACCCCCCAAGAAGTGACAGCTGAAAGAAGCATCACACATGTACTGCCACTCTTCTCTAGTTGTTTCAAGTTTCTTTAAAGATTAGGTTCTTATCTCGATAATCTTCTTGGAAAAAAACTTCAATCATCTTTTCAACTCCATTTCCTTCCCAGGGAGCTGCTCCTGTCCCCTCAGTTCGTACAAAAGCAATCAAGTAGCACTGTAATAAAAGATATAACCAGAAGGAAGGAAACGGGAAAGAATCCCTGACTGTACAATTCTATTCTGCTCTATGACAAACATTACCAATAAACATTGTAACATTCAAGCAGCTATTATAAAACTGATTAAAAAATGTGTTCAACCAGCCCTAATCTTATATAGAGCTCATAGCTACTTACATTTCTGCTATCTAGCAGTCTTGAAGTATATAGACTCTCAAAAGTGTTCCTTTCTCAGCTCTCTTAAAAGACAAGAGATTTTTCCAGGTCTAGACCGATTCTGAGGCAGAAGGCAGGTGAATTAGCCGTGCAGGTGCAGGCCATTAGCACTAGACACATCTACAAGAAAGAAGATTATTGAAGAACCTAATCTTTCTTTCTAGTGCAATGTGTCTAGTGGTCCTGAACCACAGGGATATACCAAGCAGTCCCCAGAGTCTAGGGTGGACCCGCTGAGCCTGCCTTCAAAACGGAGGACCCGAAAATGGCATCTGTTCTGGCTTTTACATTCACCCTATAGAACCTGGTAAAGGTATGGAGGAAAGACCATGTAGCTGCTCTACAGATCTCCTTGGGTGAGACAGCCCTAGTCTCCGCCCATGAGATAGCAACTCCAAATACACACTGTATTTGTAACTACCAAGCTTTTAACCCTTCTTACAAAAATAATAAAGGGGAGAAAAAAGACCTCAGTTCAGCTTTCTAGGCCATAAAAAACTCCCTTTTATAACAGTCTGAAAATCTTCCATCAAAAATAACTGATTACAAAAAATTCTCTAAAGTCCATCGGTGTGGTGACCTTTCAAGTTGGCTGCTGTCTCATGGGTTTTTGTGGATGCACTCAGGGAGTTCAGGATGGAGCCCCAGCAGCCATCCACTTCACAGTGCACAGTCAAGAATGGCACAAGGACTCTCCTGACATTCTGTCTCTTGGAATGTTACGACTTGCACTGAGCCACAACTGTGCATGAGTAACCTTGAGACATGTCACAACATGTATAGACTTGTTTCAACACACTTGATATTTTCTATCATTCTCAGGTATATAAATTATTGAATGCCCCTGTAGGAGCAGCATTGTACATAACAAGATTGAAGAACCAGCTGTTCAACACTGGGTAAAGAAGAAGCATGGCAGGACAGGGCATTTGAATATAAAACTTTGGTTTAAATTCCTCCTTTATTACCTCTTTTTACAAGTAAAAATGTTACCTAGGTTTATATTTGAATTGGTTATATTCAAGTACATACAGTATTTCCTCGTTTTCAACCTTATTGTGTTGTTTATATATAGTAGGGTTACCCAGGGGTCTGTGCTCAGACCACTGCTTTTAAACATATTTATTAACGATCTACAGATGGGAATAACTTGTGAAATTATTAAATTTGCTGAAGACACAAAGTTGTTCAGTTGCAAGAGGACTGTGAAAAATTGCAAGAGGACTCTGTGAAACTAGGTATCAAAAATGGCAGATGATGTTTCATGTGAGCAAGTGCAAAGAGAGGCATGTGGGGAAGAGGAACCTGAACTACATCTTTGTGATGCAGGGTTTCACATTAGGAGTCACCACCCAGGAAAAGGATCTAGGTGCCATAGAACGTCTAAGTCTGAGATTGAATGTTTTGAGAAAAACGTCCACATACCCAGCAGAAAAAATGTCAATTTTCAAAGCTGCCAGACATGTATTTTTATTTTTTTTAATGCCCCTTAGTATATCTATCTTTTGGGGCCATTTTCAAATATACAGATGTTCACGTGTTAAACGCACAAAAGCCAGCTTTTCAGACATCTGAGCAGCTAGTATGTGGTACCCAAGTATCTTGTCCAAATGGCTTCCCATCAGCTGATTGCGGCAGGAGAATCCCAATCAGATGAGCCTGGCAGGATCAGCTGAACTGACAGGGAGAACAGTGATTCCTCGCTCCCTCACACCCACAAATCCCCCCAGCCCCCCTCTACAGAGAGCTGCTGCATTAGGAGGCCCATCATTCTGAGGTAGCCCTATCGGCATGAGGAAGCGGGGGATGATGGGGGAGGGGTGTAGCACTCGGAGGATAGCAGCTTTCTATGGAGGGGGGCCAAGAGGATCAGTGGGCGTGAGAGAGGGAGAAATAGTGGTTCTTCCTGCTGGCTCAGCTGATCCTGGCAGGGAAATACTCGATCAGCTGAGCTGGCAGGACTCCACAAAATTGGATCAGCTGATCAGGATTCCCCTGCCAGGATCAGCTGATTGGACAGGGTAAGACAACTGGAAAGTACTGTTTATTCCCTCCATCTCTGGTTGGTGGGAGGGAGTCGGTGTCATGCCTTAATCTCTCCAGTGGTCATTTGGTCAGTTTGGGCATGTTTTTAGCATTTAGATGTTTTTAAAAACAGGTCTAGCTCTGAACTTTTTTTTTAAAAAGGTTTGATAATCCCTGCCGAGCGCCCAAACATACCTCTAATAAGCCCCCTTAAAGATTTAGATGCACTTGAGCAAAACGACCAAACATCTAGGTCTGTTTTGAGAATGCTCTCTTGGACGTTTTAATTACTAAGACATCCAAGTGCTGGTTTATGCTATCTTTTGGATGTCTATCTTTTTTGAAAACAAGCCTGATAGTTGAAGATATGTTGAAACCCTCAGTTCAGTGAGTGGTGACAACTAAAAAAGCAAATAGAATGTTAGGAATTATCAGGAAAGGAATGAAAACCAAAGATGAAAATGTTATAATGCCTCTGTATTGCTCTGTACGGCCCCACCTTGAATACTGTGTACAATTCTGGTCGCCATATCTCAAAAAAAAGATATAGAATTAGAAAAGGTACAGAGAAGGGTGACGAAAATGATAAAAAGGATGGGATGACTTCCCTATGAGGAAAAGCTAAAGTGGCTAGTAGGGCTCTTCAGCTTGGAAAAGAGACGGCTCAAGGGAGATATGACAGAGGTCTATAAAATATTGAGTGAAGTAGAAAGGGTAGATGTGAATCGTTTGTTTACTTTTACCAAAACTACTAGGACTAGGGGGCATGCAATGAAACTACTAACTAGTAGATTTAAAACAAACCAGAGAAAATATTTCTTCACTTAGCATTTAATTAAACTCTGGACTTCGTTGCCAGAAAATGTGGTGAAATCAGTTAGCTTAGCAGGGTTTTAAAAAGGTTTGGATAAATTTCATAAAACAAAAGTCCATTGGGGAAATGAGCTGCTTATTCTTAGGATAAGTAGCATTAGATCCATTTTACTCCTTGGGATCTTGCCAGGTACTTGTAACCGAGACTGGCCACTGTTGGAAACTGGACTTGATGAACCTTCGGTTTGTCCCAGTATGGGAATTCTTACGTTCTTATTTTTCAAAGACTATGGGAGTAATATAGCGCTTAACAAGATAAGATGGGAGGGGATCATGGGGTGTAATTGTGGCTTTAACTAGGGTCACAGCGCAAATTATATCAAAGCGTGAAGACATGTTTAATGATGACCATATGCTCCATAGAAGAAATTATGGACAAGATAAGAGCAATAGGAAGAGACTTATTTTTTTATGGCATTTGTAAACCTACCTGATCTCAGCTCCTAAAATTTTTCTAGAGAAAAAATGGCTATAGGGTTTAGAGACAGAGCTTGGGCTGAGGTAGCTGGAATACTAGGATGAATCATGAGTGAACTGATTTTGCTATTTGGCAGAATGAGATGCCTTAGCAATTTTTCAGAGAACTTTAGTATTTTGAATTGCTATCTAGTAAGAATAAACGAAAGACTTATGATTTATTATGACTGGTGACAGGGTTTCTCTAACAGTGCTCTTTGTATCTTAGTCGATATTTCATCAGCAAAATGGAAGGATTAAATCAAGGGTCTCTATGCATAGCAATCCATTCGGGCATATTATTCATGCAGCCAGAGTACAACAGACTGAGGACAGAATCTGACCCGCAACAGGAACTGGTTATCAAGGTTTCTACATAAAAGAACTCATGACAGGGAAAACTTTTGCTCAAGAACCATCACATTGTGCAAGTCTTTTTTATACAGAAGTATTTGTACAAAAGTTATCATCTGAGACCAAACAATCAATTCGAACACTAGCTAGCGAAACAGTGGAGGTGCCGATACATGTGAGGCAGGAGGGGAAAGGAACCAAAACTACATTGAATACATAATCAGTGATACGTGTGGGAGATTGGACAAGTTGAGATAAGCCAAAAAGCACAGTTACTTACCGTAACAGGTGTTATCCAGGGACAGCAGGCAGATATTCTCTACACGTGGGTGACGTCATCCACGGAGCCCCGTCGCGGACAACTTTTCAAGCAAACTTGATTGAAGATTTCAAAGTTTGCTAGTGCTGTACCACGCATGCGTGTGCCTTCCCGCTCCACTAGAGGGCGTGTCCCCTCCTCTAGAGGGCGTGTCCCCTCCTCATGGTCTTCAGTTCAGATAGCCAGCAAAGAAGCCAACCTGGGGACGTGGGAGGGTTGCGAGAATATCTGCCTGCTGTCCCTGGATAATACCTGTTATGGTAAGTAACTGTGCTTTATCCTAGGACAAGCAGGCAGCATATTCTCTACATGTGGGTGACCTCCAAGCTAGCCAAAATGGGACGGAGGGAAAGTTGGCAATTTATGAAAACAGATTATGCAAAATTAATTGACCAAATTGGCCGTCACGTCTGGAAAAAGCATCCAGACAATAGTGAGAGGTGAAGGTATGAACCGAAGACCAAGTGGTGGCCTTGCAGATCTCCTAAAAGGCGTGGACCTGAGAAAAGCAACAGACGCCGCTATCGATCGGACCGTATGCCCCATGACCCGACTGTGCAGCGAGAGACCAGCCTGAGTGTAGCAGAAGGAAATTCAAGCAGCTAACCAGTTGGACAAGGTGCACTTGGAAACAGGACGCCCCAACCGATTAGGATCAAAGGACAAGAAAAGTTGAGGATCCCTCCGATGAGACTAGGTGTGATGAAGATAGAAAGCCAACGCTCGTTTACAGTCAAGAGTGTGAAGCGCCACTTCCCCAGGGTGAGAATGGGGCTTAGGAAAAAACACCGGAAGGACAACAGACTGATTAAGGTGGAAATCCGAAACAACCTTATGCAAGAACTTAGGATGAGTACGCAGGACCACCTTGTCATGATGAAAGACTGTAAAAGGCGGGTCTGCAACCAGAGCCTGCAGCTCACTGACCCTGCGAGCAGACGTGAGAGCAATCAGAAACATCACCTTCCAAGTAAGGAATTTCAGATGGGCCCTATCCAGGGGTTCAATTGAGCGAGAATCACATTAAGATCCCAAACCACCGGGGGAGGCTTGAGAGGAGGATGGACATTCAAGAGGCCCCTCATGAAGCGAGAAATCAGCGGATGGACCGAGAGCGATTTTTTGAAAAGCAGCAATCGCACTGAGATGAACTCTAAAAGAAGTTGTTTTAAGCCCAGACCAAGACAAATGAAGCAAGTACTCCATCACTGAGGACAAAGAGGCAGACAAAGGCTCAACGCGTTGGGAAACACACCATGCGGTGAATCTAGACCACTTCTGAGAATAACACTGCCTAGTGGAAGCCTTCCTAGAAGCTTCTAGAACATCGCACACCGACTGAGAAAACCCCCGGAAGGAAGTCAGGTGGAAAGGAACCAAGCCGTCAAGTGCAGAGACTGCAGATTGGGGTGCAGCAGCGAACCTCGACTCTGAGACAGCAGAGATGGAAATACAGGGAGCAGAAGACGATCCCGGACACTGAGTTGGAGAAGAAGGGAGAACCACGGCTGCCTGGGCCATCGAGGTGCTATTAAAATCATAGCAGTGTGCGTCGATCTGAGGTGCCCGAGAGTTTTCAGAATCAGAGGAAAGGGAGGGAACGCATAGAGATACCTGCCCGTCCCATCCAAAAGGAAACCATCCGCCTCGAGACGATCCAGGGAGTAGATCCTTGAACAAAAGCGAGGCAACTTGTGACTGAGGGGCGAAGCGAACAGATCTATCTGTGGAGTCCCCCACCGAGTAAACACCTGACGCAGAGTCGAGGAATGGAGTAACCACTTGTGCGGTTGAAGGAGGCGACTTAAACCTGTCTGCCAGCAGTTTTGCTTGCCCTGGATGTAGACTGCGTGAAGGAAGACGTTGTGGCATATTGTCCACTCCCAAAGCCGAAGCGCTTCCTTGCAAAGCGACAGGGAACTCGTACACCCTTGTTTGTTCACATAATACATTGCCACCTGGTTGTCCGTACGCACCAGGACCATTTGATCCTGCAGCAAGTGACGGAAAGCCACCATCGCCCTGTAAATGGCCCGGAGCTCCAGCAGGTTGATGTGGCAGCGACGGTCCGCAGCCGACCAAGGACCCCGAGTTCGAAGGCCGTCGAGATGAGTCCCCCAGGCGTACGCCGAGAAGTCCG
This sequence comes from Geotrypetes seraphini, assembly GCF_902459505.1. Lineage (NCBI taxonomy): Eukaryota > Metazoa > Chordata > Amphibia > Gymnophiona > Dermophiidae > Geotrypetes > Geotrypetes seraphini. Next base: position 38,959,435 of record NC_047101.1, read on the forward strand.
TTATTAGGACTTTCCGAGGCGGAGGCACGAGAAAGAGTAAACCTCTGGAAAGATTGGAAGAGTCGGTCCACCAACGGAGCGCGCGTCTCAAGGAGGGAGTCACCGCAATGTGCTGAGATACGGGATCCCGATCCTACCTCCACTGGGACGCCAGAGTCCACTGAGATACCAGGAGGTGCAATCTGGCAAAGGGTGTCACATGAACGGTGGAGGCCATGTGCCCCAAGAGGATCATCATCTGCCTGGCCGAGACCAAAGCCCTCAGGGAGACCTGTTGACTGAGCCGAACAAGGGCAGCTTGACGAGACTGAGGCAGAAACGACCAGAGACGAACTGTGTCCAGCACAGCTCCAATAAACTGCAGGGACTGAGAGGGACACAACTGGGACTTTGGGAAGCTGAGCTCGAACTCCAGACGCTGAAGGAAGATAATAGTCTGACGGGTCGCTGAGATAACCCCCTCCCTCGATGGTACCTTGATTAGCCAGTCGTCGAGGTACGGGAACACCTGAAGACCTCGGGACCTCAGGGCTGCCGCCACCACCATGAGGCACTTCGTGAAGACCTGTGGGGACGAAGCGAGCCCGAACGGGAGGACCTGATATTGCAGATGAAGGTTCCCCACCGAAAGCGAAGGACGCGTCGAAAGGCCGGGTGAATCGGCACATGAGTGTAAGCCTCCTTCAGGTCTAGTGAACACAATCAGTCCCCCTCTTCCATCAAGGGATATAAAGTGGGAAGAGAGAGCATGCGGAACTTCTCCTTGACCAGAAACTTGTTCAGCCCCCATAGATCCAAAATGGGGTGAAGGTCTCCGGTCTTTTTGGGAACAGGGGACCGTCCGGTACCGAGACTCCATTTTAGACGGAATGGCCGGGATAGCATACGGAGTCTCCAGGTTGCGGAAAAAAGTTTGTTGTAACACCGGATTCAAGGGGAGCGGGAATCCGACTGGAGGTCCAAATTCAACGCCTTCCCCATGTCCACCACAAATCTGGTGAAAGAAGAGGGCTTGCTCTCAGACCGCCCCTCAAGGGGGGAGATCGAGCGAGACTGCAAGGCAGCATAAAAAGAGGGGGAAGCCTCCCGGGAGTACTGCGCAAGCATGTCTGTGTCAACAAGCACTGATGTCGAAGAAGCCCCGCTGAAAGAACGGGGGGGGGGGGGGGGGGGGGAAGTCGAGGACAGCTTGTGCTTAGAGGTCCCCGCAGGCGAGGATCCAGGGGCCTCAGGCACCAAGGACCGACGAAGCCCCCCTCGAGGGTCCCGGGAAGACGACAAGTGTCGGGAAAAAGAGGCAGAAGCTCCCGACGTCGGTGCCCCACGGGATGGAGTCCGAGACCGCACCGGCGACCGCTGGAGACTCGGATCAGACAACACCAGGTCCGAGGCTTTAATGGACCCCGTAGTACGAGGTCCTGCCGATCTACCCTGCCTCGGGGAGGAATCCCTGGGCTTCTTAGAGGGTCTCCAGGATGAGGGAGAAAGACGCCTCGAACGGTGTCTCGAAAGAGGCCGAATGGCGGGGGACTCCTGCCGCAAAGGAAGCGGGGAAGAGTCAGACGAGGACAGACGCCGAGACCGACGCCCCTTGCCCCGAGAACCCTTGAGGCGACGCTCAGGCTGGTCTGTCGCGAGCGAGGACGGGACAAGCCGAGCCAAAGCAGAGGAGAGCTGCAAGGAAATGATAGCCTTAAGCATATCCTCGAACATCGGCACCGAGACCATATTCGGCCCTACAGGTGCTGCAGTGCGCTCCACTGGGGCGACCTCGAGGAAGAGTATTCCCTTATGGTGGAGACACGCTTGGATACCTTAGTAGGCGGTTTCGTCGAGGCAGTCACCGCCTGGACGGTCAGAGACTCCGAGGAAGACTTCTTAGGTAGCTGAACTGACCCTGAAGACGGAAGAGGAGACTTACCTGCAGTGGTGGATTTCGAGGCCTGGGCCATTGAGGCCTTCGAGGTCGAGGGTGATTTTCCCAGGACCGAGGTCTTCAAGGCCGACGTCGAGACTGAGGCCGAGACCGGGCACGCAGGTAGATCAGTCTCCATAGCGAAGAGCTCCACAATCCGCGCTCCACACCTCCTGAGAGCCTGAGGTTGGAGGGTAGCGCAACGAGGGCAAGAGCCCGTAGGATGGTCGACCCCGAGGCACAAGATGCACCAGCGGTGCGGGTCAGTGATGGAAATCACCCGACCACACTGAGTGCACTTTTTAAACCCGGTCAAGGGCCGGGACATAAGTCAAAAAAGAGAGCTGCGGCCATGCGAGGCCAAGGCAAACCGGGAGCCCCCGATTCACTGAAAACACGAAATTAATAAAAACAACAAAAAGAAGAGCACAGCGACTCCCGAACTAAGTAAAAATAAGAAGTCGCGGTGCAAGAAAGGCACGTAGAAAAAAACGCAGAGAAGAGAGACAGGGCTTTCAGGCTCCGTGGAAAACTAAGCACTGAAGACCACGAGGAGGGGACGCGCCTTCTAGTGGAGCGGGAAGGCACACGCATTGAAAAGCTGTTCACGATGGGGCTCCGTGGATGACGTCACCCACATGTAGAGAATATGCTGCCTGCTTGTCCTGGGATAATCTAGAATATATTTAAGAAAGTCCCTTGTAATTGTGTCCTAGCCCTAGGGTCATCTAAATAAATACAAGATCTCCAGTTATAAAAAGGGTGTTTGGAAGCCAAGGAATGAGAGCTAATGATGGACTGCAGCAATTATGTTGAAGAATAAAGTGGAGGGGGATAACAGAGCAGCAGAAAATCTGTTGAAGTAACTGACCCCAATCTGAAGCGAAGGATTTCAAAGTAGAGTTTGCTGCAGAGAGAAAACCATAACTGCAAATCTATTGCTTTTTCATAACTTTAGTTTTAGATTATATATAGACACATGACATAATACAACTAAAACAACAATCAGTCCCCGAGTTACAAACACCTGACTTAAGTATGACTTGTACTTAAGAATGCGGTTGTGCCTTCATTTGATTTCACTGAGCAGTATTTCCAGTGGCATAGACTTCTACAATTCTACAGCAGATTCAGGAATGATGCATAGCCATATTAAGAACAGTGTGTAGCTGCGGATGCTATACCTTACAAGGAACACTGGTGGGGACAGTTGGCCCTTTGTCAGCTGGGAGCAGAAGTTAGCAGCAAGAATCTTAAAATCTAGAGTTCTGAATTACATACAAATCCGACTTAAGAACAGCTTTAAAAATGTTAACTCGATCTTAACCTGGGCCTGTACTAATCACCAACCTTATCGTATGAGGAAAGACTAAAACAGTTAGGGCTCTTCATCTTGGAAAAGAGGCGGCTGAGGGGAGATATGATTGAAGTCTAAAAAAATCCTAAGTGGAGTAAAACGGGTACAAGTAGATCAATTTTTCACTCCGTCAAAAATTACAAAGACTAGAAGACACTCGATGAAGTTACAGGGAAATACTTTTAAAACCAATAGGAGGAAATTTTTTTTCACTCAGAGAATAGTTAAGCTCTGGAACGTGTTGCCAGAACATAAGAACATAAGAAGCGCCATCTCCGGATCAGACCTTCGGTCCATCAAGTCCGGCGATCCGCACACGCGGAGGCCCTGCCAGGTATACACCTGGTTTATTTTATAGCCAACCATACTTTATATGCCTCTCTCAAGGAGATATGCATCTAGTTTGCTTTTGAAGCCTAGGACTGTCGATTCTGCAATAATCTCCCCTGGGAGAGTATTCCAGATGCCAACCACTCTCTGTGTGAAGCAGAACTTTCTGACATTATTCCTGAACTTGTCCCCCCTTAGCTTCATTTCATGTCCTCTTGTCCGTGTCAAATTGGACAATGTAAATAATCTTCTCTGCTCTATTTTGTCAATTCCTTTCAGTATTTTGAAGGTTTCGATCATATCCCCACGCAGTCTCCTTTTCTCAAGGGAGAACAATCCCAGTGTTTTAAGTCGATCCTCATATACCAGTTTCTCCATACCCTTCACTAGTTTGGTTGCTCGTCTCTGCACCCTCTCCAGCAGTTTTATATCCTTCTTTAGGTAGGGAGACCAATGTTGGACACAGTATTCCAAGTGGGGTCTGACCATTGCCCTATAAAGCGGCATTATAACTTTCTCCGATCTACTCGAGATTCCTTTCTTTATCATGCCCAACATTCTATTTGCCTTCTTTGCCGCTGCCGCGCATTGTGCTGACGGCTTCAGGGTCCTATCTATCAGTACACCCAGATCCCTTTCTTGTACACTTTTCCCAGACTTGCACCTGACATTCTGTACTCGTATTCCTTATTCTTACTGCCTAAATGCATTACCTTGCATTTCTCCACGTTGAACTTCATCTGCCATTTCTCCGCCCATTTTTCTAACCGACACAAATCGCTCTGGAGTTCCTCACTATCCTCCTACGATCTGATTGCCCGGCAGAGTTTTGTGTCATCTGCAAACTTGATGATCTCACTGGATGTTCCGTTTTCCAAGTCATTGATATAAATATTAAAAAGGATCGGTCCAAGTACCGAGCCCTGGGGTACACCACTAGTCACTATCTCCCAGTCGGAGAACTTCCCATTTATGCCCACTCTCTGCTTCCTGTTATCCAGCCATTTGCCTATCCATCTTTGTATATCTCCCTCTATGCCATGGCTTTGTAGTTTCCTGAGAAGTCTTTCGTGTGGAACTTTGTCGAACGCTTTCTGGAAGTCCAAGTATATTATGTCCACCGGCTTTCCACTATCAATTTGCTCGTTCACGGTCTCAAAGAATTGGAGTAAATTCGTCAAACACGATTTCCCTTTCCTGAATCCATGTTGACTGGGTTTCATCAAGTCGTGTGTGTCCAAGTGCTGAACTATGCTATCCTTGATCAGTGATTCAATCATCTTGCCTGGGACAGACGTAAGACTCACAGGTCTATAATTGCCCGGTTCTCCTCTCGATCCTTTTTTGAAAATTGGCGTGACGTTCGCTTTCTTCCAGTCGTCTGGTATCTGACCAGTTCTGATTGACAGGTTTGCAAGTTTTTGCAATAACTCTCCGATTTCAACCTTCAATTCCTTCAAGACTCTCGGGTGAATTTCATCCGGTCCAGGGGATTTGTCACTTTTAAGTTTGTCGATCTGGTAGTATATCTGATCTAAGTTCACTTCAACTGTGGTGAGGCTGTCCTCTATTTCTCCTGTAAACAGTTTCTCCGCTTCAGGTATTGTTGAGGTGTCCTCCTTCGTAAAGACGGACGCAAAGAAGGAATTTAGTTTGTCTGCGATTTGTTTATCTTCCTTGATGTACCCTTTTCTTCCCTGGTCATCCAGGGGTCCCACTGCCTCTCTTGCAGGTTTTTTCCCTTTCACGTATCTAAAGAAGGGCTTGAAGTTTTTGGCCTCCTGGGCTATTTTTTCCTCATAATCCTGTTTGGCATCCCTCACCGCCTTGTGACATTTCTTCTGATCATCTTTATGTTTGTTCCAGGCTTCGGTTGTCTTTATGCATTTCCATTTTTTGAAAGAGTCCTTCTTTTCTTTTATGGCTTCCTTCACCTGTATGGTAAGCCATGCCGGTTTTCCTTTGCCTTTAGTTCTCCGATCTTTAGAAATCCTCGGAATGTAGAGATCTTGCGCTTCTGCAATAGTATTTTTCAATAGGCACCATGCCTGATCTACTGTTTCAAGTTTGTCCACCATCTTCTCGAGTCGTTTTGTTACCATGGCTCTCATGCAATCATATTTACCCTTTTTAAAGTTTAAGGTGGTGGTTAAGGTTTTGGCATGTTTCCCTTTCCCGATGTCCAGTTTAAAGTTGATTACATTGTGATCACTCGTTCCCAGTGGAGCCATGACTTCTACTTCTGTTATCGGTCCCGTGAGACCATTTAGGACCAAGTCCAAGGTGGCGTCGCCTCTTGTCGGCTCTTTTACCATTTGCTCCAGGAAGCAATCCCCTAGCACCTCCAGGAACTTTGCCTCCTTGCCGCAGTTGGAGGCTCCTAGTTTCCAGTCTATTCCTGGGAGATTGAAGTCTCCCAATATAACTACATTGCCTGTCTTGCATACTTGTTTGATTTCCTCCATCATTTCTGAGTCAGTGTCTTCCGCCTGTCCTGGGGGACGATAGTAAAGGCCAATTTTTGTATCTGCGCCATTTTGACCAGGTATTTTGATCCAGAGGGACTCCAGCTTCTCTTTCCTGTCTGTTGTAATCATTCCAACAGAATCTATTCCTTCCTTAACATATAGGGCAATACCTCCACCTTTCTGCCCTTCTCGATCCCTTCTATATAGTTTGTATCCCTGTAGTACTGTGTCCCATTTGTTTTCTTCATTCCACCATGTTTCTGTTATGCCAATGATATCCATGTTCTCATGTCTTGCTATCGTCTCTAGTTCTCCCATTTTCTTTCCTAGACTTCTAGCATTTGTATACATGCATCTAAGTTCCCTTCGTGTTACCTTTTTGGACCTTCTACTCTTGGCTGTCCTTACAGTTTCATTTACGGTATCCTTTACTGCTCCTGTGTTATCTCCCATGTTTGCTGTGTGGTCATCCCCTCCTGTGTCTGAGTTGTCCCTTCCTGCTTGTTCTCCTTTGTTGGCTGTGAGGTCGACCTCTCTTGTGTATGAGTAGTAGTCCTTTGTTCCTACGTCGGGGCATCCTGTTGTCCGTACCATCGACCGGTGGTCGACTGTCGGCTTTCCCCTGTCCTTCAGTTTAAAGCCTTCTCTATTGCTTTCTTCATGTTGCCTGCCAAAACTCTTGCTCCTTCCTTGTTGAGGTGTAGTCCATCCCTTCTGTAGTACTTGCTTTTTCCCCAGAACGCCGTCCAGTTTCGCACGAAGTCGAAGCCTTCGTCTTCGCACCATCGTCTCATCCAGGCGTTGATCGCTTGCAATTCCCCTTGTCTCTTTCCATCTGCTCTTGGTACAGGGAGGATTTCAGAGAAGGCCACCTTCACCTCCCTGATCTTCAGTCGTCTTCCGAGTGAGCGGAGCTGGCCCTTCATCTCTTCCCTGTCATACTTCCGCCCGCTCACATCATTTGTTCCCACGTGGATAAGCACAGCGGTGTCCACTCCCCCTGCTCCATCTATGATCCTGGAGATCCTGTTGGTCACATCCTTTACTCTTGCTCCAGGCAGACAGGTGACGACTCTGTCCTCTCTTCCTCCTGCGGTGTGGCTGTCCACGTGTCGTATAATGGAGTCGCCTATGATGATCCCCATCTTCTTTATTCGGGAGTTCCTTGGGGGGCGTAGGTCCACGTCCTTGGAGTAGGGCCAGTCATCTTCCTCCAATGATACTCTTGAAATTGTTTCCTGTTCTTTGAGCGGGGGGACTTCTTCCTGTGCTCTCACTATTCCTCCTGGTGTGCGGTTGTCTCCTACCTCGTCTTCGTTTTCTTCTGTGTTTGCATGGGTGTCTTCTCTATTCACATGGGTTTCCTGAGTACAGTTTTCCTGCCCTGGGATCTCTACGTGGTGCTGATGGGCTTCCTCTATGAACATTTCTAGGTCCTTGACCTCGTCGTTTGGGCTGTACTCCACTAGAATCTTCTCCTGTGCTCGGATTCTGTCTTCAAGTTCCATCACTGTTCCCTCCAATAGTCTTACCTGACATTTCAAGCTATCCATCTCCATGCATCGATCGCAAATGTATGCCTGGATCCCCGAAGGGAGGTAGTCATACATATTGCAGTCGATGCAGAAGACAGGAAAGCTCATCTTCTGACTTCCTTGGGCTTCCATTTCGTGCTTTACTCGTGGGTTGTCTGAGTGGTTTGATGTGACCTACTTGTACTCTTTTTTCCTACTGATCCTACCTCCCCCTTTCCTTCTGACTTCCTGACTGCAGGCTTCCTATTTGAGTGAGTCTGTTTGTGTTACAGTGCCTGTGTGCTTGTGTCCCTTGCCTGCTGCTTCCTTGCTTGTCGGTTCCTTACCGGTCAGTTCTCCTCTGGTGTTCTTGAGAGTGTAGCGCTCGTCCCTTGCAAGGCCCTTCGCAAAGGCGCTCTCGCTAAGGCGAACGCCTTTGCTGCTCGCCTTCGCCGCGCGCCGAACGGCTGCGCGCCGTTGGCTCCGCCCCTTTTCAAGGGGGAGTCCGACGCTGCCTCCGACGCGGTGGGGGTGGGCGGAGCTTACTCTCGCCGCTTCCCCGAACTTTCAGTTCTCACTTGCCTCCTTCTCCTGCTCTGCCCCGACTCTGGCCGCTTCCTGGTTGCTGAGCACGCTGCTTTCTGCCTCTCCTGTGCTCAGCACCAGCACCACGAGTTGCCGCGTTGGCTCCGCCCCCTTTTCAAGGGGGAGTCCGACGCTGCCTCCGACGCGGTGGGGGTGGGCGGAGCTTACTCTCGCCGCTTCCCCGAACTTTCAGTTCTCACTTGCCTCCTTCTCCTGCTCTGCCCCGACTCTGGCCGCTTCCTGGTTGCTGAGCACGCTGCTTTCTGCCTCTCCTGTGCTCAGCACCAGCACCACGAGTTGCCGCGTTGGCTCCGCCCCCTTTTCAAGGGGGAGTCCGACGCTGCCTCCGACGCGGTGGGGGTGGGCGGAGCTTACTCTCGCCGCTTCCCCGAACTTTCAGTTCTCACTTGCCTCCTTCTCCTGCTCTGCCCCGACTCTGGCCGCTTCCTGGTTGCTGAGCACGCTGCTTTCTGCCTCTCCTGTGCTCAGCACCAGCACCAGGATGTGGTAAGAGCAGATAGCTTAGCTGGTTGTAAGAAAAGTTCGGACAAGTTCCTGGAGGAAAAGTCTGTTATTGAGAAAGACATGGGGGAAGCCACTGCTTGCCCTGTATCAGTAGCATGGAATTTTGCTACTCCTTGGGTTTTGGCCAGGTACTAGTGACCTAGATTGGCCACCGTGAGAATGAGATAATGGGCTTGATGGTCTGACCCAGTAAGGCTATTCTTATGTTCTTATGAAAATGTACACCATTTTGTTAATATCAAACCATTCAAGCTGCCTGGCAATGATTTATGCCATCAGAGCCCTACTAAATAACTTATCACTGATCTTTTTTCTAACAATTATACTGTGCTATCTGAATCTGGTCCCATTTTATACCTATGGGCCTTGCGGCATACTAATCTTAAGTAGAAGGACCTTCTCAGTGTCCCATTTGGACAGCCCTTACCCTTCTACAGTTTTCTCAACATCCTAAAAACAGCTGTGATGATGACACAAAATAAAGACTCATCTACTATTGTGCATAAACAGGAAAATACAATTATAAAGGATGTCAACAATAACTTATCCAACCTTGAGCTACTAAATTTCTCATTCTACGAGTGATAATTTTTAAGTTCAAACAATTTTTATTGATGCAAACAACAACAAATACAACATTAAAACTTGTAAAACAATAATGATGCATCAAATATAATAATAAGATAAACATATTGATGTGGTCAATATCACATACAACACCAAAGTGCTTAGTATAATAATGAGGCATCGAGTAAAATACATCCCATATAAACCTACTAGAAAATACCTTCATCCCCCATCAAACCCCACTCAATCTATGTATTAAATCATTTAATACCCTCTATCTTCCATCCCCAAACCCTCCCTTTCTTTCCCCATCCAATGGTACTCTCTACCCCACCTCAATCTCAGTTAGCACACCTATCTTAAAACCGCACTACTACCTTTAGGAAATAAGGCTTGTAAATATGGATCCCATATTTGCATAAACAACATCTTTCGCTTCCTCATCCTTCCAGCATCTCTAGCTTCCCAGATGGCCAACTGATACAACTGGTTTCACCAATGCCAAAACTTTGGAGGGTCAGTGATAATTTTTAAATACCTGCCTCTGGATTATCTACTGACTTGATTTCTATTTTAGTAATGTTCTGAATTGAGGGGAAAAAGGCAGTCAGAGTTCGCTCAACAGTCATGGGGTAAGTAGTTACAGTGGTGTGCAAAAGTCTGGAATCACTTGTGAATTTTGTATTTTTCAACTTTCTGACCTTTTATATTAATTTTTTTTGTTGACCCAATACATTTATCTGTTTATATTATAAGGGATACATTTGGTTATTAGAATCCACTTTTTAAGACCACTTGTTTCTAATTTTACAATTTTGTTGATACTGGAACATAGCTATTATAACTTTTACAGATCATGCTTCAAATTTGAATGGAGACTGACTAATCAGCACATTATATCTGACCAATCACAGTCCAGATGTCTAGGTAACAGGGTAATTTAAAAAGTACAGGCTTTTGGGGTTTCATACACTTTCTGCATCAAACATGAACTCAGAACCTTATGTTGGAGGAGAATGTTCACCTGTTAGTGATGACCGAGGAAGGATTTTTGTGCTCCCAGATAGCCAGCAAAGTTGGCTGCAGTCACAGCACAGTAGTAAAGACTTTACAAAATAAGAAAGTGATGGGTTTAGTGGTAGACAAGCCTCAATCCAGTCATCCACGTGTATCAATATCATGCCAAGACCATTCACTTTCACACATTTCATTGACCAATCACAAGTTGACATCACCTCAGCTCTGCATGAGTGGTCAACCGAGTGTCATGTCAGTATCAGCCAGTGCCCGCAGTTTGGTCTTTAGGGCTGCAAAGCACGCAACAAGCCACGATGACTAACAACCAAAGTCAGAACCAGATCAAGTGGGCACAGAAACACTCAAGCTGGACATATGAAATGTGGGAAAAGGTGCTTCTCAGTGATGAAAGCACTTTCTGTCTGTTTGGTAACCAGGCCCACACCTACAAAAGGAGGTTTCCTGGAGAGAAGTTCAAACATGTGTGCCTCAACCTCAGTGTGAAGCATCCTTTCAAGGTCATGATGTGGGGGCTGCATGGCTGCCCATGGCGTCGGACATCTGCACATCGTTGATGGGACCAAACACATTACAATATTACAAAAGTGCTTGGTGCCATCATCTCAGCAGCTGTTTCCAGGTCTGTTCCTGTTTCAAGATGACAACGCAAAAAACAAAGAAAAATACTGCAGAGACGATGTATTTGATGCCAAGTCTTTATTTCAATCAAAGAACAAAGCTTTTGAAATGTGGTTCACCTTTGTTATAAAGGAACAAGGACCCGACACGGTCTGTGTTTCGATTAACTCATCTTCCTCAGGGGTCCTATTGTGAGATATGTGGAACAGTGTTATTCTATGTAAGTTTCAGAATATTGTGATAAATAAAAGTAGAATGGGTGAAAGTGGAGATGAACTCCAAACTGGTGTGATATTTTGTGTAGCATAATCTTGTGATGTATGAATATGACACGTGAAGTTGAAATAGGCCGCTGTGTGACGTGTGCTGCCATAGTGCTTAAAAGTGATAGTTAAATGTCAGTGTGTTTCATCTTACATAGTTTAGCTGGTGTGAAGGATTGTGAGAAAAATCTCTAGTGTGAAAAGGTGTGATAACAGGTAAGAAGTGATATTGGGAGAACAGACCAAATCCTGGGGACGTTATATGCGACTGGAAATGGGCTAGAGAGGGCATCCAGCTACCATGCATACCAAATGGTTCCTTTAGGGGCTACAATAACGTGCAAAGAATACCTTAAAAATAAACAAGAATAATAAAATGAAAAGATGAGCTGAAGTGTTTCTTAGGAGGTAAATGAAATGGGAAGCAAAAATGCAATGAGATATTAAAGGGACTTAATTATATGCAATAAATGGAATATAAAATGTATATGAAATAACTAAAAAAAAAACCCAAAAACCCAACAACAAACAGTGGGCATGTTACTTGCATGCGTCGTGAAAAAGTCTAAAATGGAGGTATGACCACGTGAACTGAAAGTAAATCATTGCCTAACCGGGAATATGATGAACAGAAAAAAATAAAAGATTTGAGATAAAAACTACAATTTTATAAGAAAGGAGTCATTTAAGGGGGGTGAACAAAAGGATGGTTCAATAAACGAAGAAAATAAAAGTTAAGAAACTCTGTCAGGTTAGGAAAGTAAGCCGAGTATTATCCAATTGTTCTTCTCTCTTTTTCCACTTGTCTCGAGTTAGTCTAGTTTAGTGAATGTCTATACATGAAAGTTTTTAAGTGTCCCCCATTTTTAACTGATGTATATCACTTAGAAATATTTATACATGTTTTAATCAAATTTTAAATAAAACTTGAATAAAATTAAATGGCTATGAGCCTTGAGAACAATGTTCAACCAATAGCAATAAAGACATATATGGATATGGACAAACCAGGTATAAAGTGAACCAGATACAAATGTAGAGATTATGAAAAAAATGAGATGACTTCTTAGGGAAAACCCCCTTGATGTATTTAAAAATAAACCAATGTACAGGTCCTATATTGCGAGTGGTGAATGAGATAGCAGCTGGGCAATCAACAAACAAGCATAATAATCGTGCTCAAAGGCATGCTCGATACGCTGAAAGACAAATGAGGATGACCATGTAGTTACATTAGCTGTAAGGGATAGATATAACCTGACACAAGCCATAAATGCTGCTGAAATCAAAGCAAAGTTTGCTTATGCGGTTAAAGTGACCTTGTCCTGTATTATAAAAGGTTAATGAGAGAACTGGGAAACCAACAAACAGAGGTGAAATACACATGCTCAAAGACATACTTAATATGCAAAAAACAAAACAAAACCCCAAAACAAATGAGGAAGGCCATGCAGTTACCTTGTCTGTAAGGGACAGATAAACAGACTTGAGCTATAATGCCACTAAACATAAGCAACATTTTACTTATATGGATGATGTGGCACTTTATAAGTGTTGAAACACATAACTGAAGCAAAAGGGCCCCCAAAACGTCTTGCTTATAAAAATGATAAATGTGTTCATGATATAAAATGAACAACGCACCTCGCCATCTCACCAAACAGGCGATCAACTGGAAGAATTATAAACATCAAGTCAATGGACTGGCCTGCCCAATCTCCAGATCTGAATCTGATCAATAACTTGTGGCACAAGGTGGCCCGAGAGATATCCAAGAGAAGTCCAACATCAAAATATGAGCCTGGATCTGCATTGTCACCCATAATCATCTCATTAAACTGGTTCACTAAGTGCCGACACTGGGCAGCAGGTGATCAAGAACAGAGGGTGACCCACCAAATACTGACACACAAAATGGCCTTTTTCAAGGCCACCTAGATGAATATGAAGGATAGATGAAGCTGGTACTTTTTTTGGCTAGCGAAGTACATTACTTGATTTATGCAGAAAAACAATTAACATGGCAACTTTAACAAACAAACTCAGAAATTTAAGCCATGCTAGAAGAAAAACGTGGATTTTAGAAGCCAAATGTATCCCTTATAATGCGATACATAGACAAATCTATTGGGTCAACAACAACAACAAAAAGGTCAGAAAGTTGTTCCAGACTTTTGCACACCACTGTAGTTATAACGGAGAGATATTGAAATGTCACTTGGACACACAAAGTCAGAGGCGTGAAGAAAGTACAAGAAATTTATTACGGTATACCGGACTCTAGTGCAGTTAATAGCCTGCCTACTAGAGTGTCAGAAACAGGAAATATACGAACTTTTATGCCCTTTTTGCAAACTAATATATGCAAAAACTACAATTTTCATTTGTTACTTCTATAACTTTCTACAATTATTATTGGTCCTAAGCTCACACTAGCAGGTCACTTATCTAACTCTTACAGTTCTAAATGTTAAATGTACAGAAGGGCAGGGTACATCATGGCTCAAACTCTTATCTATTTAGCTTACAATGTGGTAAGGCAGGGACATACATTTTAGGCAGATGAAGTCAATAGATTGTACACTTTCTTCAGCTATGTAGACCAGGGCAACATTTGAAACAACAGTTAACCATTTCATGACCCTACAATATCACAATTGTTGAGACGCTGGAAAAACTTTCTGTCTTAGCTCCAAGAGATGAGAAACGTATCTAGCTTCACTCCACCCCTGCTAACTTGAGTAAATCCAAAGTTCCGCTCCTCGATCCGAAGCCGGGGATTTTGGTTTATTCTTCCAAATCCCGGACCCGCTCGTATTCAGGCGGACCGGGTTCGAATCATTCTTCAACTCTCTTAATCGCAAAACAGATAGATAAATCTTTCTGGAACCAAACACAAGGGCTCAGACCCGATAGCCGAAAGGATCCAGAACCCAAACCCTGTCTTCTAAAGACCCCCCTCCCCTAAACTACCGAACAAATCTCACTCTAAATCCCACGAAAAAAACCCCCCCCAGGGCTTCCCATTGAACCTCCCACCCAACAACCGCCGCCCTTAACTCCGCAAACCCGACACCTACCCCACTACCCGACGCCATCTTGGAAGCTTCAATGAATCGGGGAAAAAGGTCGCGCGAGAACCGTAAAGCACAAAGTCCTCCGAGAGGTCATAGAGAAACCAATGAGCGAGTCAGAGCAGAAAAGTAACCATGGCGATATCGATTGACCATCGAGTGCAGGCAGGGAATGGATAGAGAGGAGCAGAGCAGGGAAAGGAAGGAGCAAGGAGCCCTTGCTTTCAGAGTACGTTATGAATCCTTGACAAAGATGAGGGAAATCGCAGACCAGGCTTTCTTGAAAGACAGTGTGCAGTTGTTTTCCAGGTTATGATTCTGGTGGAAGTAAAAGTCGCTTGGTTACGCAAGAAGCAACCTACGTGTTGGGCAGCTGGTCTCTGTTACTCATGTATATCTGAGCTTAACATGATGTGTCCTCTTTTTTTTTTTTTGTCTTCACAAACATGGTAATCCTACACAATTAACAGGCTTCGACTGCATCTTACTGTGTATGAAGAAAACATGTGTGGGAGCCTACTTGCTTCCAGACAAAAGATCCAGAAAAAAAGAGCTCCCCACCCCCAAAAAATAAACTGTCAGATATTTATTATTATACACCAAAATAACTGCGACCAAGCACTTGTGTGCTTTATCTGTTACATCATAGAAACATAGAAAGATGACGGCAGAAAAGGGCTACAGCCCATCAAGTCTGCCCACTCTACTGACCCACCCCATTAAGTCTGAGTGCTGATGACTTAGTTCCTTAGCTCGACCCTCGTAGGGATCCCAAGTGGATGTCCCATTTATTACCAGCTTGCTCGACTTTAAGAATAAATGGGACATCCAGTGGGATCCCTACGAGGGTCGAGCTAAGGAACTAAGTCATGAGCACTCAGACTTAATGGGGTGGGTCAGTAGAGTGGGCAGACTTGATGGGCTGTAGCCCTTTTCTGCCGTCATCTTTCTATGTTTCTATAATGTAACAGATAAAGCACACAAGTGCTTGGTCGCAGTTATTTTGGTGTATAATAATAAATATCTGACAGTTTATTTTTTGGGGGTGGGGAGCTCTTTTTTTCTGGATCTTTTGTCTGGAAGCAAGTAGGCTCCCACACATGTTTTCTTCATACACAGTAAGATGCAGTCGAAGCCTGTTAATTGTGTAGGATTACCATGTTTGTGAAGACAAAAAAAATAAAGAGGACACATGACCCCGCCCATACTCCATCAATTTCTACAATTGCTACAAATCGGTAAACGGCCTCTCGCCAAGATACATCAATCCCCTCTTTAACCTTTACTGCACCAACAAGAAAGCCCGTAGAATTCAACTGTTCACCTACCCCTCGCTTAAGCTCTGTCATCTTAAAAGATTCCTAGACAAAACCTTCGCCTTCCAAGCAGCCAAGATGAACCCATGGATCGCCCAAATGATTCTCGAGGCTCCCACTTACCTCGACTTCAGAAAAACACTCAAAACTTACCTATTCAACAAACAAGCCCCCTAACGCCCCCTCTCCGGAATTACCTGGCCACACGCCCGCCCCTTTCCCCCTTCATTGATCGCTGTCTCCCAGCGCACTTACCCTCCTCCTTCTTCATCAGCCAAGTTCGGCTAAAGTTGTTGTAAATCCAATAAATCGTGGTAAATTGGCCCGTTCGGCCCTTCCCCCCCCCCCCTTTATTGACCGCTTTCCTCCTTCTCTACTTCCCACTCCCGCTTCTTCAGCCATGTTCGGCAGAAGGTGTTGTAAATCCAATACATTGTTTGTATATCCAATACATTGCCTGTAAACCCAATACATTGTTTGTAAATCGGCATGTCAATGCGGATCCTAATGTAATTATTGTGAACCGCCTAGAACTCGATGGGCATGGCGGTATATAAGAATAAGAATAAAATTATTATTATTATTATTAATTTCCTTGGTTCCCCTTCCTAATCTTTGTACCCTTTTAGTGCTTCTCTCTCCCTTCCTCCAACCCTCCTCCCCATGAGTGCCTTTCTCTCTCCTTCCTTCCTTGCGGGGGCCCCTCTACTTCCAACCTCCTCTCCTGCTGTTTCTGTCTCTCCCCTCCTATCCAGTACTACATGCTTTTTTCTCCAGCACTCTCTACATAATGCTTCTCCAGCTCTCCTTCCCAACATGCTCTTTCTCCCACCATCAATGCTGCTTCTCCAGCCCCCTCCCTAGGTTACCAGATGTCCAGGGAAACCTGGACTTGTCCTCTTTTTAGAGGACTGTCCGGGGAGATTTCCAAAACCAGGCTGTTTGTCTGGGGTCATGTCTGGAGGGCTCCCAAGCATGCACGGATGTGACATAATGATCCGTGCATGCTTGGAGGCCCTCTGGACATGGCCTCGACCTCGGGCAAGAAGAGACAAAGTTTGTGTGGGGGCAGGGCTGGTGACAAAACAGGTAATCTGGTAATTCCAGCCCTCCCTCCTCTGATGCTGCTTCCCCTCTAGCTCCTGACTCCTCCACATACCTCCTCCCTGGGCCTGGCCACTGCATTTGAATCATCAGGCAGAAAGATTTGATTGGCCCATGTGCCTAAGGCCCTGCCCATAGGAGGGGCATTAGGCAACTGGCCCAATTCTAGTTGGCCCAGGTGCCTAAGGCCCCTCCTATGGGTGGGGCCTTAGGCACCTGGGCCAATCAGGCCCTAGGCCCCTCCCCAGTGCATCCCACAATGCATCGGGAAGGGGCAGGCCCACCATTCGGAGGAAGGCGGGTTGGACGGAGGGAGGATCTGTCCGTCCGGTCATCGATTAACCTTTTCCTATCGTGTGTCCCGGATGACGGGACATTCCAAAAAAATGTTGCCATCGTATGTCCCATGGCATGGGACATACAGTACACCTTCTACCTATCATTTGTCCCATCTATTGAGCCATTGTGTTTACAATAGCCGTAAATGATAACGGTGAATAATACAAAACTTTGCTAAAATAATTACGATTGGAACCAGCGTAACATAAAATTTATTACGATAGGAAAAGGTTAAGGTTAGCGAAGGGGCTGCGGGAGGGGGGGGGGTCCGGTTCGTGGAGGGGGGCTCGGTCGGGGGGGGGGGGGAGGTTGTCCGGAAGGAGGGCTTGGGCTCCCTCCTGCTGATGATTGCAGTGGGGGGGTGGTTCTTTGGCAGGAGGGCTTGGGCTCCCTCTTGCCAATGTTTGCGCGGGTGTTGGGGAGAGGGTGTTCTTCAGCAGGAGAGATTAGGCATCTTTCCTGCTGCGATAGTTGCGGGTGGAGGGGGGAAGATGGTTCCAGGATTCTGTAACCGGCGTCGGTTTTTTGTATTTTTTTTAATTTATAATTTTGAATACATTACAATATCCAATAATTCAAAAGAAAAAAGGAGAATCACATAAAACAATACATAATCAAATCATACACACATAATTCCTTTTAAGCCCACATTAATGGGGAGTATATCTTGCTATTTCTAATAAAATAAAGTTCAAGAAATATAAAGGACAATAATTCTTGGTTCATACTAATGAACCTTGAGTCATTCCTTAAACTGGGATACTATTTATATCAATTCTCCTCATATTCTCAGCTGGATGAAACAAATCTCATTTCTATTTCTATTCTCTTGCAATTAAAAATTGTTGTAGTTGTATAGTATCCCAAAAAGAGTATTCAATATCTTGTAACTTAATCAAGCATTTACAGGGAAATTTCAGGTAAAAGGATGCATCCAGTGCCAACACTCTATCCTTCAATTTCAAAAATTCTTTCCTTCTCAACTGAGTGGTTCTGGATACATCTAGAAAAATCCTAACCAAATCCCCACAAAATTTCATTAACCTATTTTTGAAGTAAAGTTTCATTATCAACATCTTGTCCATCTCACTCATGCATGTTATTACCAGGGTGGACCGGCTCTGAATACCGGCGTCGTTTTTGACAGACACCGGTTAGAGAATCCTGCTTGTAGGCGAAGGACTGGCTCCTCCTTCGCCTAAAAGGTCTTGTTATGGGTGTTTGAGAATTGGGTGATTTTTTTGCTTAAGAATGTGTGGTAAGGATAGACGTAATGGCAGTCTGGGCGATTACATTGCTGAACATAGAGGTAGGCCATTCTGAAAAAAACTCATTTTGGATGTTTTTTCTGAGAATGGACATTTCCCTGCTGCCTACTTTCTGCGTTTAGGGACTTAGGCCAAAAGACGTTTCCTTTGATTATGCCCCTCTATGCCACTAAGCGTGATTCTATGTATGATGTGACTTTGTAAAAGCCAGCGTAAATTATCAATAAGTATACTTAGAATTTACATTGACATCTCAGGGTCTTCATGTAGTTCTATGATATCCTCTTATGCAATTTATTCTCTTGCATCCCACTGGATGTGTCTGCATGCCTGCATCCACTGGTAAGGAAAGAGACCTAGGAAACAAGCCACAGGAGACAGCACCACTTTCTACCCTATGGTATTGGAGTCAATGGAAGGTGCAGATGCTTCTATCCATTTCACAATATTATAAGTTATCCTAATAAAATTGTAAATTCTGCTTCAAACTTATTTTGTTTTGACAAAGTTAAGTGGTATATCAAGTTTTTAATAAACATAAACTTCCAGCATACAGATATTTTACTTATTTAATACTATATTTATTAGGTTAGTCATTCCTGAATACAGTCAGAATTCTCTGTGCCATAAAATGCAGCTCACAGTTAAAGTTTCAAGTAATATACTAGAAAGAAATTCAAGTGATGTATTTAATTTTAAATGTTTTATTATTTGTACACTTGTTGTAAGATTAAGAAATGAATAAAGAATTAAAATAAATAAATAAAGTTTCAAGTAATTATTTATATTTAGCCTGTCATGGTATGTCAAAAGGGGAGAGTAAATAATGCAATCCAGAGTAACAGCGACTAGTGGAGGTGAAACTGACTTCATGTCATGTGTATGCTCTAATCACTAAGGGTCCCTTTTACATACCCATGGTACCGAGTCCTGGCAAATATGACACAGCCTAATAAAGAATTAAATAAAAAAAAAAATGTGACACAGCCCATAAGGATTACAATTATTTTTCAATTATTTTCATTCGGATTCTTTTTCCACTTTATGAAGGCTTCTCTTCACCTCACTTGTTAAACTTGCTGTTTGCCATTTAGTCTTCCTCCTTTTTTAATACATTAAATTTATCTGGCTTGGGCTTCCAGGGTGGTATTTATGAATAACATCCAGCTGCTCCTCTTAAGTTTCTTGTTTTTTTTTTTACCATTCTCTTCGTGTTTCAATAAATTTAAATATTTGATGTTATACTAGAAAGAAATTCAAGTGATGTATTTAATTTCAAATGTTTTATTATTTGTACACTTGATGTAAGATTAAAAAATGAATAAAGAATTAAAAAAAACCCCCAAAACCCCATTCTCTTCATGTTATCATAGTCTCCTTTTTTTAAGTTAAATGTTATTGTATTGGATTTCCTGTATGAATCTACTCCAGGGATTATGTCAAATCCGATCATGTTATGATCACTGTTATCAAGCGGTCCCAGCACCATTACCTCCTGCACCAATTCATGTACTCCACTAAGAATTAGGTCTAGAATTGCTTCATCTCTTGTTAGTTCCTGAACCAGCTGCTCCATAAAGCAGTCCTTGATTTTATCAAGGAATTTTATCTCCCTTGCATGCCCTGGTGTTACATTTACCCAGTCAATATCGGGGTAGTTGAAATCACCCATTATTATTTTGTTACCTAGTTTGTTAGCTTCCCTAATTTCTGATAACATTTCAGCATCTGTCTGTTCATCCTGGTCAGGTGGATGGTAGTATACTCCTATTACTATCCATTTCCCCCTTTACATATTGAATTTCTACCTGGAATTTGCTATCAGGCCGCTTCAGAGACTTTTCTATCTCTTAAATTTGTTTTATTTTATTTTATTTTTATCTTCTTTCTTTCTTTTTTTTTTTTTAATTCTTTATTCATTTTTTAATCTTACAACAAGTGTACAAATAATAAAACATTTAAAATTAAATACATCACTTGAATTTCTTTCTAGTATAAGAACATAAGAACTTAAGCAATGCCTCCGGTGGGTCAGACCTGGGGTCCTTCGTGCCCAGCAGCCCACTCACGCGGCGGCCCAACAGGTCCAGGACCTGTGCAGTAATCCTCTATCTATACCCTTCTATCCCCTTTTCCAGCAGGAAATTGTCCAATCCTTTCTTAAACCCTAGTACCGTACTCTGCCCTATTACATCCTCTGGAAGCGCATTCCAGGTGTCCACCACACGTTGGATAAAGAAGAACTTCCTAGCATTCGTTTTGAATCTGTCCCCTTTCAACTTTTCTGAATGCCCTCTTGTTCTTTTATTTTTTTTAAAGTTTGAAGAATCTGTCCCTCTCTACTCTCTCTATGCCCTTCATGATCTTGAAAGTCTCTATCATATCCCCTCTAAGTCTCTTCTTCTCCAGGGAAAAGAAACCCAGTTTCTCCAATCTCTCAGCGTATGAAAGGTTTTCCATCCCTTTAATCAGACGTGTCGCTCTCCTCTGAACTCTCTCGAGTAACGCCATATCCTTCTTAAGGTACGGCGACCAGTACTGGACGCAGTACTCAAGATGCGGACGCACCATCGCCCGATACAGCGGCAGGATAACTTCTTTCATTCTGGTTGTAATACCCATCTTGATTATACCTAGCTTTCTATTCGCTCTCTTAGCGGCTGCTGCGCACTGTGCCATCGGCTTCATTGTCATGTCCACCATTAAGCCCAAGTTCCTTTCTTGGGTACTCTCATTCAATAACATCACTCCCATCGTATAATTGTACCTCGGGTTTCTGCTTCCCACATGCAATACTTTACACTTCTCAACATTGAACTTCATCTGCCATCTCGTCGCCCATTCACCTAGTTTGTCCAAGTCCCTTTGCAATTCTTCGCAGTCCTCCTTTGTCCGAGCTCCATTAAATAGTTTGGTATCATCCGCAAATTTTATTATCTCACACTTCGTCCCTGTTTCTAGATCATTTATGAATATATTAAATAGCAGCGGCCCGAGCACCAAGCCCTGCGGAACACCACTCGTGACCTTCCTCCAGTCCGAGTAGTGGCCCTTCACCCCTACCCTCTGTTTCCTACCCTCTAACCAGTTTCTGATCCATCTATGCACGTCTCCGTTCACCCCATGGTTCTTCAGTTTCCGGAGTAGACGTTCATGAGGCACCTTGTCAAAGGCTTTCTGGAAATCTAGGTATATGATGTCTATGGGGTCTCCTTTGTCCATCTGTTTGTTAATTCCCTTGAAGAAGTGCAATAAGTTAGTCAGGCACGATCTCCCCCTGCAGAAACCATGTTGGCTGGTTATCAAAAGTTCGTTTTTTCAAAATGTTCATCAATGTTTTCTTTTATCAGTGCTTCCGCCATTTTCCCCAGAACCGAGGTCAGACTCACCGGTCTGTAGTTTCCCGGGTCACCTCTTGATCCCTTTTTAAAGATGGGCGTAACATTGGCTATCTTCCAATCCTCCGGGATCACGCCTGTTTTCAGGGATAGGTTGCAAATTTGCTGCAGTAGTTCCGCTATCTCCTCCTTTAGTTCCTTGAGAACCCTTGGATGGATTCCGTCTGGACCCGGGGATTTGTCAGTTTTTAATTTTTCTAGCTGCCTGCATACGTCTTCAAGACTCACTTCCATGGATGTTAATTTTTCTGCTTGATCTCCATTGAAGATTTGCTTGGGTTCCGGTATATTGGATATGTCTTCATTTGTAAATACAGACAAAAAGAACACATTAAGTCTTTCTGCTACTTCTTTCTCCTCCTTCACCACTCCCTTCCTGTCTCCGTCGTCCAGCAGTCCCACCTCCTCCCTAGCCAGCTGCTTCTCTTTAACATATCTAAAGAACGGTTTGAAATTTTGTGCTTCCCTGGCTAGCCTCTTTTCATACTCTCTTTTGGCTTTTCGAACCACACGGTGACATTCTTTTTGATACTTCCTGTGCTCTTTCCAGTTCCCCTCAGTTTTATCCTTTTTCCATTTCTTGAATGAATTTTTCTTATTTCCTATAGCTTCCTTCACTATTTTAGTTATCCATGCCGGGTCTTTTGTTTGACTCTTTTTGCACCCCTTTCTGAATCTGGAGATATACAGGTTTTGCGCCTCGTTCACCGTGTCCTTGAAAAAAGACCAGGCATGTTCTACTGTTTGCCATTTCTTGGAAGTGTTCCTCAGTTTCTTCCTTACCATTTCCCTCATTGCTTCATAGTTTCCTTTCCTGAAGTTGAAAGTTGTCGCTATGGTTTTCTTTCCTTTCGGTATTCCTACTTCAACCTTGAACTTGATCATATTATGATTGCTGTTTCCCAACGGTCCCACTACTTCCACTTCCTTTGCAGGTCCTCTTAACCCATTTAGGATTAGATCCAGAATGGCATTTCCTCTCGTTGGTTCTCTAACAAGCTGCACCATGAAACAATCTTGTGTAGCCTCCAGGAATTTTATCTCCCTAGCACATTTTGAGCTTCCATTCTATCCCAGGATGGTTGAAGTCTCCCATAATAACCGTGTTACCGCTTTTGCATTCTCGATTCATTTCGGCTTCCATTTCTTCATCGATATCCCCGGTTTGCTCGGGTGGGCGATAGTATAGGCTCATCTTTATTTCAGGCCCTTTCCTTCCCGGTATTTTAACCCATAGCGATTCCAGCTTGTTGGTCGTCTCTGCTGTGTTTATTCTTGTAGATTGTATGCTTTCTTTTATGTATAGGGCTATTCCACCTCCTTTCTGTCCTAACCTGTTCTGGCGATAGAGCTTGTACCCTGGCAGTGCTGTATCCCATTTGTTATCTTCATTCCACCATGTTTCAGAGACTCCAATGATGTCTATGTTCTCTGCATTGGCCATGGCTTCTAATTCCACCATTTTGTTTCTTAGGCTCCTTGCATTAGTATATATGCAATTTAGATCCTGGTGTTTTCTTGTCTTCATTTCCTTTCCTTTAGCTTCTTTTCTTGTGCTACAATCCTTCTAACCTCCTCTTTTGGGTTAGTCAACTCCTGTAATTTGCCCATTGTTTCTTCCCAGCCTTTTTTCCCTTTAGTATCTTCACGGGATACCTTCTTCCGAATCGTTGACGTTTGGTCGACTGTTGGCTTTCCCCTTCTTCTTAGTTTAAAGCCTGTTCTATTCCTCTCCTGATGTTGTTTGCTAGAAATCTTGTTCCCGCCATGCTCAGGTGCAGTCCATCTCTCCTGTAGAGCTTGCTCTTGCCCCAGAACGTTGTCCAGTTCCTCACAAAGTGGAATCCTTCTTCCTCACACCATCTCCTCATCCACGCATTTATTGATTGTAGTTCCTTCTGCCTTTTCACATCTGCCCTCAGTACCGGTAGGATCTCTGAGAACACTATCTTCTGAGTCCTCATCTTCAGCTTCCTTCCCAGAATCTTGAACTGTTCTATTAGCATGCTTCTTCTGTAGTCTCTCCTGCTGACATCATTCATCCCGATGTGGATCATTACTGTGGTCTCTTCCATCTCCGCTCCTTCCAGGATTTTTCCAATTTTGTCCACGATGTCCTTGGTTCTTGCTCCTGGGAGTCAGGTCACTAGTCGATCCTCTCTCCCTCCTGCTATGTGGCTGTCCACATGCTTCAGGATCGAGTCTCCCACTAGGATAGCTGAATTTCCTTTCTTTAATTTTCGCTTTGGTCTCAGGTCAATGTCCTTGGAGTGCTTTGCTGCTTCTTCCTCTATGTCCTCGGTGTGCTTTGCTGTTTCTTCTTCTTGGCATTGACTTGCCATTTTCTCCCCCTCGTGCGGTGTTCCTCTGTGGGCGTCTTCTTTGAGGTCATCTGCTTCTTGTTCTCCCTTCCATGTTGGTGTTGGTGTAATTTCATCTTCCATCTCGAGTTCGTTCTCTTCCACCCTCCTCCTGTAGGCTTCCTCAATGAATTTCTCGAGTTCCCTGACCTCCTCCTTAATGTGTATCTTATTCATGAAGTCTTCAGCTGTCCTGATTGGGTCCTCCGTAGTGTAAAGTCCTTCTAGCTCCTTTATCTTGTCCTCTAGTCGCTTAACTTCCTTTTTCATGCCTTTCATCTCCTGACACCGACCACATACATATGACTGTCTCCCCGAGGGGAGGTAGTCATACATATGACAGTCTGTGCAGAACACTGGAAAGCTCATCTTCTGGTTTCCCTCTGCTTCCATTGTCGTTCCTACTTTAAGATAACAGTTAACAGTTTATGTGTGACCTGCTGATGTTAAGTATGTAAGTGCCCTCTGTGTCTGCTTTGTGTCCTCTCTCTCTCTGTCTTCTGCTGGTGGCCTCTCTCTCTCTCTCTCTGCCTTCTGCTGGTGTTCTCTCTCTCTCTGCCTGCTGCTGGTCTCCTCTCTCTCTCTCTCTCTGCCTGCTGCTGGTGTCCTCTCTCTCTCTGCCTGCTGCTGGTGTTCTTTCTCTCTCTCCCTCTCTGCCTGCTGCTGGTGTCCTCTCTCTCTCTCTCTCTCTCTGCCTGCTGCTGGTGTCCTCTCTCTCTCTCTCTGCCTGCTGCTAATGTCCTCTCTCTCTCTTTCCCTCTCTGCCTGCTGCTGGTGTCCTCTCTCTGCCTGCTGCTGGTGTTTTCTCTCTCCCTCTCTGCCTTCTGCTGGTGTCCTCTCTCTCTCTCTCTCTCTGCCTGCTGCTGGTGTCCTCTCTCTCTCTCTCTCTCTCTCTGTGCCTGCTTCTGGTGTCCTCTCTCTCTCTCTCTGCCTGCTGCTGGTGTCCTCTCTCTCTCTCTCTCTCTGCCTGCTGCTGATGTCCTCTCTCTCCCTCTCTGCCTGCTGCTGGTGTCCTCTCTCTCTCTCTGTCTGCTGCTGGTGTCCTCTCTCTCTGCCTGCTGCTGATGTCCTCTCTCTGCCTGCTGCTGGTGACCTCTCTCTCTCTCTGCCTGCTGCTGGTGTCCTCTCTCTTTCTCTCTGCCTGCTGCTGGTGTCCTCTCTCTCCCTCTCTGCCTGCTGCTAGTGTCCTCACTCTCTTTGCCTGCTACTCGTGTAGTGATTCGCCCCTTCTGAAGGCCCTTCGCAAAGGCTGGTACTGTTCATTTATTATTTATATTCTGCATATCCTACAATTTTATGTGGATTACAAATTATTCAGGTACTCAAGCATTTTGAACCCACAACCCTAGGGTCCTGGGGCTATAGCTCTAACCACTGCACCATACACTCCCCACTGTTGATTTTTCTCACAGATAACCAGAGATTAGATGTAGTGGTAGTAGTAATGGTAGTAGAAAATGTAGTAGTAGTAGATATTTTAATTTGCAAAAGAGGATTGTATTTCATAATTATAATGAGTGGCCATTACTTTTCGCATAAAAAGGAATGCTTTTCTTTTTAGACTTTTTACTTTAAAGTTTAATAATACTTTGTATATGTCATATACGTATGAGACAATCAAATCTCGATAAATAAAGTACATTATATTCATTACATGCAAAGTTATATTTATGTGAATATTTCTGGGGAAAAGGGTCCATAGTAGAGAATGACATGGGGAAAAAATCTGTCCCCATCCATGGACCACCGTCCTCTTCACTGCCCCTTCCCTGTCATCCCCTTCACAGCCCCGTCCCTGCTGTCCCCTTCACAGCCCTGTCCCCATCCCTGCCGCATCCATACAAGCCTCAGTACTGCAATATTTAGCTTATTCCTTCCTTATAAATCAAAGTTCTGGCTGCTGAACTAGAAAAAGAGATAAATTTTTATCAGCACAACTAATATAATATAATATATCCTAAAGCAAAAAAAAAAAAAAAAAAAAAAAAAATTAAATAAATAAATAAATAGAATTTTTTTTTCTACCTGTTGTCTGGTTTCTGCTTTCCTCATCTTCTCATTCAATTCCTTCCATCCACTGTCTCTCTTCTCTCTGTGACTTCCATTTGCTCTGTTACTGTGCCTCTCCCCCCAAAAAAAAATTGGTCTGGCACCTATCTTCTTCCCTCCACTCCCCCCATAGTCTGGCATCTCTGTCTTCTTCCCTGCCAGCATCTTCTCCCCACTCTCTGTTCCCCATTTCCTTCAGTGTCTTCTTCCCACTCTGTCATCCCCATTTCCCTTCAGCGTCTTCTCCCCACTCTCTCTTCCCCATTTCCCAGCGTCTTCTCCCCACTCTCTCCCATTTCCCAGCATCTTCTCTCCACTCTGTCTTCCCCATTTCTCTTCAGCATCTGTTCCTCTCCACCCCACCTTTCCTCCTTGCCCTTTACCTTCATGGTGCTTTCGTCCCCCCTGCAGTGAGAACACCTCTTAGCCATTTCCGCCATGCACACCGCACTGGACAACAGACCCCGGTTCGACTAAAAAACTAAACAGTAAGTCCTCAGTTTAAAAGGCAGAAGGAGTGTTTCCTGCTTGCAGCGCACAACTGTGCCGACAAACCTCCCTGTCCCTTACCTTCGTGGCCGGCGATTTCTAAATTGCCTTCCTACGAGCAGCCGGAGCGTTGAAGTTGCATGTGGCTGCCGGAAAGGTCGTCTCTGATACAACTTCTGGTTGCGTCAGAGATGACTGTTACGGCAACCACATGCAGCATCAACGCTCTGGCTGCTCGTACAAAGGCAATTTAGAAATCGCTGGCCACGAAGGTAAGGGGCAGGGAGAGAGTAGGGAGATGTTTGGACTGGGCGGCGGCAGCAGCAATCAGTAAGGAGGGAGGGAGCACGATAGGTGACCACGCGCGTTCCCTCCCTTAACTGCGGGGACAAGGCCATTCACTGCTCCACAGGGCGGTGAATGGCCTTGTCCCCGTAGTCACAGTGAACACAGTTTTTTCCCCACCGTTTTGGCGGGTTACCCACGGCTATCTAGTCCATAGCTTTCATCAGATTCTTAAAAAGGTCCGTGATTCAAAAAAGGTTAAGAATCACTGAACTAGATGGTCCTATCTGGGGGTGATGGGAGACAGTGACACCCAAAGTGTGTTCCTTATGTCCAGTCTACTCTGTAATCTCATTTTGGTTGCTGTCATTGCAGAAACCCCACTTCACAAAGATAAGATGTTGGAAATGGAAGCAAGGTTTTCAGTGCTTTTGTGATGATCTCAGAATATTCTGCCTTGACTTTAATCCAGAACATATGAAGATTTGAAGTTCTCTCAACATTCAGTCCTACCAGAACACCTGACCTTGGTAACACATAAAGAACACAGATAACCCCTATGCAAATACAGGAACTAAAAGTACTAATATACAAACAAAAATCTAAGATGTCAGACTCTACATGCAGTATAACACCAGAGAAATAGAAATTAATTTCTTCTTGAACATTGCAAAATACAGACAGCAGACATAAATTCTCAAAACTGACGTATTTCAGTCTCTAAATTGAAAATAAAATAATTTTCCCTACGTTTGTTGTCTGGGCCCAGGGTGTCTTTTTTCAACATCAAGTGTGTAGACCAAAGGACTCAGGCACTACACACTGCAAATAAAATCAATATAAAAAACTTATCCTTCCGGCTTCCTGATGTAGCATAGCGAAACACAGACTGTGTTGGAGCCGTGAACTGACCTTTTCAGATAACTGGTCTATTGTTAAGCAGCTTTTGTAGAGCCATAACATTTGCCATTCCAGTTGAAGCGAGATTCCTTGCTCCATGCAATGTTTTATGATTAAAATTCAAGCACCTTTCCAGCGACATTGTACCGTTGCTGTGGCGCCTTGCTGAAGAGCTCATGAGTACATTTAAATATTTAAAAGCCTTTAAATGTTATATGATGATATAATTTGAGAAACTTGCCCAGTATTGATGACAGGGGAGTCTTTTGTGTTTTGTTCTATTTTGAAAGTATTGTCCCCTCAAGTGGACTGTAATATAAAATCCCTGGTCTGTTTGGAACAAACCTACATCCATGTTTGGCATTAACTCTTAACATTCAACATTCTTCCATTTTTTTGCTTTCTTCTCAAAATCTATCTACTTTTCCATGTTTTCCCTTCCCATCTATCCATCTGTACCATCTCCACCCTCTTTCTTCTCCCGTATTCCCATCTATCCATAAGAAGCATTTCTTCTATATTCCCCTCCCTCTCCCCCTCCCATGGTCTGACATCTGAGTATTCCTCCTCCCCCCTCATTTGGTCTGGCATCGTTCTCCTTCCTACAGTCTGGCATCTTTCTTCTGTGATCTGGTATCTCTCTCCTTCCCACAGTCTGACATCTCTCCTCCTTCCCTTCCCTCTTCTTCCCTACCGTGGTCTGGCATCTCTCTGTCTTCCCCCCACCCTCCCTCCACCAGTCTGGAATCTCTCTATTCTCCTTCCATCTCTCTCCTTCCTTCCCTCCCCCCAGTGGTCTGGTATCTCGTTTCTTTCCTTCCCAAATTCTGGCATCTCTCTCCTCCCATGGTATGACATTTTTCTCTCCTTCCTTCCTCCTTCCTCTTCCCATGGTCCAACATCATTCATTCCCCTCTTCTCATGAACTGGTATCTCTCTCCTCTCCTTTCCACAGTGTCATCTCTCTCCCCTCCTTCCCTTCCTTCTTTCTCCTGTCCTTCTCCCCTCCCCCAATCTGGAATCTCTCTCTCCTTCCCTAGTTTTACATCTCTCCTTCCCTGATTTCACATCAGTCTCCTCCTTCCTTCCCTTTCTCTCCCCCCCTCCTCATGGTCCATTATTTATGCCAGAATTTCTTCTGCTGATCTTCTGTGACTTCAAACATTACAAAATACTGCCATAATGTTATTAGGACATAAAAGCAAGTATGATTATGTAACACCACTTTTATAAAATTATCATTGGTTACTGGTTTTGTATTGTACCGTATTCAATTTAAAATTTTGATATTAACTCACAAAGCATTTCATATGTTTGAACCTAGTTACTTGAATTCATTAACCATTCCTTATGATCTGTCATGAGTGCTTAGGTCCTTCCAAGACAACAGATTGGTTTTACCATCACTTAGTAGGACAATTTGGGAATCTACCAGACATAAAGCCTTTAAAAAAAAAAAAAAATCTAGCACCAAGCTCCTGGAATAAACTTCTTAAAAACATTCATCTTTAATTGAATTTTAAAGCTTTCAAGACTCTTCCGAAGTATTTTTTTCTTCCAGTTAGCTTTTGGGTCAGATATCTCTGAAAATGATCATATCTATTAATAAGATACTTTTAGGCATTTTATTTTAGAAGGCATATAGGCATATTGGCATATAATGGTTTTAGAAGGCATATAAGCACATTTTTTTCCTCTTTGTATAATTGGGTCTTTCCTATATATTATGGAGTTATTTTCTTTTTCTTTTATTGCATATGTATTTTTTAATGTTAGCCACTGAGAACTGTTGTAAGCTTCAGCAGGATATCAAATTTTAATAAACAAAACACCTCTCTCCTTCCCTTCTCCCCTTCCCGTGGTCTGGTATCTCTCTCCTCTCTTTCCTGCAGTTTGGCATATCTCTCTTCTCTCCTTCCATTCCCTGGTCTGACATCTCTCTCCTTCCTTCTCCCTTCCCCTTCCAGTGGTCTGACATTTCACTCTCCCTCCTTCCATCACCCTACTCTAGAATCTGACATCTCTCCTTTCCTTGAGTTATCTCTCCTCCCACCAATGTAATATTTCTCCCTCCCTCCTTTCTGCCCCCTGCAATCCAACTTCTCCCCTTCTTCCTTTGTGGCCCCCCTCCCAGTCCAACATTTCTCCCTCCTTTTCATCAGTCCACCATTTCTTTCTCTCTGCCTCCTGAATGCTTCCTCTCTTCTGGTACTCATTCCTTCCCTCAACCAACATCATTCCCTCTCCCTCCATGAGTCCAACATTTCACTCTCTGCCCTCTCCCCTGCCCCTGAGTGTGACATTTCTTCTTCCCTCCTTTCTGCTCTCCCCATCCAACATCTCTCCCTCTCTCTCCATGAGTTCAACACTTTCTGCCTTCTGCACACATTCTCTCTCTCCTCGCCCCTTCCCTCAATTGTGACATTTCTCACTCCTTCCCCCCCTCCATCTCTCCCTCTCTGTCTCCTTGTGCATTCTCTCTGCCCTGGATCTTCTCTACTCTGCCCCACGTTCTACCTTAATTTGGGGCCCAAAGGACACCACCAGCGGACGCCAATCACATATGCTACCATACCACTGATGTCTCTTCTCTACTGTGAGCCTGCCTCTGATGAAATGGAAGTTACATCAGAGAGGGTGGGCCATAGTAATGAGAAGATGCTGGTGCCAGTAGAAGGGCAGCATATGTAATTGGCTGCTGCCAGCAATGTCTTTTTAGTTGCAAATGAAGGTAGGACTGCCCCTGCTCTGGATGATGATCCCACAAATTTTTTTTTTTGGGGGGGGACCATTGCCCCTGTGGCCCCTCCCGTTCTGACACCTTTGTTGCAAACTAATATAAAAATTTAAAAAAATATTCCTTCTGTGTGGCCTGGTTTGGCACAGCCCATGGCCTGGTACCGGTCCATAGCCTGGTGGTTGGGGACCCCTGCTCGACACCTTTACTCAGAGCCTGCTGGAAAATGGACCAAGGAGACTCCAAGGACACTTCTGGCATACAGGGCACTTTGCCTACATCCAAAACCTCAAATTGTTTGTCTTTAGACTACACTGTGTTTGTCTGAGCCACTGATACCAAAATTGCACCTCACATACAACTCTTCCACACCTGCGCTGCTCGAAGAGAATATGGACTCTGTTAGTGAGGCGCTGATTAGGGCATTAGTAAATCATGCAGGGGAAACACTTGCATTGCCACAGGCACTGAGCAGCACATCACTAACAAATACACAGCACTACTGCAGACACGTCCCATCATGCACTGTTTGGCCCTTAGTGCACAGCTATTCCTGGCTACACGTGTCCCTGTGCTAATTTTCAGCACAGCATAGAAAAAGGAAGGGCTCCTTTTACTAAGGTGCCCTACATGTTTTAGCATGTGCTAAATATACGCGTCCGCTAAGCACGCGCACCCATTACGTCTATGGATGCATTAGCACGTACAGTGGTGCCTCGCATAAAGAACGCCTCGCACAGCGAACGCTGCACACAACGAACTTCATGTCATGATTCATACAACGAACTTCGTTTCACACAACGAAGTCGCCCGAGCTTCCACGATCGCTGCCGATGTATTGCATCCTTCCGCGCAGGCACTGCAGGCAGTCGTTAGTCACTGCGCTTAACGCGTTTCACATAACAAACTTTTCGCATAACAAACTTGCTCCTGGAACGAATTAAGTTCGTTGTGTGAGGCACCACTGGACTAATATTTAGTGCACGCTAAAACGGTCAACGTGCCTTTGCAAACGAGGGGGTAAGTGTCTTCCGTTAGAAACATTTTGAAATAAAAAAAAAAAACAGAGATGATTCCAGCTCAACATTTTAAATAGAGATCTCTATTTCTCTGTACTGATATGGAATTAAGGTTTATCTGGCCGCCTGGCACGTAATCCCTTTCTATTGTAATTAAACAAACAAACAAAAAAATCTGTATTACAACGAAAACTGTGCAGCAGAATGTAAATGTCAGAGAAGCTTAAATATCTGTTAAAGGTTAAAGTCTAGGAATGATTTCTGATGCATGTATATGGATTGGGAAGATTTGGCTGAAGCTATATTTTGGACCTTTTAATCTAACTGTGATAGTGCAGCAAAACCTCTGTGGAAAAATGATAGAGCCACCAACTCTTCCCAGACCTTAGCTACATAAACTTGGTAAACATCAGAAGTGAACGAATGTTAAGAGACAAAAAATGAATCTCAACTAATTTTACCTTGAAATACACCAAACGCTTCACTACAAGTATTTACCCTTCCTTTTTATCTCATGAATTGCTCTTATAGATACATTTAGACTTTCTTCACCTTCCTTTGGACTGTGGTCTTGTACATTTCCTCTCTCGTCTGCCACAAAGAGTTAACTATTCGCAGCCAGCAACCGATTCTCCATGTCTCTGTCCACCAATGCGGTGCTGAAATGTGAATTCAGGTCCTCCCACGTCAACCCTTCTAAACTGTCTAAAATAATGAGAAATAAAAGGCATCAAAGAAGTGGCTTGACGTGATCTTCCAGCTCCATTTACAGAGAGCTTTGTTTTCTCTGCGATCCAGAGCCCCCCCCCCCCCGGGAAAAGCAGAGACTGTTCGTTCCTTTGGGAAAAGGACGGGTTGAGCGGGTCGGCTCCCTTCTGTTGGGCTGGACCCGAGGTTTTCGCTCTCAGCATCATGATTGCAAGCGTCCAAGACCGAACACTGATTTGGACTGGCCAGCTCCTCCTGGCAGTGGTGACTTCTTTGACGGATCCGGTGTCCAGTCAGATCCGCTACTCGCTTCTGGAAGAACTGGATCACGGAGCTTTTGTTGGAAATATTGCGGAGGATTTGGGCTTAGACGTGTCCGGGCTTTCCGCCCGCCGGTTCCGGATTGTCTGCGGAACCCAAAAGCAATACCTGGAGGTGAATTTGGAGAACGGCGTTCTGTTCGTGAACGAGCGACTTGACCGGGAGGAAGTTTGCGAGTTTAGTCCGGTCTGCTCGCTGTACTTGCAGGTGGTGATGGAGAATCCCTTGGAGTTGTACCGGGTGGAAGTCGAGATTTTGGATATTAACGACAACCACCCCAGCTTCCCCTGGCAGGAGTACGTGCTGGAAGTCACCGAGTCGGCAGCCCTGGGGGTTCGTCTCCCTTTGGAGGGTGCTCAGGACCCCGATGTGGGCAGCAACTCTCTGGGCACTTACAAGCTCAGCCCCAACGCTTATTTCTCTCTGGAGGTGCAAATCCGTAGCGACGGCAGCAAATTCGCCGAGCTGGTCCTGGAGAGGTCCCTGGACCGGGAACAACAGACGTCCCACCGGCTGCTTCTTACTGCCGTAGATGGGGGTTTGCCTGAACGATCTGGCACTGCTGTGGTGGTTGTCGTTGTCTTGGATGCCAACGACAATGTGCCCACGTTTGACCAACCTTCCTACAGGGTTAGTCTGCCCGAAAATGCTCCCCAAGGCACCCTGGTGATAAAGCTCAATGCCACCGACTTAGATGAGGGCATCAATGGGGAGATCGAGTATTCCTTCGGCGGTCACGTCTCGGGAAAGGTGCGGGAGTTGTTTAGCGTGGAGCCCCGCAGCGGTCAGGTACGGGTGAAGGGGGTGCTGGACTACGAGAGAGCCGTTCTCCACGAGTTGTACGTGCAGGCGAAGGACCGGGGCCCTTCGGCGGTTGGCGTGCATTGCCGGGTGCTGGTGGATCTCTTGGACGTGAACGATAACTCTCCGGAGGTGGTGTTGACCTCGGTCTCTACTCCGGTCCAGGAGGATGCCCCCCCTGGCACGGTCATCGCTGTGATCAGCGTGGTGGATCGGGACTCGGGGGTCAACAGCCAGGTGAACTGTGAGATCCCCCAAACGGTCCCCTTCCAGCTTCATCCGTCCTTTAAGGACTACTATACTTTGGTGACCACAGACTACCTGGATAGGGAATCGGTGCCCGAATACAACATCACCATCCACGCCCGAGATTTTGGCGTGCCATCCCTGATGACCAAAAAGGTTATCTCCGTGCAAGTTTCAGATGTCAACGACAGCCCTCCCGTCTTCCATCTTCCGTCTTACTCGGTGTCCGTGTTGGAAAACAACCCTCCCGGGGCATCTATTTGCTCGGTGGTAGCCCAAGATGCGGACTGCCACCACAACGCTTACCTGTCTTACTCTCTCTTGGAGGAGCAGATTCAGGGAATGCCGGTGTCCACCTACGTGTCCATCAACTCGGACAGCGGCAGCATCTATGCCCTGCGCTCCTTCGACTACGAGCAAATCCGAAACTTTGCTATCCGGGTTCAAGCCCAGGACGCGGGCTTCCCATCGCTCAGCAGCCACGTCACCGTGCAGGTCTTCATCCTGGACCAGAACGACAACGCCCCGGTCATCGTCTCCCCTCGGCCTAAGAACGGCTCCGTTGTCACCGAGATGATCCCCTGGTCGGTGGACCCGGGCTACTTGGTTGGCAAAATCTCGGCTCTGGATGCGGACACCGGGCAGAACTCTCGCCTCTGCTATCAGGTCCTGCAAGCCACAGACCCCACCTTGTTCAGCGTCGCCCTCTATACGGGGGAGCTAAGGACCATCCGCTCCTTTACGGACAAGGACGCCACCAAGCAAAGGCTGCTCATTCAAGTTAGGGACAATGGCCAACCTCCCCTGTCCTCTTCTGTATCCATTCTCTTATCTGTGGTGGACAGCGTCCCCGAGATCCACCCCGACTTCAGTGATCTCAGCTTGAGTACGGAGTCTTCTTCGACTTTAACTCTTTACTTAATCGTATCCCTTGGATCGGTGTCCTTCAGTTTCTTGGTGGCCATCATTGTCCTCACCGCGATAAAATGCCAGAAGGATCAACACTCCCCGCAAAGCTACCGCTGTTCCCGCCCAGCCTGTTGCTTTGCCCAACCCGAGACTTCAGGTTCTGCATTGAAAACTTCCAATATTATTCAACAAATATCTTCAGGGACCAAAGTGCCTACCAACTGTGTGGACGTGGGAGGAAGTGGCCCACAGGCCTATTGCTATAAGGTGTGCCTGATGCCTGAATCTGCCACCAGTGACTTCATGTTTCTGAAACCTTGTCTCCCAGCCACCACGCCGAATAATGAGAAGATTCCCAAGAAGGTACAGATGTCTGGAAAGAATGGAAAAGCTTCCCTAGCTATAAACACTACCCGTAATCAGGTAAATGATGGGGGGATTTCAGCAACTGGACTCCTCCATTTGCCCATTACTGAAAAGTTAATGTAACCTTTCTCTTTCCATGTTTCTGCAATATTTCTGAGTTACACTCAGTTACTCAATCAGGAGTTCTTCATACTGAAGTGTGGGGGTTAGCGAACACAAAAGATGGGGCTTTTCTGAGGGGATATTTAAAAATACTAATATGCACTGTGATGTGGGAGTGTATGTATGAGGGGTTGGGTTTTTATCTACAGGATCTAGGTTAAGTGCCAATAAAGATGAAAGGCAAAGTTAGGCAGTGTTTCCTGAAAGCCATACTACTTCTCGCTAACCAGGTCACTTCAAGTCACTCCAATTGGCAATGAATAGTTTAGGTCTATCAGCTTAAAACATGAATTGACTGGCACAGTGGCGTACCAAGGGAGGGGCGGGGGGGGACGGTGCGCCCCGGGTGCCAGCCCTAAGGGGGTGCTCCCGGCCTTGCCGTTCAGTCCCCCCCCACCACCCCCGAAGGGCCGCTCGCCCCACTGACCTTCCTGCACCACCTGTGAAGCAGCCCGCAGCAGGATCGCGAAGTCAGTGTCAGCGATCCCTGCGCTGCGATCCCGCCCCTCCTCTGACGTCAGAGGAGGGGCGGGACCATGGCGCAGGAAGCAGCGCAGGGATCGCTGACGCTGCTTCGCGATCCTGCTGCGGCTGCTTCATAGGTGGTGCGGGGAGGCCAGGGGGGCGAGCGGTCCTTCGGGGTGGGTCGGGGCATCAGGCCTTCAGGGTGGGGCGGGCAGGCAGGCAGGCAGGCTTTCAAGGGGGAGGGGGTGACAGGCAGGCAGGCAGGCCTTCAAGGGGGGACAGGCCTTCGGGGGGGGGGGTGCAGACCTTCAAGGGGTGCAGGCAGGCCTTCAGGGGGGGTGCAGGTCTTCGGGGGGGGGTGTAGGCCTTTGGGGGGTGCAGATCTTCAAGGGGGTGCCGGCCTTCAAGGGGGAGGGAACAGGCCTTCAAGGGGGGAAAGGCAGGCAGGCCTTCAAGGGGGGGGACAGGCCTACAAGGGGGGGGACAGGCCTACAAGGGAGTGAGACAGGCCTTCAAGGGGGGGACAGGCCTTCGGGGGGGGGGGGTGCAGGCCTTCAAGGGGGTGCAGGCCTTCAAGGGGGTGCAGGCCTTCAAGGGGGGACAGGCCTTCAAGGGGGGGAAAGGCAGGCAGGCAGGCCTTCAAGGGGGGACAGGCCTACAAGGGGGGGAGAAGCTACAAGGGGGTGGGACAGGCCTTCAAGTGGGGGACAGGCCTTCGGGGGGGTGCAGGCCTTCGGGGGTGCAGGCCTTCAAGGGGGGGACAGGCCTTCGGGGGGGTGCAGGCCTTCAAGAGGGGACAGGCCTTCGGGGGGGGGTGCAGACCTTCAAGGGGTGCAGGCCTTCAAGAGGGGGCAGGCAGGCCTTCGGGGGGTGCAGGCCTTCAAGAGGGGACAGGCCTTCGGGGGGGGTGCAGACCTTCAAGGGGGTGCAGGCCTTCAAGGGGGGGACAGGCCTTCAAGGGGGGGAAAGGCAGGCAGGCCTTCAAGGGGGGGACAGGCCTACAAGGGGGGGGACAGGCCTACAAGGGGGTGGGACAGGCCTTCAAGGGGGGGACAGGCCTTCGGGGGGGTGCAGACCTTCAAGGGAGTGCAGGCCTTCAAGGGGGGGTGCAGGCCTTCAAGGGGGAGACAGGCCTTCAAGGGGGGGAAAGGCAGGCAGGCAGGCCTTCAAGGGGGGACAGGCCTACAAGGGGGGGACAGGCCTACAAGGAGGGGACAGGCCTTCGGGGGGGGTGCAGACCTTCAAGGGAGTGCAGGCCTTTGGGGGGGGTGCAGGCCTTCATGGGGGTGCAGGCCTTCAAGGGGGGGAAAGGCAGGCAGGCCTTCAAGGGGGGACAGGCCTACAAGGGGGGGAGAAGCTACAAGGGGGTGGGACAGGCCTTCAAGTGGGGGACAGGCCTTCGGGGGGGTGCAGGCCTTCGGGGGGGTGCAGGCCTTCAAGGGGGGACAGGCAGACCTTTAAGGGGGGACAGGCCTTTGGGGGGGACCATGATTTAGAAGTACACGGAGGGAAGGGGTTGTTCAAAGAGAGGTGCATATGCCAAACTTTGGGGGGGGGGGAAAGAAATAATGGGTCTGAAAATAGAGGAGAGGGAGAGAGATGATGGACCATGGGATTTAGGGAGGGAAGGAACAGAAAGGGAGAGAAATTGGACACAAGGGATGGTGTGGAGAGGGATAGAGATACTGGATAGGAGGGTAATTAGGAAAAGAAAGGGAGAGATGGTGGACTCTGGGGTGGTGGGGAAGGAGGGAGAGATGCCAGATGAAAGGGTATTTAAGAAAAGGTGGATCTGTGGAAGGAGATGAAAAAAAGGAAAGATACCAGACTTCCTGGGAAGGGAAGGGAAATGGAAAGGGAGGACAGAGTTGGCAGATGGATGGTTAGCATGCAGAAAGAAGGAGACCCTGGCAAGCAAGTTATCAGAAGAAAACCAGAGCCTTGGACCAACAAGATTTTAAATATAACCAGACAACAAAAGGTAGAAAAATTAATTTTATTTTCTGTTTTGTGATTATAATATGTCAGATTTGAAATGTGTATCCTGCCAGAGCTCGTGATGGACTGCAAACGTGAGCTAGGATTTAACAGAGAGAGGAAAAGTCCTTTTTGTTTCTTTATTTTATTTACACCACAGCGCCAGTGTGGTTAGGAGAAGCCAAAGGGGGTGAAAAAGCTATAAAACCCACCAGGAGTTTTGAAAAAAATCACCCAACTGGGCAGGAAAATCGAATTGAAAAACCAATTCAATAGGGCTGAATCGAATCAAAAATTTTTTTCCTGTATCTGGCAGCATTAGTTTGCGCTACTGTCTTAGACTTTAGGACCTGGGATTGGGGAGAGATGGCATCCTCGGTACTTTATAATGCAAGTGAAACGAGGATTTGGTCAGACTTTTGAAGGGTCTGCAGAAAAAAATATTGTATAGGCCGGGGACATGAGACAGCAGGAAATGGGAACTATTCTTCCTTCTATTTTTGTGAATGGAAAGGCTGAGGATGTCAGAGAGTTCAGTTAAAATATGTGCTTTATAAGAAAATATAATAATGTGTTTTATAAAGTTTATAGCATAGCTGGCCTACCCAGTGAGGTGTTCCTAGTGGTGATGGTGGCAGCGTGTCAATGTGTTGAGAGGAAGAGGTGGTCTGGGAAATTCTGCTGAGCAAACTCCGGGCCCATTTCCACCCCCCAGTTAGTCCACTCCACTCAACTGGTTCACACACTGAGTGGGTCTTTGGGTGTTGTTTTGGGATCTCTTCCAGTGGTTTATCTCCTTCTGGTCCAAGGAAGGAAACTTTGTTATCCTTAGCATTGACCTACAGAATATGTTTGTAAAAGCGCTGCTTGTGTGGCATTAGGCTATGTAGTGATCGAAAGAAAAAAACAGACCTTTGCACATTTTTGCACTATATGGTGGGTGTATGAGGAGATTCACATTTCCTGCACAGCTAAGTCCATGTGAAGTTACCTTGTGCTGTATTTGACATCTAGCAAGGTCTCTGTTTGAAAGGAAAGATCTAAACTTAAAAATGAAGTGGCCAAAAGTTATGGTAAAAGCAGATAGTGTAGCTGGTTTTAAGAAAGATTTGGACAAATTCCTGGAGGAAAAGTCCATAATCTGTTATTAAGACATGGGGGAAGTGTCTGCTTGCCCTGGATTGGTAGCATGGAATGTTGCTACTCTTTGGGTTTTGACCAGGTATTAGTGTCCTGGATTGGCTACCATGAGAATGGGCTACTGGGCATGATGGACCATTGGTCTGACCCAGTTAGGCTATTCTTATGTTATGTTCTCATCTGTAGGGGCCTTTGTTTTCACTTCTTATTTTAATGTATTTTTTTTCTGGGAACTTATCAGTGTTTTTTATAATGGGAACAAAAATGGAAGAGAATTAATGTGTGTGGGATGAGGGGATAACTAATTTCTTCAGCTAAATAATTCAATCCACTTCAAACAGACATAGGAGAACTCACGCACCATTCACACACCCTCCAACCAAAAACGTCAAAAGAAAAAAACTGTTCGACAACCTCCTAGCCATTCGAGCTGCAACACTCGACCCCCAACCCTAAAACCAATTGACATCGACCACATACTGCAAAACCTTCAAAAAGAAATAAAAACCCTTCTATTCAAAAAACACATAAAACCGAACTAACACAATCAGAACTGTCCCAAGCATCACCTGCAACTACTCCATATGTACTTCTGATGTCATGACAATTCAGACATAATTTATGTTATGTTATGTTTGGAATATAAGAAAATTTTCACTGCCTGTTTCTATTCTGACCATTTATTCTGTTTCATGGTCATTACAAAAAATATTTTTTTACATGGGGGGGGTGTCAAAAAATGATGGTCCCGGGTGCCACATACCCTAGGTACGCCACTGGACTGGCATAGTAGAGATGTCTTATGTTTTACAATTCCACATTATTTATTTTTATTTAAAACACCTATATCATGCACATCCCTAAATCTGAGCAGGTTGCACCAAAATGTTCACAATCTATGTAAAACACAAATAAACATATAAAACATGTTCTTCATTCACCTATTCCCAAAATTCACTTAAAACAATATACTGTAATTACATCACATATTTGAAAAGGCTTAAAAAATGTGCCTTCAATAATTTATGAAAAGATTAAAAAAGAGATTATAACGCGAACTGAATCTGGAAGAGTATTCCAGATTTCCGAACCTGCCGCACAAAATACATGAGGACGAACTGTTTGCTTATATATTTACTGTATCAAGGAATTTCCAGCAACTGCTTACCCTGTGACCATAGTGAGTGAACTGGTATGTATGATATAATTTCCTTAGCTACTTCCAGGGGCAGATCTCGATAGAAAGCCTTATAAACTAATGGCAGCATTTTAGACCTGATCCTCCATGCTACTGGGAGCCAGCAATGAGGTCATATATTCCCCACGTGATAAACCCCCAGTCACATGTGCTGCCACATTTTGTGCCATTTGCAGGGCCCTTAAGTTCTTCTGGAGCAACATTGCAGTAATCTTAAGGGCCCTTAAGTTCTTCTGGAGAGCATTGCAGTAATCCAAATGCGGCAATACAAAACATTACATAACATGATGGAAAATATCCAAATTCAGCAAATCACAGTCTCAGCACTAACTGTATTAAAAAACAAACAAACCCAACAACAAAACCCACACAGTTCTTACCACCGCTGCTATGTAGTTTCTAAAAGATAGAGAGGAGTTTAACAGTAACCCCAAACACTTTATCACAGATTTTATAGAAATCTTACTTGAAAACCAAAGGAGCTCTTGAGAATCCAAATCCAGACAGCCACAGAATTAACATTTTTGACACATTCAAACTTAATTAGATTTCATCCAATCTCTAATAACAGTCAAATAAGATAAAAACAAATGAAATCCCTGATAGCAATCCACATGCTTTAAACCTTTGGAGATCTTATTTTTTCATCAAGGCTACCTTTATTATAATTTATTTCCAGAGCACCATCTAGTCAAAGTAGATTGTAACAGAAATATTAAGATAAAGAACTGTGCCAACCTAAATGTTCTGTTTCACATGACACACATTGCATCTGGTATTTGGTGGAGGGCTTGGGGGGAGGGGAAGGGAAGAGGGGGCTTTGTTTTGGGCAGGAGGGGGAACTGGAGTGCTTTATTAGGCAAAAAAGCTATGCCTGTCCTGGCTGAATATTGGCTGGGACTCCCATAAGCATCAGGGCCTGGCACTGAATACCTCGGGGTAATTTAGCCGGTGAAATCAGCGTTAAAGTAATGGCTAAACATTGGGCAGATGGTGTGCATGTAGCTTAATCCAAAATGCATGTCATGGGCATTCTTCCTAGTAGCAAGAGTTTCATGTGCTGCAAGGTACACACAAATGTTGGAACTTATGCCCGTCATTGACATGGTGTAAGCAGTTGCACCAAGGCCACTTTGCGCTAGTAAAGGGGCATAGTAAAGGGGGCGTCATATTGGTGGGGGCACTGGCACTCCTCCTCTCTGCCTCTTCCCATTCTTCTTCTCCATGTGCGCACCCACCCTTTCTTTCCCCCATGACTCTAGCTGAAGTTGTTTGTGGCGGTCAACAATGTGCTCTTTGCGACCCTGTTGGCTTTCCTCGCTGATGTCACTTCTGGGTGCTGTGCATAGGGGTCACAAGGAGCACATTGTTGACCGCTGCGAGCAACAACTTCAACTAGAGGTATAGAGGAAGGGAAGGGGGGGGGCGGGGGGGGCAGGCAGGATTGGGGAAGGAGGGGGGTGGAGAAGAAGGCGGGGGAGAAGTGCCACCACCCTGGGTGCCTTTCACTCTTGCTATGCCACTGGGTTAGGCATGCCCTAACACCACTGTAGAATTGGCTCTATTGCACCCCTTTGTAGCACCTATGTTTTGGTGCAACTTTATAGACTTACCATCTAAATGTGTTAATAGGTGTGCTCTGTTACCACACAAGTGCAGTAAATGCGATGGCATGACTGCTTACTAATTTGTGTATTTGTGTGTTAACTCCATGCAATTTAGGGGGTAGGAACTTATGGGCAGTTAATGTATGGTACTTCGAGCTCTCACGTCTGAGAGGTAGTTATCTCCAAGATTGTATAAATGGCACCCAAATTTGGGTGCCCCAAATGGTGCATAATCCTGAGATCTATGCGCAAATAACTTAGTGAGCTATTAAGAATCAATAATTGACTGTTCATTAATTATTGACGTTAATTGGCTCTAATTTGGATTTGGGTGCGGATCTGGCTGCACACGATTTCAATAAAGATTCATGCCCATATCCTCTTGTGCATAACCCAAAGGGGTGTGTGCTAGTGGAGAGGTACAAAGACAAGTTAGGGGTATTCTAAGGACACAGAACATTATAAACTTTGGGGGCTGCAGTTGGTGTAAATCCTTCTTCCCAAAGTTGGGTGCTGGAAGATGTGCTAAGTGCTAACCTATAAGAGTGCTCACTTTGACGTGTCCTTCATAGAATAGTCCTGAGCGTAAATTTTGTCTGGTGCCTACTTTCGGAGCCATTTACTTTTGATCCCTGAGTGCATCTGAACTAATTGTAAACAGTTATAGCATATGGTAAAGAACATTTTCAAAGTGGTAACTGCATGGGACACATTAGGCATGCAAGGGACATAGAAACATAGAAACATAGAAAGATGACGGCAGATAAGGGCTACAGCCCATCAAGTCTGCCCATACCATTGACCCCCTTTTAAGTCTACTGGACCCTTTAACTCTACTGACCCGCTCTATTAAGTCTATACCCTAGTGACCCTATTCATTGGTATGACCCTCTCAGGGATCCCACATAGGTATCCCATTTATTCTTGAAGTCTGGGATGCTGCGGGCCTCAATCACCTGTACTGGAAGCTTGTTCCAATGCTCTATCACTCGTTCCGTGAAGAAGTACTTTCTGACGTCTCCACGAAACTTGTAAGTAATATCGCTGAAGGGCTGTTTGTAAGATTGCCTCTTTGCAGATGATATAAAAATCTGTAATAGAGTAGACACTCCTGATGGTATGGATAACATGAGGAAGGACCTAGTGAAGCTTGAGGAATGATCCAAAATTTGGGAGCTAAGATTTAATATTAAGAAATT
Organism: Geotrypetes seraphini; assembly: GCF_902459505.1. Lineage (NCBI taxonomy): Eukaryota > Metazoa > Chordata > Amphibia > Gymnophiona > Dermophiidae > Geotrypetes > Geotrypetes seraphini. The sequence goes on from NC_047101.1 coordinate 39,002,052, forward strand.
CAAGATCATGCATTTGGGCGGCAATTACTGAAAGGAATGGTACAGTTTAGGTGGTGAAGAACTTTTGTGCACAAAAGAGGAGTGGGACTTGGGTATGACAGAATGTGATGATCTTAAGGTGACCAAACAGGTGGAAAAGTCAACGGCGAAAGCTAGAAGGATGCTTGGGTGCATAGGTAGAGGAATGGTCAGTAGGAAAAAGGAGATAATGACACCTTTGTATAAGACTCTGGTGAGACCTTATTTAAAATATTGTGTACATTTCTGGAGACCACACCTTCAAAAAGGTATAAACAGGATGGAATTGGTCCAGAGGAAGGCTACTAAAATGGCTGGTGGTCTTCATCATAAGGCGTATGGGGACAGACTTAAAGATTTCAATAGGTATACTTTGGAGGAAAGGTAGGAGAAGGGAGATATAAGAACATAACATAAGAACATAAGAAGCGCCATCTCCGGATCAGACCTTCGGTCCATCTAGTCCGGCGATACGCACACGCGGAGGCCCTACCAGGTGTACACCTGGCATAGTTTTTTAGTCACCTATATCCTTCTATGCCTCATAAGAACATAACCTTACTGAATAAATACTGGATTCTTTTAGTATCACTATACAGTTTTTAGATATCACTATATAGTTTTTATACAGACGCCTCAGCCCCACCTCTCCACCACTGTAGTAATTTTATACTGTGGGAAGTTCACTGTGGCTTTCCATCATTGGCTGTCTGTTAGATAGTTTTAGTATTCATTTTCTCTTTTTAATGTTATAGCTTATATGTTGTCCTCTTAAATAGATATAATTCTTTTGGATAATTTAAACATTTTTAGCTTTATATTATTGTTAAGTATACATCTGCTTAGCTGTTTTATACTTATCTCAGCTGAACCCGGGAGTCAGACCCGACATGTTTCGCACGAAGTGCTTTATCAAGGGTCTCCCTGTGTGAGAATAGAAAAAGATTATATGTAGAATGTGCTTACATTACAACCTGTTGGGTCTAATTAAACCTAAACTACCTATACTAGTTAGAAAAATTTTTTGTTACAAAACTTACCAAGGCTGCCGTTGTCATCCGACTCCAACCAAATTGCGAGCAAAGATGGCGGCGGCGACCTCGGACTCGAAATTTAAAGCTTACAGTCGTAATTATCATAAACCCGCCCCCTGCAGTCGATAGGTCCTACAGAATGTCTGTTATACTGTCCTTACATTACTGAACTCCACTCGATCTCATTATTTAACCCGTGTGGTGTAACGGTGTCTAACATAAATATATATCTTTGTTCCCTTTCATTCAATTTCCACGTGTCTTCTCCTCCTGTATCTAAACTTCTCACCTTATCAATAATTCGCCATTTCAAATCGCTGATAGTGTGTTTATATTTCATCCAGTGATCTGCCAACGGTGCTTGCAGTACCTCATTTAATATGCGCGATTTGTGTTCAGTCAGTCTCAATTTGATTTTTCTGCTTGTCCGTCCAATATATAGCAGATTACAGGGGCAGATTATTACGTACACTACCCCTTGGGTGTTACAGTCTGTTAGACATCTAGATCTCAAAGTCCAATTTCTACCCGGAACCTCCCAACTGTGTCCTACAATAGCAGAGGAGCACCATTGGCATTTCCCACATACCACATGGTGTCCCTCCTTCCTTTTTTCCTTGACCCCATGCTTTTGGAAAGTACAACGTTGAGCTATTGTAATCCCCCTTGAATATGCTATTAGGGGGAAATTTCTCAAGGATTCATGAACTTGCACAATGTGCCAATGTTCCCTAAGCATTTCTACCAAGTTTTTGACAGCATGGGAATAGGGTAAAATACAAGTAAGTTGATCATTTACAGCAGGGGGATCTATTCTTTCCTGTAATAGGAGATTTCTTTGGGCATATTTGGCCCTTATATAGGCTTGTCTAATAGACCTCACTGGGTAACCTCTATTCCGGAGTCTCTCCGTCAGTCTTCTAGCTTGAAGTTTATATTCTTCCATAGAAGAACATATCCTACGGACGCGCAGGAACTGCCCAATGGGAAGATTAAAACGTAGCCGAAAAGGGTGGAAACTGCTAAAATGAAGTGTGGTGTTACGAGTGACTGGCTTCATGAAAAAGGTGGTAGTTATCCTTCCTTCTTTCACCAACACGGTGATGTCTAAAAAATCAATTCGGGTTTGATGACAGATCATCGTAAATTTTATATTAGGGTCTACAGAATTCAAGTGACACAAAAATTGATCCAATTTTTCCCTAGTGTTGTTCCAAATCAAAAAAATATCATCTAGAAACCTACCCCAATATGAAATGTATGGGTCCCATGTAGAATTATATACCCATGTATCTTCAAACTTTGACATATAAAGGGAAGCAACAGAGGGGGCTAAAGTAGCACCCATCGCCACCCCTTGAATTTGTTGGAAAAATTGTTGGTGATATTCAAAATAATTCCTTTTGATAACCCAGGTGGCTAATTGCATGAGAAATTCTAAAGAAATACGATGTGGGTTCATGCTCTGTATCGTCTCTCTCACTATCTGAAGGGCTCCCTCCTGGGGGATCTTGGTGTACAAAGAGATGACATCCAAGGATACCATCCATTTATTAGCCATGTCTATTTGTAGGTCGGTCAGTGTTTTCAAAAAGTCAGAAGAATCCCTAATATAGGATTTAATTTTGGGGACTTCTGCCCTAAGGAAAAAGTCCACCACCTTCGATAAGGGTTCCAATATTGATCCACGGGTGTTTACGATAGGACGTCCCGGGGGATTCACCACAGTTTTATGGATCTTAGGTACAAAGGTGATCCTCGGGACCTTAGGATTTCTTTCAAACATATAGTTATATTCTTTTATTGTAATCATTTCATTCTCTCGGTGTAGATTTAAAAACGAGAGTATTTCTTCGCCTAAAGAAGTAGTGGGATCTCCTTCCAATAGAATGTATGAGTTCCTATCAGATAAATGGCGCTCAGCTTCGCGTTCATAGTCTATTCTGTTTAAGATAACTGTCCGGGTAGAAATTGGACTTTGAGATCTAGATGTCTAACAGACTGTAACACCCAAGGGGTAGTGTACGTAATAATCTGCCCCTGTAATCTGCTATATATTGGACGGACAAGCAGAAAAATCAAATTGAGACTGACTGAACACAAATCGCGCATATTAAATGAGGTACTGCAAGCACCGTTGGCAGATCACTGGATGAAATATAAACACACTATCAGCGATTTGAAATGGCGAATTATTGATAAGGTGAGAAGTTTAGATACAGGAGGAGAAGACACGTGGAAATTGAATGAAAGGGAACAAAGATATATATTTATGTTAGACACCGTTACACCACACGGGTTAAATAATGAGATCGAGTGGAGTTCAGTAATGTAAGGACAGTATAACAGACATTCTGTAGGACCTATCGACTGCAGGGGGCGGGTTTATGATAATTACGACTGTAAGCTTTAAATTTCGAGTCCGAGGTCGCCGCCGCCATCTTTGCTCGCAATTTGGTTGGAGTCGGATGACAACGGCAGCCTTGGTAAGTTTTGTAACAAAAAATTTTTCTAACTAGTATAGGTAGTTTAGGTTTAATTAGACCCAACAGGTTGTAATGTAAGCACATTCTACATATAATCTTTTTCTATTCTCACACAGGGAGACCCTTGATAAAGCACTTCGTGCGAAACATGTCGGGTCTGACTCCCGGGTTCAGCTGAGATAAGTATAAAACAGCTAAGCAGATGTATACTTAACAATAATATAAAGCTAAAAATGTTTAAATTATCCAAAAGAATTATATCTATTTAAGAGGACAACATATAAGCTATAACATTAAAAAGAGAAAATGAATACTAAAACTATCTAACAGACAGCCAATGATGGAAAGCCACAGTGAACTTCCCACAGTATAAAATTACTACAGTGGTGGAGAGGTGGGGCTGAGGCGTCTGTATAAAAACTATATAGTGATATCTAAAAACTGTATAGTGATACTAAAAGAATCCAGTATTTATTCAGTAAGTTTATATCTATTTCTGGATTTAAAGACTAGTGCCATTAATATTGAATCATAAGAACATAAGACATAAGAAGTTGCCTCCGCTAGATATTTAAATATCTACATGGCATAAATGCATATGAGGTGGGTCTCTTTCAATTGAAAGGAAACTCTGGAATGAGGAGGCATAGAATGAAGTGAAAGGGGATAGATTCAGAAATAACCTGGTGGTTGTGGTGGTGGTGGTGGTGGAAGTGAAAAGGCCCAGTTTCTGATTACTGTGTCAATATTGGCGGCCATCTAAAAAGTGACTGCCAACTGCATGCTAATCACGCCATAGTGATGTATACAGAATCAGGCCTCCGGAACAGACAGTCACTGGAAATTTAGGCCAGGGTTTTCTAGACCTACATTTCTGGCTCCTATCTATGTCATATGTTCAAACAATTTTTATTGATGACCATCAATAGGTACAAAAGAATAAACAACAGAACAGGACACAGAGCTACAGTTTCAACTCATTAAAAGTACCCACAATCCAAAAACCAGTGTCATCAAATACAGTTAAATAACACAAGAATACAACCCCCTCTCCTTAACCCCCACAAAAGGGTCCCCCCGTATCAGTACCAACCCCCCAGTACCCAACCCCACTCCCCAAAGAAACTGTCAACGGCTGAAGCCTTTAAAGACCATCAGTTCAGAGATGGCAGTGGAAGAGGATGAAGTGGGGAGATAGTACCCGCCGACCAAATACCCATCCACCATAAACATCCACCTCAGTACCAAGATGGCATTAGTGTGATTCCAGTGCCTTTTATTTAGGTGCCAGTAGGCGCTTTAACCTTGCTGTTTTTTGCTATTTCTAATGGTGTTTTTCAATTAACTTACGTGCCGATAGAATCTACCCCAAAGTATATCTGAACTCAAGAAAGCTTGGGACAAGTATGTTGGATCTGTAATGGAGAGGAAGGGGATAGTAAATGATTACATGGCATCATTAGGCAGACTTGATAGGCCATATGGTCTTCATCTACCTTCATTTTTCTGTGTGTTTTTCACTATGCATTTCTGTGTGTTAACTGCACACAGAAATGTATAGTGGGAGTGTGTAGCGCAGGGGTTAGAGCTACAGCCTCAGCACCCTGAGGCTGTGGGTTCAAATCTCTCACTGCTCTTTGTGACCTTGGGCAAGTCACTTAATCCCCTCATTGCCCCAGGTACATTAGATAGAGTTTGAGCCCACCAGGACAGATAGGGAAATATGATAAAGTACCTGAATGTAAACAAGTGGTATATAAATAATAAAATAAATAAATAAAAAAACTGCAAGGGACATATCGGGCACTACCACACACCTTATTAAAAAGGGATGGTTAACAAGACTAAGAATGTTATAATGCCCCTGTATCGCTCCATGGTACGACCTCACCTGGAGTATTGCGTTCAATTGGCTCGAGTTAGCAGCAAAATAGTCCCTCTTAACTTTGATACTCTCCCATTCCATTATTTTAAAGTAGAAATGTAATATCAACACATCAAATGTAATGCCTTAAATTTTGAGTAGGAAATATTTCTACATGTCTTTGAAGTAGCCAAAATATTATACCTTATACTCCTTTTTACTAAGCCATGCAGCCGAGTGCCGTGTGGCAAATGTTCTGATGCCCATTTGTTTTCCATGGGAATGGGAGCATTTACTGTGCCAGCCTGCTCTGTTGTACTTAAAAAAAAAGGGGAGTAAATCTTTAAAAATATATTTTTAAATTTTTTTTCTTGACTGGAAAGTTTTTTTAATCGATAATGTATTATAGGATATATTATTGTAATCTTATTTTTAACCTAGTTTTGTATAGTGCATTGAGATCAGAAAATGAACATTCATGCTCCATGCACGCACTACTATTATATTATTTCATAAAAGACTCTCTGAATACACAGCCTTTTATAAAATATATGTAGGGCTAGATTCTGTATATGGTGTTAAAAAATCAGCACCAAAACAAATTTAGTGCTAAGCACTATAGTATAAACGGTGCTCCGAGTTGTATGCATAGTGTCAGAATTCAGCATGAGGATTTAAACCAACTGAAACCTGGTAGGGAGGACACCTGGACTGCGCTTCCAGAGGGCGTGATAGGACAGAGTACAGTTTTGGGGTTCAAGAAGGATTGGATGATTTCCTGAAGGAAAAGGGGATAGAAGAGTATAGATAGAGGGTTACTATACAGGTCCTGGACCTGGTGGGCCCCCGCGTGAGCGGACTGCTGGGCGTGATGGACCCCTGGTCTGACCCAGCAGAGGCACTGCTTATGTTCTTATGTTAATTCTGGTCTCCTTATCTCAAGAAAGATATAGGGGCATAAGAATTGCCGCTGTTGGGTCAGACCAGTGGTCCATTGTGCCCAGCAGTCCGCTCACACGGCAGCCTTTGGTCAAAGACCAGCGCCCTAACTGAGACTAGCCCTACTTGCGTACGTTCTGATTCAGCAGGAACTTGTCTAACTTTGTCTTGAATCCCTGGAGGGTATTTTCCCCTATGACAGACTCCGGAAGAACGTTCCAGTTTTCTACCACTCTCTGAGTGAAGAAGAACTTTCTTACATATGTATGGAATCTATCCCCTAGAAAAGGTTCAAAGAAGAGCGACCAAGATGATAAAGGGGATGGAACTCCTCTCGTATGCAGAAAGACTAAAATGGTTAGGGCTCTTCAGCTTGGAAGAGAGACAGCTGAGGTGAGATATGATTGAAGTCTACAAAATCCTGAGTGGAGTAGAATGGGTACAAGTGGATTGATTTTTCACTCTGTCAAAAAATTACAAAGACTAGGGGCTGAAATTACAGGGAAATACTTTTAAAACCAATAGGATAAAATATTTTTTTCACTCAGAGAATAGTTAAGCTCTGGAGCACATTGCCAGAGGTTGTGTTAAGAGCAGATAGCATAGCTGGTTTTAAGAAGGGTTTGGACAATTTCCTGGAGGAAAAATCCATAGTCTGTTATTGAGAAAGACATGGGGGAAGCCACTGTTTGCCCTGGATCAGTAGCATGGAATGTTGCTACTCTTTAGGCTTGCTCTACAGTCTGTGATTTCCTTGAGCTGTTCCTAAGTTTCTTTCTTACCATTACTCTCATCGTTTCGTAGTTTCCTTTCTTGAAGTTCAAAGTTGTCGCTGTGATTCTCTTCCCCTTCAATATTCCTACTTCAGCCTTGAACTTGATCATATTGTGATCGCTGTTTCCCAACGGTCCCACTACTTCCACTTCCTTTGCAGGTCCTCTTAGCCCATTAAGGATTAGGTCCAGAGTGGCATTCCCCCTCGTTGGTTCTCTGACAAGCTGTTCCATGAAGCAGTCCTGTATAGCTTCCAGGAATCCGGTCTCCCTAGCACATTTTGAGTTTCCAAGACTCCAGTCTATCCTGGGATAGTTGAAGTCTCCCATAACAATCGTGTTACCGCTTTTGCATTCTCGCCTCATCTCGGCTTTCATATCTTCATCGTTTGCTTCAGATTGCCCAGGTGGACAATAGTACAGGCCCATCTTTATCTCAGGCCTATTTCTTCCCGGCATTTTAACCCATAGTGATTCCAATTTGTTGGTCGTCACCGCTGTGTCTACTCTGGTCGAGTGTATGTTATCCTTTATGTATAGGGCTATTCCTCCTCCTTTTTGACCTGACCTGTCTTCGCGATAGAGTTTGTACCCCAGCAGTACTATGTCCCATTTGTTTTCTTCATTCCACCATGTTTCAGAGACCCCAATGATGTCTAGGTTCTCTTTTTTGGCCATGACTTCTAATTCTCCCATTTTGTTCCTTAGGCTCCTTGCATTAGTATACATGCAGTTTAAGTGCTGGTTTTTGTCTTCATTTTCATTTCCTGCGCTACGTTCTTGTCATCCTCTTGATCTGTCAACTCTTGTTTTTTGCCCGTTGTGTCTTCCCAGTATTTTTCCCTCTCAGTATCTTCTCGGGATACCTTTTCCGAATCATCGACACTTGGTCGACTGTCAGCTTTCCCCTTCTTAGTTTATAGTCTGCTCTATTTCTCTCCTGATATTGTTTGCTATAAGTCTTATTCCCGCCGCACTCAGGTATAGTCCATCTCTCCTGAAAAGCTTGTTCTTGCCCCAAAACGTTGTCCAGTTCCTCACAAAGTGGAACCCCTCTTCCTCACACCATCTCCTCATCCATGCATTTATTGATTGCAGTTCCGTCTGCCTCTTCACATCTGCCCTCGGTATGCTGTGGCTTTCTTCAGGGTGTGCTGTGAGGTCTGAAGTTTGTCCTTATATATAGTGGGTCCTCAGACCTGATTGGCTGGGGCTTGAGGTGAGTGAGGCAGGAAAGTCCATTGGTCAGAAATTGTAATTTTGGCTGGAAAGTCTATTGGTCACAAATTGGAATTTTAAAGAAGATCTCCCATTAAAGTTAGGTTATATGTTCTCTTAAACTGAAACATCAAGAATTTAAACATTTGCATCATATCTACCCTTGTTTCCTCTAGAGCAGTGGTCTTCATTAATTTTTAAGCTGGGGCCACTTTGGATTCTAATGAGCTGAAGGAGAGCTGCTAAATATTTTTCCATGAGAGGGCCATCCCTACAGCCCACCTTCAGACTTCACTGGGGAGTGTTCTCAAGGTTTCCAAATGTGTTTTCTTGTCTATTGAGAAATGCCATGACTTTCAAGCCTGTACGCTTGCTCCTACCTACTTTTCCCTTTCTGTCCTGAGCCTGGGTATCAGACTTTATGACAGTTGCAGATATAACGGCCATTCCTCTTAGAGCAGCAAGCAAGTTCCTGGAGTTACCTTGTGGTCGGTGCAGTGGACTGTAGAGAAAGGGACCCAAACTCATATCCCACTCTAACTAGTACACTTATGGTGGAAGGCATGAGTGCCCCCCAAACCACAAAATACCTATTGAATCCACAAATAGGAAACACCTGCAGGCATAGGGGCTATTGTAGGGGTTTACAGTTGGGTACAGAACATTTTTTGCTATTCCTGAAGGGCTCACTATACAATATATGGGGGTTAAGATGCAACATGTACCTGGGACCTTTCATTTATAGTTCACTTCAGTGCCTCCTAGGTTGCCCACTGCTCTGCTAGGACATCTGTGTGACCAGTCTAGTAAGACTGCTGGCCCCCAGAGTTCCCAATGGCTTGTTTATGTGTATTTTCCCTTGTACAATATATTTTTTTAATAGTTGCCATTAAAAAAATGCACTGAGCACAAAAACATCTAAAATATGCAATTTTTTGTACAGAAAAGATAGATGTGTGGTTTAAAAATGCTCAACAACTATAACCCTAAAAAATAATCTGCACCTCAGCACTTTACAATTTTTGAGTCTTGGAAGATAGTTAAGGGCTAGTTTTTCTGGAAAAAATGTTTTATTGTAATTAATGTATAATTGGACAATGAGGCAGTCCTTATTTAGACTTATGGTCTAGTGCTAGTCACTAATGAGTTTCTGCCTGAGCCAATAAGTCTCTCGTGTGGTATCACCAAGGCTCATACTGATGTCCATTATTTAAAGTCAATTTTACTATTTCTTTATTATTTTTTTTAATACATTTGTCTAACATTTTTTCCACCAGAACCAGAGTTCTGTCCAGTTGATTCTTGGGAATTTGGTTTAAAAATGCCCATGTTCGACCCTGAATTTTTGGACATTTTTTCAAACTATCCAACATCTGATTTGATGTCATATGGAAAATGCCACTCATGATCTCCAAAACTGAACACAATACTCCCAAGTGGGGCCTCACCAATGACTTGTTCAGAGGCATTATCCCCTCCTTCCTTCTGCTGGTTATTTTATACACTTTCTGTATGATGGTTTTTTTTAAAGCATGGTGATAATAAGCAATCAAAACACAAAATATGCGTATCATTATGAAGGGCAAAAGGAATGATTATAACAAGAACGTGAGAGATCTTAAATGGTTAGACATAAACAGCTCTAGTAGTTTAATAATGCAGTTTTTATATCTGTTATATTAGGCCAAGTCTAACATAAGAATTATTCAAAGCTATTGCTGTGTAGAAGCTTTTTAGACCACAAGTTTTGTGTGAGGATCCCAGTGGTCTAGAATGTTTATGTACAAGAACCACTTTGGATAATTCTTACAGTCATGGAATAAAGATTTGAGGATTAAGAAATAATTTGATGAGTGCCTTCTCAAATGGAATAAAACCTTTATTCAGAACAATAATCATTTTTAAAATATAGAACCTTATCATATAAAAAGGTTTTACAGAAGGATAATATGTATGGCAGAGGGAATTAGAAGGGCTTGCTTGTTTTTTTTATTCAACAAGCATATGATTCTGTATTCCCTCCCTAAGGACAGGAATGGAATAACTCAAGGCAGATTACCGAGACCTGTCTTATTCACAGAAAGTCACTGAAGCGAGTTACTAGGGAGATGCTGTTTTCAGTGGGTTTTGTGTAAGCAAAGAATCTCCAGGTTCACTGGTGAAACATAAAAGGTAAAGCTGCTGTCTTTGGAAGCTGTGTAGAAATCTAACCAGCAATCATAAGCTTTGTTCCACTGTCTAGTAGGAACAATAATCAAATATTGTAATCTTCCCATGTTTCTATAGTAGAATATCAATTTCAGTTCCCAGGGAAAAAAAAAAATTGATCCTTGCCTTTTATCCAACAGTAGAATGAAAACATTAATGCAGAAGGTAGTATCATGGTGAATTGTACTCTGAAATACTTTATATTAACTTTTGCATTTTTCTGCTGTTTTGAACATAAATCCAACAAATAATTGGCCAACACTCTTTTTTAAAAATTTATTTATTTATTTATTATTTTCAACTTAAATTTCAAGTATTACACTTGTACAGAAAGTAAGAATAGGATAGATATCAAATACAAAGCAATATAAATCTTAAATTAAACAAATATACTATTTATGCTCAAGGCCACAATTAGGATCCAAGAATTATAGAAAATTGGCGAAATTATCTAAAAAGAAAATTATAAAAGAAACTGAGAACTATAGCACTGAGATAGGGTCACAATATCCTAAATATAGGGCTCAAAGATTGTTAACATTCAGGCGAGACATAGCCACGAAATTTGCCAATTGTGATGGTTCAAAAAACACATATTTAAGAGTACGGTGATATACAATACATTTACACGGATGTCTCAAATAAAAGGTTGCCCCCAAAGATAAAACCCCAGGTTTCAAAAGAAGAAATTCACGGCGGCGCCTTTGCGTCTCCCGTGCCAAATCCGGGAACATTTGTATTTTATAACCAAGAAAGCTTTTTTGTCTATTTTTAAAGAAAAGTTTTAACAACCATGTTTTATCAATTGGCAAAGCTAAAGTAATAATCATGGTGGCTGGTGATGCTAAATCCTTCTCAGATGTTTCTAAGATCTGTGATATATTTAGAAGTTCTTGATCTGAAGGTTTTTCTTTAGTTGTTGATTTTGTTCTTTATCAGGCAAATAATAAACCTGTGAAAATGGTGGTAATGAATCTTCGGGTATCTCTAAGTTCTCTACTAGATATCTCTTAAGCATATCTCTAGGTGTTACTAACTCAAGTCTTGGAAAGTTAATTAACCTTAAATTATTACTGCGTGAATTATTCTCAAGCATTTCAGTCTTCTTCCTTAGGCTAATATTGTCTTTAACTAAGGCCTCTTGAATTTGTTTCAATGATACAATTTCTTTTTCTATTTTTTGAACAGATGAGTTAGAAGTATTCGTTTCTTCTCTTAAATCCTCCAATTCCTTATCATGTTCCTTAATTTTCCCTTCAATTTGTTGAAGTGTAGGAGTAATATTTTTAACAAAACCAGCCATTAAGTCCCAGATAGAGTCTAAAGTCACTTCTGCAGGTTTAATCAATTCAGATGAAATTTGTGTAAATGTAGAGTTCTCACCGTTCTGAAGTCCTTCGGGGGATATCTTCAGCCCTTCCCCCTCATGTTGAGATGATATTCCCCCAGATATCTCCATGGGGGCCCTAGAAAAGTGGGCCCCAGCCTCCAAGCTCTCCAGTGGATCCTTACTTGCCTCTGGAGAGGAGAAAACCAATGAATCCGGGGTTTCCCCGCCCCTGGGAGAGCTGGTCGTCTGGGGTTGCGGGGGCGGTGCCCTAACGTCGGGGCTCAGTGTGGTGTCGGGCCCAGGAGCATCCACGTTGGTTTTGCCTCCCTGTGTTGTCAGCGGGCCGCCATCCGACGTCGCTGTGACCTCCTGCATGCGCCGCAGTAAATCTTGAATATTCCCGAGACCCGGGGCTCCAGGACGCTGCGAGGCAGAAGCGGCACTCCGGCCCCGTCTCTTCGGCATCGCGGTAAGTAATTACCGTTAAGGAAATTGAAAAGGCACAATCCTGGGACACGCAGCTCAGCGCGTCCTGTCTCAGATCGCCATCTTGGATCCGGCCCCCTCGGCTAACACTCTTAATCCCTTGGGGAGAATGCTTGAACTAGAAAAGCTACAATAATTACTGAAGTTCTTTACATAATGGACATCAGTATGAGCCCTTAGTATGCAAACGAGGGAATGTGGGCTCAGGTAGTAACTCATAGGTGACCAGCACCAGACACATACTGATGTCCATTATTTAAAGAACTTCAGTAATTATTGTAGTTTTTCTAGTTCAAGCATTCTCCCCAAGGGATTAAGAGTGTTAGCCAATTATTTGCTTGCATTAGTGTAGCCTTGAGCACTAATGCAAGCATTTACAACAGTAATAAGTTTTACCACTAGTTTTTGATTATGCGATGATTGGGCGGTGAGGTGGTAGTGTTGGGATCTCCCCTGTTATCACCTCCATTTCTCTGAGCATAAAAACTCATTAACAGTTGTATACAGTTGAAAGTATGTGATTATGAACACCTGAGTGATTACTCCATAGGGACTTCTCTCTCAGGTAGGCAGGTCAAGTTGACATAAATAGTCCTTCAATGTAACCACCACAAGGGCCTGGTCTTATACAGTCTGGACAATCAGACACAATTAGCAATCTCTGCCATTTCTCTAAATCTCAGCCACTTACATATAATGTCCTGTCCTACCTTGTAGGGTGTAATACTCAAACTCCTTCTCATTAATCCCCCAGCTATGGCTGGCCAGGATTGGAGGCTTTCCTCAGCTGTCTTTGGCAGGGAATGCAGGCTACTCTTAGCCACCATTGGCAGGGAATGGGAGTTTTCCCTCAACTCCTCCCAGAGCTTCTCTGACTCTCCCATACTCAGAAGTAGTGCTGCCTGATTCGCTGATTTGAATCAATTAGACTTGCCGGGGGGATGGATGGGAGGGGAGGAAAGGGGTGAGAGGGAGAAATATTGCATTTGGTGGAAGGGAGGGAGATATGCTTGGAGAAGAGAGAGGGAGAAATGTTGGACATAGAGTGGAGGGCAGGGAGAGATAGTGCATGGGGAGAGAGAAAGAAATGTTGCACATGATAATGGAGGGGAGGAAGGGAGAGATGCTGCTTGAAGGGGAATAGCTTTTTCAAGGCCACTCCCATCTATGCCACAGCCCTCTATCAGGACTACTTCTCCATTCTCTTGTCAATGGCATAGAGGGAAGAGGCCTTGAAAAATCAGGAAGCAAAACATGTTGGCATGTCCCCTGGCTAATAAGACCACAAAGCTAAGTGCTATTTAGTAAGTGTAAAGTTTATAAAAATATATAAAAGAAGTGTGAGAAAATATATTGGACAGAGCCAGTGAAGAGATGACACATAAAGCTTAAGGCCGTGAATGTATTGAGCCCGGGGTGGTGTCTCTGAGGTTCTTAAATGGTGAATTATTGTTCTTGAGGTTTTAACTTTATGATAATATAATTGAATACCTCGAGTTAAAGTTAATTGCTGGAGAAGTGATCTCAAATATTCTCAACATCTTCCTGCCTCTTTGAAGAAGGAAATGGTATTAAAGTAGTACATTTTGGCCTTCTATTCCTGGAAGAGGCAGCGAAGAAGAAGTGAGAATATAATATACTGTATCTGTGCTGAAACAAGTGATATTTTTTTTATAAGAACCAGACAAGTTTAAACAAAACTCGTGCCTCAATATAAAGTCAATGAAGTTTGACATAAAAATATGAGATTCTGTCAAATTTAGTTAAACCAAAAATCAAATATTGTGCACAGTCTAGTATTCTCAGCTGATGCTTAGTACAATCTAAATAACTAAGGGCTCCTTTTACAAAGCTTTGGTAGTGGGGGAATTGCAATAATCTAATTGTGTTAGCAATCAGGCTTATACAAGTCTAAATTGATCTTATTCATAGAAACATGATGGCAGATAAAGGCCAAAGGGCCCAACTATTCAAAATAGTTTCTTTATCAGTAAAATTTCCTTATCAGCAAAATTGATTTATTCACTAAGGGGACAGTTTGAGTTTCCATAGAGACAGAGCTATCAATCCAGATAAATCAAGTTTCGTTTATTGCATTTGATACACTGCCTAAATAAATCCTAAGCAGTTTACATAAAAAAAACCCTTTTCTACAAAGGTATAATTAAAAAGGGGGTAATTTGCTTTAGATTCATTATCTAAGATGCAAGGTCAGGATTAGGGCAGGCATAAATTGTAATAGTATATTGATTGATCTGTTTTACTAATGTTCTGTCCTACCATACCAGAGTCTCTAATCAGGGATTTGGGATGTGAAAAATAAATGTATATGTGAATTCTTATTTATTCAATTTTCTAAACTGTTCTTCCAGAAGAGCTCAGAACGGTTTACATGAATTCATTCAGGTACTCAAGCATTTTTCCCTGTCTGTCCTGGTGGGCTCACAATCTATCTAATGTACCTGGGGCAATGGGGGGATTAAGTGACTTGTCCAGGGTCACAAGGAGCAGCGTGGGTTTGAACCCACAACCTCAGGGTGCTGAGGCTATAGCTTTAACCACTGTGTCACACTCTCCTCCTTGTAACCCATTCTGGGCTCCTGGGGAAGACGGGCTATAAAAATGAAAGAATAAATATATATATATATATATATATATATATATACACACACACACACACATACACAAGGGTGGTTTGAAAAGTTTGGTAAAAAAAAAGCAAGTTAAACAACATGAAGGGGCATTTTCGATAGGACGTCTAAATCAGAGTTTGGACATTTTGAAAAAGAAATTCAGTAGTAAAAATGTTCATTCTCAAACCTGCCACACGTCTAACCTTTTTTTATTTTTTTAAAAAAATAAACTATCTAGAAATTTTAATCATTAGTACATGTATCGTTTTTTTTACATTCCCAAATATAAAGACATCCACATGAAAAATGCATAAAAGCAAGCTGTTTGGATGTGGTACCCAATCGTCTTACTCCATCAGAACAGCTTGTCATCAGCTGATCGCAGCAAGGGAATCCCCATCAGCTGAGATGGTTTCGGGGATTCCTGCTGGTTCAGCTGATGGGGATTCCCCCTGCCAGGATCAGCTAAATTGGCAGGAAGATTCCTCTCTCACTTCCTCCTTCACAGGCACCAATACCCCAGCTCCCTCCACAGAGAGCCCCCACACTATACCCCTCCCCTCCAACATTCCCAGATACTCCCCCAACATCCCCCTACACTCCTGACCCCCACACCTCCCTAATCCTTTGAAACAAAAATCGGCAATAGGGTTTCCCACTCCTTCCTGCCGTTGGGCCCCATTGAATCCCAACAACCCAACCCAAACTGTAGCACCCCCAAACCTGTGGCACCCTATCCTGACACCCTATATACCTGTGGCTCCTAACCCTGACACCCCCTGAACTCCTGGCACCCCACTGCGGCACTCCCTGAATCCCTGGCACCCCACCCCAATACCCCCCTACAATCCCATACTTTAAAATGACAATCCAGTGGGATGGATGCTGGCAGGCCCACTTCTTCATAATGGTGGGCCTTCCTCTTCTCGGGGCATTCTGGAAAGCACTGGGAGGGGCTTAAGGCCTAGAAAAGTTCTCAGCCCAACCAAGAAGAGAATGACGTGGATATGTTTCAATCAATGATCTGAAACAATGTGAAAACATAGAATTTTGTTTCTGCAGATTGGCACTTTACAAAATAAGATGATATTCTTTTCAACTACAGCGGCAAAATAATGCTCAGAATTTAGGAAGTTGGTTGGTTGGGCTGAGAGCTTTTCAGTACCCTTTTAGTCATGGATCTACACACCTTCATATGTTGCAGTTTTTATATAGAAAAGTTAAAAGCATCTAGATAATTGGTAAAGACCCTCCTCTTCAACTAAAGATCACACTCAGTCTACTCCCCCCCTTAAGCCCACCTCTCTCCTCTCTCCCCTGTCTATCTTCTCCCTAAATTTCAGTATAGTCCTCTCTTAGTCTATACTCTGACAAATTGTATCTAAACTCAAATAACTTGTACTTAAACTAAACTACTTATTCTTAAACTCCGCTCTTAATTTGCTGTATACTCCCTGTATTTAAATTATGTATGTAAATCTCGTATGTCCAAACACTTAAACCTATTGTACTTCTTATATGTCTAATTACTCTCCATTGTGTATGTTCACTTGTAGACCGTTCTGAGCTACTGGGAGGACGGGATAAAAATCTAAATAGATAAATAAATAAAATAATTAAATTATCGTGTGCACTGTTCAAAGAAAACCTAGAATGGATATAATATCATAATGATTAAAGATGATGGAAACACTCCTGTGTGAAATGCTTATGTTTTACAGATCAAACCAACTCATACTGAGTGGCTACCATGCGAGACTCAGAAATCAGGCATCAAAAGGTATATTAGCTGCATAATGTGGGCAGGAAGGGGAAGTGGCAGATTCTTTTTACAGATGGACTAATAAATATGTGTTTTCTTCCCTTGCTATGGAGTTCACAGAGCTTAGAAGATACTGGATTCAGAAAAAACAGTAATCGAAATTCTGACTGCCGGCAGACTCTGCTTTCTCCACTACCCGGTTAGTTCCAGAGACCACAGCAGAACCATTTGCTACTTAGGGCTCCTTTTATGAAGGTGCGCTAGTGTTTTTAGCACACGCAGGATATTACCGCGCGTTAAGGCAATTCAGCGCACACTATTCCGCGCGTTAATGCCCTAACTCAGCATAGTAAAAGGAGCCCTTAGTTAAATAATTTTCTAGTTATTCTTGTCCAAAGAGATTTTTTTTTCTCATGTGATAGACTGAAGATATGGATTTGTGTGCTAAAGATCAATAAGATGTGTTGGACATTGTGATGTATTAATAGACATATCCACTCAGAATTCACTATTATAATGTACTTGATGAAAAACGATATCAAAAATCACAGAGTCTCACAAAACAAAAAAAGTGTTATATAAGAGGACCGAAAGGGGTATCAGACAACCCTGCACACAACGATTGAGTGCTGGGAGCAATTCCTCATTTACCCCGCAGAACCTCCACCACCTCTTAGTGTGTTGCTTATTTCAAATTATAGCAGCTTGTTTTAAACTTGCTCATGTTTTTTTACTTTATATTGCATTTACTTTATATTGCATTTACTTTATATTGCATTTCTAGTAAGTGTAGAGAAGTTACTTAGCTTTCAGCTTTCAGTTTAAAAATCAATCCCCTGAAGGCCTTATCCCTTAAATTTTCTTGATTGTTTGTGTTTGGTTTTCAGCTCCCCATGTCGCCTTGACAAAGGATATCGAAACGCGTTGGCGTTCAGGGGATTGATTTTTAAACTGAAAGCTGAAAGCTAAGTAACTTCTCTACACTTACTAGAAATGCAATATAAAGTAAATGCAATATAAAGTAAAAAACATGAGCAAGTTTAAAACAAGCTGCTATAATTTGAAATAAGCAACACACTAAGAGGTGGTGGAGGTTCTGCGGGGTAAATGAGGAATTGCTCCCAGCACTCAATCGTTGTGTGCAGGGTTGTCTGATACCCCTTTCGGTCCTCTTATATAACACTTTTTTTGTTTTGTGAGACTCTGTGATTTTTGATATCATGTATTAATAGAACCAATGAAAGGATTTTGGACCTATATTATACCTTAGCTTTCTAATCTTTGCTAGTTGTTTAAGGAAAATGGGGGACCTTTCTGAATTTTGTAATATTCTAATATTTTCTGATTCAATATTTGCTGTACCCTACTGAGGACTACATTTTGGGGTAATAAATGCTTCTGAACAGCAAATAGGTTACTAGCATAGGAATCAATGTTACAAAATGGTTGGGGGTGCTAAACTCAACACGAGTTGTCCCTCCTTGTACATAGTGATTAAGTTGGCTCAGTATTAGGGATGTTCAAGTATCCACTGCATGCACAGAGCTGTCATCTATAAAGTGTACCTGAAAACATAGATATTGTTCATTATTACCCAATTAAGGCAAATTGGTCATTCAAGCTAACAAGGACAGTAGCAGGAGAACAGAGGAATAATTTAGTGGTGCTTGTAGAACTTTCTGGTAACAATTTTAATTATGTGTAAGAGTGCATATATTTTTAATAGCTAGATTTAATAATTCAACACTTAAAAAAAAATCTTTGGCATCCTTGTTCCCTCTAGATTGTACAAAGGCATCAAGGGCACCGAACAGTATCTGGAACCACAAGTATGGACCTCTGTGCCCATCACACATCCCACCACTGGATTATCAACACAACGTTTATATTCCTGGGTCCCCAACCATGCCAGTCAGCAAACAAGGCCTCTTTTGCGATCAACAAGACAAAAATAGTTTCTCTACCTTTGGCAAGAAAAGAAAAATGACTTCTTGCTGTGACATGCACAATGATGTGATTATTAATAATGATCTCAAATAAGAATCAGTCATTTAATAGGCACAGACACCATGCTGGTTCTGTGGTTGGATTGCGTCCATGTAATTGTAGGGGGTGGTTATAGCACTTGGCCAATTCTGCTTCAGTGTATGTGTGACAGGAGATCTCAGCTTGCTTTCTTGACAAGTTTTTGAATGGTGTGTAATGAGAACTCCCTTTAATTACATCACATGGACTCAGAGAGAGAAAGAGAGAGAAAAAACAAGCTTTGGAATGTAGTCAGATCATCGAGTATACAATATATTGGTGAAATATGGAATCCAAAATACATTCTTGCTAATCAAAAGACCTGTGTTGGGGAGGAGAAGCATGGCATAGAGACACGATGAATGTTCTAATTTTGTATGTTGAATTCATTATGATAGGGTGGGAGCTGTGCTGCAGTTCCATTTCACAGGATGCTGAATGCAAGATGGAAATGATCTAGCATGTAAAAGTAATTTTCTCTAATCAACAGAATGATTCTTCCTGGAGAACTGAAGCAAATTAATTGACAGCCACTATGAAATGTCCTTTGCAGTTCAAGCCTCTGGCAATCTCTCCTTCGTAATTGTTTTGTGTTTCATTGTTTAGGCGGTATGACTGTATCAAGTGAACAAATGTATTTTGCCTTATTGGTTTGTCTGTTGTAGTTAGCGCAAGAGAAAATAAGAAAACAAAATGTCTACAAAATGTGAGTGTAAAATGAAAAGACCTAACAAAACACAATTGTATTTAAAAGGAAGCAACACCACCACATGGGAAGATTAAATCAAAACCACTAATAAAACTGAATATTTCTGTGACTGAAATGATTAACTGTTCCCAGAGTAAATTTCTTAAGCTCTTGGTCAAATTATTTCTTTTTAAACAGCTTTCACTTTTTTTTTTAAAATGAATTCTAACATATCACAGTCGATAAAACAGAAAAGAAAGGAATAACTTCTGCAGTGGTAAGCAAAAAAAAAATCAGAGTTGATAACATCATGATGATCATAAGCGAGGGAAGGTCAAGAGAAGTGAGGTCTAACACAAGGGTGCAAACCAATAACAAAGGGAGCGTAAGAAGGCACTGGAAATCCAGCAATTAAAAGCTAGGTCTGGTGCAGGACCAATCCATATTTTAACAGCTAGCTCTGCAAGAACTGGCACCAGAGCATACCATATCTCGTAGGGGACAGACCTGACCTGAGGGAGTCAGTAGAAGACTGAAGCACTATGGCTGTGATGGCAGCTGTGAAGTAGATAACTTCAATGCGGTGCTAGCCAGCACTTTGATGTGGGATCCAAGCAGCCAACAGAAAATAAGAGCATTCAGGTGGGGTGGATGGCAGATGTAGAGATGTTGACTCCAATACAGAGGTGACCAGTTCTGTGACAGCTACTCCCTTGGTAGGAGCTAGCAGAAAGAAAAATGGTAAAACCAGAGGGCATAATCTGGGTACACCATCAAAAGCGTGCCAGATTTTGGCGCACTGACAATCTCGCAGTGTCATTTGCATGCAGGACATATGCGCGCTGCTGCTTCCGCCGCTTTAAAGCCTTCCTGTTAGTGCTGTGAGTGGAGGTGTGGGGAGAACCCTCCAGTACATTTACAAGTCCCCGTGCTCCCATTTTAGGGGGGGGTTTGGGGGGAACCCCCCAAGTACACTGAAAACTCCCGTTCTCCTTTCCATTTTTGCTGTTTGGGAGTTTTCAGTGTAGTGCTCTCCCCAATGGGAGCGCGAGGACTTGTAAATGTAGTGGGGGGTTACCCCCCATACCCTCCTCAGAGCACTAATGGAAAGGCTTCAAAGCAGCGTGCATATGTCCTGCGTGCAAATGTCACCGCGTGATTGTCAGTGCGCCACAGTCCGGCAAGCTTTTGATTGGTCACCATAATCGGTACACCGTCAAAAGCGCACTGGACTTTGGGGTTGAGGGGTGGTAGACTCAAGAGTAATGTTAGGCAATTCTTCTTTACAGAGAGGGTGGTTGATGTCTGGAATGCACTCCTGAGGGAGGTGGTGGAGAGGAAAATGGTGACAGAGTTCATAAAAGCATGGGATGAACACAGAGGATCTCTAATCA
This sequence comes from Geotrypetes seraphini, assembly GCF_902459505.1. Classification (NCBI taxonomy): domain Eukaryota; kingdom Metazoa; phylum Chordata; class Amphibia; order Gymnophiona; family Dermophiidae; genus Geotrypetes; species Geotrypetes seraphini. The sequence goes on from NC_047101.1 coordinate 39,022,910, forward strand.
GAAAATAATGGTATATATTGAAGAACTAAGGCCAGTACTTGACAGACTTGCACAGTCTGTGTCCCGTACATGGCCATCAGTTGAGGATGGGCTGGGATGGTTTAGATGGGCTGGATTGAGCTTTGATGGAGACTCCAGTAGATGGAACCAATGTATAGTACCGGGCAGAGCTCTCGGTTTCTGGCCCAGAAATATCTAAGAAAAGAGCAATTTAAATTAAATCACTAAATTATAGAGTGTATGTTTGGGCAGATTAGATGGGCCATTTGGGTCTTTATCTGCAGTCATTTACTGTGTTACTATGTGATGTCAAGTGTATAGGAGCTGGATCCTACGTGAAAATGATAGAAAAAAGTAATAACCTTGGAAAAAACTATCCTTTTCCTTCCATCTTCATTAGTTCAGCTGAGTCATGGGAATGAAAATATGTTTGCCTGCTTCGGGAGTAAAATGCCAAGCTAAAGCTCTGCAAATCCAACTTACATGTGAAATCTAGTGTGTCTTTAACTGATATTTGGGGATTCTGTTGTGGGGATTTTCTACCATTATACTTTTTTTCCCCATAAATCCCAGCTGTTTCTCCATGTCTCTAGGGGAAAATCCTTGTCCGAGTGGGATCTCCCACACTTTGAGATGCCTGGCTAGAGAGTGGGATTCATTTTTAGAAATTCTGTAAGAATACCATCAGGGAACTAATGGGAGAGGCAGTTCCCCTTTCTAGAGCTGTATAACCCCACCTTCAGTAGCTGACTGGGCACCATGAAAAGAGGAAGGTTCCTACCCACTCCAGCTTGCTCTCAAGCTATCTAGTTGCTGATGCTTTGTTGGGTAAATATTGGTTTGATCCAACATTCCTGCTAAGCAGTCTTGAGGTGCATGGGAGTCAGCTTTCAGTGTTTCTGCTGGTTGGGGGTAGAGCTATGGTATCATCCTGTCCCTCGCAATTGAAAGCATGATATTGTAATACCACTCCCCACTTGCATGAACACTTGCAGAGAACTACTGCACAGCTCTAAGCCACATAGTGGGAAGGTTGATCATGCCATGGCCCCTGCCCACTTCAATCTTTAATATTCCCTTTTTCCCTACTCAATCAGAGACAAGAATGTACATGAACATGGAATGGAAAATGCTGTGAAAGAAGAGTGTAGATTTTTTTCTGGTGGGTGCCTCTTATATTATCTACTTCAGAGGTTCTCAACTGAGTCCTTGGGACACATTAAGCCAGTCTAGTCTTCAAGACATCCACAATAAATATGCATGAGATACATTTGCACCCAATAGAGGTAGTGCATGCAAATTTATCTCTTGTACATTCATTATGGATATCTGCACACATGGACACATCTAAGAGTTGGGAGGTCAACATAGCAACCCGTGAAGCTCCCATAGGTCCTTTTCTGGTGAGGAAAAGATAGTCTTTAAAGGCAGGCTTGTAGAGGTCTTTATGTACTTCCCAGCACAAGAACCACACAATTACAGATAATGAGGTTGTTCCAAAAGAAAATATCACATAGGGCTTTTGGGGTGGAGATCATGTAGCCATTGTAAATATGTTGTTGTAAGGGAATCTGAAACCCAATGATGAATGACAGCATGTCTTTGAGAAGGAGTTGCACAGTAGTAATACAAGTACAGTAAAACCTTGGATTGCAAGTAACTTGGTTTGCAAGTGTTTTGCAAGACAAGCAAAACATTTTATTACATTTTAACTTGATATACAAGCAACGTCTTGCAATACAAGTACGTGTAGTATTTTGTATTAAAGTTTTTGGGTTGTGGAATGAATCGTCTGAGTTTCCATTATTTCTTATGGGGAAATTTGCTTTGATATACAAGTGTTTTGGATTACAAGCATGTTTTTGGAACGAATCATGCTCGTAAATCAAGGTTTTACTGTACATTGGTTGTGTTGGAAAGGAGAGTTTTAACATCGATGCCAGGCTCCCTAACAAAAGATGTAGCTGTTGCCACTAGCCTACTTCATAACAGAGCAGTAGCTATCATACTGTATATAAATATGCAGCTGTTTTGGTTGTGAGTATTTTTTCACAGAGAGGGTTGTGGATGCCTGGAACACCCTTCTGAGAGAGGTAGTAGAGCCAAAACCAGAGAGTGAATTCAAAAATGCATGGGATAGATACAGAAAGATGTCTAAATAAAAAGAGGATGGAAATACAACATGGCTGTTGAGTAGGCCACGGTGGGCCTATCCAAATTCATCCCAGGCCCACCCAGCAGAGGCAGACCTGGCCGATTTTTATGGGGAACGGCAGAATAGAAAACCCACCACTGACACTCAGCAGCTGCCACTGCTAGCATCAAAAATCTGAAAACGTGCAGGCAGCAATAAAGTCATCCTCTAAAGGTAGCGCGGAATCTTCTAATCATTTTTGCGCTAGCGAATCTGCGGCATCCTACCCTTTGGACACATATATCCTGTTTCCTTGGGGTCAAGAGCCTGCAGATTTGTTAGCATACATGTGGCTGGAAAGTCCTGTGCTGCATCGCTGCCTGCAGGTCTTTGGGCGATCCAGTGGCAGCTACTAGTGAAGGGCCAATAGGGTTAGGAGCTTCTGTAGGAATAGAAAGAAGGAGTTGAGAGGAGATGGGGGAGGGTGGGTGATAGAAGAAATATGTAAGGGTACGAGGGTGAGGGTGGGGATAAGGACACAGGAGGACAGGGAAATAGAGGAGATGCTAGATTTTCTTGGGAGGTGGTGAGGTGGCCGTGCAGAGCTCTACGATTGTGGAGTTGAAACGGTATACAAACTTAAGGTTTAGTTTAGTTTAGGTGGACAGAAAAAGGATATAGAGAAGGAATGCTAGACATGAGGGAAGGAATGGGGAAAGATTCTGAACACAGGAAGGAAAGAACAGAGAAAGGGTATCCTGGGGATGGGATTCTGAGAGAGGGACACTGGGCATGAGAGAAGGAATTGGGGAGATTCAGAGTAGGGCTGGGCATGAGGGAAGGGAAAGAATGGTAAAAAAAAAATTCTGGATACAGGGAAACATTGCACACAGAGAGGGGATTTTGGATAAGGACTGGAATGGATGGAGATTTCAGACTCAGGGAGGTACAAGCCACAGGGAATGCTAGATATGAAGGAAGGAATGGAGGATATTCTAGTCACAGGGAAGAATAAGGACATAGAAACATGATGGCAGATAAAGGCCACATGGCCCATCTAGTCTGCCCATCCTCAGTAACCATTATCTCTTTCTCTCTCCAAGAGAACCCACTTGCTCATCCCAGGCCCTCTTGAATTCAGACACAGTCTCTGGTCCACCACCTCTTCCAGGAGATTGGGCCATGCATCTACCACCCTTTCCATAAAAAAGTATTTCCTCAGATTACGCCGGAGCCTATCACCTCTTAACTTCATCCTATACCCTCTCATTGCAGAGTTTCCTTTCAAATTAAAGAGACTTGGCTCATGCGCATTTACATTACGTAGGTATTTAAACTTCTCTATCATATCTCCCCTCTCCCGCCTTTCCTACAAAGTATACAGATTCATAAAGGTGAGTTGCTGGATCTGGGAAAGGGTAAGACAAGGAAACATGCTGGACAAAGGAGAAGATAAGCACAAGGATACAGAAGGGAGACGGATGGTGGACATGAAGAGAAACTGGAATACAGAAACCAGAGACTTAGACAACACAATTAGAAAAATAAAATAACCAGATAACAAAGGTAGAAAGAAGAATTTTATTTTCTATTAGTGATGGACATTGTCAGTTTTTGGAATGTATAGAGCTGGTGATAAACATGGCTAGAACTCAAGACAGAAGTTTGGGAGGGAACCCCAAAACCTGATAGTCTGTGTCTTCAGCTTCAGGCAGGCTTGTGGATCCTAAGGCCCTGAAAATTTGCCCTAGTTGCAAATACCTCCCCAACCCCAAGCACTGACCCTGACATCTGTTATCTTTACATTTTTCACAGAACAAGGGGGAATATTTTTGTTTGTTTGTTTAGTATTGTATTACAAAAAATCTAGTTTCTTGGGGTTTCATATGAATTTTTATCTACTCGTATTTCTATTAGTTTATGGCCACTGTGTTTGTATTTGATGAAGGTCTCTCTGTGTTGTGCATAAGCGGCAGAGGCCAGATATTCTGGTATAATGGAGTTGCTGAGTAAGGATCTGTAGTAATGTGGCTTGTTCAGTTTTCCCAATAGCTGTCCTGATACTGATGTTCTAGGTCCTACTGCATAGTTATTGTACTGCCTTTGGCTGGGTATAGTTTTTGTTGTGTGAGTTTGGGAAGTTATGGCAGGATGGTAGATTTTCTTCTGGTCCTGAGTGAATTTTTATACAGTTTTGTAGGTGTTGAGCTTTTGAAACCTAAATCATTCACATAGCTGGCAGGGATCGCCAAGCAAAAGAGAGAACAAGTGAGGAAGGGATTGTTCACATCAGCCTAAGAACAAATGGAGTTTATTAGGTATAACCATACATCAAATTATATCACATATGCAATTGAGAACAAACAGTCCGTCTTTGAGTCTTAGAGGAATAAAGATCTTCACATAATCAGATGAGTTGGAGGACACTTTTTTAGTGCACATCATTCTGATTTGGACAATTCCATTTTGGTTTTTCTGTACTTCTGGACCTAACATGGTCCGTGTTTCGGCATCAAATGGAAAGCCTGCTTCAGGGGTGAAGGTATCAATCCAGTAGGTGGCACTGCGGCACTTAACATCTATAGAAAATGCTCTGGGAGCGGTAAATGGCCTTGTCCCCGCAGTTAAGGGAGAGAATGCGCATGGTCACCGATTGCGCGCGGCCCCCTCCCTCCTTCCTACCTACTGAATCTATCTTCCTCCCTCCCCCTTACCTTCGTGGCACGTTGCGGCGTTAGTAAAGTAACTTGCTCAAAACCGGCTGAGCCAAAAAAAACAAACAAAAACCGTCCAAGCCTGCCTGAAGTCTCGTGTGTGTGGGCGGAAGCTTCTCCTCTGATGCATGGGGATTGGGGAAGACAGAGTGGGGAGAAGATGCTGAAGGGAAATGGAGAACAGAGAGTGGGGGGGGGGGGGGGGAAGACACTGATGGGAAATGGGGAAGAGAGTGGAGAGAAGACGCTGAAGGGAAAAAATAAGGAAGGCAGAGTGGGGAGAAGACACTGAAAGGAAATGGGGAAGACAGAGTGGGGAGAAGATGCTGAAGGGAAATGGGGAAGACAGAGTGGGGAGAAAATGATGGAAGGGAAGAAAACAGAGATGCCAGACTATGGGGGGAGTGGAGGGAAGAAGATGGGTGCCAGACCAATTGGGGGGGGTAAAGGGTGAGGCACAGTAACAGAGCAAATGGAAGACAGTAACAGAGCAAATGGAAGACGCTGAGAGAAGACAGACAGTGGATGGAAGAAATTGAATGAGAAGATGAGGAAAGCAGAAAGCAGACAACAAAGGTAGAAAAAAAAATTATATTTATTTATTTCCTTTTTTTTTTGCTTTAGGATAAAGTAGTATATTAGTTGTGTTGATAAAAATTTATAAACAAAGCCCTGCCAGCTGAACATCTCTTTCTCTAGTTCAGCAGCCAGAACTTTGATTTATAAGGAAGGAATAAGCTAAATATTGCAGTACTGAGGCTTGTATTGATGCTGCGTGGATAGTAGTCACGGGGATGGGGCAGGGACAGTGGCCGTGGGGATGGGAATGGGGTGGAGACAGTGGTCGTGGGGATGGGGCGGTGACAGAGATGGTGGTCGTGGGGACGGGGACAATTTTTTTCCCCATGTCATTCTCTACAGAGCAGTAGGGTTAAGGATTGAAAGCTATATCAAAAAGGGAAGGGGCTTGATGGACAAACTCGGGTAATTTATTCCAGGCATAGGGGGCAGCTAGATGAAAGGAATGAAGTTAGGAATTGGCAGTGGAGGAGAAGGGTGCAGCTAAGAGCTGCTTAAAATACTCCGGAATTGTACCATACAAAAATTGATGACAAATCATTGAAGTCTTATATTGTACTCTAAATGCTACTGGAAGCCAGTACAAATCTGAAGTCAAGGTGTAATATGAGCATATTTTGATGTTCCTCAGATAAGCTGCTGAACCCTTCTCCTCCACTGCCAATGACTTAACTGAGGAACAGAGTTCTCTGGCAGGTGTATAAGGAGAGAGAAGTGAGAAGAGATATTGAGGTATTGAGATATCTGTATCCCGTAAATGGCAAGAGTTTGAAAGAAGATTAGCCAAATCCAGCATGGGGGAACTGAGGCTGATACCGAACAGACTTTTACAGTCTGTCCTCTGCAAATGGCAAGAGACAGGTGAAACGCCAACACTTCCAGTGTGTTGGATAATTTTATTGTCACATACTCGTACTGCAAATGGGGATGCTGTGCAGCTTAGGGAGGAAGGGAAGAGAACTTGACTGGTAAGTTGAATATTGTCAGCAAACACTTGGTTATAACCACGTATCATCCCCGTTATGTTTGGCTGTCTATATGGCTGGCATTGTGGTGACTTCATAACCAGCATTTAAACATGGGTGATTAGGGCCTGCACAAAGTGGTGAGCATGGTTCTGGTTTGTTGAGCAGACTCGATGGACTGTTAGGGTCTTTTTCTTCCATCATTTAGTGGGTTATTGAGTTACAGTATTATTGGGTGAATCTCTTCATATAGGTAGTCAAAAAAAGCTCAATAAATAAATAAATATTTTCATACATTTTTGTTTTTTTCTAAAATTGAGGCCTAAATCAGCAAGTGGCTTCTTCCCACTCTATACCCTTAATATACTCTAATATGCCCCCAACTACCCAACTAATGCTAAATGCCTCTATTTACCCAACACTTACTACCTTAAGATGTCGATAACTCTCTGGTAATTCTTATTACCCAAACATTTATCACTTTAACATCTCAACAACTCTTTGGTAATTCATATGTAACTCTTACGACATCTCTTATGCTATTCCTGTAATCTTTTATGTACTTTCTGAAAACTTTTATGTAATCCGCCTTGAACCGCAAGGTATTGGCGGAATAGAAATCACTAATGTAATGTAATGTAATTTTGGAGGTTAGATGTGTGTTTCAGATCGCCTTGTGTCTGAATCCTAGTGACTTGATGAATTTCAGATAGATGAAGAATCTAAAATGAGACTGAAACTAAATTTAAGAGACTTTAAATCAGATTAAGCATCTCCCATTCCCAATTTTCAATGGGACCAATTTAAGCAGGCTAGAGAGGCTCTAACCCACTTAAATCGCCTGTTGCTGCCCAATCACTGATATTCAGCAGTACTAAACCAGACAATGCCACTGAAAATTATCTCTGTCCAGCCCAAAAGAAATGGACCAGTCAGGGGTGGGCCAAGGGGCAGTGATGGGGAGGAACCGGGGCTTATGCAGGTGCCGGCAATATTCTGCTGAAGCCTGTGTAAGGGGGAGGGAGCGAGGGGGATGCTGTCTGGGGCTCAAATTTTTTTTTAAAGTTTAAGTGGGTGCCAGCCAATAGTCAGTTGACATCTGCATAACTCTAGACCTAGTCTGGCACTGAATATCAGGGGATAATTTAGCCAGCGATGATTAGTATTTAACAAAATGCTGACCGTCCCTGGCTGAATATCAGGGAGAATAACTTTAAAGCTTAACAAATTAGGATTCAGACAACAGTTCAGCAGTGAAAGTGGAACTTTCTAGTTCATGGCCCTGTATGCCACTCATAGGATTATCTACCGGTTGGTGAGATGCTAATCTCCGGAGACTAAAGTGACAGACTTGGATGAGATGAGCCAGAAAGAGAGGTGCTGTACATAAGGAAGATGTTCATGGATGTAGAAGAGTAGTCTGTCCTCCAGCCTGGCCACTCCTGCGTTGTCTTGGAGAAGAAAGATTACCTGAAAGGAGACTATCACCTTTATAAGGCAAGAAGTGATCCTGTAGTTAGAATCTGAGCTCCAGCTGATATAATAATCTCTCACACCAAGGACATATCTATAGAGAGATACACTATATCCAGGAGAAGGGTAAGGACTGCTGTTATATCAGTGATTCAATCTCTAGTGTACAAGATTGGGGTAATGGGGGCAGTCTGCCCTGTGTTCGGGCAGTCAGGAGGTGCATGGAGTGATCACGGGGCCATGGTCCACATGTGCGCGGCTGTTGACTCCACCAGCCCCGTCACTCTGACTAGGCTTACCATATGGCTCCAAAAAAAGGAGGATGGATTGAGACATCCGGGTTTTACTTCCATTGCTTTCAGTAGAAGTAAAACCCGGATGTCTCAATCCGTCCTCCTTTTTCTGGAGCCATATGGTAACCCTACTTCAGATGTCAATTTCCTGTTCTAGGGCAAGGGACTGGCAGAGCCAATGGCCACATGCAAATGGAACACAGCCTTGAGGCTACTCCATGAACTCCCCTACTGCCTGGAGGAGGGGATGCTTTGTGCCAGGTTGCTGCCAAGCCACTGGATTCATTTATTAGGAATGTAGAAAGCTGGGTGAATGGTGGGTGTGAGGAATGCTTGGTAATATTATCTCAAGGTTTGCGCAGCTAGCATCATGCTTGTTGCAGGTTTCCAGGTCTTGCTGCATCTTGTCAGGTAGAAAACTGACGTTTCAGCCATCACGCTGTGGCTTTCATCAGAGTATGTTGTGATGCTAGCTGCAGACCTGGAAACCTGCAACAAGCATGATGCTAGCTGCAGAAACCCTTCACAGGGAGAACATCTTTAAACTCACCAGAGACTTTTTCATTCTATGGGAAAAAAAGACCAACTGAAGACAACCGAAGCCTGGAACAAACATAAAGATAAACAGAAGAAATGTCACAAGGCGGTGAGGGATGCAAAACAGGACTATGAGGAAAAAATAGCCCGGGAGGCTAAAAACTTCAAGCCCTTCTTTAGATACGTGAAAGGGAAAAAACCTGCAAAAGAGGCAGTGGGACCCCTGGACGACAAGGGAAGAAAAGGGTACATCAAGGAAGATAAACAAATCGCAGACAAACTAAATTCCTTCTTTGCGTCCGTCTTTACGAAGGAGGACACCTCAACAATACCTGAAGCGGAGAAATTGTTTACAGGAGAAATAGAGGACAGCCTCACCACAGTTGAAGTGAACTTAGATCAGATATACTACCAGATCGACAAACTTAAAAGTGACAAATCCCCTGGACCGGATGAAATTCACCCGAGAGTCTTGAAGGAATTGAAGGTTGAAATCGGAGAGTTATTGCAAAAACTTGCAAACCTGTCAATCAGAACTGGTCAGATACCAGACGACTGGAGGAAAGCGAACATCACGCCAATCTTCAAAAAAGGATCGAGAGGAGAACCGGGCAACTATAGACCTGTGAGTCTTACGTCTGTCCCCGGCAAGATGATTGAATCACTGATCAAGGATAGCATAGTTCAGCACTTGGACACACACGACTTGATGAAACCCAGTCAACATGGATTCAGGAAAGGGAAATCGTGTTTGACGAATTTACTCCAATTCTTTGAGACCGTGAACAAGCAAATTGATAGTGGAAAGCCGGTGGACATAATATACTTGGACTTCCAGAAAGCATTTGACAAAGTTCCACATGAAAGACTTCTCAGGAAACTACAAAGCCATGGCATAGAGGGAGATATACAAAGATGGATAGGCAAATGGCTGGAAAATAGGAAGCAGAGAGTGGGCATAAATGGGAAGTTCTCCGACTGGGAGAAAGTGACTAGTGGTGTACCCCAGGGCTCGGTACTTGGGCCGATCCTTTTTAATATTTATATCAATGACCTGGAAAACGGAACATCCAGTGAGATCATCAAGTTTGCAGACGACACAAAACTCTGCCGGGAAATCAGATCGCAGGAGGACAGTGAGGAACTCCAGAGCGATTTGTGTCGGTTAGAAAACTGGGCGGAGAAATGGCAGATGAAGTTCAATGTGGAGAAATGCAAGGTAATGCATTTAGGCAGTAAAAATAAGGAATACGAGTACAGAATGTCAGGTGCAACTCTGGGAAAAAGTGAACAAGAAAGGGATCTGGGTGTACTGATAGATAGGACCCTGAAGCCGTCGGCACAATGCGCGGCAGCGGCAAATAAGGCAAATAGAATGTTGGGCATGATAAAGAAAGGAATCTCAAGTAGATCGGAGAAAGTTATAATGCCGCTTTATAGGGCAATGGTCAGACCCCACTTGGAATACTGCGTCCAACATTGGTCTCCCTACCTAAAGAAGGATATAAAACTGCTGGAGAGGGTGCAGAGGCGAGCAACTAAACTAGTGAAGGGTATGGAGAAACTGGAATATGAGGATCGACTTAAAACACTGGGATTGTTCTCCCTTGAGAAAAGGAGACTGCGTGGGGATATGATCGAGACCTTCAAAATACTGAAAGGAATCGACAAAATAGAGCAGAGAAGATTATTTACATTGTCCAATTTGACACGGACAAGAGGACATAAAATGAAGCTAAGGGGGGGCAAGTTCAGGACTAATATCAGGAAGTTCTGCTTCACACAGAGAGTGGTTGACATCTGGAATACTCTCCCAGGGGAGATTATTGCAAAATCGACAGTCCTAGGCTTCAAGGGCAAACTAGATGCATATCTCCTTGAGAGAGGCATATAGAGATATGGTTGGCTATAGGGTAAGCCAGGTGTATACCTGGCAGGGCCTCCGCGTGTGCGGATCACCGGACTAGATGGACCGAAGGTCTGATCCGGAGATGGCGCTTCTTATGTTCTTATGATTTTCCCATCAAAATTTAAATTGGTGACTGTAATAGACGTGCCCCCCAAATGTAATCTTTTGTGTTTAAAATGTGTGTTTTTGGCTAGTCTATTGTGGGTGTGCTGAGAAGTCCTGGGTTCAATTCCCGTAAAAAGGTACATAAGAACATAAGAAGTGCCATCTCCGGAACAGACCCTAGGTCCATCAAGTCCGGCGATCCGCACATGCGGAGGCCCCGCCAGGTGTACCCTGGCATAGTTTTGGTCCCTACCGCAACCACCAAGAGCCCACAGACCCGATCCTGCCAGGAGTATGAACTCTTCCCCCTGCAGTCCATTGGAGAGATCAATCTGCCTGCTTTTAAATATCAGCAGCAGTGGAGATCAACTGCTTTTACACCTAAGCAGCAATGAGACCAGCCACAACCACCGAGAGCACTCAGACCCGATCCTACCAAGAGTGTGAACTCTTCCTCCCCTGCAATCCGCTAAGAAGATCGACTGTCGGCTCCGGGCGGCTTTCCCGCAGAGGAGAGAATCCTGCATTCACCGTGGGCCTCATCTGGGGCAGCCTCCTTGGAGCGGCTGAGGCATGGGCAGTGTGTCTGGGAGGGAATGCATGGATGGGAGAATATCGCAGGGGAGGAGACATAGGCATCCTGGGACTGTCGGCCAAGTCTCTTTCCCTGAAGAAGCCCTTTCTGGAAACGTCAATCGCTCCTCCTAAACTTACTTGCTCCACTTCATCACTGACGCTGAAACCGTGGATTGAAGACAAAGTTTTATTTTATTTTTCTTTCCAGCTTATGATTTATCTTTAATCTTATCTATTGTTTTGCCTTTTGTCTTTGTTTTGTTCTATTTCTATCATTTAAATTTCTCCAGAATTCTACTGTGCAACGGCTCCCCCTTCTGCTTCTATTCCTTTCTCTCCTCTCTTCTACCTTCCAAAGTATTTAGATCAATGCTGTCTTGTTAAAATGTTTATTTTATTTTTATTTTTCCTCTAACTCTACTTTTCATTTCTCTATTACCCTCCAGGTACTTTAGTTAGATTGTGAGCCTTCGGGACAGTAAGGGAATTTTTCAAGTACCTTTCTTATTTCTAATCTTAATGTATATTTTCTGTAAACCGCTTAGAACCTAACGGATGTAGCGGTATATAAGAAATAAATTACATTACATTACATTACATTACATATCACTCCAAGCTTCTCGTAAAGAGAAGTGCATCTAGCCTACCCCTACCCATGTCACTTCATTGCCACTCATAAGGAGATGTACATCTAGTTTACCCTTAAATCCTACAGTGGTAAGTAAAATTAATAACAATGACAACCAAAAGCGGTTGCATGAAAATATATTTTATAGGAATAAGATGCAATGCTTAGAAGAAAGATACATTATACATATGCTTGTTACTAATGTACTGAAAGATATTTTGTACGAGAATTGCTTCTGTGTATGTGGAGGAAAGCCTATGGCTTTCCCAGAACAGAGAGAGACTGCATGAGTGTGTGTATGTGTCTGGTGTGAGATGAGAGAGAAGAGAGGGAGAGAGCTAAGAACCAAGAGAGAGCCCAGAGAGATATGGGGAGGATTTGTGTGTGTGTAGACTTAGTAGATACAGACAGGTTGTTCACCTTCTCCAAGGTAAGAAGAACGAGGTGGCACTCTCTAAAGTTAAAAGGGGATAGATTCCATACAAACGTAAGTAAGTTCTTCTTCACCCAGAGAGTGGTTGAAAACTGGAACGCTCTTCCGGAGGTTGTTATAGGGGAAAATACCCTCCAGGGATTCAAGACAAGGTTGGACAAGTTCCTGCTGAACCGGAACGTACGCAGGTAGGGTTGGTCTAAGTTAGGGCTCTGGGGGCCGCCGCGGGAGTGGACTGCTGGGTGGGTGGAAAGGGCAAGCAAGAGGTTTTATCTGAATGATGTGTGCAAGTGTGAGAGAGAGAAACAGGGGGCTAAGCCTGTCCCTCATAGACTTAAGTTTCTGATAGCTTCCACCATCTTTCTGTGACACCTGGCTTCTGTCTGAAACAATGGCTCTCAACTGGCAATAACTACTTGTCTTTAAGAACAGGCAGCTGGAGCCAAGCATCTCTCTTTAGCGCATCTAATGACACTCTGGATCCTTCCAGCATTCTGCCAAGGTTCTTTGTTAATCTCAAGTACTGGTCATTTAGTGGCATTCTATGGCCTTTTCTGAGACTGAATAGCCAAGAGCCTTAGATTTATCTGCACTGTCATGCCCAGGATTGGATCTGTTTAATATAATATCCCATAGGCCTTTGCTGACATTGGTTAGGCCATCATAAAATGCTGACAGCTAGCATTCAGCAATGTAAGACTGACAGTGATCAACAGATTTTCCTACCTTATTTACCTCAAGCCCCAACCAATCCGGTTTGAGGACCTACTGGTATAAAGACAAACTGCAGACCTCACAGCATACCCTGAAGAAAGCCACAGCATGGTGGCTGAAACGCTGGATTTCTACCTGACAAGACGTAGCGAGACCCTGAAACCTGCAACATGCTTGGTAATATGCCTACCTGGTGCAAGGGTGGAGGATCTCATGTATCATCTACTGTAGATAGGTTTGTAGGAATTGCTGGGGAAGAATAATAATAATAATAATAATAATAATTTTATTCTTATATACCGCCATACCCAGCGAGTTCTAGGCGGTTTACATCTGTTAGATTAGGATCTGCATAAACAAGCAGATTTACAACTATTTATCAGAATTACAGCTTTAATCGAACTAGACAGAGGATGTGGAAAGTAGGGAAAAGGGATGGCGTCGTGAAGGAGGAGAAGTGGAGGGGGGGCGAGGTGTTATTGTCGGAGGGGGGGACAATTAGGGGTAAATTCTCTATTAGTACGTCTAACAGAGGCGTGCTTTAGACGTCCGGGAAACGCAAGTGCCAATCAAACGGTACTTAGGCGTGTGGTAGACGTCCCTACAACCTCTTCGCGCAAAATAGACGCAGGTTTCTGAAACATCATTAAGACGTCTCCAATGGACCCGTGATAGACGTGGGTACGGTTTTGTTGGGTTTTTTTTTGTTTTTTTTTTTAATTATACTTTATTTATACTCTTTATTATCACTCATTCAGCATTGTAAGTATAGGATGATGAAAAAGATAACTAAAACACAGTATACCATTTTGTAAACTATATATTAGTTGATCTAGCAATATCAGTGAGGTAGGGAATGGCAGACAGAGAACACTGCTGTGTTGTATCTTTTTCCTCTAGGATATCAGAATTGTACAGTTTACCATTAATACAAGGAAAAAAAAATATGTTATGTTTCAAAGGAGAACTAGAAGATGAAACGTACCGAGTGGGTGTTGAACTTACATTATCAGTATGGAAGGTGGGAACCGGTAGATGTATGCTACACAGAAAGCTATACAGAAATGTCATACTCACCTCCTATTAGAAGTGGAAAGGATAGGACTTTGAACACCATATAAACTTCGTTTAAGTTCCACAAAGACTGGCAGGAAAGGCACCCTAAGTCATCCAATAAGCTTTCTCTTGATTTCCCAGAGACATTATTTCAGAGAGGATAGTTTAGAAGTGATATCTTGCTCGAAAGAACACTCTCCTGGTCTTAAAACATTGCAACAATCAGCTCATTCTTCAGAACAAAGGTAAATCCCATAACTTACACTGGCCCAACTTAGAAACAGAATCAAAACACAGATTAGACTTGAATGTGGCTTCTAGTTCACAGGAAGAGGAAGTAGCAAGCAGCACAATGCTGATCTCATTGTGACATCATCAAGGTGCACCTGGAAGGTAGATATGCCACAAGTAAAAGACAAGCCGGGAGTTGAACTCACAACCTACAGATGATCGATATAGTGCTTTTACTGACTGACCTACACCTGTGTCTCTGGTTCCCCTGTCATAGCATACCTTAGTGATGTGCTAAAGTATACTCTACTTAGCTATCATATCACAGTCAGTTGAGGCAAAAGACTGGTAGCTCAATGGTGTAAAGCACCGTTGTCATGGATGCAACACCCATATTCTTAAGTATGGTTCAATAAATGTAATACAGAGTCAAAATTATGCTGTTTATTTTATCAAACCCAAGCTCAACTTTGTAATGTATTGTGTATAGTCTCGCTAATATGTTTGTGATGAAAATGAGATGCGATAGGTGTATATCCTATATAATAAAACCCTAGCCGCGCATGCGCACATACCTGCGTGCTTCTGTGATCTCTGCTCTGTGATCAGTAGGTCTGTGGCCAGCAGGAGTGCAGATGCAGCAGCCAGGCGACTCCCCCCTCCCGCCCTCACACACCACCAAAACCACCATCGCCAAAGCCTCCTCCTTCTGCCCAGCCGGGAGGAGGGCTCCGAGTCGCTGAAGACTGTCCCAGATCAGCTTACACGGTCCCTAAAAAATGAACCTTTTCATCTGAGGCGCGAGGCTGCGGTGACCTCCCTCCCCCGGCTCACTAAGGTTTCATCTTAAGAAATTCAAATGCGTTGTTGAAAATGCAAGTGACTGTTCTCTGTCATCCTAGACACCCCTGCAACACCCCAACAACACACTCCTGCAGCATAAACCCCTCATGTTATAATCAAGTAAAAGACAAGCCGGGAGTTGAACTCACAACCTATGGATGATTGGTACAGCGCGTTTTACTCACTGAGCTACTGAGCTATTTAACTCAAGCCCTAACCCTAACCATAAAGTAGCGTCTGACGTCATAGAAGCCGTTAGAATTTTGAAATCGTTTTGGACGTTCATTGGGTGTTCTCAGATCAAATACACCTGTAGATACTTGCAATGATTACCCCTTGTCAAAGCTTGTATGTAAAGCCATTTCTGGAGACTCCCATTCCCAAATCCCCAACATAGCTCAGTGCTTAAAAGCACTGCATGTATCTTCTAAAGGTCAGGGGTTCAAGTCCTGACTAAGGTTACTAAAGACATAATATTTTTTTTTTCCACCCACCCAAACATGCATAGCTAAGCTAAAATATGTGAACCTCACTTCCCAATCTTCATTTATTTAATTTATAACTTGTCATTGTGTTTGGGGGAGGTGAAGTTTCATTAGGTTTACATGGTAAGCTTCTAAGTGTTCTGCTATACTTTTTTGTATAACAGCGATATCGGCGTGGTTTAGGATGTAATCAACAGTGTTGATGTAGCGCGGATCGGCCGCCGCAAGCACGCCCAAGCGGCACAAAAACGTCATCGCGTTGTTTTGCGTTGTGACGTCATAGAATCGCCTGTTCTTCATACGCAGTTATTTCTCATAAAATGGCTGCCAGGAGACAGCCCAACTTCAGCACTGCTAACAGTAAACTCCTGGCAAGGCTGTTTTTGGTGCGCAAGCACCATTATTTTGTGATGCCGGGACATCGCAGGACATACCTGCAATATAGAGAGTCCTGGACCCGCCTGACCCGGCGGTACAATCGAAGAGCCTCATGTGCCAGGGAAGTAAGTATTCCAAGTCAGGCCCTCACAAATAATCATGTCAAATGTAATGATGATGGAAACCTGTCTCAATCAAATTGTCATGTTTTTGTGGGTAAATCTTGATTCCTTTTAAAAACTACAATTGTGCATAATAAATCTTTTACATTGAATACTGAAATTAAAGCACATCCCAAAGGAGCAGTAGTAGGATTTCAAATGACAAATTCAGCTCCTAGAAGGCATCTATTCCATTCACAACATGCACACAACTAATTTTTGGGTCACAAGCTTCGCATTTGTAATAGAAACATCTTGAAATCAACTTTGCCAAAGGAAAACAAATATATTAAAGTGCTGCTATGTCATTTCAAATACCTTCACCTTTCCTGTATCAATCTGCTGGTCTAGGGAGATAGTGGCATGACGTTTAAAGTGACAGCGTCAGTACCCTGACGTCAGGGGTTTCAAGCCACGCTGCTCCTTCTGACCAAACTATTTTATTGCCCCTGCTGCATGATTGTAAGCTCACCAGGACATGCTGTAATGTGGGGCAGTGCTGATAGGCTACAGCCTCAGCACCCTGGGGTTGTGAGTTCAATCCCACACTCCTCCTTGTGATGCTGGCCATGTCACCTCACCCCCCCCCACTGTCCCAGGTACAGTAGAGAGATAGCGATGCCTCCAGCACAGAAAGGGGAAAATGCTGGAGTACGTGAATACATTCATGTAAAACATGTGGCAGAAGGGGGTGGAGGCAGGCAGCAAAGCGGATAGGGGCTCTTGGAGGGCAGCATACTCCATTTTTATGTGCTTATAGAGGTCAATACTTAAGTAAACATGTTATGCCACAGTGCTAGATGGCACTCATCATATCCCTCCCTCTCCGTTCTTTCTCTCTCTCTCTCTCTATTATCCAGGTTGAGGATCTCAGGAAACGGGGTCGGCTGCTGAGGCGCCAGGAGCGGGCCTTCCTTGAGGGGGTGAGGGAGGAATTACGCGCTGAAGCCGGTGAGTAATGAGTCCAGCGTGTGTTTCTTTGTGATCAGCCTACCAGAATAAATAGATGAAAATGCTTGAGTAGCTGTAAACCATTCTTAATCATAAAATCTGCAGTAAAGCTGCTATTGTGATATCATGTCACAATGGCTTTATGGTGTTCTACTTGCCTCACTTACTTATGCTACATTTTGATGTTTACAGTGGAGTAGGTGCTTTGCATCCTGTTATTAGCATTTGAAGAAAATAACGTAGTAAAGAATGTAATGTTCAAAAGTGTTGTGGACATATCTGACTGGATCCTGTTTCCCTCTTGTCAAGCAGCAGCGCAGGCACCCCCTCAGGAGGCACCGCAGGTGATGGAGGGAGCCCCACCCTGGTCCTCGGCTTAGGAGGAAGAAGAGGAGGAGAGGCAAGAAGGAGAGGAAGAAGAGGAGGAGGGGGATTATTCTCCCTGGGAGCCCTCACGACCACCCACACCGCCTGCCCCACCACTGCCCCCTGGACCTCCACTGCCTGCCTCACCACTGCCCCCTGGACCCCCACCGCCTGCCCCACCATTACCTCCAGGACCCCCACCACCATCCCCTGTTGGACCTTCCCCTTCCCCCACCCATATCCCTTCCCATCACTCTCCTACCCTTCCTGTTCCTGATCCCATTCCACCCCCTTTCCTTTCTGTTCCCCCCCAGGAGCAGCCCGACCAGCCTCAGGAGGGGGCGGGCAGGGAGTTGGAGGCCTACTCTGCCATCTTGGAGGAGGTGCAGGTATTGAGAGGGTGTGTGGAGAGGATGGAACATGCCCTCTTGCAGCTGGTAGCCGAAAGAGGGCATGGTGCCAGCAGCCATACACCCTCTCAATGACTGCACCTCTTCCGCCCCCCTCGCCTGAGGTAGCTCAAGCTGCTCTTGGGGGGCTCCCACCCTCTTTCCCTGCGTTATATGTTATATATGTAAATAGTTTTTTAAAAAGAAGTTTATGTTTTTAAAAGCTTTATATTTTAATAAAAAAATTGTTTATAGTTTAAACATGCCTGTGTGGTTTTAACCTTGTAGCATCATCAGTTTAGTGGACAGAGTCCAAGGTAGATAGGGGTTCAGGAGGGACTGCTGAATGGGCCCTTTTCAATATAACAACAAGGTGACATATAGAAAGTTTGACAATCTTTATTGGGGTCTGTCATTCATTCTATTACCTGCTAGCCACTCTGATGTCAAATCATTGCAGAATCTAGGAAAAAAACAAGTGAATGCAAGGGTATATGCAACTGTAGGTAGATGACGACATCTCAGCTATGATGTGCAAAGTAAGCCAGTCCCTGTTCCAAAGTAAATGGCTACATAAGGAAGAGAATATAAGTCACTGTGGTAGATTTGTTGTTAAGGAATAGGGTTACTGCTAGTAAGAGTTGGCTCCACACCAGGAGAATCCAAATGAGACATGTGGGTTTTTCTTCCTTTCACGGAAGGTGATGGAAGTAAAGGCCAGATATCTCAATCTATCCTCCTGGTTCTTGAGCTGCACTATTTTGGTTAAGCAGGTGTGGAAACCACAAAGATGCTCACAGCTGCACTGCTCTCAGTAATACAAAACTCCATCTGACAATACTGCAGTTGCCTGTCTAAGACACCTGAAAACAGAAAAGAGGAGAAGCTGGTTTACACAAGGTTCACAAACAGGGGGTTCAACCCCCAAGGTCCATATCTGTCCTCCCTTCCCTGAAGCAATGTGTTAACCTCATTTATGTTGAGCTGCTTAGATGTCACCGTGGTATAGTTGTTAAAGCAATAGCCTTAACTCGCTGATGGTGTGGGTTAATATCACCTGTAATCCTCCACTGCTACTGTTTAGAACTCATATAAATGCTCACGCCAAAACAATGTCGGAGCCTGTGATTGGCCTGGCCATTGATGCTGAAAAGGCCTTTGACCGAGTGGAGTGGCCTTTCTTATTCCGAGTACTGAAATGGTACAACTTTGGTTCCTTTTTCACAAATTGGATAGAAACATTATATCGTCAACCCACGGCCCGTATCCTGATTAATAACTCTCTCTCTAATAGATTTTCCCTTCACAGAGGTACCCGTCAAGGCTGTCCCCTTTCACCATTATTATTTGATTTAGCATTGGAACCTCTATTATCTGCTATCCGACAATGTTCCCTAATAAAAGGTATTCCCTCATCCAATCGAGACATTAAATTGGCAGCTTATGCCGATGACGTTCTCCTCTTTCTCAGAGATCCTCTTGTCTCTTTACCCCATCTCATTTGCATAGTTTCCCAATATTCTCGTCTCTCGGGATACTCTGTCAATTGGGAGAAGTCGGAGATCTTTCCTCTCAATGACCATATTTCCTTCTCAGATCTAGCTCACTTCTCTTTTCCATGGTCACAAGGAGCTGTGAAATATTTGGGAATCCTAATTCATAAAGATCCAGATCATGCTCAGGATCTTAACATATCCAAAATCAAAAATTTAGTTTTAAATACCACAACGCGTTGGTCCCCACTTTATCTGTCCTGGTGGGGTAGAATAGCCTCCATTAAAATGACTCTGGCTCCACAAATTAATTACATTCTTTCTATGCTTCCCCTTTTATGCCGGAAAAAATTCTTTCATTGGCTTAATATGAAAATTTCTGAATTTATTTGGAATAAGAAAAAACCTCGTATTGCTCTCGCCAAGCTGAAGGCCTCTAAGATTAATGGCGGCCTAAATCTACCAGATTTTTACTACTATTATATTGCATCATTAGCCAAATATGGAGCTCAATGGATAGTTGATTCGAACCCTCAAGATCAACCAGCATGGTTTGAAATGGAACGCTTTTTATGTACACCACTGCACGTCTCGTGCTTTCTTACAGTGTCAATACCTAGACACTTGAGAAGGTATTCTTTATTATGTGCTTTACGCCTATTAGATGCAGCGGCTGAGATTCACGCTGATGAAGGCCCACTCATGTCCCTTTGGAATAACTCTAAAATTCAAATCAGCGGAAGATCCCTCTCATGGAAGAGGTGGCAGCGGGCGGGTGTGTGGTTTGTTCATCAATTGGTCTCCTCTAATTCTTTTGTCCCCTTTGATATTTTCCGTTCCACATACTCACTCATTGTACGTTCACAATGGCTTATGCTTACTGGAATATTAGCTAATATACATACACGCCCTGACTTTATGATCTCTATTCATACTGTTCGTCATTGGTCTACTCTGGCTTTACTGAAGGGTAAGGCAATATCTCTTTTTTATGGTATACTAAGAGATCACTTCTTCACTTTTTCATCTCAATCTATGAGCCATTGGGACTCTATTTTGAAAACCACGCTTTCTGAAATAGATTGGGAACTCTTCTGGTCTTCCACAAATCGTCCTCTTTTATCATCCAGAGTTTCGCAATCAATGTACTTTGTTATATGGAATGCAGTATGGACTCCATATCGTATGTGGAAAGCGAATCTACAACAAGACTCTACCTGTTGGAACTGTCTGAAAGCACCCGGAACTCTCGATCACATGCTTTTCCATTGCAATATGGTTCATTCCTTTTGGCTCCGTATTTGGGATACCATAAAATCTATTACTAAATGTTCAGAAGTGATCTCCATGGACATTATAATTCTTCGTTCTCAACACCCATGTTTTGCACAATCAAACTGCCCGCCTAAACTCATTGACACCATGTTTGTGACAGCTCTAATGCATATTCTGAAAAACTGGAAATCATCCTCATTACTAGATTACACCTTCTGGTGGAACTCTTTAAGTATGTACCACAAATTTGAATCTTATGCATATGAAAAGAAATTGTTTTCTCGATCCTCTACAAACTTGACACGAAACAAATCACCTTGGTCATTCTTAGATTTATATGTTCGTTCTGCTCTATAGACACTTCTGCCTCTCTCTCTCTCTCTATCTCTCTCTATTTCTCTTTCTCTCTCTCTTCCTTTATCTTTCTCTCTCTTTCTCTTATCCCTCCTGTTTCTCTGTCTTTTTCTGTTCCTTTTCTAAGCAGTTCCAGATACTCTGGATCCTTTTCATTAATCTAGTTTTATTCAAACGATTGTAGATACGAATATTTGATACATGATTTTTATTATGATTCTATGTGTTTGAGCTGCTTTCTGTTTATAATTCTTATAATATTCAATAAAATTATTGAACTAAAAAAAAAAAAGAACTCATGTGAGGGAATAGACTAACTGAAAACAAAAAGTTTGTGTGCATATAACAGCAGGAATGCGTGCCATGGTTTTCTATGAGGCCAACATTATCAATTTACTATTGTTCCTGAAAGTCATCAAGGATACCTGTGTGAAGAGAACAATAGAAGTGTGAAACATTTATTTCACTCATCAGAAGAGTGACTCAAGTGAAGAATAGTAGAGTAAGCAAATAAAGGTTACCATATATCATTCTCACATACAACTGTTTGGCTAGGTGCAAGCTGGTGTGCTGAGCTGCTTGTCTGGTCTCTCTCTGGCAAACACATAGGTGATGAGCAGAGTTAACCTGAAATGAAGAATAGAGAGAAACTATTAACAAAGACCTATGTCTCCAAAATTAAACACTGAAGTTGTGGCAGAACATACACCTAGAAGTAACAGAGGTGCTAACATACCTTTAGACTCCTTATTAAAAATGGCAGCCATTAGGCACTCATTAGGAGTTTTCCACCTGAACCATGTACACTGATTGGATGTCCACTGAATGGCAGTGTTTTCCCCCCCCCCCCAACACACCCAACCTATTCTTATCAATGAGTTAGTACACAGAACCATTCCTCACCTGATTTTAACTTGCCTGTAATTTGATTCTACAAAGAATTAACTTTAGCTCTATGAGTAAACCCTCTCAGATGTATGAACACATCCATTTTACTTACATATCCATATTTCTACCAGCAAAATTTCTACCAGCATGGTCTTTATCAGTCTTCTCAGTCATTTTTGTCAGCCCTGTGGAATGAAGAGTAAGAGATATCAGAAATAAAATAACTATTATAAACAATAGCACACAATGAAAGCCCATAAAGAGAAGTCAGTTTTTGCTGGTTGGTTTCTTTAGTTCTATCATAAGGACACCTAAGTAGCTTACAAAATATCATTCTCACCTGGACTTACTATCTGAGCTGCTTCTAGAAAAGATAAAACAACATATTAGAATGACATGTCGCTTGTTAATGGCTCTGTGGAATAGAGAGAAATGGGAGGCAGAGATAGGAAAAAAAATGTAAAAGACTAAGACAGAGTAAAGTCTCAAACATCTGCATAAGCAATAGGACAGAATAGAAAGGAAACACTGCTCACCTGGACCTTCTTATACCCATGCACGCCTATGTAGCGTCTGACGTCAGTAGGGCGGGAAAACTTTCTCAATGCCTATTGGGCACCGTTCGGGTGCGGTTCCTTGGCCCGCTTCCTAACCACGCCCATCACACCTCATTGGCTGTCCTATGGGGGTGTGTTTGAACGTGTTCTACAAGTAGCCTGAAAAGATGTCTTCACCTTACAACATGGCTCCAAAACGGAAATCGAATTTCTTGCATGGAGAGTTGCAGATATGGAAAATGGAGGTGGGGCAGACCATGACATTATGAAAGCAGGGAGAGTGGTGGGTGTGGGCATCTGTGTGTAACCTGACCTGGCCCCTTCTTTTCCCTAACAATTGATTCCCCTCCACACTTAACACAAAACCTAAGTCCTCAACAATCCCTCACACCAACACCCAGAAAAATCCATAAACTAAAGAAATACAGATAATAGGGGTGGGGAGGAGTGTCAAAGGCAGAAGGGAGTATAAAGGAGAACAGGCAAGTCATAGCACAAAGTTTCATCATTGAGGAAACGGAACACCACAAACACCAACTCACATGAGGGGGTCTTACATAGGAAAAATGGCTGTGCCAAAGCTTTCTATATACTAAAGCACGCCTAATTAGCGTCTGACGTCATAGGAACCGTTAGGATTCAAATCTAATTGGATGTGCATTGGATGTCGTTTTGCAATTATACAGCTGTAGTGACGTTGTAGTCATTTCCTTCACATCTCTAAGCTTTGATACGAAGCTCTATGCTCTAAACAAAGTTACCTCTATAGCTCTATGCCTTAAGGCATTGCTTTTCATCTTCCATACATCAGGGGGTTCAAGTCTTGAGTAAGGTTAGCAAATAGGTTATATTCATTTCTCAGCCAGGACACCTGGTAACTCTTTAGCCTTGCCTTTACATATCAATATTTTGCTTCAGCTTTTATTATGTGCAGCCCATTGTCTAATATTTAATGCAACCTGTTCTCTCTCATGCTGAACACCCTCCCCCAATAAACAATAATATACAACTGCAGTGTTTTGTCTCACCAAACTGCTATAAGCACAAGAAAGCATTTGTAGCTCAACACGGTAATGCTCCTGTTGCGAGCTCTGACCTCTGAAACTCCCCAGTTCGACTCCCACCTTTGCTCATTTTAATAAGGTCCTAGTTTTTTCCTATTAGCTCTTATAACAGGGTCTACATGGTGGACTTTGCCATTTGTAAGGTGCACATTTCCGTTTCCAGGCAAACCTATTTTCAACTTACCATGGCTCGGACATCCTAAGCAGTGATGAGAGGAAACCTTTCCTCTGACAGCAAGATGACATTTGTGGATCGCCTGGTTAATGTGCTCTCATCACTGCTTAGGATGTCCGAGCCATGGTAAGTTGAAAATAGGTTTGCCTGGAAACGGAAATGTGCACCTTACAAATGGCAAAGTCCACCATGTAGACCCTGTTAAAAGAGCTAATAGGAAAAAACTAGGACCTTATTAAAATGAGCAAAGGTGGGAGTCGAACCGGGGAGTTTCAGAGGTCAAAACTCAGAACAGGAGCATTACCGTGTTGTGCTACAAATGCTTTCTTGTGCTTATAGCAGTTTGGTGAGACAAAACACTGCAGTTGTATATTATTGTTTCTTCACCATTTCAGAAATGTATACTTTACCATGATATAAACTAACAAAGTATGCCATGTTTAAAAGGAGAAATATAAGATGAGTTGAACTCAAATTCTTAGCATGGAAGGGGGAAAAGTTTATTTTTCTGCTACACAGCAAAGTTAAGTACATAAGTACATAAGTAGTCGCCTCCGCCGGGGCAGACCAGAGGTCCATCCTGCCCAGCGGTCCGCTCACACGGCGGCCCATCAGGCATATTGCCTGAGCAGCAGTAATGTTATATTCAACTCCTATAAGAAGTGGAAAGCATCATCAAAGTGCACCTGGAAGGTAGATATGCCACAAGTAAAATACAGGCTGGGATTTGAACCCTCAAAGCCTGGAAGATTGGTAGAGAGTGCCTTTCCTCACTGAGCTACAGCTCCAATGCCTCTGGCTCCCTTATTCTCTTTTTAAGTGCTGATAATGTGTGCTGTTTTTTCTTTGCTTTCAAAAGAGAGCCGATTGCAAAAGAAGGCTTTGACCTAGGCAATATTTGGGAAAAGGAGAGTCTATTCTGAAAAGAATGTTCTCTGCTTTAACTTGGGTGAAATGCAGTTGCCAGTGCTAACATAAAAAGGAGACAAAGCAACTTTTAAACTAATTCATGGGAAAAAAAGACAATAACTCAGGATTGCATGGTTTAGACTATGCTTGAAAAACAAAGGCAAAAACTGCAGTGATGATGTACAAGATGCCAAGTTTTTAATAAGCAATCATAAAAAATAGATATAATCATAAAACAGTTTGTATCCAAAAGGATTGGTGAACCTGGACCTGTGGTTTCGAAGAAACACTCCTTCCTCAGGGGTCCTATAATGCATCATATACAAGAAAACCTGATGGATAACAACTGGAATCAGCGGTAAATAGCTGAGGATACTATGAAAGCTCTTATGCACCGCTGATTCCAGTTGTTATCCATCAGGTTTTCTTGTATATGATGCATTATAGGACCCCTGAGGAAGGAATGTTTCTTCAAAACACAGACTGTGTCGAGTCCGGGTTCATCAATCCTTTTGGATACAAACTATTTTATGATTATATTTATTTTTTATGATTGTTTATTAAAAACTTGGCATCTTGTACATCATCACTGCAGTTTTTGCCTTTGGTTTTTGACCCAATATTTCACTGCAGTTTTGTTGGATTCTCTGTTTGTTGTTAGACTATGCTTGTCCAACCTGTGGCCCATGGGCCACAACCTGGCCCTCCAACTTCATATTTTTGGCCCCCAGAAGCTCAGTGAAGACCTCTGACTGCACTCCTGCTTCCCCGCTTCAAGTAGCCTAACTGTGCTTGAGCTGCAAAGTGCCAGAATTTGAGGCTGTTCCTGTGGTTTTGTCTCATGAGACTTGTTACTGTGAGAGCAGCCTCAATTTCTGGCTCAGCACAGCTCAGCCTTGTGGTTAAGACCAGTCGTGGCAGCGAAGTAGGGATCTTATCGGACTTCATGGAGCTTTTGCAGCAGAAAAACCTTGGAATAATATGAGCAAAAAGGTTGTATATACAAATTAAAAACAAACAAACTTTTAATTGACTGCATGCAAATGTCAGAAATCTAAAAATGAGAGCAGAAAGTTAGCAAGTATGGCACTACATGAAAATACAGACATAACAGTCATGCTACCCATGTGCTAAAAAAATACAATTTTCTTTAGAAGTGTGGGTGGGTCTAGGGCAGGGGTGGGCAACGAGAGCTAGAATCCAGTCGGGTTTTTAGGATTTCCCCAATGAATATGCATGAGATCTATTTGCATACAATATGAGGTAGTACATGCAAATAGATCTCTTGCATATTCATTAGGGAAATCCTGAAAACCCGACTGGATTCCAGCCCTCGTTGCCCACCCCTGGTCTAGGGGTAAAGAGTAGGGAGGTTGGTGCCTGGGGTGGTGGTGCCCAGCATCCCCACACAGTGTGCTCCCCACTCTTCCCTGCTGCTCACACTGGACTCGGCTCCCTTTTGACATCACATCCTGGTCCCGCGATCAGGAAGTGATGTTAGAAGGGAGTCAAGGCTGGCGTGAACAGCATGTGGAAGATGCTGATCATGCTGCTGAACATTTAAAGTGGTATGCTGGGGGGGTGGAGAGGAGGAATGGTGCTGGTGCCCCCACAAAGAGTGCCTGGGAGGGTCTACCCCCCTTACTACGCCACTGCTGTGCACTAATCCGTTAGCACAGCTATATTGCTGTGTGCTAACTGATTAGCATGCGGTTAGCCTCTGAGTCTCTACTGTCTAAGTTTCCAAGTTTATTAAAAATTTGAAATACCGCATATAATAGCTGTCTAAGCAGTGTACAAGATAGAGGTACAGCAATGGATAGAACATTAGGGAGGGGTAGCTATGCTCTTTCTTAGATGGTATGGTTGGGAAAAAGGATGTCAGAGGTTATAAGCATCCTTAAATAGGAAGGTTTTCAAGTTTCCCTTCAATTTTTCAAACATAGTAACATAGTAACATAGTAGATGACGGCAGATAAAGACCCGAATGGTCCATCCAGTCTGCCCAACCTGATTCAATTTTTATTTATTTATTTTTTTTTCTTCTTAGCTATTTCTGGGCGAGAATCCAAAGCTTTACCCGGTACTGTGCTTGGGTTCCAACTGCCGAAATCTCTGTTAAAACTTACTCCAGCCCATCTACACCCTCCCAGCCATTGAAGCCCTCCCCTGCCCATCCTCCTCCAAACGGCCATACACAGACACAGACCGTACAAGTCTGCCCAGTAACTGGCCTAGTTCAATCTTTAATATTATTTTCTGATTCTAAATCTTCTGTGTTCAAGATTAGTCTCTTCCCGTAAGAATAGTGGAAGTGTGTTCCAAAGCGTAGGGGCGGTAACTGAAAATATTTGCTTCCGGGTGGTATCGTAGAAGATATGTCTTAATGAAGGGACGTGGAAAAGAAATTGATTTGCAGAGCGAAGTGTTTTTGAAGAACAATAGGGGATGAGCAATTTGTCAATGAATCCTGGTGTGTGTAAGATTTTTCTTTTGAATGTGAGCAATAGGATTTTATAAGTAATTCTGTGTTGAATTGGCAACTAGTGTGATTTTATTAGTAGAGGTGTGACATGCAATATTTTTGATAATCTGTAATCTTCTGAGTTCTTTTTGTGTGATTCTGAGATATAATGAATTACAGTAGTCGAGTTGTGATATGACTAATGAGTGTAGAAGAATATTAAGTGATGAGGGCTCTAATAGGTTAGTGATTGATCTTGTTCTCAGTTTGTAAAAACTTTTTTTAATTACTGAAATGATCTGAAATGATTTGTTTACGAATTGTATTTGTAATTGTATTTAATCCTTCAATTTTTTTCCTCTCCCTTTTTCACATGTATTGTTTTGTTAAAATAGTTCTAATTGTCTTGTTTTGTTGGGTTTTTTTTAACTAAATGTAAATCGTATTGGATTTGGATTTTGCGATCAAATCAAATATTTTAAATAAACTTGAAACTTGATAAACTTGAAGTCAATTTGTCGTCAATTATGATACCTAGGATTTTGGTGCTATTGGTCATTTGAATAGGTCATTTGAGAAATATAGGGGAGATTAGATGTTCATTGTTGTTCCCAGAGAAGATCATTCCAGTAGATTTAGAAGGGTTTAGAAAAAGCATGTTATTAATGTGCCATTGATTAATCTTTTCAAGTCTATTGTTTATTTCTTGGATGTCCTGTTGATCCATAGGGTTAATTGTGTATATTAATTGAATGTCATTGGCGTAAGCATATACGGTGAATCCGATTGACTGTGCAATTGTAAGGAGGGTAGATGTGAAAATGTTAAAGAGAAGGGGGAAAAGTATTGATCCATGCGGTATGCCATAGTTTTGTATAATTGGATCGGAAGAGCATTGTCCTACTACTACTTTGGAGTTATGTTCTGAAAGGAATGAGGTAAACCAGTCGAGAGCAGAGTCAGTTAGGCCAATTGAGGCTAACCTATTGAGAAGGAGATAATGATCCATGGTATCGAAAGCAGCTGATAGGTCTAAGGATACTAGAAGGATGTTATTTCTCTGGTCTAAAAAGTTTAAGATTGATATCGTAAGGCCTATGAGAGAATGTTCGGCAGAGTGATTTTTCCTGAAGCCTGTTTGGTTAGGATGGAAAATGTTTGTTTTCTCTGTAAATTCCAAAAGCTGAGTAAATATTGTCTTCTCTGTGAGTTTAGCTATGAAAGGAAGGTTGGATATCGGACAGTAATTGGAACATTCTGATATTGATGATTTGTGATCTTTAATTTTGGGGTTGATAATGGCTGATTTCCATTTTACAGGGACAGTGCCTTTTTCCAAACTGTTTTTGAGCATACTATGAATGAATGGTGGTAATAATAATAATAATAATAACTTTATTCTTGTATACCGCAATACCATGGAAGTTCTATGCGGTTAACAATAGAAGAGACTGTACATTTACAGCGAAGTTACATTTACAGCGTTGTTACAATTACAGTGATGTTACATAAATGGCAGTGAAAATTAACAGCGAAGTTACATACATTTACAGTGAAGTTACATATTACAGCGTTTTTACAATTACAGCGATGTTGCATATATGGCAGTGAAAAGGCATGTGCTAAGAAGAGGCTGTACATTTACAGCGATGTTACAAATTATAACGGTGTTACATTTACAGCGTTGTTGAATATAAGGCCGTGAAAAGGCATATGCTATGGAGGCCTGAGGGGCCTTTAGATCAAAACTGAGATTGGGTAAGAGGGTCATATCGAGGTAGGGAGGGAGCAGGGAAGGAGGGAAGGCAGAGTTAGCGGAATTTGTCGAAGAGGAAGGTTTTTAGTGACTTCCTGAACAGGTGATAAGGCGGGGAGTTGGAGATGAGGTCAGTTAGGCAATTGTTCCATTTGCCCGCTTGGAATGCTAGGGTTCTATCAATGAATCTCTTATAGAGGCAGCCTTTTAGGGAGGGAAAGGTGAATAAATGAGTGTTTCGTGTGCGAGAGGGGCCTGCTATTTCAAGATGCTCAGACAGGTAGATTGGGGAGGAGCCAGTTAGAGTTTTGAAACAAAGGCAGGCGAACTTAAAGATGATCCTTGCCTCAACTGGGAGCCAGTGGAGTTTGGTGTAGTAGGGGCTGACATGGTCATATTTTTTGAGATCGTAAATGAGGCGGACGGCTGCATTTTGGACTATTCTTAGACGTTTGATGGTGTTTTTATAGGTTCCGAGGTAAATAATGTTGCAGTAGTCTAATATGCTTAGCACCAGAGATTGAACGAGTAGTCGGAAGGCTTGGTGGTCGAAGTAACGTTTGATGGTGCGCAGTTTCCAGAGGGTGCAGAAACATTTTTTCACCTGGGCACTGGTATGGTCATCGAAGGTTAGAGTGCGGTCCAGGATGACTCCAAGGATTTTTATGGTGGGTAGGATAGGGTAATCTAGTCCATTCAGTTTGAGGGAGGTGTTTGTTAATTTATGGTTTGGACTCGCTAGGAAAATTTTGGTTTTTTCAGGGTTCAGTTTTAATTTGAATTTGGAGGTCCATATTTCTAACTTGGTGAGGATAGAAGAGATGAGTTGTTCCGTTTCTAGAGTGAGTGAGGTGATGGGAATAATGATGGTGATGTCGTCTGCATATATGAACGATTTTAGGTTTGAGTCGGCTAGGGATTGTGCCAGAGGGGACAGGTAAATATTGAATAGGGAGGGGGAAAGAGGAGAGCCTTGTGGGACTCCACAAGGGTTACGCCAGTGGTGGGAAAAGGCTCCATTACTATGGACCTGGTAGGTACGGTTAGTTAGGAAACCTGTGAACCAGTTTATTACTTGGCCAGAGATGCCGATGGAGTCAAGGCACCAGAGCATAATGTCGTGGTCGACTAGGTCGAAGGCGCTGCTCAGATCGAATTGGAGTATCAGGGCGCTTTTGCCCAGTGAGAACAGGTGGAGGAGGTAACTTGTCAGGGCAGTTAAGATTGTTTCTGTGCTATGGTTTTGTCTGAAACCGGACTGGGAGTCGTGAAGAATGTTGTATTTCGTGAGGTCGTTGTTGACAAGGCCTTCCATGAGTTTTTGGAAGAGTGGTATGTTGGCGATGGGTCTGTAGTTGGTGATGGAAGAGATTGGTTCCTTGGGGTGTTTAGGGATAGGGGAGATGAGGATGTGGCCAAGTTCAGTCGGGAAGTGTCCAGTGGATAGGCATAGAGATACCCAGTTGAATAGTTCTGCTTTGAATGAGGGGGGGGGGCGGATTTCATGATGGTGGGAGGACAGGTGTCTAATAGGCAGTTGGAGTTGGCGTATTTAGAATAAAGTTTGAGGAATAGATTCCAGTCAGGATTTTCAAAGGAGGTCCAGGACATGTCGGCTCTTGAACCTTCAGTATCTGTTGTAGGTAGGTTGGGTGGAGGTTCGGGGCTGGGTAGAGGCTCATGAATGCTGGTAGAGGCTCATGTGCTAATGGTAAAATTAGTGTATGGTCACTAATACAGAGAGGTACGAAAAATTAGAAAAACACAAAGCACACGCAATGATATTTTTCTATATATTATATTACATTACATTAGTGATTTCTTTTACGCCTTTACCTTGCGGTTCAAGGCGGATTACATAAGAATTGTTATGCTAATAAGAAGTACATATTGTTAAGATATTACAAAGTACTTAAGGAATAGTTAGAACATTTTCTCATTTGCTAAGGAATAGATGGCAATTGCCGGAGGTGTTCGGAACATGTTTGGTTGTGTTATATTGGTTTTATGAATTTTTTGAAGAGTAGGGCTTTTGTTTCTTTTTTGAAAGTTTTGTAATCTGTGGTCGAAGTCAGCAGATTGATGAGTTGTTGATCCAGTTTCACTGCTCTGGTGGCAAGTAGGTTATCATACATTTTTCTTCGTTTGACATTTTTGGTTGGCAGGTGTGTGAATATTGTGTTGGTTCTCCTTTGTCTGGTTGAGGTGGATTGAGTAAGTCGATTGTTCCAGTAGGAAGGGCTGTCTCCGTTTATAGTTTGAATAGTAGGCAGTGGAATTTGAAGTGTACTCTGGTTTGTATTGGGAGCCAGTGTGAGTCATGGTATGCTTCAGTGATGTGGTCGTATTTTTTCAATGAATAGATAAGTCTTAGGGCTGTATTTTGTATTGTTTGAAGTTGTTTTATCATGGTTGCTGGGCAGGGGAGATATAGTATGTTGCAGTAGTCTATTAGGCCTAGGATTAGTGATTTAACCATTAGTTGGAATTGTTATATCAGAGGAAAAGACCTCAAAACACCCCTGTGTTGTGTATTTA
Organism: Geotrypetes seraphini; assembly: GCF_902459505.1. Taxonomy (NCBI): domain Eukaryota; kingdom Metazoa; phylum Chordata; class Amphibia; order Gymnophiona; family Dermophiidae; genus Geotrypetes; species Geotrypetes seraphini. The sequence goes on from NC_047101.1 coordinate 39,054,303, forward strand.
CACTAGACACCTTGTATTTGGGTTTCAGGCTATCATCATTAGTCAAAAAATCTCTATTTCTTTTGTTTATATTATTTATTTTTTTAAATTGTATTTTCAAATATATTTACTCTATTAATCAAATTTTCATGAATGTGACAATTGTCTCCTTATTATCACGTCTCTTAACCAGTAAGCTGCTTGGCTGAATTTGTATGGATTTCTCTCTTTCAGCAGTGAATGCATTACACTTTTGTTTAATTATAATAATAATAATTTTATTTTTTATATACCTCCAAAGCCATGATAGTTCAAGGCGGTTTATAACAAGAGGTGCTGGACAATCAGCGAAATGGTCACAATATAAAGTCATCGAATACAAGGTTACAGAATGGAAGTAGTGAAAAACTATAAGATTTATAGGTTACAAATCGATTAAACAAATTCATTTTTACTGATTTTCTAAAACTGAAGTAGGATGAGGAATGCATGATAATGTTACCCAGCCAGTCGTTCCATTTACCTGCCTGGAAGGCAAGAGTTCTGTCCAGGAATCTTTTGTAGCGGCAGGCCTTTATTGTTGTATAGGTGAACATGAATTCTGCGTGTGGGCCTAATAGAACTATCCAGATTAAATTGAGAAACCAAGTACATAGGGGCCAGGCCAAATATTGATTTATAACAAAGACAAAAAGATTTAAACAAAACTCGTGCTTCTAGGGGCAGCCAGTAAAGATTTTGATAATAGGGACTTATGTTTTCCCATTTTTTCAACCCCAAAATCAGTCAAACTGCCGAATTTTGAATAACTCAGTTTTTGAAGGGTTTTTTTGAAGGTTCCCAAATAAATGATGTTACATAGTCAAGTATGCTTAAAATGGAAGATTGAACCAATAAGTGGAATGATACTGCGTCAAAATATTTTCTGATGGTTCTGAGTTTCTATAATATCGAGAAGCATTTCCTAACCAATAAATCCGTGTGTACATTTAGGGTAAGGTGTCGGTCCAGAGTCACTCCCAGAATTTTTATGGAGTAGTCAATAGGGAAGGCCTGTCCATTCACAAAAATCATTGAGTCTTTAATTTTATTATTTGGGCTTGCCAAGAAAAATTTGGTTTTGTCTGAGTTGAGTTTTAATTTGAATTCGGTCATCCATAATTCAATTTGCTTTAAAATGAATGACAAATGATTCTTTGTCTCAGAAGACAGGGTTGTATAGGGAATAACTATAGTGATATCGTCTGCATAAATATAGAATTTGACTTTTAAGCTTTGCAATAAGTTCCCCAATGAGGCAAGGTAAATATTAAACAATATAGGGGATAGAGGAGAGCCCTGCGGCACTCCGCAAGAGTTTACCCAGCTGCTGGATTGTTTATCACTATAGACTTGATACAATCATTTACTCAAAAAACTCTGAAACCATTTTAACACATTACCTGAAAGACCAATTGACTCCAAACAGTCAATCAGAATGGCGTGATTGACCAAATTGAAGGCACTACTTAAGTCTAATTGCAGAACTAGTGCACTTGTACCTTGACTGAATAAGCTATGAAGGAAATCTAGCAATGATGCAATGACTGTTTCGGTACTAAATCCAGATCAAAAGCCTGATTGATTGTCTTGTAGTATGCTGAATTTGTCTAAATACATTACTAAGTCCTGGTTGACCAAAACTTCCATCAGCTTTACGAATAAGGAAGTGCTCGCAATAGGTCTGTAATCTGATGTCAACTTAATAGAGTCCTTAGGATTTTTTACAATCGATGTGATCAAAATCTGACCTAGATCCTCAGGAAATGTACCGGTCAGTAATAAAGAGGAAAGCCAATTGTATAGCTTGGCTTTGAAGGTGACTGGAGCAACTTTCATAATATTGGTGGGCAGAAGTCTAATCTGCAATAGGAATCAGCGTATTTCATATAAAATTTGCAGAATTGTTGCCAGGAAGGAGTAGTAAAATTATTCCAGGACATATCTACCCTAGGTCCATCTTTGTATTGAGCAACTGGGTAGTTCAAATGGTTGGTTGTGGAGACCGTTAGTTTGGATCTCAAATTATTTATTTTGTCATTAAAAATTCAGCCAGAGCATCTGAGATGGTGGGAAATCTAAGGTAGAACAGGAAAAGGCCTGTAAATCTTAAAGATTGTTAACTAATTCAAAGAGGTTTCTACTATTAGTGTTCGGTGAGCCAATTTTTTGGGCATAAAAATTAGTGCATTTCTTTATTACTAATTTTTGGTATTCTTTTAGTTTTAGTCTCCAATTCGATCTCCCTTCGCTGTCTCCTGATTTCAATCATTGTCTTTCGAATTTACGTAACTCCCATTTCACATTTCCTAACTCGGCATCGTACCAGCCTTCCAAATTCTTATTTCTCGTTTTTCTTAATTTAATGGGGGCCATTTTATTTAGTATTTGCGTACTCATATTACTCCAAGAATCCACCGAAAAAGAGTCTGAATCTGAACTATGTTATTGTGTGACCAGAATTTCACTGGGTTCACCAAGCCTCTGCTAGCTACCATTTTCTTATTCCATTTTGCCTCCTTGGATTTGGTTGGAGAGCGTCTTACTTGCCAGCTAAATTGGAAATTGCATAGTCTGTGGTCTGACCATAAAGAACCATAAGAACATAAGAAATGCCTCGGCTGGGTCAGACCTGAGGTCCATCGTGCCCAGCAGTCCGCTCACGCGGCGGCCCAACAGGTCCAGGACCTGTGCAGTAAACCTCTATCTATATCCCTCTATCCCCTTTCCAGCAGGAATTTGTCCAATCCTTTCTTAAACTCCAGTACCGTACTCTGCCCTATAACGTCCTCTGGAAGTGCATTCCAGGTGTCCACCACACGTTGTGTAAAGAAAAACTTCCTAGCATTCGTTTTGAATCTGTCCCCTTTCAACTTTTCCGAATGCCCTCTTGTTTTTTTATTTTCTGAAAGTTTGAAGAATCTGTCTCTCTCTACTCTCTCCATGCCCTTCATGATCTTGTAAGTCTCTATCATATCCCCTCTAAGTCTTCTCTTCTCCAGGGAAAAGAATCCCAGTTTTTCCAATCTCTCAGCGTATGAAAGGCTTTCCATCCCCTTAATCAGTCGTGTCGCTCTCCTCTGAACTCTCTCGAGTAACACCATATCCTTCTTAAGGTACGGCAACCAATACTGGACGCAGTACTCAAGATGCGGACGCACCATTGCCCGGTACAGTGGCAGGATAACTCCTTTTGTTCTGGTTGTAATAACCTTCTTGATTATACCTAGCATTCTATTCACTCTCTTAGTGGCCGCTGCACACTGTGCCGTCAGCTTCATTGTCATGTCCACCATTACCCCCAAGTCCCTTTCTTGGGTACTCTCAGTCAATAACATCCCTCCCATCGTATAATTGTACCTCGGGTTTCTGCTTCCCACATGCAATACTTTACACTTCTCAACATTGAACTTCATCTGCCATCTCTCTGTCCATTCCCCTAGTTTGTCCAAGTCCCTTTGCAATTCTTCGCAGTCCTCCTTTGTCCGAGCTCCACTAAATAGTTTGGTGTCGTCCGCAAATTTTATTATCCCACACTTCGTCCCTGTTTCTAGATCATTTATGAATATATTAAAAAGCAGCGGCCCGAGCACCGAGCCCTGTGGAACACCACTCATGACCTTTCTCCAGTCTGAGTAGTGGCCCTTCACCCCTACCCTCTGTTTCCTACCCTCTAACCAGTTTCTGATCCATCTATGCACGTCTCCGTCCACCCCATAGTTCTTCAGTTTCCGGAGTAGACGTTCATGAGGCACCTTGTCAAAGGCTTTCTGGAAATCTAGGTATATGATGTCTATGGGGTCTCCTCCGTCCATCTGTTTGTTAATTCCCTCGAAGAAGTGCAATAAGTTAGTCAGGCACGATCTCCCCCTGCAGAAACCATGTTGGCTGGTTATCAGTTCTTTTTTTTCAAAATGTTCATCGATGTTTTCTTTTATCAGTGCTTCCGCCATTTTTCCCAGAACCGAGGTCAGACTCACCGGTCTGTAGTTTCTCGGGTCACCTCTTAATCCCTTTTTAAAGATGGGTGTAACGTTGGCTATCTTCCAGTCCTCTGGGATCACACCTGTTTTCAGAGATAGGTTGCAAATTTGCTGTAGTAGTTCCGCTATTTCCTCTTTTAGTTCCTTCAGAACCCTTGGATGGATTCCATCCGGACCGGGGAATTTGTCAGTTTTTAGTTTTTCTATCTGCCTGTGCACATCATCAAGGCTCACTTCCATGGATGCTAACTTTTGAGCTTGATTTCCATTGAAGATTTGTTCAGGTTCCGGTATGTTGGTTGTGTCGTCGCTTGTAAATACAGACGAAAAGAACATGTTAAGTCTTTCTGCGACCTCTTTTTCTTCCTTCACCGCTCCCTTCTGGTCTCCGTCGTCCAGTGGTCCCACCTCCTCTCTAGCCGGCTGTTTCCCTTTAACATATCTAAAGAACGGCTTGAAATTTCGTGCTTCCTTGGCTAGTCTCTCCTCATACTCTTTCTTGGCTTTTCGAACCACACGGTGACATTCTTTTTGATACTTCCTGTGCTCTTTCCAGTCCAAGTAGCTTGCTTCCAGTAAATTTTGGGATTGACTAGTTCTTTGGAGGAAAAAGGAACTAGATCTAACTGATGGCCTTTTTGATGGGTCTTTTCAGGGGCCGGCACAAAGAAGTCTAGTGAAGAAATGAAGGATAGTAAATCTTTAGAGTCACCCTGCTCTACCTGCTCTAGGTGAATATTCAGATCACCGGTCAGTAGGTTATAGGGGCCTGCTATTGAGTTTGTAAGGAGGAATTCATAGAAATTGTCCTTAGCTGTGGGCCATTTCTTAGAAGGAATGTAAAATAGGGTAATTATTAAGCCATCTTCTAACTGATCTGTCCAGAATTTACAAGAAAGAATTTCAAGGTCTGCTGAGGAATTTGAAGCTAGGATTGTAGACTCGAAGGACTTTCTTAAGATAATAGCTAGCCCTCCCCCTTTTCCCCTGCTTCTAGATTGAGATATAATTTTAAACCCAGGAGGCAGACAGTCACGTATAATAATATCATTATCTGAGACCAAGCATGTTTCAGTTAGGAGAACAAAATCAGGGTTGGTCTCCTCCAGCCAGTCTTTGACCAGCTGCGAATTATTCCTAATAGATCGTATATTTAAATAGAAACCGTGAAGGTTTTGATGGTAAGGAGTGTCAGTGGTTACTGAGTAGGTAAGCTTGCTCAATATCCATTGAAGGGGGTACAACCGGGATTTGAAAGGGACCCCCATTCAGAATAACTGTATAGAAAACAATTTGCAGCCCTAAGAGGTTCTAAATTAGTAAAACGGGTCCTTATAAGGACTGGAATAGGAATAGTATATAATGCATCAACTGTCCAGCTTTTGTAACAGATCCAATAAAACATAAGAAACCAGGTCAAATAATTATTTAACAGCGCCATCATGTAATGAGTGATTAGCAGAGAAAGAAAAAGCGTTATCCTAAGTAAAACTAATTGACAAAACTATGCAGATACTTATCAATTTATCCAGACTGTGCACTGAGTGGCAATGCGCCATTATGCAGACCCTGCGCTGATGTTAAAGCAGAGACGAAGCAAGCTCACACGCTCAAAATTGTTGCCGCTCAGGGCAGGAACCAGCAATTTCAGTCTCTTCACTCAATCGCCAAGTCATTCTGCAAAGGCTTGCGCCTTTGCTGGCGCGCCGAATGGCAGTGCGCCATTCCTCTGCTGGGTTTTAAATGCTCCCGGCTGGTCTAGGAGGGGCAGAGCAGTCTCTGCAGGCCCTGCAGGCTTGTGGTAGGAATGAGGCTGCTAGCTGTGCTGGTCCGTTGGCTAGGGAGCGGAGTTTCAGCTGCTGGGCTTTCTTCCAGCGCTCCTGGCTGGTCTGGGAGGGGCGGAGAATGAAGCACTTAGCTTTTGTTCCTTATAGAGGCCACTCTGTTTCACTCTCATTGGCTTCTTCAGGGGAAGTGCTTCTCTAATCACAGCTGTAAAAGCTATTTAAATTGCCAAGTATATCACTTCAATTCAGCTTGACCATATGGGGTATTTTGAGGTCTTTTCCTGTGATATATAGATATAGAAAAATATAATTGCATATTCTTTGTGTGTTTGCACTTTTTGGTACCTTTGGAAGTTTTTGAATACACACATTGAGTCTCACATTATTTTGGTTAGTTTGCACTAATACAGGAAAAAAAAAAAAAAGAGAGAGAGAGAGAGATCAAAAAGTGCAAAGCCAAACAGCATGTGAACAAAAAGAAGCGCAATGGCCCAAAGATTCTCATGAGACCTCGTTTAGAATATTGTGTACAATTCTAGAGAACGCACCTTCAAAAAGATATAGAAAGGATAGAGTTGGTCCAGAGGAAGGCTACTAAAATGGTGTGTGGTCTTTGTCATAATTCGTATGGGGACAAACTTAAAAATCTCAATATGTATACTTTGGAGGAAATGCGGGAGAGGAGAGATATGATAGAGATGTTTAAATACCTATGTGGTGTAAATGCGCATGAGTCGAGTCTCATTTGAAAGGAAGCACTGGAATGAGAGGGCAAATAATGAAGTTAAGAGGTGATAGGCTCAGGAATAATCTACGGAAATACCTTTTTACAGAAAGGGTAGTAGGTGCGTGGAACAGTCTCCCGGTAAAGGTGGTGGAGACAGAGACTGTCTGATTTCAAGAAAGCCTGCGATAGGCACGTGGGATCTCTTAGAGAGAGGAAGAGATAATGGTTACTGCAGATGGGCAGACTGGATGGGCCATTTGGCCATCTGCCATCACACCCATATCACCATCCTCTCTTCCAATTTCTCAAACCTGATCAAACCCACTTCACAAGATCTTGCAACCTTTTTTGACCATACAGTTTCCCAGGTCTGCAATGCTCTCACCCAAACTCTCAACCCATGCCCACCCTCCCCCTCAGAAGATCTTACTTTCCTATCATTCAGTACCCTTGCAGATTTTACTATTCCCTCCATAGAAGATATTCGCCGGACTATACAATCTATTAACACTTCGGCCAACCCATTAGATCTTCTTACCCCACTTACTCTTAAAAACATTTTTCAGATCTTTGGACCATTTATCCACTCTATGATTAGCACCAGTCTAAGTACCGGCACCATTCCCAAATCTTGGAAACTTGCAACAGTATTTCCTAAACTTAAATCACCAAACTTACCAGATGATCAATGCTCAAACTATCGACCTATAGCCAATCTCCCATTTATATCCAAGATTACCAAAAAAATCATCTTCAACCAGACCTCCTCTTTCCTCAAATAAACCAATGCTTTCCATCCCAATCAAACCATAGGAAATCAGTCTTACTAATTTCTTTAGATTTTACAGCAGCCTTCGACACAGTAGACTATAACCTTCTCTTAAACAGACTTCAATCAATAGGCAATACTGGTACCGCTCTAAATTGGTTTGCTTCTTTTTTTCATGACCGGGAATTCAGAGTACATTTCAATTACTCCACTTCCTCTAACACCTCTCAACAGTATGGCGTCCCTCAAGGCTCCATACTATCGCCTCTTATATTCAACGTCTTTCTATCCCCTCTTCTTACATTAGCTCAATCAATCAGATTCACTTGCTTTGCCTATGCTGACGACATCCAACTACTTCATCTCCTCAATCCCGATAACAAAGCTGATATCTTAGAAATCAACCTTAAACTGATTAAAATCAACTCATGGCTTCAGCAAAATATGCTATCACTAAACATCAACAAATCAAAACGTGTACCATTTCCCTCCTCAGACACTGTTTGTCTGGTAGATCCCATCAAAATAGACTCCATCCCAGTTCAATCGGCCTCTAAGGTGAAAATACTTGGAGTCATTTTGGACCAAAATCTTTCTTATCAACAACAAATCAGCTCGGTAGTTAGCAAATGCTTCTATAAACTAAAACTTATTTGATCTCTTTCTTCATTACTGGATCCTTCTTCCTAAATATCCTTATCCATTCCCTTATCATCTCAAACATTGATTACTGTAATACACTTTATCAAGGTATAACCCAAAAAGAGATCTGCAGACTACAAATTCTACAAAATACTGCCGTTAAACTTATCTACTGAACAATGCTAAAAAATTTGACCATGTCACCCTGCTCCTACATGACACAAACTGGCTCCCTATCCCTCATCACATCACATACAAAATTCTGCTACTCACTTACAAAATCAAACACCACCACATCCTCACCTTCATTGATAAATATTTAATCCCTTAAGCCTCTAGTCGTACACTCCATTCAAACTATCAAGATCTTCTTGATTTTCCATCCATTCGAGAAATCTTCTACGATACAACCCGTAATTCCATTTTCTCAGTCACGGCGCTCTCTCTTTGGAACACCCTGCCCCTGCATATAAAGCAAGAGCCCTCTCTCCCTATATTTAAGACCAAACTCAAAACATTTCTCTTCAATGATGCCTACGACACCTAATCTAGGATTTTGTCTGCTTTTCCTAGAATAATTCTCTCTCCAGGCTTTTAAATCCAAACGCCTCCTTAGAGGCGAACCAATCTCTCTTGTTCTACCCTCCCCTTCCTCGCTTTATATTTTTTTTTATCTCGATGCATTTTTTTTTGCAACCTCATGTGATGTTAGTCTTAAGTTATGCTATCCCCCCTTCACTAAATATGGTGATGGGTTTTCTTCCCCCTCTTTTTTTAACATTTGCTTTTAAATATATTTTATTAATAGTAAACCGCCTAGATATTATTTTATGATAGACAGTATATCAAGATATTAATATTTCTATGTTAAAGAACAGGGACCAGAATATTCTTTATTCGAATGACCTGACACGGTCCTCATTTCAGCAAGAAGCCTGCATCAGAGGTCTGTAAAGCAACGTGTCCCCTTATATGTTAAACAACTGAAGAGAGGATTTTAGCATGTTTAGAAATGCTCAAATGTGAGTATTTTTCAGGACTTGGGATATTCCATTCTGTGAGACTTTGCTATCCTTGATATGATGGATATACTAAAGGGGTGCAGGCTTCTTGCTGAAACAGGGGCCTTGTTGGGTTAAACAAATAAAGGAAATTCTGCTCCCTGTTCTTCAGGCCATTGTGCTTCTTTTTCTATTCATGGTCATCAATACAGAAAATAGAAAAATCATCTATTTTACCCATGCAGTAAAAATGACCTTAGTGCGTGGGAATGACCTGCATAAGGATGTGCTAAACCACAGTTTGGTAAAAGAACCTCTTAGAAAATATTCATGTCCTCTGTTTTTTCAAGGTTTCTATTGGAGAAAATAGCTGGAAGGGGAAGATGCAACAGTGTGCTCATTTTGGCACAGTACATGCGGTGCATAGTACTTTGACATTAGAGAAAATATATTTCACAGTTTATCAAAGTTAGGCTTCACTATTATGCATAAGACACTTGTGACCACTATCTCAGGGTCAGAAAACTTTTAAAAGCATCTCTGCACCAAGCCAGGGAGCCAACCCTGAAGTAACGGAAATGGCAATTGTAAAACATAAGAACATAAGAAACGCCTTCACCGGATCAGACCGAGGTCCATCTAGTCCGGCGATCCGCACACGTGGCGGCCCATTTAAGTACTCCTTTTTGGAGACCCAGATTTACCGTATCCCTCAATATGATATGCAAGAAGGTGTGCATCCAACTTGCGCTTGAATCCCAGTACAGTAGTCTCCTCCACAACCTCCTCCGGGAGTGCATTCCAAGCACCCACCACGCGCTGTGTGAAACAGAACTTCCTGGCATTCGTCCTGAACCTGCTGCCACCCAGTTTCAGGCTGTGACCTCTTGTCCGTGTCACATTTGAAAATGTTAGTAATGCTGCTTCTTGGTCTATTTTATCAAATCCTTTTAATATTTTAAAAGTCTCTATCAAATCCCCTCTCAGTCTTCTCTTCTCGAGGGTAAACAGTCCCAGTTTCCTGAGTCGATCTTTGTAGCTCAAATGCTCCATCCCTTTGACAAGTTTCGTGGCTCGCCTCTGCACTCTCTCCAGCAGAGTTATATCCTTCTTAAGGTATGGAGACCAGTGTTGGACACAGTATTCTAAGTGCGGTCTGACCATTGTTCTATATAGTGGCATTATGACCTCTTGCGATCTACTCGTAATCCCCTTCTTAATTATGCCCAACATCCTGTTTGCTTTCTTCGCCGCCGCCGCACATTGTACCGAAGGCTTTAGGGAACTGTCAATCAGTACCCCCAAATCCCTTTCTTGTTTGCATTTTGCTAACTTCACCCCCAACATCTTATACTCATGTTCTTTGTTTTTCTTTCCTAGATGCATCACCTTGCATTTGTTTATGTTAAAGTTCATCTACCACTTTGTAGCCCACTTTGCCAGCTGGTTCAGATCTTTCTGGAGGTTCTCGCAGTCCCTTTGAGTGCCAACCGCTCGACATAGTTTTGTATCATCAGCAAACTTTATTATATTGCATGTTGTTTCCTCCTCCAGGTCGTTTATAAAAATATTGAACAAGATAGGTCCAAGAACCGAGCCCTGGGGCACGCCGCTAGTCACTTTCTCCCAGTCCGAGAATTTTCCATTTATGCTAACCCTCTGCCTTCTGTTTTCTAGCCATTTGCCGATCCATCTGTGCACTTCTTCTCCTATTCCATGGCTTAGTAGTTTCTTCATAAGCCTCGCATGTGGGACTTTGTCAAACGCTTTCTGAAAGTCCAAGTAAATTATATCCACTGGATCTCCACTATCCATTTGTTTGTTCACTTTGTCAAAGAATTGCAGTAAATTTGTCAAACATGACTTCCCTTTCCTGAAGCCATGCTGACTTGCCCTTAATAGATTGTGATCCTCCAAGTGTTGTACAATGTTTTCTTTAATTAGTGTTTCAATTATCTTCCCTGGAACCGATGTGAGGCTCACTGGTCAGTAGTTTCCTGGATCTCCTCTTGATCCTTTTTTGAAAATTGGGATGACATTTGCTATCCTCCAGTCTTCTGGTATTTGCCCAGTTCTAATCGACATATTAGCTACGTATTGCAATAGTTCACCAATTTCCTCCTTAAGTTCCTTTAATACTCTAGGGTGAATTCCATCCGATCCAGGGGATTTGTCACTTTTTAGTTTGTCAATCTGAACGTATATCATGTCCAACGTCACATTTACTGTTGTGAGGCTTTCCTCTATGCCCCCGGTGAATATCCTCCCTGTGGCTGGCATTGTTGAAATGTCCTCATTTGTGAAGACTGAGGCAAAGAAAGAATTCAACCTATCGGCAACCTGTTTGTCCTCTTTAATTGACCCTTTCCTTCCTAGATCGTCGAGAGGTCCCACTTGCTGGTTTCTTTCCTTTTATATATCTAAAAAAGGGCTTGAAGTTTTTGGCTTCCTGCGCTATCTTCTCCTCGTAGGCTTTTTTGGCGTCTCTTACCACTTTATGGCACCTTTTTTGGTTGATTTTGTGACAGTTCCAGGCTTCCGTTGTTTTTTCTCATTTCCATTTTTTGAACGAGTTCCTCTTCTCCTTCACTGCATCTTTTACCTCTTTGGATAACCAAGCTGGTTCTCCTTTGTTCTTTTTTCGCCTTCCTTTGCATATCTTCGGAATGTGTAGATTCTGTGCTTCTGTGATGGTGTTTTTCAGTAGAGACCATGCTTGTTCAACTGTTTGGGGGTCTGCTCTGCCCTTCCTGAGCCGTTTTCTAACCATAGTTCTCATGCTATCGTAATTTCCTTTTTTGAAGTTAAAGGTTGTGGTTTCAGTCTTGATTGGTTTCCGCTTTCTGATGCCAATGGTAAAATTGATCATATTGTGATCACTTGTCCCTAGCGGGGCCGTAACTTTTATGTCTGCTGCACTTCCAGCAATGCCATTTATGACCAAGTCTAGAATTGCATTTCCTCTTGTCGGTTCTCCTACCATTTGTTCAAGGAAGCAATCACCTAACCTTTCAAGGAATTTTAACTCTCTACTGCAGTTTGACGTTTCCAATTTCCAGTTGATCCCTGGAAAGTTGAAGTCCCCCATGATCGTTGTATTTCCCGATTTACTTCTACGACTAATTTCCTCCATCATTTCATTGTCTGTTTCCTCTGTCTGTCCCGGGGGTCGATAATAAAGTCCAATTTGTATGTCTGCTTCTTTATGTCCAGGAATCTTTATCCGGAGTGATTCTAGTTTGCCATTTGCTTCTGTCTCTCCTACTCTAACAGACTCTATTTCTTCTTGAACATACAGGGCAATACCTCCCCCTTTTTGCCCAATCCTATCTCTTCTATATAGTTTGTAACCTTTCAATGCCGTGTCCCATTCATTCTCTTCATTCCACCATGTTTCTGTTATTCCTATGATATCCAGTTGTTTTCTTCTTACTAATTCTTCCAGCTCTCCCATTTTTTTCCTAAGCTTCTGGCATTCGTGTACATACATCTAATTTCTGTTTTACTGGATTTAATGGTCCTCACATCCTTTTTTGTATCCATTTGATCTTTTTCTTCGGCTCTTGTAGTATCCTCATGTTCTTGCCCTATATCAGTGTGGTTGCTTGAAGTTGCCTCCTCAGTATTACCTGGTGTCCGGGCCATCGACCGGTTGTCGACTGTTGGCTGTCCCCTGATCTTTAGTTTAAAGCCTTCTCAATGAATTTCTTTAAGTTCTTAGTCAGGACCCTCGCTCCCTGCTTGGCGAGGTGTAGTCCGTCCTTTCTATAGAACCTACTTCTTCTCCAGAATGTTGTCCAGTTTCGCACGAAGTCAAAACCCTCCTCTTCGCACCAACGCCTCATCCAGGCATTCACAGCTCTCAGTTCATCCTGTCTCATGGTGTCTACTCTCGGTACCGGAAGGATTTCCGAGAAAGCCACCTTCACCTCCCTGACCTTCAACTGCCTTCCAAGTGAGCGAAGCTGGTCCTTCATTTCTTCCCTGTCATACTTCTGTCCGCAAACATCGTTGGTTCCCACGTGGATAAGCACCGCAGTATCCTTTCCTCCTGCTCCATTTAATATCCTGGTGATCCTGCTGGCCACATCCTTCACTCTTGCTCCAGGCAGGCAGGTGACCAGTCTATCCTCTCTTCCTCCCGCAACGTGGCTGTCTACATTTCTTATTATAGAAGGAGGTTCCTCAGGGGTCTTAAGTCCGTATCCTCGTCGTAAGTCATATCTTCTATCACCCTCGTCACAGAAGATATGATTTACGACGAGGATACTGTCTAATGCAAACCCTGAGATATAATGAGCTAACAATGACCTACTTGAACATGTAACTTTGTATTTATAACCAAGATCTAACTGTACTAATAAATATCCTGATCTACCTGTACTAGCAAGTCTGTTAAATGTCTGTGTAAAATTATCCATTGTATCTTCCTGTGTAACGGACCCAACCTCTTGTTCTGTAATCTGACCTTGAACTGAATAGGTAAAGGTGAAATAGAAAACCTGATTAACATAACATACCATAACATAACATAGTTGACTGTGACTTGCTGATCACTGTGCTTGATATTTATCTTTTCATGTCCATTTTTTTTTTTTGGTTTTCAGTAAGCAGTCCCCTGATTTATTTTTTGCCTCCGATTTATATGGTTGCTTCTTGCAAGAATTCAATCAAATTTCTCTTCAGAACCCTAACCTACTGTGACATATAGCAATTTCCACTTCAAAAGTTAGCAGAATACTGTAATAGCATACTTTCAGTCTTGTTATTGTTAGAGCTTCTTAGGAATTAAGGTCTTATCCACTGAAGGCTTGATTTGCCAAAAGAAAGGCAATTGAAATTATTCTGGTCAAAGATATTCATCAGTTTGAGTGAATACAAAATTGGCCATCTGTTTTCAAAATACTTTGGGGGCCGAGAGGAGGAGAGAGGAGGAATAACATGTATATTTTTAACTTTTCAAGGCATTTTGGACACATAACTTCATAAGAAAGGAAGACAAAGTAATTTTTATGTCTAGAAAACTGCAGATTTCTTCATAGTCTATAAAGATGATAAAAAAGTACATCTAAATCTAGAGGCCCTTCTACCAAAGATCACTAAGGTGTTAACAATTAAGAGTACATGAGTGCACAAGCTGAGTGTGGTAGCCTGAGAGTGAGCACATGCTCATTTGTATATTAACAGCTTTTTGTGTTAGGGGGCTGGGAAATGAAAGAGACTAGCAGGAGAAGGCGTGTGGACAGCTTACTGCAGTTAGCATGCATTTAACAGTACATACTAAGGGCCTGATTCTCTAGGAGGAGAGTATGGTGTAGTGGCTAGAGCTACAGCCTCAGCATCCTGAAGGTGTTCAAACCCCAAACTGCTCCCTGTGACCCTGGACAAGTCATTTGGTTCCCCATTGCCCCAGGTACATTAGATGTGAGCCCACCAGGGCAGACAGGGAAAAATAATTCATGTAAACCATTCTGAGCTCCCCTGGGAGAATGGTATAGAAAATTGAAATAAATAAATAGTGTGAAAAGTTTCAGCCTCTGATAACCAGAGCTGGTATTGTGATGTCATAATGCCTCATTCCACCAATAAGAGACAACCTCATCAGTGATGTGACAATGGCTTCATTGTCCTAGACTTGGCTCACTTTTGCTACATTTTGATTTCTAGAGTGGCGCAGTGGTTAAAACTTCAGAGGCTGTGGGTTCAAACCCCACTGCCCCAGGTACATTAGATAGATTGTGAGCCCACCGGGACAGATAGGGAAAATGCTTGAAACCACTTTGAGTGTGATTGTATAACTACAAGAAAGTGGTACACAGGTCCCAGTCCCTTATATGGCATCAAAAATTAGACACCGACTAGTGCAAAGCTAAGCGCGATTCTATGAAAGTTAGTTGCAATTTACAGAATCATACTTACTACCTCTTATATCAAACTGTGCTAGCTGAATGGCCCACGCAGCTCCCAACGCTCATAGAGTTCCTATGAACATTGGGACAGCGCGGCTCTTTGCGCTAAAAACTTCTAGCGCAGTTTTATAGAAGAGGTCCTTAGTGTTGCCTAAGCAGGCTTAGGTGTCGCTAGTCATCCTAATTTTATTCACACACTATTTATGCCAGATTTTCTTTGCCTAAATACGTGCACCTAAGTGGCGCCTACAGCTGCTTGCATGTAAAACACGCCCATGATCCACACCCTAATCATGCCTACTTTGTGATAGGCGTCTTGGACTAGAACCCTACCTCAGATTGGTAGTTGCCTGTTAGGCTCCTAAAATCCAATTAAGTGCAATTTATGTCAATTACAAGGTGCTAATTGTCAATTATTGGTGCCAATTAAGTCTATTGAACAATTAAATTAGGTGCCTACATTGGATAGGAATGCTGATGTAGGCCCCTAAATTTAGGCAAATTTTATAGAATCAGGGCCTAATTGGCACATTAGTGGTTAGTGTGGTAGGCGGTGCTAAGTGAAATTATACTACTTGTCAACACAATAATGTACACCAGTGACATCTTCCATGCTCTAGTTGCAGATGGTGCGCTTGGCATGCCTCCAACAGTTAGTACATAATCTTTGCACTAAGCATGCTTTATTTATTTATTTTAAACACTTATATTCCGCATATCAAAAAACTATGCCGGTTACATAAAAACATATTTATTCTCCACTTAATCAATTTCTTGACGCCTTTGAGATCTAACTGCCCTTTTAAGGGCGACCTAGAATGATTTTACCCTTAGTATCCCCTCCTATTGTTTTTCCCCTAAACATGATCTTTACCGTGAAAATTGTAGTTCTTGCCTATTTATCTTTTGTCCCCGTTTGTCATGGTTTTATGTCTCTGAATGTTATTGTCATCCCTAGAGATGCCCTGTCATCTTAAATCTATAGTTTAGCCAATGTATGCTTTTATGAATTTGTACACCACCTAGAAGGTTGATTAGGCGGTATAAGAAATTTTAAATTTAAAAAATAAAAAAAATTCAAATCTGCAAACCCCAACCACCCTTTACAGACAAAGGAAAAAAAAGCCTCAGGTCTTGGGTGAGCCAACCACTTACAGTTCTACCCCACCACTGACATCATTGGCATAAAAATTTTTCATTAATAGGAGAAGTTTAATTCAAAAGGAGAAAAATTTTTTAACCTCAAGCAAACAGAAAAATAACACTAGTCCTTCAATGTTTCATGGGGGGACACTTCTTCAGGACTTAAGTGATTACTGAGTGTTCTGTGCTCTTGGCCTTTCTTCTTTTGAATTAAACTTACCCTATTGACAAAAGTATTTTATGCCAATGATGTTAGTGGTGGGGCAGAGCTGTAAGTGGATGGCTCACCCAAGACATGAGGCTTTTTCTTTCGTCTGTTTGCAGATTTGAATTGACTAAGTGGAGAGTAAATACATTTTTTCTGGTATTGAATTGATTTCCTCCATGCCTCATTTTTTGAATCTTTGGGTTACAAAAAGCACACATAAGCACATAAGAAAACCTAAAACAGTAAAGCTATCACATTGCAAGTTAAAACTTTCTAAAATCAATTTACCTTCAAACTTCAATCAGCAAACTAATAATACAGCAATAGTGATTTCCTCATAACGCAAATTAAGAAAAGCCTCCTGAAAGTAATGAGCCTTCAAACATTTACGATAAGATAGAAAAGAAGAGATCTGATGAACATTGTCTGGAAGGGCATTCCACAATTGAAGACCCACCACACTAAAAACACAAGCGCAAATTGCAATTCTTAGCATTAAATTTTAGCTGCCAAATTTCGGCCCTTTTTCAAGCTTCACCAGGACTTTCTTCATGTTATTCACACCATCCGTCATGTCTACTCTATTGTAGATTTTGGTATCATCTGCAAAGAGGCAAATCTTACCCGACAACCCTTCAGCAATATAGTTTATAAAAATGGTAAAAAGAACAGGCCCAAGAACAGAACCTTGAGGCACACCACTGGTATCATCCCTTTCCTCAGAACGATCTCCATTGATCACTACCCTCTGTCACCTTCCACTCAACCAGTTTTTGTTCCAGCCCGTCACTTTGGGACCCTCCCGAGGGCACTCACCATATTTATTAGACGTCTGTGTAGAACACTGTCAAAAGCTTTGCTAAAAATCTAAACACACCACATCTAGCGCACATCCTCTATCCAATTCTTTGGTCACCCAGTCAAAGAAATTGACCAGATTTATCTGACAAGACCTACCTCTAGTGAATCCATGTTGCTTCTGGTTCTGTAATCCACAGGATTCCAAAAACTTGACCATTCTCTGTATTAAAAGTGTTTCCATTAATTAGCTTACCACAGAAGTCAGACTTACCGGCCTGTAATAATAATAATAATAACAACAGTTTTTTTTATATACCGCAGGACCGTGAAGTTCTAATTCCCTACTTCTTCCTTACTTCCACTTTTGTGGAGAGGGGCCACATCCGCCCTTCACCAGTCCTCCGGTACCACTCCTGACTCTTGAGACTCATTGAAAAGGTCAGTCAGCGGAGCTACCAGAACTTCCCTAAGTTCCTTCAAAACCCTAGGATGAACACCATCCAGCTCCATTGCTTTGTCTACCTTTATTTTAGCTAGCTCCTCATGAACACAATGCTCTGAAAATCGATCAGGGTCTATTACTCCTCCATCCCTATTCACATTTGTCTTCTGCAGCCCTGCTCCCAGTGCTTCAGCCATGAACACAGAACAGAAATATCTATTAAGCAATTTGGCCTTTTCTTTATCAGCTTCTACATATTCCTCCCCTTCACCTTTGAGTCTCACAATGCCACTTTTGCACTTCTTCCTATCACTAATATATCTAAAAAAAATGTCTTGTCTCCCCGTTTTACCGTGTCAGCTATTTTTTCTTCCATTTGCATCTTTGCTTTCCTGACTACATGACCAGCCTCTCTTAACTTTTCCAGAATAAAGAGAAAGAGGACAAAGGTTGGCTTAGATGGTAAGAGGGAGGGAAAAGAAGAAGAGGTACAAATGCTTGGATGACGAAAGAAGCAACAGACAGATGTTGAGCTGAGAGGTGTAAGAGGCTGGAGGGCAAGGGGTGTAAATAAAGATCGAAGAGGCATGGGGATAAATGCTATGATGATGAGAGGGAAAGAAGAAAGGGATAACTTCTGAGGTAGGTAGGATGAAGAGGAAAGTAACAAATCCAGGGGAAAAGGGGAAGGAGATAGTGTAATGTTGGGGAATTGGTGGAAGAAGAGGCAAAACAAATGTTGAGGAAAGGAAAGAGGCTACAGAAATGGTGGTGGTAAGGATAGGAAATTTGGAGGGATGGGAAAGGAGGTATTCTAATTTTGATATAGAGGTGGTAGAATCAAAGATGGAGTTGGGGGAGGGGATAAGAGACTAAGAAAATGAATATAATGGTAGGAGCAAGGAAAATAATGTGGAAGGATAAGTGAAAGAGATGACATTTTATGTTTATTAGTATTTATAGACCACGTTTCGATATATCATCATAGCGGTTTACATAGTACTAAACAAAAATGAAAAGAACTCCATAAGAACATAAGAATTGCCGCTGCTGGGTCAGACCAGTGGTCCATCATGCCCAGCAGTCTGCTCAAGCGGCAGCCCTTAAGTCAAAGACCAGTGCCCTATTTGAGTCTAACCTTACCTTCATACGTTCTGGTTCAGCAGGTAAGGTTAGACTCAAATAGGCCATATCATACTACAAGGCAACAGATTTATTTGGCTGATGGGGTTTCAGCTACCCCACCATCAACTGAACAGTTACAGCAGCTTTTGAGGGTGGCTGAGCCCAAAGGATGGGGGCCAGACCTCTGAGAGCACCCCATATCTTCCTTTCTCCTGCCTCTAGGTCCAACACCCTCTTTCTCTCTCCTTCTTCTACCCTGCTCCCTTTCTCTCTCTCTTCTTCCACCTCCCTTTACCCCTGATCCAACTCTCTCCTTATCTCCTTCCCTCCAGTCTCTAGGTCCAAATCTCTCCCTCTCTCCCTCCTTCTCCTCCTCCCCAATCCCAAGGTCCAACTCTGTCCCTATCTCCCTCTTTCTTTCTCCCAGAACCCCAGGTCCAACTCTTTCCCTTTCTCCCTCCCCCAACCTCTCCCTATCTCCCTCCTTTGGACCCAAAGTGGCTGCTTTCCCTTTCACTGCTCCCTCAGACCCTACTCTCCCTCTCTGCAGTGCTTCTGGTCTCCTTTTCCCCTCCCCTCCCCTTGACCCCAGCATGACTGCTCTCCCTTTTGCCCCCTCTCAGACCCCACATGGCTGCTCTCCATTTCACCCCCCAGACTCAACATGGTTGTTTTTCCCCCTGCAGCCCTCTGCAGGCCTACCTTTAAATCCAATCTTCAACCCTGCGGGCCATACAGAAAGGTTTCCTGTGGCCTGTATTGAGCCTTTCCTTCTGATTCGGTCCATCCCTTCTGATGCAACTTCTTGTTTCAGAAGGGGTGGGCCGGATCACAGGAAGAAAGTGTGCTCCACTTGATTAATGATTAATCACAATTAAATTTTTAGTTGCCGTCCCCCACCCCTAGGACTATCTGGTGGTCTAGTGGTGTACAGTGGCGTACCTAGAGTATGTGACACCCAGGGCTGATCATTTTTTGATACCTCCCCATATAAAAATATTTTTAGTAACTCCACCGCACCCCCTTGGTATGCCACTGCCTCAGGAAAGGGATTTTGGTCTCCAAAAGTTAGTAAAAAATATTTTAAAAATAGTCCAATAAAAAGATTACTTTATTTCCATTTTATATTTATAAGTGTTTATCAATACAGCTAAAATACTACTTTATTCTAAAGAAAGAAAATTTTTTTTTCTACCTTTTGTCATCTCTGGTTTCTGCTTTCCTCATCTCTTCAATCTCCATTCCATCAAGCGTCTGCCCTTTTTCTCTGTCCCTTCCATTTTTCTCTTTCTGTCTCTACTTCCTCACCATTCTATGGCATCTCACTGTTCTCCTTTCCTTCCCTCCTTCCCACCCCAACTCACCTGATGATCTAGCATCTTCTTCCCTTCCCCCATACCCTGGAATCTTTCTCCTCTCTTCTCCTTCCATCTCTCCCTCTCCCTCTATGCTCAGGCATTTGCCTTCCTTCCTTCATTTCCCTTCCTTCCTTCCCGATGGTATGACATTTCAGTCATCTTACCTTCCCTCCCCCATGCCTTGGCATCTCTCATATCTTCTTCTCTTCCATCTCTCCCTTCACCTCCATGCTCTGGTATCTCTTCTCTTTTCTTTCCATTTCTCCCTCCTTTCTACTTGATCTACTTCCCTTCTCTCTCCCCTTGCCCTGGTATCTCTTCTTCCCCCTCCATGGTCTGGCATCTCTGTTTCCTCTGCTCTCCCTTCCCTGGTTTTCCTTCTCCCTCCCTCTCCCCAATCATATGCAGCATTTCTCTCCTCTCCCCTCTCTCCATCCCTCTGTCAGCCCCCAGACAGCAACACAGCATTCAGAACTTGCTGCTCTTGCCAACATTGGACCTCCTCTCTTCCGGGTCCTGCCTACTTTCTGTTTCCATAAAGGCAGGACCCAGCAGAGAGGAAGGCCTGACACCTGCAGAGCAGTAAATTCTGAAAGCTGCCATTGCGGAAGAAGTTTCCAGAGTCAGACCATGATGATGGCCTTCGCTTGGAGCACCCTCTTATGTGCTGCACCCAGGGTGGACCCACCCCTCTTGCTCGCCCTTGGTACACCACTGGCAGTGTAGTCAGGGCAGGAGCCAAGCCCTAGTCATAGCAGCCATTTTTAAAGCAGAACAAGAATAGGCAGGAATAACAGGATATTTCTTTGCCCAACTACATACACCCTTGTAAGCTAGACCCACAGCAGCCTATGGATTGGGAGAGGCAAATGGGGGGGGGGGGGAGGTAGGGGAGACAAATGGGACAAAGCACCAATTTTTGGTTTCCACCAAAAAACACATTATTTTTGTCTGAAAACCAAAACCATGGCAATAAAATTAATGCCCCTCCCCCCAAAAAAACCAACAACCCCAAACGAACCAACTTTTGTCCAAAACTGAAACTAGGCAGAAAAAGGATTTGGGGGTCAATTTCAGTGCCATGACAGCACTCTACTTTTGATCTTCCTGAGAGCTTCCAATCTGAGTTTGCACCTGAGGCATGGAGGTTTAAATGACTTGCCCAAGAAGATCACAAGGAGCTGTAGTAGATTTGAACTGGGCTCCCCTGGTTCTCAGTCGTTACTCCTCCACTCTTTAAGGACTGACTGGAATTGAAAGTGGCATGGCATGGAGAATTATTGTCGGCACTTATTCAACATACCTTTACTTTAGTTGCTAGTGTTTCCTAGATTCAATGGCAAATATGAACCCGAGTTCAGATAAACTCCTAGAATTGAAGGTCCGGCACCCCATTATTAAAATATGAACCACTCAGATAGCTGTGCTGATATGCGGTATAGCAAATACAAATGAAAGTTGAAACATTTTCAATGTATCTCTAGCGTTAGCTGTTTTACAGTTTTCCATATTTTGAGCAGTTTATCTGCTCTTTGCTTTCCCAACCATGTATATAACAACTGAGGATAATAGTTTGCAATAATAAATTTAGACCCACGATGTCGCTGTTCACTTAAAATATACAGCTTAGACCTAGACATTTCCTGAAACGTTGAACTGTACAACCAAGAAGATCAAATTACCTATCATCCACGAGAAGGGAGAAATTACCACGTAAGGTAAATTATTTTCAGTAAAAATTGTTTCTAAGGCGCTAATTATCATTTAAAAAATATTTATTATGTTGAGGAGGAGCTGGAAAAGAGAGCTTTAATTTAGAAGCTTTCTTCTGTTGAATTGTATCAAGAAAACAAAGATGTCGGACGCAGAAAAATGGCGTCTCAACCTTCTCTTTGTTCAGTTGCGTTTGTGCTTCACTTTCTGGACTCATTCACTGTTCCTGAAGAATTACAGCACGGAGCTAGTATTGATGATTTCAGACTAGAAATCAATAAACATTAGCTCCTGGTTACCAACTATTTGGGAGGATAAAAGGATAAGTTGAACTTACAAAGAGGCACTTTATTAATGGATGAAATATCGAGAGAGACAAGATCAGTGAATAAACAATAAATCCTTTGAAATGTCTACGAGGTTCAAAGTTCAGAAGAAAGTCCTGGAGACCAATGAACGTTTCACCAATTCTTCTGAGTAGAATCACCATTAGCCGGAAGTGAATTCCTTTTAGTCCCTGTTCAAGATCTGAAATCAAGATATCAATGGTGTCTATCGAGTCGCTCCAGTATCACCTCAAGTGAATATATTTTGTCTGAAAAGTTGTGGATCGCTGCAAAAGACTAAAAAATGCGACCTTAAGTCTAGAAAAGAATTATCCATCTCCTAGATTTGATAAAAGTATATTAGAGTATGTGCTGGAGAAACGACTAAATGTTATTGATCAAAAATGAAGCACAGGTTACTTTGGAAAGAACATTATTATAATCCTCTGGATTTTGAAGACTGAAATGAAAACGAAAGAGCTTCCAAACACGTTCGTGTAGTTTTCATGTTAGAGTGTGAACATTTAGAATAAGCTTTCAGTTGTACGGGTTTTTTCACGCAACAGTTCAGAGTGGAGACAGCTGATTTGTAAAAGAAGCATATTCAAGAGAAAATGGCTAAGTCGTCAGAAATACTTTAAAACTTTCTACTTCTGTTTGAATTATCTTCTTCCCCAGGGTGAGTGGAAGAGAAAATATGGCACGGTTCCGTAGTCTAGAGCAGTGATTCCCAACCCTGTCCTGGAGGAACACCAGGCCAATCGGGTTTTCAGGCTAGCCCTAATGAATATGCATGAGAGAGATTTGCATATGATGGAAGTGATAGGCATGCAAATTTGCTTCATGCATATTCATTAGGGCTAGCCTGAAAACCCAATTGGCCTGGTGTTCCTCCAGGACAGGGTTGGGAACCATTGGTCTAGAGCAATGGTTCTCAACCCTGTCCTGGAGAACCACCAGCCAGTCGGGTTTTTGGGATAGCCCTAATAAATATGTGTGGAAGAGATTTACATATAATGGAGAATGAAAGTCATGTAAATCTGCCTCATGCATATTCATTAGGGTTATCCAGAAAACATTACTGGCTGGTGGTCCTCCAGGACAGGGTTGAGAACCACTGGTCTAGAGCAGGGGTCTCCAAAGTCCCTTCTCGAGGGCCGAATCCATTCAGGTTTTTGGGATTTCCCCAATGAATATGCATGAGATCTATGTGCATGTACTGCTTTCAATGCATATTCATTGGGGAAATCCCGAAAACCTGACTGGATTTGGTCCTCGAGGAGGGACTTTGGAGACCCCTGCTCTAGAGTAACACTGAAGCAACATTCCCTTTCAGAAAATAAAACAATTTCTCTGACTTCCATGCTTCTGGATGATCCTTGTTACTGCTTTGCCTAGCAACACTTCCAAGTTTGCCTTCCTCATTTTCGCTTTCTCTCCTTTTTCCTACTTTTCATCTAATGATTTTTCTCACAGTTGCACTTAACACAATCTGGGACAGCGCCTAAGTCTCACTGACTAATGGTTGGAGTAGACACTATCTTTCATTCATTATTGGTTTTATGAAAATTTTGTTAACCAAGTCGATTCCTTTTCGAAGAAAGAATAGAAACATAGAAGATGACGGCAGAAAAGGGCCATAGCTCATCAAGTCTGCCCACTCTAATGACCCAAACCCCTTGATTTTACCCCCCTAGTGATCCCCCATGTGTATCCCATTTCCTTTTAAAATCAGTATATAAAATTGAAAATTGGATTGGATTGACATATCGGTGGAAATTAAGATCACTGCTCTATTCAGTATGACATTTAGAAGCAGAAATATCAGTTAGGAAGATGATGGCTAAAATATCAGTTAGGAAGATAGGTAGTAATACTTTGATTGCATTAGGAAACAAAACCCGTGTTTGGTTGTTTTGGGGTTTTTTTTTTTGTTCTCCAGCACAGTGACTTAACTAACTTCTTTAGATGCTGCAGCTAGTGTTATTTACAATTACCGTGGTTGTTTTCTGTTGGAGGTCAAAGTTATTCTCGTGATGGTGATGACCCTGAAAAGAATAGGACGAGTCTGACATTTGGATATTCTGTTAGTAATGCTGTTAGTAATTTTTATTCTTCATGTCTTTTATTACCTACGTGTTTGATGTACCAATCAAGAAAGCAAATTTAAATCCAAAATTTATGTGGTAAGAGTGCAATATTACTATCAACTACCTGTTGACAGCTCATCTCTAAGCTTCTCTTCTTCAACCACAGCACATTCAGAAGATTACTGTAATGATTATTTCCTATAATTTACTGATGGAGCTCAGGACACAAAAGATCATCAAAACCAAACTCCTGAGCCAGGAACTGGATTTTTTTCCCCCGAAAATGAAATAATTTGTATTCTATTTTCTTTTTATGCTAATCTTTTCTTCTGTTACATGTCACTTCCTAGTTTGCCTTTGTAAATAAATCATTTATTTTTCTGCACTAAGGGAGTTTGTGTTCATGTCAGCAGAATACAAGTTGTGCAGGTGTTTTCAGAGGGCTTACAAAATTATTTCCAGTCATGTCCTACACTGCCCAGAGGGGTTGGTGTGATTGCTTGTACTACACACTCTAGCGATTTTTACTGCTTGCAGAGACTCTCGGCGTGACACATCATCTGTTTGGTTTTATATTATCCTTTTCAATACTTGTTGTGACATATGTTTTTACCTTTACTTACCATGGACCCCTGATGAAGGTTGTCCGAAACACGGACCGTGTTGGGTCCCCTGTTTGGTAAAAAGGTTTTATATATAGTTTGTTTGTCACAATAAAATTCGCCTACATCGTTGTACACATCTGCAGTTTTGGTTTGTTTGTTCCTGATTGCTTGTACTACCACATGTATCTGCAAATTCTTAGAGAGACACAATATGAGATTAATAGAAGGTCTATTCTGAATGGATCAGTAACATTTAAAAAATATTTTTAATCTATTCAATTGCCTTACTATTCTCACGGCTATTGATTTGGGGTGTTTGGGGTTCATTGAAATATTTCATTGTTACTTTGTATTTATTTTGATTTTATTCTAGCCCAATTTTAATATCCAGTAGTTAAGATGGTGGTTAGTTCTCTACAGGCATTAGTCTACATTCTAGAATTAATCACATTTAGTCACAGCTTTCTCTTTTAAAATTCTCTTCAGTAAATATTTAAATACATCTTCACAACAATTCTAAAACAACTCTTTTTATTTTAAATATGTGCAACAATGCCACTAGAAACCATATTAAAAGAACTACTGGATGAGATTATAGCATAAATTTTTAGATGTCGCTGTTGTCCACATTAAAGTATCTCTGTCCATGCCATACTGAACAAGACGTCATTAAGAAGAACGTCTGCCCGTAGCCTGATCAAGTGAGTGCTGATGTTGCAAACAAGATTATTTCAGTTAACAACTAATAGAGACTTGTGATTTGAAACTATGGGGTCCTTTTATCAAGCTGCAGTAGGGGTTTAACGCGCATAATACCGCACATTAAACCGCCTGCCGTGCTAGCCGCTAACGCCTGCATTGATCAGGCGTTAGTTTTTTAGCCGGCCGCGGGGGTTAGCATGTGATGAAATGTCCGACGCGCTAACCCCACTAGTGCGGCTTGATAAAAGGACCCCTATGTTGTTATAATTGTTTCAATTCTCCTCCCGAGAAAAAGAAAGAGGATACCATTATTTTTATTCAGAAGCACGAGCAACGCTAATGCAGCAGAGACATAACAAGATGTCTGAAGCAGGGATGATGGGTTTTTTTTCTTCTTTCCATTCTTTTGCTGTATATTTTGTGCTACTGTTTGTTTCAGATCAACAGATGCAATACCTTTGTTGATATGTTTAAGTAGACGTAAGCATCTTGTGGGTTTGTAGAGTCTGTAATGACATGAGAACAGAAAGCTTATCGCTTGTTCTCATACTCATTGTGTTATGACTTTAAAAGAACCCAGCACAAAGGAATTCTAAAATAAATGGTTAGGTTTAAGCTATTTTCAGAATGCATGTAGTTTTGCATAGATTCTTTTTAGGGGCCATTTTGTTTTTGACTGGTATTGAGTAGAACGTGACAGCCCACTAATACCTTTGGGTACACATCCATATCGGTAATAGGCAAACATTTTTATAATACAGGTAGGAGATGTAGGTTGCATCAATTCTTAAGAAAGTCATGTTATCCTTATAAGCTCTCCTCTTTCTAAGCAAACTATCAAAATTAGCAGATGGATATTCCTTTTCCTAGAGAGAAGATTCAATTTCTGGCATGGAATACAAAATTTGGGTAGTACTATCTTTTTCATGTCAGCTGTATAAATGGTCACTCCATGTAAAAAAAAAAAAAAATCCAACATGGTAGACACAAAAAAGAGGAAAAAAAGGTTTAGGTATAAGGTATATGGCTGGGGAGGACTCCAATGGCTGGAAGGGTGTAGATGGATTGCAGTGAGCTTTGACAGAGACTTCAGTAGTTGGAATCTAAGAACAGTACCGGGCAGAGCTTTAGATTCTTGCCCAGAAAAAGCTAAGGAAAAGAAGAAGGAAAACCCCCCCAACAGATTTTTAGACTGAATCTGGTTGGGCAGACTAGATGGACCATTTGGGTCTTTATCTGCCGTTATCTACTATGTTACTATGTATTTATATGACCAATGACTCAAAAAATTGAAGGCTCTTCAGCTTGAAAAAGAGAAGACCAAGGCAAGTTATGATAGAATAGAGATACACAGAATCATTAAAAGCAACCTTCATCAGGCAACTACACTGGCTCCCAATATCATCCCGAATAATTTTAAAAACTTCATATATCCTACACCAGATTCTGTACGGAAACTCAGCAGCCCCTCTCATCCAACTATTCTCTACTGTTTGGTCAACATCAAGAAGAATCCTTAACAGAATTCAACTAAACCTGCCATCCACAAAATTCCTCCACTACAAGCAAATTTTCCACTCTATGCTAACTTATCTGGGTGTAAAAACCTGGAATGACCTATCAGAAGCAATCAGGAAAGAGACAAACTACACCGCATTCAGGAAAAACCTGAAGACCCACCTCTTTGACAATGAACTGTTTCAGCTTCTGTATAGCACCCCCTACTTCTAGGCCCTCCTCTTACTTCTCCATGCCCCCCTACTACTTTCCCACTTCCTCTTTGATCAGTTGCCTTGAGCTTGTATAGATTTGTGTGACTCACAAATGGAAGATTAGATTAGATTGATAAATTAAATGTTATTCATTATGGGGCAGATTTACAAAGGATTAATTCTACTGGAAAGGAAAAAACATGAGTCTGGGCAGAGACCCCAGTGAGCATTGAAATTCATATTCACTAGAATCTTGGCACCAATCCAATCCCGGGCGAGCCCCCAGCTGAAACGGTTCTGGTCCCAATACTGCCTCACACACATACTCTCTCGTCTCTGGTACAGGTGCATCTGGGGGCACCTCCCTAGACAGAACAGACCATGTCATGTTCCAGGAGATGTCCATTTATCATGAGTCCTTCATTCATTTATATAGCATTATATATGGGTTAGTTTTTTTAGCTTATGACTGTAGGAAAGACCATATTTGGTAACAGGATACATAAAAGCAACATGACTGTAGGAAAGACCATATTTGGTAACAGGATACATTAGAAAGAGGTAGCAAACATAAGGGGGGGTTTAGTGGGAAGTTTCCATCTAAGGTCTAGCAATGTTTCTTATCTCTCTAAAGCACAAGATGTAAGACACAGAGCTCAGAACACAAAGAGAAAATGGCCTTGTAATTTCTTGGCACATACAACCTGTTTTCAGCTGTTCAATCAGGAACAGAAAACTTCTACAAGGAATATATGCAAGGATTATATGTGCTCCTTCAACCTAGAAGAAGGAACATCCAGTGAGATCATCAAGTTTGCAGACGACACAAAGCTATGCCGGGCAATCAGATCGCAGAATGATAGTGAGGAACTCTAGAGTGACTTGTGTCAGTTAGAGAATTGGGCAGAGGAATGGCAGATGAAGTTTAATGTGGAAAAGTGCAAAGTAATGCATTTAGGCAAAAAGAACAAGGAACACGAGTATAGAATGTCAGGTACAACTCTGGATAAGAGCGAACAAGAAAAGGACCTAGGTGTACTGATAGACAGGACCCTGAAACCGTCGGCACAATGTGCGGCAGCGGCAAAGAAAGCAAATAGAATGTTAGGCATGATAAAGAAGGGAATCACGAGTAGATCGGAGAGGGTTAAAATGCCACTTTATAGAGCAATGGTCAGACCACACTTGGAATACTGTGTCCAACATTGGTCTCCCAACCTAAAGAAGGATATGAAACTGCTTGAGAGGGTGCATTTGGACGCTCCTGCACCCTCGGATGAGAGGCAGAGACAGCTCTAACAATTTTTGTATTTAATTTTGTTGTTACCTTAATTTGCACTATTAGCACACTGGTTTGTGCACTAGTTATCATGTTTGATTAAATACGGGCTAGCCCTGGGATGTTTCACAGATAACTTTGGATATATGGATGTGACAGCTGGTGCTCTAGAGGCTAGTCCCCATTGCAAGCTGTGCGACTGAGGGCTTCCCGTTCACTACAAATTATAGGTGAGAGTTCCTCATTCGAGCTGTCTCTTCACCTCACCCTTCCTTATTTGGGGGGTCAGGGGAGATTTGTTCTCCTGTCTTCTACAACTCCAGCATGTTTGCATCTTAATTATTTGGAAATCTTTAGTGGTAATAGCCATGTACAGTTTCAGCACAATTCATGAAGCAGTTTTGATGTACAAACGTGTACAAATAGGCAGACAAACCGATAGACCAAGTGCTGGTATTGATATGTATCTCAAATATCCCAGAGAAGTGAAAGTCACCTTGCATGCAGAAAATCAAACATGGGAAAAAAAGCTCTGTGGCTAATATTTTCGTCACAGTGTACATGAGGATGGGGATAGATGAATTCAATATAGTTGCTTTGATCACTTTTGCTTCCACATACCTCCTCTGCATCTTCGGCCCATTCCTCTCATTGCCTGCTTTCCTCCAGTCCTTCTCATGTTGCAGGAGGATCAGTAAATGGTACTTAAACTAGAAAGAACAAGATTTAACCTCATCCTCTGGAAACATGAAGAATGATCTGTAAAAGGTAGAAGAATTGTATAATGCTTGGCAGTTAAAATATGGTCGCAATCAAAATGGTTTTACATATTATATACAGATACTTATTTTATCCTTGGGGCAATGGATTGTGCTTCAGACACCAGCAATCTAATGTAGCTTCTGTATCTTTGAAGATCAACAAATTGATCGGTTCTTTTGAAACTGAACTAGCATAATCATTTTTCCCCTGCAAGTTGGATTATAGATGGAAAGGGCTTTTGACATTTAATTATGGACCTTTAATTATGGGACATCTCATTCATTATTCCTCTCTATTACAAAAGCTGGCAGTGTGGACCTGCATAGTAAATGCTCGGATACCAATAGGAATTGAATAGGTGTCAGAGAATTTGTCACACGGCACTTGACTTGCAGCTTTGTAAAAGAGGGGCTATATTTGACATGTTATTATAGTTTCTTTTTCAATTTAAGGTCTAGGTTTCATAAGGATCCTATGATTGACACTATGTAGAGAATGACATGGTGACAGAATTTGTCACCATCTCCACCCCTGCAGATAACTGTGGGAGACCAATCCGTGTCATTTTTTAGTGTCTATCTCAACCTCAGTCCTTCTACACCAGCATTCTTCAATGCAAGGCTTAAGGGTCAGTGGTTGTGTCCATTCATACTCTGATTCTTATGTGAGCCAAGTATAGGACAATGAAGCCATTGTGATATCATTGACGAGGCTGGCTCATAGACATTGATGGAATAAGGCATTATAACATCACAATCTGAGCTCTGGAATGCTGCTACTCTTTGAGTTTCTGCCAGGTACTTGGGACCTGGGTTGGCCATTGCTGAAAACAGGATACTGGGCTTAATGGGCCTATGGTCTGTTCCAGTATGGCAACGCTTATGGTCTTATGTTCTAACCATCCGTTGTCATTCTATAGTGTCTATCTCAACTTCAGTCCTTCTATACCAGCATTCTTCAATGCAAGGCTTGAGGGTCAGTGGCTGTGCCCATTCATACTCTGATTCTTCCCTCTCTCCTTAAAGAATGGCATGAGGATGGTTTCCTGTGGTTCATTTGATTGTAACCCAAACAATGACTTTGGGCTCCAAATCAGAGAATCCATCTTGTCTATCCAGCCTTAAGTGTGAGAATTTAGTCCCCCTTTTATCAAGCTGTAATGGAGCATTTTAGCACTGGCCTGTGAGGTAAATGCTCCAACCCTCATTCAAGTTGAGCATGGGTATTGGACGCCAACGCACTCATAAAGCTGCAGTTACCAATTACGCTGCTAGCTTTCACTCAAGGTGTGAAAAATAACAAAAACATGAAAAATGACGCTAACGCTAGGTTCACCAAAATATTTAATTTTATTGTTTCTATTTTTCTATCATGGACATCAAAAGGCTAGTTGCGTTAGTGGGAGGTCGTTATAGTTACCAAAATGCTGACCTTCTGATATTGAGCTCAGCTCAATACTTCGCAGCTCCCCATTATATACCTTTGGCTCAGTGTGACATCATTGGCTTGACAGCCAATAAAACTAACAGAGGTGGTCTTTAAAGTTAGACAAAGAAAATTCCTCTACATTTTTAAAAGTTTCAGAAATCATATTTGTTTTGTTTACATTCATTTCTGAATATACATTAACAATTTCTAACATATCCAATATTCCTTTTATCCTTATCACAGAGGTATATTAAGAGAATTCTGTATTTGTTAAGTGCTGAGAAATTCTGAGCCTCAGAGAAAAAGGAGAAGGCAATCAAGGAGAAGGAGGGGCTGTCTCCCCCTCTCCCTGAGCTGACAGCTTCAAATTTCATTGATCCTCACACAGAAGCCTTCCTATGTTAGAGACTGGAACAGCAGTCTCTGACTCTAAGTTAACCATTTCCGGATGTTGTGTTCAGGATTTTTTCCTTAGTATTCTTCCATTTCATTTTTAATACAAAATTCCTTCATCCATCCATACTTGGGCCCAACATTCATAAGCGGAGACTTAGGGGAGACATGATAGAAACCTTCAAGATCCTGAAAGGCATAGAGAAAGTAGACAGGGACAGATTTTTCAAACTAAGGGGGACCACAAGTACAAGGGGGCACTCGGAGAAATTGAAAGGGGACAGGTTTAGAACAAATGCTAGGAAGTTCTTTTTCACCCAGAGGGTGGTGGATACATGGAATGTGCTTCCAGAGGCTGTGGTAGATAGGAGCACTGTACAGGGCTTCAAGGAAGG
The DNA here is from genome assembly GCF_902459505.1 of Geotrypetes seraphini. Taxonomy (NCBI): domain Eukaryota; kingdom Metazoa; phylum Chordata; class Amphibia; order Gymnophiona; family Dermophiidae; genus Geotrypetes; species Geotrypetes seraphini. Next base: position 39,085,621 of record NC_047101.1, read on the forward strand.
CTTGGATAGGTTCCTAGAGGACAAAGGGATTGAGGGGTATAGATAAGTGTAGAGATGGGTTATAGGGATAGGAGTAGAGGTAAGTACAGGAATAGGAGTAGAGATAGGTTATAAAGCTAGTCAGGGACCACTGCTCAGGCAAAAGGGCCTGATGGGCCGCCGCAGGAGCGGACCGCTGGGCGAGATGGACCTCTGGTCTGCCTCAGCGGAGGCAACTTCTTATGTTCTTATAGCTCGGTCATTCATATTTAATGCATGTTAAATCTTAGTTTGGGATACGTAAGATAATATGTTCTTCCTAGCCAACCTAAGGCACATCTGGTATCAATTAGAACCAAGATGCTAGGAGTGGGAACCTGCACAAAGAAAAGCGGAGAGAACAGAAGACAGAAAGACAGAACCCAAAATTGAGTTCTTAATAAAAGATGGAGTTCTTAATTCCTCTAGAAGTATGTTACCCATTATCTGCTTTCCTTTATGATCTAGCTTAATAGCAAAATACATAAAAAGAATATTATTATGCTTTTCCTTAATATTAATCTGTAGCGTGTTTTTCTGGCCTTGGCTACATCCATATTCAGATTTTTATTCACCAATTTTTCATACGCTTCTATTGGGCGTGGCCTTATCTAACAAATATGCTTGTATCTGACTAGAGTTACCCAGAATCATACGAAAAACCAGCACTTTTGTAGAAACATTCCACAAAAATACTGCACTATCATGTCCTGACATCCATTCCATTACCGTCCCATAGACATCACCCCCTACTGGCCACGAGCCACTACTGCTCAAAGTCCTTTGAGCTTTGACCAAAGGATAAAAGGGGGCCTAAATTTCTTAGTTGTCAGATCTAAGTGTGCTCATCTACTGCTTCACCATAGTCATTCTAAAGATGCTTTCTAATCGGTCTAGAATGTTTGAATATGTACTAAACTATGGCCTTGATGCTGTTCTCTTGTTCTAATAGAAATATATATATTTTTTCTAATAGTGTAATCATTATTATGTCTTACATTCATGGGAAATTTCCCTTAAATCCAACTTGCAGAAAAAAAAAGATTATGCTAGTTCCGTTTCAAAAGAACCGATGAACTCGTTGATCTACAAAGATACAGCAGCTACGTTAGATTGCTGGTGCCTGAAGCAAAACCAGTATAACCTCATGAAAATCAGTTAATTGTGATACTGAAGAAAAATTCCACACGGTGTCGCTGTCTGTCTATCCAAAAGTGAAATCAATCCTTTATATCAGAACCCAACCCACAACTAAGGACAAAGAAAGGTTGGCATTTTCCTGTTTAGAAACCAGATCGCTGTAATTTATTTTATTTTTGGACGTGGTAAAATATACTGAAAAGATTTAGCATATCGCCGAATTTATAGAGAACAAGTATATGTATATATATTTGATACAGAAGATTTCTTAGTTGGTAATCCCAATGGCGATTTCACACCGCTTGGAAGCCTGGAAACAGAAATTCGTCTTTTGCTTGTATTTCTGTTCTTTATTGGATACCATTAATGGACAAATTCGTTATACAATTCTAGAAGAACTTGATCGAGGCTCTTTTATAGGGAACATTGGCAAAGATTTGGGAATGGATGTCATCAAACTAAAATCTCGAGGACTGAGAATTATCTCCCGGCCCAGGAAAGACTACTTTGCGGTAAATATGGAAAATGGCTATTTATTTGTCAATGAGAAAATCGACAGAGAGGCGCTTTGTGGGCAGAACTTGAGATGCTCTTTGAACGTAGAAGCTGTAATAGATAATCCCTTAGAAATGCATAGAATTGAAGTGGAGATTTTAGATGTGAATGACCATTTCCCCGTCTTTCCAGTGAAAGACAAGCTTTTTAACGTGTCTGAAATGGCTTTGATTGGGACTCGCTTTCCACTGGAGAAAGCTCAAGATCCCGATGTGGGTATTAATTCCCTTCAAACCTACGAGCTCACCGCAAATGAATATTTTGAATTACAGGTTCAACAAAACATCGATGGCAGTAAATCGGCAGAACTCGTGCTGAATAAGGCATTAGATCGGGAGCTGCAGGGCTTCCATCAGCTCAAGCTAATAGCGTTTGATGGCGGAAACCCGAGGAAGTCAAGCGACCTTAAGATTTTGATCAATGTTTTAGATGCAAACGACAATGCTCCTGTGTTTGATCAGTCTGTCTATCAGGCTAAAATATTGGAAAATGCACCTAAAGGAAGTTTGGTAATAAAACTCAATGCAACTGATTTGGATGAGGGACAAAATGGAGAAATAAGATACTACTTTGGCAGTGTAGTTCCTCCAAACATAGAGAAAAAATTTGGAATCGACCCTGTGAGTGGAGAGATTATCACTCAAGAGGTCCTGGATTATGAAGACATTAATCTGTATGAAATTCAGGTTTCAGTCATTGACAAAGGCCCCTTTGGAGTTGAAGCTCATTGTAAGGTCCTAGTAGAGCTCATTGATGTCAATGACAATGCTCCAGAAGTAACCATAACGTCTCTGAGCAGCCCTGTTGCAGAAGATACTAAGCCAGGGACTGTTATAGCTTTAATTGCGATATCAGATAAAGATTCTGGAGTGAACGGCAAAATATCATCTAGTATACCCAATATCCTTCCATTTACTCTTGAAAACTCCTTCAACAATTATTACTCTTTGATTTTGAAAGAACCATTGGACCGTGAAACGGTGGAGCAGTACAACATCTCCATCACGACCACTGACCAAGGCTCTCCTTCGCTGTCCACTACTACAGTCATCACAGTGAAAGTATCTGACGTGAACGATAACAAACCTCAATTTACTCAACCAAAGTACATAATATATGTGACGGAAAACAATATCCCTGGAACCTCCATATATGCAATTTCTGCTGTTGATTCTGACTTAAACGAAAATGGTTCTATAAGATATTCTACTTTGGGGAGTGAAACTCACGATAACTTTGTTTCCATAAACCCTAAGACTGGTGAAGTCTATGCTTTGAAATCTTTTGATTTTGAAGACAGAAGCCATTTTCAGTTTCAAGTTCTGGCAGAAGATGGCGGTGTTCAATCGCTGAAAAACAACGCATCTGTTGATATATTTATAGTAGATGCAAATGATAATCCTCCCCTCGTCCTGCCTTCTCCTTCTAGAAAGGAGTTTGTCTATACTGAATCAATCCCTCTTTCTGCACCAGTTGGTTACTTCGTGTCGAAAGTAAGAGCGGTAGATATGGACAGTGGATACAACGCGTGGTTATCTTATCATTTACTTCAAAACTCAACTTCCCTGTTCCACGTGGGGCTTTATACAGGGGAGATAAGGACAGTTCGCTCCTTTAGAGAAAATGAAGAAAAGCTTCAAAAACTAGCCATTCTTGTAAAGGATCATGGGAAACCTGCACTGTCTTCTACAATAACTCTTAATATTATATTAAAAGAAAATATAGAAAAGGAATTACCTGATTTCATTCAAGACTCCAACAATAAGACCAATATTTCTGATCTGAATCTTTATTTAGTTATTTCCATCGCTTTTATCTCCTTTTTGTTTCTCATAACGGTGATCACCTACACTATACTGAGAATGAGCAGAGCTAGGAGCAGCTTCATGGAGTATACTCAGCCTCCATGTCCAGGCACCGGTGGAAGCTGGTGCTACTCTCAAAACCAGCTGTGTAAGGTGAGACTTAGTGCAGAGGTGTCTAAAAGTGACTGCATGGTTTTTAATAGGCACTCTCTAAACTCTTCTGGAAATGAAGTAGAAATCAAACCTACAACTCCAGAAACTAATCAAGTGCTGGACAGAGGAAACTTGTTAGTCTCCATCTGCAATAAGGTAAGGCAGGCTTTAAAAGTCAACATTTCATTTTTAAAGTAGTTTCAAATTCTTTTGTACATACATTGTCTCTTTCTGTCAACTTTGGATGTATACAATCTAAATTGTAAATACAAGAATAAATAATGAAAATTAACTGAGAAAAGAATCAAAGCATGATTATATCGTACTTTTAAAACCATGCAATGAAATTGTCAAAGGAATTTTTAATAGTTTATTGTTTGCTTAAGATATATACAACCTCATTTATTATGTTTCATTCATTTGCTGTAGATTGATCCTGCACAGTCAGTGCTAACAGAAAACCATGTCCTTTTCATTTACACAGAACACAGATACATCCTCACCCATGATGGAATAAGTAATTACAAACTAAAAATAGAAATATGTTGCAAAAGGTAAACTGAACTGCCAAGAAGCTAGACTCTGCATACAATGCAACACCACAGAAACAGTGATATATGTCACCTAATACTGTGCAATATATACAGATAGCAGATGTAAATTTGAAAAAACTGACAACAATCACCACTTTACAAATTAAGTTAAAATTAAATAAAACAAAAAATGGAAAATAAGAAAAAAACATTTTATCGGACTGATATATTTTTCAATTAGCTTTCAGAGGCCAAAAACTCCTTCTCCAGGTCAGTACAATATACTGCTGTTATAGTATCCTGTCCTGACTTGAGGAAGAAGTTTTGGTCTTAAAAAGTTAGTAAAAAAAATGCATGAGAACTAATCTATTAAAAAGATTACCTTATTTCCATTATATATATATATAAACTTTTATCAATACAGCTATAATATTACTTTATTCAAAGTAACAAAAAATCTTTTTTCTACCTTTTGCCATTTCTGGTTTCTGCTTTCCTCATCTTTTCTTCACTCTCTTTTTTCCATCCAGCATCTGTCCTCTCTCTCTCTCCCTTCTATGCAGCTTCTGTCTCTTTCTCTGCCCCTTCCATCCACTCTCTGTCTTCTCTCTCTCTCTCTTCCATGCACTATCCACTCTTTCTCCCTTTCCTATGGCATATTTATCTTTTCTGTGCCCCTTCTATAAACTGCCTATCCTGTGCCCCTTCTCTCCTTTATATACGCTTCATTTTATCTTCCCCATCTCTCCATTTTCTCTTTCTATCACAACCCCTCCCCCATGTTGTGGCATATCTTTCTTTGTTCCCCCACCCCACCCCACTCCATCCCATCCAATCCCATCTTACTGTCTGGAATCTCTGTCTCATTTCCTTCCTTCCCCCATGACCTGGAATCACTCCTGCCCTTCCATCTCTCCCTCTCTTTCCATGATCTGACATCTCCTTTCCTTCCCTCCCTCCATTTCTTATGGTCTGACATCTCTCTCTCCTCTCACTTCCCTGGTCTTTCTTTTCCCTCCCTCTTCCTCCCCCCAATCAGGTGTAGCATTTCTCTTCTCCTCACCTCCCCCCATTGGATACCTCTCTCTCTCTCATTTTCTTTGTCACCACCCCTTATCAGCAGTGCAGCCTTTACAACTCACTGCTCTTGCCAGCATTGGGCTTTCCTTTTTGCTGGTACTGCCTACTTCCTGCTTCCACGAAGGCAGGACTCAGCATAGAGGAAGTCCTGAAGCCGGCAGAACTTGAATTGTGAAGGCTGCCACTGTGGGGAAGAAGTTCCTGATCATGACTGGCCCTTGGAGCATCCCCTTATGGGCTACACCTGAAGTGGACAGCCCCCTGCCTCCCCATGGTATGCCATTGATTATGAGCAATAGTAATACATTTAGCAAAGGGATCAATACCAGTGACATGATACTTTATAAAGCCAATCAGTGAACATAAGAACATAAGAACTGCCTTCTCCGGATCAGACCTTCGGTCCATCAAGTCCGGCGATCCGCACACGCGGAGGCCCTGCCAGGTGTACACCTGGCTTAATTTATAGTCCACCATATCCTTATATGCCTCTCTTAAGGAGATATGCATCTAGTTTTCTCTTGAAGCCTAGGACGGTCGATTCCGTCATAATCTCCTCTGGGAGGGCATTCCAGGTGTCAACCACTCTCTGAGTGAAGCAGAACTTCCTGACATTAGTCCTGAACCTGTCCCCCCTTAGCTTCATTACATGTCCTCTAGTCCGTGTCAAATTGGACAATGTAAATAATCTTCTCTGCTCTATTTTGTCGATTCCTTTCAGTATTTTGAAGGTCTCGATCATATCCCCACGCAGTCTCCTTTTCTCAAGGGAGAACAATCCTAGTGTTATAAGTCTGTCCTCGTATTCCAGTTTCTCCATACCCTTCACCAGTTTTGTTGCTCGTCTCTGCACCCTCTCCAGCAGTTTTATATCCTTCTTTAGGTAGGGAGACCAATGTTGGACGCAGTATTCCAAGTGTGGTCTGACCATTGCCCTATAAAGCGGCATTATAACTTTCTCCGATCTACTCGAGATTCCTTTCTTTATCATGCCCAACATTCTATTTGCCTTCTTTGCCGCTGCCGCGCATTGTGCCGACGGCTTCAGGGTCCTATCTATCAGTACACCCAGGTCCTTTTCTTGTTCACTCTTCCCCAGAGTTGCACCTGACATTGTATACTCGTATTCCTTATTTTTATTGCCTAAATGCATTACCTTGCATTTCTCCACATTGAACTTCATCTGCCATTTCTCCGCCCATGTTTCTAACCGACACAAGTCGCTCTGGAGTTTCTCTCTATCATCCTGCGATCTGATCGCCCGGCATAGTTTTGTATCGTCTGCAAACTTGATGATCTCACTGGATGTTCCTTCCTCCAGGTCATTGATATAAATATTAAAAAGGATCGGCCCAAGTACCGAGTGGTACTTGAGGGAGTTATTGTGAGCAGTGTGATATAGAACAAATGTTCTAACGTTGGCATTCACAATTCCATTCACCTAATTCTTACCCATACACCCTCCCAAAACCAAAGAAACAAACATAATTACAATTAATTAGAGGCAAAACAATCTGGCTCCAGCTTTATTTCTTAAATTAAAATAACCTTAACAACATCCACATTAACCTTATAAAAATGCAACTCAATTCTCCCATGCCACTCACAGCTAGATGGTATCATACTACACTTTCCCCTCCCCATTCACAGTTTTGTCAATCGCGATTTCACATATTCACGATTTTTGGGGAAGGGGGAGAAAAAGAACTCACCCCTAGTTTAGTCTTCCCCCCGGCATTCCTGGGCTCACCTGGTGGTCTAGCAGGCTTTCGGGGCAGGAGCGATCTCCTACACTCCTGCCCCAAGTAGATCGCCAATAGGAATTGGCTGCTGTGACCTCCCGTCATAGTCTGGAGAGACTACGGGAACTCATGGCAGCCATTTTCTATTGGTGATCTGCACATGGCAGGAGCATAGGAAGATCGCTCCTGTCCCAAAAGCCCGCTAGACCACCAGGTAAGGCCGGGATGCTGGGGAAAAGGTGGAAGGGAGGTGGGGGTTGGTCAGAGCTGGACCAGAAGATATTCGCGGTATTTCACCATTCGCGGTCCGGCTCTGCCCCTATCCCCTACGAATCCGGAGGGAGAAGTGTAGCTGTCCTTTCCCATTGTTACAAAATTATTATTAAATGGATGGATTGGTTAGCATGAATCTCCACCAATTTTTCTAACTTAGAAAAATATATTTTGTAAAGAACTATTGATATGGGGAAAAAAGCTTGCTTGATTAAAATTTAGCTCTATAATAATAATGTATAAAAAGACTGAGATTCAAGGCATTTGTAAACAAACTAGAATTTTATTTCTTATAGAGCAGATTAATTATAAAATTAAAATCAAGCAGGTAAAGCAAGTAGGATCATTAAGCAAGGATAATAAATAGTGCCACCCAAGACAAAATGTTGCTAAAACAGAAGGATCAATTTATCTGGATTCAAAAGGTTACTCATGATGTTAATAGTCCTTACAATGGAGAAGAGACAGCATGGCCTAATTGAGCACATGGCCCTCCCCAAGAGAAAAGAGAGTGTCCAGCCAGGTTGGGATCCAAAGGAAAAGAGGTGGAGCACTGGCACATCTTCTGGCTTTATAGATGTGGGTGGTTTAAAACCAGGACCCATGATGCATAGCAATTGTCCCATCCCTGAGGCTGGAAACCAGTCCCTGAGGCTGGCATCGCATTCAATCATAGAGCAGTCTTTCAATTCTGTCTTTTTCTAGGCAGATGAGGTCATGATTAAATTTTCTTACAGACTGGGGGGGGGGGGGATATTTCCTTTACTGGCATACCCAGCCATGCTTTGTTGATTAGTCTGAGAAGATAGGGAGCTGCCCTTTGTCATCCCTGAATAGGTGTCTCAATCCAAGTTAAAAATTCACTTTCAAATTAATAACTTAAGGAAAATTAATTAATATCATCCTACATCATCACTTATGTAACTCATGTAGCCAGCCACAATTGAGCTTATCCAACAGGACTCCATTTCGAGGGTGAAAACCCCCTTCCTCTGGAACCGGCTATGCTAGGGCTAATAGCTCTCAAACACCAGCTAAAGGTGAAGACAAAGTTGAAAATGGCACTGAGCCGAGCGGAATGCATCTGCTAATTTAAACTGCAGAGCATGTGATATCACACATAATTCGATCACTTAGGAGCTCAATCTTGGATAAGCTCAATTGTGGCTGGCTACATCTACATCACTACGGAGAAGCTAAATACCTCCAATAGATTGTTTAGCTCATGCTTATGCCTGTTTGGCTGAATTTGGATGCTCCTGCACCCTCGGATGAGAGGCAGAGACAGCTCTAACAATTTTTGTATTTAATTTTGTTGTTACCTTAATTTGCACTATTAGCACACTGGTTTGTGCACTAGTTATCACATTTGATTAAATACGAGTTAGCCCTGGGATGTTTCACAGATAACACCCCTTTGGGCTTCCCGTTCACTACAAATTTTAGGTGAGAGTTCCTCATTTGAGCTGTTTCTTTCCCTCACCCTTCCTTATTTGGGGATCAGGGGAGATTTGTTCTCTTATCTTCTACAACTCCAGCATGTTTGGGTCCTAATTATTTGGAAATCTTTAGTATTAATAGCCATGTACAGTTTCAGCACAATTCATGTAGCAGTTTTGATGTTCAAATGTGTGTATAAATAGGCAGGCAGGTAGGTAGGCAGACAGACAGATGAACCAAGTGCTGGTGTTGATATGGATCTCAAATCTCCCAGAGAAGAAGTGAAAGTCACCTTGCATGCAGAAAATCAAACATGGGAAAAAAAGCTCTGTAGCTAATATTTTCGTCACAGTGTACATGAGGACGGGGATAGATGAATTCAATATAGTTGCTTTGATCACTTTTGCTTCCACATACCTCCTCTGCATCTTCGGCCCATTCCTCTCATTGCCTGCTTTCCTTCAGTCCTTCTCAAGGTGCAGGAGGATCAGTAAATGGTACTTAAAATGGAAAGAACAAGATTTAACCTCACCCTTTGGAAACATCTGTAAAAGGTAGAAGAATTGTATAATGCCTGGCAGTTAAAATATGGTCGCAATCAAAGTGGTTTTACACATTATATGCAGATACTTATTTTGTCCTTGGGGCAATGGATTGTGCTTCAGACACCAGCAATCTAATTAGGTGCTGTATCTTTGAAGATCAACAAGTTGATCGGTTCTTATGAAACTGAACTAGCATAATCATTTTTTTTCCCCCTGCAAGTTGGATTGTAGATGGAAAGGGCTTTTGACATTTAATTATTGACATTTGGGACATCTCATTCATTATCTCTCTCTATTACAAAAGCTGGCATTGTGGACCAGCATAGTAAATGCTCAGATACCAATAGGAATTGAATAGGTGTTAGAGAATTTGTCGCACGGCACTTGACTATGCAGCTTTGTAAAAGAGGGACTATATTTCACATATTATTATAGTTTCTTTTTCAATTTAAGGTCTAGGTTTCATAAGGATCCTATGACTGACACTATGTAGAGAATGACATGGTGACAGAGTTTGTCACCATCTTTATCCCTGCAGATAACTGTGGGAAACCAACCCATGTAATTCTTTAGTGTCTATCTCAACCTCAGCCCTTCTATACCAACATTCTTCAATGCAAGGCTTAGGGATCAGTGGTCGTGTCCATTCATACTCTGATTCTTATGTGAGCCAAGTATAGGACAATGAAACCATTGTGACATCACTGATGAGGCTGGCTCATAGACATTGATGGAATAAGGCATTATGACATCACAATCTGAGCTCTAGAATGTTGCTACTCTTTGAGTTTCTGCCAGGTACTTGGGACCTGGGTTGGCCACTGCTGAAAACAGGATACTGGGCTTAATGGGCCTTTGGTCTGTTCCAGTGTGGCAACGCTTATGGTCTTATGGTCTTATGTTCTTTATTTTTTTTTTCAATTATCTTTATTAACAATTGCAAAGGAACATACAACCATGAGCAGAACAAGCAAAAAACAAAGCATCCAGAAACAGCACGGAGATAATGACAACAAATGGTGCTCAGTACAAAACCCCCATATGTGGATGCCCATCACAATTGACATTTTGAGATATCAAACCCCTCCAAACAAACACACACAAACCCCAAGCCCTCATCACAGACCAGAACAAACACTCCGCACTCGAACCTCCAGACATCTATACTCCCAAATGCTCAATCCCTCACACACACAGATGCAGCTACCCAGGAAAAGCAAAAACAGAAAGACAAAAGGAAAGAAAAAGAGAGCAACAACCCCCTCTAGAAGAAAAATCAAGGGGAGGATTCCGTGCCCACTGTCTCCAAGCTGGAACAGACCTTCAACGCCCGTTGCCACAGATCTCGATAGCAGCGGTGGGTCAGATTCCCAGATCTAGGGAAACGGTGAAGCTCGTACCGTCCCACCTCTACCAAACGAGCCCTCCATTGCGGAAAGGATGCCACAGAACCATCCACCCAATGCTGCAACAGGAGCTTTTTTACCACCAAGACAGCCCTGTAGAGAACCCTGCATTGGGGAAGCATGAACCCCCCTCAATCAATTCACGTTGATCTCCCAAGAGCAGAAAACCATAAGACCAGGGCACAGCTCATTGGAGAATGCGCTCCAAAAAAGGGAGAGATTACAGCCATAATTCAGAAGAAGGGCATTCCAAAAAATGGTGGGTAAGGGTACCTAATAAATGATTGCATTTGGTACAAACTGCTTCCTCCCAAAGACCCATACGAGCTCCCTGAGCCCGAGAAATATAAGCCCGATGCAAAATTTTAAATTGCATTTCCCTGAAATCCGTGGAACCTCCCAAGGCGTGCACAGTGGCAAAGAGATCAAGAAAGGCCTTACGATCCAGGGTTGTGCCAAGCTCTGATTGCCACTGGGAAGCCAGTCAATCAATAGGTCCCAGGTCCGATGCGTTCTTCAGAATCCGATACCAGATAGCTAATTTGTTAGAAGCGGGAGGTACCTGAAAAAATTGAACATCCAAGGGACCACAGAGCCAAGCCTCCCCCCAGCGACGGTCTAAGGACAAGTAATAATGCCGGACCTGAAGGTAAGCCCAGAAGTGAGTCTGAGGCAGTTGCCAGTGAGTCTGCAGCTGGGCAAAGGAAGGAAAATGACCCCCCCATTGTAAGAATATCCTGAAGAGTTCTACCCCCTCTCTGCTCCCACTGCCGAAACCAGGCATGGCCCACTCCCGGGGGAAAGTCAGTATTTCCATACAACTGTAACAAAAGGGAAGCTACCGGAGACTTCCCCTGCCGACGCCTCCACCAACGCCACGCACGCCGCAGAGGTAAAAGATATGCAAACTTAGCCCTCCCCCCAGTATAGCCAACAACGGGGTATGTAGAAGGGACAGGACTGAGTGAGGGGCACAGCAGGACTCCACCCAACCCTGTGAAGAGAATTTATAACATCCCGACCATCCTTCATGAATAAAGCGAAGCAGAGCGGCGACATTATAATAGCGAAGATCGGGAAGATTCAAACCACCCCTACATTTATCCAAAGCCAAGGTGGCATAGCTAATCCTGGCCCGCTTATGACGCCAAATGAAAGAGGAGATAATCGAACGAAACAGACGCACCTCTTTATCAGTAACCTAAAGTGGCACAGCCTGCAACGGATACAAAATCTTGGGGAGAAGTACCATCTTAGTCAAAGCCACCCGCCCCCAAATACCCAGCGGAAGATCTCTCCATTTGTCGCACAAGTGCTGAATCGCCTCCAGATGACGTGTCACATTGGATCGGTACAGAAGCTTGAAGTCCGGGCTTAAATATACACCAAGATAACGCATTGGCCCCTTCACCAGTGGTATCTCGAGACTTGCATGCCAGGACTCCACCTTAGTGGACCGTAAGGGAAGAAGTTCAGATTTATCACAGTTAACGCGCAGGCCAGAAAGATCTCCAAAGGAATGGACTAGAGCGAGGACCCGCCCCAAATCCCATCTGGGTTGGTCCAGATAAAGGAGAATATCATCGGCAAAAAGATTAATGCGACTCTCCTTGCCCCCAATGCGAATGCCCTGAATATTCGGATCGCCTCGAATCCAAGCAGCCAGTGGTTCAATAGCTAACACAAAAAGTAACGGGGACAACGGGCAGCCCTGTTGCGTCTCCCTTCCCAAAGCAAACGGTGCAGTAAACTGACCATTGACTAAAAGTCTAGCCTGCGGCTGTATATATAAGCTACTGATCCATTGATGAATAGAACCCTTTATGCCAAACTGACGCAGAACCCAGAAGAGATATTGTCAAGAGATACTATCAAATGCCTTCTCCATGTCCAGGCCTACAATAGCCGATTCGCCCTCCAGTCCACGCCTGGAGTGAAGGGCCATCAAAGCTCTGACCAGATTCATCGACGCATATCTGCCTGGTACAAAGCCTGCCTGGTCCTCATGTATCAACAACGGCAAAAAGGCATTCAATCTATGCGCCAAGATCGCAGCAAAAAGCTTAGCATCCTGATTAAGGAGGGAAATAGGCCGATAAGAACCCACCTGGGCCGGGTCCTTACCAGGCTTAGGCAACAGCACAACATGGGCCATATTAGGAGTCCCCAATCCCCGAGTCTCAGAGAGCGCATTAAACGCCCCTGCCAAAGCAGGAGAGATCTGATCCGACAGAATCTTATAATACTCAGAGCCAAACCCATCTGGGCCCGATGCCTTTGTCAACTTAAGCTTCTTAATACCAATCTGTACGTCCTCGGAACTAATAGGGGCATTCAGTTGATCCAACTGGGCTTCTGTCAACCTAGGGAGCTTGAGCCCCTGAAAGAAAGCATCACTATCAGCGTCCGCGAACAGTCGGTTAGCATACAAAGATTCATAAAAATGAACGAATTGCTGTTGAATCTGCCGTTCCTGCGTGTAACAATTGCCCTTCGGGTCCTGGATGGACAGTATAACCTGACGGGTACGCGGAGGCCAGACCAAATTGGCCAACAATCTCCCTGTCTTACCCCCCCAGGCGAACAATTTATACCGTTGAAAATAGATATCGCAGGAAGCCCGCTGCTTCAAGATTGTATCTATCTGCCGCCGGACGGTCAGCAAACGGATTTTATCAGCCGCTGAAAGAGAAGTACAGTGGCGTACCCTCAACTGCCGAAGCTCCCCCGATAGAGTCAGTAACTCCGCATCCAGTGACTTCCGCTTGCGAGAGAGATAGGCAATAATGAACCCCCGCAAAACCGCCTTGGAAGCCTCCCAGTAGGTCACGGGATGAACATCATCAGTGTTATTATGAGAACTATACTCCAACCACTATTCCCGAAGATATTTATGAAAGTCAAGATCTCTATACAGGTAACACGGAAATTCCCAATGTCGCTCCTCAGGTTCCGGCGTAAACTGAAGCTCCATGACAACAGGCGCATGGTCTGACAAAGGAACCTCCTCGATAGCTATCCCAGACACCTTGGGGAGCAGAGAGGGCGAAACCAGCAGATAATCCAACCTAGCATATACATTTTGGGGGTGGGAATAAAAGGTATAAGTGTGTTCCATGGGATGTAAAATCCTCCAAATGTCCAACAACTGCAACTGACTAAGCAGAAAATTTACCCCCTTAGTTCCATGGTCCCCGGCCACTGTCTTTGCTGGACTACAGTCCAGACACAACAATTACACTCAAATTTTGCCAAAAATCCTATTATAGCAATAACACAACGAGGCACCAAGTCACATTAGAGTTTATTCGGAGGACGCTCAGGGAATTTAAACTTTATTCACAGCTCACAAACAAAATCGTGTAATTATAATGTATGTGAAGGGTGCTCTCAGTGTGAACCATCAGCGATAGGAGTCCAGCTCCGACACTTCACTTCTGGGTCAAGGCGGTAAGCCTCCACCCCCACACCATCATCGAGCACCCTAGTGTGCTGAAAATTAAAGCAACCTTTCTCCAAATAATCCAATAAATCAATAAATCAATAAACCAGTGAATAAATCAAATATAACTCAACACAATAATACCTAAGCGACCCCCAAACAAACCCTGCCAGCCAGACCCCCCGGACCACACAACAAAATAAAAAATCACCATGAAAAATGAAAAATAAATAAAATACTTATCTGGAAAACTTCTCACAAACTAACAAGCAAAAACCGCACCAGGAGAAAAGGTTCAACCACGCTGGTTTCGGGGAGGAGCCCTTCTTCAGGAACCTGTCCCCCGACGAAAGCAAAAATGAAGAGGTCGGCTGGAGGGCGGGGTGCCCGGGCGGAGCAACACTTGCACCTAAAACGGATCAGAAAGCGACGTCATGCACAAACCAACCAATCATACAAACACACACCAACCAAACACACACAGGAGCGAAAATACGCCCACATTCACACAACCACAAAATCAAAGAAAACGAGGAAGGGAGAACCAAAACCCATGCCTGGAATCAAGCCTATAGCCCAGACTGCGAAATCATGGTGATTTTTGATCTGGAGCCCAAAGTTACAATCAAATGAACTCCACTGTAGAAAATGGCATGCTGATAGAATTTGTCACTGTCCCCGTCCCCACGGATAACTGCAGGAATCCATTCCCATGTCATTCTTTAAGGAGCGAGGGAAGAATCAGAGTATAAATGGGCACAGCCACTGTCCCTCAAGCCTTGCATTGAAGAATGCGCCGGAGCGGGAGCTGGAGTCGGGGAGGCCGCCATCTTGGGCAGAGAAACTGCTGTCTTGTGCTTTGGCGTTTTCGCCGATCTTACCGGCATTCCGGGCCGAAAGAAGCTGTCCTCTGGTCCCACACATGCCCTCCCCTGCGCAGAACGGGCCGTGAAGCGCAGATTCAGAGGAACAGTCCAAAAAGGTGAGTTAAGCCGGTGTTTAAAGACTGCGGGTCGGAGAGCTCACAAACTCACGTCTGCTCAAGTCAGATGCATCACGTGACCCCCATGGTCTTATGGTTCTAAGCATCCGATGTCATTCTGTAGTGTCTATCTCAACTTCAGTACTTCTATACCAGCATTCTTCAATGCAAGGCTTGAGGGTCAGTGGCTGTGCCCATTCATACTCTGATTCTTCCCTCGCTCCTTAAAGAATGACATGGGAATGGATTCCTGCAGTTATCCGTGGGGACGGGGACAGTGACAAATTCTATCAGCATGCCATTTTCTACAGTGGAGTTCATTTGATTGTAACCCAAACAATGACTTTGGGCTCCAGATCAGAGAATCCATCTTGTCTATCCAGCCTTAAGTGTGAGAATTTAGGCCACCTTTTATCAAGCTGCAATGGAGCATTTTAGCACTGGCCTGTGAGGTAAATGCTCCAACCCTCATTCAAGTCCTTTGAGCTTTAACCAAAGGATAAAAGGGGGCCTAAATTCTTAGTTGTCAGATCTAAGTGTGCTCATCTACTGCTTCACCATAGTCATTCTAAAGATGCTTTCTAATCGATGTAGAATGTTTGAATATGTACTAAACTATGGTCTTGATGCTTTTCTCTTGTTCTAATAGAAATATATATTTTTTTCTAATAGTGTAATCATTATTATGTCTTACATTCATGGGAAATTTCCCTTAAATCCAACTTGCAGAAAAAAATGATTATGCTAGTTCCGTTTCAAAAGAACCTATGAACTTGTTGATCTACAAAGATACAGCAGCTACGTTAGATTGTTGGTGCCTGAAGCAAAACCAGTATAACCTCATGAAAATCAGTTAATTGTGATACTGAAGAAAAATTCCACACGGTGTCGCTGTCTGTCTATCCAAAAGTGAAATCAATCCTTTATATCAGAGCCCAACCCACAACTAAGGATAAAGAAAGGTTGGCATTTTCCTGTTTAGAAACCAGATCGCTGTAATTTATTTTATTTTTGGACGTGGTAAAATATACTGAAAAGATTTAGCATATCGCCGAATTTATAGAGAACAAGTATATGTATATATATTTGATACAGAAGATTTCTTAGTTGGTAATCCCAATGGCGATTTCACACCGCTTGGAAGCCTGGAAACAGAAATTCGTCTTTTGCTTGTATTTCTGTTCTTTATTGGATACCATTAATGGACAAATTCGTTATACAATTCTAGAAGAACTTGATCGAGGCTCTTTTATAGGGAACATTGGCAAAGATTTGGGAATGGATGTCATCAAACTAAAATCTCGAGGACTGAGAATTATCTCCCGGCCCAGGAAAGACTACTTTGCGGTAAATATGGAAAATGGCTATTTATTTGTCAATGAGAAAATCGACAGAGAGGCGCTTTGTGGGCAGAACTTGAGATGCTCTTTGAACGTAGAAGCTGTAATAGATAATCCCTTAGAAATGCATAGAATTGAAGTGGAGATTTTAGATGTGAATGACCATTCCCCTGCTTTTCCGGTGAAAGATATGCTTTTTAACGTATCTGAATTGGCTTTGATTGGGACTCGTTTTCCGCTGGAGAAACCTCATGATCCTGATGTGGGTATTAATTCCCTACAAACCTACGAGTTCACTGCAAATGAATATTTTGAACTGAAGGTTCAAGAAAACAGCGATGGGAGTAAATCCGCAGAACTGGTGTTGAAGAAGGCTTTAGACCGGGAGCTGCAAAGCTTCCATCAGCTCAAGCTAATAGCGTTTGATGGCGGAAACCCGAGAAAGTCAAGCGACCTTAAGATTTTGATCAATGTTTTAGATGCAAACGATAATGCTCCTGTGTTTGATCAGTCTGTCTATCGGGCTAAAATATTGGAAAATGCTCCTAAAGGAAGTTTGGTAATAAAACTTAATGCAACTGATTTGGATGAGGGACAAAATGGTGAAATAAGATATTATTTTGGTAATATGGTTCCTCTTAAAATACAGAAAAAATTTGGAATCCACTCTATGAGCGGAGAAATTATCACTCAGGAAATCCTGGATTTTGAAGACATTAATCTGTATGAAATTCAGGTTTCAGCCATTGACAAGGGCCCAGTTGGAGTGGAAACTCATTGTAAGGTCCTAGTAGAACTCATTGATGTCAATGACAATGCTCCAGAAGTAACCATAACGTCTCTGAGCAGCCCTGTTGCAGAAGATACTAAGCCAGGGACTGTTATAGCTTTAATTGCGATATCAGATAAAGATTCTGGAGTAAATGGCATGATATCGTCTAGTATCCCCCGTATCCTTCCATTTACTCTTCAAAACTCCTTCAGCAATTTCTACTCTTTGATTTTGAAAGAACCATTGGACCGTGAAACGGTGGAGCAGTACAACATCTCCATCAAGACCACTGACCAAGGCTCTCCTTCGCTGTCCACTACTACAGTCATCACAGTGAAAGTATCTGACGTGAACGATAACAAACCTCAATTTACTCAACCAAAGTACATAATCTATGTGACGGAAAACAATATCCCTGGAACCTCCATATATTCAATTTCTGCTGTTGATTCTGACCTAAACGAAAATGGTTCTATAAGATATTCTACTTTGGGGAGTGAAACTCACGATAACTTTGTTTCCATAAACCCTAAGACTGGTGAAGTCTATGCTTTGAAATCTTTTGATTTTGAAGACAGAAGCCATTTTCAGTTTCAAGTTCTGGCAGAGGATGGCGGTGTTCAATCGCTGAAAAACAACGCATCTGTTGATATATTTATAGTAGATGCAAATGATAATCCTCCCCTCGTCCTGCCTTCTCCTTCTAGAAAGGAGTTTGTCTATACTGAATCAATCCCTCTTTCTGCACCAGTTGGTTACTTCGTGTCGAAAGTAAGAGCGGTAGATATGGACAGTGGATACAACGCGTGGCTATCTTATCATTTACTTCAAAACTCGACTTCCCTGTTCCACGTGGGGCTTTATACAGGGGAGATCAGGACAGTTCGCTCCTTTAGAGAACATGAAGAAAAGCTTCAAAAACTGGCCATTCTTGTAAAGGATCATGGGAAACCTGCACTGTCTTCTACAATAACTCTTAATATTATATTAAAAGAAAATATAGAAAAGGAATTACCTGATTTCATTCAAGACTCCAACAATAAGACCAATATTTCTGATCTGAATCTTTATTTAGTTATTTCCATCGCTTTTATCTCCTTTTTGTTTCTCATAACGGTGATCACCTACACTATACTGAGAATGAGCAGAGCTAGGAGCAGCTTCATGGAGTATACTCAGCCTCCATGTCCAGGCACCGGTGGAAGCTGGTGCTACTCTCAAAACCAGCTGTGTAAGGTGAGACTTAGTGCAGAGGTGTCTAAAAGTGACTGCATGGTTTTTAATAGGCACTCTCTAAACTCTTCTGGAAATGAAGTAGAAATCAAACCTACAACTCCAGAAACTAATCAAGTGCTGGACAGAGGAAACTTGTTAGTCTCCATCTGCAATAAGGTAAGGCAGGCTTTAAAAGTCAACATTTCATTTAAAAAGTAGTTTCAAATTCTTTTGTACATACATTGTCTCTTTCTGTCAACTTTGGATGTATACAATTTAAATTGTAAATACAAGAATAAATAATGAAAATTAACTGAGAAAGGATAAAAGCCAGATTATATCTTGCTTTTAAAACCATGCAATGAAATAGTCAAAGGAATTCTTAATAGTGTTTTGTTTGCCTAATATATATACAACCTCATTCACTTTGAAATGAAAAATTTCTAATCGAATACCATTTATATTTCATTATTTGCTGTATAGGTTATGACAAAATATCTATTTTTGGTAGTGTTTTCCTCATAGACAATGAGAGAATAATGTTAAAGCTATTCTATGCTTGCTTAGAAAAGGTAGAAGATTCTAGAATAGGACCATAGAAATAAAGATAAGAATGAATTCTGAATATTTTCTAAAATTGAAGTGTTCCAATTTTACTGTATTGTAAATGGGGAAATCAGCACTTGAAAGGAGAATTCTCAAATTCTGCCAATTAAAACTGGAGCAAGCAATGGGTGAGTTGGTCATGGATCTATAGCTCACATGGACTGCAGAAATAATGGATGTATGATAGGTTACGTGTCTGCACATTCAAAACTGACCCGAGTTTGTTCAATCGATTTGTAAACTAAGAATCTATACAGCTCTGCTAATTCAACCTTAGGAACTATATAGCTTTCCAGTTCTTTCATTATGTAAGATTGTATTGTTGACTTTGATTGCAACCTCTTCGCTGATTGTCCAGCGCTTCTTGCTGTAAACCGCCTTAAACTTCCATGGCTTTGGCGGTATATAAGAATAAAATTATTATTATTATTATCTTTAAGATAAAGGGGTCCTTTTATCAAGCCGCACTGGCGGGGTTAGTGCGTCGGACATTTCATCACACGCTAACCCCCATGGCCGACCAAAAAACTAATGCCTGCTCAATGCAGGCATTAGCGGCTGGCGTGGCAGGCAGTTTAACAAACCCCTACCACATCTTGATAAAAGGACCCCAAAGGCTTACCTATTCAAATTCAGTTTCAAATATTACTTTTGAGTTATCTATCACTGTGCTCATTTCGAAGGGGAACATATTGGAATAGCATTCTCATAGTTAGCATGACAGTAGAATTTATAGGAATGGCATACTCCTTGTTAAATAGTTAAGGCTCCTTTTACTAAACCACAATAGAGGTTTGATGAGGTAATTGCTTCGATGCTCATAGGAATATAGAATTGGAACAGTTACCTCACTGGACTGTGGTAGAAACCTCTTCCATGGTTTTAAAGAAGTAATTGTAATTAATTACATTCAATATATTAAGGGCAGAAGTTGGATAATGGGTAACATAATTCAAAAGGGTTATTGATGAACTTGTATGACCCACAACTTTCTTTGAGTAAAAGTAAAATGTTTTGTGACAACAAAATAATTCTCTACTTATAAAGACCATGAGTGGAGTGGGGTGGGAAGGACCCAGCAGAGAGGAAGTCAGCAGAACAGTGAGTTGTGAAGGCTGCCACTATGGGGAAGAAGTTCCTGGATCATGATACTGGCCCTTGGAGCATCCCTTTATGGGCTACACCCTGAGTGGACAGCCTCCTGCCTCCCCGTGGTATGCCATTGATAATGAGTAATAGTAATACATTTAGCAAAGGGATCAATACCAGTGACATGATACGTCACAAAGACAAGCAGTGGCACTTGAGGGAGTTATTGCAAGCAGGGTGATATAGAACAAATGTTCTAATATTGGCATTCACAATTCCATTTGCCTCACTCTCCCAAAATCAAAGAAACAAACATAACTACATTTAATTAGTGGCAAAACACTCTGTCCACATCTTTATTCCTTAAATTCAAATAACCTTAACAACATCTACATTAACCATCTAACAATGCAACACAATTCTCCCACCCTACTCACAGCTAGATGATATCACCTTCTTGTCGTAAGGTTGTACTTCTACTCATGACAGAATCACACATAAGCCCCCAACTCCACATCCCAATGTAGAACCCCACATATCACCCCCTGAATGAAATTATCTTTCTCTCTATACCTACCTTCCACTCTCCACCATGCATTACAACAGCTACCAGCTTGTTGTCATTTCTCCCAAACCACCAGCTATGACCTGAGTGGCACTGTAGCAAGATTCCAACAAATTCTGAATATCATTGAAAAAAAATATTAAGACCTATGTCTGATAAATGCATCCCATCCTGGCAATAAAGGCCTGGGCAATCTCTTATCCACAAATCATATGACAAAACAAGTGCATGCAAAGTGATCACCAAATGGGCCACCTCTGTATTGACCCACTTCCGTAAATGCTCTACTGCCTTAACCTTTTCCACATCATGCCAAACTAGGTGCAGATTAATATTAGTCCAAACCCATCTCGGCCCAGAAAGATAACATGCAGCCACAAAAAATGTTTGCTTCAGCATGCAAATTGATATCATTACCCCCCAAATAAATTGTAACAACGTGAGGAGAATAGAAGCACTGGGCTTGCATAAGAGTTGACAGTAGCTGCTCCCACAGCATGCCATGTAGTCCAAGCCAGCGATTGCAGATTCCAAGCACTGACAGACCCAGACTGGGGCTAATTGCTTGTGCTGTTAGTTTCTTTTTGAAATGGTTTGCCAAAATCACAGGTCTTTGGAACGACCTCACCACCCCGTTGCGGAACCTGAACTCCCTTCAGTTATTCCGCAAACAACTGAAAACCTGGCTTTTCAGCAAATTGTAACTCTATCCTTCTCCCCCTTTCTCTCCCCCCTTCTACACGTAAGTTCATGTAATCCCTTTTCTTCTTCTCTACCCACTATTTTAAATTATTGTAAACCATGTCCAGCTCCATACTCATGGAGATGATGCGGTATATAAACTTAAGGTTTAGATTAGATTAGATTAGATTAGAATGGATAACTGTGTGTGGATTTGTGGACACTTCTATGTTTATTGGGCTCAGAAGAGAGCTGCAAAATTAAACTTGCCCACCAAAGATTAAATGTCCTTTCTAGGATAATTTACATTTAGTAACCGCCAACTCAGTCACCTTCTCATGTGTTTTTTATGTATTTTAAAAATTTATATTCTGTTTAAACCTAAACAGTTTACATATCGTTACATATATAATTCAATTAAACAAATAAAATTAAACAAATATTAACATATAATCATCAGAAAATTTATTTATTTTATTTATTTATTCAATTTTCTATACCGTTCTCCCCAGGAAGCTCAGAACGTTTTACATTAATTTATTTAGGTACTCAAGCATTTTTCCCTGTCTGTCCTGGCGGGGTCACAATCTACCTATTGTACCAGGGGAATGGGGGGATTAAGTGACTTGCCCAGGGTCACAAGGAGCAGCGTGGGCTTGAACCCACAACCCCAGGGTGCTGAGGCTGTAGCTTTAACCACTGCGCCACTTACTCCCCGTGAAGTGCCCATCAAAAGAACAACCACATAGATCAGTACCTAGAAAAATGCATTAACAAATAACTGCATTTTTAATATTTTTCTGAAATTGCTCTTGTCATGACATTTTCGTAATTGTCTGACAAGTGAGATTCCATATGAACAGAGTGTAATTCAATGCCCAGAAAAAACAATTTACAACATGGCACCTTGGCATCTCGTCTACTAATGGTATGCCCATTGCCTTGGCCACACACTGAAAAGTCTCTACCAATTCAGCACATTTCTTACTTTCTGCTGGTCCAGCAAATAATAATAATAATAATAATAATAACAGTTTATATACCGCAATACCGTTAAGTTCTATGCAAATAAGAAAGCATCTAAGTAGTGAACTATTGTATCCCAACCTCCAATCTCCAACCTGCTGCACTACCCAATGCATGAAAGTTGAGAAAGCCTCAATGTAGGTGCAGGAAATAGAGTACCCCATGGGTAAACGATGAGAAAAATAATAACACCCTTCAAAATGAAAACCCAATAGATGAAATGCCGCCAGATGCACTGGAAGTAATCAGAAGACAGATTCTACAGTATTACCGCTTTAGCCATCACAGCTCCTAGTCTTAGCTGCTGCAGCATGCCAACTGCCCCATCAAAAGATGCATTTTGTATTGCACACAGACTCAGCTCAATAGAGGAGTTAACACTCTTGCCCAATGGATAGGACAAATTGGGCAGCAAATGAGGACTCTAGAATAGAATTACAAAACCTTCAGAAATCAACCCTTCACAACAATTCCTGTGCATCAGTATCTGGGTAACATTGCAACAAACTAAATTAATGGGAGACAGTGTCTTGCCTAAATACTTCAAAGGAGTCTGGCAACCTTGCCTTACTGGCTGGTCCTCTATCCCCCATATTGGGGTTACCACATCTGAACACTGGGTGTGCTCCATTACATTGACTGCATCTGTGCGATAATTTACACTAGGCTCAGTCACAATGATCCACAATAAATTGGAAGCATACTCAATCCCTAAATGGATGCCTGGGCCAGCCATTCCTGAATTGGCCCCCACTTGCAAAAGGCAACCCAACTCCTGATCCACCGACCACAGATCAACATTCCTATAACCCCATGCATTGGACCTATCTCAGGCCAGAGTCTTTTGATATTTTTCATCTTATTGATCTAAGCCCAGCCCCCTATGACCTATAGGCCTGAAATATCATATCTGTATAGTGTAGCAAACCCCAGTAATGTGCAGGCTTCACCTCTCCCATAACACTGGCATAAACATGAAAGCCCAGCAGCCAATTACAAATTGTCTTTAGACACCTTCCCTCTCCTCCTCTTATGGTCCTCTTTATCCCCTTCTTTTTTTTTTTTAGCAGCAAAACCCCCCTGATCACAAGCAAGCAACTCAAAGAGATCTGTATACCTGCTATTTAGGATACGCTGTTGCCGTATCTGATATATCACAAATCTAAAGGAGCAATTGCGCACAGCAAATGCCCTTGATTCGACACACTGGTTGCATTTGCAGGCAAACCAAACTGAATTGTCCCTGCTGAATAACTATCATACCCATTTCCATGAGAAACTCAGAAGAGGAAGAGGCCACTGAAGATTCTGGGAATTCCCAGAGACCATGGACTCCTAAACTTGCATAGGTCCTGTAGCTAGATTTTATGGTACACTAATCAGTTACATAAACAAGTTATGTGTCTGATAGTTTTGTCTAGGGAAAACCATAAACTCTGCCAGGTCCAAATTTCTTTGTCTATTTATACGACACAAGACCCAGGCTAATGAGAAATACTTTTATCATGAAAATAGAAAAATATAATTCACAAGCCAGCAGCAATATCTAAATATTGTTCACAAAATATCTGATTACATAAATGAAACTCAGTACATAATTATCACAATACACTTGTTAGATAACTAAGTAAAACTAATTCTTTCACACACTAAACAATTCCTTATAATAATAATAATCCCTGATTAGCAGCAATTGATTACAGTTATCACCAAGGTAGCTTTACAAACCTTATCCTATATCACAAACGGATGCACTTATCTAACCCCAGCTGATAAGATAATAAGTTCCTTATTCTCACCATCTGATTAGGCCTCCGCCGAAAATTAGGTGAAATGGAAATCGTTTCTTTTCAGCTTAGTAGACGTAGAAAATCCTTTGGTTACAGGCACACGTGTTCGTCAGCCACTGGTAAGGCTATAATTTATTAGCAACCAAGTTTCCTTGAAGTGATGGAATTCAGAGCTGTTTAAGGTCCGAGTCACTCTCTCTCAGGCAGAGAGTCACACGAGGTAACTGTTCAGGTCTTTATTATTAAGAAATAGATGCGTGGAGAATACCTGTGGTAAGATGTGAGCTTCTTCGCATCCCGACACAGACTAATTATAATTAGCACCTTTTCACTTGGATCACGTCAGATGACTTCCTCGGACCAATCCAGAAACAGATGAATAGCCTTTCTGTGTAAGGTCTCATACAGGCTAGGAGACACAGGCGCCGTTAGACAGATAAGAACAGGATAGGAGTATAACTCCCACAAGAATCACAGTCTAATTATGAAGACATAGATGGATGTCCTTGACTAGAATACCATTCTGGTATATACCCAGAATGCATCAGGCAGAAACAGCAAAGATGTGTTCTTCTTTCTCTTCTTGCAAAATTCATGCTGGAAAGATTTTTTGCAGACAATGGTTCAGGCTTGATGATGTCAGAGAGGCCTAACCTTCAGGTGCAAATAAGGAAACACCCCTACAGTCCCCCTAACAGTAACCAACAATGTTGTTTCTTTGCACTCAAATGTTTTACCACATTTTTCAATCTATACAAAAATTTCACAATCACTGTCCTAAAGATCTCTATCTAGTGTGTAACCATGGATTTGGCCCCCATCTCCCTGAATGCACTGTTTCTTGAATACCCCCCCCATTAAACTCACATGCTTCCCCCAACCAGTCAATCAAGCACTCACCAGCTTCTGGTTGATCCATGACTATTCCAGCTGCCTGTAGATGCTTGTCCTTGAAAACACCATTTCTGGTTCTGGCTACAACTGGGTATCATCTGGAAAGGGCCAGCC
This sequence comes from Geotrypetes seraphini, assembly GCF_902459505.1. Lineage (NCBI taxonomy): Eukaryota > Metazoa > Chordata > Amphibia > Gymnophiona > Dermophiidae > Geotrypetes > Geotrypetes seraphini. The sequence continues at coordinate 39,110,827 of NC_047101.1, forward strand.
AAAGCCACAGCCACCACATCTGCATCAGGACTCTTGATACCTTGCTTGCCATCCCTTAACTGACTGCTGCCCCTTTCCTCTTCCCTATCCTGGCTTCAGAACTTTCAGAACCCTTTTGCTCTCATCAGCCACATTACTTACCAAAGCAGCAGCCCTGGTAAATCCTGCAGACTTATGAACATCTTAGCGCCAAATCCAGGCTATCAGTATGCAGATCCTAACTGCATACTGATAGCCTGGATTTGGCGCTAAGGCCCTGAAGCAGTGGTTACTGGCCACGAAACAATCGTCGGCCTGGCCTGTTTGTGTTCAGTGGTTTTTACCATTAATTATTCTCAGCTATTTTTTGCTCCCACCTGCTAACTTTAAACTTGTGCAAAAGTTTTTTGCCTATGATGCTTTGGTGGAAGAGTGTGGGTCCACCTCTCCATTTGTCTGAGGCTTTTCTTTCACTTAAGTAATAAGCTAGCTTTCTTGGCTTGTGTGGTGCATTTGTCTTGGAGTGATATTTTTTAATCTTTGTACTATACTTCCCTCCATTCTTCACTGTTTTTTTGTGGTTTTATCCAAATATTAATACATAACCTGAAATATAAAATTGTGGGAACCCCCATTCATAAAGCACCATTAATTTTGAGCTTGTTGTGGGTCAAAATTCAACATTTAGTGCATTAAGCCCAAAACGTAATGCACTTTAGTAAAAGATCCACTTAGTTATTGCTATCATGCTTTACTTAGTGGGTGAAAAGGGGAAAATATACATTTATATAGTTCAAAAAAGAAATTAGTGGTGTAAATGTGGATCATACAAATGTATGAATAATTATAAAGATGCCCTTGGGATGGGAAAACATTTCAAACATAAACTGACTAAGATAATATAGGATAACCCATAAGTCTTTCTATCAGAATATGAACAAACCTGAGTAGAAGGAACAACATTCTATCCAGCTTTTGTTCCAGCCACATGACAATTTAACCCACACCCTTCCACAATACTCCTTATGAAGCCCTGGGATTCCTAAGAATACTATTTTTGACATTATGTACTTCATTTAATGGCAGCCAAGATCATGGTTTTACTCTCTTCCATTCATCCTTAAGTGGAAGAACTTGGCTAATTCCCAGTTCCAGTTTCTTTCTTAGCTGTGAGAATAGATCTAAAAGTGGGCTCATTCCTTCATTATTGTCGCCTAGTGTTTGAATTAAACTATGGCACTGATGTCTTTTCTCCTGTACTAATAGAAAGATATATTTATAACAGTCTAATCATTATTATGTTTCACATCCACATGCAACGTCATGAAAAACAGTTAATAATGACAATAAAGAAAATGTCCACAGGGTGTCGCTATTTATCCATCCACGACAGAATACAATTCCTGATCCAGAGCCCATCCCACGACTAAGGACAAACAAAAAGTTGGTATTATTCTCTCAGAATCCAGATCGCTGTAATTATTCATTACCTGTTCCTGGTACAATGTACTGAAAAAATTTAGCATATCGTTGATTTAAAGAAACGTATATATTTCAAATCGTTGAAGATATAGACAATATTTTCAAATCCCAATGGCGATTTCATACCGCTTGGAAGCCTGGAAACAGAAATTCGTCTATTGCTTGTATTTCATTTCCTTATCGGATATCGTCCATGGACAGATCCGCTATACAATTCTAGAAGAACTGGATCGAGGCTCTTTTATAGGGAACATTGGCAAAGATTTTGGAATGGATAGCAGCAAACGCAAATCTCGAGGACTGAGAATTATCTCCGGGCCCAGGAAAGAGTACATTGCGGTAAATATGGAAAATGGCTATTTATTTGTCAATGAGAAAATCGACAGAGAGGAGCTTTGTGGACAGAACTTGAGGTGCTCTTTGTATTTAGAAGCTATAATAGATAATCCCTTAGAAATGCATAGAATTGAAGTGGAGATTTTAGATGTGAATGACCATTCCCCTGTTTTCCCCGTGAAAGATATGCTTTTTAACGTGTCTGAAATGGCTTTGATTGGGACTCGCTTTCCACTGGAGAAAGCTCAAGATCCCGATGTGGGTATTAATTCCCTTCAAACCTACCAGCTCACTGCAAATGAATATTTTGAACTAGAGGTTCAGGAAAACAGCGATGGCAGTAAATCCGCAGAACTGGTGTTGAACAAGGCTTTAGACCGGGAGCTGCAAAGCTTCCATCAGCTCAAGCTAATAGCGTTTGATGGCGGAAACCCGAGGAAGTCAAGCGACCTTAACATTTTGATCAATGTTTTAGATGCAAACGATAATGCTCCTGTGTTTGATCAGTCTGTCTATCGGGCTAAAATATTGGAAAATGCACCTAAAGGAAGTTTGGTAATAAAACTTAATGCAACTGATTTGGATGAGGGACAAAATGGCGAAATAAGGTATTATTTCGGTAATATGGTTCCTCTTAAAATACAGAAAAAATTTGGAATCCATTCCATGAGCGGAAAAATTATCACTCAGGAAATCCTGGATTTTGAAGACATTAATGTGTATGAAATTCAGGTTTCAGCCATTGACAAGGGCCCATTTGGAGTGGAAACTCATTGTAAGGTCCTAATAGAACTCATAGATGTCAATGACAATGCTCCAGAAGTAACCATTAGGTCAATAAGCAGCCCTGTTGCAGAAGATACTAAGCCAGGAACTGTTATAGCTTTATTTGCGATATCAGATAAAGATTCTGGAATTAATGGCAAAATAACGTCCAGAATATCTCATATCCTTCCATTTACTCTTCAAAACTCCTTCAACAATTATTACTCTTTGATTTTGAAAGAACCATTGGACCGTGAAACGGTGGAGCAGTACAACATCTCCATCACGACCACTGACCAAGGCTCTCCTTCGCTGTCCACTACTACAGTCATCACAGTGAAAGTATCTGACGTGAACGATAACAAACCTCAATTTACTCAACCAAAGTACATAATATATGTGACGGAAAACAATATCCCTGGAACCTCCATATATTCAATTTCTGCTGTTGATTCTGACTTAAACGAAAATGGTTCTATAAGATATTCTACTTTGGGGAGTGATACTCACGATAACTTTGTTTCCATAAACCCTAAGACTGGTGAAGTCTATGCTTTGAAATCGTTTGATTTTGAAGACAGAAGCCATTTTCAGTTTCAAGTTCTGGCAGAAGATGGCGGTGTTCAATCGCTTAAAAACAACGCATCTGTTGATATATTTATAGTAGATGCAAATGATAATCCTCCCCTCGTCCTGCCTTCTCCTTCTAGAAAGGAGTTTGTCTATATCGAGTCAATCCCTCTTTCTGCACCAGTTGGTTACTTCGTGTCGAAAGTAAGAGCGGTAGATATGGACAGTGGATACAACGCGTGGTTATCTTATCATTTACTTCAAAACTCGACTTCCCTGTTCCACGTGGGGCTTTATACAGGGGAGATCAGGACAGTTCGCTCCTTTAGAGAAAATGAAGAAAAGCTTCAAAAACTGGCCATTCTTGTAAAGGATCATGGGAAACCTGCACTGTCTTCTACAATAACTCTTAATATTATATTAAAAGAAAATATAGAAAAGGAATTACCTGATTTCATTCAAGACTCCAACAATAAGACCATTATTTCTGATCTGAATCTTTATTTAGTTATTTCCATTGCTTTTATCTCCTTTTTGTTTCTCATAACGGTGATCACCTACACTATACTGAGAATGAGCAGAGCTAGGAGCAGCTTCATGGAGTATACTCAGCCTCCATGTCCAGGCACCGGTGGAAGCTGGTGCTACTCTCAAAACCAGCTGTGTAAGGTGAGACTTAGTGCAGAGGTGTCTAAAAGTGACTGCATGGTTTTTAATAGGCACTCTCTAAACTCTTCTGGAAATGAAGTAGAAATCAAACCTACAACTCCAGAAACTAATCAAGTGCTGGACAGAGGAAACTTGTTAGTCTCCATCTGCAATAAGGTAAGACAGGCTTTAAAAGTCAACATTTCATTTTAAAAGTTGTTTCAAATTCTTTTGTACATACATTGTCTCTTTCTGTCAACTTTGGATGTATACAATCTAAATTATAAATACAAGAATAAATAATGAAAATTAACTGAGAAAAGGATAAAAGCCAGATTATATCTTGCTTTTAAAACCATGCAATGAAATAGTCAAAGGAATTCTTAATAGTGTTTTGTTTGCCTAATATATATACAACCTCATTCACTTTGAAATGAAAAATTTCTAATCGAATACCATTTATATTTCATTATTTGCTGTATAGGTTATGACAAAATATCTATTTTTGGTAGTGTTTTCCTCATAGACAATGAGAGAATAATGTTAAAGCTATTCTATGCTTGCTTAGAAAAGGTAGAAGATTCTAGAATAGGACCATAGAAATAAAGATAAGAATGAATTCTGAATATTTTCTAAAATTGAAGTGTTCCAATTTTACTGTATTGTAAATGGGGAAATCAGCACTTGAAAGGAGAATTCTCAAATTCTGCCAATTAAAACTGGAGCAAGCAATGGGTGAGTTGGTCATGGATCTATAGCTCACATGGACTGCAGAAATAATGGATGTTTGATAGGTTACGTGTCTGCACATTCAAAACTGACCCGAGTTTGTTCAATCGATTTGTAAACTAAGAATCTATACAGCTCTGCTAATTCAACCTTAAGAACTATATAGCTTTCCAGTTCTTTCATTATGTAAGATTGTATTGTTGACTTTGATTGTAACCTCTTCGCTGATTGTCCAGCACTTCTTGCTGTAAACCGCCTCAAACTTCCATGGCTTTGGCGGTATATAAGAATAAAATTATTATTATTATTATCTTTAAGATAAAGGGGTCCTTTTATCAAGCCGCACTGGCGGGGTTAGCGCGTCGGACATTTCATCACACGCTAACCCCCATGGCCGACCAAAAAACTAATGCCTGCTCAATGCAGGCATTAGCGGCTAGCGTGGCAGGCAGTTTAACAAACCCCTACCACATCTTGATAAAAGGACCCCAAAGGCTTACCTATTCAAATTCAGTTTCAAATATTACTTTTGAGTTATCTATCACTGTGCTCATTTCGAAGGGGAACATATTGGAATAGCATTCTCATAGTTAGCATGACAGTAGAATTTATAGGAATGGCATACTCCTTGTTAAATAGTTAAGGCTCCTTTTACTAAACCACAATAGAGGTTTGATGAGGTAATTGCTTCAATGCTCATAGGAATATAGAATTGGAACAGTTACCTCACTGGACTGTGGTAGAAACCTCTTCCATGGTTTTAAAGAAGTAATTGTAATTAATTACATTCAATATATTAAGGGCAGAAGTTGGATAATGGGTAACATAATTCAAAGGGGTTATTGATGAACTTGTATGACCCACAACTTTCTTTGAGTAAAAGTAAAATGTTCTGTGACAACAAAAGAATTCTCTACTTATAAAGACCATGAGTGGAGTGGGGTGGGAAGGACCCAGCAGAGAGGAAGTCCCGAAGCCAGCAGAACGGTGAGTTGTGAAGGCTGCCACTATGGGGAAGAAGTTCCTGGATCATGATACTGGCCCTTGGAGCATCCCTTTATGGGCTACACCCTGAGTGGACAGCCTCCTGCCTCCCCGTGGTATGCCATTGATAATGAGTAATAGTAATACATTTAGCAAAGGGATCAATACCAGTGACATGATACGTCACAAAGACAAGCAGTGGCACTTGAGGGAGTTATTGCAAGCAGGGTGATTTAGAACAAATGTTCTAATATTGGCATTCACAATTCCATTTGCCTCACTCTCCCAAAATCAAAGAAACAAACATAACTACATTTAATTAGTGGCAAAACACTCTGTCCACATCTTTATTCCTTAAATTCAAATAACCTTAACAACATCTACATTAACCATCTAACAATGCAACACAATTCTCCCACCCTACTCACAGCTAGATGATATCACCTTCTTGTCATAAGGTTGTACTTCTACTCATGACAGAATCACACATAAGCCCCCAACTCCACATCCCAATGTAGAACCCCACATATCACCCCCTGAATGAAATTATCTTTCTCTCTATACCTACCTTCCACTCTCCACCATGCATTACAACAGCTACCAGCTTGTTGTCATTTCTCCCAAACCACCAGCTATGACCTGAGTGGCACTGTAGCAAGATTCCAACAAATTCTGAATATCATTGAAAAAAAATATTAAGACCTATGTCTGATAAATGCACCCCATCCTGGCAATAAAGGCCTGGGCAATCTCTTATCCACAAATCATATGACAAAACAAGTGCATGCAAAGTGATCACCAAATGGGCCACCTCTGTATTGACCCACTTCCGTAAATGCTCTACTGCCTTAACCTTTTCCACATCATGCCAAACCAGGTGCAGATTAATATTAGTCCAAACCCATCTCGGCCCAGAAAGATAACATGCAGCCACAAAAAATGTTTGCTTCAGCAAGCGAATTGATATCATTACCCCTCCAAATAAATTGTAACAACGTGAGGAGAATAGAAGCACTGGGCTTGCATAAGAGTTGACAGTAGCTGCTCCCACAGCATGCCATGTAGTCCAAGCCAGCGATTGCAGATTCCAAGCACTGACAGACCCAGACTGGGGCTAATTGCTTGTGCTGTTAGTTTCTTTTTGAAATGGTTTGCCAAAATCACAGTTCTTTGAAACGACCTCACCACCCCGTTGCGGAACCTGAACTCCCTTCAGTTATTCCGCAAACAACTGAAAACCTGGCTTTTCAGCAAATTGTAACTCTATCCTTCTCCCCCTTTCTCTCCCCCCTTCTACACGTAAGTTCATGTAATCCCTTTTCTTCTTCTCTACCCACTATTTTAAATTATTGTAAACCGTGTCCAGCTCCATACTCATGGAGATGATGCGGTATATAAACTTAAGGTTTAGATTAGATTAAATTAGATTAGAATGGATAACTGTGTGTGGATTTGTGGACACTTCTATGTTTATTGGGCTCAGAAGAGAGCTGCAAAATTAAACTTGCCCACCAAAGATTAAATGTCCTTTCTAGGATAATTTACATTTAGTAACCGCCAACTCAGTCACCTTCTCATGTGTTTTTTATTTATTTTAAAAATTTATATACTGTTTAAACCTAAACAGTTTACATATCGTTACATATATAATTCAATTAAACAAATAAAATTAAACAAACATTAACATATAATCATCAGAAAATCACATGAAGTGCCCATCAAAAGAACAACCACAAAGATCAGTTCCTAGAAAAATGCATTAACAAATAACTGCGTTTTTAATAGTTTTCTGAAATTGCTCTCGTCATGACATTTTCATAATTGACCAACAAGTGAGACTCCATATGAACAGAGTGTAATTTAATGGCCAGAAAAATCAAGTTACAACATGGCCCCTTTGCATCTCATCTACTAATGGTATGCCCATTGCTTTGGCCACACACTGAAAAGCCACTAGCAGTTCACCACATTGTTTACTTTCTGCTGGTCCAGCAAATAAGAAAGCATCTAAGTAGTGAACTATTGTATTCCAACCTCCAACCTGCTGCACTACCCAATGCATGAAAGTTGAGAAAGCCTCAATGTAGGCACAGGAAACAGAGCACCTCATGGATAAACAATGAACAAAATAATAACACCCTTCAAAATGAAAACCCAATAGATGAAATGATGCCAGATGCACTGGAAGTAATCAGAAGACAGATTCTACAGTATTACCGCTTTAGCCATCACAGCTCCTGGTCTTAGCTGCTGCAGCATGCCAACTGCCCCATCAAAAGATGCATTTTGTATTGCACACAGACTTAGCTCAATAGAGGAGTTAACACTCTTGCCCAATGGATAGGACAAATTGGGAAGTAAATGAAGACTCTAGAATAGAATTACAAAACCTTCAGAAAACAACCCTTCACAACAATTCCTGTGCATCAGTATCTGGGTAACATTGCAACCAAACTAAATTAATGGGAGACAGTGTCTTGCCTAAATACTTCAAAGGAGTCTGGCAACCCTGCCTTACTGGCTGGTCCTCTAATCCCCATTTTGGGGTTTCCACATCTGAACACTGGGTGTGCTCCATTACATTGACTGCATCCATGCGAGAATTTACACTGGGCTCAGTCACAATGACCCACATTAAATTGGAAGCATGCTCAAACCCAAAATGTATGCCTGGGCCAGCCATTCCTGAATTGGCCCCCACTTCCGAAAGGCAACCCAACTCCTGATCCACCAACCACAGATCAACATTCCTATACCCCCATGCATTGGACCTATCTCAGGCAAGAGTCTTTTGTTATTTCTCATCATTATTGATCCAAGCCCAGCCCCCTATGACCTATAGGCCTGAAATATCATATCTGAATAGTGTAGCAAACCCCAGTATTTGCAGGCTTCACCTCTCCCATAACACTGGCATACACATGAAAGCCCAGAAGCCAATTACAAATTGTCTTTAGGCACCTTCCCTCTCCTCCTCTTATGGTCCTCTTTATCCCCTTCTTCTTTTTTAGCAGCAAAACCTCCTTGATTACAAACAAGCAACTCAAAGAGATCTGTATACCTGCCCCTTAGGATACGCTGTTGCCATATCTGATATATCACAAATCTAAAGGAGCAATTGCGTAGAGCAAATGCCCATGTTATGACACACTGGTTGCATCTGTAGGTAAACCAAACTGAATTGTCCCTGCTGAATAACTATCATACCCATTTCCATGAGAAACTCAGAAGAGGAAGAGGCCACTGAAGATGCTGGGAATCCCCAGAGACCATGGACTCCTAAACTTGCATAGGTCCCCCTAACAGTAACCAACAATGGTGCTTCTCTGCACCCAAATGCATTACCACATTTCAATCTAGATAAAAATTTCACAATCACTGCCCTAAAGATCTTTGTCTAGTGTGTAACCTTGTATTTGCCCCCCCATCTCCCTGAATGCCCTGTTCCTTGAACACCCCTCCGCCTTAAACTCACATGCTTCCCCCAATCAGTCATAGAAACATAGAAAGATGATGGCAGATAAGGGCTATATAGTCCATCAAGTCTGCCCACACTATTTACCCACCCTCTTAAGTCTTCTGACCCCTTAAAGTATAATTGTAATTATACTGTCACTTTACTGACCTGCTCATTCAAGTCCTAGTGACCCTATCCCTTGGCATGACCTCGTAGGGATCCCACATGGGTATCCCATTTGTTCTTGAAGTCAGGGATGCTGCGTGCCTCGACCACCTGCACTGGAAGCTTGTTCCAATGCTCGATCACTCTCTTCGTGAAGAAGCACTTCCTGGCGTCTCCACGAAACTTCCCTCCCCTGAGTTTGAGCGGATGTCCTCTTGTGGTCGAGGGTCCCCTGAGAAGAAAGATATCATCTTCCACCTCGACCCGTCCCGTGATGTACTTAAATGTCTCAATCATGTCTCCCCTCTCCCTACGCTCCTCGAGAGTGTAGAGCTGCAATTTGCTCAGTCTTTCTTCGTACGGGAGACCCTTTAGCCCCGAGACCATCCTGGTGGCCATCCGCTGAACCAATTCAATTCTGAGCACATCCTTATGGTAATGTGGCCTCCAGAATTGCACACAGTACTCCAGATGAGGTCTCACCATGGCTCTCTTGATACAACCTATCAATTCAGAAAAAACCAAATTCTTCCTGGCGAGTCCGAATGACAAAATCAAAGATTCATCAATTTCCTTGAATGGTCAAGTCTTTCCGATTACAGATTCAATAAAAATTCTGGGAGATGGGGGATTGTTATAGTAATTTTATTTAATAATGTGTTTATAATATATTTATGATATGTTTGTTTGTAATAATTGAGGAAGGGTGGGTGGGATGGGTTATAATTTTTATGTTTTCATGATCATATGAGAAAGAATTTCAAGTGTTATATTATAGTTATTAATGACATATTCCTGTACATTTGCTGTAAGACTTTAAAATGAATAAAGAATTAAAAAAAAAAAAATTCTGGGAGTAACTCTGGACCGCTACCTTACACTTGAAGCTCACACCGACTTGCTGGTCAGAAAAAGCTTCTCAACATTGTGGAAATTAAGAACTATCAGAAAATACTTCGATGCTGTCTCATTCCGCTTACTGGTGCAATCCTCCATTCTAAGCTCACTCGACTACTGTAACATCATTTATCTGGGGTCTTTAAAAAAAATCACTCGAAAACTCAGAATCATCCAAAACTCGGCAATCCGATTGATCTTTAGGTTAAAAAACTGGGAACACCTAACTCCCTACTACCAAAAACTCCACTGGCTGCCCCTTGAAGCGAGAGTGGTATTCAAATTTGCCTGTCTCTGTTTCAAATCCATTCTAGGTTCGGCCCCCTTGGTTCCCCACTTCAACCTAGAATGTCCATCCAGACCCACACGCAGAGTCCATCTATTCAACCACCTAACACTAAAGGCCTGCCATTACAAAAGATACCTGAACAGAACACTTGCCTTCCAAGCAGGTCAATGGAAAGATTGGTTGGGTAGCATTATCACACACTCCTCTTTCTACCTAAGTTTCAGAAAACTTATAAAAACAAACTTGTTCAACCAATTTGTAACCAAGTCCTCTTAAGCCCTACCTCTCGATCTCCAACTGAATTGTTCCCAAGTTCTCTCATACTTCACCTCTGTATCATTCTCTCCTGTATTTTGATGATCCTACATTGTACCTATATTCGCTAATTGTCCAGCTCTTTTTTGTTGTAAACTGCCTCGAACTGCCACGGCTTTGGCGGTATATAAGAATAAAATTATTATTATTATTCCAGCTGCCTGTAGATGCTTTTCCTGGAAACCACCATCTCTGGTTCTGGCTACAACTGGGTATCATTTGGAAAGGGCTGGTCAAAGCCACAGCCACCACATCTGCATCAGGACTCTTGACATCTTGCTTGCCATCCCTTAACTGACTGCTGCCCCTTTCCTCTTCCTTTTCCTGGCTTCAGAACTTTCGGAACCCTTTTGATCTCATCAGCCACATTACTTACTGAAGCAGCAGCCCTGGTAGATCCTGCAGACTTATGAACATCTGATGTAGTAGCACTGGTCCCAGATCCTTTATTTTATCTAGGAGTCATAGCCATTAACCAGGCTCAGTCTACTTATAACTCTTTCACAAAATAGTCCTTTAGCTCTCTCTCTAGTGACTGGATAATGACATTCACCACTCCAGAAATATCCATACACTCACAATCCCACTTATTGGTGTCAACAATTATAAAGATGCCCTTGGATGGGAAAACATTTCAAACGTAAACTGACTAAGATAATGAAGGATAACCCATAAGTCTTTCTATCATAATATAAAAAGACCTAAGTAGAAGGAACAACATTCTATCCAGTTTTGTTCAGGTCTCAATGCATTCCCCATGACAATTTATCCCACACCCTCCCACAATGCTTCTTATGAAGCCCTGGGATTCCTAAGAATACTATTTTTGACATTATGTACTTCATTTGAGGCAGCCAAGATCATGGTTTTACTCTCTTCCATCCATCCTTAAGTAGAAGAACTTGACTAATTCCCAGTTCCAGTTTCTTTCTTAGCTGTGAGAATAGATCTAAAAGTGGGCTCATTCCTTCATTATTGTCACCTAGTGTTTGAATTAAACTATGGCGCTGATGTCTTTTCTCCTGTACTAATAGAAAGATAGATTTATAGCAGTCTAATCATTATTATGTTTCACATCCACCTGCAACGTCATAAAAAGCAGTTAATAATGACAGTAAAGAAAATGTCCACAGGGTGTCGCTATTTATCCATTCACGACAGAATACAATTCCTGATCCAGAGCCCATCCCACGACTAAGGACAAAAAAAAAAATAGTTGGCATTTTTCTTTCAGAATCCAGATCGCTGTAATTATCCTGTTCCTGATACAATGTACTGAAAAAATTTAGCATATCGTTGATTTAAAGAAACGTATATATTTCAAATCGTTGAAGATATAGACAATATTTTCAAATCCCAATGGCGATTTCATACCGCTTGGAAGCCTGGAAAAAGAAATTCGTCTATTGCCTGTATTTCATTTCCTTATCGGATATCGTCCATGGACAGATCCGCTATACAATTCTAGAAGAACTGGATCGAGGCTCTTTTATAGGGAACATTGGCAAAGATTTTGGAATGGATAGCAGCAAACGCAAATCTCGAGGACTGAGAATTATCTCCGGGCCCAGGAAAGAGTACATTGCGGTAAATATGGAAAATGGCTATTTATTTGTCAATGAGAAAATCGACAGAGAGGAGCTTTGTGGACAGAACTTGAGATGCTCTTTGAATGTAGAAGCTATAATAGATAATCCCTTAGAAATGCATAGAATTGAAGTGGAGATTTTAGATGTGAATGACCATTCCCCTGTTTTTCCCGTGAAAGATATGCTTTTTAACGTATCTGAATTGGCTTTGCTTGGGACTCGTTTTCCACTGGAGAAAGCTCAAGATCCCGATGTGGGTATTAATTCCCTTCAAACCTACCAGCTCACTGCAAATGAATATTTTGAACTAGAGGTTCAAGAAAACAGCGATGGCAGTAAATCCGCAGAACTTGTGCTGAATAAGGCATTAGATCGGGAGCTGCAGAGCTTCCATCAGCTCAAGCTAATAGCGTTTGATGGCGGAAACCCAAGGAAGTCAAGCGACCTTAACATTTTGATCAATGTTTTAGATACAAACGACAATGCTCCTGTGTTTGATCAGTCTGTCTATCGGGCTAAAATATTGGAAAATGCACCTAAAGGAAGTTTGGTAATAAAACTTAATGCAACTGATTTGGATGAGGGACAAAATGGCGAAATAAGGTATTATTTTGGTAATATGGTTCCTCTTAAAATACAGAAAAAGTTTGGAATCCATTCTATGAGCGGAGAAATTATCACTCAAGAGGTCCTGGATTTTGAAGACATTAATCTGTATGAAATTCAGGTTTCAGCCATTGACAAGGGCCCAGTTGGAATGGAAACTCATTGTAAGGTCCTAATAGACCTCATAGATGTCAATGACAATGCTCCAGAAGTAACCATTAGGTCAATAAGCAGCCCTGTTGCAGAAGATACTAAGCCAGGAACTGTTATAGCTTTATTTGCGATATCAGATAAAGATTCTGGAGTTAACGGCAAAATAACGTCCAGAATATCTCATATCCTTCCATTTACTCTTCAAAACTCCTTCAACAATTATTACTCTTTGATTTTGAAAGAACCATTGGACCGTGAAACGGTGGAGCAGTACAACATCTCCATCACGACCACTGACCAAGGCTCTCCTTCGCTGTCCACTACTACAGTCATCACAGTGAAAGTATCTGACGTGAACGATAACAAACCTCAATTTACTCAACCAAAGTACATAATATATGTGACGGAAAACAATATCCCTGGAACCTCCATATATGCAATTTCTGCTGTTGATTCTGACTTAAACGAAAATGGTTCTATAAGATATTCTACTTTGGGGAGTGAAACTCACGATAACTTTGTTTCCATAAACCCTAAAACTGGTGAAGTCTATGCTTTGAAATCTTTTGATTTTGAAGACAGAAGCCATTTTCAGTTTGAAGTTCTGGCAGAAGATGGCGGTGTTCAATCGCTGAAAAACAACGCATCTGTTGATATATTTATAGTAGATGCAAATGATAATCCTCCCCTCGTCCTGCCTTCTCCTTCTAGAAAGGAGTTTGTCTATATCGAGTCAATCCCTCTTTCTGCACCAGTTGGTTACTTCGTGTCGAAAGTAAGAGCGGTAGATATGGACAGTGGATACAACGCGTGGTTATCTTATCATTTACTTCAAAACTCGACTTCCCTGTTCCACGTGGGGCTTTATACAGGGGAGATCAGGACAGTTCGCTCCTTTAGAGAAAATGAAGAAAAGCTTCAAAAACTGGCCATTCTTGTAAAGGATCATGGGAAACCTGCACTGTCTTCTACAATAACTCTTAATATTATATTAAAAGAAAATATAGAAAAGGAATTACCTGATTTCATTCAAGACTCCAACAATAAGACCATTATTTCTGATCTGAATCTTTATTTAGTTATTTCCATTGCTTTTATCTCCTTTTTGTTTCTCATAACGGTGATCACCTACACTATACTGAGAATGAGCAGAGCTAGGAGCAGCTTCATGGAGTATACTCAGCCTCCATGTCCAGGCACCGGTGGAAGCTGGTGCTACTCTCAAAACCAGCTGTGTAAGGTGAGACTTAGTGCAGAGGTGTCTAAAAGTGACTGCATGGTTTTTAATAGGCACTCTCTAAACTCTTCTGGAAATGAAGTAGAAATCAAACCTACAACTCCAGAAACTAATCAAGTGCTGGACAGAGGAAACTTGTTAGTCTCCATCTGCAATAAGGTAAGACAGGCTTTAAAAGTCAACATTTCATTTTAAAAGTAGTTTCAAATTCTTTTGTACATACATTGTCTCTTTCAACTTTGGATATACTGTATATAAAATCTGCATTGTAAAGAAAAGAATACATTATGTAAAATTAACTTAAAAAGGATCATACTTTGAAAACCATGCAATGAAATAGTCAAATGAATACTTAATAGTGTTTTGTTTGTCAGAACAAACAATAGGTGAATTGATTATGGATCTAAAGGTCAAAAGGATTGCAAAAATAATGGATGATTTAGATGGATTGAAAACACATTGAAAACATTGAAAACACATTGAAAGCACATTGAAAACATGATTCATGTATTTATATTAGGGTTTTACCTTTTCAAGTTCAGTTTCAAATATTACTTTAGAGTTTTCTATCCATGTTATACAGTTAAATAATTAATTGCCATTAATTACATTCAGTATATTATGGGACGAAGATGGATTATGGGTAACGTAATCAATGGGCCTTGGGTCTATGGCACATGAGTTAAATGGGTCATTGGTTAGCTTATGTGACCCATAGCTTCTTTTGATTAAAAGTATAATTCTCAGTGACAATAAAGTAATTCTCTACATGAAAACAGTAATACTTTTAAAGACTATGATTGATTGATTTTCTTTTAATGGTTCACCTAAAAGGGCCATCCTTTTCAGGCACTATTCAGATTTCCCATCAGGCAGTGATTAAACGCCACATTGAGTTTTCTGAAAATTAAAATAAAACTTTACAAGAGAAACAAAAGGATATGTTGTACTCAATTTGCTAAAATTTGTAGAATGACAATACTATAGGAGAAATGACCACCAGAATACTTGTACAGGCCAGTGATCTTTTAAAAGCCAATTTAGTTCAACATAAATTAAAATCATATGAATTATATCCTTTCCCTACACTTTTCTATCATAAATTGTATTTTTTCCCTTATCCTCCTGTGTTACATATTGTTTTATAATTACTTTGTTTTCATTTTTTAAATTTCATTTTAAATTTCTAATTATTTGTACGTATATTTTATGTAAGCTGTTACATGATTTGTGGGATATCAAATATTAATAAACTTGACTTGAAATATTAGATTCAAAGACAAAGTGAAAGTGTTTCAGGGAAAAACAGCACAAGAAGAAGTTTAATAATAATAATAATAATAATAACTTTATTTTATATACCGCAGTACCACAAACAGTTCAGAGCGGTTTACAGTGTAAGAGATTGTACATTTACAGTGAAGATACAATGAGAACTGTACATATTCAGTAAAGGTGTTTAAACAGCGAAGAACAATGTAGATTTACCATGCAGGAGACTGTACATATACAGCAGAGATATATATATATATAGTAGAGAGGCAGTGCGAGAGGCTTATAAAGTACAAAGCAATGTACAAAACCAATACAGGGTGGTGAATGACAGGAAGACAACCAGTATCAATTACAGGATGGAGGTATTTGATTATTTGGTGATGAGGGGCCTTAGGCACTTGGTCCAATCAGGCCCTAGGATCCTGTGGGTTGGGCAGGGGAGGGTCGGGCCCACCTCATTTGGATGGAGGCGGGCCAGCTGGCCGGACGGGCGAGGAGCCATCCGGTCCAACTTGCAAGTAAGCCAAAGTGGGGTTACGGGGTGGGGGGGTTCATTGGGGGGGGGGTCCGGCAGGAGTGGTTGGGCACCCTCCTGCCGGTGATCTTAGGGGGGATCTGGCAGGAGGGGTTCGGTACTCTCCTGCCACGATAGACGGGGGGGGGGGGGCGGGTTCTGTCAGCAGGAGGGGTTGGGTACCCTCCTGCTGCGATTGCTGGGGGGAGGGTAAACTTGCGGCCATAGCTGCGGATGCTATACTAATCACGGCAGGGAGATCCTTGTCGTGATTAGGTACAGCGGCTATGTCTACTTACCATGTAGGCCAGCATTTTTCTAGCCTACATTGTAAGCATCTCCCATTCTGCTAGGGAGACACGTAGGGCCACCTAGATTCGCTTAAGGCTACCGCCTAGCCTTAGGTGAGCTTAGGCGGGCTTGAGGGCCTCTCTAGGCTCCCTGGAGGTGCCTTCAATATAGGCGGCCTGCCTGGGGAGCATTTTGTTTTTAGACAAAGTGCCTCCCGATTCGCTGATTAGACAGCTGTAGGATGCCTACAGCTGCCTACAATCGGGAGCACTTTGCAGAATCAGGGCCTGAGTGCATTTCAAGCAGATTTCTTGATTTGATAGGATAGCACCATCTTTGGATAAGAATGAAGAATCATCATTGCCAATCAGATTCTATTAAATCCTTTCAGTACCTGGAGTCTGGAGGAATGACATAGGACCATATGAAGATGCAAAATTCAGCAAAAGGCAGACTAGTCTTTTATATACTAAAGAATATCACTCTTTGTTGAATAAGATAAACATAGTAACATAGTAGATGACGGCAGATAAAGACCCGAATGGTCCATCCAGTCTGCCCAACCTGATTCAATTTAAATTTTTTTTTATTTTTTTTTTTTCTTCTTAGCTATTTCTGGGCGAGAATCCAAAGCTCTACCCGGTACTGTGCCTGAGTTCCAACTGCCAAAATCTCCGTCAAGACCCACTCCAGCCCATCTACACCCTCCCAGCCATTGAAGCCCTCCCCTGCCCATCCTCCACCAAACGGCCATACACAGACACAGACCGTACAAGTCTGCCCAGTAACTGGCCTAGTTCAATATTTAATATTATTTTCTGATTCTAAATCCTCTGTGTTCATCCCACGCTTCTTTGAACTCAGTCACAGTTTTAAAAGATTAATTTTCATTTACTGAGTATGTATACCCTAGAGCAGGGGTGTTAAACTCAATCACATAAGGGGCTGAAATCTAAAACATAGGCTAAGTTGCAGGCCGTATTTTTTATTACGATACTTAGGGGTCCTTTTATTAAGGTGCGCTAACCGATTTAGCGAGTGCTAAATGCGTACCTTAATAAAAGCACCCCTTAGTCTTTGTAGAAGTATAGAGTTACAACCTCTCCAACCTCATGCTGGCTCTGTTTATTTTGCTTTATTATGAATAAGCTTTGTTGTTCTATACCTTGTGTACTTCAAAGGGAAGGTGACTTAGAAATAAAATGATATGATTTTGACCTAATGAAAGGAGTATCGCTTTCAAAAGCTAGTCATCTTCAATTTGTTCTTCAACATTTGTTTCTTTCAAAATTGGAAATAGTGCTTTCTGAGAGTCTGGCACTGTAAACTTGGAAACTGCCATAGCCTTGTGAAAGACACTGTAAACTTGAAATTCATTAATACCGTGTTTCCCCGAAAATAAGACCTACCCTGAAAATAAGCCCTTGCATCATTTTCGGGATAGGTCTTAATATAAGCCCTACTCCAAAAATAAGCCCTAGTTCCGGGATTCGCCGGCAACTGTTCAAACCCCCCCCCCCCCCCGCCAGTTTAAGTGTAAATTTTTAATTATCTAGCGGGCCAAATTTTATAACACCGTGGGTCAGAGTTTGACATGTCTGTCCTAGAGGAAAGAAGGGACAGGGGAGATATGATTCAGATGTTCAAATACTTCAAAGGTATTAACGTAGAACATAATCTATTCCAGAGAAAGGAAAATGGTAAAACCAGAGGGCATAATATGAGTTTGAGGGGTGGTAGATTCAAGAGTGTTGTTAGGAAATTCTTCTTTACGGATAGGGTGGTTGATGCATGGAATGCGCTCCCCAGGGAGGTGGTGGAGAAGAAAATGGGGACAGAGTTAAAACAAGCGTGTTATGAACACAGAGGATCTCTAATCAGAAAATAATGGGTATACGGTGAAGGAACTAAGGCCAGTACTGGGCAGGCTTGCATGGCCTGTGTCCCGTATATGGACATTCAGTTGAGGATGTGCTGGGGAGGGTTTTGATGGCTGGGATGGCTAAGATGGTCTGAAGTGAGCTTTGATGGAGATTCCAGTAGACAGAACCTAAGCACACTACTGGGCAGGGCTCTAGGATCCTAGCCCAGAAATATCTAAGACAAAGGACCATTTAAACTAAATTAATTTATGGAACATTTATGGTTGGGCAGACTGGATGGACCACTCGGGTCTTTATCTGCCGTCATTTACTATGTTACATGTTGGAAAGTATCTGGATAATTGTGAATCCATTAAGACTCATTTTTCCATCAACAGAACTAGGATAAAACTTTAAAACATGAAATGAAATCCTTTAGAAAGACAAATTTGACAGATGAAAGGTTTGCAATGGGCATTCTAGTCTGGACTTTTTTGAGAAATAGATGCGTATTGTAAAAGGGGAAAATTAACATAAAAGTCTTAGGGGCCCTTTAACTGAATGGATTTAAGGTAGGATTAATGCACAGAAACAGGCTACCAGGTGACCGAGTTAAGGGGTTTTATGGCTGAGTGTTTGTTTCCATATGTTAAATTATATGTTTCTGAATTTTCCAAAAGTATTAATTTGGGGGCATGGCATGGTTGCAGAATGGATGTGGAAATATTAACCATCCTACTGCATTATACATTCCATGTGCTAACTGGTTCACATGTTAAGGAGGTGGTAAATGCTCCTTTTTGTTAAATATAAGGCGGTCAGAGCCCAGTTCTATAAAGTGTGCCTAAAATTTAGACACTGACTAGTGCGGCACTAAGTGCAATTCTATAAAAGTTAGGCACACTATATAGAATCATGCTTAATACCACCTAGGTGTGCTTAGGCAGCACCAGGCATCCTAACTTTACGAGGGGCCGCTTAAAAGTTCTCAGCCTAACCAACAAAGTTGGGGCAGTCTCCATCGAGGGCTAGACACTTAGCTCAGTGATTTTTCCCCTTTTTTTCAGACCATTGGAAAAATACAGAATGAAAAAAGTGGAAAATTGCTGGACTGAATGTATAGCCTTTAATGGAAACTGCCCCAACTTTGTTGGTTGGGCTAAGAACTTTTCAGTGGCCCTTGTAGGCCCACCCTATTTATGCCAGGGTTTTCTTCAACTAAATACTTGTGCCTAATTCACAAAGATGATAATTCACAAAGATGATATATCCGCCCATAAATTCGCTCTGCCGCATTACTGATGACATCATCAGTAATGAGGTAGAGTGAATTCACAAGTGGGCAAGTCCAAAGCAGCCTGTTTAGAGTACTGCCAGCCTGACGCTGCTTAGGGAGGAGTTTAGGGCTTGTTCATGGTCAGTGCGGTTCAGATGGGAGGGAGTGAAGGATTGGGGTTCGGCTGCATGGCAGGGGTGGGCACTTGGGGGGGGGAGGATGGGTGCTCCGGGGTGTGCTCACTCAATGATCTGCTGCACAAGGGATGGGAGGGAGGGAAGGGAACCTGGGCAAGGGTTCTGCTGTACAAGGGATGGGAAGGAGGGAAAGATAGAAGCAGGGCAAGGTGCATGAGGGATGGGAGGGATTAGAGGAAAGAATTTATATCTGCTGTCTATATCTTGCACTGTACAGGAATAAATGAATTGCTTTCTCTTTCTCTAGTGTTATAATGCAGTGTAGAGTCTGGCATCTTATTGTTTCATTAGTTTATATAAATTCTTTTCCCTCCCCTTTTACAAAACTGTAACATGGTTTGTAGCATTGACAAAGCGGTAACAGCTTCCATGCTCATAGAATTCCTATGAGTGATCCAAAGTCTTGTAATTACAAAATTAGATATATTTTTTTAACGCTTTGTTTCTGGGTATTACAAAATCAAAGATACAGGCCTTACAGGTTGTGCAAAATACAGCTGCATGGATGATCACAGATGTGTCTCATTATGTTGGTTTTGATATCTCCGGTGCCTCGTTTTTGGTTTTCTGTTCCATTGTATTTTGAGGCTTGGACTCTTCTTTCCTTTCCCTCTCATTATGAGCACATTTCTCCAGTACTTAAACAACTACATTGGTTGCCTATTGAATACTGCATTAAGGATAAGAATTTGACAGTTATTAATCATGCACTCTATGGGGAAGCACCACAGTACTTGATACAGGCCTTGAAAAAATATGTTCTAACTCGTAATTTGCATTCGCAATCTGCAATGAAATTGCTATTTGAATGTGTCTGGGCTGTACACTATAAAAAGACCTGGATGTCAGCTATCTCTGTAGCTGGCCCAAAATTGTGGAATGCACTGAATGAACCAATAAGATTATGTTCTAATTTTGGATTATTCAAAAAAATTACTGAAAACTCATTTATTTGTAAAAGCCATCTATTAATAAGGAATTACTGCTTTGATGTACTTATTTTCTAGGATCATCCTTCTTGTTCAATTTAATTTTTATTGAGTTTACATTTCAGTATGTTTCTATTTGAATTTGTATTAACAGCGGAAGCTGGAGTGGCCCGCTTTCTTAAAGCTAACATCTTCCTGCCCATCAAACCCTTAACCAAACCCCAAGAAGACACGTAAGCCTGCGTGGAGAAACCTGGCCGCAGCCCTGTTTATTGAAAATTAACATATTTGAATAACATTTACATATTATAAATAACATTACAAACAACATTAAATAATAGTTTATCCATTAAAACCTTCACAATGGTATCACCATTGTGACCCAGATCCCGAGCTACTGACTCCGATGTAAATGGCCCCCGACCCTGCCATCTAAGCAAGGGTCTGAGGGGTGGCATGTCCCCACATGCCCCATTGTCCAAGGTCATCCGACCAACCAGGCACGGCTCCCAACCGGCCCACCGCTCATCCCCATGATGAGACCAGCCGCCAGTAGCTCGGGATACCGCCACAAGCCTGTAAACCATTACAGGCCCCCCAATGAACAGAGCTGCGGCTAATGGTCCAACGCATGCTTGCAACAGGTAGAAAAATCATCGAGCAAGAGATCCCACCCGATGTCAGAAAGGTGCACCTGATCCCGGTAAAATAAACCCGAACAAAAAACATCAACCCAAGAATGCCGTATCTGTACCCCCCCCTAGCTTCCACCCACTGGCCAATCTGCCTATTCACCTTAGTAAGCCCCCTGGTCCATCTACGAGACACCAACCGCTTCTGCCGCGGAATAATGTCGGACCAGACAAGCCGGGCACCCGGAAACCAACCCTGAATTACCCCCAGGTCACCAATAACCATATCAATTAAATGTTTTCTGCTAAGCGAATCAACATCGTTGCCCCCGAGGTGAAAAATCAATAGATCAGGACGCCGAGCACGATGCCGCAGATCCTCCAGAAGGGGGAGCAGCTGATGCCAACGCATTCCCCGCTGACCCCACCAAGAGATGTAGACTCCGCGAGGATGGAGACCCAAGTGCTGACCGCCCGGGCGTACCACTGCGCGCTCCCCGGCCCAATGGATAAAGGAGTGCCCAATGATCTAAACCGACAGGACACGTTGTGCAGCACCTGAAATGCAAAACTCAGCAGTCAAGCCCACGTCCCCCAGAACCCAAAAAGTTAGTGACAGAAGCCATGCAGTGAACCCGCCCATACCCTTGAAAGGCAAACACTCCTACCCAGTACTCGACCACCCCCAAACCCCCCCAGCCTCCCCGACCAGCACAGCAGCACCCACTAACCCAATCCACCAGGCTGAGAATCCCCCGGCATGGAAGCAGTCGGACGAATGTAGCCGCGATAGGCCCCAGACGACCATCTACCCAACCTTTGAATGGCCCCAGCAGGTACCCCAGCCTCAAATGCACTAGTAGCAGCCCCAATGCGAAAAGTTAAGGGACCCCAGCAAAGACTGCACGACTCGCAGAGTAGATTTATGTGCACCCCGCACCAGAGAAATCAAGGCTAACAACTGACGCACCTTACTCTGCGGCAGCCGAGTCACCATTGCAATTGAGTCAATCTCGATCCCCAAGAAGGTGAGGCAAGAAGTGGGCCCTTCCGATTTATTAGTGGACAACGACACCCCGAATTCGGCAGCCATCGCTTCGAAGGTAGATTTCAACAGACCGCAATCGCTGGAGCCCGCACGCCCAATGAACAGAAAATCATCTAGATAGTGAACAACCGAGTCCCTCCCCACAGGTCGGACCGTAACCCAGTGTAGAAAGGAGCTGAACAACTCAAAAAATGCGCAGGAGATGGAACAACCCATTGGCAGACAGCGGTCAAAATAAAAGGCACCCTCGAATCGAAAGCCCAGCAACGGATAGGAAGAAGGATGAACTGGCAACAACCGAAAGGCCGACTCGATGTCCACCTTGGCCAATAAAGCCCCACATCCCGCAATTCGTACCAGACGCAAAGCATTGTCGAAGGAAGCATAGCGGACAGAACAGAGATCGCGAGGAATACCGTCGTTCACAGAGCGACCTACCGGCCTAGACAGGTTATGAATCAGGCAAAATTTCCACGGCTCCTTCTTAGGAATGATCGCCAGAGGGGACAGCACCATCACCGGGAACGGACGTTTCAGAAAAGGACCCGCAACCTGTGCATGCGCAATTTCCTCACGTAACATAGGAAAATGCAAGGTCATGCACGTGGGGAAAAAGAACCCGATGTTCACGTACAGAATGGGGGGAACACCGCTAGGGGTCAGTAACCTGGAGAGAGACCTGGGAGTGATGGTAGACGCAACACTGAAGGCATCGGCGCAGTGCGCCACAGCCTCAAAGAAAGCAAACAGAATGTTGGGTATCATTAAAAAGGGTATTACGACCAGGACAAAGGAAGTCATCATGCCGCTGTATCGTGCAATGGTGAGGCCGCATCTGGAGTACTGTGTCCAGTACTGGTCGCCGTACCTCAAGAAGGACATGGCAGTACTTGAAAGAGTACAAAGAAGAGTAACTAAACTGATAAAGGGAATGGAAAATCTCCCATATACTGACAGATTGAAGCAGTTGGGACTTTTCTCACTGGAAAAGCGGAGACTTAGAGGAGACATGATAGAAACCTTCAAGATCCTGAAGGGCATAGAAAAAGTAGACAGAGACAGATTTTTCAATTTAAGGGGCACCACAAGTACGAGGGGGCACTCGGAGAAATTGAAAGGGGACAGGTTTAGAACAAACGCTAGGAAGTTCTTTTTCACTCAGAGGGTGGTGGATACATGGAACGCGCTTCCAGAGTCTGTTGTAGACAAGAAAACATTAAATGGTTTCAAAGAAGGTTTGGATAGATTCCTAGAAGAAAAAGGGATTGAAGGGTATAGATAGGTATAGACCACTACTCAGGCAATGGGCCTGATGGGCCGCCGCGGGAGCGGACCGCTGGGCAGGATGGACCTATGGTCTGCCTCAGCGGAGGCAACTTCTTATGTTCTTATGTTCTTAACTTACGCCGCACCTCCACCTGCGACTGAGAAACCGAGGAAGCATTGGAAGCCTGCACATTAGCCGAGGGAAGTGAACAAGGAATAATAAAACCGACGCTAAATCCACCCGCCAGAATCCCAGCCGACTGCCTATCCCCGTAAAGGTCCAACCAAGGCCTCATAGCACCCACCTGGACCGGAGTGGGCAACCCCGACACCCCGACCTCACTTGGCCGGGGCGGGGGGCGCTCCAACACCCTTCTTGGGGCACTTGAGAGCCGAGTGGCCTTGACCACACAAGGAGCAGGCATGACGGAAGCGACAATCCGTAAAGGAACAGGAGGACTTGTTGAACTGCTAGCAGAGACCGGGACCCCCACCGGCCCCTGGACCCTCCGGGGGATGAAAGGAACGAACCCCCCCTTGGCGACCAGAAGCCCA
This sequence comes from Geotrypetes seraphini, assembly GCF_902459505.1. Taxonomy (NCBI): domain Eukaryota; kingdom Metazoa; phylum Chordata; class Amphibia; order Gymnophiona; family Dermophiidae; genus Geotrypetes; species Geotrypetes seraphini. The sequence continues at coordinate 39,134,873 of NC_047101.1, forward strand.
GTCTTACCCGCAACACTAGGGCCGGACCCACCAGGTTTCGCCATATGGGTGAGCCACAGATTAATGTCCTGCGTACCCCAAGACATGTGCCGGTTTTCCTCCATCTTGTCACGGAATGCTTCATCGTAGTTGAGCCAGGCCCAACCGCTGAACCGCTGATACCCATCGAGAATGGAATCCGCGTATGCCAACAACAGGCCGTAGTCCTGGGGACGTTCCCGTCCCCAAACACTGGCCAAACGCAAAAATGCCCGAGACCAGTTCACAACATTGCGGGACACCAAACCCACTTTAGGCTTCCCCCCTCCTTCTTACTCTTCTTCCGACCCCTCACTCGGCCCTCCAAAAGCCGAAGAATGTCAACACATGAACGCTTTCGAATCTTGCGGCGAAGAGATCGCGGAACCTTCTCCCACAGCTCTGACAGCGCCACTAGAGCTGGGGCTCCCCGATCCACCCATTCCTGTACTGAGCTCTCACCCGTCCCCCGCCGAGGTGATCCTGATGAGGAAAACGACGTTGAAGAGGAAGAAGAGGTTAAAGAAGACGAAGAGGACGAAGAAGAATCCCTACTCCGTTGGCCTTTCCTACCTTTTCCCTTATTCTTCCTCCCCCTACCCTTACCAACAACCCCAGCCTCTAAAGCCATGTTACCCATGTTCCGGTGTCCAGCCGATCTGCCTCCTCCGCCTGCCGCTCCAGGAGTGGCGCCCTCCGCAGCAACCACCGTAGCAGGACTCCGACGAACCGCCAGTGTGGACTCCTCGACTCCAGTCCGCGGAGCAGCTTCCAGTCCCTCGGCACTCGCTCCAGCTGCGGAAGTCCCAGCAACACACTCACGTCCATCGGCGGAAGCCTGGGGGAAAAAATCAAGACAGGGGCCAGCAACCTGCACAGTAGAAGGAGAAGTTAGCCCCGAGGGCCAGACCCCCACTCGCTTGTCACCCCTCCCCTAAAGCCCCTGAGGGACACCCCCGATGGAGAAGCCCAAGCCCCAAGGTGGCAGTTGGACAGCTCCGTGAAATGGAGGCGGAACTACAGCCCAGGGACCAGGACCCCAAGGAGACCCCCAAGGACCCGGTGGCCACGACGACCACCAGCCGGCTGAACTTTCAGGCGGCATACGACCCATCCCAGAAGTAGAGGGCAACACCGGGATCTCCACCGAACCATCCCCGAGGACCGCACCCCCCACCGAGGAAGGAGCCACCCCATCCAGTTGGCTAGAGCCCAACCCAGCACCAACACTCCCCACACCAGCCCCAGCAACCACAGGCACATTAGGAGGAAGAAGCCCAGCATCAGACTCACTCAAAGCCTCTGCAGTAGTCAGAGGGAAAGGCACTGCTTGCCTACCCCCGGCTCGGGAAGCACTCCGGCTCCTCCCCCTACCTCCCTGCAGCCTGCTACTGCCCCTGCGGGCCGACTCCGCACTACCTCCAGTAGCCGGCACCACCCCTCCAACCTCCTCCGCTATCACAGGTCGAGCAGCCGAACGCGAGCGCCTAGGAGGCAACGATCTTCCCCCCCCAGCAGAAGCACTCACCGGATCTCTGTCCTCCTCATCAAAGGAATCACCAGCCACCAGGGACAGCTCCGCGGGATCAGTAAAGACAGAGGTAGGTGCTCGCGCCATGACCCGACTCGACTCACCCCGCCGACACACACCAACGTCCGCGCACCCTGGGGGATAAAATGCAGGAACAGCAAACATGCAGTAGGCCGCAAACCGCCGCGTTTAGCCGACCCCGCTGCAAAGTTGTCTCGGAGGACCGGAAACCGTTAAGGTCCTCCGAGAACCCTCCTTAAATACACCTCCCACCCCCCCACCCCCCGCGGCCGCGACTTAACCCTATCAAGGGCCAATCCCTCAGTGGGAAGGCCTCCACCCTCCCTATTCAAAATTTTATTCCTACATAACCTCCCCCTTTCACTAAACCCTCCCTGACGGACGGCCCCGCGGGCCTCCCAGCTCCGCGTTAGAGCCGTCCATCGAGACTAGCTCTCAGACTTTTTATTTTTGTAGGTCTGATATTTTATGCATGTTTACTTTGTAATCCGCCTAGTTGATAGGTGAAATATAAATTAAAAAAAAAAAATTAATAAATATTGTGGTTAACCATTATGTAATGTTAAAAAAATATTGCATATATACAGTATATGAAAAATGAAAGGAAACAATGGCTTTTGGGCCCTCCCCCCAAGAAAAAGTGTTCCACTGCCTATGAGTCTTTCTATCAGAATCTGAACAAATACAAGTAGAAGGAACAACATTCTATTTAGCTTTTTGTTCAAGTCTCAATGCATTCCCAATGACAATTATCCCAACTTTGGGCCCACATCTTCCCAAAGTACTCCTTTTGAAGCACTGGGATTTCTAAGGATACTATTTTTGACATTATGCAATTCATTTAATGGTAGCCACCAAGATCGTGGATTTACTATCCTCTGTCCATCCTTAAGTGGAAGAACTTTGCTAATTATGGGATTTAAAAAAAATTATGTTACATTTCTTTCTTAGCTGTCAGAATAGTATTAAAGATGGGCTTATTTCTTCATAGTGGTTGTCTAGTCTTTGAATTTGTATTAAACTATGGTCATGTGTCCTTTTTCCTGTAATAATGAACCTGGAACCTCATGAAAAGCAGTGAATAATGACAGTAAAGAAAATGTCCACACGGTGTCGCTGTCTATCCATCCACGACAGAATACAATTCCTGACACCAAAGCCCATCCTTCAACTAAGGACAAAAAAAACGTTGGCATTTTTATAAGCTAGATCGCTGTAATTGTTTATTTCCCCCCTGTTCGTGATGCAATGTACTGAAAAGATTTAGCGTATCGTCGATTTAAAGACATGTATATATATTTCCTATCGTGAAGATATAGGAAATAGTTTGAAATCCCAATGGCGATTATTTCACAACGCTTGGAAACCTGGAAACAGAAATTCGTCTGTTGCTTGTTTTTCTTTTCCTTATCGGGTATCATTAATGGACAAATCCGCTATGCAATTCTAGAAGAACTTGATCGGGGCTCCTTTATTGGAGACATTGCCAAAGATTTGGGAATGGATATCAGCAAACCAAAATCTCGAGGACTGAAAATAATCTCCGGGCCCAGGAAAGACTACTTTGCGGTAAATATGAAAAATGGCTATTTATTTGTCAATGAGAAAATCGACAGAGAGGAGCTTTGTGGACAGAACTTGAGATGCTCTTTGAATGTAGAAGCTTTAATAGATAATCCCTTAGAAATGCATAGAATTGAAGTGGAGATTTTAGATTTGAATGATCATTCCCCTGTTTTTCCCGTGAAAGATATGCTTTTTAATGTGTCTGAAATGGCTATTCTTGGGACTCGTTTTCTACTGGAGAAAGCTCAAGATACCGATGTGGGTATTAATTCCCTTCAAACCTACCAGCTCATGGCAAATGAATATTTTGAAATTGATGTTCAAGAAAATAAGGATGGCAGTAAATCCGCAGAACTGGTGTTGAAGAAGGCTTTAGACCGGGAGCTGCAGGGCTTCCATCAGCTCAAGCTAATAGCGTTTGATGGCGGAAACCCGAGAAAGTCAAGCGACCTTAACATTTTAATCAATGTTTTAGATGCAAACGACAATGCTCCTGTGTTTGATCAGTCTGTCTATCAGGCTAAAATATTGGAAAATGCACCTAAAGGTAGCTTGGTAATAAAGCTTAATGCAACTGATAAGGATGAGGGACAAAATGGCGAAATAAAGTATTACTTTGGTAATATAGTTCCTCTTAACATACAGAAAATATTTGGAATCCATTCTGTGAGCGGAGAAATTATCACTCAGGAAATCCTGGATTTTGAAGATATTAATGTGTATGAATTTCAGGTTTCAGCCATTGACAAGGGCCCAGTTGGAGTGGAAACTCATTGTAAGGTCCTAGTAGAACTCGTAGATGTCAATGACAATGCTCCAGAAGTAACCATCAGGTCAATAAGCAGCCCTGTTGCAGAAGATACTAAGCCAGGAACTGTTATAGCTTTATTTGCGATATCAGATAAAGATTCTGGAGTTAACGGCAAAATAACGTCCAGAATATCTCATATCCTTCCATTTACTCTTCAAAACTCCTTCAACAATTATTACTCTTTGATTTTGAAAGAACCATTGGACCGTGAAACGGTGGAGCAATACAACATCTCCATCACGACCACTGACCAAGGCTCTCCTTCGCTGTCCACTACTACAGTCATCACAGTGAAAGTATCTGACGTGAACGATAACAAACCTCAATTTACTCAACCACAGTACATAATATATGTGACGGAAAACAATATTCCTGGAACCTCCATATATGCAATTTCTGCTGTTGATTCTGACTTAAACGAAAATGGTTCTATAAGATATTCTACTTTGGGGAGTGAAACTCACGATAACTTTGTTTCCATAAACCCTAAGACTGGTGAAGTCTATGCTTTGAAATCTTTTGATTTTGAAGACAGAAGCCATTTTCAGTTTCAAGTTCTGGCAGAGGATGGCGGTGTTCAATCGCTGAAAAACAACGCATCTGTTGATATATTTATAGTAGATGCAAATGATAATCCTCCCGTCGTCCTACCTTCTCCTTCTGGAAAGGAGTTTGTCTATACCGAGTCAATCCCTCTTTCTGCACCAGTTGGTTACTTCGTGTCGAAAGTAAGAGCGGTAGATATGGACAGTGGATACAACGCGTGGCTATCTTATCATTTACTTCAAAACTCGACTTCCCTGTTCCACGTGGGGCTTTATACAGGGGAGATCAGGACAGTTCGCTCCTTTAGAGAAAATGAAGAAAAGCTTCAAAAACTGGCCATTCTTGTAAAGGATCATGGGAAACCTCCAATGTCTTCTACAATAACTCTTAATATTATATTAAAAGAAAATATAGAAAAGGAATTACCTGATTTCATTCAAGACTCCAACAATAACAGCAATATTTCTGATCTGAATCTTTATTTAGTTATTTCCATTGCTTTTATCTCCTTTTTGTTTCTCATAACGGTGATCACCTACACTATACTGAGAATGAGCAGAGCTAGGAGCAGCTTCATGGAGTATACTCAGCCTCCATGTCCAGGCACCGGTGGAAGCTGGTGCTACTCTCAAAACCAGCTGTGTAAGGTGAGACTTAGTGCAGAGGTGTCTAAAAGTGACTGCATGGTTTTTAATAGGCACTCTCTAAACTCTTCTGGAAATGAAGTAGAAAGCAAACCTATTCCTCCAGAAACTAATCAAGTGCTGGACAGAGGAAACTTGTTAGTCTCCATCTGCAATAAGGTAAGACAGGCTTTAAAAGTCAACATTTCATTTAAAAAGTAGTTTCAAATTCTTTTGTACATACATTGTCTCTTTCAACTTTGGACATGTTTACAATCTGCATCGTAAAGAGAAGAATACATTGTGTAAAATTAACTAAAAAAGGATCAATGGATGATTATATTATACTTTTAAAATCATTCAATGAAATATTTGAATACTTAGGGATCCTTTTATTAAGCTGCAATAACATTTTTAGTACACGCAGGATTTTAGCGAGCACTAAACCTGTGTTACGCAGCTAGAACTAACGCCAGCTCAATGCTGGCATTAAGGTCTAGTTCGTGTGGCAATTCAACGCATGCTATAACCGCTATCACAGCTTAGTAAAAGGAGCCCTTAATGGCGTTTTGTTTGTAAGAACAAACAATGGGTGAATTGGTCTTGGATCTACAGGTCAAAAGGATGATTTAGATGGGTTATGGGTCAGCACATTGAAAATATGACTCATCTATTTGAAATGGAGACTTACCTGTTCAAGTTCAGTTTCAAATATTACTTTCGAGTTTTCTATCCGTGTGCTCATTTTGATGGGGAACACATAGCAATGACATACCCATGGTTAGCAAGGTAATATAATTCTTGAGAATGACATACTCCTTGCTAAACAGTTACAGAATTAATTGTCATTAATTACATTCAATATATTATGGGATGATGATGGATAATGGGTAACGTAATCAATGGGCCTTGGGGCCGTGGCACATGAGTCAAATGGGTCATTGGTCAGCTTATATGACCCATAGCTTCGTTTGATTAAAAATATAATGCTCAGTGATAATAAAATAATTCTCTACTTGAAAAGAGCCGTACTTTTAAAGACCATGAGGGGGTCTACAATTTGATTTTCTTTTAATGGTTTATCTAAAAGAGCCATCCATTTCAGTCACTATTCAGATTTTCCATTAGGCAGTGATTAAGTTCCACATTGAGTTTTTTGAAAATTAAAATAAAACTTTACAAGAGAAACAAAAGGATATGTTGTACTCAATTTGCTAAAATTTGCAGAATGTGGTCGAGGAATGACAATACTATAGGAGAAATGACTACCAGAATACTCGTACAGGCTAGTGATCTTTTACAAGCCAATTTAGTTCAACATAAAGTAAAGTCATATGAATTATATCCTTTCCCTACACTTTTCTATCATAAATTGTATTTCTTCCCTTATCTTTCTGTGTTATTGTTTTATAATTGTTTTGTTTTCATGTTTTTGTTTTTTAAATTTAATTTTAAATTTCTAATTATTTGGACTTATATTTTATGGAAGCCGCTTAGCTGACACACGATTTGTGGGATATCAAAAATTAATAAACTTGAAACCTGAATTGAAATATTAGATTCAAAGACAAAGCGAAGGTGTTTCAGGGAAAAATCAGCACAAGAAGAAGTATATTACAATTGAAACATTCAAGTGTGTAAACTTTCAAGGGGGATTGCTGGAGACTGGAATGATGGTGGTGCAGAAATTTCTGTGTTTGCCTTTCTGTTTCCATTTCTCAAGGATGATAAAAAGTTAAGTGCATTTCAAGCAGACTTCTTGATTTGATAGGATAGCACCATCTTTGGAAAAGGATGAAGAACCATCATTGCCAATCAGCTTCTATTAAATCTTTTCAGTACCTGGAGTCTGGAAGAATGATATAGGATCATATGAAAACTGAAAATTCTGCAAATTCAGACTAGTCTCGTTTATACTAAAGATTAATTTGTATTTACTGAGTATAAAGGAACATGTTGGAAAGAATCTGGATAATTGTGAATCCATTAAGACTCATTTTTCCATCAACAGAACTAGGATAAAACTTTAAAACATGAAATGAAATCCTTTAGAAAGACATTCTAGTCTGGACTTTTTTGAGAAATAGATGCGTATTGTAAAAGGGGAAAATTAACATAAAAGTCTTAGGGGCCCTTTAACTGAATGGATTTAAGGTAGGATTAATGCACAGAAACAGGCTACCAGGTGACCGAGTTAAGGGGTTTTATGGCTGAGTGTTTGTTTCCATATGTTAAATTATATGTTTCTGAATTTTCCAAAAGTATTAATTTGGGGGCATGGCATGGTTGCAGAATGGATGTGGAAACATTAACCATCCTACTGCATTATACATTCCATGTGCTAACTGGTTCACATGTTAAGGAGGTGGTAAATGCTCCTTTTTGTTAAATATCAGGCGGTCAGAGCCCAGTTCTATAAAGTGTGCCTAAAATTTAGACACTGACTAGTGCGGCACTAAGTGCAATTCTATAAAAGTGAAGCACACTTTATAGAATCATGCTTAGCATCACTAGGCGTGCTTAGGCTGCACCAGGCATCCTAATTTTATGAGGGGCCGCTGAAAAGTTCACAGCCCTTCCAACAAAGTTGGGGCAGTCTCCATCGAGTTCTAGACACTTACGGCCTCTTTTACAAAGCCGTGCTAGCGGATGCGCTGCGCTAACGGCCCCGAAGCCCATAGAGATTTAAAGGGTTTCGGGGCTGTTGCCGCACGGCAGCCGCTAGCTCGGCTTTGTAAAAGAGGCCATTAGTTCAGTGATTTCCCCCTTCTTCATTCCATCAGAAAAATATGGAATGAAATAAAGTGGAAAATTGCTGGACTGAATATATAGCTTTTAATGGAGACTGCCCTAACTTTGTTGGTCGGGCTAAGAACTTTTCAGTGGCCCTTTGTAGGCCCACCCTATTTATGCCAGGGTTTTCTTCACCTAAATACTTGTGCCTAATTCACAAAGAGCCATCCTCACAAAATGTATGAATATAATCGAAATCAAAATCAAAATAACAACTCTAACAAACTTCCAGTGATGTGATGAATCCCTAAATGGGGTGTCAGATTGACCAATTAAAGTAGAACACTTCACCAGTCTGTCAATTCTTCATTCGAATTGGTTTATCATAGTGATCTATTTATATTTTTTTACTTTTTGTGCTCTTTATATGTTTTTCATAGAAATAAATTAAGTATTAAAAGTGACTTATCTTCTTTGAACTGTAGGTAATGTTTTGGATCATGTTGTATAGAGCAGTGTTTTTCAACCTTTTTTGGGCAAAGGCACACTTGTTTCATGAAAAAAATCACGAGGCACACTGGACACCACCATTAGAAAATGTTAAAAAATTTAACTCTCTGCCTATATTGACTATATATAAAGTAATTCTCTTGAATAGGAATCAAATAAACACAAAGAAAGTATTTTATAATTACTTTATTACGAAATAAAAATTATAAAAATTATAAAATACTTTATTCAGTGCGAAACCTGGGTCTGTTTGGCTGAACACAAAGCTGATATTCTGGCTGGAATCGAAGAAAGACACACACATAGCTCTTCGTCAACAGCTCTCAGTCTCTCTCTGTATTTGGTTTTTATAGCATACAAAAATAGACAAATATACCCTCCATCCTTTTTATTAAACCACAATAGCAGTTTTTAGCGCAGGGAGCTGCGCTGAATGTCCAGCGCTGCTCTTGACGCTCATAGGCTCCCTGCGCTAAAAACCACTATTGCGGTTTAGTAAAAGGTGACCATATTGTAAAATATAGACAGCAGATATAAATTCAGAACTGTGCATAGTAAGTGAAGGGAAGTTTTCATCTCTGGGAATTTACCCAGTTAACTATTAAGTTATTTGGGCAAATTCCTTTGAAAACTGTGGTAATACTGCCTCCACTTTGCTAAATTTAAAATAAAATCATTTTTCCTACCTTGTCTGGTGATTTCTGGTTGCACTTTCTTCTTCTGACTGTGCATCCAATCTTTCTTCCCTTCTATCAACCTGTATGCTTTCTCTCCTCCACACCTCATTCCCTCCCCCAACTTTTTCTTCCTCTCTCCCTGACCTTTCTTTCTTTTTTTTCTTCTTTCCTTCTGTTTCCCTGCCTGCCCCCTTTCTTTCTTTCTCCCTGCCGTTCCCCAAGCCACTGCCACTGCCGCTGCCATCGGGGAACAGGACCCACCAATGGATAACAGGCCCCAAAGCCGACGCCGACGCATGCTCTCCCTGACGTCAATTCTGCAATCGGAGAGGAAGTTCCGCCCAGCCAGGCAGCGATTGGCTGGCCCGAACTTCCTCTCCGACTGCAGAATTGACGTCGGGGAGAAGAAGACTTATCGGCTCGATAGATTAGATCGCCAAGACAAAGTGAGTCCTGGGTGATTGACTCACTTTGCCTTGGCGAGTTACTGGCGCCCCTGCCTCGGGCCCCCTGTCAGCTCCGGGCCCTGCGGCCCTGCGGCACACCAGGCAACATCTCGCGGCACACTAGTGTGCCGCGGAACAGCGGTTGAAAAACACTGGTATAGAGTATGTTTCTCCAGCGTTCAAATCAACGCTCCCCTCTGCTGGAGAAACATACTCTATACCAGTGGTTCCCAACCCTGTCCTGGAGGAACACCAGGCCAATTGGGTTTTCAGGCTAGCCCTAATGAATATGCATGAAGCAAATTTGCATGCCTATCACTTCCATCATATGCAAATCTCTCTCATGCATATTCATTAGGGCTAGCCTGAAAACCCGATTGGCCTGGTGTTCCTCCAGGACAGGGTTGGGAATCACTGCTCTATACAACATGATCCAAAACATTACCTACAGTTCAAAGAAGATAAGTCACTTTTAATACTTAATTTATTTCTATGAAAAACGTATAAAGAGCACAAAAAGTAAAAAAATATAAATAGATCATTATGATAAACCATTGGGGTCGAATGAAGAATTGACAGACTGGTGAAGTGTTCTACTTTAATTGGTCAATCTGACACCCCATTTAAGGATTCATCACATCACTGGAAGTTCGTTAGAGTTGTTATTTTAATTCACAAAGAGACGCCTAACTCAGAAACACATCCATGATCCGCCCCTAAACACACCTACTTTAGGTAGGCACGTTGGACTAGGAACCTACTTTTTATAGAACCATGTTTTTTGAGTTGGGTGTCTAACTTTCAATTATGTCCAATTAAAGCTAATTAGGAGGTGTTAAGTGCCAATTACTGGTACCAATTAAGCCTATTGATCAATTAAGTTAGGCACCTACATTGGTTAGGTGTGCTGATGTACGTGCCTAACTTTAGGTGGATTACATTGAATTTGCAAGTAAGTGCTCCAGTGTTAACTGATAGTAAGTACCATGTGTTAATCCAAATATTAATACACAACCTGCAATATAAAATTGTAGGAACCCCCATTCTTAATGTATCATTAATTCTGAGCTTGTTTTGGGTTAATGATTTCAACCTGCTGGATGCTGACTGGAAAGTTCCGTCTGCGGAATCAGAAAGAAGTAGGGAGGTCATGGATGCCTTTCAAGGGGCTCTGTTCAGACAAATGATGATGGACCCCACGAGGGAAAAAGTGATACTAGATCTGGTGCTCACAAATGGTGAAAGTGTCTCCGATGTCCGAGTGTGGGCCTCGGAAGTAGCGATCATCATATGGTTTGGTTCAATATAACAGCCTAAGTGGAGGATTTCAAACCTGCAGAAAGAGCTGATGGGATGGGAAGACATAAGAGAAGTAGAAAAACGGTGGCCCAAGTTGAAAGGTATAATAAAAAGAGCTGCAATAGAAAAAGCTACTGACTTTTATGTGAAGAAAATAAATAAAAATAAGAAAAAAAGGAAACCGATAGGGTTTTTCAAACTAGTGCTGGAAAAAAAATAAAAGAAAAAAGAATTGGTGTTTGTGAAATATTAAAAAAAAACCTTAAGAAGAGGAGTACAGAGAGGAATATTGGATAAAACTGAAAGAAGTCAGAGAGATACATCTGGCGAAAGCGCAAACAGAAGAGCAAATGGCTATAAATTTAAAAAAGGTAGACAAAAGTTTTTCAGGTATATTAGTGAAAGGAGAAAGACAAAAAATGGAATTACGAGACTGAAAGAAGGTATGGAATGGTATGGAGAGGTATGCTATGTGGAGAGTGATGAGGACAAAGCAAATGTGCTAAATCATGGTAAATGAATCTAATTGAATTCTTTGACTGGGTGACCAGGGAATTGGATCAAAGACATGCACTAGATGTAATTTACTTAGATTTCAGCAAAGCCTTTGACATGGTTCCTCATAGGAGACTCTTAAACAAACTCCATGAGCTGAAGTTAGGGCCCAAAGTGGTGAACTGGATTAGAAGCTGGTTGATGGAATTTGCTCAGAGGAGGGAAAGGTGAGTAGTGGAGTGGGACCGATTCTGTTCAATATGTTGTGAGTGACATTGCTGAAGGGTTAGAAGGTAAGGTTAGCCTTTTTGCAGATGATACCAAGGTTTGTAACAGAGTGGACACCTCGGAGGGAGTGGAAAACATGAAAAGGGATCTGCAAAAGTTGGAATGGTCTAACATCTGGCAACTAAATTTCAATGTGAAGAAGTGCAGAGTGATGCATTTGGGGCTAGGAATCTGAGGGAACAGTATGTGCTGGAAGGTGAGAGGCTGATAAGCACTGATGGAGAGAAGAACCTTGGGTGATTGTGTTTGAGGATCTAAAGGCAGCTAAATAGTGTGATAAGGTGGTGGCTGTAGCCAGAAGGATGCTGGGCTATATAGAAATAGGAATAACAAGCAGAAGAAGGGAGGTGTTGATGCCCCTATACTGTATAGGTCATTGGTGAGGCCGCACTTGGTGTATTGTGTTCAGTATCTGGTGAAGGATATAAAAAGACTTGAAGTGGTCCAGAGGGAGGCGATGAAAATGGAAAGGGGTTTGAACAAAAAGAAGAATGAGAAGAGACCGAAAGATCTAAATATGTATACTCTGGAGGAGAGGAGGGATATGGGAAATATGATACAGATGTTTAAGTACTTGATAGGTATTAATATAGACTCAAGAGAAGAGAAAATGGTAAAATTAGAAGGCATAATTTGAGGTTGCAGGGAGAAAGACTCAGGAGCAATGTTAGGAAATTCTTTTTCACGGAGAGGGTGGTAGATGCCTCCCGAGGGAAGTGGTGGAGAGGAAAATGGTGAAGGAATTCAAAAAAGCATGGGATAAACATAGAGGATCTCTAATTAGAAAAAGAAGGATGTGAATTAAAGAACTAAGGCTGGTACTGGACAGACTTGCATGGTCTGTGTCCCGTATGTGATGATCTAGTGTAGGATGGGCTGGGGAGGGCATCAATGGGAACTCCACTAACATGGAACATGAGGATGTTACTGGCCAGACTTTATGGTAGATATCCTGCAAACAGGATGGTTGGATAGGCTGGAGTGAGCTTGGATGGCAAGTTCAGCTTTTGGAACCTAGTTTCAAGTTTATTAGGCTTTTATATACCGCCTATCAAGGACAATACCAGGTGGACGTTACATTCTATGACCCAGAAATGTCAAAAAGAGACAAGTTATTTTAATCATGTATTTTTAATGAACCGTTCAGGTCTTTATCTGCTGTCATTGACTATCCCCCTCTTTTACTAAGGTGTGCTAGCCGATTTAGCACATGCTAGCGATTAGCGCACACTAAATGCTAATGCACCCATTATATTCTATGGATGCATTAGCATTTAGAGTGTGCTAATCATTAGCACATGCTAAATCGGTTAGCGCATGGTAAATCGGTTAGAGCGCCTTAGTAAAAGGACCCCTATGTTGTATGTTACTATTATAGAAAGTTAAGCCCAAGACCTAAAAGCATTTTAGTAAAAAGTCATTACTATCATGCTTTTCTTAGTGGGTGAATTTCCCTTTGTAGCTAAAAAAGGGAAGAGAAAAATATACATTTATATGACTCAAAAAAGAAATTAGTGGTGTAATAGTGGATGTCACAGATGTATGAAAAATTATTAAGATGTGCTGGGGATTGGAAAACATTTCAAACATAAATTGACTAAGATATAAGATAACCCATAAGTCTTTCCATCTTCTATAATAAAACCCTAAGCGCACATGCGCACTTAGGGTTTTGTGATCCCTGCCACTGTGCTGTATCCATCCGTGCCAAATTCCATTTCTGGCATGTGGGGCGGCTTGCGATGGTGATTTCAGCAGTGGTTTGACTCCTGCGCTGCCGGGACACCTCTTCTCACCTCCCTCGACCAGCAAACGCAGCAGCCGTGGGGCATTTGCTATAGCAATAGCCCTGAGGCTGCCTGGGCTAGCAGATGCTGGACAGGGGGAGAAGGGAAAGGAGAAGGCCTACTGCTGGACAGGGGGATCAGGTAAGAGGTGTTGCTGGATGGGGGAGGGGGGTAAAGGAAGGGAGAAGGCCTACTGCTGGACAGGGGGAGCAGGAAAGAGGTGCTGCTGGATGGGGGGGGTAAAAGGAAGGGAGAAGGGCTACTGCTGGAGAGGGGGAGCAGGGAAGGGGTGGTGGTGGACAGTTGAGGAAAGAGAGAGAGAGAAAGAAAGACAGAAAGCGGACAAGGAGAGAGAGAAAGAAAGAAAGAAAGAAAGAAAGAAAGAAAGAAAGAAAGAAAGAAAGAAAGAAAGAAAGAAAGAAAGAAAGAAAGAAAGACAGAAAAACACATCTATTCTAGCACCCGTTAATGTAACGGGCTTAAAGACTAGTCAGAATATAAACAAACACAAGTAGAAGGAAAACATTCTATCTAGCTTTTGTTCCGGTCACAATGCATTCCCCATGACAATTTATCCCACACCCTCCCACAATACTCCTTATGAAGCCCTGGGATTCCTAACGATACTATTTTTGACGTTATGCACTTCATCTGATGGCAGCCAAGATCGTGGTTTTACTCTCGTCTGTCCATCCTTAAATGGAAGAACTTTGCTAATTATGGGATTAAGAAAACTATGTTACATTTCTTTCTTAGCTGTCAGAATAGTATTAAAGGTGGGCTTATTTCTTCATAGTGGTCGTTTAGTGTTTGAATTTGTATTAAACGATGGTCCTGATGTCTTTTTTTCTTGTACTAATGGAAAGATAGTTTTATAATGGTGTAATCATTATTATGTTTCACATCGACCTGTAACAACCTCATGAAAAGCAGTGAATAATGACAGTAAAGAAAATCTCCACACGGTGTCGCTGTCTATCCATCCACGACAGAATACAATTCCTGACACCAAAGCCCATCCTTCAACTAAGGACAAAAAAAACGTTGGCATTTTTATAAACTAGATCGCTGTAATTGTTTATTTCCCCCCTGTTCGTGATGCAATGTACTGAAAAGATTTAGCATATCGTCGATTCAAGGAAAGGTATATATATATTTCTTGTCGTGAAGATATAGGAAATAGTTTGAAATCCCAATGGCGATTATTTCACAACGCTTGGAAACCTGGAAACAGAAATTCGTCTGTTGCTTGTTTTTCTTTTCCTTATCGGGTATCATTAATGGACAAATCCGCTATGCAATTCTAGAAGAACTTGATCGGGGCTCCTTTATTGGAGACATTGCCAAAGATTTGGGAATGGATATCAGCAAACCAAAATCTCGAGGACTGAAAATAATCTCCCGGCCCAGGAAAGAGTACATTGCGGTAAATATGGAAAATGGCTATTTATTTGTCAATGAGAAAATCGACAGAGAGGAGCTTTGTGGACAGAACTTGAGATGCTCTTTGAATGTAGAAGCTATAATAGATAATCCCTTAGAAATACATAGAATTGAAGTGGAGATTTTAGATTTGAATGACCATTCCCCTGCTTTTCCGGTGAAAGATATGCTTTTTAACGTATCTGAATTGGCTTTGATTGGGACTCGTTTTCCGCTGGAGAAACCTCATGATCCTGATGTGGGAATTAATTCCCTACAAACCTACGAGTTCACTGCAAATGAATATTTTGAACTGAAGGTTCAAGAAAACAGCGATGGGAGTAAATCCGCAGAACTGGTGTTGAACAAGGCTTTAGACCGGGAGCTGCAAAGCTTCCATCAGCTCAAGCTAATAGCGTTTGATGGCGGAAACCCGAGGAAGTCAAGCGACCTTAATATTTTGATCAATGTTTTAGATGCAAACGACAATGCTCCTGTGTTTGATCAGGCTGTCTATCGGGCTAAAATATTGGAAAATGCACCTAAAGGAAGTTTGGTAATAAAACTTAATGCAACTGATTTGGATGAGGGACAAAATGGTGAAATAAGATATTATTTTGGTAATATGGTTCCTCTTAAAATACAGAAAAAATTTGGAATCCACTCTATGAGCGGAGAAATTATCACTCAAGAGGTCCTGGATTTTGAAGACATTAATCTGTATGAAATTCAGGTTTCAGCCATTGACAAGGGATCACATGGGGTGAAAGCTCATTGTAAGGTCCTAGTAGAACTCATAGATGTCAATGACAATGCTCCAGAAGTAAACATTAAGTCCTTAAGCACTCCTATTGCAGAAGACATAAAACCAGGAACTGTTATAGCTTTAATTTCAATATCAGATAAAGATTCTGGAGTGAACGGCAAAATATCATCTAGTATACCCAATATCCTTCCATTTACTCTTCAGAACTCCTTCAACAATTATTACTCTTTGATTTTGAAAGAACCATTGGACCGTGAAACGGTGGAGCAGTACAACATCTCCATCACGACCACTGACCAAGGCTCTCCTTCGCTGTCCACTACTACAGTCATCACAGTGAAAGTATCTGACGTGAACGATAACAAACCTCAATTTACTCAACCACAGTACATAATCTATGTGACGGAAAACAATATCCCTGGAACCTCCATATATTCAATTTCTGCTGTTGATTCTGACTTAAACGAAAATGGTTCTATAAGATATTCTAATTTGGGGAGTGAAACTCACGATAACGTTGTTTCCATAAACCCTAAGACTGGTGAAGTCTATGCTTTGAAATCTTTTGATTTTGAAGACAGAAGCCATTTTCAGTTTCAAGTTCTGGCAGAGGATGGCGGTGTTCAATCGCTGAAAAACAACGCATCTGTTGATATATTTATAGTAGATGCAAATGATAATCCTCCCCTCGTCCTGCCTTCTCCTTCTAGAAAGGAGTTTGTCTATATCGAGTCAATCCCTCTTTCTGCACCAGTTGGTTACTTCGTGTCGAAAGTAAGAGCGGTAGATATGGACAGTGGATACAACGCGTGGCTATCTTATCATTTACTTCAAAACTCGACTTCCCTGTTCCACGTGGGGCTTTATACAGGGGAGATCAGGACAGTTCGCTCCTTTAGAGAACATGAAGAAAAGCTTCAAAAACTGGCCATTCTTGTAAAGGATCATGGGAAACCTCCACTGTCTTCTGCAATAACTCTTAATATTATATTAAAAGAAAATATCGAAAAGGAATTACCTGATTTCATTCAAGACTCCAACAGTAACACCAATATTTCTGATCTGAATCTTTATTTAGTTATTTCCATTGCTTTTATCTCCTTTTTGTTTCTCATAACGGTGATCACCTACACTATACTGAGAATGAGCAGAGCTAGGAGCAGCTTCATGGAGTATACTCAGCCTCCATGTCCAGGCACCGGTGGAAGCTGGTGCTACTCTCAAAACCAGCTGTGTAAGGTGAGACTTAGTGCAGAGGTGTCTAAAAGTGACTGCATGGTTTTTAATAGGCACTCTCTAAACTCTTCTGGAAATGAAGTAGAAATCAAACCTACTCCTCCAGAAACTAATCAAGTGCTGGACAGAGGAAACTTGTTAGTCTCCATCTGCAATAAGGTAAGACAGGCTTTAAAAGTCACATTTCATTTAAAAAGTAGTTTCTAATTCTTTTGTACACAGTCTCATTCAGGTGACTTTGGATGTATGCTATCTACATTGTAGAGGGAATAAGAAATCATGTGAAATAGCTAAAAAAAAAAAAAAAAAAAAAAGAAGAATGCATGATTATTTTATACTTTTAAAACATGCCATGAAATAATAGAAGGAATAAATGGTATTTTGTGTGCATAAAAATATTTACAACCTCTGTCATCACATATGGAAAATTCTATAATCCAATACCATTTATGTTAATAGGTTTTTAGTGTTTTATTAAGTTGATGTATACATGTTAGGAAAATAATCTCAATTTATGGGAGTTTTCTCTACACAGATAATGGAAGAATAATGTTAAATATTAGAAGATTCTAGAACAGGTGCAGAGGAAAGGACAAAGTAAGAATGAATCCTGAATATTTTCTAAAATTTAAAATGCTTAATTTTTACCATATTATAAATGGGGAAAATCAGTCCTTGGAAGGTGAATCCCCAAGCTCTGTGGCAATTAAACCCAGAACAAGGAATGGTCACCCAGCATTCCCAGCAGGTCAAATGGGAAGTTGGTTGCAACAGATTAGTCATAGATCCATATATTCAAAAAATGACCCATCTTTTTTTTAACATTAAGGGCTCCTTTTACTAAGGTGCGCTAACCCCACGCTACACGCCAAGAACTAACGCTAGCTCAATGCTGGCGTTAGTGTCTAGCGTGCGCAGCAATGCAGCCCATGCTAAGTGCGTGCTAAAACCGCTAGCGCAGCTTAATAAAAGGAGCCCTAAGGGCTTACACATTCAAATTCAATTTGAAATATTACTTTACAGTTATATCCACATCTAGGAACTTTCTAGTGAGCATGACCACACAAAACATGATGGCTGCCACACTCGGGACCCTGGCTCCCTCCCTCTCCTCTCTTGCTGCCATATATCTTAGTGTGACATTGCTGGAATCATTTTTGACATCACTGGGATGTCCTCCCTCTAATTAGCGGGTCAGTGAGGGAGGGGGTAGAAGTCAATGAAAGCCCCCATGTTCCAGCAAAGGACAGGTTCAAATAATATGAATAAGAAGATTATAAATAATTCAAAATACTGCAATAAAAATGATCACAAGAACATGAAAATTTGACCATGTTACGTCCCTCTTAAAGAACACCCACTGGTTATACATAAATCATAGAATCACTTATAAAATAGCTTTAATAACATTTAAGGTACAAATGTTTAAAGCTCCATTATAACAGCGGAAGCTGGAGCGGCCCGCGTTCTTAATGCAAACATCTTCCTGCCCATCAAACCCTTAATCAAACCCCAAGAAGACACGTAAACCTGAGTGGAGAAACCTGGCCGCAGCTCTGTTTATTGACAATTAACATATTTAAATAACATTTACATATTATAAATAACATAACCAACAACATTAAATAACAATTTATCCCTTAAACCAGCAAGTTTCAAGTTTCAAGTTTATTATAATATTTGATTAAACGCTTTTCAGATTACAAAGCGTTTTACAAAGGCAATAAAATCACAAATACATTAAAATTAAAAATGACTACTTTAAAAAAGTAAAAAACAAACTGGGGTGACATGCCACATGAAACGGTAGGAAAGAAAGAAAAAATACAATTTTAAAATAAAATAACCCAAATGGGGTAGTACATTAGGAAGGTGAGGGAGAAAAAATTTAGAACAGAAGAAAAGTTAAAAGGGAAGGGGATCTTAATTTGATGAAGGGTGATGAAAGTAGGAAATAACCAGCAAAAAAAAAAAACAAAAAACTTTTAGTTAAAGGCTTCTTTAAAAAGAAGACACTTTAAGCTATTCTTAAATTTTTGCAAGTCTGGTTCAAGTCTTAAATAAAGAGGGAGTGAGTTCCAAATTGTTGGAGCAGTAACCGAGAAAATCAAGTCACGGCGAGTACCAATGATTTTTAAAGAGGGAACATATAGGGTGGATTGTGAGGATGATCTGAGAACTCTAGGCGAATTGTATGGAATCAGATGTCTATCTATAAATGCTGGAGTATTATTTTTTAATGTCTTAAAGACTAAAAGAGCTATTTTAAATGTTATCCTATATGAAATGGGAAGCCAATGGGCATGTTGGAGTAGAGGCGTAACGTGGTCGAATTTTTTAGAACCTGAAATTACCTTTATTGCGGTGTTTTGTATAATGGTATCACCATTGCGACCCAGATCCCGAGCTACTGACTCAGATGTAAATGGCCCCCGACCCTGCCATCTAAGTAAGGGTCCGAGGGGTGGCATGTCCCCACATGCCCCATTGTCCAGGGTCATCCGACCCACCAGGCACGGCTCCCAACCGGCCCACCGCTCATCCCCATGATGAGACCAGCCGCTAGTAGCTCGGGATACCGCCAACTGAATCAAACACTCACCCCAGGTACTAACGGGCGGGAGGGCGGGAAAGTTGTCTCGGAGGACCGGAAACCGTTAAGGTCCTCCGAGTGCCCTCCTTATATGCTCTACCCACCCTCACTAGGGCCGCGACTTTTGCCCTATCAGAGGCCAATCCCACGGTGGGAAGGCCTCTATCCCCCCGATTTAAACTTTTCCCTCCTTCCTTAACTCCCCCCCCTTCACTAATCCCTTCCCGACGGACGGCCCCGCGGGCCTCCCAGCTCCGCGTTAGAGCCGTCCATCGAGACAAGCTCTCTGACTTTTTATTCTTGGAAAGAGTACTCATCCCTTACAACCCCTCAAGAACACTAAGGAGTCCTTATATCAAGCCGCGCTAGTGGGGTTAACGCGCGCGCCTTTTCATCACGCGTTAACCCCTGCGCTGGCCAAAAACTACCGCCTGCTCAAGAGGAGGCAGTAGCGGCTAACACGTCCCGTGGTTTAGCACATGCTATTACGTACGTTAAACCGCTATGTGGCTTGATTAAAGGAGCCCTAAGATCGGAGGACAAAAATCTTCTTTCCATTCCCTCTCTGAGGTTCATAAACACAAGGTATAATACCCTATTTTCAGTTACAGCCCCTCAGACCTGGACTTTATTACCGGCTCAGCTGAGGGAGGAAACAATCCTAGATAAATTCAAAGGGAAACTAAAAAGTTTTCTGTTTAAAGATGCTTTTAAATCATAATCCTTACGAGGCTTTTGCTCATAGATATGTTTATATCTTATATTTTTTTCCCTTTTTTGTACTCTATCCTATATTGATTTTATTTATTTATTTTAAAATTTGTATACTGTTTAAATCTGAACGGTTTACATATCGTTACATAATTCAATAAAACAAATGAAACCAAACAAACATGAACATGATTGTAGTTCCTACACTGCGGCCCTCTGGTCAAAGACCAGCGCCCTAACTGAGACTAGCCCTATCTGCGTACGTTCCAGTTCAGTAGGAACTTGTCTAACTTTGTCTTCAATCCCTGGAGGGTGTTTTCTCCTATGACAGACTCCGGAAGAGTGTTTCAGTTTTCTACCACTCTCTGGGTGAAGAAGAACTTCCTTACGTTTGTACGGAATCTATCTCCTTTTAGCTTTAGAGAGTGCCCTCTGGTTCTCTCTACCTTGGAAAGGGTGAACAACCTGTCTTTATCTACTTTGTCTTGAATCCCTGGAGGGTGTTTTCTCCTATGACAGACTCCAGAAGAGTGTTTCAGTTTTCTACCACTCTCTGGGTGAAGAAGAACTTCCTTACGTTTGTACAGAATCTATCCCCTTTCAACTTTAGAGAGTGCCCTCTCGTTCTCCCTGCCTTGGAGAGGGTGAACAACCTGTCCTTATCTACTAAGTCTACCCCCTTCAGTACCTTGAATGTTTCGATCATGTCCCCTCTCAATCTCCTATGTTTGAGGGAGAAAAGGCCCAGATTCTCTAATCTTTCACTGTATTCTCTAATCTTTCACTGTATGTCCGTGTTCATGTCATTGTCTACCAAAACACTTTGTTTGTCTCCCCCATTTTTATTGTACATCGCTTTCAAATTCTGAAAAAGCAATATAATCAAACTTTTAAATAAACTTGAAACTGGAAATAGATATGTCCACTTAAGTTGCTCCTCTTGACCATCTGCACAGATTAGAGTTCAGCTCTGTGCTGCACATGAGCATTTCCTTTTTTCCAGCCTGAGACCGATTGTGCTTCTCTCCAGCCTGAGACCAGATTTGTTGCTCCTGTGTAATCCTACACCAACAACACTGCATCCTGCTCACTGCACCTGAATTGTTATGTTGGAGAGTGTGTAACTCCTATGTAGGAGTTGAGGAAAAGGGAGGTAAATGTTGCCCCTCTACTTGTTTCTAAATGTCTTTGGTGTCTGCTGGGCCTCCTTTATTACTTATCTTCCTCTCCCCCACCAGTAGGGGCAATATTTGCTCTAATGCCCTGTTATTTTCTTTTTTGCCCTTTGATGCATGGTTTAAGTGTAGGCTTGCTTCTCATGCTTGTTTCTACTTTCTTTTCTTAGGGCTGGTGAATTAGAACTCTGCTGCCGAGGAAGTTTCTTATTTGCTTGCCTAATACTAGTCTACAATAATTTCTTTTCAGGTCTCGATTCAGTGTTGGTTTGGGTTTTGCTTTCCATGGTAACGTGCAGTCTCATAGTTTCATTTTCACTTTGCTGAACTTAGTGTACAAACTATACCCATGTGATTCAGTGACACTCCAAAGTGCCTCAGCGTATCAGGTCATGCTGAAGTTGTACCCAAAATGCACTTTTCCAGTGTTTCTCAGCTAGCTCTGATGGTGTTTCTGGCTCAGGACATCCAAGGCCCTACCTGTATTCCTAAGTTTCCACTCCTGTGGTTTTCTCCTCTAGGAGACCTTTTCATTTGTCATTCAGTGATGCTTCTTAGCGCAGCCTCTTGACATCCCCAAAAGTCCATATATGGATATTACAGTATGCTTGACATGTCCCAGGGAGACGATGGAAACCCTGAGTTGTTGGAAGTGCAAGAGCCTTAACAAGAACACAACAATGTGGATGATAGCCAGTCAGACATGGTACTCCTATCCTTATGTGGGAGCTCATAGCTCTATGAGTTGAGTGTTTGCACAGAGAGTAGTGGTGCAGACATGCCTCTACCCTTGAATGACCACTTATCACAGCCATCTCATGACCACTTAGAGGTGAGAGACAACAGGCGGCATCACAGTCACAGGCAAACACCTTCACAACACTGTTTTCCTTGAGATGAGGGAAATGTTACAATGCAAGTTCCCATGAGAGATATTCCTATTGATCACAATCCAGATCTGCAGAGAAAGTACCTACAGCTGCCAAGTCTCAAAGACACATCACCCATGTTAATGGTCTTGGGCTTGTCTATGCTTTGTTCAGAACTTTTTTCACTCTGTCCTTCTTTTTAGTCTTACACTTGGAGAACTGATAGTTCAATTGAGAGCAAACACCAATGGTGGACTGTGCTTCTCTGATATCACAACAGATGAAAGGAAGATCCACATGTGCTTTACCATATCTAAAACTGACTACTTGGAAAGGGTCACTTGATCATGCTACACTTCTGTTCTGAGACTTCCTACCAACCCGCTTTACAACTTGTGGGCTTATCTGGCTGTCTGCCTACCTGGTGAACACATACTTCTGATTCACTATGATGCTAAATTTCAATTTACATCTGTCTTCCACAGGGCACTCCTTGAGATAGGATAACATCCTGAGGACTTTAGAATTGGCACAACTACAGCTGATTTCCAGCAAGGCCTCCTTGCTTCTGTCATTTAGGATCTTAGCAATTGGATGTGTGGGTTATATCAGGCCATGTAGGTAGGCTGAGGCTCCTTCTTCATTTTTCAGGGCTCCCAGACCATTGGTGCACAGCTTGGATAATTGGACATTTGTACATTCAAGGAGCTGGGCAACAGTTAAGGCCCCACCCCATGGTTGTCCACCTTGGATTAGATACCAAACATATACTTGTCAAATGACTGGGACTTCCTGTTGTGAGATGGCATTAGCTCTTACCATATGTCAAAGATCTTATTGGACACTGCAGATCCACTAGATGTCCTGGTTATCCATTTGAGGGATTGGTGGATAGGTAATGACATCAGTCTGTTATCCTTTTTCTACAGTGATAACAGACCTGTCCATTTTATTGTGTGATATGCTAATATTGTGGTCTGATTTCATTCCTTGATTCTGATCAGCAGATTCTAGATTATGGTCCCATGGTTTAGAGAAGGTGAATCATCAGGTCAGGCTGTGAATCTGCCATTTGGGTGCTACAAAGATGTGGCACAGATGGGCTACCCCTCCAATTCTCAGGAAAATTTGCCTGAACAAAGTTTATCTCTTGAATATTGGTGACTTTCTAAGAACAAATTGGGGGACCCAAAACATGCTTTGCAGTCCTGGTTGTGGTGGAGGCACTGAAGCCTAGGAAGCATCCGGTGTGCAAGAGCAACAGAGACAACCATCCTTGGCTAAATGGGTCAGGAACTTGTGCATCCACTGTTGAATGGTATATTGTCTAGCACTCGATTGGAGCCCAAGGCAGGTGTGCTATTAGGACAATATATGACCAGGAAAGCAGATATATCATGTGGCCTAACTGGAGAAAGATATATAGAAACATAGAAAGATGATGGCAGATAAGGGCTATAGCCCATCAAGTCTGCCCACACTGTTGACCCACCCTTTTAAGTCTACTGACCCCTTTGATTATAGTTATACTGCCATTCTATTGACCCGCTCTTTCAGGTCTATATCCCAGTGACCCTATTCCTTTGCTTATAGTGGGTCATTGCTTGGACTCATGGTCTCATGGTCTCTGCTCATTTGTTGGCAAGAAGAGGTAGGGGGAAAGGAAGGATTCAAGTATGAACTATTAGTATATGGTTTGGATGCTTCCAGGGATGTTCTTACATTTGTGAAATAATAAAGCTATTGTCTTTTGTTCCAATATGTATTCATGAATTTACTTATTATAATTTATCTTGTGTAAGAGTTCAGTGGTATGAGTATGTGCAGCCTGGTGTTCCCGTGGTTATCAAGGTAGCAGAATGTTTGGGAATGATGTTCTCCTTGTTAAACAGTTGAACAATTGTTATTGATTATATTAAATATATTGTGGGTTGTGGGTCACTGGATGCCCAGGTCAAATGGATCATAGGTCAGCTTGTATGACCCATTGCTTGCTCTGATTAAAAGTTAAAAAAAAAAAAATTGCTTTGTGACAATTAAAAAAAAAAAAGTCTCTACATGAAAAGAAATCCAAAAGAAAAACCAGAGAGGTCCTGGTCTTCAAATGAACCACACTTTAACGGCAACCAATATTGTCTATACAGGATATCATCTAAAAAATCATAGAACTCGACACGGGTGGTGTTTCGGTGAGTGAGCCTGCATCAGGAGTCCTAAAACATACATAATAATAAAAATACTAAATAAAAACAATAAAATACCAAGACATAAAATGCATTTAAAATAACATAGGATACAGTGGATACTTAGGGCTCCTTTTACGAAGATGTGCTAGCATTTTTAGCACATACAGGAAATTACCGCACGCTACACCATGCGCTACGCTTCTAGAACTAACACCAACTCAATGCTGGCGTTAAGGTCTAATGCACGCGGCAATGTAGCGCGAGCTGTTCCGCGCATTAAAGCCCTAGTGCAACTTAGTAAAAGGAGCCCTATATCAGGATGTTAGCATGGTTAGTCAATGCCCATAACACAATTTCAAATAATAAAATATACTGTAAAAGAAGGACAAGGAGATATAACAAGATAATATTAATACAACATCAAACAGTGCAGACAAATGAATTATATAACAACATATCTACATGGAAAGAGTCATACCTTTAAAGACCATCAGCAGATTGATATAGGATTGATTTTTAAAATAAATATTTCAACTAAACGTTTCATCCATTTAAGGAACCTTCCAGATTCTCCATTAGGCAATGATTAAATGCAAAATGTATTGTATATTAAAATAAAACTTTATTAAAGAAACAAGATGAATATAATGAATTCAGGAATCCTTTTACTTAGGCACGCTAACCGATTTAATGCACGCTAACCAATTTAGCAAGCTAATTAATTTAGTGCCCATTGGCAGGGCCTTAGGCAACTGGGCCAACTGAAATTGATACATGGAATGGGTTGGCCGTCCGACCGTCCAACCTTAAGGTTACTGTGTGTGTGTGTAGGGGGGTCCGGGGTGGTGGGGAGGGATCTTGGGTAGGGGTGGGGGGTTCTTCGGGAGGTGAGGGGGCTCCCTTCTGCCGGTATTCGGGGGGTGGTTGGGATGCCGACAGGAGGGCTTTGGATTCCTCCTGCCGGTAGTCAAGGGGGGGGTGCCACACCTTCGGCAAGAGATATTGGGCATCTCTCCTGCCAGTATTGGGTTTGATGGGGGGATGCCGGCAGGAGAGATGTAACTCGTGTTGTTTTCGACAGACACCGGTTACAGAATTCAGCTTTTAGGCAAAGGACTGGCCTCTCCTTCACCTAAAAGGTCTGGGTATGGGCGTTTGGGACTTGGTCGATTTTTTAGTTGGGAATGTGGTGTATGGATAGACGTAGTGGCAGTTTGGGCCAGTAGATTGCTGAACATGCAGGTAGGCCATTCTAAAAAAACACACCTCAATTTGGACATTTTTTTTGAGAATGGACGTTTCTCTGCTGCCAACTTTAGCATCTACTGACTTACGCCGAAAGGGAACTTAGACGTTTCTTTTGATTATGCCCCTCCATGGGGATATTTTACTAAAGGCAGCAGGGCCCATAGGAATAAAATGGGTCCCGTGGCAGATAACATGTGCAAACTTTATTAAAACACCCCTTAAGAGTATTAGCAGCATTCAATAGCATTTAAAGTATATCAGGTAGAGAAAATGAATGTTTATATGAGGTTTTAAATTATCAGTTAAGCTTATGTTTTGGTTGAATGTAGTATTTATTATATATATATATATATATATATTTGTTGGCTGCAGGATTCAATTAGGCTGCAAAAACAGGATAAAAAAAGATTTGGATGTAGTTGCTCAAACAGAGATATTGTCAAAATGGGACCTAGAAATGGCAATATTCTTGGAGAAATCAATAGCAGAATAACCGTAGACCAGTAATTGATTCTATCCATCTTGGACTACTGCAACATCATTTATGTGGGTATACCTAAAAAAAAACTGTGAAAAAATTAAGAATAGTGCAAAACATGTCCGTCCGCTTAATATTCGGACTGAAAAAAAGCGAACACATTAGTCCCTACTACAAACTGCTACACTGGTTACCAACGGAGGCACGAATAATATTAAAATTGTCTTGCTTTTGCTTTAAATTGGTGTGGGGAATAGCCCCTACCTATCTCTTACCACCTTTCGAGCTGCACATCCCCACGAGGACAACCAGAAATCGCAATATTTTTGCCTATCCAAAGATCACTGATTGCAAATACAGGTCCTTTCTGGACAGAACCTTTAAGTTTCAAGCTAGCAAACAGCAGACCTGGCTGGGCAATTACATCAGCAGAGCCGGGTCGACCTACAGCGCATTTCGGATAGCTCTGTTCGATAGATTTATCTCCTAATCAGATACCCCTTCTAAAACTTATTAACAATATGTCGATACTATGTATTCTCACTAATTGTATTCTGTTTCCACTGACTGTTCAGTGACATCTTCGCCAACTGTATTCTGGAATTCACTGATTGTCCAGCCTACTTCACTGTAAAATATTGATATTGTGTTCTCTGTAATCACTGACAGTTCAGTGACATCTTCCCTATTTGTACTCTGTAATTCGCTGATTGTCCAGCTCTCTTCACTGTAAACCGCCTAGAAGTCACAAGATTGTGGTGGTATAGAAAAAATAAAGTTATTATTATTATTAATGTTTTAAGAATCAATTTAGTTCAATAGAAAGTGGAGTCATATGAAATATATGATTTATCATTTATTACATTTGATATACCATCTATTTTGGTTCCTCATGGGAGGCTGTTGAACAAACTTGAAGGACTCTTAGGACCCAAAGTGGTGAACTGGGTTAGAAACTGGCTGTCGGACAGACGCCAGAGGGTGGTGGTTAATGGAAGTCGCTCGGAGGAAGAAAAAGTGAGTAGTTGAGTCCTTCAGGGTTTGGTGCTGGGGCCGATCCTGTTCAATATGTTTGTAAGTGACATTGCTGAAGGGTTAGAAGGAAAAGTTTGCCTTTTTGCAGATGATACCAAGATTTGTAACAGAATAGACACTGAAGAGGGAGTGGAAAATATGAAAAAAGATCAGCAAAAGTTAGAGGAATGGTCTATTGCCCGGCAACTAAATTTCAATCCGAAGAAATGCAGAGTGATGCATTTGGGGATTAATAATCAGAAGGAACCGTATATGCTGGGAGCTGAGAAGCTGATATGCATGGACGGGGAGTGGGACCTTGGGGTGATAGTGTCTGAAGATCTAAATGTGAAAAAACAGTGTGGCAAGGCGGTGGCTGCTGGAAGAAGGATTCTGGGCTGTATAAAGAGAGGCGTAGCCAGTAGAAGGAAGAAGGTGTTGATGCCCCTGTACAGGTCATTGGTGAGGCCTCACTTGGAGTATTGTGTTGAGTTTTGGAGACCCTATCTGGCGAAGAACGTAAGAAGACTTGAAGAGGTCCAGAAGAGGGTGACGAAAATGATAGGAGGCTTGCGCCAGAAGATGTATGAGGAGAGACTGGAAGCCCTGAATATGTATACCCTAGAGGAAAGGAGGGACAGGGGAGATATGATTCAGACGTTCAAATACTTGAAGGGTATTAACGAGAAAGGAAAATGGTAAAACCAGAAGACATAATTCGAGGTTGAGGAGTGGTAGATTCAAGAGCAATGTTAGGAAATTCTAATTTATGGAGAGGGTGCTGGATGCCTGGAATGTGCTCCTGAGAGAAGTGGTGGAGAGGAAAATGGTGATGGAGTTCAAAGAAGTGTGGGATGAACACAGAGGCTCTAGAATCAGAAAATAATATTAAATATTGAACTAAGGCCAGTACTGGGCAGACTTGCATGGTCTGTGTCTGTCTGGATATGGCCATTTGGGAGAGGATGGGCTGGGGAGGGCTTCAATGACTGGGAGGGTGTAGATGGGATGGAGTCAGTTTTGACAGAGATTTCGGCAGTTGGAACCCAAGCACAGTACCGGGTAGAGCTTTGGATTCTTGCCCAGAAATAGCTAAGAAGGAATTTTTTTTTTAAAATTTAAATTGAATCAAGTTGGGCAGACTGGATGGACTATTCAGATCTTTATCTGCTGTCATCTACTATGTTACTATGCTACACACAGAACAACGTCTCTGTGCCTGCCTTCTGCTTTATGCTGATGCTACAGCCACAAGCCAACTCAAAGAAGCAGAAGGTCTGGTGCAGGAACAGGAAAACCATCTAAGTAAATGAGCTGGTAGGAGAGAAAGAGGAAAGGGAGATAGACTGGGTAAAGGAGAATACAGGGAAAATGGAGCAATGCACAGTATGGGGTGTGGAGAAGAGATGGAGAAATTCAGAATATGTGGGTTGGGAGAATTGTGCAATGCAGAATATAGGGTGAGAAAAGATGGGGGCAATGCAGGATATGAGAGGTGGAAAGAGAAAGAGCAGTGTAGACTTTGGGAGGGGGACAAGAGACATGGCAATGCAGAATATGGGGGAGGGAGGGTCAAATACTAGATGGTTAGAGGTAGGGAAAGAGACAAAGAGATGGGGCAATATAGTATGATGGTTACAGGGGGTAGTGGTCAATGGAGATCACTCTGAGGAAAGGGATGTTACTAGTGGTGTGCCTCAAGGTTCAGTTCTTGGGCCTGTTCTTTTTAACATTTTTGTAAGCGATATTGCTGAAGGGCTGCCTAGTATGATTTGCCTCTTTGTGGATGATACCAAAATCTGTAATAGAGTAGATACCCTTGATGGTGTGAATAACTTGAGGAAGGACCTAGTGAAGCTTGATGAATGGTCTGAAATTTGGTAGTTAAGATTTAATGTTAAGAAATGCAAGGTCTTGCATTTGGGCTGGAAAAACCCAAGGGAATGGTACAGTTTAGGGGGTGCAGAAATTTTGTTCATGAAAGAGAAGCAGGACTCGGGGTGTGATAGTATGTGATGAATCACTGATGATCTTAAGGTGGCCAAACAGGTTGAAAAGGTGACGGCATAAGCTAGAAGGATGCAAGGGTATATAGGGAGAGGCATGGCTAGTAGGAAAAAGGAAATATTGATGCCACAGTATAAGACTCTGGTGAGACCTCATTTAGAATATTGTGTACAATTCTGGAGGCCGCACCTTCAAAAAGATATAAACCCTGTAGATCTTTACGGTCTGAAGGGACGCTGAGACTGGTGAGTGATGCACTCAGCAATGCTCACTATGTAAAAATATGAGCTTCTATGATTTCTATGGCAGGTGTACCTCTCCGGAAGAGTTTGACAGGGCCGCTTAGAGTACTTTCTGATATTAAGAAAGTTAAGAGCGTGTTAAAAACACCTTATTTACAGAAGCTTCTTAATGAAATGTTTTGCATTATACTTTATTTGAAGATTGTTTAGGTGAATGTACTGTGACCTAGACTGTGTATATGTTATGTGAACCACTTAGGTTTAAGCAGGGTGTAAATTTTTTAATTAAATAAATAGATAACTAAATAAATAACTTAACATGATGGAGTCAATCCAGAAGAAGGCTACTAAAATGATAGGTAATCTTCATCATAAGGCGTATGTGGACAGACTTAAAGATCTCAACATGTATAGTTTGGAACATAAGAATTGCTACTGCTTTGTCAGACCAATGGTCCATCGTGCCCAGCAGTTTGCTCACGTGGTGGCCCCCAGGCCAAAGACCAGCGCCCAAACTGAGACTAGCCCTACCTGCGTATGTTCCGGTTCAGCAGGAACTTGTCCAACTTTGTCTTGAATCCCTGAAGGGTGTTTTCCCCTATAACAGACTCCGGAAGAGTGTTCCAATTTTCTTCCACTCTCTGGAGGAATGGCAGGAGAGGGGAGATATGATAGAGTTGTTTAAATACCTTGAATACTGTCTTTGTGTAGTTTTACAACCATACTCAAAGCAGTTTACATACTGGTACTACAAGCATTTTCCCTATCCATCCTGCTAGTCTCGCAATCTATCTAATATACCTGGGGCAGTGGCGGATTGAGTGACTTGCCCAGTTTGGACCCACAACCTCAGGGTGCTGAGACTGTAGCTCTAACCACCATGCCACACACTCCCCAGAAATGTGCATGAGTCGAGTCTCTTTCATTTGAAAGGAAGCTCTGGAATGAGAGAGCATAGGATGAAGTTAAGAGGTGAGAGGCTCAGAAGTAATCTAAGGAAATACTTTAAAAAATATATATATATATACAGAAAGGATGGTAGATATGTGGAATAGTCTCCTGGCAGAAGTTGTGGAGACAAAGACTGTGCCTGAATTCAAGAAAGCATGGGACCCTTTGAAGCACAGGGTTTCATAAGTATCCTATGAGTAAAACTGTGACTGAGTTCAAAGAAGCTTGGGATGAACACAGAAGATTTAGAATCAGAAAATAATATTAAATATTGAACTAGGCCAGTTACTGGGCAGACTTGCACGGTCTGTGTCTGTGTATGGCCGTTTGGTGGAGGATGGGCAGGGGAGGGCTTCAATGGCTGGGAGGGTGTAGATGGGCTGGAGTAAGTCTTAACAGAGATTTCGGCAGTCGGAACCCAAGCACAGTACCGGGTAAAGCTTTGGATTCTTGTCCAGAAATAGCTAAGAAGAAAAAATAAAAAAAAACCCAAAATTTAAATTGAATCAGGTTGGGCAGACTGGATGGACCATTCGGGTCTTTATCTGCTGTCATCTACTATGTTACTATGTTACTATGATTGACATTATGGAGTTCATTTGATGACAGCCAAGATCATAGCTTTATGCTCCAAGTATGAGGATTCCTCTTTTCTATCCAACCTTAAGTGGAAGAATTTTACTACTTTTCTTTCTCAGCTGTCAGAACAGTGCTAAATATGGTCACCACCTCCTTCATTGTGGTCATTATAAGAATGAGTGAAGGAGTGGTCTAGTGATTAGAGCAGCTGCTTCACCTGAGGTTGTTGTGAGTTCCATTCTCACTGCAGATCACTGTGACCCTGGGTAAGTCAAAACGTCATTGCCTCAGGCGCAAACTACCTGTCTGAAATGTGTAAAACCGCTTTGATTTCAACCACACACAGAAAAAGGTATACAAGTCTCATCTCCTTATGTGTCCAATATATCTAGAGTGTTTGATTTTGTATTAGACTATGATTTTTCTTTCCTGTTAAGAAAAATACATATAAAATAGTGTAATGGTGATTAAGTCTTACATTCAAGGGAAAGTCACTTAATCATGTGCTGATAATTCTGTAAAACGTGTGTGATCTGTAGTCACGAAAATGAGTTCAGTTATGATAGTGAATAAACATTCCACAGGGTGTCGCTGTCCATCCATCTAACAAGAGAATATAATATATAGTCCATGATACCAGAGAGCCTTTCCCACATATAAGGACAAAGAAACGTTGGTACTTTAGGAAACAGATCACTGAATTTATTATTTTTTTTCTTTACATTGTAAAATATACTGAAAAATATTTAAATATCGTCGAATTTAAGGAAAAGATATTTATTTATTTATTTATTTATTGGATATGGAAAATAGTTCGTAATCACAATGGCGATATCACACCGCTTGC